>NC_047085.1:40891349-43391349 GCF_902459505.1 Geotrypetes seraphini
TAATTTAGCAATAAAAATTATTTGGTAAGGAGGTGGGCTTTAAGCCTATGATGTTAAAAGGATGCAAGAAAAGATGGTTTCTCTTTCTTGAAGAAATCCCAAACAAGGGAAGATTTGCTCCGTTATCTGAGGCTTGTCCCCACATATAAAATCTACAGTGTGAATTTGAATTTAATTACTATATGATCTTAATCTATAGTCCACAGTCCTGTTTGATTGTTTAATAGTTCTTATCTAATATAATAAAGCTCTAAGCGCGCATGCTCATTCCCACCTGCGTGCTCCCGTTTTCCGTGTGCTATAGGGCACCGCAGGTAGGAGTGCGCATGTGTGAGAATCCCCCGAGGCAGATGTCGGCCGCCGTGGCTGCAGGCGGGTTGGAGATAGCGCTGATCCTCAGGTCCCCCTCCCCCCCCAGCTCTCAAGAGGAGACGTAGATGAGGTAAGAAACGCCTCCTCTCCCCCCCAACGCGGGCAGAGACAGAGCCCCCGATCTGAGTGGAAGGACGTGGCGAGAGAGAGACTGGGGGGTGGGAGGGGGTGGTTTAACACAGCCGCAATGTAAAACGTACCCGGAGCCAAAACTGAAACGAAACGCCGAGGAAGGTAAGCAGGGTTTGGGCCGGGATACCCTGGTTTGTAGGTCATCTCGCTGTGGGAGGGGCGGATGGGAGGGTCAATAGAGTTGGCTGCACGGGGAGGGGGGGAGATGGAAACAGGCTGATCACCGGTTCTACTGCACAGGGGGGGGATGGGAGGGAGGGAAATAAAAATACCGGGTTCTACTGTACAGGGGGAATGGAAGGGGGGTAGAAATTTAAAGATGCTGCTCATTGGGTCTACTACACGGGGATGGGAGGGAGGCAGGCTGGCTTCAGGGCTGGGGTTGGGTCAAAGTCTGGAAGGCAGTGAGAGGGACATAGGAAGGAGGCACTGGGGGGCACTAAGGACATAGGAAGGGGCACTGGGGGACTGACACGGGACAGAGGCACTGGGGGCACTAAGGACACGGGAAGGAGGCACTGGGGGCACTAAGGACGTAGGAAGGGGTACTAAGGACATGGGAAGGAAGAACTGGGGTACTAAGGACATAGGAAGGGGGCTACTGAGAGACAGGCAGGCATGGCACAACAGAGAAATACAGGGGGCCAGGGAAACAGAGACAGAAAGAAAGATAGACAGGGGGCCAGGGAGAGACACAGACAGAAAGAATGACAGACAGACAGCCAGATAGCGTCCAAGGAGAAAGAGACAAAGAAAAAAACAAACCCCAAAATAGACATCTGCTCTAGCACCCGTTAATGTAACGGGCTAAAATACTAGTTATATATATATTTATCCAACAGAACAACCATTTATTTCTATTTTTGTTGTATCACCACTTATCTGAAACACAATGAACTTTGCTAATGCTTCACACTGTTTCCACACTGCTTGAAGTTCAATGTGTTTCAGCTAAGTGGTGTCAAAATATTATATCCCAAGTCCCAAGAAGTTTCACATTCGTTATATTCAATAAATTCTTTAGATCTCTTCAGAATATTGCATATATCTCCCAGATCTTAGTGACACAACTCACTGCTCAAACCATCTCAAATTCTGTGCGCCTAGATGGCAGAGGATGGTTCTGGGAGGATTCTTGACGGCTTGGTGAAACATGTTGGATCCAGATTCCCCATACCACAGCCTAAACAGTTTAAAAAGATAAGTTTAAATTAATATTGAATTTGCTCACTTTACTAATGTGGATTAATCTTTAAAGCAACAATCTATCATAATAAAACTCTTAGTGCGCATGCGCACTTCAAATTCCCTGATCCCTGCGTCTATGTTCCAAAGCTCCGTGTCTCCGCATGTGCAGTAGAAGGAGCCTGTGGCCTTTTGCGTGTGGCGGTTTTCTGGCTTCTTCTGTGCAGGCGGAGGCACGGAGTTTGAAGTGGTGAACACTACGGCAGCGACTTCCCCCTCCCGCCCTCACTCCATCTAACACTAAAGGTATCCGCCGATGAGGAGGACCGTGCACTGAACCAAGGAGCCATGGGGAAGAAGGATGGCCAACCAGCCTGTGATCCTCAATGTGTACGACATGGTGAGGAAAGCCACTGAAACTTTATAGGCCCCGCAGGCAACAATTCTGCTTACCTGCATCAGAGCACTCAGGTAGCACCAGAGTGACCGAGTGGCATAATAAAGTGTTTTTGTAATTTGAGATGGGGGGAAGGAGGGCAGTATGAAAAGTTATTAAGGGGAGAGAGACAGACACACAGAAAGACAGGGGGCCAGGGAGAGAGACAGAAAGAAAGAAAGACACAGACAGACAGTGGCCAGGGAGAGAGACAGAAAGAAAGGGGGCAGGGAGAAAGACATACAGAAAGGCCTAAGTCTACACATCTATTCTAGCACCTATTAATGTAACGGGCTTAAACACTAGTTATTTATAAACACCAAGTAAGATAATCAAAGGCAAGACTAAATGTTTAATATGCCAGGTTAAATGGACTGATGACGATCTGACACACGAAGCTAGACTGCTGTGAGATGGTCTGAGCAGTGAGTTGTGTCGCTGAGGTCTGGGAGATATATGCAATATTCTGAAGAGATCTCAAGAATTTATCAAATATAATGAATGTAAAACTTCTTGGGACTTGGGCTATAATATTTTTATATCTAATGAAGAGTGAATGTCTTAAGTAGAAAGTGTTGGAAAAAACTATACATCAGGGGTTGATCAGACAAGTGGCGGCCATAATTGTATTTTTGATTCAGTATGCCAACTTGATGAATTTGCTGGTTGATAAGAGAATTTGATGAATGCATTATTCAGCAGAAAATTTGGTGACACTGGACATTTGATATAGAATATTGGATAGGCCAATTGATATCACTCAGATCCAACTTAAGAATATAAGAATTGCCATACTGGGACAGACCGAATGTCCATCAAGCCCAGTATCCTTTTTCCAACAGTGACCAACCCAAGTCCCTTGCTAGATCCCAAGTAGTAAAACAGATTTGGTGGTATGATTGGGTCTGGTCTGGCGACTGTATTGTACGTAGCATTCATTTAATGCTTATCTTTTTGACCCATATATATATATTTTTTAAAATACGTCCAAAAGAAAAACGCCACACAGACATCCCAGCAAAGCAGTGAACGTAACATAAAAGGTCACAGGTACACATCTCACCATAACCTCCTTATAGTGTGTGGTGAGCCCTTCAAAACCTATTGGACCCAACTACACATGACAACAATAAATATTATGCCGGCAGGTGACACCTATATAATGGTCTTGTGGGTTTTGTTGGATTGGCTCCACCACAAGTATGGTAGCTAGTGTGGGAGATGGGCCTGGGTCACCTTCTCTGCAGTCCACTGCACTGAACACCAGGCTACTCCAGAAACCTCCTTGCTGCTCTAATAGGACTGCCCAGAATGTCTGAAGCTGTCAAACAGCCAGGTATGTAAGGTGGGAGGGGTCATCTGGTAAGTTTGAGCACATTTTGCCCCTTATTCATTGTTAAAATGGGTCTAGCCCCAAATGTCCAAATGGAGCCCTGGACTGCTTTGGTTTTACAGCCTGTCTCTTGGAAGGTCACGGCTGAGACATAGGGGTTATTCTGAACCTGTTATTTCCACTCTTCTTCAAGCAAAAAAGAGATCTACCTCTGCCTCGTATGCTAGAGTCTGGAGGGTTTTCGATTCTTGGTGTGCTGCTCAGGGTCTGTTGCCCTTCCAGGCTTCTATCTCTCCCATTCTTTCCTTTATTCAAGATGGAGTTACCAAGGCATTGACCTTTAATTCTCTTAAAGTTCAAGTGGCCGCTATTGCTTGTTACAGAGGCCATGTGGCTCGTTCTTCCCTTGCGTCACAGCCTGATGTGGTTTGAATTCTACAAGGGGTGCAATATATTCATCCTCCCATTAAAAAGATCTGTCCAGAGTGGAGTCTTAAAGTAGTCCTTGGGGGGGGGGGGGGGGGGGGTTCAAGTTTCTTAATTTTAATATACCAACCATCAAAGAACACCTGGCCAGTTTACAATGTTAAAAACAATAAAAAATTTAAATTAAATTATTATGAGGGGAGGGGAAGTGTGAACATTAAATTGACAAATTACAGGTACGAACGTGAGCTTGGGGATAAAGGGGGAAGGGAAAGTTAATAATTACATTGTTGAAAAAAACCCCAAATTAAAAGGAGAGGAAGAGAGTGGGAGGATATAACATCAGGAAAGTGGATCGCTTCTTAAAAGTGGTTCGTATTTACAAAAGCCTCCCCCTTTGAGCCTTTGTCAAAAGCGACTTTGAAGGATGTGACGTTGAAAGTGGTTTTTCTTGTCGCAATGGCTTCGGCCAGGTGGGTGTCTGAGTTGCAGGTGTCATCTTGTAGAGATCCTTTTTTGCGCATTTCAGATTCCGGTGTGTGTCTGTGAGGACTGTTCCATCGTTTCTTCCTAAAGTGGTATCGACCTTTCATGTTAATCAGTCTCTCTTCCTTCCGCCTTCCAGAAGGAGGACTGGGGGGTGAAATTCTCTTCACTGCGGTTCCTGGATGTGCATAGGATACTTCTACATTATCTCCAAATTACTAAAGACTTTCGGCGTTCAGATCATCTCTTTGTATTAGTTACGGGCTGCAACAAAGGTATGGCTGCGTCCAAAGCTTCCATTTCTCGATGGGTCAAGGAAACCATTGCTTCCGCATACTTGATGTCAGGTAAGCGGTTGCCGGACAAGCTTCATGCTCATTCCACTAGAGCGATGGCTACTTCTTAGGCAGAGTCCAGAGGTTTTTCTTTGGAGATTTGTCGTGCGGCTACTTGGTCTTCTAAGAATACTTTTTCTAAGCATTACCAGTTGGATGTGGCGGTGTGTGCGGAGGCTGCTTTTGGTGCTTCAGTTATTGCAGAGGAGGCGTTAGCTTCCCACCCTGATTGAGGATTGCTTTGCTACATCCCACTAGTGTCTGGATTAATCGGCTGCTGTTGCTGAGGAAGGAAAAATTATGTTATTACCTGTTAATTTTCTTTCCTCTACACGCAGCAGATGAATCCAGAGCTCCACCCTTTCTGGCTATTGGATCTCTGTTTGTTTCACGTGTTTCAGCAGTTTTGTTATAGTTGGTAGTTGATCTCTCTCTTATTACCTTTACAATTTATTTTGGGAAATAAGTTTTTTACATGTTAACCATATTTCTGGTTCCGACTGCTTGGGTAAGGAGCAATACTGAAGATACAGGGAGCGTGCCAACCAATAGGACCACCTGTTAATCAGTTCTCTATCTCCACCTGCTGGTAAATGTGTGCTATCCCACTAGTCTCTAGATTCATCTGCTGCGTCTAGAAGAAAGAAAATTAACAGGTAAGAACATAATTTTTCCTTCCTGTTGCTACATGACTGTATGAATGATATAAATTTACCTCTCATCCTAGTCTGCTGTCTCCATGAATCGCGATTCTTGAAGCGTTATTGTACTTTAATAAAAATGAAAGAGCAGCGCATTGGGCACTTCCTGTGAAGTTGGCTATTCAGTATTAGATAGGAACTGAAGATTGTTCATTAGAATTGAAAGCTAAACAGCAGCTTTGTATCTGAGAAATCTTTACAACACGTTGCCCCAAAATCCAATCCTCAAATATTTTTAACAGGTTTTGTTTTCAGGGTGTCTACACTATGGAAATTAGCTTTGTTTTTTTCTCAAATGCAGATCATCAATATTCATTTGGGGGTACAGTATTATGAAAACTAGGACTGTTCACAGAACTCATAGATTGCGGTTGGGGAAACACTAGCTTAACAAATGATTTGCTGTTACCTGTGAGCACTGAAATATAAAAAGTGCTTAGAATGAGAATTCTGTAAAGTAGTAGCCTTGCACTGAATATTAGTATATAATGTTAAATATTTAAATATATAAAATTTACCTAAGAAGTTAAATGTTATGAATGTGTTACTATTAAGTGTTATAGCTGGTAACTGGATCAGACTGACTTGGTAAAGGTAAATACTGGGACTGAAGTGAAAAGTGACAGCAGAGTAAAAGTCAGCATATGAGCTGCTGTCTTTGGGCCCATTTACTAAAGCTTAGCTGGTGCTAAATGCTGCATGTCCTATTTTATACCTATATGCTAGAGATTCATGTTAATGTCCATTAGTATGTGCTAAGCTTTTGTAAAAAGGTCCCCTTCCTAAGCTGCTTTACAGACTAATTTTAGAGATTTGTAAGTAGCCAGGGGTGCCACAGTGAACTCAGCCCAGTATGTTAAGGCACCCTCCCAAGTTCTCACACATGACCAAGCTAGCTATTACTCCCCTTTGGTGACCTAGACCTGAGCCAGCTCTTAACTGGTCTCTGGTGGGCCTGGCTGGCTGTAAGCGTACACTCGCAAATTCTGGGTTTGGCCTGCATCAGCAGGAATCTAATCTGGTATTTGAGTCATGCTATGCTTAAACAGGTTCAAGGCAACTCATGAGCATAGTGGCTGTGCATCCTACTGGCCTATTTTCTACCTTGGGTACACCCAAGCCTTCCCCGAGCACTACTGGGACCATGAGTATCACTGCTCTACCTCTTCTACATCTGGTAGCCAGTGTCCCCATAGCTTCCAGGACCTTCCCAGCCATAGCAGAATACAAGAACTCCACATCAAGCAGCATCTAGCAACCCACAGACCATCCAAAATCTGGATCTGCATTTATTTTTGTTTACAATTTCATTTATGAGATTAAAACTATTTTAATGGATTCTAGTCTTCCCCCCTACCATGATAAATACAGTGGTAAACAGCAGCTTGTAAATGCTTTGAATAGAGTGGCCTAGTGCAGTGGTTTCCAAACTATGTACTGTGGCACCCTGGGAATTCCTGAGAGGAAATGTGGTCTAGGAGCACCATGAACAGAGAAAGTTTGGGAACCTCTCTGCATTAACTGCCTAAAAAATAACTTTAAGGCTATTACAATCAGGAGAAGCCTTTATTTATTGTACAGTAATTTCTACATACTGTGTACAGGTACATAGAAACCGAGAAGAGTCCATAATTTTACAGATCCAGAAAGAAGACTTTAATAGTATTGTTGTAGAGTGTGTTGGCTAGTTCAAGTGGATCTTCTTGTCTTACTTCTGCCATAATCTCCAGTACTTGACTGAAAAAAAAAATAAAAACAAAAAACTTTCATAAAACAAGAATTACTATTACCTGCCACTTTTCTAGTTAATTGTCTGAATATACAACCGTCTATACAAGAACAAGGTTTTGTTTTTTTTGATAGGGTAGTGTTTTGTATAAGTAGTAATAGTGTCCTTACATACTTTGGACACAGGTGAAGAGAAAGCTATAATGTTGGGTAAGGTTAAGATGAGAGGAAGAATGGCAATGCTAGATTAATAAATAAGGTAAAATTAAGTCTTACCTGGTAATTTTCTTTCCCTTAGGCACAATAGATGGATCCAGACAGCTGTGTCTATCTACCACATACACTCCCTGACTTTTCATTACAACTCATAACAAAGCAGAAGAAACCATACTCTGTGAACTATCAACATCAAACCAATTCCCTCTTTCCAAACCATCACCTCTCGGCAACAATGAGAACATCAGTTTAGCTTGAAGTAACTTGTGCGAAACTTGCTCTGGAGAACAAAACATAAAGCAAACAGGGCAGGCCCTGGATTTCTCTGCTGTGCCTAAGGAAAAGAAAATTACCAGGTAAAGACCTAATTTTACTTTCCCTGTCTTCAACAGCAGATGAATTCAAATAGATGGTATGTAGCAAAGCAATTCTCAAGTAGGGCGGGAAGACACCACACCCAAGAGAACAGATGCACCTCGCTGCCACGTCCAACGTATACTACTTGGAAAAATTGTGCAAGGACCATGTGGCTGCTTGACAGATTTCCTCCAAAGATAACATCTGCAAGCAAATGCGGACCCCGAAAAGAGGATAAAGACCATCTTTAAAGCAGAGTTAGGAGAGGACCACTGTGCTGAAATAAGTTCCTGAATGGCCTCATGAACTGGAAAGGCTCTTGGCAGCGGCCTAGTGCCCACCATCTTCAGGTTCCCAGTAGACTGACCTGAAGCCTCCAGGTCTGCAATAGCAAGGGCTTCTAAGGCCTGGACAATAAAAGCCAGAAGTTCCTCTTTATGAAAAACCTGGACTGCTTGCTGTCATTGGATTCCCTCCCTACACGCTCTCCTTCCATGGCCTCGAAGATGATCTGAGGTGGATCCCAGCAATTCTGCCACATCGGACATAACATTTTATTTGTATAGCATGATGCACCATGATGTTTGATGTGATTGACCAAAATAAACTACCGCACAAAAGCGGTGAAGGTACAAATATAGCTTAGTAATCACTAAAAGGATGCAGAAGATGATAAAGTGGGGCAAACTGGCAACCACCACAACGGCAACACAACCCACATGTAAGGGTTCAATCAAAGGATGGCGAGAGGGCCTTCAAAGCTATTTATATCAGTACAATAAACATGAATATCCAGCTTTGGCTTATCTAATTGCTTCCTTAATTAAAATGTAGCTTGTTAGTTTACTGCTGTTGTACTTTGTTACTTTTCACAAATAAAACAGCACATATTTTTTTATCCTTTTAATGCAGTAGCTCTAGCATGCCCCGACGGGACCCGTTTTGCCCAAAAGGGCTTTTTCAAGAGTTCATAAAGGAGCTCTGCATAATACTAAACTAAACTAAACTAAGCCTTAAGTTTATATACCGCATCATCTCCACGGAAGTGAAGCTCGACACGGTTTACAAAGCTTAAAAAGGAGAGTTTACAAGAGCATATAAACAGAGGGGAGTAAGCAAGAGAAGAGATGGTATATGTTAGAGAATAGCCAGGTTTTCAGTTGTTTTCGGAATAGCTGAAGGGTGCTCAGGTTCCGCAGCGGGACAGTGAGATCGTTCCAGAGGTCCGTGATTTTGGAGAGTAGAGATCTTCCCAATTTGCCTGCGTGGAATACACCGTGTAGAGAGGGGAAGGATAGTTTATGTCTGTGGGCTGATCTGGTGGTGGCAGGTGTCAGGGCGAGGAAGGATAGAGGGATTAGGGGCGGAAGGATGCCGTGAATGATCTTGAAAGCTAGGCAGGAGCATTTGAAGTGGATTCTGGAGAGCATTGGAAGCCAGTGAAGATTGGCAAGTAGTGGGGAGACGCGATCAGATTTGCGTTTAGCAAAAATCAGTTTGGCTGCAGTGTTCTGGATAAGCTGGAGTCTGCAAAGATTTTTTTTTGTTAGGCATGAATAAATGGCATTACAGTAATCGAGTTTGGATAGGATGATGGATTGTACAAGGACGGTGAAATGATCTTGGTGAAAATAGGATCTTACTTTCCTCAGCATGTGGAGGCTGAAAAAGCATGATTTTGTCAAGGAGTTCAGGTGATCGTTGAGGGAGAGGGAGGAGTTGATAGTGATGCCGAGGACCTTGCTTGAGAACTCAACGTGCAGAGCAGGGCCTGTGGGTAGTGTGAAGAGGGTAGGCAAATGTGCTAATTTTGGGCCGAGCCAGAGTAATTTTGTTTTTGTTTCGTTTAATTTCATCTGTACGGAGAGGGACCAGGCGTGAAGTCTCATTATGCATGAAGTGATGTTCTCTTGGAGGTTTGAAAGGCTCTGATCTGTTTCGAGGAGGATAAGGATATCGTCTGCATATGTAAACAATGTTTCAAGGGGGGATAATTTGAGGAGCTTCAGTATATTCAAAACCAATTACAGCATACACTATTAGCATCCTTTAGACCAGTGGTCTGAAACTCAAACCCTTTGCAGAACGAGAAATTAGGTTCTTAACTGCTAATTTTCTTTCTGTTTGCTTGTAGACTGGTATAGTCCTCCACCCTGTCTGTCTTTGTGCGATGATTGAGGGGTTCTGTTTTGCTCGCATGCGGGTTCTAGAATTTTTCTAGGGGCGGGGGAGAAGTAAGAACAGCGGATATGGCTCAGCTGGTGAGATGTGGGGATATTTTCTATTCCAGGATTAAGTTCTACACAAGTTCCAACAGTTCCTTACAGATGTTTGTTGTTTTGTACACTCCTGTTCGGAGTGTGTTATACTGTTTTTCAGCTGAAGTCTTTCCTAGGTTCTGCTTGGCTATTTGGCAGACTGGATTAGAAGGGGGATTCTAGCCTGATATACAAGTTTGTGCTCTGTCTCCACCTGCTGGTAGCAGTGAGGCATATAACCCATTCGTAAGGATTATACCAGTCTACCAAGCGATACAGAACTAACACTTTAAACAGTACCCTATAAGAGCATGGAACCCAATACTATTGAAGAAAAAGTGGAATAACATGATCAAATCTTTTGATTTGATTTTGTTATTAAAACGTGTTTAAATTAAAAAACCTACCACACTATAATAACAGAACCCCTTAATTTACTGAGTGTTGCAGACTGTAATTAAAAAATAAAAATTAGCACCAATTCATATTGACTGAGTCCATAAGACACAACGTCTATGGTAGTCTGAATAAAAGGTGTTTCCTCAGTATTGTTACTTTAACACTACCGAGAGTTATAATACCTAATTGCCTTGTACTTCTCACATTTCGCTGCACAAAATTTCTTGAATACAAACCTGATGTACTTACATTATGTGACAGGGTTCATTTCTGTCCTTCAAACAGTGCCCTGCTTCCCATTTCTTTTTTGAAAGAAATGTGGTTTTAACGTGTTTGGACCCAGCATGAGTGTTTTTCACTCCACACCAGGGAGCATCTATTGTTTTAAAGAAAAATAAGGTAGAAACACTACTTGTAACAAATGCTAATTACTGGTATAGACTAGCATAGAAGTCATTAGATGTTATAGGTTTGGAAAGTTATGTTAACTGCTGGGGAATTGTGTGAGACTGCAGAGTTAGAGTGTGTGGAATGCCTCCTCATGTAGAATTCTACATAGGTAGCAGTGGTAACAGTTGGTTTAATTCGGGGGGGCCCTTCTCAAGCATACATTACTATTTTTCAGTGCCTGGAATTATCAATCACCTGCCAAGAGTAACTGCATGTTGGCTGCATCTTCCTCTTGCACTTGGGCTCAGACCGCTGATTTGCATCATGAGGCTATACAGCAGGGGTTTCCAACCTTCCCTGGGCCGCAATGGCCAAATAAAATGTTTCTGGGGCCACGCAAACACTGCAGCAAGACAGAGGAAGGAGCTGGCAAGATGGTAAACACCCGGGGGCAGCAGAGGAAAACATTGCATTGCCCTTGACCGGGCCGCACAAAATACTTCACTGGGCCGCAGGTTGGACACCCCTGCTATACAGTGTCTTGTGTAGCTCAAATTGGCAGTCTAACTCCAAGCAGCAGGAGAGAATGTGGCCAGACATTAAGGAGTGACTGACTAAGAGCTGTGCAACAGCGAAAAATGGTATTGTGTGCCTGGGGGCAAGGGAGCATGCAAAATGGCATGTTATGCCGAGGGATAGCAAGGAGCGACCAGCAAACAAAAGAGACTGGACAGGATGTTCCTGATGCAGGCGTTTATTCAGTCAATTCCAAAATGCTTGGTTGGTGAATTAAGATATACATAAAATCAGGAATGACCTGACACGGTCCGTGTATCGGCAAACACATCTTCTTCAGGGGTCCTAATGGTAATATTAGGCAAATGTGGATGTTGCAAAATCAACATGAAGCCAAAGCTGTAGGGTCTGCACTGTGTCTAATAGTAGCATTAGGACCCGGGATGAAGGTGCATTTGCCGAAACACAGACCATGTCGGGTCCTTCCTGATTTTATGCATATCTTAATTGACCGACCAAGCATTTGGGAATTGACTGAATAAATGCCTGTATCAGGAACATCCTGCTGGTCTCTCCATCCACTGTGGTCCTTTTGGGTTTCTCTTTTCTTGTTAGAAAGCAAAGAGCTACAGGGCTGTGCAAAATGGTATTTTGTGTCCTGACGAAAACAGGTTGGGATATAACCCAAGGAAGCTGAGAGGAACAAAGAAGAAGGTGGTGTTGTGTACCCTGGGGAGAAAGAGAGAAAGCTGTAGTGTGTTCTGGGGATGCTTAAGAGAGGTGGGAAGAGACCAAGCTGGTGTTGCATGTTACTAACTGTATTGCATGCCCCCTAGTCCTTCTCCTTTTGGAAAGAGTAAAACAAGTGAGTTCACGTCTATCCATTCCATTCCACTCCATTCATTATTTTATAGACATCTTTTCCCACTTTTTTGGATTATAGTGTGATTTTTCTAGCTTTCTAGCTCATTTCACTAAAAACACTTTTAAGGTCATTTAAGGCTGTTTAGCTGGTTGAAAGGCGCAATTAACTGATCTGACTTCCAGGATATCTGTAAATCATTTAGGAACATAAGAATTCTCTTCTGGGACAGACCAAAGGTTCATCAAGCCCAGTATCCTGTTTCCAACAGAGGCCAACCCAGGTCCCCAACAAGATCCCAAGTAGTAAAACAGATTTTATTCTGCTTATCCAAGGAATAAGTAGTGGATTTCCCCAAGTCATCTCAATAATGGCCTATGGACTGCTCTTTTAGGAAATCATCCACACCTTTTTTAAACCCCACAATGCTAACTGATTTCACCACATTCTCCGGCAATGAATTCCAGAATTTAATTGCCTGTAGTGTGAAGAAATATTTTATCTGGTTTTAAATCTACTACTTAGTAGCTTCATCGCATGCCCCCTAGGCCTAGTATTTTTGGAAAGAGTGAACAAGCAATTCACATCTACCCTTTCCACTCCACTCACTATTTTATAGACCTCTATCATATCACCTCTGAGCCATCTCTTCTCCAAGCTGAAGAGCCCTAGCCACTTTAGCCTTGTATGAGACAGATCTGAATACACCGGAAATCTAGCATATGCAGATCTCTCTCCTGCGTACTCAATATGGTAACCCTGAAAACCTATGGCTAGGCATGCCTCTAGGAGAGGGTTGAAAAACCCTGGAATGATTTGATAAGCTGTTGGTCAGGGCTTTCCAATCCTGTCATAGAACCCCACAGCTACCAGCTCAATATCAGGTCTGGCTTCTCTCATATAAGAACATAAGAATTGCCGCTGCTGGGTCAGACCAGTGGTCCATCATGCCCAGCAGTCCGCTCACGCGGCAGCCCTCTGGTCAAAGACCAGCACCCTAACCGAGACTAGCCCTACTAGCGCACATTCTTGTTCAGCAGGAACTTGTCTAACTTTGTCTTGAATCCCTGGAGGGTGTTTTCCCCTATAACAGCCTCCAGAGAGCGTTCCAGTTTTTTACTACTCTCTGGGTGAAGAAGAACTTCCTTACATTTGTACGGAATCTATCCCCTTTCAACTTTAGAGAGTGCCCTCTTGTTCTCCCTCCCTTGGAGAGGGTGAACAACCTGTCCTTATCTACTAAGTCTATCCCCTTCAGTACCTTGAATGTTTCAATCATGTCCCCTCTCAAACTCCTCTGTTTAAGGGAGAAGAGGCCCAGTTTCTCTAATCTTTCACTGTACGGCAGCTCCTCCAACCCCTTAACCATCTTAGTCGCTCTTCTCTGGACTCTTTCGAGTATTACGACTAAGATGGTTAAGGGGACTCATTTTGATTTTTTTTCTTCAAAATGTCATGTAGTGCAAAGTAGCAACTTACCAGTCTCTATCATCAACCTTTCACTAGGAATGGACTTTAACACTTCTAAATTGTCCTCAGTTTTCAAAGAGCTAAAAAAAAAAAAAAAAATCCCACAACATATGAGGTTACACATCCTGTGAATTGCAGTTTTACTGACTTAGTAAAAGATTTGAAAGAAAAAAATTCCACATTCCATTTATATGTGGAAATAAAAGGAAAAGAGTGACACAGTAAAGAGTATAATTCATGAATTGCATTGTTCTCTTGCGGTCAAAATTTAGTTTCAAGTTTCAGCAGTAGTCACCAGAAATGGGAAAATCACTTAATCTGATTTGCCAATTGTTTATTTATTTATATTCCGCATATTACAAAGCATTTTTCCCTATTTGTCCCGGTGGGCTCGCACTCTATCTAATGTACCTGGGGCACTGGGGGAATAAGTGACTTGCTACACTAAAAAATGTTTATACGTTTATACCATGTTGTAGTTTAAACATGAATATACACTTCCCCCTCCCCATTCGCGGTTTCAGATAATCGTGATTTTTTTCTGGGGAGGGGGAAAATTAAAAAAAAACAGTCAAAACTTTAAAAAAACCCATATTTTTTCCTTCCCTGCCACTTTCCCGGCCTTACCTGGTGGTCTAGAGTGCTTTTGGGGAAGGAGCGATCTTCCTACGCTCCTGCCCCGTGCAGATCGCCATGAGGAAATGGCTGCTGGGAGTTTCCGTAGTCTCTCGAGACTATGTCGGGAACTCCCTACAGCCATTTCCTCATGGCGATCTGCACGGGGCAGGAGCATAGGAAGATCGCTCCTGCCCCGAAAGCCCTCTAGACCACCAGGTAAGGCCGGGAAGGTGGCAGGGAGGTGGGGGTGGGTCAGAGCCAGATAATCGCGATTTTTCGCCATTCGTGGTCTGGCTCTGCCCGTATCCCCCGCGAATGACGAGGGAGAAGTGTAACCATAAATTTGTTGTATTGGAAGGATATCCTCAGGTCCCTGGTTGCCACTCACTATTTTGACTTAGACTGGTTACTCTCAACAAATTTAAACTACAACATGGTATAAACATTTTTTAGTGCAGTGAGTGTTTGTGGAATTGGTTGTTTTCTTGCACCAAGCCTGTATTTGAGAGTGTGTTTCACATGATTAAGTGACTTGCCCAGGGTCACAAGGTGCAGTGAAGGATTTGAACCCACAACCCCAGGCTGCTGGGGCTGTAGCTCTAACCACCGCACCACGCACTCCCCACAGCTATTAATGACCAAAGCGAACCAGATATTTGCTACCACAAATCCACTCTGCATACAATTTCATCAGCGCTAGATGAGGGCCCAGGTACTAGAGCTGCCACATCTTTTAAGATGTAATTCTTCTAACAGATCACGTGATGCCGTCTCGGTGAGCCGACGTGCGCGAGAAGAGCTCCCGGGCCCGCTTGTTTTTTTCGATCTCGGCCGGCATTGCTATCGGCGCGGTCTGCTCTCCCCGACTTCCGGTTTCGGAGGGGAAGTCCCGGCAGCGTTTTGCACTCGGTTTGGGGCGCTATGGCTGCAAAAGTGACCCGCAAGGAGCGGGAGAAGCCTCGGGCTGCAGATCCCAAGATGGCGGAGCCTGCCCTCGTGTCTCCCTCTTCTCCACGATCTGAGTGGGTGGCGGATGTTATAACGGAGGTGCGTGCAGCGATACAGGACACCCTTACCTCTCAGTTTCAAAAGCTCTCCGACAAACTGGATGGCTTGGATGCTTCTGTGAGCCATATTAGAGCGGAGTTTGGCTCTTTTCAACAAAGGGTATCTGATTTGGAGGACTCGGCCGGGCAGTCTAGGGAGGCTCAGACAGCGGCGGACTCCAAAATTCGCCAGCTGGAACTTAAGGTGGAGGATCTGGAGAATCGCTCCAGGCGCAGCAATTTGCGACTTGTTGGCGTTCCCGAGTCGGTGTTGGATGGGCAGCTGCACTCCTTTTTGGAATCCTGGCTGGTGCAGTCTCTTCAGCTTCCTTCGACTGCGGGGCCCCTGCGGATTGAAAGAGCGCACCGTCTGGGAGTTCGCCGCCAAGATGCTACCCGTCCGAGGGTGGTAATCTTCAAGGTGTTGAATTATGCCCACAAGGTGGAGATCCTGCGGGCTATTCGGGCGAAAGGCCCCCTCACCTATGAAAATCAGAAGATTTTGTGCTTCCAGGACTTCTCGGTTCAATTGGCTGCCCGGAGAAAGGAGTTTGCCGCTGTTTGTCGACAACTCCATGAGCGGCGTATCCAGTTCGCGCTTCTCTATCCTGCACGCCTCAAAGTTCAACATGAAGGTCGCTCTCACTTTTTTGACTCTGCGGCTGATGCCTTGGCTTATGTGCAACGTCTGGCGGGAGCGGCGCCTAGCCCCTGATCGTCCTCTGTTTCCTAGTTTCTGGTTTCTGGACTGTACTGGGCTGGCTCTCTTGCTGTTTTGCTGCTGCTAGCAAGCTGCCTTGGACTTTGCCATGGACTGACGGTGGGGCGGTGGTGCTGGAGATTAGGGAGCTGCTGCCATTTTCTCTGCCTGACCCATGTCCGAGGACTCCAGCCCTTTGGATTTGTTCCTGCTGTTCTTGTTTGCCTGTGTATTGGATTATAGGGCGCTGTTCCTCCGTGGGGGATGGCGTGCTTTTCTGCCATGGTGCCTCCATCTGCTTTTGACATAGCTCTCATTTTGTTTTCTCTCAACATATGGGGGAATTATTTTGTTTTATTTATTGATATGTTGTCTTCTTTGCGGCTTATATTGGGAAAGTTTCCCCGCATAACTGCCTGTTCCTCCGCAGTAATTATGCATTCTTGTTTATTTGTGGAGATATGTCTTTAGGCTAATTTCCAGTACTTCTTCTTCGTGGGTTTGTGTTTAGTTTCTATGGAAGTTGGGGGGTGGGCTCGGGAGGGCTTTTCAGCGTGATTGGTATCTGGGTTTCTCCCAGATCTGTGCATGAAAATTTGGGGGTTGGAGTTTGGGAGGTTGCTGGGGGGGGGGAGGGCTGCTGGGTGGTTGGGGGTTGGGCTGGGGAGGGGGGTTTGTATGTGTGGAATGTTTGGAAGGGTGTGTTTGGGTGTGACTGGAGGTGGTTGTGTGACCCGGGGTATTGGTGTTTGGCTGTGTTTGTGTTTTTTTTTGGACTATGGGTGACTTTTTGCTCTGGGAAGGAGCCGCTGGCTGGGACGGTTCCCCCGGTAGTCTATTCAGCTATCTTTCTTTTTATCTTAGCTTTTCCTACTCATGGTAATTAAGTTTATTTCCTGGAATGTCCATGGTATCACATCTCCTGTTAAACGCCAAAAAATTCTTAGTGCATTGAATCGACAAAAGGTGGATATAGCATTTTTGCAGGAGACCCACCTCTCTTCTGCGGAACATGCTAAACTCTGCCGGTGGTGGGTTGGTGAGATCTTGGAGTCTTCGGGTCTGCACCGGAAGGCGGGGGTAGTCATTTTATGTCATAAGGGTCTGCATTTGACTACCCATAAGGTATGGTCTGACCCGCAGGGGCGTTATCTGGTAGCTAAAGTGACACTTAATAGGCAGGACTTGCTCTTGTGTAATATATATGCTCCTAACACTTGGGATGGGTCCTTTATGCGATCCCTTACCAGACTTCTTCACCAGGACCTTCCAGTGGTGTTGGGTGGGGATTTTAATCAAGCTTTTGATCCCACTATTGACAAATCTAATCCCCTTCCTCACGACAGGTATGCCCCGAATAGAGGCCTTCCCTTGTTTGCCTCTTCTATGTCTTTGATTGATGTGTGGCGGGTGTTACATCCTGGCGACCGCGATTACACTCACACATCTAGTGCCCATGCAACGCAGTCCCGTATTGATTATTGGTTGCTCACGGATTCCCTGTTTTCGCAGGTGAGCTCGGCGGAGATTGGGGGATATGATGTTTCGGATCATGCTATGATTGTTCTTATTTTAGAGTTTCCTGGAGATACCCCTGGGGGCTTTCATTGGCGGTTTCCTCTCTCGCTCTATTCTGATCAGGAGTTTCATGCTTTCCTGGTAGATAAATGGAAGGACTATGCTTTTCACAATGCGTCTCATAGGGGTGACGCATTTCTTTACTGGGAGGCTGCTAAAGTGGTGTTGCGGGGTGAGATCATTGCTTACTCTAGCCGAAAGAAAAAAAGGCGCGATCGTCAGGTGCTCCGGCTGGAGCGCCAGGTTCAGGATGATCGTCGCCGCTATGGGGCTCATCCCACCGGAATCAATAGAGCGTTATTATTGGCTTCGCAGTTGTCGTTGCGGGAACTATTACATGATCGGGCTATGAAGTCTTTGGCATACTATAAATTTCAACTGTATTTGCATGCTAATAAGAGCGGTAAGCTTCTGGCAAATTTGATTCGACGTGCTAAGGGGTTTTCCCCAATTCTCCATCTCCGCCGGGCAGATGGTGGTTTGGTCCACAAAGATGAGGATATGGCGGCGGTGTTTCATCATTATTTCCAGGAGTTGTATGCTGCTCCACCGGTTTCTTCGTTGGCGGGTGATCTTTATTTGGATCAGGTCTCTCATCCGGTGGTGACAGAAGCTCAGAATGCGCGTTTGCAAGCTCCTTTTACAGTTGAAGAGCTATCGCTGGTTCTTGGTAGTTCTCCGCTGCAGAAGGCGGCGGGGCCCGATGGCTTTCGCAGTGAATTCTATAGACTTCTACTTGCGGACGTGGCCCCAGTTCTGGTTGATGTGTTTAACACTGCGGTACGAGAGGGGGCTCTTCCGCCTTCTCTTCGGGTTGCTCAGATTGTGGTTCTGCTTAAGCCCGGCAAGGACCCATTACAGGCCTCCTCGTATCGCCCCATATCCCTGTTGAATGCTGAAGCTAAATTCTTTGCTAAATTGTTGGCCAACCGGTTGGCGGGTATTTTGCCCTCTCTGGTGGCGGAGCCTCAAGTTGGGTTCGTCAAAGGTCGGTCGTCCACTCGCAATTTACGTACTATATTGGCTTCGCTGGAGTGGGTGGAGCGGGAGCAGGTTTCTTCTTTGCTGGTCAGTTTTGATGCCCATAAGGCCTTTGATAGGGTTTTGTGGGATTTTTTGTTTTGTACTCTTCAACATTATGGTATGGGTGGTTTCTTTAGTGATGCGGTGGCTGCATTATATCATGATCCGCTGGCTAGGGTGCTGGTTAATGGAGTTTCTTCGGCGGTGTTTCCAATTCAGCGGGGTACTAGACAGGGTTGCCCCTTGTCTCCTCTTCTTTTCGTGCTCACCTTGGATCCCTTAATTCGCGAAATCTCTGCTAATCCGGCGGTTCGGGGTGTTTCTCTTGGCGGCCGAGAGTTTAAGATTTCGGCATTTGCAGACGATTTGTTGGTTCATTTGACCTCCCCGTGGGAATCCTTTCCTGCTCTTATGTCGCTTTTTACGGAGTATGGCGATTTTTCGGGCTTCCAATTGAATTATGATAAATCTTTGGCATTAGCTACGGCCGAGGCGGTGCGCTTGGAGTGGCCGGGGCAGTTTCCTTTACGGTGGGCGGATGGCGTATTTAAATATTTGGGAGTGCAACTCACGAGCAGTGTGGGTCGGTTATATCGTGCTAATGTAGATGTTTTGTTGGCCGCTACGGAGGGTTGTTTTGCAAAGTGGATGTCTCTACCTCTCTCTTTTTATGGAAGGGTTCAGTTGTATAAGATGGTTATTTTTCCCCGCTGGTTGTATGTACTCCAGTTGCTGCCTCTTTGTCTGCGTCGTAGCGATCTTCAACGGCTTCATAGGCAGCTGACCCGATTCCTCTGGCAGGGCAAGAAGTCTCAGATATCGATCTCTTATCTGTTCGGCTCGGGAGGGATCGGGGGTGTGGGGCTCCCGGATATTGGCCTCTATAATCTGGCTTGCTTGTTGCGATTTTTGGGTGACTGGTGCTTACAGAGTGATGACTATCTTTTTCGGGACTTTGAACATGCTCTTTTCTCTCCTTGGCACTTGTTTTCGCTGTCTCAGTTACCTGTTCGCCTCTTGCCTCCCGCGTTCCGTTCTAGTTTCATCCTTAGGTCGTGGCGTTTTTCGTGGAAGGCATTGGTAGGGTTACTGGGGGGGGACCATCAAGTTTCGGATCAGTTGTCTATACGGGGGAATCCGCAGTTTCTGCCTGGCTGTGATAACTCGGTCTTTGTGCGATGGACTGGTGAGGGGTTTCTTCTTCTTGAGCATTTATTGGATGAGGAAGGGGCGATGAGACCTTGGGGAGATTTTCCCATGCTTCATTCTTTGGGTGTGGGAGGTCTGTTTGCGTACCGGCAAATTCATCATTATGTGGGATCCTTGGCGCGCCCGGGCTTGCGGTTCCGATTGGGTAACCAATTTCGTCTATTTTTTGCCCAATTTTATGCTTGTGGCTTGACGGTGTCTGCGTTGCATGGGGCTTTGCGGCGGCTTACTCCTCAGAAGTCTTATACGGCTCTGGAGAACCGCTGGGGTAGAGATCTGGGCATACCTGGTGAGTCCCTGAACTTTCCTTCCCTTATTGGTCGTATCTCTTCTATTTCTATTAGTGCAGAACTGAGGGAATGCCAATTTCGAGTGGTGTATAGAGCGTATTTTTCCCAAGAGCGGGTCCACAAGGTTGGGGGCATTTCTTCTCCAATCTGCCCTAAGTGTACACTGGGTTGCAACTCCTTTTTTCATGCATTTTGGGGATGCCCTCGAGTGAAAGTCTTTTGGAGAGCCGTACTCCGCTTTTTGGAGCGGCTGGTTGGTCACGCTATTCCGATGTCTCCGGTAGGCTTGCTTTTGGATAGATATGAATCTTTGCGAGTGCCTGCTCGGAGACATCGGTTGCTGATCCGGAAGGGTGCTGTTATAGGAAAGAAGATCATTCTTAGCGTTTGGACGCAAGACATAGCGCCTGCTTACTGGGCTTGGAGGAATCGTTTTCATAATTTGATGCTCTTGGAGCAGCGCCATGCTCGATTATCTGTCCGGCGGTCGAAGATTTTCCTGCAGACCTGGGACCCCTACATTTCCTCGCTTTCCCCTAGGGCCAGAAGTATGGTCTTGAATTCACTCTGTTGTTGATACCTTATGCTCTCAGCTGTTTTCCCCGGGTTGGTGGGTGGATGTTTGGGAGAGTGTGGAAGGTAGGTATGAGTGGTTGGACGTATGTGGAGTTCAGGGGGTAGGGTTGGATTACACATTGTGGGAGGGAGGATGGGAATTGGATCTCTTGTTTTGTTTGATCTGTGCTGAGCGGCATAAGCAAACAGCTTGCTCAGCATAATCCTTTCTTGCTGGGGGGTTTTTGGGTATGGAATGGGTCTCCTGGTGTGGGTTTGGGTTGGGGTGGGGGTTTGGGATTTGGAGTGGGTGGGGATTGGGGGGATTCTTTGGTTGGGGTGAAAATGTGTTTGATGGTACATTTGATGTTCGCGACCTTGTTGTATGGTCGTGTTGTCTTGTGTGTTTATTGATGATGTGCCAATAAAACATGATTTATACTAAGATGTAATTCTTGGCTTACATTTTATCTGGAGAACACTTAAGAGAACTACCACTTAAAAACATCAAGGCATTTCCACTGGGAAGGTGCAACTTCCATTTTTAGAACTCCATATTTTAACATTTGAGTCATTACTTTTGAAATTCTTTAAGCAGCCAAAAAGGACATCACACAGGGGGGTCCACGTATTTATCTACAATTTTTGTGAAAGTGCTTTACAGAAGGAATCATACTCAATGCACAGATCTGACGTGATTCCAGAGCAGTAAGAAACTATCCTGAGGTGGCGAGCCACAACCACACTTCTGAGTCCAAGGTAAGTACCCATACTATACACAATAAAATAGGAGTCACACTAAATAAGAAGGGAATCTCTTCACAGGGACTTAACAACAATAAGGTATGGAGGGCTATGTATGTTAATGCACACAGTTTGGGCAACAAAATACTGGACTTGGAGACTGAAATAAGGAACGCAGACCTAGATGTGGTGGCAATATCTGAGACCTGGTTCACGGACTCGCACGGGTGGGATATGGTTATACCAGGTTACAACTTGCTTCGTCGAGACAGAGAGGGCAAGTTAGGAGGAGGGGCAGCACTATACATTAAAGAAAACATCAAGACTACTAGAATCACGGATGTTAGATACTCCGGGGAATCCCTCTGGGTGAACCTGGCCAGAGGGAACGAAAAATGCCTATACCTTGGTGTGGTATATAGACCTCCAAGACAACAGGAAGATAAGGATATAGAACTGATCAAGGATATAGAGAACATCACTTTGCGTGGAGACACAGTTCTGCTTGGGGACTTCAACATGCCTGATGCAGATTGGAACACACTCTCTGCAACTACCTGTGGCAGCAAAAGAATATTAACCTCCATAAAGGGTACACGACTCAAACAAATGGTACTGGAGCCCACTAGAAACCAGGCGATACTGGACCTGGTACTCACCAATGGAGACAGTGTCACAGAAGTATCGGTAGGCGATACGCTGGCCTCTAGCGACCACAACATGATATGGCTTAACCTCAAGATGGCACGGACGACAGGATGCCCCGATGAAGGAGCCATGGGCAACTACTCATACACAGGAGGGGACGACCTGACAGCAAATAAGGAAGACAAGGCAGGAAGGGACAACTCAGACACAGGAGGGGATGACCGCACAGCAAACAAGGGAGACAACACTGGAGCAGTTAAGGATAACGTGAAAGAAACAGTAGGGACAGCAAAGAGTAGAAAGTCCAAAAAGGTAACACGAAGAGAACTCAAATGTATGTATACGAATGCTAGAAGTCTAGGAAACAAAATGGGGGAACTAGAGACAATAGCAAGACATGATAAGTTGGAAATCATTGCCATAACAGAAACATGGTGGAATGAAGAAAACAAATGGGACACCGTACTACAGGGATACAAACTATATAGAAGAGATCGAGTAGGGCAGAAAGGTGGAGGTATTGCCCTATATGTTCAGGAAGGAATAGAATCTGTTGAAGTGGCTACGACGGAAACGAAAGAGAAGCTAGAGTCCCTCTGGGTCAAGATTCCTGGCCAAAACAGCGCAGACACGAAAATTGGCCTTTACTATCGTCCCCCAGGACAGGCGGAGGAAACTGACTCAGAAATGATAGAGGAAATCAAACAAGAATGCAAGACGGGCAATGTAATAATATTGGGAGACTTCAATTTTCCGAGGATAGACTGGAAACTAGGAACCTCCAACTGCGGCAAGGAGGCCAAGTTCCTGGAGGTGCTAGGGGATTGCTTCCTGGAACAAATGGTAAAAGAGCCGACAAGAGGCAACGCCACCCTGGACTTGGTACTAAATGGCCTCACGGGACCGACAAAAGAAGTAGAAGTTACGGTACCGCTGGGGACGAGCGATCACAATGTGATCAACTTTAAGCTTGACATCGGGAATAGAAAACGTGCCAAAACCTTAACCAAAACCTTTAACTTTAAAAAGGGCAAATACGATCGCATGAGAGCCATGGTGAAACAACGACTCAAGAAAAAGGTGGACAAACTTGAAACGGTAGACCAGGCATGGTCCCTACTGAAAAATACTATCACAGAAGCACAAAATCTCCACATTCCAAGGATCTCCAAAGAGGGGAGAACAAAAGGTAAGGGAGAACCGGCATGGCTTACCAGACAGGTGAGGGTAGCCATAAAAGAAAAGAAGGACTCTTTCAAAAAATGGAAACACATGAAAACAATCGAAGCATGGAAAATACATAAAGATGATCAAAAGAAATGTCACAAGGCGGTGAGGGATGCCAAAAAGGACTATGAGGAAAAAATAGCGCAAGAAGCCAAAAAACTTCAAACCCTTCTTTAGATACGTGAAAGGGAAAAAAACCCGCAAAAGAGGCGGTGGGACCCCTGGACGACCAGGGAAGAAAAGGGTACATCAAGGAAGATAAACAAATTGCTGACAAACTAAATTCCTTCTTTGCGTCCGTCTTTACGGAGGAGGATACCGCTAAAATACCAGAAGCAGTGAAAGTGTTTAGTGGAGTAATAGAAGACAGCCTCACCACAGTTGAAGTGGAGTTGGACCAGATCTACTACCAGATCGACAAACTTAAAAGTGACAAATCCCCTGGACCGGATGGAATTCACCCGAGAGTTTTAAAGGAATTGAAGGTTGAAATCGGAGAGCTATTGCAAAAACTTGCCAATCTGACAATCAGAACTGGACAGATACCAGAGGACTGGAAGATAGCGAATGTCACGCCAATTTTCAAAAAAGGATCGAGAGGGGAACCGGGCAACTACAGACCTGTGAGTCTTACGTCTGTCCCTGGAAAGATGATTGAAGCACTGATCAAGGATAGCATAGTCCGGCACCTAGATACACACGACTTGATGAAACCCAGCCAACATGGGTTCAGGAAAGGGAAATCATGTTTAACGAATTTACTTCAATTTTTCGAGACCGTGAACAAGCAAATTGATAGTGGAATGCCGGTGGACATAATATATTTGGACTTCCAGAAAGCATTCGACAAAGTTCCACATGAAAGGCTTCTCAGGAAACTACAAAGCCATGGAATAGAGGGAGATATACAAAGGTGGATAGGCAAATGGTTGGAAAACAGAAAGCAGAGAGTGGGCATAAATGGGAAGTTCTCAGACTGGGAGAAAGTGACTAGTGGTGTGCCCCAGGGCTCGGTGCTTGGGCCAATCCTATTTAATATTTATATCAATGACCTGGAAGACGGAATATCCAGTGAGATCATTAAGTTTGCAGACGACACAAAGCTATGCCGGGCAATCAGATCGCAGGAGGATAGCGAGGAACTCCAAAGCGACTTGTATCAGTTAGAGAAATGGGCAGAGCAATGGCAGATGAAGTTCAACGTGGAGAAATGCAAAGTAATGCATTTAGGTAGTAAGAATAAGGAATACGAGTATAGAATGTCAGGCGCAACTCTGGGTAAGAGCGAACAAGAAAAGGACCTGGGTGTACTGATAGATAGGACCCTGAAGCCGTCGGCACAATGCGCGGCAGCGGCAAAGAAAGCAAACAGAATGTTAGGCATGATAAAGAAAGGAATCACGAGTAGATCGGAGAAAGTCATAATGCCGCTTTATAGAGCAATGGTCAGACCACACTTGGAATACTGTGTCCAACATTGGTCTCCCAACCTAAAGAAGGATATAAAACTGTTGGAGAGGGTGCAGAGACGAGCAACGAAGTTAATAAGAGGTATGGAGAACTTGGAATATGAGGAACGACTCAAGAAACTGGGACTGTTCTCCCTTGAGAAGAGGAGGCTGCGAGGGGACATGATCGAGACGTTCAAAATGCTGAAAGGCATCGATAAAATAGAGCAGGAAAATAAATTATTTACATTGTCCAACGCGACACGGACAAGAGGACATGGTTTGAAGCTAAGGGGGGACAAGTCCAGGACAAATGTCAGGAAGTACTGTTTTGCGCAGCGAGTGGTAGACGCCTGGAATGCTCTCCCAAAGGAGGTTATTAAGGAATCCACTGTGCTGGGATTCAAAGGCAAATTAGATACACATCTCCTTATGAGAGGCATAGAGGGATATGGGTGACTAAAACTACATCAGGTGTATACCTGACTGGGCCTCCGCGTGTGCGGATCGCCGGACTCGATGGACCATGGGTCTGATCCGGAGATGGCAGTTCTTATGTTCTTATGTTCTTATGAGAGTCCTCAACTTTAGAGGCACAGACTTCGAACGTATGGGAGATTTTGTCCATCGGGAGCTGCAAAACCAAGCACAAACTGACAACGTGGAGAATATGTGGTCGACTCTGAAATCCACCCTGCATGAAGCAACAAATCGCTACGCAAAAACGGTCAGCAAAAGTCAGAGAAACAAAAGACCCCAGTGGTTCAGTACTGAAATTTCGGACCTCATTAAGGAGAAGAAAAAAGCATTTATTGCCTACAAACATTTAGGAAAGCAGGAGACAAAAGAAGACTATCAGGACAGGTCTAAAGCTGTCAAGAAGGCAGTCAGAGAGGCCAAGCTCCGAATAGAGGAGAATCTAGCGCGGAACATTAAGAAAGGGGATAAATCCGTCTTTAGGTATATTAGTGACAGGAAAAGAAACAAAGATGGGATAGAACGACTCAGGAAATCGGACGGGAATTATGCAGAATCGGATTCCACTAAGGCCAAACTACTAAATGAATACTTCTGCTCGGTTTTCACCTGTGAGAAGCCGGGATCCGGTCCACTTTTACGGACAAGGGAAAGCCAGAAAGACCCGTTTCAAGACTTCAAGTTTACGCCCAGTAGCGTCAACTGCGAACTTTCAAGACTCAAAGTAAACAAAGCCATGGGACCAGACAACCTACACCCCAGGGTGCTCAGAGAGCTGAGGGAAGTCCTGGCGGAACCATTATCTGTGCTCTTCAATCTCTCCCTAAGCACGGGAAGAGTCCCCTTGGACTGGAAAACAGCTAACGTTATTCCACTCCACAAAAAGGGCTGCAGGACAGAGATGGCGAATTACAGACCGGTAAGTCTCACATCCATAGTATGCAAACTCATGGAAACACTGATCAAACAGAAACTTGATACAATCCTGGATGAAGATCTACGTGATCCCCATCAACATGGATTTACCAAAGGCAGGTCCTGCCAATCAAATCTGATTAGCTTCTTCGACTGGGTAACAAGACAACTGGATGCCGGGGAGTCCCTGGACGTAGTGTATTTGGACTTCAGCAAAGCTTTTGACAGCGTCCCTCACCGTAGGTTATTGAACAAGTTGAAATCGCTGGGATTAGGGGAAACACTAGCTGCATGGGTTAAGGATTGGCTGAGCGGTAGACTTCAGAGAGTGATGGTAAACGGTACCCCATCCAAAATATCGAATGTGACCAGTGGAGTACCACAGGGCTCGGTCTTGGGTCCAATCCTATTCAACATATTCATAAGTGATATGACCCAAGGGCTCAGAGGAAAAATATCATTGTTCGCCGACGCCGCCAAACTGTGCAACATAGTAGGTAAAAGCACTATGCCTGACAATATGACACAGGACCTACTACTATTAGAACAATGGTCATCGACTTGGCAGCTTAACTTCAATGCTAAAAAATGCAAAGTGATGCACCTGGGTAAAAGAAATTTGTGCAGGACTTACACGTTAAATGGTGAGACCTTAGTTAGGACCACGGAAGAACGGGATTTAGGAGTAATCATTAGTGATGACATGAAAACTGCCAATCAAGTGGAAAAGGCTTCCTCTAAGGCAAGGCAAATGATGGGTTGTATCCGTAGAGGTTTTATCAGCAGGATGCCAGAGGTCATAATGCCACTGTACAGATCCATGGTGAGACCTCATTTGGAATATTGTGTTCAATTCTGGAGACCACATTACCGGAAAGATGTGCTGAGAATGGAGTCAGTTCAGCGGATGGCCACCAGGATGGTCTCAGGGCTCAAAGATCTTCCGTATGAAGTAAGGCTGAATAAATTGCAGCTGTACTCACTTGAAGAACGAAGAGAGAGAGGGGACATGATCGGGACATTTAAATATATCACGTGTCGTATCGAGGTGGAAGAGGATATCTTCCGTCTTATAGGACCTTCTTCCACCAGAGGGCATCCGCTGAAAATCAGGGGAGGGAAATTTCATGGTGACTCCAGAAAGTATTTCTTCACTGAGAGGGTGGTCGATCATTGGAATGAACTCCCACTGCAGGTGATTGAGGCCAACAGCGTGTCAGATTTCAAAAATAAATGGGATATTCATGTGGGATCTCTAATGAGGTAAGGGCAGGGGGTGGTGAGCAAAATCAAGGAGAAGGGTCAATAGAGTGGGCAGACTTGATGGGCTTTGGCCCTTTTCTGCCGTCATTTTTCTATGTTTTTTTTTTCTACATTTTGAATCAATATTCAGTAGGGTTAACAGCTTTCTTCATGAAAAAAAAAATTAAAAAAGAGGATGTGACCTTGCCCCGTTCTGCCCCACACAAACCTCATTTCTTCTTTCCCGAGTCCTGGCCATGCCTGGAGGGCCTCGGAGCATCCACGGGTGCAATGCAATGACATCAAGCGCATGTGTGCGACATCATTGTGTCGCATCCACGCATGCTCAGAGGACCTCCAGACGCAGCCCCATGCTCAGGGCCTTCCAATTGCCAGGTTTTGAAAATCCATCCAGGCATCTGAATAGTCCTCTAAAATGAGAACATGTCTGGGTTTTCCTGGATATCTGGTAACCCTAATATTCACCAAGCAGTTGTCACTGGTTCTTTAATAGGGAGAAAGACAGGTAAGCAATGCAGGGTATTTTTAATCCTATTCAAATCAGGAGGCTTAGTTTTAAGGGAAAAATACTTACCAACCATTAATTCCAATGTAAAGATCCAAATCAATTATAGCAGCTGCTTCTTCTTTGGTGCCATCAAATGAATGGACCTAAAAGGTGTTACATTTATGTTTAACATAACCATGTCTACAAAGATAAACATATTTAACATTTAATGAATAAAAAAAAAAATCACAGTTGTGTTAATCTAAGTAAGGAAAGGAGAACCAGGGTGGTGGTCTTTAGTGGGAAGACATTTGGCAGCATGTGATGAAGCTACTAAGTAATAGATTTAAAACAAACTAGAGAAAATATTTCTTCACGCAACATGTAATTAAACTTTGGAATTCATTGCCGGAGAATATGGTGAAATCAGTTAGCTCAGCGGGGTTTAAAAAAGGCATGGATAATTTCCTAAAAGAGAAGTCCACAGGCCATTATTGAGATAGGTTGAGGAAATCCACTGCTTATTCCTAGGATAAGCAGCAAAAAATCTGTTTTACTATTTGGGATCTAGCTAGGTACTTGGGACTACTGCTGGAAACAGGTTACTGGGCTTGAAGGACCTTCGGTCTGTCCCAGTATGGCAATTCGTATGGATTTAGCTCATAACCTTTTTCGGTTGTAGTGCAAGGTGAGTTACATTCAGGTACAGAAGGTATTTTCCTGTCCCTGGAAGGCTCTTAATCTAAGTTTGTACCTGAGGCTGTGGAGGGTTAAGTGCCTTGCCCAAGTTCAGGAACACTGCAGTTTGAAACAGGCTTCCCTGGTTCTCAACCTAACCATTAGGTTACATCAGGATGACCCAATTTGGGAACAACCTTTGGTTCCTTAGCTTTACCAAGGAAGCTAGGGAATGCAAGAGAAAGGGTCATTTGTGCCCTGAAAGTGAGATCCTTACTTGCATGAAGTTCAGAATGCCAAAAAATAAATTCTTAGGTCTGAATCCCAAGACCAGAGATCTGTAATTCTAGTAATACTTTTAAAACCAATAGGAGAAAATAATTTTTTTTACTCAGAGAATAGTTAAACTCTGGAAAGCATTGCCAGAGGATGTGGTAAGAGCAGTTAATGTAGCTGGTTTTTTAAAAAGTTTGGACAAGTTCCTGGAGAAAAAGTCCATAGTCTGCTATTGAGACAGACATGGTGGAAGCCACTGCTTGCCCTGGATCGGTGGCATGGAATGCTGCAACTTTTGGGGTTTTTGCCAGGTACTTGTGACTTGGACTGGCTTCCATGAAGACGGGATACTGGGCTAGATGGACCAGTGGTCTTACCCAGTAAGGCTATTCTTATGGGGAAGGAAAGAGAATATTACAGGTTTAGGGGAGAGAAAAAAGGACCTGAGGGTAGCACATCTTCATAGCTGAGGCTCTCTGCTAATGGAATAACGACATTTTACATGTTTTTCCAAATTATTTTCCAGTTTGTGGGGGGGTCATTTTCAGTTCTCTTTGTAAAACAGCTTTTTTTAATGTAAAAAATGGTCTTGTGAAAATTCTCCGCCCTCTCTGAAAGGCTTAGGTCAGAGAAGCTATTCTGGATTTTATAAACTACACGAATCGTTTTACCCAGCTAAAGTACTTGCAGAAAAAGCAGGTGCAATCATTGTGGGTGTTTTCCCATGGTAAGACTCAATGCAAACTTGTGCAAAGTTTTTAAAACAATAATCCAAAGCAAACAGCCACCCACAGAGAGGCCAATGCAATAGTGCACTTGGCTTTGTGGACAGTTTAGCTCTAATTTTATACACAATGTTAAGGTAATATGTAGAAATAAAAAAAAAGGAAAATATGATACCTTTGAAAGCTAATCGTAAACCACATTAAGTTAGTCCAATATAAAAGGTGTTTTTTTGTTTATGTTTTTATTTCTACATATTATCTTGAAGACTGGAGTAACATGGCCACAACTAGAGAATGACACGGTGACAAAATTCATCACCGTTCCCGTCCCCGCGGATAACCGCTGGAAACCATCTTCATGTCATTCTTTAAGAAGAGAGGGAAGAATCAGAGTATGAATGGCCACAACCACTGACCCGCAAGCTTTACTTTGAAGAATGCAGGTGTAGAAGGACTGAGGTTGAAACAGACACTACAGAATGACAGTCTCTGGTATCCAGAGCAGATATTGTGATGTCATAATGCCTCATTCCACCAGTGCCTATGAGCCAATCACATCAGTGATGTCACAATGGCTTCATTATCCTTGGCTCACATAAGAATCAGAGTATGAATGGCCACAACCCTGTCCCTCAAGCTTTGCATTGAAAAATGCTGGTGTAGAAGGACTGAGGTTGAAATAGACACTAGAAAATGACATGGGGAGGGAGGAAGTGACGTCACCGATGCGAACGGGAGCTTGATCTCAGAGCTCCGTTCGGGCCCGGTGCTAAATTGTCAAATTCGCTGTGAAAAAGGCACTAAACTTTATTTTCTGGCAACGGGGAGAAGAGTGCAAGGAGCAGAGACCCCATGGCAACGCGTAAAAAACTCCCGACGGAGAAAACCGGCCAGCGCACGCTGGAACAAGCGCTGAGCCGGACAGCACGTGGCAGTGCGGGCCTGGAGACCGGCGGAGGTGAGGCGGCGAACTCGAGTGGGGCTATAGCGGAGGTGGCTGCAATGGTAACCGAACCAGTCCCAGAGTGCTCCCCCGCGGACCCCCTAACCAAGATTGATATGCAGCGCTGGATTTCTGAAGTGAAAGCCGAGATTTCGGCTGTGGCGGTGCAGGTCCAGGAGGTGGTGCAGGAGCTGCGCACGGACCTCGTGGAAGTGGGCAATCGCGTAGAAGTGGTGGAAATGCGAATGGACAGCTGCGAGGAGACAATGACCGGGATGCAACGCTCCTTGGAGAGTGCCGCCGCGGATCTAGCTTCTGCTAGATAAGGTGGAAGACCTGGAGAACCCCACCCGGCGTAATAACTTGCGGGTGCGGGGCTTACCTGAATTGCCGGAATATAAGGATGTCAGCACTACCACTACTACTTTGCTTCGTTGGCTGTTGCAGAATGACACTCTAGATCCGGGTCTTGAGCGTGCTCATCGGGCACTGGGGCCCCGCACATCTGATCAGCCTAAAGATATTGTGCTGTGTCTACGGAGCTTTGTGCTTAAAGAACAGATCTTCCGTAGAGCCCGAGAAATGGGCACGGTGACCTGGGAGGGTCACCGGCTGGAATTCTATCAAGATCTGGCGGCAAGTACACTCCAGAAACGCAGGGCGTTCCGAGAAGTGACTAAGGCTCTGCAGCGTAGCAATCTGCGCTACCGTTGGATTTATCCGTTTGGAGTGGTCATTACTATCAATGGAGTGCATACCAGAGTTACTACAGTTCGTGAAGCCCGAACCCTTCTGCAACAAGCAGGCATCGAAGTTCCGGAGGAGCCTGCTTCTTCCGTGGGTGCGAGGCCCAGTCGCGTGGGGCTACCTACCGCCTCTAGATGGCAGCGAGTGGATCGAGGATCCCGAAGTGGGAGGGGGGGCCGAGGCGGTGGCCCCTCGCTTCAGAATACTGCTTCCGCTTAAAGTAGTCTCCCTTGCTGGAGGGCTGCTAACTTTGCTTTGCTGTTCCTTCCCCCTTGCGCTACCGGAGGGCTGTTCCTCCTGTGGGGGTGAAGTTTGCCCTGGGTGACTGGGCTCCTATGTTCTAGTTATGGGGAGGTGTTCTTGGAGGGACATTTCTGGACTGGATATGCTATGGAGGGGTGGGGGGTGGGATGCAGAGGGAGAGTTTGGAGGGATAGCGGGTTGGAGGTGGGGAGTGGATGGTGGAGGGTGGATGGACAGATGTGTTTGATCTGGGGTGGGTGATGTTTGTTATTTGATAATTTTGTCTAGTTGTGGGGTGGTGTGACAGGGGCCTCGGGGATTGTTACATTCCTTGTATGTTGGTGGGAGATCTGTGGACTCTCACATGGGGGAGAGGGGGGTGGGGGGGGAGGGGAGGTAGGGGGGAGGGGGTTGCTGGGGAGACAGGGGCTGGGTAGGATCTTTCTCTTTTTGGTATTCTTTGCAATATGGGGGGTTTTAGGTTAGTCTCCTACAATGTTCGGGGTCTCAATTCTCCCAATAAGAGGAGGGCTTTCTATAGGGAGCTGATCCGTTTGAAAGCGGATGTTTGCTTTGTTCAGGAAACACATCTGCTCCCGACTCATGAATATCTGGTTCGGGATTCCTGCTTTCCTCAGTCATTTTGGGCCTCTAGGGTGGGTACATCTAAGAGGGGAGGGGTGGGCATTCTCATCCGTATGGGGCTTCGGAGTGAAGTGCAAAGGGTGGTTAGGGATCCTCAGGGGCGGTATATCATGTTGGAGATTCTCATTGAGGGGTGTTTGTATTCTTTGGTCAACGTCTATGCCCCTAATGAGGGTCAGGGGGCCTTCATTCGCGATCTGGTACCTCGCATTCTCCGATTCAAGGAGGGAGCTTTGGTTTTGGGTGTGGATTTTAATCTTACGGTGACTCCGCGTTTGGATAATTCGGGGAGGGCGGACCATTATGGGAGGAGGGAGCGCAAGGCGTTGAAGGAGGCGCTGGCTGCTCTGAATGTAGTTGACAGTTGGCGCTGGCTGCATCCTTTGGATAGGGATTACACATACTTCTCTGGGCTACACACCACTTACTCTAGAATAGATGCTTTATTTGTTGAGCGGGGGCTGCTTCGGCGGGTTGAATCGGCGGGGATAGAAGCGATTACGTGGTCGGATCATGCTCCTGTGTGGACCCGATTCCGGGGGGAGGGGGGTAGCTCGGGAATGAAATTTTGGCGTTTGAATGATAGTCTCCTCGACGACCCGGAGGTCGTGGTTCAAATTGAGGGATGGTTACGGGAGTATTTGGAGATGAATTTGGATTGTGGGGCTTCGAAGGAAGCGGTTTGGGAGGGTTTGAAGGCTACGTTGAGGGGCAGATTGATTGCTTTGGCCTCAGCTCGGCAGCGTAAACGTAGGGAGGAGGCGGCGGTCTTGTTGCATACTATTGGGAGGCTGGAGAGTCTTCATAAGCGCCGACCTTGGAATGTAGTATTGCGGGAACGTTTGTTCCAGGCACGCAGAGATCTCCAAGCGTTGGATCTGGAGCGTCTACAATTCAATTTGCAGTTATTACAACAAAAATACTTTGAGTTTTCTAATAAGGCTAGCCGACTGGTAGCCCATCGATTGAAGATGAGGCAGACGCGTAATCAAATACTGTCGGTTCGGGCGGCTTCGGGTACACTGTTGCGTAAAGATGAAGATATCCGAGCACGTTTTGTAGAATACTACTCGCATCTATATTCCCCGGAAGCGGCTGGGTCCCCGCCTGCTCTTGATGATTATTTAACCTCGGTGGGAATGCCTAGGATTGCGCTGGTGGATGTGGCCCGGCTTGATCGTCCCCTAACGTTAATTGAGGCTCGAGGTGCTTTGCGTTCAATGAAACTTGGCAAATCACCTGGGCTGGATGGCTTTACTGTCCGCTATTACAAGCGGTTTCAAGATCTGTTGTTGCCTCCCCTGCTCAGCTTTCTTAACTCATTGGAGGGTACCAGTGCGCTACCGTTTTTCATGCGTTTAGCGGGTGTTACGGTGTTGGCCAAAGCGGGGAAAGACCCCCTTCATTGTGCTTCCTATAGACCGATATCCTTGCTAGGGGTGGACACGAAGATATTTACACGGATTTTGGCGGACAGACTGATGAGTTGGATACCTCGGTTGATACATCCGGATCAATCGGGCTTTGTGGTGGGGAGGCAGGTGGGGGATAACACGCGTAGGGTGTATAACCTGTTCGAGCGGGCGCGGTGTAGTGGACGGGAGGCGGTCTTCTTATCGGTTGATGCTGAGAAGGCTTTTAATAGGGTTTCCTGGCCCTTTTTGTTTCGAGTGTTAGATTATGTGGGTCTGGGCCCCCGTATGCAGGAATGGATTCGGATTCTTTACACTTGTCCTGTTGGTTGTATTAAAGTGAATGGGAGTTACTCTAATACTTTTTCTTTGGGCCGAGGAACGCGTCAGGGGTGCCCTCTCTCCCCGCTACTCTTTGCCTTGACCGTGGAACCTCTAGCGCAGCGGGTGCGGATGAATTACATTACATTACATTACATTAATGACTTCTATTCCGCCTGTACCTTGCAGTTCTAAGCGGATTACAACAAAAAGATAACTGGACATTTCCAGGAATAGGAATACAATTAACGACGTAGGGCCTAATACATCTAAACGATAGCTGGACGTTTTCAGGAAGAGGAATACAGTTAGAGGCGTTAGGTCAAAATCACATTTTGAAGGGAGGATCCTAAAAAGGGGAGAGAGGGGAGAAGAGTGGGGTTAGGAAATTAGGATGTATTTCTTGAATAGTATGGTTTTGATTTCTTTTCGAAAAGCTTTGAGGTCAGTTGAAGCTGTCAGTAGGTTGGTGATGGAGGGGTCCAATTTAGCTGCATGTGTTGCTAGTAGGTTGTCGTACATCTTTTTGCGCTTAGTTCCTTTATAAGGGGGGTAGGAGAAAGGGGACTGGGTTCTCCTTTGTCTGGAATAGAGGTTCCTATTTAGGCGGTTGTTTAAGTAGGAGGGTGCCGTTCCGTTTAATGTTTTGAATATTATGCAATATAGCTTAAATTGGATGCGGGCTTGTATTGGAAGCCAGTGTGAATCTAGGAAGGCGTTGGTGATGTGGTCAAATTTTCGAAGGGAATAGATCAGTCTGAGGGCGGTGTTCTGGACAGTCTGTAGTTGTTTTATTAGGTAGGTGGGACAAGGAAGGTAGAGGATATTGCAATAGTCCAGTAGACTTAGGACTAGGGATTGAACTATGAGTCTGTATTGAACTTTGCCGAAGAATTTTCTAATTTTGCGAAGGTTGCGCATGGTAAAGAATGCTTTTTGAGTGATTTTGTTGATTTGCACCTGAAGAGTGCAGCATCTATCTACTGTTACTCCAAGGAGTTTGAGAGTGGTCTGTATAGGATATTTGGTGGTTTTTATTTCTAGTTCTGTTATCGAGGGGGTTTTGTCTTTTTCAAGCAGTAGAAATTTAGTTTTGTCTGGATTGAGCTTCAGTTTGTGTTCTGTCATCCAGTTTTCCACTATTTCTAGGGTTTTTACCAGGTTATCTGTTGTAGTGGGGTCTTGTGAGTCAAAGGGAAGGAGTATGGTTATATCGTCTGAATCCGAATATTAGGGGGGTTTCGGTCCTGGACAGTAACTATAAGATGTCTTTGTTTGCGGATGATCTTCTTTTCACGGTGGAGGATCCCGAGGGATCCTTGCCGGCTATCTTGAAGGAGCTGGAGGAGTTCGGAGGGGTGTCGGGGTTCCGAGTTAATATTGGGAAATCTGAGCTGCTTAATGTTAATTTACCCCCTGATAGAGTGGATTTCCTACGGGCTCGGTTTCCGTTTCGCTGGGCTCAGCAGTCTATGCGCTATCTGGGGATCTATTTGGGCCCGCCCGGAACGGAGATTTATGATCTTAATTTTCCCCCGCTTTTTCGTAGTATCCAGCGCGATTTGGCCAGATGGAAGGATCAATATTTTTCATGGTTGGGTAGGGTGGAAATTGTGAAGATGATGATATTGCCTCGTCTCTTGTTCCTGTTTCAGGTGTTGCCGCTCTGGGTGAGTAGGCGTACGATGGAGGGGGTACAGTGGCGCATTTTTGCTTTTATTTGCGCTGGCCGGCGGTCTAGGGTGCGTAGGTCGGTTATGTGCTTGGGTCGGGGTGATGGGGGGTTGGCTGTCCCTGATGTGGTGAAGTATTACCAGGCGGCCCAGTTGCGTGCTCTGTTGGAGTGGCAAACGCATGACCCTAAGCTGTGGGTGGAGCTTGAGCAACGCCTGTCTGTTGGGGTTCCCCTGCTGCATAGGCCTTGGGTACCTGGGAGGATACGGCTCGAGCGAGCATTGTCATCTGTTGATACCGCTTTACGGGTCTGGAAGATGACTCGGAGCTGTCTGTTATTGGGTAGGCGCCATTCGTGGTATACGCCGCTGCGTTATAATGTGGTCTTTGCGCCTGGTTGGGGAGCGGGCGACTTTGCTAGGTGGGAGTCTCATGGACTGGTGTGTGTGGGTCAATTGTGGGATCCGCTGTCGGGCGGTCTTAGATCTTTCGCTGAGCTGCAGGGTCGGTATGATCTTCTGGATCGGGATTTGTTCCCCTACTTGCAAGTGGTTCACTATTTGCGGGCCTCGGGGGCCCTCCGGGACTTACGGGTGGGAAAGACCCCATTTGAGTTATTGTTGGGCCCGACACTCCGAAAGGGTGCTTTGTCTGCTATATACAGGTGTCTTAATGGTCGGGGGGTTCGACCCTTGCCTTATATGCTAGCCTGGGAAGGGGATTGGGGATCTGATATTTCGTTGGAGACCTGGGGAGATATCTGGAGAGAAGTCGCTTCGGCGGGCATTGCAGCTTTGTTGGTTGAGAATGGGTATAAAGTCCTCTTCAGGTGGTATTATACGCCTCAGGCTATGGCTCATTGGCGCGGAGGGGCGAATGCTCTTTGTTGGAGGGGATGTGGGCACCTACTTACACATGTGGTGGTCTTGTGGGCGGGTGAGTGGTTTTTGGCATGAGGTGTTCTCTCGGGTCTCCTGGATTCTTGCTTTGCGGGTTCCGGTTGACTGGAGACATGCCCTGTTGTTTTGGCACCCATTGGATCTGGATGGGGGAGACTCTCTATTTTGCAAATTAGCCTTCACTGCTGCCCGGTTGGCTGTAGCGTCCTTGTGGAATCAGGGGCGTTCTCCCACTTGGCATATGGTGGAGCAGCGCTTGACTTCCTGGCAGCTCCTCTACCAGTTGACGGCCTTAAGGCATGGTAAACACCATGGCTATGCACATGTCTGGCGCCGGTTTCGGGCCTCTATAGGGATTAGTGGGAGGGGAGAGCGGGGGGTTGGGTTGGTTGGTTAATTGGGAGTTTGAGCTTGGGGAGACTCTATTATTACTAATTTTCTGGGTGAGATTATGAGATCCTTTCTCTTGGGGTGGTGTGGGCATTGTGCTTTGTCTTTGGGGGGGTGGGTGGGGAGCTTGTGTTGTGGGATTGCTGATTTGTGGTTTGTATTTGAGTGGTTGGGGTTTACATGGCTGTTTTATTCGCTGACAGCACCGTTGATTTGTATCCACATGCTTGTTACTGTGGTGTGCTTTTGTTGTATACTTTGATATATTTTTCAATAAAAGTTTCCATTTAAAAAAAAAAAAGAAAATGACATGGGATTTCCCGCGGTTATCCGCGGGGACGGGAACGGTGATGAATTTTATCACCGTGTCATTCTCTAGCCACAACATCATACACAATGTTGTGGGTGCCCTATATTAAAAATAAGTTTTGTGCATGAGCTGTGCGCAGACTCTCACATTAGCATACAGTTCATTTACATTCCATGTTAATGAAGGAATTAGCTATTAAAGGCAGAAGCAGAGGAAAAAGTGGCTTAATTCAATAAAGTGTGGGACAGGCACGTGGGTCTCTTAGGGAGGAGATAGTGGATACTGCAGATGGGCAGACTGGATGGGCCATTTGGCCATTATCTGCAGTCATGTTTCTATAACAATAATTCTCTATGACTTCACAATGCAAGTGTAAAGAGCCTTAGCCAATAGGAGAGGAAGAAATAGTGGATGTTGCGGATGGGCAGACTGGATGGGCCATATGGCCTTTATCTGCCATTATGTTTCTAAAAGACCCAAAGGGTGAGCAAATGATCTTCTAACATTGATGCTCTAATGCAATGTCTGAGGAAGAGTAGGTGGTTAACTCATTCTGCAGCTGTCAGAAGAGTTAATGCTTAAACCAGAGGACATAATTTGAAGTTGGAGGGTGGTAGATTCAAGAGCAATGTTAGGAAATTCTACTTTACAGAGAGGGTGGTGGATGCCTGGAATGCACTCCCGAGAGAGGTGGTGGAGAAGAAAAAAGTGACGGAGTTCAAAGAAGCGTGGGATGAACACAAAGGATCTAGAATCAGAAAATAATATTAAATATTGAACTAAGGCCAGTACTGGGCAGACTTGCACGGTCTGTGTCCGTATATGGCTGTTTAGTTGAGAATGGGCTAGGCAGGGCTTTGACGGAGACTTCAGCAGTTGGAATCCAAGCACAGTACCTGGTAGAGTTTTGGATTCGTACCCAGAAATAGCTAAGAAGAAAAAAAAAAAATAAAAATTAAATTGAATCAGGTTGGGCAGACTGGATGGACCATTCGGGTCTTTATCTGCCGTCATCTACTATGTTACTATACCCTTTTCTTTATTGTAAGCACATATTACTACTGCTACTATTTAACAGTTCTATAGGATGAAGTTAAGAGGTGATAGGCTCAAGAGTAATTTAAGGAAATGTGTGGAACAGTCTCCCGGAGGAGGTGGTGGAGACAGAGACTGTCTGAATTCAAAAGGGCCTGGGATAGGCACGTGGGATCTCTCAGAGAGAGAACGAGATAATGGTTACTGTGGATGGGCCATTTGGCCTTTATCTGCCATCATGTTTCTATAGCGCTGAAGGGTGTGCGCATGGCACATTTTGACATTAAATAGACAGTCCCTGCTCAGAAGAGCTTACAATTTAACTTGGACAGACATGATATAGAGAGTTGGGGATGCAGAACCCAAGGTGAGAAGAGTTAGGAGTTGAAAGCAGTCTCAAAGAGGTGAGCTATTAACTTGGACTTTAACACTGCCAGAGATGGAGCCTGCCAAAGGGATTCAGGCAGTTTGTTCCAGTCATGCAGCGCAGCAAGACAGAAAGGACGGAGTTTAGATACGACACACAGATTATTTCTGGCTTCCTTGAAGGGGGTGGCTAGAAAAAACAATGGCAGAAATAAGGAGCTGAGAGGGTGGATCAAAAACAAAAGTCATTCTGAAAATCTATTTGAAACCTACAGAACATTCAAACACATCTAAAGAGGAATACAATTGTTCATGTAAATTTGCAAGTGATTCAGTCCATAAAGTAACTGAATTAAATCATCCCCTCCTGACTCACCACCGTTACAATGCACTCATCTCCATTTTTATTGTAACAACATAGCATAAAAATTCATTTCTATACCGCACAACCCATAAGTTCTATGCGGCTCACAAAAATTAAGAACTAAAACAATTGAATAAAATATTTCAGTACCCTAAAATTTAGAAAAATATATTTTCAATTGCTTCCTAAAATGTTGGTAGGACATAGGGCTCCTTTTACAAAGCTGTGATATTGCGCTTAACACGCATTGAATTGCCACGCGCGCTACACGCTAATGCCAGCATTGAGCTAGCGTTAGTTCTAGCCACATAGCACGGGTTTAGCGCGCGCTAAATTGCTGCATGCGCTAAAAACACTTTCGCAGCTTAGGAAAAGGAGCCCATAGAGTTCAATAACATGGAGGGGCATAAATGAAAGGAACATCTAAGTCCGTTTTCATCCAAGTTGCAAGTCGTCCAAGGTAAAAAATAGCTTAGGACACATTTTCGAAAAATACGTCTAAATTTGTTTTTGTTTCGAAAATCGTCTAACTATACGTCCTGCTGATCTGATCATCCAAGCCGCTAAATTGTCCATCTTTATACCACATTTTCATCCAAGTCAAAAACGCCTAGAACAAGCCCTGTTGGACGTGGGAGGGGTCTGCAAAGCAATGTTACTTACCGTAACAGTTGTTATCCAGGGACAGCAGGCAGCTATTCTCACTAGTGGGTGATGTCATCCGACAGAGCCCCGATACGGACGTCTCACAAGCATGTCTTGCTTGAAGAAACTCAGAAGTTTTGAGATGCCCGCACCGCGCATGCGCCAGTGCCTTCCCGCCCGATGGTCCGGGCGTGTCTCCTCAGTTCAGGTAGCTAGCAGAGAAGCCAACCCAGGGGAGGTGGGTGGGACGTGATGTCCCTGGATAACAACTGTTACGGTAAGTAACATTGCTTTATCCCAGGACAAGCAGGCAGGTATTCTCACTAGTGGGTGACCTCCAAGCTAACCTCAATGGGATGGTGGGAGAGTTGGCAACTTAGGAGAATAAATTTTGTAACACTGTTTGGCCAAACTGTCCATCCCTTCTGGAGAAAGTATCCAGACAATAATGAGAGGTGAATGTATGAACCGAGGACCAAGTGGCAGCCTTACAAATCTCCTCAATCGGTGTCGATCTGAGGAAGGCTACAGAGGCTGCCATTGCTCTGACCCTATGGGCTGTAACCCTACAGGGAAGGGGTAATCCAGCCTGGGCATAGCAGAAAGAGATACAAGCTGCCATCCAGTTGGAGATGGTGCGCTTCGATACAGGTCGTCCCAACTTGTTTGGATCAAAGGAGACAAAAAGTTGAGGAGCAGTTCTGTGTGGTTTGGTGCAATCCAAGTAGAAAGCCAAAGCACGTTTACAGTCCAGAGTGTGTAGAGCTGATTCTCCAGGATGAGAATGAGGCTTTGGAAAAAACACTGGAAGTACAATGGATTGGTTAAGATGAAATTCAGAGACCACTTTAGGTAGGAATTTTGGATGAGTGCGGAGGACCACCTTGTCATGATGGAATACTGTGAAAGGTGGGTCCGCCACCAAGGCCTGAAGCTCACTGACCCTGCGAGCAGATATGAGGGCCACCAGAAAAACCACTTTCCAAGTGAGAAACTTTAGTGGAGCCTTGCCCAGAGGCTCAAAAGGGGGTTTCATAAGCTGAGAAAGGACAACATTGAGATCCCAAACCACTGGAGGCGGTTTGAGAGGAGGATTGACATGAAAAAGTCCTTTCATAAATCTGGAAACCACAGGATGGGCAGAGAGAGGTTTCCCTTGCAGAGGCTGATGGAAAGCCGCAATAGCACTCAGGTGGACTCGTATAGATGTAGACTTGAGACCAGACTGAGACAGGTGTAGAAGATAGTCCAATACAGAGGATAGGGAGGCTCGCTGAGGCTCCTTGGAATTGGAAACACACCAGGAAGAAAATCTAGTCCATTTCTGGGAGTAGCATTGACGAGTAGCAGGCTTCCTGGAAGCCTCCAAGACATCCCTCACCGCCTGGGAAAACTGGTGAGGAGTTACGTTGAGAGGAACCAAGCTGTCAGGTGGAGAGACTGCAGATTGGGATGAAGCAGTGATCCTTGATGTTGAGTAAGTAGCAACGGAAACACTGGAAGAAGAACCGGCTCCCTGCTGCTGAGTTGAAGCAGAAGGGAGAACCAAGGTTGCCTGGGCCACCGAGGAGCTATTAGAATCATGGTGGCCTGGTCGGATCTCAACTTGACTAGAGTCTTTTGAATGAGAGGAAACGGAGGAAACGCATACAGAAAGCGATTCCCCCAATCCAGCAGAAAGGCATCTGCCTCGAGGCGATGAGGAGTGTAGATCCTGGAGCAAAAGCGAGGCAGTTTGAAGTTGTGAGTAGCCGCAAAGAGGTCTATCTGAGGCGTCCCCCATTGAGCAAAGATCTGATGAAGGGGGTCGGAATGGAGAGTCCATTCGTGAGGCTGGAGGAGACGACTCAAGTTGTCCGCCAAGACATTGTCCTTCACCTGAATGTAGACAGCTTTGAGGAAGGCGTTGTGGCGAACCGCCCAATCCCAGACTCTGAGAGCTTCCTGGCAGAGGGAGGCCGAGCCCGCGCCCCCCTGCTTGTTTACATAATACATGGCCACCTGATTGTCTGTGCGAATCAGGACCACCATGTCGTGAAGCAGATGTTGAAATGCTTGAAGAGCATTGAAGATGGCTCTGAACTCCAGAAGATTGATTTGATGGAGTCGGTCCGCACTGGTCCAGAATCCCTGAGTGCGAAGCCAATCCAGATGCGCTCCCCAGGCATAGGTCGAGGAATCTGTCGTGAGGACCTTCTGGTGGGGAGGAGAGTGAAACAGCAAACCTCTGGATAGATTCAAAGAGGTCATCCACCAAAGTAGAGACTGCCGAAGAGCAGGAGTGACGATGATGTGTCGAGTCAACGGATCCGACACCTGAGTCCACTGAGATGCCAGGGTCCACTGAGGAATCCTGAGATGGAGTCTGGCGAACGGCGTCACATGAACTGTAGAGGCCATGTGGCCCAGGAGGACCATCATGTGTCTCGCTGAGATGGACTGGTGAGAAGACACAGACTGGCAGAGATGAAGAAGAGCATCCAGGCGCTGAGGAGGAAGGAATGCTCTGAGACGTATGGTATCCAAGACCGCCCCGATGAAGGGGAGCGACTGTGTAGGCTGTAGATGAGATTTGGGAAAGTTGATCTCGAATCCCAAACTCTGCAGGAACAGAATCGTGGACAGGGTCGCCGAGATGACCCCCGAGGCCGAGGGAGCCTTGATGAGCCATTTGTCGAGGTAGGGAAATACCTGAAGACCCTGGTTCCGGAGTGCAGCGGCCACCACCACCAGACACTTCGTGAAGACTCTGGGAGACGAGGACAGACCGAAAGGGAGCACTCGGTACTGTAGATGCAGATGTCCCACCCGAAATCTGAGGAACTTGCGAGAGGCCGGATGAATGGGAATGTGAGTGTAGGCCTCCTTGAGATCCAGAGAGCATAACCAGTCATTCTGCTCGAGGAGGGGGTAGAGAGAAGCAAGGGTCAGCATGCGAAACCTCTCTTTGACTAGGAATTTGTTGAGGACCCTGAGGTCCAAAATGGGTCGCAGGTCGCCCGTCTTCTTCGGAACAAGGAAGTACCGGGAGTAAAACCCCCGGTTGTGTTGGTCCACAGGGACTGGCTCGACGGCATGAAGCCGGAGCAAAGCCTGAGCTTCCTGAAGAAGAAGGGCGGTCTGAGTCAAGTTGGAAGGATACTCTCTTGGAGGTTGGTCCGGAGGGACCCGATGGAATTGAAGAGAGTACCCCTCCCTGATGATAGTAAGGACCCAGAGGTCGGTGGTTACGGCCTCCCAGCGATGATAAAACTGATTGAGGCGCCCTCCGATGGGAAAAACAGGGGGAGGCAGAACGAGACTGGTTATGCCCTCGACGAGACAGTCAAAAAGGCTGAGGAGCCTTAGGGACAGCAGACGCCTGGGACTTTTGCTGAGCCTTTTGGGGGGGCTGCCGCTTTGCAGGTTGCTGTGCAGGCGGAGCTTGCCTTGGCTGATAGCGTCGCTGATAGATCAATGGCGGTCGAGAGGGTCGAGACTGCTGAGACTTAGGCTTCGGCCTAAGAATGGACTGGAAGGACTTTTCATGATCAGACAACTTCTTCGTGACTAATTCGATGGATTCGTCGAAAAGATCCGTCCCAGCACACGGGACGTTCGCCAGGCGGTCCTGAAGATTCGGGTCCATGTCAATGGTCCGCAACCAGGCCAAACGGCGCATCGCCACAAAGCAGGCCACCGCTCTGGCCGAGAGCTCAAAAGCATCATAGGCCGATTGCATCAACTGAAGACGAAGCTGGGACAGCGAAGCAACCACTTCCTCAAACTCAAATCGAGCCTGAGACTCGATGTATGGCGTGAATTTTCGAAGCACAGGTAGAAAAAAATTCCAAATAGGTGGCAAAGTGGAAATTATAATTCAGGACTCGAGACGTCATCATAGCATTCTGATAGATGCGTCGCCCAAACTTATCCATGGTTCTGCCCTCGCGGCCCGGAGGCACCGAAGCATACACTTGGCCTGGATGAGACCTCTTGAGCGAGGATTCGACCAAGAGGGACTGATGAGAAAGCTGAGGTCCCTCGAAGCCCTTATGATGCACCGTGCGGTACCGAGCATCCAACTTTCCAGGGACCGCAGGGATAGAGTAAGGAGACTCAAAGCACCTCATGAAGGTCTGATCGAGGAGCTTATGCAAGGGTAGGCGTAAGGACTCGGCCGGAGGACGAGGCAAGTGCATGGTATCGAGATACTCCTTTGAGTATCGAGACCCTGCATTGAGAGTAATGTCCATGTCATCCGCCATTTGTCTGAGAAATGAGGAAAAAGACAGCTGGTCCGCCAGCGCCGGTCTTCGAGAAGGACTAGACGAAGTCGAGGCTTCGGGCTCCACCGAGGCCTGTGAACAACAGGGCGAATAAAAAACCTCAGGATCCTCGAACTCCGGGCCCGGAGGAGGAGACCCAGCTGAAGCAGAATATCCCATCCGGGGCAACTTCTTCTGAGGCGAGACTGTCGAGTGTCGAGAGGAATGCCTCGAAGAATGTCTGGATCGATGCCCCTCTCGATGCCTGGACGGGGATCAAGCCCGCCTGTGAGAATACTGGTCCCCAGAAGCCTCCAAGGAGCAGATAGGACTCGACACTGTCGATCGAAGAGGTGGAAGATTAGGTACCTCCCCAGAAGCCGCCCAGGCTTGATAGGGGGTCCGGAAGAACACGTCCTGCCCCCTGCTATGCCCAGGACTGGGAGGCCTCGAAGGTGGACGCCACACTGTGTCATGGGGCGGAGTAATAGGCTCCAAAGGAGGCAGTTCACTAAGGGAGGCTTTTCTCGAGGGAATCAGTTCCAAGGGAGGCATCTCTCCAGAAGGGGCCTTCCTCGATGGAATCAGCTCCAAGGGAGGCATGTCACTAACCGAGGACCGCCTCGATGAGCCGGACACCACCCGTCGCTCCACCACACCGAGCAACGAGGTCGAGTGGCGCGGAGGAGGGGGAGGCCCGCCCCTCGGGACCGGAACCGGGAGGTCACCCTGGATCGAGGCAATTAGCCGGGGACCCATGGTGTGCATGAGTTCCACAAACTGAGCCTCCAGAAGGGACTTCAACGAAGCCGATATGGAGGGATCTGCACCAAACGGGGGCCCTTCCGTACGGTCTCCGCGCTCTTTCGGTGCAGCGTGCTTCTGCTTGCCAGCCTTCGGCACTTTAAGCACCACCGGTGGAACTATGGGGGTCGGTACCTGTTCTGAGGAGACAGAGGAAGGCACCGGCGCCGAGGATGAGGCCGAAACCGGCGTGAACGAGGCCGGTTTCAGAAGGCCCGAAGCAGCCGGGGAGGCAGAGGCTTTAGTCAAAGCTGTAGGATCCAACGAAGCTTCCATCTTGAACATGGACTCCCACAGCAGGCAGCGGCGCTTAAACGCTTGCGCCGTCAAAGTGGAGCAAGGCTGGCACGATTTCGGGAAGTGATCCAGACCCAGACACTGGAGGCAGCGTCGATGCGGGTCCATGAGCGAAATCGCGCGCTGGCACTTGCTACACTTTTTAAAACCGGTGATCGGCCGGGACATAGGCCGGAAAAGCTCCGCCGCAAGGTCGAAGGCGCGGGGCCCCAGCCACGCGGCCGACCCGGTGTTGGAAGAAAATTTTTTTTTTTTTTTTTGAAAAAAGAAATCAAAGAAAGAAACAAACGCACGGGAGAGCCAAAAGAACCCAACCCGCGGCAATATAGAAGGCAAAAAACAGATTCAATGGGCGCAGACTTGAAGTTGAACTTCTCAGCTCCGCGGAAGAAAAAGAACTGAGGAGACACACCCGGACCATCGGGCGGGAAGGCACTGGCGCATGTGCGGTGCGGGCATCTCGAAACTTCTGAGTTTCTTCAAGCAAGACATGCTTGTGAGACGTCCGTATCGGGGCTCTGTCAGATGACATCACCCACTAGTGAGAATACCTGCCTGCTTGTCCTGGGATAAAGTGATGGACTGAACACCCAGACATGGCACCCAAATAGTGGGGTACCTTACAGGGCACTGCTGTGAACTTCACAAAAAGGGTGCAATATCATCATCTCACTACAGCACCCTTATAGGTCACAGTGAACCCCCCCCCAGATCACCTCCAGAATCCCCTAGACCCACTTATCTACCACCCCAATAGCCCTTATGGCTGCAGGAGCCACTTATATGCCAGTACAAAAGGGTTTTGGGGGTATATAGGGGAGTGTACATGTTTCAGTATCAATGCAGTGATTACAGGGATTATGGGCATGGGGCCTCCTCTCCATGGGTCCCTAACCCACCCCCAAGACGGCTTAAGATGCCTCTGTGCAGGTCGACTAGGCTTTCCTATGCCGGGCTGCCAGGTGATGATGGTCTGGAGGCTGAATTTTAAAGGAACCCCCGCAAATGTTGAAAAACTGCAAATATGGTTTTTAGTGGGGGAGACAGGAGAGAGCAGCCGGAGTGCCGGCAAGTAAAGGAAATCACTCGCGGTATGCTTCGACCGCCTCTTCCTGTACTAAAAGTCAGGCCTCACCAATCAGGAGCTGCGTATCAAAACAGCTCCTGATTGGTGAGGCCCGACTTTAGTGCAGGAAGAGGCGGTCAGAGCACACCATGAGCGATTTCCTTCACTCGCTGGTGTTCTGGCTGCTCTCTCCTGCCCGGTCATTCGCGGTCAGAAAATACTGCGAATGACTGGGAGCACGAATCGCCGACCGCAAATTTGTGGGGGAGCACTGTAATAGAAAACTTTCAAATGTTCCTTTAGTACTAAACAAAAAAAAGAAAAGGAACTCTACAATCAATAGGAAAGTAAAATTACAAAGTAAATTCTAATTAAAACAGAAAAAAGACTAAAACTTAAAATACAATTATGAAAAGCAGCAACTGCAAATCTCTCCCCCAATGTTTGAACCAATATGATACTAAATATCCTCTGATTGAAAAAGCAATTAAGAGTATGCCAATCCGAAAAGATAAGTTTTTAACAGACTTCTAAATTTAATATGTGAGAGTTCACTGCGTAATTCTAATGGCAACGAATTCCATAGAAAAAGTACAGAAGCAAAAAAGGCAGAATTAAATGTAGAGGTTAATCTCACTAAGTGAACTGAAGGCAAGCATAATTGATGACCATTAGTAGAATGTCAATTTCTAGTTGGTCTATTTGGGATCAAAAGATTAGCTAAATATTCTGGTTGCCCTGTCCATGATGCTTTGAAAGATAGAGTCATAGCTTTATGCATTAGTCTTGCCTTTATCAGAAGCCAATGCAAATCTTTCAGGAGCAGAGTGACATGGTTATATCTACGGGCGGTTGTTAGTACCCTAATGGCAGTATTTTGGATAGTTTGCATTTTTTTTAAAGAGCTATCTTTGGAAGACCAGTGTAAATAATATTGCAGCAATTCAATCATGAGATAACCAAAGTGTGTATCAAAGACTCACAAGTTTTGTCTATGTACGTGTAACCAAAATATTTTTTTTTATTTACCTGGATGGATTTTATTTTATTTTGATATTTGGCTGGTTTAATGCTGTGTTTGCATGAGCGATTGTTGGAATTCCAGACTACTGATGGCTGCAACAGGTCTGATGACCTCATGTAAAAGTCAACAGTGCTGGGGAGAGTTCTAAAACTGCCGGGGAGAGCAGTTGAGGGGTGTTGAGTTGGTTTGTTGGCAGAGACAGGTGTCTGTTTTGTGTTGTCTCTGTGGAATTGGTTTTTAAGGATAAATTGGATGTTTATTAGAGATTAGAAATTAGCTATTGATTGGATATTGGATGTTTATTGATATTTGGATATTTATTGATTATTAATTAAACCTTGGTTTAATAAAAAGTGGGTGGGATTAGTTTTTAGGGAAATTACAGTGTTTATTATTTTTTAGCCATCAACTAGGGATATAGGGTTTTGCTTCCTTTGGGTTTTTTTTTAGTTAGGGAGTAGGTACACCATTTGTTGAAGCTGAATCTCCTGGAAAGAAAAAGCGCTGGTACCCAACGGCTCTGCAGAGAAAAAAAAGAAAGAACACCTGGACCCTGTGAGGAAAAAAATTTATTACAAAAAACTAAATTCTTTGAGAAAGATTTTATTTGGAAACTTATTCTAAAGCTGTATAGATATATACATTTTATTAGATTTGTATAAACAAACTAATAAAAACTTTTAAAATCAGAATTTGTTTAAAAGGTTTCACTTATTGTTCACCCGGTATCTTTATATTTTATGCTAACTTTTCCCTCTTTTTAGAAACATTCTCACTTTGACTTGTAAGGTAACCTGACTACAGAAGGTGAAGTAAGTGAGAATTGATATTCAAAGAGGGAGGGGTTACATAAGGACGTATCAATCGAATTTGACGTAACAATGTAAAGCAAGACCTAACCACAGAAGTTAATTTGAATTTGAATGATAGAGAAACATCTAATTGTACACCCAAATATCTCATATTTTCCAAAAGTCTAATTGGCTGATTGTGAAGTGTGGGTGCTATAGTAGGTGAGCTAGAAGTACCTGTAATCCAAATCCTGGTAGTTTTTGATGATTCAAGACAAGCTTATCAATCATGTCAAAACAGGACTGTAAGGGTACTAAATCAAACCTATTCAATCTTTGGGGAACCACTAATAAGAAATCATCCATGTAGAAATAGATCTTAATTTGGAATTATTGAATCCTAGCTGCCAAGGGACTCAGAAAAATGATAAATAATAATGGGGAAAGTACCGACCCCTGAGGTACACCACTAGTAAGTTTACTAGAATAAGAAATTGAAGATGAAAATGATTCGCTAAACGATCTGTCCTTTAAGAAAGATTCAAACCATTTCAGGACAGTGCCAGATAAACCTAAAGATTCAAGTTGGGATAACAAGAAAATATGACTTACTAAGGTCAAAAGCTGCAGAAAAGTCTAGAGATATTAACAGTACCATTTCACCCTAGTCTAAAGAAGTATAAGGAGAAATTAGGTTCTTACCAGTTAATTTTCTTTCTGTTAGCCTGTTGACTCATATAGTCCTTACGAATGGTTCAGACTCTGATGAACTCTAAAGTGCCCCGCTTGCCTGAGGCTATGCCCGCCCTGCGTCTTGGGGGGGGGCACTACCCGGGGGTGTCTGCGGGAGTTCCGCAAATACCACCCTGGTATGATGTCATCAGTACACAGAAGGCACCAGCGAGAAGGCCGTGAAGCAGCCTGTGAGTGCTGCTGGCCCGATGCTCCTCTGCCCGAAGGTATTATGGTCGCGGTCAGCGGGGATCAGTTGGGAGGGAAAGATGGAGGGACAGCGGGAGTTCGGCTGCGTAAATGGTTGCTCAAGGGTTTTGCTGCACAAGGGATAGAAGCTGGGCAAGGGTTCTGCTGCACGAGGGATGGGAGGGAGGGAAGCTGGGCAAGGGTTCTGCTGCACGAGGGATGGGAGGGAGGTAGGGAATGATTGAAGCTGGGCAAGGGTTCTGGTGCACGAGGGATTGGAGGGAGGGAAGGATGGAAGCTGGGCAAGGGTTCTGCTACACGAGGGATAGGAGGGAGTGAAGGATGGAAGCTGGGCAAGGGTTCTGCTGCACGAGGGATTGGAGGGAGGGAAGGATGGAAGCTGGGCAAGGGTTCTGCTACACGAGGGATAGGAGGGAGTGAAGGATGGAAGCTGGGCAAGGGTTCTGCTGCACGAGGGATTGGAGGGAGGGAAGGATGGAAGCTGGGCAAGGGTTCTGCTACACGAGGGATTGGAGGGAGGGAAGGATGGAAGCTGGGCAAGGGTTCTGCTGCACGAGGGATGGGAGGGATAGAAAGATGCTGCAGAGGGAAGGCACAAAGGAATGGGTGAGAGGGGAGGAAAGATACTGCACATGTGGGTGAAAGGAAAGAGGAAGAATTGGGGTGAAGGATAGGAAGGGAGAGATGATCATGTACATGACAAAAATAAGCCCTACCCAAAAATAAGACCTAGTGCCTTTTTGGGCCCCAAATAAATATAAGGCACTGTCTTATTTTCACGGAAACACGGTATGTTTATAGGTGTGTATACGTAATCATTTTATGGATTGCTCAGTTGTGGAGAGTTTGTATGAACAGATTGATTAGTGCTTAAGTTTTTAATTTGGAATTAAAAAAACCTCTAGCATTAGGACTTAAGATGAAACAAGAAAAGCTTCAATGTCAATAAAAAGAGAACCATTGCATATCCTCTTGCCCTGGAAGAACTTGCCAAGTAAAAGCGAGAGATGTTCTCCAATGCAGTGAGAAAGAGACCAAGCAAAGAATGTACTTACTACTCCTCCAACGCATCGGTCTCGATTTTTCCTCATTATATCTGCAAAATAAAAGCAGAACAAGTCAAACATCATGAAAGAGGGAAACAAATACTCAGAATAAAAGCTTAGCTTCTTTAATAAAAATCTTTGTTGTTGTATGCAATGATCAAAAGAACCTACCTAAAAATTCCTTGTGTGAATTTCTACAATGCAAGAACATTGGTAACTTTGTTTGCTCCGACAGGTCAAACTGTTTTTCAAAATATCTGTGTAAAAAATACAATTTAAAATATTTATTTTGCATTTTTAAAATTACAATAAATTAATAAATCTCTCAAAGAGCTTCCCAGAATTCTTACTACAATGCTCTACTTAGGGTACAACTGCTGACTGTTGGAAATATACTGCTCCAGATGGCATCGATCTTTGGCAACAACAAATCTTAATGACCAGTAGGAGGCATTAGGATTAGAAAGAGGCAGGGTTTCACTCTATATCCTACAGAATCTGTCTCCATTCTTTTCAGATTACATCCCTAAGAAGTAGTGCAGATGGATGAAAACACCACAATGTAAATACTGTAGCTAGAGAACAGCATGAAACGGTGGCTGGTCAAATGCACGCAAGACAATCGCGCAAATCGAATGAAACCATCTAGTGCAGGACAATGTGCAATCCTCTTTTACCTCCCTTTCAAGGAAATAGCAGGTGATAATTTAAAAATAAACCTTTATACAGTTTCTTATTCGAACATAACCGTTGGCTTTAAATTACATGAATCCAATCAAAAGATTGTTTAAATCCCTAGACCAGGGGTCCCGAAAACTATGGCCCTGTAAGCAGGACTGGCCCCCAAAACTCTGGACTTCTGTACATTTTTTGCCTGCAAACCTGTGCAGGAAATTTTATCTTTCTCATGTGCAGAATAGTAAAAGCAGCTAGGCTGACAGAATTCCTATACTCCCCACCAGCCAAAGCAGTATGGCAGAATGACAAACTCAGAAAACTCTCAGGAAGATGTTCACCACATTCAGCAAACTCCAAAAAGGGATCCTCCAGCAGCATTTCTGGTGGTTTTAAAATCAGGGCTGACCCAAGGGTATCCGACACCCTAAGTGAACCATCAGATACGCAATGCACCCCATGCCCCAAGATGGCTCAGGATCCTACTCTCAATAATCAAGCCTCTTCTCCTCTCTATCCCTCAAAGTAGACAGTATCTCCACCCCCTTGAGTCCAGCATCCCCTCTATCCTTCCTCTCTCTCCCCACCTCCCTCCTGAATCCAGCATCTTACTTACCCTTCAGAATTTCCTTTGCTTTTTCCCTTCTGGCTTCAGCATCTCATTTCCTCTCCTCTCTATCTCTCCCAGTTCAGCATCTCATCTCTTCTTCCTTATCCTGGACCCATGTCCAGCATGCTCCTGTTGCTACCACTCTGTCATTGCACCTCTTCTCAAATGTTTCACAAGTTATGCATGTCAATGCATTGTCTAGTATTAATAGCCCATGTTTCAAAGCTGCTGCCTCCCGCCCTACCTCTGAAGAGCTTCCTGTCAGGGAGAGGGAAGGAGGCATCAGTACAAGTCTCTACTGCAAGACCCTGCATCAGCAAACAGTACTTTAGAAGAGGCAAGGAAGAGATAATAATAATAATTTTATTTTTATATACCGCCTGACCAAAAATGGTCCTAGGCGGTTTACAACAAATAAGAACCGACCATACACTAAAAATACAATTTAAAAGAAGATATATTGCATGAGGGAAGCATAGAAACGAAACAACCAGTTAGGATACATATTTTTCAAACAGTTGGGTCTTCAACAGTTTTCTAAAATCAAGATTAGAAGAGGATCCTAGCATAATTTTACTGAACCAATCATTTAATTTGGCAACTTGAAAAGAGAGAGTTCTCTCCAGGACTCTTTTATAACAACATAGTTTGGTGGAAGGAAATGTAAACAGACAAACTCTGCGTGTGACCTTATTTGGGTGGTTCAAAGAAAAATGGCAAGGTATCCAGCTGACACACCAAAAATTGATTTGTAACAATTGCAAGCAAACTTAAACAAAACTCTGGTCTCAAGCGGCAGCCAGTGGAGTTTCAAATAATATGGTGTAATATGCTCCCATTTTTTCAATCCAAAGATCAATCGAACTGCAGTGTGTTGAACCACTCTCAATTTTCATAAAAGTTTCTTAAAAGCACCCAAATAGATGCGACAGCGGAGGAACGCATAAGAAAAATCTGAGACAGTGCATGAATTAAATCCTCCTTACTTGAGCTGGGTATCTTTAGGGCAAAATTCCAGTCTATCAAAATCTACAAAAGAAAAAGAAAAATTAGAAAGATGCCTTCTGAAGTTTTTAACAAAGAGCTACTGCAGCATAAAAGTGGTAAAAATTCAGACAGCCCTTACCCAGACCACATTCTCCGACAGCTACGACCTTTCCTTTGTTATTCTCAATGAGATTGCCTAATTCACTTAAATACTGCTCAGGATCCCTCTGCTCAAATTCTCTGCAGCGAGTAGGGTGGCAGCCAACTGTGCTATAAAACCTGTCTGATGATACAAAACAAAACAAAACTCTTCAGCATCTTCATAGATGAAGTGAAGGGAAAGTTTCACCAGTAGGAGATGGTGGGGAGAAGGAAGGTAGATGGAAAGAGAGGGCAAAGGTGTGTGTGTGGGGGGGGAGGGTTGAGATAAAGAGGGAAAGAGGTTCAAATATTTCAAAGATACAAATCATGCTGAAAAAAACAAGTGTCAGATTTTATGAATAAGAATGATCATTTATTTGGCTTATAGTTTAACATCAAACAATTCTGAATACAAGGGTGACTCCGATTATTGTATTTGTTTTATACTTTGGTTTGTATGGTTATTATTTTTACTGTACTATTCTTATTTAAAATATTTATAACCCACATTATCCTATAGTTCTAAGTACCTTGAGCACTTTGATAATAATGAGACTAAAGGTCATATTACTCTAGAACAGGGGTAGGGAACTCCGGTCCTCAAGAGCTGTATTCCAGTTGGGTTTTCAGGATTTCCCCAATGAATATGCATTGAAAGCAGTGCATGCAAATAGATCTCATGCATATTCATTGGGGAAATCCTGAAAACCCGACTGAAATACGGCTCTCGAGGACCGGAGTTCCTTACACCTGCTCTAGAACATGACATAAGGTTTCTTAACTCAGGCCCCGATGCACAAAAAGCTTTCCATGACAATAAGACTCATTAAAGCGGTCTGTCAAGGAAAGCTCTCCAGCTAATGCACAATAGAGTTCTCTATGGCTGCTACCGAGAAGCCTATGCAAATGGATTACAAGGAGCTCATTAGTATTCTAATGAGCTCTCCTTGTGATGCAGGGAAAGCTTCAAACAGCTGGTGACTTTGGGGAGTCCTGCGATTCATCTGATTGGTGCATGGAAGAGAAGCTTGCTTTTATTTTTTTTTTTTTTAATGGGCCTGGGAGGGGCCTTAGGCTCCTGAGCCAATCAGGGCGTTAGAGCCCTCCCAGTGCATCACCTCCATTTTGAAGAGGCATCAGGGAGTGGGCATTCTTCCTGCTCTTATGCTTTCTTTTTAAAGGAAGGAGATGTTGAGGGGACTCATGGTATCGGTGGGGTGGGGGGTGGGGGAGGCTCTGCTTTTATATTTTATTTTATTAGCTCCAGAGCTGCCGGAAATTTTCAGCACCAATTATTTGGTGCAGGGGGAACACTGAGTGTAGTACATTTGGTCTTACTAGCAGACTGTTTGTAAATGAGTTACTGTGTACAATAAACCACTAAAATCCCCAGGCATCCTGGTACACTTCCCACTGCCTCTCCAGCATCCATAAGGCTCTTCTCTGTACCTAGAGAGAGTCAGTGTAACAGTATGGCCTCTGCACCTCCTGGCAGAGAATGGCACGGAGACAAATTCCACCCCCCCCCCCCCACGGAAACTCATTTTCCCGTCCTGTCGAGTTCTTTTCCTGTCCCAGCAAGCTCTGCCCTCATCCGCACAAGCCTCAAACACTTTAAAATCATAAGTGTTCAAGGCTTGTGTGGTTAAGCAGAGCATACAAGAATGGGGAAGGGACAGTGACAAAACTCACAAGGATGAGACAGGGGAATTGAACTCCTGCGGGGACGAGGAAAAATTTGTCCCTGTGTCATTCTCTAACTCCTGATACCACCAGCACACATAGGCTACAATGCTTCTTCCCTCAAAACAGAATACCACTGTTGAATTTGGTTATCTGTAGCAGTGAGGGGACACCAGGGAACTGGGCAACAACAACAATCCAAGAGATCTGGTTTTTCAAACTGTTTAAATTGCCTCGATAGTCTAGTGTAGTGTCTTGCAAACTTTGCGAGCCGGCGGCACACTAAATTGGGAGCAGCGGCTCAAGGGCTTCCGCACAGGTCAGGACGTCAATGCGATGACATCATGCACATCAACATCTGCACATGCGCGGAGGCCCTCCAGGCAGGACCTGAGATGCCAGGGCGGGGGATGGGGGGGGCGCTTAAAAAGAAAAGGCGTGGAGAAGAGGAAAGATGCTGGCGCTAGCTGACTGCCTACAGATGATCCTCCCGCTGCAAGATGCATGTCCTGTAGGCAGACAGGCAGCGCTGGCGCCTCTCCTCCTCCTTGGCGTCTGGCGGCACACTTGGAATCTCGCAAGGCACACAGTTTGCGATACACTAGTTTAGTGGAATGCATGGGAGGAGAAATAGAGCGAGAGACAGAGATAGATACAGTCAGGTCAGCAAATAATGGCATAAGGGAATCCTACCCAGACTGTACATCCACCTCAAAAGGAAAGAAAACTTTAAGTCCAGAGTACAGTATTACCATATGTACTGGTGGACACAGGTCACAGTTTGAGTCAGTCCCCTTGATGTCAAGGTATTCAGAAAAAGCATCATGCAATCAGGAGAGGTTTGCTGAAATTAAAGTTCTGCTCTACCAACCAATGACTTCCATCAGTGTTTGTTCCCTGGTAGTATGTTCAGTCATTGTTAAAGACCGGCATTGACATGCACCATCTACAAAACGCTCCCAGCTGGGAGACTGTCTCAGAATTGGCAAAATGGAGCTGCAGCAAGACCACCTCTGGCCTTGAGATACAAACTGCAACAAGACAGCAGTTTTGGCGTTGAGCAATGCAAGCAGAGCCCGACAGAACTGCCTCTTCATATCCAGACCATGTTAACACAGAAGACTGTTGGGAACATCTGCTTATTCGAGCAAATATGCTTGATCTGTTTATTTACAGTAAGAAACATTACCATTGGTTTGAGCCAGCTGTAGAGCATCCTTGCTGTCCTGTAAATTTCCACCTGTAATCATAAACTGAAAAATAAAAATAAATAATGGCATTAAATTTACATTCAACTCCACACTGTGTGAAAAGAAATGAGAGTAAGGTAAGAAAAATAAATGCTAATATGACCCATCCTATGATAAAATGAGGAAAATGGTTAAAAAGAAGCTAAAAGGATCAGTTGCAAAGGTTAGGACTGTAAACTAGGCATGAATGTTATTTAAAAATACCATCATGGAAGCCCAGACCAAATAGCACATAAAAGAATTTATGCCACCACCCCTGCCTACATAGAATCCAAGCTAACCCTGTACACTCCCACCCGCTCCCTCCGCTTGGAAATGGAGAAACACCTATGCATCCCCCCAGGAAGGTCCCTGCTGTCAGAAAACGCCCACAAATGCTCCTACAGCCACTTCATCCCCCAACTCTGGAACCAACTCCCCCCGCAAATCAGATTACAAAACTCATTGATGACTTTCCGGAAAGCGGTAAAGACCCTCCTCTTCAACTAAAATTACAACCGCAATCTACTTCCTCACCCCTCTAAACTCCCCCTCCCTTCTACCCTCTCTTCTCCATTCTGATCCCCTACTTAAATTGCTGTATAGTCCATTCTTAACCTGTACTTAAATTGCCATATAGTCCTTGAACTTAAACTACTGTATAGTCTTTGTATTGTCCAAATGTACTCCACTGTGAATGTTTGCTTGTAAGCCTTTCTGAGCTCTGGGAGGATGGGATAAAAATCTGAATAAATAAATAAAATGTATTCCACGTATCAGCAAAGATGGAAAGAAGAGGAAACGAGAGCTGGTGTGGTTAAAAGGTGAAGTGAAAGAGGCTATTAGAGCCAAAAAACATCCTTTAAAGAATGGAAAAAAGGATCTGAATAAAGAAAATAAGATGACACTAAACTGTTCAAAGTTGTTAAAACCCATGCAGATTGTGAAAAATTGCAGGCAGACCTTAGGAAATTGGAATACTGGGCGTCCAAGTGGCAGATGAAATTTAATGTGGACAAATGCAAAGTCATGCACATTGGGAAGAATAACCCAAATCAGTTACTGGATGCTAGGGTCTACCTTGGGGTTAGCAGCCGATAAAAGGATCTGGGTGTCATTGTAGACAATACAATGAAACCTTCCACCCAATGTGTAGCGGCAGCCAAGAAAGCAAACAGGATGCTAGGAATTATTAAAAAAGGGATGGTTAACAAGACTAAGAATGTTATAATGCCCCTGTATCACTCCATGATGCGACCTCATCTGGAATACTGCATTCAATTCTGGTCTCCATATCTCAAGAAAGTTATAGTGGCACTAGAAAAGGTTCAAAGAACCTTTATCATCATCATCATCATCAACCATGATGATAAAGGGGATGGAACTCCTCTCATGAGGAAAGATTAAAAAGAGCTCTTCAGCTTGGAAAAGAGACGGCTAGGGGAGATATGATTGAAGTCTACAAAATCCTGAGTGGAGTAGAACAAGTGGATCGATTTTTCACTCTGTCATAAATTACAAAGACTGGGGGACACTCGATGAAGTTACGGGGAAATAAATACTTTTAAAATCAATAGGAGGAAATTTTTTTCACTCAGAATAGTTAAGTTCTGGAACGAGTTGCCAAAGGTTGTGGTAAGAGCGGAAAGCGTAGTTGATTTTAAGAAAGGATTGGACAATTTCCTGGAAGAAAAGTCCATAGTCTGTTATTGATAAAGACAAAGGGGAAGCCACTGTTTGCCTTGGATTGGTAACATGGAATATTACTATTCCTTGGGTTTTGGCCAGGTACTAGTGACCTGGATTGGCCACCGTGAGAACCGGCTACTACTCGCTAAATTTGAAAGGGGATAGATTCCATACAAACGTAAGGAAGTTCGTCTTCACCTGAGAGTGGTGGAGAGCTGAACGCTCTTCCAGAGTCTGTTGTATGGGAAAACACCTTCCAGGGTTTCAAGACTAAGCTGGACAAGATCCTGCTAAACTGGGACATACACAGGCGAGGCTAGACTCATTTTAGAGCACTGGTCTTTGACCTGGGGGCTGCCGTGTGAGCAGACTGCTGGGCGCGATGGACCACTGGTCTGACCCAGCAGCGGCAATTCTTATGTTCTTATGTCTTCAAACTCGATTGGTTGAGGCTCGAGGTGAATGAGGTAGTAAAGTCCATTGCTCTACCATCAATTCTACCTGACCACACATGGCGAGACCCAGAAAGCTGCAACAAGAATTCTGTAATGCTTGAAATTTAATTTAATTACATATTTATAACCCACTTAGCCATCAACATAGCTCAAGGCAGGGCACATAGTTAAAATTAGAAAAAAACAGAAATGGCAGAAGAATAAATTTGCTTCACAATCACATGGATGAGTTCATCAATGTACCTAAACTAGACAAAAACATGTATTTTTTTTTTTAAAAAGTAATTAACCCCAGAAATCACTATCCTACTTTTTTCCTAGCACATCATCAAGAGCCATAACTGCAAGAATAGATTAAGGGGGGGGGGGACTATGAATTCAAAGGGCACTAAGAGCATTAGTGTGGGCAAACCATATGTAATATGGCGTCTTTAGTGGTTAGCACATGCTAAAATACTTAGCACCCTTTCACAAATTCCCTCCTAAATGACAACATTGTAGGCTATAAATCTTCTTAAATAACCAATAAATTTTTTACACTGGTTCTGTGGATGTAAAGGTAAAGATTTCCATAATAAGGGCCCCTTTTACAAGTTGCGGTCGCGACTCCCAGCGCAGCAAAAGCAACGAAGCTCATAGGAATTGAATGGGCTGCATCGCATTTGCTATGCGGGACTCGCTACTGCAGCTTTGCAAAAGGGGCCCTAAATCCTCTAATTAAGAGGCTTATCCTTTAACATTTCTTTTCAATCTTGTTTGGATTATTTTTCTCAATTTTGTTTTAGGTTGTAAACCATTGTGATTTTCCAATTAGAAGAGAATAGCAAGTTCACAAATACACTAGAATCTCCAACCTGGTTCACCCTCCGGAAAAAAAAGAACACACAACAGAATTACATTTGCAATTAAGGGGAAAAATGATAAATACCCAACTATAGAACACCAACGTCTAAGGCTAGAATATTACCTTCTGTACGCCTGTTTTAACAGCACGCTCTATTACATCGCAAAAGTCATCTGCAAAAGACATTTAAAAGAAAACGCTTGTGACTTCTAACCTATCTATTACAAATTATAAAACAACATTCAAAAAATCATCAGACAAGTTAAATTACAAAGATAAATCCTTATATTGGGAACAAATGGTGAGTAAGCAGGCAGAGTAGACCCTAACAAATCCTTACGCTAGAAAAACAGAATACTATGCAGTTATACACCTTTCACTGGCTTCCATAAGAATTATCCAAAAGTAATTATTTGCATCAAAGCTACTCCAGTAAGGGGATATGGCATGCAACTCTGGAACAGGAGATATTTCATAAAAGAAACACTTCATGTCTGGCAGAGCCCAAGTCACGATTACAGAAGAGAAACTATTCCATCTCCTCCCTCCTCTAGAATGCAGCTGAGAGATCTGGTAGAAGGAAGGGAGCGAGAGTGACAACAGGCCAATAAGGTGGGTAAAGGGCAAGGTTGACAACTGCCTGTCAGAGCAGGGTCTAAGAGAAAGCAACAATAACAGGTTAGCAACATGAGGACAGAGTGGCAAAGACAGGTGAGAAGTGCAGGGATGCTATGAAATATCACACCACCATTCCCCACATTACAAATAGGTGGCAATAGAGGGGCAAGAAACTCTAGACAGTGAAACATGAACCAGGAAGATAAATAAATGCAATTTAATTACCCTGTTTCCCTGAAAATAAGCCCTATCCTGAAAATAAGCCCTAGCATGATTTTTAAAGATGTTTCTAATATAAGCCATACCCCAAAAATATGCCCTAGTTAAGATCAACCCCCGATGTCCCGAACACTTCCCAACTCCATCCCTGACACTAGTGCTGCCTGATTTGCCAAAAAATCGGACTCGTCATTTCAGCGATCCCCACCCCAGTGAGACTTGACATACCTCCGCTCCGAGTCCTCCAAAAACAGCTGCTGTTTTTGGAAGCCTCGGAGTGAAGGTATGCCAATCTCAAGGTAGGAGGGTCAGTGGGGTTCTGCCGCACAGGGGGATGGGAGGGAGGGATAGAAAGATGCTGCACAAGGGGATGGGTGAGAGGTGAGGAAAGATACTGCACATGGGGGAGGGAGAGAGAAAGGAAAGAGGAAGAATTGGAGTGGAGGAGAGGAAGGGAGAGATGATTGTTGTACATGAAAAAAATAAGACATCCTCTGAAAATAAGCCCCAAGGTGTTTTTTGGACCCCCAAATTAATATATGACACTATCTCATTTTTTGGGAAACACAGTATTAGAATTTTTCTTTACAGTATTACGTTTTCAGATATTGTATATACCAGTTGTTCTTAAACCTGTCCTGGGAAACCACCAGTCAGTTGGTTTTTCAAGATATTCCCAATAAATATGCATTCCCTTACAAACAATTAGGGTTTATATATTAATCAATAGACATTGGCTGCCCACGCCCAGAGCACTATTTGGGATTTTTCAGATCATGTCTCCTAAACCTAAAGGTATGTCGGGTTTTATAGCCCGAGTGATGTTGTTGGGCAAAAAAGCCATTTTGACACATTGGCTATCCACTGCCCCCCCCCCCCTGACCTATAGTCACTGGAGATCTTCCATGCTCGTCCAAGCCTCATTGGAGCATAGACATTTTGTAGTGGTCTGGGACGTCGTTTTCAGTTTATTTGGGAACACTTTTGGATGGATCTTACTCCTCATGCTAGGAGTTGTTTTTTGAATGTTTGATTTTGCATTGTACATATTTTGAACTCTCACACTCTGGGTTTGTAAGTGGGTATGGGTAGGTGGTGGGGGTTGGGGATTATGATGTGCGGATTTGTATGAAATATGTTCTATTTTGTCAGGTTTGACTGCTTGCACTTTGTTGAATAAATATATTTTTCCTATATATTAATCAATAGCTTCAATAATTAGCTCTACACCACACAAAGAAGCTATTCTTCAAATATTACTAAGACATTTGTTTAAGAAAATTGTTTTATAAAGAAGTTTTAAATTTCACTACAGTACATTCACTGCAATACATTAACTTACGGTATATCACATATCCTATAAACCAGTGGTTCCCAACCCTGTCCTGGAGGAACACCAGGCCAATTGGGTTTTCAGGCTAGCCCTAATGAATATGCATGAAGCAAATTTGCATGCCTATCACTTCCATCATATGCAAATCTCTCTCATGCATATTCATTAGGGCTAGCCTGAAAACTCGATTGGCCTGGTGTTCCTCCAGGATAGGGTTGGGAATCACTGCTATAAACTATAAAATCTTTTACACAAATGTACACATTCATACACTAAACACCATTCAGCAAATCCTCAAAACGTGCAATTGATCAATGGCCATCTTAAATCATCAGTTCTTCTAATCAAACTACCAAAACAGTTGACATTCTCTTTTTTTATGATAACCAAATGCAACGATGGTTCCATGATAAATCAGTAAGTGTCCCCCAAATCATAAAGTATCCTTCTGGACGTGATGTGCAGTTTAGCCCAACACTAAGGGCTCCTTTTACAAAGCCGCACTGGCGGTTTAACGTGCGTAATACCGTGCACTAAACCGCCGGCCACGCTAGCCGCTGCCGCCTCCTCTTGAGCAGGCGGTAGTTTTTAGGCCAGCGCGGGGGTTAACGCGTGATGAAAAGTCGCAGGCGTTAACCCCGCTAGCGTGGCTTGATAAAAGGAGTCCTTAAGCTGTGTTTCGCTGTTAAGCATCTTCAGGAGCTGCAACTGTGAAGAGCTCCCAGTTGAGTTTTCGAGATATGCCCAATGCATGAGGCAGATTTGCATGCCTGTCACCTCTATTATATGCAAATCTGCCTCATTCATATTCATTGACAACCAATTAACAAAACACCAGGACTTGTCAGAGATTATTAATAGCTTCAAAGAATCAATTCACAAAATCCTAAAATAGAAAGCTAATCACATAAATTTTACCAATTTATTACATTTTTATTAAATATTGATTTCATTAATTAATAATATCATATATATTGTTTTTTGTTTATTAATTCTTTATTCATTTTTTTCCCCCCAATTCTTTATTCATTTTCAAATTTACAATAAGTGCAACAATATATTCAAACAAATTAACAATAATTATATCACTTAACAATTATCAATGGTACAAATGATATGCTCTTATCTCCCACCCCTCCCACCCTTTCTTATCATAGAAACAATACCTTATACCATATATAAAAAAAATTTATTCATTTTTAATCTTACATCAAGTGTACAAATAATAAAACATTTGAAATTAAATACATCACTTGAATTTCTTTCTAATATAACATCAAATATATAAATTTATTCCCTTCCCATCCCCCTTTCCTTTAACATTTAATCAAAAATATACAATATAAATATTCTTTTGATTAAACCCACAGTAAACTATAAACCACCCTCCTCCCCCCATTTGCAAATATACTTTCACTGGAAAATGGTGTCTATGCATCACAATAAGTTGTCAATGGCCCCCAGATCTTTTTAAATTTATTATAATACCCTTTTTGAGTAGCAATTATGCTTTCCATTTTATAAATGTGACACAACGAATTCCACCAGAAGGTATAATTTAATCTACTGCAGGTTTTCCAATTACTTGTGATATTTTGAATGGCCACCCCTGTCATAATCAATAAAAGTTTATTGTTGTTTGATGAAATCTGACTCCTTGTTCTCATTGATGTACCAAATAGAATCGTATCATATGATAATGCTACATGATTCTCTAATAAACAATTAATTTGGGACCAAATTGATTTCCAAAAGGCCATGATAAAGGGACAATAGAATAATAAATGATCTAGAGTCCCTACTTCAAGTTTACAATGCCAGCATCTATTAAGACTTAGAGCTGTCTAACTTTTGTAATCTAACTGGGGTCCAAAATGCTCTATGCAACAAAAAGAACCAAGTTTGTCTCATAGATGCAGACACTGTACACCTCATCCTCCAAGACCAAATTCGTGGCCATTGAGATGCAGAAATTTGATGCTTAATCTCAATGCTCCAAATGTCTCTGAGGCCAGTCTTTGGTTTTTTATTTATAAATCCTGTTATCAATTTATACCTCTGTGCGGCTTGGTGTCCCAAGAAGTCCGCCTGAAAGCATAAGAATTCCAGACTATATTGATTATTAAGATTCTTCCATTCAGGGAACCCCTCCTGAATAGTCTGCTTCAGTTGCAACCAGTTAAAACTTTCTGTTTTATTAAGACCATATGTTTGCTGCAACTGTGAAAAATCAAGCAGTTTACCATTTAAAATAACATCGTCTAAAACCCATATAATTGCAATAATCCAATGCTTCCAGATGACTTTAAATCCGCCAATTTGAATCTTGGAGTTAAACCATATAGATTGATTTGTTGATTTTTGTATTGGGTTAGGTATTAAATTACTGACATAATGTCATTTTTTCCACGCATCCATTAATATTCTATTATCTTTATATTTTCTAGGCATCTTAATACTGAGAACATGACATAAATGTAAAGGGAACATGAGTCGCCATTCCAAATATAACCAATCTGGGATATTTTCCATGAGCTCTGGGAGGACCCAATACATACCTTGGCGTAGAATATAGGCTTGATGATACCTATAAAAATTTGGGAAATTTAACCCACCCTCCCTAATTGATTTTTGTAGAGATACTAAAGCGATTCTAGGTCTTTTACCCAGCCAAATAAATTTTGTAAGAATACCATTTAACTTTTTATAAAAGGACCCATGAAAAAAAAACTGGTATCAGACTCATTTGATAACAAACCACAGGCAATATCATCATTTTAACAGTTTGAACTCTCCTCCACCAAGAAAGATGCAAAGGATTCCATTGCTCACACATTTCTGTTACTTTCTTTAATAAAAAAATTTTCATTCTCTTTTCCCGTGTCTTCAAGTGTATTTTTAATCCAAATACCTAAATATTTTAATCCATCTTCCTTCCGTACAAAGGAAAAAGAGTCAAATAGTCCTTTAGTACAATGCACATTAAGAGGCAGAATTTCTGATTGTTCCAATTTATCTTATATCCTGAAAATTTTCCAAATTTCTCTATTAACTCAAGCAAGCATGGAATGGAAGTTTCTGGATTCCTCAAATAAAGCAGTATATCATCTCCATAGGCAGAGACTTTATATTCCCAGTCTGTATGAAGAATACCCTGTATTCCCTTTGCTTGTTGAATAGCTAATAACAAGGATTCTAATACAATATCAAAAAGCAAAGGAGATAGTGGACAGCCTTGTCTAACCCCCTCCGCAAAATAAAACGCTCTGATAAATTATTATTAATATACAATATTGCAGATGGGGAGCTATACAATGTTTGAATCATTTGTATGAATCCTGAACCTATACCAAACCATTCTAATGCTTGATACATAAAGGTTCATTCCACTCGATCAAAAGCTTTCGCTGCATCTAAAGACACAGAGAAAGCTGGTTCATTCATGGCTTTTGTTAAATTTAACATATGAAAAGCCAACCTAGTATTATTAGATGAATGTCTTTTAGCAACAAATCCAGTTTGGTGCATATCAATAATAAAAGGGAGAGCCTTAGCCAAACGTAAATCCAATGTTTTAGCTAAAAGTTTTCCATCTACATTAATTAGTGAAATCGGCCTGTAGTTTGAAACCAAAGTTGAATCTTTATTTGGCTTTGGCAAAACGATTGTTAATGATTCTGCCATAGTACCTGTAATGCAACCCTTAGTTAGTTGATAATGATATAAATGTAATAAATGGGGTAATAGGGTAATTTGAAATGATTTGTAAAATTCTACAATGAAACTATCACCAACTGGAGCGAATCCAACTCTTAAGAGATTTCAACGCTGTTTCTATTTCTTTTAATGATATAGGCTCTTCTAAACTTTTTTTTATATGCTCAGGAATTTTCGTCCTAACAATTAAATTCAAAAATTCTAAACCATCTTTTCCTCTATCTTCATAAGGCTCAGAAGAATATAGGTCTTTATAAAAATTGATTTAAAATATTTCCAATTTTAGTATGTGTATCTCCTTTCTCATCCTTAATAGCAATAATTTTTGTTCTTCTTTTCTTAGCTTTAAGATAATTTGCCAATAATCTTCCCGCCTTATTTGAGCTTCCATAATACAAAGTTTGATGAGAAAAAGCACAGTTACTTACCGTAACAGGTGTTATCCAGGGACAGCAGGCAGATATTCTTGACTGATGGGTGACGGCACCGACGGAGCCCCGGTACGGACAATTTTAGAGTGATTGCACTCTAAGAACTTGGAAAGTTCTAGCAGGCCACACAGCGCACGCGCGAGTGCCTTCCCGCCCGACGGAGGCGCGCGGTCCCCAGTTAGGATAAGCCAGCTAAGAAGCCAACCCGGGGAGGTGGGTGGGATGCAAGAATATCTGCCTGCTGTCCCTGGATAACACCTGTTACGGTAAGTAACTGTGCTTTATCCCAGGACAAGCAGGCAGCATATTCTTGACTGATGGGTGACCTCCAAGCTAACAAAAAGAGGGATGGAGGGAAGGTTGGCCATTAAGAAAACAAATTTTGCAAAACAGATTGGCCGAAGTGTCCATCCCGTCTGGAGAAAGCATCCAGACAATAATGAGATGTAAAAGTATGAACTGAGGACCAAGTAGCAGCCTTGCAGATTTCCTCAATAGGAGTGGAACGGAGGAAAGCTACAGATGCTGCCATAGCTCGAACTTTATGGGCCGTGACAGAACCTTCCAGTGATAGTCCGGTCTGAGCATAACAGAATGAAATGCACGCTGCCAGCCAATTAGACAACGTACGTTTAGAAACAGGAAGCCCCAATTTATTCGGATCAAAGGCTAGAAAGAGTTGGGGAGATGATCTGTGGGGCTTAGTACGCTCTAAATAGTAAGCTAGAGCCCGCTTACAGTCCAAAGTATGCAGAGCCTGTTCTCCAGAATGAGAGTGAGGTTTTGGAAAGAAGACAGGCAGAACAATGGATTGGTTGAGATGGAATTCAGAGACAACCTTAGGGAGAAACTTTGGATGTGTACGCAGAACCACCTTGTCATGATGAAAGACTGTAAAAGGTGGATCAGAAACTAGTGCGTGGAGCTCACTGACCCTTTTGGCAGAGGTGAGAGCAATAAGGAAGAGAACCTTCCAAGTGAGAAAGAAGCCGTGGCCAAAGGTTCAAACGGAGGCTTCATTAAGGCGGAGAGAACCACATTAAGATCCCAGATTACAGGGGGAGGTTTAAGAGGTGGTTTCACATTAAAAAGACCTCGCATGAATCTGGAGACCAAGGGATGAGCTGAAAGGAGTTTTCCATGGACTGGTTCATGAAAAGCAGCAATAGCACTGAGGTGGACTCTGATGGAGGTAGACTTGAGACCAGAGTCAGACAAAGAAAGAAGATAATCCAACAAAGTCTCCACTGCCAGGGAAGTGGGATTATGATGATGGATAAGACACCAGGAATAAAATCGGGTCCACTTCTGATGGTAGCACTGCAAAGTGGCCGGTTTTCTAGAAGCATCCAGAATGTAACGAACTGGCTGAGACAGAAGAGAATCATGTGAAGTCAGCCCGAGAGATACCAAGCTGTCAGGTGCAGAGACTGGAGGTTGGGATGCAGAAGGGTCTCCTGATGCTGCGTAAGCAGAGAAGGAAACAGTGGAAGAAGAATAGGTTCCCTGGAACTGAGCTGAAGTAGAAGGGAGAACCAATGTTGCCTGGGCCACCGTGGAGCAATCAGAATCATGGTGGCTCGTTCCCTCTTGATCTTGAACAAGGTTCGTAACATGAGAGGCAGAGGAGGGAAAGCATAGAGGAACAGATTGGACCAATCCAGAAGAAATGCATCTGCTGTCAGACGTTGGGGAGTGTAGAGTCTGGAGCAGAAGAGGGGCAGCTGGTGATTGTGAGGAGCTGCAAAAAGGTCTATCTGAGGAGTGCCCCACTGAGTGAAGATGGACTGTAGAGTCAAAGGATCGAGTGTCCACTCGTGAGGTTGGAGAATTCTGCTGAGTTTGTCCGCTAAAGAATTCTGCTCTCCCTGAATGTAGACAGCCTTCAGGAACAATTGGTGATCTGTGGCCCAAGCCCAAATCTTCTGGGCTTCCTGGCATAAGAGGCGAGAGCCTGTCCCACCCTGTTTGTTGATGTAGTACATTGCAACTTGATTGTCTGTGCATAGCAGAAGGACCTGAGGAAAGAGAAGATGTTGGAAGGCCTTGAGGGCATAAAACATTGCTCCAAGTTCCAGGAAATTGATGTGATGCTTCATTTCCTGGGCTGTCCAAAGGCCTTGAGTTTGGAACTCGTTCAAATGAGCTCCCCAGGCATAAGGGGAGGCATCGGTGGTGATGACAAGTTGATGAGGAGGTAGATGGAACAGAAGACCTCTGGAGAGATTTGAGGATATCAACCACCATTGTAGAGACTGACGCAGAGATGATGTCACAGATATGTGTCGTGAGCAAGGATCCGTCGCTTGGGACCACTGGGTAGCTAGGGTCCATTGAAGAGTGCGCAGGTGAAGACGTGCGAAGGGTGTGACATGGACTGTAGAGGCCATGTGACCCAAGAGTATCATCATTTGCTTGGCAGAGATGGAACGTTGTGGAAGTACCTGCTGACATAGAGATTGAAGAGTTTGAAGACGGTTGGACGGCAGGAACGCTCTCATCAGGACTGTGTCCAGCACCGCTCCAATGAATTGAAGTCTCTGAGTGGGGATGAGATGAGATTTGGGTAGATTGATCTCGAACCCCAGAAGTCGAAGAAACAGGATGGTTTGGTTGGTGGCCTGGAGTACTGTCTGAGAAGAATTGGCCTTTATCAACCAATCGTCCAGGTAAGGAAACACCTGAAGGTGGTGAGAGCGTAGAAAAGCAGCTACCACAATCAGACATTTGGTGAACACTCTTGGAGAGGAGGCAAGACCGAAGGGTAGCACCTTGTATTGGTAATGACGATGGTTGATCATGAAGCGGAGATACTGTCTGGAGGCCAGATTGACCGGAATGTGAGTATATGCTTCTTTGAGATCTAGGGAGCATAGCCAGTCGCCGTGATTGAGAAGAGGATAAAGAGTGGCTAGAGAAAGCATCCTGAATTTCTCTGTGACCAAACATTCGTTGAGATCGCGAAGATCTAGGATGGGTCTGAGATCTCCTGTTTTTTTGGGGACCAGAAAATAACGGGAGTAGAATCCCTGCCCCTTTTGATCTAGAGGAACTTCCTCTATGGCGTTCAGAAGAAGGAGGGATTGAACCTCTTGAAGAAGGAGGGAAGACTGAGGAGTGTTCAAAGCAGACTCTCTTGGCAGACTTTGGGCAGGAAGAGTCTGGACATTGAGAGAGTAGCCGTGGCGGATGATGTTGAGGACCCACTGATCCGAGGTGATGATTTCCCAACGGCTTATGAAATGAGTAAGGGGTCCTCCTATGGGCTGTGGGAGGTGGACAGAAGGAGGAAGACTGGCTACGTCTTGGAGAACCAAGTCAAAAGGGTTGAGTGGATTTTTGTGAAGGAGGAGGTTTCACTTGTTGTTGCTGCTGTGCAGGTCTAGCAGCCTGCCTTTGCTGTTGCCTCTGACGCCTGGGTTGTTGCTGGGCCTGTGGTAAAGGACGAGCCACAAATCTACGTTGATAGGCCGACTGCTGGCGAAAAGGCCTGGTAGGTGGGGTCTTTTTCTTTGTCTTAAGGAGAGTGTCCCATCGAGTCTCATGAGCTGAGAGTTTTTGAGTTGTGGAGTCCATGGATTCTCCAAACAGCTCATCCCCTAAGCAAGGTGCATTGGCCAGTCGATCTTGGTGATTGACGTCGAGTTCTGAAACTCTAAGCCATGCCAGCCTCCGCATGGCCACTGACATAGCCGTGGCCCTAGAGGTCAGCTCAAATGTGTCATAGATTGATCTGACCATGAACTTGTGCAGTTGTAAGAGCGATGCAGAAGTCTGGCGAAAGGCGGATCTCTTACGATCAGGGAGGTATTTCTCAAAAGATGACAAAGTCTGAATGAGATGCTTGAGGTAGAATGAAAAATGGAAAGCATAGTTCCCTGATCTGTTTGCCAGCAACGCATTTTGATACAACCTCTTGCCAAACTTATCCATGGCCTTACCTTCTCTGCCAGGAGGGACAGAAGGGTACACACTAGCCCCCGTGGATTTCTTTAGAGTGGATTCCACCAACAATGATTCATGAGGGAGTTGTGGTTTGTCAAAGCCCGGAATAGGTATGACCTTATATAAGGAGTCCAGTTTGCGGGGAGCTCCTGGGATGGTCAAGGGTGTCTCCAGATTTTTGTAAAAAGTCTCTCGCAAAATATCATGGAGAGGCAGTTTGAGAAATTCCCTTGGAGGCTGGTCAAAGTCCAGTGCATCGAGAAATGCCTTGGACTTTTTGGATTCAGCCTCCAAGGGAATAGAGAGAGAGTCGCACATCTCTTTGAGAAAAGAGGTGAAAGAAGTTGCATCAGGTTTGGAGGATGGATCTAAACCAGAAGGATCCTCGTCCCCTGACGAACACTCTCCCTCAGAGAGGAAAGGCTCCTCTGAATCACCCCACAGATCAGGGTCCCTCACTTGAAAGCTACGGTCCCGTGACTCCGGTGTGGAGGGTTCTAGGTGTCGAGTTTTGTGAGTCGACTTACCAGACCTCTGAGAAACGGTATCGGGAGATGTCATCGGGCGTGCCGGTGCCGAAGTTTGCATACAGTATACAGTATACTGTATATATATATATATATATCTAATATAATAAAACGGTAAGCCGCGCATGCGCACTTCCTAAGCGTGCATCCGTTTTCTGTGAGCTATAGCGACCCATAGGAAGTGCGCATGCGCGGCTTACGGTCTGGCCTCACGCAAGGCAAGACAACTGCGCGCCCTTCCCTGCTCGCCGCCTGCTAGCACACCCTGCCCTCTCCAAGCCGGGACCGCAGCCAGCCAACGATCGCCTCCACAGCGCGGAACAAGTCGACGACTCCCCCCTCCCGCTCCTGTTTGAAGCGGCCTGATGAGGTTCGCGGCCAGCTGTAGCGAACCTCGCAGGCCGCTCTCCACATGAAGCACGTTCCCTCTGACGCGATCGCGTCAGAAGGAACATGCTACCATATGGAGAGCGGCCTGCGAGGTTCAAAACAGCCGCCCATGAACCTAAGCAGGCCGCTTTGAACAGGAGCGGCAGCGGCGGCACTCCCCCCTCCTTTCAGCGGCCGGCAAACAACATGGACGACTGCTTCCGGGAGTAATCGGCTTCCAGCCTCATATCTCAGGCCTGACCCGCGACTCAAAGGGGAGAGGATATGCTGGATGGAGGGAGCAAGACAGATACTGGTTAGAAGACTGAAAATAAAGGGGGAAGAGAGAGAAAGAGAAGATGCTGGAAGGGAGGAGTTAGCAAAAAAAAAACAACCTCCCAAAAAAACAAACTTCTGGAGAAATAGAAGCAGATAGAGATGCAGAAAAATAAATGGAGGAAAACTGAAAGATAAGGTTAAAGTCTGAGATGGATGTAGGAGAGGAAGTGAAGACAGGAATGAGAGAAGAGCCAAATAGACTGCAAACCCTGGTAAGAAAATTGAGAGAAGAGAGCAGAAACTGGGATAAACATGAATAAAATGGCCAGACAATAAAAGTAGAAAAAAAGAATTTTATTTTAAATTTCATTAACAGAAAATGCAGTTTTACTGTAAATTTGCACTGCTTTCTTTTTATATTCCAAAGTGTATAGTGTTTTTTCTCTTTCTCTGGTGTTGAACTGCATATTGCTAGACAGGGGGAGCAGGAAGAGGTGCTGATGGACAGCGGGGGTATGAAGGGAGGCCTACTGCTGGACAGGGGGAGCAGGAAGAGGTGCTGATGGACGAGGGAGCAGTTAGAGGGGTGAGGTAAAATAAAGGGAGAAGGGCTGCTGTTGGATAAGGTGAGCAGTGATGGGGTGGGGGAGGACACAGGGGAGGAAAAAGGAAGGGAGAATGAACAGGGGGAGCAGACAAGGGGTGGTGGTAGACAACCAAGGAAAAAAAAGAAAGAAAGATAGAAATACAGAAAGCGGCTAAGGAGAGAGAAAAAGAAATAAAGACAGACACACACACACATATTCTAGCACCGGTTAATTTAACGGGCTATAAGACTAGTATATACATATATATATATATACATATATATATATATATATATATACTAGCTGATGCCCCGGCGTTGCACGGGTATTTAATTATAGCAATAACACTGTAAATGGATTCAAATAAAGATACTTTATAGTGGTGAATGAAAATATTTTTTTACAGCTTTATAAAAAGTACAATAATCAAATTATAATGTGAAATATTTGACAAAATGAATACAATACAACTAACACAAAACTTGATTATAAACAACATTTTTAGTTTCACCTCCAGGAGCAAGATACATTCTTGGGTGAACCCACCCTTCCCACGTGTGCAGGTGGGCCGCGAGACCCCCCAGAACATATCACCCCAGGTAGTGAGGGATCTGCATACCAAGTTTCATTCAAATCGGTCCCACAGCTTCTTACATTTTTTCCATTGACTTGAATGGGTGAAATCTGATTTTCTGTTTGTAGCTCCGCCCACATGTGCAGGTGGGCCGCGAGACCCCCAGAACATATCACCCCAGGTAGTGAGGGATCTGCATACCAAGTTTCGTTCAAATCGGTCCCACAGCTTTTTACATTTTTTCCATTGACTTGAATGGGTGAAATCTGATTTTCTGTTTGTAGCTCCGCCCACGTGTGCAGGTGGGCCGCGAGACCCCCAGAACATATCACCCCAGGTAGTGAGGGATCTGCATACCAATTTACGTTCAAAGCGGTCCCACAGCTTTTTACATTTTTTCCATTGACTTGAATGGGTGAAATCTGATTTTGTTTGTAGCTCCGCCCACGTGTGCAGGTGGACTGCGAGACCCCCAGAACATATCACCCCAGGTAGTGAAGGATCTGCATACCAAGTTTCGTTCAAATCGGTCCCACAGCTTTTTACATTTTTTCCATTAACTTGAATGGGTGAAATCTGATTTTCTGTTTGTAGCTCCGCCCACGTGTGCAGGTGGGTCGCGAGACCCCCAGAACATATCACCCCCGGTAGTGAGGGATCTGCATACCAATTTTCATTCAAATCGGTCCCACAGCTTTTTACATTTTTTCCATTGACTTGAATGGGTGAAATCTGATTTTCTGTTTGTAGCTCTGCCCACGTGTGCAGGTGGGCCGCGAGACCCCCAGAACATATCACCCCAGGTAGTGAGGGATCTGCATACCAAGTTTCGTTCAAATCGGTCAAGCCGTTTTTGAATTAATGTGAGAATGGCATCTTTTTACATTTTTTCCATTGACATGAATGGGTGAAATGTGATTTTCTGTTTGTAGCTCCGCCCACGTGTACAGGTGGGCCGCGACACCCCCAGAACATATCACCCCAGGTAGTGAGGGATCTGCATACCAAGTTTTGTTCAAATCGGTCAAGCCGTTTTTGAATTACTGTGAGAATGGCAGCTTTTTACATTTTTTCCATTGACATGAATGGGTGAAATCTGATTTTCTGTTTGTAGCTCCGCCCACGTGTGCAGGTGGGCTGCGAGACCCCCAGAACATATCATCCCAGGTAGTGAGGGATCTGCATACCAAGTTTCGTTCAAATCGGTCAAGCCGTTTTTGCGTGATCACGGCATATACACACATACATACACACATACCTCCGATTTTATATATATAGATATAAGATATATATATATATGATATTTATTAATGAAATCAGTATTTAATAAAAATTTAATAAATTTGGCAACATTTATGTAAATAGCTTTCTATTTTAGGATTATGCATATTCATTGGGGATATTTTGAAAACCCAATTGGCTGGGGGTCCCCCAGGACAGGTTTAAGAACCAGTATACACAATGTATTTATATTATGTAATAGTTGGGTACAGGATGGGAGAGGATGAAGCTGGATTAGACACTGTAGAGCAAAAATTGTTCTGCTCCTTTCTCTAAACTGCGCAGGTCCCACACCTAGTCCCTGAATGCTGCCTGGTGGGAGAGACATATTTTTTTAAAAAGTAAAGGGAGCAATTTTACTTAAAAAGATAGATTTTAAGCCAGAGCTTGCACAGTTGGCATAGGAGGTGACTCGACTTTGTATTCTGGGTCTCTTCATTGATACTCCAATCTGTTAACCAATAAATCCTGCATGCCCCCTCAGAGGTATCACACATCACAACAGTAGTTTATGAACAATATCAACATGAAGCAGAGCAGTGACAAACCCAAAGGATGACAGATGCTCACAATGGGGGACAGCCTCTGAAAAAAAAAAGAGTGCTAAAGTGTTCAGGCTCCAGCAGAGCCTTTAATAATATTTTAATAAGTCTTTTTACATGAGAGGAAAATAAGTGCATATATTTTTTTATTCCAATGTCCTCCCGTTCATGGAAGCTGCGGCAGCAGACATATAAGAGGAACCACTCACCTGGATGTTTCTGAGTACCTCGGTAAATCCCTTTGAACACAGAGTCAGTTAGATTGATGCCAATATCTGAAAACAAGAAAACTGTTACTGTCAGGCAGTGCTCCTTCTGTGACATAAAGGGGTTCATGAGGATAGGTTGAATTGCTGAGAACTGCAGGGCACGGGAGGGGGGGCGTGGAAGGCTGTTGCCTGCATCAGAAGAAGGTGAGGAGGAGGAGGGATGACTGAGGCTAGTGTGGGAGCCACTGAAGGATAGAGGTTGAGGCTAGCGGGCTGGCATTTTCATTTTGAAAGGAACATCAACAAGGTTCCTCAACCCCCCCCCCCCAAAAAAAAAAAAAAAAGCTGAAAACTACCAAGACCTTTATTTCAAGTTCAATATTTGCTATCTACTTTCTCACACAGTTATATATATATATAATTTATTTATTTTTTTTATATATACCGCCAAAGACAAGGCGGTTTACAAGAAGTGCTGGACAATCAGCAAAGAGGTCAACAATTCAAAGACATCTATACAACCTTATATAATGGAAGCTATATAGTTCTTAAGGTTAATGGTTGAATTTGCAGTGCTATAAAATTCTTAGTTTACAAATCGATTGAACAAACTCATTTATATCAATTTTCTAAAATTGAGGAGTGTGTGATAAAGTTACTCAGCCAATCGTTCCATTTGCCTGCCTGGAAGGCCAGGGTTCTGGGCAGGAATCTTTTATAGTGGCAGGCCTTTATTGTTGGGTAGGTGAACAGATATATTTTTCGTGTGGGCCTAATATAAAATAGGCTTCATTACTGTCAGAAAGTAGGCAAGAACTTAGTATGCTGCAATATCTAATATTTCAAAAAAGGTAGATTAAGGGGGACAAGGGCTGTAACCAATTAGCGTGCGATAACGCTCAGATGTCCATTACAGTCCTACGGGCAGCTGAGCACTTAGTAGTGCAGCAGCAGCAAGAGACACGCACGCGCTCATAGCCTCCCGCGAGCGCCAGCTCTTCCCTTTCTTACCGATAAACTTGCACCGCGACATGCTGGCTGCAGCCCCGCCCCCCTCCCCACGACCGGAAGCACTCCTGACGGCTCCTCCCTCTCTAGACCAGCAGTCCTCCGATATCCCAGCGGCCTCTTGGCGGTCTCCGGCTCCCTCTTGAAGGTGAAGAGGAGGGGGCTGGGGAGGGAAGATGTCGGCCGCCGCCTACCTTACGCACCGTCAGAAAGTGCTGCGGCTCTACAAGAAGGCCCAGCGGCACCTGGAGTCCTGGGTGATTTTCAAGTGAGTCTAGTGAAGAATCCACAGCCGGGAGAGGGGATCTGAGTCTGATATACAGTGTATATTCCCCCCAAAAAGACATTTGCACTTTAGACCCGTTTGGCAGAACTAAAGGGCATGAATTCAGGTTGCAGACTCAGGGGTTATGTTAGGAAATTTCTTTTTCAAGGAGAGGATGGGAGATGCCTGGAACGCTCTCCAGAGGGAAGTGGTGGAGATGAAAAAAAAGCTTAGGCTGAACACGGAGGATCTCTAATTAGAAAATGAAATAAAACCAACTAAGTCCGTCATGTCAGTCCTGGGTTTTTGTCTTTTGATGTTAAGTCCTAAATGTATTGTGCTACCCTGTTTATGCTTGAAATTTGAAAAGGCGGGATAATAAAATTTAAAAAAACTTGTCAGTGTCTCATATATGGTGATTTGGTTTAGGAGGGCTTTGCTAGAAGTGCCACTGACAGGATGGTTAGATAGGGTTACCAGATTTTACTTGAGTAAAATCTGGACCCCTAGACCTGCCCAGTTCCACCCATACCCCCCCCAGCCCTGGCCACCCTGTTTTAGTCAGGCAGGAGGGCATCCGATGCGACGCAGTGACATCATGCACACTGCATCTGCACATGCATGGATGCCCTCCTGCATGATGTGATTTCAAGGAAGCTTTTCAAAACCTGGACAAAGTGACAGGTTTTGAAAAGCTGTCATGTCCGGGGAAATCCGGTCGTCTGGTAACCCTAGGTTACGATAGGCTGGAGTGGCAGTGGCAACTTCAGCAGTGGGAACCTAAAGACATTACTGGGCAGACTTCTATGATCTATTGCCCAGAAATATTAAAGAAAAGACAAGTTAACCATGAATATATAATGTCACTATTGTGCAGACTGGATGGACAGTTCAGGTTTTATCTGCTGTCATTTACTATATGTGACCGTGATTGATCATTAAAGAATTTTGAGTCAGTCAAGTCTTTCACACAGTTTACCATTTCCTTAATCAGATTAATACTACTCTCATTTGTCTTTGTATCTTTTAAACTGCCAAGTTGCTTAGTTCCAGGAGGAAGGTTTTATGGCTAGTCCCAGGTTTGTATTCTGTTCTCAAAATAGTGTGGTATTTGTAGCCCATTGAAAGCTATGCTGCAGAAACCATAATGTGTCAGGATGGGGTTGTCAGAAATCCAGGACTGACCAAAACTTTTCCTCCTAGAACTGGGCAGTGTAACTGCTCTGCTTTCGCTAGAAAATCTATTCACTGATCTAGCCCTTTCCAAGCTTTTTCTCAGTTGTCAGTGCTACAAACAAGTCTGGATTTCCAAATCGCCACCTTCTGCAGATGTGTGCAAAGCTTAATCTATATGTAGTACTCAGGTTCTGTTGTTTGCAGGATAAGAACATAGATTCGGTAGTCTGCACCTTTAAATTAAGAAATGGTTGGTAGATGCTACTAGGGTCCACCTTGGAGTTAGTGCCCAAGAAAAAGATCTGGGTGTCAGTGTAGACAATATGCTGAAACTTGCTGCCTAATGTGCAGCGACCAATAAAGCAAACAAAATGCTAGGAATTATTTAAAAAGGGCTCCTTTTACTAATCTGCGATAATGGTTTTAGCACGTGCTAAATTGCCACATGCACTAGACGCAAAGACAGCATTGAACTGGCATTAGTTCTAGCCACGTAGCGCAGGTTTAGCACACGTGGCAATTCTGCGTGCGCTAAAAACGCTATCGCAGCTTAGTAAAAGCCCTAAGAATGTTATAATACTCTATCGCTTCATGGTGAAACCTCACCTTGTGTTTTGTGTTCAATTCTGATCTTATTTCAAGAAAGATATGGTATAACTAGAGAAGGTTCAAAGAAGATAAAGGGGATGGAACTCCTCTCGAATGAGGAAAGACTAAAAAGGTTAGGAGAGCTCTTCAGCTTGGAAAAGAGATGATTGAGGGGAGATATGATTGATGTCTACAAAATCCTGAGTGGAGTAGAACGGGTACAAGTGGATTTATTTATTTATTTATTTATTTACTCCGTCAAAAATTACAAAGATTAGGAGCCACTTAATAAAGTTACAGGGAAAGGTTTGAACAATTTCCTGGAGGAAAAATTCATAGTCTGTTATTGAGACAGACATGGGGAAATCCAATGTTTGCCCTGGATCAGTAGCATGGAATGTTGCTACTCTTTGGGGTTTTGCCAGGTACCAGTGAACTGGATTGGCCACTGTGAGGACTGGCTTGATGGACTATTGGTCTGACCAAGTAAGGCTATTCTTGAATTCTTATTAGAGAATGACACGGTGGCTGTTACCCACAGCTAGCCGTGGGTAACTTGCCAAAACAGTGGGGAAAAAACTGTATTCTCCATGGCTACGGGAACAAGGCCATTCACCGCCCCGTTAAGGGAGTGAATGTGCGCGGTCACCTATTGCACTGCCGCCCTCCTTACTGCCACCGCCGAGTCTAAACATCTCCCTACTCCCTCCCTGCCCCTTACCTTTGTGGCCGCGATTTCTAAACTGCCTTCTTATAGCAGCCGGAGTGTTGAAGCTGCATGTAGCTGCCGTAAAGGTCATCTCTGACGCAGCCGGAAGTTGCATCAGAGACGACCTTTCCGGCAGACATATGGAACTTCAACGCTCCGGCTGCGGTAAGAAGGCAGTTTAGAAATCGCCGGCCATAAAGGTAAAGGGCATGGAGGTTTGTTGGCACAGTTGTTGGACCGGGCCTGTTGTCCGGGGGGGGGGAGACGGAAGTGGCTAAGAAGTGTTCTCGCTGCAGGGGTGGTGGGGGGTGAAAGCGCCACGAAGGTAAGGGGCAGGGAGGGAGAAAGGGAGGAAAGGTGGGGTGGAGAGGAACATACGCTGAAGGGAAATGGGTAAAACAGAGTGGGGAGAAGACGCTGAAAGGACGGGGTAGACAGAGTGAGGAGAAGGATACTGAAAGGACATGGGATAGACAAGAGTGGGGAGAAGGATGCTGAAAGGACATGGGGAAGAGAGAGTGGGGAGAAGACGCCGAAGGGAAATAGGGAAGAGAGAGTGGAGAGAAGATGCCAAAGGGAAATGGGAAAGAGAGAGTGGGTAGAAAACGCTGGTAGGGAAGAAGACAGAGATGCCAGACTAGGGGGGTAGTGGAGGGAAGAAGATGGGTGCCAGACCAATTTGGAGAGGGGGGAGAAAGGAAGAGGCACAGTAACAGAGCAATGTCAGACGCAGAGAGAAGAGAGACAGTGGATGGAAGGAATTGAATGAGAAGATGAGGAAAGCAGAAACCAGACAACAAAGGTGGAAAAAAAATTCTATTTCTTTTTTTGCGTTAGGATAAAGTAGTATATTAGTTGTGTTGATAAAAATTTATAAACAAAGCCTTGACAGCTGAACATCTCTTTCTCCAGTTCAGCAGCCAGAATTTTGATTTATAAGGAAGGAATAAGCTAAATATTGCAGTACTGAGGCTTGTATGGATGCTGTGGTGACGGGGCAGTGAAGGGGACAGATTTTTTTCCCTGTGTCATTCTCTAAAGAATTCCTCAATTTGTTACAACCCAGTTGACTTTGGCAAAATACTAGAGTTTTTAAAAATATCATAGAGGTACTCAGTTCCGATCTGGAAATGCCCGCTTAAAAAATATACCTGCATCTATGTCTGCATCTATAAGACAATCATGTTTTTTCTTGTTACATAGAGCTTTTTGGACCCCAGTTTGTTTACATAAAGTAGATAGTTCCAAGTCTAATAGATGCTGGCACTGTCATCTCGAACCTTGGGACATTGGATCATTTGTTATACTAATGTCCCCTGATACTGAAATTTTGGAGATCTATTTGGGATCAAGTTAATAATTTATTGGAGAATCCAGTGGCACTATCATATGATACTATTTTATTTGGTACATTTATGAGAGCGAAGAGTCAACTATTTGTGAGAAGTAACAAACTTCTCTTTATAATGACAGGGGTTGCCATACAGCTTATTTTTTAAAATTGTAAAAATTGGGATAGACTAAATTACACATTCTGGTGGGAATCCCTTCGTTATATATTTAAAATGGAGCAGTTTATGGCCATTCAGCAGGGAAATTACAAGAAATTTATGGATGTTTGGGAACCGTTAACTAAATACTGTAAGGATTGATCTCTTTAGATGTCCCTTTTACATGCACAACCACGGTGGAGGGAGGGGAAGGGGGGTACATTTTGGAATTGGTTTAAGGGGCATATATTGATTGTTCTTGAAGGTATTTATTTATTGATTAATAGGTGGAAGGGTGGGAGGAAATAATTTTCCTTTTTATAAATTTTTGTAAGTTTAATGTGCTTTATTTTTACTATTCTATATAAGTATATTAATTTTTGTGCACTTCTACAGTTTAAAAATTGAATAAAGAATTAAAAAAAAAATACACCTTGAATTGTAGAGCTCAGAATGGGCTTGATCATTAACCTCCTATGGGACATTTATAGGCAGTTCCTTCTCAGAAAAGCTTACAATCTAACTTTGACAGACAAGACTTGACATAGAGGGTAGGGGATGCAGAACCCAAGGTGAGAGGAGTTAGGAGTCGAAAGCACTCTGAAAGAGGTGGGCTTTTAAATAGGCCTTGAACACTGCCATAGACAGAGCCCCTCCCAGTGCATTTCAGTACAAGTCCACAAACTTTTATAAAAAGGACAGACTTATGCAAAAACAATTGTTTGTCCCTGGGGATAAGCAGCATGGAAGCAAAAACAGAGTAAACTTTTTTTTGTATATTAAAAACAAGAAGCCAGGAAGAGAATCAGCTGGGCTGCTCGATGACCAAGGAATAAAGGGGCTCTCAGGGAAGACAAGACCATAGCAGAGAGCTTAGGAAGATGTAAGGGAGCTACTGGTGCCAGAAATGATATTCAATTCTGATGAATCGGAGAAACTACATATCTCCCTCATTATTCGCGGGGGATAGGGGCAGAGCCGGACCACGAATAGGGAAATACCATGAATATCCGGCTCTGACCCACCCTCGCCTCCCTCCCACCTTCCCCCGGCATCCCAGCCTTACCTGGTGGTTTAGTGGGCTTTCGGGGCAGGAGCGATCTTCCTACGCTTCTGCCCCATGCAGATCACCAATCGGAAATGGCTGCTGTGAGTTCCCGTAGTCCCTTGAGACTACGATGGGAACTCCCCACAGCCATTTCCTATTGGCGATCTACATGTGGCAGGAGCGTAGGAAGATCGCTCCTGCCCCGAAAGCCCGCTAGACCACCAGGTAAGGCCAGGATGCCGGGGGGGGAAGGCAAAAATATGGGTTTGGTTTTTTCCCCTCCCCCCCAAAAAATCACGATTATTCTGAAAACCTGATTGGCCTAGTGGTCCTCCAGGACAGGGTTGGGAACCACTGGTTTAAATGGTCAATATTCTGAATGGAGAAGGGTAAATAGTGGGGTTCCAAAGGGGTCTGTGCTGGGATGGCTGCTTTTTAACAATGATTTAGAGCTGGAAATAACTGATGAAAATTAAATTTGCTAATGACACAAAGTTGTTAAATTGCAACAGCACCTTGTGAGACTGAGCATCAAAATGGCAGATGACGTTTAATATGAGCAAGTGCAAAGTAATGCATGGGGGAAAGAGGAACCCAAGCTACATGTTGCTAGGCTCTATGTTAGAAGTCACTGCCCAGGAAAAGGATCTAGGTTTCATTGTTGAGAATATGTTGAAACCCTCAGCTCAGTGTATAGCATCAGCAGCTAAGAAAGCAAAGAGTGTTAGGAATTATCAGGAAAGGAATGGAAATCAAAGATGAAAATTAAATAATGACATGGTTACTGTTACCCGCAGGAACGGGGTGAAAAAAGATTTGTATTCGCAGGTACGGGGACAAGGCCATTCACCGTGCCGTAAAGCAGTGAATGGCTTTGTCTCAGCAGTAAAGTATCTGCTACGTGCTGTCCCCCCTTTCCACCCCTCCCAGTCAGCAGTCTTCCTTGCGATTGCACAGTCCAGCAGCCCCCTTCCTCCTGATCACCACAGTCCAGGCATCTCTTCCACTTGTGCCATCTCCCTCCCTTCACCTTCGCGGGCACTTTTCAGAATCTAGGTTCTCTGAGTAGCCCAGATGCCACAGCCTTCTCGCAGGTCGCACACAACTACTCCTGAAACGTCTCCTCTGATGCAACTTCCTGTTTCCGCCTGGGCAGCTCAAGTTAGAGGAGACGTTTCAGGAGTAGTTACGCGTGACCTGTGAAAAGGCTATGACGTCCGGGCTGCTCGGAGAGAAAACCTTGATGCTGAAAAGCACCCGCGTAGGTGAAGAGAAGGAGGGTGATGGCCCGATGAGGGGAAGAGGTCAAGTGGTGCCAAAGGGGAGGGTAGAGAGGAACCGATGCCAAAGGGAAATGGGGAGGAGAGGGAGAGAAGGGAACAGATGCTGAAAGGAAGTGGGGAGGAGAGGGAGAGAGGGAACAGATGCTGGAAGGAAGTGGGGAGGAGAGAGAGGGGAGAACATACTGAATGGAAGGAAAGGATAAAAAAATGGCACATGCTGGATTGGTGGAAGAGGATAGTTAGTGGGATACTGGAAGGGGTGAGGGAAAGAGGTGGCAAGCTCTAGGTAGACACAATGAAAGGGAAATTGAGGATAGGAAAGTAAGAAAGTAGACAAGAGGTAGAAAACAAATTAAGACGGAAGAGCAGGAAAGGAAGGGAAAGGGAGAGGAGAGTGAGATACCAGAGCATTGGAGGAGGGGGTAGGAGACATATACCAGATCTGAAGGGAGGAAAGGAGGAGAGAGATGCTAAAAACCACATTGGGGGAGGGAATGAGAGATGGAAGAGAAGAAGACAGATGCCAGACCGTGGGGGGAGCGGAGGGAAGAAGATGGGTGCCAGATCAATTAAGGGGGAGGGAGAGGCAGACTGTTTCTGGTAGAAGCATAGAAATAGAGCAGATGCCATATGGAAGAGGCAGAGAGAAGGCAGTAGAAGGAAGGAAGAAAATGACAAGAAGATGAAAGCAGAAACCAGACAAAGGTAAAAAAAAAATTATTTTTGCTTTAGGATAAAGTATTGTAGCTGTGTTGTTAAACGTTTATAAACAAAGCCCTGTCAGCTGAAGATCTCTTCCTCGAGTTTGGCAGCCAGAGCTCTGATTTATAAAATGACAATTGTACAGAATATTGTTTCTTTTTATACTTTAATAAAATAAGTCCAATATAAAACTATTTGAGGCTTGTGCTGATAGGATCAGATGGTTTGCGGGGATGGGGCAGAGACAGGGCCTGAACTCACAGAGACAAATTTTGTCCCCGTGTCATTCTCTAATGAAAATGTTATAATGTCCTTGTGTCACTTTATGGTATGGCCACACCTTGAATACTGTGTGCAATTCTGGTCACCATATCTCAAAAAAGATATAGTGGAATTAGAAAAGGTTCAAGGAAGGGCAACAAAAATGATAAATGGAATAGGACGACTTCCCTATGAAAAAAGGTTAAAGTGGCTAGGGATCTTCCATTCAATAAGATATGATGGAGTGGAAAGGGTAGATGTGAATCACTTGTTCACTCTTTCCAAAAATACTAGGACTGGGGAGATATCCGATTAAGTTACTAAATAGTAGATTTAAAACACACCGGAGAAAATATTTCGTCACACAATGTATAATTAAACTCTGGAACTCGTTATTGGAGAATGTGGTGAAATCATTGAGCTTAGCAGGGTTTAAAAAGGGTTTAGAAAATTTCCTAGTTGAGATAGCTTAGGGAAATCCACTGTTTTACTGCTTGGGACTTGGATTGGCCACTATTAGAAACAGGATGCTGGGCTTGATGGGCCTTTAGTCTATCCCAGTATGGCAATTCTTATGTTCTTATCTATATTTTGGAATTCTGCTTGGTGCTTGTAACGTGAACCAACTACCATTGGAAACAAGATACTGGGATGAAAATGTTTTTGATCCTACTCCGTATAGCATTACTTATGTTCTGAGGGGTGTGGTAAAGGCCCAGACATTCAAAGTTTTACAATCTGGGAAACCTGGCAATGGTTAGTAGTGGCATCCACATCTGTGCTTGATCAGTCCTGCTGGCTCCGAACAGCACCTGTGACAGCTGAGAAACAATGCTTTCTGTTACTACTAATCTAATCTAATCAAAGGCTTGGCTTTATATACCGAGTCATCATTCTAAGAAAGCTCGACTCGGTTTACAATAATTAACTTAAATAAAAAACATAAAAATGACTAAATTTTGGGAAATTAATTTTCAAAGTGTTTAGTAAATAAAGTAGTTTTTAACGATTTGTGAAAAAATTGAAGTGAGCCGGAACTCCTTAAAAGAAATGGAAGATCATTCCAAAGTTGAGAAAACTTAAAGATCAGAGATTGACTAAAAATCTTGACTCCTTTAATCCCTAATTTGACCTAGTGCAGTTTTTGGAAATGAAAATTAATTGCAGGACTGTTAATTTATACTTTTAGCATACACTTGACAATGACAATACCAATGATACGGAATACAAGAAGGGACTTAATAGATAGTGTGCTTTATTGTACAGTATACATCCTTTGGCAATATCTCCAGCCAACTTATACATTAGCACATTGAACATGTAAGGGGTACTTTTTCTACTGCTTATAAACACAGTGCAGCTCAGAGTCCAAATTCTGTATGGTGGATTGGTTCTAAGATGGACGTTCACGAGGACGAGTCACATATTCCCACCAGAGTGGAGGTAAATCCTCCTTCCTGCGAGCAGGAGGTAAAACTTCTGTTTTAGGTCCATCTGCTGGAGTTTCTTCCTGAAGCTGCTGAATCTGAAGAGCAGAAACCAAATAGCAATGTTTTATATCTGCAGATTGCTTCTCTTAACTGTCCCTCCCTGGCCTGAAACTGCAAAATTATTAGTTGTGCTAGATACAGAAATATGAAAATAATATTTATTCTTGTATACTGCCCAACCATAAGTTCCAGGCAGTTCACATCAAAGAAGGACTGTACAATGAGTGAAACATACATATGAGCAGAGATACAATAATAATCAAGTTACAAATTTATCAAACAGATAACTTTTTAATAACTTCCTAAAAGCATAATATGATTGTGGCTTGCTGAAACTTTTTCAGAAAGCAGATCTGACCCCTTCTTCCCCAGCTTGGACAGAAAAAATGTTAAGGGTCAGTTACTGCCTAACAAAAAAAGGCTGGTCCAGGAGAGTCAATTACCACCACAGCAAAATCAAAATGGCTCTTCTTTAATGAAAAAGAAACTCAACTGGATGCGTAGGTCTAAGAGGACTGAGTAAAAATGAAAGGAAACTTAACAGGCTGAAAAATATTAAGAAATTAAAAGGGTTTTAAAACAATGTTGAAGAGAAGTGGTGACAATAGACAACCTTGTCTAGTGCCTATTGAAAGTTTAAAAGGTGTTGAAAAGGCACCAGTAATGAAAACCTTGGTGACAGGAGAGGAGTACAATACCGATAACACTCTTATGAATGTGCCTAAGAAACCATACCATTTTAGAGCTTTGAACATATATGACCATTCTACTCGGTCAAACACTTTTGAACCCTTACTATCTGCCATATGAGCAGACTCAAGAATAACTAGGCTTATTCTCCACCACATTATCAGCATATGCAGATGTTATTGCTCTTTGTAACTCCAGACTTAATCCCATATATTATAGAAACCATTCCCATCTATTCTAAATTCTCTGGTAAAAAACAACCCTTCCAAAACTGAAATTATGCCTGTGAACTGTCCTGAAAAAAACAAGAATTAGATGTTTTCAGCTTCCTTTCATCACCTACAAAAATTGAATCTTTTTTGGACTCACTCTGGAAGAAACAACTCTGATTACCTTATTAATAGTGCCAAAGAATTAACACAAAAATGGTCTCCACTATCACTGACATGGTGGGGTCATCTTGACACCATAAAAATGATGATCCAATCAAAAATAAACTACGTCCTATCTTTCTTACTACAACAAAACATTTACCAATCAATCAAATCAATACTGTTAAAATTTCTATGAAAGAACAACCAACTTCCTATCACTCAAGAAACTTAAATGTTCAAAAGAAAATGATGAAGTTAACTTCCCAAGCTTCAAGGACTACCATATGGCATTTATAATGAAATAAGGATCAGTCTAGAGCAGGGATGTCAAAGTCTCTCTTCGAGGGCTGCAATCCAGTCGGGTTTTCAGGATTTCCCCAATGAATATGCATGAGATCCATTAGCATACAATGACAGCAGTGCATGCAAATAGATCTCATGCATATTCATTGGGGAAATCCTGAAAACCCTACTGGATTGCGACCCTCGAAGAGGGACTTTGACACCCCTGCTCTAGAGGATAGCGTAGCTGGTTTTAAGAAAGATTTGGTCAAGTTCCTGGAGGAAAAGTCCATAGTCTGTTATTGAGAAAGACATGGGGAAGTCACTGCTTGCCCTGTATTGGTAGCATGGAATATTGCTACACTTTGGGTTTTGGCCAGGTATTAGTGACCTGGATTGGCCACCATGAGAATGGGCAACTGGGCTAGATGGACCATTGGTCTGACCCAGTAAGGCTATTCTTATGACTTTGAACATGAGGATGCTCCCAAATTGTTCCGGTAGCACCCGAAACAATCTACTAGTGATTAACTGAACTTAAAGCTAAGTATTAACATGTGCTTCACAAAAGAATCGAAAGCAAATCCCATCCTCTCTTCAACAAAAAACTTTTACTCTCCACTACTGATTGCATATCTAAAATCAAATGGTCAGACACACTAACATCAATATGGCATAATGAAAAACTAAAGATTCGAGGATCTCTCATTTCATGGAATATTTGGCAAAAATGTGGTATATGGGCCAAACACTTAATAAAGGATAAGCATTGATTGAAGAGTGGCTGCTGATCTTATTGATTTAAACATTGTACCTAAATTTTGGACCATATGGTTATATGGTCAAAGTTCGTATTTAATTCTGTATTCCAAGCATGTTCCGTTCTTTGCGAAACCATGTTGTACATTTGTTATAAGTACTTATACCATTTAGAAGCAATTCCTTTAGAATTAGAAAATTTTTTGCATAATGTCTGAAGTATCATGAATATTAATATTTGAGGATTTCAAGCAGTTTAGCAGTTGTAGCCGTTTGTATTGTTGACTACCGTGTTTCCCCGAAAATTTGACACTGTCTTATATTAATTTGGGGCACAAAGTCTTATTTTCGTGGATGTCTTATTTTTTTTCATGTAATGATGATCTATCCCTTCATCTCCTCCACCCCAATTCTTCCTATTAACTTTCTCTCCCCCACATGTGCAGAATCTTTCCTCTCCTCTCACCCATCCCCTTGTGCAGAACCCTTGCAGCTTGTATTCCTCCCTCCCATCCCTTGTGCAATAGAACCATTGTAGCTTCTATCCCTCCCTTCCTCCCATCCCCCGCCACGCACCCCTACTGACCCATATCTCCCTCCCATCCGAACCGCGAGAAAGGAATACCTTATAACAGCGTCGGCAGCAATCTACACAGGCTGCTTTACGGCCTTCTATCTCCTGGGCGTTCCTCTGCCGCGTTGCTGATGCTATTATAAGGTATTCCTGTCTTGCGGTTCAGATGGGAGGGGGAATGTGTGCAGCAGCGGATAGGGGGAAGCGCTGCTGCTGCCAGTGACTAGGGCTTATTTTCGGGGGAAACACGGTAGTTAGGATACTGTCGTCCATTTCTCTTTTCAAAGAACACATTGGACCCCACAAAGGCTCACCAGAAGAACCTGGTCTATGCTGGACTTGTAATACCAAAGCAGGAACTGTATTTCACACAATATATTCACATGAGCAATTGAAAAAATGTACAGGGACAACGTTTGGAAGACAGGAACCTTTACAATTTAAGAAACTAAATACTAGGTCACTTGGGATTAATCACTTATCAAAACAGAAAGCTAAATTAGTCCTCAATATTTTGTTATTCATAAATTGTATATTTAAACCTGTTCTCACCTCCCTGTCCCAGCTCGCAGCTCGCAGTTTTTTCCATTGCTCCCTTTTAGCAAAATAATCAGGATACATTGCTTTCTCAGAAGGGTGCCAGAGATCCAAACACCATTCAGGCGCCTAGGGGGGGGGGGTGGAAGGGAAACAGCAAGAGAAGAAATGACTTCAACCACAAACGACTAGATATTGACAAGAACAAAGAAAAGTTAAAATGTTTACTTCTATTTCTCCAACCCCCCCCAGCACACATCTCTTGTAATAAGCACTATATTTCCTCTCTACATATGGATACTAGTGCTGCCCGATTCACTTCGGGTGAATCGATTTACGACGACAAAAAATCGGCCTCCCGATTCAGTGACTGACCTTCCCCCCTCAAGCAGGAGCGGCATCTTCTGCCTCTTGCTGGCCGGCCACTGCCGCTCCTTCTTTAGAGGGCGAGTGGGGAAGGTCAGTCGGGAAGTGCTGGTGCCCGGCTTCCTTGCTGGCCTCCCGGCATCAATTTACCTAATTTCAGCGGTCTGCATAGGATCACTGGTGCTAGTGATCTTTGCAAGCTGCCATAGGTCTTCGTAGCTGTCTTCTCTCTGCCGCGGTCCCGCCCCTCCTCTGACATCAGAGGAGGGGTGGGACTGCGGCAAAGAGAAGACAGCTACGAAGACCTATGGCAGCTTGCAAAGATCGCTAGCACCAGTGATCCTATGCAGGCTGCTGAAATTAGGTAAATTGATGCCGGGAGGCCAGGGGGAACACACAGGCTGTCATTCCGGGGGGGGGGGGGAGGTACAGGCCTTCAAGGGGGACAGGCAGGCCTTCAGGGGTGGGGTGTAGGCCTTCGGGGGGACAGGCAGGCCTTCAGGGGTGGGGTGCAAGCCTTTGGGGTGGTGTAGGCCTTCAGGGGGGACAGGCAGGCCTTCATGGGTGGGTTGCAGGGGAAGGGGCCCTGGTGTAGAAGTACACAGAGGGAGGGAGGGAAGTAAGGGTTCAAAGAGATGTGCATATGCCGGACTTTGGGGGGAAGAAATAATGGGTCTAAAAACAGAGGAGAGGGAGAAAGATGGTGGACAATGGGATTTAGGGATGAAAGGAACAGAAAGGAGAGATGGTGGACCCTGGGGTGGTGGGGAAGGAGGGAGAGCTGCTGGATGAAAGGGTAGTTGAGAAAAGGTGGATCTGTGGATGGAGACGAAAAAAAAGGAAAGATGCCAGACAGAGATAGAAGATTGATGATTAGCACGGAGAAAGAAGGAGACCCTGGCAAGCAAGTTATCAGAAGTCAACCAGAGCCTGGGACCAAGATTTGAATAATAACCAGACAACAAAAGGTAGAAAAATAATTTTATTTTCTGTTTTGTAATTACAATATGTCAGATTTGAAAAGTGTATCCTGCCAGAGCTGGTGTTAGACCGTAAACGTGAGCTAGGATTTAACAGTTTTTTCCATTGCTCCCTTTTAGCAAAATAATCAGGATATATTGCTTTCTCAGAAAGGTGCCAGAGATCCAAACACTATTCAGGCACCTGAGGGGGGGGGGAGGGAGGGAAGAAATGACTTCAACCACATAATACCAGATATTGACAAGAACATAGAAAAGTTTTTGTTTACTTCTATTTCTCCAACCCCCCCAGCACACATCTCTTGTAATAAGCACTATATTTCCTCTCTACATATGAATACTGGCAGCTGCCAAGGTCTAAAACAAAAATCAAACACTGCTTAACAGCAGCAAAACTATAACGTTTTAATTAGTATAATTCATAGAGGAAACAAACAAGTTTATTATTAGGTTTTTACATACCGCCTATCAAGGTTATCTAAGCGGTTTTACAATCAGGTACTCAAGCATTTTCCCTATCTGTCCCGGTGGGTTCACAATCTGTCTAACGTACCTGGGGCTATGGAGGATTAAGTGACTTGCCCAGGGTCACAAGGAGCAGCGCAGGGTTTGAACCCACAACCCCAGGGTGCTGAGGCTGTAGCTCCAACCACTGCGCCACACACTCAACCAGAATTACAAGAAATATAATCAAGTTTGAAAGTACTGGATCAACTTTAACCTTTATATTTAACCCCAGTTCCACCAAGTTTAGTTGCAATAATGAAAAAAAAGGTCAGTTTTTAAAGACTTTCAGAACTATCCGCATAACATAAATGCCTATTCTAACGCCCTCGTTTATTTTATTTCATTAAATTTATGAGGCCACTTTACGGATTTGTTGCTATTGAGGGGTAATGTGATTTTTGAGCCTGGGAGGGAGAATATAGTTTTTGTTAATTGAGAAAGGGAAGGCACATATTATAATGGAAGATGGAGCTCCAAAACAAAGTGGAACCTAGGAGAACTAGCTGAAACATTATTGGGCATCCCTCAAGAGAGCACAACTCAGTAAACACATGGGGGCTAGACTTAGAACTTTCTTTGCCATCGATACAGAGGTGGCGATCACAGTCTTGGGCTTGTATAAAGTATTGAATAAAGTGTTACCCCTTAAGGAGGTCAACAATTAGCATAGGAGTTGGGGGGAAAAGATATAAGCCTTAATTTGGGGACTTGGGACCTGGATAGTTGATGCAAATATGGACAAGTGGACAACACTTTTGGCCATGCTATCTGGACTTGTCCCAGGATTCAACAGTATTGGACCTGTAAAGGGGACTATACATCTGGCCTGCTTGATATTTCATTATGGGGTACAGCAGCTCAGATGGTATTTTTGGAACTATGGACAGAGGGACTCGGCTGCTCTGGTGTAAGACGTGTCGGGTGGCATGGAAATATGTGCTACAATACTGGACCTCTAGTGATCCCCCAGCTTTTTGGCACTAGTATAATCTGTTGGCTAACTAGGAGGCTAAGGACGCTAGAGGATCCCAGAAAGGGAAGATTCATTACTTCAAGGTGTGGGAGCCATATAGACAAACACAACAGCTCTATCCAAGGGGTCATAGTTTGTAAATTAGTTATCATCATGTTTTGAATACATGTATGTAATACCTTTTTGTTAATGCCTGACAAAAGGGATGATTATGGTTGGGAGGAAGGTTTTGAATTAATGATGGCACAAGATTGGTTTATTGATATCACCTGTTTTTTGCATAACAGTTAATCAAGAAACATTATTGAAACTTAAATTTATGAAGCCTTTCCAATTAAAATCTGACCAATAATGGAAGAAATCAAAACCATAGTTAACAGATTACTCAAATATTATCTCTGGAGGATAACTGTTAAAATGTATACACAAGAGAAATTTAAATTTACCTGTTAATGAAAGATTAGGTTTCTTAACTCTGCTAATCTTCCTTCTTGTATATCTCCTTTGGAGCCTGAACTAGCGGGTAGTGCATCCATTCCAGCCTTGGCTGCAGAACTTAAAAATAACACCAACCCCTTCTGCGAGGTTACCTGTGCGGTATTATTATGGGGCGGGGTCTGGGGCGAAGATTGGGCAGAGTCTGACCCATGACTTAGCCCAGTGTTCTTCAACTGCCAGTCCACGGACCAGCGTTGGTCCACAAAATAATTATTTTATTTCTGCCGGTCCATGGGTGTAAAAAGGTTGAAGAACAATGGGTTAGATGACATGATTCAACAATCTGCATCTTATTGCACCTTTAGAAAATTGGTTAAGACTTATTTGTTCAAAAAATTCATTACTTGATTCATGATTATGTCATAGTTTCTTATTGTATTTTTCACTATTGAAATATTGTACTGCTTTTCTGTGTGCTTTGTATCATCACTGGAATGTCCAGTCCTCTTTATTCTGTGAACCGCCTAGAACTTTTTGGGTGTTGGCAGTATAGAAAAATAAAGTTATTATTATTAATATCATAAATTCAGTGGAACTCAAATGTACTTTATCAGCACTAGGTACTGCAAAGCCATCTATCCTACAATGCTTGCACAATAGCGACCAGGAAAAACAGGAAAATTATTATTATCTCAGCAGCTGTCTAGAATCAGGACCAAGGGATAGGACAATAAGCAAAGATCTCCTACTCTCAGACTGATGTTATAACTAGACGACTGCAATTTTATCTGCCAGATGCTTAAAACCACTCAAAAATTCACTTTGCGCTTCCTCACCTTGTAGCAATCGTATCTCTCATAGGACGTGCCTCCTGGAGAATCGGGGAAGATGTAGGGCTGAGGATGTTGACGGTCCCAGAATTCTTCCTCCGCAGCTTTCAACAGCATGGTGGCTTTAACCATATCTTTTTCATTTTTATGCTCATCAAATCGAGCTCGCAGCAAACAGGCCTCGAAGCGATATTGATCCCTATGGGAATAAATAAAAAAGGATAAACAAAGGCTACCCTTGATTTCTCAAACTTGGTCAACAAGCAACTACCACTGCAAGACAAAGTTATAGAAGTCATCTGTACCAACCTTCAAGAATTATAAAGACATGGACTCATAATAATCTTCCCTAACAAGTAAGTTAATTACCCCATAGATCTATCCTTTCCTTCAATCTGCCATCACCCTTTTCTTTCCACCCTAAAAAGGTAAAACCCCTGTATACCTCTGCAATCAGGACAGGATGATAAGTACAGAATTTTGAGCTGCTATGCAGTCACAGTTCCCAAAGCAACCCTGTCTCTCCCTTGTCCCCAGTGATCAGTACATTTCTGTTGACTGTATTTCAATAACATAATTTGCAAGTGCTAGTATTGAAGGCTGCCCTGTACTGCTTCACTTATATATTATACTGTTCTCTGTTTAGCCAACTCAATGACTAAAAAAGACATAAGAATTCAAGAATAGCCTTACTTGGTCAGACCAATAGTCCATCAAGCCAGTCCTCACAGTGGCCAATCCAGTTCACTAGTACCTGGCAAAACCCCAAAGAGTAGCAACATTCCATGCTACTGATCCAGGGCAAACAGTGGATTTCCCCATGTCTGTCTCAATAACAGACTATGAATTTTTCCTCCAGGAAATTGTCCAAACCTTTCTTAAAGCCAGTTATGCGAGCAATGCGTTTCAGAGCTTAACTATTCTCCGAGTGAAAAAAATATTTCCTCCTATTGGTTTTAAACATATCTCCCTGTAACTTCATTAAGTGGCTCCTAATCTTTGTAATTTTTGACGGAGTAAAAAATAAATAAATAAATTCACTTGTACCCGTTCTACTCCACTCAGGATTTTGTAGACTTCAATCATATCTCCCCTCAGTCGTCTCTTTTCCAAGCTGAAGAGCCCTTGTAAGGGGGAAGAGTGTGGCGCAGTGGTTAAAGCTACAGCCTCAGCACCCTGGATTGTGGGTTCAAACCCACGCTGCTCCTTGTGACCCTGGGCAAGTCACTTAATCCCCCCATTGCCCCAGGTACATTAGATAGATTATGAGCCCACCAGGACAGACAGGGAAAAATGCTTGAGTACCTGGATGATCTCATGTAAACCGTTCTGAGCTCTCCTGGGAGAATGGTATAGAAAATTGAATGAATAAATAAAATAACCTTTTTAGTCTTTCCTCATTCGAGAGGAGTGCCATCCCCTTTATCTTCTTTGAACCTTCTCTAGTTATACCATATCTTTCTTGAAATAAGACCAGAACTGTACACAAAACATTCTTAAGGCTTCTTTTACTAAGCTGCAATAGCGTTTTTAGCGCACGCAGAATTGCCACCCGCGCTACGTGGCTAGAACTAACACCAGCTCAATATGGACGTTAGCGTCTAGCACATACGGCAATTTAGCACGTGCTAAAACCATTATTGCAGCTTAGTAAAAGGAGCCCTTAGTCTTGTTAACCATCCTTTTTTAAAAATAATTCCTTGTATTTTATTTGCTTTATTAGCCGCTGCACATTGGGCAGCAGGTTTCATTGTCTACACTGACACCTAGATCTTTTTCTTGGGCACTAACTCCAAGGTGGACCCTAGCATCTACCAACCATTTCTTAATTTAAAGGTGCAGACTACCGAATCTATGTTCTTATCCTGCGAACGTCAAGAAGAACCCAAAACAAGGGAGAAAACAAAGATAATACAGGATAAAAAATCTCCCCTGACCCTAGCAAAAGCGAGGGTGAGGGGAAGAGACAGCTCAAACCAAAACCCTCTGCTAAAATTTATAATGGTGAACGGGAAGCCCTCAGTCACACAGCTCGCAATGGGAACTAGCCCCTAATGCAACAGCTGTCACATGCATACACCCACAAGGGTGTTATCTGTGAAACATCCCCGGGCTAACCTGTATATAATCAAATGTGTAACTAGTGCACAAACTAGTGTGCTAATAGAGCAAAATGTGATAAAGCAACAAGCATAAGCATTTTTATATTTATGCTTGTTGCTTTATCGCATTTTGAACTATTAGCACACTAGTTACACGTATGATTTGTGAAGGACTTGACTGACTCAAAATTCTTTAATGATCAATCACAGTCACATATAGTAAATGACAGCAGATAAAACCTGAACTGTCCATCCAGTCTGCACAATAGTGACATTATATATTCATGGTTAACTTGTTTTTTCTTTAATATTTCTGGGCAATCTGCCCAGTAATGTCTTTAGGTTCCCACTGCTGAAGTTGCCACTGCCACTCCAGCCTATCGTAACCTAGGGTTACCAGACGACCGGATTTCCCCGGACATGACTGCTTTTCAAAACCTGTCACTTTGTCCAGGTTTTGAAAAGCTTCCTTGAAATCACATAATGCAGGAGGGCATCCATGCATGTGCAGATGCAGTGTGCATGATGTCACTGCGTCGCATCGGATGCCCTCCTGCCTGACTAAAACAGGGTGGCCAGGGCTGGGGGGGGGGGGGTATGGGTGGAACTGGGCAGGTCTAGGGGTCCAGATTTTACTCAAATAAAATCTGGTAACCCTATCTAACCATCCTGTCAGTGGCACTTCTAGCAAAGCCCTCCTAAACCAAATCACCATATATGAGACACTGACAAGTTTTTTAAAATTTTATTATCCCGCCTTTTCAAATTTCAAGCATAAACAGGGTAGCACAATACATTTAGGACTTAACATCAAAAGACAAAAACCCAGGACTGACATGACGGACTTAGTTGGTTTTATTTCATTTTCTAATTAGAGATCCTCCGTGTTCAGCCTAAGCTTTTTTTTCATCTCCACCACTTCCCTCTGGAGAGCGTTCCAGGCATCTCCCATCCTCTCCTTGAAAAAGAAATTTCCTAACATAACCCCTAAGTCTGCAACCTGAATTCATGCCCTTTAGTTCTGCCAAGCGGGTCTAAAGTGCAAATGTCTTTTTGGGGGGAATATACACTGTATATCAGACTCAGATCCCCTCTCCCGGCTGTGGATTCTTCACTAGACTCACTTGAAAATCACCCAGGACTCCAGGTGCCGCTGGGCCTTCTTGTAGAGCCGCAGCACTTTCTGACGGTGCGTAAGGTAGGCGGCGGCCGACATCTTCCCTCCCCAGCCCCCTCCTCCTCTTCACCTTCAAGAGGGAGCCGGAGACCACCAAGAGGCCGCTGGGATATCGGAGGACTGCTGGTCTAGAGAGGGAGGAGCCGTCAGGAGTGCTTCCGGTCGTGGGGAGGGGGGCGGGGCTGCAGCCAGCATGGCGCGGTGCAAGTTTATCGGTAAGAAAGGGAAGACCTGGCGCTCGCGGGAGGCTATGAGCGCGTGCGTGTCTCTTGCTGCTGCTGCACTACTAAGTGCTCAGCTGCCCGTAGGACTGTAATGGACATCTGAGCGTTATCGCACGCTAATTGGTTACAGCCCTTGTCCCCCTTAATCTACCTTTTTTGAAATATTAGATATTGCAGCATACTAAGTTCCTGCCTACTTTCTGACAGTAATGAAGCCTATTTTTTTATATATAGATATGACTGTGTGAGAAAGTACATAGCAAATATTTAACTTGAAATAAAGGTCTTGGTAGTTTTCAGCCTTTTGGTGGGTAGATGAACCTTGGTGATGGACCTTTCAGAATGAAGTTTCCTTTTAAAGCCAACCCGCTAGCCTCAACCACTATCCTTCTGTGGCTCCCACACTAGCCTCAGTCATCCCTCCGCCTGCTCACCTTCTTCTGATGCAGACCACAGCCTCCCCTCCCCCCTGTGCCCTGCAGTTCAACCTATACTGCGCATGAAATTAATTTATGTGAATAGCTTTCTATTTTAGGATTTTGTGAATTGATTCTTTGAAGCTATTAATAATCTCTGGCAAGTCCTGGTGTTTTGTTAATTGGTTGTCAATAAATATGCATGAGGCAGATTTGCATTTAATAGAGGTGACAGGCATGCAAATCTGCCTCATGCATTGGGAATATATCGAAAACTCAACTGGGAGCTCTTCACAGTTGCAGCTCCTGAAGATGCTTAACAGCGAAACACAGCTTAAAGACTCCTTTTATCAAGCCGTGCTAGTGGGGTTAACGTGTGCGACTTTTCATCACGCGTTAACTCCTGTGCTGGCCTAAAAACTACCGCCTGCTCAAGAGGAGGCGGCAGCGGCTAGCGAGGCCGGCGGTTTAGTGCGCGGTATTACGCACGTTAAACCGCCAATGCGCCTTGGTAAAAGGAGCCCTTAGTGTTGGGCTAAACTGCACATCACGTCCAGAAGGATACTTTATGATTTGGGTAATGTGACAATTTATTTTTTTCATCAAAACGGGACATCTATTAATATTCAGTCCCGCCCCCAATCCTGCCCTAGCCCCACCCCCAGCCCTACCCTAGCCCCGCCCCAATTTCTTCCATTCATTTTCTTGTATACACAATATCTTATAAATTCATAATAGTAAACATAAAATATTTAAAAAACCCACAATGCACACTGTACGCAGAGAAAATATGAATTATCATTTACGAGTTTCAGGGTTTTATCAAAGATGTCAAGGCAGATTACTTTAAAATATGCAATGTCACCTCAGTAACTATAGAAAAATAGACAAATAGAGTGCAAAATATAGACAGCAGATATAAATTCTCAAAACAGACACATTTTGATCACTAAATTGATAATAAAATCATTTTTCCTACCTTTGTTTTCTGGTGATTTCATGAGTCTCTGGTTGCACTTCCTTCTGACTGTGCATCCAATCTTTCTTTCTTTTGCATTCAACATTTCTTTCAGAATCCAGCCCCATCCCCTTTGGGTTCAGGTCTCTCTCTCTTTTCCCTCTGTTACACTCCCCAGATTCAGTGTCAGTTCTCCTTTCTACCTTTGTTCCAGGTCTCCCTCTCTCTCCCCCTCTGTTTGAACCTCCCATAGTCATGCATCTGCCTCCTGTCTTTCCACTTTCGTCAAAGCCTTTTTCTCTGTAGTCTTTCTAATATTCTTACAACCCCCCCCCCTTTCTCTGCCTCTTTCCTTCTTTCCTTTTTCCCTCCCAGCAGATTTTAGCATATCTCTCTCCTCCTTTTTTCCCCTCGGATCTAATATCTGTCTCCTTCCTATTTTCCTCCTCCCAGGTCTGGTATCTGTCTCCTCTCCTTCCCCCCTGCTCTGGCATCTCTTTCTCCGCTCCCTTCCTCCTGTTCTTCCCTGGTCTTCCTTCTCAATTTATTTTCTGCCTCTGTCTAAATTCTTTTTTCCTATTCAGTCCTCAATTTCCCTCTTTCACTGTGTCTACCTATAGCTTGCCACCTCTTTCCCTCACCCCTTCCAGTAACTAACTCTATCCTCTTCCCTCAATCCTGCATGTGCCCTTTGCCCGAAGAAGGTAATAGAGCTCCGAGGCAGACCGCTTCTCCCCCCTCCCAGCTGAACCCCCGCTGACCCTCCTATCTCTCCCTCCCGACCCTCCCAGCGAGTTGACAACCTCCCTCCAGTAGCGTCGGCAGCCGCAGCAAGCTAAACAGGCTGCTTCGCGACTTTCTCCTGCCCGCGTATCCCTCTGCCGCGTCACTGATGACATCATCAGTGACGCTTCACCGGCAGTAGAAAGCCGCAAAGCAGCCTGTTTAGCTTGCTGCGGCTGCCAACGCTGCTGGAGGGAGGTTGTCAACTCGCTGGGAGGGTCGGGAGGGAGAGATAGGAGGCTGCGATCCCCTGTCCCGTTGTCCCCACTCACAGCTTTGGGACGCCCTCTCTGAAAATGGGACATTTCGGGCGTCTCAAAGCTGTGAGTGGGGACAATGGGACAGGGGATGTGAAAAAGGGACTGTCCTGTTCAAAACGGGACATATGGTCACCTTAGATTTGGGGGACACTTACTAATTAATCATGGACCATCGTTGCATTTGGTTATAAAAAAAGAGAATGCCAACTGTTTTGGTAGTTTGATTAGAAGAACTGATGATTTATGATGGACATTGATCAATTGCACGTTTTGAGGATTTGCTGAATGGTGTTTAGTGTATGAATGTGATGGTTCCTGTGTATACATTTGTGTAAAAGATTTTATGGTTTATAGGATATGTGATATAAGTTAATGTATTGCAGTGAATGTACTGTAGTGAAATTTAACACTTCTTTATAAAACAATTTTCTTAAACAAATGTCTTAGTAATATTTGAAGAATAGCTTCTTTGTGTGGTGTAGAGCTAATTATTGAAGCTATTGATTAATATATAAACCCCAATTGTTTGTAAGGGAATGCATATTTATTGGGAATATCTTGAAAAACCAACTGACTGGTGGTTTCCCAGAACATGTTTAAGAACAACTGGTATATACAATATCTGAAAACTTAATACTGTAAAGAAAAATTCTAATACTGTGTTTCCCCAAAAATAAGACAGTGCCACATATTAATTTGGGGGTCCAAAAAACGCCTTGGGGCTTATTTTCAGGGGATGTCATTTTTTTCATGTACAACAATCATCTGTCCCTTCCTCTCCTCCACTCCAATTCTTCCTCTTTCCTTTCTCTCCCCCTCCCCCATGTGCAGTATCTTTCCTCCCCTGTCACCCACCCCCTTGTGCAGCATCTTTCTATCCCTCCCTCCCATCCCCCTGTGCAGCAGAACCCCACTGACCCTCCCACCGTGAGATTGGCATACCTCCACTCCGAGGCTTCCAAAAACAGCAGCAACGGCAGCTGTTTTTGGAGGACTCAGAGCGGAGGTATGTCAAGTCTCACCAGGGTGGGGATCGCTGTATTGACGAGTCTCATTTTTTTGGCACTAGTGTCAGGGATGGAGTCAGAGTGTTGGGGACATCAGAGGTTGATCTTAACTAGGGCTTATTTTTGGGTTAGGGCTTATAGTAGAAGCATCTTTAAAAATCATGCTAGGGCTTGTTTTCAGGGAAACAGGGTAACTAAATTGCATTTATTTATCTTCCTGGTTCATGTTTCACTGTCTAGAGTTTCTTGCCCCTCTATCGCCACCTATTTGTAATGTGGGGAATGGTGGTATGATATTTCATAGCATCCCTGCAATACACACCTTTCTTTGCCACTCTGTCCTCATGTTGCTAACCTGTTATTGTTGCTTTCTCTTAAACCCTGCTCTGCCAGGCAGTTGTCAGCCTTGCCCTTTACCCACCTTATTGGCCTGTTGCCACTCTCGCTCCCTTCCTTCTACCAGCTCTCTCAGCTGCATTCTAGAGGAGGGAGGAGATGGAATGGTTTCTCTTCTGTAATCGTGACTTGCCAGACATGAAGTGTTTCTTTTATGAAATATCTCCTGTTCCAGGGTTGCATGCCATATCCCCTTACTGGAGTAGCTTTGATGCAAATAATTACCTTTGGATAATTCTTATAGGAGCCAGTGAAAGGTGTTGTATAACTGCATAGTATTCTGTTTTTCTAGCATAAGGATTTGTTAGGGTCTACTTAGCCTGCTTACTCATCATTTGTTCTCAATTTAAGGATTTATCTTTGTAATTTAACTTGTCTGATGATTTTTTTTGAATGTTGTTTTATAAATTGCAGTAGATAGGTTTGAAGTCACAAGCGTTTTCTTTATAATGTCTTTTGCAGGTGACTTTTGTGATGTAACAGAGCGTGCTGTTAAAACAGGTGTACAGAAGGTAATATTCTAGCCTTAGACGTTGGTGTACTATACTTGGGCAATTATAATTTTTCTCCTTAATTGCAAATGTAATTCTGTTGTGTGTTCTTTTTTTTTTTTGGAGGGTGAACCTTGTTGGAAGTTCTAAGTATATTTGTGAACTTGCTGTTCTCCTCTAATTGGAAAATCACAATGGTTTAGAGCTGCATACTAGAAAGATAATTCATAGAAGCATCTATAATAATAAAATGCTAAGCGTGCATGCGCACTCTTACCGTGTGTTCCCTGATCTGTAGGTCAGTGGTCGTCAGGAGTGCGCATGCGCGACACCAGGACTCCTCCTCCTGAGCACCAGACACGCTGACCGCCTTTGGTCCTGCGGGCCTCTCAAGCAGCAGCGGTAGCAGGGATTGCGGAAACGTTACCGAGGTGGCTGTCGGCTGTCGGCGCCTGCAGGCCTCAGCGCCTTGAGGCGGCTGTGGCGGAGGGCAGATGCGAACGGAGGTAAGGGGTGCTGCTGGATAGTGGAAGAGGTGCTGATGGACAGGGGGGGCAGAAAAAGGAAGGGAGGCCTACTGCTGGACAGGGGGAGCAGGAAAGAGGTACTTCTGAACAGGGGAAGAGGTGCTGATGGACAGGGGGGGAAAAAAGGGAGGGAGGCCTACTACTGGACAGGGGGAGCAGGAAAGAGGTGCTACTGGACAGGGGGGATGTAAAACAAAGGGAGAAGGGTTGCTGCTGGATAAGGGGAGCAGTGAAGGGGTGGTGGTGGACACAGGGGAGGTAAAAGGAAGAGAGAATGGACAGGGGGAGCAGGCAAGGGGTGGTGGTGGACAACCAAGGAAAAAGAAAGAAAGACAGAAAACAGAAAGCAGCTAAGGAGAGAGAGAGAAATAAATAAAGACAGACACACACACATATATTCTAGCACCCGTTAATGTAACGGGCTATAAGACTAGTATGTACATAAATATACAAAATTTTTAACATTGTAACCTAAAACAAAATTGAGAAAAATAATCCAAACAAGATTGAAAAGAAATGTTAAAGGACAAGCCTCTTAATTAGAAGATTTAGGGCCCCTTTTACAAAGCTGCAGTAGCGAGTCCCACATGGCAAATGCGATGCAGCCCATTCAATTCCTATGAGCTGTGTCGCATTTGCTGCGCTGGGAGTCGCGACCGCAACTTGTAAAAGGGGCCCTTATTATGGAATTCTTTACCTTTACATCCACAGAACCAGTGTAAGAAATTTATTGGTTATTTAAGAAGATTTATAGCCTATAACGTTGTCATTTAGGAGGGAATTCGTGAAAGGGTGCTAAGCATTTTAGCACGTGCTAACCACTAAAGACGCCATATTAGATATGGTTTCCACACACTAATGCTCTTAGTGCCCTTTGATGAATTCCCAGTCTCCCTTAATCTATTCTTGCAGTTATGGCTCTTGATGATGTGCTAAGAAAAAAGTAGGATAGTGATTTCTGGGGTTAATTACTTTTTTTTTTTGTTAATAGATGTTTTTGTTTAGTTTAGGTACTCTGAGGAACTCATCCATATGATTTGTGAGGCAAATTTATTCTACCATTTCTGTTGCAGTTTTCTGGGTCTCGCCATGTGTGGTCAGGTAGAATTGATGGTAGAGCAATGGATTTTCCTACTTCATTCACCATGAGCCTCAACCAATTGAGTTTGAAGACATAAGAACACAAGAATAGCCTTATTGGGTCATACCAATGGTCCATCAAGCCCAGTAGCCTGTTCTCACGGTGGCCAATCCAGGTCATTAGTACCTGGCCAAAACCCAAGAAGTAGCAACATTCCATGTTACCAATCCAAGCCAAGCAGTGGCTTCCCCTATGTCTTTATCAATAACAGACTATGGACTTTTCTTCCAGGAAATTGTCCAATCCTTTCTTAAAATCAGCTACGCTATCCGCTCTTACCACAACCTCTGGCAACGCGTTCCAGATCTTAACTATTCTGAGTGAAAAAAATTTCCTCCTATTGGTTTTAAAAGTATTTCCGTGTAACTTCATCGAGTGTCCCCTGGTCTTTCTAATTTTGGACGGAGTGAAAAATCGATCCACTTGTACCCACTTCTCCAGTCAGGATTTTGTAGACTTCAATCATTTCTCCCCTCAGCCGTCTCTTTTCCAAGCTGAAGAGCCCTAACCGTTTTAGTCTTTCCTCATACGAGAGGAGTTCCATCCCCTTTACTATCTTGGTCGCTGTTCTTTGAACCTTTTCTAGCGCCACTATGGGCTCCTTTTACGAAGGTGCGCTAGCGGTTTTATTTCACGCTAGCTGAAAATCTACCGCCTGTTTAAAAGGAGGCGGTAGCGGCTAGCACATGCGGCAATTTAGCATGCGCTATTCTGTGCGTTAAGGCCCTAGCGCGCCTTTGTAAAAGGAGCCCTATATCTTTCTTGAGTTATGGAGACCAGAATTGAATGCAATATTCCAGATGAGGTCGCACCATGGAGTGATACAGGGGCATTATAACATTCTTAGTTTTGTTAACCATCCCTTTTTTAATAATTCCTAGCATCCTGTTTGCTTTTTCGGCTGCCGCTACACATTGGGTGGAAGGTTTCATTGTATTGTCTACAATGACATCCAGATCCTTTTCTCGGGCACTAACCCCCAAGGTGGACCCTAACATCCAGTAACTGATTCGGGTTATTCTTCCCAATGTGCATCACTTTGCATTTGTCCACATTAAATTGAATCTGCCTCTTGGACGCCCAGTCTTCCAATTTCTTAAGGTCTGCCTGCAATTTTTCACAATCTGCATGCTTTTTAACAACTTTGAATAGTTTTGTCATCTGTAAATTTAATCACCTCACTCGTCATTCCAATTTCCGGATCCCAATACAGATCCCAATACAGACCCCTGCAGCAGTCCACTGTTTACTCTCATCCATTGAGAAAAATGGCCATTTTACCCTACCCTCTGTTTTCTATCCAATAACCAGTCCACAACTGAACTTTGCCACCAATCCCATGACTCTTTCATTTTCTCAGGAGCCTTTCATGAGGAACTTTATCAAAAGCTTTCTGAAAATCCAGATACACTATATCAACCGGCTCACCTTTATCCACATGTTTATTCACACCTTCAAAGAAGTCAAGTAAATTGGTGAGGCAAGGTCTCCCTCGGCTGACGCCTTGCTGACTCTGTCTCATTAAATCATGTTTGTCTACTTGTTCCACAATGTTATTTTTTATAATTGTTTCCATCATTTTGCCCGGCACTGAAGTCAGGCCTAACGGTCTGTAATTTCCCGGATCTCCCCTAGAGCCCTTTATAAAAATTAGCGTAACATTGGCCACCCTCCAATCTTCTGGTAATATAGATGATTTTAGTGATAGGTTACAGATCACTAACAGCAGGTCAGCAATTTCATGTTTGAGTTCTTTTAATACCCTGGGACATATATCATCCGGTCCAGGCAATTTATTACTTTTTAACTTGTCAATTAGAGAGCTGAACGGGGATCCCGTGGGGACGCCCCCTAGGGTCACGGGGATCCCGTGGGGACGCCCCCTAGGACCACGGAGATCCCGTGGGGATGCCCCCTAGGGTCGCAGGGATCCTGCGGGGTTCGATGTACTCAAGCCGCGAGGCTCGTCTTCTTTTCCCTACCTGCCCTGCCGCAGCACACAGCCGAACGGAAGTCTTCCATGATGTCAGCGCTGACGTTGGAGGGAGGGCTTAAGCAAAGCCCTCCCTCCCTCTGACGTCAGCGCTGACATCGGGAAGACTTCCGGTCGGCGGTGTGCAGAGCAAGAAGGGGATTGCCAAATGTAATTCCGTTTCGCCTGCTCTCTCTTCATGCTTCCTGCAGTTAGCATTGCAAGCCAATGGGTGGCAGTAGTGAGCAGAACCAAACAGAGAGCTGCCAGTCGGTGATGATAATTTATTATTCATTTCAGGTATAGGTGGGGTGTGCAGATATAATTATAATAATAATTACCGAGACTTGAGTATTTCCAAGGCAACCAATTTTTGTGCTTCATTCATGCTGTTGCAGAGTGTGTGCCTGTAAAGGATGACATTGCTGTATTCGGAGCTTTGTTGCCCTCCTGCTGTTTCTGGTTCCAGGTTAGTTACAGTATCATAAGGTGCAGTCGAGCATATAAGGCTGAGGCTGGAATTAAAGTGTACAGTGTAAGCCCTCCATATTCTAGCCCTGGGGCCTGCCGTCTGCCACTTCATTCTTAAGTAACAAGGTTGTAAAAATGCAGCGAGGGTGTTTTAGAAAATTTCAAGATGTGTGGGAGCCATTAACAAAATATTGCAATTACATGATTACATGATTTTTTTCCCTTGATTTAAAGGTTCAGTTACGAGGGGGGAGGGGGGATTATTTTATTAATGTATATTGTACATTGTATTTGATTATATAATAGGAAGGGTTGGGGAGGGTGGGGGTTAATAGCATTTTATGTGTACTCTTGATGACTATTAAGTGATATATTTATGATCTATTTGTTATATTATATTGATGCACTTATTGTACATTTAAAAATGAATAAAGAATTTAAAAAAAAAAAAAGGTTGTAAAAATGCAAATAGTATTTCTTGGGTGTCATAACCAATAAGGGGCCAGAATTCCTTGAGGTCGTAAAGTGCAGCCTGTACATTTATTTGTGATTCTGTGTGCAGAACTTCTCTGTCATGAAGATTTTAGGGCCACACTTCCTTTCATGCCATGCCCATCCAGAAAACCTAAAGGGACAAGAACCTTTTGGTGTTTGTAATGATTCAGATTTTTAATACAAGTCATCAGTTCTGTGCACTTATTTATTGGAACTGCTGGCTGTTTATCTCATTTTATGACAGACAAGGTGGATTAATCTTCTTTCTTGAGCAGGGTTAGTTCATTATGTACAGATATAAACCATATCTGTATGATGAGATCTATAGATTAATCAGATTATCTTTGCTTCTTGTGGAGCCCCTGACAGGTAGGAAAAAGAAGACGTGCCTCATGGCTCGAGCTCCATTTTGCTTGCAGATGAGGGCTGGGAGGCGGAACACTAAAGGGGGGAGGGAGTGCGTTTTTGGCATAAGGCATGAACTTGGGAGAGAGGATGGAGGAAGGGAGGGAAAGAGGTGGGGGAGGGAGTGCGTTTTGGACACAAGGCATGAACTTGGGAAAGAGGATGGAAGAAAGGAGGGAAAGAGATGTTGAGGTGGGGGAGGGAATGTGTTTTTGGACACAGAAGGCATGAACTTGGGAGAGAGGAAGGGAGGGAAAGAGATGGTTGTGTACACAGGAATGGAAGAAAGGAAAATTTTTGGTCATAAGGAGGAAGTGAGGTACAGATGAGAGGGAGAAATATTGTGGTGGAAAGGGAACAGTGGGACAGATTGAAATGGATGCAAGAGGGAGGAATGTTGGACATAGTGGTGAAGGGAATGGAGGGAGAGATGTGGCATGGTGCTGGAGAGGGGTGATAGAAGGAGAAATGTTGGGCATGGGGCTGGTGGGCAGGGGTGAAAGATGAGAAAGGGATAAATGCTGGACCCTGGTAGGAGGAACCAATGGACAGCAACAGAAGAATTTACAGAAGATGGGAAAGCGGAAAAAAGAAACTTTATGGAAAAATAAGTCTCCAGACAACAAAGGTAAAAAACGGAATTTATTGACTAAAATATGTTAGCTTTGGGAAATGTATATAGCAGATGTCTTTGTATTGTGTTCAAAAGAAAAGGAAATGAACTGGTTTTATTTCTACAGTGTTGAAGTACTTGCTGACCCTTGCTGTGACTGGTCGGGATCCCCAAGCACCGCCAGCAGAGGACCTCCTCTAGAGACAGCCAGAACTGCCCTCCACCAAGCACAGCAGTCACTGGCAACATCCATGAGCCACTGAGGTGCCAGCATCTGTGACTCAGGGACACTACTGCTTCCTGCCAAGCTTTGCAAAAGGGACCCCCGGCCAACTGCAAAGGAAGTCCTCAGCTGACAGCATGGGGGTTCTCATCAGCTGTGTATTTATATTTTATATTTACATTAGAGGTTCTGGTAGAAACCCATTTACAAAGTATGTATTCTTCCCAATTAATATTTCCAAATTAATAAAGTCTCTTTGCTTATTTGTAAATAGGTTTCTACCAGAGCCTTTAATTCAGTAGCATAATTAAATGAAATAACTATTTCTGCAGTTTATAGGGACGGGTGGGGATGGAGGGGATTCCTCGCGGGGACGGGTGGAATTCCTCACGGGGACGGGTGGGATTTTGGCGGGGACAGGTGGGATTTCTGTCCCCGCACAACTCTCTATTGTTAATTTGGCTTAGTACATCTTCTAGATTCACTGAGATTTCTTTCAGTTCCTTTGCATCATCACCCTTGAAAACCATTTCTGGTTTTTACATCTTCTTCCATAAAGACCGAAGCAAAGGATTCTTTCAGTCTCTCCACTATGGCCTTATCCTCCCCTTTTGCTCCTTGATCATCCAACGGTACCACAGATTCCCTCATAGGTTTTCTGCTTCTGATGTACTTTAAAAAATTGTTATGAGTTTTTGCTTTTCTTGCAAGTTTCTGTTTATATTTTTTCTTAGTGTCTTTATCACAGCTTTGCATCTAACTTGCCAGTGCTTGTGTTTCTTCTTATTTTCTTCATTCAGATCCTTTTTCCATTCTTTAAAGGATGTTTTCTTGGCTCTAATAGCCTCTTTCACTTTACCTTTTAACCACGCCAGCTCTCGTTTCCTCTTCTTTCCACCTTTGCTGATACGTGGAATACATCTGATCTGGGCTTCCACGATGGTATTTTTAAATAACATCCATGCCTGGTTTACAGTCCTAACCTTTGCAACTGATCCTTTTAGCTTCTTTTTAACCATTTTCCTCATTTTATCATAGGATGGGTCATATTAGCATTTATTTTTCTTGCCTTTCTCTCATTTCTTTTCACATAGTGTGGAGTTGAATGTAAATTTAATGCCATTATATATTTTTATTTTTCAGTTTATGATTACAGGTGGAAATTTACAGGACAGCAAGGAAGCTCTACAGCTGGCTCAAACCAATGGTAATGTTTCTTACTGTAAATAAACAGATCAAGCATATTTGCTCGATAAGCAGATGTTCCCAACAGTCTTCTTTGTTAACATAGTCTGGATATGAAGAGGCAGTTCTGTCGGGCTCTGCTTGCATTGCTCAACGCCAAAACTGCTGTCTCGTTGCAGTTTGTATCTCAAGGCAAGAGGTGGCCTTGCTGCAGCTCCATTTTGCCAATTCTGAGAGAGTCTCCCAGCTGGGAGCGTTTTGTAGATGGTGCATGTCAATGCCGGTCTTTAACAATGACTGAACATACTACCAGGGAACATTGGTTGGTAGACCAGAACTTTAATTTCAGCAAACCTCTCCTGATTGCATGATGCTTTTTCTGAATGCCTTGACATCAAGGGGACTGACTCAAACTGTGACCTGTGTCCACCAGTACATATGGAAATACTCTGGATTTAAAGTTTTCTTTCCTTTTGAGGTGGATGTACAGTCTGGGTAGGATTCGCTTATGCCATTATTTGCTGACCTGACTGTATCTATCTCTGTCTCTCGCTCTATTTCTCCTCCGATGCATTCCACTAAATTAGTGTATCGCAAACTGTGTGCCTTGCGAGATTCCAGGTGTGCCGCCAGACGCCGGGGAGGAGGAGAGGCGCCAGTGCTATCTGTCTGCCTACAGGACATGCATCTTGCAGCGGGAGGCACATCCTGTAGGCAGTCAGCTAGCGCCAGCATCTTTCCTCTTCTCCACGCCTTTTCTTTTTAAGCGCTCCCCCCCCACCCCGGCATCTCAGGTCCTGCCTGGAGGGCCTCCGCGCATGTGCAGATGTTGATGTGATGATGTCACGCATGTGCGTGATGTCATCGCATTGACGTCCTGACCTGCGCGGAGGCCCTTGAGCCACTGCTCCCAATTTAGTATGCTGCCGGCTCGCAAAGTTTGCAAGACACTACACTAGACTATCGAGGCAATTTAAACAGTTTGAAAAACCAGCTCTCTTGGATTGTTGTTGTTGCCCAGTTCCCTGGTGTCCCCTCACTGCTACAGATAACCAAATTCAAGAGTGGTATTCTGTTTTGAGGGAAGAAGCATTGTAGCCTATGTGTGCTGGTAGTACCAGGAGTTAGAGAATGACACAGGGACAAATTTTTCCTCGTCCCCACAGGAGTTCAATTCCCCTGTCCCATCCCTGTGAGTTTTTTTGCTGTCCCTGTCCCATTCTTGTAAACTCTGCCTTAACCACACAAGCCTGGAACACTTATGATTTTAAAGTGTTTGAGGCTTGTGAGGATGAGGGCAGAGCTTGCTGGGACAGGAAAAGAACTCGAAGGGATGGAGAAAATGAGTTTCCGCGGGGGGGGGGGGGGGGATTTGTCTCCGTGTCATTCTCTGCCAGGAGGTGCAGAGGCCATACTGTTACACTGACTCTCTCTAGGTACAGAGGAGAGCCTTATGGATGCTGGAGAGGCAATGGAAAGTGTTACCAGGATGCCTGGGGATTTTAGTGGTTTATTGTACGACAGTAACTCATTTACAAACAGTCTGCTAGTAAGAACAAATGTACTACACTCGGTGTCCCCCTGCACCAAATAATTGGTGCTGAAAATTTCCGGCAGCTCTAGAGCTGATAAAATAAAATATAAAAGCAGGGCCTCCCCCACCGATACCATGAGTCCTCTCAACATCCCCTTCCTCTAAAGAGAAATCATAAGAGCAGGAAGGATGCCCACTCCCTGATGCCTCTTCAAAATGGAGGTGATGCACTGGGAGGGCTCTAAAGCCCTGATTGGCTCAGGTGCCTAAGGCCCCTCCCTTGGCCATTAAAAAAAAAACCAAAAGCAAGCTTCTCTTCCGATCAGCTGAATTGCAGGACTCCCCACCAGCTGTTTGAGGCTTCCCCTGCATCACAAGGAGAGCTCATTAGAATACTAATGAGCTCCTTGTAATGTATTTGCATAGCCTTCTCGGTAGCAGCCATTGTGCATCAGCTGGAGAGCTTTCTTTGACAGACCGCTTTAATGAGTCTTGTTATCATGGAAAGCTTTTTGTGCATCGGGGCCTGAGTTAAGAAACCTTATGTCATGTTCTAGAGCAGGGGTAGGGAACTCCGGCCCTCGAGAGCCATATTCCAGTCGGGTTTTCAGGATTTCCCCAATGAATATGCATGAGATCTATTTGCATGCACTGCTTTCAATGCATATTCATTGGGGAAAACCTGAAAACCCAACTGGAATACAACTCTTGAGGACCGGAGTTCCCTACCCCTGTTCTAGAGTAATATGACCTTTAGTCTCATTATTATCAAAGTGCTCAAGGTATACATTTAGAACTATAGGATAATGTGGGTTATAAATATTTTAAATAAGAATAGTACAGTAAAAATAATAACCATACAAACCAAAAGTATAAAACAAATACAATAATCGGAATCACCCTTGTATTCAGAATTGTTTGATGTTAAACTATAAGCCAAATAAATGATCATTCTTATTCATAAAATCTGACACTTGTTTTTTTCAGCATGATTTGTATCTTTGAAATATTTGAACCTCTTTCCCTCTTTATCTCAACCCTCCCCCCCACACACACACCTTTGCCCTCTCTTTCCATCTACCTTCCTTCTCCCCACCATCTCCTACTGGTGAAACTTTCCCTTCACTTCATCTATGAAGATGGTGAAGAGTTTTGTTTTGTTTTATATCATCAGACAGGTTTTATAGCACAGTTGGCTGCCACCCTACTCGCTGCAGAGAATTTGAGCAGAGGGATCCTGAGCAGTATTTAAGTGAATTAGGCAATCTCATTGAGAATAACAAAGGAAAGGTCGGAGAATGTGGTCTGGGTAAGGGCTGTCTGAATTTTTACCACTTGTATGCTGCAGTAGCTCTTTGTTAAAAACTTCAGAAGGCATCTTTCTAATTTTTCTTTTGTAGATTTTAATAGACTGAAATTTTGCCCTAAACATACCTAGCTCAAGTAAGGAAGATTTAATTCATGCAATGTCTCAGATTTTTCTGACGTGTTCCTCCGCTGTTGCATCTCTTTCTTCTAAAGTACTGTTTGCTGATGCAGTGCCTTGCAGTAGAGACTTGTACTGATGCCTCCTTCCCTCTCCCTGACAGGAAGCTCTTCAGAGGTAGGGCGGGAGGCAGCAGCTTTGAAACATGGGCTATTAATACTAGACAATGCATTGACATGCAGAACTTGTGAAACATCTGAGAAGAGGTGCAATGACAGAGTGGTAGCAACAGGAGCATGCTGGACATGGGTCCAGGATAAGGAAGAAGAAATGAGATGCTGAACTGGGAGAGAGAGAGAGGAGAGGAAATGAGATGCTGAAGCCAGAAGGGAAAAAGCAAAGGAAATTCTGAAGGGTAAGTAAGATGCTGGATTCAAGAGGGAGGGGGGGTGGAGAGAGAGAAGGATAGAGGGGATGCTGGACTCAAGGGGGTGGAGATACTGACTACTTTGAGGAATAGAGAGGAGAAGAGGCTTGATTATTGAGAGTAGGATCCTGAGCCATCTTGGGGCATGGGGGTGCATTGCGTATCTGATGGTTCACTTAGGGCAGGGGTGTCCAATGTCGGTCCTCGAGGACCGCAATCCAGTCGGGTTTTCAGGATTTCCCCAATGAATATGCATGAGATCTATTAGCATACAATGAAAGCAGTGCATGCAAATAGACCTCATGTATATTCATTGGGGAAATCCTGAAAATCCGACTGGACTGCGGCCCTCGAGGACCGACATTGGACACCCCTGACTTAGGGTGTCGAATACCCTTGGGTCAGCCCTGATTTTAAAACCACCAAAAATGCTGCTGGAGGATCCCTTTTTGGAGTTTACTGAATGTGGTGAACACCTCCCTGAGAGTTTTCTGAGTTTGTCATTCTGCCATACTGCTTTGGCTGGTGGGGAGTATAGAAATTCTGTCAGCCTAGCTGCTTTTACTATTCTGCACATGAGAAAGATAAAATTTCCTGCACAGGTTTGCAGGCAAGAAAAGTACAGAAGGCCATTGTTGGGGGCCAGTCCTGCTTACAGGGCCATAGTTTTTGGGGCCCCTTTGCTAGGGATTAAAACAATCTTTTGATTAGGTATTTAAAGCCAACAGTAATGTTCAAATAAGAAACTGTATAAAGGGTTATTTTTAAATTACCACCTGCTGTTTCCTTGAAAGGGAGGCTGAAAGAGGTTTGCACATCGTCCTGCACTAGCTGGTTTCATACGATTTGCGCAATTGTCTTGCGCGCATTTGACCAGCCACCGTTTCAAGCTGTTCTCTAGCTACAGTATTTACATTGTGGTATTTTCATCCATCTGCACTACTTCTTAGGGATGTAATCTGAAAAGAATGGAGACACAGATTATGTAGGATATAGAGTGAAACCCTGGATCTTTCTAATCCTGGTCATTAAGATTTGTTGTTGCCAAAGATCGATGCCATCTGGAGCAGTATATTTCCAACAGTCAGCAGTTGTACCCTAAGTAGAGCATAGTAGTAAGAATTTTGGGAAGCTCTTTGAGAGATTTACTAATTTATTGTAATTTTAAAAATGCAAAATATTTTAAATTGTATTTGTTACACAGATATTTTGAAAAACAGTTTGACCTGTCAGAGCAAACAAAGTTACCAATGTTCCTGCATTATAGAAATTCACACAAGGAATTTTTAGGTATGTTCTTTTGATCATTGCATACAACAACAAAGATTTTTATTAGAGAAGCTAAGCTTTTATTCTGAGTATTTGTTTCCCTCTTTCATGATGTTTGACTTGTTCTGCTTTTATTTTGCAGATATAATGAGGAAAAATCGAGACCGATGCGTTGGAAGAGTAGTAAGTACATTCTTTGCTTGGTCTCTTTCTCACTGCATTGGAGAACATCTCTCGCTTTTACTTGGCAAGTTCTTCCAGGGCAAGAGGATATGCAATGGTTCTCTTTTTATTGACATTGGAAGCTTTTCTTGTTTCATCTTAAGTCCTAGAGTTTTTTTAATTCCAAATGAAAAATTAAAAACTTAAGCACTAATCAATCTATTCATACAAACTCTCCACAACTGAGCAATCCATAAAATGATCATGTATACACACATAATACAGACATCAAAAATCTTTTCAAACCAGTTAACAATCTTTACGACATTCAGACCTTAACCTGCCCTATCTTAGACTCCCCACCTTTGGCCAATGCCCTACCTAGGGTAGATATGATCTGGAACACTTTTACCACCCTCACTGGCAACAATTCTGCAAGTTCTACTCTAAATATGCTGATTCCTATTGCAAATTAGACTGTTGCCCAACTAATGTGATGAAAGTCGCCCCAGTCACCTTCAAAGCCAAGTTACGCACTTGGTTTTCTTCCTTTCTACGGTCAGGTACTTTTCCAGAGACCCTAGGCCAGATCCTGATCACCCCGATAGTAAACAAAATCCCAAAGAATCAACCAAACTGTCTTCAAATTACAGACCATCGCTAACATTCCCATCTTTGTAAAGTTGATGGAAGGCCTGGTCAACCAGGACTAAGTAACCTATCTGGACAAATTCAGCATACTAAATGACAACCAATCAGGTTTTCGTTCCGGGTACAGCACTGAAACTGTCATCGCCTCACTGCTAGATTCACTCCACAGCTTATTTAGCCAGGACACAAGTGCACTGGTCCTGCAATTCGATCTAAGCAGTGCCTTGGACTTAGTTGATCATACTATTCTTATGGATTGCTTGGAGTCAATCGGTCTCTCTGGTAATGTGTTAAAATGGTTCCAGGGTTTTCTGAGCAAACGATCTTACCAAGTTTACAGCGACAACACTCATTCCTTCAGCTGGGTAAACTCGTGTGGAGTCCCGCAGGGCTCCCCCCCTATCCCCCACACTGTTCAACATTTACCTTGCCGCACTGGGGAACCTATTGCAAAGTTTAAAAATCAAATTCTACATCTATGCTGACGACATCACCTTAGTCTTTCCCCTAACAAAACCTATCCCCCAAGACGAAGAACCACCTGGCATCCATATTAAAGCAAATCGAACTATGGATGGCCGAATTCAAACTAAAACTCAATTCAGAAAAAATCAAATTCTTCCTGGCGAGTCCGAACGACAAAATCAAAGATTCATCATTTTCCTTGAATGGTCAAGTCTTTCCAATTACAGATTCAATAAAAATTCTGGGAGTAACTCTGAACCTCTACTTTACCCTTGAAGCTCACACCGACTTGCTGGTCAGAAAAGGCTTCTCAACATTGTGGAAATTAAGAACTATCAGAAAGTACTTCGATGCTGTCTCATTCCACTTACTGGTGCAATCCTCCATTCTAAGCTCACTCGACTACCGTAACATCGTTTATCTGGGGTCTTTCAAAAAAATCACTCGAAGACTCCGAATCATCCAAAACTCGGCAATCCGATTGATCTTTAGGTTAAAAAACTGGGAACACCTAACTCCCTACTACCAAAAACTCCACTGGCTGCCCCTTGAAGCGAGAGTGGTGTTCAAATTTGCCTGTCTCTGTTTCAAATCCATTCTAGGTTCGGCCCCCTAGTACTTGGTTCCCCACTTCAACCCTCCACAGCCTCAGGTACAAACTTAGATTAAGAGCCTTCCAGGGACAGGAAAATACCTTCTGTACCTGAATGTAACTCACCTTGCACTACAACCGAAAAAGGTTATGAGCTAAATCCATACGAATTGCCATACTGGGACAGACCGAAGGTCCTTCAAGCCCAGTAACCTGTTTCCAGCAGTAGTCCCAAGTACCTAGCTAGATCCCAAATAGTAAAACAGATTTTTTGCTGCTTATCCTAGGAATAAGCAGTGGATTTCCTCAAGCTATCTCAATAATGGCCTATGGACTTCTCTTTTAGGAAATTATCCATGCCTTTTTTAAACCCCGCTGAGCTAACTGATTTCACCATATTCTCCGGCAATGAATTCCAAAGTTTAATTACATGTTGCGTGAAGAAATATTTTCTCTGGTTTGTTTTAAATCTACTACTTAGTAGCTTCATCGCATGCTGCCAAATGTCTTTCCACTAAAGGCCACCACCCTGGTTCTCCTTTCCTTACTTATATTAACATAAGAACATAAGCAGTGCCTCCGCCGGGTCAGACCATAGGTCCATCCTGCCCGGCAGTCCGCTCCCGCGGCGGCCCAAACTGGTCTCGACCTGTCTGTATCACCAGAAGAGGCTCCCTTGCCACCTTGGTTTCTCATTTAAGTCCTGTCTTCCTATTGAAGTCCTAACCTTCCGGTCTTGCACATGCACGACCTGGTTTGGTTTCTATACTCATTACTTGGTTAGCTTTCTATACTTGTGTTACATCCCAGCTCCTCCCTCAGTATCCCACGATCCCTTTATCCCTCAGGAATCCGTCTATGATTTGTTTTTCATTAAATGTTAAATATGTTTATCTTTTTAGACTTGGTTATGTTGAACATAAATGTAACACCTTTTAGGTCCATTCATTTGATGGCACCAAAGAAGAAGCAGCTGCTATAATTGATTTGGATCTTTACATTGGAATTAATGGTTGGTAAGTATTTTTCCCTTAAATCTAAGCCTCCAGATTTGAATAGGGTTAAAAATACCCTGCATTGCTTACCTGTCTTTCTCCCTATTAAAGAACCAGTGACAACTGCTGGGTGAATATTAGGGTTACCAGATATCCAGGAAAACCCAGACATGTTCTCATTTTAGAGGACTATTCAGATGCCTGGATGGATTTTCAAAACCTGGCAATTGGAAGGCCCTGAGCATGGGGCTGCGTCTGGAGGGCCTATGAGCATGCGTGGATGCGACACGATGATGTTGCACACATGCACTTGATGTCATTGCATTGCACCCGTGGATGCTCCGAGGCCCTCCAGGCATGGCCAGGACTCGGGAAAGAAGAAATGAGGTTTGTGTGGGGCAGAACGGGGCAAGGTCACATATCCTCTTTTTTTATTTTTTTTTCATGAAGAAATCTGTTAACCCTACTGAATATTGACTCAAAATGTAAAAATAAAAAAATCACGTCAGATCTGTGCATTGAGTATGATTCCTACTGTAAAGCACTTTCACAAAAATTGTAGATAAATACGTGGACCCCCCCCTGTGTGATGTCCTTTTTGGCTACTTAAAGAATTTCAAAAGTAATGACTCAAATGTTAAAATATGGAGTTCTATAAATGGAAGTTGCACCTTCCCAGTGGAAATGCCTTGATGTTTTTAAGTGGTAGTTCTCTTAAGTGTTCTCCAGATAAAATGTAAGCCAAGAATTACATCTTAAAAGATGTGGCAGCTCTAGTACCTGGGCCCTCATCTAGCGCTGATGAAATTGTATGCAGAGTGGATTTGTGGTAGCAAATATCTGGTTCGCTTTGGTCATTAATAGCTGTGGGGAGTGCGTGGTGCGGTGGTTAGAGCTACAGCCCCAGCAGCCTGGGGTTGTGGGTTCAAATCCTGCACTGCACCTTGTGACCCTGGGCAAGTCACTTAATCATGTGAAACACACTCTCAAATACAGGCTTGGTGCAAGAAAACAATCAATTCCACAAACATTCACTGCACTAAAAAAAATGTTTATACCATGTTGTAGTTTAAATTTGTTGCATTGGAAGGATAACCTCAGGTCCCCAGTTACCGCTCGCTATTTTGACTTAGACTGGTTATAACCTCTCCCTACCATTTAACTTCAGCTTAAAACTTATCTTTTAATTTCAAAACTCTTCTTAGATTTTCAGTAGCCTTCATGCGACACAAGTATAAAGTTCTGTTCTGTTTTGTTTTTTGTTAGCTTGTTCTGTCCGAAGCCCTGACGCAGCGAAACACGGGCGGCCTTCATCGGCAACGGACAGCTGACTGTAAAAAGCACCACAGTAACAATAAGGGCAATAGTCTAGCATGAAAGCTAAAGCTAAGTATTTAACAATTTTGATGAACTTAAAAATCTAAGAAGAGTTTATAAATTCAAAGATAAGCTATAAGCAGAAGTTAAAGGGTAGGGAGAGTGAGGGGACAAGGGGGGGCCTTTTGTAACCCAAGAGGACATCAGAGTACAGTCCTCTTGGGGGGTTACCTTTCTTGTAACATTCAAAATTCATTGCTTGTCATTTTGCCTTGTTTGTTTGTGGTTCTTTATTGTTAATAAAAACAGATTTCAACATAAATGGTAGGGAGAGTAACAAGTCTAAGTCAAAATAATGAGTGGCAACCAGGGACCTGAGGTTATCCTTCCAATACAACAAATTTATGGTTACACTTCTTCCTCATCATTCGCGGGGGATACGGGCAGAGCCAGACCGCGAATGACGAAAAATCGCAATTATCCGGCTCTGACCCACCCCCACCTCCCTGCCACCTTCCCGGCCTTACCTGGTGGTCTAGAGGGCTTTCGGGGCAGGAGCGATCTTCCTACGCTCCTGCCTCGTGCAGATCGCCATGAGAAAATGGCTGTAGGAAGTTCCCGACGTAGTCTCGAGAGACCACGGGAACTCCCAGCAGCCATTTCCTCATGGCGATCTGCACGGGGCAGGAGCGTAGGAAGATCGCTCCTGCCCTGAAAGTCCTCTAGACCACCAGGTAAGGCCGGGAAAGTGGCAGGGAAGGAAAAAATATGGGGTTTTTAAAAGTTTAGACTGTTTTTTTTTAATTTTCCCCCTCCCCAGAAAAAAAATTGCAATTATCTGAAACCGCAAATGGAGAAACCGCGAATGGGGAGGGGGAAGTGTATATTCATGTTTAAACTACAACATGGTATATAAACGTATAAACATTTTTTAGTGTAGCAAGTCACTTTTTCCCCCAGTGCCCCAGGTACATTAGATAGAGTGCGAGCCCACCGGGACAAATAGGGAAAAATGCTTTGTAATATGTGGAATATAAATAAATAAACAATTGGCAAATCAGATTAAGTGATTTTCCCATTTCTGGTGACTATTGCTGAAACTTGAAACTAAATTTTGACTGCAAGAGAACAATGCAATTCATGAATTATACTCTTTACTGTGTCACTCTTTTCCTTTTATTTCCACATATAAATGGAATGTGGAATTTTTTTCTTTCAAATCTTTTACTAAATCAGTAAAACTGCAATTCACAGGATGTGTAACCTCATATGTTGTGGGATTTTTTTTTTTTTTTTAGCTCTTTGAAAACTGAGGACAATTTAGAAGTGTTAAAGTCATTCCTAGTGAAAGGTTGATGATAGAGACTGGTAAGTTGCTACTTTGCACTACATGACATTTTGAAGAAAAAAAAATGAGTCTGGTAAATATAAGAGAAGCCAGACCTGATGTTGAGCTGGTAGCAGTCGGCAGTTTCAGGAAGATACCCTGTCGTAAGAAATCTATACATGCAACTTTAGACCTGTCAAGGGTATACCACAGCCCCAGTGACTATCCATGAGGTACATTTATATATACTGTGTTTCCAATGTATACACGTTTGTGCATAGTTAAGGATATCCTGAAAATACAAGTGACTGTGAGGTTCTATGACAGGATTGGAAAGCCCCGACCAATAGCCTGCAGCTTATCAAATCATTCCAGGGTTTTTCAACCCTCTCCTAGAGGCATGCCTAGCCATAGGTTTTCAGGGTTACCATATTGAGTACGCAGGAGAGAGATCTGCATATGCTAGATTTCCGGTGTATTCAGATCTGTCTCATACAAGGCTAAAGTGGCTAGGGCTCTTCAGCTTGGAGAAGAGATGGCTCAGAGGTGATATGATAGAGGTCTATAAAATAGTGAGTGGAGTGGAAAAGGTAGATGTGAATTGCTTGTTCACTCTTTCCAAAAATACTAGGCCTAGGGGGCATGCGATGAAGCTACTAAGTAGTAGATTTAAAACCAGATAAAATATTTCTTCACACTACAGGCAATTAAATTCTGGAATTCATTGCCGGAGAATGTGGTGAAATCAGTTAGCATTGTGGGGTTTAAAAAAGGTGTGGATGATTTCCTAAAAGAGCAGTCCATAGGCCATTATTGAGATGACTTGGGGAAATCCACTACTTATTCCTAGGATAAGCAGAATAAAATCTGTTTTACTACTTGTTGGGGACCTGGGTTGGCCTCTGTTGGAAACAGGATACTGGGCTTGATGAACCTTTGGTCTGTCCCAGAAGAGAATTCTTATGTTCCTAAATGATTTACAGATATCCTGGAAGTCAGATCAGTTAATTGCGCCTTTCAACCAGCTAAACAGCCTTAAATGACCTTAAAAGTGTTTTTAGTGAAATGAGCTAGAAAAATCACACTATAATCCAAAAAAGTGGGAAAAGATGTCTATAAAATAATGAATGGAGTGGAATGGAATGGATAGACGTGAAATCACTTGTTTTACTCTTTCCAAAAGGAGAAGGACTAGGGGGCATGCAATACAGTTAGTAACATGCAACACCAGCTTGGTCTCTTCCCACCTCTCTTAAGCATCCCCAGAACACACTACAGCTTTCTCTCTTTCTCCCCAGGGTACACAACACCACCTTCTTCTTTGTTCCTTTCAGCTTCCTTGGGTTATATCCCAACCTGTTTTCGTCAGGACACAAAATACCATTTTGCACAGCCCTGTAGCTCTTTGCTTTCTAACAAGAAAAGAGAAACCCAAAAGGACCACAGTGGATGGAGAGACCAGCAGGATGTTCCTGATACAGGCATTTATTCAGTCAATTCCCAAATGCTTGGTCGGTCAATTAAGATATGCATAAAATCAGGAAGGACCCGACATGGTCTGTGTTTCGGCAAATGCACTTTTATCCAGGGTCCTAATGCTACTATTAGACACAGTGCAGACCCTACAGCTTTGGCTTCATGTTGATTTTGCAACATCCACATTTGCCTAATATTACCATTAGGACCCCTGAAGATGTGTTTGCCGAAACACGGACCGTGTCAGATCCTTCCTGATTTTATGCATATCTTAATTGACCGACCAAGCATTTTGGAATTGACTGAATAAACGTCTACATCAGGAACATCCTGTCCACAGTCTCTTTCATTTGCTGGTCACTCCTTGCTTTCCCTCAGCACAACATGCCATTTTGTATGCTCCCTTGCCTTCAGGCACACATTTTTTGCTGTTGCACAGCTCTAGTTAGTCACTCCTTAATATCTGGCCGCATTCTCCCCTTCTGCTTGGAGTTAGACTGCTAATTTGAGCTACACAAGACACTGTATATAGCCTCTTGATGGAAATCAGCAGTATGAGCCCAAGTGCAATAGGAAGATGCAGCCAAAATGCAGTTACTCTTGGCAGGTGATTGATGATGCCAGGCACTGAAAAATAGTAATATATGCTAGAAGGGACCCCAAATTAAACCAACTGTTACCACTGCTACCTATGTAGAATTCTACATGAGGCATTCCACACACTCTAAACGCTAGTCTATACCAGTAATTAGCATTTGTTACAAGTTGTGTTTCTGTGTAACCTTGTTTTTCTTTAAAATAATAGATGCTCCCTGGTGTGGAGTGAAAAACACTCATGCTGGGTCCAAACACGTAAAAACCACATTTCCTTCAAAAAAGAAATGGGAAGCAGGGCACTGTTTGAAGGACAGAAATGAACCCTGTCACATAATGTAAGTACATCAGGTTTGTACTCAAGAAATTTTGTGCAGCGAAATGTGAGAAGTGCAAGGCAATTAGGTATTATAACTCTCGGTAGTGTTAAGGAAACACCTTTTATTCAGACTACCATAGACGTTGTGTCTTATGGACTCAGTCAATATGAATTGGTGCTAATTTTTATTTTTTAATTACAGTCTGCAACACTCAGTAAATTAAGGGGTTCTGTTATTATAGTGTGGTAGGTTTTTTAATTTAAACACGTTTTAATAACAAAATCAAATCAAAAGATTTGATCATGTTATTCCACTTTTTCTTCAATAGTATTGGGTTCCGTGCTCTTATAGGGTACTGTTTAAAGTGTTAGTTCTGTATCGCTTGGTAGACTAGTATAATCCTTACGAATGGGTTATATGCCTCACTGCTACCAGCAGGTGGAGACAGAGCACAAACTTGTATATCAGGCTAGAATTCCCCTACTAACCAGTCAGTCTCAGTCTCCATAGCAGGTGGTAAGACTAGATTGGCTCCCCTCTTAGTTTTGTTGAAACTTTGTTTTTGGGTTCCCCTTATTGTGCCGGATAGAGCTTGGACAGGTCCTGTTTGGAGATCCTTCTGACATCGGGGGTGTTAAACCCAGCGGGTCTCATGCTGGGTCCTTCCCCCCACGTTCATCCATCTCCCCACATTTTTGTAGAGGTGCCTCAGCCAGCGGCCTGGCCCCCTGGTTGGTCAGCCCTCCAGCTTTGAGAGTTGTTCTATTAAAAAAAAAAAAAAAATCCTGGCTTGACAGGGATTGCCTAGGTAAGAAGGGGTATTCAGATGAGGTAATCTCAACTCTCTTGAGGTCCCGGAGGCTTTCCACCTCTCAGGCTTAAGTGAGGGTTTGGCGACTATTTCAGGAGTGGTGTACTGCGCATGGAGTGGTCTCTCTTCTCGCTTCCCTGCCTAACATTTTAGAGTTCTTGTAGGATGGCCTGGTCAGGGGACTGGCTTGGTTTTCTCTCCGGGTTCAGCTAGCGGCTTTGTTAGCCTTTCGTGGGTTGTTGAAAGGTCAGCGTTTGACTGCCATTCCTGATGTGATTCGCTTCTTGCGGCGGCCAAATTGCTCAAGCCTCCCATACAACCCTCTGTTTCTTCTTGGGATCTAAATCTGGCTCTGTCAGTTCTAGTGCGCCCTTCCTTTGAACCGTTGGGCGACTGCTCTTTGAAGGACCTTACTCTTAAAACAGTCTTCTTGGTGGCTATTACTTCAGCTAGCTGTGTTTCTAAGCTGCAAGCTTTCTCTTGTAGGGCTCCCTTCTTGGAGTTTTCTAAGGAGCGGGTTGTCTTGAGACCTGTTCCTTCCTTCCTTTCTACCAAAGGTAGTTTCTCCTTTTCAAGTCAATCAGGCCATGGTCCTCCCGGTGTTGAGTAGCCGGGAGGGCTCTTCCAAGCAGAGACAGTGCACAAGTTGGATGTCGGTCAGGTCCTTCACTCTTATGTGCAGAGGACCCTGGAGATCAGAACTTCAGATCATCTCATTGTCCTTCTAGCGGGTCCTTGTTAGGGGGATGGCATTCTAAGGCTACTATTGCGCATTGGATCAAGGAGACTATTGCTTCCGCTTATCTTATGAAGAAGAAGCCTGTTCCAGAATTTATCAAGGCTCATTCCATTAGGGGTCAGGCAGCTTCTTGGGCTGCGTCTTCTCTAGTGCCTCCAGTGGATATTTGCAAGGCTGCAGTTTGGTCTTCTCTGCATTCCTTGGGAGGATCGGAAGCCTTGGGCTCAGCCTCCTCCGGGGCTGGGGATCTGCAGGAGGTGCATTCACAGGGGAAGAGACTCTTTCTAGGTCCCTTCAAAAATGTATTGGCTAAGCAGTCACATGGGTGCTGCAGAGTGCAAGGCTGGAAGAGACCCCCAGTACAAGGTTTCACCACAAATTTTGAATCTTTATGTGGAATGCCTATTTGAATTGCCGAGGGTTCTCAGCATCTGTTAGCAGCACAAAAGTGGTGGTGGTGCAGGGGTTCTCTCAACATGCCCTCTTCGATGTACCCCTGAAAAACCAGCACTGGGAACCCCCTCCCCCCCTTAGTGCACCTAAGAATAACAAACCACATTTCATTTGATAGGAACTCAGTGCATTTAAGAATAAATTTATTTAAAACATCAAAATAAATTAGTGTCTAAAGCTCTAAAATTAATTCAGTGACTAACATGTGATACTTAAACTAATAATAATCCTTAGAAGTATCTTAATAGGAACTCTTTATAATCTAAAAATCTCCTCCACCATTTCAATATATTACTATAAAAATCTTACCTTTTAAGAATTATTAGTTTAAGTATCACATGTTAATTAGTCATTGAATTAATTTTAGAGCTTTATACACTAATTTATTTTGATGTTTAAAAATTTTTTTTAAGTGCACTGAGTTGCTGTCAAATGAAATGTGGTTTGTTATTTATTCTTAGGTGTCATCAATTGAGTTTTATTACACAGGATAAAGTAGTAGAAAGGGATTTATTTTTTTTAAACATTCAATATCACTTTAATATTTATTGTGTTTGTATGACTGGAGTTTGATTTTATATATAATCCTTGTTTATATTGGTTTTAAAAAAGTACAAAGTAGAATGCACTGCGCATGTGTTAAATTGGTTCAAGTGCGCATGTGCACAGATCGCTTTAGTTCTTGATTTAGCTGTTTTTTAACAGAATATTAAATCAGTGGGTTAATTGGAAGAATAAGATCTGGATTGTCTTTTAATATGGAAAGTGTTTCAATTTAAAGGACGCGGTGTAAATATTAATGGTTTTGAAACGCGCATGCAATCAGTGAACTGCGCATGTGTAAGGGGTTTATAAAAGACGTAATGTAATATGGTGGGCGTGCAGATTAACTCTAGCCCCAAATGAATAAGGACGCTGAAATAGGTGAGTCCGAAAGTAATAGAGTAAAAGTTTAATGTGAATTGACGATTTAAATTTTAGTTTGACTTCTTAATATTTAACTCAGAGCATGTTCTGAAGCAATCTGGTGTCTCAGTGTTTTGAATTTAAGAGAGCCTGATGTAATATGAATTTAAGAACTCAGCTAGTGGTAACTGAGTAACTGTGAGGTCAATTAGTCTTAGAACCTAGTGCCGGAGTATGTAATCTTCACCGCTTTTCTTTTGGCACTTTGGTGTTTATATTTTATATAGCTAAGAGAGCCTGACATAAGTAACCCAGTGATTGGAAATTGAAAATGTTTTGGTTTTAAATGACTTATTATTTTCTTTTTTCATTAACTGTCGGATACTTTTACATGATTTTATCTTCTAGTCACTGATTTAATTATTTTTCAGTTGTTTGAATTAAGTAGTCTTTATCTGAAGAGTATAATTGAACTATCATGATTGAGAGCATTTATGTACTTTATTTAATAATTATGAATTAGACAGTTATGAAATTTAAACTATTTTGTACAGTATTTGTGTATTTTAAAATGTCATATATGGAATGAATGAGTAATTGATTACAAATATTACATTGAATTCATAGAAGTTTTTAACACAGTCTAAAGCAGTAGTCTCAAACTTGTGGCCCGCCAGGTACTATTTTGAGGCCCTCGGTATGTTTATCATAATCACAAAAATAAAATAAAAGTTTCTTGATCATACGTCTCTTTAGCTATAAATGACATTATTATTAAGACTTAGCCGAAAGGAAAGATTTATAAACTATAAAGAGTTTTACATCATGCAAAATTGTCTTTTAACCCAGGACAAGCAGGCAGCATATTCTCTACATGTGGGTGACGTCATCCACGGAGCCCTGTCCGGACAGCTTTTCAAGCAAACTTGATTGAAGATTTTAAAGTTTGCTAGTGCTGCACTGTGCATGCGTGTGCCTTCCCACCCCACTAGAGGGCGCGTTTCCTCAACGTGGTCCTCAGTTCTTAGTTTTCTGTGGAGCCAGAAAGCCCTGTCTCTCTTCTCTGCGATTCTAAGTGCTTTTCTTGCACCGCGGCTTTTTATTGTTTTCCTTCGGAAGTCGCTGTGCCTCGCATCTTTTATTCTTTTCATAACCTCGGAAAAAAACAAAACTATTTTGGTTTTCCTTTTTCGTTCGCGACCGGGGGACCCCAGTTTTTTCTTGGCCGCCGGCATTGCAGTGGCCGCGGCATTCCTTCCTGTCTTATGTCCTGGCCTCTTACCGGGTTCAAGAAGTGCACGCAGTGCAGTCTGGTGATTTCCATCACAGACCCACACCGTTGGTGTTGACCACCCTACGGACTCTTGCCCTCTTCAGCCTCAGGTTCTTCGTTGACAGCGGGCGAAGATTGTAGAACTCTTCCACATGGACCCGCAGGTGGATAAATCCTCGACCCCGGTCTCGGCCTCGGGTAAGTCTCCTCTTCCTCATTCAGGTTCAGCTCAGCTACCGAAGAAGCCGTCCTCGGAGTCTCTGGCCAACCAGGCAGTTAGTGTAGTCCTGCCGGCTTCGACGAGACCTCCTCCTAAGCGTGCCTCCACGTTGCGGGAATACTCTACATCGAGGTTGCACTCGTTGGAGTGCACTGCTGCACCAGTATGTCCATCTCCTTTGCTCTCGGTGCCGATGTTCGAGGATATGCTTAAGGCTATTTTAACCTCGCAGATCTCCTCTGCTTTGGCTCAGCTTGCCCCGGCCTTGACCTCACTCGTTGACCAGTGAGCGTCGCGACGAGGGCTCTCGAGGCAAGGTGCCTCCTCGCCTACTCCTCGTGGCGGACTTCTCCTGCCGCCCGGCCTCGGTCGAAGCACCGGCCTAAACGTACTTCTTTCTCGAGGCAGAGGGCTGCCAAACGGTACAGGGATTCTCCCCCAAGGCGGGATAGGTCATCAGGCCCTTGGACCTAGTACTGTCGGACCCTCGTCTTCGCCATTCTCCCGTGCCGTCTCGGTCTCCGAACCTAGGGGCTTTGAGGTCGAAGAATCCAGCCATCCTGCCGAGTCAGGCTTCCCGGCTCTCCGTTCCTTGGACCCCTGCATCCTCGCCTTCCCTGCTTGTGGACACCGACATGCCAGCACAGTACTCGAGGGAGGCTTCCTCCTCGTTCTCTGCTGCCCCGAAGTCCCGCTCGGCTTCGCCCATTGGGCATTCTGCGTGCAGGCCGTCCTCCTTCGCCAGGTTCGTGACGGATATGGGCAAAGCGCTGCAACTGGACCTCCAGTCCGGATCCAGGTATACCCGGGAATATTTGGAGGAGATGGAACATAAGAAATGCCTTCAACGAATCAGACCTTTGGTCCATCTAGTCCGGCAACCCGCACACGCGGAGGCTAATCTGGGTGTTCCCTGATGAAGACCTTATTTACCCGTATCCCTCAATGTGATTTGCAAGGAGGTGTGCATCCAACTTGCACTTGAATCCCATAATGGAGGTTTCCGTCGCAACTTCCTGACATTTGTCCTGGGCCTGTCGCCCCTCAATTTCAGTCCATGACCTCTTGTCCGAGTAACATTTGACAATGTGAATAATGATGCTTCTTGCTCTATTTTGTCGAAACCTTTTAGTATTTTATGTTTAAATGATTTTTATTATTCCAGCAGTAAGAAGCAAATACAAACAGTAGTACCATTCAGGAAATAACATTTTCAACAATATAATCAGTTCCCCTCCCATACCCCCCTCCCCAAGAATCCATGGCCGGTCCAACAGCTGAGAGTGGGAATAAAATCTTAAACATTCAAAAGTCTACTGCGAGCACGTGGTGTGAGGTGCTGCCAGAAGTGCTCCCACACCTGACAAAATTTGCGACCCGGGCCAACAGTCAAGTCTCCCACCAAGTCAGGGAGTGTATGTGTGTGTGTATATATATACAGTGGTGCCTCACACAACGAACTTAATCCGTTCCAGGAGCAAGTTTGTTATGTGAAACGTTCGTTGTGTGAAACGCGTTTTCCCATAACAATACATGTTAAAAAAAATAATTCGTTCTGTAGCATAAAATATGCTAAGATGACATAAAAAAAGATAAATTTTTGGTTATTATTTTTATTTAGATACATCTAAAAACATAATTGTTTTTTAAAACAACACACATTTTTTAAATTTAAAGACAGACTAAGTAGAGTCTAATTTTACAGTGAGAGGGCAGAGTCTCAGCGGCAAAAACTGGGACTTAACTGTTCATTTTTTTTTTTTTTTTCTACCGTGTTTCCCCGATGATAAGGCAGGGCCATCAAATAAGACAGCCCCCCCTTTTTAGAAAAAAATGTAAAATAAGGCACCCCCCCCCCCCCGCAAATAAGCCACCCACCGATACCTGCGCTTACACGAATCGGGTGGTACGGTGGGTGACTCCGTGTAGTCCCTGGCACCCACGACACGATCGGGGCAAGAGGGAGCTCAAGCCCTCTTGCCCCCCCCCGACTCCCCGACACGATCGGGGCAAGAGGGAGCTCAAGCCCTCTTGCCCCCCCGACTCCCCGACACGATCGGGGCAAGAGGGAGCTCAAGCCCTCTTGCCCCCCCGACTCCCCGACACGATCGGGGCAAAAGGGAGCTCAAGCCCTCTTGCCCCCCCGACTCCCCTATTCTGATTGGCCCAGGCGCCTTAGGCCCCACCAGTAGGCGGAGCTTTGGGACGGATGGGCCAAACCGGCCTCATTCCGTCGATGGCTGCCTGCCGGACAGGCGGGTTTGGCTCCCGTCTGTCCGGCCAACTACAGAAAGGTACGGGGAAGTGGGTTGGGGGTGTCGTGGGGGTCGGCCAGGGGGGTCACGGGTCGGCTGGGGGGGCGGTCGGAGGTTCTTGGGGGGGGGCGGTCGTTGGGGGGAGGGGGGGTTTGCGTCGAGGGCAGGAGGGCCTGGGATCCCTCCTGCCCGTAATGTAGTGCAGGGTGGGGTTAGGGGGTCGCCGTGGCCAGGAGGACTTGGGCTCCCTCCTGGCCCGATATTGTCGGGGAGTTGGGGAATCGGCGGGGCAAGAGGGCTTGGGCTCCCTTTTGCCCCGATCGTGTCGGGGAATCGGCGGGGCAAGAGGGCTTGGGCTCCCTTTTGCCCCGATCGTGTCGGGGAGTCGGGGGGGCAAGAGGGCTTGAGCTCCCTCTTGCCCCGATCGTGTCGGGGAGTCGGGGGGGCAAGAGGGCTTGAGCTCCCTCTTGCCCCGATCGTGTCGGGGAGTCGGGGGGGCAAGAGGGCTTGAGCTCCCTCTTGCCCCGATCGTGTCGGGGAGTCGGGGGGGGGCAAGAGGGCTTGAGCTCCCTCTTGCCCCGATCGTGTCGGGGAGTCGGGGGGGCAAGAGGGAACCAGGCGGAGAGAGGGCAGTTAAGCGCAGTGCCTGCGCGGAAGGATGCAGCTCGGGCGACTTCGTTGTGTGAAACGAAGTTCGTTGTACGGATCAAGACATAAAGTTCGTTGTGCGCAGCGTTCGCTGTGCGAGGCGTCCGTTATGCGAGGCACCACTGTATATATATATACATATATATATACATATATATATATATATATATATATATATATATACACACACACACACACACACAAACACTCCCTGACTTCTCATAACAAAGCAGAAGAAATCATACTCTGTGAACTATCAAACCAATTCTCTCTTTCCAAACCATTGCCGCTCAGCGACAATGAGAACATCAGTTTAGCTTGAAGTAACTTGTACAAAACTTGTTCTGGAAAACAAAGCAAACAGTGCCGGTCCTGAATATATATATAGTTCAGTGCCATTTTCACGTGCTGGTAGATAGACACAGCTGTCTGGATCCATCTATTGTGCCTAAGGGAAAGAAAATTACCAAGTAAGACTTAATTTTACCTTATTTATTAATCTAGCATTGCCATTCTTCCTCTCATCTTAACCTTACCCAACATTATAGCTTTCTCTTCACCTGTGTCCAAAGTATGTAAGGACACTATTGCTACTTATACAAAACACTACCCTATCAAAAAAAAACAAAACAGTTGTATATTCAGGCAATTAACTAGAAAAGTGGCAGGTAATAGTAATTCTTGTTTTATGAAAGTTTTTTTTTTTTTTTCCAGTCAAGTGCTGGAGATAATGGCAGAAGAAGATCCACTTGAACTAGCCAACACAAAACAACAATACTATTAAAATCTTCTCTCTGGATCTATAAAACTATGAACTCTTGTCGGTCTCTATGCACCTGTACACAGTATATAGAAATAGCTTTAAAGTTATTTTTCAGGCAGCTAGTGCAGAGAGGTTCCCAAACTTTCTCTGTTCATGGTGCTCCTAGACCACATTTCCTCTCAGGAATTCCCATGGTGCCACAGTACATAGTTTGGAAACCACTGCACTAGGCTACTCTATTCAAAGCATTTACAAGCTGCTGTTTTTACCACTGTATTTATCATGGTAGGGGGGAGAACTAGAATCCATTAAAATAGTTTTAATCTCATAAATGAAATTGTAAACAAGCTATACAAAAATAAAAGCACATCCAGATTTTTTTTGCTGGGTGCTGCTTGATATGGAGCTCTTGTACTCTGCTAAGGCTGGGAAGGTCCTGGGAGCTATGGGAACACTGGCTACCAGATGTAGAAGAGGTAGAGCAGTGATACTCATGGTCCCAGTAGTGCTCGGGGAAGGCTTGGGTGTACCCAAGGTAGAAAATAGGCCAGTAGGATGCACAGCCACTATGCTCATGAGTTGCCTTGAACCTGTTTAAGCATAGCATGACTCAAATACCAATTAGATTCCTGCTGATGCAGGCCAAACCCAGAATTTGCGAGTGTACGCTTACAGCCAGCCAGGCCCACCAGAGACCAGTTAAGAGCTGGCTCAGGTCTAGGTCACCAAAGGGGAGTAATAGCTAGCTTGGTCATGTGTGAGAACTTGGGAGGGTGCCTTAACATACTGGGCTGAGTTCACTGTGGCACCCCTGGCTACTTACAAATCTCTAAAATTAGTCTGTAAAGCAGCTTAGGAAGGGGACCTTTTTACAAAAGCTTAGCACATACTAATGGGCATTAACATGAATCACTAGCATATAGGTATAAAATAGGACATGCAGCATTTAGCACCAGCTAAGCTTTAGTAAATGGGCCCAAAGACAGCCGCTCATGCTGACTTTTACTCTGCTGTCACTTTTCACTTCAGTCCCAGTATTTACCTTTACCAAGTCAGTCTGATCCAGTTACCAGCTATAACACTTAATAGTAACACATTCATAACATTTAACTTCTTAGGTAAATTTTATATATTTAAATATTTAACATTATATACTAATATTCAGTGCAAGGCTACTACTTTACAGAATTCTCATTCTAAGCACTTTTTATATTTCAGTGCTCACAGGTAACAGCAAATCATTTGTTAAGCTAGTGTTTCCCCAACCACAATCTATGAGTTCTGTGAACAGTCCTAGTTTTCATAACACTGTACCCCAAAATGAATATTGATGATCTGCATTTGAGGAAAAAACAAAGCTAATTTCCATAGTGTAGACACCCTGAAAACAAAACCTGTTAAAAGTATTTGAGGATTGCATTTTGGGACCACGTGTTGTAAAGATTTCTCCAATACAAAGCTGCTGTTTAGCTTTCAATTCTAATGAACCATCTTCAGTGCCTATCTAATACTGAATAGCCAACTTTACAGGAAGTGTCCAATGCGCTGCTCTTTCATTCTTTATTAAATAAAGTACAATAACGCTTCAAGAATCCTGATTCACGGAGACAGCAGACTGTAGGATGAGAGGTAAATTTATATCATTCATACAGTCATGTAGCAACAGGAAAAGGAGGTTATTCATCTGAAAAGGAGGAACATATCCAATTATACTTTAAGTTCACATTTTAGCTTTGTAAGTGTAACTTGTTCCAGCCTCATCTCATAGTGTGTAACTTATTTTAACGCTGAAGAGATTAAAGGCCCCTCTTTAGTAATATTTCGTTTTTCCACTGTTTTTCCTGCTGCAGATTTTAGATTCTGGCATTTCTTTGGCACAGTTTATACACCATATTTGTTCAAAAGCTGCTGTTCAATTTGTCTTAGAGCAGATTATGTGAAAACAATATTTTATTTCATGTACAACAATGTACATAAATTTAGACAGGTCACAAAAGAGACCAGCAGTAATGAAAGAGGTATATTTACAGCAGCACATAATAGTAAACCATTCACAGACTCAACATTGAGATACTGGCTTTTGTGCTTTCAAAATTACAAACTGTAAAATGAAAAACATTTACATTTAACTCAGTTTTTAACCAAATACCTCAATGATTTGTTTAAAAAAAATCTTTAATCCCCTTACAAGTCTGAATCCTCCTGAAGCTGTTCTTCAGCTGGCATGGCAGCAGGGGAGAGCCACTCTTCTTCCTCATACTCTGTACTATCATTATCTTCATTGAGATCAGGCTCAGGTTCAGCCACTTCATCTGCTAACAGCACCGGATTATTTTCATGTGGTACAGCAAACCCATTATTAGCAGAAAAGGATGTGCTCTCCTTGAGGTCATCCTCAATGTAGACTTTTTGATGGCACATTGGACATGTGTCTTGTATATAAAGCCATTTGCGAAGGCAAAGTGCATGAAAATAGTGATGGCATGGAGTAATGCGAGCAGATGTGTGAAACTCATGGTAACAGATTGCACATACATCATCTATTTCAGTTAACTGTTCTCCCTTTATTTCTGGAAGCGAATTGATCTTCTTAACAGCAGTTCTACGGTTCATGAAAGTCTTCCAACCATTTTTTGCTTGTAGGTAGATGTTGAAATAGGCATGTAGACACATCATACATGCTCGAATCTTACTTCCAGACTCGAACATCATAGTATATGCTCCATTCCCAAACATGATTACTCCAAATATAAATTCAATAATATTGCCCGTTGAACGCACATAGTAGACATAATCATCAAGCTTTTCCCATAGCACATTATAGTAACCGTCAATCATGAACAGTGTATAAACAGTTAAAGAAACAATTACTTTTAGGCAAAGTTCAACACAAAAGGCTGTTACTGCAAACAGCCACGTGTTTAGTGCGTAATATTGCCAAAGCACATAACTGAGTAAAATGGGAAGAAAGAAAAGGCAAGCAGAAACCAATAACACTGGGAAATGTCGACGGAAAGATGACACATGGGAGGCACTGAGGGACATTAGCACAGGGTCAGTCATTCCATGGATAAAATGTAAAATTGCAGTCAACAGAAGGCACATGTTACGGCTTAGACGAACAAGTCTTTCTTCAGGCTTCAGCCCACTCAACCCAGTTTGAAGAGCCAAAATGAAAAACAGAACAGGTGCTACAAAGCCAAGTCTTTTGTCTTCTTCTTCTGTGGACCCAATGAAGGCTAAAATCCCAAGTCCCAAATAATGTGCAATTGAGGAAATAACAGCACTCATCCCTAAGACAGTTAGAGTAGAATCACAACCACTAATAATAAGGTTGCAGACCAGCTCTGAAAAGTCATTCCAAGAAATTAAGAAAGATGAATTTCCTGAATCATTGGCTGTTACCTTTAAAACATACACTAAAACAACAGCTTGTGCAGTTAGTCTTGTCAACCAGAAGACACGCAGTATGTCTGGAAAATGGATTCTTTTCCAAGTATCTTCAACCAGGAGCTGCAATCCATAGACACGGTACATGTGCCTTATCAGGAGATAAACATACCTGGTTGAGTAGTAGAGCCATTTCACTTTCACAGACAGGCAAACTATGGTAAACACTGATAAACCCAGGCCAGAAATAAAGACCAAAATTTGTTGAATATCGAAAGGCAATTCAATAATGAACCCTATTACAGGAAGTAATAGATCCAATATTATCAGCTGTGAGAATATGGCTGGAATTTGAAGCAATGCAATAAACCCAATGCCAAAGATAAGTTGCAAGACAATAAGTGCCATCCAGAGTGAAGGTCCATTATAAAGAAGAAATTCGAGTCCAAGAGCTGCTCGGTAGTAGGTCCGGTAGAAGTCAATGTGCAAAGTGGCATAATAATTGACCAATACTGATGTTGCAGCTAGTAGAAATGCCAGACTGAACATATAAAACTTGAGAAGTGCTCGCTGCGGCAAGATGAGAACACCACTGGATACAAGCACACCTAAAGAAAAACCAAAAAGGATCATTTAGTACTAGGTAGACATATATGGATGTTATTCTAATAATGTGCAAATAATTTTTTCAAAGCAGTAAATAACTACACAAAGTTATGAACATTTCAATTTTCTCCTAATTTTCAAATTGTTCTTACCTGTTAATTTTCTTTCCTCTAGATGCAGCAGATGAATCCAGAGACTAGTGGGATAGCACATATCTACCAGCAGGCGGAGATAGAGAACTAATTAACAGGTGGTCCTATTGGTTGGCACTCTCCCTGTATCTTCAGTATTGCTCCTTGCCCAAGCAGTCATAACCAGAAATATGGTCAACATGTAAAAAAAACCTTCTTTCCCATAATAAATTTTAAAGGCAACAATAGAGAAAACAACTACCAACTATAACAAAACAGAGATCCAATAGCCAGAAAGGGTGGGCTCTGGATTTATCTGCTGCGTCTAGAGGAAAGAAAATTAACAGGAAGAACATAATTTTTCCTTCCTCAGCAACAGCAGCAGATGAATCCAGAGACTAGTGGGATGTAGCAAAGCAATCCTCAATCAGGGTGGGAAGCTAACGCCGCACCAATAACCGACGCAACAAAGGCATCTTCCGCACGCACTGCCACATCCAACTGGTAATGCTTAGAAAAAGTGTTCTTAGAAGACCAAGTAGCCACCTGACAAATCTCCAAAGAAAATTTCTGGACTCTTCCCAAGACGTAACCATCGCTCTAATGGAATGAGCATGAAGCTTGTCCGGCAACCGCTTATCTGAAGTCAAGTAAGCGGAAGCAATGGTTTCCTTGACCCATCGAGCAATGGAAGCTTTAGATGCAGCCATACCCTTGTTGCGGCCTGCGAATAACACACAGAGGTGATCTGAACGTCGAAAGTCGTTAGTAAGTCTGAGATAATGTAGAAGTACCCTATGTACATCTAGGAACCGCAGTGAAGAGAACTTCTCCCCCCAATCCTCTTTCCGGAAGGCAGGAAGGAAGAGAGACTGGTTAACATGAAAGGCTGATACCACTTTAGGAAGAAATGATCGAACAGTCCTCACAGAAACCCCCGAATCCGAAATGCGCAAAAAAGGATCTCTACAAGAGAACGCCTGCAACTCAGACACCAGCCTGGCCGAAGCCATTGCCACAAGAAAAACCGCTTTCAACGTCACATCCTTCAAAGTTGCTTTCGACAAAGGCTCAAATGGAGGCTTTTGCAACCCCCCAAGATCTACTTTAAGACTCCACTCCGGACATATCTTCTTAATAGGGGGACGAATATGTTGCACCCCTTTTAGAAATCGAACTACATCAGGTTGTGACGCAAGGGAAGAACTAGCCACGCGGCCTCTGTAACAAGCAATAGCGGCCACTTGAACCTTAAAAGAATTATATGCCAATCTCTTGGCAACTCCATCTTGAAGAAAGGAAAGGATGGAAGAGAGAGAAGCCTGGAAGGGCGACAGACCCTGAGCAGAACACCAAGAATCGAAAACCCTCCAGACTCTAGCATACAATGCAGAAGTACATCTCTTTTTGGCTTGAAGAAAAGTGGAAATAACCGGCTCTGAATATCCCCTACATCTCAGCCGAGACCTTTCGAGAGCCAGGCCAGTAAGACCAAAGTGGGATGGATTTTCCATGCAGATCAGACCCTGAGTTAGCAAGTCCGGAGCCACCGGAAATGTCAACCGATTGCCCATCGACAGATGCCTCAGGTCCACATACCATGGATGACGCAGCCAATCTGGAACCACCAGGATCACCGTTCCCGGGAAGCGAGAAATGCAAAGCAACTCCCAACCTATCATCAGCCAAGGAGGAAACACATAAAGGAGACAACTCGGAGGCCATGGAAGAGCCAATGCGTCTACCCCCTCAGCAGACGCAGGGAGCAGGCGTCTGAAGAACCGAGGAAGCTTTGCATTTAGAGACGAGGCCATGAGATCTATCTCCGGAAGACCCCAACCTCTGAACAAGCAGGTCGAACACCTGTGCGGATCCCATTCTCGGGGATCCAGAAGATTCCTGCTGAGGAAGTCCGCCTGAACATTTTCTTGCCCCGCAATGTGCGCCGCCAAGAGAAGAGGATCATCGCCTCGCTTGCTAATTGAGGACTGCGTGTTCCTCCTTGCCAGTTGACATAAGCCACCCCGTCACATTGTCCGAAAAGACCCTCGTTGGGCGGCCCTGATTCATGGACTAAAATGCATGAAGTGCTAGCCGAATCACTCTCAACTCGAGCACATTGATTGACCACTGAGCCTCCTCTTGAGACCAGACACCCTGCGCTGAAGATTGAAGGCATTGAGCTCCCCAACCCAGCAGACTGGCATCTGTTGTAACTATGATCCAGTCCAGTGTCGCAAGAGGTATTCCTTTAAACAGATTGATCTCGCTGAGCCACCATTGCATGCTGAGCACCACCTGCGATATCCACTGAAGATGCCGATTGTAGTTCTGAGACACTAGGGACCACCGGGAGAGAAGCGACTGCTGCAACGGTCTCATGTGGAAGCGAGCCCAGGGCACCACCTCCAGAGCCACCACCATAGAGCCCAGTACTTGCACATAATCTCAAACCCTCAGTCTGCGCGACTGGAGCAGCAGTCGAACTTGAGATTGCAACTTGGCTTCCCGGTCCTTAGGTAGAAACACCTTCTCCAGACTCGTGTCGAACTGTACTCCCAGATACTCCAACGACTGGGAAGGGGTGAGAGAGCTCTTTGAAAAATTGATGACCCATCCCAAAGATTGAAGAAGAGAGATCACCCTTTGGGTCACCGTCAAACTCTCTTGTCTGGAAGACGCCCGGATCAACCAGTCGTCCAAGTAAGTATGTACTCGAATTCCTTCCCGGCAAAGGAACGCTGCTACTACTACCATGACCTTTGAGAACGTATGTGGAGCCGTGGCGAGGCCGAACGGCAAGGCTCGAAACTGATAGTGCTGGCCAAGGATTGCAAAGCGAAGATACTTCTGATGCGGCGGCCATATCGGAATGTGAAGATAAGCCTCCTTGAGGTCGAGCGCTGTAAGGAATTCCCCCGGCTGAACAGCTGCAGTGACCGACTTTACAGTTTCCATCTGTAAATGCCTGACCCGTAGAAAGCGATTGACCTTCTTGAGATCCAGGACAGGCCTGATCGAACCCCTTTTTGGGCACTATGAAATAAATGGAGTATCTGCCCTGTCCCCTTTCCACCATAGGAACTGGAATCACGGCCCCAATCGCCAAAAGAACCTGCACTGATTCTTGTTTGGCTGCCCCCGCACAAGGGGAGACCAAGAATCTACGGAGGGAGCCAACATCCCGTCATTGGGAATTACGTAAGGTCGGGGTTAGGACTGGTGGAGCAGGTTGGGGTTTCGTAGGACGAAAAGAATTCTTTTGTGAAAACCTAGGCCTGGGAGTATAGGAAGAGCTGTAAGAAGGCGGAAAAGACAGCTTTCCATGCTTAACATCCCTGAAACGAGATCTGGTAGAGAAAGCCTTCAAAGGGGCTTTAGGTTTATCCTCCGGTAACCTCTGCATCTTGGTATCACCAAAATCTTTAACCAGTTTTTCTAAATCGTCTACGAATAACAAACGACCCTTAAAAGGAAGTCTCACCAGTCTAAGCTTGGAAGCCGCATCTGCCGCCCAGTGCTGGAGCCACAATGATCGGTGAGAAACAGAAAGACATTTGTTTCACTGAAGCGTGAATAATATCAGAGGGCGTCCGCCAAATAAGCCAGACCCGTCTCCAGATCTGGGAAGTCAGATAGAACTGAAACCCCTGTTCAAAATAAAACAGGGGAAACAAATCCACAAACTCAAAAGCACAGAACCAAAGTGGAATTGTCCCAATCAGAATGGTGCGCACCAAAGAAAGTGTACTTCAACTCATCTGATAAATTCAAATACCTTTATTCATCCAAAGTCTCATAAATTCATCCAATGACTCAATGACCCGACATGCACTTTTTGGCCTAACCGACCTGCCTCAGGAGTCTACAAGTACATACATGGATATAAACAAGTTAAAAACATACAAAGTATTTATATAAAATATATATGTAACATGACAATTAATATATAACAGCATAGACTAATCGTAAGTACTGTACATATAAATACAACTAGAATACAAACATAAGAATCAATCATAGATCCCAATGGACCATGTACATATTAATAAAATTAAAAACCAAGAGTAGAAAATTCATTGATACCTTATATATCGTTCACCACCTCATTTAATATATACTGGTTAAAATAATTAAATAAATATGCAGTTCATATTTGATAAAAAATCATCAACCTTCTAGAAACTTTAAAATCATACAGCAATACAGTTTATATTTGATAAGCAATTATCAACCTTCTAAAAGTTTTAAATTCATACAGCAATCTAAAACTATGCTGGAGTAAGGTATAGGGCTACTAAAGAACTTTAAATCCATATAACAATATAAGTCTATGCACGAATGAGGTATAAAATTAAGATATCCTTACCATCAGGCAGTACGTTATATACTAAGCAGTGGGGAAAAAACTACTAATCTATCTCAATATATGAAGAGGAAGGAGGATGCGGTATATAAACTTAAAGTTTAGTTTAGTATTGTAAAGCTGGATAACCATATCAAACCAATTTCATAAAACATAATGAGTATCGGGCATACTTTGTGAGTCTTCGACAGGTGTATTAGAAAAACCGTACAATATATAAAGATACACGCACCCTCTAAACGCAGCTGCTAAACTGAGAATGAAACAAAATAAATAAATAAACATTTAAAAGATCATATATCTTAAAATAACAGAGTAATATCGAGTTGTTATTATTCTGTTGTTATTTTAAGATATATGATCTTTTAACTGGTTTATTTATTTATCTTAAAATTATTATTTATTTATCTTAAAATAACAACAGAATAATAACTTATTCTGTTATTTTAAGATATGATCTTTTAACTGTTTATTTATTGTTTCATTCTCAGTTTAGCAGCCGCATTTAGAGGGAGCGTATATCTTTATATATTGTACGGTTTTTCTAATACACCCGTCGAAGACTCACAAGGTGTGCCTGATACTCATTATGTTTTATGAAATTGGTTTGATATGACTATCCAGCTTTACAATAGTGTCCTCCTTCCTCTTCATATATTGAGATTAGTAGTTTTTTCCCCACTGCTTAGTATATAACGTACTGCCTGATGGTAAGGATATCTTAATTTTATACCTCATTCGTTCATAGACTTATATTGTTATATGGATTTAAAGTTCTTTAGTAGCCCTATACCTTACTCCAGCACAGTTTTAGATTGCTGTATGAATTTAAAACTTTTAGAAGGTTGATGATTGCTTATCAAATATAAACTGTATTGCTGTATGATTTTAAAGCTTCTAGAAGGTTGATGACTTTTTATCAAATATGAACTGCATATTTATTTAATTATTTTAACCAGTATATATTAAATGAGGTGGTGAACGATATATAAGGTATCAATGAATTTTCTACTCTTGGTTTTTAATTTTATTAATATGTACATGGTCCATTGGGATCTATGATTGATTCTTATGTTTGTATTCTAGTTGTATTTATATGTACTTATCATTAGTCTATGCTATTATATATTAACTAGTCTTATAGCCCGTTACATTAACGGGTGCTAGAATATGTGTGTGTGTGTCTGTCTTTATTTCTCTCTCTCTCTCTCTCCTTAGCTGCTTTCTTTCTTTCTTTTTCCTTGGCTGTCCATCACCATCCCTTGCCTGCTCCCCCTGTCCATTCTCCCTTCCTTTTACCTCCCCTGTGTCCACCACCACCCCTTCACTGCTCTCCTTATGCAGCAGCAGCCCTTCTCCCTTTGTTTTACCTCCCCCCTGTCCAGCAGCACCTCTTTTCTTCTCCCCCTGTCCAGCAGTAGGCGACCCTTCCTTTTTCTCCCCCCCCTCCTTCTTATCCCTATGATATACTTACCTTGCTCTGCCCCTGATCAGAGGTTCCCGACAGCCGCCCAGTTGAACCCATTGGAAAAGTTCCCTCTGCCGCATCCCGCACCCCTCCTGAGGCGACTCCCGCTGTCTTTCTTTCTGTCTGTCTCAGTCCCTGGTCCACCATGGGGGTCTTAAATTTATCCAGCTCGTCATGTGAAACCGGATACAACTGGCGCATAGCCTTAGCGCACGGAGACCAGCCTCAGGCATGTTCCATTGAGCTGAAATAAGTTCTTGCATCACCTCATGAACCGGAAACGATTTAGCCGGTTTCCTCATGCCCGCCATAAGAGGATTAGCCGACCCTAGCGCATGTGGATCAGGCTAAGAGATATTAAGGCTCTGTAGCGCTTTGGAAATAAGATAGCAATTCCTCCTTATGAAAAAGACAGAGCGCCGTAGGATCATCCACCTTCCTATCCAGCGCATCCTCAAACTCGAAATCCGCTACCTCACCTTCCTCCAGAGTATCTGGAAGAGCAAGAGATAAGGCGGAGTCAGACAGAGGGTCCCCTCCGTCCAGAGGTGCTACCCTGCGCCATTTTGCCACCTGAGACTCATTGAGGAGGTCCATTGGCATAAAGAACAGGTACCTGGTCCACATCACCTTCCCGCTGCTGCGCAGACTAAGATCTCTGCATCAAAAATGCTTTATGCATCAACATAACAAACTCCGGGGGAAAAAAACACCGAATTTGCAGGAGCCTGCGTCAAAAGAATCTGCTCCTGCCCAGAAACCCGGCCCGCAACAGCAGCAGAAGAAGAAAAACCACTGACTGCCTGCCCAGCTGCTGATGTGCATTGAAGCAGAATGGAAGCAACTGCAAGTGCAGGAGAAACAGGCCAGCCTTCAACCACGAGGGAAACAATTGATCGCTCAGGCACCATCTGCAGTTCTTCATCCACTGCGTCTGCACACCCTGCCGAATAGAGGCCCGATGGTATTCGCTGCTTCCCACAGCGGGAACACCATTTAACTGCCTCTGCTGCCATTACAATGAAAACAAACCCCTGAGCAAATCAAAATTGGCAGCCAAAAAAACAACACCCTTCAGCGACACTGCAGCAACCAACCCAGCAAACCAAACCAGCAAGCAGAAATAGAGCTACAAAATAAAACCTTTCTTACCCAAGTTCACCTTTGTTAAGGCTGGTAGTTGCAAACTGCAACTGCCAGGAAAGCACCATCCAGCTGCAGCACACTGGTTTTAAAGTTGTTGTTTTTTTTGTTTTTTTTTGGGGGGGGGGGGTTAAAGGAAAGAAGAAAAAATAAAAACCAAGGAATAACCTCAATCCCAAAGGAGAGGAGGGTGGAGTAGGGACCTGGGGAGGGGGGGTAGGTGTACTTCCCAAAGTTGGCACCGCTCAGCTAAACACCCCTATCTACCTGAAGAGAATAATCTCAACAGAAAAATAAATAATATGCCAGCCAGTCTTCAGGAGCTAGTGGAAAAGTGACCATCACCTGCTGGGAGATATTGAATACTGAAGATACAGGGAGAGTGCCAACCAATAGGACCACCTGTTAATCAGTTCTCTATCTCCGCCTGCTGGTAGATGTGTGCTATCCCACTAGTCTCTGGGTTCATCTGCTGCTGTTGCTGAGGAAACCAGCATTTCTGCTAGGTCTTGTTAGAAAATTTGCATCTAGACTTATTCATAACCAATATTAACCACCACCATTAACAAGTGAGCCTCCTAGTCATTTGTACAACCTGCCAGATGGACCCAGCTACTAATCAATTCTTCCACTTCACCCTGTTAGGCATAGGCCCACTTTTATCAAACTGCATTAGGGTTTTTTGTTTGGGGTTGGTTTGGGGTTTTTTTGTATCACAGGCCTCTGCAGTAAAAGCTCTGATGCTCATAGAATTCCTATGAGCATCGGAGCTTTCACTCACGATAAACCCTAGCGCAGCTTGATAAAAGGAGGCTATAATCACTATGACTAACATCCCGTATTACCCACTCAGGCATTCATTCCAGCAGCCTCCAACACTCATTACTGAATCAGTCTAGTATGGCCTCAGATACTTAGAACGCATGCCACTAGCTCATACTCTCTTCACTTTTGGCAACCCAAATATCTTCTTCCCTTTGGGAAGCAGTTGATTTCTCTTGCTGGGTTTCATCAGTGAAATCAATAGCATTTATGTTGCTAGAATAGGTATTTTCTTCATGATAGAATGGAATATTGGAACCAGAAAAAGATGTAGAGCCCTAGATGTATTTTTAAAATATTTCTATTGTTTATATGATTGAGATGGTAGAGTGGATGTATGGATGGCTTGACTAAAGCAAATGCCAAGTAGGAAAATTACAGAAACAGAAAAACAGAATTATTCTGTAATTTTAGCTTTTTTGTGTTTTCACTGAATTCAAAAGTGTTTTTTTATACACTCAAGAGAGGATTTCATCAGATGAATATAAATTCAATTCTCACTGCAGCTCACTTAAGCCCTCTTTTATAAGCCACGGTAGAGTTTTCTACTGCGGCCCAAGGCACTAAATGTTCCAACACCATAGGAATTCTATGACTGTTGAAGCAGCGTTGGAGTATTAAGGACTTCGAGCTGCGGTAGAAACCTTTACTGTGGCTTAGTAAAAGGAGGGTTAGATTGTGAACCCTGGGAACAGAGAAAGTACTAGGATAGCAAACTTGTGATCTGAACCCATATAATTTTCTGGTGGATTCCTTCCTAGAAGCCAAGAGATAACCATCAGACAGGATAATGGAACAACTCAGTGCTCCTTGATTCTGCATGACCAGTGAATGTACTTCTTAGCCCAACTGATTTCTAAATAGGTAATTTTACATGACCAAGGAATAGTTATGAGAATTGTTCCTTAGCTTCTTTTATTTTATTAAAGTTGTCAGAACCACAAGTGTGGGAGAATATGAATATAGGAGACCTCTCCCCCCAGTGAAGGAAGCTGCCAAATGCTGGTCTGCTTTCTGACTGTACTGGTGAAGGAAGTAAAAACGTATCTGTTTACCAAGATGAACAAGTATCTCCCAGATGTTCCCAAAGTACTCTTAACATACTGGGCTACAGAGGTTTCCTTAATTCTAGAGGCAATGATGACCTCCAGCTAACAGGTCTTCAGATAACAGAATGATACTTAATGTGGACAAATATGCTAACAAAATGGAAAACTAAGCAAAATTGAAAATGTGCAACAGAATGCTAATATAGAATTACATGAGCAGGAAAGTATATATAAATACCTAGGAGTGCAGCATTCTAGTGTATTGGAGTTAGATTTGGAATTAAAGGAACATATTTTATACACTGCCAATCATTAACAACTGTCTAGGCAGTTTACATGTTAAAATTTGTAACACAGAAAAGCCTTTTGAAAGGTAATGAAAGATACACTAGGGTCCTAAGGTACATCAGTAAAAACCATCAAAAACTGGATGTCCATCAACAAATCACAACTGAAAGCCTCCAAAACGGAACTCCTTTTGGTTCGCAAAGAGCACTGCACCCGTCCCACTCTGCTCTGGGAATCAACTACCATAACAACAAAGTAGAGAATGACACAGGGAAAAAATTTGTCACCGTCCCCATGAGTTTGGTCCCCGTCACCGCCCCGTCCCTGCAAACCTTGGAAAAGTCTCCTCCAATACAACCAGAAACAGGAAGTTGTGTCAGAGGAGACTTTTCCAGCAGCCACACGCGATGCAACTTCAAGGCTCTGGCTGCAATACAACGCATAGCCTTATAGAAATTGCAACGAAGAGAAGGTAAGGGAGGGAGGGAGATCCACGGCTGGCTGGCCAGTGTGAGAGAGGGGGTTGCCAGACTGCGCGCTTGTTCACCATGCGTGCTCACTCCACTAACTGCAGAGACAAGACCATTCACCGCTCCACGGGGTGGTGAATGGCATTGTCCCATACTCATGGTGACCTTTTTTTGTCACCGTTTCGGTGGGTTACCCACGGTTAGCCGCGGGTAACAACCACTGTGTCATTCTCTACTACAAAGGACCAAGCATGCAGCTTTGGGATACTCCTTGACTTCAGCCTATTGCTTTCTAACCACATTCTCTCACGTAGTTTCTTCCTCATTCTACTACTACCTGTGACAACTCCGAAAAATAAGGAACTACTTTTTCAGAATCTGACTTCACCTAACTTCTCTATGACTTCATCCTCTCCCATCGCATGGACTACTGTAACGCGCTATTCAACAGGTTCACAGCAAAGAATATACAGTGTCTCCAATGTGTACAAAACGCATCAATCAGAAAGCTGGAACGCTCTTCCAGAGGCTGTTGTAGGGGAAAACACCCTCCAGGGATTCAAGACAAAGTTCGACAAGTTCCTGCTGAACAAGAACTTGCACTGCTAGGGTTAGTCTTGATTAGGATGCTGGTCTTTGACCAGAGGGCTGCCGCGTGAGCGGACTGCTGGGCATGATGGAACACTGGTATGACCCAGCAGCGGCAATTCTTATGTTCTAAAGAACCTTCACGCCCATGACCCTGTCTCCCAGGCTCTATCATCAGCCCACTAGTTACCCATAGCCAAACGCTGCGTGATTAAGGGCTTTATGCTAGCATACAAATCCCTGCACAACATGGCACCAGACTACATGTCAACTAAACTTCCTCCATACGTGCTGAACAGACCACTCCACTTCCAGGAAGAAACATGCCTCGAAACACCCCTTGGTTGTGTCCTTCAACTACAAAGCACTAGATAATGATCCTACTCTCATTTCTTAACAAGATACTGGAATCAACTGCCCCAACAGATCAGATCCCTTGAAAGACTCCTAAACTTTAGAAAAGCAATTAAAAAACTTTCCTCTTTACCTAATCCTTAGCCTACTGCCATAAGATTAATAAGAAAATTTGAAGAAAAGTATATTAGAGCTACAGCCTCTGTATACAAGTATGTTGAGTTAGGATGAATGCATTGTAAGTATGACAAGCTGTAACCCAGTGGTCTCAAACTCGCGGCCCGCCAGGTACTATTTTGAGGCCCTTGGTATGTTTATCATAATCACAAAAGTAAAATAAAACAGTTTCTTGATCATATATCTCCTTAGCTATAAATTACAATATTATTATTAAGACTTAGCCAAAAGGAAAGATTTATAAACTATAAAGAGTTTTACCTCATGCAAAATTGTCATTTTTTAAATAAAACATTAACTATTTTTTCTGAGGCCCTCCAAGTACCTACAAATCCAAAATGTGGCCCTGCAAAGGGTTTGCGTTTGAGACCACTGCTGTAACCTGCTTTGATTGTATATTATGTATATTGTTCGGAAGAATGGGATAGAAAAGTAAATAAATAAAATATGTGGTGCAGAAGAGGTCTTAGTGTTTTTCTTAGAGAAAATGGACTAGATACAAAAGGAAACAGAAACATAATGGCAGATAAAGGCTAAATGGCCCATCCAGTCTGCCCATCTGCAGTAACCACTATCTCTTTCTCTCTCCAAGATATTCCCCGTGCTTTCCCTGGCCCTCTTGAATTCAGACAGTCTCTGTCTCCAGCACCTCTTCTGGGAGACTGTTCCATGCAACTACCACCCTTTCTGTAAAAAAGTATTTCCTTAGATTACTCCAGAGCCTATCACCTCTTAACTTCATCCTATGTCCTCTCATTGCAGTTTCCTTTCAAATGTGCATTTACATAGGTATTTAAATGTCTCTCTCATATCTCTCCTCTCCTGCCTTACCTCCAAAGTATATAGATTGAGATCTTTAAATCTGTCCCCATATGCCTTATGACCACATACCATTTTAGTAGCCTTCCTCTGGACTGATCCCATCCTTTCTATATCTTTTTGAAGATGCGGCCTCCAGAATTGTACACAATATTCTAAATGAGGTCTCACCAAAGTCTTATACAAGAGCATCAATACCTCCTCTTTCCTACTGGCCATACCTCTCCCTATGCAACCTAGCATTCTTCTAGCTTTTGCTGTAACCTTTTCAACCTGTTAGGCCACCTTAAGATCATTACATACAATCACACCCAAGTCCCACTCTTCTGTCATGCACATAAGTTCTTCACCTCCTAAACTGTCCCGTTCCCTCAGGTTTTTGCAGCCCAAATGCATGACCTTGCATTTCTTAGCATTAAATTTAACTGCCAAATTTCAGATCATTTTTCAAGCTTTGCCAGGTCTTTCTTCATGTTATTCACACCATCCAGCGTGTCTACTTATAGCAGATTTTGGTTTCAACCGCAGAGGCAAATCTTACCCGACAGCTGTTCAGTAATAATCGCTTATAAAAATGTTAAAAAGAACAGGCCCAAGAAGAGATCCTTGAGGCACACCACTGGTAACATCCCTTTCTTCAGAGCAATCTCCATTGATCACTACCCTCTGTCACCTTCCACTCAACCAGTTCTAGACCCAACCCGTTACTTTAGGACCCATCCCAAGGGCACTCGGTTTATTTATTAGACGTCTGTGTGGAACACTGTCAAAGGCTTTGCTAAAATCTAAATACACCACATCTAGTGCACATCCTCTAGCCAATTCTCTGGTCACCCAGTCAAAGAAATTGATCAGATTTGTCTGACAAGACCTACCTCTAGGGAATCCATGTTGCATCCGGTCCTGTAATCCACAGGATTCCAGAAACTTGACCATTCTCTGTTTTAAGTGTCTCCATTAATTTGCTTACCAAACAAGTCAAGACTTACTGGCCTGTAATTCCCTACTTCTTCCTTACTTCCACTTTTGTGGACAGGGACCACATCTAACCTTCTCCAAAACTCCAGTACCACTCCTGACTCTCGACTCTAGAGACTCATTGAAAAGGTCAGTCAGCGGAGCTACCAGAACTTCCCTAAGCTCCTTCAGCACTCTAGCATGTACACCATCCGGCCCCATCGCTTTGTCTACCTTTATTTTAGCTAGCTTCTCATGAACACAACCCTCTGAAAATAGATCAGGGTCTATTACTCCTCCATCCCTATTCACGTTTGTCTTCTGTGGTCCCACTCCCGGCACTTCAGCCGTGAACACAGGGGGGAGCATGAAGAGAAGCAAAAGTGAATGTGTAAAACAGAAGTAGTAAAAAAGATTTTATGCTGCTTATCCTAGGAATATAAGTAGATTTCCCCAAGCCATCTCAATAATGGCCTATAGATTTATCTCTTAGGAAATTATCCAAACCTTTTTAAAACCCTGCTAAGCTGATTTCACCATATTCTCTGGCAACAAATTCCAGAGTTTAATTTTACGTTATGTGAAGAAATATTTTCTCTGGTCTGTTTTCAATCCACTACTTAGTAGCTTCACTGCATGCCCCTTAGTCCTAGTATTTTTAGAGAGAATAAACAAGCAATTCACATCAACCCTTTCCATTCCACTCAGTATTTTGTAGACCTCTATCACTCCTGAGCCATCTCGTCTCCAAGCTGAAGAGCTCTAGTTGATTTAACCTTTCCTCATAGGAAAGTCATCCATCCCACCCCTTTTATCATTTTCATCGCCCTTCTCTGTACCTTTTCTAATTCCACAACTTCTTTTTTAACATACGGAGAGCAGAATTGCACACAGTATTCGATGCAGCCATACTATAGAGAGATACAAGGTAATAACATTTTCATCTTTGTTTCCATTCCTTTCCTAATAATTTCTTTTTTTTTTAGTTCAAAACTGTTTATTGAGTTTTCAATGTACAGAAGAGAACAAAAACAAAGATGAATACAAATACAGTTCATGGTGTATAACACAGTCAAATACATATACATATACAAATATACTGATGAATGTATTAATACTAAGTAATACTCTAGAATAGTGTCAGTAAATATCAATCTCAATTTCATTATTCATGTCCGAGATGTGTTGTTCAATAGAATAACTATTAAGCCATTAAGCAAGCTAGTGTACAAAAGCGTAAGAAAATGCAAAGGTTATATATTACAATATAGGAGAAGTGGCTTCCATATGGCCATATATCTGAGCATAGAATCAGTCTTTTCCGCATATACTTTTTCATACTTCCCTGTAAGGCAGAGGGTATTCCACCACATATGGTAATCTATTTTGGTAAAGTCTTTCCAGCAAAACAGCACCGACTGTATTGCCAGAGACATCATGATAGTAAATAAGCGAGTATTGTCTGGATTCATATGTGTAGGAATCGCCTGTGACATAATGATAAGCATGGAGTAGGTCATAGACTCTCTAATATCCAATATATCACACATTATATTCCACACTTTGTTCCAATAATCCTTTAAGAGTGGACACGAAAAGAGGAGGTGTTCTATTGTACCATCTGCAGTGGAGCAGGACCAACACAGAGTGGACATTGAGTGATCTATTCTATGTGACAGGATAGGTGTCCAGACTGCTCTATGCAAGAGAAAGAATATGGATTGTAATAAGGATGCTGAGCGTATGGATTTGAAAAAAATTTGCCATAAGGATGTCCAATCAATGGCATCAGACGGTAAGTTTAGGTCATTGCACCATTTCACCTCTAACTCCAAAGGGTCAGAAAAGTAATAATTTTGTAATAAACGATACCAGGTAGAAGCTTTGATGGTACCAAGTGGAAGAGAACGTAAGAATTGAAGCATATCAGGATCCGCTGACTGTATGTCGTCTTTCTGTATTGAGTGCTGTATACAGTGCATTAGTTGAAGCCACCGGAAATATTGAGATCCATGTAGACCACGATCAGAAGATAGATTCGAAAAGGATGTCCAGGAATCTTTATTTCTAAGATCCTTTAACAGGTGAATGTCACATTTTTGCCATTCCGGCCATGAGATTGGAGACTCTGCTATTTTGAATCTATCATTATTCCATAGAGGTATTATGGTGGAGTCCGACCATCGGAGTGAGAAAGTAGAATCAGCGCCATCCACCGCTTGTTTATAAGCCATTAGTATCTTATCCTGTTTGTCAGATTTGGAGAGAGTGATGCCAGCTAAATATCTAATGCGTCTGTCTCCATATAATGCGCTTTCAACAGAGAGCCAAACGGGAGCATCATATGTGTTAGGTCCATAATATCCTGATGACCACTGCTTCAGTATGAAGGCTTGATGATAGTGAAGGAAACTAGGGAAATTGACACCACCTAAAATACGAGGTGCTTTTAATTTAGCAAGAGCAATACGTGGTTGTTTGTTTTTCCACAGAAATTTCGTAAGTAGAGAATCCACCTGTTTATGAAAGGTGAGTGGCAAATGAAAGGGTAACATAGATAATATGTAGTTAATCTTGGGTGCAATCATCATTTTGATCGTTTCCATTCTGCCCCACCACGTCAGAGTTAGCGGAGACCATTTGGAAGTGGCAGATTTAATGATGTCTAATATACGATCAACATTAAGGTGGATAGTTTCATCAATACTCGGTCCGAACATGACTCCTAAATATTTTAAGGATGTTGTTGACCATTTCATGCCATACGAATTTATGTCAGATTCTGCTGCCGGACAGTTAAGAGGCATCACTTCGGTTTTACTCATGTTGAGTTTGTATCCAGAGACTTTCGCATAACGGGCTATATCATCTAGCAGAAAAGGAAAAGATGCAGGTGTTATGTATAGTAAAATATCATCTGCGTAGGCAGAGAGTTTAATATCTTGATCATGTTGTTGAAGTCTAAAACCTGTAATATCAGGATTTGTACGGATCGTTTGTATCAGTGGTTCCAATGCCAGATTGAATAAAAGTGGGGATAGAGGACATCCCTGCCTAGTACCTCTATTGGGATAAAAGGCATCAGATAATGTACCATTTATGTACGTTCTAGTGGTAGGTTTTGTGTAAAGCACTTTAATTTTGTTGATGAAATCCTCCGAGAAGCCAAACCAGAGTAAGGTATTAAAAAGAAAAGGCCATTCAATGCGATCAAAGGCTTTTTCCGCATCTAGTCCAACCGCAAGCAGTTCTTTTTTCTGTTTTTGTGCGTGTGCTATGACATGAGAGAATAATCGGGTATTGTCGCTGGAGGACCGGCCAGTAATAAAACCACTTTGAGTCGATGGAATTAGTTTCGTTATGATCCGTTGCAATCTATTTGATAATATTTTAGCATAGATTTTTGCGTCTACGTTTATTAGAGAGAGCGGTCTGTAATTTGCAAGATGACGCGGATCTTTACCTGGTTTAGGTAGCACAATTATAGTGGCTTCGGTAAAAGAGCCGGATACCTCTCCAGTGGAAATGAGATGTTCAAGAAATGGAAGGTAAAACGGAATCAAAACCTCTTGGAATGCCCTATAGAACTCAACTGTCAAACCATCTGGTCCGGGAGATTTCTTGAGAGCCATTGAGTGAATAACCAGGGATATTTCAGACGATGATATCCGTTCATTTAGATGTTCGTTGTCCGTCTCATCTAAAGAGGGATGAGGAATATTTGCCAAAAATTCAAAAGTCAATTGCGGGTTACTAGGTTCAGCAGTGTACAGTGACTTATAGAAGGTCATGAATGCTTGAGAGATGTCTTTGGCTCCAGTTACTTCATTCCCTGATTCCAAATTAATGGAAGCAATGTTATATTTAGCCTCCCGTCTTTTAAGCATATTAGCCAATAAATGGCCACATTTATTATTCTCAGCAAAGTAAGACGCAGATTGTTGGAATATCGCATGTGAGGCCCTATTACTTAAGATGGAATTGTAGTGGAAGCGTGTTCTGTTCAATCTCATCAGGAGATCTATGTCAGTAGGAGTTTGTTGATGTTGAGATTCAAGATTTCTGATTTCGTCTTCGAGCTTACATTGATTTTCTTTTAATTGTTTACTTTTATGAGCAGAATACGTTATTATAATACCTCGGATAAAAGCTTTATAAGCATCCCAACAACAGGACCAGGAGGTTTGTGTCGGAGTATTGAGCTGAAAGTATTCTTGGGTTCTAGACCTTATCACCTCACAGAACTGTTCGTCTTGTAATAGGGCATTATTAAAACGCCATTGCCTTATTTTTGGAAAGGAGGCTTTAACTTTCAATTGAATTGTGATGGCCGCATGATCCGATATGGTGATTGGTAAAATGTCTGCATCTATTATGGATGAGCACAAGGATTCACTCACAAGAAAAAAATCAATCCTCGAGTATGATGAATGAGGGGGAGAAAAGAAAGTGAATGCCTCTTTGTCAGCATGTAAATGTCTCCATATATCTAAAAGTTGAACATCAGTTATGAGATCTTGTAATGCAAACCAGGCTTTGGTTTTCTTATACACGCAGTTTGATTTTCTGTCAATTTTTGGATTCAAAACCATATTATAATCTCCAGCAACAACCAAGTTAGCCGTGGATTCATCCAGCAGTGATTCATGTATAGAATGAAAAAATTCTGGTTTGTCAAGATTTGGACCATACAAGTTAAATAAGCAATATACCTCTCCTGCGCAAGCAATTGTGACTTTGGCCCAGCGACCATTGAGATCATTTGAGGCAGAAATGATGGAAATATTACTGGATTTCCGAATCAAAGTAATAACTCCACCCTTTCTGTCAATGGCAGGAGAATAAAATGGTGGTAAGGCCCATGGGAGAAAAACTTTAGCTGAAGCAGTAGCATCTAGATGTGATTCCTGTAACATTATGACATCAGTTTTGAGATTATCCAGATATGTTAAAACTTTTTTCAATTTAATCTTATTGTTCAGACCCTTTGCATTTAAAGATGTAATTTTAAGAGACATTGCAATTGTAAGAAATACACAAGGAGATATGACATTGATATTCACATAAATACTGGCTTATGGAGTAAGACCATGTAAAAGATAGTAACCACATCAGTATATAACTCATTGGGAAATAATAATTCAAGACTTTTGAAAAACACCCTGAACTGAGAAGAGTGACAAAACAGCCACTGCTATATAATAACCATGTGAGTGTAGCTGAGGGAGCCATGACAGCAGGTAAATCCCCACGCGCCCTCATTAGGATCAGATTTTAACAGACAAACAGTTGTTAACAGCAAAACATTGCCCTGGCAAGAGCTAACAGTGTCATAACAATCTCATGTATTAAAAGAGAATAAAGGTTGTGAATTGTATTGTATACAGAATAACGTCATCTAATACAGCAATTTGTGGAATACCATATTATCAGATAACCAAATCAAACCTGATTGATTGGGGTAGGTGAATGCAGTTCAATGAATGAAGCAAGCTCCTCCGGGTTCAGGAAGTCCTTGGTAGAGTTATTCAGTGTTACTCTCATACGAGCTGGGTATAACAGACCAAATCTTGCATTTAAAGCTTTTAATTGTGGTCTGTAGGAGAGAAGTAGCTTCCGACGACGTGCAGTAGTTTTGCTCAGATCCGGTACAAATAGAATAGTGGAACCTTCGTGCTTGATTGGAGCTCTGATCTTCGCCCGCTGCATGATCTCTATAACATGTTGGTATCTAAGCAGCTTGAGGACAACCGGTCTGGGGCGACGGTCTCCAGTGGAGGATGAGGGTACCCTGTGGGCTCTCTCAATTTCAAAATCTCTATGGAAAGTAAGGTCGAGGAGCCGAGGGATTAGAGCTTCTAGAGTCTTAATAAGCTCACCATCTCGGCCGTTCTCCGGAAGCCCCAGTATACGAATGTTACATCTTCGAGACCGGTCATTACTATCTTCCAGGTCTCTTTCTAAAGCGGTTATACGGGTGGCCTGTTTCCTGATCTCAGCTAGCTGCACAGTGCTTGCCTCCATCTTGGATTCCAATGAGCTCACACGTGTTTGGAGCTGTGCAAAATCCTCTGCCATACCTGTTATTTTTTCATTGATTTCATCTGTAGAAGCCTTTGTTTCAGTTACTATTTCTTTGAGCTCTCTCAGCTCTGCCAGGATTTCAGGTCCCGAGTCGCCGGTGGAAGGCGGGAGAGGTGCCTTTGATGGGGAAAGCGGCTCAGGCTTGTGCCGTTTCCCGACTTTTTTCTCAGCCATCCGGAAGTTATTTCTGGGTCGGCAGCCCTCGATTGAGGTCAGTGACACTCGCCGAATCTTCTGCCGCTTACCACTGCGACTCGTTTTGATTTTTATTTTTCCTGCTTGTCGGGTTGTGAAGAGCAGCGCGGGAGCACGGAGATTAAGCCGCCATTTCGTTCGGGCTCAGCCACGCCCCCCCTTCCTAATAATTTCTAACATTCTATTTGCTTTCTTAGCTGCCCCTGCACATTGAGCTGAGGGTTTCAACATAGCCTCAACAATGACACCTAGTTCCTTTTCCTGGGCAGCGATGCCTAACATAGAACCCAGCATCAGAGACTGTGTTTGAATTCAAGAAAGCGTGGAATAGGCACGTGGGATCTCTTAGAGAGAGGAAGAGACAATGGTTACTGCAGATGGGCCATTTGGCCTTTATCTGCTATCATGTTTCTTTGTCAGTCTCCAGTGCTGTCAGGAGAACTTGAAGATGCTCCATGAGAACCAAGTGAACTTTTTTCATTGTTTGGTGACTGGAGATGAGACTTTGGTCTATCACAGAAATCCCGAGTCCAAAATGGAATTAATACAGTGAAAGCACAAGTCATTCAAACCCCAAAAAGTTCAAGACAGAAAAATCTAAAGGTAAAGTCATGCCAACTGTCTTCTGGGATGAGACTTTTCCTTCTGGAGTTCATTCCACACAAGACAATCATACCTAGGGAGAGTTACATCAATACAACTCACAGCATGCGTGCTGCTCTTTCAAGACAATGTGCTGGTGCACATCACGACAATCACAGGTTGCCATCCAAGAATGTGGGTTTAAGCAGCTAAACCATCCACCCTACATTCCTGACCTAGCTCCCTTGAATTATTTTCTGTTCTGAGTTTTGAAAAAAATCTCTTCATCAACAGCAGTTTTCAAGTGATGAAGATGTCAAGGAAGCTGTGACGTCTTAATTTGAAGGTCAAACAGAAGACTTCTTTTCAAAGGGGTTAAAGTCATTGCAGGAAAAGAGGATGAAGTTTATGGAGTTATCAAGCAACTATACTGAAAAACAAAAATTTTTGAAAATTCTTTCCTACTGAGGTAGATAAATTATTGAACGCCCCTAGTATCTTACAGGCAAGACATGCTACTACTCTTCCTACAACAGACTTTCCGAACAAATTATAGAACATCTGACAGCTACCACCTACTGACACTCTCCCAAGTCACAATGGATTTAGAATCACTATATAGCAACATTCCTCAAGCAGCTGTTTTAGCTGCATGTTACAAATTTCTAAAAGCATCTGCCCTGGACCACCTGTATATACCAAAAACTATTTCAAAATTATCAGAATCAATAACATCTACAATCAAAGGAACACCTACAGGCACCAGGACAGCACCACAATATTTCAAAATTTTCATAACAGAATTGAAGAGACACTTTTGAATATTATACTGGAAAATAGGGTATATTGTGTTAAAGTGGGACAGAAAAAAATCTGATTAGTCCACATTGAATTGCGGTGCTCCTCAGGGGTTGGCCTTGTCGGCAGTTCTTTTTTACACCTACAGTCATGTGAAAAAATTAGGACACCCCATGAAATATTCAGTTCTTTCTTAAGAAATGTTCACATATTGATGTCAAATTTTTTTTTAAATTTATCTCTGGAAAAGAAAGTGATGAAACAGTTTTCCTCGATTTACTCATGAAACAAAAGATATCCACAAAAATGTGTATTCTGAGGAATAAATTAGGACACTCCACATATCTTCCCACTTAAAGTGGATCAAAACACATACAGAACATCGTTACTCAGAGTGTTGAAGGAGGTTTACCCTACTTAAACCTCAGACATTTAGTTTGGTGTGATCATGACTGCTGCGGTGAGAGTGACCATCATGGTAAGATCAAAACAGCTGTCTGAGGCCTTTAGGAAGAAGATTGTAGAAGCTTATAAGTCTGGTAAGGGATTTAAAAAGAAAGATCTCAAAAGAATTTGACATTAGCCATTCCATGGTTTGGAAAATAGTGTACAAATGGAGGACTTTCCAAACAACTGCCAATATGCCCAGGTCTAGCTGTCCAAGCAAGTTGACCCCCAGAGCAGACTGCAAGATGCTGAAGTCTCCAAAAACCTTAAAATGTCATCACGAGACCTACAGCAGGCTCTTGCTACTGTTGATGTGAAAGTGCATGCCTCTACAATCAGAAAGAGACTGCACAAATTTAACTTGCATGGAAGGTGTGCAAGGAGGAAACCTTTGCTCTCTAAGAGAAACATCAAGGCCAGACTGAAGTTTGCCAGAGAGAATATAGGACTTCTGGAACAGTGTTCTATGGACAGATGAGTCTAAAATTGAATTATTTGGACACCAGAAGAGAGGACGTGTTTGGTGTACTCCAAATACAGCATTCCAGGGAAAGAACCTCATACTAGAGAATGACACGGTGGCGGTTTACCCGCGGCCACCGCATTTTAGCCGCGGGTCACCCGCCGAAAACGGGGAAGAAAACTAGCAGTCGCTGCGGCGACGGGGACAAGGCCATTCACCGCCCGCGGGGCGGTGAATGGTCTTGTCCCCGCAGTGAGGCATGAAGGATCGCGCGGTCCCCGCAGCTCACACCCGCCTGCCCAATCGATTCTAGTGTTTAGCCAGCTCTCTCCCTTCTCCTCACCTTAGTTCGTAGATTTTCTTTTTCGGCGACCCGCACGCTATCAGAGAGCCGCGCACCCGCTGCTGCTCAGTTTCGATCTTCTGCTCTGATGCAACCGGAAACAGGAAGTTGCAGCAGAGCAGAAGATTGAACACTGAGCAGCCGCGCGTGCGCGGCTCTTTGGGAAAGCGTGCAGGTCGCCGAAAAAGAAAACCTATAAACTAAGGTGAGGAGAAGGGAGAGAGCTGGCTAAACACTAGGATCGATTGGGCAGGCAGGTAGTGGCTGCGGGGACCGTGCGATAGCTAGTGTTCCCGGCTCAAATTGGAAGGAGGGAGTGGGAGTGAAAGGGAAAAGGATTCTGGGCCAAGGGGATGAAGTCGGAAAGAAAAACCCACAGCAGGAAAGAAAGGGAAGGACTGGCAGGTGAGCCAGATGCTAGAAGCAGGGGGGGGGGGAAGAAAGAGGGAAAAAAGCTAGATGGGGTTGAAAAGAAGAGACACACTGGTATGGAAGAGGAAGATAGGGACACAGGAAGGTAACAGAAAGAGGGGAAATTATGTGCATGGGGCATAGGGACAGAGACATAAAGGGGACATGCCATGGGGATGGTATATGGACACAGGGGGGGCAATGACAGATACATAGGGGAGATATTAGAAATGGAGAAAATAGGAGCACAGAAGCGAGATGGTTTGTGGGGATGGGACAGGGACTGAGCTTGCAGGCTCCAGTGGCTTGCACAAATTACATTGTAACGTGCCATGAAAATAAGAGGAAGGAAGGTAGATAGGCCACGCGAGAGGAGCTGAAGGGTAGTAGAAAGGAACAGATGGTAAAGGAGGGAGGGAAGGGTGGTGGTGGAAAGGAATAGAACAGACATTGAAGGAGGGTGGAGAGGAACAGACCCCCAAGGGAAATGTGGAAGACAGAGTGGGAAGAAGACAGATGCCAGACTATGCGGGAGCGGAGGGAAGAAGATGGGTGCTAGACCAATTGGGGGGGGGGGGGGGTTAAGGGAGAGGCACAGTAACAGCAAATGGAAGACACAGAGAGAAAACACACAGTGGATGGAAGGAATTCAATGAGAAGATGTGGAAAGCAGAAACCAGACAACAAAGGTAGAAAAAAAAATTATATTTATTTATTTATTTTTTGCTTTAGGATAAAATAGTATATTAGTTGTGTTGATAAAAATTTATAAACAAAGCCCTGCCTGCTGAACATCTCTTTCTCTAGTTCAGCAGCAGGAACTTTGATTTATAAGAAAGGAATAAGCTAAATATTACAGTACTAAGGCTTATATGGATGCAGCAGGGACGGTGACGGGGCGGTGAATGGGATGGCAGTGGCGGTGAAGGGGCGGTGAAAGGGATGGCGGTGACGGGGCGGTGAAGGGAACGGCGGTGACGGGGCGGTGCAGAGGATGGTGGGCCGGTGACGGGGACAGATTTTTTCCCCGTGTCATTCTCTACCTCATACCAACTGTGAAGCATGGAGGTGGAAGTGTCATGGTTTGGGGATGCTTTGCTGCAGCAGGACTTGGCCAGCTCACCATCACAGAATCCACCATAAATTCTACCGTGTATCAGAGGGTGTTTGAGGAACATGCAAGACCATCTGGATGATAATTAAAGCTGAAGTGGAACTGGACCCTGCAACAACAATGACCTAAAACATACCAGTAAATCCACCAAGGACTGGCTGAAAACTAAGAAATGTAGAGTCCTGGAATGGCCGAGTCAAAGCCCTGATCTTAATCCCATTGAGATGCTGTGGGGTGATTTGAAAAGGGCTGTACATGCAATACACCCCTCAAACATCTCACAGCTGAAAGAATTCTGCATTGAGGAGTGGGCCAAACATTCCTCAGACTGATGTCAGAGACTGGTAGATGGCTACAAGAAGCTTCTCACTGCAGTTATTTCAGCCAAATGGGGTAACATTAGCTATTAGGGTTTCCTAATTTATTCCTCAGTTAGAATACACATTTTTGTGGATATCTTTTGTTTCATGAGTAAATCAAGGAAAATGTTTGTTGTTTACCTGCAATTATATCACTTTCTTTTCCAGAGATAAATAAACAAAAGATTTGATATCGATATGTGAACATTTAAGAAAGAACTGAATATTTCATGGGGAGTCCTAATTTTTTCACATAACTGTATGTTGTCGTTGTGTAAGGAACTGCGGAATCTAGGTGTAAGTTTTCATCTTTACGATGATGATGTCCAGTTCTTGATTCCTGTGGAAAAATCGATAAAGCCTTGTTTGACCTAAACGTTTGTTTTGAAGTAATAAAGGACTAGATGAGTCAAAATCGGGTAAAACTGAATGTGGAGATAACAACTTTCATTTTGTATTGCTGTCCCAGTTCTGCAGAAACTTAGATATTTGGGGGTGAAACATAGAAAATGACGGCAGAAAAGGACCAGGACCCATCCAGTCTGCCCACACCAAAGACCCACCCCCTATCTACCTCCATGAAGAGATCCAACATGCCAATCCCATCTTTTCTTAAAATCTGGCAAGCTGCTGGCCTCAATTACCTGTTGTGGAAGATTATTCCAGCGATCAACCACCCTTTTGGTGAAGAAATATTTTCTGGTATCGCCATGAAAAATTTCCCACCCCTGATTTTCCACGGATGCCCTCTTGTTGCCGTAGGTCCTTTAAGAAAAAAGAGATTTTCTTCCACCTCGATACGGCGGTGGTGTTAGATTTCTCACTATCTTTCAAACCGCAGATAAAAGCTGTGATTTCTTGCATGTTTTTCAAATTACGACTGTTGTGGAGGTTGAGAGATTATCTTGCATTGTATTGATGATCACTCCGTTATTTGACTACTGTAATTCTCTTTACTTGGGATTGCTGAAGTGTGTGTTGCAAGCTATGCAATTAGCAAAGAATGCTGCTGCACGTGTGATTGCACATGCTTCCAAATTTGATCATATCACGCCTATTCTGTGTGATTTACATTGGTTGCCAATTGACCTTAAAATCTAATTTAAGGTTTTATGCATAATCTTCAGGCTGCTGCAGAACAATTGCCCATCTTGTGCTCTGCCTTACAGTTTTATTAACCAACTAGTGTTTAAGCCCATTACATTAACGGGTGCTAAAGTAGATGTCTGTCTGTTTTGTTTTTTTCTTTGTCTCTCTCTCCTTGGACGCTGCCTGTCATTCTTTCTGCCTGTCTCCCTGCCTGCCTGTATTTCTCTGTTGTGCCATGCCTGCCTGCTCCGTGGCCCCCTTCTGTTCCCCCCTCCCAGAGCAAAGCATGATTGCTGTCTGCCCCCAGCATACCCCTCCCCCCAAAGCAGCCCCCTTTCCCTCTCCCCCTGTTGTGCCATGCCTGCCCCTGTTGTGCATGCCTGTTCTTACCCTCCCGGCTTCCTGGTTTCTTCTGGCCCACCGGCACGAACCGCTGCCGCTCCTCTTCAAAGCAGCCTGCTGAGGATCGCCAACCAGCTGTAGCGAACCTAGCAGGCTCACAAACCTCACGATCGCGTCAGAGGGAACGTGCTACCGAGATGGAGAGCGGCTTGCGAGGTTCACTACAGCCAGCTGGCAAACTTCAGCAGGCTGCTTTGAAGAGGAGCGGCAGTGGTTGGCGAGTGAGGGCGAGAAGGATGAGTTGCCGGCATGTTCCCTTCCTCCATGTTCGAAAATGGAATTCGGCATGGACCCAGAGACCACAGTTGCAGAGAACATGCCATTCTAAGTATGTATGCGCGCTTAGGGTTTTATTATAGAGGATATACACTTTGCGATCTATGGACAGGATGTGTTTGATGGTGCCATCTTTGAGCTCTGTGAAGTTATCAGTAACTCGCAAGACTATGTTGCTTCAGTTTAGAACGGGTTTGAAAACAGCCCTATTTGAATGCTGTTTTGTTAAGTGAGGTAAATGGACGGGGAGAGGCTTCTGAATACCTTCATTTTGGAGGGTTGTATGACCTGATTTTTTATCTTTATGTTTATGATATTTTAGATTTACACATTCATTTTTTGTCAATGCTTGTATATTGTTTGTATGTTTTATGTGCCTAATAGCAGGTCTGTATACAGCAGTGGTCTCAAACTCGCAGCCCGGGGGCCACATACGGCCCGCCAGGTACTATTTTGAGGCCCTTGGTATGTTTATCATAATCACAAAAATAAAACAGTTTCTTGATCATATGTCTCTTTAGCTATAAATGACAATATTATTATTGGAGACTTGGCCAAAAGGAAAGATTTATAAACTATGAAGAGTTTTACCTCATGCAAAATTGTCATTTCTTTAATAAGTCATTAACTATTTTTTCTGCGGCCCTCCAAGTACCTACATATCCAAAATGTGGCCCTGCAAAGGGTTTGAGTTTGAGACTACTGGTATACAGTATATTGTTTCTTTCCATTTTATTATGTATATAATACTAGTACCTGAAGGGGCACATATATTCCTTGTAAGTTTTTCTTTTCCTGCTTGTGTAGCATATAAAAAAAAAACTGCTGGCCAATAAGTTATAAGGTCTGTTATCTTTGTGTTCTGAGCTCTGTGTCCTCATTTTGTTCTGTAAGCCAGCTTGTGTTTTAGCTAAGCGATTCTGCTTCTCATTTAGATAAGAAACATTTGCTAAGAAAGAAACATTTGCTCGAACTTAAACAAAAGGACAGTATTATATTCCATAGTTACCCTCCCCCCTTATGTTTGCTACCTTTTTCTAGTTGCTTTTATGTATCCTGTTACCATATATGGTCTTTCCTACAGTCATATGCTAAAAAAACTGACCCATGTGAAATGCTATATATATGTTACAGTACTCTGAATAAAAGAGATATCCCTTTGCATGTGCGTTTGTGTGTGTGTGTGTGATTTCTTTCTAAAGAGGTGTCCCCAGGTGTATCTGTAGTGAGGACAACAGAACGAGGCTAATACAAATTGGGACCTGGTCGTTTCAGTACCTGCCTCGAATTATTGGATTTGCGGGCTACAAATATTTTAAATAAAATAAATGAATAAATACTGAAGTCTTCAAGCATTACTGCTAAATTGATAGCATATTTATGATATGGAGCAAAGAGCAGACTCTCCAATGCATTAATCACATCCTTCAGATTCAAAATTAACTATTCCCCAGAAAAATGTTCTGACTCCACAGTTTTTATCAGCAATGACAAAGGAAAGAAACTTCTGCGATTCTCTGCAAAATAGTCTAGAGCTAGAAAAACTGAGTGAATAAAATTAACAACGAAGACCCACAGCCACTACTCCAGGAGGATGAATTGCCAAAAGCGGTATTTTCTGCTCCATGAACATTGCTGCTTTATACTTAGGGCTCTTTTTACAAAAGTGCGTTAGGGCTTTAACGTGCGGAATAGCGCACACTAAAATGTCACGCCCGCGAGCCACTACCGCTTCCTCTTGAGCAGGCGGTAGTTTTCGACTAGCGCACACTAATCCGGTGCGTGTGCTAAAACGCTAGCGCACCTTTGTAAAAGGAGCCCTTAGTGGTTGCCAAGAGGCTAATTAATGAAAGTTCCTAAAATAAGTAGAGAATGGCACAAGTCCTGGCAATATGACAAGCTGCCAATTAGGCCACCAGATATCACAGGATCCATAGGAGTTGAAACAAAAATATATATATATATTAATACCCTTTGGAGATGGACATCAAAGACCAAATTAGTTTCTAAGCTATGAACTATGATTACTGAAAAATCCATAACCCAGAGCCAAACCAAATATTATTTTATGAGTCAAAGTACACAATATGAAAATGACTTGCCTCTCTATAAAGGAAAAAAAAGTCCTATCTAACATTCATGACCTACATACTAGCATATTTATCGTATTATGCAATACCTGCAGCTATTTTTGAGTTCTCTTCTAAAGGGCCAACAATTATTGCAATAATCTAGTTGTGACAAAACAAACACATGCACTGTAATCTAAACCAATTACAAATAATTATGGATAATTTGTTTTAATTTCAAGAGTTGCCATACAAGGATAGACCTAAAATCTATCAAGTCTAGTATCCTGTTTCCAACAGTGGCCAACCCAGGTCACAAGTACCTGGCAAGTTCCCAAAGAGTAAAATAAATTTGATGCTGCTTATCCTAGAAATAAGCATTGAGTTTTTATGAACTTTTCTTTTAGGAAGTTATCTAAACCTGGCAAAATTCCAGTGTGTAATTACATGTTGAGTGAAGAAATATTTTTTCCACTTTGTTTTAAATCTACGACCATATTTCCCCCAAAATAAGAGTGTCATTAATTTTGGGCCCAATAAACACATTAGGTCTTATTTTGTAGATCATATTTTTTTTCATGTACAATGATCATCTCTCCCTTCCTCTCCTCCACCCCAATTCTTCCTTTTTCCTTTCTCTCCCCCATATGTGCAACATCTTTCCTCCCCTCATGCCTTCCTTCTGCAGCATCTTTCTATCCCTCCCTCCCATCCCTCTGTGCAGCAGAACCCTTGCACTGTGACAAGCATCTTTCTATCCCTCCCTCCCATCCCTCATAAAGCAGAACCCTTGAGCAACTCCCCCTGCCACGCAGGTTGACCATCCCATCCTTCCATCTCTCTCTCTTCCAGCCGAACCCTGCTGACTGCAAGTCCTGCATACCTCCCTCCACAACTCCACGGAGCTGCTTTGCGGCCTTCTCCCACCAGGGCCTTCCGTGATCATCAGTGATGTAGCAGAGGGAATGCCCTGGTGGGAGAAGGCCGTGAAGCAGCTTGTTTAGAGTGCTCCCGACGCTGCTCTGAGAAGGAAGGTAGGTCTTATGGTCAGTGGGGTTTGGACGGGAGGGAGAGATGGAAGAGTCAGTGGGGGTTTGGCTGCACAGCAGGGGCAGGAAGCGCTGCTGCCGGCAAATCCAGGGACTAGGGCTTATTTTAAGACCTACCCCGAAAATCAGGCTTATTTTCGGGGTAGGTCTTATTTATGGGTAAACACGGTATTTAGTAGCTTCAATGCATGTCCTCTAGTCTTTTTGGAAAGAATAAACAAGCGAATTCACATATACCCATCCCACTCCAGTCAGTGTTTTATAGACCTCTATTATATCTCCCCGAGCCATCTCTTCTCCAGGCTGAAGAGCCCTAGCTGCTTTAGCCTTCTCTCATAGGGAAGATGTCCCATCTCTTTTACTTATCGTTTTCATTGCCCTTCTCTGTACCTTTTCTAAATCTGCAATATCTTTTTTGACATGAAGCGACCAGAATTAAATACTGTGTTCGAGGTGCGGCCTCACCACAGAGCAATATAAAGACATTATAACATTCTCATCTTTTCTGATCATTAAATTAACCTGGAGATCCAAAGTCGGTTGTTTTCAATACCATTCCTAAAATTCTCAGGGTGATTCCCAGGGAAAATTTATTTCATCAGTCCTCAAAGACTGACTGACCTACTACAAGGGAAAACACGTGCTTTTCATCACAGAAAATTTTTCCCGTTTAATTTCAGAAAATCTAATAATATCCCTTTCCACCCTATCAGCCAAAAGTATTCTGCTAGCTGTTTTATTTAGTTTCTGTGATTAACTTCAGTGTTAGCTACACATTGTTTGCTGAACCTGATGGTTATGCAATTAGATGCCTGAACCAGCAACTATCCTAAAGGTTAATCAAATCCTATTTAGCCCTTAATACTTTGTTGCATGATTGGTAACCGTTCTATCATTTCCATGAAATGTGGATTGCTAAATGGTACACTGTTATGAAATGCTTTAAAGACAAATTGATTTCACCTATCCTTGCTTCAAGCTTGTGACTCAGCCTGCAAGAGCACTTCATTCCTGTAATCAAGATGTATATCATGTATAAAGAGGTTATGTCCTTACCTTGATAATATCTTTTTCAGTAGATAGGCGAGTCATTCTAGACAAGCGGATTATCTCTCCATGGCCGCAAGCCATTTGCAGAAGGAATCCACTCCAAATTTTTTCTGTGTCCCTCCTACTTCACTGTGAGCTCTACTGCCACCTGCAATTAGTACCCAAGCATGCTAGAGTTCCAACCAATTATGTGAAGACAAAGAGGGGACATAAACACTGTTAACATGAAATATCCCTGTAGATGCTAAAACATATCAGACAATATCTGTCAGGGCCCAAAGAGCTGACTGGCATCCAAGATACAACTTAGAGAAGCTTATACAGAAAGAAATAGTAGACAGGCACAGGAAGGACAGGGCGGGAGTCTAGAATGACACACCTATCTACTGGAAAAGATATTATCACGGTAAGGATAATATTTTTCCAGTGCAATAGGTGTATCATTCTAGACAAGCAGGACATACAAAAGCAGTCCCAAAGAACCAGAGTAGGCTGACTGTGCTGGCCAGTAACACCCTCTGACCAAAGAGTCCTCTCATGCCACAACTTCCACTCTGTAAAACCTTGCAAAAGTGTGTAGAGTGGACCAAGTTGCCGCTGTACAAATCTCCTCTGGAGAGACTGCACTAGCTGGAGCCCATTACACAGCTACACCTCTAGTCAAATGCACCTGAACAGAAACAGGGGACTGTGTCCCATACACTATGTAGGATGACTAAATGGCCTTATAGATCCAACTGGATATCGTGGCCTTAGAAGCAGGCATGCCTCACTTAGACGAATGAGTCAGCACAAATGGATGATCAGAGAGCCTAAATTCGCTGGTGGCCTCTAGATAGTGAAGAAGCACTAGTCTCATGTCCCACTTTAGCAAAATGCAGTCCTGTTTCTCAGAACCACTAGAGTTGGAATACAGGCAAACTGACCTCCTGATTCACATGAATTGCCGACACCACCTTCGGCAGAAAAGAAACAGTGCGCAGGGAGACTCCAGTCTCCACAATTCTGAGGAAAGGGTTGACAGGAGCTCCAAAAAGCACCACGCTGAAGACAATGCTACCAGAAAACTGCCCTAAGCGTCAAGTCTTCTTCCAAAGGCTCAAACGGAGCCTTGGTGAGGCCTCTGAGAACCACGTTGAGGTCCCACGAAAGGAAAGGTAGTTTGATAGGTGGAAGAATACGAAAAGTACTCTTCAGAAATCTGGCAACGTCTGAACGAGAGAGCCCAGCGACTTTGACTCGAAGCGAAACCATAGTGAGACCATTTTCAAGGCCAATTTGAAGGCCAACACTACCGAAACCAGAGCTGAGAACAGTTCCACATGCTCTTGTGTGCACCAATACTGGAGGATCCTTGCCCGCCCCCCCTTTCCTCCTTATTGTAGGTAGAGACCTTATTGTAGGTAGAAACTGTAGCTTCCTTCTTAGACTTGAGAAGGGTGGCAAGAACCATGGCTAAATAGCCTTTATGCTCTTAACGCTTCATGTTCAATAGCCAAGCCGTAAGAGATCCAGAACACAGGGGAACATACAGAAACACCCAAAAATCTGAAATTCAGACCTCCCCCGATTCACTTCACAGGCTGAAACAGCTTTACTCACTGTGTCCTGTACTGCAGCCTACCTTAGCCCTTTACAGTAGCTGGAAAGGAGGAGAATCACTGTTTCAAGCTGGGACTGCCTCTTCAATGTTGATTTTTGGGCTGCCAGTCAGAAATCCCCACCCCTGCAGACCAACAGACGCGCTTACAGAAGGGGGGGAGGCGAAAAATGCGTGACACTACTGAGCCTTCTAAGGGTGCCTCATAGCTTGCGCTCAAACCCCTGCAAGGCAGAAGTTGAGAAACGTGAGGATGGCCCCCAAGCTTCTAAAATTCTTATGCAGGCTGGCTAACAGGTACCACTAGGGATTGGCCTCTCAGCTGCAAAACGGAGGCTGCGGCTTCCCTATACAGGCAAGGTGAAAGCTCCGCGCACAGAAAACACCGAATAAAATAAGAAAAAGAGAGAACAGAACAGAAATACTCACATTTATATATCTTCTTTGAAATTCTTCCATTTATCTCCCTTTGAAACTCTATTTACATATGCAGATGACATCCTTGTCCTCCTCGAGATAGATTCTAACATCACTAACATCACCGAAAATATAACAGCTTGCATAAAGAAACTCCAATCCTGGGCCTTCACTGTACAAATTAAGCTGAATGAGTCCAAAACAAAACTACTCTGGCTCGGCCCAAAATTAGATCAGTTACCTACGCTCATTCCACTACCTTCTGGTCCCACACTGCGGATCGAATTCTCAAGCAAAGTTTTGGGCATCATTATTGACTCTACACTTTCCTTTAATGATCATCTCAACTCTCTGGTAAAAAAATGGGTTTTTTTAGTCTTCACATGTTGAGGAAAGTGAGATCCTGCTTCCATCAACAACATTTTGCTGTCCTTGTACAATCAATCATTCTTTCCAGACTGGACTATTGTAATTCCATCTATCTAAGTCTAACCAATAAAAATCTTCAAAGACTTCAGTGGATCCAGGACACTGCAGCTAGGTTGATCTTCGCAAAAAGCAAATTCAACCATGTTTCCCTGCTTCTGTCAAAACTTCACTGGCTTCCGGTGATTTCTAGGATTCACTTTAAATACCTGCCTAATATTTAAGATCCTACGTGGTGGCATTCTTCCTCCCCTAATTCCACTATCCTGGAATTCTTCGAGACCTGACACTACCAGATCCGCCCACAATCTCAAACTATCTTTCCCCTTCTTAAAAGGCATAATGTATGTAGGTAAATTAGGGAAATCCCTTTTCTTCAAATTCACTGAGCTTTGGAATAACCTCCCTGCCCCGCTGCTGAACCTAGGCTCATTCTAATTATTCCAAAAGCATCTGAAAACTTGGCTTTTCTCCAAAACGTAAAGCTATCTATTTAAAATGTAAAGCTAGCTATCCTCTTCATTACCTCTAATTTCCTATTATGTCCTTCCCTCAATGAATTTACCTGTAAACAGTGCCGAGCTCTATCTTTATGGAGATGATGTGGTATACAAACTTAAGGTTTAGTTTAAACACTCCTTCTAGCTCACATGCAGAAGGGAAAGATTGCAGGTGGCAGTAGAGCTCACAGTGAAGTAGGAGGGACACAGGAAAAATCTGGAGTGGATTCCTTCTGCAGATGGCTCGCGGCCATGGGGAGATAACCTGCTTGTCTAGAACAATGTTTCTCATCGCAGGGTACATGGCATTGCCGCTGCGGAGAATATTCCCTGCCCACTTCTCAAAGCTGCGCTGCTGCTGCCGCCGCCAGGGATCCCTTCTTGCTGCCAGGGATCCTTGCCCGCCCCCCCTTTCCTCCCTCCCGAAGCTGACCCACAGGGCTTTCCCTCCGATGTCAGAGGAAAAGGGGGGAGGTTCCCAGTTACCTCTTTGCCACACTCGCTTCTTCTGCCTTCAGCGGAGGGAAGGCTTGTGGGTCAGCCACGTGCAGCGTGTGAATTGCTGCCTGCATGTCTCCCAACAAGCCACTGAAGGCAGATGGAGCAAGTGCAGATCAAATAAGTAAGGGGATGCAATCTTTCTGGGAGAAAGGAGAGGGGGGAAGGAGCGCATTGGTGCATTAAAGGGGCACGATTCTGGGACAACGAGGCTGGAAGGCAGGGAAGGGGCACGAACTTGACTCAGAATAAAGGGAGGTGGCATGAACAAGGGACACAGAAGGGAGGAGGGAAGGAGGCACTAACTTAAGACATAGGAGGGAGGGAATAGAAATGGAAACTTGTTGGGCATGAGTGAGAGGGAAAGAGATGGTGGCACATGAGGAAAGGAAAGAAGGAAAACTGGGCATAGAGAGAGAGGAGTGAGATAGAGATGCATGGGGAAGAGAAGGATGAGAGGGAGAAATGTTGGATATGGTGGTGAAGAGGGAACAGAGGGGTAGACTGAAGGGGATGCAAGGGGGAGGAATGTGGCATTGAGCTGGAGAGGGGCGATAGGAGAAATGGGCATGGGCATGGTGGGCAGTGGTGAAAAATGCTGCACATGATCTGGGGGATGAGAGAAGGAGAAATGTTGGAGGGACAGAGAAAGATGTTGGTTGGGGCAGTGAATGAGGTCCGGAGGATAGGAAGCGTGCAGGAGGCAGAAAGAAAGAAATATTGGATGCAGTCAGAAGGAAGTGCAACCAGAGACTCATGAAATCACCAGCCAACAAAGGTAGGAAATATGATTTTATTTTCAATTTAGTGATCGAAATGTGTCCGTTTTGAGTATTTATATCTGCAGTCTATATTTTGCATTATATTTTTCTGTTTTTCTATAGGTGTTACTGAGATGACATTGCATATTTTTAAATCATCTGCTTTAACTTCTTTGGAAAAAAAAAACCTCCGACTGACATTTTATCTGCATACAGTGTACTTTGTTTTTTTTTTTTTAATTTTGTGGTTACCATTATGTATTAATAAGTTATATTGTGTGTATATGAAAAATAGATGGAAGAAATTGCATTACAATTAGTACTATTATTATGGGAGTGGGGTCAGGAGCAGAGCCTGGGCGGATCTGGGGCAGAACCTGGGCAGGGATATTTGATGAATATTTGGTAGACTTATGGGGTACTTGGCTTGAAGAAGTTGAGAAACACTGGTCTAGAATGAAACACCTATTGCACTGGAAGTTGATTTACAGAACATCAGCCTGCAATACCTAGTTGCTTAACTATACTATGTAGGTTTGATTTTGCCAATGTATATTATATAGGTCGAGTTATAGAATATCAGTCTGTTATTCAACTTTCAAGTTTAATTAAAATTTTGATGTATCGCAGTATCATAAATTCAAAGCAATTTACAATTAAAAACGGGAACTCAATTATTAAATACAACAAACACATGGACATACAGACTTATACATAAGGGAAGTGGTGGGAACTACAATAAGCATAGTAAAGAAGACATAAAAGGTAAGAACAATGGGAGGATATGAACTTTAAAATAAAAATAATAAAAGTAAAAAGAAACTAAAAGTGCTTTAATTTCTCGAGGCCTGGAATAAAGGAACCAGAAATTTCTGCAAAGTGCAGGGTCATGAGAATGCCCTGCAATGATTATGTCTCAAAGGCATCCTTATACAGCCAGCATTTTAACAATCCTTTAAATTTAATTAGCGATTTTTCTTCCTTAATAAATGCTGGTAGAGTTCCATATTTTGGGCATGGGAACAGTTTATTTGGCATTTGATATAGCGGCCTATCTTGGAGAAGAATATAAAAACACAAGTTCAGGGCAGTTTACACTGAATAATAATCAGGTATTCTAAATATTTTGGAATCTTTTGGAAATCAACGTGTTTATATGCAGATAACAAAGCTAGTTTTTTTTATTACAAGGGTCCAGATCAAGTAGCTTCAAATGATTCAAAAATAGGATCTAGCTTTGGCCAGCTGATTTAGGGAACTAAAATTCTGAATCAAGGTCAAGTTAAAGGTCTGGAGAGTTTTTCTCAATTCAGCCTTTAATATGGAAGAACAAGAGAGTCAGTTTTGCTAGCATCTACTATTTGTGAAGGCTGTAAAACTTAGTGAAACAAAAAGTTTGCTATGGTTGTAAATGCACTAGTTACATCTAGGCTTGAGTGCTCAGTCTGCTCTACACTCCTGTGGCAAGGGACAGGTGAAGATTCAACAACTCCAGTTACTGATCATTTTATTGTCACATATGGTGAGTGGGGAACTGTGCAGTCTAAGGGGAAAGCATCTTGATAAGTTGATAGGTTGAATACTGTCAGCAATACTTATCATTCCCATCATGTTTGACTGCCTATATGGCAGTCATGGTGGTTACTTCACAACCAGCAATTTAAACATGAGTGACCCAAGCCTATGTAGAGTAAGCGAGGCTCTGGTTATCTTATTGGGCAGACTAGATGGACCATGAAGGTCTCTTTCTGCCATCATGTACTGTGCTTAAATTACTGTAGTTGATTCAAATTGCAACTGCAAGGTCGCTCAGTTATAAGCACATTCTGTCTCCTTCCATAATCCACTACAACCTAAGCAACTAGTAAAGGATTTGTTTTCCAAACAGGTTGGTTGGGTTTTAGAATGTGATATCCATTAACACAATTTAGTAAGCATCCCCCTTTTAATTGAAAGGGCCTACTTATTTGATGGTACAAATAACTTAAGGCCTATCAAGGAGTCTGTGTTCATCCAATCAATCACTGCTAAATGTTCCAGCTATAGTGAACTTGAAAAATTCTGATACCCAGTGCATTGTATATTATGAACCACACTTGTGGTTCATGTAATTCTTATCTTTTCAAAAACAAACAAGAAAAAAAAATCCCACACAGAATAACTAAGGCTTGGCTATTTAAAGAAGTTTTTACACTATGAGCAGTTTTGATTTGAGGATGATCTGTTTTAGAATTAAGATTTGTTCTTTATGGATTCTTTTTTTTAAAATTTTGATTTGTGTATGTTTATCCTGTTAACCCGCTTAGATCTTTAGACAGACTGGGATGGTTAACAAGACTATTAATGTATCGCTCCATGGTGCAACCTCATCTAGAGTATTGCATTCAATTCTGGTCTCCTTATCTCAAGATATAGTAGCACTAGAAAAGTTTCAAGGAAGAGCAATCAAGATGATAAAAGGGATGGAACTCCTCTCATATGAGGAAAGACTTTAAAAAGGTTAGGGCTCTTCAGCTTGGAAAAGAGATGGTTGGAGGGAGATATGATTGACGTCTACAAAATCCTGAGTGGAGTAGAACATGTACAAGTGGATTAATTTTTCACTCCATCAAAAATTACAAAGTCTAGGGGACATTCAGTTACAGGGAAATACTTTTAAAACCAATAGGAGGAAATTTTGTTTCACCCAGAGAATAGTTAAGCTCTGGAACGTGTTGCCAGAGGTTGTGATAAGAGCGGATAGCGTAGCTAGTTTTAAGAAAGGTTTGGACAATATCCTGGAGGAAAAGTCCATAGTCTGTTGAGAAAGCCATGGGGGAAGCCACTGGATTGACAGCATAGAATATTGCCTTAGGCTTTGGCCAGGTACTAGTGACCTGGATTGGCCACCATGAGAATGGGCTACTGGGCTTGATGGACTATTGGTCTGACCCAGTATGGCTATTATGTTCTTATGCACTATAAATAAGTAAATAGCTACAAAAGATTGATACAGATCATGCTGGAAAAAGGGACTACTTGGTCTGGCTAGTATTTAATAAGCTGCCGTATGAGTCATTAAACTGCCCTATTTTCATCCAAGTTCTTCATCAAGAAAAGAAAAAGACCCCATCAACACTATGCTTTCTTAAACATAATGACCAAAAAGTGGAGGTGGCCAAGGGGATAATGTCATCACTGGAGCCACACACTCTAGTTATAAGATTTATTGTTGACTAAACACCACCATGTTTTGGCGCATGCCTGCATCAGGGGTCCTTGTTTTTCAATACGAGTCAACAGAATGTGTTCACAACTCTTCGCCTCTTATATCTACCCCTCACCCCCCTAAACTCCCCCTCCCTTCTACATTCCAATTCCCTACTTAAATTGCTGTATAGTCCATTCTTAACCTGTACTTAAATTGCCATATAGTCCTTGTACTTAAACTACTGTATAGTCTTTGTATTGTCCAAATGTATTCCACTGTGAATGTTTGCTTGTAAGCCATTCTGAGCTACTGGGAGGAGGGGATAAAAATCTAAATAAATAAAATATGATCAGTCAATCCAAGAAAATACAGCTATACCATTCATGAAAGAGTAAGGTTTGTGAACAAGTATTTGCTCACATAAAAAACCAAGAACTCCCTAACACAGGCACTTGCCTTGTCAGTTCAACAATAAAATCTGTACAGTAGCCAGAGCTTGGCTCCAGTGCTATCCTTATCCCCCTGGCTGTTTCTCCTTTTTGGTGTTTTTGTTTTTCCGTTTCCCTTCTCTCTTAAAAACAAAACCAGATACATCTTCACGTCCAGCTAAGAGACTTGATTGGCCTTTTACAGATCACACAGCCATCTTGAAAGGAGGGAGATCTGTGAGGTACTTTTCGTTGCCTGTTTTTGTCTACATTTCCTAGAAACACATAACCAGCGAAAAAAGTACCTTCACCACAGGCTAGGCAGTACCTGTCTAAATCTGAATAAGAAAAAATCCTAGCCAAGAAACATGGTTTTACGCTTCTTTCCCGTTTAGGCCGCTATGGCATTCTGCTGACCCTGCAAGTTTCCTTCTCTCACCTCTTGTTGGCACGGAGTGCTACCGTAGTAATCCCACCGAGCCTGACAAAGCTGAACTCTCTGCAGGCCGCAGCACTTTCCAGGGAGGCGAACGTTCAAACTACTCAAGAAGCTATTCGCACAGATCAGCTCTGAAGCCCACACAGACCCCCGCTACGATCCATTCCTCCCCTCCCGTTTTCAGATGATCCTTCAGGAAAGAACCCAACGGTGACAGCTTTACCCCTCCCCCCCCTCACCTCCCCCGGCCCGCGCTCACCCGTCAGCCGGAGCAGGATGTGGCAGGCCGTGCTTAGGCAGCCCACGCTCGGGTCGTGGTACGAGTTAAAGATGGCGTCGATGGTGAACACGCAGGGAGCCCGAAGCGCCACGTCAAGCACAGCCCGGACCCGTTGCGCCACCCGCACCGGAGCCTCCGCTGCCGCCATGAGGAAGCCGCCCTGCTTCAGGTCTCCCCTGCTAGTTCCCCTTCGCTTCCTGTTCCTCCTCCCACGGCGCCTCCATCTTGATCTCTCGGCGCTTACTCTACCGGGTAGGGAACCGCCAACCCGCTCTCGCGGCACCTTACGTCATAATCGAGCGCACCCGAGGTCATCACTTCCGCCCTCTCGAGAAAGGGGGCGGAGCTTTGGCGGGAGCAGCTGGAGGGGGCGTGGTTTCTCGCTCGGGTCCGGACGGTGAGCTGTATTCCTCAGTTGGGGAGGGGGAGGGGTTCTAGGTGATGATCCTGGACAGAGCTCGGGCCACTTTGAATTCTAATGAGCTGAACGAGAACTACCAAATATCTTCCCATTTGGGGCCACATCACTGATGCCAAAATGGCACCATGCCTACAAGCCTACCTTTAGACTTCACGAGAGAGTATCGTCAAGATTGTGAGCATTTCCAAATGCATTGGCCCAGATATTCAGAGACCACAAGAGGCAGCCTGCCTTTCCTGTGGTCAGTGGAGAGTCTGAATGTTCAATGCTGGGCTGTTTCCAGTGACGGACATTGGAATAGCGGGGGATTTTTTTTTGGACCCACATTAGAATATCTAGGACTGCTACTGAGGTAGTCCGATTTGCCTGCTAAGCTTAAGCCAGTCAGCGTTTAATATTGCCATTTATTGTGCAATAAAGCTGGTTAACCTTTAACCACTGCCACAAATATTAAGTGGAGATAACTTGTTACCTTCTCATATTGAATATTCACGGTGAACCAAACCCTATTTAATCGGCTACCAGACGTTTCTGGACGGTTAAATATCTTTGAATATTGAGGGGATTCTCTTTTATCTATTGAGAAATGCTTTATCCTTCAAGCTTGTTGTTCTCCCCCCCCCCCCTCCGACTTTCCCCCTTTTGACCTGAGCCTGGGTAGAGAGGCAGAGTAGCAGGAAAGAAAACCAAAACAAACATTGTTAATATTCCTGCCCCCACCACCCTTTGATTTACTCCTTAGCCCTCCATCCTCTGCAGATTTTCTGGCATAAGGACAAATTGGTTTGATCTGTCCCCATTGTTGGGGTGCTGCTTTATGTTCTACTTGCAAATCTACTTGTACATACTTGCAAATCTAGAAAATTTTTGTTTTTAGAACTTGTTGCAGAAAAATTTTTTTTAGAACTTGTCACCCACATGAAAAAAAAATTTGCACACACCTAGCCAATCTTTAGAGGGAATGTTGGTGCCGCTGGCAACAAAGAGGTATAAGGAGAATATAGGTGGAAGATTTTTGTTATATCACTGTTTTAAAGTAGCATAACATTTCTACATTCAGGCAGCAAAGTTCTTTGCTTAGTCACAAGTGACAAAAAAATATTAACAGCTGGTTCTCTCCTGCGCAGCCCCCCCTATCATTGTGGTTATCCCTGAAAATGCAGAATGGAACTCTCTGACTATCCTACAAGAATAATTTTATTTCTAATTCAGAGAAAGGAAACCATAGATTCATAGTTAGCTTTCAATGGTGTTACAAGTTAATAGTGTAGTTGAAAGTACATTTCTAGTACTGAAAAAAACTGAGACAAATTAGAAAATATTTTGACTCTTCACAATTAACTTTAATTGTTTAGGTATTGATATTTTCCAAATTAGATTATTGAGTTCACTATCCCCCTGTTTTATGAACGCATAGCGTGGGTTATAGCGCTGGCAGTGGCGCTAACTGCTCTGATGTTCATATGAGTGTCAGAGCAGTTACCGCCACTGCTGGCGCTAAAAAATCTGTGCCATGCGTTTGTAAAAGAGGGGGGTATATGCGGACTGTTCTAGATCTTTGATTAGAAAACTGTAGGTTATTCAAAATACTGCAGCCAAACTTATTTTTTTCTATGATCATGTGACATCATTGCTGGTCTCTTTCATTGGCTAGCAGGGAAGGCCCAAGTTAGGTTTAAATTGTGCATTTTAATGTTTAAGATCTATCATGGTTGGGCTCCTCAGTACTCAATTTTGTTTTGCCTTCTTTTAGAGCATTAGGTTATAATTTTAGGAATTATCCCCCCTTTTTACAAAGTCATGCTAGCAGTTGCCATGCGGCAAAAGCTTCAAAGCTCTTTAAATCCCTATGGGCATTAGGGCAGTTACCACAGTGGCAGCCGTTAATGCGGCTTTGTAAAAGGGGAGGGGGAGTATATGAAGTTGAATTATCCATAGTAACATAATAAATGACAGTAGATAAAGACCTGAATGGTCCATCCTGTCTGCCCATTAGTTATATCCATTAAAAATACATGATTAAATTAATTTGTGTCTTCTTTGATATTTCTGGGTCATAGACTGTAAAGCCTACCTGGTATTGTCCTAGGTTCCAAATGCTGAAGTTGCCGTCCAAGCTCACTCCAACCTATCCAACCATCCTGTTTGCAGGATATCTACCGTAAAGTCTAGCCAGTAACATCCTCATGTTCCAAGTTAGTGGGTTCATAGACAAAACCGCGGAAGACAAAGGTGTGCGCCGACAACTGAGCGCAAGACGGAGGCGTGCGCCAAAGAAAATGACAGTTTTTAGGTGTTCCGAAGAGGGGTTTTGTTGGGGAGCCCCCCCACTTTATTTAATACAGATCGCGGCGGCGTTGTGGGTGGTTTGGGGGGTTGTAACCCCCCTCATTATACTGTAAACTTAACTTTTTCCCTGTTTTTAGGGAAAAAGTGAAGTTTTCAGTAAAATGTGGGAGGTTACAACCCCCCAAACCCCCCACAATGTGGCGTGATCTGTATAAAGTAAAGTGGGGGGGTTCCCCCACACACACCCCCGTCGGAGCCCCTAAAAACAGTTATTTTCTTTGGCTCAGTTGTCTGCGCGCGTCTTTGTCTTCCGCGGTTTTGACCGGACACCAAGTTAGTGGACTTCTCATTGATGCCCTCCCCAACCCATCCTACACCAAATTGCCACATATGAAACACAGACATGCAAGTCTGTCCAGTACCAGCCTTAGTTCATTAATTTACATACTTCGTTTTCTAATTAGAGATCCTCTTATGTTTATCCCATGCTTTTTTGAATTCCATCACCGTTTTCCTCTCTACCACTTCCCTCGGGAGGGCATTCCAGGCATCTACCACCCTCTCAGTGAAAAATAATTTCCTAACATTGCTCCTGAGACTTCCTCCCTGCAACCTCAAATTATGCTCTTTAGTTTTACCATTTTCTCTTCTCTAGAAAAGATTTGGCTCTATGTTAATACCTTTCAGGTATTTAAACGTCTGTATCCTATCTCCCCTGTCCCTCCTCTCCTCCAGAGTATACATGTTTAGGTCTTCCAATCTCTTCTCTTTCTTCTTTTGGTTCAAACCCCTTACCATTTTCGTCACCTCCCTCTGGACCGCTTCAAGTCTTTTTCTATCCTTCACCAGATATGGCCTCCAAAGCTGAACACAATACTCCAAGTGTCCTCACCAATGACCTATATAGGGGCATCAACACCTCCCTTCTTCTGCTAGTTATTCCTCTTTCTATACAGCCTAGCATCCTTCTGGCTACAGCCACTTCTTATCACACTGTTTAGATGCCTTTAGATCCTCAGACACAATCGCTCCAAGGTCTCTCTTTTTGTCAGTTCTTATCAGCCTCTCACCTTCCAGCATAGATGGTTCCCTTGGATTTCTGCTCCCCAAATGCATCACTCTGCACTTTTTCGCATTGAATTTTAGTTGCCAGAGCTTAGAACATTTTCTAAATTTTCCGGATCCTTTTTCATGTTTTTCACTCCCTCCGGGGTGTCCACTCTCTTACAAATCTTGGTATCATCCGCAAAAAAGCTAACCTTACCTTCTAACCCAGGGATGCCCACACTTTTTTTGGCTTGCAAGCTACTTTTAAAATGACCAAGTCAAAATGATCTACCAACAACAAAATTTTTAAAAACACAAAGCACACTGTACGCAGAGAAAATGTTAATTTATATTTGGGTTTTATTTCAAAGAGGTCAAGGCAGATGACTTTAAAATATGCAATGTCACCTCAGTAACAACTATACAAAAATAGACAAATATACCCCCTCCCCTTTTACTAAACTGTGATAGTGGTTTTTAGTGCAGGGAGCTGCGCTGAATGCTCCACGCTGCTCCCGACGTTCATAGGCTCCCTGCGTTAAAAACTGCTATTGCGGTTTAGTAAAAGGCAGCCATAGTGTAATCGACTCAAGTTGCCCTTGCGATCTACTGGTCGATCGCGATCGACCTTTTGGGCACCCCTGTTCTAACCCTTCAGCAATGTCGCTCATAAACATATTGAACAGAATTGGTCCCAGCACTGATTCCTGAGGCACTCCACTACTCACCTTTCTCTCTTCTGAGCGAATTCCATTAACTACCACCCTCTGGCATCTGTCCATCAATCAGCTTCTAATCCAGTTCACCTCTTTGGGCCCTAACTTCAGCCCATGGGGTTTAAGAGCCTTCTATAAGGAACCATGTCAAAGACTTTGCTGAAATCTAAGTAAATTACATCTAACACAAGTCCTTGATCCAATTCTTTGGTCACCCAGTCAAAGGATTCAATCTGATTCGTTTGGCATGATTTACCTTTAGTAAACCCATGTTGCCTCAGTGGTTCTGAGGCAGTCCAAAATTTCAGTATACATTTGCAAGCAAGGAGACACACCTTACGACACCACTGGGGCCCCCTCTTAGGGAGACCTTGAAAAGCTCCTGGTATATCAAGTACCAGTCGTTCCACAGTGCCCATAAAGGTGTACCGTAATAGACGTTGTATATAATTCCCTATAGATGTCCAAAATGAGCGAATAGTCTAGCAGTCCCAGAAGGAATAAGTGAAGGTATTAGGTTCTCTACCACATTTAAGACAGAGAGGAGAATTGATGCCTCCAATTTTATGCAACTGCACTTGCGTATAATAGGCCCTATAAAGCACCCTGGCATAGCACTCCTGAAATATTGCTCCCATTATCAACCTAAGGATCCCTATCATGGTGCCCAAAATATTCCAATGACTGAGATCCTTATGTAACTCTTGTCCCCGTTTCCATTGTATCATGCAACACTGACACAGAGTTATGAAAGGCCTCCACGCCCATGAAGAAATCACAGAGTCTCTTCCCTACAGGCTGGCCAATCATCTCCTGCAGGAGAAAACAGATGTAATGTTTAGCCTGGCAATAAGCAAAAATATCTTCCCAGCGACTTCCTAACTGATCCCCAAATGCTATCATGGTCTTTAATTGTCCCTCCAGAGTTAGCAAATGTTCCACCCATCTAACGTTTTGGTTATCCCAGTCTAAAAATATAGGGTTATCATCACTGGGAGGAAAAGCAGTATATTCCCCCTTAAGGGTAATTCATAGTTTATTTAAATTTTTATTAAACGCTTATCCAAAGGTACAAAGCATTGTACATAGTAATTTGAAATAGCTAGGAGATGGACATTTAGATAATTAAACATAAACCAACAAAACAAACTTACTTATGACATGAAAACATTGGGGAAAAAAAGGAAGAACTACAATTTCTTAGAAAGAATACATAAAAGGAAAATACAATAGGGAAGGGAGACAAATTAAGTAGTACGGAAGTAAGTACATATGTAAAAATCAGTTATAGGCATCTTTAAAAAGCAAGCATTTTAGGCTACTTTTAAATTTCTGCAAGTTTTGTTCAGCTCTGAGGTATAGAGGGAGAGAGTTCCAAATTAGAGGGGCAGTGACTGAGAAGATGAGAGTATGTATTAAATTCCCCCACACTGCCCTCATAGATTTCCAAAGTACACTATTCCGAAAGGATGCAGGAACATCTCTACTAGGTGTATGTAATAGACTATATCTATATAAAGTGTGAGAGGAATAAAAAGCTGTTTCATAATCCAGGGGGGTTTATTGACTCTCCCCCAGCAACCAATCCTTTAAATGCCATAATAAACAAGTGTCATTATAAAGTCCAAAATTTGGGAGACCAAATCCCCCCTGCAGCCAGCCACCCATTAAATAAAGATAGCGAATCTCAATTTACAGTGATTCCAACAAAATCTAGAGCTAGACGGGTGAGATCCTTCTTCAGCAATTATATGAGAAGCATTTGCATCACATATAACCATACGGATCAAAGCTATGTGTCCCAACAACATCAAAGGAAGATCCCCCATGCCTTAAATTGAGTTTTCATGTCTAGAAGGAGTTTGGGAATATTAACAGAATAGAGTTGAGATGTAGAAACCAGTAGCTGCACACCCAAATACCTAAAGGAGCCTGATGCCCAGCGCAATGGAAAGGAATCACCCTATTGATTCCTTAACTCCAGTGAGGAAGGTAAAGTCTCTGACTTAAGAAGATTTAAAAGAACCTCAGGAATGAGAGGATATAGGATGAAGTTAAGAGGTGATAGGCTCAGGAGTACTCTAAGGAAATACTTTTTTTACAGAAAGGGTGGTGGATGCGTGGAATAGTCTCCCAGAGGAGGTGGTGGAGGCAGAGACTGTCTGAATTCAAGAAATCCTGGGATAGGTACATGGGGAACTCTTAGAGAGAGGAAGAGATAATGGTTACTGTGGATGGGCAGGCTGGATGAGCCATTTGGCCTTTATCTGCCATCATGTTCCTTTGTTAGCCCGCAAAGTCACTATATTCCTCAGTATTTTCTAACAAAGCCTCCAGGGAGCATCAAGGGTCTGTAATGTGAACTAAAAGATCGTCTGCAAAAGTGGCAAGTTTAAAACAATGGCCCCCAACTTGGACACCTTTAATATCTAAATTGAAATTAATATCTCGTATCAGGGGATCAGAAGTCAAGATGAACAACAGAGGTGAGAGAGGGCATCCTTGTCTAGTGTCCATATGAATTTCAAAGAGAGAAGATCTACAATCAACCCAGAGAGCCGCTTGTAGAATAGCATAGAGCGCTCGAATAGCTGATATGAAATGTCCTTCAAATCCATATTTGGACAAAGTGGCAAACAAATAATCCCAATAAACTATCAAATGCCTTCTCAGCATCAAAGCTCTAGTGCAGCAATCTAGGGAAGTCAGAATCTTCCTCAGGTTTTTGGCCATTGATCGACCCTTAACAAAGCCTACTTGGGACTCATGCATAATCTATGGGAGGACCCTAGCTAAACGATTAGGCAGAATTTTTGCTAAGAGCTTGACAACAAAATTAAGTAAAGAGATAAGGCGGTATAATTCTGGAGGGGTAGGGTGCCTTCCAGGTTTCAGAACTATTATCTGAGCCACATTGAGATGTTCTGGCATAGCTTCAGCATTAGTCATCACATTGAACATGTCAGAAATAGGACGCAAGATTTCAATTTTCATATGTTTGTAGAACTCAGCCCTATGCGGTCTTCAGGGTAGAACTCTGCTCGATAGCCAGCTTTACCTCCCCTTCACAACTGGGTACATTCAATTTCCCAAGTTGTGCCTCAGTGAGATGCAGGAGGTCAAGCCAATCCATATAAAGTTCCTCCGACAGCCCCAACTCTGAGGGAGGGGGAGAACATAAAGGTTCGTGTAAAATTGTTGAAATACCTCACAGATCTCTGTGTCACTGGAAACCCACCCTGTCGCCTCAATTCTAAGTTGCAAAATTTTCTTATGACTCTCCCTATGAAACACCAAATACTCCCAAATTTTCCCTACTTTATGGCCATGAACGTAAAGCTGGTATTTATAGTAGGCCAAAGTCTTAGATGTCCTCTGATGGATTAGCTCTTTTAATGCTGTCTGTAGCGACATCAAATTTTGCTTGTGAGCCACGGTAAAATGAAGTCTAAAAGTATGGCAAGCCTCCAAAAGTTGACAAGACAAACGTAATAGCTCCCAGTCTCAAATTTTCCTAACATGATTAATATAACTAATGATGTCACCATAGAGGACCGCCTTTACTGTTTCTCAATACAAGCCTGGGTTCTCATGTTGATAATGATATTGATAATCTTAACAACATTTCATGAGATAATCTGAGAATTTAGGGTCAGTCTGCAACCAGAAAAAAATATACCTAATAATGACTGGAACCCGACCCAGTCCTCGCTTTCCAATCTAACCACACCCAAGAATGATCTGAAATTGTATAAGGCCCAATCTCCACCTGGAGAACCCCCGAAAAAAGGCATCTAGAGACCAACAAATAATCAATATGGGACTGGGTAGAGTGTGACAAATATGTAAAGTCCTTCTCTCCTGGATACAAGATCCATCAAACATCAGTGAGATCCAATAGCTGACACAGGTCCTTAGCCTCAATCAGAGAACCTGCAGCTGGAGGGTGGAATTTATCTAGTGAGGGATCCCATGCCAGATTAAAATCTCTCCCCAAAAGCATTGGTAAATGAGTGTGAGCCAAAAGTATATTCCGCATAAAACAATTTATCATACGTATTGGGAGCGTAAATGCAACCTAAGAACACCTTAACACCCGCTATTACAGCCGTGCAGAAAACATAACACCTCCAGAGTCACTGACCACAAAAATAATCTGAGTTGTCACGGCTTCACGACAAAGTATGGCTACTCTACACTGCTTCCCTGTCGCTGCAGCTGCTATGCAACATTCCACCCAGCCTTAGCATAGTTTAATATGTTCCATGTCAGTAAATAAGTAAGTAAGCAACACAATGGCTGCTTTCATTCTCTTTAGATTTTGTTAAATTTTCATCCGCTTTACAGGGGAACATTCCAAGTCACTATCCTCACCATTCACCCAGCATAAAAGTGGGAAAAGAAAAATCTGAGAGTGAAATGTAGTATATAATTGCTGAAGTGCCATCCCAGCCTCCAGCACCCAGCATAATTAAGGCTGTTCCACAAAGTTTTTTTTGTTCACTAAATTTTTAATTTTTTTTTTTTAAAGTATACATGTGCACACAAAATTAAAATATTTAAAAAAAAACCTGTTTTCTGTAGTATTGCCTTTTTCTTGTGTTCGGTACTGCTGAGTTGTTGTTCTGTCACCTATCTGGAACCAGCATCTCCTCTGAGGATCTGGATGTTTGCTATTATCCTATGTGTGAACAAATGAAAGGAAGCAAAATTCTAACCTACCTGGATGAATGCAGGCTAAAGTCAGTGTCTTCTTAGGCTAAAGCCATGTATTTCTAATTAAATGTGCAAAAGAACAGATAATTTTTTTATCCCTAAACAATTCCCGCCCCCAGGAAAACCCCCACACACCAAAAAAAATGCTTTTGATATGAAATCAGCTCACAGAGTTTCAACACACACATTCACACAATATCTGAGCAACCTCAGCTTTATCCGTATATCAAAGTATTTTTGATTCAGAAATAATCAAACTTCTTAATAATTATCTCACAGTCTCCTCACACAGAGCCTACTAGTATACAGTATATCAGGAATACTGACTGGAAACAGCTCTGCACTTTAGAACTTTTTAGAATTCTAAGACAAGAGATCACTCTTAAGACTAGACCAGGGGTGTCAAACTCAATCGCATTAAGGGGCCAAAATCTAAAACATAGGCTAAGTCACAGGCCAGACCCCACCCAATCTCTGCCCCAGACCTTGCCTCCAAAATAGTACTAATTGTAATACCATTTTTTCCATTCATTTTTCATATATACATACAATATAATCTTAACAACACATAACGGTTAACCACAAAATTAAACTACACAAAGCACACTGTATGCTTCTCATCATTCATTCCTACCAGAACACAGATAACCCCTATGCAAATACAGGTCCACAAACTAAAAATACTAATATATACAAACGAAACCCTAATATTCAAGACTCTGCATGCAGTACAACCCCAGAGAAATAGAAATAAATGCATTTCTTCCTGAACAGTGCAAAACATAGACAGCAGATGTAAATTCTCAAAATTGACACAATTTAATCACTAAATTGAAATAAAATCATTACCCCCTACCTTTGTTGTCTGGTGATTTTTTTTTTTCTTCAGACCATCTTTTCCCAGTCACTGGCTGCACTTCTTTCAGTCTGTGCTCTTAACTGTGTATCCAGGGTCACCTTATCCATTTGCTGTTTTTCTCTCCTTCACTTTCTGCCATACATCCATCTTTACAATAGCACTAACAAATCTCCTAATTATCAAACCATATTATAAAAGCAGTCACAGATTGATATTGCTCCCATATGCTCAGAGATATAAAAGCTCTATTGGGGTTTTTTTTTGGCCCCCCCTTGCGGAGCTTATTGTCTAGTCATAGCCTATGTTTGCTTTTCAATCAATAGCTGTTTTGCATCAATAACTGTTTTGCATTAAGACGTTGCTTCTAATGTATTGTCAATATTGCTTTATATAACTGACCAACTGATAAGGCAAAAAAGTCACTTATTTTGGGTAAATATTGTGGTCCCTCTTGGGTAAGTATGGGGGTCCCTTTTGCCTTATCAGTTGGTCAGTTATATAAAGCAATATTGACAGTGCATCAGAAGCAATGTCTTAATGCAAAACAGCTATTGATTGAAAGCAAACATATGCTATGACTGGATAATAATCTCTGTGAAATGGGCCAAAAAAAACCCCCAATAGAGCTTTTATATCTTTGAGCATATGGGAGCAATATCAATCTTTGACTGCTTTTATAATATGGTTTGATAATTAGATTTGTTAGTGCTATTGAAATTTGTGGTATACATTACAGTATACTGTTTCTCATCTCTTTGTTTTACAAGTATACCCTGCATTGGTATTGTTGACTAAGTATACATCCATCATTAACTTTTAACATTCAACTTTCTTCCATTTCTCTGCTTTCTTCTCAAAATCTATCTACTTTCCATGTCTTCCCTTCCCATCTATCCATGTGTACCATCTCCTCCCTCTTTCTTCTCCTCTATCCCCAACTATCCATAAGAAGCATTTCTTGTTATCTCTTCCCTGCCATACCCATTGCTGTGCACCATTTCCTCCATTTCTGTGCACCATCTCATTCCTCTCCCATGGTCAGACAGCTCTGTCTTCCCCCTTCCCCCTCCCATGGTCTGGCATCTCTTTCTCCTTCCCTCCCTCTTTCCGAGGTCTAACATTTCTCTCCTTCTCTCCTCTCCTTTCTGCAGTCTAGCACAGTGGCGTACCAACGGGGGGGCAGACCACTTGGGTGCACGCTCCAAGAGGATGCACAGCCGGCCGGGTCCGGAAGCTCCCGCGCTGCTGAAAACGGTACCTCAGTGCGGCAGCCGTACATATTTCAGAGCAGAGTCGGCAGCCACGCTGAAGTGCACGAAGGTCCCACGATGACTACTTCTGCTGCCGCTGCTTCAGAAAAGGTAAGTGACATCAAAGGGGGGTGGACCGGCAGCCGCAGTCATTGCGGGACCTTGCCGCAACTCCCTGTGTCTGTCGACCCAGCCCCGCTCCGACGTCACTTACCTCTTCTGGAGCAGCGGCAGCAGAAGTAGTCATCGCGGGACCTTGCTGATTTTGATGGAGAGAGAAAGAAGCATAGCAGGGTGGTGGAAGGAGAAAAAGGGGGTCAAGGAGGTATGGAAGCATGGCGAAGGGTGAGAAAGGGGGTCAGGGTGGTATTAAAGTGTGGTGAAGAGTGAGAAAGGGAGTCAGGATGGTATGGAAGCATGGTGAAGGGTGAGAAAGGGGGTCAGGGTGGTATGGAAGCGTGGTGAAGAGTGAGGGGATCAAGGTGGTTTGGAAGCGTGAAAAGTGAGAAAGGGGATCAGGGTGGTATGGAAGTATGATGGGTGAGAAATGGGGTCAGGGTAGTATGGAAGTGTGGTGAAAGGTGAGAAAGGGTGGTATGGAAGTGTGAAGGATGAGAAAGGGGGTCAGGGTAGTATGGAAGCGTGGTGAAGGTTGAGAAAGGGGGTCAGGGTGGTATGGAAGTGTGAAGGGTGCTGAGGTGCAGGTCCAGTTGTACAGTAGGGCAGGAGGACCCGGACCTGGCCAGCTGTGCACCCCCCAAGGCGTGCACCCAGGGCAGACCCCCCCCCTCTTGGTACGCCACTTCAGAGTCCAGCTTCTTGATGCTTCAATTTAATCTTTGTCTACGTATTTTTATTCTATCTCCCCATTTACAAAACTGTAGAGCATTTTTTAGCGTTGGCATCTGAGCTGTTACCACCATGGCTAAAAACCATACTACAGTTTTGTAAAAGGGGGAGGGGTTAGTTTGTGATTACATACTAGGCAAAGGTGTTTTCTGTGTTCTGTGTGTTCGAAAAGACATGGTTTTCTGTTAGGATTGACGGTGTAGGATTGATCTGTACTAGTCTCGCTTGTTTAGTTTTACAATGGGTTTATTGATGTACTGCTCACTGCAGTATGTAAGATGCTGCCTTTTTCATAGGTACACTCTTGTGTGACGTGTGGATTGTTACTAAAAATCATGTTTTTCATACAGATGGGGGGGTGTCAAAAAATGATGGGCCCTGGCCCCAGGTGCCACATATGCTAGGTACGCCACTGGTCTAGCATCTCTCCTCCCTGTGATCTGGCATCTCTCTCTCTCTCCCCCCTCCTTTCCTTCCATTCCATGGTCTGGCATCTCTCTCTCCTTCCCATTCCAGTGGTCTGACATCTCTCTCTTCCCCATGCATTTGTACCTCACTCCTATCCCACTACCATGCCCACTAATTATCTCTCCCTCCCTCTCTCTGCCCAACAGCTGTCTTAAGAGGCATAGGGTATGTTAAAGGGGACGAATCCTTGAAACAGCTTGGATGCAAAACATGTCGGAAGAAGTCCTCGCCGACATTTAAGCTAAGATTTATGTATATGAATAGCGCATATGCAAAACACATATGAAAAACATGTATCTATATATATAAAAATTTAAAACACTGAAATAAATAGAATTAGAATCCTATATAATAAAACCCTAGCCACGCATGCGCTCTCCTGACTGTGTGCTTCCATGATCTGTAGGTCTGTGGCCACAGGAGTGCGCATGCGCGCATGTAAGGATCGGCCAGGTAACAGCTGCGACTTCCCCCCGCCCCCCCTCGCCGCCGAGCCTAGGCACACCATTAACACCCCGCGAATACCCCCTCCCCCTCCCCCTAGGCACACCAGTAACACGCCCCGCCCCTCTGTCCGCACGCGTGAGTTCTCATTCTTTGCTCTTCGTTGCTTTGGTGAAGTGGGAGAGGCCAATTGAACCGCCCTTCGGTTGCTCAGCAACAGGAAGCTGCCAATTGTGGGAGGTGAAAGAAGCGTTCCGGCATGCTACACAGCGAAGGGGAGCTGCCGTTTGTTATCACGCGCATGGTGCAGAAGCTAAGGGGCTCCACATTGCAGAATCAGTTGGAGTGGCAGGCCCGGGTGAGTGTGGCCTGGCCCGATTCGTTGTGCTTCAGTTGCTGGGTGGCGGTGGGGGAGGAGATGCTAGGAGATGCTACAAGCTGTGCTAAGAGCTGACGAAACGGTTTTTGTATTTGAAAGGAGAAGAGCTGGGGCTGCATTGTTATAATCCTTATGCCAGGCAGCTCTTATTGGGAGGCAGGCAGGCAGGCTGGCATGGGGGGGGTTCAGTGAAAGGGGGATGGGAAGCAGGCAGGGAGGCTGGCATCGGAGGGGGGTGGGGGGGTTTCATGGAAACATGCTGCTCAGGGGGATGGGAAGCAGGCTGGAATCGGGGAGGGGGGGTTCAATGGAAGGGGAATGGGAGGCAGGCAGGCTGGCATCGGAGGGGGGTGAGGGGTTTCAATGGCAGGCAAGCAGGCTGGCATCAGAGGGGGTGGGGGGGTTAATGGCAGGCAGGCTGGCATCGGGGGTGGGTGGGATGGTTTCCATGGAAACGTGTTGCTCAGGGGGATGGGAGGCAGGCAGGCTGGCATGGGGGAGTTTCAATGGAAGGGGGATGGGAGGCAGGCAGGCTGGCATTGGAGGGGGGGTGAGGGGAGGAAGGAGGCACTGGGGGCACTAAGGACATAGAAAGGGGCACTGGGGGCACTAAGGACATAGGAAGGGGCACTATGGACATAGGAAGGAGGCACTAAGGACACAGGGAGATTCACAGACAGAAAAAAATGACAGACAGGCAGCGTGTAAGGAGAGAGAGAGAAAGGGAAAAAAAATACCCAGACAGACAGACATCTACTCTAGCATCCGTTAATATAACGGGCTTAAAGACTAGTATTTAATACAAGACTGAAGAAGATGGTGTGGTAAAATTCATACCAAGGGTGCACCGCTGAGCTCTAAAAAAGTGGAAAAAGCTATTTTTAATAATATCTAGTGAACTCTGCATTTATATATATCATACATTAAGTTGATGCTTAGCAGGTTCAATAAAGTTATATAGAAACACACCAACTAAGAGAACGTTATCTTATGAATAATAGTGGACCATGTATTTTAAAAAGGTTTTATACCTTATGACCACCAGATGACAGCAACATCTAAGCTAGAACAGGGCTGTTCTTATATCCAACAGCATAGATTTTCTTTTTTCCCACGTCAACACAGACTAGAAAGAAAAGTGCACGGAACCTAGGACAAGATCGTAATTATGTAGAAATGTTTCAACTATGTTTTGCTTAAAAATCTGTGAGCCTTATATTCAAAAGGAAATATACAGACTTCTGCAAGATTCATATGTTTATTTCCCTTGACTGCAGCTACCACTAGATATTTCCCTTAGTTTTAGCACAATTTCTGCCCTAACTTTGTCAATTTAGTGATATGGAGTGTCTGTGTTTTATTTAAACACTGCAGCTGATCACAGAGTTTAAATGTTGTTCTGTATGGCCAAGGTCTGCAATAGGATGGGTATGTCAGATGAGATAGTAAAAAATGAGGCATGATTTAAAAAAAAAAAAATAATGGAGTAGTTATGATTTGGGCATGTGGAATTTAAGACAAAAAAGAAGTAAAGACTTATGCCAAATCCAGCATGGGAGAACCGAAGCTGATCCTGGACAGACTTTTATGGTGTGTGGCCCGCAAATGGTGGGAGATGGGTGAGGTTTAAGCAACTGCAGTGTGTTAGATCATTTTATGATCACATGCTGTGAGGGCGGGGGGGGGGGGGGGGAAGGGGGGGTTCAGTGCATCTTAGTGGGAGGAGGATAAGGCATCTTGATTGGTAAGTTGAATACGGTCAGCAATATTTGGAGGCTTGGCTATAATCACATATCAGCCACATCATGTTTAGTTACTTATATGGTTGGTGTGGGAACATGGGCGACTGGGGCCTGCGTAGGGTGGTAGGCACAGCTCTGGCCACCTTGTTGGAAAAACTGGATGGACCAAGAGGGTCTTTTTCTGATGTCATTGACTGTGTTTCTGTGTATGACAGTCTCACTTTAAGATTACTGCTCATGAATATGTATGATCTGCCTCGTGTATGTAAGTGCATTTCATACATATTTATTAAGAGTATTTTGGAATCCAGACCAGTTTGCAGCCCTGAGGCTGGGAGCTGGATACACCTCTACTACAGCAGTTTAGGAGGAGGGGGGGGTGAGAACTTTTGTGCATGAAATAGGAGCGATAGTATGTGATGATCTTAAGGTAGCCAAACAGGTTGAAAAGGTGACGTCGAAAGCTAGAAGGATGCTAGGGTGCATAGGGAGAGGTATGACCAGTAGGGATAAGGAGGCATTGATGCCCCTGTATAAGACGGTGACGGGACTTAAGTGCGCGCCGACAAACGAGCACCGACAATTCAGCGTAAGACTTCAGCGCACTGCAGTAAATCCTTCTTTAAAAGGGCTCCGACAAGGGGTGTTGGGGGGAACCCCCCCACTCTATTTAATAGAGATCGCGCTGCCATGTTGGGGGATGTGGGGGGTATAACCCCCCACATTATACTGAAATGTGGGTATAACCCCCCACATTATACTGAAAACTTAACTTTTTCCCTAAAAAATAAGTTTCCAGTATAATGTGGGGTTACAAACCCCTAAACCCCCCCAAAACGCCAGTGCGTTCACTATTAAGGGATAACGAACTTTAATAGCTGGTGCTTAGATACATTAAGCCTATTTGTTAATTTAATTCTTCTTTAATTTTTCTCTCATATATTTTCTTGAATGACCACCCCCAAAAATTGAGGTCTAAGAAGGGGATAAAGGAATATTTTTATTTTCATACGTATGAGTTTATAATACTTCTGTGTTGTTTGCCTCCCTGTGTTTATTGTAGCAAGATGTATTCTTGTAAGTTTTGTTGAATATAGAAATAAACAATTAAAAAAAAAAAAAAAAAAAAATAGGGAAAAAGGTAAGTTTCCAGTATAATGTGGGGTTACAACCCCCTAAACCCCCCCAAAACGCCAGTGCGTTCACTATTAAGTTGAGTAGGGGGTTCCCCCACACCCTGTCGGAGCCCTTTAAAAGAAGGTTTTTCTGCGGCGTGCTGAAGTTTTGCGCTGAATTGTCGGAGATGGAAAGGGATTGGGACTTGTAAATTGTAACCCGTTATCTGTATGTTATGTATGTTTAACCTGTAACCCATTCTGAGCTCTTTGGGGAGGACGTGCTAGAAAAACAAATTAAATAAATATACTGCTTTTTTGTAGTTTTACAAAAGTGCTCAAAGTGGTTTAGAATACAGGAGGTACTTCAAGCATTTTCTCTAACTGTCCCGGTAGGCTCACAGTCTACCTAATGAACTTGGGGCAGTGGAGGATTAAGTGATTTACCCAGGGTCACAAGGAGCAGTGCAGGGCTTGAACCCACAAGCTCAGAGTGCCAAGGCTGTAGCTCGAACCACTACACCATACTCTCCTCTGATGGAGGCCAGGCTGAAGGTTTGCGATTCCCGCGCTCACTAGGGCATCTTAACATCGATCCTGTCTTTAGAGCAGGGGTTCTCAACCTATTCCTCAGCCAGGTTTTCTAGATACCCCTAATGAAAATGCATGAAATACCGGTTAATACTGGTTTAGTGTGGACGGTATCGGGACTGCTCTTGTACTTGTGTTCTTTTTTTTAATTTATTTATTTATCTTTATTAGCAATTGCAAAAGGCACACACAGCCAGTAGGAAGAAAGCGCAGAAAAATACAACAGCCAGAGAAAACAAGTGAAAACCAGAACAGCATCATGTGATTCATAGTATAGAAACCCTATGGCTGGATGCCCATCACAATTAACAGTTTTAAATAGCAAAACCCCCAAGCAAACACACAGACCGCATACGCCCGGCTCCAAGTCTCAAGTCATACCCCCAAACAACCGAACACACAGTGACAACCACACAAGTACAACCACCCAGGTGCAGCCCCTCCAGGGAAGAAGAAGAGAAGAGAACGGCATCCACTCCAAAAAGAGTCAAAGCAAGGGTTCCGCGTTCTCCGTCTCCAAGCCGGGACATAAAGTTAAGGCCCGGTTCCATAAAGCTTTATAACACCGGTGAGCAAGGGTCCCAGACCCGATTTGATTGAGGGAGGGCTTACGTTACTTGTGTTCTAATCCACAGTTTTATCTGCTGACACGAACCATGCAGTCTGTAGCAGCAGGTGATTTTGAGTAGGGTTACCATATGGCTCCAGATAAAGGAGGATGGATTGAGACTTCAAGGTTTTAATTCCACTGCTTTCAGTGGAAGTAAAACCCAGATGTCTCAATCCATCCTCCTTTTTCTGGAGCCATAAGATAACCCTATGAATATATATGCTATGTTTGGTTTTATATTATGTGTGTTTATTCTGTTGTCTACCATAGAATAAGGTGAATTATAAATAAACCATAATTTTGCATGCATTGTCTCCACTGTATGCCAACTATCTCATATATATTCATTATGGGTGTCCTGAAAACCTGATTGCCCAGGTGTGTCTCAAGGACTGGGTTGGAACGCCTTCAATAGAATGTGATTCACTAAGGTTTTTCTCCCATCCTTTTTAAAGATGCCTACGATCGGTAACAACTAGATCGCACGTCAAAGGAAGAGCATTCCCCTCCCTCGCGTGCTGACCCTTTTATGGCTTCCTTTTCTTTAACAAATTGTATTTCACTCTTAATCCTTTTGTTTCCTGTACGTCAATTTAGTCTAATTATTTAATGTTTTCCCCTTGATTGTAATGACTTTAATTCTGTGAACCGCTTAGACAATTTTTTAAGCGGTATTTCAAATCTCAAATAAAACTTGAAAAACTTGAAAACCCGTAACTTAGGTTTGTTGTGAAATCCTAGTTTAGAGGTTACAAATGCTGGAACAGTGGTAACTAATTACAATGTTTTTACAATTACAATTATTTTGAGGGTGGAGCTGAACTCTACCAAGTAGGATGCATTTATTTGACTGGGAGAGGCTTGGGACCATCCCTTTTAAACTGTCTTGGTTGTGAAAGGTCCATCTATCCCTGTCAGGCTGCAGCACAACATATACATTCTGTAATTTGCAGCACAAGGGGAAAAAATTTGATCTACAACTTATGCGTTGTGTAGATTTGCAGAACAAGGGGAAAAATTTTGATCTACAACTTGGCTGGTGCCACAGAGTTCTTTTGTTGGATTTATTTCTAACAAAACATTTGCCCAAAAGGTCTTTTTATGTACCTTGCAAAACATATATTTTACTGTATTTGTCATTTGTAATGACCATGACAAGGCATAAAATGCCAAAAGATCTCTCTTTTTTTTTTTTTTTTTTGTAGTCACTACTTGGCGCAGATTTAAGTAAGCAGAGTCTAATGCATGCATTACAGAGGTAAGGTAACAACACATCTGATGTTGTTGTTTATGCGATATACCACCCTATCTTGGAGAAGTTCAAAGCAGTGTACAATTTTTTTTTTTTTTTAAATCAGATAGTCTAAGTATTTTCACTATCTATCTAGGTGGGCTTACAATAGAGAATTACATAGAAACATGATGGCAGGTAAAGGCCAAATGGCCTATCCAGTCTGCCCAACCACAGTAACCATTATCTCTTCATCTCCCTAAGACAGTGATTCCCAAACCTGTCCTGAGGGACCCCCAGCCAGTCAGGTTTTCAAGATATCTCTAATGAATATGCATGAGAGAGATTTGCATACCTATCACTTCCATTATATGCAAATCTCTCTCATGCATATTCATTAGGGATATCTTGAAAACCTGACAGGCTGGGGGTCCCCCAGGACAGGTTTGGGAACCACTGCCCTAAGAAATCCAACGTGCCTATCCCAGGATTTCTTGAAATCAGACAAGGTCTCTGTCTCCACCACCTCTACCAGGAGACTGTTTCACGCATCTACCACCCTTTCTGTAAAAAAGTATTTCCTCAGATTACTCCGGAGCCTATCACCTCTCAACTTCATCCTATGTCCAGTCTCATTCCAGAGCTTCCTTTCAAATGAAAGAGACTCATGCGCATTTATGACACGTATATATTTAAATATGTCTTTCATGTCTCCCCTTCTCCCGCCTTTCCTCCAAAGTATACAGACTGAGATCTTTAAGTCTGTCCCCATACGCCTTATGACGAAGACCACGCACCATTTTAGTAGCCTTCCTCTGGACCGACTCGGTCCTTTTTGTATCTTTTTGAAGGTGCGGCCTCCAGAATTGTACACGGTATTCTAAATGAGGACTCACCAGAGTCTTATACAGGGTAGCACTTGGCTCAAACCACAATGCTACTCCAGTCAGGGAGGGAAGATGGCAGTAGTTATTGTCATGACCCTGGCTAGCCAGAGGGGTGGATCCAGAAGCATAGCTAGGTAGGGTGCAAGGGGAGCAGTCACTCCCCTAAATTGATTTTGAATGAAAAGGTGCCTATGTGGATCAGCCCTTCAGCTTCACACATCAAATCCTAGCTATGCTTCTGGATCTCAGGCTAAATTTTACAGCTGACTTCTCTCCAGTGGCGGACCTAGGGTATGTGACACCCAGGGCCAATTATTTTTTTTAACACCCCCCCATATAAAAAAAAAATTTTTGTAATGTTATTTATTTGTTTTTATATCCCGTCCTCCCCAGAGACCTCAGAATGGTTTACAGTTTAATATTCACAGTGTTACAATATACCATTACATAGGGTTACAACCTCTCCAACCCCACTCTGGCATTGTGTTGTAAACAAAATAAACAAAAAAGACTTTTCCTCTCTCTGTTAAGTCCTAGCTCTTGCTCGCTGTCTAACACCAGCTCTGGCAGGATACACATTTCAGATCGGACATATTGTAATCACAAAAGAGAAAATACAATTATTTTTCTACCGTTTGTTGTCCAGGGACAGCAGGCAGATATTCTCTCAACCCTCCCACCTCCCTGAGGTTGGCTTCTTTGCTAGCTATCTGAACTGAAGACCATGAGGAGGGGATGCACCCTCTAGTGGAGCAGGAAGGCACACACATACGTGGTGCAGCACCAGCAAACTTGAAATCTTCAATCAAGTTTGCTTGAAAAGCTGTCCGCGTCGGGGCTCCGTGGATGACGTCACCCACATGTAGAGAATATCTGCCTGCTATCCCTGGATAACACCTGTTACGGTAAGTAACTGTGCTTTTTCTACCGTTTGTTGTCTGGTCATTTTATTATTCAAATCATGTTGGTCCCAGGGTCTAGTTTCTGTTTGTCTTCTGTTAACTCACTCACCAGGATCTCTTGCCCATTTGACGTTTTCTTCTTTCTCTGTGCTCACCATCTATCTTCCATCTCTGTATCTTCCCCTACCAACATTTCTGTCTACCATTTCTCTCTCTCTCTCTCACCCTGCCTTATGCCCTGGGTCAAATCTCTCTAGTCCCCTCCATGCAGCATCTCTCCCTTCCCTCCACCTTATGTCCAACATTTCTCCTTCTCTTTTCTCCTAGCTTGTCTCCCTCCTCTCCACCACATGCAGGATTTCTCTCTCTCACCCCTTTCTACCTCTTTATTGCATCTCCCTTCCTCTTCTCAAGCCCATGTTCAACACTTCTTCCGCTCTCCTGCCTGTGCAGCAGCTTTTCATCCCTCACTCCTATCCCCCTGAGTAGCAGTTTTCCATCCATTCCTCCCTCCCATCCTCCTGTGCAGCACCTCTGGACTCGACCAGCCCTCTCCCCCTCATCCCACCGTGAGATTTTTTGTGGCCTGTTCCACCTAGGCTTCTCTCTGCTTCATCATCAGTGACATGGCAGAGGAAAGGCCCTGGTGGGCCGTAAGAAGCCTGTTCAGAGCATTCTTTCATTGTTGGCAGCCTTAAGTCACTGCTCTGCCGACGTCGGGCCTTCCTCCTGCTTCTGGGAATGCAGGAACCGGTAGAGAGGAAGGCCCGATGCTGGCAGAGCAGTGAGTTCCTGGACCATGATGCCAACCCCGAGAGCACCCCCTTAAGATTTGTACCCGGGGCAGACTGCCCCCCCTGCCCCTTTGGTGCACCACTGCTTCTTCACTTTTCAAAAAGTACACAGATCAGGGGACAATTGATGAAATTACATGGAAACACTTTTAAAACAAATAGGAGGAAATATTTTTTTCACTCAAAGAATAGTTAAGCTCTGGAACTTGTTGCCAAGAGGATGTGGTAACAGTGGTTAGTGTGTCTGGGTTTAAAAAAGGTTTGGACAAGTTCCTGGAGGAAAAGTCCATGGTCTGCTTTTGAGACGGACAAGGGGGAAGCCACTGTTTGCCCTAGATTTAGTAACATGGAATGTTTCTACTATTCAGGTTTCTGCCATGTACTTGTGACCTGAATTGCCTCCCTCTCCTATTGTGTACTGACAGGAACAATTGGGAAAAGTAATTTTGGGAAAAATAATTTTGTAAAATGCTTAGAAATTATGATTTGTGTTTAATCAAAAATTTAATAAACTTGAAACTATGGAAACGGGACACTGGGCTATCTGGACCATTGGTCTAACCCAGTATGGCTATTCTTATGTTCTTGTGAAAGCATCACATATGTATCACTTGGCTATGCAATTCCAAATCAGTCATGATAGTGGTGATCCTTTTATTTGAGAATGATCTGTGTTGCCAATTTTACGTAAAAAAAATATAGTCTTAGTATAACAACTAAGGGGTCTCAAGACTGCTTTTCACAAGATAAGTGCATTAGTAATCCAGCGATCATTTTGGCATTTGAATTTTTAAAAAAACTACGCCAACCCTGCAAGATAATTTTACAAGTAATATACATGATTTGCCAGTGGTCAGAGAGTGATCATTTATGAAGTATATGCAGTGACTGGATGGTAAACTCTTTTCCCAAGAGGAGGTTTTCACCCCCCTCTTCAGAGTTTCGTTTCTCTGAGCATACAACTGAAGCATTTTTCGCTCTCTCCTCACTGGTAATTATAACTATCATAGTCAGTTTTCTACTATATAGAATATAGGAATGGCAGAATTTACATGCTACATGATAGTCTTTTGAGGAGGACATAATTATGAATGGGGTAATATGGAAGAGAGAATGGAGGTTCTATGATTGTGCTGGTACATGGCTTGGTAATAGGACTCCTAAATCTTTGTAGCTGAAGCAAAGGAAAATTAAAGGGCAAATTCTATAAGAAGCACCCAAAAGCTAAGCACCTAATTAGGCACCGTTCAGCGCGATTCAAGTCAAATTGGGCGCTATTTAATGAATCATGCTGAGCGGAACCTATTTTGGAGGCGCCCAAGAAATAGGCCAGCTCTAGGCACAACTAAAACTTAGGTGTCTAGCTGAGCGCTTAAGAGCAGTGATTGTGCAACAAGGCGCCTAACATGTAGCCACGCCCATGTCTAACGTGCATAGCGCCTATTTTTTGAAGGCCGCCTAAATTTTTAGAGGCGCCTTGTTACAGAATTTCTCTTTCTTGCTAGGCACTTATGTTTCAATCAGTGCTGATTAAAAATCTTCATTGAGCTTGTTATTCAATTTATCCGAAATAGGTGGCGCTAGTTACAGAATTTGGGCCTAAGTGACTTGCCCAGGGTCACAAGGAGCTGCAGTGGGAATTAAACCCAGTTTTCCGGGTTCTCAGCCCACTGCAGTAACCGTTAGGTTGCTCTTCCCCTCCAATATTACCACTAGTCACAGTAGTAGATGAAAGAATAAATGATGCCAGAAGGAGGAAAGGATGAAGCTGGGGAAAAGGCCTTACAAAGCAGACAAGAAAAGCTGTAAAGAGAAGTTAAAGAATAACTAGGGGAAAAGACTGGCCAATAAAAGCACAACAAATATTTTTGTTCTATGAACAGCAGTGATATAAGACTCAGAACAAAAATGCCATAGCAATCTCCAAATACATTTTACACCCCAGGAAAAGCACAATGCAACACAGAAAATACAGAATTTATATATTTATTAGGATTTATATACCCCCTTCTTTGAAGGAATTCACTCAAGGCAGTGTACAGCAAGAATAAGTCAATCATAAGCAATAGACAATTACAAATATTCAAATTACAATCAAAGTATGGCATAGTATACTACATTACAATGTCAAATTGTAGAAACATGTGAGAGATCATCAACTACAAGAAAATATAAATCCTGATAGCAAAAGAAGAAAATACACTGCATAAGCTTCATAGAGCAAAGGTCCAACAGCCTCAGTGCATCATCACCCCACAGAGCTCTTTGGCCATACACTTTCGTTTTCCTTTCCCCTTCCCACCCCACCCCTCTCTTCCTCATTCCCCTTCCCACCCCAACCTCCTACGCTGGAATAGGAGCAAACCCTTCAAACCACCTTAAACAAAAAAATAATCATTTTTCATTTTGGGGGGTGAAATAAGACACACGAATCAGAAAGGAATGGTTTTATTTACGAAATCTGTGGTGCAGTGAGTTTAATAACTCTGTAGGTAATTGTTTCTATTAATAGTTTCACAGCTCAGCATGCTGAAGTGTTTTATCTTTATCTCTGCAGGACATAGCCACACTGCTTTGCATTTCACCAGTTCTAATGTATTCCAAGGGACATAAAAAGAGCCATCGCTCCACCAGCAGTAAAATAGAGACTCTCTCACCCCTCATTTCTCCCTGGCTGAACTGGTTTATATACAGATGACAACAGATTATTGAAGACAGGTTTCTCCGCTTTCCACTTATCTCTATGTCTAGCACTGGAAAAGTTTTCTTCCTGTGTGTGATTCATTCATACCACTTAGGTATTTAAATTTCTCTATCATATCCTTGTCTCTCCTATCCTCTTGTATAACCTCTTCCTGCCTGGATCAGTATTAGGTGAGCCATTACATAAAATATATTTATTTTTGTCGGTGGGTCCAGCATCCATTCACTAAAGGACAATTGGCACAAACAATCCATTCACTGGTACACAATAACTCACTCCAGGCCAGAATTAGGATTCTGAACTGAAAGGTTTACTCAAAATTAGATTCTTTAAACAAAATGGAACAAACCTTCACAAATATTACAGGAAAAGGCAGGAAAACAAAATGGCATCAATATATTTACTCTTATCTATGTTTTCAGGACTTTTGCCTTCCAGGCTGCCAAACTGAACCCATGGCTAGCCCAAATTGTCCTTGAGGCCCCCACCTACCTTGGGTTTAGAAAATCTCTTAAAACTCACCTATTCCATGGACAAGACACCTAACACCCCTCTCCAATGAACAACATTCTCCTCCTCCCCCCTTCCACCTCCCTTCCCAACCTACCCACCCCCTCCCCCCCCTAACCTACCCCCCTCTCTTCTCCTAACTTCATTCTACCTCCTTGCTCCAAATATTGTTCAATTGTTTTCGAACCACTTATTATTTATTGCTTGCCTCTAATATTGTTCAATTGTTTTTAAACCACTTGTAATTTTTTGTTAATCTAATGTAAACCGCCTAGAACTCCTTGGGTATGGCGGTATACAAAAAATAAAGTTATTATTATTATTATCTCCACTCTTTAATAACATAAGAATAGCCTTGCTGGGTCAGACCAATGGTCCATCAAGCCCAGTAGCCTGTTCTCACGGTGACCAATCCAAGTCCCTAGTTCCTGACAAAGGAGTAACAACATTCCATGCTACCGATCCACGGCAAGCAGTGGCTTCCCCTATGTCTTTCTCAATAACAGACTATGAACTTTTCCTCCAGGAAATTGTCCAAACCTTTCTTTAAAACCAGCTACGCTATCTGCTCTTACCACAACCTCTGACAATGTGTTCCAGAGCTTAACTAGTCTCTGAGTGAAAAAATATTTCCTTCTTTTGGTTTTAAAAGTATTTCCCTGTAACTTCATCGAGTGTCCCCCTAGTCTTTGTAATTTTTGACGGAGTGAAAAATTGAGTCACTTGTACCCGATCTACTCTATTCAGGATTTTGTAGACTTCAAGTTTCAAGTTTAATAAAGTTTTGATTTTGATCGCAAAATCTTAATTCAATGCAATTTACAAGTACTAGTAAAATTGGGGTAAAAAAAAGAAAAAACACATTAATCAAACAAGACAATTCACACACCTGTGTACCAGACAAACACAAAAGGGAGAAATAAAAAAGGATTAAATACAATTTGTAAATCAAATCTAAAAGGGCAAGGTAATGAAACAAAAGGATGGGGGAAAGGTTACCTGCTCAATTTTCGCTTATAGACCTTGCTATTACTTTAACGAGTATCCTGGGGATATAAAAATAAGCATAACTCAGTTAAAAGTATCCTTATTAAATTTTATTATTAAACTTGACTTCAATCATATCTCCCTTCAGCTATCTGTTTTCCAAGCTGAAGAGCCCTAACCTTTTTAGTCTTTCCTCATATGAGAAGAGTTTCATCCCCTTTACCATTTTGGTCGCTCTTCTTTGAACCTTTTCTAGTGCTGCTATATCTTTCTTGAGATAAGGAGACCAGAACTGAACGCAATACTCCAGGTGAGGTCACACCATGGAGCGATACAGGGTCATTATAACATTCTTAGTCTTGTTAACCATCCCTTTTTAAATAATTCTTAGCATCCTGTTTACTTCTTTGGCCGCCACTGCACATTGGGTGGAAGATTTCAGCATATTGTCTACAATGACACCCAGATCCTTTTCTTGGGCGCTAACCCCCAAGGTGGACCCTAGCATCCGGTAACTGTGACGCATCAGAAGAAAGGCTCTGCTGGGGCTGGCCGCGAGCTGCCTGCTTTGAATGCTTCCTCCTGTTGACCGGCTGCTGCTGCGGGTAAGGAAGGGAGTGAGGGAGCGAGGGGGGTTCGTGGCTGAGGACCGCCGTATGCTTCTGCTGCTTCGGGGCTCAAGAGAGGGAGGAGGGGTTTGCAGCTCAAGACCACAGCCATAATGGTGCTTCAGGGTGGGAGGGAAGGAGGGAATTGAGATCTGGCAGACACTCCTTGAATGGTACTGTATTATACACTAACACTCAGGCAACTAGACAAACAGTTATCCAGCATCGACCAATCACCATGGGTGCCGGATACCTGAGATTCTACTGTATTTAGAATTTATGCGTGTATCCTTTCAAGTGTATTCTATAAAGAGGTGGTGCGTAACTTCTACTGTGCAGAACCAAAAAGGGGCATTGGCATGGGCATTCTGAGAATGTATGTGCATCCTTATAGAGTATGCTCAATCTGTACCTAAGTAAGGCACAGGGATTTACACCAGGTTTTAGTTGCAGGTCTCGGTACCTAACTTTAGGCACAGTTTATAGAAAAACGTAGGTGTTTTTCTGCTCTGATATTTTTGGGGGTATTATATATATGGAATTTCCCCCTTATATATAGGTATTTTCTCTGTCCCTAGTGGACTCACAATATAAATGTTTGGGGTATTTTTGTACCTAGAGCAGGGGTAAGCAGTTCTGGTCCTCGAGAGTCACAGGCAGGTCAGGTTTTCAAGATATCCACAATAAAAATGCATGAGATAGATTTGCATCAGATATCCTGAAAACCTAAGCTGCCTGTGTCTCTCGAGGACCGAAATTGCCTACCCCTGACCTAGAGCAACAGAGGGTTAACTGACTTGCCCTGGGTCACAAGGAGCTGTGAGTGGGAATTGAACCCAGTTCCCCAGAATCTCAGCTCACTGAACTAACCATTAGGCTCCTCCTCCATTACAGGAAATACTAATCTTAAAATCTAAATACAGTATTCTAATTCTCCTCAAGAAGCAAGCAAGTGGATTGGGTGAGGCCACATTATAGGAAAATAAAGTCTGTTTCAACATATATCACAAAAACATTCTTTGCCAGTCTAACAAGGGAGTGTTGAAAAGTCTGCATTGCCAGAAATAATGACTACTTAGACAGTTGGCTTCAAAATTTCAGAGGCTGAACAGCAAGGCCAGGTTGCTGCATTGGTTTCATTAGATTACTTATTTTCTATATCCTGACACAAGCATGCTCATGTTTGCCATATCTCAAAAAAGATATAGAGTAATTAGAAAAGGTTCAAAGATCTACTTTTTATAGATTACGCAGGATTCGATCTATTTCAAAATTCTTATGCCCGAGATCACTAAATATTCTTATCCATTCTCTGGTGATTTCAAAAATAGATTACTGCAACTCTCTTTTTAAAGGAATCTCATTAAACGAAATTAAACGTCTTCAAATTATCCAAAATATCTCCATTAAACTTATAACCAAATCAAGAAAATTTGACCACGTTACACCACTTCTGAAAAATGCGCATTGGCTCCCAGTCATTCACCGGATAACATACAAACTCTGTTTACTTACCTTTAAAACTCTTTTATACAAAACCCCAGCATTTATATATAAATCATTAATTCCATATCATCCATCTAGAACATTAAGATCCAATGAGCAACATCTTTTAACCATTCCATCGCTTAAAATCATTAATACTAGATGGCAATTCATCTTTTCTGTGACCGCCCCACAGACGTGGAATTCCCTCCCAATTTATTTACGTATGGAGCAGGACCTCGGAAAATTTAAAAGTAATTTAAAAAACTTTCTTTTTAAAGATGCTTTTAGAAACCCCTAGGCCACAGATTACATATTATTAAACTATGTTTTAATTTGTCTTCCTATTATACTTTTCCTTAGTATTGTTTTACTATTCCTAGTTGTATTTTGCTATCCCTTCCCTCCCTATGTTTTTTAAATGATGTCTTAGTTTTTAACCTAATGTTACTATTCAAAGTTTGTATTGTATTGTTTATTTTGTAATTGCTAATGAATGTACAGTGGTGCCTCACATAACGAACGCCTCACACAACGAACGCTGCACACAACGAACTTCATGTCTTGATTCACACAACGAACTTCGTTTCACACAACAAACTTCACACAACGAACTTCGTTTCACACAACGAACTTCGTTTCACACAACGAACTTCGTTTCACACAACGAAGTCGCCCGAGCTGCCGATGTATTGCATCCTTCCGCGCAGGCACTGCAGGCAGTCGTTAGTCACTGCGCTTAACTGCCCTCTCTCACTGTATACAGTCGTCCTTTTAAGATAAACTCAATATTTTTTATATATCATGGCTTCTAAAAAAAGCAGGAAGGTGATTTTTGTTGAAATGAAACGGGAAATAATTAGAAGGAGTGAATGTGGGGTAAAACAGTGAGATCTCGTCAAAGAGTTTGGCCTCAGCAAGACCACCATTTTCACCATTTTGACAAATTTATCTTTTTTTATGTCATCTTAGCATATTTTATGCTGCAGAACGAATTATTTTTTTTAACATGTATTGTTATGGGAAAACGCGTTTCACATAACGAACTTTTCGCATAACAAACTTGCTCCTGGAACGAATTAAGTTTGTTGTGTGAGGCACCACTGTATTTTAAATTGTTCATCGCTTTGAAATCTGACTAAGCGATCAATCAAGAGACATATTAAACTTGAAACTTGAACTTAAACTTGAACCAAGATTATAAAGGGAATGGAACTCCTCTTGTATGAGGAAAGACTAAAGAGGTTAGGGCTCTTCAGCTTGGAAAACAGATAGCTGAAGGGAGATATGATTGAAGTCTATAAAATCCTGAGTAGTATAGATTATAGAACGGTTACAAGTGAATCAATTTTTTACTCTTATCAAAAGGCCCTTTGATTACATAGACTAGGGAACACTCAATGAAGTTACAGGGAAATATTTTTAAAACCAATAGGAGGAAATTTTTTTTTTTACTCAGAATAGTTAAGCTCTGGAACACATTGCCAGAGGATGTGGTAACAGTGGTTTGGACAAGTTCCTGGAGAAAAAGTCTATAATCTGCTATTGAGACAGACATAGAGGAAGCCACTGCTTGTCCTGGGATCGGTAGCATGGAATATTGCTACTACGGTATTTGGGGTTCTGCCAGGTCCTTAAACCTGGATTGGCCAATGTAGAAACAAGATACTACACTAGAAGGACCATTGGTCTGACCCAGTATGACTGTTCTTATCTTCTTAGTGGCAGTCAGCCCCTTGTAAATATTGAAAAGAACTTACACTGGCCACTGTATCATAGTAACATAGTAGATGACGGCAGAAAAAGACCCGAATGGTCCATACAGTCTGCCCAACCTGATTCAATTTAAATTTTTTTTAATTTTTTTTTTTCTTAGCTATTTCTGGGCAAGAATCCAAAGCTTTACCTGGTACTGTGCTTGGGTTCCAACTGCCGAAATCTCCATTAAAACCTACCCCAGCCCATCTACACCCTCCCAGCCATTGAAGCCCTCCCCAGCCCATCCTCCACCAAACGGCTATATACAGACACAGACCGTGCAAGTCTGCCCAGTACTGGCCTTAGTTCAATATTTAATATTATTTTCTGATTCTAGATCCTCTGTGTTCATCCCACGCTTCTTTGAACTCAGTCACAATTTTACTCTCTACCACCTCTCTCGGGAGCGCATTCCAGGTATCCACCACCCTCTCCATAAAGTAGAATTTCCTAATATTGCCCTTGAATCTAACACCCCTCAACCTCAAATTATGCCCTCTGGTTTTACCAGTTTCCTTTCTCTGGAAAAGATTTTGTTCTACGTTTATACCCTTCAAGTATTTGAACTTCTGAATCATATCTCCCCTGTCTCTCCTTTCCTCTAGGGCAGTGATGGCTAACCTTTTTGAGCCCGAGTGCCCAAACTGCCGCACAAAACCAAAGAATTTCCTCAAAGTGCCAGCACGTCAATTAAACCTTAATAACAAGATTTTAGTATCTAAAAACTCTTTATAAAGTTGCCTGAACTATGTACCATCATTTTTAAAGGTTGGAATCTTTGTATTGTCAGAGAATCAATTTGATTCACAATCCTTTGGTTTTCATTTCAATTTATTGGCAATTTATAATGTTTTAATGATTTCATTCATGGGCCGAATACACACATACTTTTCTCTGTCGCCGCACTCTTTGACCAAAAGATTTGTAAGCCTGCAACCACGTCAAGGTAGACTCTTTCAGCAGCTCCCCTCCCTCCCCCTTACCTTTGTGGCCAAGTCAAAATGATCTACCAACAATAAAATTTTAAAAACACAAAGCACGCTGTACGTAGAGAAAATGTTAATTATCATTTATATTCCGCGGGTTTTCAAAGAGGTCAAGGCAGATGACTTTATGACTCAGTAACAACTATACAAAAATAGACAAATATTTCCCCTCCCTTTTTACTAAACCGGTTTTTAGCGCAGGGACCTGCGCTGAATGCCCCACGCTGCTCTTGAAGCTCATAGGCTCCCTGCGCTAAAAAACGCTATTGCGGTTTAGTAAAAGGGAGCCATAGTGCAAAATATAGACAGCATATATAAATTCTCAAAACGGACACATTTTGATCACTAAATTGAAAATAAAATCATTTTCCTACCTTTGGTAATTTCATCAGTCTCTGGTTGCACTTTATTCTTCTGACTGTGCATCCAATATTTCTTCCCTTTTTTCAGCCTCCTGTATGCTTCCTCTCCTCCAGACCTCATTCCCTCCCCAAACTTTTTCTTTGTTTTACCCTGCCCCCTTCTTTCTTTTTCTCTCTCTCCATACCCCCTTTCATTCTATATGTCTGTCTTTCTCTCTCTCTCCGTGCCCCATTTTTCTTTGTTTCACCCAGCCCTCTTTCTTTTTTTGGCTCCCTGTCCCCCCCTTTCTTTCTTTCTCCTTGCCCTCCCCTATGCCACCAACATTGGGAAAATGCTGCCACCGCCACTGGGGAATAGGCTGCCACTGCCGCTAACGGGAAAAGGCCGGCGCCGAGTTCGCCCTGCTTCTCTTCCCCACGGGGCTGACCAACTCTCGCCACTCGACGTCAATTCTAACATCGGAGAGGACGTTCTGGGCCAGCCAGGCAGCGATTGGCTGGCCCAGAACGTCCTCTCCGACATCAGAATTGACGCGGGTGGCGAGAGTTGGTCGGCCCTACAGGGAAAAGCAGGAAGAACTTGGCACCGGCCTGTTCCCAATGGCGGCGGTGGCACTCAAGTGGCTAAAGAGACGCAGTTTGCCAGCCTAGGGAGAACACTGGAGGGTGGCCAGCTGTGCACCCCCTTGGGGCGTAAAACCGGGGCAGACCGCCCCCACCCCCACCTTGGTATGCCACTGTCTGTACCTCACTCCCTCCCTATGACCAAAAATTCTCCTTTCTTCTATTCCCCGTGTACACAACCATCTCTTTCCCTCCCTTCCTCTCTCCCAAGTCCTTGCCTTCTGTGTCCAAAAACCCATTCCCTCCCCCACCTCAGCATCTCTTTCCCTCCCTTCCTCTCTCCCAAGTCCATGCCTTCTGTGTCCAAAAACCCATTCCCTCCCCCACCTCAGCATCTCTTTCCCTCCCTTCTTCTCTCCCAAGTCCATGCCTTCTGTGTCCAAAAACCCATTCCCTCCCCCACCTCAGCATCTCTTTCCCTCTCTTCCTCTCTCCCAAGTCCATGCCTTCTGTGTCCAAAAACACATTCCCTCCCCCAGCTCAGCATCTATTTCCCTCCCTTCCTCTCTCCCAAGTCCATGCCTTCTGTGTCTAAAAACACATTCCCTCCCCCACCTCAGCATCTCTTTCCCTCCTTTCCTCTCTCCCAAGTTCATGCCTTCTGTGTGCAAAAACCCATTCCCTCCCCCACCTCAGCATCTCTTTCCCTCCCTTCCTCTCTCCCAAGTCCATGCCTTCTGTGTCCAAAAACCCATTCCCTCCCCCACCTCAGCATCTCTTTCCCTCCCTTCCTCTCTCCCAAGTCCATGCCTTCTGTGTCCAAAAACCCATTCCCTCCCCCACCTCAGCATCTCTTTCCCTCCCTTCCTCTCTCCCAAGCCCATGCCTTCTGTGTCCAAAAACCCATTCCCTCCCCCACCTCAGCATCTATTTCCCTCCCTTCCTCTCTCCCAAGTCCATGCCTTCTGTGTCTAAAAACCCATTCCCTCCCCCACCTCAGCATCTCTTTCCCTCCCTTCCTCTCTTCCAAGTCCATGCCTTCTGTATCCAAAAACTCATTCCCTTCCCCACCTCAGCATCTCTTTCCCTCCCTTCCTCTCTCCCAAGTCTATGCCTTCTGTGTGCAAAAACCCATTCCCTCCCCCACCTCAGCATCTCTTTCCCTCCCTTCCTCTCTCCCAAGTCCATGCCTTCTGTGTCCAAAAACCCATTCCCTCCCCCACCTCAGCATCTCTTTCCCTCCCTTCCTCTCTCCCAAGCCCATGCCTTCTGTGTGCAAAAACCCATTCCCTCCCCCACCTCAGCATCTCTTTCCCTCCCTTCCTCTCTCCCAAGTCCATGCCTTCTGTGTCCAAAAACCCATTCCCTCCCCCACCTCAGCATCTCTTTCCCTCCCTTCCTCTCTCCCAAGCCCATGCCTTCTGTATCCAAAAACTCATTCCCTCCCCCACCTCAGCATCTCTTTCCCTCCCTTCCTCTCTCCCAAGTCCATGCCTTCTGTGTGCAAAAACCCATTCCCTCCCCCACCTCAGCATCTCTTTCCCTCCCTTCCTTTCTCCCAAGTTCATGCCTTGTGTCCAAAACGCACTCCCTCCCCCTTTTGTGTTCCCCATTTGTCTCCCAGCCCATCTTAGCAACTTTTTCAGCAAAATGTAGCTCGAGCCGCGTAGGCTTGTCTTCTATTTCCTGCCTGTCCTGCTGCGCACACATAGCCGACCAGAAGTCTTCCCCGACGTCAGCGCTGACGTCGGAGGGCGGGCTTTGCTTAAGCCCTCCCTCCGAAGTCAGCGCTGACGTCGGGGAAGATTTCCGATCGGCTGTGTGAGCGGCAGGGCAGTCGGAGTAGAAGACGAGCCTCGCGGCTCGAGTTATATTTAACCCCGCGGGTCCCCCATCGTCCCCGTTCAGCTCTCTCTCCTGTGCACCCCCTGGTAGTACTGCCCTGATGGCGGCCCTACGCGTGCCAGCTGCAAGGCCTTCGCGTGCCACAGTTGGCACGCGTGCCATAGGTTCGCCATCGCTGCTCTAGGGTATACATATTCAGGGCTTCCAGTCTCTCCTCATACGTTTTCATACGTATCTTTGTGTTACAATTTTCCAAGGCACATGGAAAGTTTTGTCTGTATAAGTTGATATATGACCAAAATGTATCCACAAAAGTAGAGGAGGGGGTGGAGAGATACAGTTACACAGATGGCAGCAATTTTCAGCCATCATCAGATTAACTTTATTCATATAACAGTGGACTGCTTGAATAGCATTCCTAACTTAAAATAGATAATTTATCCATTTAAAGGTCGAATCGCATATTCACCGGTCCAACTGGTAAGTTTATGCATTATTAAGATTTAATTTACCACTCCTCATGAGTTTATGGTTTAATAATTTTGTATTGAGGACAACTGAATAGACAATGCAGGACATACCAACATATCTCAAACACAGAGAGCAATGCATACAAAAAAGAAAAATGCTGAAGTCCAGGTCACCCCATTTTCTAATTAACACAGACTCCTAATAAAACAAATAATCCCCCCTTCCCCCTCATGAGGTTAATCCTGTAAGGGTCCTTCTACTAAACTATTGCAGGTTTTGTAGTAGAGAATGACACGGGGAAAAAATCTGTCCCCGTCACCGCCCCGTCCCCGGCCCACCATCCTCTGCACCGCCCCGTCACCGCCATTCCATTCACCGCCCCGTCACCGTCACTGCCATCCCTTTCACCGCCCCGTCACCGCCACTGCCATCCCATTCACCGCCCCGTCACCGTCCCCGCAGCATCCATATAAGCCTTAGTACTCTAATATTTAGCGTATTCCATTCTTATAAATCAAAGTTCCTGCTGCTGAACTAGAGAAAGAGATGTTCAGCTGACAGGGCTTTGTTTATAAATTTTTATTAACACAACTAATATACCACCATAATGTTTCCGACAGAGGACAAGTATGCAATAAATGCATTTTGCTGTTTCAATGCCAGTGCTCAGCAGAACAACAGACAGCAATATGGACATTCACCTTATGTAGTACTTTTTTAATATATAAAAATAGGCAAAATTAGTTGCTGTTTTATCATTATATTTTCTTGCCATTATAGTATTCTTCATTGATCATTTTTCTTTTTAAATTCAAAACAAATTCAACCTATCTTGTGTCCCAGCATGAATTCATGTTTCACTCAATTGGCTGTTTCAAGGGAATTAACCCTCCAACTTCCATTTGCAAAAATACCCAATGTTGTTCCTTCTATGAGCAATATTTAAATTATGAGGAACAACATTGGGTATTTTTGCTGAATTGTGTGACACCTTTTGGGCTGAACATGAAGATTGAAAATGCCTGGTTAGCCCTGGACAGATGATTTGAACAGCCAGGAGCCTGTCCTGGCCATTTAAATCATTTTGAATATCTAGTCCAATGATAACAGAATTAGGGTGATTATAGAAACATAGAACTTTGTTGATCACTAAAAACAGTGGAGACTAAGGGTCTATCAAGCTCAGCATCCTGTCTTTGACACTGGCCAGTCTTGGTCTTTGGAACTGCCCATTGTGTCAGAAGCAATAGGGATTAAGTGACTTGCCCAGGGTCACAAGGAGTGTAGTGTAGCTCTAACCACTGGATTTAGAAGATGGCTTCTTTTGGGATCTTTAACTCATCATCGCTAGGACTCGAATCTGAGTCCGTGGCACCTAACATAGAATGGAATTAGTATGGCAAAGTAATGAAGAATGGTCCAGCAGCCCCCACCCTCCCTCCACCTCACCTTATATTCGTTCCGAGTTTGCCGGCTTCCTTTTTCCCTAGCTGCACGCGTTCAAAAAGCCGTGCATTTAGCCAGCTCCCTCCCTCCACCTCACCTTAAATTTCGAGTTTTCCGGCTTCCTTTTTTCCGAGCCGCACGTGTTCAAAAATCCGTGCACGCGCGGCTGCGCGAGTCAATCAAACTTCTCCTCTCCTGCAACTTCCTGTTTCCGGTTGCGTCAGAGGAGAAGATTGATTGACTCGCGCAGCCGCGCGTGCACGGATTTTTGAACACGTGCGGCTCGGAAAAAAGGAAGCCGGAAAACTCGAAATTTAAGGTGAGGTGGAGGGAGGGAGCTGGCTAAATGCTACGAGCGGGCGGGCGGTGGCTGCGGGGACCGCGCGATCCTTGATACCTCACTGCGGAGACAAGACCATTCACCGCCCCGCGGGCGGTGAATGGCCTTGTCCCCGTCGCCGCAGCGACTGCTAGTTTTCTTCCCCGTTTTCGGCGGGTGACCCGCGGCTAAAATGCGGTGGCCGCGGGTAAACCGCCACCGTGTCATTCTCTATTTTGTAGTTACCGCATATGTAATGCAAAAATTAAGTGTGTAGTAATAGGAAAGCTTGTGCGGCAAATGCAGGAAGTGCAGATTGGTAATGCAGTGCACCACATTACCTAGCAAGGCGAATAGTTCAGAGTACCCATGCCACCTCCCCCCTGCAAGTAACACAGAGAGGGAGGAGAGTGTGGCGTAATGGTTAGAGCTACAGCCTCAGCACCCTGAGGTTGTGGGTTCAAATCCCATGCTGTTCTTTGTTGCCCTGGGCAAGTCATCTAATCCTCCACTGCCCCAGGCACATTAGATATATTGTGAGCCTGCTAGGACAGATAGGGAAAAAATGCTTGCGTACCATACGAGGAAAGACTGAATAAATTGCAGCTGTACTCACTCAAAGAACGTAGAGAGAGAGGGGACATGATTGAGATGTTTAAATATATCACGGGCCGTATCGAGGTGGAAGACGATATCTTCTTTCTTAAAGGACCCTCGACCACAAGAGGGTATCCACTGAGAATCAGGGGCGGGCAATTTCATGGCGACACCAGGAAGTATTTCTTCACCGAAAGGGTAGTCGATCATTGGAATGAACTTCCACTGCAGGTGATTAAGGCCAGCAGCGTGCCAGATTTTAAGAAAAAATGTGATACGCATGTGGGATCTCTAGCGGGGTGAAGTTATGAGGGTGGGTCATTAGGGTGGGCAGACTTGATGGGCTGTGGCCCTTTTCTGCCGTCATTTTCTATGTTTCTATGATTGTAAACTGCTTGTCCACGAGATATATTAAAAACCCTATTCCTTTCCCATAAAATAAATAAACCTCATGTGTCTTGTTGAAACAGCAGTGCACCCTACCCCTTTCATGATGCTCCTTGAACTGATTCCCTCCTCATACATCAAAGCTCCTGACATCCCCCTGATCCCAGCCCTGCAACACTGATCCCTAACTCTACGGCTTGATCCCTTCCCATGCATTCCAGCACCCCATCCTGTAGCCCATCCCATCCAGAAACCTTGCTCAGTATGAAAGCATCCCCCCTCCACAGTTGCTGCTCATCCCCTACCACCCACCTTTCCCTAGGACCTAATGGGGGACTTCATCAACAAAAGCAGTCCTCCTCTGCCGCCTCATTCCACCTGCAAAATTACCACCATGACCTCTAGTAGTAGTCTCATGCTACTATCACTAGAAGTAGCCATCCATATAAGGAGGCAATCTCCTTATATAGATGGCTGAATCCTATCAAGTGTCTCTGAGTTAACAAAGATTGTTTATTGAAAGCTTCTATACTGCTACTAATGACTGGGGAGTTAATTCAGAGTGGTTTACACGAGCTTCTGTAATGGTGTTACAATACAGAATAGAGTGTTTCTTTGATGGTTTTCAATACAGCTTCAGATGGTACCCACTGAGGATTTTGGTGCATGACCCTGAGTAGATACTGGGGAAGGGTGGGGTGGTGGGGAATGGATGAGTGGGGTGCTTGGATGTTTGGCAGGGGGATCAGGCAATGAAGTTAGGGATCATTGTTGCAGGGAAGGTTGGGGAGATGTCAGGAGCTTAGAAAGGCTCCTAAAAATTCTATGATATTCTTATACTAACTTATATAAAATTTAAACCTTTTTAGATACTTTTACTGCATTTCACCGAAAAAAAGACCTATCCTGAAAATAAGCCCTAGCATGATTTTTAAAGATGCTTCTAATATAAGTCCTACCCCAAAAATAAGCCCTAGTTAAGATATCATCAGTGACGTGGCAGAGGGAAGGCCACAGCGGGGAAGCCTGCGAAACAGCCCGTTCAGAGCACTGCCACCACTGTTTTTGGTGGCCTCAGAGATACAGTATGTCAGTCTCACAGTAGGAGGGTCAGTGGGGTCCTGCTGCATAAGGGGATGGGAGGGAGGGATAGAAAGATGCTGCAGAGGGAAGACCCAGCCCGCTCAGAGCGCTGCAACCGCAGCTGTTTTTGGAGGCCTCAGAGTGGAGGTATGTCAGTCTCACGGTGGGAGGGTCAGTGGGGTTCTGCTGCATAGGGGGATGGGAGGGAGGAATAGAAAGATGATGCACAAGGGAATGGGTGAGAGGGGAGGAAAGATGCTGCATATTTGGGGTGGGGGGTGGGGAGAGAAAGGAAAGAGGAAGAATTGGGGTGGAGGAGAGGAAGGAAGGGATTACCAGTATTGTTGCACATGAAACAAAATAAGACTTCCCCCAAAAATAAGCCCTAATGGATTTTTTGGAGCAAAAATTAATGACTCAGTCTTATGTTTGGGGAAACACGGTAGTATATTGGGAGAAAAAAAAACATTTTTTTGCATTGTTAATCACTGCTTTTGCTTTATGAATCCAAGTATATGATATTAAAAGAAGGTAGAAGTACAGTAAAGACATAGAAAATAAATTTTTATGTAGCAGAGTTATCCTGGGAGTGGAATTTTAAACAGTTTCCTTATTTATTTCAAACTAATTGAGAAGTTAATTTGCATGCCCTTCACCCACATGTCAGACATTGTCAGTGGAAAATCATGATTAATACGTTTAAATTAGAAAGATGACAAGCATGACTGATAGGCTCACATGATAAAGGGGTAAAAACATGATGACTTTGCAGAATCTGAAATCCTCACTTAGTTAAAGATCTTAAAAATAAGGAAGTTCCTTAAACTGCTTCACTACATCCCATATTTGTACACAATACTAGGACCAAGACACTTCTATCCATAATTTAGAAAATTTCTTCACAAATTTCCTGGCTTGGTGGATAAAGGAACAAAATCAGACGCCTTGTTAAAAATGCATGACTCAGAGGTCTTGTTTCTCTTGAAAGAACTTCATATCCTCCCCACCCCTCAAATATGGATCTTTAGGCCCTCTTTTATCAAGCCGCGAGTGTTGTTCGGCAAATGCACCAAAACCCATTTAATCCCCTTAGTCTTTAGTGCATTTATTGCAAATTGCCCGCACTATTTGGCTTGATAAAAGAGGCCCTTAGATGGTACACTGTTAGGGTAGATACTTAGAAACATGATGGCAAACGGCCCATCCAGTCAGCCTCTCTGCAGCATCCACTATCTCTTCCTCTCTCTAAGAGATCCCACATACCTGTTCCACACTTTCTTTGAATTCAGACACAGTCTATAAATAATTCATAACTATCCATATTACAATATGTTTATGCATTGATCCTTTGTGTATATGCAGAATCACCTTCATATCAGCAATATCTGGAAATGGGCAAAGTGCATTCAGCATGCTCACACCATGACACCAGCTTGAACTATGGCCATGAATTTACAACTGCATGCCTACATTCGTGTACTCTGCCTCCTAGGGCAATGGTCTTCATTAATTGTTAAGCTGGGGCAACTTTGGATTCTAATGAATTGAAGGAGAGCTGCCAAATATCTTCCCACGTGGGACCATGACACTGTTAACAAGTGTACATCAACAACATCCCTTCTCAACAGCCCATCTTCAGACTTCAAGGTAGTGAGCATTTCCAAATGCATTCTCTTATACCTGTTGAGAAATGCCTTGTCCTTCAAGAATACAGCTCTTCCCCCATCCACTTTCTCCATTCTGCCCTGAGCCCCGGGGAGAGAGGCAGAGTATGTCAGGCTATATTAATCAGGTTTTCTATTCCACCTTTACCTATTCAGTTCAAGGTCAGCTTACATTACAAGAGGTTGGGTCAGTTACCCAGGAAGTTACAATGGGCAGATTGACATGGACATTCATTAGGGTTGCTAGCACAGGTAGATCAGCACAACCATTAATACTGTTAGGTCATAGTTTCAAATACATAGTTATAATTGCAGGTAGATCATAGTTGGCTCTTTGTTTTGTCCCAGGAGTTGCTTTAGAGAGTTTAGGAATGGTCTTTTACAGTTCCCATTTCAGTTACTTCAGGGTTGGCAGAAAAAAAATCCAGAAAGACAATGGGGGCTGCCATTGGCTCCCTAGCGTTGCATTGAAGAACACTGTCCTAGGGAACCATTGCATTTTCAGAAATAGGTGACAGCTTAGGCTTTTGTTAAATACTGTTTTGTAAGATGGATTATATATTTTAATATATGTCATTTGTCTAGTTTTAGAAAATGTTATTTTTTTTGCTTGACGCCTTCTTTTTCAGTGTTTACATTACAAGAACCACCTCCAAGAGCTTGAAGAGTTTTGTCTGCTCCTCTTTTGCTCAGCCACGCTACCAATTGCAGTCGACTCTGCTTAAGTGCACGGCCTTCGCACCGGGTCGCCACGTGTGCTTAAACGGAGTGTGCGCTTAATAGGAGTGGGGGAGGGGGAGGCTGTAGTTAAACCGACTCGGTTTAAATATGGTGAGTGGGCTGCTAGAACCTAAAGTACAGGAAAGCTATGCCCTACAGCTTGAGTGGAAGCGGAGCACTCACTTTCCCAGCTGTCCCAGCGCTGTGTGAAGCCTAGCCATTTTGGCCAATCTGTTCTGCCAACTGGCTTTCCTCCCAGTCAGAACATGATTGCATTTAACCGGAGTGAAGGTAACATGAAAGAATAGAGGTGGGATCTATGACATCAGTGTGCATTAGCGGATTGTGTGCTTATCTGAATTGCAAATATCTGGAGTCCATTGACTGTAATGTAAAAAAAAAAAAAATAGGACTGTGGTGGTAGGGTGCAGATAACCGAAGCATTCGGTTAACCGACATGCACTTAGGTGGAGTCGACTGTATCTGTCTCCTGGTTCCATACAAACTGTGTAATGTTCCTCTTTCACCATATCTGAATACATTTTGCCATTCTCTTCTGGCTTGACCCTGGTATCATCGTGACAACCCTCAAAGAAATTGCAACTGAAGCCATTCTGCTGCAGCTCCTTCCCAAACTGTACATCCCCAATTTTTTCATGATTCTTGCCTTAGCCAAGTGAGTGATGAGCCTTGCATCAATCCAGACAGCAGTGGAAATCTGCTGTGCATCTTTCAGTCCAGCATGGTGTCTTAAACTGGCAAGGGTAGGTTATTTCCTCAGTATTATATTTTGGCCTCTTCCTAGCTTTCTAGGTTCCCAACCCTGTCCTGGAGGACCACCAGCCAGTTGGGTTTTCAGGATAGCTCTAATGAATATGCATGAGAGAGATTTGCATTTAATGGATGTTTCTAAAAACCAAAAACACTGTGGGGTGGTCTATGCCACAAAGGCGGTCCTACCTCCCACAGCAGTGGATCTAGGTACCACAAAAGGCAATGGATAAAGAACAAAACAGTGGAACCAGGTCCTGGACTCTAGGAGTTAAAATGTCACAGTTTATTGGTGTTCAAAAACAAATCAATAATGTAATAAAATCAAAATCCAACAGATGCCAGCAAAATAAAACCATAAAAACATCACAATTATACTGTGTTTGAGGTAAACGGACTCTATACGGTCCATGTTTCGGTGAAGAATTGCCTTCCTCAGGGATCCTTCACACAGTGGACTGGCATTCAGATAGACAGAAATATGCCGGAACAGGCCTACGGGCATCAGATTGTACAACTGTTAGTCGGAACCTCTGGTAGCATGGTTCGCGTGGGAAAAAATGCAGAGAACATTTAATGGAGGTAACAGGCATGCAAATCTGTTCCATGCATATTCATTAGGGCTATCCTGAAAACCTGACTGGCTAGTGGTCCTCCAGGACAGGGTTGTGAGCCACTGCTCTAGAGCAACAGGAGTTTCCTCCATTGGTTCTTCTGTCACACCATCCAAATCTTCCTGTTCCACTTCAAGTATATATCCCTCTATAATCTCTTGTTCCTCTAATGTTCTTTTTTCACGCTTCATTCTCTGCTTTTATTCATCCTCCTTCCTTTGTGCCTGCCTTTCCTTCTATTGTTCTTGTCTTCTGGTCATAGGGAGGTCAACTGGTCCAATCTGATGAGGTCCAACACTCTCAACTTTTTCTCTTTGACCTTTTATAAAGGCTAACTCAATCACAGGAATCTTCTCTCTGCTGCAGCCACAAAGTATTTGTATTCCACTGACACAGCAGAATTACATCCTGAAACAATTTAACTCTTTATTTCATACTTGCAGGTAAGTATGTCCATCGGTGTGTCGAGCTTCTCCATAAATCCTTCTTTCTCCTTCAATTTTGCTCTGCCCAAGGAAACTTTGCTGGCTTATTTCCCACATGGATTTCAACTTTTAATCCTACCATGGGTGTTTATAAAAGGACTACTGAATTTTGGATTTGCTTTGTACCACTGAGCAAGTAATCCAGTCATTAGGTCATTGATCAAGTCATAAGTGCTGTAATTTTGTCTGTCTTGATCACTGATGTCTTTCAAATTCAATCCATATTTAATGAGATCCCTGACAGTTGGTAGTTCAGTTACAGATAGTTCTCTGCCTAATCCCATCAAATGATGTAAATGAGTCCAAACTTGCAATCGTTTCTCTTTTGGACATATACAATATTAGATTATCACTATGATGATGCTATGTTGAAAAACTGTGAATGAGAAAATGAAATTAATGTGTTAATGTAAATAGGAGAAAAATAAATACGATAAATTGATAGCTGAGATACATAAAGCATTAATATGTAATGCAATTTTTTCACTAGTGCTTTTTGAAATTATGACATCTTCAAAATTGACACACCCAGAGGGAGGTTTGGTGGGTTTGGATGTCATTTGGATGCTTCAAAACCATGACAGGTTCATCCCCATCCTATCTGTTTCACCAACTCGAATTCCCAGGCACAACCGATACACGCAGTACCTACTTGTTCGCTTTTCCATCCCTAAAGGACTGCACCTACAAGAGATACCTCGATAGAACACTATCATTCCAAGCAGGCAAATGGAGCAAATGTTTAACCAACTTCATCTCAAATGCACTTTCGTACCAAAAATTTAGGAAGTCAATAAAAACTTATCTCTTTGACAAATTTCTCTGACCCCACTTCAATCTGATGGACTTCCAAAACACTTCCAGATAAACCTGACTAAACTTAACAAATCAATGTAAATGTGAAAGTTCTCTGTAATGTCGCTGTCTGTATACAGTCTCTTCCCTTGTAAACCGCTTAGAACTGTTTGTGGTATGGTGGTATATAAAAATAAAGTTATTATTTTGTACTTTGAACTGAGTAATTGCTAGAAACATCCTTTGTAACTTTGAGGAACCAGGCCAGGGACAAGGAAAGTATGCTGCTTTACTGAGAGGAAAAAACCTCCCAAACCCCAGATTTGAGAGACTTATGCTCTCAAATCTGTCACCACATGTGATATATGGGTGATATGTGTTATTACATGCTCTTGTCGTATGGTATACGTGGGCCGTACTCAAAGGAAAATCAAAACACGCTTGATTGAGCACCACTCACGTATCCATACCCGGTCAATGAATTCCCCGCTGGTGCCTCATTGTATCCAGTTGGGACATACCTTTCAGGATTTATGTTGGTCTATTATTGAACAGGTTTATGAGAGTCATCAGGGAGATAAAGTACTGTGGTTACAACGGAGGGAGCAATATTGGATTTTTGAACTCCAAGCGTTAGCTCCTATGGGACATAATGACTATATTGAATGGCAACATACCTTTTAATTTATTGTTTTTTGAAAGTTAGTTTTGCTTTATTTTTTATTGAATTTTTTTGCAGTTCGTTTTTTCAGCTGACTCCGGGCCGTGTTTTTCTGGTCTCTTTGAAGTTCTCTGGAGTCAGGTGCTTTTTCTTTCTTTTTTCTTGTCCAATTACCTTTTGGGTCTGCTGTTTAAATTGGAGGCGTTCTGTTCGGTTCAGTGCCATTTCCTGCTTTGTCAATCCTTGCTGTGCCGGATGATTTGGATGGTCACAGCGCAGTCCAGCTGTTCCTGAAGAAGGGGGTGTGCACCCCCGAAACGGAGTCCCATTGGACGAAGAATATCTTTGCTGGCTGTTTGTCTTCACAGAGAAGCTAAGTACTTCCTGTTGTTTTTTGCTTAGCTGGACTTGGACGTTTTCTGGCCCCCTGGACAAGGGGCAGAGACAATCGTAGTGGATGGTAAAGTGTGTTTTTTCGATTTATGTATATCTTTTTTCACACTTAGCACTGTTGGGTGCACTTTATTGTAAAAAATACGGAGTAGAGCCCGGGGATGTTTCACAGTTAACACTCGTTTGGCTGTAAGCCATGTGACAGCCTTTTCCACTGGTTCTCTAGTGGGTGGCTGTGTTACTGAGGGCTCTCCCGTTTAATCTACTTACATCTTAAACATCATTGATAGGTTGGTGAATGTAGTTGAGCCGTCTCTGCTTTTGTCTCTCTCCCTTGTCTAGTTTCTATTCTTGGGGTTTGGGAGGTTTTTTGTTGTTGGATTTGTCTATTCACCTTCCAATTTTTTCGGGTTTTTCTGATTGCTTTACTGAGAGGAACAGTTGACTCCGCTTAAGTGCACGCCCTTCGGACCTGATCTCCACGTGCGCTTAAATGGAGTGTACGCTTAATAGGAGTGGGGGGAGGGGAGGCTGTAGTTAAGCTGGCTCAGTAAATATGGCACTTGGGCTGCTGGAGCCTAAAGGACAGAAAAGCTATGCCCTACAGCTTGAGTGCACTCACTTTTCCAGCTGTCCCAGCGCTTAAGCTGCTGTGTGAAACCTAGCCATTCCCAGTCAGAATGTGATTGCGTTTAACTGGAGTGAACATAACATGAAAGAATAAAGGTTGGACCTATGACATCAGTGCGCATAAGCAGTTTGTGTGCATATCCGAATTGCAAATATCTGGAGTTTACGTCCATTGACTTTAATGTAAAAAAAAATAAAAATGGGACCGTGGTGGTAGGGTGCGGATAACTGAAGTGTGCACTTAACCAACGTGCACTTAGGTACACAGTGGCCCTGCAGCACATTGTTAATACTATTACTATTTATTATTTCTATAGCGGTACCACATGCATGCAACGCTGTACATTAAACACGCAAGAGACGGCCCCTGCTTGAAAGAGCTTGCAATCTTTTTTTTAATTATTATTTCTTTATAAATTTCATAATACAAACACAAGAATTCTCTTGTTACAGTAACACAGAGAAATAATGCAAGAATAAAAGTAATATATATTGCATACTAATATGTATAAATTCAATTAAAGGAAATTTTTTTTTTTAAACAATAGAGTCTCGGACAATATGCAATATCCAGAAGTAACGAATCACTCTTTCTTAGACCATTATAACCCCCCTCCCCCCCCCTGGAACAAGAACTTAAGAGATAAGGAGATCTCCAACAATACTTAGTAATTTACCAAAGAAAATGGCTTAACATGTTTTTATCCGGTTCTATTCTAAATACATCTCTTACATATGAATTAACTTTTTTTTCATCAAGAAAACTACGAAGTTGCTCCGGTACAAAATAACATATTTAACCAACCATCTACAGGGGTAACTAAGTAGAAAGGTAGCACCCATTTTAATTGTTTCCTCCCTCATAGACAAGAATAACTTTCTCCTCTCTTGAGTGGACTTAGCTACATCGGGGAAAATCCATATCTTTTCTCCCAAAAATAAACTCTGGGAGAAACGAAAGAAAATTTTCATTATCATATTTAAGTCCTGCTCAAACACAAATGAGACAAGCAAAGTGCCTCAATATTGAATTTCTTCCTGGGATGTTTCAAGTATTCCAGTTAGATTTTTTTAAGTCTAATTCCTTACAAGAGGGATTTTCCAGCTTTTTTGGTAAATAGTATATTTTATTAATCGGTGGTATCGATTCCGTAAGAATTTTTAAAGTCTCCATCAAATATCTTTTAAAGGCATCAATTGGTGTAGCCAAACTTAGTTTGGGAAAATTCAATAAACGCAAATTCAATCTTCTATTAAAATTCTCTAATCGTTCAATTTTGCGTTAAAGAAAAGTTCTATCCTTGACCATAGTGGCTGAAACTGCCTGCAACGACAAAATATCTTTATCTACTTTTTCAAATTTTTTATTTGTATCAGTTTTTAGATTTTGAACGCTAGTTAAATCTTCTAGCTTACTTACTACTTTGGAAATATCTTCTGCTGATTTCGTTGTAGCAGCTTTGAGTCTCTGGAGAGTCTTCAATATATTTTCTAACACTGCCACTGAGGAATCAAATTGCACAGTTCCTCCTGGAGATGTCGACTCAGCGACCCGGTCAGCGTATTGACCCCCTCCATCTGGGGACGCCGTACTGATCAAACTCTTGGCGCTCCCGTGTCATACTCTGCCCTGCGCTGGATTCCGCAGTGATCGAGCTGTTGGGGGCAGTGGCGTACCTAGGGTATGTGGCACCCGGGGCCCATTATTTTTTGACCCCCCCCCCCATGTAAAATTTTTTTTTTTTTTTTTTTGCAATAACCATGAAATGGAATAAATGGTCAGAATAGAAACAGGCAGTGAAAATTTTCTTTTATTGAACCTCATATATGTAACCATTATTCCAAACATAACAAAACATAAATTATGTCTAAATTGTCATGACATTAGAAGTACATATGGAGTAGTTGCAGGCAGTGGCGTACTTAGGGTATGTGGCACCCAGGGCCCATCATTTTTTGACACCCCCCCCATCTATATGAAAAATATGATTTTAGTACCAATCTACATATCGCACCACAAGAGTGTACCTAGGAAAAGGCTGCATCTTAAACACTGCAGTGAGCACTAGAACACCAACACATACATTGTAAAACTAAACAAGCCAGATCCCGCACAGTCAATTGGTCCTGTAGTCAATGCCAACTGAAAACTATGTCTTTTTCATACACACAGAACAGAGATATACCCTCGCCCAAAATGGAATAATCACAAACTAAAAATAGAAATATGTAGACAAAAGTTAAACTGATCCTCCAAGAAACCAGACCCTGGATACAATGCAACACCACAAAAAAACAGTAACACATGTCCTCTAATACAGTGCAAAATATAAAGACAGTAGATGTAAATTTGAAAAAACTGATACATAACAATCACCACTTTATAAATTAACAAATAAAAATAAAACAAATAATGAGATATAAAAAAAATACAATTTTATTGGACTAATCCCCGTAAGCTCGGTCCCCATCCCCGCAAACCACCTGATTCCATCCACACAAGCCTTGAATTGTTTATATTAAAGTATAAAAAGAAACAATATTCTGTACAATTGTCAATTTATAAATCAGCGTCTTCTCCCCACTCTCTTCCCCATTTCCCTTCAGCATCCTCAGCCCACTCTCTCTCCACTTTCCTTCAGCGCACGCACATAAAAACAAGCAAGTAATTTTATATCATTTTCATTCTATTCATTCATAGAAATTAATGTCTAGATAATGCCAGTCACATAACAAAACATGATTTTACAAAAATAATTCCCTGCAGTCAAGCCTGCAAGGATTATTAGATGTCTTTCAGCAGTTCCCCTCCCTCCCTCCCCCTTACCTTTGTGGCCAAGTCAAAATGATCTACCAACAATAAAATTTTAAAAACACAAAGCACGCTGTACGCAGAGAAAATGTTAATTATCATTTATATTCCGCGGGTTTTCAAAGAGGTCAAGGCAGATGACTTTATGCAATGTCACCTCAGTAACAACTATACAAAAATAGACAAATATTCCCCCTCCCTTTTTACTAAACTGCGATAGCGGTTTTTAGCGTAGGGAGCTGCGCTGAATGCCCCACGCTGCTCTCGACGCTCATAGGCTCCCTGCGCTAAAAAACTCTATTGCGGTTTAGTAAAAGGGGGCCATAGTGCAAAATATAGACAGCAGATATAAATTTTCAAAATGGACACATTTTGATCACTAAGTTGAAAATAAAATCATTTTTCCTACTTTTTTGTCTGGTGATTTCATGAGTCTCTGGTCCTTCTTCTGATCCTTCTTCTTTCTCTCTCCCCCTGGCTCCCCTCTTTATTTCTGCCTTTCTTTCTCTCTCCTCCTGGCCCCCCTCTTTCTTTCTGCCTTTCTTTCTCTCCCCCTTGACCCCCCTCTTTATTTCTGCCTTTCTTTCTCTCCCCTTGGTCCCCCTCTTTCTTTCTGCCTTTCTTTCTCTCTCCCCCTGGCCCTCCTCTTTCTTTCTGCCTTTCTTTCTCTCCCCCTTGACCCCCTCTTTATTTCTGCCTTTCTTTCTCTCCCCTTGGTCCCCCTCTTTATTTCTGCCTTTCTTTCTCTCCCCTTGGTCCCCCTCTTTCTTTCTGCCTTTCTTTCTCTCTCCACCTGGCCCCCCCCCTCTTTATTTTTTCCTTTCTTTCTCTCTCCCCCTAGCCTGCACAAAGCCATCGTGCCGATTTCTCCACTTCCACGATTCTTTCCCTACCCTCACCCCCAAGCCAGCAGCCGATTTCTCCCTGCTCCTTCCCCGATGTCCTGAACTTCATCGGGCAGCAGCAGCATTCACAATTCACTGATGTTGCCCGCTTCAGGCCTTCCTCTCTGTCGGGTCCTGTCTTCATGAAAACTGGAAGTAGGCAGGACCCGGCAGAGAACAAGGCCTGAAGCCGGCAACAGCAGCGAATTGTAAACGCTGCTGCTGCCCGAAGAAGGTAATGGAGCACCGAGGCAGTCCGCTTCTCCCCCCTCCCAGCCGAACCCCCGCTGACCCTCCTATCTCCCCCCCCCCCGTGAACCTTTCCGACCTTCCCAGCGAGAGCAGCAAACCTCCTTCGCGGCTTTCTCCTCCCTCTGCCGCGTTACTGATGACGTCATCAGTGATGCGGCAGAGGGAGGATAAAGCCGACGCTACTGGAGGGAGGTTTGCTGCTTTCGCTGGGAGGGTCAGAAAGGTTCACTTGGGGGGGGGGAGAGAGATAGGATGGTCAGCGGGGTTTCGGCTGGGAGAGGGGAGAAGCGGTCTGCCTTGGTGCTCCAAGGCCTGGCGCCATTACCTTTTTCGATAATGGCGCCGATGCTGCTTTCGCTGGGAGGGTAGGAGCGCGATAGGGACCGGGCCAGCTGTGCACCCCCCCCTAAGGCGGCACCCGGGATGGACCTCCCCCTCGCCCCCCTTGGTACGCTACTGCCCTGGGGAAACAGCCTGCAACAAGATCGCGCGATGCCAGAGATTTTTGCCTGCTTCGGCTGTTTCCTCCGCCGCGGTCCCGCCCCTCCTCTGACATCAGAGGAGGGGCAGGACCGTGGCGGAGGAAACAGTCGAAGCAGGCAAAGATCTCTGGCATCGCGATCTTGCTGCAGGCTGTTTCCAGACGCGACACCCGGCGCAGGGGGGGGTAACTGGACCGGACCGGGAGCACCCCCTCAGGGCTTGGTACCCGGGGCGGACCTCCCCCCCCCCGCCCCCCCCCCCCTTGGTACGCCACTGGTTGGGGGGGATAACGATGTTTCGAGGCCTAAAGCTCCGGTGGCTCCTTCCAGTGGTGCAACAGCGGGCAAAACTCCCCCTCCTGCTATAACTGGCGAACTTGTTAGAAACCGGTCCATCAGCGCTTGTCCGGGTGTGGAGAGGTCTCTCCGAATAACGCCCTTGTGTTTCATGTGAGGCATGATTAAAACCACGCCTAGGAAAACTTCAGAACTAAAGGTAAGACAGACTCAGGCTTTAGCAGCTCTCATGCCGCCGCCATCTTGTTCCCGAAAGAGCTTACAATCTAATTACAATCTAATTATGACAGATACAGTGGATAAAATGGTAAAATCAATGACTTAACAGCTTTCATAAATGCTTCTTTCCTTTACCCTGCATCTGCTGTGCGGTTTTGTCTTAACTGGGCCATGGATCACCCTCGGATCACCCAGATCGGTGAGTTTAATGAATCTAGGCCTAAGACGGGCCATGTTGGTTCCAAATGAGCTAAAAGAATTGCAAATAAATCTTTCTATGTGAGGCCATGACACTGTTGAATAGTGTGTGTCAATGACATCCATCCCTTCTGGCCTGTCTTCAAGCTCTTTATTGGAGGCATCCTCAAGGAGGTTTGCATTTCCAAATGTATTATCTTTGTCTTTTTAGAAATGTTTTTAAGATGGCTTTAAATTTAATATATGATGGCTCCAGGGCTGCCTCTATGGTTGAGTGGGTGCAAGGTAGATGGGGATGCAAAAATTTCCACAATTATAGGATGTGACAAACCCAGGCCCAGTCCTATTTTTGTCCCAGGGAAAAGAAGCAAAAACATCCGTTCCCTGACATGAAGAGCTGACCAAATTAATGGAAAAAGTCAGGAGTTAGCCGACTACTCTTTTGATAGGGAATCTGAATAGGATGAAGACTGGTTTTCCAGCAACAGGCAGAAGAGCACAGCACAAAATAAACACATTATAAAGCCAGCAAGATTTACTGTTTATAGGGAAAAAGCCTGTTACCTTAAGACAGCCTCAGTATAGGCAATATAGGGAGAGCCAAGTCCCATCCCCCTTCCCAGGTACAGGGAGGCGTGGCTCTGACAGATACAAAGAGCAAGACCTGAGTCAGGAAAAGGAGGAGGAACAAAGCAGGTAGGAACCAGAAAGGCAGAGTGATTCACCAGGACCTGGATTAGGACGGGAGGAGGAAATGCAATAAGAAGATCCATCCCTGTCTCAACATAGTGTGTGTCCTGAGGCTTGGGAGGAGATGGATGTATCAGAATGGCCAGTGAATCCTGAACCCTTCTCTGAATGCATGGAGCCACTGCAGGAAGATTGTGTCTTTGTGTTTCTTTAACAAAACTGCTTTGACTTGCCAGGTATTCATGCAGAAATTGAGACTATTTTTCAGTTTAGGAAAGTTCCTGCATTTTATTTTTCTCCGATACTTAATTAAACTTGCTCACAACCTGGAAAAGCTTAATTTCCACTTGCAGTGAAGGTAATCAGGATTTTCAGTTGCAAAGCTGAAAAGCACTGTTTTTTGTTTGTTTGAAGGAAACTTGCCTCTGTGGATTCTTTTTCTTGGTGAATTGCAAGGACCTGTGAAGCACTGCCTATGTGTATGATATTTAACCTGTTTGGCCAGGACAATAAAACCACTGTGCACCTTGCATGTCTCAGCAGAAGAAAAAATGAATTCTGTTTGTACCATAACTTGCCTGAAGTTTGAACATACTGAACTGAGTCCAGTTAAAGGACAGAATAAACGTTATTTTTTGATATTGCCCACTGTTTCTTTTGCTTGGTATATGTCTGACTGAAGTTTCTTAAAGATCCTAGGCGATCGCCTGAATCAGGTACACCTGAGGGATTACCCCATTCCTAGGGAACACGCGGAGTCTCTCGAGGTTCACTACTAGAACCAGTGGCGTACCTAGGGTATGTGGCACCCGGGGCCCATCATTTTTTGACACCCCCCCCCCATGTAAAAAAATATTTTTTTGTAATGACCATGAAACGGAATAAATGGTCAGAATAGAAACAGGCAGTGAAAATTTTCTTATATTCCAAACATAACATAACATAAATTATGTCTGAATTGTCATGACATCAGAAGTACATATGGAGTAGTTGCAGGTGATGCTTGGGACAGTTCTGATTGTGTTAGTTCGGTTTTATGTGTTTTTTTAATAGAAGGGTTTTTATTTCTTTTTTGATGGTTTTGTAGTCTGTGGTCGAGGTCAATAGGTTGTAGAGTTGGGGGTCGAGTGTTGCAGCTCGATTGGCTAGGAGGTTGTCGAACAGTTTTTTTCTTTTGACGTTTTTGGTTGGAGGGTGTGTGAATGGTGCGTGAGTTCTCCTATGTCTGGTTGAGGTGGATTGAATTATTTAGCTGAAGAAATTAGTTACCCCCTCATCCCACACACATTAATTCTCTTCCATTTTTGTTCCCATTATAAAAAACACTGATAAGTTCCCAGAAAAAAAATACATTAAAATAAGAAGTGAAAACAAAGGCCCCTACAGATGAGAACATAACATAAGAATAGCCTAACTGGGTCAGACCAATGGTCCATCATGCCCAGTAGCCCATTCTCATGGTAGCCAATCCAGGACACTAATACCTGGTCAAAACCCAAAGAGTAGCAACATTCCATGCTACCGATCCAGGGCAAGCAGACACTTCCCCCATGTCTTAATAACAGATTATGGACTTTTCCTCCAGGAATTTGTCCAAATCTTTCTTAAAACCAGCTACACTATCTGCTTTTACCATAACTTCTGGCCACTTCATTTTTAAGTTTAGATCTTTCCTTTCAAACAGAGACCTTGCTAGATGTCAAATACAGCACAAGGTAACTTCACATGGACTTAGCTGTGCAGGAAATGTGAATCTCCTCATACACCCACCATATAGTGCAAAAATGTGCAAAGGTCTGTTTTTTTCTTTCGATCACTACATAGCCTAATGCCACACAAGCAGCGCTGTTACAAACATATTCTGTAGGTCAATGCTAAGGATAACAAAGTTTCCTTCCTTGGACCAGAAGGAGATACTGATAAACCACTGGAAGAGATCCCAAAACAACACCCAAAGACCCACTCAGTGTGTGAACCAGTTGAGTGGAGTGGACTAACTGGGGGGTGGAAATGGGCCCGGAGTTTGCACAGCAGAATTTCCCAGACCACCTCTTCCTCTCAACACATTGACACGCTGCCACCACCACCACTAGGAACACCTCACTGGGTAGGCCAGCTATGCTATAAACTTTATAAAACACATTATTATATTTTCTTATAAAGCACATATTTTAACTGAACTCTCTGACATCCTCAGCCTTTCCATTCACAAAAATAGAAGGAAGAAAAGTTCCCATTTCCTGCTGTCTCATGTCCCCGGCCTATACAATATTTTTTTTCTGCAGACCCTTCAAAAGTCTGACCAAATCCTCGTTTCACTTGCATTATAAAGTACTGAGGATGCCATCTCTCCCCAATCCCAGGTCCTAAAGTCTAAGACAGTAGCGCAAACTAATGCTGCCAGATTCAGGAAAAAAAATTTTGATTCGATTCAGCCTATTGAATTGGTTTTTCAATTCGATTTTCCTGCCCAGTTGGGTGATTTTTTTCAAAACTCCTGGTGGGTTTTAAAGCTTTTTCACCCCCTTTGGCTTCTCCTAATCACACTGGCGCTGTGGTGTAAATAAAATAAAGAAACAAAAAGGACTTTTCCTCTCTCTGTTAAATCCTAGCTCACGTTTGCAGTCCAACACCAGCTCTGGCAGGATACACATTTCAAATCTGACATTATAATCACAAAACAGAAAATAAAATTAATTTTTCTACCTTTTGTTGTCTGGTTATATTTCAAATCTTGTTGGTCCAAGGCTCTGGTTTTCTTCTTCTAACTTGGGGTCTCCTTCTTTCTTCTTTCTGCATGCTAACCATCCATCTGCCAACTCTGTCCTCCCTTTCCATTTCCCTTCCCTCCCCAGGAAGTCTGGTATCTTTCCTTTTTTTCATCTCCCTCCACAGATCCACCTTTTCTTAACTACCCTTTCATCCGGCATCTCTCCCTCCTTCCCCACCCGAGTCCACCATCTCTCCCTTTCTTTTCCCAATTACCCTCCATTCCAATATCTCTATCCCTCCTCCACACCATCCCTTGTGTCCAATTTCTCTCCCTTTCTGTTCCTTCCCTCCCTAAATCCCATGGTCCATCATCTCTCTCCCTCTCCTCTATTTTCAGACCCATTATTTCTTCCTCCCCCCCAAAGTTTGGCATATGCACGTCTCTTTGAACACCCCCTTCCCTCCATGTACTTCTAAGCCAGGGTCCCCCCAAAGGCCTGTCCCCCCTTAAAGGTCTGCCTGTCCCCCCTTGAAGGCCTGCACCCCCCTTGAAGGCCTGTCCCACCTCCTTGAAGGCCTGTCCCCCCCCTTGTAGGCCTGTCCCCCCCTTGAAGGCCTGCCTGCCTGTCCCCCCCTTGAAGGCCTGTCCCCCCCTTGAAGGTCTGTCCCCCCCCAAAGGCCTGCACCCCCCCGAAGGCCTGTCCTCCCCCCTTGTAGGCCTGTCCCCCCCTTGTAGGCCTGCCTTCCTGTCCCCCCCTTGAAGGCCTGTCCCCCCCCCTTGAAGGTCTGCACCCCCCCCGAAGGCCTGCACCCCCCTGAAGGCCTGTCCCCCCTTGAAGGTCTGCACCCCCCCGAAGGCCTGAACCCCCCCGAAGGCCTGCACCCCCCTTGAAGGCCTGTCCCACCCCCTTGTAGGCCTGACCCCCCTTGTAGGCCTGTCCCCCCCTTGAAGGCCTGTCCCACCCTTGAAGGCCTGCACCCCCCCCGAAGGCCTGCACCCCCCCAAGGCCTGTTCCCCCCTTGAAGGCCTGTCCCACCCCTTGTAGGCTTGTCCCACCCCCTTGTAGACCTGTCCCCCCCCTTGAAGGCCTGCCTGCCCCCCCTTGAAGGCCTGTCCCTCCCCCTTGAAGGTCTGCACACCCCCCCAAAGGCCTGTCCCCCCCTTGAAGGCCTGCCTGCCCCCCCCCTTGAAGGCCTGTCCCCCCTTGAAGGCCTTCCTGCCTGTCTGTCACCCCCCTCCTCCTTGAAAGCCTGCCTGCCTGCCCGCCCGCCCCACCCCGAAGGACCGCTCGCCCCTGGCCTCCCCGCACCACTATGAAGCAGCACTACCTATGCTCCCGGCCTTGCCGTTCAGTCCCCCCCCCACCCCCGAAGGACCGCTCGCCCCACTGACCTTCCTGCACCACCTATGAAGCAGCCGCAGCAGGATCCCGACGTCAGCGATCTCTGCGCTGCTTAGGCGCTGCTTCCTGCGCCGCGTTCCCGCCCCTCCTCTGATGTCAGAGGAGGGGCGGGACCGCGGCGCAGGAAGCAGCGCCCAAGCAGCTCAGGTATCGCTGAAGTCGCGATCCTGCTGCGGGCTGCTTCACAGGTGGTGCAGGAAGGTCAGTGGGGCGAGCGGTCCTTCGGGGGTGGGGGGGAAATGAACGGCAAGGCCGGGAACACCCCCTCATGGCTGGCACCCAGGGCGGACCGCCCCTCCCGCCCCCCCCTTAGTACGCCACTGACTAGAACCCTCTGCTGGCCAGAACAGAGGCAGAGGATAAACTCATCTATCATATAAATACACCATCTAAGCATAAAGCAATTATATCCAACCAGATTAGTCTTCAAAACTCATATTATACCAAAAGTTTTACTGTATAACTTGAATATAAACTGAGAATTTTGGACTGAAAAAATGAGGATCGGTTTATATTAGAGTCTTCCCCCTCCACCACTGCAGCAACCCCTCTGAACAGGCAGACTTTTGTTGCCGCGATAAACACATGCCTGCAACCCTGCCCATGTCCCCACTGGAATGTCAGCTAGTTCTCCATCCCTTTATCCCTCCCAAGCAAGAGTATTGCCCGCGCCCCAAACCCCACCAGAATATTAGCTACTGTTTCCTCCCAAGTCAGAGGAACACCTGCATCCCTATCTGTGCATCACAGGAACGTCAGCTAGTGCTCCTTCCTTCCTAGTAAGTGAGACTGACATCCTCCCAGGCCTACCGTGATCTCCTGGTAGTCTAGCGGTGTGTTGGAGTAGTAGTGATTCCCACTCGCTCCTGCCCATTTTTCCTCCACAAAAAATGGCTGCTGGGACTTCCAGCAGCGATCTTGTGAGGCTCCCAAGGAGGGAGCACTAGTAGACATTCTGGTGGGGTTGGAGCATGGGCGAGTTATGGGCATGCCCTGATCGCAGCAGCAAAAGTCTTCCGGTTCAGGGGAGGCTTGCAGCAGTAGTGAAGTGGTAAAGACTACTAGAAGGGAAGATAGTAGGCCATCACAAGGGAGGAATGGTAGATTATAAACCCTTGGTTTATATTCAAGTTACCATTTTTCCCCTAAAAAGGGGGCAAAAATGGTACCTCGGTTTATAGTCAAGTATATACGGTATATATATACACCATTGAAAAAATGTGGAGAAAAAAGCCTCAGTCTAAAAGAGTTAGTCCAATAATGCACAGGACATGCTCACATTCTATCATTGGCAAAAAAAAAAAAAACCTCCACATACAAAAACATTATCCTGAGTTGTGATTGTTTATTAAAATATTTATATTCTGCTACATCCACAGTTCTGAGCAGATTACAAATAATCTAAATAACCTCAATTTAAGGCACATTAAGAAAAAAACTTCCCTCTCTGTCTCAGATGGGATCATAATCTAAGCTAAAGTGCCTGGAGGAATAATGAGAATGAGCAGGATTATAAATATGTACCTATATGAGGAAATAAAATAAGAGGAAAATAAAACAAAAATATGCAAGAATAAATAAGTCTCAAAAGAAATAAAGCAGATTAAAATAGAAACACTAGACCACTAGGCCTGCCTGTTCTGTGCCCTGCCCCGGCTTACCACTAGACCACCAAAGGGGGGGGGGGCAGGGTACAGAGCCTGGCAGGGAGAGGAAGGACAGGATGCAGAGCCTGGCAGGGAGAATTTGGTTCAGAATGTTTTTTTTCTTGTTTTCCTCCTCTAAATCTAGGGTGCGTCTTATGGTCAGGTGTTTCTTGTGGAGCAAAAAATACGGTATGTTGCTGAATTTTGAACGCATCACAATTCCTTGGTTAAACAGGAGTCAATTTCACTTGTTTTTGGACCCTGCTTTATTATCTCTGGGGTCAAAACCTCACACTACTCTCCAATCCTGCACCAACATTTAAAAAATTTAGCTCTGTGCACTACATACTTGACCCCAGGATCCTTTCTGCATTAGATTGGTCAGTAGAAATTGAAATTCATCAGGAAGCCAAAGGAGGAGCAGTAGTTAAGAAAAACCCACATAGTAAATTAGCAACACTGTGTTCATTTTATCAAATGAACGTGATTTTCTTAGGAACCGCTGAGCTTAACCACATGACAACCATGGCATAAAGTATCAGGCCAACAATTTATGTGTAGTGTAATGCACACCACTTTATCATAAACTCAAACAAACAATGCTCTGCTGGCTGCCAATGGGGCTCGGATACTAAACACCTGTGCTAGCTTACACTCCACCTATTGCTAACGTCAGGCAGGCTTTTTAGCCAAACCGTTGCAAAAGAGAGATAGAGAGAGACAAAAGGCACAACCCTGATGATTATGCTCATTTCCCTTCCCCCCACCCCACCCCACCCCAGCGGGTACTGCAGTTTGAATATCTGAGCTGCCTTTGACTTCAGTCAGTGGCTGGCTTCCAATCTGAGCGTGCCTATGCTTTGTTCTTGCCAAACTGATTAAACAACTAAACAAACCCGCTCAAATGCTATCAGAGTATAAACAAGACTGCTGGAATGTGTACAGAAGGATGCGAAAGGGGAAGAGATTTTTGATGAGAAGCCTTCTGTTGCAGTGTGGATTGTGGAGAGGTGCCATGCTCACTCCCTTGTTAGAGGACTGTGAGCATAGCCATGAGCCAGTCCCCAGGCATTATTCCAGCTGAGCAACAACTCCCCAAACATGTAATGCCCCTTGAGTTTGGAAAAGCTTATCTGACAATCCCATACATATGGTAGTCATCAAAGGTTCACTTACAAAAACCTAATTATGTTGTTAACATGGCCACTGAAGAGCACCCCATTTCAAACCCAGCCTTATCAAAATGTAAGAGGGAGAAAAAAGCCTCAAGTTAATGTAGCAGCTCGTACTATCAAAGTCACATTTCAACTGCTATCAATGCTTTCATAGGCAGAAAAAAAAACCTCCCATATAACAAAGCATAGGTTTAGAAATGAGAACTGCCGCTCAGGTGCGCATTCAAGGATCCATGTGTGCACATTGCCAGCTGAGTAGTGATATGCACATAAGGATCCTCCATATTTCCCCTGATGAGCCACAGAGATTGGCGAAACAAGGTCGCCTGTTGGGAAGTCTGAAGAGACGCGGCAGCGTTGGAGCTGATGGAGTCCTTGAACGTGCCCCTGAGTGGCAGTTCTCATTTCTAAACCTATGCTTTGTTATGAGGGAGTTATTTTCTGCCTATGATAATATTGAAAACAGTTGAAATGTGATTTTGATAGTACTGTACGAGCTGCTACATTAATTTGAGGCTTTTTTCTCCCTCTTATATTTTGATAAGGCTGGGTTTTAAGTGGGGTGCTCCTCAGTGGCCACATTAACAACATAATTAGTGAGGTTTTTGCAAGTGATAGATACTGTTTGTTGTTTTCCTTCGTGAGCGTGTATAGTCATCAAAGGCTCCCATACAACTGGGAATAGTCCAAACAGCAGGATCCATACACCAAGCCTCTATAACTAGTCTTACCTGTCATTAGCAATCTTCTTTTAAGCTGTTCATCCTCATGAGACCCCCAAAAGGTCTACAAGGTAGGTAAGGGTGTGGGGTGGGGAGGGGTCTGGCTTCCATTCAGATCCTCAGTGGTCTTCACACTCAAGGCAAAATGGTCAAAGTCAACACCAAAATTCTAATAGGGATCTATACCTTGTATCTCTTGGAAAAATGAAAGGAGGCCAATTATGAGGACAATCCCCCCTTCTATAGGGAGGATTCTCCTTTCTCCCCTTTGCATCAACATTCCTACTCACAAGCAAACCAGTATGCAAATTCAGTCCTCCCAGAATGCCCCTCTTAGTCTCCAGTAACCTATCCCATTCTCTATGAGGTTAGGGAATCCAATGTACAGTAATTTCCTTACCATCCTTCCCAGGGTATCTGACAGCACCACCCCTTAGGATAGTTCTTCCTCCTCATAGGGTCTACCCCACCACTCCATGTTGTTACCCTGAGGAAAGGGGGAAGTTGGGAATTTCCCTTTCTTCCACCTCATACCAATTCTATTTCTTGGGTCTCATCTGGGACCTCTAAACCATCCCACTCCATGCCTTTGGGGGTCTGGATGAGCCTCACATGGTTCCTGTGGCACTTTTATCTGCAAGGGAGCCTCCTCCTCTATGGGGCACCTCTTCCATCTCCCATGAAAGAACTATATATTGCCTGTAAATCCATGAGGGTTCATTTTTCTGGATAGTTCTGTACCTAGCAGAGTGTTTTGGGTCTGGTCTTGGGAAAGGGTCTCCCTCTCCTGATTATGACAATATACATACATAGTATCTGCTGTCTCCACCTAAAGAAAAAGGGATATTCAGATAATATTTTGTTTCATTTCCCTCAGGAAACAACAAACTCTATGTGAATTCAGCTCTTATAATCTTTCACACCTCTCTAATCTGTATTCTGCACTCACTGAGCAATTCCACAGAACTACTAACAGAATTCACTCACTGATGTTCCCCCCTTAGATAACTCCTCCCCTTCCCCCTTAGATAACTCCTCCCCTTTTCCCCAAGCAACGGTTGCTATGGAGAAAAGACACAATTCTGTGTCAGCATACTGTTATTTCACAAACAGGCCTCATGAAATACTTCAAGCCGAAATGCCAGTCTGATCAAGTCACAAGCCCATGTCCCACATCAAAAGTGAGTTTTGAATTGAGCATTTTAAAAATGCTTTTGGCTCTTTCAACCTTTGCTGCTATTCCTCACTGACAGAATTCAATCCTCACATCCTCTCAAGGGCATGTTTTACTTTTTCAGCTATTGGCTTCCCACAACTTGGCTTGTTTTTTAAAATTTATTTCTTCATCCCTTCTTCGATTTGAAATATATGCTACCAAAGTGAAGCAGAGGAAGCGAGCGAATCTTCTCTTATTTACTAAGAAGAGAGAGAAAGAGAGAAAAAAAAAGAAAAATTTGAAGATACTTCCAAGGTTGTTTGTCTCCTGGGCTGCAAATTGGATGCTACTGCGCTGGTTGGGGGTGCCGGGCTGTGACTGACTAGTGCTGGAGGGATTTCATCCCCATCTTGACTGGTGCCTATAAGGGGGTGGGGGGGTTGAGAGAAGAGGAGTCCGGAATAGCCATGCTGCCCTTGCTGTGCCGGATTGCCCTGCGGCCTGCTGCCATCTCCCCGAAGCCCTGGAGCAGCCTGACAGCGAGAGTAGCCCTGACAGGCCGGGCACTGGGCACGCGTCCAAGCAAAGACGTCATGGAGCCACTGAACACTATCTCTGGAGCCAGGGATTTCATTTACAGTCTGAACTCCTCGGAGAGGAACTGCTTGCTGCAGGAGCTGCAACAGTTTGAGTCCATAGCAAAACAAGGTAAGGGCAAGGAGGTGGGCACTGAGTCTGGTTCACTGACAATCCCATGACATTCTCATTTCCACAGAGGCAATTTGGTGTATGGGTGCTAGAACCAGGAGTGTGGGTGTGGGTGTGTTTTGTTTTGGGGGGTTTTTTCACACGCCAAATTAAAAATAAAAAAATCATTGTACAGTACTTTACAAAAACAAAAGTTTGGTCCAGTAAGTACCCTTGGTGCTGTGCGATCAGGGTTGGTTAAAAAACACCAGAATGGGCCTGACCTCAGGTGACTGAGAGAGTTCATCTGTTTGAGTTGCTCTTCCAGCCTCTGCAGCTTCCCTACGGACTGTTTTTGGCAGGGACAAAACTACCATTGAGCAAAACTGGCAAAATGCCTAGGAATATACAATGACAGAGACTGCCTGCAGCTGAATCCTTCCTTCTGCATGCCCAGGTCCAGCACCTTTGCCCCTTTGCTCAGTTGCTTACCTGCACGCCAGGTCCTCAAAATGCTACAGCGGCAGAGACAGCGCTAAAGGCTGCCTCTCTGGTCAGCGGGGTTTTTCCTCTGCCACATCCCTCTCACAGGAAGTTGCATCAGAACCGTAGGGCATGGCAAAGAAAAGGCACTGCTAGACAAAGAGGTAGCCTTTTGTGCTTTTTCGGATGCTATAGCAGTTGGAGGACCCAGCAGGTGGGTAAGCAGCTGGACCCAGGGAGGAGGAAGAGGTGCTGGAAATGGTATGTGGGGATGGGTTCTTCTCTTCCAGGGCCTGCCAAGTCCCAGCTACACCACTGGCTTTTGGTGTGGCTTACTGTTAATAACTGAAACACTCCTTAATTAGAACCCCCTCTTCTTCAAAAAATCATCAGCAACATAAAAAAGGTTCTACTTGTCCTTTCTGAGAGAGTGTGAGTGAATATGTTTTATGGGAGCTTCCCAATGTGGGTGACTGATCATGTGATCATGTGACCACTCAGCCTGATCATGTGATCAGGCTGAGTGGTCATTACCCATCATCTCTCCATTTCCAAGGTGCTTCTGGTCTTTCTCCTCGCCACCAGGCACTGTTAAAACAAGAACACGAAACACACACTTCATTCATATTCTTCTAAAAATCTATGACCAGGTCCCTCCAGACTCCTCCTGGTCATCACCGGTCCTCCCTGGACTCCATTCTTCTCCAGGTCCTCCACAGTCCTTCATTATTCCTCCGGGTCTTCGGGTATCTTTCGGTATCATTTACCAATCTCTCCGTCGGTAACCACTAGCCCCACTGGTCCCTTGCCAGTCACCTTTAGCTAATGCCCTCAAGGTCTACAGGCTGCTTTCTACGGGGTCTTCTGACAGCTTCCGGTACCATTACCGGTCTCTCCGCTGGTCACCACTGGTCCTGCCGGTCCCTCCACCTGTCACTCACCAGTCAGCTTAGAACCTTGGACTCCCTTAGCTCTTTTGGCTGCTTGTGGGGCCACCACCGGTTCCTTATTCCCAAACCTCTTGGGTCCCAGACACTCTTCACCAGCTCCTTTGCTGGTTATCAAGCTTGAGCCCTCCCTGGACTCGAAGCTCTACCAGGCCTTGTGGCTACTCCTTTTTCAACACCCTTTGTTGCTCAGGTATTTTTTCCTGGACTCATGCCCTGAGGACTCTCCCAGTCCCCCCGTCATCTTTTCCTGAACTCATGCCCTGAGGACTCCTTTTAGTCACTCAGTCTTCTCATGCTCTGAGGACTTTCCCAGTCTCTCAGCTGCTCTTTGTGAGGACTCTCCCATTTGTTCACTCTCCTGGTCACACACACAACTCCACCAGGCCCCCTGTTGGAAAGGAAATGGAATGACTTCCCTGAGGAAAGGCTACAGCCACTAGGACTGTTCAAGCTTGGAGAAGAGTTGGCTCAGGAGATATGACAGAGGTCTATAATATACTGAGTGGAATGGAATGAGTAGAACTGAATCGTTTGTTTATCCTTTTCAAAAATACAAGGACTAGTGGGCATGGAATAAAGCTAGTAAATAGTAATTTTAAAGCAAACCAGTGAAATATATCTTAACATGTATAATTACACCCTCAAATTTGTTGCCAGAGAATGTGGTAAAAAACAGGTTTCGGTAATTTCCTAAAAGTCCAAAGGCCATTATTAAGATTGACTTGGGAAAAATCCACTGCTTATTTCTAGGATATTTCTGTTTTATTCTTTTGGGATCTAACTTGTGTCTTGGATTGGCTACTTTTGGAAACAGGATACTGGCCTTGTTGGACCTTCTGAAGAAACATCCAAGTCCAAAAAGAAAGGCATTTTTATTTAGACCTGTTTCAGTCACATCCAGGGTTTAAAAAAGATGCTCTGATTGAGCAGCTGACCAGTAGAGGATAATGGTTCCTCATGAACCACTCACCCTTTGGTTGCTGTCCCCTTTCTCTCCCCTGAAAATGAAACTAAAAGGAATATCAAATAAAGAATATAAAAAGAGACATAAGCACTGGCAAATTAGATGCAAAGCACTGATAAAGAAAGTTTAAAAGAATATGAAGAGAAACTTGCTAAAGAGGCATAAACTCATAGCAACAATTTTTTTAAAGTTATATCTCTGTTTGAATGGTTGTATGTATTTTGTAAACCGCTTAGGTTTAAGTGGGTTAGAAATTTTATAAATAAATAAATAATACATTAAAGACACGGTGACAGAATTTGTCCTCATCCCCGTGGATAACCGCAGGAAATCATCCCCATGTCATTCTTTAAGGAGAGAAAGAAGAATCAGAGTATGAATGAGCACAACCACTGACCCTCAAGCCTTGCAATGCTGGTGTAGAAGGACTGAGGTTGAGTCAGACACTGAAAATGACCCAGGATGATTTCCCGTGGTTATTCATAGGGATGGGCACGATGACAAATTCTGTCACCGTGTCATTCTCTAGTTTTTTTAAGGCTTCCTTGTGAGTTCCGTTTTTTGTAGGTTTTGACCCCTTTGTTTCTCCATAGTTTGTCTCTGGATATTGATGTCACATTTTTGAGACCTCTTTTTGCTTATACCTGCTCTCTTGTGGTGGTTTTCAAGGTTTTTCAGAGCTTCGTTTTTTTGTAGTTTGGTCCCTTTGCTTGTCTCCAGATAGTGACATCACACTTTTGGGTCTATTTTTGATTACAGCCAGTTTCCCCACAGAGTCTTTTTAGTTGTGTTTTTCAATTCAAGAGAGCACATGTTCAATTTTGTGTTTATATATGGGTTACTTTGCCTATTTTATTTTTCTCAGTCCTGCAGTGTTTCCGTGGTTTGTTATATATGTTTAGCCCTCCTTTTACTTATGGATCATTTTATGTTTTTATAATTAGTCCATACATATTGGTTACATTTTACTTTCCTATTTGCTCTCATTTATGCATTGTTTTATGTTTTCTTGCAATGGTCATTTTACATTTAGCTAACATATATATATGTATGTATATATATATACTAGTCTTATAGCCCGTTACATTAACGGGTGCTAGAATATATGTGTGTGTGTGTCTGTCTTTATTTATTTTTCTCTCTCCTTAGTCGCTTTCTGTGTTTTTTTTTTGGGGGGGGAGGTTTCCTTGGCTGTCCACAACCACCCCTTGCCTGCTCCCCATCCATTATCCCTTCCTTTTACCTCCCCTGTGTCCTCCACCACTCCATCACTGCTCACCTTATCCAGCAGCAGCCCCTTTGTTTTACATCCCCCCTGTCCATCATCACCTTACATTAACGGGTGCTAGAATAGATTAGTCTTATCCAGTATGGCTATTCTTCTTATGTCTTACCCCCTCTATTCAGGCTCCCATTTCCCCTTTTACCCTCCCTATTTCCACCTTTTTTCACCAACTTAAAAATCTGTCCCCTTTCTCTGTCCTTCACCTCCATAGAACTCCCTCTTCATTCCCCCTTCACTTATTCTTCCAGCTCCTGTCTTCAGCCCCTTTCTCTCACATGCCCCCTTTTGTAGCCCCCCTTCTCCCATCTCATCCTTTTTTCATCCCCAGCTCCCTTCTCTCACATATTCCTTTATAGCCCCCAAACCCAACCCCCTTCTCATACCTACTCTTCCAGCCCTCAGTTCTCCTCGAACGGTTGGGAGTGATCTAATGTGTGCAAGCGGCTGTAACACCGGCTTCTCCACCCGGACCCTGAGCACGCGCCGCGCTCCGCCCCTTAGCTACCCGGAAGTACCGGGCTTCACTCGCCTGCTCCCAGTGGGCCAAGAGAGAGGGGGGAGTGGCTGCCGTGGTGATCTGGTCGACTCCCTGGTGACAGGAGCCGCGGCGGCACCTTTAAAGTGAAAAAATAACTGTGGCAAGGGAGCCGGCCAACTGGCAGTTCAAGTTGGAGCTTTGGTCTGGCCTGCTCCCTGCCCGCCTTGCCATATTGTATTTTTTTATTTGAAAGACGCGGCGGTGGCTCCTCTCATGATCCCCACCTACGTCGGAAGTCTGACCCAGGCGGGGATCGTGAGATGAGCCACCGCCGCTTCTTTCAACTAAAAAATACAATACGGCAGGGAGCAGGCCAGACTGAAGCTCCAACTTGAACTGCCAGTTGGTCGGCTCCCTTGCCACAGTTATTTTTTCACTTTAAAGGTGCCGCCGCGGCTCCTGTCACCAGGGAGTCGGCCAGATCACCACGGCAGCCACTCCCCCCTCTCTCTTGGCCCACTGGGAGCAGGCGAGTTCAGCCGAGTAGAGGAAGCATTGATTGAGTTTTTCCCTATGTGTAGAATAGAGAGTTGCGCGGGGACAGAAATCCCACCCGTCCCCACCCGTCCCCGCCAAAATCCCACCCATCCCCACCCGTCCCCGTGAGGAATCCCTCCGTCCCCACCCGTCCCCGTGAGGAATCCCTCCGTCCCCACCCGTCCCCGCGAGGAATCCCCTCCGTCCCCACCCGTCCCCGCGAGGAATCCCCTCCGTCCCCACCCGTCCCCGCGAGGAATCCCCTCCGTCACCATCCTTCCCTATAAACTTCAGAAATAGTTATTTTATTTAATTATGCTACTGAATTAAAGGCTCTGGTAGAGACCCATTTACAAATAAGCAAAGAGACTATTAATTTGGAAATATTAATTGGGAAGAATACATACTTTGTAAATGGGTTTCTACCAGAACCTCTAATGTAAATATAAAATATAAATACTCAGCTGATGAGAACCCACAAACTGTCAGCTGAGGACTTCCTTTGCAGTTGGCCTGGGGTCCCTTTTGCCAAGCTTGGCAGGCAGCAGTAGCGTCCCTGAGTCACAGATGCTGGCACCTCAGTGGCTCATGGATGCTGCCAGCGACTGCTGCGCTTGGTGGAGGGGAGTTCTGACCATCTCTAGAGGAGGTCCTCTGCTGGCGGTGCTTGGGGATCCCCACCAGTCACAGCAAGGGCCAACAAGTACTTCAACACTGTAGAAATAAAACCAGAAATGCATTTCCTTTTCTTTTGAACACAAAACAAAGATATCTGCCATATACATTTCCCAAGGCAGATGACTCTATGCAATGTCACCTCGGTAACAAAATACAAAAATAGACAAATACACCCCCTCCCTTTTTACTAAACCACAATAGTAGGTTTTAGCACAGGGAGTTACGCTGAATGCCTCGCGCTGCTCTCAATGCTCATAGGCTCCCTGCGCTAAAAAACAATATTGCGGTTTAGTAAAAGGGAGCCATAGTGCAAAATATAGACAGCAGATATAAATTCTCAAAACAGACACATTTTGATCACTAAATTGAAAATAAAATCATTTTTCCTATCTTTGCTGTTTGGTGATTTCATGAGTCTCTGGTTGCACTTTCTTCTTCTGACTGTGCATCCAATCTTTCTTCCTTTCTTTCAGCCTCCTGTATGTTTCCTCTCCTCCAGACCTCATTCTCTCCCCCAACTTTTTCTTTCTGTCTCCCTGTTCCCCCTTCTTTCTGTCTCTCTGTTCCCCCTTCTTTCTGTCTCTCTGTCTGCCCCCTTTCTTTCTTTCTCCGTGCCCTCCCCCAAGCCACTCGGTTTGCTGCCACCGCCATCGGGGAATAGTCCCCAAGCCACCGCTGTCCCAAGCTTTCCCTGCAGAAGCGTCGCGCTGACCAGCATTCCGCTCCCTGACGTCAATTCTGACGTAGGAGAGGAAGTTCCGGGCCAACAAGGCATTTCTCCTCATTCCATCCAGCCTGAGCCCCATCTCTCCTTGATCCAGCATTTCCCTTCTGTGTCTGTCAGAATTACCATTCCACCTATTTTCCAGCATCACCCTTCTTTGTGTCCATCTCACCTATATCCGTATCTCACCACTTTTTCAGAATCTTCATTTGTCTCTGTCCTTGTCTTTACCCCATATTCACCATTTGCCCTTTCAATGTCTTTATCTCCCCCCCCCCCACACACTTTTTCAGCATTACTTCTATGTCTCTATTTCACCTCCTCTTCATGTCCCCTCTGTATCTCTATCCTTATTCAGAAGGTCCTGCTTACCCTTTCTCTTCTTTGTGTCACTATCTCCATTTTCAGCTTTCCCCCCTTTTCCTTTGTTAATGCACCCGGTAGCCAGAATCTTTCCACTCCAATCTTTCACCTCCACTCCGGCCCAGCCCAGTATGAAATATTTCCTTTTGTTTCCCTCCCCTCTCTCTCTTCTCCTCCCTCACCCACGAGTCCTGCATCTGGCCCTCTCCCTTCTACCTGCACCTGGCAACACCCCCCTGCTCCGCGGCTCTCTTAAGCAACTCGTCAGCAGCGGTGATCAAGACAAGCTGCCGACATCGAGGCCTTCCCTCTACGAGTCCCACCTTTGTGGAAAAAGGAAGTTGAAACAAGCGGGACTCGCAGAGGGTAGGCCCCGACGCCAGAAGCTTGTGTCGATCGTTGTTGCCGAAGAGAGCCGCAGGTAGAAGGGAGAGGGAGATAGGAAGGCTGTAGAAGCTCCGGAGCATGACACCGAACCCGGCCAGGATGATTTCTTTTTCAGGCTGCTGCTGCCGCTGCCGCTGCCGCTGCCATCCCCCACCCGAAATGACAAAAAACAGCCTAATGCCCGCGTCGGGAAATAGCCATGCTGAGCAGTGAGCTCAGCACGTACACAGATGAAAGCCTTGCTTGCTGATTGGTCCGGCGGCACGGTGGGGCGGGGCCGCCGGACCAATCAGCAAGCAAGGCTTTCATCTGTGTACGTGCTGAGCTCACTGCTCAACATGGCTATTTCCCGACCCGACGCCAGACTTGTAAGTGCATGCTTGCATCGCCAGAATTTAGGTAGGTTGTTTTCATCCCCGTGGGAGTCCCGTGGGCAAGGGGGCGTCCCCGTGGGAGTCCCGTGGGTCAGGGGGGCATCCCCGTGGGAGTCCCGTGGGCCAGGGGGCGTCCCCGTGGGAGTCCCGTGGGCCAGGGGGGGAACCCGCGGGATCCCCGCGGGACCCGCGGGATCCCCGCGATCCCCGTTCCCGTGCAGACCTCTAGTGTAGAAACCGCCGTGACAGGAGAGCAGGGAGTGAGTTTTTCCTATGCGGTTGTTTGGGGGGGGGGGGGTTGTGAACAGGAAGTCGAGCAGAGGCGGGAGTGAGCTGTTCAGCTTCCCCTATCTGGGCAAACCGCTCTGGCGAAAATGGAGTGAAGTGCCGCGTGGGGCCGTAGTAAGCGCGGGGCATGCTGCAGTCTTGGCGGCCACGGACATACGGATTACGGAAGCACGCTGATAAGACTGCGCATGCGCCGCCTACGGTTTTATTATATAGATATATCTTTAGCTTACACATATGGTTTGTTCATTTTTTTATCTGTTTCACTTCATTAGATATTCATATTGTAATATAAGATTAAGTAACTTCTTGCTAGCTTTAGTTTTTATTTCCCTTCATTCTAGACAACACAGCATTGATTTTTATGGATTATCATATCACATTCGGATTAATTTTATGTGGAATCAGTCAGTGGTTTTCCTTTCTTTTTTTCTTTGTCTCTCTCTCTTTGGCCGCTGTCTGTATGTCTGTCTCTCTGGCCCCCTGTCTGTTTGTCATTCTTTCTTGTCTTGTACTTGGTAATTTGATTTAAATAAAATTATTTTGTTTCTGCATCCAGTCTAGTATTTCATTCCGGTATGGACTTTCATTATTCACTATGTCATAGTTTATTCAATAATTTGGTACAATTTCTCAGTATCAATTGCACTTGGATAATCCAGTCATCACTTTTTCACATTCACGTCTCACATTATTTCATCACTTGCTGCACACATTTCCATAAAAGACATTCTCACTTTACCCTTTTCACTAGTGAGGTTTCATTTTCTATTCACTATACACAAGTATATTTCACATATTAGTCTTTAAGCCCGTTACATTAACGGGTGCTAGAATAGATGTATCTGTCTGTCTTTCTTTCTTTCTCTCTCTCTCCTTGGCCGCTGTCTGTCTCTCTGGCATTATTTCTGTCTGTGTCTCTCCCTGGCCCCCTGTCTGTCTTTCTCTCTCTCTCCTTGGCCTCTGTCTGTCTGTCTTTTTTTCTTTGTCTTTCTCTCTTTGGCCGCTGTCTGTATATCTGTCTCTTTGGCCCCCTGTCTGATTGTCATTCTTTCTGTCTGTATCTCTCCTTGGCTCCTTCTCTGTCTGTCTCTCTCCCTGGCCCCCTGCCTGCCTATCTCTCTCTGTTGCGCCATGCCTGTCTGTCTCTGTGTGGCCCCCTTCTATCTCCCCCCGAGCAAACCAAGATTGCTGCCTGCCCCCCAGCACACCCTTCCCCCCAAAGCAGCCCCCTTTCCCTCTCCACTTCTCTGTGCAGCAGTAGCAGCTGGATGTCTCGCAGCACCCGCACCCTGTCCATTTTGTCCAGGCCGAAGGACATTCTCCTGCCATTGTTCTCACCGTCACATGCGCCGCACGCGACACAAATTGAACATGGCCATGGAAGCACACAGCACGGCGGCAGGGATCACGGCCTCCTAAGTGCGCATGCGTGCTTAGGATTTTATTATAGAGGATTAGCACCTTATATGAACTTTATGCAGATTCATATATTGACATATACGCATTTTCATAGGACCCCCGAAGAAGGCGATTGTAGCTGAAACACAGACCATGTCAGGTCTGCACCACATCCAGACTGTGTTTTACTCCCTATTGATTTTATATTATCTGCATCATTTAGATAATTGATTGCATATCATTTTTGTTTCATCAATACATTTTTATACCAAGAACATAGTTCCCACAGTGCTATTTTTTATTTTGGGTTTCCCTGTTTTGCCCTGTGGAACTCAGTGTTGTTGTTGATTGATAAGGAGGACCAGAATTGGGAACAATATCCTAGCAGAGAGCAAAAAAGCATAGACAAGAGTTGGTGAGGCATGATGACAGCACAGCAGATGAGATGCACAGATAGAATGGGGATGGTTGAATGAGAGAAAGAAAATGTTGAAGATTTTGAGCCGAGAAGAACATAGAAGGCAAAAGGGAAAGTGAGGTGATGAATTCAAAAGGTGGGCAATGTGGTCTTGAGGAATGTAGTAGTTTGAGATGGAGAAAGAGATTAGAAGTCAGCATTAAAATAAGAACGTGTACTGGAGACAAGGATAAAGAAGAAAAGGAAAAGAAGTAGAAATAGTATGTTTCACACATCTAATAGCATCAGATATCATCATTACATTAGTGACTTTTATTCTGCCTTGAACCGCAAGGTAATGGCAGAATAAAAGTCACTATCTGGATCAGGGTGGATCTGGAAATCACCCTCAAGAATACTGGGAGAACTATACAGATAGGCTGCAAAACCTTCGCAGTATCTGGAGCAAAGGCCTTAAGTGGATTGGGGTGGACTTGGGAGTCACCCCAGAGAATGCTGGGAGTAATATGCAGATGAATTAACACAGTTCTTCAACCGCCAGTCCGCAGAAAATTCCTACCGGTCCGCACAGGACCGGCGAGATCAACCTCTCCAATTTCCTGCCGGTCCGCGCAAGACCGGCAAGATCGACGACCTGTAGTTCGCGCAGGGCTGGAGAGATAATGGGGAGCCTCCGACAGTGTGCTCTCTCCCCTCCCAGCGGCTCTCCTTACTTACAAGCGCAGCGATTCAGGAAGGAAGCCTTCGGGCTTTTGCTGAGTCGCGGCCGCCTCTGATGATGCAACTTCTGCTTTCCTCAGAGGAGGTGCGACCCAACAAAGGACCCGAGGCTGCCTTCCTGAATCGCTGCGCTGGCAAGTAAGGAGAGTTGCTGGGAGGGGAGAAAGCCACTGTTAGAGGCTGGGAAGCTGCTGGTCATGGTGAAAAAAAAGGGGCAGCTGCTACTGGACCTGGAGAGGGATAAGGAGAGATGCTGCTGGGAGGGGAGGAGGGAAAGGAGTCTGGGAAGCTGCTGGGCAAGGGGAAAAAGGGACAGCTGCTACTGGACCTGGAGAGTGATAAGGAGAGATGCTGCTGGGAGGGGAGAAGGGAAGGGAAGGGAGTTACTGCTGGATAGGGGGAGGAGGGAAGGGAGAAGAAAAAAGGAAGGAAACAGCTGGCAGGGAGATTAGAGGAGGGGAAGGGGAGAGACAGGAATGAGATGGGAAGGGGGGTCAGCAGAGAAATTGAGAGGGACAAAGATGTTAGATCTGGTGTAGGAGAGATAAAAATGAAGAGAGCAGTGAATCTGGAATGAATCATGTAAAAAGGAGAGAGGGGCAAAGGCTGGATGGAGAGGGGCATAGAAAGAAGACAAATACCATATGGAAGGGGGAGAGGTCAGATAGTAGATGGAAGGGGCAGATGCTGGATTGAAGAGACAGAGAAGGCAGACGCTGGAAGGAAGAGAGTGAAAAGAAGATGAAAGCAGAAACCAGAGACAACAAAAGGTAGAAAAAAATAATTTTATTTCTAATTTGTGATTAGAATATATCAGGTTTGAAATATATATCCTGCTAGAGCTGGTGTTAGACATAACTGGGGACTGCAAAGTCCAGGCAGTGGCTTAGGGCTCTCTCTGACCAGAGGGGCAATTGCCCTAGTTGCACTCACCTAACCCTATTCCTGCTATGTGTGACTGCGGTATTTTGTTAGCATGATATTTCTGTGTAGCATTCTGTAATAATTTGGCTTATTCAGTTTTCTTGATAGTAGAGGGGATATATGTGAAGGGGAGGGGAGACAAGGGTTTTGTTGATCCTTGCTCTGTATTATTTGTATTTATAAAATGACAATTGTACAGAATATTGTTTCTTTTTATACTTTAATAAAATACATTCAGTATAAAATCATAACTGAGGCTTGTGCGGATGGGATCAGATGGTTTGTGAGGACCGAGCTCGCGGAAACGGGGTTTTTAAATTTCAGTCCTAGTAGTTTGCTGGTCCACAAAATAATTTTTTTTTTCCACTGGTCCATAGGTGCAAAAAGGTTGAAGAACACTGAACTAAAAGACCTGCTCAGCACATTTACTGACAGTCATACTTTATCACTCCTGGGCATTCATTTGCTCCCTCCTTTATAGAGCTCAGCTAGCTCATAAGCAGAGCAAGGCACCTTCCCCTTCACTATTCTGACTGTCTTGTTTTGCACATCTCTTGTCCAGGGTCTTACCATGCTCTGCACTAGAAGGCCTGAATTGAAAGGCAAAGCATCAAAACTCTTGGGTTTAAACAGGAACCTACTTCTACTTGTTTTTGGACTCTGCCTCCATCATCTCTGGCGACGAAATCTCACTTGCACACTGCTTTCCAGTCCTGCTGGACACTTTGAAAACAACCTTAGGGATGACGCTGGAGGTGCACAAAATCGATTTCTTTTTAGATCTGTAATTCATCAAGTCGCTAAGACTCTAACACTTCCAGTCCTGCACCAACATTTTTAAAATTTGGCACAGTGCATTAAAACCTGATCCCAGGACCCTTCCCGCATTAGACCGATTAGTAGAAACTAGTATTTATCAGGAATGCAAAAGAGAAGCAGTGATTAGGAAAAATAACCTACAGAGCAAATTAGCGACACTGCGTTTTCCCAAACGAAGATCATTCTTAGCATCAGCTGATCTCTAACCACGTGACAGCCCCGGACTAAAACAGCAGAGCTGGCAATCTAGGCGTAGCCGAACACACCACTTCATCACAAACTCTAACAAACAATGCGCCGCCGGCTGCCAACGGGGGTGCAGGAGACTAAACACTACTCACGCCCGCAGACGCTCCACCCACCACCGACGTCAGGCAGCCTTTCCAGCCAAACAGCTGCGAGACCGAAAGAGACAAAAGACGCAGCCGTGATGACGTTGCTCATCCCCTCCCCCCCCCCACTCTCCCATCCCAGCGGGCCCCGCCGCTCGAATTGGTGGTTCTGTCAGCGACTGGCTCGGAGTCAGAGCATGCCTGCGCTTTGTTCTTTGCCGAAACAATTACAGCCAATAAAGAGCCCGCGCAAACGCAATCAGAGTAGGAGCAGACTGTTGCTGGAGGGTGTGCGGAGGGATTTGAAGGGAGGGGGGGGAAGAGATTATTGAGAAGTCCCTTTAACTGTGGGAAGGGCAGAGGCGCTCTGCTCGCTCCTTTCGTCTGAGATTTGCACTATTTTTTTTTAACATTGCTGCTCCTGCCTTTTGGGGTTGGTTTTTTTTTTGTGTGTTTTTTTTTTTTAGTGTTTTGGGCATTTGCATATATTAAAAAAAAATGTTTTTAGTGGGTTCAGCCCTTGCTGCTCCTCCTCGCTGACAAGCAACCCTCGCATCCTCCCAAGGGCACTTTTCACTTTTTCTACCGCTGACTTCCCGTGACTTGGCTTGTTTTTTTTTTTTTAATTTATTTATTATTATTTCGCCCCTTTTCTGATTTGAGCTATCCGGCGCCGAGGCAGAGGGAGTGCGTTTTCTCTTATTTACCGAGAACCCCCCCACCCCCAAAAAGGGAGAAAGAAGTAAAAGCTACTTCCAAGGTTGTTTCCTCTCCTGGGCCCGCGGATTCAATGCAGCCGCGCTGTGACTGACCTAGTGCCGAAGGAGTATCTCGGGGAGGGGGGGATTTTACGCCCGCCCCCGACCGCTGCCTGCAGGGTGGGGGGTGGGGGGGGGAAGGAGCGGAACGCGGCGTCGCTATGTTGCCCTTGCTCAGCCGGATCGCCCTGCGGCCCGCCGCCGCCTCCCTAAAGCCCCGGTGCGGCACGAGAGCGGCTGTAGCGCTCTGGTGCCGGGCGCTGGGCACGCATCCGAGGAAAGAGAGCATGGAGCCGCTCAACACCGGTCCTGGAGCCCGGGATTTCATTTACAGCCTGCACCCTTCGGAGAGGAGCTGCCTGCTGCGGGAGCTGCATCGCTTCGAGTCCATAGCTATAGCACAAGGTAAGAGGGGAGGGGAGGCGGGGGCTCATCGCCGATCCGGTGACCTTTATTACTAGGTAGCCAGTTTGGTGTATGAGTGCTACAGAACCAGGATGTTTGTGGGGGAGGGGGAGGGGCTTTAAATACAACAGATTAATAAAAAGAATTATTGCACTCTACAAAAATAAGTTTGGTCCAGTATCCCGGATGCGATCGGGATTGGCTACAAACCACCAGGATTTGCCTGACCTCAAGTGACCTCTTTGTAAGCTGCTCCTTCACCCTCCTTAATTTGATCTCTCTCCTCCATCACAAAACAGTCGTAGGCAGCAGAGAGAGAGGTCTTTTCCGAGGTGCCATTGAAGCTATTTTTATGGGATCTTTCCAACGTGGGTGTGACCATCATTCGGAAAGTTTGAAGCATGGAGGGTGTGGCTAACGAGCAGCTTGTTTTCCTTTTCCCTTCATCCTTTGAGGTCGTTTTGTGAGTGAAGGAACGGGGCAGAATTCATCTGGAGATTCTATTGCCATTCGGGGAGCAAAACCTTTTGGCCAACTAAGCATCTGGCTGTCGACCACAAGGGAAAGCAATCATGTGCGCATCTCTTACTTTTGCATTGCATTAATGGCTTCTATTCCGCCCCTACCTTGCAGTTCTGGGCCGATTACAAAAGAAATAGCTGGACATTTCCAGGAGAATTACAAGAAGATTGGAGAATTACAATTTAGGGATTAGGATACAGAAAAGATGACTGGCTATTCCAGTAGATTTACAATATGGGGAGCTGTACAATTAGGGGATAGTGCAATTCCAGTGGATTTACAATTTGGGGAGCTGTACAATTAGGGGATAGTGCAATTCCAGTGGATTTACAATTTGGGGAGCTGTACAATTAGGAGATAGTGCAATTCCTTACTGCAGAACAATATTTGTTCGTTGCTCAAGATTCAGGCTATATTGTAGTCGCTTGATTTCTATTTTAGGGCGGATTTAAGTTTACTCGCCAAAGAAACAACCAAGAAAGTATAACTGCATGCAATTTTTTGGGGTTAGGTCTTTTGCCTTTAATGGAGTCATATAGTAACGATTTGGATTCAAGTTGTTCGAAATCGATATGGTCATGTGGGAACAATGGGCGTGCAGTATTTTTGAGGTGTCAAAAGTAATATCACGCTCCCATTTCTCCTTATTTTGAAAAGATACGAGGGGAGGCAGTTGCTCATTTAGAGACTATGGGAGAAACCCTTCTAAGTAGGCTGATGTTATGCAAGGTCATGCCAAGTCTTTTTGAAGTTCAGCAAGTTTGTCCTTGTTTTCACTAATTGGAGTGAGAGGTTGAGACCCTCATTGGCCAGCCTGACCTGTTCTTTTTAAATTTATTTACCTTAATGAAAATAAGGACTGGTTGCAATTATTGTATAGATATTTTACAGGAATTCAAGGACCCATGTAGAAAACTTCCCATGCAGTTAATGCGGGCGTAGTATAGTTAGAGTGTAAGTAGTAGTGCAGGAATGGTTTCTGTGTGAATGTTAACTTGTATGAAAAGCCTTACCACAGACCTCATTAAAATGCATGTTAATGCGGCCATTGCAGAATTTTTTCTTCTGCTAGGTCCAGGGCAGCAAAGAGTATCTAGTAGCATTCCCCTGACCATATGCTTTGAATATAGTGGCCTCATTAATTTCTCTCCCTGACCTGATGTGAATCTGCCCCTCAGTAGATTTAAAAAAAAAAATTATATGGTGGTTTCCCCTTAATGATCTGATTTCACTTCTACCCTCAACCCCAGATCTACATAAAAGACTTTGGTGATTGTGTTCCCCTCCAATCAGATCCCCTTTTCCAATTTTATAAAGAAAATAAAGAAAATAATCCCTGGTGTCTAGCTGTACCCCTCAACCCTTCTTTACCCCCCTCCCTGATCATACCTCAAAAGAGGCAGGAGTGATATCCACTTGCTCATGCCTATGTAATTGCCCTCTTCAAACTGGCAGAGCCCTTCCCCATGTGGGGGGCACATAATGAAGCAATTAAGTAGTACATTTAAAACAAATTGGAGGAAATATTTCTTTGCTCACTGTGTAATTAGACTCAAATTAATTTCCAGAGAATATTATAAAAGCAGTTAGCTTAACAGGGTTTAATGAGAGGTTTAGACAAGTTCCTAAAACAGAAGTCTATAAGCCATATTAAGATGGATCTAGGAAAATCCACTGCTTATTTCTAGGATAAGCAGCATAAAATCCGTTTTATACTTTTAGGATCTTGCCAGGTACTTGTGACTTGGATTGGCCACTGTTGGAAATGGGATACTGGACTTGATGGACCATCGACCTGTCCTAGTATGGCAATATTTATTATATAAGGGAAGGGAGTTTTTCCCTTATATGGCAAATTGATTGATTGGCAAATTTGGGAAGGGTTGAAGATACTAGTTATTTTTGTTTTTCTTTTAAAAATGGGGGGTGGGATCTGGTTGGGGAGAAGGGGCACTAGACCACCAGGGACTTTTGTGTAGATGTTGGGGACGGAAGGGGATTGGATTGGTGGAGACCATTGGCTAATAACATAGCACTCCATTTGTATATGGTAAACACCTCGCAGTTCTATGCAGTTAACTTAAAAAGAACTGTGTATTACAAAATATGATTTAAATTACAAAATAACAATGGAAACATTACATCATCTACATCAGTGTTCTTCAACCACCGATCCATGGACCGGTGCTGGTCCACAGAAATTTCCTGCCGGTCCTCAGAGCCGACATGTGCACCAGGCCCAAAACTGTGTTCTTCAACTGCCGGTCCGCAGTGCGATTGATGCGTTGTTAATAAGATTATAATGTGTGTGTATATATGAAAAATGAATGGAAAAAATAGTGTTACAATTAGGACTAGGGGGGGCAGGGTCTGGGGTGGAGATTGGGTAGAGATGGGCAGAGTCTGGCCCACGACTTAGCCCAGTGTTCTTCAACCACCAGTCTGCGGACCGATGTCAGTCCACAAAATAATTCTTTTATTTCTTTCGGTCCATAGCTGTAAAAAGGTTGAAGAACACTGATCTACATTATTCACCCCTAAATTGCTTAAATAAGTAAGTTTTAAACATTTTCCTATAATGATCATAAGATACAGATGCTTTTATTATAGGGCCTAATTTTCTCTCCCAACCAACAGCCTGAAAAGGGAGAACCTGCTTCTGTTCATTTGATTAAACCATCAGTAATCACTTTGGATGCAGTTTAATTAGCCCTAGTTCAGATGGACTTTTAGGACTAGATTCACAAAGCTTACCGATCATGTACTGATTGGTTTGCAACCCTGACCCAATTCACTAATCTCGTGGTCGATCCGCTTCCGATCTGCGCATGCAAATGAGGGGAAGTGAGGGGAAACGGCATGCAAAGCAGGAAGGACACGATTCACTAAACTTTTTCAGGAACACTGGGCTGGCCGATCAAAAAAGACCAGTCGCTCACGACCTTTCCTGCTCTCTGCCGACTTCTCCTGCCTTGCCGCCCCACTCTCTGCCCTGATGAGCCGCCCTGTACCCCGAATCTGTCTTGCCGCCCCGACTCTCCTGCCCTTCCCCCTCAGTGCGAGCCCGTGGCTTTAACCCGCGGGTTTAAAACGGATTAAAACCATGGGCTCGCGAAGTATTAAAAAATTAAGAGGAAAAAAAAAAGCAGCTCGCAGCTCTGTAAGCATGCACAGACCATCTACAGACAAAGAAGATGGTCTGTGCATGCTTAAGGATCGCTCACTAGCGATCCATGTGGGGGGTGTTCCTACGATCGCCCCCATTTGACTGCTGACCCTTGGTGAATTTGTTGGCCTGCCGCGGTTCGGCTTTGGATCAGGCACGATAGGGTAGGTTAGTGAATCTAGCCCTTAGTTTCTAAATGTTCTGGAGATTTTGTCACGCTTACTAATAGATATGACTAAATTTGGATACTAGGGAGAGAAGCATGGCCAGTAGAAAAAAGGAGGTATTGAAGCCCTTGTATATGACCCTGGTGAGACCTCATTTAGAATATTGTGTGCAATTCTGGAGACCTCGCCTTCAAAAAGATATAAAAAGGATGGAGTCGGTCCAGAGGAAGGCTACTAAAATGGTGCGTCATAATGCGTATGGAGACAGACTTAAAAGATCTTAATACGTATACTTTGGAGGAAAGGCGGCAGAGGGGAGATATAGAAATGTTTAAATACCTATGTAGCGTAAATGCGCATGAGTCGAGTCTTTTATTTGAAAGGGAGCTCTGAAATGAGAGGGCAAAGGATGATGGTAAGAGGTGATAGGCTCAGGAGTAAATCTAAGGAAATACTGTGGTAGATGCGCAGAACAGTCTCCCGGAAGAGGTGATGGAGAAAGACTGTCTGAATTCAAGAAAGTATGAGATAGGCACGTGGGATCTCTTAGAGAGAGGAGGAGGTAATGGTTACTGCAGATGGGCAGACTGGACGGGCTATTTGGCCTTTTATCTGCCTTCATATTTCTGTTACATCCCCTTCCCTCTCCTCTAAGTCCCACTATGATTGTTAGCATACAGTTCCAAGAAACCTTCTCTTAATGCAATGTAATATTTCTTATTTGGATGTAAAAAAATATGTCCAGATCTCAAATTTAGTCAGTTCCTTCATTTGTTTCAGATACTGTTGTGTGGGAGGGAGAGGATGGGGGAGGGGGTTCTGACACCCGATATGTCAGTATCAATTTCTTGATCGTTATCAGCACATTATAGATAAACTCGTGTTGGAGAGCTGATATACCCTTTGTTATCAATGAAACTTAGAACAGTGGAAACTTAGAACAGTGGCCAACCTAGGTGCTAAGTATCTAGCTAGATCCCAAGTAGAAAAACAGATTTTATGCTGCTTATCCTAGGAATAAGCAGTAGATTTCCCTAAGCCATCTCAATAATGGCCTATGGACTTTTTTCTCTTTTAGAAAATTATCCAAACCTTTTTTAAATCCCGCTAAGCTAACTGATTTCACCACATTCTCTGCAACAAATTCCAAAGTTTAATTACACATTGTGTGAAGAAATATTTTCTCTAGTCTGTTTTAAATCTACTACTTAGTAGTTTTGCATGTCCCCTAGTCCTTGTATTTTTGAAAAAAGTGAACAAACGATTCACGTCTACCCTTTCCACTCCACTCAATATTTTATAGACTTCTATTGTATTGCCCGTGAGTTGTCTCTTCTTCAAGCTGAAGAGCCCTAGTCGCTTTAGCCTTTCCTCATAGGGAAGTCATCCTATCCATTTTATCATTTTGTCACCCTTCTCGGTACCTTTTCTAATACCTCTACATCTTTTTTGAGATATGGTGACCAGAATTGCACACAGTATTTGAGGTGTGACCATACCATAGAGCGATACAAGGGCATTGTAACATTTTCATCTTTGTTCTCCATTTCTTTCCTGATAATTCCTTTTGAGGTATCTGCTATAATAAAACCTGTGTTCAGGTGGGAAACCTCATAGGCACAAAAAACCTCCTACGGCTTTCTCAAGATGCTGTGCAATGCCATAAAACTGTGGGTCAAAACGGTGATCAGAGTGATACAAGTGGCAGCTTTACTAAGATAAGTCAGAGTTGCATGCCACTTGAGAGACCCGCGGGAGGTTTTTTGTGCCTATGAGGTTTCCTGCCTGAACACCTTAAGCCACTGCTGTGAGGGTGGGAGAGCTTGTCTGACGCTTTCTCCTCCCGTTTGGGTCTGTTCCTTACTCGTGCTTAGCGATGGTCTTCTGTTGCACTGCCATTTGTGAATGTGTGTTTTGTAAACTTAATCCATAAAAGGACATTACCTCCAATCCCATGACTCACTAACTTCCTCAGAAGTCTTTCATAAGGTACTTTGTCAAATGCCTTTTGAAAATTCAAATACACAATATCAATTGACTCACCTTTAACCACGTGTTCATTCACCCTTTCAGAGGAATGCAGTATATTGTACAGTTCTGCGTATGCTTTTCAGAGCTATGGAAATGATAAATGGTAGTAGTAGAGCCAAAGAAGAGTACTCCATGGTCATAGAAACATGATGGCAGATAAAGGCCAAATGACCCATCCAGTCTGCCCATCCACAGTAACCATTATCTCTTTCTCTATAAGAGATCCCACGTGCCTATCCCAGGCCCTCTTGAATTCAGACACAGTCTCTGTTTCCACCACCTCTTCCAGGAAACTGTTCCATGCATCTACCACCCTTTCTGTAAAACAGTGTTTCCTTAGATTACTCCAGAGCCTATCACTTCTTAACTTCATCCTATGCCCTCTCATTGTAGAGTTTCCTTTCAAATGAAAGAGACTCGACTCGTGCGCATTTACATTACGTAGGTATTTACGGTAAATGTCTCTCAAATAAATAATAAATGGTAGTGACAGAAAAACAACAACATATGAAAATGTCACCCACCAGCAGTGGACTCAATTTCTCAGATTCCCCATTCAATCTAAAAAGGTGGAGAGAGAGCCTCAAGAAATACTTTATCACGTAGCAATCATTGATGATTTTTAAGCTAGTGTTGTTTTTGTCATTGGCAAAAAACTCACACCAAAAGGAATGGTTCCATCATATCTCAGGTTTCAGGTTTATTTAAAAATTTGATATTCCGCCTTATCAAAATTCAAAGCGGATCTACATAATATAAGAACAAAATATAAAAAGAGCGTACGTTAAAAACAAATTACAAATAATGCTACAAACAATCAAACGCACTGACAAACATTAACTTACCGATACAGGATGGAAAAGGGCGGAAATACAATTTGTAAAAAGAGAAAGCGGGGGAGAAGGACCAGAACAAAAGGAAGGGGAACAATAAAATAGTCTAGTATTTTGTAAAATAGGCTAAAGTGATTAAAAAATGGCATGGAACTGGTTTCCATTACCGTCCTTAGAAGGACTATTATATCTTTAAAAAGAAAGGCCTGCAAGTTACTTTTAAATTTATCAAGAGATGTAATACAGATTGAGATCTTTAAGTATGTCCCCATACGCCTTATCATGAAGACCACACACCATTTTATTAGCCTTCCTCTTGACCGACTCCATCCTTTTTATATCTTTTTGAAGGTTCAGCCTCCAGAATTGTACACAATATTCTAAATGAGTCTTATATAGAGTCACCAGAGTCTTATATAGAGGCGTCATTACCTCCTTTTTCCTACTGGCCATGCCTCTCCCTATGCAACCTAGCATCCCTCTAGCTTTCACTGTCACCTGTTCAACCTGTTTGGCCTCATTAAGATCATCACATTAAATCACCCCCAAGTCCTGCTCTTCCGTCGTGCACATAAATTCTTCACCTCCTAAACTGTACCGTTCCCTCGGAGTTTTGCAGCATAAATGTATAACCTTGCATTTCTTAGTATAAAATTTTAACTACCACATTTCAGACCATTCTTCAAGCTTTGCCAGGTCTTTCTTCATGTTATTCACCACATCCAAGGTGTCGACTCTATTGCAGAATTTGGTATCATCCGTAAAGAGGCAAATCTTTATAAAAATGTTAAAAAAAGATCAGGCCCAAGAACAGAACCTTGAGGCACACCACTGGTAACATCCCTTTCTTCAGTGATCTCCAACAATCACTATTCTCTGTCGCCTTCCACTCAACCAGTTCTTGACCCAGCCTAGCTCTTCACTTTGGGACCCATCCCAAGGGCACTCAGTTTATTTATTAGACGTCTGTGTGAAACACTTTGCTAAAATCTACCTCTAGCGCACATCCTCTATCCAATTCTCTAGTCACCCAATCAAAGAAATTGATCAGATTTATCTGACAAGACCTACCTCTAGTGAATCCATGTTGCCTCCGGTCCTGTAATCCACAGGATTCCAGAAACTTCACCATTCATTCTCTGTTTTTAAAAGCGTTTCCATTAATTAGCTTACCACAGAAGTCAGACTTACTGGTAAGCAAATTAATGGAAACGCTTTTAAAACAGAGAATGATGAAGTTTCTGGAATCCTGTGGTCCCACTCCATTGGGCAGTGTATGCTTTGTTCAATCATGGGTAATGCTTCCATCCATATGGTCAACTTATAACATTGTCTGCGCTTCTGTCACTGTATATTCTTACTTGGCAACATCTCTTAATTGTTCTTTTAGATTATTTATTTATTTAATTTTTTTTAGTTTCTTGAAATTCCATGTTTATATTCATAGGCCTGACCTAATGGAATCCTCTTCCATGACTTTTGTGTACTGTACTGAATCCTCTTTTTAAATTTAAAGCTCTTTTGAAGAGTTCTCTTTCAGAAAGCTTATGTTGTCTAGTTCTGCTGTTAGTGGACACTGAGTAGGGACAGTTTGCCACTGGGGGTTTGTGACACAGCAAGTGGGAAAGTCTATTCTTACTTAATTATTGAGAATTTCTTTTCTCTCTTGGCTACCTTGGAAAGATGTATGGAGGAAAAGACCAATAGAGCTATCTGTTTGGCACTAGAATAGGTTCAAAGAAGAGCAACCAAGATGTTAAAGGGAATGGAACTCCTCTCATATGAGGAAAGACTAAAACGGGCGCTTCAGCTTGGAAAAGAGTTGGCTGAGGGGAGATATGATTGAAGTCTACAAAATTCTGAGTGGAGTAGAACGGGTATAAAGAGTAGAGGACCCTCGAAGTTACAGGGAAATACTTTTAAAACCAATAGGAAAGGGAGGCCTACTGCTGGACAGGGGGAGCAGGAAAGAGGTGCTGCCGGACAGGGGGGAGGTAAAACAAAGGGAGAAGAGCTGTTGCTGGATAAGGGGAGCAGTGAAGGGGTGGTGGTAGACACAGGGGAGGTAAAAAGAAGGGAGAATGGACAGGGGGAGCAGGCAAGGGGTGGTGGTGGACAGCCGAGGAAAAAGAAATACAAAAAGCGGCTAAGGAGAGAGAGAGTAAGAAATAGGTAGACACACACACATATTCTAGCACCCGTTAATGTAATGGGCTATAAGACTAGTATATATATATTTAACCAATATGTTAACCGCATAGTTTTATTCAGTATATAAATTTTTAAAATAAATACCCAAATGATAAAAGACAAAATCAAATCCGAATTTTGGTGAAACAATAAGAGAATGATGCCTGATAACAATAAAGAGCTTAATGTACATTGTAAATACACAAAGCTTCCAGTGCAGGTGATCGAGGCAGACAGCGTGCCAGACTTTAAGAATAAATGGGATACCCATGTGGGATCCCTACGAGGGTCAAGATAAGGAAATTGGGTCATTAGGGCATAGACAGGGGGTGGGTAAGCAGAGTGGGCAGACTTGATGGGCTGTAGCCCTTTTCTGCCGTCATCTTCTATGTTTCTAAAGCCACATGACATAAATATCACAACGTAAGAATATCACTCTAAATATATGAGTAGAATGGACATACATACCTAAAAGATAAAAACAAGCCACAAGTTGCATCCAAATTCTGGTAAAAACAATGAAACAATGATGCTGGATTACAATAATGCGCATGAAGATATAACATCTAAAGAGAAAGCAGGCAATACAGCTGAAAATTGTTCTCCGTAATACAATTGTAGCCATTTGATGGAAGACTATGCATCACTATTAAGGACTTGCACAATATTTAAACAATGTGACCTAACTCATAAACAAAGCATCAATTTTAAACAATGCAACGTTTTAAACAGTAGCTCGTAGACATTGCAGGAAGTAAGTACTGTAGTCAAAAAAAGAAGCTCAGACAATGCCCAAGACAAACCAGTATCACCATCGCCATGGGGGCCATGCCCAGTAGCCATGCAACAACAGACTTGGGTGGGTTTCTTTTCCACAGGATCCCAAGCCTGCATTGTCTGGACTACTTGAACTTTCATGAAGCTTCATTAATCTGCAGCTGATTAACTTCAGGAAAACTATACTGCCGCCCAGATGATGTCACTGATAAAGCTAGAGTAACCACAATGATATGCTGCTGTGGAACCCAGCAAGTATCACTTTTTGAAGATCATTAAAAAAAATTTGCTGGGCCATGCAGATGCATAAAGCTTATTAAGGCCTCTTTCTGTTCAGCGGAGGGTTCACATACGTTTCCAAACCACCACTCTTTGTCAAAAATGCAAGCAATATATTGCCCTGGCTGAAGGTCTTCTATTAGAATTCCTTTTTCATCATTGTCGCTAATCTTGGCTAAAAAATGATGTTGTATCATTTGAAACCCTGCTGACCTGAATTGTCGGTTCATTGATTGGCAAAGAATGATGATTTTCTCTTGCTAGTGTGGCCATGCTGGAATTTTTCCTCTTACAATGTTCATTCTTGTTCAGTTTCCTCTTTGCTGATGAATGCAAATTTAACTCCATGAATACTTTTATTGCAAAAGTCAAAAAAAAAATCTTTAGGCGTGAGAATCCGGCATTCAGGTGGATACTATAAGCTTGCTTTAACTGCTAAGCGCTTTGTTGTACCTCCAGTGCCATCGCATGGTGACTTACCATGACTTGTAGCAAAAAATTCTATTCAGCAATCATTCCAAAATCTTTTATGATGGCAGAAATTAAGAAAATTATTGAAAGTTTTGTATTGCGCACTAGAGCCAATACTAAAGTAGTGGATGTGGCATATTTGAGCAAACGTTGCCTTTTATATACTTGATTAATTATTTCATGAAAATATGCACAGCAATTGTATCATGACACAGGCAGTCACCGATAACAAAAAAATTTTTACAAATTGCAATAAATGATGAACTGTTGCAAGAGTAGTGCTGCCCGATTCAGTGAAAAATTTTTTGATTCGATGTGGCCTTTTGAATTGATTTTTTTTTTTTTTAATTCACTTTTCCTGCCCAATCGGGCATTGGGGGGGGGGTTTCCAAACAGCCTGGCGAGTTTATTTTTGTAGCCTCTTCAACTCCACACCGGTGCTGTGGTGTAAACGAAGCAAAAAAGACTTCTCTCTCTTAGATAGCGAATGTGAGCTAGGACCTAACACCAGTACTGGCAGGATACATATTTCAAATCTGACATAAATTTAATTTCTGTTTTGTGATTATAATATTTTTTCTACCTTTTTGTTTGGTCCATTTTATTTTTCAAATCATGTTGGTCCCTAGGCTCTGGTTTTTGTTTGTCTTCTGTTTGCTCAACAGGGTCTCCTGTCCATTTGACATTTTGTTCTTTCTCTGTTCTCACCATTCATCTTTCATCTCTGTAGCTTCCCTACCACCTCCACATGCAACATTTTCTGTTTCTTTCCTACTATCTACCATTGCTCTCACTCGCTCTCACATGCTCTTTCTTGCTCATTCATGCGCTCTTGCTCTCTCATGCCCTGGGTCAAAACTCTCTACTCTCCTCCATTCAGCATCTCTCCCTTCCTCCCCTCCATTATAATTTGAAACATTTCTTTCTCTCTCCCTGCCTTCCACCCTATGTTCAACATTTCTCTCTCCCTTCTCCATGCATGTTTCTCTATCCTGCACCATATGCAAGATTTCTCCCTCACCCCTTTCTACCTCTTTGTTGCATCTTTCCCTTCTCTCCCCATGTCCAACAATACTTTCTTTCTCCTCTCCCCCATATGCAGTAGTTTTCCATCCCTCCCATCCCCCTGTGCAGCAGCCTTCCATTCCTCCTTATCCCCCTGTGCAGCACTTCCTGATCAACACCCCCCCCCTACTATGAGACCTCAACTTTCCGGCCCCCAAAGCAGCAGCAGCAGTGAACAGGCTATTTGCAGCCTGCCTGCATGGGATTCCCTCTGTTGCATCATCAGTGATGCCATCAGTGATGTGGCAGAGGGAAGGCCCCAGCAGGGCAGGGCAGGCCAGGAGCAGCTTGTTCAGAGTGCTGCCTCTGCCGCTTTAGGAGGCCTGAATTGGTGAGTCCGATTTTTTTTTTTTTTCTTTTTTTCCCCCCCCAGCAAACAAATTGATTCACCAAAGTGAATCGGGTAGCACTATGCCCAACTATTCTCCCAATGGAAACCTTGCCCTGAGTCTTCAACAAGAAATTAATAATTTTCAACAAAGTCCATTAACACAATAAGCTTATATCTTCCTTCAGGTTGCTTTTAAGAGTTTTCAGATGCAAACTTTGATGCTTTGCTATGTAGTGATGGCATGACAAATTCTAAATTTTTATTGCAATTTCCTGAGTAAATTCTTCTGTTGTTAGATATTTAATTTCTAAGGTATTCCGATCAGTAAGAGCCCACTTGTACTCAATCAGTTCTTCTGGATTGCTATCTTCGAAATAGCTGGCAAATGCAGATTCCACCTCTTCTGGTCCAGAGCACTCTTCACAGCAATGGAGTATACATTCCTTGGATTCCAGGCTGCAAACTGCTTTGCCAAGAAGTTCCTTGTAATTCTCATTGATTGATTGCTCCACTAAGCATAAGCTTTACATTCTGATGAAGTGCACAAATACCAATGGCATGTCATGCCTGCTGATCCAACTGTCACACACCACTTTGGTCTGAGTTCATAAAATTTTGAGAATCCAATATCTGGTCCATTTTGATTCCAGTAGCAAACATACATTTCCCATAAATTGCAAAACAGCAACTGTTTCTGTTTGTATGTCTCTATTCCTGAAATTCTCACAGACATATATTATCCTTCTTTTCAGGCCCTAGTCTGCTGAATTCATCTTTAAAAAATACGTCTATACCAGTGGTCTCAAACTCAAACCCCTTGTGGGGCCACATTTTGAATTTGTCAGTACTTGGAGGGCCGCAGAAAAAATAGTTAATGCCTTATTAAAGAATGACAATTTTGCATGAGGTAAAACTCTTTATAGTTTATAAAACTTTCCTTTAACAGTTAAAAGGAAAGATATATAAACTATAAAGAGTTTTACCTCATGCAAAATTGTCATTTCTTTAATAAGACATTAACTATTTTTTCTGCGGCCCTCCAAGTACTCTATTTTTTTCTGCAGCACTCACATTTACAGTTCAATATCTTTTCTTTCTCAAAACTGGCACATTTCAATCACTAAATTGAAAATAAAATCATTTTCCTACCTTTGTTTGGTAATTTCATCAATCTCTGGTTGCACTTTATTCTTCTGACTGTGCATCCAATACTTCTTCCCTTCTTTCAGCCTCCTGTATGCTTCCTCTCCTCCAGACCTCATTCCCTCCCCCAACTTTTTCTTTCTTTCTCTGATTCCATGCCCCATTTTTTGCTTTGTTTCTGGTTCCCTGTCCCCACTCCTTCTTTCTTCCTTCCTCCGTGCCCCATTTTTTGCTTTTTTTTCTGGCTCCCTGTCCCCACCCCACCTTCTTTCGCCGCCGCGGAATAGGCTGCTGCTGCTGCTATCGGGAACAGGCCATCTCCCTGCTTCTCTTCTGCACGGGGCCGACCAACTCTCGCTGCCCGATATCAATTCAAACGTCGGAAAGGACGTTCCGGGCAGCGATAGGCTATCCAAAACGTCCTCTCGACGTCAGAATTGATGTCGGGCCGCCAGAGTTGGTCGGCCCTGCAGGGAAGAGAACAGTGGACCGCCCCCCCCCCTTGGTACGCCACTGGAGAAGCAGCGTGTCTGGCTGGCTCGTTCGTTCAAAGCCGCGGGTGGTGGCTCCTTGCGAGATCCGCGCCTGCATCTGAAGCCTCTCTGATGTTGGTACATCAGAGAGGCTTCCGATGCAGGAGTGGATAGCGCAAGGAGCCGCCAACCCGTGGCTTTGAGTGAACGAGCCGGCTGCTGCTCCAAAAGGAAGAGAATGATGGCCTCCAGACTGCGGGCCGCAAATAAAACCTGGAGAGCCACATGCGGCCCGTGGGCCGCGTGTTTGAGACCGCTGGTCTATACCATGCTGACAACTTCTGCTGATAGCTTCCTTCCTTTCTCTTGGGGCCAAGTTTTAAAAGTTGAATATTTTCTTTGTGATTGGATTCTTTTATCTTGTCTTTCAGTTATTCTAGGAAGTACTGGAAGTCGGCACAATTTTCACATTGCTTACTTGAACTGGGTTGTTCATTTTGCAAATTTAGACTTGTGGCACGTGCAATTTGATTTCCAGTTACATTTTGTGCCTTTGTAATCTTTTTTTTTTTTTCTTTCACATATACAGGCTTATCTCTAGTGCTGATTTTTATTTTAGATGGTGAAATCCTAATTGATAAGCTTCTGTTTATCACTTCTTCTGCTGCGAAATCTTCATCAGATTGAGATGATGATGCAGATAATACTGCTTCCAGCTTTTTATTTAATGCAGTCTTGCAAGATCAGGTTTTTTTGTCTTGTACTAGTAGTGTCTTCTTCACCAGGGCACAAACTTTATCTGCCATTTCAAGATCGACTGCTCTAATTCCTGTCTTTACATTATGGTTTATCTTGCCAAAGATTATAGCATTTCTTCTGTAAAGACTCGTATTCAGGCCCAGACTCTCAAAACTTTAACGTCGTCGCTAGACTGTTTTCCAACTGTTTAGTGGCGGATTATCCAAACCGATTATCTCTATCTTTAGCGAACTGCTCGTGCTGGGTTTCTATCGGGTTTTTCAACACAACAGCTTTTGCAACCAACTGCTACTGCTACGTGTGTCGCGCGCATATGACATAAGCATATTTTATGCTCAAACAAGGCACGTGCTGATTGCGTTGGCATTGCTTTCCCGGGACATGCACACATTCATGCCTCTTTCCTTCTATATTCTGCGCAAGTGCCGATCACTTTCACCAGCAGCTTGACGCATGTAAATTTAGCGAATCTTGGCTGCTGTCCGCCGACCTCATTTGCATACGTGATTTTTATTTTTTTTTGAGAATTACATTACATTACATTACATTAGTGATTTCTATTCCGCTTGTGCCTTGTGGTTCTAAGCGGATTACAATTAGAAGAGATCTGGACATTACCAAGAGAATTACATAAAACAATGATTCAAGTAAGTTACATGTTATGGTAGAATGTTACAAATTTAAAGCTATCAGGAATTTATCCGAGAGAGTTACATAGCAAGATTCAGGTAATTACAGGCTACAGTGGGGAATAACATTAAATTCGGGTAACAGAAGAGAGTTACCTAACATTGAGGTTATTAAAGGATACAGTGGGGAATTTTTCCGATAAAATTACAAAGCAAGAATCTGGTAATTGCAAGATACAGTGGGAAATAACAATATATTCGGGTAACCGAAGGGAGTTACCTAACATTGAAGGTAATTACAGGATACAGAGGGGAATAACAGTATATTCGGGTGAAAGAAGAAAGTTGTCTAACTTTGAAGGAGAAGAGGTATTGGATATAGGTGGTACAGGATACAGTGGGGAAATTTTTCCGATAAAATTACATAGCAAGAATCAGGTAATTACAGGATGCAGTGGGAAATAACAATATATTCGGGTAACCGAAGAGAGTTACCTGACATTAAAGGTAATTACAGGATAAAGAGGGGAATAACAGTATATTCGGGTAAAAGAAGGAAGTTATCCAACATTGAAGGAGGTAATGACTCGCTTTCTTGAATTTGCTATCAAAACGGCTGCATTAGCAGACCGTCATTTTTTAATGCATTTTTTTTAAAGAATCCTGGCCTCAGTGAGGAAAAGAGCTTCATGATTAAGGCAATCTTGGTATGCTTGCGCTAGCTTTGCTCCTGATCATGATCAGTATCCTCAAACCTTTTTTCAATGTAGTCTTTTTTGCACGGAAAATTACATGACACTTTAATGCACCAGTACCTTGCCCAATTGAACAGGGAAGCAAAGTTTTATATCCTTTTCAAAATCTGATTATCTATAACCTAAAAATCGAAGCACACAATCTGAATCGGATATCTTAGCACAGGTTCAAAAATAAAGCACTAAAGCACATGAATGGAGCCAAAGCAATAAACGGTTAAAATGATTGGTAGTAATGGGTTCAACAAGGCCTACTTAAAACCTATCAATTCTGAGTGTAAAAACTATTTTAATACCTGGAAAATATGACTGATACAGCAACCAACTGATAAACCCAGTGCTGCCTTCACTGAAAAATGAACAACAAATGAAGCACAAAATATAGTACCAATAACCAAACTCACTCGCCACCAAAAAACACATATTACAACAATATTGTGGAGCCTTTAGAAATCTTTGACAAGCATAAAACAGTTAGAAATACAGAGATATTCAAATTATTAAACATAAATGCAAATATTGCATGACACACTGCCAAGCATTCCTAACTTGAGGTGAATTTGTACATTTATAAGTGGCCATTGCAAAGCCAAAACCAAAAGACTATTATAGAGTAAAAGTTTCTCTTTCAAACAGTGTTGATTTTAGGAAGATAATAGGCAGACTTTTTTTTTAATAATTGACCCTGAAAATTGATGAATTTCAGTCCCTGTGTCAAAGATGCCAAATTTGAAGGAATGTTATGATGCAGCTATTCATACTGAATTGCTGCAAATTTGACAGTGTAGTATCTAGTGCAAGGATAATCTATGATAACATCAGAAGTCTGTATCTACTAGTGCTGCTCAATTCAGGAAAATAATTTTTTGATTCGATTCAGCCTATTGAATTGATTTTTTTTTTTTAATTTGATTTTCCTGCCCAAGTGGGTGCTTTTTTTTTTTTTTTCCCCCCAGATGTTCTGGTGGGTTTATTTTATATTCTCTTCACCCCTTTTATAGCCTCTTCACCCCTTTTGCCCTCTCCTACCCACACTGGCACTGTGGTGTAAACAAAATAAACAAAAAAGACGTCCTTTCTCTGTTAAATCCTAGCTCACGTTTGCAGTGTAACACCAGCTCTGGCAGAATACACGTTTAAAATTTGACATATTATAATCACAAAACAGAAAATAAATTATTTTTCTACCTTTTGTCGTCTGGTCATTATTCAAATCTTGTTAGTCCCAGGCTCTGATTGTCTTCTGATAACTTGCTTGCCAGGGTCTCCTTCTTTCTTCTTTCTCCGTGACAACCATCCATCTTCTATCTCTGTCCTCCCCTTCTGTTTCCCTTCCCTCCCCCGGAGGTCTGGCATCTTTCCTTTTTTCATCTTCATCCATACAGTTGCAGTGATAGACCCCACCATCCCCAGATCCGCCATCTCTCTTTTTCTCAACTACCCTTTCATCCAGCATCTCTCCCTCCTTCCCCAGTGTAACATTTCTCCTTCCCTCCTTTCTGCCTTCCCATTCATCTCGGCCTCTCCATGAGTCTAATACTTTCTGCCTCCTGCATGCTTTCTCTCTCTGTCCTTGCCTCTTCCCTCGAGTGGCAACCCTCCTTTCCACCCCCCAACCCTCCTTCCCACCCCCCAACCCAACAAACTCTCTCCCCATGCACCATCTCACCCTCCCCTCCAGTGTGTAGCACCTTTCCTTTCCCTCCCTTTCTGCCAGGTCCAGCAGCACCTCTTCTCCCTTCCTTTTATCTCCCCCCCCCCTGTGCAGTAGTACCCCTTCTCTGATCCCCCCTATCCAGCAGTACTCCTTCCCTTCCCTACTTCTAGACTAGGGCCCCCCCCTGAAGGCCTGCCCCTCACCCTTCTTTGCAGGCCCTTCAGCTTCCCTCCGGGCCTCCCACTCTTACCGCAGCCTTTAGAGAGGATCACCGGTGCTCTATGTGATCCTTGTAGGCTGTCACCGTCCTCAGAAGCACATTCCCTCTGACATAATCTTGCCCCTAATGTCGGAGGAGGGGCGGGACTGCATCAGAGAGAACGTGCTTCTGAGAACGGTGGCAGCCTACAAGGATCGTGTAGAGCACCGGTGATCCTCTCTGCAGGCTGCGGTAAGAACGCCAAAGCAGTCAAAGTATGGAACAAGGTAGAACCAGGATTTTTGCAGCTCTTCCCAACTGATCCTCCCTCCTGAAACAGGAGCAGTAGTGGCAGGCCAGCAAGAGGCAGCGCTGCCACTCCTGCTTTAGGAAGGCACGGGGAGGAGGGTCAGTCACCGAATCAGCCAGGCCGTTTTTAAAAAAAAATCAAATCAATTCAACTGAAGTGAATCGAATTGGAAATCAGGCAGCACTAGTATCTACTTTTACTCTGGAGCAGGGGTCTCAAAGTCCCTCCTTGAGGGCCGCAATCCAGTCGGGTTTTCAGGATTTCCTCAATGAATATGCATAAGATCTATGTGCAGGCACTGCTTTCAATGCATATTCATTGGGGAAATCCTGAAAACCCGACTGGATTGCGGCCCTCAAGGGAGGGACTTTGAGATCCCTGCTCTAGAGCTACAGCAGCTGATAAACTGGTCAAAATCTGTTGCAACAAACTGCAACAAATGTTTGGGCACACTTGGATTAAACTTTTTAGGTCTGCTTTTGTATCCATGATGCTCATACTAGTATCGTTGCAACTAGCACCAAAAGTTGTGCTGTACTACTAAAAATGAGCATTTTTGACCAATTATCTTCAATTTTACAAGCAGCTAAAAATAACACTTTATTTGTCACTGTGCACAATGCTGCCAACATCCAGCCAGACAAGTGGGTCTAGCTCAGTGACTATTGCAGTTAGGAATCTAAAATCTTAGGAAATTTCTCTTAGTACCCTGAGCTCCCCTGGGAGAACGGTATAGAAATTGAATGACTAAGTAGTTATGATTGACTCTCTGAATCAGATGAAATTAGTATTTCCAACATGTAAGGGTACAAATTAATTTTCTCTAATCATTTCTTTAACAGCAAAAATGTGAAATAGATAAACTATATGTGTCAATTAGCAAATTTATGATTTTAGGAAATTTAATAAGACAATGCTATTTAGAAAAATAGCTTTGTCTTAATAGTTTATTGTGAGTTGAAAATTAATTATCTTAATATTTATTTATATTTACTGTATTTTTTTGGACCATAAGACATTCTTTTTCCACCCCCAAAAAGGGAGTGCAGGTGCGTCTTATGGACAGAATAAACTGTGCGCCCCCCCCCTCCCTTCCCTGGTACCTTTTTTTAATGGCAGTGGTCCAGCTTGGTTTCCTGGACGGCTGCTTGTCTTTTAGAAGAGCGCCGCAGGAGCGTGACCTTTGCACTTTTGCCTGGTCGTGCTGCTCTGTGATTGGCTGCAGTCAGTTACTGACTGCAGCCATCACATAGCGGTGCGGGACCAGGCAGGAAGTGCAAAGGTCGTCTCCTGCATTGTGTGTTGCTCATCTAACGCACAGGCAGCCATCCAGAAGATCGCGCTGGACAACCGCCACTAAAAAGGTACCGGGGGGGGGGGGGGGCAGCTGCATGCTGCGGGCGGCTTCTGGCAGCTTCAGGCTTTGGGTGACTGCGGGCGGCTTCTGGCGGCTGTGTGCGTGCTTCCCAGTAGCAGACCACCAGAGGCACATACAAGCAGAGGAGGAAAAACCAAGAGCAAAATTCTGAACCAAATTTTTGTTTTCTTGGTTTTTCCTCCTCTACAGGTGGGTGCATCTTATGGTCCGGTGCGTCGTAAGGTCTGAACATTATGGTAAATATTGATGTGCTTTTTTGTATATTCCAGAATTGTTTCTGGTTTCTTCATATAGAATCCACCTTGAACTTAGCAGTATAGGTGGAATATAAGGAATGAGAAATGTATATCTATTCTTGCTTGGTGGTAGCTGTTGTCATGACACGTGGTTATGGTTGTGGCTGTGGCACTGGTTAGCAGATGCAGCATTTGGAATGAGTGGTTATTCTCGCTACCTCCATTAGCTCGTAGGAGGGGGATAACTGGGTTTATTTTTTCCAGTGAGCTCGCTGGTATAACTTGCTGGTGCTCAGTGGAAAATTTTAAAGTATCTTTCTCCACCTATAGCAGATGATAGGCCTTTGGTGTAGCTCCCTACCCTGCCAGCCATGGCCATAAAACGAGGTTAAGCCTAACTGCTGCTTCCAAGTTCCTGTTTCTTAGACCGGACCCAGTAAAATGTTTTTAGCTTGGCCTTTCAGGGCTCCCGCCAGAGGAGTGTGAGTCTCTGTCCACCCTGTCTGGGTGTCTTTTCTCTGGGCTGCCCTGCAGCTCCTAGTAGGAAGCGCAGATTGTGTTTTTCTAAAAAAAAATTCATATTTTTGTATTTTACATGTAGCTTTACAATCTAAAGACAATATATAGAAGCGTAACAAAATTTGCATTGAAACTGTTTTCTCTTGAAAAAAATTCTAGCATCACGATATCCAAAACCTTGGCCTTTCTCTGTTCAGAAGCAGATGAGACAGGTGACAGCACCTGAAGAAAACAATGGTTTTGGTATGGTGAAAAACTTTATACGTTTGGCATGTTGGGCTGAAGCAAATAACCATTGCTGTGTGACAGATTTGCTGCTTGCTTGATTTGATATAATTAGCATGATTTTTTTTTTTTTTTTGCTAGAAAAATAACTCAGTTTGGCTAAAATTTGCAGAACCCAGTTTTAACTTAATGAGAATGTCCTTTCATTTTTTGACTTGCGATTTCCATGAGAGAGAGAGAGAGAGAGAGAGCCATTTAAAGTGGATAAATGTCAAGGATTTAAAAATAAGAACATAAGAATAGCTTTATTGAGTCAGACCAATGGTCCATCTAGCCCAATAACCCATCCTCACTGTGGTCAATCCAGGTCACTAGTACCTTGCAAAACCCCCAAAAGTAATAACATTCTATGCTACCGATCCAGGGCAAGCAGTGGCTTCCCCCATGTCTGTCAATAATAAACTATGGATTTTTCCTCCAGGAAATTGTCCAAACATTTCTTAAAACCAGCTATATTCATCGCTCTTACCACAACCTCTAGCAATGCGTGCCAGACCTTAACTATTCTCCGAGTGAAAAAATATTTTCTCCTATTGGTTTTAAAAGTATTTCCATGTAACTTCATTGAGTGTCCCCTAGTCTTTGTAATTTTTGACAGAGTAAAAATTGATCCACTTGTACCCATTCTACTCAACTCAGGATTTTGTAGACTTCAGTCATATTTCCCCTCAGCTATCTGTTTTCCAAGCTGAAGAGCTCTAACTTTTTTAGTCTTTCCTCATACAAGAGAAGCCCCATCCCCCTTATAATCTTGATTGTTCTCCTTCGAACCTTTTCTAGTGCCGCTATATCTTTCTTGAGCTAAGAAGACCAGAATTGAATGCAGTACTCCAAGTGAGGTCACACCATGGAGCGATACAGAGGCTTGGTTATAGCATTCTTAGTCTTGTTAATCATCCCTTTTTTAATAACTCCAAGCATCTTGTTTGCTTTTTTGGTCGCCGCCACACATTGGGCAGAATTTTTCATCGTATTGTCCACAATGACACCCAGATCTTTTTCTTGGGTGCCAACTCCCAAGGTGGATCCTAGCATCTGGTAATTATGATTTGGGTTATTTTTTCCCAATGTGCATCACATTAAATTTCATCTACCATTTTAAATTCAAATTATTTTATTAAATTGAAAATTATAGTGAGGTTTGCATTAAATATACACTTGTTTAAAAATTCATATTATTAAGAAACAGATGTATGAGAAGTGTAGAAGAACATGGTTAAAGTCAACACAATTATATTATAAAAACTTGGTGGTACAGAGCTTGTAAGAAATATGTTTACAAAAGCCCATTCCATAGCGTCCTTCTCATTATTCCAAACCAGTGGATTAGTTATGTTCATCGACCAGCAGGTGAAGAAAGAACACACTTGAAGAGCTGTGAGATATATAGGACCTATCTCCAAGCAGGTGGGTGGATGCAGCTTTTTGCTCTGTACCTAGATAGGCCACTCCTGGTCCAGTTGGTGAACTGGTTTCTTGTTGAGCTCCCTGGGGAATGCCTTCAGAGTGCATGTTTGGTGTTGCCAGCCTCTGCCTCCTGACCCAGTCTTTCCTCCTGGGCAATTCTCCTACTGCCCAGGATTTCTGCTACTTGTTAAAAAAAAAAAAAAAAAAAAAAAAAGAGAAGGTATTCGAGTGGATAGGGGCTGCTGAAGTTTCTGGCAGGCAGAGGGTAGACTTGGGCACGTGTGGCAGTGCTGATTCCTCAGGTTGCTGTCGGAGGGATTTTCCTGGCCTTCTTTGGAAGGATTTCCTGGTTCAGTGATGGCTGTAGCAGTTTGTGACTTCAGGGATTTCCTTTCCTGTAGCCAGAGGGAGTCTCCAAACTGGCAGAGGATGGATTCCCCATTCTGCTGGGCCTGATGCTTTGTGGTCTACCTCGGGGATTACCTTGCCAGTGGCTGGAGGATTTCTCTGAGACAGTGGAGGAAGGGTTCTCTGTTCTGCTGGGCGGTGGCGTCTTCCTTTGTCAACGGCTAGAGGGTTTCCCTGAGCCGAAGGAAGAAGCATTTCCCTGTTCTGCTGGGTCACAGCTGTAGAAGCTTTATGGCTGACCTCAGGATTTCCTTGCCAGCTGTTGGAGGGATTACCCAGTCTGAAGAAGAGCTGGGTTGATGTGTCGACTCCAGTGGAGTTGGCATAGCACTGCAGAGCATGTCAGGAAGCCTTGGGGCGGGGGGTGCCCTGTAGGCAGTTTGAGATGTGTGCATATTTCTTAGGGGGGCTTGCTTGTGATGGCAGCCAGCAATGCAACCCTCTGGTTCAGGGGAGATGGCAGCTGCAGAGTCTGTGAGGTGGGAATGGTGGCCATTTTGATACCATATGGTGGGAATGTTCTAGTGGCTTTGTGACCTTCTGAATTCAGAGACGCTTTGTCTTCCTACTTCCTCCTCTTTGGGCTTGGATCAGTGTTTTCCCTGATTTTGTCCTGGTGTTGCACGAGGCCTTTCTGTGGCAGCAGGCTCAAGCTGAATCTCCCCTGTCGCTGTTCCTTCTGCTCCTAAAGGGCCAGATTGCCCTTTACGAGGATGTATGCTGGGAGGGTATCTCGGTTCTTCTCTCCTTAGACTGCAGTCTCTCTAGGTTCTTAGTGTATACCTATGTTTGGGAGCCTTTGGAGTCGGGGAGCTTCTCCTGGAGAGGGGATTGTCCTGAAGGTCTTTGGGATTTGCTGTGGAGGTAAACTCTGTCCTCTCATACAGAGGTGTTGACAGTACTCTCCATAGAGAATTTATCTGCTGCTCCCATGAGTGCTGCTGAAGAGCCTTTTGGCATCCTCCCAAAGACTTTCCCAAACATCCCGACATTCGGGACCTGATGGCAGCAGAACAACTGACAGATTCCAGAGATGAGTTTGAAAGTGGTTTGGCTGATGATTTAGTTCTATTCCCTCTTGCAGGAGGAAAAGGAGAATTTCCAACTTTTGAGGTAGTTCCTCTGGTAGTGGCGGGGGCGAAGAAGACTACACTTTGGTGGAAGGTGACATCGCCCTTGGAGATCTCCAAGACAAGATTAAGCATGCCTAAGGCTGTTCATTGTGGTGGCATCTTTGGGTCTTCAGACCCTTGTCCAGCTTATCCTAGGGGACTTGAGCATGTGTAAAGTGGCATCAGTGGTCACAGGAGCAGGATCCGCATTTTCCTGTGCTGATGAAGGTTGGGCTGGCCTACCTAGCAGTTGGAGTCTGACATTCTTTGCATCCTTCAAGGGGGGAGTTTTCTTTGCAGGAAACTCATTGCATAACTGGGCTGTAGATGCAGCCCCTAAAGCTGGACTCTTGGATTTTACCTTCAGGAGTTGTCCCTCTTCGGTGTGGACCTTATGAATTTTTGGTCAGGGAGCTTAAGGAGTTCAGGCCATATTGTTTACCCAGGTCCATGACTAGGGGAACATTTTGCCCAGACTCTAGTTCTGAGCTGTCTCTTTATTGGAAGAGTAGGCTCTGCAGGCCTTGTCGCCAGCAGTTTGGCCAGAGAAGCAGCTTACTTCCTTTCGGATGGATGGAAAGTTTGGAACGCAGACTAATAAGCCCTCTGCCACTTCTCATAAGACATAAGAATGCCTTCTCCGGATCAGACCGTAGGTCCATCTAGTCCGGCGACCCGCACACGCGGAGGCCAAGTCAGGTACTCCCAGATTGAGAACCTGATTACCCGTATCCCTCAATGTGTTTTGTAAGGAGGTGTGCATCCAACTTGTGCTTGAAACCCAGAATGGTAGTCTCCGCCACAACCTCCTCCGGGAGAGCATTCCAAACGTCCACCGCTCTCTGTGCAAAACAGAACTTTCTGACATTTGTCCTGAGCCTGCTGCCCTTCAGTTTCAGTCCATGACCTCTTGTTCGTGTCACATTTGACAACGTGAATAACGATGTTTCTTGCTCTTATGTCAAATCCTTTTAGTATTTTAAAAGTCTCTATCATATCCCTCAATGAGAGGTGGTTGGTTTTCTCCTTTCCACTCTGGTGGAAGTCAACTTCAGTATTTTTCAAAGGAGGAACCGCCATCATATCAGACCAGGATGTCTTCAGAATTCTCAGCAAAGAGTTCTAGCTAGAGCTGTCCCACCTGGTCGCTCCCTGCTCCTGGAAGTCTCCCATAAGGAGAGGTGTCGCATAGGCTGTCATTCGGGAAACCGGGGAGTCTGGTGGTCATGTGCCCGCCCCTCAGGAAGAGTGGGATATGGGGCTATATTCCATTTATTTTGTGGTTACCAAGAGGAGGGCACATTTTCTTGGATCTTGGGGAACTGATTCACTGGCGTCAAATCTCAAGGATGCATCGTTCCACTTTCCATTTGGCCTTCTCATCAGCAGTCATGAGGCTTGCAGTTCTGGACTGACATTTTCAGTTCAGGGCCCATAGCCTTGTTTTTGCCATAGTGTCGAGGACGGCTTCAAAGGTGGGCAGTGGTCATGGTGGCCTTTCTGAGATGCCAGGAGATCAGAGGGCATCTTTCCTTAGACGATTGACTGATGTGAGCCTTGTCCTTCAGGAGGAACAGGCCGCAACAGCAGAGGTGGTTCGTCTGTTGCAGTCTGTGAGCAGAGTGATCCATTTTGAAAAAGCAGACTAGTACCCACTCATCGGTCAAAGTACCTGGGATCCCTGTTTGGCATACATCAGGAGAGGGTTTTCTGAATGAAGCGGTAGAGGTTGCTTCATTCTTGTACTATCCTTTTGGGGGTGGAGTCTCTGGACATGGAACTATGTTCGGCTGTTACGTTTCATGACAACAGCAATGGAGGTGATTTCATGGACACAGGCACATAGTGCTCACTTCAGCAATCTCACCTCAGCTGCTGGATTTCAATGTTCCTCCTCATTCTTCCCGCCCAGGTGTAGGGTTGGTGATGGAGGTATCATAGCCCACCAATCCCTGGGAGATCAAGGCGATTTGGTTGACCTGCAGGAGTTTGCTTAGTTCCTTGGGCCTTCTTTGGTCTGTGTGTTTTAGGAAAGTGCCACAGCTGTGACGTAGGTCAGCAAGGAGGATGGAACTCGTGGCCAAAGTGACTCTCATAATGGCCTGGGTGGAGAAGCGTCTACTGTGCTTATTAGCGGCCCACTTTGAGGGGTCGTCAAATTGGCAGGCAGATTTCTCAATCGTAATACTATGGATCTGGGAGAATGGGAGCTGTTAGAGGAAGCATTTCCATTGATTAGCCTTTGTTAGGGTCATCCAGGGTATGACTTGAGACCCTCCGGAAGCAATGTCGTGATTATTGCCTTATTCAGTCTCTGGAGGAGCAGGGCAGTAGAGGCTGGGGGCGTGGTTCTTAGGCCTGGCTGTTGGTTTCTGGAATGTATGTATGCCTGCCAGGGCTGATGGTAGGTCAGATACTCAGGAGATTCACTTTTCATTATGGCCCTGACTTCTTGATGGCTCCTAAGGCCATGCTTTGTGGTCCTAATTTGACTGATGGACAGTCAGCTGCTGCTCCTGCCTTTTGGTGGGGATTGCTTTGCTAAGGGCTAGGGCGGATGGAGATCCTGTATGCTTTGGTCTTGTAGCTCGGCTCTTGGGTCACGGTTGAGACACAAGGCCTCTGATTTGGTTTTGCTCCATTGTTGCAGGCCAGGATGTGCTTCACATCTGCCACATATGTGAAGATGTGGAGGACCTTAGAGGTCTGGTGTGCAGGGGGAACAGTGTCTTTGCTTTCAGCTTCAGGTCTGAAAATTCTGGTGTTCCTCCAAGTGCATAGAGATATGGGCCTGGCACAGGTGTCGCTGAAGATACAGGCACAGTGTCAGGCTGCCTTGGAGGTAGAGTGCAGCAGATGTCTTTGGCAGCTCTCCCAGAGATGGTCTGGTTCTTGCGTTTTGCCTGTTCTCTGGTCCTTTTTGTCCTGAGTGGAATTTTGTGCATCGCGCATTGGAAATATCTCCCGAGTCGTTGAAAAAGGGCTGGAATCTCGTAGTTCCAGGCTTGGTCTTGTCAAGACCCATGTCTCCGATTTTGGAGGCAGGCATGTCTTTGGGGGTAGTTCCCTTCTATTTTCCCAAGGTGGTGTCAGCATTCGCATTAGTCTGTCAGAGGAGCTGCCCTACTTTCAGCGAAAGGAGTCAGATGATCAGTTGAGAGCCTGCAACCTGGATTTTGGTTGTATGTTCAGATGTTTGCAATCTTACATGGAATCTCATAGATCTGATCTATTGTTTGCCCTTTGGGGTGAGCAACAGTGAGTATTGACGTTGTCTCACTCCTGCTAGCTATGTGCTTGAAGGAGATGGTAGCCTTGACATATTTGGTAATGGGGCAGTAGCTTCTTGGTATCTTGTGGGCTCAATCTGCCAGGCATTTCTCGGCATCATGGGCGGAGGTCAGCAGATATTTGCCAGGCAGCCTTCTGGTCTTCTCTCCATTTCTTTATAAAGCATTACTAGGTTAATATGGCAGTGTGTATTGATGATAATTTGGAGGCATCAGTGCTGGGGCAGCAGCTCCAGTAACCCACCCTTAATGAGGTCTGCTTTTGAATATCCCACTGGTCTGGAATAGTGGGAAAGATGCTATGGAAGAAGGAATTAGGTCTTAACTGATGATTTTCTTTCCATTAGTGTTCCAGAGACCCTCCCTCTTCTGGTTCTGAGGCTGGTGATGCGATTCAGCCACATTGTGGAGTCCTTTCTTGGGGTGTGGCTCTGTCTGCTCTGTAAACAGCGCTGAACTGTTTGTGGTATTGCGGTAAATAAAAATAAAGTTATTATTATTTGTGGACAAACAGCTGTAATATATGTCCGTAGAAATTTTGTAGAGAGCTTTGAGCAAGTTGGGAGAAGGTTGAAAGGATTGCTAGCCTCTCTTGTTTTTCTTTCTTCTGCTTGTTTGCGTTAATACTGTCTCCACCAGTTGGTTGATGGACATAACTAATCCACTGGTCTGGAATAGTGTGAAGAACTAATGGAAAGAGAATTTTCAGGCAAGAAACTAATTTCTCCATATGCCTGCACTGGGGCAATTAGAATTCTAGTCATAAAAAATCTCTCAATGGATAGAGGTTCATTCCTATTATAAAACTAACCTATTTGAAGACATTGCCTTCAAGACATAAACAAATCCATATAAAGTACCATTCAAAAAAGCTCGGAAATGAAGGGGGGGAGGTCTGCCCCGGGTGCCAGCCATGGGGGGGAGGGGGGGAGGGGGGGTGTTCCCTGCCTGGGAGTCATGGTCTGGGAACTTCCCTTCTCACAGCCTGGTGCCAAGGCTCTGGATAGTCCCCGTGGCCCAGCACGTTTCCAGCCTTCTCTCCCTTTACCTTCTGTGAAGCTGAAAAAACTGCCAGCCTCGGCAGTGATTCAGCTACGTCGCCCGCAGCTCCTTTTCCTGCTTTCTGCAATCCACCCGAAACGGGAAGTTGCATCATTAACAGACGTGGAAAGCAGGAGGGGGAGCCGCGGACGACGTAGCTGAATCACTGTTGAGGCCGGCAGTTTTTTCAGCTTCACGGAAGGTAAAGGGAGAGAAGGCTCGGAACATGCTGGGCCGTGAGAAGGGCCGTGAGAAGGGAAGTTCCTGGACTATGACTCCTAGGCCGGGAACACCCACTCATGGCTGGCACCTGGGGGGAACATTACTAAAAATATTTTTTTTACATTGTGTGTGTGTGTGTGTAAAAAAAATGATGGTGTCAAAAAAACAACGCGCCCTGGGTGTCACATATCCTAGAAACCAAAGAAAACGGTAGACAAGCTGTTCCTGATGCAGGTCTTTATTTAATTGATTAAAAGATACTATAAGTAAAAATCCACATTTGCATAAAATAAGGACCCAACACGGTCTGTGTTTGACAAACACATCTTCAGGAGTCCAAACTGGAAGTGTAAAATCAGAGAAGGCAAGTGTGGATATAATCATAAATCCAGAGCTTTTGCTGCAGGGGCTCTCTCTCTTACACTTCCAATTCGGACCCCTGAAGAAGACGTGTTTGTCGAAACACGGACCGTGTTGGGTCCTCCTTATTTTATGCAAATATGGATTTTTACTGGATTTGGACATTTATTTTTTTAAATGTATATACCGCTTACAAAACTAAGCAGTTTACAGTCAACATACAAAACATTTAAAAGATAGTACATCTTATATCTATCAAAAGCTGCTGCTCACATTGCGGACTCTTAATTGATTAAATAAGAGAGTCCGCATCAGGAACAGCTTGTCCAATTTTCTTTGGTTTTTGGAAAATAAAGTGTCCAAAGGTATAAAATAAAAATAATATACCTTCAAGGGTACAATGACAAGCATAAACATTCTTGAACCAATCAAGGCAAACTGTAAAACAAATGATTTAAATCTAAAAGCATTAACACAAAAACTGAAGTGGTGTTGCGAGAGAGAGCAGCCTGATCGTGGACCTCCCCACTGCAATGATTACTATAAATAATGTATTAAAAGCACATGTATCTATGGATGGTATCTCTTTGTCTTGTTTTTTTTTTCTTCATTTCTGTTGATTTTTAAAAAATGTTTTGCCCGTTGAAATATTCCATTGAGATATCTGCCCCCCCCACCCCATCCCGTGGTTTAGATGGCCCTATTTTGCTCTAGCGATCAGTCCTCTTGAATCATCTAAATGCCTCTAGCAGATGTTTCCATTTCAATCCTCTGAAGCAACCCGCTCTATTCTGTAACACCTCTGGACATGTCCAGAAATCCTCTTCTGAATCCGCCTTGAACCGCAAGGTAATGGCGGAATAAAAATCACTAACGTAATGTAATAATGAACTTGTTGAGCTATTATAAATACAATCATGCAGATCGTATAATAAAGGCGTCAACTTAAGCCTGCTTTGGTTTTTCTCAACTGCTCTTTTGTACTTCATATTGATACCTGCAGCTGTTTTTTTGCTGCTTTTGTTTGGAAGAATATATCCAGTAGCACAATAGAAATTAATAGTAGTAATTTTTCTTTCCTCATTGCCCTTCAGAATTTACCTACAGTGGTTTATACTTGCTTTTTCTTTGGTTAATGTGTTTTTAAATAATCAAAATTATGCATTGTGCTCTGTCCTTTGCCTTCTCCCTGTAAATGCACATGCATACTAAGTCATTCACTAAGGGCTCCTTTTATCAAGCCACACTAGCGTGTTAACCCCCGCGCTGGCAAGGAGCCCTAACTTGTACTGGCAGTTAAAATGGGCAATCTTTAATCTTTCCAACCCAACAGATGTTAAAAAGAAATTGTACATAAGGGGCAAGAATGTGTGGGGGTAAAATAATTATGAAAATTTAAAGGAAAGAGATCAAATTTTGCTATGGGTGGAAGATCCAAATTTGAAAATGGGAGAGAAACAAAGGTTCATTCCTTAGTGTCCAGGCTGCATTATCCTGACTAGTGAGTTGTATTCTCTGCCTATCAGCAGATGCAAGCTGACTTTTTCCCAGTGAGAAAACGCACGCTCTATACAACTTCAGTTTCCTTGTCTAGTATACTGTTCTGAGCAAATGGGATTATCCCAGGACAAGCAGGCATGATATTCTCACATGTGGGTGACGTCATCTACGGAGCCCCGGCGCGGACAGCTTTTCAAGCAAACTTGATAGAAGTTTCAAGTTTGCACACTGCACCACGCATGTGCGTGCCTTCTCGCCCACTAGAGGGCGCATCCAACCTCGTGGTCCTCAGTTCAAATTTTTCCGCGGAGCAAGAAAGCCCTGTGGATCTGAGCTCCAGTGTTTTTGCCTTCTAGCTGCCGCGTTTAGTTTGTTTTTCCATCGAATTAGTTCGCGGTGCTGCCTTTTTTCTTTTCGGTTCTTTTCAAAAAAAAAAAAAAAAAAAAGTATTTCGTTTTCGTCTGGCTCCGGGGGCTCCCGGAAGCCGCGGCCGGGGACGTCGGTACGTTCCCGGCCTTCTTCTTTTTCTTCGTGGATGTCCCGTCCTGTTACGGGATTCAAAAAGTGCAGCCGGTGCGAGAGGTTGCTTTCCATCACTGACCCTCACCGGTGGTGCATTGTCTGTCTGGGGCCCGAACATCCGACAGAGTCGTGTGATCGCTGCTCTACCTTCCAAAACAGGGCCCTACGTCGCCGCAAGGCCAGAATGGCGGATTTGTTCGCCGTCGACGCGCCGCCTAAGGCCTCGACGTCGGCCCCGGCTTCGGCCCCGGCCTTGACCTCGGCCTCGGCTTCCTCAGGGGCCTCGGCCTCGCCCCGACCCTCATCCTCGAAGGCGTCGTCAGTGAAGCAAGCTTCGGGTAAGTCCTCTGTTCCATCCCCTTCAGCAAAGAAGCCATCCTCGAGTCAGGCCAAAGCGGGTGGGTCGACCCCGGCCCCGCATCGGACCTCGACTCCGCACACCCCGAGGGAATACTCGAGACCGAGGTCGCCCTCCAGGGAGTGTGCCCCGGACTCGGAACTCCCCACCTTCGTGGGGATTCCGGCCTTCCAGGATCTCCTCCGAGCTCTGATCTCATCGGAGCTATCGGGAGCCCTGGAAGTGTTACAGCGTGCTGCGGTCCCGGCGGCCTCGACCTCGGCCGGAGCGCCTTCGGTCTCGGAGGCCCCGGCCTCGGCCCCCTCGACCGCGGGAGCCCCGGCCTCGGCGACCTCGGTCTCGGGTACAGTGACCCCGTTCACCTCGGTCTCGGCCCCGCCCCGGACCTCGACCTCGGGGGAACCCCCTGAGCGGAGTGTAAGGCCCAAAGAAAAGTTGCGCAGAGTGCGCCGGCTTTCCTCCTCTTCCTCCGGGTCTTCCAGACACGCCTCGCCCTCGACGCGACCTCGGACGGGGCGTCGATCGAGGAAGTCTAAGCGACCTCGAGGCTCGCCTCGGCGCGACCGTTCCTCGTCGTTCGGGGGCGAGGCGCTGCAGGTGTCGGAGTTGCGCCTCGACAATCCGAGGCTCCTCCGCTCACCTCGTGGGAAGTTTTCCCGGGCCGCCTCGCCGAGGAAACGGGAGAGTGTCCCACGAACCCCGGGGTCCTCACCCAAGGGTTCTGCGAGGAGGACAACTTCCCCTTCCCCCTCGAGGGCCCTCGAGAGGGGATCCTGGGATTCGGGATCGGTTAGGGATCCTCATTATTCCCATGAGGCCTCCCCCCTCTCCTCGGTGGGGCGGTCGAGAACCCCGTCTCCCCAGGCTAGGCCGTCCTCATTTTCATCCTTCGTTCAGGACATGGCCCAAGCCCTGGGGATTGACCAGATGGTATGTTCTCGGTATTCCAAAGAATTTTTGGAGGAACAGGACCTCCCCACTCCTCCTAGAGAGGTGCCTAGACTCCCTCTCAACAGCGTCCTTCTGCAGACCTGGCTGAAGAACTTGTCAAACCCTCTTACAGTCACGTCTGTACCTTCAAAAATGGAATCGAAGTATAGAACGATTCCCCCTAAAGGGTTCGATAAGGCGCAGCTCTCACACCAGTCCCTTCTGGTGGAGTCAGCTCTTAAAAAATCACAGCCCTCACGGGTTTCTGCGACGGTTCCACCAGGCAGGGAAGGGCGGACCCTGGACAAGTTTGGCCGTCGCCTCTATTCAAATTCCCTGATGGCCACCAGGGTTCTAAATTACGCCTTCACCTTTTCCTCCTATTTGCGGGGTATGGTGAAGGATCTTCCTCAATATCGAAACTCGTTACCGGACTCCCAAAGAGCAGGATTCGACAAGTTTATGTCCAACCTGTCTCAATTGCGATTGTACCTATTCCATGCAGTGTACGACGCCTTTGAGCTGGTTTCGAGGGTGTCGGCCCTCGCGGTGGCCATGCGCCGCTTGGCCTGGCTTCGCACCCTCGACATGGACCCAAACCTGCAGGAACGCCTGGCAGACTTGCCTTGTGTGGGGTCCGAGTTATTCGACGAGTCATTGGATGCGGCGACCAAACGCTTGTCGGAACAGGAGCGCTCTCTAGCATCCCTGGTCCGCCCCAAACCTAGGCCCCCGCCTCAGAAACCCTTTCGGCCTCCGCCGCGCCGATACCCTCAGAAGTCGACCCCGGCTTTCTCGAGACCGCCTCCGAGACGTCCGTCTCAGCGAGGCAGAGGGGGACAAACCCAAGCCCCGGCGCAGGGCCCTTCTAAGCCAGCGCCTTCCTTTTGACGGGCTGAGCGGACGGGGCGGGTTCCCCTCCGCACTTTCACAGGAATCCCTTCCTATCGGGGGCCGTCTCCGGTCCTTCCGGGAGGCATGGACCGGGATTACCTCAGACGCTTGGGTGCTCCGGATCGTCTCCGAGGGCTACTCGCTCAACTTTGTGTCCTCGCCGCCGGACAGTCCCCCGAGTTTAGTCCCCTGCAACCGTTCGCAGCTACCGACCCTTATAACCGAAGCCAAAGCCCTCTTGAAGCTTCGGGCGGTCGAGCCGGTCCCCAAGGACCAGTGGGGTACGGGGTTTTACTCCCGCTACTTTTTGGTCCCAAAAAAGACCGGGGACCTGCGCCCCATATTGGACCTCAGGAAGCTCAACAAATTCCTGGCCCGGGAGAAGTTTCGAATGCTATCTCTCCCGGTTCTGTATCCCCTCTTGGAGGAAGGGGACTGGATGTGCTCCCTCGACCTGAAGGAAGCATACACCCATGTTCCGGTGCACCCCGCCTGTCGAAGATTCTTACGATTCCAGGTGGGGGACCTCCACCTCCAGTACAGGGTACTGCCCTTCGGCCTGGCCGCGTCCCCACGAGTATTCACGAAGTGCATGGTGGTGGTTGCAGCAGCCCTCAGGTCACGGGGACTCCACGTGTTCCCTTACCTGGACGATTGGCTCATCAAAGCCCCGACCAGGGAGGGGGTTATCTCAGCGACCCGACAGTCTATTACCTTCCTGCAAACTCTCGGGTTCGAGATAAACTTCCCAAAGTCTCAGTTGAGGCCGTCGCAGTCTCTTCAATTCATAGGTGCGGTGCTGGACACGGTGCGCCTACGCTCCTACCTGCCGACCCAGCGGTTGGAAGCCTTGGTACGGATGAGTCGCCAGTTCTCTCAACTGTCGAAGGTGTCGGCCAAGCACATGATGATGCTGCTGGGCCATATGGCCTCGACGGTACATGTCACGCCGTTTGCGAGGCTACACCTGAGGATCCCCCAGTGGACCCTCGCATCCCAGTGGCGTCAGGAGTGCGACCCGGTGTCCCGCCTCATTTCGGTGACCCCGCTTTTGCGGAAATCGCTACGCTGGTGGACAGACTCTTCAAATCTGTCCAGGGGGCTATTGTTCCGCACTCCGCCTTTTCACAAGGTCCTGACCACGGACTCCTCGGAGTACGCGTGGGGAGCCCATCTCGACGGTCTTCGCACGCAGGGCCTGTGGTCGGCAGAAGACCGTCGGTGTCATATCAACGTGCTAGAGCTGCGGGCCATCTTCCTAGCACTTCGAGCCTTCGTTCACATGTTGCAGGACCAGGTGGTCCTCGTCCGCACGGACAATCAGGTGGCAATGTATTATGTGAACAAGCAGGGAGGAACGGGGTCATGGCCCCTCTGCTCCGAGGCCCTTCGCCTCTGGGAGTGGGCGGCCTCCCGGAACATCTTCCTCCGGGCGGTCTACATCCAAGGAGAACGGAATTGCCTGGCGGACAAACTGAGTCGACTTCTGCAACCGCACGAGTGGACTCTACACTCAGCAGTTCTACGCGAGGTTTTCGCTCGCTGGGGAACGCCACAGGTGGATCTGTTTGCCTCTCCGGAGACACACAAACTACCACTATATTGTTCTCGGATGTACTCGCAGGACCGTCTGGAAGCGGATGCCTTCCTACTCGACTGGGAAGGGAGGTTCCTGTATGCATTCCCTCCGTTCCCTCTGATCATGCGAACGTTGGTACACCTAAAATCGTCCACGGCCACGATGATTCTCATAGCACCTCGGTGGCCGCGTCAGCACTGGTTCTCCCTGCTGCTCCAACTCAGTGCCAGGGAGCCTCTTCCCCTGCCTGTCTCTCCTTCTCTGCTGTCTCAGAGTCAAGGATCCATGTTACATCCCAATCTGCAGTCATTGCACCTGACAGCCTGGTTTCTTGTTCCCTGACTCCTCCGGACCTGTCTCAATCGGTGAAGGAGGTGTTGGAAGCCTCCCGCAAGATCTCGACGAGGCTGTGCTATGCGCAGAAATGGACCAGGTTTTCCACCTGGTGCTCGTCTTTTCACCTGGATCCGGTATCAGTTCCGGTATCCTCGGTTTTAGAATATTTGTTTCATTTGTCGCGCTCCGGCTTGAAAACCACTTCGGTGCGAGTTCATCTCAGTGCGATTTCTGCTTTCCACCAACCTCTGGAGGGACGCCCTCTGTCACTCCACCCCTTGGTGACACGCTTCATGAAAGGGTTACTCAGGGTTTGCCCCCCTCTTAAGCCTCCGCCCGTCGTGTGGAATTTGAATGTGGTTCTGGCTCAACTGATGAAACCCCCGTTTGAGCCACTCAACAAGTCCCTCTTGAAATTTCTGACTTGGAAGGCGGTGTTTCTAATTGCCCTCACCTCCGCCAGGCGGATTGGGGAGTTGCAAGCCTTGGTTGCGGACCCTCCTTTCACTGTCTTTCATCACGACAAGGTGGTCCTCCGCACCCATCCTAAGTTTCTACCTAAAGTTGTTTCTGACTTCCACCTCAATCAGTCCATTGTCCTTCCTGTGTTCTTCCCGAAGCCCCACTCCCATCCAGGCGAGACGGCGCTTCACACGCTTGACTGTAAGAGGGCGTTGGCATTTTATCTTCAACGCACCAGGCCTCATCGAAAGGTTCCTCAATTGTTTTTGTCCTTCGATCCCAATCGATTAGGGCACCCAGTTTCCAAGCGCACTCTGTCTAACTGGTTGGCCGCTTGCATTTCCTTTTGCTACGCTCAGGCTGGCCTTCCTCCCCCGGGTCGAGTCACGGGGCACAAGGTCCGAGCGATGGCAGCTTCAATAGCTTTCCTCCGATCCACCCCGATGGAGGACATATGCAAGGCTGCCACTTGGTCTTCGGTTCATACATTCACCTCTCATTACTGTCTGGACACCTTGTCCAGAAACGATGGCCGGTTTGGCCAGTCGGTATTACGTAACCTGTTTTCATAAATTGCCATCCTCCCACCTACCCTTTTTTGGTTGGCTTGGAGGTCACCCACATGTGAGAATATCATGCCTGCTTGTCCTGGGATAAAGCACAGTTACTTACCGTAACAGGTGTTATCCAGGGACAGCAGGCATATATTCTCACAACCCGCCCACCTCCCCGGGGATGGCTTCCTTGCTAGTTATGGAACTGAGGACCACGAGGTTGGATGCGCCCTCTAGTGGGCGAGAAGGCACGCACATGCGTGGTGCAGTGTGCAAACTTGAAACTTCTATCAAGTTTGCTTGAAAAGCTGTCCGCGCCGGGGCTCCGTAGATGACGTCACCCACATGTGAGAATATATGCCTGCTGTCCCTGGATAACACCTGTTACGGTAAGTAACTGTGCTTTTTATCCCTTCCTACCAGCAGTTGGTGGTAGAGAGAGACGTTTTTTTTTTTTGTGAACTCTGGGCCGGATTCTCTAATATCGCTGGTAAAATCCAACAGGTCGCTGTAGCAGTTGTAAATCTAATGATTCTTTTTTTTTTTTTATAATTCTTTATTCATTTTTTAAAAACTTACATCAAGTGTACAATTAATAAAACATTTAAGATTAAATACATCACTTGAATTTTCTTAATATATTCAGATACATAAGTTTATTCCCTTCCCACCCACCCATTCCATTTATATTTAATCAAAAATATATAAATACTCTTATTTATATGTTAAAACTTCCCGTATAATTTAGACAACCCCCCTCCCCTACACCCCCCATTTGCAAATATACTTCCAATAGAAAACGGCATCTATTCATTACAGTAGGCTGTCAATGGCCCCCAGATCTTTGTAAATTTATTATAATTACCTTTTTGTAAAGCAATTATGTTTTCCATTTTATAAATGTGACATAATGAATTCCACCAAAAGCTATAATTTACTGATTCTAAAAAAAGAGCCACTCTCAAAGAACCACACATGCAAATGAGTTTTGCGGAGGGTTGCCAAATTTACATGAGATCAGTCACTGGTGATGATGATCGGCACATGTGCAGAATAGTCCATGGAAAAGAGGCATGGGTAGTTCGGAGGGGCAGAGAACTACCAGCAAACGCTACATCATTGTCAATCACAGATGTGCCAGCACTATTGGATAGAGGGGAAGGGAGGGGAGATGCAATCGTCTGCTTTCAACAAGCGCTTATAAGACACACCTTTAATACACATAATTTTATGTGAATAGTGTTTGTGAGCAAATTAAAAAAAAAAAAAATTTATCATGAGCCACAGCCGGAAACATGCGCCTGAGATTCGCTTTTTCACAGTACTGGCACCCCCGGACTAGCCAGTAATTTTTGTTAAAAGCTGGTGCTTCATTTGGAGAATCACCTAGCGATGACAGAGCCCTAACCTTTTTAGTCTTTCCTCATACGAGAGGAGTTCCATCCCCTTTATCATCTTGATCGCTCTTCCTGGTCTTATACCCAGACCAGATGTATTCCATGTATTAACAAAATTGGAAAGAAGAGCAAACAGCCAGCATGGTTAAAAGGTGACATGCAAGACATTTGAGGGCCTTTAGGCGTCTGGGTCAATCAGAGCCTTAGGCCTCTCCCTTGTGCATCCCAGGATGCATCAGGGAGGAGAAGGTCCGCCTTTTTGAAGAGGCGGGCTTGTTGGCCAGAGGGAGTAAGCATCTCTCCGGCTAGCCATTGTAAACAAGGTAAGGGGGAGGGGGCGGGGGTTTGTCAAAAGCATGGGGGTGCAGTTGTATAAAGGCGGGAGGGAGTGGGCATCTTTCCTGCATCCGGGGAGGGAGTAGTGGTGGTATTAGAGGGCATTGCTTGGCGGCAGGAGGGAGTGGGCTTCTCTCCCACCACTGGGGGTTGGGTGTTGGTTGCTTGATGGTGGCAAAATTTTCTGACAGATCTGAGCTGTCAAGCCTTACTTTCCTGTCTGCGTAAGCCAATCAGCACACAGGCACTGATCAGAAATTAAGGCAACTGCTCAGACCTGTCAGCAAATTTTGGCCGCAAATATGGCACAGCAAGGTTAGAGAATGACTCGGCAATTATAGAGAATTGCTCAAAGTGCTCATTTTAATATTAATGACCTCGTTGCATTACATTTGCATGGCAGTATCGGAGACTGCTAGAAAACTCAGAAAAGACCACGGTAAGCTGTTTTAATAATCTGCCGCTAAAATACATGCACGCTAAACTGTCTGGAACTGGTCTAGCGAGCACATTAAAGGCAGATTTTAGTTTAGAGCAGTGGTTCCCAAACCTGTCCTGGAAGACCCCCAGGCCAGTCGTGTTTTCAAGATAGCCCTAATGAATATGCATGGAACAGATCTGCATTCCTGGCATCTCCATTATATGCAAATCTCTGTCATGCATATTCATTAGGGCTATCTTGAAAACCCGACTTGTCTGGGGGTCCTCCAGGACAATTTTGGGAACCACTGGTTTAGAGTATCTGCCCCTAAGCTCTGTAGTTGTCTTTCTTCAGATTATAAAATGCTTTCTTCTTATTTAGTTCTAAAACCTTGACACATTGATTGAAAGTCTCAATAAAAGGGTTCAGGAGTTATCTATTTAGACTCTAGTTTCATTACCGATGTGTCAATATTATCAATGTTATTAGTGGAGAAGAAATGTTTAATTTGAAGTTTTCTGATAAATCGAAAGAGATCGATCCTTGTCTGTAAAAGTTCATATCTAGCAGTGAGTACAAATGATGATCCTTTTTGTAAAACTTCAATTAGTGAGAGGTTAATGTTTGTTAAATTGAAGATGGGTATAACATTTGTAGCATCATTTGTCACTCGTGGATGACAGTTTTCTGTCTCTTCCTGCCTCTTCTTTTTGGGAAAAACTGTCTTGTTCTTGGAAACTGATTCTCCATCGCATGGTGTTTATTGTTGTGGGATATAATCTTGTCTTTCCTGTTCTCTGGCCAAAGCTTTTTTTTTTTTCTAAAATAAACTATCTGATGGTACTGTTTCTGTTCTTTCAACCACTGGTAGGCGTAAGGAAGTGGAAGGGAGGAGAAGTGAACAGTTCATCCTATTCACTTTGGATTCTTTTACAACCTCTGATAACTGTTGGAGATTGTATAACTAGGTTTTCTTGGTTCACAAAATCCTTGGATCCACTTGGGTCATGCGATACATAACCTTTGGTCTTGTGGGTAAGCCTGCATAAGGAGAGTTGCAGTAGTCAAGATGAGTTAGGACCAGCATTTGAATCAAGATTGCAAAGTGGTTGGTGGTGAAATATGGTTTAATCAGACTTGGAGGTTTTAGGTTGTAGAAAGTTGTTTTTGTTTTTGGGTTTTTCCCCCCAGAGATTAGTTATTTAGGGTACATAGGACAGTGTGGAGTCAAAGTAGGATTCCAAGCATCTTGGAGGCCTTTTTGATATTTAGCATCACACCGGAGGGTAGAGTTAGGGCAGTGGGTGTTGACGGTGTGACAGTGTAGAACCAGAGAAGCTTGGTCTTGGTAGTGTTTAGTTTTAATTTGTTGGAGATTGCCCAGGAGTATATTGTTTCAATGCCGTTGGCCACTTTTTTGGAGGGTTCAATAAGCATACAACTTGTACATGAAACTAGTTTCTCATTTAGACCAAGCATTCAGTCTGCACAGATGCAGAAATCCAAACACACAAACAAAACAGTAAAGGTGACCAAAATTGCTGGGATGCTTTTTTCATCAAATGACTCTGCATCAAGAGTCTCTCTGTATCTATCTGATATTTGATTAAAGCACACAGCCACTGACTTCGATACCTGTTTATGAACTGTCAGCCATGCTCTTCAATCTCTCCCTAAGTACGGGGAGAGTCCCCCTGGACTGGAAAACAGCTAACGTCGTTCCTCTGCACAAAAAGGGCTGCAGAGCGGAGGCTGCGAATTACAGACCAGTGAGTCTCACATCAATAGTGTGTAAACTCATGGAAACACTACTTAAATGTAAATTAGACATGATTTTGGATGAGGGGAATCTAAGGGATCCTAGTCAACATGGATTCACTAGGGGTAGGTCATGCCAATCCAATCTTATCAGCTTCTTTGATTGGGTAACAGGAAAGCTAGACTCGGGAGAGTCTCTGGACATAGTGTACTTGGATTTCAGTAAGGCTTTCGACAGCGTCCCACACCGTAGACTATTAAACAAGATGAAATCGATGGGGTTAGGTGAGACACTAATTGCATGAGTCAATGATTGGCCGAGTGGAAGACGTCAGAGGGTGGTGGTCAACGGCACCCTCTCTGAGACATCGGAGGTGACTAGCGGAGTGCCACAGGGCTCGGTTCTGGGTCCACTCCTTTTTAACATATTCATAAGGGACTTGACCCGAGGGCTTCAGGGTAAAGTAACTCTATTCGCTGATGACGCCAAACTATGTAATATAGTAAGTGAAAGCAATATGCAGGATAGTATGACGCAGGATCTGCTTACGTTGGAAAACTGGTCCTCGACATGGCAGCTGGGCTTCAACGCTAAGAAATGTAAGGTTATGCATCTCGGTAGCAGAAATCCATGCAAACCTTACACCTTAAATGGAGAAACACTAGCTAGGACTTCAGAAGAAAGAGACTTGGGAGTAATCATCAGTGCAGACATGAAGGCCGCCAAACAAGTAGAGAAGGCCTCATCCAAAGCAAGGCAACTTATGGGATGTATCAATAGAAGCTTCGTTAGCCGCAAATCTGAAGTCATAATGCCACTGTACAGAACCATAGTGAGACCTCATCTGGAGTACTGTGTGCAATTCTGGAGGCCACATTACCGTAAAGACGTGCTTAGAGTTGAGTCGGTTCAGAGGATGGCCACTAGGATGATCTCGGGGCTCAAGGGTCTCTCTTACGAAGAAAGACTAAACAAATTGCAGCTCTACACTCTAGAGGAACGCAGGGAGAGGGGGGACATGATTGAGACATTTAAATACATCACGGGACGTGTCGAGGTGGAAGAAGACATCTTCTTTCTAAAGGGACCCTTGGTCACAAGGGGGCATCCGCTCAAACTCAGAGGAGGGAAATTCGATAGTGACGTAAGGAAGTATTTCTTCACAGAAAGGGTTGTAGATCACTGGAACAAGCTTCCAGAGCAGGTGATCAAGGCCACCAGCGTGCTTGACTTTAAGAATAAATGGGATGCCCTAGTAGGATCCTTACGAAGGTCGAGTTAAGGAACTAGGTCATTAGTACTCAGACTTAATGGGGTGGGTCAGTAGAGTGGACAGACTTGATGGGCTATAGCCCTTTTCTGCCATCATCTTTCTATGTTTCTAATCTTTTTTTAACAGTTTGATTGTTCAACATAGCTGATTATTCAGCAAAGCAATACTCATTCTCGGCTCTTGCTCCTGAAGCAGCCCTTTTTGGTGAAATGTGTCGGGTATTATTGCTGGGAGAATCATCAATAAATTTGCCCTAATCTGATTGGTCTGTCTACTGATCTTTTGTTCCATGAGACCAAGGAAATGCAAACTGCTCCTGCAAGTACCCCAGTCGGCTCTAACCTTAATTGCTCCTCCCACATCTACTGCTCTGCCTTGTACACTGCTAACAATCTGTAATGCTGTCCCACAGCAGCCTTCATATATGATCAAAGTCCCACAAAAACTACTCCCTGTATGTTGGGAAAGGAATTGCACTTTTTAAACTGCTCCTCTCTTTCCCGATAAACATAGAAAACCAACACCATTATAGGCATCCATAAACAGATATAACATTAACACTGTCCCCGACAACACACACTGAAGCATGAACTCCATGAACCATGCTCTGCATGTTTTCCATTGTTTCAACCTAGACCACCTTCATTGTGACACCTTCATCTACCTAAAGTCAATTATATAAAACTAGTTTGTTTGGGTTTTGTTTTGTGACACCCCCTCTATTATATTGCATCTGTAATGTTTACTATAATAAAAATGTCAAGTACGGTGTATTTGAACATACACATGATTGGAAATAATCTCCATTCTGAGCCCTTATTTCAGCAAAAAAATAACAAGTTTGTGAATCTGCATACACATCTGTGGTCAATGGTGCTAACTAAGGGCCTGTTTTACTAAAGCATGTTATTTGGGCTTTTAGAAAAGGGCAGATTTAGAGAGTAAGGACATAGAAGGCATTGGATTGGTTGGGTGGAGGGAAAGGATAATTGGAGTCATCTGTTGTCTTGTCAGGGTGCTGGGACGAAGGTGGAGGATCCAAGGCTGTGTACTGTCCGTGGGGTGCCAGAATGGGGGGAGGGAATTGGATATGTGGAGGTGCAGTGCCTGCTTAACTTTGATAGTGCACTGTACTACCAGATTGCTGTTAGAGCAGCTGCCTTATGAAGTGGTGGTAAGTTCAACTGTGCTAACAACCAGTACGCTAGCTATCACAGCCAGCCATACTTCCACTCACCCATGTTATGCCCAGATCCCACCCTTTCCAGCATTAAGTAACAGGGTGGATTTGATTTAAATTGGTTTAAATCAGTGGTCTCAAGGGCCACATGTGGCCTGCCAGGTACTATTTTGAGGCCCTTGGTATGTTTATCATAAACACAAAAGTAAAATAAAACAGTTTCTTGATCATATGTCTCTTTAGCTATAAATTACAATATTATTAATAAGACTTAGCCAAAAGGAAAGATTTATAAACTATAAAGAGTTCTACCTCATGTAAAATTGTCATTTCTTTAATAAGACATTAACTATTTTTTTCTGAGGCCCTCCAAGTACCTACAAATCCAAAATGTGGTCCTGCAAAGGGTTTGAGTTTGAGGCCACTGGTTTAAATCATTATATTCACTACCACTCAGTACTGCCCAAAAAATGAATATTTGCTTATTTCAGCTCTTTTTCTTCATAATAACGGTATCAAAATGATGGTAGCATGCAGTAATAATACATATTTTGGCTCAAATATGACAATTTCTCAAGGCAGTTTTTAAGAAATATGATGAAATCAAAACATTTACCAACCTGAAGATCCTGCCTGTTCAAACATGTTCCTGTTGTCTTCATCAAAACACTTCTTAAGAAGTTGTTTCATTCGGGACACCGGGCCCTGCATTTCTTTGTTGCAGTGTTTACATTTTGCACATATGCCTGCTTAACCTATAGACAGAAGAACTTCACTAAAATTTTCCCAAACTGGGTCTCTCTTACAGCCTGTTGCCATTATAGGTTTTCTTCTCCAAGGAGAGAATACTATCATAAACCTCAGGCTTTACACGCAAAGATCCCAAGAGTTGTGGAGTATTCAGCTCAAAAGATTTCACTTTCATTTTTACTGCTAGCCTCTCCCTTCTCACACTTAGCTCCTTGTGCGGATATATAAAAAAACTTAGCACTTAAGAGGTAAGGGGTTGATTCTGTGTACATCGATTTACAAATGAACAATGGGGTTAAGGTCTTTTTCTCAAATCTATATATTTTATAATGTCTTTGCTGTGAAGAAGCCACATGTTCTCTCTACAGACACAAATTCACAGTTTTGAAAAATGCAGAACCCAAGCATCTGTGATATCTTCTAGATCAGTGGTTTCCAACCCTGTCCTGGAGGAACACCAGGCCAATTGGGTTTTCAGGCTAGCCCTAATGAATATGCATGAAGCAAATTTGCATGCCTATCACTTCCATCATATGCAAATCTCTCTCATACATATTCATTAGGGCTAGCCTGAAAACCTGATTGGCCTGGTGTTCCTCCAGGACAGGGTTGGGAATCACTGTTCTAGATCAGTGGTTCTTAACCTTGTTGGAGGTACTGAACCCCACCAGTTTCATATGCGTGTTCACTGAACCCTTCTTTATTGGAAAAATAAAATATGATTTTTACAAATTCAAAACATAGGTATACAGTGAGGGAAAAATAATATCAATTTTGAAAACAAAAAAGGTTCTCCTATATTTCAAATAATAATAACATAATAATGAAATTTACTGTAAATCAGTGTGACTTCTGCTGTTGATTGATAGATCAAGAAACCGAGTACACGATCAGTCTTGATCAAAATCACTGAATAACTGATAGATGATTGAACGTGACCGAAGCGCTATATGAGTCGGAGGTGTGTTTTGACCTCCGCCGAACCCGCGAGACTGACTCACCGAACCCCAGGGGTTCGGTCGAACCCAGGTTAAGAACCACTGTTCTAGATAGAAAAATTGCCCTTGATATTATGAATGGAGTCAATGGAATTTATTTACCAAAAAATGTAAATAAACATTGCATGAATATATAGCCGTATGCTACTTAATTAAAAACGAATTCTTATTTTATGATGAATAACTTTTGGTCTATAATGTATCTTATATAGAATACTATCTTTAGATAGAAATTTTTTTTCCCTGAAAAGTATTTTATAAAAACAAATCCAATTTAAAAAATTGATTAAAAAAATCATCATTTTAAACTCTCCTTGTTAAGTAGCTAACACAGAGGAATTTTATCTTAGCAGCTACCTTGTTATCACAGGAGCACAGTAGTATAGGTCCATTCTACTGTCCACTTGTGAGCCTGCTGGGGACAGATACAGAAAAATGCTTGTGTACCTGAATGTAAACCACTTAGAAAAACTCCATTCATAGGTGGTATATATAAATAGTCAATGCTGCAAAAACTGCTTAATGCAGCTTGGTAAATTGGCCCCTAAATGTATATAGTGCCACTGAATATATGTATAATTTTGAGACAACTAGATGTCCTGCTGAAAATGTACCTGATATGCAACTGATCCCTGAATGAATAGAACATGAGTATATCACTAAAATAATATTTATCAAATTTTCTTTTATGTAAAATGAAGTTCAAACATTGCATTCTTACTTCATTTTAATGTAAATAAGTGAGCTAGTTTTGCACATAGAATGGCACATGTTTAGTGTGATATTAGCAATTTTTAAAAAAGTTACTGTTCATTGATTTAATTGACATTTTTTCTGATTTGGTTTTTTTCAGAAAAATTAGAAGTTGAACCACCAACAACAGAACAACTAAAATATGGTAATTTTTTTCTTTATTTAAGCTAGCCAAGAATTAAACCATATTTAATTTGATCAAGTAATATATATATTAATGATCAATATGTTGAATTGTAGTTTTTCAAAATTGTAGAGATGGGGAGATTTTGTGGGGAAAACGAGTTGCCTGGTAATGCTAAATTTCACTTTCCTGATTGGTAGAACATTCTTGAAGGAGATTCTTTTTTGTTATGCAAAGCTACCAGCTTAGATAAAGAGAGAGAGGAGAGAGAAATGTGGAAAACGATTGACAGGATAAATTAGAGTGGCATAACATAACTGGCTTAACTTCTTTTCACTAGTCTTCAAAGCAGAGCTTTTGTAATTTATTTGGACCTACAAATCAAGTCAGATTCTCAGGTGCCAGATAAAAAATACTGTCTGGCTGGCCCACTAGAAAATGGTATTTATATGCTTCCTAATTAGTTTAAAAGGTACACTTTAGTCATTGGCTTCTCTCTTCCTTTTTGGTAGGCTATTCACTAGCAGTATATTCCTATATACTGTTGAAAGTGAGCCACTGCCATTTTCCAACTTGGTAGGCCTGGGACAGGAACAATTAGGAATCATTCCTGCTCCTTATAAAATTGTACACATTTAGGCCCGGATTCTGTATAGGATGCCTGGTCTCAAAAGCTGCCTAAGCGGCTTTAGAGAACTGCACACGGGCGTCCTATAGAGAATTGCGCCTAAGCCCGCCTAATAACCCTTCTCTAACCGATGTCCATGTTACTGGCACCGGTTAGAGAATCGGGTTGCTGCTGAGCTTATCGTAGCAATCCGTCCCCACCCCCATGAAGACTATTGGCAGAAGGGATGCCCAGTCCCTCCTGCCGGGCACCCCTGAACCCACCCCAAAAAGTTCACTCCCAGCAGGACCCCTTCTAACCTGATTCCATTGGCCAGCTGGCTAGCTCCAGCCAGCGTCTAGCTGGCAAGCCCGCCTTCGAAAGAATGGTGGGCCTGCCCCATCTTGGGATGCACCAGGGAGAGGCCTAAGGACTGCATCAGACTTAGGCCACCCGTCCATAGGAGTGGCCTAGGGGATATGGCCAATCGGAATCTTAGGCCACTCCCAGTACATCCCAGAATGCACTGGGAGATAGGCCAAAGATTCCATTTGGCCCGGGTGCCTAAGGCCTCTCCTACAAGAGGGGCCTTTAGCGTCTGGGCCAATCAGGCCCTTAGGTCCCTCCTCGAAGCATCCCAAGATTGTGGTAGGTACAAGTTAAGGGGGGTCCTGGTGGGGGTGGGGGCGAACTTTCAGTGAGGTATCGGCAGGATGGACTGGGCATCCCTCCTGCTGCCGCGATCGTTTGTGGGTGGGGGGTGGGTGGTGTCAGCAGAAGGGACTAGGCATCCCTCCTGTCGTAATCATTCAGGGGTGGGGGGAGTTCCAGCAGGAGGGACTGGGCATCCCTCCTACCGCAATCGGGGAGTTCGTGGTGGGTGACAGCAGGAGGAACTGGGCATCCCTTGTGCCGCGATTGTTCAGAGGGGGGTTCCAGAAGGAGGGATTGGATATCCCTCTTGCCGGTGATGTAAGGGGGGATGGGCAGCTGATAAACTTATCACAGCAGGGAGATCCTTTGCCGCGATAAGCTCAGTGGCCCTGTCTGCTTACAATGTAGGCCAGCAGGATGTGGCCGAAGAGGCGTGACCTAAGGGACACGGAAGGTCCCTTGGGAGCCGCTTGGAGCCACGAGGAGCCATAATAGTTAAGAATTTGACTTGATTGTTTTGTTTTTCCTGGTAAGATTACTTTGTCATGGGTAAGAGAAAAATTAAACCAAAAAGTTCAACACCTGCCATGTCAGGTCCTATTGATAAACATTGTAAGTCAACTAATATGATGTTAGAATTCCAGATTTGCTCTCCAGAGCCTCTTTAAGCCCCCTCGATAGGACTCCTCCGCCTCCACTGATATCGAGTGTTAGTAGGCCCAAGTTGGATCCCACTACTTTTTCTGGGGTAGTTGGTGCCTCCAGTGGTGCCATTAAATTAGTATTTTCCTCATTACCTAAGCCTATAGCTTTTGAGGAGGCTACTAAGGAATCGACTACCCCAGAGATCACACAAGATGTTATGATCACAAAAGATTTATGGCTTCTTATTTCCAGAGTGGAAGGTTTATTATAGTCAACAGTTAAACAATCATCTGATTTTTCTCAGGCTGTTTTCCAGAAATTTGAAAATATTGATACTAATTTAGGCCCCTGGATAAACAATTAAATATAATGGAACCGTAAATTATTAAGAACATAAGAATAGCCTTATTGGGTCAGACCAATGATCCATCAAGCCCAGTAGCCCGTTCTCATGGTAGCCAAAACCCAAAGAGCAGCAACATTCCATGCTACTGATCCAAGGCAAGAAGAGGCTTCCCCCATGTCTTAATAACAGACTATGGACTTACTTTGCAACAAGTCTCTACTTCTGCAGTTAAAGACTCCTGCATTATTTATTCCAAATTGGAATCAGTGGAAAACATATATAGATCAAAGAATCTCTGCTTGGTTAACTTTCCCAATTACTCATCTGTTATCACCGGAAATTTTTTAAGGTGATATTGGGATTGCCCAATGCAGAGAATCTTCCCATTCTGAATTATTATATTCCACAAAAAAAAAAAGAAAGTAGAGTTGATTCAGGGAGTGGACCAGCTGGCACCTATTGAATTAGATTTAATGGGGGTTTTAGAGGATAGCCAAGATGTGATCCAGTCATGATCCACTCTATTGATAACCTGCATGAGTGAGATGGATAAAATTCTGATAATGAAATCTTGTGGTGACACGGTACAAATTTTTCCTGATGTCTCTAGAGCCACTCAATTAAGGAAGAAAGAATTTCTAAAGTTGAAAACTAGAGTAGTGGCTCTTGAGGCATCTTTTCTCTTGAAATTTCCTTGCATGTGTTTAGTTAAATTATAAGATACTGAATTTATATTTTGGGATCCTATTCAGTTACAGCGATTTCTAAGTACATGGGAAAAATACCCTATTTGTAAATGGTCATTTTTGTCCATTTGATATTTCCTAATTGGTCATTTTGTTTGAAAATTTAAGCTGGTTTTCTCATTGTGGGCTAGAAAGGAATTTCTTATTAGATGTTTATTATTGAAGATGATTTACTTTTGTCTTTTTTTCTTTATTTTCCTTGTGAAATGTATATATGAAAATTAATAACTAATTAAAAAACAAAACAGTGCTGGCACTGTACCCGCACTCCTGGACCAGTCGCTCATTTTTGTCGCTAAAAGCCGACGCTGCTCTTAGAAAATGGCTTGGCGATTTTTTCAGTAATTCACCGGAGTGCTCATTTCAGTGTTGAGGAGTCCATTTACATGTCATTGTTGTTGAGTGCTAGAAAGCTCGCTAGAGATAGAGATAATCTGTTTTGATAACCTGCCGCTGAAATGCGTGCAGGCTAAACCGTCAGAAAACAATTTTGAGAATCTGGCTCCTAATCCTTCCTTTCTAGAATTCTGTTACAAAATCTCATAGTAGAGTACTTCATAAATTGAGATTTGATAGTTTCACAGTTTCTAAAATCTCTGCACTGGCTTCCTGTGATATCTAGAATGGGGTTTAAAATTGTTTAGTGTATGGCTCTTGTCCAGAATACATGTCTCAATGAATTCTCTGCACTGGCCCTCATTTCTAATAGATTGTTGCATATCAAGCTGTCTATTCCTTCACTTAGACTTTTTTTCACATTAACTTAAATTTCACAGTGATTTCACTATGGAAATGGTTGTTGTCTGAATTGTAATGTAATGTAATGTAATTTATTTCTTATATACCGCTACATCCGTTAGGTTCTAAGCGGTTTGAAGAAAATATACATTAAGATTATAAATGAGAAGTAAGAAGGTACTTAAAAAATTCCCTTACTGTCCCGAAGGCTCACAATCTAACTAAAGTACCTGGAAATTAATAAAGAAGAGAAAATAAAGATGGTTGAAAAAAGAAAAATTCTATGTGAATTTATAGGATGGAAATTAAACTGAGATGTGAACTCAAGTTTTTGTAAACTACTATAGTTTTGTTTATTTAAAAAGCACTTTTTTCTTTAGCTATTTAAATTTATTTTTAATCATATAATTATCATTGTTGTGTTTTCCAAGTTCTTAACATTGTAAACTGTTCTGAGCTACTGGAAAGATATATAAGAATTGTCATGTTATGTTGAAGCTGTCCTCGGGTAAGCTTTGACTTCTCCCACCCAGTAGCTCTGCTTGGGTATATCCCATTTGTTCAGAACAGTTGCAGCCAGATGACAAAGAACATAAGAAGTGCCTCCGTTGGGTCAGACCTGCGGTCCATCGTGCTCAGCAGTCCGCTCACGTGGCGGCCCAACAGGTCCAGGACCTGTGCAGTAATCCTCTATCTATATCCCTCTATCCCTTTTTTCAACAGAAAATTGTCCATTCCCTTTTTGAACCCCAATACCGTACTCTGTCCTATCACGCCCTCTGGAAGCACATTCCAGGTGTCCACCACACGTTGGGTGAAGAAAAACTTCCTAGCATTTGTTTTGAAGCTGTCCCCTTTCAACTTTTCCAAATGCCCTCTCGTTCTTGTATTTTTCGAAGGTTTGAAGAATCTGTCCCTCTCCATTTTCTCTATGCCCTTCATGATCTTGTAGGTCTCAATCATATCCCCTCTAAGTCTCCTCTTTTCCAGGGAAAAGAGCTCAAGTTTCTCTAATCTCTCAGTGTATGAAAGGTTTTCCATACCTTTTATCAGACATGTCGCTCTCCTTTTACCCTCTCGAGTATCGCCATATCCTTTTTAAGGTACAGTGACCAATATTGTACACAGTACTCCAGATGCGGACGCAACATCGCCCGATACAATGGCAGTATAACTTCTTTCGTTCTGGTTGTTATACCCTTCTTGATTATACCTAGCATTCTATTTGCTTTCTTAGCAGCCGCTGCGCACTGTGCCACCGGCTTCATTGACTTGTCCACCATTGCCCCCAAATCCCTTTCTTGGGTACTCTCATTCGATAACATCCCTCCCATTGTGAAATTAGTCTGTGCTGTGCTTTTCTGAACATGTGGGTGTTATCCTCTCCCACTAGCAGATTGAGAGAGAGAAAAAAAGTAGGCTTTTCCTGTCAGCTCACTAGTATGAATGCTGGGACTCTGGGAAATTTCTAGAAATTTTCTCTCTAGCTTCCAGTATTTTTCTCTATCTCTAGCAGATGATAGGTGGTTTTGGTCCCTGGTCTTGGTCCCTGGAATAGCTCCCTGCTCTGCTGGCCAAGGCCATACAACAAGTTTGAGTCTAATGGCCATGTTACAAAGCCTCCAGACCGAACTTGGTCAAGCTTGGTCCTCAGTTGTGCTGCTTAGACTCAACTGGGTGAGGCATTAGACTTTGCCCTTGGGATCCTACCAGAGGGGTACAGGTCTCCTTTCCCCTGCTCCTCATTGCCTCTACACTGTTTCAGTGTTTATCCTCCAGCATTCTCCTGCAGCTCCTAAGCATTGATTAAAAAGAAATGGTGCTGCCAGGCTGTGCTTTTATTCCCTGTATTAGTGAATAAAGCTGTTTTCTGGGTCATGGGTGGTTGGATATTGTATTTTTTTTTTTTTTTTTTTAAAGTAAGTTGAAACTTCCGAGTATACCTGCAGAGGAATAGTGGAGATGCCAAAGCCCTAGGCCAAAGTTCGTTGTGCACGCCTGCTTGCGAGAGCCAACAGCTGAGTACAGCTGCCGGATCTCTCTGCCCCTCCTGTGATGGGCTGTTCCTGACACTAGAAACTGCCTCAGGGGCACCAGAGTGAGTTCTCTTTCCTGTGCTGAAGCATTGGGACCAGTGGCCATGTATATTCACTTTTTCTCCTGTGGCAGTTTCAGTGCAGCAGGAGAGCTCTTCAAGGTACAGTATTCCCCCCCTAAATTCACAGAGGTTCTGTTCCAGGAACCCCCGCAAATTTTGGAAAACTGCGAATAAGGTTTTATACCTGTCAAAAGGCAGGAGAAGGCAGCTGGGGCGCCGGCGAGTGCAGAAAATCACTTTGACACGGAGCTCCTGATTGGTGTAGCCTGACTTTAATACAGGAAGAAGCGGTCGGAGCATACCACAAATTAGTGAGTCTGTGATTCATAAACTGTAAATTCGCGGGGGAATACTGTAAAACTAAAAATTTTTAAAATATGTGTTTTATTGTTTTCAAACAATATACCAACAAACATCTCAGAAGCAGGAATCAAAATACAAGCAAAGAAATACATAGCAAACCTCACCCACCCACCACCCACAACCAATCCCACCCAAGTACAGAGTATAGCAAAAATGGTCCAGAGGCTTAAGTATCTACTATATCATGGATTCAACAAATGGCTATGAGCCTTGGGAGCCAATGTGAATCAAAAAGGCTCCCAATTATTACAAAATAAGCGTCCCGATGTGGTGTCCAAAGAAGTACAAAAAAGACGCTCCATGGAGGCTTGCTGTATCATGAGAGTGCACCAATGGGACAAGGTAGGCGGATCCTGTTTTTCCCCTACAAAATAGCTCGTTCCAAAAAACCCCGAAAACCCTTTGGGGACGCATGAGGAAAAGTCTCCAGCGTGAATAACATCTCGGGGCTAGTAGTAAATGCATAGTGCCACATGGCGGAAATGTGTTGGCAGACTTGGTTCCAAAAAACTTACATCAAAGGTCAGGTCCAGAATTGATGGCTCAATGTAGCCACAGGGTGATGACACTTGAGACATTGGTCAGTACTGCTTAGCTTTGCTCTGTATAAATACGCCGGAGATCTGTATAGGTAGAGCAGAAATTTATAGTTCATTTCAATTAGTGTCACCTGCGGCGTAATGTGTGCTGTCCGGTGAAGGCGTTTCTTGAGTATGGGACCAGTAATCACACAATTTAGATCCCCAGACCATTTGGCTGTGTAGAAGTCATAAGGAAGCTCCCCCAGGCTCTCTTGAAGGAACCTATGATGGAACTGCAATGGGATCTGGGTCTGAGCAGACAAACTTAACGCCTCTGAAAGAAACTCCCGTCATTGGTCAGTAAGATTGTCCCGAGGTATAAACCTCGCATAAGAAGACATCTGAGTGTAGGAGAACCAATCCTTAGTTGTCCAATGTAGATCTACTTGTAATGCAGAAAACGTATCTAAAGAGCCCATAGACTTCACAACTGCGTGGTAGTGGTCCACCACACCGATGAGGGGAACTGGGACGTTCCAGGTGGAAAATCTCTGTTGTCCAAAAATGGCAGAAAAGGCGTTGTTGTATGTGGAATCTGTAGAGTTTTACATAAGCTCCTCCACACAAGACGCAGAGGCTTGAATAAAGTATCTCCCATAGGAGGAGGCTGCACTGGGAGGCGCCTGGTGTGTAAAAGGTAGCTAAAATGATGGGGTTCACATAAAACAAGTTCAGAAGTTGTTGCTGAGAAGTGGTTCATACCCCTGAACCAATCATTTAAATGTCTCATTTGACAGGCCTGAGAAAACAACTTTAAACTCTGCAGTCCCAAACCACCCCGGTCCTTAGGCCTCATCAGTGCTAACAATGATAATCTAGCACGTTTCCCATTCCATAAAAACAAACTCAAACTTCTCCCCATTTTCTTATCATGTTTAACAGATAGCAATACTGGAAGCATTTGAAATACATATAGCCACTGAGGCACCAACACCATATTATATAATGCAATCTTTCCCATTAACAAGAGGGAAAACCCTTCAAAGATGCAAATTCTGTTTAGTAAGGGTCACAAGTGGTCCGACGTTCAAAGAATACAATTGTTTAAGGTCTACCGGAATCTTTATACCTAAATAGGTCAAAGAATCAGACGTCCATTTTAATGGAAACTCCCCCTCCAATTGCAGGGTATATCCGGGGATAGAGGTAATACTATAGAGTTTTGAGAATTTAGAACCAGCCAGAATACATACTGTATTCATCTAAGAGTTCCAATACCTGAGTTAAGGAGGCCTGAGGATCTGCTAGCGTCAACAGCATATCATCAGCAAACGCCAGAACACGCAGTTGAGAGGTACCCTCTGGAAGACCCCGCAAATCCTCATCCCGCTTAAGGGTTCTCAAAAAGGGATCTAAGTATAACAGGAACAATAGGGGTGAAAGGGGGGCTACCCTGTCTCATCCCTTGTGCTATGGGGAATGGCAGGGTCCTTGTGCCATTAACCAAAATGCAAGCTGTTGGTTCTGTGTATAATAATCGCACCACCTCCTGGAACCATCCTGTAATACCCATATAGGTAAGAACATGAAATAGATACCCTCAGTTGACCTGATCAAAAGCTTTAGCAGTATCAAGACTCACAAGAATCCCTTGGGTATGAGTCATATGGGCTCTATGCATAGCTGTTAGCAATCTACGAACATTCATCACAGAGTGTCTCTTCTGTATGAAACCCATTTATTCAGGCACAATTAACAAGGCTAAACGATTGGCCAATATTTTATCTAAAATTTTGATATCCACATTTATAAGGGAGATAGGGCGGTAAGACTCAATGTCAGTATTTGGCTTCCCCAGTTTTGGAATTAATGTGATATATGCCAAATTTGCACCCTCTGAAAATCTACCCTGGGACAATGCTGCAGCATAATAAGCCTCCAGCAGGCCACATATTTGGGGGAACAATAATTTGTAAAACTCTGAGGAGTAGCCATCAGGGCCTGAGGTAGAGCGATTCTTGAGTTGCTTAACTGCCACCTGAAGTTCTTGTCCTTGAATTGGCTTATTTAATTGGAAATGCATTGGAGAGGACAGCCAAGGGACCCCCGCACTTTCCAGATAGTCTCCCACATCTGGGCCCCGATCACCCTCCACCGAAGAGTAAAAGGACTTATAGTGATGAAAAGAGCGATCAGCTATCTCAGCAGTGGCAGTTACTGTAGTGCCTGCCATCTTTAAGATGCAGGCATGGGATGTATCGATTTGAGCCGTTTAGGTGTAGTGAGGGCTGCCAGCAACCTGCCAGGCTTGTTTCCATATTTATAATAGTGAAACCAAGTATGGTACAAAGATTTTTTTCGTACATTCGTTGATGAGTGTATCAAGGGCCACCTGAGCCGACACAAGCGATTCTCAGGAAGAAACCGTGGGTTGAGCAAGGTGTGTTTTCTTCAATGCAATACATTCTTTCTCTAAGCACATAATGCCCTGTGCAACTTGCCTCCTATGTGCCACCACATAAGAAATGATGTCTCCACAAAGGACAGACTTTGCAGCCTCCCAAAACAAAAGTGGCGTCTCCCTGTGCTGTGCATTGAACTTGACATACTCCTCCCATTTTCCAGTGATATATTTGATAAAATCTGGGTTATTAACCAAATAGGAGGGAAACCGCCACCCACCCTGGAAACAAAAGGAGTCCCCCAGAAGAACATCTACCCATATCGGATAATGACTTGACACAGAGAGGGGGGCCAATCTCAGAGGAATGAATAGAATAAAAATAGGCAGAAGAGATCAGTATATAATCAAGTCTAGAAAAAGACTGGTGAGCACGAGATTGGTGGGTAAAATTCTTCTCATTAGGGTGTAAGAGGTACCAAAGATCAATCAAATCCAGGGCGTTGCACAGAAATGGGAGCCCCCTATTCAAACTAGCATGCAGCGAAGGCCCCAGCCCCGTTCTGTCTTGGGCTTGATCCATTACTTGATTAAAATCACCTAAAACTATCAATGGTTGCATCTGGTCCTTAAGACAAAGCTGAGCCAAGGATGAAAAAAATTTACGATCATATTGATTAGGTGCGTATGTAACTAACTTGGCTGGACAGAATAATATGACAGAAAAGATATCTACCAGAGTCATCAGCAACGAGCTGTTCCACCTTCCCCGGGAACCCCTTTCTCACCAATAAGGCTACCCTCGCTTTTTTATGAGGAGAGGAAGCAAAGAATACCTGACCCACCCACCCCTTCTTCTGTTTGGGATGTTCCTCATGGGTAAGTCGCGTCTCTTGTAGACAGGCCAAATCTGCTCCATGAAACTTGAGCCTATTAAAGATCTTGGTTCGTTTAATTGGGGAAGTTGTGCCATACACATTCCAGGATAAAATTCTGAAGATCTTACCACTCAAAACCCTTCAACAAACATTTTAACACAACAACAAAAATAATAAATCCCCCAGGTGCCCAGCCCCCACCCAAGGGAAAGCTCCACAGAAACCACACCAAAACAGACCCATGACCATAACATAAAACATACCCCATAGGCACTCTGGAACACAAAACGCATTGCAGATCCCAAACTCCCTTCCCCACAACCCTCCACCCTTCCCCAACCCCTTCCCCATTACCTTTCCAGTCCCCCAAGGCATTGAAAGCCATCCAGCAGCCCAGTGGAAGCTGGAAAGCAGATCACGGTACTAGTGCCATCGGTACCCAGCCCCTCCAAATAACAATTCATTTTCACACTATGTAAGAGAGCAGCGCATACAGTTCCAACAAACCAGCAGAACCTTCATTTTCAGCCATATAGAAGTTCCAAGCATTCCTCAAGTAGGTGATTGGGGAGAAGCCTCCATAGTTTTAATGAATTCTCCCGCTTGTGCCACTGACTCAAAAACATGCCACTTGCCTTCGTTTTGAATCTTCAGAACCGCCGGGTATAAAAACATAAAATGGCGGTTCTGATCCACCAGCTTAGAACAGATCGGGTAGAAATCTTTCCTTTTTTTCAGACAATGCTGCTGAGTAATCCTGCCCAATCCGAATAGGAGCAGACTCATATAGCAGGGACTCCTTTTTCAAATGATAAGCTCGGAGAAGTTCAATTTTGTGGCAATAATTATGGAGCTTACTGATCCGTGGGCACGGATCTTTCCCAGTACGAGGCCCCACTCTGTGCACGCTTTCAAAGTGTGCCGGGCCTAAAGATGAAGGCATGGGCAGTTCACTTGCAAGCCAAGATTCCAACACAGAAAGTAGAACCGAGTCCACTATCGTTTCAGGAAACCCAATAAAACGTAAGTTTTCCCCGACAGGATCTATTCTCCAATTCTTCTAATTTATCTTGGTGCTGGCGCAGCTGAGTTTTAATAAGCGCGACCTCAGTTTCGGTTGCATGTGCACCATCCTCCACCGTGGACACTCTGCTCTCCAGTTTGGTAACCCGAGTTAAATTATCTTCCAAAATGGACTCCAGTTTTGCTAGTTGTGTCGAACGTTGCTCCATGCTGGGACTTAAAGCCTGTGAAATTAGCTGTTTTAACTCCGTCAAAGTCTCAGTAGTAAACTGGGTTAGCTCACCACGAGCTCTCCGCCATCTTTTGCTCTCCAAGTTTGCCCTTGTCTCGGTCTTTTTTCACTGTTTTAGCTGCCATAACTGAGTGATTCTTAGCCAAATACCTGTCCATACAGTGGCTATCAGGAACAAGTGCAATCGAGGAGTCCAAGCATGCTGATTCTCTCACTAGAAAATAAAGTAGGGGATAAGGCTCTGGAGCTGGCAAGGCAAGCTGCTTACCCACTCACAGCATCACGCGATCTCCTAAAACTAAAATTTTAAATAGTACAGGAGTTCCAAACTCTTTTTTTTTTTTTTACTGCTTGCTCCACTTCCGTTTTATTTCATTTTTGATAAGAAGAAAAAAAAAGTTCACAGAAAGTATAGAAAAGTGCTTACCTAATGTTTCACCATGGTGCATTTCCCCTGACCCATGCACATAAACATTACCAAAGTTAGATTTGGCTCAGAGCAGCAAGGTTTTTATAGGCGTGGGTCCGTGCATGTTCTTCTTCCGGACCGTGCTTGATGTACTGAACCTAGGAGGGGATAGGACTTGGCAGAAGAATGTGCACTGACCACTGAATACCTCTCAACACCTTATAGCTGCTGCAGCTACCAACACCATCAGGCCCTGGACTAGGTTCAGCTTTTGTTTCCTGTGGGCAAGGGAGAATTGAGGAGAGAGGATTTTGGGGATAGCTGCTGCTAATTGTTTTTGAGTTTACTATAGTATATTCAGGGATATTAACTATAAGCCCAAGGTCAGAAAAAGTCAACAATATCAAATTATGCAACTGACCTAAGTTGGTTACAGAACCTATGGAGAGTGATCAAAATTGAAAGTATATACTATACAGTGACTTTCAAGTACATCAGCAAGAAACATCTATGTGAAATATTTTTGAAATAGAGCTAAACACTACCTCTTGGAGTTAGTGATCAAAGTTTTTATAACATAACAATGACTGGAAGGTGAACTCTTCACCCAAGGGAGGTTTTCCAGCCTTCCTTAAAGAGTTTCAATATCTCTGAGTGTTTTTATAAATTCAATTTTGATCACTCTCCATAGGTTCTGTAACCAACTTAGGTCAGTTGCATAATTTGAAATTGTTTTTGAGTGGCAGGGCTTGGGCTTCCTTCAATCATTACAGCTCCTGGCTTCTGCCTTCCCACTGTGTTTTTCTGACCTGAAATATAACATGTGTGGTTAGACAAATAGACAAATGATCCATCTTTCAATGAAAGAAGCTCTTGCCTACTGTGAAATATCTAAAAAGGCAGAATACTTTGGTTTGGAATTTTGTAAGCCTGATTATTTTCAAAGCATTTACACTTATAAATTGCATGCATGTGTAAATAGTAGTTTCAGAATGATATTTACACAAGGAGGTCCACTTCATGCAGAGATTTCAGGGGGACATGGTTTTGGGCATGCCTTGGGTGGGACAAAAATCTATACACATTTTTTGTTTTAGAAAAGAAATACATGTTTATGGGGAAAAATTTCCCTGTTGGGTTTTATACCATCAAAGGCCATGTACAGATCTTAAACAGCACTAGTTTAGGCCTGGACTTAATCTCACTTTTATTTCTCCCTCTAAAATGAAAACTAAAATAAAATTATGGTCTCCTTAGTTACCTAGTGGCACTTAACAGTTCTGAGTTTGAAAAATGATACAGCTATGTGTAGAAGTGACACCACATGTGGTAGCTGCAGAGTTTGTTGCTCACCTGTGCATGCCTGTACATACACACTTTTGCATGTCATTAGGAGTATTTTTGTGGAATTAAGCATGTCTGATTTGAGTGTTTGAAACTTTGCCCTTCCCCCTTTTATTAAACCGCAATAGCGCTTATTAGCGCAGGAAGCCGCACTTAATGCTCCACGCTGCTTCCGACGCTCATAGAAACTGAGCATCAGGAGCAGCATGGCGCATTCACCGCAGCTCCCTGCACTAATAACCACTATCATGGCTTAGTAAAAGGGGGGGGGGGGAAATGGATTAGTGTTCTATATAGAAAGGGCCTTTTAAGTCACTTAAACTTCTAAGCTCCTGTGATTTGTCAGTTTATTGATACCAATGCATTTTTACGGTAGTATTCTCATTTTTATATGACTTATCTCTTTCAGTGTTCATCCACAATGCATTGCCTTTCATAGGTTTTGGTTTCTTGGATAATGCAATTATGATTGCTGCGGTAAGTTTTTTGTTTATTCTCCCCCCCCCCCCCCTTGGACTTGTTGAAAGAAATAAACTTTATGAAAATTAGAAATTCTGTCTATTATATTTGTAAGAATCATATGTGAAGCTGGGGAGGCTAGCACAAAATGCAAATGGGATAGGGAGAATGCACCACAGGGCCTAGGCCAGTAAAAAAAAAAAAAAAGTCTTAATTTCTTTGTTGAATTAGAGGGCGAGACAATGAACAAATTCCTGTGAAAGGGGTGAGACTTGGAGCATGGTTGGATGTGTGCCTGGTGGGAGTGGAACTTGGGGGCAGAGCCTTAATGTGACGGACGTATTGGCAAAGATCACCAGCCTTCGTTATCAGCATGAAGGAGAGATGTGTTGCCACCTTCTCAGGTCTAGGGGGATACTTTGGCTGCTGCTCCATCTTCCATACGCAACATTGCTGCAACCATGTTTTAAAACTTGCATCTGGTTGTGCCAACCTACGTTCCCTCATGTGAGCAATTGCTCATACATTTTAGGAATGTCGCTCATAGATTTTACATGGTCACTCACAAAACAACTTGCAAATCTAGAAAATTGTTAGTTTTTTAAAAAAACTTGTTTCTTACACGAAAATTTTTTTTTAGAATTTTGCACACTCTTGGCCAATCCTTAGAGTATTGGTGCAGACCTCATGATAGTCCCTTGTTTGGATTATTTTTCCCCTATATGCATCACTGGGACAAGTGAAGTGATGCGTAGAAAAATAAACCCAACTATTTAGGTACACAAGTATTTGGAGTCATTCTGTGGACAGTACATTGAAATTCTTAGCTCAGTGTGTCACGCAAATCGTAAAGCAATTCTGTTGCAAAGACATAGGATTCTGTACCAGTGTAGCCGAGAAAGGAGCATAACAATGAAGAGTTGCAGATTTTGTAAATGTTTAAGTTGGGGTGAAGTAATGCCTGCATATGCCTGTTGCAGTAATCCAAATGGGATATCACAGTGGCATGAATAAACTGTATGGAGTGAAGCAAAATCAATGAAATTACACAGACAGTGGATAGTACAAAGAGTACCATCACTTCAGAGATTTACCTTTTGAAAGGATAGTTGAGAATCTAACCAGATGCTGAAATAGCGAACAAATGGAATGATAGGGAGACCAAAAAGGACTGGGTTAATCTTCAATTGTGAGAGAGACAAGTCTTGCCAGAATTTAACACCAATTTATTGGATACTAACCGGGAAGTAAGACTAGTCTGTAAATATTGAAGATTAATCCTACGTAGAGAGATAGGAAAAACTAATAAAACACCATAAGCATTTTGAAATATCTTAATACTGAATGATTTGGATCAATGTGCTAGTGGATTAATGAAAATGCTGAAAAGGAGGTGCGAGAGCATGGAACTTTGTGGTATTCTGCAGGAAAGAGAGTAATGGGTTGAAGACCCTGTTGAGTGGACAGTAAATGACTGGCTTTTTGTTAAATGAAAAAAGAGAACCAAGCCAGAACTGTTCCAGAGAGGCCAATAACTGGCTAAGCAAGTAAGTGGAAGAGAGTGGTCAGCCAAACCAAAAGCATCAAGTCTACAGAAACAACCAAAGCGATGTCACCATTATCAAGTATTGAGGATATGTTGAAACCCTCAGCTCACATGTATGGCGCAGCTAAGAAAGCAAATAAAATGTTAGGAATTATCAGGAAAGGAATGGAAAGCAAAGATGAAAATATTATAAGGTCCTTGTATTTGCTTTATGGTACAGCCGCACCTCAAATACTGTGTGCAATTCTGGTCGCCATATCTCAAAAAAGATATAGTGGAATTAGAAAAGGTACAGAGAAGGGCGACGAAAATTATAAAAGGGATGGGACGACTTCTTTATGAGGAAAGGCTAAAGTGGCTAGGGTTCTTCAGCTTAGAGAGCAAGATAGCTCAGGGGTGTGCTGGTGGATGCATCACTGAAGCCATCTGCACAGTGCACAGCAGCCTCGAAAAAAGCCAACAGGATGCTGGGCATCATAAAGAGGGGCATAACAACCAGGATGCGGGAAGTCATCATGCCATTGTATCGAGCGATGGTGCGTCCACATCTGGAATACTGCGTTCAGTATTGGTCGCCGCAGCTCAAGAAGGACATGGCGGTACTTGAGAGAGTCCAAAGGAGAGCAACGAAACTGGTAAAAGGGCTGGAATACTGCCCATACGCCGAGAGGTTGGATAGGCTGGGGCTCTTCTCTCTGGAAAAAAGGAGGCTCAGGGGAGATATGATAGAGACCTTCAAGATCATGAGGGGCATAGAGAGGGTGGATAGGGACAGATTCTTCAGACTGAAGGGGACAACTAGTACGAGGGGGCATTCGGAGAAACTAAAGGGAGATAGGTTCAAAACAAATGCAAGGAAGTTTTTTTTCACCCAAAGGGTCGTGGACACTTGGAATGCACTACCGGAGGAAGTGATCAGGCAGAGTACGGTACAGGGATTCAAACAGGGATTGGACGGATTCCTGAGGGATAAAGGGATCGTGGGATACTGAGGGAGGAGCTGGGATGTAACACAAGTATAGAAAGCTAACCAGGTAATAAGTATAGAAACCCAACCAGGTCGTGCATGTGCAAGACCGGAGGGTTAGGACTTCGATGAGAAGATAGGACTTCAATGAGAAACCAAGGTGGCAAGGGAGCCCCTTCTGGTGATTCAAACAGGTCGTGACCTGTTTGGGCCGCTGCGGGAGCGGACTGCCGGGCAGGATGGACCTATGGTCTGACCCGGCGGAGGCACTGCTTATGTTCTTATGGGTGATACAATAGAGGTCTATAAAGTATTGAGTAGAGTGGAAAGGGTAGATGTGAATCATTTGTTTACTCTTTCACAAACACTAGGACTAGGGGACATGCAATGAAGCTACTAAGTAGCAGATTAAAAAAAACAAACAGAAAATATTTCTTCACACAACGTGTAATTAAACTCGAATTCCTTGCCAGAGAATGTGGTGAAATCAGCTTTGGGGGGGGGGGGGGTTATTTGGAGCACTGATTCAGAAAATTGCATTGGATAAACCGCATCAACTCTAGTTTCTTAGATTATAGTTGAATTTATTAATATATTTTTACAGCTATTTAAAAGAGCCAGTCATGAACATTGGGCAAAAAAAGATTGGCCTTCAAGGGAATATATGGTGGAGGACAAAATGTAATCAGTGAACCTTTGGTAGCATAAGAGAGAATCATACTGTCACCACTACATATAAAGTTAGGCCTATTGAAACAATTTGTAAAGGCTTTGAATAAACACGGTTTGTGCATTGAATATATAGCGTATGTTACCTGGACTTACCATGGAAAAAATGAAGGCAGGAATTTTCGATGGTCCACAGATCAGACAATTTATAAATGATCCACATTTCATAGCATCAATCATTTTGTTCTTATTGTGAAAAACTTGCTTGGCAACAAGAAGGCAGACAACTACACACAATTAGAGGATATGCTCTTTCATTTTAACAGGCTTGGCTGTAATATGAGTGCTAAAAGTCCATTATTTGTACAGCCACTTAGATCGTTTTCCAGAGAACCTTGGTGACTTAACTGAAGAGCAGGGTGAAAGATTTCACCAAAACATAAAAACTATAGAAACCAGATACCAAGGAAGATGGGATGCACACATGATTGCAGACTAATGTTAGAATCTTATGTAGGATTGTCCTGGCAGATCCCACTCTTGGAAGTTTTACCAAAGGAGCTTCTTGTGTATCAAATGTCAGGAAAATTTGTATCATAAACTTGAATTTTGGTATGAAATAAGTAGATTTTCATGTTGTACACTTTTAATTTTGAATATGTTTCCTTCATGCTTAAAAGATATTAATTTAAATGCTACATTAAAATATCCTGATTTTTTTAATGGGTGAGCAGAGTGGTATATGGCATATGTTCTGTATGTCAAAAACTAGAGCTGATAAAGAGAAAACTGTTGTGCCATTTTTGGAATCAGCAAATCAAATATACCCAGAAACAGGTCCAACATTTGAGGCACCAAAATGAACATTGGCCAGAGTAATTTGCATTCAGATTTCTTGGCTGTTCCAGAGTCAGCCAAAACAACTGGCCAACAGCGACCCACATGGTCTTAATGACCATGTTTTGAGCATCTAGCCCTAAGACAGGAGTTCTCAACCCAGTCCTCAGGACATTCTCAGCCAGTCTAGTTTTCAGGACTTCCACAATGAATATGTGTGAGATGATTTGCATATATTGAAGGGAGTGCATTCAAATTTATCTAATTCATACTCACTGGATGTCTTGAAAACCAGACTTGGCATGGTGTGTTCTGAGGACTGGATTACTGTAAGGAAAAGCAAGCAACAGGCTAGCCTGAGGAGAAATAATGCCCTGGGAATCTTGAAAGAAAGCAGTAAATTGCAATCTGCTCTTAAGCACCAGCCTATTTCTTATCTAAATTACTCTCTCCAGAGAAGTCATAGGCATTTAGAAACAGTTCAAAAAAGTAATACCTTCAGGGCTGGATACCTGCTGTAAAGTTCTTCCTCAATATTACGGTACATCAAATAAAGCTGAAGAAAATTTAAAAAAACTTAAAGTTTATTAATACAAAACAAACTAACAAGTGTTTCCAACACAGTGGAGAATAAAGTTATCCTTTAAAAGAATGGAGCTAAATGACAAAAGGTTTAAGAAACCTCAATTACCATATGGAAATTGTATGTTGATGAAATTATAGCATTTCCCCTTCCCACTAAACTGTGATAGCAGTTATTAGCGCAGGGAGCCGCGCTGTATGCTCCGTGCTGCTCCTGACAATCATAGAGTTCCTATGAACACCGTGGAACATTCAGCGCTGCTCTCTGCGCTAATAACCGCTATCATGGTTTAGTAAAAAAGGGTTTTATTGTTTGGGGAATATTGGCATAATTGAGAATAAATGTTCTGCTTTCTCTTTCTAGGGGACCCAAATAGAATTGTCTATTGGAGTAATTCTAGGAATTTCAACTATGGCAGGTAAGTAACATAAATCACTTACTTGCATGACAGTATTTATCAAGTGGCTAATAAACCTGTTTTATTTTCCAGAAATGCTTGGAATGCATCAGGAATATTTTTTTCTCATTTTCAAACGTTGCAATGTCCAGGAAATTTTTTAAAAAGCTTCACCTCGTTTGTAATTCGATCTCTTTCTCCGAGGGCTGTTTTTCTTTAGGGATGGTTATGTATTTATGTATTTTTTTTTCTGGTCCTCTGAGAGCAGGGTGTGTTTGAATACTGGATTGTTTCCATTCCTGGATTTTTGGCTCAAATGTTTTTTGAAGTATACTGTAAAAGATGTTTTAAAAGCTATAGATCTCACATACAAGAATTTGCTTGCTGTACATACATTCAGGTGGTGATTTAGTAAAATATTTCCTATGTTAAAAAAGGCCTTATCTTGCAATACTCAGAGCCTTATTTCATAATGTTAGTAGTAAATTGATATACAATGGAGAAACAGCTTCTGATTGTTTTATTGATTTTTCAGCTTAATTAGAACTGGTCTCTGTTAGTACTATAATGATTTTTAAGAGTGAGCAATATCCTGGGTGTTAGAACAGCAGGCAGAGAGCCAACTAAGCTGGGGTTCAAATTCTCCTTCTCTTATTGTGTTTCCCCGAAAATAAGCCCTAGCATGATTTTTAAAGATGCTCTTAACATAAACTCTACCCCAAAAATAAGCCCTAGTTAAAATCGACTCCCAAAGCCCCTCCTGAATGTCTCCGACACTCCCTGACTCCATCCCTGACACTAGTGCTGCCCAATTCACTGGCAGCAGCCTTCCCCCCCCATGTGCAGCATCTTTCCTCCCCTCTCACTCATCCTCTTGTGCAGCATCTTTCTATCCCTCCCTCCCATTCCCTGTGCAGCAGAACCCCACCGACCCTCCCACCGTGAGACTAACATACTGTAACTCCGAGGCCTCCAAAAGCAGTGGCAGCAATGCTCTGAACAGGCTGCTTTGCGGCATTCCCCGCTGGGGCCTTCTCTCTTCTGCGTCACTGCCCATTCAGAGTGCTGCTGCTGTTTTTGGAGACCTTGGAGGTATGGTATGTCAGTCTCATGGTGGGAGAGTCGGTGGGGTTCTGCTGCACAGGAGGGACATGGGCGTGATTGCAGGTGCTATCGGGGTGTCCTGGGGCACGGTTTTGAACCAGAATTCATTAATATGATATATGAAGCATATTTGATTAACAGCGGTCGCATGGAACCATTGGAGGTCATGGCGAAGCTTGTGCCGGAGGGGGGGGGTGTCTCTCACCCTAACAATGCAATTCTCCCTCAGCAGAGCCATGTGCAATAGATGGGGGTTCAGTCAGAAGAGGACTGGCATGATGATTATTTTTCCATGTCTTTACTTTCCCAGACTGGATCCTCAGTAATAGGTGATTCTGGTTCATGTCTGAACAGGTGGAGGCTCTGAATCTTGGAGAGAACTCTCAGCATTTTTGAAGATAATTAGGGAGTCTCTTCAAGAATTAAAGATACTCTGCAAATCTCAGCTGTACAGTGCTTGCTTATAAGCAGCATTAAGGCTCAGACCACATTCTTTCCCTATTACCAGAGGCCTCGGTTACACCCCCTCCTCTGCAGAATCATTTTCTTTTAGCGGGGAATTTTGGGTATTAAATCTTTACTGGCCTTTGCTTAATAAATAATTTTTAGGATCAAGTTATTTAGAAGTCTGAAAACATAATTTTAACTTAGCTAAGTTTGCATCTTCATTGACTCGGAGTGCATTCATTTGAATATTGAACGCTGTATAGCTACGAGTATAAATAACAATATAAAGTTGACCATCTTTGGAAAGAACATTCCCTATTACCAGGACATTACTAAAATGTTAACTGACCATTTAAGGTCCCAGAGGAGGCATGGTAGCCAGGGTCATTGCAAAACTTTGTCCGATGGATGCTGATTTTAACCAGTTATTTATTCCACTGAAGATAGATTCCCTGCTGGTGTAGGTATCCAAGTGTACCTCCCTGCCCAGGGATGGTTGAATGGTATTGAAAGATACCCAGAACCTCAGGTTGGATTTTGTTCTCTAGAAATAATTTGAGGTCGCAGCTTTGGGACAGAAAGCAGTGGCAACAACATCTTACTTTGCACGGGGCAGGGGACTCATTCTCCAAGGAAACTCTGAGCAAGTTACCCTTTAAAGGACAATTGCTCTTTAGAACTGGACAATCTCATGGCAAATGTGCAGGATTGAAAGCCAAAGTCTTTACTAGACAGCAGACCGAGAACCCCCTAGAGGGTCACGTCGAGGTAATTTTCGTAGCTCTAGGCATTTTCGCCAGTATTTGGGAGGACCATTGGTCCAGAAATCATTTCAAGGCTCGCAACAGATTCAGAGATGCCAGTTGCCCCCAGTCTTCAGGATCCCGCTCCACTGCTGTCCCCAAAAAGCAGTTATGACACCAGGGTAGAAGCTGGACCTCCAAAGATCGGTGGGAGGTTAACTGTCTATTGGGAGGTGTGGGTGGGGATTACTTCAGACCGCTGGGTACTGGAGATTATTCAGGAAAGGTTACAAGCTTGAGTTCTTTCATCCCTTTCCAGACCTTTTTGTGTATTCTCCCAACAGGGAACCAAAGAAAATGGTCAGAGTCCAAGTGACTGTGCAGAGGCTACTAGATATAGTGACCACAGAAGCCATACCAGAGAAGAATCTGGATTAGGCAGATACTCCATATACTTTATAGTGCCCAAAAGAGACTAAGACTGGAGGCCAATTCTGGATCTCAGGTCAATAAATGTGGTCCTCAGATTACCCCGCCAGGGGAATTTCTTACCTCTGGATTTGGCAGAGGCATATTTGCACAGGAAGTTCTTATGGTTCCATGTTCTGGAGCAGCACTTCAGTTCTCGGCCCTGCTGTTTGACTGGCCACAGCACCATGCATCTTCACCAAGTAGTAGAGCATTATATGATGCGCCATACAATGTACGACAATACATGGTGTGGTAGGATGAAACACATCAGTGTTTGAGAGTCGAGACAGTGGTGGGTCAGTGCCCTTTCTCAGAAGGTCTGGGAAATTTGGGTTGGTGCAGTCTCCTAGAGGGTAAAGGGAAGCTATGGGTTTTTATTGCCTTGAATTCAGTAGACCACCTAATGATCTTATGTGGGTCAGTAGTTCCAGAGACGTGGTAAATATTTTGAGTAAGATCTTCGGACGTTCTCAAGGAGGATGCTAACTGAGAGGAACTTGGTGGAATTAGTTCTGCCTCTTTCTCTATTTAAATCCGTGAAGCTTCTAACCTGCAGGATGGGTGGAACTTGCTCCCATACTCAGCTGAATGGTAGCATTCAGAAATCAGCTGCTCTTTTAATAAGTCTCAACCAGTCACCGAGGTGTATTATATTTTGTTCCCTTTTTAATAATGCTTAATGAATGAAAATTGCATGCTTTTTAAGTTAAATTTTCAGGACCATTTTTAGAGAGGATTTATCTTTTGGGAAATGCTAAAGATGCTGCTGGAATTCAGGACCAGTTTCTCAAAACTAAAATCGGCCTTCAACGTGCTCATTAAACTGGTTCCAGCCGGTTTAGCGTGCATATATTTTAGTGGCTAATTATTAAAACGGCTTTACTATGTTAGTTTCTGAATTTTCTGGCAGTCTCCGAGCAATTCTTTATAATCGCTGAGTGATTCTCTGTGTACCACGTTTGTGGCTAAAATTTACTGTCAGGTCTGAACTATCATTGCCTTACTTTCTGATCAGTGCCTGAGCATTGATTGGCTCAGGGACTGACAGGAAAGTAAGGTTTGACAGCTCAGATCCCACGTAAGTTAAAATAAAAAAATATTTAAAAATTGAATATCGGCAGGAGAGATACCCATTCTCTCCTGCCTCATTGAATAATCACCCAACACTGCTAAGCCCCGCCAAATTAAAATAATTAAACAAAAAAACAAATTGTGTAACGCAGCAGCAGAGATTACACATCTGATCTCTTTAATCCCCTGGCACTGCTAACTTCCCCCCCCTCCTGCCACCATACAACGCTCCCTCCCCCCCCCTCCCCGACACCACCCATACCTCTGACAATCCCCTGCTCTGATTGGTCCAGGTATTTTAAGTCCCCTCCTATGGGAGGAGCCTTAAGCAACCTGAGCCACTTAAAGCCTTAGGCACCTCCCCAGCACATGCCAGGATGCACCGGGGAGGGAAAGGCCCATCATTTTGAAGAGACGGGTCTGCTGGCCAGAGGGAGTAGACATCCCTCCGGCCAGTTATTGTAAATAAGGTAAGGGAAGAGGGGTCAAGGTTGTGTGTATGTGTGTGGGGGAGGGTTGCTTGATTTTGGCGGCCGGAGGGAGTAGACATCCCTCCTGCTGATCTTTGATTTGTGGTTTGTTTGTTTTTTGCATTTATTCTGCGCATGTGCCCATCACTATCAGCGATGGGCACATGCAAATTTAGTGAATCTTCGCTACTCTCCGCCAACCTCATTTGCATGTGAGGTTTTTGGAGAATGACTTGCCTTTTTCAAGTTGCTACAATAACTGTTGTGAGAACAGCCCATCAGATTTTACCACAAAGTATTTTTTAAGAATCTAGCCCTCAGTCTTTGCCAGCATGTCAGTTTCTTTAATCTGGATTGACTTTTGATACTCGGATACTAAAAGATAACAAAAATCTTAATTGGAATATGCTGTTGACAATCTGCTTCTTTAACATTTCAGCTGCTGCTTTGGGAAACCTTGTATCAGATTTAGCTGGATTAGGGTAAGTTTAAAGTAATTTTTAAAAAATAGTTCATAGCTTTTAGCAAGATCATATTCCTATTGTAGGTGTAAAAAATAAAAACCCATGTACATCAATCCTAACATTTCAAACAAACTTAGGACTCCTTTTACAAAACCATGGTAGAGGTTTATGAGCGTCTGAGCATTTATCTTGCCGGTTCGCAGAAAAACCTCTACTGTGTTTTTTTTAAAATCTTGTGTTATTTTGGAAAGTTTATTTATATATATATTAGGTATTTATATACCGCCTATAAGTTATCTAAGGTGTTTGCAATCAGGTACTTAAACATCCCAGGACAAGCAGGTAGCAGCATATTCTCATGTATGAGTGATGTCATCCACGGAGCCCTGATGCAGACAACTGCAAAAGTGCTTTCGCTTTAAGAACTTTAGAAAGTTCGTGACTGACCTCACCGCACATGTGCGAGTGCCTTCCCATCTGACGCAGGGCACGTGTCTCCTTAGTTCTCTGTTTTCTGCCGAGCCACAAAGTTGTGTTAGTAAGTTCTGTGTGCCTTTTTGCCTTCCCGCCCACAAAAACTTTGATTTTTCTATATCTTCCCTTCGTGTTTTTTCTTCTTTCTTTCTTGCCATTTCTGACGGTGGGGCCTTTGTCTCCGCCTCAGCCCTCGGGTTTTGATTTGGCTGAGGCAGATTTCCCTCCCATGTCCTGCCCATTAACCGGCTTTAAAAAGTGTGGCAGGTGCCTGCGCACTATTTCTCTTAATCGATCCCCACAAGCGGTGTATCCAGTGCCTGGGCCCAGACCACCATGTATAGTCTTGCTCATGCTAGTCTACTCTTTGGAAGCGTCCATCAAGATCATCGTTTTCATCAGAAACAACTCTTTGGTACCATGGATGCATCACAGTTATCTTCGACACTGACTAAGCCCTCGACATCTAAGGCATCACCATCGGCAGAGGTACCTGCTTCCATGTCGGTGTCAGAGTCTATAGCTCCATCAGGTAAGCCAGCTAAGAAGTCACCAGCTTCCCAGACGGAGTCTCGGGCACCGAGTCAATTAGTAACGGCCAAGCAGAGACATTTGATGCCGCTCACGTCCACTTCAAGTGGTGCATCTTCTTCAATGTCATCCTTACCGGAGCGAGCTGCGGCACCAATGATACCGGCATCTACACCCCAAGTATTGGTGCAGGCCTTTAAAGAGAAGCTCGATGCTCTCTTTGGAGTTTGGGGACATTCAGATGCTCACTCCCATGTTAGCTCCTCCATGCGTTTATGTTCAAGATTTATGTTCAAGATTAGGCTTATCGATTCCTGATTTGACACCCAAGCAAGCAGATATGTGGCAAACTCGTCTCGGTGCACACCTGGTGAGTGCTTTTTATTTTTTAACCTTGACAGTATCCAGTACCAGCCCAGCCTGAGCGTCACTCCATGCTTTTCATCAACTACAAGAAGGTAAACTTTTTATCAGCGCATCCTGTAGTTTCCAAATTTATGAAAGGACTTTGCAATGTTAAACCACCTCCACCTCGTGTACTGATCAGTTTGTGACCCCTTAACGAACAAATTTCCCTCCGGCCTAATTCACTTACCTCTCCTGGGATCCACTTCGAAACCATGCTGTGAATGAGGAGAAACGCATGCAAATTGGACAGCGACCCGATTCACCACACAAAATTTCACATTGGACAGGGCTGGCTGATCAACGGAAGAAGCGATTTCTGGGGACCAGTCGTTCAGTGGTTTCCAATTGCATATCCTGCTCTCTGCCCCAACTCAAGCACAGATCTCCTGCCTCGAAGTCCTGCCGCCTTGCACTGCCCCGAAGTCCTGCTGCCCTGCACTACCCCGAATCTCCCTGAAGTCCTGCTGTCCTGCACTGCCCTTTCCCGCCCTGCAAGCCTGTGGTTTTAACCCGCTTGCAGGGCTCAAAACTACTAAAAAAAAAAAAGATTGCGGGTCCGATGGACTGAAAGTTGGGAGCAGGAGGAGTGCTCCTGCTTCTAGGCCTCCCACTCCCCAATCAGTGCCTTAGGCCTCTCCCCGTGCATCAGATGATGTGCCGGGGCGGGGCCTAAGGCCGCTATTGGGCGACGGCGGGTAGCAGAGTAGGAGCAGGAGGAGTTTCCTCCTGCTCACAAAGATTTTGCAGCAGCTTAGAAGCAGGAGGAGGGTTGGGGCAACCCTCTTGCTCCCGAAGATGTTGAGGAGCCTTGCCCAAGGAGCAGGAGGGACTGGGCAACCCTCCTGCTCCCAACTATTTTACAGGTACCGGGGTGGGAGGGCCGGGCCCGAATGCTTGGCCCGACCAGGCCGAGGCCGGGGGGGTGGGAGGCCTAGGAGCAGGAGGGACTGAACACTCCTGTTCACAACTTTTTACTGCTGGGGGTGGGCCGTGCCAGTCGGTGAGGGGGAGGCGAGGGCCGTGCTGCATGCATGCAGCATTTTTTTTTTTTTAACACCAATGGCAGGAGGGAGTTGGTATCCCTCCTGCTTTTTTCTCTGTGGGGAGGGAGGGCGGATGCGGCAGAGCAGGGCAGGCAGGAGAGATTGGGGCCTTGGGCAGATCTCTCTTGCCTGCTCCTGGATTTTCCTGCTCTCTGCCGCCGTTCTCCGCAGTGCAGGCCTGCTTTAAAACCACGTGCTTGCACTGCAGGGAACTGCGACAGAGAGCAGGCGATTCCGGGAGTACACAAGAGAGATCTGAGCTGGACTGAGCCCTGACAGCAATGACAAAAGGCTGCTTCTCCTGTCACTACTGTCAGGGTATGCGCATGAGCGGGGATCGCTCTGGCCGTGGGTAGGGGGCTTGTAGGGGGCATGCTAATGATCGTCCCCATTTGCATGCAAGCCTTTACTGAATCAGTCGGTCGGCATGCAATAAGAAACGGATCGTGCACGGTTTGAAGATTTACTGAATCCTGCCCTTAATGTTGTGCTTGCTAAACTCATGAAGCCTCCATTTGAACCAATGTCTACAGCTCATCTTAAATACCTCACTTGGAAAGTAGTCTTCCTCATTTCTCTCGTGTCTGCTCACAGAGTTGGTGAACTACAAACTTTGGTAGCGAACCCACCATTTATAGTATTCCATCATGACAAGGTGGTACTCTACACCCATCAAGCCCTTCTTAGGCCCAATTTTATTCCTTTCCAGGCTGTACCTTCATAAGTGGTCTTTATTCTTTTTTCAGGTTAATTTGCTTCACATTTCGAGTCCCTATTGTCCTAGCTTTCTTTCTAGTGAGCCTGGTAGCTAGGGATATGCAGATGTGAGAATAGGAACACCTGTTTGTCCTCAGACAAAGTGAAATTACTTGCATGCAGCAGGACAGCAGGCCAAATGTTCTTGCATACCCTCCCACCTCCCCTTGGAGTTGTATTCTTTATGCTGTTAGGAGACTGATCAACCTGAGCTGGACAGGAAGACACTCGCTCATGCACATTATGGCACTGCTAAAAACATCGAACTACAACTTGCTGGGCTCTGTCAGATATTATTACCCAGATGTGAGAGTATTCAGCCTGCTGTCTTCGGAGAACTCCTGCTAAAGATAAGTAACCCTGGGGTAACTGTGTTATACTGTCAAATCATTTCTAACCACGCAAGTGGTCCACAGTCAAGTAAATAGCAGAACAGAAAATAAATTAATTGTTTTTATTATTTTCGTTTGAAGCTAGTTTTAAAACAACTCTGAGATGAGCATGGCAATTTTTTTTTTTTTTCAGTCTTGCAGGCTATGTTGAAGCATTATGTTCAAGATTAGGCTTATCGATTCCTGATTTGACACCCAAGCAAGCAGATATGTGGCAAACTCGTCTCGGTGCACACCTGGTGAGTGCTTTTTATTTTTTAACCTTGACAGTATCCAATGGTTGAATTTAATACTTTAGAAAAGGAAAGGAGTTCATGTAAAAGGGCTTTAGATGCAATTTATGGGCATTTGTAAGTCCCTGCGTCTCACTACTTATACATGGTACTGATAGTGAAGAAGAGATTCTCTTTCTCAAAGGACCCTCAGCCACAAGAGGGCATCCGCTCAAACTCAGTAGCGGGAAATTTTATGGCGACACCAGGAAATATTTATTCACCGAGAGAGTGGTTGATCCTTGGAACGAGCTCCTGGTGCATGTGATCGAGGCAAACAGCGTGCAAGAATTTAAGAGCAAATGGGATGCCCATGTGGGATCCCTTAGAGGGTTAAGCCAAGGAAACCTGTCACCAGGAGTGGGATCCCTAGGATAGTAGACTTGGGGGTGGGTCAGTAGAGTGGGCAGACCTGATGGGCTATGGCCCTTATCTGCCGTCATCTTCTATGTTTCTATGTTTCATGTCTCTCAGCCAGCACATAGCTCTGATATCAGAGCAGTTGTACATTCTTTTTGGGATGCATCTATAATTTTTTTGAGAGAATAAATCTGATGAATTTCTGAACTTCCTGTGCTCTTTCTCCCTGGTCGCAATACAAGCCTCAGGATAGGAATATCTAGATCTGTATATGAGAAGAGAGAATCTTGGAGTGTGTCTGAAGATTTTCAGGTTGGAAATCTGGTAGAGATTCCAAGAGAATGGGATGGAGTGATATTCAAAACCAGTTATAGTTTTGCCAGCAGCTAATGAATGCAAAATTGTTTTTGTAGACTTTGAAAAGGTTGTATAGATGGTATTGGGATAGTTAAATTGCTATATACTACTTGTATAATTGTTGACAAGGTGAGGGCAGACCTAATAGTTACTGCCACTACAGTAGACTCTCGGTTAACCTGCACCCATGGGGATTGATAGATGCTGGATAAATGTAGTTTCTGGTTGCTTGAGAGTTACTATTAAAAATAGGCCTAGCTAACTGTGCCATATCATAAACTGTGCCATATCATAAACTGTTCCAGACAAACTATCAGGCATGTGATAGGCATTGTCATTTAAAGTATTAAAGTACTTCAGTATTTCTTTGATTTTTTATTTATTTATTTTTTGCTGGTTGCTTGACAGTTCTGGTTAACAGAGTCTACTATACTTATTTCTATAGCACTACTAGATGAATGTTATCTTGAGAGTGATATAACAGTGCAACAATAGTAAAAATGATTAGTATCAGAAATATACATATTAAAACAGTACAGTAAACCATTTTTCTTGTACAATCCCACTCTGTTCCTGGACAAGTGGGTTATGCATCCCATCTCTAGAGAACTCCTGTAGGAAGCTTCATTTATATATTTTTGACCCTCTCCTCTTACCTCAGGACTGCCCTCTGACTCCCAGTTGCTTCCCTACAAGTGAGATAGTAGGAGCTAGTCTTATCTGCTTGTGTTTATTTTCAGTGTTTACACAGCAGAAGTTCCCTGCAGGGACTGCTATGGCTGCGGAAGATTGCATACTTTGTGGGTAAAGTCTGCTTCCGGGGGGGTTGGCTACTCTACAGTGCTCCCAACTGGACAGCCTGCATTCACAGATTGGGGCTCAGGGACCATTCCCTCAGGAGCTTGGCTCACCCCAGGTTCGCCCGCTAGTGGGTTTGAGCGCAGGCTGCATGGAGTTGTATCCAGGATCGGGACCAACTGTTAGTCTACCCTTTTACGTGTGCAGCATTCTTTGAGTGCTGTAGAGATCTCTGGCTAAAGCGTCGTGCCAGCGTGGCAGTCAGAAGACCAGCAGTCCAGGTTCCAAGACTTGTTGAGGCAGAGGATCTCCCTGTAAGCTGTTTTAGCTTTCATTCTGCAGCTCCCAGCACACAGCATTGCACAGTGAGTAAGAGGCTGACAACCTGTTAACATCGATTTGGGGGATCTCTGTTTTTTAAGGGTTTTGGGAGTAAACCCCACACCAAAAATCCTAAAATTGCTGTGTTTGGGGGGGGGGTCATTGTGGTTTTCTTGGGCTGTTTTATTAGTAAAATAGCTCCTGTGACGGCCATCTTGTAATTTCCAGATTTAATTTAAAAAAAATATTTTTTGCCTCTACAAGTTTTGGTTTTGCAAGAAAACACGTCAGATGGACACTTCAGGGCAGGATACTTCAAATTCATGCCCCATTTGCACGGATGGCTGACTGGCGAGCAGCCGTGTTCCACGTTCCATGCAGCCCGTGAGGGGGAGTGAAGTGATGTCAGCCTTGGATCCCTCAGCCCCTTTAGGGGGTACTCCTGCCCAGTCCATCTGTGGCCAGTTGAAAAAGATAAATAGGGCCCAGGGGACAGCATACCCATGTCCCCAGCAAAACACAGCCGCAATTTGGCATCAAAAGTGCGCAAATCCTCCAAGAGGTTCAAGAAGGGCTCAGGAGGTGGCTGTTCCTCCGGATGAGGGCTTCCCCCCAGAGTTTATTAACATGCTCTTTCAGGCTTATCTAGCCAAGAAAAAGCCTCCAAATCCACCTGCAATGGTACCCTTTTGGCATCGGGGGTACCTCCCTCAGGATGTGGGCCTCCAGTGCAGAGCTCCCAGGTGGACGAGGGACGATCCGTCAATGGTTGATCTGACCATGCCTTTGCTTACTCAGGCAGGTACCTCCGCTGTGGGGGATTTAGCTGCAGTCACGGATCTTCACAATCTGGGGGATGTTCCAGATCTTGGAGAGGACCCCAAGGAGACTTTTAAGCCTTCTGCTGTACTTGAGTTAATTTCCGAATCCCTCCAGGAGTTGAAATTGGAAGCTAGTCAGTCTGCGACAGGAGAATGCTGTCTCATGAGTAGCACAAAACCGCAGTCCTCCACTTTTTCTGATCATCCAGACATTGCAAAAATGCTCATGGATCACTGGGAGGTGTTGGAATCTCTTCTGAGAGTGGTGAGGGCCATGTCCAAGCTCTACCTGATGGCTGAGGCGTTAACCAGTGCTTTGTGTCACCAAAGGTGCATTCGTTGGTGGCACAGGTCACCAAGCGTACTTCTCTTCTTAGTGAGGGAGGGGTTGTGCTGAAATATGAACAGGTCTATAAGACTGATTTTGTCCTGAAATGGCTATTTGATTTGGCAGCCTCTGGTTTGAGAGCAGCCACAATGGCGTCTTTTGTCACTAGAGCCTGCCACTCCGAACTTTGCCATGATCATGACACTAAAGTGCTTCAAGATTTGGTTTCTGGTGTGGACTATGTAGCTGATGCCTTATATGATCAATTCAGAGTGGTGAATAAGCTCTCGGTGTACTCTATTTCCGCGTGCTTGATGTTATGGATCAGGTATTGGTCCAGTGACTCGTCATCTAAGGCAACCCTCAGTAAGCTGCCTTTTAAGAGGAAATTGCTGTTCGATAAAGGTCTGGATGACCTTATGGCTAATCTGCAGGACCGTATACCTAAGTTCTTGCTTGATAACAGGCCCGGGTCCTCTGGGTGGGGGATGGTTCTAGTTTTCATTCCTCCGGGTGCTGCCATCAGTACTTTGGAGAAGTGGCGTAGTAAGGGGGGGCGAGGGGGGCAGTCCGCCATGGGTGCCGTCTTAGTAGGGGCATAGCACCTGCCTCCTCTCTGCCTCTGTGGCTCCTTCCCTTCCTCCCACTACCGTGCACGTGCCCCCTTCTCTTCCCCCGAACCTCTTTAACATTTGGGGCACGAGCAGTAATCCCAACCTGCTACTCGTGCCAGCGTCTGCTTTCCTGGACCCGCGCCTAGGAAGGGACAACAGAAGAAAAGCTGACACTGGTGTGAGCAGCAGGTTGGGGTTGCAACTTGCACTCTGAATGTTAGAGGTATGGGGGAAGGGAAGAGGCGCAGGTACATGCGGCAGGAGGGTGCAGAGAAGGAGCGGGTGGGGATGGAGAAGAGGGCGGGGGAGATGTGCCACCACCCTGGGCGCCTCTCACCCTTGCTACGCCACTGCTCTGGAGTTTCCTCGGGTCAGGGAGAAGGAGGAGGCTTCAAAAGCTGTGACTGACATTTTTCTGCAGTATGCTCACAGGAATGGAAAGGAAAAGATATTATCAAGGTAAGAATCTAATCTTTCTTTATGATAGGTTGTAATATTTCTTCCATAACCAACTAAATATCCAATTTTGACTATCGGAACAGTAAATATAAACTTAATTTTGGTGTTTTTGAATGATATAATTCATTGTATTTTCATTTCATTTGCCTTTTTTTTTTGTTTTCCTAGGGCAAGGCTGTAGGTGTGACTATTGGCTGTATTTTAGGAATGTTTCCTCTGCTGTTCCTATCGGATGAAGAAGAAACAAATCTGGACAATAAGAATTAATATTATAACACACATATATAAACTAATGTACCTCAATGACTCAGTATGCTGTCACACTATTTAGAAATTCATAGGTAGTAACAATGTATAGACATGGGAACAAAGAGGACATAGTAAAAGATTAGTTTTATGAAAATACCAATTTATTGTTGCTCTGTTTTATTCAGTACACCCTTTTATAAATAATCGGTATGGAACTGCTTTTTACTAATGGGAGTGGATGTTCGTTCCCCTTTCCCCTTGCCCTGTATCACAGGATTACTAATGTAACTGCCTGCCAACAGTAGTCTATTGTCTTGGGTTTTGCATCTTTGCTACTGATTAGAAAGTTGTTTGCAAACTATATAATTTGAAAATGTTCTTTTTGGTCTCACTTAACCATGTAAGTCTTAAGTGATGCTCAGTAACTGTTTGGTGCTTGTCCTTTCTGTGATAGCTATAATACGACGTTTAAAATTGTTTTCAGCTATGAAATTCCAGTAGGCTTTACTATAATTCTTGATCATGTTCATAGACAACGGCGCGAAAGACAAAGGCGCGCGCCGATAACTGAGTGCAAGACGGAGGTGCGCGCCGAAGAAAATTACAGTTTTTAGGGGCTCCGATGGGGGTTTTTGTTGGGGAATCCCCCCCCACTTTACTTAATAGACATCGCGCTGGCGTTATGGGGGGGTTGGGGGGTTGTAACCCTCCACATTTTACTGTAAACTTAACTTTTTCCCTAAAAACAGGGAAAAAGTTAAGTTTTCAGTAAAATGTGGGGGGTTACAACCCCCCACAATGCCCCCACAACACAGCGCAATGTCTATTAAATAAAGTGGGGGGTTCCCCCCCACACCCCCCCCGTCGGAGCCCTAAAAACAGTAATTTTGAGCGGCACGCGCCTCCGCGCTACACTCAATTGTCTGGGCGCGCCTTTGTCCCGGCGCGCTTTTGACTTGACACCCTTTTGCACATGGTCAGCAGCAAGTGCTTCAACAACATATAAGAACAATCAAGACTGCTAAATAACTTATTGGCACTTTTCCTCCATCACATGTAAAATTATGTAGGACTATAATTATATAATAGAGCATTTCTTGGCCCTGCTAGACATACGTTTGATAACCATGTTAAAATAGGTACCTAAAGTTGGTTTAAAACTAGAGTATTCCCTTGTGGCTGGTGCTGGCTACCAGAATTTTGAACCTGTATGTCCATAGTATTTTAGACTTCTCAAAATTACTTTTTATTTGATATAGCAAACGTAGCACATTCATCATTTTTCATCATTTTCTACTTAATGTGACAGCTCTGTTCATCTCAGTTGCTAATAAGAGATCCCTCTGAAAGTCTTAGGATTTCACCGGAACAGAATCAGTACCTGAATTCCAGCAGTGGGAGAAGGAAGACATAGGGCTCCTTTACGAAGCCGCATTAGCGGCTTTATCGTACGCACCTTTTTAGCGCACGCTAATCCCCGTGCTTGCCGAAAAACTACCGCCTGCTCAAGAGGAGGCGGTAGCGGCTAGCTAAGCCGGCGAATTAGCGTGTGCTATTACGCGCGTTAAACCGCTAACGCGGCTTCCTAAAAGGAGCCCATAATCTATGCACAGTCATTTTTATAAGATGAATAAAATGGCTATAATGTCTTTATAGTTGTATATTTCCCACTTCTGAAGCAGTTTTACTTTTGAGAAACCATATTAAGTTACTAGGATTCTTTTCTGAAAACTGACTTTCTAGAAGCAAATTTGACAGACCCATACCAACAATCACCGTATTTTCACGCATATAACGCGCGCGTTATACACGATTTTACAAACAGTGCATAACCATGCGCTTTATACGCGTGAGCGCGTTTTACAACTTTTTTTTTTTTACATAGTTCACCCCGCAGGACCGCTCACACCCCCACCCCGAAGGACCGCTCGCACCTCCACAGCCTCCCCACCCCCCCCCATCATGGAGAAGCTCCTACCATTGTCCTGCTGCTTCCTCTGCCGGCGGTCCCGACCTTTTTTCAGAGAAAGGGCGGGACTGCCGGAAGAGGAAGCAGTGCAGACGCAGGGCTCACAGAAGGGCCGGGACCGCCGGCAGAGGAAGCAGCAGGACAATGGTAGGAGCTTCTCCATGATGGGGGGGGAGGCTGTGGGGGTGCGAGCGGTCCTTCGGGGTGGGGGTGCGGGTGCGAGTGGGGGTGCGAGCAGTCCTGTGGGGGGGTGAATCGGACGTCGGGGGGGGCATCAGGCTTTCAGGGTGGGGACAGGACTTCAAGGGGGAGAGGAGAGTCGGGATGGCCAGAGGAGAGTCGGGGCGGGCGAAAGGAGAGTCGGGCGGCGACGGGAGAGTCGGGGCGGTATGCGCGGTATACGGGTGTGCACAGTATATAAAAATTTCTTTACATAAATTACAGTTTCTCGCGCGCTATACCCGTGTGCGCGTTTTACACGGGTGCACGGTATATGAGTGAAAATACGGTAGGTGAAATCGTATTAAATGGGGTATTTTTCAGGCATTTTAATAATGAATTTGTTCTGTGATATATGGCTGTCATCTTCCCTAGCCAATTCAGAACAAGTGCTATGGAGTGGTGCATGCATATAATAAAAAATCATGGCCCTCCAACAGTATCTCTTCCTTTTTATTAATAGCTACGTTTATGCAATCTTTGGTTATTTATCCATTCAAATTGTATTCTATCCTCTGTAATAAATTTTAAAGAACTGAAGACGATATAAAATGTAATTTTTTAAATGTGAAAACTTCTGGTACATTGTAATGTGTTTACATGTCTATTTTTTAAATTTTCTGTCTGTCTTGAGCATGCAGATAATGTATCGAGGGCACATGGACTTGGGTCCTTGCCTCATCAGCAGTAGCTCTCGCCATCGGAAGAAATCTGACTCCTTCAGAGTTTAGTGGGGGGGGGGGGGGGTTGCACTATTGAATTTCACAGCAGTGTTTCCCAAAACAATCCAAATCTTCACCCCATTCATTAGAGACCTTTAAGCTTCTTTGTTTTAATAAAGAAGAATGGACACATGCAGCCAGACAAACTGCTTCAGCAGTTCATTGCATACACTAACCTGTATAGTATCTTTTACTATGTAAATTGAGTGCATATAGTGACTTTTGCATGTAAATTTGAGTGCATTTTGATGCGATATATATATGCTAAATAATTTTACTTAAAGCTGTTTTTAACAACTCAAAACCAATTAATATGCTTTAAAAGTTCAAATTCAGATTTTTCTTTTAAAAGTATGTAGTTGGAGAGAAGTATTATACTTTAAAAGTAAATATACTGAGGGGCCTTTTCTTATGGTATCTAATTATTTCTTATGAACTTTGTATTTAAAAATGGGCTGAAATGTAGACTTGTTTAAACATTAAAATGTTTGTTCTGGAACGAGGTGTTTTTATTTCAGTTTTAGGGGTATCTATTGAATTCCTTCCTCAACACAAGTTAAAACAGATATTTAAAGGGACCTTTTACTAGAGATTAGCATATAGAAACATACCCCCATTTACTAAGATATGGTGGAGGTTTCTGCTGTGACCCGGCGCACTAAATGCTCCAACGCTCATAGAAACATGATGGCAGAGAAAGGCCAAATTGCCCATCCAGTTTGCCCATCCACAGCATCCATTGTCTCCTCCTCTCCCTAAGAGATCCCACATGCCTGCCTTACTCTTTCTCAAACTCTGACAGTCTGTTTCCCACCTCTAGCGGGAGATTATTCTTCACATCTATCACCCTTTCTGTAAAAATGGTTATTCCTGAACCTATCACCTCTTAATTTCATCCTATGCCCTCTCATTCCGGAGCTTTCTTTCAAATGAAAAAGGCTTGCCTCATGCGGATTTAGTCACATAATTATTAATATGGTAGGTATTTAAATGTCTCTATCATATCTCACCTCTTCTGCCTTTCCTCTAAAGTATACATATTGAAATCTTTGTCCCCATACGCTTTATGACAAAGACCACCGACCATTTTAGCAGCCTTCCTCTAGACCGGGGGTGTCAAACTCAGGCCTGCGATTTGGCCCTCTGTCCTTCCCTCCCTCCCTCCATCCCGGTCTCACCTTCAAACAACCTGCAGAGGATTGCCGGTGCTGTAGCGATCCTAAGCAGGCTGCCGTTGACCTCCGCAGCACGGTCCCTCTGCCACGATCCCATATGTCAGAAGAGGGGTGGGACCGTGGATCCAGAGGACAAGGAGGACAACTCAATTTATTAGTAGCATAATCTTATTGGTAGAAACATGGGAAAAAGATGTCCAATTCATTAGATTGAAACACGTTACCATTTCATACTATTTTAATACTTCCTTAGAAAAATAAACATAAGTGTTGACCTCATCACACGTTTGCAGAACTTTTTAAAAAATTCCTACATTTGTTCTTTGACCTTTTTTTGCCAGATGGATATTTGTGCTTTCCAAATCAGAAGTTCATTAAATTAGATGTTCATTTTAAAAGAGGTGAAATTTGTTCTTACCAGGGCTTTACATCAATTAAATGTTTAAATTACGCTGTTCAAATGAGAGAGTTGAAATAAATTTTGCATATACAGCCTTACTAAAAACAATTATAAAAATAAAATCACCAGCAACAAATTTCCATTACATTATACTGTGAACACTTCTTACAGATTACACACACACTTTCGTACATAAACACTCGCAGGGAGGCTGGAAAGAATTCCAGAATGCTTTCCCACCTTGTTTCTGCAGTTTAGCTTGTTTATAGCTACTCTGAATTTTACTCAGATACTGGGTGTATAGCACAGCTTAAAGGGAACACTGCTCCACCTGTACAAGCACCACTCTTAAAAAAATAAATAAATAAAGGGTACTTTGGAACACGGGGAAGGAACCTTTCATTGTCTACCAACCATCTTCCTCGGTACCTCTGTTACGGATGGTATTATGCACACTATACAGTAAACCCCTGTGACTCAGTCTTTCGCGGTATTTTCTGACCGCCTCTTCCAGCAACTGAAGTCAGACTGCACCAATCAGGAGCTGCTTTGATGCACCAGATAGCATGTCAAAGCAGCTCCTGATTGGTGTGGCCTGATTTTAGTTCCTGGGAGAGGCGGTTAGAAAATATTAAGAACAATCCCACACCCGATTTTCAGCACCCGCCGCCGCCCTCTCCTGCCTCAGATCCGCTCTTAAACCGCATATGTGTGGGGGGGTTTAAATTCACGGGTGCTCCTGGAATGGAACCCCTGCAAATTTGGGGGAAATACTATAATACACGTCAGGGAATAATGTACCAAAGAGATCAAAGTAATGAATGGGAAAACAATACAGCATATTTAAACAGAAAAGTATTTTTAGTATTCTGGAAATATATGGATATACTTTAATATTTAGCTTGCCAGTCCAGTATCTTTCTGTTGTCTATGAAATCCTGAGGTTACCAGCAACCATAAAATGATTTACCTATCAGTTGGTAGTTGCCAAATGGTCACCAGACTTCAGCTCTGCTAACCTTTAGTAAGCGATTGAGTTACCAAAAACTAATTACAGCTAATATAGACAGTGTTATCTGTATTAGCGGAGCCTAATAGAGCTGCAAGCTGAGAAGTAGGGGAGGCCACTCTTGCTCCTTGAAATCTTGGACAAGTCACTTAACCATCCATTGAATCAGGTATAAAACTTTAATTTTAAGCCCTCCAGGGCCATGAAAATATCTACATAGAAACATAGAAAGATGACGGCAGATAAGGGCTATAGCCCATCAAGTCTGCCCACACTATTTACCCACCTACTGTAATGAAACTTGCCTTATGCTATTACTAAGAAAGGTGTGATCTAAATCCAGTACCAGGTATACTGTGAATTAATGCTCCAAAATATCACATGTAGTTTTATTCTCCCCAAAAATTCCTTAAATTCAAAATGATAAAAATATATTTAAAATAAATACTATCATATACCTAGTGTTTATGGTGTGCTCAGTGCTCCAACATATAAATTGGATGAGACTACACTTCCCCCTCCCGATTCGCGGTTTTAGGACTCACGATTTTGAATGTTCGTGATATCTTAAAACCAGAATCACCCCACCTCTCAAGACCTTACCTGGTGGTCTTGCAGGAGCGATCTTCCTATGCTCCTGCCCCGTGGAGATCACTCATCCAAAATGGATACATTAATTCAACAAGTTACAAGAGCCATCATTGATCCAATCATTTTTTCAGATCATGGTGGAGTGTGGATTGAAATTCAAATGAATGATAAGGATTGTTGCAGACCTATGTGGAGGTTCAATAATGTTCTGCTAGCTAAAGAGAACTGTACTGAAGAATTACAACTAAAAATGAATGAATATTTTCAAATGAATGCTTCAGAAGAAATCTCTTTAAAAACTTTGTGGGATGCTTTTAAAGCTACTATGAGAAGGCATATTATCTCCTTTTCTGCTCATATAAGGAAAAAACTTAAATTGGAATTTTCTAGTTTGAAAAAAAAATTTAAAGATTTAGAATTAAAACTAGCCATAAAATGGGAACAAAATACATTGCAAGAGTTATTAAAAAATAAATACAAATAAAATGAGATTTCCTCTAGAACACAGCCATCAGACTCATCTACTGTCTCAGCAAATTTGACCACATCACCCCCGCTTATGTAGACTCTCACTGGCTTCCGATAAAAGCAAGAACTCAATTCAAGTTCTATTGTTTACTATTTAAAGTAACCCATGGTACTGCCCCCTGTTACCTAAACAACCGCCTATACTGCTACCACTCACCCAGACCAAGGAGAACTCAAAACCTTTTCACCTTCCCCCCTCACAATGGTACCTGACGTAAGAAACTATACGACAGCCTTCTAGCGACACAGGCAGCGAAAATTGACCCCACCATCACCAAACTGATGATCAAAACAACAGACATCAAAGTGTTTTGAAAAGAAATCAAAACATTTCTATTTAAAAAAACACGTCCCCACTAACTAATCTCCTCCCCCTTCGCACAAGCTCACCCTCTAACACATTAGTCGACTCCTAGAACCTTACCTTCCGAAAATATTCTGATTCCTAAATAAGCATCTACCTTCAGTATCCAACAAACTTCCTCCTTCATTGTTAGGTAACTTTTCTTCTGTAACCAGTATATACTGATATTCTCCACTGTACCCGGTTATTACTTGATTCTCTACTATGAAATTCTTTCGGAAAAATCCAGATATCTTATAATTTATAATCCTCAACCACACCATGTAAAGTACATGAATCAATGTTATGTAATTCTCTCGGTAATGTCCAGATCTCTTCTAATTTGTAATCCGCCTAGAACCGCAAGGCACAGGCGGAATAGAAATCACTAATGTAATGTAATGTAAATGGCTAGGAAAGAGCTGTTTCATCAGCAAGCATTGTATTACGGGAATTCTAATAAGGCAGGAAGAATGTTAGCTAAATATCTTAAAGCAAAGAAAAAGAAAGTAAAAATTGTAGTTATAAAAGATGAGAGAGGTGATAGTCTTTCTTAAATTAACAATATTTTGGAACAATTTTTGAAATTTTATAAAGCTTTATATTCTTCTGAACTTGATTTAAATAATGAAACTGATGGTGTGGAATTTTTAAAAATTAATTGAAGGACCAAAAATTCCTGAGCATTTAAAGAAATCTCTAGACATGCCTATTACACTAAAGGAGTTACAAGCAGCATTGAAATCCCTTAGAGTGGGATCCGCTCCAGGTGGTGATGGATTTACTGTTGAGTTTTATAAATCATTTTGAGCCACATTATTACCCCAATTACTAAATTTATATCAGACTCAACTAAAAATGGCTGCATTACAAGTACTATGGCGGAATCTTTAACTATTGTTTTGTCCAAGCCAAATAAAGATCCTACTTTGGTCTCAAGCTACAGGCCTATTTCATTGATTAATATGGATGGAAAATTATTGGCTAAGACTTTGGCTATGAGATTAGCTAAAGCTCTCCCATATATCAATGGAATGCATCAGACGGGATTTGTTGCTCAAAGGCATTCTTCAAATAATACCAGACTGTTGTTTCACATGTTAAATATATCAAAAGCCTTAAATGATCCGGCCTTCTCTGTGTCTCTTGATGCAGAGAAGGCCTATGATCGTGTGGACTGGATCTTTATGTATCAGACAATGGATTGGTTTGAGATTTATGCAAATGATACAAGCCTTGTATAGCTCCCCTTCTGCTAGACTATATATTAATAATAATTTTTCAGAGAGTTTCTGTCTGCAGAGGGGAGTTAGACAGGGTTGTCTATTGTCTCCTTTATTGTTTGATATTGTATTGGAACCTTTACTGTTAGCTATTCAACAATCAAAGGAGATTCAGGGTATTCCTTATTCAGGTCGGGAATATAAAGTTTCTGCATATGCAGATGATATATTACTTCATTTGAGGAATCCATAATCAATTATTCCGAGCCTTTTGGAATTGATAAATAAATTTGGAAAAATATCAGGATACAAGATAAATTGGGATAAATCAGAAATTCTTCCATTAAATGTTCATTGTCAAAAAGGTTTATTTGATTCATTTTCATTTGTATGGAAAGATGAAAGCATTAAATATTTGGGAGTTTGGATTCAAAACACATTAGAGGAAACGATGAGGATAAATGAAAGATCATTATTGACAAAGGTTACAGAAATGTGTGAGCAATGGAACCCAATGCATTTGTCTTGGTGGGGGAGAGTTCAGACTGTTAAAATGATGATTTTGCCTGTGGTTTGCTATCAAATGAGTATGTTACCAGTCTTTTTTTCAGGGGTCCTTTTACAAAAAATTATACAGTATTCTAACAAAATTTATTTGGCTTGGGAAAACGGTAAGAATTGCTATGGTATCTTTACAAAAAACAATTATGGAGGGTGGGGTAAATTTTCCCAATTTCTATAGGTATCATCAAGCCTATATTATGCGTCAGGGTATGTATTGGATCCTCCCTGAGCTCATGAAAGAATTCCCAGATTGGTTGACGTTGGAATGGCAACTCATGTTTCCTCTGAAATTAAGCCATGTTCTTAGCATCAAAATGCCTAGATTATATAAAGAAAATAGAATATTTGTAGATACATGGAAAACATTAAGATACGTTAATGATTTAACACCTATTTCAAAACTTAAATCTACATATCAGACCCTATGGCTAAACTCCAAGATTAAAATTGGCGGATTTAAGGTCATCTGGAAATATTGGATGAAGGCAGGTATACACATTTTAGATGATGTTATCTCTAATGGTAAACTGCTGGAATTTTCACAATTGCAACACAAATATGGTCTTAATAAATCACAAAATTATAAATGGTTGCAATTGAAGCAAGGTCATCCAGGTAGGATTCCCTGGATGGAAAAATCTTAGTAATCAGTATAGTTTGCCTTTCTTGTGTTTTTAGGTGGACTTTCTGGGACACCAGGCTGCTCAGTGGTAGAAATTGATATCTGGATTTATGAATAAAAAACCAAAAACTGGTCTTCGGGACATTTGGAGCATTGAGATTAAGCACCAAATTACTGCGTCTCAATGGCCACAAATTTGGTCTTGGAGGATGAGATGTACAGTGTCTGCATCTATGAGACAAATTTGGTTTCTTCTGTTACATAGAGCATTCTGGACCCTGGTGTGTTTACAAAAATTAGATTGTTCCAAGTCTAATAAATGTTGGCACTGCCATCTTGAAGCTGGGACATTAGATCATTTATTGTTTTATTGTCCTTTAATACATTGTTTTTGGAAATCTATTTGGGGTCAAATTAATAATTTGCTTGAGAATCCGGTAGTGCTCTCATATGAAACGATATTATTTGGCACATCTATGAGGGCAAAGAGTCAAATATCTGTTAAAAATAATAAACTTTTACTCATAGTGACAGGAGTTGCTGTTCAACATATTACAAGGAATTGGAAAAATTATGATAGATTAAGTTATAGTTTTTGGTGGAATTCATTATGTCATATTTTCAAAGTGGAAAGAGTATTAGCCATTCAGCAAGGACGTTTTAAAAAGTTTAATGATGTTTGGGAGCCATTAACAAAATATTGTATGGATTGATTATAATTAATAATTTATTTTTCCCCTTTTTTATTTCTTAAAGTACAAGGGGGGGAGGGAGGGTTTATTTTAGTGACATCTTGAATTAAAATATTATTATGGGGGGAGGGAGGAAATGTGTCATGTATAATCTTTGCTAGATTAATAAGTGATATTAAAGTGTATTTGATTGTAATTTGTTACACTTGTTGACAGTTTAAAAATGAACAAAGAATTTAAAAAAACAAAACAAAATGGCTGCCGTGAATTCCCCTAGTCTCTCGAGAGTGGATGAGTGATCTGCAAGGGGCAGGAGTATAGAAAGATCGTTCCTGCCCCAAAAGACCACTAGACTACTGGGTAAAGTCTGGTGCACTTGGCTGCAGCCTTGGGTATTAATCAACTTAAGAAATGAGGTGGGGTGGTCAGAGCCAGCCTAAAAGTTGTTTGCGAATTTGAATATTCGCAGTCCGGGTCTGCTTTTAACCCCTGTGAATATTGAAGGATGAGTGTAATATGAAGAGGAACTATCACCGCTCCACCAAAGTTCCTCGGGTAACAGAGTTACTTAACTGTTACCTAAATTGTTATTTTGTTTGTAAGAATTACAGTATATTGTAATGTCTGGGTAGGTATCAATGACATTTCAGCCATTATGCTGTGGCTTTCTTTCTGCAGGGTATGCTGTGAGGTCTGCAGTTTGTTTTTATATATATAGTAGGTCCAAGATTTGTATGTTATTCCTCCAGACTGTACTACACAAGATCTTGAAGATAAAAAGCCATGTATCCATTTCAGGACATTACCTCATATCTAGTTGTGAAAGAAGAGCTATCAGAACCTTGTGATCAATTACATCAGATGCAGCTGATAAATCAAATTGCAAGAGTACAGCATGTCAATTTTTGCTTAATATACTTTGGACCTTAGACATAAGTGACAGATGCAAAGTCTTTGCACTTTAACTAGGCCTGAAACCAGGTTGGAAAGGATGTAGAATGGAAAATTTATCTAACAAGTCAGATAATTGTTTAGAAACTATTGATTCCAAACGTTTTGTCAATAGAACAATATTGGCTATTGGTCGATTGCTTGCTAGTGCTTGTGGGTCTAAGGAGACATATTTCATCAATGCTATAGAAATAATTAATAGCAAGAGTAGTGTACGCATCATCAGACCCGTAGATGAAGGAAAAATCCTTGGGCTAGAAAATGATTTATTAAAGAGACAACAATCCATGAGCCAGCTTCAATAGGTGAATGAAGAAAAAAAAAAAAAAAAGTAATTGCTGGATAAGGATCCAGAGTTCAAGAAGGGCAACTCAGTTTATTTAATAGTAGCATAATCTGATTGGTAGAAACATGGGAGAGAAAGATGTCCAATTTCTATCAATTGGTGCGTGGCAATGGAGCTGAACTAGCTGATTAGTGCAGAAGAGTTCGCTTTCTGTCTCGGACAACCTCTCTGCAGTAAAATTGAATTTATTCTTTAGCATGCTGTGCACACAGATTGCTAAATTACCATGGTGCATCCTAGCAAGCCCTTTTCAGCTGCAGTAAGCACATGTTAATGTTTACCGCAGCTTTGTAAAAAAAAAAAAAAAAAGCACTATAAACTGCAAAAGAGCTTCCTATTTTCTTGTCCAAGGAAGAGACATGTTTTGAGGTTCTGCAGCAATATTTTCTTTCTTTAACAACAGTTAGCCTTTAAACGCTTCCTTGGCATGACCCCTGACTACGTAGCAAGGAAGCTCCCAATCTACCAACCTCGGCGGTCCCTCCTATCACAACTTGGACTTAGGCTGTCCACCTCTGCCCGGAAACAGCACAGAAGCGGTCGTACTCCTACAGCATGCCTAAACTATGGAACCAACAACCTCCTGCTACCAGGGAAATTTACAACCTACTGTCCATCCAGAAGGCAGTAAAGACGCTACTGTTCATGAACCAACTCACTCCTGGTCTCAAACTTTAACTGGCCGGGACCTGGCCAATACTGTTATCTATTAGTTATGCAGAGTCACTTCACTGGCTCCCTATCTGCCATCACATGCAATTTAAGATCTTATTGCTGACCTACAAGTGTGTTAATTCTGCTGCCACTCCATATCTCTCCTCTCCTCTCTGTCCTTATACACCTCCCAGAAAACTCTGGTTCTCAGATAAGCCACTCTTAGCTGCACCCTTCTCCACGGCCAATTCCGGACTTCGTTCCTTTCATCTAGCTGCCCCCCTATGCCTGGAATAAATTACCCAAGTTTGTCCGTCATGCCCCTTCCCTTGTTTAAAAGCAGATTGAAAATTCACCTTTTTTTAAATAGCCTTCAATCCTTAACCCTACTCCTCTGCCCTCTTACCCAGCCAGCTGATTAACCCCTTAACTGTATCCATGACATCCTGTTTGTCTATCTTGTCTGTTTAGATTGTAAACTCTTTCAAGCAGGTACTATTTTCTTCTTCTTTGTGACTGTGCAGCACTGTGTACATCTGGTAGTGCTATAGAAATAATTAATACCATGTTTCCATGACAATAACACAGTATCATATTAATTTGGGGCCCAAAAAATGCACTAGGGCCTATTTTCGAGGTAGGTCTTATTTTTATCATGTACATGATCATCTCTCCTTTCCTTCACCCCAATTCTTCCTCTTTCTCTCCCCTACATGTGCAGCATCTTTCCTCCTCTCTCACTCATCCCTTTGTGCCTTCCCTCTACAGCATCTTTCTATCCCTCCCTCCCTCCCATCCCCCTGTGCAACAGAGCCCTTGCACAACTTCTATCCCTCCATTCTGTAAAGCATCTTTCTATCCCTCGCTCCCTCCCATCCTTCATGCAGCAGAACCCTTGCACAGCTTCTATCTCTCCCGTGCAGCAGAACCCTTGAGCAACCCCACCCCTGCTGACCCATCCTTCCATCTCTCCCTCCCAGCCAAACCCCACCAACCGCGAGACCTCTATACTTCCCTCCAAAGCACAGCGTTGTGGCTTTCTCCCGCCGGGGCGTTCCGTGCGCTGAGTTAGATGACATCAGTGATGCAGCAGAGGGAATGCCCCGGCGGGAGAAGACTGCAAAGCAGCCTGTCAGCCAAATCTGCTCTTTGTAGGTCTCATTGGAGGGTTGGCAGGTTCGGACGGGAGGGAAAGATGGGAGGGTCAGCGGGGGTTCAACTGCGTGGCAGGGGGGAGCGGGGGGAAGCGCTGCTGCCGGTGACTCCTATATTGAATTCCCAAATCCAGGAATAGCTTACCAATAGGAGCCAAGAACAAGTTAAACAGCATAGCTGATAACAAAGAGCCCTGTGGTACTCCACCAGTCAGGGCATAAAATTCAGTTTTCATGCAACCATCAGCTACACTGAAATGTCTGTTATCAAGAAAAGCACCAAACCATCTGAGCACCGAGCCAGCACATCCAAATGTATGCAGCTGCTCTATAAGCACAGAATAGTTTACTGTATCAAAATGCAGTAGTGACATCAAGAGACACCAATAGATAACACTTCCCTTTGTCGAAGCCCTTCTGCATCTCTTCATAAAATGACAGTAAAAGCAATTCTGTATTATGACCTTTCTGAAATCCAAATTGGAAATTGTCTAAGCAACCACAAGTAGTTACAAACTCAGTCACATGTTCTTATGATAGGCAACATATGGGAAACTAACACGCTAAATCAGTTTACTACCAAAGCATGATTGACATCAAACATTATTAAATAAAATATAATATATGGATTGATGTTACCTGCACTGTAAACCAGCACTGTATAACATTTAAGGATATTGGAAGGACTAGATTCTTATTATACAGAGCAAGTTTATTTATAATATTATACAGGTGATGCAGTAATTTTAGCTCTCAGTTTAGGGATCTTTACACAAGAGGAACGTGTTACAGGATAAATATTGTTGTTAGAAAACCTGAATGATTAATTATGCTGGATTAGGAGGAGCTCACTCTGATTAAGGCCTAGATCAGGGATCTCAAAGTCCCTCCATGTTCCACTCCCAGCCATTCTGCAAATAAACTTCTCTTCCAGCAAGGACCATCACCTCAATATCCTCTTTAGATACAAGACATCTTTCACCACTCCAACCAGAAGTAGAAATAAGAATAAACACGTGTTTATTCTTATTTCTGCTTCTGGTTGGAGTGGTGAAAGATGTCTTGATCTAAAGAGGATGTTGAGGTGATGGCCTTGCTGGAAGAGAAGTTTATTTGCAGAATGGCTGGGAGTGGAACATGGAGTCTTGGGTGCAGATCCAAAGAGGAACCATAGGCTCAGTGATATACACTTTTATCATTCTTATGGGCTAGAGCAGGGGTAGGGAACTCCGGTCCTCGAGAGCCGTATTCCAGTCGGGTTTTCAGGATTTCCCCAATGAATATGCATGAGATCGATTTGCATGCACTGCTTTCAATGCATATTCATTGGGGAAATCCTGAAAACCCGACTCGAATACGGCTCTCGAGGACCGGAGTTCCCTACCCCTGCCCTATGTGGACCTTCAGTTGTGTATCACAGTGGTTCCCAACCCTGTCCTGGAGGAACACCAGGCCAATTGGGTTTTCAGGCTAGCCCTAATGAATATGCATGAAGCAAATTTGCATGCCTATCACTTCCATCATATGCAAATCTCTCTCATGCATATTCATTAGGGCTAGCCTGAAAACCCGATTGGCCTGGTGTTCCTCCAGGACAGGGTTGGGAATCACTGGTGTATCAAGGGGTCGCTCAAGACTCTCCCTGTAATGGTAAACATCTCTTCCCTACCATAGTTCAGCATCTATCTCCTTCCCTACCCCTTCCCATGTCTTTAGCAGCTTCCCTCCCCTTCCTACTACCTCTGGGTTGGCACTGGCATTGACATGGCAGTAATGGTGTCTATAGAAGAGTCATCGTGTGCGTCTTTTTTTTTGAAAATATGTTTATTAAAAGGATCAATGCACACGAGAAAATACAAATTATGACCATACAAGAAAGACATCATATACAACAATCAAGGGTTCAGGTAAAAATAAACGTCAATACATCCACAACATATCATCTCCCATGCAGATCCAATTTTGAATGAAACCCTCCCCTCCCTCCCCTCCCCCCCACCCTCCCTGTGCACCCATGATCTCTAACCAGCCCTAAAAGGAACTCCAATAATCCAAATAGGTCCTAGATTTCCAGCTCGCAGCCCCCCTGCGGTGCTGCCGCTCCCACCCAGCCATCAGAGACATATTAGCCCGCCACTGTTGCACCGATGGCCGCATGGTGCCAATCCAGTGGCGAAGAATTAGTTTCTTTGTGAGTCCTAAGGCCACTAAAAGAAAGCGCCTTCCAGAATCGCTAACACCCGCTTCCACCAGGGGACCTGTGACACCCAACAGCAACGTCTTATAAGACCAGTCTATTGATATTCCTATAACTTTCTCCAGCTCTCGAAGCACAAAAATCCACAGGGGCCCTACATATGAACACTCCAAAAAGTGATGTACCAAGGTGTCCCGGCGAGCCGGGCAACGGGGGCAACAGTCATCAGGCCAGAGCCCCATCGTTCGTTCCTTACATCTCGTTAAATAAGATTGGTGCAGAATCTGCAGATGTACTTCCCGCAAACTCACATTAGGGGAGGCAGAAGCACATTCCTGAAAACACAGAACTAATTCATCAGCAGTGACCTGCTCACCCAAAGCTGAGGTCCAATCCGTTGCCATAGCATCAAGAAACCTATCAGACCTTCATTCCCTCCCCACTTTATACCACTCCGAGAGCGTGTTAAATTCAGATGGGGCTGACAAAAACTGTTGATCCAAGGAAGTGAAGGTGGGCAAGCTGCCCTCCGGCGAACGGAGCACCAAACAATAACTACGCATCTGCAGGTGCGCAAACATAGACCCTGCGGTCCAACCCCAGCGGTCCCGGCATGCCTGAAAAGAGGGAACCGATCCCAACCCCACTTCAGCAACCTGCCCCACAAAACGACACCCAGACGTCCGAACTGAGGCAAAAATAACATGTAACGAACCAGCAGGAAACGTAGGGTTACCCACCAATTCCGTAAAAGGCGAAGGACCCACCGCTCCCCCCCAAGGAAGACCGCCTCCAGCACCAGGCCATTCGTAAGGGTCGAAGCATAGAAGGGCAGGGTCCCGCCCCATGCCACAGGAGGTTAAAAACTGACACCGGAGCAGACAAAATGTACCAGAATCCAACCGGGGCAAACTTGGCAACTCCCGTATATAATTCATGCACCCATCTCAACAAAGCAGCAACATTATAAAGACGCAAATTGGGCAAGTTCACACCTCCGTGTTCACGCCAGCGGCGTACCAAGGGGGGGGCGGGAGGGGCGGTCCGCCCCGGGTGCCAGCCCTGAGGGGGTGCTCCCAGCCTTGCCGTTCAGTTCCCCCCACCCCCGAAGGACCGCTCGCCCCACTGACCTTCCTGTACCACCTGTGAAGCAGCCCGCAGCAGGATTGCGACGTCAGTGATCCCTGAGCTGCTTGGGCGCTGCTTCCTGCGCTGCGGCGCCTAAGCAGCGCTGGGATCGCTGATGTCGCGATCCTGCTGCGGCTACTTCATAGGTTGTGCAGGAAGGTCAGTGGGGCGAGCGGTCCTTTGGGGGTGGTGGAGGGGGGGGACTGAACGGCAAGGCCGGGAGCATAGGTAGTGCTGCTTCATAGGTGGTGCGGGGAGGCCAGGGGGGGCGAGCGGTCCTTCGGGGTGGGGCGGGCGGGCAGGCAGGCAGGCTTTCAAGGGGGAGGGGGGTGACAGGCAGGCAGGCAGGCCTTCAAGGGGGGACAGGCCTACAAGGGGGGGCAGGCAAGCCTTCAAGGGGGGGACAGGCCTACAAGGGGGAGGGACAGGCCTTCAAGGGGGGGACAGGCCTTCAAGGGGGGACAGGCAAGCAGGCCTTCAAGGGGGGGGACAGGCCTACAAGGGGGAGGGACAGGTCTTCAAGGGGGGACAGGCCTTCAAGGGGATGGGATAGGCCTTCAAGGGGGGACAGACAGACCTTTAAGGGGGGACAGGCCTTTGGGGGGACCCTGGTTTAGAAGTACCACGGAGGGAAGGGGGTGTTCAAAGAGACGTGCATATGCCAAACTTTGGGGGGGGGGGAGGAAGAATAATGGGTCTGAAAATAGAGGAGAGGGAGAGAGATGATGGACCATGGGATTTAGGGAGGGAAGGAACAGAAAGGGAGAGAAATTGGACACAAAGGATGGTGTGGAGGAGGGATAGAGATACTGGATAGGAGGGTAATTGGGAAAAGAAAGGGAGAGATGGTGGACTCTGGGGTGGTGGGGAAGGAGGGAGAGATGCCGGATGAAAGGGTAGTTAAGAAAAGGTGGATCTGTGGAGGGAGATGAAAAAAAGGAAAGATACCAGACTTCCTGGGGAGGGAAGGGAAATGGAAAGGGAGGACAGAGTTGGCAGATGGATGGTTAGCATGCAGACAGAAGAAAGAAGGAGACCCTGGCAAGCAAGTTATCAGAAGAAAACCAGAGCCTTGGACCAACAAGATTTGAAATATAACCAGACAACAAAAGGTAGAAAAATTAATTTTATTTTCTGTTTTGTGATTATAATATGTCAGATTTGAAATGTGTATCCTGCCAGAGCTGGTGTTGGACTGCAAACGTGAGCTAGGATTTAACAGAGAGAGGAAAAGTCCTTTTTGTTTCTTTATTTTATTTACACCACAGCGCCAGTGTGGTTAGGAGAAGCCAAAGGGGGTGAAAAAGCTATAAAACCCACCAGGAGTTTTGAAAAAAATCACCCAACTGGGCAGGAAAATCGAATTGAAAACCCAATTCAATAGGGCAGGCTGAATCGAATCAAAAATTTTTTTCCTGAATCTGGCAGCATTAGTTTGCGCTACTGTCTTAGACTTTAGGACCTGGGATTGGGGAGAGATGGCATCCTCAGTACTTTATAATGCAAGTGAAACGAGGATTTGGTCAGACTTTTGAAGGGTCTGCAGAAAAAAAATATTGTATAGGCTGGGGACATGAGACAGCAGGAAATGGGAACTTTTCTTCCTTCTATTTTTGTGAATGGAAAGGCTGAGGATGTCAGAGAGTTCAGTTAAAATATGTGCTTTATAAGAAAATATAATAATGTGTTTTATAAAGTTTATAGCATAGCTGGCCTACCCAGTGAGGTGTTCCTAGTGGTGATGGTGGCAGCGTGTCAATGTGTTGAGAGGAAGAGGTGGTCTGGGAAATTCTGCTGAGAAAACTCCGGGCCCATTTCCACCCCCCAGTTAGTCCACTCCACTCAACTGGTTCACACACTGAGTGGGTCTTTGGGTGTTGTTTTGGGATCTCTTCCAGTGGTTTATCTCCTTCTGGTCCAAGGAAGGAAACTTTGTTATCCTTAGCATTGACCTACAGAATATGTTTGTAACAGCGCTGCTTGTGTGGCATTAGGCTATGTAGTGATCGAAAGAAAAAAACATACCTTTGCACATTTTTGCACTATATGGTGGGTGTATGAGGAGATTCACATTTCCTGCACAGCTAAGTCCATGTGAAGTTACCTTGTGCTGTATTTGACATCTAGCAAGGTCTCTGTTTGAAAGGAAAGATCTAAACTTAAAAATGAAGTGGCCAGAAGTTATGGTAAAAGCAGATAGTGTAGCTGGTTTTAAGAAAGATTTGGACAAATTCCTGGAGGAAAAGTCCATAATCTGTTATTAAGACATGGGGGAAGTGTCTGCTTGTCCTGGATCGGTAGCATGGAATGTTGCTACTCTTTGGGTTTTGACCAGGTATTAGTGTCCTGGATTGGCTACCATGAGAATGGGCTACTTGGCATGATGGACCATTGGTCTGACCCAATTAGGCTATTCTTATGTTATGTTCTAATCTGTAGGGGCCTTTGTTTTCACTTCTTATTTTAATGTATTTTTTTTCTGGGAACTTATCAGTGTTTTTTTATAATGGGAACAATAATGGAAGAGAATTAATGTGTGTGGGATGAGGGGGTAACTAATTTCTTCAGCTAAATAATTCAATCCACTTCAAACAGACATAGGAGAACTCACGCACCATTCACACACCCTCCAACCAAAAACGTCAAAAGAAAAAAACTGTTCGACAACCTCCTAGCCATTCGAGCTGCAACACTCGACCCCCAACCCTACAACCAATTGACATCGACCACATACTGCAAAACCTTCAAAAAGAAATAAAAACCCTTCTATTCAAAAAACACATAAAACCGAACTAACACAATCAGAACTGTCCCAAGCATCACCTGCAACTACTCCATATGTACTTCTGATGTCATGACAATTCAGACATAATTTATGTTATGTTATGTTTGGAATATAAGAAAATTTTCACTGCCTGTTTCTATTCTGACCATTTATTCTGTTTCATGGTCATTACAAAAAATATTTTTTTACATGGGGGGGTGTCAAAAAATGATGGGCCCCGGGTGCCACATACCCTAGGTACGCCACTGGTTCACGCCCCCTAATCAGTTTGTTATAGCCAATTTTCACCCGGCGGGAGCGCCATATAAAGGACGAAACGATCCCCCTATAGGCCTGCACATCTTTCTGTTTGATCCGAATGGGCACCATTTGTAGTGGGTACAGGATCTTCGGCAGGAGGACCATTTTAATAAGGGCAACGCGTCCCAGGAGCGAAAGGGGAAACTCCATCCACTTTTTACACATAGCTCGGACTGCCTCAAATTTATCAAGTACGTTCTTCCGATAGACCACCCCCGGATCTGCAGGCAGATATATTCCCAGATATTTGAGCGTACCCTTAGACCATTGCAACGGAAAGGAAGGATCCTGCTATAGAGTACACGGGGGGCGGACCGCCAGGGCCTCTGACTTATCAAAGTTAATTCGCAACCCAGAAAAGGCTCCAAATCTCTGTATAAGATCTATTAAGCGAGGAACCCCCTCTGCAGCATCTCCCAGAAAGATGAGCATGTCATCCGCAAACAAATTAATTTTAAATTCCTGGGTACCCAACCAAATACCACGCAAGTCGGTGCTCTGACGGAGCTTAGCCGCGAGAGGCTCTAGTCTAGAGCCAAGACAAAAAGCATCGGGGAGAGGGGACAGCCCTGGCGCGTCCCCCTCTCGAGTTCAAAAGAAGAGGTAAGTTCCCCATTAATCAGGATTTGGGCCGTAGGGTGAGCGTATAATGATCGAATCCCAGTCAGAAAGCTCCCCATAATGCCGAACTGAGGAAGAACCCAAAAAAGATAATCCCACAACACTTTGTCGAACGCTTTTTCTGCGTCTAAACTAACTATAAGAGTGTTCTGCTGTCCCGGGTGTTGCCCAACAAGCCCAGGATTCTGAAGCACCGAAAGCGCCCTCAGCACATTAGCAGATGAATAGCGGCCCAGCACAAAACCTGCCTGGTCCGAATGAATTAAATTGGGCAAAACCCGACCCAGGCGAGCCGCCATAATAGCAGCGAACAACTTGATATCTTGATTGAGCAGAGAAATAGGTCTATAGGATCCCAGCTGGTCTTCTGCTCGACCCGGTTTCGGTAGAACCACAATATTGGCGTGAGTTAGTCTATGCGGAAAGAGCCCCACATAGGGCTTGAAATGGGCCCACCACTCGTACCCCCAACAACTTATAATATTCAGAACCCAGTCCGTCAGGCCCAGGGGCTTTAGCCAATTTTAAGGCCCGAATAGCTTGTTGAATTTCCAACCCACGCACCGGGGCATTTAGCACCTCTCGCTGCTCATGTCCCAGGGACGGAAGCTGTAGGTCTTGAAAGAAAGTTGTCCTCTGTCCTGTGTCACAGGTCCCCTTGTCATATAGCGCCCTATAGTAGTTAACAAAACTCTGCTGTATTCCAGCTTGGGCAGTTACCTCACTACCATCAGGCGCCCGAATCCTTGAAATAATGCGCTTCGGAGCCCTTGAGGTAACCAAAGACGCAAGCAGCTTCCCGGCTTTGTTACCCCAGCGATGGAGGCGATATTTATACAATCTGATATCTCTAAGGGCTCTTTCCGCTAATAAATCATTAATTTGCCTACGTAGGTCAGAATATTGAGATCGAGCTGTCGTAGCACCCGGAGCATGTAAACTCCCACGCAGCGCGGCCAGACACTGTGTTAAGTCCAACAGTGTCTTATCTTGGGCTCTGCGCTTGCGGGTAGTGTATTCAATAATTTTACCACGCAAGACCGCCTTGCTCGCCTCCCAAAACACCACCTCTGATACATCAGAAGCAGGGTTTTCGTTCACAAAGAAATCCCATTGTTGTTCCAGGAAGTCCTTAAACTCATCATCTTCGTATAATGTGGGATTCATACGCCAGCTAGTAGTCGACCCCTGGGACCCCGGCCTATCAATGAGCTCCAGCCAAACCAAGTGGTGATCTGACAAAACACCGTCTTCAATCACCACTCGTGGAATACCCGCCATCAGAGAAGGAGCCACCAGCAGATAGTCCAAGCGACTATGAACATCATGCACATGAGAGTGAAAGATGAAGTCAGATTCAGTAGGATGCAGTGTGTGCCAGACATCAATCAGACCCAGTTGGTGTAGCACAAAGTTCACCCCCTTGTGATCGCCTCCTTTCAATCGAGGCTTAGGCGGCTTGCAATCAACAAGTGGGTCTGCAGTGATGTTAAAGTCCCCACCTAGTACCAATTGGTATTCAGAAAAAGGCGTTAAAGCCGCTACTATTACAGAAAAAAAATCTATGAGAGTATACATTAGGTGCATAAAGAGAACAAAACACATATTTCTTCCCCAAGAAAACTCCGGCCCAGATCACATATCGCCCCTCAGGGTCCTGTATCACCTTATGCATAGTACAAGGGTGCTTTTTATGAAAGAGGAGAGCAACACCTCGCTGTCTGGAGTTATATGAAGCAAAAACTACTTCCCCTACCCAATCCCTCTTCAGTTTAACATGTTCTGTCACGCTGAGGTGAGTCTCCTGAAGCATTAAAACATCTACTTTTAATTTCTTACAGTATTGAAATAATTTGCTGTGCTTCACTGGGGAGTGCAAGCCATCAATGTTGAAGCTGGCAATCTTAACAGAACTCACAATAGCAGTTGGTAAGAAGTAAGTCCCCCCAGAGACAACAGATCTGTGGGGCAGCAGCGCCGGCCTCCCAGCCAAACCAGCACGCCACCCACTGAATTATCATTACATTCCTGATCAGAGACCCCAGGTGCATCCCACCCCCCACCCTGCCCCACCAAAACCCCCCTCCCACCCCAATCTTGTCTGCTCTCATCCCCTCAACCCTCCCCCCAGGTCCCCCATGCATCTCAACCATTCTCACAACAAACAATCCCCACACACACAACCAAAACCCCAACTCTACCTCCATTCCCCTCTCCCTTCTCACACGAACACTCTCGTCCTCCCATCCACCACCCAGCCCCCCGATTGAAAACTAAAGTGAGAACCCCCACAACAACTCTAGAGGGCTAAAACATCCAAGTATATGGAAAACACATTAAAGTAGTGCAAAGAGAGCTGCATAAACAATAAACTGGCAACTCTCTCAAGCAGGCACTCAACATAATTTCAAACCAAGCGTCCAGAGGCCAGAAGTCCTTGCAGCGCAGGTCCCCCTGCTCCCGATGGGTGTCGAGGCGGTATGGCTTCCAGTAGCTCAAGGAGACTGTATAGATAGGAGTCATGCCGCGCAAGCAAGTCACACAGGCGGCAGCAAAACATAGGCCCCCAGCATCGGTGATCAGGACAAAGTCAGCACCACGCTGTCAGATGACCAAAATGACTTGATAGAAGAAACACCACCAGAAACCACACGACAGACGCCCATCAGCGCTCCTGATGTGCCGGCAGCCTCTCGAGGAACTTTTTCAGCTCATCCGCTGTGCTCATGGTGAAAGTCCGATTTTCATGAGTTAGTCTCACCTTAGCGGGGTAAAGAAATGCAAATCTTATTCCCCTCGTGACCAACTGCGAGCAATACGGCGTAAGGGCCATGCGCTGCTCCGCGACCTTGGTGGAGAAATCTTGAAATATCATAATCTTAGCCCCTTCATAGGACAGAGATCTGTTTTTCTTGAACAGGTCCAACAGGCGCGCTTTGATTGCATAATTGTGGAATCTGGCCAGCACCGGCCTCGGACGGCCCGGTCCGTCTCCATCACGACATTGCCCAACACGATGGACCCGCTCTACCACCACCGGGCCAGCCTGCTCCGCCAGGCCCAGCTCCTTCGGCAGCCATCTTTCCACCACGTGGAGAAGCTCAGAGTCTTTAACTGACTCCGGGAGCCCTATCAGACGGAGGTTCTTTCTGCGGGCCCTGTTCTCCTGGTCCTCCACTCTCTCGAGCAGTTGGCACACTCGGGTCTCCAAGGAGTCAAGCCTGCTATCTGCGACCCCCGCTCTGTCTTCTTGTGCCGAGACCCGTTCCTCCATCTGTTGGATCTGCGTCGCATGGCCAGCCAGCACATCTTTGATTTCATCCATGGAAGCATGCAGCTTGGCCAATTTGTCATCTAATAATTGAGAGAGGTTCCGCATGGATACCTGGAGCACTTCATCCGAGGTGCGGTCCACTGGCGCCTCTGTTTGCGTCCCCGCCATTTTTAGAGCCGGTGCCACGCTGTTTCTAGGGGCCTTCAGGGCTCGAGTCGGCATCCCCCGCGCCGCCACCGTGAGTCACGCGCCAGACGCTCCCGACGCTCCCCAGCTCAGCGGGAGCTATCCCGGAAGTACAGGAGCCGAAATAAATACAAATTTACCGGCAGCGGCAGGCGTTAGGGGAGCCGAATGGTGCAGGGAGGACGGAGCTCCGCGTTCAGGCGTCCGCTCAGGTGCCGGCCATCACATGACCCCCCTCATGTGCGTCTTTGAGCATCCATGCATGGTCAAGATCTGCCTCTTCCCCAGCTCAATGTTCCATGGCCTGTGATAGCTTAAGCTACATTTTAAAAGATACTTACCTATTAGTTGTTAATGAACACAGGAACAATAAGCAGTGCCAAAATGTCTGTCTTCTGAGGACTTGTCCTGTAATCTTAATAAAGGATCTCTTTTATTGTAGAAGTACAAGGTAGAGAATGACACGGTGACAAAATTCATCACCGTTTCCGTCCCCGCGGATAACCGCGGGAAATAATCCCATGTCATTTTCTAGTGTCTATTTCAATCTCAGTCCTTCTACACCAGCATTCTTCAAAGCAAAGCTTGCGGGTCAGTGGCTGTGGCCATTCATACTCTGATTCTTATGTGAGCCAAGGATAATGAAACCATTGTGACATTACTGATGTGATTGGCTCTTAGGCACTGGTGGAATGAGACATTATGACATCACAATATCTGCTCTGGATACCAGAGACTGTCATTCTGTAGTGTCTATCTCAACTTCAATCCTTCTACACCAGCATTCTTCAAAGCAAAGCTTGCGGGTCAGTGGCTGTGGCTATTCATATTCTGATTCTACTCTCTCTCTTTAAAGAATGACATGAAGATGGTTTTCCGCGGTTATCCGTGGGGACGGGAACGGTGATGAATTTTGTCACCGTGTCATTCTCTAGTACAAGGAATGTATTCCCAATAAAAAATTGAAACACTCCTCCTCTGAAATAGGAAGTTCTGGGGTGGAATAGTGGACAAGTTAACTTTTCAGACTCTAAAACAAGAAGAAACTCAAAACCCTGACCAGCAGATTGCAAACAAATGACAGAAAATGTTTTGTCACATTACATGGAATTTGTTGTTCAAGGACATAATTAAGTACCTAAGCCACGGGAGCAAATGCCATTTAGCAAATGTTCCATTGCCTATTCAATCCCTATGGGCATGAGAGTATTTAATGTTTCAGCTTGCACTATGGGGCTTAGTAAAAGAGGGGGATATTGAGGTTCAAAGTTTACATTACTTCTTCATGGACTTTGCCTTGAGGAACTGTTAGCCAAATAGGCTTGGGAGTGTGTGGCACAGTGGTTAAAGCTACAGCCTCAGCACCCTGGGCTTTTGAGTTTAAACCCACCCTATTCCTTGTGACCTTGGGAAAATCACTTAATCCCCCAATGCCCCAGGTACATTAGATAGATTGTGAACCCACCGGGACAGACAGGGAAAAATGCTTGAGTACTTGAGAATAAATTTAAGCAAACTGTTCTGAGTTCCCTTGGGAGAATGGTGTAGGACAGTGTTCTTCAACCTTTTTACACCTATGGACCGGCAGATATAAAATAATTATTTTGTGGATCGGCATCGGTCTGCAGACCGGTGGTTGAAGAACACTGAGCTAAGTCGTGGGCCATCTGGAAGCCTTCCCTCTGATGTTGCGACATCAGTTCAGGCGCAGGACGTGTGTAGGAGCCGCTGCTTGTGGCTTTGTGCACTGAGTCAGTGAGGAAGAGGGAGCCGGCCCAAAGATAAGAACACTGTTTTGGGCCTGATGCACATGCCGGCCCTGTGGACCGGCACTGGTCCATGGACCGGTGGTTGAAGAACACTGGTGTAGAAAACTGAATAAATACATAAATAAATTCTCCCTATAAATGAGCTATTGGAAATAGAATCACAGTTCTGGAATCTGCTGGGCATAAGCAACCTAGGCTAGCTTGATGGACCTTGATCGGACTCAGTATGGTTTTCCTAATGTCCACTCCAAAAAAGTCACCTTTCTTTACAAAAAGGGAGAAAAGACCTCAGTGTCTAATAGGGGCTCTTTAAGCTTCCCATATAGACAGGCTAGTTTTAAACAGAATTTAATCCTAGCAGACACATCTTTGGTCAGAAAAACTCCCAATTAGTAAGTGAACCTCTATTCTAATTTTCTAATAGTTTTATATATTTTCTTATAGTTTTATATATTTTTTTAAACTTTTCTTCAAACAACAATTGTCAAAAATAGAAGTCACTTATCTGAGCACTTCGATATTCAGGTGTAGTCCTGGAGTAAAGCAAGCAGGAAAAACTGCTCTATGGAAAAAAGCTATCAGTCAAAACATTCTTCCAAAATATCCAACAGGGGCCCCTGTTTCGCAACAAAATGCTTCGTCAGGGATTTGCTGTAAAACATGAAAGACACATTGTAGAAAGTTTTCAAAGAACTTGAGAAAACAAGCAGAAAAAGGATAGCTATACCCACAGCGATCACACACCCGCTTCCACTCCTGTCATAAAAATGGCCCCTCAGCGTTCTCCTTAAATAGGCACCTCCCAGTGACACCACATCAAAGTGTGATGACATCATCTTTATGCAAATCATGCAAAAATCATGTTTTTGAAGATTTGCGCTGCTGGGTTTTGGAGAGAGTGTCACCGTCTGCACGGGGTGGTGATTTTAAACAAGTTTTATTGAAAAGGGAACAACGCTGGATATTTTCTTTGCAAACTTTTACCCCTATGGGTTTGAATAGTGGGGTGGATTGGAAAGCCTGGTTTTGATGTCACCACGTTTTTTGCATGATTTGCATAAAGATGATGTCATCACACTTTGACGTGGTGTCACTGGGAGGTGCCTATTTAAGGAGAACGCTGAGGGGCCATTTTTATGACAGGAGTGGAAGCGGGTGTGTGATCGCTGTGGGTATAGCTATCCTTTTTCTGCTTGTTTTCTCAAGTTCTTTGAAAACTTTCTACAATGTGTCTTTCATGTTTTACAGCAAATCCCTGATGAAGCATTTTGTTGCGAAACAGGGGCCCCTGTTGGATATTTTGGAAGAATGTTTTGACTGATAGCTTTTTTCCATAGAGCAGTTTTTCCTGCTTGCTTTACTCCAGGACTACACCTGAATATCGAAGTGCTCAGATAAGTGACTTCTATTTTTGACAATTGTTGTTTGAAGAAAAGTTTAAAAAAATATATAAAATTATAAGAAAATATATAAAACTATTAGAAAATTAGAATAGAGGTTCACTTACTAATTGGGAGTTTTCCTGACCAAGGATGTGTCTGCTAGGATTAAATTCTGTTTAAAACTAGCCTGTCTATATGGGAAGCTTAAAGAGCCCCTATTAGACACTGAGGTCTTTTCTCCCTTTTTGTAAAGAAAGGTGACTTTTTTGTCCTGTATTTTGGAGGGTGCAATTTTTTGTGATTTATTTTGGGCATCCTTTTCTTGATTTTTTGGATATTTTTGTTTCCTAATGTCCAAACATTTCAAAAGAATGGGACTAACTTTGTTATACAGTGGCTAAGGCCAGACAAGATTTATGTGGTGGTAGAGAGGGGTAGCCCAAATGAAAACTCATACTCCAGACCCCCTGCAAAATAGAAGAGGCCACAGAAGCACAAGGGGTAGGGGAGGAAGATGACTGTATAATGTGGTTTGTTTGTTTTTACTGTATTTTTTGCTCCATAAGATGCACCCTAGATTTAAAGGAAGAAAACAAGAAGAAACCATTCTGAACCAAATTGTGCATCCAGCCTCCCTCACTCCTTACCAGGCTCTGTACCCAACTCCACACTCCTTGCCAGGCTCTGCAACCTGTCCCCCCCTTCCCTGCTAGGCTCTGCACCCTGCCCCTCCTCCTTGCCAGGCTCTGTACCCTATCCCCCCTTCCCTGACCTGTGACCTACCACCCCCTCACCTCTGATGGTCTAGTGGTAGGCTTGGAAAAGAGGGATCCGTCTCAGCTGACTAATAATTCCCCCCCCCACGGTACTACTTTTTCAAACACGGCCCTCCCGCCCTTCCTTTTAAAACACCCCCACCCCGCAGTACCTTTTTAAGCACCCCTTAAGCCTGGTGGTCCAGCTGTGTATGGGCCAGCAGAAGCGTGCTGTCTGCAGACAGCATGCTCCTGCCAGCCCATACACCGCTGGGGCACTTAAAAAGGTACTGCGGAAGGTGTTTTAAAAGGAAGGGCGGGCAGTGTTTTAAAAAGGTACGGGGGGTTGTCATCTTCACTCCATAAGATGCACCTCCTTTTATACCCCCTTTTTGGGGATGGAAAAAGTGCATCTTATGGACCACAAAATACAGTATTTCAATAAAAAGGTTAATACGTTGCAAATTTAACTTGGTTTTAAGGTAGAAAAGAGCAGACTGAATACACTGAAACTGTTTATGTGATCAACAACAAATACATCCTGTCATTATGGGAGAAAGGGAGCCCAGTGGGATAAGTCAAGTGGCCTAATCTAGCTCTAGAGGTGCCAGCATCGTGGCTGCTTAGTTGCTGGGCTCCTGGGATCCTTCCCTATAAGAGGCTTGTCATATTTGCTCTGCTTTTGCAAGTATTCCAGGCGACCTTGTTGTGAAGGACAATCACTTTCAATTAGTGTTTCAAGTTTTTATTGGGAATACATTCCTTGTACTTCTACAATAAAAGAGATCCTTTATTAAGATTGCAGGACAAGTCCTCAGAAGACAGACATTTTGGCACTGCTTATTGTTCCTGTGTTCATTAACAACTAATAGGTGAGTATCTTTTAAAATGTAGCTGAAGCTGTCACAGGCCATGGAACATTGAGCTGGGGAAGAGGCATTCTGCTAGTCTGGCTGTCGGTCACAGTATTTCTAATGCCCTGGTGATTTAGTTCATTAAGGAGATGTGACTGATTCTTTGATATCCTTTGTCAAAGAAGAAATACAAAGTCTGCATTAAAAAGATAGCATAAATCAGCACTTAGATGACTTAATTGCCAAAGTGTCCAAGTGCTGATTTTCAAAACCGACTTTCTAGACATCTTGCTAGGCTTTTTGTCTGCAGTGCATCCACAGTTCAAGGGGGTGTGGTATGGGTGGGCTTAGGGCATCCAGGATGCCATTTAGATAGCTAGAGCTAGGCCTGTTTTAAAAGCGCCTAAGGACCCAAAAGTTACCCAAACTGAGCAGATAACCACTGGAAGGATTAAGTCATGACCCTCCCACACTCCCCCAATGGTCTCTAACCCCTCTCCAACTCCCCAAAGATCTTAATGAAACAGTACATAGTCTCTATAACAGCAGTAGAGAATGACACGGTGACAAAATTCATCACCGTTCCCGTCCCCGCGGATAACCGCGGGAAACCATCTTCATGTCATTCTTTAAGGAGAGAGGGAAGAATCAGAGTATGAATGGCCACAACCACTGACCCGCAAGCTTTGCTTTGAAGAATGCTGGGGTAGAAGGACTGAGGTTGAAACAGACACTACAGAATGACAGTCTCTGGTATCCAGAGCAGATATTGTGATGTCATAATGCCTCATTCCACCAGTGCCTAAGAGCCAATCACATCAGTGATGTCACAATGGCTTCACTATCCTTGGCTCACATAAGAATCAGAGTATGAATGGCCACAACCAGTGACCCGCAAGCTTTGCTTTGAAGAATTCTGGTGTAGAAGGACTGAGGTTGAAATAGACACTAGAAAATGACATGGGATTATTTCCCGCGGTTATCCGCGGGGACGGGAACGGTGATGAATTTTGTCACCGTGTCATTCTCTAAACAGCAGCACCTGGTATAGGAAATCCTAGTAAAGCAACAAGCAGGTGTCTGGAGTCACCTAGTGGGTAGTGTAGTGAACCATAGACAGGGGGACCCAGGCCCATATCCTACTCTAACCACTATGTTTAAGGTGGAAAGTGTAAGCCCATCAACATTCTAATGTTCTCCCATAAGAGCTGTAGGCGTTGTAGACAGGTATAGTAGGTTTTGGGGGAGCTTTGGAGGGCTCACCATAAATTATAAGGGAGTTATGGTGAGATGTGTATCTGGCATCCTTTATGTAAAGTTCACGGCAGTGTCCTTCTGTTCCTTCCATAATGCGCTAGGAGAATACATAAAAGGATTACTGAGAGAATTATGGGCAGATAAGTTTGTGCTCTAAATGAGATTTATATTAAGATAAAAATGATTTATTTATTTATGGATATATTTATAAAGACTGATAAGAATATAGAACATAATACATGAGCACTTTAAAATAGGAGCCGGTGATGATGGGACCACGTAAAGTTCGCCGCAATGAGAAATTTTGAGGTGGTGGAGTGGTGGGGCCGAGGCTCAGTGAATATTTAATATATTACAAGTGAAAGTAAAAAAAGAAAATTTAAGAAGAAGGGGTTTAGAGTTAATCCCTCCAGTGGTCATCTAGTCAGTTTGGGCACATTTTTAGCATTTAGATGCTTTTAAAACAGGTCTAGCTCTGAGCATCTTAAAAAAAAAGCCCAGGACCCTATGTTACAGGTTTAATTATGTCTGATGAGCATCCAAGTCCTAAGCCTGCCCTAAGCCCACCCATAAACACGCCTCTAACATGCCCCCTTAAGATTTGGACGCACTAGAGACAAAACAACCAGAATGATGTCTAGAAAGTCTATTTTGAGAATGCCCACTTGAGCATTTTGACTAGTAAGACGTCCACGTGCTGGTTTATGCCGTCTTTTGGATGTCTATCTTTTTTTTAAATGAGCCCCATACCCCCTAATTCAATATATGGTTTTCAAAATTCTGTACACTTTAATCTGGTATCTTATTCCCAGTGATAGCTAACAGGATTTGCTATAATAATAATAATAATAACTTTATTTTTATATACCGCCAACAATCTTGCGACTTCTAGGCGGTTTACAATATAAGAAACTGTTTACAATAAAAGAAACTGTAAATACAATAAAAATAAAGAGAAACTTTACGTACAGCGAGTTGAAGAGTATAGCAGTGAATATCTCGTACAACGAATTAAAGAGTATAGAGGTGTACATTTGATAACATTAATAATGTTAACGTCAGTTTGTGTGTTGCAAGGCCAGGAAGTGCCAAGTTGTTTACATAGAAGTAGAAATGTTCCGTAAGTTGAATAGAGTGTTCATATTTAGTGATTGGGGGTTGGGTTAACAGTTTGCAAGTTCAGGTATGTGGTGATGTTACGAGGGGGGTTGATGTTTCGGTTCGTTGCCTAGGTATTTCAGGAATAGGTAGGTTTTTAGGTGTTTCCTGAATTCTTCATAGTTGTTTGTGTGAGCGATTAGTTTTCCTAGGTCTTTACCCCATATGGCTGCTTGATATGATAGCAGTTGTTGATGGTGTCTCTTATATTTGCACCCTCTAGCCGGTGGGGAGACAAATTTCATGTGTGTTTTTCTTTCATGTCTATTGGTTGGGAATGAGAAGAGGTCTGTGATGTATTTTGGGGCTAGACCATTTAATACCTTGAAGCAGAGACATCCTAGCTTGAACTTCATGCGCGCTTCCATCGGCAGCCAGTGTAGGAGTCGGTAGGAAGGGGTTATGTGATCGGACTTCTTCAGCCCGAAGATCATCCTGACTGCTGCATTTTGTATCAGTTGTAGTCTTTGCATTTGCTTCTGTGGGATTGTTGGATGGGTGATGTTGCAATAGTCCAGGTGGTTTAGTATTAGGGATTGTACTAGGATTCTGAATGCTGAAGTGTGGAAGTACGCTTTAATGGATTTAAGTTTCCAGAGAGTGAAAAACCCTCTTTTGATTAAGGAGTCTATGTGGTCTTTCATGGTTAGTCCTTGGTCTAGTATTACTCCTAGAATCTTCATCGTTGGTTGAATGGGGTAGTTTAGATTGTTAATGTGTAATGATATTGTCGTATTTTGTGCATGTGGCGAGGCTATGAAGAATTTAGTTTTTTCTGAATTTAGCTTCAGTTTGAAATCTGTGGTCCATTGATCCATTGTGTTTAGCGCTTCAGTTGCTATGGGGGTGATTTCGGAGGGGGATGCTGTAAACGGGATTATGATTGTGAAGTCGTCTGCATAGCTGAATACTTTATGCCTCGCTGGGTTAGCTTCGTGCCTAGTGTAGCTATATAGACGTTGAAGAGTAGTGGGGATAGTGGGGACCCCTGTGGAACGCCTGATGGGTTTCTCCATGTTTTAGAGAGATTGTTATTGAAGCGGACTTGATAGGTGCGGGTCGAAAGGAAACCTCGGAACCAGTCCAGCACTTCGCCTCCGATGCCGATTGTATCTAAACATTGTAGTAGTTTTTTGTGATCTACCAAATCGAATGCTATGGTGCAGGACATTGAAAAAATATACTTAGACTTAAAAGAGTTCAAAATGTCGCAGTACGCTTGATCTTTGATTTGAAAAAAAAATCAGATGATATTATATTTTACTACAGAGAACTTCATTGGCTTCCGTTTGAGACTCGCGTGTTATTCAAACTGGGCACTCTCTGCTATAAAGTCTTACACGGCCAGGCGCTGGAGTATTTACTAGAATTATTGGTTCATAGACAACAGCGCGAAAGACAAAAGCGCGCGCCAACAATTGAGCACAGCGCGCACCACCGCGCCGCTCTAAATTACAGTTTTTAGGGGCTCTGACGGGGGTTTTTGTTAGGGAACCCCCCCACTTTACTTAATAGACATCGTGCCGGCGTTATGGGGGGTTTCGGGGGTTGTAACCCTCCACATTTTACTGTAAACTGAACTTTTTCCCTAAAAACAGGGAAAAGTTAAGTTTTCAGTAAAATGTGGGGGGTTACAACCCCCACACCCTCCACAATGCCCCCACAACGCGGCGCGATGTCTATTAAGTAAAGTGGGGGGTTCCCCCCCACGCCCCCCCGTCAGAGCACTAAAAACAGTAATTTAGAGCGGTGCGGCGGCGCGCGCTGTGCTCAATTGTCTGGGCGCACCTTTGTCCCGGCGCGCTTTTGACCTGACACCGAATTATTTACTATATTTACAAACTGTTCTTTACGCAACTCTACCCTATTTGTCTTCCCCCCCTCCCAGCTTGAGGTTGTACTCAAAAGAGATTCCAGCAGCGTCTGCTTGCTTGTCAGGCCGCGAACTGGGACAGGGAGTGGCGCTCTTTATTCACAAAGTCTTGTTCCTATTTACATTTTAGAAAACTACTAAAATCAATATTATTTACCAAATTTCTAGAGCACCAATACAATCATATGACAAGTTTTGTAGATCACTGGGAATGTCCAGTCCAGCCAATGGAGGCACGAATAATGTTCAAGTTTGCCTGTACTTGTTTCAAGCAGGTCTGGGGACTGGCGCCTTCTTACCTACTACCACATTCCGTACTACACAACCCCACACGGTCAACCAGAAACTGTAACATATTTACATACCCAAAGATCACAGGCTGCAAATACAAATCCTTTTTGGACAGGTCCTTCATGTTCCAAGCAAGTAAACAGCAGTCCTGGCTGGGTAATTACATCAATGGAGCCAGGCTGACCTATGGCGCCTTCCGGAGAGCAATTAAAACCATACTGTTTGACAAATTCATCTCCTAAACAGAAGCCTCACTACTTACAAAGTTATTTTTTCCCTTTGTCAATTCCTGTGTAATATGTTGTTTTTTCACTTTCTGCATTTTGCAATCCTCTGATTGTCCAGCATTATTCCTTGGGTTGCATACATGAGACCTAAATTACATACTTAAGATTCATATTTTCCTTTTAACTATTTCTTGTTAATAAGTTATACCCTCACTACTTGTATTCTGTAATTCGCTGACTGTCCAGTTTTATTTTGTAATTCGCTTTATTCGGTATTTCGCTTTATTCTGTAACTTGCTTTATTCTGTAATTTGCTTCATTCTGCAATTCGCCTTATTGTCCAGCTCTATTCTAAAATTTGCAGATTGTCCAACTTTATTCCTTGGGTTGCATACAAGAGACCTATACTACATACTTAAGATTCATATTTTCCTTTTATCTATTTCTTATGTAATAAGTTGTACCGTCATTTCCTGCACTCTGTATTTCGCTGATTGTCCAGCCTTCTTCGCCATGAACCGCCTAGAAGTCATTCAACTGTGGCAGTACAGAAGAATAAAGTTATTATTATTATTATCTTTTTGTGAACCGCATCGATCCATAAGGTTTTGCGGTCTAGAAATCTAAATGTAATGTAATGTACAGGAGGCTGAAAATTATTTTTTTTTTTTGAAATAATGAATTTTCTACAGACCTAGTAATGATAAATGCTTCTCATGGTTGTGAGTTTGACAAAGTTAAAGGCCATTTATTTTTTATTATATATTTCTCTCAAGAACCACTGCTAAATATTTAAACTATCTGCTGGCGAACAGCCAAAGACTGCAGAAATATTATTGGAAATGAGCCTAGGACTTCCTGGGGATAGACAACATACAAAGACTAGGAAGATCATCTCATTTGCCTTTCTTCCTACTGGAACATGGCAGACACTTGGTCTATGGTTTTACTTCTTTGTCTCTTTGTCCCAAATTTTTCCTGCATGTTATGTTATGTGCAGTCTTATATCACGCTAAATCCTCACAAATTGGAGTTCTAAGAGGGTAACAAGTAGGGTTACCAGATGGCTTCAGGAAAAGGAGGATGGATTGAGACATCTGGGTTTTGCTTCCATTGCTTTCAACGAAATCAAACGTAGATGTCTCAATCTGTCCTCCTTACTTCCTTTGCTTTCAATAGAAATCAACAGTTTATGGGTCAGTTTATGTTTAGGTTACAAATACGAAACTGATGAATACTTATATGTTGGGGAATAGCAAATTATTTAAATTGGTTTGGGGCCCGTTGACATCCTTTGTTACTTCAACATAGTTGTTTTTGTTTAAATTTTTGTTTGTTTTTATACATACCCAGGACAGGGTGGGTGGGTGGGGGGGTATATCTTTTTGGTTTATTTCTTGATTAAATGGGAGGGATATTTTTCTTCTGCATTGCTACTGATGGAATTTAAGTGCTTATTTTGTTTATTAATGTCTATATAATTCCTGGCACTTTGTATTAGTTTTGAAAATGAATAAAGATTTAAAAAAAAATAAAAAATATATATATATATATATATATGTATATATATATCAACAGGCCATTTTTCCAGGACACTACATGGATTGTCCGTGAATTTAAAGATGTGTGGACATTTGAGGAGGAAACTGTAAAGTGAAACGGTTGGGCAGCCATCGGGCAAAAGCTAAGGGTTCTTCTTTTACAGATTTCAAACACACAATCAATTTCGAGCCTGTCACTAAAAATCAACATTAATTTTTGTATATGCCTAAAAAGACCTGTAAGGGCATGAAAAAAATGTTGGAGTAGTGCTTTGGGTGTTTGAGGTCTTGTGGTGAAAATAAATCACATCAAGTTTAGATGTTGAAAAACTGTCGTCCCAAGTTCAGTGCTTCTTAGCTGAGTCCCATTCGATTTCTTTTGTTGCCAAAAGTGGCGACCAGACACAAGGTCTAAATGCTAAAAAGTGGCAACAAAAGAAATCGAATGGTCCTCAGCTAAGTAGCATTGAACTTGGGACGACAGTTTTTCAACATCTAAACTTGATGTGATTCATTTAAGCAGCATTGAATTTATAATTACAATTTCTTCAATGTTTTTTTCAATACCAGTGAATTAATTTTTTATGAGTAAAATAATTTTTCCGACATTATATTTTGGGAGTTTTAAAGCGCTCTAAAATTCCTTTTTCTTCCCACTTCGAACACACACCGTTCTCTATAATTATTTGGAAGTTGTGTACAAAATGATGTACAGGGCAGGGCTTATTTAGACCTTGTGTCTGGTGCTAGTTGCCTATGAGTTTCTGCCCGAGGCCTAATGGTGACTAAAAGGGATAGTTGCGCCCGTGCGGATGTCCTATTAATATTTAATATATAATTTATATACCCAGGCTGGTGTCTTTTTGCATTGGGAGCAAAAGGGTTCTTACCAATTGCTTTTTTGCTTTAGCTATTTTCATTATTGGTAATTTTTTTTGTAAGCCTATGTTACAATGTGAACAGAATGCATGATAAAACATTTTAATAGACAGCACAGAGTGTAAGCAAAGAAGGAGTATATAGATAGAAGAGATAGAGTAACAGAGGTTAGAAAAAAAGGGACTAAAGGCACCTTTTACAAAGCCGTGATAGAGGTTTCTACCATGGGCCGGTGAGGTAAATGCTTTGACGCTCATAGGAAGTCTATGAGAGCATCTACCTTGCCAGCCCATGGTAAAAACCTCTACTGTAGCTTTGTAAAAACCAGCGTAATTTGAAGAAGGTTTCACATGAGGTCAGACTAGTGCTTGAAAATCTAATCTAGGGTAGGAGTGGATAAACATGTCCTGCTACAGTATGCGCCTAATTTAATTGCCAAAATGACCTTAATAGCTTCAATTATGAACTAAAAAAGGTAGGCACCTAATGGTGCTGAATCTCTAATTGGGCATGTTTTGGGGGTGGAGACAGATATAGGCACTGCTAGGCGTGATTCTCTAAAGAACTTAGGCAACTGCAATGTTGGTCAGTAAAACCCCTCTATCTCCCCTTCCCTTCTATCTAGCGCCTGACCCCTCTCTCTCCCCTCCCTTTCTATCCAGCACCTGACCTCCTTTCCCCCTTCCATCCATCGTCTGCTTCCTGTCTCCCTTCTATCCAACATCTGCCCCCTCTCTCTCTCCCTTCCATTTAGTGTCTGTATCCTCTCTCTCTTTTCTCTTCCAACCAGGGCCTGATGCTTCTCTCTCCCTTCCATCCACCACCTGACCGTCTCTCTTCCCCTTTCCATCTATTCCCTGACCCCCTCCCCCTTCCATCCAGTGTGACTCTCCCCCTCTCTCCAGTGGCGGCAAAACAAAGATAAAAATATCGCAGGGCCACTCTATTCATCCTCGTGGAGCTGGCCCCCTTCAGATATCATTTTCAGTTCTGGGGCAGAGCAAAAATGAAATAGAGCAGTCCCGTGATGCCTTTATCTTTGTTTTGCCGCTACTGAAACAGCAGCAGCTGTAGCAGGGTATGGGAGGATTTTGTGATTCCATGGCACCCATGACTCCCCCTGTTCCAACGCCCATGGCAGGGACCATTTATAACATGATGGCAATTAATCTGTGATGAACCACTATGTAATATGAACTGCTTAACTGATGTGAAATGGAAGCATTCAGCAGTTTAAAAGGAGTGAAAAACACTGAAACAGATGGGTATTGTTTTAAGTGTTTGGCTAACCCCATTTATTGCATTATTAGCTAGTTCTAAAGAGCACTTTTGAATGTGGGACACAAGGGTACAGAACAAATAAGCAAAATCATACAAATGATAACCAACACAGGCATGCAGGTATTCATTTATAACAAGTATGTACTTGCTGAGATTTCACCAGAGACAAAACAGCAGTAAAGTGCTGTAATTTAAGAAATGATGATTTTACTTCATGAAATTTTTGTGCTTTTGAAATAGGAGACAAATCTGTTTATGAATGTTTAGGGGATTTGGTACTGCAAAAGACTCCCGTAATGCACGGTGTGGACCTTCTTCCTATTAATTTAGTTTAGTTTATTGCAATCTCTTGATATACTGTAATATCTGAACCAGTATATGAACAGAGTTTAAGATTTTCAGTTATATTCAAAAATCCCTCAAAATAAACCTCTTGCAGAGTTCTGATGACCTCAACCAACTGCTATCCTTACACGAGTCAAGAAGGGATGTGAAAGCAATGACTAGAAGTCACTAGAATTAGTGGGAAGTCCAAGGGCTACCACGCAAAGAAGCACCACCCTGGGGTGAGAGAATAAGCAAAGAGAGCTGAAGGATGTGTGTGAGCAAGGGAAAAAAGGAGCTGAGTGAGCTTAGGGGGCTGCCATCTTAGCCTGCCAGGAGGAGGAGAGGTAGAAGAATACCAGGGTTTCCTCAAGTTTCAAGTTTATTAAATTTTGATTTAACGCAATATCCAATATTTCAATGCGTATTACATAATTGTAATGTACAATAAAAGCCAGGGATGACAAATACAAATACAAATGAGACAAAATTATACAGACTAATCATTATGTTCTATTAATACAAACTGGAACAAGTAGGTAAAAGGCAGAAATACAATTTATACAATTCCTCTTTAAAGAAGGAGGACACATAGCCCCACCCTCTTCTAGCCCCAGCCCTACCCTGTTCCACCCCTGGTCCCGCCCTGTTCTGCCCCCAGCTCCTACCACACACAAACCTCGTGTCTCCTTCCACGCGCTCCGGACTGAATCTAGAGAATCTCCATGCATACATGGATGTAGGATTACTAAATGAAATGTACGGTTTTACTGTGTCTGTTATTTTTTCTTCCATTTCATCTTTGCTTTCCTGACTACTCAACCAGCCTCTCTTAACTTTTCCAGATATTTTTGCTTGTTTTCTTTTTTCTGTGATCTTTTCTGGTCTAAATGAAATATTATTCTGCAGCCAATGCATAGAGGTTTTCGGCCACTGCTTTACTGTGCATGGAAGCAGTGACTGAATATCCCATGTTAATGAGCTCAGTAGTATTAAAATGAGCTCATTAGCAGATCCATGCAATGCCCAGAACAACAGATGCACAGAAAACCTCTGCTAAACTACTGAAAGGTCCCCTGCCTTACATTCCTGTCAGTGCCTGAGAGCTGATTGGCTCAGGCACTGGTAAGAAAGTCAGGGGAGCACTCCCCCAAACCTTTCCCTAACTCTGACTCCTTCAACTAAAATAAATTCCTCGATGGTCCAACAGACCCTCCTCCTAACCTTCCCCAAATTAAAAAGCATCCTTAGTGGTCCAGTGGGCCCACTGACTCAACCCAATCTGGATTTTTCTCCTTATGTGGTACTTAAACACTTCTCAGTGCATCCTGCTTGCTTGCTTTTTGGCAAAATGTACATGGGGAAGGAGGGTCTGGGGGAGATTAGGTGAGTATTGAGCTGGGGGGTTGGGCCTGACCCCAGGTCATTGGAACTACTGGACCACCAGGGATTTTTTAGTTGAGGGGGAGGTTGGAAGGGGTCTATTGGACATGTGCACAAGAGCTGTGGCTACCACAGAGCTGTTGTGGGAATGTCCCAGGAACATTCTGACTCCTTTAGTGACCAATGCTCAACACTAACAGTGTGCATATAATTTGCATGCGATTAGTACTGAATATTGGTTGCAAAAAAAAAAAAAAAAGACTGGTGTTATTCTGGTGCTGGTGAGTTCTCAAATCTTGTATAAGATAGGAGGTAGGACCAAAACCTCTGGATTTATCCTGATATGCCTGATCTAGAGAAAAGGGGAGCGCTGGAAACCAAAGGCCATAAGTTGTACAGACTAGAAAAAAACATATTAGGAATACTTAATCTAACTATTGGAAACCAAGTCGAGCTCTCTTAGATTGAAGTCTTGGTATACAAAACCAAGTATTAGATTAGAAAGAGTGAAATGGAGAGAAATACAGAGTCTAGCCTATACACCAAAGACAGTATTGTAGGAGAGAATAGACAAAGAGGATAGTGGCTACTTTCTTGATAGAAAAAGAAGGTTCTCACCAAGAAGCAGAGGGGCATAGAGTCTATGTACATAAATGGAGTGGAAGAGATGCAGATAGCGTAGCTGGTTATAAGAAAGGTTTGGACAATTTCCTGGAGGAAAAATCCATAGTCTGTTATTGAGAAAGACATGGGGGGAGCCACTGCATGCCCTGGATCGGTAGTATGGAATGTTGCTACTCTGGGGTTCCGGAATCTTTCTATTCTTTAGGATTCTGAATGGAAAGTTACTACTCCTTGCGTTTTGGCCAGGTACTAGGGACCTGGATTGGCCACCATGAGAATGAGCTACTGGACTTGATGGACCATTGGTCTGACCCAGTAAGGCTATTCTTATGTTCTTATGTTCTAGATAGCCTAAGGCAGGGGTCCCCAAAGAATCCAGTCGGGTTTTCAGGATTTCCCCAATGAATATGCATGAGATCTATGTGCATGCACTGCTTTCAATGCATATTCATTGAGGAAATCCTGAAAACCCAACTGGATTCGGCCCTCAAGGAGGGACTTTGGAGACTCCTGGCCTAAGTTGTAAGCAAAGATGTTACATAGTTGCACATAAGTCCAGAAAAGTGCTTGAATAGCTAGAGTTGGAGTGGATAAACATGATTGATAATTGATAATGTGAGCATCTTTGATACTTTGCAACTACTTTACATTGTTTCTGTGGACTGTTAGTCTCATCATTTTTATATGTTCATTATTGTACATATTTTGGCACTGAGGCCTACTGTCATTCCAAGCTGCAAAACTAGATAAAGATGTCGTCAGAATCTTAGGTGCCATATTGGATTCTAGAATATTTCTGAAAGAAATCAAAACGATGTTATTTAGGAAATATGTCTTGCAATGCTAATCCAATGTCTGTCTAATAATAAACTTTGAAGTGTAAATCCCTGGAAATTTCCAAATACCTTATTGTAAACCACATAGAACCGAAAGGTTAAGGCACAATAGAAGTCAGCCAATGTAATGTAATGAGGAAGGGTCAAATAAATTGAGGTGTTTACAATCTCCTTCTTTGTTGTTTTCTTTTATGTTTAAATATTTGTATTGAAGTTTTTCAAGAAAAAGGTGCAAGTAAATTTACATAAGTGTAATCCAGTAACTCTGACATGTGCACAAATGAAACCCCACCATCCCTCCACCCCCACCCCCCCTCCCACCAACATCAATAATGTCAACATCCAACAGTCGGACAAGTGGCGTGTGACCCCTTTTCACAAGTTCAGTAATTGGCCACGGGCCTGGGGTGTAAGGTCCATCCAAAAATGTTCCCAAATCTGACAGAAGCAGAGACCTGGGCCCAGGCCAAGGTCACCAGCCTGTCTCAGCTCCAAAGAAGCTTGCACTATCATCAAAGATCTCCATTGACTGTAAGTCGGTGGATCCTGGGATATCCAATTAGTCAAAATGGCTTTCTTTCCCAAAAGTACAGTCCGCGCTACTAAAGCTGTCATCCCTTTCAATTTCGGTGTAGCAATAGTATAATAATCAGATAAGGCTCTGGGTGTAGGAGACCAACGTCTGCCCCAAAGGGATGTAATATAGTTACCTAGATCATGCCAGAACTGGGAAATCAGAGGACAAGTCCAAAGCATGTGTCCCAAAGAGGCATGAGCCTGTGCACCCTTGGGGCAATCTGCCCTTTCAGGGGGAATGTAGAGCCACAGAACCACCTTCAATTGTAATTCCCAGTGAGTAACATTAGCAGACACTCTCTTGATGGATTTCAGCACCTGTTGTATCTGTTGGGCTGTCAAAGAGCACTGCAGGTTTTCCACCCAGGAGGCCGCCAAAATGTCCAGATTAGGTCCCGCTTGACAATCCTAGAGGCCCATTAAATGGAATTTAAGAGGGATCCTCTGTTGAGCCGATAGGCTAAAGAGCTCAGAAAGTGCTTCACGACTGTCTTCCTTGAGATGTTCAACTGGTAAAGATTGAACATAATGTTGTATCTGGTAATAAGCAAATATGTCCGTAGCTGGTAAGTCAAACGTACGACATAAATTTGTAAAGGAAGCCAAGATTCTATCCTCTGAGTACAACTGGAATAAATATTGGAGGCCCTTTACAGCCCATCGTTGAAATGAAATATTTTGCAGTCCCGGCAAAAATGCACAATTGCCCTGAATGGGTAAATACAGAGAAACTGCAGATGACAGTTTAGCACTTTTACAAATCCACCGCAACGTCCGCCTAGCCAGAGCAAAAATAGGGTAATTTGCTACCACCAGGCGGAGTGACGGATCGGAAACATGTAACATATAACTAAATTGGTAAGGAACCAATAATGACAGTTCTATTGAAGTTGCTGAGAAATAAGAAGTGCCTCTAAACCAATCATTAATGTGTCTCATCTGGCAGGCCATGGCATACCAGTGAATATTCAACAAGTCATATTCTCCCATTTCCCTAGGGATGCACATCCGAGGAAGTGTCATGCGAGGGCAACGTCCCCCCCCATATAAAACGTTGTAATCCCTTAGTAAGATGGGCGTTGTGGGTATAGGATAATAGTAAAGGGAGTACCTGGAATTGGTATAACCATTTGGGAAAAAGCACCATATTATACAGGACTACCCGTCCCGCCACTGAAAGAGGAAATGATCAATTTTGAAGTCGTTGTATCGTATCAAGCAGTAAAGGGGAAATATTACACTTGTAAAGAGTCTTGAGATCTCTAGGGATCCATACCCCCAGATATTTGCTAGAGGTCATAGCTCACGTAAAAGGAAATTCCCCAACCCAAGACTGTTGCAGGGCAAGCAGGCTACCCAAAGCAGTGGATTTCCTATAATTTAAGGTGAACCCCGAATAAAATCGGAATTCCTCCAGAGCTTGTAATAGATGGGGAATGGAGTGGCTCGGTCTAGTTAATCAAGTTTCAAGTTTCAAGTTTCAAGTTTAATATGTTTTTGATTAATCGCTTCATCTAAATTCGAAGCGATGTACAATATGATAAAATACAATGTAAAAACAGAATCATAGAAGATAATACTAACAAGGTTAAAAAACAAATTTGACGAAACTGGAGACAAGAGGAAAGTATGGGGAAAAAGTTACATTTTAAATAAAAAGAATAAACATAAAGGGGAAGCACATAAGGGAGGGATAATGATAATAATTTTAAAAAGATAAAATTTAGTAGGAGAGTAAAATTGGAAATGAGACTTGAAAGAAAACTTTATAAAATTCTCATGATTATTTAAAAAAAACACTTAGAAGCATAGTTAGTTTAAGAATGCGTCATTAAATAGGAATGTTTTTAGTTTACATTTAAATTTTCCTAAATTAGATTCTTCCCTTATAAAGCTCGGTAGAGAATTCCATGTCTGGGGTGCAGTGACTGAAAAAATAAACTGACGACGCGTATTTATTATTTTTAGCGATGGGATCGTTAGAAGATGCTGTGCAGCAGATCTTAAAGTTCTATTAGCTGTATAAGGGATAAGCAGTTTGTGAATGAAAGCCGGAGTTTTATAGAGAAGGGATTTAAAGGTGAGCAAGCAGAGTTTATATATTATTCGATGACCCACCGGAAGCCAATGGGCTTCCTTAAGGAGCGGCGTTACGTGATCGAATTTTTTTGCTTTATAGATAAGTTTGATGGATGTATTTTGTATAATCTGTAAGCGTTTTATTTCCTTTTGTGCTATACCTTTGAACAGGGCATTACAGTAATCTATCTTTGAAATGACAAGTGAATGAATGAGGATATTTAGAGAGTTGGCATTAAGGAACTGTGATACAGAGCGGATTTGTCGAAGCCTGAAGAATGAGGACTTTATAACATTACTAATATGGTCATGGAAGGAGAGAGAGTGATCGAAAGTAACTCCGAGTATTTTAATATTGTTTACCTCTTGTAAAGGATGACCCTTAATAGAAATTGGGAGGCTTAGTTTGGGGTTATCCTTCCAGGGAAAAAGTAGTACATTAGATTTTGAAATGTTCAATGCAAGTTTATTATTGTTTAACCAATTATGTATTTGTTCTAATTTTGTATTGATTACTGATATGTCAGAAGGATTATTGGTATCAATGGGGTGCAGAAGTTGGATATCGTCGGCATAAGCGAAGACATTAAAGCCGATAGATTGACATAAAGTTAACAAAGGAGCAAGAAATATATTAAATAGAAGAGGAGAAAGTATAGAACCTTGTGGGACACCGTTTGAAGAGGGGAAAGTATTGGAAGTTGAATTATTGAAAAAAACAGATGAAGAACGATCAGAAAAGTAAGAGTGAAACCAAGATAGAACTTGGTCTGTGATACCAATTGACTGTGAATAACAGATCATCTGTGAAAGCTAAAACCTTCACAGACATCCCAGAAAAATCTGCTCCATGAATATCCCCATCCTGTGAGACAGTACGAAGAAAAGGTTCCAAATAAAGTAAAAATAACAAAGGGGACAGGGGACAGCCCTGTCTAGTGCCTCTCTCTATGGGGAAGGGGGTCAGTGATTGTGCCATTAACCAGGAGACATGCCTTTGGATTCATGAACAAAGTCTGTATCGCCCGAGCATACCAACCATTCAGTCCGATGTAGTCAAGCACCTCAAATAAATATGTCCAGTCTACTTGGTCGAAGGCTTGTGCCGCATCTAAACTAAGTAACAGCATTGGTATGTCTTGAGCCTGTGTATGTGCCAGAGTTAGTATCGTCTTACAGACATTATGCACTGCCTGTCTATCTCTCACGAATCCCACCTGATCCGAGGCAATGAGATCGGGAAGGAAGAGTGCTAATCGATCTGCGAGTATTTTTGATAATATTTTAGATATCCACATCCAGAAGCGATATCGGTCGGTAGGATTCAGGAGCCGTTCCCTCCCTCCCAGGTTTCAAGATTAAAGTGATTAAGGCCTCACTGGCTGTTTCCGGAAATCTCCCTCCCTCAACTGCCTGAGCATAGTATTCACGTAACGGGGGCCCAATCTGGGGGGCTAACAACTTATAAAATTCGGCAGTGAAGCCATCCGGCCCTGGGGCCGAATAATTCCTTTGGGTCTGAATGGCTTTCTGCAATTCTTTAATAGTACTTGGTGCATTCAAAGTCGGCACATCCCGCTCTAGCAATTTAGGAAGGCCGGAATCCTCCAAATAATCCTGAATGGGAGGCCCTGTTCCCGAGTCCCGCCGGTGGCGGAACAATCGCGCTATCTGGTCAGTAGAATGTTGTAACTGACCCAAGCCATCTCTAAGACCAAAGACAAAGTGCTGTCCCCGTGCCTGTTTGGTCAAACGTGTCAACAATTTCCCCGATTGGTTCCCGTAACGATGATATTGAAACTTCTGGTAAAAACAACATCTTAACTGTGCGCTCATGTATAAATGAATTTAAGTTCGTCTCTGCAGAAATGAGGTGTTCCTTGTTTGCACGGGACGGCTGTTGAGTGAATCGACGTTTAGCTACGGCTAATTCTCGTTCTGTTTGTTTTCTTTTAAAGTACATTAGGGGATTCTCTGCCTAGCCTGCGAGCTGGATTTTGAGGGGGGGGGGGGGAGGGAGGTTGCGTGTTTTAGCTGCAGACAGGGTTAAAACTTGTCTGTATGTCTGCTGGCCCACCTACCTGAGAACAGCCCTCCCCCCCTCTTCCTAAGCCCTTTGCTTCCTCCCTGTCACCAGCAGCCATAAACAATGGAGCCTAATTTCATTTCCACTCCCAGCGCAGAACCCTTCTCTGCAATCAGCCTCCTGTTTTTACCGAGATTGCTTCCAAGAACCTTAAGCAATCATTCAAGCACTCAGGTGTGGATGATGGTCGGGCTGTCTCATCGCACAGACTGACTTAATGAGCTGCATTCAGAGAACACACAGAGCCCAGAGCCACTCATCTGCCAAAACCTTGCCATTATGTCATAATTTATTGCTGGAACCTGAACAAGCAATAAAATCAACCTTATATCCTGCAATATTATTTTCAAAGGCTACCTCATGTAGAGCAAGCACTCAGCTTACAAAATAAAATCAACTAGTCATTTATGGCTGCACAATTTATTGTTCTGCATATTTGCTAGGGCGTGTCATGGATTCCATTTTTAAAGGGCAACAAAACCAATACTTAGCATACAGTTGAATTAGGATATCTGTCTTTTTCTACTTAGATCCAAGATACATACTGTAAAATAAGCATACAGATGGCAGAAATGCATGTGTGAGTTTGTGGCTTGGACATATGTGCTTTTACTTCTGAAAACAGGATCCCATTGTATTCCGTTAGGGTAACACAGTAAATGATGGCAGATGATGACCTCCGTACAGTGGTGTAGTAAGAAGGGGAGTCCGCACCCCCTTACCGTGTGCATGCGTTCCTTCCCCTGCACCTCTTTAACATTCCCAGCGCCCCATCCCCTGCTCTCTTCTCCACCTCCAGGGGCGGATGGGGGGCCTTCTGCTCCTTCCCCGCCCCCCTCCTGCCACGCGCGCCCCTTCTCTTCCTCGCAACCTCATTACCGTTCTCGACGCAAACAGCAACCCCCAACCTGCTGCTTTTGCCAGAGCCGGCATGTTCTCTGATGTCACTTCCTGGACCCACACCTAGGAAGTGACAGTAAAGGAAAAGCCGACGCTGGCACGAGCAGCAGGTTGCTGCTCGCGCCGGGATCGGTAACGAGGTTCCGAGGAAGGGAAGGGGTGCACGTGGCAGGAGGGGGCGGGAAAGGAGCAGATGGGGCGGAGGTGGAGAAGAGGGCAGCGGAGGGGCACCCCCCAGTTGCCTTTCACCCTCACTTTGCCACTGCCTGCATAATCCATCTACTCTGCCCAGCAGTCTCACATTCATCTAGTAATTATTCATTTTACTTGCTTAGTTCCTCTATAACAGCAGTCCCAAACTCGCGGCCCTCCAAGTACTGTTTTGTGGCCCGCGGTCTGTACTAGTGCTGTCCGCTCTTTGCAGCATTATCCGGCTTTCCCCCTGGCCTCCTGCTCTTACCTTCAGATAATTACTGCAGACTACAGAGAGGATCGCTGGTGCTGTAGCGATCCTTGCAGGCTGCCGTCATCTCAGCAGCAAGTTCCCTCTTTCGCGATCCTGCTCCTAATGTTGAATAAGACATTAACTATTTTTTCTGTGGCCCTGCAAAGGGTTTGAGTTTGAGACCACTGCTCTATAAGATGTCCTCCCCTCCTCCCATGATAAGCAAGACCTGCACTCGGATGATATGAATGTGGAATAAAATATGCATATTTTCTCCTGATCTGCCGATTATAGAAGTCTTTTAGTGCCGACTTGGGCGGGTTTTTAGACATATTTAAGTTTTGATTATGAGCCCCATAATATGCAGTTAACAGGTACAATTTGCCATAGTTAAGCACGAGTATAACCTCTCTTCTGAGTACTCCTCAGAGATTAGAGGCTCATTCAATCCCAGGTTCCAGTCCCACCGACTCAAAAAAACTGATGTAACCAGTTTATCTTGCCTAACTGAAAGTCTTAATTTAAAAAAGTAATTTCACAGGTATGATTTTTTTTTTCTTCAAATCTGATAATAGGATGAATAGAGTTAAGATCTGCTACAAATCTTTGCAATTGAATGCAGGTGCTGGTCCAAATTTAAAAAAATGATAGGCTGTGTCAAGATCTTAAGAGTTTTTAAAAAATTCTTGAAAACTCACTTCTTTGTTAAGGCTTTCTTTTAAATTGGTTGCCCCCAGATGATACTGAAATTGGATGTATGATTAATCTGTTAATGAGTCTACAGTACTGTTTTTTTCCTCTGACTTTGTATGTAAATTGTAATCCGCTTGTTAATCGGAATAGAAATTTTTTAAAATAAAAAAATATATATATATTGGGAGTATAAGAACATAAGAATTGCTGCTGCTGGGTCAGACCAGTGGTCCATCATGTCCAGCAGTCCGCTCATGCGGCAGTCCTCTGGTTAAAGAGCAGCGCCCTAACTGAGACTAGCCCTATCAGTGTACGTCCTTGTTCAGCAGGAACTTGTCTAACTTTGTCTTGAATCCCTGGAGGGTGGTTTCCCCTATAACAGCCTCCGGAAGAGCGTTTCAGTTTTCTACCACTCTCTGGGTGAAGAAGAACTTCCTTACGTTTGTACGGAATCTATTCCCTTTTAACTTTAGAGAGTGCCCTCTCATTATCTCTACCTTGGAGAGGGTGAACAATCTGTCCTTATCTACTAAGTCTATTGTAACCATGTCCCCTCTCAATCTCCTTGGTTCAAGGAAGAAGAGTCCCAGTTTATAAAAGAGAAAATATAGCATGACTTCTACTTTTGAGAAGAATTTGACATTTTAGAGCTTTGAGGAGCTCAATATGCACGGACAGACTAATGTATGTCAAAACTAGACTATGGTGTCAAAAATGCAAGGAAAACGACCTCAAACACCCGTACTGCGGGTCACACCCTGAGTCTTTCTGGGGTCATGGATATTATCATTGGTCCCAAAAACCTTACAAAATAACTTTAATATTATTTTTTAAGGTTCTTGGGACCAATGATAATATCCATGAACCCAGAAAGGCTCAGGGTGTGACACGCAGTATGGGTGTTTGAGGTAGAGGTCTGCACGGGAACAGGGATTGCGGGAATCCCCCCCTAACCCACGGGACTCCCACCGGGACCCCCCCCTCTAGCCAACGGGACTTCCACGGGGATGGAAGGTTTTGGAAGCAGGGTTCGTCCATATAATATAATGGACACGTCAGCCTTAGTAAAAGAGGGGGTTTATAAGTTAATTACCTGAACAGAAAACAAAAAAAGGGTTCCACCAAAGAGATTCCACAAGGAAAAAAGCAGCGCAAACACAAAAGAAACTGTGGAATTGATGATCCTGTCAGAAGTAATTGCTGCTTTTTATGGGGACGGGCGGGGATGGAGGTAATTCCTTATGGGGATGGGTGGGGACGGAGAGGATCCTGATGGGGACAGGTGGGGATGGAGAAGATCCTGGCGGGGACGGGCGGGGATGGGTGGGATTTCTGTCTCCATGCAACTCTCTAGTTTGAGGTCCTTTTCCATGCATTTTTGACACCACAGCCTAATTTTGACATACATTAGTCTGCCCGTGCATATCTAGCTACTTTGTTTATCCATTTGCGGACAGATTCTCTGGCTTCTGCTAGTTTAATTAGAGCTTTGAGACCTTCGAGTCAGATAAGTTTTTTGTAATTTGATTCTGAGATCTCTGCTTCTTGTATTTTTGCAGGGAAGTTTTGAACTCCTTTTTGATCACTCATGTAATGACTTATCCTGATTATAAAGTATGAAAGTTTGAACTTTATTTTGTTTTTAATGCCAACAAAAAATGCAATACAATTTATATACAAACTAATCTTTAAGCCAGTTACATTAATGGGTGCTAGAATAGACGTGTCTGTCTGTCTTTCTCTCTCTCTCTCTCTCTCTCCTTTTCCGCTGTCTGTCTTTCTTTCTTTCTGTCTCTCTCTCTCTCTCCTTGGCCACTGTATTTCTTTCTTTCTGCACTCAGGCCCAACAATTGTCCCTTTTTATGCCCTCCCTCCTTCCTTCCTATGTCCTTATTGCTCCCAGTGCCTCCTTTCCATGTCCTTAGTGCCCCCAGTGCCCTTCCTATGTCCTTACTGCCCCCAGTGCCTCCTTCCTATGTCCTTAGTGCCCCCACTGCCTCCTTCCCATGTCCTTAGTGGCCCTTCCTATGTCTTTAGTGCCCCCACTGCCTCCTTCCCATGTCCTTAGTGGCCCTTCCTATGTCTTTACTGCCCCCAGTGCCTCCTTCCTATGTCCTTAGTGCCCCTTCCTATGTCTTTACTGCCCCTAGTGCCTCCTTCCTATGTCCTTAGTGTCCCCAGTTGGCCTTCCTATGTCCTTAGTGCACCTTCCTATGTCCTTAGTGCCCCCAGTGCCTCATTCCATGTCCTTAGTGCCCCAGTGCCTCCTTCCTATGTCCATAGTGTCCCCAGTGCCTCCTTCCCATGTTCCTTAGTGCCCCAGTGTCTCCTTCCTATGTCCTTAGTGTCCCCTCCCATGTCCTTAGTATCCCCAGTGCCTCCTTACCATGTCCTTAGTGCCCCAGTGCCTCCTTCCCATGTCCTTAGTGCCCCAGTGCCTCCTTCCTATGTCCTTAGTGCCCCTTCCCATGTCCTTAGTGCCCCCAGTGCTCCTTCCTATGTCCCCCCTCACTGCCTTCCAGCCTTTGTCCCACCCCTCCCCCAAAGCTAGCCAGCCTACCTCCCTCCCTCTCTGCTGCGCTAAAGCCAACCTGCCTACTTGACTCCTTCCTTCCAGCGTCAAAAGCCTATGCCTGCCCCCCTTACCGGCCCCCGCAATTGCTACCTACTGTCTGTGCCAGCGGTCAGCCGCCGCAACTTAGACCGCCACATGCTAGCGATAGGGGAAGCGTCAGAAACCACTCAGCTGAAGGAAACCACCGCGCTTCTCCTACGCTGCTGTGGAAATGTGCTGTACGCGTCGGAAACAGCCGCTCCTACTGCACATGGGCACCACGGATTACGGATCACGGAAGCATGAATTTCCCACTGCACATGTCCGCTAAGGCTTTTATTATATCTGATGATAATGATAATCAACCAAGCACTTATAATCAATATGAAATCAGCATGAAAGTTTGAATAATTTGGGGAGGTCAATTTTTCTTCATAAATTAGCTCTATGGAGATTTTTCTGACCTATTCCCCAATGAGAGTGGAAACCATAGGAGCTAACTTTTCAAAATGAGTGGGGCTGCTTAATATAATTGAAATTACCTCTCCCCAGGAAAACTAAAGGAGTTTGCTCAATACTAGGGATGCTCAGGCCTCCATAGAGCTGGCTCCTATGGTGGAAACCATTATAGAAACCGATGATGTGAATGGCATTTCCTGAGCAAATAAGCTGGACATAAAAGGCTACTCTTGCAACTTTGAGATTTCTGGTTTCCTAAAAAGTTTGTTTTAATTTAAATTTCATTTGTAGGTGGTGTTACATAAGTGTGATCAATCACTACTTATTTTTGTGGTAGTTTTTTGATATTTGGAAATTGAACCTTCTATACTGTTTTCCTCTTTGAGGTAATTGAAATCACCCATTATACTTGTTATGTCCATGGCTGGCCAGGGCATGGCATATGTGGCCACTTTGGCTACTATGTGTGAATCTTCATGTCTGCTTGCTTTTTAGCTGCAATCCTTGTCTTACATCTGTGCCAAACATTTAGGCAGCCTTTCCACTAACTTTTGTGAGAGCAAGTTGTTTTTCAACTTGCATTATATCTCCTGAACTGTTTCATGTCTTGCTGGGGAAGGTCCAAGGAAGGTTTCTCATGGTACTGCAGTTAGGGAGGGTTTGAGCACATTCCATCTGTGATAAGGGAGACACTTGTTGTCATTGCAGAAGCAGCAGTGTCTGTGAGAAAGAGACAGCCTGGTAAAATTCAGCACTTTCTGTGCTATATAAGACTGAGGGTCACATCTTAGAATTTTGAATTCAGCCGCGGCCCTGGGAACTGTGTACTGTACCGACCTATTGATCGCTCTAATTTCTGATCAGGATCAGGCGGAACGTGGCAGACATGGTGATGATTTCTATTTTGTATATATAGATATCCTCTGCTTCTATCTTGTATATTATCTGATATTATCTGCACTATTTGGTGATTATCTGATGTTTATGCAATAAAGGCTCAAAAATCAAAAAATAGTGCACCAAAATTCAAATACTAATCAGTGAAGTTTAAATTAGCCACCAGATAATGAAAGTATATAGAAAACTATGCACTTGTTCCTCAGTTTGCCACACTGTAATAACGTATGGTAGCTGTCCTCATGGGAACTTTATAACGTGTGTAGTTTTCATTATTTTTATGCTTTTCTTTCTTTTTTATTTTATTTTTTTACTTTTTCATCTTATTCAGTAACTTATAGTTTATAAATTATAAAGTACTTGTGCCTAGTATATTAGCATTTATAGCAAAAGTAGCGATGATAGTAACCACTTAGCTTTTGTCTGACTCTGGGTCTGGCTCAATCCCCACCGACGCGTTTCACGATTTCATCAGGGTCGGGGAAGGAGAACACAGAGCAGTATCTTATCCTAGCAGAACGCTAGATCCATAATTACTTCCGGCTCACTAATTATGGATCTAGCGTTCTGCTAGGATAAGATACTGCTCTGTGTTCTCCTTCCCCGACCCTGATGAAATCGTGAAACGCGTCGGTGGGGATTGAGCCAGACCCAGAGTCAGACAAAAGCTAAGTGGTTACTATCATCGCTACTTTTGCTATAAATGCTAATATACTAGGCACAAGTACTTTATAATTTATAAACTATAAGTTACTGAATAAGATGAAAAAGTAAAAAAAGAAAATAAAAAAGAAAGAAAAGCATAAAAATAATGAAAACTACACACGTTATAAAGTTCCCATGAGGACAGCTACCATACGTTATTACAGTGTGGCAAACTGAGGAACAAGTGCATAGTTTTCTATATACTTTCATTATCTGGTGGCTAATTTAAACTTCACTGATTAGTATGCAATAAAGGATCATATTACTCTGATGCTTTCCTTGGAGGTTACTTTTACACACCCTTGTTAAGATAGAACATAAAAACATAAGAATTGCTGCTGCTGGGTCAGACCAGTGGTCCATCATGCACAGCAGTCCACTCACGCGGCGGCCCTCTGGTCAAAGACCAGAACCCTAACTGAGATTAGCCCTACCAGCGTTCCAGCTTTCTACCACTCTTTGTTGTCCAATTTGCCAGCTTTCCTAGTTTTCTGTAAACATTTCTTTATTTGGGTGCACAGCGGCATTCAGAGGCCTATAAAGTCCCTGGATACATTAAAAAAAATAGGTTTGTTTATCGGCACTTGGATGACCTGTCTTTTAGATTGTGTTTAAGTTTTGATTATGAGCCCCATAATATACAGTGTACAGGTTACAATTTGCCATAGTTATCCTTAGAGTGCAAATTTTCCAGTTCAAGTTTTATCTTAACTTCACACACATAGACAGTTTATAAGTTAGACTTGCCATAGTTATAGTGCAAGATTTTTCTATACAAGTTTTCCTAACGTGACACATACCGGGATCTGGTACCAATATACATTTCATTGTAATTCATCTGTCATGGGCAGGGGAGTTAGGTGAAGAGGTGCAGTGTGTTTTTATTGCTTTCCTAAAGTTGAGGAGTCGTTCAAGGGATCTGATACGCTGGGGCAGTCGACTCCAGTGGCTTGGTATGAAGTAGGAGTAGGAACATCGTTGATGGTTTGCAGTTGAAGGGCATGACCAGGGGACATTTTGAGGAGGCATATTTCGTCCTGGGAGTGGAGGGACCTGCTCAGCACATATGGAGGAAGTTTAGCCATCACGAAGCCCGGCACCATGTCATGCAAGGATTCCAATGCTAGCATCAGGCCCTTGAAGACACAACGTTTGGCTACAGGCAGCCAGTGAGACGACACTAGAGCCCAGGAGATAGGGTCGTGGTCACGGAAGAACCTTGATCTGGTCCAGTGGACTCTTGCAAAGGCCCCGTATGAGTTTTGTGGAGGAGGTGTTCCTGTTAGATTTGCCAGTTAAGGCAGTTTTCTTAGTGGCTGAGATGTCGGTGAGAAGAGTGTTGGCGCTGCAGGCTCTGTCCTTCAGGGAATCCTTCCTTCTAAATGAAAAGCCCCACAAAGATGCAAATATACTTTAATTAGTCAACAAATGGCTTATCTGAATATGCTGATATTCTTTGGTGATTATAAGATCAGCGAGGAAGGAACTTGCTTCACTGGCCAGGCTGTAACTGTTCCAACTCTTGTAGTGCTGGAGATACATAGTTTGTCCAACCGTTGTGGACCTAGGGTAGTAGGTGTGCATTAGAGAATGACACGGTGACAAAATTAATCACCGTTCCCGTCCCCACGGATAACCGCGGGAAAGAATCCCATGTCATTTTCTAGTGTCTATTTCAACCTCAGTCCTTCTACACCAGCATTCTTCAAAGCAAAGCTTGTGGGTCAGTGGTTGTGGCCATTCATACTCTGATTCTTATGTGAGCCAAGGATAATGAAGCCATTGTGACATCACTGATGTGATTGGCTCTTAGGCACTGGTGGAATGAGGCATTATGACATCACAATATCTGCTCTGGATCCCAGAGACTGTCATTCTGTAGTGTCTATTTCAATCTCAATCCTTCTACACGAGTATTCTTCAAAGCAAAGCTTGCGGATCAGTGGTTGTGCCCAATTATACTCTGATTCTTCCCTCTCTCCTTAAAGAATGACATGAAGATGGTTTCCCGCGGTTATCCGTGGGGACGGGAACGGTGATGAATTTTGTCACCGTGTCATTCTCTAGTGTGCATTTTTTTCCAACTTGCCTAACAGGTATTCATTACTTTTTCCTATGTAATCTAGCACCTGTGCATTGTTCTTACATTCCTATTAAGTTATCTGCTGCTAAATAAACTACTGTGTTATTATTTTTATAATACTTGAGCCTTGTGTCTGTTACTTGACAGTACAATTTGGGTTGCGAGCTTGGATCTAGGATTCATGGGACACGCGATACTGCCTAAATTTCATAAGTGCTAAACATAACATAGTGGAAAATTTGACTTACAAAGAGCGACTCAGGAAGCTGGGGCTGTTTACCCTTGAGAAGAGAAGACTAAGAGGAGATTTGATAGAGACTTTTAAAATATTAAAAGGATTTGATAAAATAGACCAAAAAGAAGCATTACTGAAATATTCTGATGTGACGAGGACAAGAGGACATAGACTGAAACTCAGTGGCAGCAGGTTTAGGACAAATGTCAGGAAGTTCTGTTTCACACAGCGCGTGGTGGGTGCTTGGAATGCACTCCCGGAGGAGGTTGTGGAGGAGACTACTGTTCTAGGATTCAAACGCAAGTTGGATGCCCACCTTCTTGCATATCATATTGAGAGATACGGTAAATCCGGGTCTCCAAAAAGGAGTACCTAAATGGGCCGCCACGTGTGCGGACTAGATGGACCTCGGTCTGATCCGGTGAGGGCTTTTCTTATGTTCTTATGCATGACCCTACCTGCACTGTCTTCTGGGAGGCATATAATCTGTTTAGCCCCCACAGCTGTTACTGCATGTTATCTGAATGTTAATGCATGACCTGCAATAAAAAAAACCAGATGGAACATCCCACCTTGATGCAGTGTTAGTTTTGGGTTTGCCAAGGTGTTAAAATTCTGCATTATAGCATGTCAACCTCAAAACCTAATGCCTTTTGGTAGAAGGGCCTATTAAAGAATGCACTTTAAGATGTGAAAGAGTTGAATATTTTTATGTGAAAGGTCAACTAGTGTGATGACCTCACCTGCTTGCCATACCCCACCCAGATTTGCAGGCTAAAAAACTGATATTCTTAATTCAGATAAGAACATAAGACTAGCCTTACTGGGTCAGACCAAAGGTCCACCAAGCCCAGAAGCCTGTTCTCATAGTGGCCAATCCAGGTCCCTAGTACCTGGCCAAAACCCAAGGAGTAGCAACATTCCAGCATCTCAAAGAATAGCAAGATTCCAGAACCCCAATGAAAGCAACATTCCAGAGCTGAGATTGTGATGTCATAATGCCTCATTCCACAGTGCCTCAGAGCCAACCTCGTCAGTGATGTTACAATGGCACATGTAAGAGCCTAAGAATAGCCATTCTGGGTCAAACCAATGGTCCATCAGGCCCAGTAGCCCGTTCTCACGGTGGCCAATCCAGGTCACTAATACCTGGCCAAAACCCAAAGAGTAGTAACACTCCCCCCATGTCTTTCTCAATAACAGATGCTATGAGAAGCTATTAAAGTCCTGCAGTAGAAAAGCTGTGCACATTGAAAGAGCATAATTTAATAACCAGTTATGACTCTTAAATTAATGAATAGTCTGTTCTCGGCTTTCCATTTGCACCAGTTGTGCCTTTGCAGACATTCACATCTCCAGTGTCCTGATGATTTGACAGAAATGACCTCAGCAACTGCCTTCTCCAGCTTCGTGTCTGCAGGTTGCTAAGGTAACAAGGAAATTAGATTAATGTTCAAATGTGCAGCGATGAGCAATCTGAATCAAGCGAATTCCTAGCTTATTAAAGTGATAATTAGTTTAGTATGGTAAGCAGGAGAAAATTCCATCCTTATAACGGTGTCAGGTCAAAAGCACGCCGGGACAAAGGCGTGCCCAGACAATTGAGCGCAGCGCGGAGATGCGCGCCACTCAAAATTAATGTTTTTAGGGCTCCGATGGGGGGGCATGGGGGGGAACCCCCCCACTTTACTTAATAGACATCGCGCCGCGTTGTGGGGGGTGTGGGGGTTTGTATCCCCCCACATTTTACTGAAAACTTCACTTCACTTTTTCCCTGTTTTTAGGGAAAAAGTTAAGTTTACAGTAAAATGTGGAGGGTTACAACCCCCCAAACCCCCCATAACGCCGGCGCAATGTCTATTAAGTAAAGTGGGGGGGGGGTTCCCCAACAAAACCCCCCGTCGGAGCCCCTAAAAACAGTAATTTTGAGCGGTGCGCGCCTCCGCGCTGCGCTCAATTGTCTGGGCGTGCCTTTGTCTTTCGCGCCGTTGTCTATGAACCCCTTATAACATTATTTTGTCATACTACATACACAAACCTACACACACACTATCTGGGGAATTCTATAAATGGCGCCTAAAGTTTGGTGTCAACATAGATAGGCACCTAACTTAATTAGTAAATTGGCTTCAATAATGAGCTTTAACAAGCTCATAATTGAAAAAAAATAAAATTTAATTTGGAGCTACGTGATGCTGGGTTCTATGTTAGGAAAAGGACCTAGGTGACATTTTTGAGGATACGTTGAAACCCTCAGCTCAATGTGCGGCGGTGGCTAAGAAAGCAAATAGAATGTAGGAATTATCAGGAAAGGAATGGAAAACAAAGATGAGAATATGATCATGCTCTTGTATCGCTGTATGGTACGGCCGCAACTTGAATACTGTGCGCAGTTCTGGAATACAGTGGAATTAGAAAAGGTACAGAGAAGGGTGACGAAAATGATAAAAGGTATGGGACGACTTCCCTATGAGGAAAGACTAAAGTGGCCAGGACTCTTCAGCTCAGAGAAGAGACGGCTCAGGGGTGACATCATCCTGCATTCCTCATCCTACTTTAATTTTAGAAAATCAGTAAAAACGAATTTGTTTAATCGATTTGTAACCTAAGAAATTTTTAGTTTTTCACTTCTTCCATTCTGTAAGCTTGTATTCGATGTCTTTGTATGGTACTGATTTCCAGCACCTCTTGTTGTTAACTGCCTCGAACTATCGTGGCTTGTATTCGATGACTTTATACTGTGACCATTTCGCTGATTGTCCAGCACTTCTTGTTGTAAACCGCCTCAAACTATCATGGCTTTGGCGGTATATAAGAATAAAATAATAATAATAATAATTATTATTATTATTATACAATAGAGGTCTATCAAATACGGAGTGGAAAGGGTGGATGTGAATCGCTTGTTCACTCTTTCTAAAAATAGTAGGACTAAGGGACATGCAATGAAGCTACTTAGTAGTAGATTTAAAACAAGTCGGAAAAAATATTTCTTCACACAATGTGTAATCAAACTCTGGAATTCATTGCCTGAGAATGTGGTGAAATCAGTTAGCTTAGTGATGTTTAAGAAAGGTTTGGATAATTTCCTGAAAGAGAAGTCCATAGGCCATTATTGAGATGGCTTGGGGAAATCCACTACTTATTCCTAGGATAAGCAGCATAAAATCTGTTTTACTACTTGGGTTCTAGCTAGGAACTTGGGACCTGGATTGGCCACTGTTGGAACAGGATACTGGGCTTGATGACCCTTCGGTCTGTCCAAGTATGGTAATTCTTATGTTCTTATGTACTAACTTAGTTCAGGTCATCCCAGTGCCTACCTTTGGGTACCATTTATTGAATTCCTCCTTAAGGGATCTTTTACTAACGTTTACTGCTCATTAAAGGAGTTAGCATGTGCTAAATTAGTTCTGAATTAGTTCTGAAAGAACTAAGACAAGAAATAGCGGGCACAATCCAGCATGTTTGCAACCTATCCTTGAAAACTGGAGAGGTACCAGAGGACTGGAAATTGGCGAATGTCACACCTATCTTCAAGAAGGGATCGAGGGGTGACCCCGGGAACTACAGGCCGGTAAGCCTGACTTCAATTATAGGGAAGATGGTGGAAGCTATGATCAAGGACGGTATTTGCGAGCACATCGAGAGACATGGCCTACTGAGAACAAGCCAGCATGGATTCTGTAAGGGAAGGTCATGCTTAACGAACCTTCTGTACTTCTTTGAGGGAATAAGCAGTCGGGTGGACAATGGGGAACCTATAGACATCATTTACCTTGATTTTCAAAAGGCTTTCGACAAGGTGCCACATGAAAGGCTGCTTAGGAAGCTGTGGAACCACGGGGTGGGAAGGGATGTGCACAGATGGATCGAGCACTGGTTGTCGGGTAGACTGCAGAGGGTCGGAGTAAAGGGACAATACTCTGACTGGCGGGGAGTCACGAGCGGTGTGCCACAGGGATCGGTGCTGGGGCCGTTACTCTTCAACATATTTATCAATGACCTGGAAAAGGAGGCAAAGTGCGAGGTTATAAAATTTGCAGACGATACCAAACTGTGCGGCAAAGTTAGGTCCAGGGAGGAGTGTGAGGACCTGCAAAGGGACCTGGACAAGCTGGAAGACTGGGCAAACATATGGCAAATGAGCTTTAACGTGGAAAAATGCAAGGTCATGCATATAGGGAAAAAGAACCCGTTGTTCAACTACAAATTGGGGGGGGCAATGTTGGGAGACAGCAGTCTTGAGAGAGACTTGGGTGTGCTGGTGGATGCATCACTGAAGCCATCTGCACAGTGCGCAGCAGCCTCGAAAAAAGCCAACAGAATGCTGGGCATCATAAAGAGGGGCATAACAACCAGGACGCGGGAAGTCATCATGCCATTGTATCGAGCGATGGTGCGTCCACATCTGGAATACTGTGTTCAATATTGGTCGCCGTACCTCAAGAAGGACATGGCGGTACTTGAGAGAGTCCAAAGGAGAGCAACGAAGCTGGTAAGAGGGCTGGAACACTGCCCATACGCCGAGAGGTTGGATAGGCTGGGGCTCTTCTCTCTGGAAAAAAGGAGGCTCAGGGGAGATATGATAGAGACCTTCAAGATCATGAGGGGCATAGAGAGGGTGGATAGGGACAGATTCTTCAGGCTGAAGGGGTCAACAGGCACAAGGGGGCATTCGGAGAAACTGAAGGGAGATAGGTTCAGAACAAATGCAAGGAAGTTTTTTTTCACCCAAAGGGTCGTGGACACTTGGAATGCGCTACCGGAGGAAGTGATCAGGCAGAGTACGGTACAAGGATTCAAACAGGGATTGGACGGATTCCTGAGGGATAGGGGGATCGTGGGATACTGAGAGAGGTGCTGAGATGTAACACAGGTATAGAAAGCTAACCAGGTAATAAGTATAGAAATCCAACCAGGTCGTGCATGTGCAAGACCGGAGGGTTAGGACTTCGATGGGAAGATAGGACTCAACGGGAAACCAAGGTGGCAAGGGGGCCCCTTCTGGTGACTCAGACAGGCCGTGACCTGTTCGGGCCGCCGCGGGAGCGGACTGCTGGGCGGGATGGACCTATGGTCTGACCCGGCGGAGGCACTGCTTATGTTCTTATGTTCTTAAATGCTGCGAGTCCCAATTTATATCTAAGTGCCCCTGAATCTATAAAAGATGCCATAAAATTAGGTGCATAGTTTGGCGCACCCAGTCAATCTAGGCGCTTAACTTAATTATTTGAAAGAGCCTTAATCAAAATTGCAATTAAATAGCAATGGAGGCTCGTGTTTTGTTTAAGTTGGGTTGTTTTTGCTATAATGTGTGGTACTGCTCCGTTGACATGGAGAACCCAATCCCCTTTCTCCTTCCCCCCTTTTAAAGGAACTAAACGCAAAAAGATGTATGACAACTTACTTGCAACACATGCAGCTAAATTGGACCCCTCCATCACCAACCTACTGACAGCATCAACTGACCTCAAGGCTTTCCGCAAAGAAATCAAGACCCTACTGTTCAAGAAATTCACCCAAACGTCCTAATCCCTTCCTTTTCCCCTCTCTCCCCCTCTTAGAATCTACTCATCAAAATTGCTTTCGACCTTACGCCTTAATTGTAATTTGTATTTCTCTTCCTGGAAATGTCCAGTTATCGTTCTGATGTAATCCGCTTAGAACTGAAAGGTACAGGCGGAATATAAGCCAGTAATGTAATGTAATGTAATAGATATCTCCCTAGTCATCGTAGAAACATTTCAGAACTCAACTGAAAACTTATCTCTTCTCAAAATACTTGGTCAAATAATTTCTTTTGTCATCCTTAAATTGTCTTTTGTAAACCGCGTAGAACTTATGGTTACGCGGTTAAGAAATACGATGTTATGTTATGCTAATTAGATGGTAGGCGCCTGCCAATTTGAGGTAGGATTCTACTCCAATGTACCTACCATAAAGTAGGCATGGTTAGGTGTGGATTGTGGGTGGATCTTGCCCGCGTTTTGACTTACGCACCAGTAGGTGCCTAACTTAGGTACACTCATGCCAAGAACAACACCCTGGCATAAATAGTGCGCCTAAGGTTTCAATGCCTACTGGTGCCCGGGTACACTTTAGGTGCCACTAGATTCTATATTTAGCGCCTAACTTATGATTAACACTTGCGCTATGTTATCATTCCAGGCAGCCAAACTAAACACGTGGCTCGTAAAACCCATACTCGAGGCCACTTCTTACACTGACTTCAGAAAATCGCTGAAGACCCGTCTCTTTAACAAATTTGGTTCATAGACAAAACCACCGAAGACAAAGGCGCGTACCGACAACTAGGGCAAGACGGAAGCGTGCACCGAAGAAAAAGAGTGTTTTTAGGGGCTCCGATGGGGGTTTTTGTTGAGGAACCCCCCCACTTTACTTAATACAGATTGCGGCGGCGTTATAGGGGATTTGGGGGGTTGTACTCATTATACTGTAAACTTAACTGTTTCCCCCAACCCCCCCAAACCCCCCCCACGCCCCCACAATGCGGCGCGATCTGTATAAAGTAAAGTGGGGGAGTTCCCCTCCACACCCCCCATCGGAGCCCTTTAAAACAGTCATTTTCTTCGGTGCGCGCCTCCGCGTTGCGCTCAGTTGTCTGCGCGCGCCTTTGTCCCGGTGCGCTTTTGACCTGACACCACAAATTCTAATCCCAATTCTTGTCCATCCCCCTCAGCTATCCTCATCCCAATCCCCAATTCTCTTGATTTTAGATTAACTCATGCTCTTCCCATTTGTAATTGTATTCCACCCAAATTGTTCTCCCCAGCACCCCAATCTCTGACTAGATACTTCCTTTTGATTCAAACCAACCTGGTTCTCTTCCATTTGTAATTTGTATCCCAGAAAGTACTTTTTTCTTTTCCCCTTACATCTCATACCCTCATTGTATGTATCTTGTTGTAAACCGCTTTGAACTTATGGTATAGCGGTATATAAGAAATAAAATTATTATTATTATAAATTATTATTTAGCACACTTCGATGTCATTAGCATATGCTAAGCTTTAGTACAAGGCACCTAATACACCAACTCTATGGAACGCCATCCTACGTCAACTCCGCCAAGAAAATTCATTTGATAAATTCAAGACCAAACTAAAATCCTTCTTATTCCAAGATGCATACCATAGCGTTTAATAATCTCCTTTTCTAACAGCATAGTAGTATATACACCGAACTGCTTTTAAGAAGCGATCCCCCTCCCTGATTTTTTTTTCCACCCCTCCCCTCTTCCCTCACTTAATTTTTTAATTTGTTTTGATGATGTAATTATAAACTTTCCCTCCCTTTTCACCCTCAAACTCGTGTTCGTAATTGTATTTTGTCTATTTAATGTTCACTTTTCCTTTCCCTAACCCCCTTCTAAAATGTATTTTAAATATTTTTAGCTATGTAAACTGGCCAGATATATGTTGATGGTCGGTATATTAAAATGTAAATAAAGTTGAAACTTGGATTAATAGAACAACAGCAAAACTTTCCAAAACAGTCTGTGAATCTAATTTGTGACCATATTTGGGAAAAGGTGATCAAAATCACCGAAAAAACACCCCCCAAGGCTTGAATGAATTCTGCTAAAGCAACAGCAGTCCAAAACCCCATCCTTTTATGTGAAAAAAACCGAAAAAAGTTTCAATTCAAAATGTAATTTTTGAAGACTGCTTAGGGACTCATGCCATTAAAAACTGGCCAGTCCCAACATTTTGGATCTGTAGTTTTACTTATCTTTTCCCAGAGACAGTCACATTTACTAGCAGAACTTTTCCACAAGTATATGAAAAAAATTAAATCTACTGATATACATAGTAACATAGTAGATGACGGCAGATAAAGACCCGAATGGTCCATCCAGTCTGCCCAACCTGATTCAATTTAAATTTTTTAATTTTTTCTTCTTAGCTATTTCTGGGCGAGAATCCAAAGCTTTACCCGGTACTGTGCTTGGGTTCCTACTGCCGAAATCTCTGTTAATACTTACTCCAGCCCATCTACACCCTCCCAGCCATTGAAGCCCTCCCCAGCCCATCCTCCACCAAACGGCCATACACAGACACAGACCGTGCAAGTCTGCCCAGTACTGGCCTTAGTTCAATAGTTGGGTTAATTGAGAGCTCTTTTTATTAAGGTGCGCTAATGGATTTAACACACACTAATGATTAGTGCACGCTAAATATCAAGAAGCTTGACAAAGTTATTTCATATTGTACACTTCTGGTAACATTTGTCTTTCAACAAAACAAAGAGGCACTTCTTAGGCTATTTTTTAGGCTTAAAGAAGTGACCTTAATGGATTCCGAGTTCTCCATGTTCCCAGATGTTTCAAAGTTAACCCAGTCCAGAAGGAGAGGGTTCCTGCAATTGAGACAATCCGTACTTTCTTTGGGGGCTAAATTTCAGCTTAGGTATCCTTTTAGATCAACATTCATATATTTTTTTTCGACCCCCCTCTCAGCTACGTTTTTTTTCCAGTGCCTCCACAGTGACGTAGGTCTTATTGATTCATGTAGAAGATGTAACACTACACGAATGATTTTTTTCTTTATCCTTGTTAATATCAGATCCCATGATCATGTGAATTGTCTCTCCTAGATTGTGGGCTTTATTTGAGAGGTTGGTAATGCTATATTGTTTCATTTGACCTATTAGGTTAATTTTTATTTTGTTTTTTTCCTTTTTAATAAATGCCCAATCGTCACCATGCTCTAAATCCATTAGCGCACAATAGTAAAAGGACCTCTAAATGGCAATAGTGAGGAAAGGGAAAAGGAGTTGATATACCGCCTTTCTATGGTTACAATCAGAACAGTTTATATATATGGGCACCATCTTGATAAGGGCGTCAGCACCCCTCCTCCTCTCTGCCCCCCCCTGCTCCTTCCCACTCCTCCCCCCGCTTTGTGCGCACTTTCACTTCACCCCCCCCCAGCATACCTCTATCTCTTCACTGGATGAGCAGCAACTCCAGCCTGCTGCCTCGCGCCAGCATCGGCTCTCCTTCTGATGTCACTTCCAGCGCCCTGCCTCCTTAATTGAGGCCATGTTCTCATTTTGAGATGTCCTGCTAAAAGTAAGATTAAATATCATGGTGCCAAGAGTATGTCTTTTTGGATCATCATCATCTGCTAAAATGTTGGCCGTACAAAGACGCATTAGAAACACGAAACTTTCACGAGGCCAACACACTTTTAGGGCTCCTTTTACGAAGGCGCGTTAGGGCCTTAACACTCGGAATAGCGCGCACTATAAACGCTAGCATACCTTTGTAAAAGGAGCTCTTAATGAAAAAGATATACCCCTCTCCCTTTTTGGTTTTTACCTGTTATGTCTTTCTTTTCTTTGTGTTTAAATCTTTATTGATTTTCAAACTTTGATAGTGCGATACAATTGGTAAATCATAAATACTGCATAAAATGCACTAACTATACATTTATTAAACATTTACTCCCATCCTCATCTTAATTATTAATACAATAATACATATGATGTGATTTCAATATTATAATTAAATAATTTAACTCCTCAACGTACATTCCCCTTCCCCCACCCACCCTCCCTGGATGTGTAAAGAAATCTAATGAAAAGCGGAGAAACATGATCCTTACTGTAATGCAACAAAAGTAGTCAGTGGACTCCATACATCATTAAAGGACTTACTAGTCCCCAAATGTTCCGCCATCATTCTTTCATACTTATATGTGGTACACACATTTACCCACCAAAAAGTATAATTAATCCTGTCATGGTTCTTCCAATTATATATCCATAATTATCTTTCTTTTCTTTAATTAATTGTAGTTCCACCCATTTTCCTTCTGCATTGGTCTGTTTTTGTCCACGTCTCGCTGTAACCTGAATGCGGTTGGTTTTCCCTATTTTTTTAAATTGTGCATCGTTTTGAATCATGATATTGCAATTTAATCAAATTTTTAATTAAACTTGAAACTTGGGGCTCCTGGAGGCCGCATTATCAAAAAGATGTGCGGAGAGTTGAGTCGGTTCAGCGAATGGCCACCAGGATGGTCTCAGGACTCAAGGATCTCCCGTATGAGGAACGACTGGGTAAGTTGCAGCTGTACTCGCTCGAGGAACGCAGAGAGAGGGGAGACATGATCGAGACGTTCAAATATGTCATGGGCCGTATCGAGGTGGAAGAGGATCTCTTTTTCCTTAAAGGACCCACGGCAACAAGAGGGCGACACCAGAAAATATTTCTTCACCGAAAGGGTGGTTGACCGCTGGAATAATCTTCCACAACAGGTAATTGAGGCCAGCAGCGTGCCAGATTTTAAGAAAAGATGGGATTGGCATGTGGGATCTCTTCATGGAGGTAGTTAGGGGGTGGGCCATTAGGGTGGGCAGACTAGATGGGCCGTGGCACTTTTCTGCCGTCATGTTCTATGTTTCTATGTTTTACGAAGGCGCGTTAGGGCCTTAACGTGCGGAATAGCGCACACTACATTGCCCCGTGTGCTAGCCACTACCGCCTCCTTTTGAGCAGGCGGTAGATTTTCAGCTAGCGCGCACTAATCCGGTGCAAGCGCTAAAATGCTTAGCACACCTTCGTAAAAGGAGCCCTAGATGTCTAAAAAGGTTTCTTGTCCCAGTAGAAAATGTGTCCCGCCCTTGACTGAGATCTGTTCCTTCAGGAGATGAATCCTAAAGCTGGAATGCCATAGAATTTAATTTCTATTTTTGTCTTATATTTTCCCTGTTCTTTTGGGATGGTGGATGACAGGATTTTCATACATTATGCTTGTCTATTATTTAGAATAATTGTGTGATTGCTTCCTTTTGCTTTCTTTTTTTGTTTTGGTTTTGCATCTGGTTGAGGATCACTTTCTCTGTCTGATAAACTGGGCTGTAGTTATTTTATTCTATGACATGACTGTATACATCTTATAATCTTTTTTCTATGTGCACTAATTTGTATAAGCTACCATATTTTTTTGTGCTGGATCAAGGCTCTACATCCCCTAAATAATGCTGCTGGTACTACAGAGCCCAGAAAGCTCTTTGGAAAGATTGAGGGGTCAGGAAAAGAACGCACGGGGACGGGAAAATGAGTTTCCGCAGGAACAGGGAAAAATTTGTCCCCCGTGCCATTCTCTAAGCTGCCATACAATGAAGACCTCAGCACTTAATTATCCTATTTCCTGAATGAAGACTATTAACATAAATCAGTCCGTGTATGCAAGATGTTATCTCACAAATCTGCCTAACTCCATTCAAAAGTCCTTAGTTCAAAGTTTTGTAGTTTTCATAGGTCCTCAGAGGGCCACCACGCACTCAAATATGTTTCATAGTGCGGGGCTTTATGCACCCTTTCGTCACCGGACCTGTATTTTAAATAGTATTTTAAGTTGTGTATAACATACGTCTTAATATCGTGACTAAAGTATAAATATACTAAAAGTACTTAGCTTTTTGATTGACGCTAGTTGGGAGGGTAGAAACATAAATATCCAACATGTTTCGCCCGTATGTCTCACAGGGCTTTATCAAGGCTCCCTCTCCCTAAAAAAGTTATAAATATATAAAGTCATATACAAGTTTCCTAAGTATTTATACCTTAACCATATAACCTATATTCATCATTCCTGTGTATATTTAGAACTATTAGTTTCTTACCGTTCAATAACCACTTTCACCAACCACTGCGTCACCGACGAAATGGCGGTCACGTACTTGGTCAGCTGTTATATACGCTTCCACGACGACGACGTCCCTTATTCTAGGGGACGTCATTGTGTGACGTAAATTTACCTTATAACGTTACTTTAATGATATTTACTGGTTTATTATACTAAACAATGACAACAATCAGCCCCGGGAATTAACTCATATTAATGAAGTCCATTCTAGTTCGTTGTTTAATCCCTTAGGAACCACCGTATTCAAGCGGTAGATCCACCTTTGTTCAGAAAAGTTTAGCCTCCTTTCCCAATCACCCTCCCACTCTTCTTCATTCATAGATTCGATCACTCTCCATTGTAGATGTTTAATATCATGGCCCTTATCAAGCCAATGCTGTACTATTGGGGCCTGTAACGTCCCAGTATTAATGCGGGATTTGTGTTCGTTTAACCTTATATTAATCGCTCGCTTGGTCCGGCCCACATACACAAGATCACATGGGCATACTATAATGTAAACCACCCTAGTGGTCCTACAGTTCGTATTTGACCTGGCTTTAACTACATACCCTGATTGGGGATCAGTCCATTGCATCCCTTCTAACGTAAGGTCACACCATTGACAATGGTGACATTTCCTATGCTCTGCTTGTTCTAATGGCCGTACTACTTTTCTCAAGGTCTGTCCAATGGTCTTACCCCTCCGATAAGAGAAGAGGGGCTGCTCAGAAAAGATCTCATGTAGGCTTAATATATGCCAGTGTTGTTTAATCAGGGACACCAATACCCCTGATGCTTTGGAAAAAGGGAGGACACAAATCATTCTCCCATCCTCTAGGTCACTACGGGGTTTCTCCATTAGTAGTAACTCCCTGGGGGCATATCGTGCCCTAAGATAGGCTCGCTTAATAGAATTTTTAGGGTATCCTCTCTCCAAAAATCGTTGGCCCAAGTCTTTTGCTACTCTTTTAAATTCCTCCAAGGAGGAACATACTCTCCGTACTCGCAAATACTGGCTAATGGGTAAACTAAATTTCAGTTGGTAAGGGTGGTAACTATCAAAGTGAAGCAAGGTGTTGCGGGCCACCGGTTTCCTGTACAAAGTCGTTTCCATCCTAAACTGATCCTTACTTATCAGTATGTCTAAAAATTCAATCTGTGTTTTACTGAAATGGGGAACAAACTGTAGGTTAGGATTAAGAGTGTTTATCCAAACACAAAATTCTCCCAGGCTCTCCTCGGTGCCCTCCCAAAGAAAAAAGATGTCGTCTAAAAAACGTTTCCATAGGGGGATGTTTTGGAAGGGTTCAGATGGATATATTAACTCCTTCTCAAACTTCCCCATATAGAGTGTCGCAATAGAGGGTGCTAAACTTTTCTGAACAAAGGTGAACATCTTGCATACACGGACTGATTCTCTAAGCTGCAGCATACTATTTACATTGTGCTGCTTTACATGCATTTATATATTTTGCATCTCATTATCGTTAACACAAGGTGCCTTAATTATCTCTGCATCAGGGTTCTTTAACACGAGTTCAGGGCCAAATAATGTGGGTTAATGCCCTAATACAGCTGGATAACCCCCCCCCCCCCAAGTGGAAACTAATGCATCAGAGCTGTGTAAATGAGCCATGCATTTTTTGAACAGGAGTGTTAAGGGACTGAGAGCAAGACTTTTTCTTCTGTTCTACATTTCACCATACTTCCCCCACAAATGTATAACATTTTGCCATTTTTTTTAATGCAGTAAATGGACATGTTTTTCTTGCACAGAAATAATGGCTTGTCACATTTCTGCTACTACTCCTATGGATTTATTCAATTCAAAGTATTTATTGAAATGAAGTTATGGAGATTTACACTAACCCTCTCTTTTACAAAGCTGCGCTAAGCTTTTTAGCGTGCACGAAATATCGCACGTTAAAACACACGCTAAATGCTAACGCATGCATGTTATCCTATGGACGCGTTAGCGGTTGGCGCAGGCGTTGATTTAGCGCAGGCTAAACGCGCACTAAAACGCTTAGCGCACCTTTGTAAAAGAGGGCCTAAGGAGCCGTTATACTTCATTGCCCTATGGTTTTGCGCTTACACGTCTTAACACCAAAAATGAACAGGCCTTAAGAGCAAAGGCTCCTTGCTAATTTGGGGGGCATGCCTAACACATCCTCTGCAATTACTTCACTGATATGCTCATTACCATGTGTTAAGACTGCTCACAATTAGCATAAATCCTTAGAGCCTCCAATAGCATGCTGTAGAACTCTTACTTCAATCAAACAGATGTAACTGAAGTCCCTCCCATTCGAAATCACATTCACATAATAACCCATTGAAACTGCAGCAAGCAAATATTTTTGAGAGGAAAAGGGTCTCAGAAAAAGGGTCTGACTGCCCAAGTTAGATTGTAAGCTCTTCCGAGAAGGGACCGTCTATAAATGTCAAAATGTGCAGCGCCATATAAGTGATAAGCAGTAGTAAAACCTGGCTTTTCTCAAAAATGTAACACTCCCCCCTCTTTTGATATCCTAGTCCTTTGATATCTTAGTCCTCCAAACCCTCTTCTTTCCTCCTATCCTCTTCCTTTCCTCGAAGTTCCTTTTTCATCTCAATTCCTGTAAACCGTGCCGAGCTCTACGACTGTGGAGATGATGCAGTATATAAACCTAAGGTTTAGTTTAGTAGAAACTTGCTCAAAACCAATTAAATTCAAAAAGGGTGAAGAGGCTGCAAAACAAACCCGCCAGGATGTTTAAAAAAAAAAATATGCCCAATTGGGTGGGAAAAGCGCGCAGCTGACGAGGGGTAGCTGGGGCAGAGGAGGACATGATGTAATTCATTTAATCCATTTTTCTAGTTAATTTTAAAGCTATGTCACAGAAAGTGAATTGAATGGTATCAAATTGAAAAATTGATTCAATTGGCAGAGTCAAATCAAGTCGAAAAAGTTTTTCCTCAATTGGACAGCTCCACCGGTCGCCCAGTCAAAGAATTTGATCATATTTGACAAGATCTGCCTCTGGTGAATCCATGTTGCCTCGGGTCCTGTAGTCCATTGGATTCCAGAAACTTCACTATTCTCTGTTTTAAAAGCATTTCTTTGGGGGCTCCAGTGCTTCTACTGCATTGACTCCATTTTGGACTCAGGATCTCTTTGATAGAACCCAAGTCTCATCTCCAGTCACCAAATGATGAAAACCCCTTCTTATTAGCTGTCCTTCCCAAACTGAGTTTGCTCCCAATTAAAGGGAGCAAACTCTTATGGCAACTCTTATGTTACATTACATTACATTAGAGATTTCTATTCCGCCATTGCCTTGCGGTTCAAGGCGGATTACAAAAGAATTACAAAAAAAACGTATTACATGAAGAAGATATCTGGTAATTTCTAGTGGAGATAAGGAGTAGATGAGGTTGCTTTGGGGAATTGGGAAGGTATTGGGAAGTGGGAAGGAGCTAGCAGTATTAAGTAAGTACAGGCAGTCCCTGAGTTACAACTCATATTTAAGAATGCGGTTGCGGCTTCATTTGATTTCACTAAGCAGTATTTCCAGTAGCATAGACTTCTACACATCTCCTGTAGCAGATTCAGGCATAATGCATGGCCACACTAAGAACAGTGTGTGGCTGTGCATACTGTACCTTAGAGGGAACACGGGTAGGGACAATTGGCCCTTTTGTCATCTGGGAGCAGAGGTAAGCAGCAAGAATCTTAAAATCTACAAGTTCTGAGTTGCATACAAATCCGACTTAAGAAAGGCTTTAAAAATGTAACTTGTTCCTAACCCGGGGACTGCCTGTATACTCTTCAAACTCCATCACTCTTCAGTTTCGTGATCTCACCTTGATTCAGAGTCATAGATGGGGGGAGGAGAGGTGCAAGGGGGAGCAGCTGCTCTCCCAAACAGCACCACCCCCTTTTTTACAAAACGTTTGCTTCTCCTGATGTTAAAACCTGTCTTGATTCGGTAAATTATGAGCTGTATGCATGTATTACCGAACAAAGAAATTATCCTATGGATAACAGATGTTCATGCTTTAAATATTATTTATACAGTACCTCCAGGTAATCACTGATTAATGAAACAGCATCCTACAAGATCCTGGGAATAGTCTGATCCGACATCTTTCTGCCTGCTTCTATAATAAAACTATAAGCTTTGTTTGGGTAATTTTTTGACCTCTAGGAATTATTTGGTTTTACATTCTATCAGGTCACAAGTACCTGGCAGAATCCCAAATAGAAGCAAGGTGCCTCGGGTTTGGTACCTGAAGTTAGACAAAACTTCAGCCCATCTAGCCCAGCAGGAAAATGGCATAGAAACATAGAAACATAGAAAGATGACGGCAGATAAGGGCTATAGCCCATCAAGTCTGCCCACACTATTGACCCACCCTTTTAAGTCTACTGACCCCTTTGATTATAATTATACTGCCATTCTATTGACCCGCTCTTTCAGGTCTATACTCTAGTGACCCTATTCCTTTGCTTGACCCTCGTAGGGATCCCACATAGGTATCCCATTTATTCTTGAAGTCTGGGATGCTGCTGGCTTTGATCACCTGCACTGGAAGCTTGTTCCAATGCTCAATCACTCTTTCCATGAAGAAGTACTTCCTGGTGTCTCCACGAAACTTCCCTCCCCTGAGTTTGAGTGGATGTCCTCTTGTTGTCGAGGGTCCTTTGAGAAGAAAGATATCTTCCACCTCGACACGTCCCGTAATGTACTTAAATGTCTCAATCATGTCTCCCCTCTCCCTACGTTCTTCGAGAGTGTAGAGCTGCAATTTGTTCAGTCTTTCTTCGTACGAGAGACCCTTTAGCCCCGAGACCATCCTGGTGGCCATCCGCTGAATCGACTCAATTCTGAGCACATCTTTACGGTAGTGTGGCCTCCAGAATTGCACACAGTATTCCAGATGAGGTCTCACCATGGCTCTGCACCGCTGCTTTTACATTCCTCTTGGAATTTGCTGATGCTGACAGTTGCAAGTTTCTCACAACTCATCAGTCTTGACAGCATATTAAATTTGAAAAGGTGCATCATTAAAGTGTCCTTCTACTCTGCTGGCCTTGTCATCTTCAAAAGAAAAAGGAGCCCCCTTCCCCCAGGAATAAAGAACTGAGAGAAGAAAATGCTTTAACACTTTGTAGCGTGTTTCCCCGAAAATAAGACAGTGTCATATTAATTTTTGGTCCAAAAAACACATTAGGGCTTATTTATGGGGGATATCTTATTTTTTTCATGTACAACAATCATCTCTCCCTTCCTCACCTCCACCCTAATTCTTCCTCTTTCCTTTCTCCTCCCCCCCCTGCGCAGCATCTTTCTATCCCTCCCTCCCATCCCCCTGTGCACCCACCGTGAAACTGACATACCGTACCTCCGAGGTCTCCAAAAACAGCAGTGGTGGCAGCACTGTGAACAGGCTGCTTTGAGGCTTTCCCCACCAGGGCCTTCCCTCTGCCGAATCACTTGGGGGTCGATCTTAACTAGGGCTTATTTTGGGGGTAGGACTTATATTAGGAGCATCTTTAAAAATCATGCTAGGGCTTATTTTCGGGATCGGTCTTATTTTCAGGGAAACAGGGTATTTTATCTTTTTTTTTTGTACTTTTGTGGCTTTTAATTTTTATTTATTTACATTTTCTATTTTTTTTTAATTTTTATATAAAAGCTGATGCCAGCTGGTCATTGCTTCTGCTCATATCTTTGTGTGCATAGCGTAGGACAAGTTTTAGTGTGGTGTAGTGGTTAGAGCCACAGCATCAGCACCCTGAAGTTGTGGGTTCAAATCCCACACTGCTCCTTGTGACTCTGGGCAAGTCACTTAATCCCCCATTGCCCCAGGTACATTATTAGATAGATTTTGTGAGCCTGCCAGGACAGATAGGGAAACATGCTTGAGTACCTGAATGTACACCACTTAAGTTATAAGTGGTCTATAAATGCTAAAAATAAATAAAACAAGCAAGTCACTCTTAAGACATTTTGGCACAATTATACCAAAAGCTATTACAGAACAATGACTCCAGAATGCAGCAGGAGCTGGAACAAAGCAAGAGTTCTTAAAATGAGTGTAAAAGGAGAAGAGTCAGCAAGATTTCTTCCTTTGGTCCCATTTTGACTTTTTTTTTTTTAAACTTTCCTTCACGTCTTCGTTTTATCTTTTATAATAAACAGAACTTTAGACGTTTCACATCAGAAAGGATGCTTTAGTGTGAGGTATAGCTCTGTGTCACTGCTGGAGACTGGCTCCCTGCAGCTATGAGCACAGCAGAAAACATCTAGCACTAGGCACTAGCTTTTCATTCTAGCAATACCTGTGCTTTTAAGTCAGGCAGAAAGAAAGGGCTCAGAAGCTCCCACACGTAATATAATGAAGGCCTTTTGCTAAACTTCAGTTAGTGCATCTTAACATGGGATTTTCCCGTGAGCTAAACTCATATTTAGCATGCCCTAAAAAGGGACCTTTTAAACTTTTATTTTTTGCGGATCCAGACCTCAGAACTGAAATGCCCTTGTGTCAGTACTTTCAACACCAGAATGGGGCAATAACTGTTATCATAGATCAAAACCTCGTTCAGACAAATTTGTGAGCACATAAATCGCGTGCAATATTGAAGACAAAAAAAGCCACTTCCCGACGGTGGCCAAAATCATTTCACTCAATCATACCCTCACAATAAATTGATAAAGCACTCCCCGATGAAGCCTGAGTGAAACGGTTTTGACCACCGTCGGGAACAGAAAGCTAAGTGGCTTTTTTATATTGCTTATGATTTATGTGCTCAGAGAAATTGTGAAAAATTGCAGGCGGACCTTAGGAAATTGGAAAACTGGGCGTCCAAATGGCAAATTAAATTTAGGGCTCCTTTTACTAAGGTGCGCCTGTGTTTTTAGTGCACGCATAAGATTAGCGCGCGCTATAACGTGCGCTAGCCGAAAAATTACCGCCTACTTAAAAGCATCCACTATCATCTCCTCTCCCTATTGGCTAAGGCTCTTTACACCTGCATTGTGAAGTCATAGAGCATTATTGTTATAGAAACATAGAAACATGATGGCAGATAAAGGTCAAATGGCCCATCCAGTCTGCCCATCCACAGTAACCATTATCTCTTTCTCTCTATAAGAGATCCCACGGGCCTATCCCAGGCCCTCTTGAATTCAGACACAGTCTCTGTTTCCACCACCTCTTCCGGGAGACTGTTCCACGCATCTACCACCCTTTCTGTAAAAAAGTATTTCCTTAGATTACTCCGGAGCTTATCACCTCTTAACTTCATCCTAGGCCCTCTCATTCCAGAGCATCCTTTCAAATGAAAGAGACTCGACTCATGCGCATTTACGCCACGTAGGTATTTAAACGTCTCTATCATATCTTCCCTTTCTCGCTTTTCCTCCAATACATATTGAGATCTTTAAGTCTGTCCCCATACGCCTTATGACGAAGGCAGCACACCATTTTAGTAGCCTTCCTCTGGACCGACTCCATCCTTTTTATATCTTTTTGAAGGTGCGGCCTCCAGAATGGTACACAATATTCTATATATGAGGTCTCACCAGAGTTTTACGCAGGGGCATCAATACCTTGCCATTTTCAGGGCACAGACTGTAGAAGTCTGCCCAGCTTTAGCTTTGTTCTCCAACTACTGAAGCTGTCATCGAAGTGCCACTCCATCCCATCCAAACCTGTCCAACCATGAGCAGTGCAAATCTTAAGTGAATGCCCCTTCTGTGACCATGCCCCCCCCCCTTTTCAGTTGCACGCTATAAGATTTGTGCGTGGATCTTTATTTATTTATTTATTTGAATAGCACTTAGAAAGATACACATGCAACTCCAAAATGTTGCCGATTAACACAAATAATTAATTGTTACCACCCAATCAGGGGTGCCAATTGACTCATTAGCCAATTTAGTTGCATTTCTTTCAGGATGGTGCACAGTTTTGTGCCGAACTCCACAACATCCGTGGAGATGATGCGGTATATAAACTTAAGGTTTAGTTTAGTTTAGTGCGTGGAAATTTATGCGCCATTTATAGTATTTGGGGATATTTGTCACTAATAGACACTATTTTCCAAAGAGAAACACAATGATATTTATTTATTTATTCAATTTTCTATACCGTTCTCCTAGGGACGCTTAGAATAGTTTACATGATTTTATTCAGGTACTCAAGCATTTTTCCCTATGTTTCCTGGTGGGCTCACAATCTATCTAATGTACTTGGGAAAATGGGGGGATTAAGTGACTTGACCAGGGTCACAAGGAGCAGAGTGGTTTGAACCCACAACCTCAGGGTGCTGAGGCTGTAACTTTAAACATTGCACCACTCTAGAAATCAAAATGTAGTAAAAGTGAGCCAACTATAGAACATAAGAATTGCCGCTGCTGGGTCAGACCAGTGGTCCATCATGCTCAGCAGTCCGCTCACGCGGAAGCCCTCTGGTCAAAGACCAGCGCCCTAACTGGGACTAGCTCTATCAGCGTACGTCCTTGTTCAGCAGGAACTTGTCTAACTTTGTCTTGAATCCTTGGAGGATGTTTTCCCCTATGACAGACTCTGGAAGAGCGTTCCAGTTTTCTACCACTCTCTGGGTAAAGAAGAACTTCCTTACGTTTGTACGGAATCTATCCCCTTTCAACTTTAGAGAGTGCCCTCGATCTCCCTACCTTGGAGAGCCAACCTCATCAGTGATGTTACAATGGCTTGATTGCCCTATACTTGGCACATGTAAGAGCATAAGAACAGCCATACTTGGTCAGCCCATTGGTCCATCAAGCCCAGTAGCCCATTCTCACGATGGCCAATCCAGGTCACTAGTACCTGGCCAAAATCCCAAAGAGTAACAAAAGATTCTAGAACCCCAAAGAGTATCAAGATTCCATGCAGAATCTCAAAGAATAGCAACATTCCAGAACCCCAAAGAGTAGCAACATTCCATGCTACCGATCCATGGCAAGCAGTAGCTTCCCCCATGTCTTAATAACAGAACTTGTCCAAACCTTTCTTAAAACCAGCTACGCTATACGCGTTCCAGAGCTTAACTATTCTCTGAGTGGAAAAAAAAAATTCCACCTATTGACTTGTTCTAAGCAGATAACTTTCTGGAGCTCCGGAAAGTTTATCCCTATGAGTTGAGATCATTGAGGAGATTATTCAAATCAGGTTATTCAATGGCCCTTGCTCTGATAGTTGAATTTCTTGGTCTGCTGTTGCCCGTCAGTGGGTGTCAGCATTGGCTTGTTGCCTCGATTTCTATTCTCCCATCTCTTCCAACCCTTCTTATTTATCCTCGGTCCTCCAATATCCCTTCCATGAGACTGAGACGTATGCTTCCAAGAGCAAATGCTATGGATCTGTACCTGAAAAACTTGTTCCATGAAAACTGTACAGTGATTTTTTATGACATTAGCTTTCTGAAAACAGAACAATGGCTCACTGATGGTCTGTACTAATCCATGTTTTCTCCCAGCTAAAAATACTGATTGCTCTCCTCCTAGTACATTCCCAGTCTTGTACTTGAGATCTCTAAACAACTTAGTGGTTAATTTTATAACTGTACACACTTAAAAAATATGTATTTTATATTGTCTGGGTTATTTTATCTGCAGATGCTTGAATGTTAAAAGTATGTATTCAAATGTAAATCTTTTCTCAAACCACCTGCAAACAGTGAGTAAGCTTATCGGTACAATGAGCAGGCAAATATGTCTATTTATATCTATAAGCCATTGCTTTACCTGCTGAAATGCTTTCGAAAATTATCATCTTACTGTAGATACAAAAAAAAAAATAATGCTGACAGAGCGAATGGTTATAGAACAGGAGAATCACCCGAACCGCATTTGATAGAATCCAGCATCACACAAAAAAGGCAGATGAAAACCTGTCATCTTTAATATCTAACTAGAAATACGGCGAAATAGGAAAACAAAAACTCCATCTGGATCTGAATTGTACTAGGCCAGTGGCTGAGGTTTCTGCCTATCGACCATGTGATTAACGACTTCCTAAAGTCAGAGAATTTGTGTGACTCTCGCCTCCAACTCGGATGTTTCTGGTCGGTGCTTCTCCTGGTGACATTGACAGCAGCAGGAAGGTCAAAGTGACAGTGTCTATGGCTCATTGACCTCAGCCAATCTATATAGCTAAGTTGGGAAAATAAGTCATGGTTAGGAGTCCAGAGTCCAGTTTCCTCAGCTGGATTCACAGAACACTACTGGGCCAAAGGTCATGAGGGTGGGGTGGGGTGTGTGTGATTTATTTAGAATTCTCTAACTTTGTTGATTTAACCTGCTGTCAGTCTAAAAATATCTGCTTTGACCTGAACTTGACCTGGTGTTGAGGAGATGGGATTTCATCACCTAAACAGCAGAAACAGAGCTCTTTCATTTGTCACTGCGCCCCTGGCAGTCCTAACCATGGGCGTACGACTGATTGCAGGCTCACGTTTTGCCAAGAGGTTTATTTTTAGGTCGGTGCTTCAAAGACTCTTCCATCACGAGAGCCATAAATCTGCTGGAACAGAGGAGGATTAAATTTACTGTGGTGTTCTAGGAAGATCTGTCAAAGCAGTGCATCAATTCGTCTTATCATTGGCCGCTGCAAGACAAATGCGACTGTCTAGTGCTCTAGCCTTCCCTTGCAGTTATATTGAAATTGCATTTTCAGGTTTCATTTCTCCTACTCTCTGCATGCTTCCACTCAGGTCTTCCTTGTATTTATGTATTTATTGAACATAAGAACATAAGAAGCGCCATCTCCGGATCAGATCTTCGGTCCATCTAGTCCGGCGATCCGCACACGCGGAGGCCCTACCAGGTGTACACCTGGCATAGTTTTTTAGTCACCTATATCCTTCTATGCCTCATAAGAACATAAGACATACGAAGTTGCCTCCGCTGGGTCAGACCAGAGGTCTATCGCACCCAGCAGTCCGCACCCGCGGCAGCCCAGCAGGTCTATGACCTGTCCGGTGTTCCTTGACATAGCCCTATGATCCCCCTTTTTCTTCTATCTATACTCTTCCTAACCTATCTCTACTTTTATCTGTACCCCTCTACTTTTATTTGTTATTAAGAATGGGTAGGGATACCAGATTTTCCCTCAGGAAAATCCCCACCCATGGCCCCGCCCCCAGGCCCGCCCAGTTCCGCCCCCAGCCCCACCCCCAGCCGGCGTCCGCAAATGCACGGACCGCGACGCGACGACGTCACGCGCATGCGCACGTGACATCACCGCGTTGCGTCCACGCATGCGTGGATGCCCCTTCCCGATGCGATTTTGACGGGAAGCTTTTCAAAACCTGGACAAAGTGCCGGGTTTTGAAAAGCCGTCCAGACCCCTGGACATGTCCTCGAAAAGGAGTTCATGTCCGGGGAAATCCGGACGCCTGCTAACCCTAAGAATAGGTAACTTTGGGGTCCTTTAATTAAGGCACGCTAACCGATATAGCGTGCACTAGAGATTAGCACTCGCTACATGCTAAGGCATCCATTATATTTTATTATATTTAGCGCATGCTACTCATTAGCGCGCACTACATCGGTTATCGCTCCTTAATGAAAGGCCCCCTATATCTCCTTTCTTCTCCCTTGAAACCACTTTTGACTGAGCCATGAAAGCAGGAGTTTACTTGCCCCTAAACTGCACAGCTCTGTGCGAGTCTGAGCCTCACAACACAAGAACTGTCGCACTGGTCTCCGGGTCTCGGCTCTCACAAAACTAAATATAAAAGAGTTCCTGCTCTCTGCAAAGGTCAACCTCACACAGAGCCACACAATGCAGGGAGCCGAAGTCCCTGCTCCGATGGGGGATGCAGTAATTTGATTTACCACCTTTTTGAAAAAACTCATCCAAGGCAGTGTACAGCGAAAATAAGTTGAACATAGACAAAAAAAAAATATTTTATTTTATTTTATTTATTTATAAGATTTTACATTATTATCAAGCATAACTTGTACAGAAAGTATAATCAAGAAAATATAACATTTAGGTTAACTTCCAATCCTAATAATGGATCAAAGTATAAAGGAAAAAAGAAAACATTTCTTATCTTAATCACACACTAGTCCTCAATTTTGGATCCAAGGTTAACGAAAAGAGTATTTAAATTGAAGAATAATTTTACAAAGAAAATTACTGAATCTGTGCTGATGCAGAGCTAATTATCACTTAGGTACAGTTGGTATTCCACACTCAAGACGTTTCAGAGAAAGAAAAGCAATCAAATGAGCTGGTTCTACAAAAACATATTTAAAAGAACGATATCTGATGACACATTTACATGGATATCTAAGAAAGAAAAAAGCTCCAATCTGGGTCACACCTGGCTTCAACATTAGGAATTCCCTTCTTCTCTTCTGAGTCTCCCTAGAGACATCAGGAAATATTTGAATATGGAGACCCAGGAAGTCCTTAGACCTATTTTTAAAGAAAAGTTTAAGTATCCAGTCCTTATCTGGAGCCAAAGCTACAGTCAGTAAGAGAGTGGCTGGGATAGCCAATTCTCTATCTGATTGTTCCAATAAAGTGGAAACAAACAAACAAACAAAAAAAAATATTTAAACAGAGCATTGCACGAAATAGAAAGCTACTTAACGTATTTTTGGACCATAAGACGCACCAGACCATAAGACACACCCACCCGTAGAGGAGGAAAAACCAAATTTGGTTCAGAATTTTTTTCTTCTTGGGTTTTCCTCCTCTACACATAGGTGCATCTGGTGGTCTGGTGCGTCTGGTGCTGGAAAGCCTGCAGCCCGCAGCCCAAAGCCCGCAGCTGCCCAAGGCCCCCCCGGTACCTTTTTTAGCAGCGGTGGTCCCATGCAGTCTCTTGGACGGCTGCCTTTGTCTTAGAAGAGTGACGCACAATGCAGGAGCGCAACCTTCAGGCTTACTAAGCATCTGCCTTGGAATGTTCTTTTAATTTGAGCACTTGTCTTGCTCCCACTAGGCAATACTCTTCTTTAAAGACAGATGGGAAAGCAAGTTTTGCGCATTTTTGTTGGCATAGTACAATGGAATTGCTTCCAGGATTTACTTACCTCAGTTTATTCTCTGCTGATAATATACTTCACCTTGCAATTTACACACATGACATAGATTGGTGGTTATTTTAGAAGCTCTATTTCTGTTTTGGAATCTGAAAACTGGCATTTAGATGTCTATGTTGCACTTGTACAACAATAATATTCTTTCTAAAAAAAAAAACCCCAACAACTAGCTGAGAGATACCGATCTTCAGTGCCCACATAATTTTATGAAACTAATTATAAACCAAAATACAGTCAATACAGCTTGGTTTGCGAGCATAATTTGTTCCAGAAGCATGCTTGTAATCTAAAGCACTCATATATCACACCGAATTTCCCCATAAAAAATAATGGAAACTCAGACGATTCATTTCACAACTCAAAAACTTTAATGCAAAATACTATATGTACTTGTATTGCAAGACCTCGCTCATTTACAACAGTCACTACACTCCTGCAGCTTCAGAGAGAGAAGAACCATCGGCTCAGTTGTGATGATGTGACGCGTGTGTACTGTATGTACTCGTATTGCAAGACCTTGCTTGTATATCAGGTTAAAATTTAATAAAATGTTTTGCTTGTCGTGCAAAACACTTGCAAACCAAGTTACTTGCAATCCAAAGTTTTACTGTGGTCATAAAGTGTGGTGAAGAGAAGGTCCTCAGTACTCACAACTCATACACAGGACTTTCCTGTTCCAAGAGATGTTGGTTCTGTATTATCCAAACGGGTAATCATTTGTGAAACATCCTTGGACCTCTCAATGTACATCTAATCAATGTGTGGGATGGTTTCCAGGGGTTATCTGCAGGGACGGGGATGAATTCTGTCACTGTGTCATTCTCTGAGTCTAAAAGAAACAAAAATTACAAAAAACAGCAGTGGGACGAACAGACACCCTCCATATCTCTGCTTTGGCGTTTAGCTAGCTCTTTAACCATTAGGCTATGCCTCCACATAGACGTTTATGTGGCCATTTTGTAATCTGGATGTTCTTTCTTTATTTTCTACGTTTCTATTGCGTACTATTCAAAGTTCTAGGCAAATTACAACAGATTTCTACATCATTAAATGAAACAAAACAATAGACAATGAACAGTTGTTGATATTGACAAAAACACCGACCCAAGATGGTTAGATCATGGATACACTCATGAAGACCCCAAAGGCATGAAGGAAAACAATAGCCTTCAGCTTTTTCTTGAGAGATCCAAAGCTGGACAATGTATGGAGTGTTAAAGGCATAGGTTTAGGTCCCATGACACTAAAGAGAGATTTATAAGTTTGTAATGGGATCTCTTTATATCTTCTCAGTGCTATGCTTTTTATGTATATACGAGAGGTGCTTGGGATTTAAAATTGGCTTTATGTAGCTCAAATCAATAGTAACACAGATCAACAATCTTAATTGAGGTCAGATTAATGAAATATATAGAAATTTATAATCTCTCTATCTCAGTAAGAAGTTATGTCTAATGTGTCCACACTGTCGATACTATGGAGCTCATAATAATTTTTTTAAAAAGTCCAAAAAGCAGCCTAAGTCAGTACTTGGATGATCAAAAAGACAGATTGTCTAAGTACCGATAATCAAAACTGCTTTTAGACATATCTAAAACCAGCTTAGGCCTTTACCCTGCCTTTGTACGCCTAGAGCAAAAATAGACATTTTTGGAGGAGTGGATAGGGTGGGAGGTGGGCGGGATGTGGGCTGACCTAGATTTAAGACACACCACCAAAAAGTATTCCAATAAATGCTCACTGCTATGGAGACGTACAGTCTAGAGATAAGGAAATGTCGTTAAATGGAGAAAAGACCTCAGTTTCCTCATCAAGAGGTCTCTATGTCTGCCGTACACAATTTAAAGCAGCATAGGAGAAAACATCCCTGGTCAGAAAAACTCCACTACATACTACTAGTAAAACGACTGTTAATTAGAATCAAAGGGACTAGTAGTAAGAAAAAAACTTATCTCTTAAAGTCACGGTTCTCCAGGTGAGACTAGAATCCAGTTAGGTAACATAGGATTATCACATTAATCTTCATTCATTAAGACTCCCGACAGGCCCTGTTTCGCTATCGCTGCATCAGGGGAAGTCTCTAGAAATGTAACTTAAGCTACCGCTCTACAGATTCTATAAATCTGTTATAGAATCTGTAGAGCGGTAGCTTAAGTTACATTTCTAGAGACTTCCCCTGATGCAGCGATAGCGAAACAGGGCCTGTCGGGAGTCTTAATGAATGAAGATTAATGTGATAATCCTATGTTACCTAACTGGATTCTAGTCTCACCTGGAGAACCGTGACTTTAAGAGATAAGTTTTTTTCTTACTACTAGTCCCTTTGATTCTAATTAACAGTCGTTTTACTAGTAGTATGTAGTGGAGTTTTTCTGACCAGGGATGTTTTCTCCTATGCTGCTTTAAGTTGTGTACGGCAGACATAGAGACCTCTTGATGAGGAAACTGAGGTCTTTTCTCCATTTAACGACATTTCCTTATCTCTAGACTGTACGTCTCCATAGCAGTGAGCATTTATTGGAATACTTTTTGGTGGTGTGTCTTATTAATATTCCACTTGCTATCATATATATATATTTCTGACCTAGATTTAGTCATCTGGCAGCCATAAGCAAAACACTCTGACAGGTTGCCAGACGGAACTTATACGTTTTGATTTAGACCAAGTCAAAACAGGTATAAGTTCCGAATCGGGCCGCTGAGTTGATCGTGGCTGCCGTGATCAGTTCAGCGGCCCAGGCAACTCATCCCCCCGCACTGGTAACGATCATGGTAGGAGAGATGCCCAATCTTTCCTGCCGCAATCCCCTGAAAACCCGCACGATCATCGTCAGGAGGGTGCCCAATCCCTCCTGCCGTACACAACACCCCCCTCTGAACCCACTTCTCCCACCCCGAAGCCCTGCTGAACTGTGCACCTACCCCCCCCCCCGGACACTCCCTACATCCTCACTCCTTCGGATCCCCCCCTCTTAACTTGTGTGATGGCCAGCTGGGTCCTCCCTCCGTCCGTCCGGCAGGCCCGCCTTCCTCTGAATGGCAGGCCAGCCCCTTCCCAGTGCATTGTGGGATGCACCGGGGAGGGCCCTAGGACCTGATTGACCCAGGTGCCTAATGTCCTTCCTATGGGCGGGGCCTTAGGCACATGGGCCAACCTCTACCCAGGAAGAGATTGTCATTGTCCCCCCACCCCCTTCCCAGCAAGACATTCCTCTCCATGGCACATCTTTCCAGTCTCTCTGAAGGGCTGGAAGTTACCAGTTCTCTCTCACAGTCTCATTCTCCATCTCCTTCTCCTTCTTCTGGCCTTTGCATCATAGGCCTAATTCCCATGACTTAATCCTCATCAAGCTGGACCAATCATGAACTTCCATGTTAGCCTGTCAACAGCCAATGATAAGACTTACCATTAATTTTACTCATTAAGCCTCCAATTCAACTCGTTTCTCTTGCCTTGCCTCAATGCATTACAGTAACTACCCATGTACCGGCTATACGTGGTGACAGCCAGCCAAATAGGTACTACAGAACTGAAAGAATTGCTTCATAAAGGGCTAAAATATTTTTTGCATACTTAAAGGAACTAATTTGCAAGTACTATTATTTGTAATTAAAAGGGTCTCTGAGGTGGTTAAGAGGCCCTAAACACTGAGGAGAGAAACACCCCCCCCCTTCCAAAAGGCAGAGCATATTAAGGTGATGAAACTGATTGCTATGGTACTGGACACACTGCAGGCTGAAGACCAGTGTTTTACGGGAGTTCTTCTGCTAATGATTTCTTCCCTGTGTGCCCATCCGCGCGTGCTCAGAGGACCTCCAAATGTGGCTCTGAGCTCGAGGAGGTTCATGGGTGGGGCTGGGGCAAAATGGGGCGTGACTTGGACAGAACAGGGCAGGCCTGAGTGGAACTGGGTGGGCCTGGGGGCAGGGCCAAGTGACTGATTTTTATAGGCAAAATCTGGTAACCCTATCTAAATCCCCTTATGCTTCACAACTCATAAAGGAAAGTGGCAGGGGCATTCCTAAAAGTTGCATGTTGGGTTTTAGAATAACCCAGTTTTTTGTGCCACAATGCCCGGTGTTAAGGGCTGGCATTTATATCAGGTTTCAGCTGGCGTAAATACTGGCAGCCAACTTTTGGCATGGAAATAGACTCTGAATGTTATTCTATAAATGACAGCAAAATCAACAACGAAGGTGTAATAGACTCAACACGACCGTGTTTCATCCCAAAGAGGCCTGCGTCAGGGGTCTTGCAGTTAAAACATGATAGATAAGATGTAGAAATTCAGAAAGATTTTTCGTTCATTGTGTCATGAGAAACACCACTCCTTGAAAAGCTTTCATTTTGTTTACGGCTAGCTGTATACACTGGTTTTCCAAGGAGTGGTGTTTCGTGTCGAGTCTATTACAGTAAAAGAGACTGAGCACCAATTGGTCACCTATTGATGGTTTGTTTTGCTGTTCACTGGTGTGAAGGCAGTTTCTCATGTTTGTTTTCCAAGCATTCTATAAATGACATTTGTGCGCAGGAGAAATGCGTGCCGCTGCTCAGGCCTTCCCGTTTGCGCTCTGAGGGTGTGTGTGGGGGGGAACCCCCCCCAATTCACTTGCAAGTTCTTGTGCTCCCGTTGATGTGGGGGTCTGGGGGAGTGCAAGTTTTAAGTGTACTGTGGGGTTCCCCCCAAGCCCCCCTCAATGGGGGCGCGAGGACTTGTAAATGAATTGGAGGGGGGCAAACGAGAAGGCTCGATAGCAGTCAGAGCGGCGGCGCACATTTCTCCGGCGCGCAAATGTCGGGGCATGATTGTTGGCACGCCAATGTCCGGCACGCTTATGACGATGTACCCTTAATGACGGTGACCCGTCAAAAGGATTACGTGCTAAAGAGAGAAGATAACTAAATTGTCTTGGCATGAGCTTGAGCCTGGCATCTCAACAGGAAAAAATTCTTTAAAATAATGAAAGGAAATGAATTGATAATCTTTTTTGAGGATATATACCCCTGTATTTCATGCAGTCTGTGCTATTTCAGCTTTACAGATTTTTAAGCCAGCCAGGTAGAAAATCCCCTTTAATTATGATTGTGCAGTTTCAGAGACAGGCGGTAAATGTCACAGTCCCTCAGAAGACCAGATGCTTGTCTATTTAGAGATTATTGCAGTCCTTCTAAGGAGGAATGTGCTCCCTCGCTCGCCTCACAAAATCTTCCGTTAAACTTTTCTTCTGATGATACAGCAATATATTGGAAAAGGGCAGTGGAGCACGAAATAGCTCTAGCTAGAAATCACTATGGAAGATTATTTTGGCTTTAATAAATGGCTGGAATATTCCGGCAATAAAACAAATATCTGCTGCAGGAAAGTGGTATTGGAGAGAGTCTAAAATAATCATTTGTACTCTACTAAGTATTCAAAAAAATCTGGGACAAATGAAATGCTTTTGGGGGGAAGCTTCCAAATTATTATGAGACGCCAGTGATTGAAGAAGTTTTATTAGCCTCACCTGAAAGGCAACATCAGTGTCACTATTGTCCTTAACATATCCGTTGGCGATCTGGTCTGTGCATACAATAGTGAAAATGTGATTTTTGGGGGGGTCTTTGGCAATGTTAATTAATTCAGAGATTTTATAGGGAAATAGTTTTTAAAACGCAAAGTTTTGGTCTGGATACCACAGGACAATCCCAACTCGGTGAATCCAGCTAGTTGCATCAGATTTTCCTACATTGTGATGGTTTGTTTTTTGTTTTTTAAATTCTTTATTGATTTTCCAAACTTCAATAGCGCAATACACAAATATATAACATATAAGTCAATAAAAAGCACATTCAACTTACAAATATACATAACCAACCATTTTCATCAGCATTGAATACCATTTCTGGCACCGGTATCTCATAAGAACAGCCTTACTGGGTCAGACCAATGGTCCACCAAGCCCAGTAGCCTGCTCTTACGGTATGTGACATGTATCCCCCTCTTTTACGAATGCATAGTGCAGGTTTAGGCGCCGGCAGCGGCGGTAACTGCTTTGACGCTCATAGGAATTCCTATGAGTGTCGGAGCAGTTGCTGCCACTGGCGGTAAAACCCACGCTATGTGTTCGTAAAAGAGGGGTGTAGTTAGGTAGCTCACATCGTAGTTAACAGCACATGTCAAGCTATACAGAATTTTAAAGGTGGCTAACACATTTTAATAAGTGCATAAATATGTTTTAGGGAATTTCATCTCCTTGATCCTTAAAGTTTTGCCTTGCACTGGTGTGCCTTTGACCAGCATCCTTTTTCTGCTGTTTGAGATGTGTGTCACAGTACCTACCGTTTCATGCAGTGCCGCAGTAGATTCTAAAGAATATTTAATTTCTTCCTGCTGGGAGCAGTTAGGCAGTTTGCAAAGTGCTATGCAGTTGCACTAGTCTCTAGCAACCTTTGGAGACCCTTTGTTCATTATATTGGTACTTCTAATCCACTCAGCATTCAGAGCCCTGGTGCTGGAAGCCTCATTTCTTCCTATAATTACTGAGATACGTCAACCCTTTAGATTATACCGGCAGGGACTTAACTCTGCTAGCTGCCGCATGAGCCGAGAAAAGCTGTTTTTCTCATAGCAGGATCAATGTCTGTTGCTGTAGACGATGAACCAGCAGCAGCTGCTGAGAGAGTTTTCGTGTCCTCCCTGACAGCAGGTCCTCTGGGCCGTGAACTTGTAACCAGTTCCACTTGAATTTCCTGCCGCCAGATTAATGACTGCATCTGGCGAGCCGCTGCTGGTGCCTTCTGAAGAGCCTAGACCTATTTTGAAACGGCCAAAGGTTTTGTTTGGTGTACGGTCGAATTATGATTTCCTCTCTCCTGAGCTCATTCCATGCTCCAGGCAGCTTAGTTATAAAGCAACATAATATTCACAAGATGAGTTCAGTGTTGTTAGGTGCCATCAACTCGTGTTCGAATCCTGGCAACTTGACGAATTGCGGATCTAAACAGTTTTGTGCTAGTCCAGAAAGGTCTTCCAGTGTCATCTCCATGGTTGTTTCCAATGTGTCCAACCATCTGATTGCAGGTCGCCCTCTTCGCCTGGTTCCTTCGATCTTCTCAAATATGATGTCCTTCTGCAGTGATCTCTCTCTTCTGATGGTGTGACCAAGAGAAGACAGTCGTAACTTCGTCATTTGCGCTTCAAGTGACATAGCATGTTTGATCGCTTCCAGAATCGATTTGTTAGCTCTTCTTGTGGCCCAAGGCACACTTAAAATCCTTCTCCAGCACCAAAGCTCAAATGAGTCAATCTTCTTTCTGTCTTATTTCCGTAGTGTCCAGCTTTCACATCCATAACTGACCAATGCATACAGTACAATACTCAAGGGTTAATGTCCAGATTAAAAGAAAGTGAAACTGTGGAACTCGGAAAGGTTTGGGTGGGCCAGGAGCACAAGCAACAGGAGAAGAGTAGATAGATTAGGGATTACAGTTACTGTTCTCTGCTTTGCTCCAGGCTCATAATCTACCCTCCTCTTCCCTAGGGTTACCAGACGTCCAGGAAAACCCAGACATGGGCTCTTTTTAGATGACTGTCCGGGTGCCTGAAGGGATTTCCAAAATCCGGCAGTTTGTCCGGGTGGGTTTTGGAAGTCCCCAACCTCAGGGCCACATCTGGAGGGCGTCTGCACCTGTGCGGACATTGACCTGATGTCATTCGCATGTGTGTTCCGTCATTGTGCTGACGTCCGTGCATTCACAGGCGCTGTCCCGAGCTCAAGGAGGTTTGTGTAGAGGCGGGGTGGGGGATGGAACAGGGTGGAGCTGGAGGCGGAACAGGAATGGAATGGGGATGGAATGGGTTGGGGATGGAATAGGTTGGTACCAGGAATGGGCTGGGGATGGAATGGGTTGATACCAGGTGTCTTCTTTTTTTCATAGAGGAAATTTGGCAACTCTACTCTTCCCTGCAGGCTGCTTGGAAGGATGAGACTAGAGCATAGTAACATAGTAACATAGTAGATGATGGCAGATAAAGACCCGAATGGTCCATCCAGTCTGCCCAACCTGATTCAATTTAAATTTTTTTTTTAAATTTAATTTTTTTAATTTTTTCTTCTTAGCTATTTCTGGGCAAGAATCCAAAGCTTTACCCGGTACTGTGCTTGGGTTCCAACTGCCAAAATCTCTGTTAAGACTTACTCCAGCCCATCTACACCCTCCCAGCCATTGAAGCCCTCCCTTGCCCATCCTCCACCAAACGGCCATACACAGACACAGACCGTGCAAGAGCAGTATGCCCTTGCTTCTCTGGAGTCTGAAAATAAGTGGTGGAGCTGCATTCCAGGCCTTTTACCCACAAATTAAGCCCTGGCAGTATTTACCGTATTTGTGAAAGAGTAGTCAGTTAGAGCAAAAGAAGGGGCTGGTTCCAGCTAGCAACTGTCACATGCAAGGCACATATTTGCAGGAGTCATTTTTTCCAACCATAACAAACTTAGTAATAAACTCAATCACAAACTCCCTTCAACCCACCCTAAGACTTCTGGGAGTGATGATAGACAGATGCTGTACCATGCAACCACAAATCAATAAAACAATACAGAAATCATTCGCGGTCACGCGAAACTTAAGGCAAATCCAAAAATTCTTCGACAGAAAATAATTCCAGCTCATGGTCCAATCCCTAGTCCTAGGACTTCTAGACTACTGCAACATCCTCTATCTCCCCTGCTCCACAGTCATGATGAAACAACTACAAACAGTACAAAACACAGCTATGAGACGGATCTATTCGCTGAAGACAAACGACCACATCACCGCCGCATACCTCAACTTACACTGGCTCCCAATACAAGCAAGAATACTATTCAAATTCTACAGTCCACTATTTAAATCCATGAATGGAGACAGCCCAGCCTACTTGAACAACCGCCTTATCTGAACTACCACAACCAGCCAAAGGAGAACCCAGACACCATTCACGCACCCCCCAATCAGAGGCGTCAACCGCAAAAAAATGTATGATGGCCTACTGGCCACGCAGGCAGCGAAACTAGACCACCAACTATCCAATACACTGATCTCGACACCAGACTACAAAACTTTCTGAAAAGAAATAAAAACCTGCTATTCAAGAAATCTATTAAGACAAACTAACACTGCAGGAAGCATTTCAATCCCCTGAAGTAATCCGCTCAACTCTGTAACTCTTCTGGAAATTTCTAGATAACCTCTTAAGTAATCCGCCTTGAACCGCAAGGTAATGGCGGAATAAAAGTCACTAATGTAATGTAATCATTTGGAATGAAGAAGTAGCCTAGTGTACCCCAGTCTTTGGGCTATATCCTACCGGTCAGGTTTACAGGATACCCACAATGAATATGCAGTGACAGGTCCAAATGGAAGGAACTGTGTGAAGAATATAAAAAAGCCACCCTAGAGGCTAAACAGATATACTACTCCCAACATCTATTAAAGACTGCCAATAAATCAAAAAACCTTTTTAAACTAACAAAAAAAATATTCACAACATTGCAGGAAGACAACCAATGCCTTAATACTAAACTTAACAGCAAAACTACTTATTTTTAAAACATCATATTGCATATTACAAAGAAATTATTATATTAAATTTCAAAACTGGTTTAATTCACTAGTAAAGTTTTTTTGATAAATTGCATAAAAGTTAAATCTTTTCTCATTTAAACACACATCTGATATTCGTCGATGAAGGAGTGTAATTGGTTTAACACTTTTTTTTCCCCAGGATCTTGGAGATGAAGGATAGGTTGGAGACAGGTCTAAAATTGCTGGGCATTTTAGGCTCTAGTGTGGGTTTTTTCAAGATTAGTCTGATGACTGCTGACTTCCAGTTTGCGGGCACTTTGCCTGTTTGTAGAGAGGTGTTGATGAGAGGAAGGATCGAATATATAAAAGTGTCTTTCACAGCCACTAGGAGGCATGGCGGACAGGGGTCTAGGTTGGAGCTGGAAGGGCGAATAGTGTCTAGTATCTTGGTAATGTCATTGTAGCATCATGGGGTAAAGACCTAGAACAATTGCTTTCGCCCACAACTTATGAGGAATTTAGGAAACGTCTGAAAACACACCTGTTCCTAAAGTATCTAGACAACTGATCCTCTCTTCTCTCTCCCCTCTATAGCGATTAACTTGTTCTATTGATCACTCTCTCCTCAAAAATGGATTTCCTGTCTTATTAACCCTCTTTCTTCTTCCCCTCTTAAAGTCAGTCAATTTGTACCTTTGCTTAATCTTTGTAAACCGCATAGAACTTCACGGTATTGCGGTATATAAGCTGTTATTATTATTATTATTGTGGGAGACAGTTTTGAAGCGAGCTAGGTTCCCAGATGTAGTTTTAATCATCTTGTCTGAGTTGTAGGGGGCAAGGTGGAGTCAAGGTGAGACCGTATTTTGTCTACTTTGTCAGCGAAGTAGTCTGAGAGTGTTTAGCTGTCGAATTTGGGGTTAAGGCATCGGTTGCCTTCCTGCAATGTTGTGAGCATCTTTTTTGTTAGTTTAATCTATTGGGGGGTCTTTAATAGTTCTTGGGAGTAGTATATCTTTTTAGCCTCTAGCTTTTTTTATATTCTTCATGCATTCCCTTCCATTTGGACCTGTCACTGTTAAGCTTGGATTTGTACTATTTCCTTTTCACTTCTCTTAATTCTCTTTTCTTAAGTCATCGGTAAACCAGGGGGAGGACTATTTGTGGGGATAGTATTTGATCTCTTTGACTGATGCCAGACCTTCATATAGGGTTTTAACCTCAGTGTGCTGGTCCAGGGCAGTTTCATCAGTAGATTCAGAATTGGGTTTTAATGTTCCCACCAGGTTGGAAAGGCCTGTGGAGAGATCCTCTAACTTGATAGCGTCATTGTTAGGCACTGCTAGGCACCATGCAATAGTGCCTAAGAAGATAAGTGCCTATTGCCCAATTAATTTTTATTTTTTTTCAATTATGAGCTTGTTAAAGCCAATTTACTTTAGGTCAATACTGTAGGTCAATGTTTCTTTATACACTGACCGCCACAGACAGAATTAGCCCCAAATATTCAATGCCAAACCATGTCCAGCCACAGTCGTTGAATATCCAGGGCTGGTTTGTCAGATCCTAGCCACTGGAGCAGAATATTGGCCAGGACCTGCATAAAATCTTTCCCAATCTGCCCCATTCCAATCATTCTGGTGCTTGGGTTTTTTTTAATTTATTCAATTTTTTATACCGTTCTCCCAGGAGAGCTCAGGACGGTTTTACATGAGTTTATTCAGGTACTCAAGCATTTTCCCCTGTCTGTCCCGGTGGGCTCACAATCTATCTAATGTACCCGGGGCAATGGGGGGACTTGCCCAGGGTCAGAAGGTGCAGCATGGGTTTGAACCCACAACCTCAGAGTGTTTAGGCTGCAGCTTTAACCAAACGCTCTCAGATTACTTCGCTGACAAAGTAGACAAAATATGGTCTCACCTTGCTCCTCCTCCTACCCACCTGGAATCAAATCTACAGCCCCCCTTGCTAGAACTCCCTTCCACCCAAGAACAGAAAGCTTCTCTTCCCCATGTTTGCGGACTTATCTGCCCATTTACCTGGTGGCCCAGTGTGGAAATGGGCTGGAGTGATATCCATGCATTCCTGTTCATTGTGGCTGCCTCCCTCAAATGACTGCTGCAAGCCTTCTTACGTTTTAGAATAGCGCACAGGTAGATCCGCATGCAAATCCTAATTAGTGCCAAATAAACGTTAATAATTGATTGTAAATAGCTTGTAATTTATCTTTAAAATCCAGCATTGTACTGGAAGGCTGAAGAGTTGCCAATGTAGCACCAATTTTTGAAAAAGGTTCCAGAGGTGATCTGGAAAATTATAGATAAGTGAGTTTGATGTCGGGGCTGGGCAAAATGGGAGAGACTATTATACTCATAAAGAAAAAAAATTACAGAGCATATATACTGTATAAGCATGGACTAATGAGATAAAGCCAAAATGGATTTAGCATAGCAGGGTTTTAAAAAAGTTTGGCTAATTTCCTAAAAGAGAAGTTCATAGGTCATTATTGAGATAAGCAGCATAAAATCTGTTTACTACTTGGGATCTTGCTAGGTACTTGGGACCTGAATTGGCCACTGTTGGAAACAGGATACTGGGCTCGATGGCAATTCTTATATTCTTATCCTGCCTCACCAATCTACTACATTTCTCCAAATAAACATGTGGATAAAGGTGAGCCAGTCAATATTATGTGTTTGGATTTTCAAAAGGGCATTTGACAAAGTATGGAAGGCTGCTAAAAAGTTCTCAGCCCAACCAAGAAGAGAATGGTGTGGAGCCATGAAACCTACAAATTATTCCACATTTTTCTTGACATTTTTCATTTCAGTGATATGAAATGTAATGAAAAGTGTGGAATAACTTGTAAGTTTCATGGCTTCACATCATTCTCTTCTTGGTTGGGCTGAGAACTTTTCAGCAGCCCCTCATACGTCATGAAAGACTTCTGAGGAAATTAGAAAGTCATGGGACAGGAGTTAATGTCCTATTATGAATTAAGAACAGGCTAACAGAGAATAGGGTTAAATGGTCAATGTCCTCCATGGAGAAGGGTAAATAGTGGGGTTCTCCAGGGGTCTGTGGTGGGACTTCTGCATTTTAACTGTGAGGAGGGGGGGTTCCCGTGTTCACTGAATCTTTTAAAACACAGAAATTCAGCAAACAGTTCTCTGATGTCATAGTAACAGAGAGACTGTCTGTATATTATATCGACTCATCCCACTGCCAAGAGCAGAGAGCTACTATTGGTTGTTTTGAGATTCTGAGTTTTTAGCCTGAGAACAGTATAGAGGGAATGAGAACTGCAGCTGGAGTGAGAAGGGGAAGGGAGCAGTTTGGAGTAGGGAGAAGCAGCTTGTCTCTCTCTGGTTAATAGTTTTGTGGGAGCTGGCAAAGAATTTCTCTAAGCAGCTGGCTACCTCTAAGCATATAGCTCTGGAGATCAGTGTCTCAGAACCCTGAATATACTGATAAAGGGGGAATTTCTATTTGTCCTATTTACTCTCTTTTTAACCGGTTAGTGTTCTTCTGGCCTGCCTCCTGTGCACATAACCAGCTATAGAGTACCATCGGAGGCTTAGGATTACATAACATATTTATAAGTGATCTAGAGATGGGAATACCTAAACTAAACTAAACCTTAAGTTTGTATACCGCATCATCTCCATAAAGATAGAACTTGGCACGGTTTACAGGTAAATTCAATAAATGAGAGAAGGACATAATAAGAAATTAGAGGTTATGAAGAGGATAGCTAGCTTTACATTTTAAATAGATAGCTTTACGTTTTGGAGAAAAGCCTGGTTTTCAGATGCTTTCGGAATAATTGGAATGAGCCTAGGTTCAGTAGCAGGGCAGGGAGGTTATTCCAAATCTCAGTGAATTTGAAGAAAAGGGATTTCCCTAATTTACCTGCATACATGAAGCCTTTTAATGAGGGGAAAGATAGTTTGAGTATGTGGGTGGATCTGGTAGTGTCAGGTCTCGAAGAATTCCAGGATAGTGGGATTAGGGGAGGAAGAATGCCATGTAGGATCTTGAAAATGAGGCAGGTACATTTAAAGTGAATCCTAGAAATCACCGGAAGCCAGTGAAGTTTTGAAAGAAGTGGGGAAACATGGTTGAATTAGCTTTTTGCGAAGATCAACCTTGCAGCAGTGTTCTGGATCCGCTGAAGTCTTTGAAGATTTTTATTGGTTAGACTTAGATAGATGGAATTGCAATAGTCCAATGTTGTTGGCGGAAGCAGGATCTTACTTTCCTCAACCTGTGAAGACTAAAAAAATATTTTTTTTACCAGAGAGTTGAGATGATCATAAAGGAAAGTGTAGAGTCAATAATGATGCCCATAACTAGTGAGATAATTAAATTTGTTGATGACACAAAGTTGTTCAAAGTTCGAAAACCAAAATGACCAAATGAAAAATGCATAAAGCAAGCCATTGGGACTTAGGAGGGGGCCAGCATTTGTAGTAATAGACTGGCCACACAGACATCCCAGCAGAGCAATGGGGCACCCTAGGGGCACTGCAGTGAACATCACATAAAGGGTCTCAGGTAGGCATCTCACAATAACCCCCTTATGTGTATAGTTAGTCTCAAAACTCACCCCAAACCTACTGAACCTCACTGACTACCACACCAATATCCCTTATGCCTGCAGGTGTCACCTATATATCAGTACAGTAGGATTTTGGTGGGCTCACACTTTCCACCACAAGTGTACTAATTAGAGTGGGATATGGGCCTGAGTCTCCTTCTCTGCTTACTAGACATATGTTTGCACTGACCACCAGGCCCACCAGGACCACCTGCTTACTGCTCTAACAGGACTGGCCATAACATCTGCAGGTGTCATATAAGCAGGTCTGTACTGTTTCAATCGTATCTTTGGTGGGTGGGAGGGGGGGGGGGGTAGTGACTAATGAAGGAGTATGGGGGGGGGGGGTTATGCCTTCATCCCTCCAGTGGTCACCTGGTCAGTTTGGCCATCTTGTTGGTACTCATCGGTTATTAAAATAGGTCTGGCCCTAAACATTCAAATTGTGCTCTGGATGTTTTGGAAAATGTTTATTGCTGCAAAATTTACAGATCATAAGCTCGCCCCAGCTCCACCAAAATCAGGCCTCTAACATGCCTAGGGTTAGCAGGCGTCCAGATTTACCCGGACATGTCCTTGTTTTAGAGGGCATGTCCGAGTGTCCGGATGGCTTTCTAAAACCCGGCACTTTGTCCGGGTTTTGAAAAGCTTCTTCTTTGGGACCACGTCGGAAGGGCACCCACACATACGCGGATGCCTTCCCAATCGACAAGAACATGTTGAGGGGGTGGGGCGGTGACAGAGCTGGGGCATGACATGGGCATTATGGGCGGGGCTGGGCAGGCCTGGGGGGGCTGGGCTTGGGGCCAGATTTTATTTAACTCAAATCTGGTAATCCTAAACATACCCCCTTGGAATTTAGACAAAGTATTGACAGCATAGAAATCCATCATTATGCCGTTGTTGGGACGTGTTTATCTTTTTAAAATAATAATAATAACAGTTTATATACCGCAATACCGTGAAGTTCTATGCGGTTTACAAAAGATTAGAGAAGGTACAGAATAATTGGACTTAAGAGGGGAAAGAGGGAGTGATTAAGAGGTCAAGAGGACCGTTATTGAGGAGAGAGAGAAGAACGGGTCAGTTGTCTAGGTATTTCAGGAACAGGTATGTTTTTAGGCGCTTCCTAAATTCCTCGTAAGTAGTGGGCGAAAGCAATTGATCTAGATCTTTACCCCATAAGGCTGCTTGGTGTGAGAGAAGGTGTTCATGGTGTTTTTTTCAGTTTGCAACCTCTAACTGAAGGGGAAATGAAGTTTGAATGTGTGCTTCTCTTGCGTCTGTTGGTAGAAAAGGAGAAAAGGTCCGTTAGTAATATAACATAATAAGTGATGGCAGATGAAACCTGCATGGTCCATCCATTCTGCCAAACAAAGTGGAATAAAATACTTGATCTTTTTGAAATTATCGGGACAGAGACTCTAGATTCCCGCCTGGCACTGGCCTTACATTTCAACTACTGGGGTTGCCATCAAAGCTCACTCCAGCCCATTCCGATCTAGGCCAATTTCAGGACACAGACAGTAGCCAATTCCCCTCTCAGTCACCCATCTTTAAACTATAAAGTCTTCATAATACTTCAGTTCATCGGTAGAAATGCAGTTCCAGTCCAATGATTCATACAGATATCTGTGAAATTAATATTGTCAAACACATATTGCCCTCAACTGGTGCTGGGAAAAGATTCTTTTCAATTGACTGTTATGCTGGGACTTTTGGTGACATTCTATTCATGAAAATGCAGATGACTGCACTGCTCAGAATACAGAATGTTGGATTTAGTTAAAATTGTCTCATATGTGTTTAATGCATACGTCTGGTACTGTTTTAGAAAGGACAAATACATGTAGTATTAAGAACATAAGAGTTGAATACTGGGACAGACCGAAGGTCCATCAAGCCCTGTTTCCAACAGAGGCCAACTCAGGTCACAAGTACCTGGCAAGATCTCAAAGAATAAAACAGACTTTATGTTGCTTATCCTAGGAATAATTTATTTTAAACATTTCTTCCCCACTTAAGCGGGTTGCAGTAGAAAACATACACATTCAAAACATACCAAACATATTATAAAAAACATATCCTATCCTGGTAGGACTAGTCTCAGTTAGGGTGCTGGTGTTTGACCAGAGGGCTGCCGCTGGGCATGATGGACCACTGGTCTGACCCAGCAGCGGAAATTCTTATGTTCCAGATATATTCACTAAACTACCATAATGCTAATAAAAAAATTCACACATAATCTATATATATAAAATCAGAGGTATGTATGTATGTGTGTGTGTATGTGCCGCGATCACGCAAAAACGGCTTGACCGATTTGAACGAAACTTGGTATGCAGATCCCTCACTACCTGGGGTGATATGTTCTAGGGGTCTCGCGGCCCATCTGCACACATGGGCGGAGCTACAAACAGAAAATCTGATTTCACCCATTCATGTCAATGGAAAAATTGTAAAAAGCTGCCATTCTCAAAGTAATTCCAACTACCTGGGGTGATATGTTCTGGGGGTCTCGCGGCCCACCTGCACACGTGGGCGGAGCTACAAACAGAAAATCAGATTTCATCCATTCATGTCAATGGAAAAAATGTAAAAAGCTGCCATTCTCACAGTAATTCAAAAACGGCTTGACCGATTTGGACGAAACTTGGTATGCAGATCTCTCACTACCTGGGGTGTTATGTTCTGGGGGGTCTCACGGCCCACAACTCTATTTTGCTTGCTCAACGGTGGGTTCACCCAATAATTTATATGTTCTTGCTCCAGGAGGTGAAACTAAAATTGTTGTTTATAATCACGTTTTGCGTTAGTTGTATTGTATTCATTTTGTCAAATATTTCACATTATAATTTGAATATTGTACTTTTTATTAAGCTGTAAAAAAATACTTTCATTCACCACTATAAAGTATCTTTATTTGAATCCATTTACAGTGTTATTGCTATAATTAAATACCCGTGCAACGCCGGGGCATCAGCTAGTGAACTATAAAATACATCTCTCTGCAAAACTAATAAAAAGCTTTAACAAATAAATACATTTTCATCTGCTTCTTGAATATGATAACCTTTCACCACATTATCTGGCAACAAATTTCAGAGTTTAATTACATGTTATTTCTGATTTGGTTTAAATTTACTACCTAGGACAGGGGTAGGCAATTCCGTTCCTCGAGAGCCACAGGCAGGTCAGGTTTTCAGGATAGCCACAATAAATATGCATGAGATAGATTTGCATCTCAAGGAGGTCGTGCATGTAAATCCATCTCATACATATTCATTGAGGATATCCTGAAAACCTGACCTGTCTGTGGCTCTCAAGAACCGGAATTCCCTACCTCTGACCTAGGAGCTTCATTTCATGCTCCTTAGTCCTAGTAATTTTGTCGTAGAAGTGGTATGTTGCCTTCCATTAATATTTTACAAGTGTTTAGGATCAGGACTGATCATTTCTAGGGTTGCCAGATTTTACATTCGTAAAATCCTGACCCCTAGACCCGCCCCCAGGCTTGCCCATCCCTGCCCCATTCTGCCCTAATTCCGCCCTAGCCCCGTCCCCGCTGTGTGCTCTGGTCGGGTGCCCTCTTGCCCGACACAATTTCGGGGGAAGCTTTTCCAAAACCCGGACAAAGTGCTGGGTTTTGAAAAGCCATCCGGACACCCAGACATGTCCTCAAAAGGAGGACATGTTCAGGGAAATCCGGACATTTGCTAACCCTAATCATTTCAAAAAGATGAATAAAGAAGATATAAACATTTTTTGTTTAATATTCTACCAAGCTTACGTCTTAATTAATTCAGTAAACACTGTAAGATACACTTAATTACTTTTCATGGGATCATGAAATTAATGAATCCTTATAATGATTATCCCTAATTAAAACGCCAAGCTTAGGCTGCCATTAATTCCAGGGACTACGATTATGTGAAGCAATAACAGATACTGAAATGATCTGACATAACCTATTTAACAGATTTATAAATGATCTGGAAATCTGAATGACAAGTGAGATGATAACATTTACAGCCGACACAAAATTATTCAAGATGTTAAAAAATATGTAGACTGTGAAATATTGTAGGAAGACTTTAGGAAATCGGAAGAATGGGCATCCAAATGGCAGATGAAATTGACCCTTCCCTTTTACAAAAGTGCAGAAGAGGTCTTTAGTGCTGGCCGGTGTGCTGAATGCTCGGCGCTGCTCTGACGCGCATAGAAACTCTATGACCATTGGAGCAGCGCAGAGCGTTCAGTGCACCGGCCAGCGCTAAAAAACTCTTCCACGCTTTTGCAAAATGATGTACATTGGGAAGATGCTAGGAATGATTAGGAAAGGGATGGCAAGTAGGACAAAGAATATTATAATGCCTCTGTATCACTCCATGGTGTGACCTTGCCTTGAGTATGGCGAGCAGTTCTAGTTGCTGTATCTCAAAAAATATATAGCGGAATTCGAATAAGTTCAAAGAAGGGCGACCACAATTATAAACTCCTTTCATATGAGGAAAGACTAAAAAGGTTAGGGCTCTTCAGCTTGAAAAAGAGGTATTCTTTTTTTTTTTTGGGGGGGGGGGAGGATATGGTAGAAGTCTACAAAATCATGAGTGGTGTAGAACAGATAAAACTGAATTGATTTCTTACTCTTTCAAAAAGTAGAAAGACTAGGGGACACTCAAAAGTTAACATAAGAACATAAGCAGTGCCTCTGCTGGGTCAGGCCAGAGATCCATCACGCCCAGCAGTCTGCTCATGCGGCGGCCCATCAGGTCCAGAACCTGCATATCAATCCTCTATCTGTACCCTTCAATCCCCTTTTCCTTCAGGAAATCATCCAATCCTCTATCTATACCCTTCAATCCTCTTTTCCTTCAGGAAATCATCCAATCCCTTCTTGAAACCCAGTAGCGTACTCTGTCTTATCACACCCTCTGGAAGCGCATTCCAGGTGTCCACCACCCTTTGGGTGAAGAACTTCCTAGTATTGGTTCTGAATCTGTCTCCTCTTAATTTTTCTGAATGTCCTCTCGTTCTTGTAGTTTTTGAAAGTTTGAAAAATCTGTCCCTCGCTACTTTTTCCATGCCCTTCACGATCGTGTAAGTCTCTATCATGTCCCCTCTAAGCCTCCGCTTCTCCAGGGAAAAGAGGCCCAGTTTCTCTAATCTTTCCGCATATGAAAGGTTTTCCATACCCTTTATCAGTCGTGTCGCTCTCCTCTGAACCCTCTTGAGTATCGCCATATCCTTTTTATGGTACGGCGACCAATATTGGACGCAGTACTCCAGGTGCGGGCGCACCATCGCCCGATACAACGGCAGGATAACTTCCTTCATTCTGGTTGTAATACCTTTCTTGATAATACCTAGCATTCTGTTCGCCTTCGTAGAGGCCGCTGTGCACTGTGCCGACGACTTCATTGTTTTGTTCACCAGTACCCCTAAGTCCTTCTCTAGGCTACTTTTACCCATTACTAGCCCTCTCATCGTATAGCTGTACATCGGGTTTCTGTTTCCTATATGCAAGACTTTACATTTCTCTACATTAAATTTCATCTGCCATTTATTTGCCCACTCTCCCAGTTTGTTCAGGACCCTTTGTAAATCTTCACAGTCCTCTTTATTCCTAACCCCACTAAAAAGTTTTGTGTCGTCAGCGAATTTTATAACTTTGCACTTCAGCCCTGTTTCTAGATCATTTATGAATACATTGAACAGCAGCGGTTACATGGAAATACTCTTAAAATGAATAGAAGGAAATATTTTTTCATTCAATTTAAGATCTGGATCTCATTGCTTGAGGATATGGAAACAGTGGTTAGTATATCTGGGTTTAGAAAAGTTTGACCATGTTCCTGGAGGAAAAGTCCATAGTCTGCTAATTTATTTATTTAAAAGATTTTTATTCCACACTGTCTACTATTCTAAGACAGGTCACAAAACATACATAAATATTAATAATAAAACAACGAGGGAAGTCCCTGCAGTTACTGGGATTGGTAGCATGAAATGTTGCTAGTATTTGAGATTCTAAAATGTTAAAGAAACCAGACCTAAAAATTACATCTTACCCAATATGAAGCTATATAAGGAAATATGGGTAGCACGATGTTTACAATGAAGTTTGTATACCTTAACTCTAAGAAATTCTTTTAAAGTGCTAAAAATAGCTACTATTTAAATTCTGTTTTACACAAATTCTTAGCAGGAATGTCAGAAAGTCTCTTTATGACAATTTTACAAAGTTTCCATCTAAAAAATATATAAATTTCTCACTTGGGAATAGAGGTGGGCATATCATACATACTAGATAATCAGATCATTTCAGGTCCGCATCCTGAATTGAGTTGAATGTTGTAATCATTTAAGCTCCAATCCTCCTACCTACCACTTAAATCCATTATCCACAAGTGCGGAACATTTTTTTTACAAAACCGTTTTAAAAAAAAAAATTATTCAATATATAAGACAAAAATAGAAAATGCCAGATGACCGTGGAGTTATTCAATAAATATTTCTAGAAAAAGGCAACACTTATCTTGTGTGGAACTAGCCACCACCAAAATTGGTTTATTAAATATAAACTGCTGGTAAAGACGTTTCAATCCTGAACGGATCTTCCTCGAGAGATTGTTAACAATTGCTGCCTCTCCCTATGAATAAATCAAACGCAAGCGAATGCTCATTTAGGGGCTTCAGTGCTGCGACCGTCGGTCTGCAAAGCTTGTTAGAAAAGCCCTTAAATGAGCATTCATTTGCGTTTGATTTATTATATAAAATTCTCAATATGGGATAATACATAACATTTATTTGTCCTTCTGTCTCTTCCCCTCTATTCATGAGGGTTATCACCCAAGAAAAAGATCTGGGTGTCATTGTAGACAATGCGTTGAAACCACTGCCGAGGATATTGCCTGCCCCCCTGCCAAAGCTAATGCCGGGGATCACTCCTTCCTGCCCTCCACCCTCCTGTCAAGCCGCTGTCGGGGATCCCTCCTTCCTGTCCTCCACTCTCCTGTCTAAGCCGCTGTCGGGGATCCCTCCTTCCTGCCCTCCACCCTCCTGTCAAGCCGCTGTCGGGGATCCCTCCTTCCTGCTCTCCACTCTCCAGTCTAAGCCGCTGTCGGGGATCCCTCCTTCCTGCTCTCCACTCTCCAGTCTAAGCCGCTGTCGGGGATCCCTCCTTCCTGCCCTCCACTCTCCTGTCTAAGCCGCTGCTGGGGATACCGACTTCCTGCCCTCCACTCTCCTGTCTAAGCCATTGTCAGGGATCCCTCCTTCCTGCCTGCCCCATCTATTGAAGCCGACCCAAAGGTCTTCCCTACAATGTCAGAGCTGACATCAGAGGCCTTCTGGGTCAAGGGGTGTGTGTATCCCAGTTACCTCCTTCTGCCTTTAGTGGCTCTCATTGCAGGGATATGCAGGTAGCGGTTCACACGCTGCACGTAGCTGACCTGGAAACCTTTATTTCCAACGTCAGAGTTGATGTCAGAGGGAAGGCTTGTGGGTCAGCCATGTGCAGCGTGTGAATTGTTGCCTGCGCATCCCTGCAATGAGTGCCACTGAAGGCAGAAGGAGCAAGTGCGGCTCGAGCAAGTAAGGGAGGAGACATGATCTGGGACAAAGGGAGAAAGGAGGGGGGAGGGAAGGAACGCATTGGGACATGGTAGGAGTATGATTTTGGAACAAAGGCTGGAACAAAGGGAGGGGGCATAAACTTAGGACACAAAAAGAAGGGAGGGGGCATGAACATGGTACACAGAAGGGAGGGAGGAAGGGGCACTAACTTGTGACATAGGAGGGAGGGAATAGAAAGGGAAAATTGTTGGGCATAAGTGTTTGAGTGAGAGGGTGCACATAGGGAAAGGAAGAAAGAGGAAAATTGGGCATAGAGAGGAGTGAGGTAGAGATGTATGGGGAAAAGAACAATGAGAGGGAGAAATGTTGGATATGGTGGTTGAGAGGGAACAGAGGGACAGATTGAAGGGGATGCAAGGGGGAGGAATGTTGGACATAGTGATGGAGGGTGAGATGTGGCATGGTGCTGCAGAGGGGTGATAGAAGGAGAAAAGGGCATGGGGCTGGTGGGCAGTGGTGAAAAATGCTGCACATGATCCAGGGGATGAGAGAGGGAGAAATGTTGGACGTGGCAGTAAAGGGAGTGGGAGAGATGCCTAGATATCTCAAGACAGATGGACAATGAGAGAAAGAGAGAGGAAGACATGCTGCCAATAGGGGTGGAGGAGAGAGGAAGAAAAGGGACAGAGAGAGATGTTGGTTGGGGAAGGGAATGAGGTCCAGAGGAGAGGATGCGTGCAGGAGGCAGAAATAAATAAATAAACAATGGATGCACAGTCAGAAGGAAGTGCAACCAGAGACTCATGAAATCACCAGACAACATGATTTTATTTTCAGTTTAGTGATCAAAATGTGTCAGATTTGAGAATTTATATCTGCTGTCTATATTTTGCACTATATTTGTTTATTTTTCTATAGTTGTTACTGAGGTAATATTGCATTTTTTAAAGCCATCTGCCTTGACATCTTTGAAACCCCCCCTAAATATAAATGATAATTAATCTTATCTGCGTATAGTGTGCTTTGTGTTTTTTAAATTTTGTGGTTACCATTATGTATTAATAAGATTATATTGTGTGTATATGAAAAATGGATGGAAGAAATTGCATTACAATTAGTACTATTATTATGGGGGGTGGGATCAAGGGCAGAACCTGGGTGGGTCTGGGGTGAAGCCTGGACAGTGGTACTTGGTTAATATTTGTTAGACTTAGGGGGCACTTGGCTTGAAGAAGTTGAGAAACACTGCTCTATCATATCACCCCTAGCCCTAGCATTCTTCCCGACACTTTACCTTCAGCCTCTCTTTCATCTTGCCAGAGATTTCAGTGCCCAGACTTCTATCCACATTTCAGTACTGCATGTTCAACTACATTGCCTTTCCTTAAAATGGCCCGTCTTTCTTAGTATTCATAAACTCATTCCAAGCTGTTGGACGTTTCAGGCACATCTCCTTTGCTTATGCTTTACGTAACCACATTTGATCGAACCAATTTTTGACATTTTCTGCTCCTGTTGCACTCGTAAGAAATAATTCCTGCATTGGCATACCCAGTAAATTGTGAAAGTGATGACACTAGAAAAAGGCCACCAATCCATCCATTGTGTCTAGTTATTCTGCCTGCACTGTTAAGGCTACATCTTAGCTGTCAGGCACAGGGCAGTCTTTCATCTTACTTCATTGTCTTGGATAGATGAGCATACAAGATCCTCACTATATGCTGATGCTTGGAAATGCGGAGTTACAGGGAACAGTGCTAGAAAATATCATGGGGCCAGTGTAAAAAAAGCAAACAAATTTCAAATGCTCAGTGTTAATAGCATGCAAATTATATGCATGCTGTGCAAGGGGGAAGAACTTGTCTAGAGAATTTTACATAAGATCATAAAAAGTCCATCAAGCCTAGTATCCTACTTCCAACAGTGGCAAACCCAGGTCCCAAGTACCTAGCTGGATCCCAAGTAGTAAAACAGATTTTATGCTGCTTATCCTAGGAATAAGCAGTGGATTTCCCCAAGCCATCTCAATAATAGCCTATGGACTTCTCTTTCGGGAAATTATCCAAGCATTTTTTTTAAAACCCTGCTATGCTAACTGATTTCGCCACATTCTCCAGCAACGAATTCCAAAGTTTAATTACACGTTGTGTGAAGAAATATTTTCTCTAGTTTGTTCGCCTATCCCTCAGTAAAATTTTGCCAGTATAAAAGGTTTTGTGAAAGAATCTTTGCCTTTCAGGCAGCTAAATTAAATATTTGACTTGCCCGGTGTGTGTTAGAAGCCTCTTCTTACCTGGATTTTAGAAAACAGATAAAAACTCAATTATTTAATAGGCCAGGGTCTTAATACTTTTTTATATTTTTATCTTGCTTTGTTAAATTCTTTTATCCTGCATGCATTTTATAATTTATGTATTTCTTCCACTAGATGCCTTCAATTGCTGTCTTTTTAAATAACTTGTACTGTTTGTATCTTATCCAATGGTTGTGAACCGCTTAGAACTCTCGGGTATGGCGGTATATAAAAACACGGGGGTTAGCGCGTTGGACATTTCATCATGCGCTAACCCCCGCGGAAGCCTAAACTCCTAACGCCTCGTCAATGGAGGCGTTAGGTACTAGCGCGGCTGGCGGCTTAACGTGCGGTATTCCGAGCGTTAAACCGCTACCGCGCCTTTGTAAAAGGACCCCTTAGTAGCTTCATCGCATGCCCCTTAGACCTGCTATTTTTGGAAAGAGTGAACAAATGATTCACATCTATCTTTTCCACTCCGCTCATTATTTTGCGGTACGGAAAGCTTTTGGACACACACTCATTCAAACTCAGAAGTAACAGGCACACATCAGTGCCTCTCTTCTGCTGCTTGAATAGAAGCTTTTCACATTTTTTTCCCCCGCTTGCTTCCATTTTCAGTTTTGCTTGGACTTGCACTCATTTGTTCCACATCACTGACACTCAGAGGCTTACAAGGGCTTCAATTCTCTTTCAAATAATAAAAAAAAAAAAGAGCCAGATTTTCAAAGTAAAATCACGAGATATCCTCTTTTCTAATCTTTAACCTCAGAACTGGAAGTGGGTTTCCAGCATTAGGGCAGGGCTTTTTGTGTGTGTGTGCTGCTTCTCTGAGCAATGAGAGGGAATAATTAATGACCTCATTTATATCTGTTTGCCTACATTTACTGTAAAGGCAATTCACACTAATCTTTGGCATGCCTATTTTTTTTCCTGGACTAGATCCTGCTGAGTATTCTGCGGCCATTAATGCCAGCAGTTGTCCGCACTAATCATCTCTAGGGCCAGGATTAGGATCTGAGCCTCGGCCTATCAGTTCCTTTTTGCACCCCACCTTTCCTAGATCCAGCCACAAAGCTCCATAGTGTGAATCTAAAATAAAATATAAACAAATGGATTTCCGGTGAAGTTCATTAGCTTGCAGGGATCTGAGGGGAAATACAGAGTCAACCAAAAAAAAGTGGAGCAGAATGACAGATGTTCACCAATTTGATTTCCAAATTTATTATGAATCACAGCAAGGCACCAAAACCTGTGCCAGGGGTCATTTACTCTGAGGTGGCCCACCAATTTCCTCCTTCTATATAGTAGAGTTTATGTTGCTGTAAATCCCTCTAGTTAAAGAAAGAATGTTCAGTTTTATAGCATTTTCAGGTAACAAGGCTTCTATGAGCTTCAGCTAAATACAACGATAAAAACAAAAGACTGTGGATGTAGATAAGAACATAAGAATTGCTGCTTCTGGGTCAGACCAGTGGTCCTTCGTGCCCAGCAGTCCTGTGGAGGCCCTTAGGTCAAAGACCAGTACCCTAACTGAGTCTAGCCCAGGGGTCTCAAAGTCCCTCCTTGAGGGCCGCAATCCAGTCGGTTTTCAGGATTTCCCCAATGAATATGCATGAGATCTATGTGAATGCACTGCTTTCAATGCATATTCATTGGGGAAATCCTGAAAACCCGACTGAATTTTGGCCCCCAAGGAGGGACTTTGCGATCCCTGGTCTAGCCTTACCTGCGTACGTTCCGGTTCATCAGGAACTTATCCAACCTTTTCTTGAATCCCTGAAGGATACTTTCCCCTATAACAGCCTCTGGAAGAGCGTTCCAGATTTCAACCACTCTCTGGGTGAAGAAGAACTTCCTTACGTTCGTACGGAATCTATCCCCTTATAACTTTAGAGAGTGCCCTCTCTTTCTCTCTACCTTGGAGAGGGTGAACAACTTGTCTTTATCTACTAAGTCTATTCCCTTCATTATCTTGAATGTTTCAATCATGTCCCCTCTCAGTCTCCTCTTTTCAAGGGAGAAGAGGCCCAGTTTCTCTAATCTCTCACTGTACGGCAACTCCTCCAGCCCCTTAACCGTTTTAGTCGCTCTTCTCTGGACCCTCTCAACTAGTACCATGTCCTTCTTCATGTTCTTAATGATGATTTATTATTCACTCTTCACAATAAAAACATTAAAATACAAGTATAAGTCTGTAGTACATATGTGATAGTCCAACTGGACCCTACACAGTCCGTGTTTCGGTGAACACGCCTTCTTCAGAGGTTCAGATGATGTAGGGTACACAGAAAGACGAACAGACTAAAATGCCACTTTGCTTGTCTCCAGCCATTTTCGGTTATCCGCTCAAAGACAAGTACACTGTTTTTAGTCTATTTTTCTATCTATGATTCCTGAGGAAGGCATGTTCGCCAAAACACAGACCGTGTAGGGTTCAGTTGGACTATCACATGTGTACTATAGACTTATACTTGTATTTTAATGTTCTTATTGCGAAGAGTGAATAATAAATCATCATTCAGAACATCTACATCCACAGTCTTTTGTTTTTATCGTCGGATTGTTCTCACTGTGAATCTTTTTGTTTATTCAGCTAAATACAGCAGATTCCTGACTTATCTGCTTCTTGCATCTGGCTGAATGCTGTTCTATAAGGCATTGTGCCTAACTATCCTGGCGCATAACTCAAAAGGAGATGAGGCCACGGGCGTGTCAGAGGTCCGGATTTCCCTGGACATGTCCTCCTTTTGAGGTCCGGACGGCTTCTCAAAACATAAGAACATAAGAAGTTGCCTCCAGTGGGTCAGACCAGAGGTCAATCGCGCCCAGCAGTCTGCACCCGCGGCGGCCCATCAGGCCCATGACCTGCAATGTGATCCTTTTCTAAGCCCTTTGATCCCTTTTATCCTTCTATCTATAACCTATCTCTTCCTCTATCTGTATCCCTCAATCCCCCTATCGTTGTCCAGGTTTTGAAAAGCTTCTAAGAAATTGCCATCGGGCAGGAGGGCATCTGCACATGCGTGGATGCCACACGATCACGTCATCGTGTCGCATCCGCGCATCTCCTCCTGCCTGACAAAAGCAGGCAGTGGGGGCGTGGCTGGGGCGCAACAGGGCAGGGAGGGGTGGAACTGGGCGGCCTTGGGGGCTGGTTTAGGGGGGGGTCTGGATTTTCCAAATGGAAAATCTGGTAACCCTAGTCAGGGGCATTCCAAAACGTGCGCTTAGTTTACAAAATACTGCCTCAGCCTGTCTAACTTGGGTGCCAGCATTTATACCAGGTTTCAGCAGCTATAGTTAGGCATGGGAACCAGCGCTAAGTGCTATTCTTGGAAGGGAGCGCATCTTTTATAGAATAATGTTTAATGCCGTTTTTTTTTTTTTTCTGTGCCCAGTTTTGAGTGCCACCTATAGAACCCTTAGGGCCTGATTCTCTTTAGGAGGCCGATCTCAGCGGATGCCTAAGACGCGGCCACCGATTGCATGTCAGTCACGCATCGGCATCCTAAAGAGAATCGTGTCTACATCGCTGAACAGACGCCTTAAATGTAGGCCAACATTTTGCCCACATTTAAGGCATCTGTCTCACGCCTATGGAAGCACGTAGGGATGCTTAAGCATGGTCAAGTCCAATTCTGGGTAAAACCACACCCATGTCCACCTTGGGCATGTTTAAGCATTCCCAGGCGTCTCCATAGATGCGTAAAGGACGCCTACAATGTTCAATTTTTTTTTTTTTTTTTTTTAAACCATGCGTTCCAATGCCTACTGCCACCTGCAATCGGGATACGAGTTTCGAGAATCAAGCCTTTAGTGGTTAGAACACTAGGCTTGACATCCAGAGGGTGTCCAGTTCAAATCCCGTTTTTGCTCCTTGTGGTCTTGGGTAAGCCAATTAACGTTCTATTGCCTCTGGTACAAAATTAGATTGTGAGCTCTCTAGGCAAATACCCAGGGTACCTGAATGTAACTCACCTTGAGCTACTACTGAGAAAGCTGTGATCAAAATCCTAGTAATAAATGCAAATTTGTGATGTAAAAACTCTGGTATGCAGAATTTCAGTACATTCCCAAGCCTCTAACAGACTTGAAAACGAACACCTAATTTCACTATTTATACGTAGGGCAGGATTAACCAGTAGGCCAAGTAGGCACGTGCCTAGGGCCCGAAATGGTCAGGGGGGCCCGATGAAGGAGGGCATCAGCATTGTTTTTTTCCAAATGGCGATGGGCCCCTCCAGCATCGATCGGCAACGCGGGCCCCCCCCCCCCCAGTCGATGGAAAGTAAGACAAGCAAGCAACGCGGGTAAGAAAGGCATCGGGAACTGTAATTGTGCAAGCGGTGCTGCTTGCCCAAAGCTTCCCTCTGACGCAGCTTCCTGTTTCCGCCTGGGCTCAGGGTGGGGTGGGACGGGGCATGGGGCCCAGTGTACTTGTGTGCTTAGGGGCCCTCGACGAAATAATCCTGCCCTGTTTAACGCCTTTATGAGACCTATCCATGTTTCAGAAATGACTGAAAGCGGAACATTCTAGAATTTCTAGTTACTGGGAAATGGGCATTCAGGGGAAGAAGCTCTACATCAGGTCTTGTTTGAAATTTCTATTGCCTTGGAAGAGATGTGTTCCCAAATCAACTTCAGTGCACTCAAAGCTATCTGAAGATATTGATCTGACTGAAAATGATTTGTGAAAAAGTACTTTTTTTATATTTTATACTTTTTTTTCCACGCTGCCTGCCGGGGATACAGTTCAGGTGTAAAATTCCCATAAAATATCCCATAAAATTCAAGATAGTTGTTAAATAATTTGACAGGGTAAAGCTTTGTGAAGTAACAAGAGAGCCAAGGTGGATTTATAGTTTCATCAACATGGATTTATAGTTTTATAGTTTTATAATTTTATAATCTTTTGTCTATAATTCATTAAAACTGACCCCTACGTCTGATCACCGGTCCAAAAACCCACCATTCTTCAAAACTATTTTACCTTTATGTTAGGCTATGTCCATCTGGAAAATGATGTAATTTAAACTTCCATATGTCTTTTCGGAAAATGCTGCAATTTTAAAAACACCCCATGTCTCACTAAGGCTGTATTTCCAAGTCTGTATGTTATGACTATACTGTAAAAGCTAAAATTTATACCTCAAGTTTGTATTTCCCACCAAATTTATCCTGCTTATCCTGTGAATGTACTCTTGTAACTCGTTCTGGGCTCCTTTGGGAGGACGGACTAAATAAAAAATAAATAATAAATAAATAATACCATTGACATACCAACCGTTCCAACATATGGTAATTAATTTTTTCCATGTATTTTCTAAATATTTCTCCTTTTATTCCATTTTTCAAGTATAGTAGATAGGTGTGATGTACATCTGAAGAGCTAGGCCTACGTTTTGGGACGTATGCTGATAATGTACAATGTTTTTTCCAATATCAAGAGGTTCATTTTCAAAAGAGAAAACCATCCAAAAAGTGGCATAAAGGGGGCAGGTGGGCATTTTTCTTGCCAAGCCTTTCCAGTTCATGATATTTGGAACCTATTTTCTAGACGGAAATCTATCTAGGCTTCCCTGTCAGTAATGTATGATTTAAAACATGTTTGTGTTCTTGAATTGATGGCATTGGACTTGCTTTGCATGCTAATGTGAATTGGTGTGGCTATCTATTTTAGAATTGATCATTTGATTTGATGTGAATGTGGTTTTGCCTTGATTTTTTTGATATTTTATATTGGGGGGATGTTGTATGCGGTACCTAATATTAAGCCGCCCAACTATTCCTATAGGTGGCTCAGCATTTACTCCCTCTTTCCCTCTGTTGGAATGACCAAGAAGGGGATCACGAACAGATCGGAGAAGGTTATCATGCCGCTGTACCGGGCCATGGTACGCCCCCACCTGGAATACTGGAGGGATATGCTTGAGTACCTGAATGTAAACCGCTTAGGCTATAAGCGATATCTTTTTTTTTTTTTTTTTTTTTCTTCCTTTATTTATCATTTTAAAAATTTTAACAAAATCAAAACATTTTGTACTGAAAGATTGTCAGATCGAACACAAATAATAAGTAAATCATTAACATAATAAGAACAAAATTCAAATCGGACAATCTCAAGTCCTCAATAATTATGTGATCCAAGATATATATAAAAGAGTGAACTTTTAAGGAAATCAATTGTAAATTCTATATAATAAAGAACAGTATCATGTGTCTGACTTGAGGAATTATTCTATACCAAGTCCAACAATTACTTAGTTGTTATTGTGGTAGTTGTTGTTATACCCTCTTTTTCCAAACGTTTCAGTGTCAGAAAAGCTGTAAGTTGAGATGGCTCAAAAAACACATACTTATTATCTCGATATCTTACTATACATTTACATGGGAAACGTAAAAAGAAAATGCCACCCAGCTGTGTAACTCCTGCTTTCAACAAAAGAAACTGACGTCTACGATTCTGAGTTTCTCTACTAACGTCTGGAAACATTTGAATTTTCAAACCCAGAAACTCCTTACTCTTGTTCCTAAAGAACATTTTCAAAATCCAATCTTTATCCGGCAGCAATGCCACAGATAGTATAAGAGTTGCTGGTTTAACCAAATCTTTATCTGATGTTTCCAAAATTGCTGTCAAATTTTGTTGAAGGTCTTGTATTTCCTGTCTCTTATCCTCCGAATGTTGACCCCTTGCGTTCATAGGCAAATAATATACTCGAGTGAGAGGAGGCAATGATTCCTCAGGAATATTAAATATCTCCATGAAGTACCTTTTTATCATCTCTCTCGGATTTACTGATAAGATTTTGGGAAAATTCAACAGTCGTAGATTATTAGTCCGATAGTTGTTTTCCATAATTTCCAATTTTTTTTCTAATACTTTGATTATCATTTATTATTGTAGATTGAACTTGTTTAATCATTTTCACTTCATTTTCGATACCTCCCAATTTTTCTTTGACATTGGAAATTTCCTGTTTATTTTCCTCTATTGTCTGTTTTTGAATTTTTATATTCTTTTCACCTTCTTTAATTTGTTTAGTTAGTGAGTCTCCCAGTTTGGAAACTAGGTCCCAAATTGAATCAAGAGTCACTTCAGCTGGTTTCTGATATTTAAAGAAAGTCTCATGTAAAGTTGGAGAAGACTCACCTTGGCTGCCTTCTGTCTGTTGGTCTGGATTTTTTCCTCCTTCCTCTCTATCCGCTGGAACCGTCTCTGGACTTAACAAAGCCATAGAGACTTCACCTTGCTGGCTCCCTGATGTTACAGCCTCATGATCAGAGAGTGCTGCTACTCCTGGCCCACTCCTTTCACATGGGGAGCTCGCGCTCAGCGGTGGGGGAGGTGGACTCCTCTGGTCGGGGCTCAGCGTGGTATCCAGCCCAAGGGCTTCCGATCCGGCGTCACTCCACGTCGCAGAGTCCAGCGGGCGATTCCCCGAACCTACTGACTCCCTCTGAAGTCGCTGAAGAAAATGTTCAATTGAGGCGAGAGGGGGGTGTTCAAGACGTCGCGAGGCTGCAGCGGCGCTTTTACCCCGTCTCTTCGGCATCGCGACTAACAAATAGTCTAATCGCTGTTGAAATATAACCAATCGTACCCTCAGCGTCTCACCAGGCACTGATACAAGTCAAATCATATATCCTGGATCTGGAGATCTCCTGTATTCGTACCTATATTCCAAAAGGCAAATAAATAATCTCCAACTCCAACTCCCTGGCTCCTCGTGGCTCCAAGGGGCTCCCAAGGGGCCTGGCGAGCCCCTTAGGGCACGCCCCTTCGGCCACGCCCTGCGGCCGCGCGGCTGCGGCCGCAACCGCAGCGGCGTTCTGGTTTTAAATTGTTGGAGACGGACCCGGTGACGTCAGGGGTCCGTCTCTGAAGATGCCTGCCAGGAACAAGTAGTTAGAAGCAGAACCGCTGCTGCAGGAAGCCAGGGAGAGAGGCACAATCCCCTCCGATGAAACACTCCGATGCAGGAGATCTCCCGAGTCTCCCGCGGCGGCGTTCTGGTTTTAAATTGTTGGAGACGGACCCGGTGACGTCAGGGGTCCGTCTCTGAAGATGCCTGCCAGGAACAAGTAGTTAGAAACAGAACCGCTGCTGCAGGAAGCCAGGGAGAGAGGCACAATCCCCTCCGATGAAACACTCCGATGCAGGAGATCTCCCGAGTCTCCCGCGGCGGCGTTCTGGTTTTAAATTGTTGGAGACGGACCCGGTGACGTCAGGGGTCCGTCTCTGAAGATGCCTGCCAGGAACAAGTAGTTAGAAGCAGAACCGCTGCTGCAGGAAGCCAGGGAGAGAGGCACAATCCCCTCCGATGAAACACTCCGATGCAGGAGATCTCCCGAGTCTCCCGCGGCGGCGTTCTGGTTTTAAATTGTTGGAGACGGACCCGGTGACGTCAGGGGTCCATCTCTGAAGATGCCTGCCAGGAACAAGTAGTTAGAAACAGAACCGCTGCTGCAGGAAGCCAGGGAGAGAGGCACAATCCCCTCCGATGAAACACTCCGATGCAGGAGATCTCCCGAGTCTCCCGCGGCGGCGTTCTGGTTTTAAATTGTTGGAGACGGACCCGGTGATGTCAGGGGTCCGTCTCTGAAGATGCCTGCCAGGAACAAGTAGTTAGAAGCAGAACCGCTGCTGCAGGAAGCCAGGGAGAGAGGCACAATCCCCTCCGATGAAACACTCCGATGCAGGAGATCTCCCGAGTCTCCCGCGGCGGCGTTCTGGTTTTAAATTGTTGGAGACGGACCCGGTGACGTCAGGGGTCCGTCTCTGAAGATGCCTGCCAGGAACAAGTAGTTAGAAACAGAACCGCTGCTGCAGGAAGCCAGGGAGAGAGGCACAATCCCCTCCGATGAAACACTCCGATGCAGGAGATCTCCCGAGTCTCCCGCGGCGGCGTTCTGGTTTTAAATTGTTGGAGACGGACCCGGTGACGTCAGGGGTCCGTCTCTGAAGATGCCTGCCAGGAACAAGTAGTTAGAAGCAGAACCGCTGCTGCAGGAAGCCAGGGAGAGAGGCACAATCCCCTCCGATGAAACACTCCGATGCAGGAGATCTCCCGAGTCTCCCGCGGCGGCGTTCTGGTTTTAAATTGTTGGAGACGGACCCGGTGACGTCAGGGGTCCGTCTCTGAAGATGCCTGCCAGGAACAAGTAGTTAGAAGCAGAACCGCTGCTGCAGGAAGCCAGGGAGAGAGGCACAATCCCCTCCGATGAAACACTCCGATGCAGGAGATCTCCCGAGTCTCCCGCGGCGGCGTTCTGGTTTTAAATTGTTGGAGACGGACCCGGTGACGTCAGGGGTCCATCTCTGAAGATGCCTGCCAGGAACAAGTAGTTAGAAACAGAACCGCTGCTGCAGGAAGCCAGGGAGAGAGGCACAATCCCCTCCGATGAAACACTCCGATGCAGGAGATCTCCCGAGTCTCCCGCGGCGGCGTTCTGGTTTTAAATTGTTGGAGACGGACCCGGTGACGTCAGGGGTCCGTCTCTGAAGATGCCTGCCAGGAACAAGTAGTTAGAAGCAGAACCGCTGCTGCAGGAAGCCAGGGAGAGAGGCACAATCCCCTCCGATGAAACACTCCGATGCAGGAGATCTCCCGAGTCTCCCGCGGCGGCGTTCTGGTTTTAAATTGTTGGAGACGGACCCGGTGACGTCAGGGGTCCGTCTCTGAAGATGCCTGCCAGGAACAAGTAGTTAGAAACAGAACCGCTGCTGCAGGAAGCCAGGGAGAGAGGCACAATCCCCTCCGATGAAACACTCCGATGCAGGAGATCTCCCGAGTCTCCCGCGGCGGCGTTCTGGTTTTAAATTGTTGGAGACGGACCCGGTGACGTCAGGGGTCCGTCTCTGAAGATGCCTGCCAGGAACAAGTAGTTAGAAGCAGAACCGCTGCTGCAGGAAGCCAGGGAGAGAGGCACAATCCCCTCCGATGAAACACTCCGATGCAGGAGATCTCCCGAGTCTCCCGCGGCGGCGTTCTGGTTTTAAATTGTTGGAGATGGACCCGGTGACGTCAGGGGTCCGTCTCTGAAGATGCCTGCCAGGAACAAGTAGTTAGAAACAGAACCGCTGCTGCAGGAAGCCAGGGAGAGAGGCACAATCCCCTCCGATGAAACACTCCGATGCAGGAGATCTCCCCGCTATAAGCGATATCTAAATAAATAAATAATACATACTTTGCATCAGAATTAAAAAAAATAATCAGTTCTACAGTCGGCAGAGTGACATTCTCAGAAGCATGCCTAAAAATGATAAAATGATATTGCTGAATGACTCTAATGCATAGTTGGAAAATGATAATACCATTTAGAAAAGAGCTATGAGGACATTCGAGCGTGGATTTCCAATACGAATGGAGAGCTACTGTAGGGAATTGGATCTTGCTGGTATGAGTAACATTTTTAGCATGTCAGAAAAGCAGTTCTATTCTTAGTAGCATATTCAGTCAAATGAATGACACTTTCTAGATTGTCATTGTTTGATTTGAAGAGCTGAAGGAAGTGTGTATCAGAGGGGATATGTGAAGGGCTGAATGACCTACATATCCGAATGTCAGGATTTTTTTCCCCATAATAATTTATATTCCACATATCCTACAATTCTATGTGGATCACAGATTATTCAGGTACTCACGCATTTTTCCCTAACTGTCCCAGTGGGCTCCCACTCTATCTAATGTACCTGGGCAATGGGGATTAAGTGACTTGGCTAGGGTCAGAAGGAGCAGTGCTGGATTTGAACCCACAACCTCAGGGTGCTGAGACTATAGCTCTAACTATTGTACCACACACTTCCGGTATGCTTAATGGATAGGAAAGTTAGAAGTCACTTAAGGGCTAAAAAGTGAGCTCTGCAGCGCATGTTTCCTGCGCTCTGAGACCACATTTCAGCGCCATTCTAAAATGACCACAGTTTGGATTTTCCCATTAATGGCCATACACTAATTTTGAAATTAACATGTGGCCATTAATGCATGATCCCTTGCCACCACTTATTTTATAGGCGGTGGGGGTTTCTGTGTAGAGAATGACATGGTGACAAAATTCATCACCGTTCCCGTCCCCGTGGATAACCGCGGTAAACAATCTTCATGTCATTCTTTAAAGAGAGAGGGAAGAATCAGAGTATGAATGGCCACAACCACTGACCCTCAGGCTTTGCTTTGAAGAATGCTGGTGTAGAAGGACTGAGGCTGAAATAGACACTAAAAAATGACATGGGATTATTTCCCGCGGTTATCCGCGGGGACGGGAACGGTGATGAATTTTGTCACCGTGTCATTCTCTATTTCTGTGTTAATTGGTTGGTGTTCACCAATGCCCACATGCTGATTAGCGCAGGGCATGCCTACCCTCCGTCCCCACATGTGCCCCCAACATTAGTGCTTACCGCCTCTTGGAAGGATGGCAACTTCTGGATGGTGCCCAATAGATCTTGTAGTCAACCTAAAATGGTTAAGGGGCTGGAGGAGTTGCGTACAGTGAGAGATTGGAGAAACTGGGCCTCTTCTCCCATGAAAAGAGGAGACTGAGAGGGGACATGATCGAAACAGTCAAGATAATGAAGGGAATAGACTTAGTAGATAAAGACAGGTTGTTCACCCTCTCCAAGGTAGGGAGAACGAGAGGGCACTCTCTAAAGTTAAAAGGGGATAGATTCCGTACAAACGTAAGGAAGTTCTTCTTCACCCAGAGAGTGGTAGAAAACTGGAACGCTCTTCCGGAGGCTGTTATAGTGGAAAACACCCTCCAAGGATTCAAGACAAAGTTAGACAAGTTCCTGCTGAATCAGAACGTACGCAGGTAAGGCACTGGTCTTTGACCTAAGGGCTGCCGCGGGAGCGGACTGCTGGGCACGATGGACCACTGGTCAGACCCAGCAGTGGCAATTCTTATGTTCTTATGTTCTTTAGGTCGAGCTAGCCACGCAAACTGAAAGAATGCCACGAGAGCAATTTTCAAAAGCCATTTTACCCTTGGGGAATGAGCAAATTTATACCCAGACAAATAAAGCAAAATTTTTTAGCAGAGTACCTAAGTTTAAAGATGGCGAAGATACTTATTTAAACCTTATTTTATAAATACCTATAGGGTCCTTTAACTAAGCTGTAGTCAGCACCAGCGTACGCTTACCACACATTAAAACGGTTTACCTCGGCAGCATTGGAGAAATCATTATCTGAAGTTTCTGATAGAGCTACGCTCCTTGTGTCGTGTGTTTTTGAAAGTGATCTTAATGTAACCCGGCCTACGTCCAGAGGCCAAAATCCCAGAAAAATTTCTTAGTAGTGGTGGCCGAGGACCTACTTGGGTTTTCCCTCAAGAAAAAGACCAAAGTTGCATTTAAAATTTACTTCACCCAAATATTTTTATAACCGGGTACATTTAAATAAAATAATTTAGACTCTTGTTAAGAATAAATAAAACAGTTTAATAAGCACTTAGATAAACATCTATAATATTTGATAATCTAAAATAAGCAGGCAAGAGCAAAGTGGAAATGTCCAATCAGATTGGTGCACAAAAAAGTGTCTTTCAATTCATCTGATAAATCCAATGGTCTTTATTAATCCAAATTAGCTCATACATCCAAAGCAACTCAACGACTCGACATGATCATGTTTCGGCCACCCGGCCTGCATCAGGAGTCTTAGGAGTCTTTGGGTATCAAATAGTCTCAAATGGTCTAAAGTAGGGGTGTCCAATGTCGGTCCTCGAGGGCCGCAGTCCAGTCGGGTTTTCAGGATTTCCCCAATGAATATGCATTGAAAGCAGTGCATGCAAATAGATCTCATGCATATTCATTGGGGAAATCCTGAAAACCCGACTGGACTGCGGCCCTCGAGGACCGACATTGGACACCCCTGGTCTAAAGCAAAGCTATGTTATTCTGTGGTGTTACAGATTCGGAGCAACGGTTTGTTCGTTTTGCTTTAGACCATTTGAGACTATTGGATACCCAAAGACTCCTAAGACTCCTGATGCAGGCCGGGTGGCCGAAACATGATCATGTCGAGTCGTTGAGTTGCTTTGGATGTATGAGCTAATTTGGATTAATAAAGACCATTGGATTTATCAGATGAATTGAAAGACACTTTTTTGTGCACCAATCTGATTGGACATTTCCACTTTGCTCTTGCCTGTTTGATTTTGTGGAATTGCTTCCCCTGTTTTATTGTGCATAATCTAAAATAAAACATAATATGTGTCCCACAGCTTGCTTCTCTTACAGTTTCAAACAAACGCAAAGTACTTTCATCAACTAATAAAAGAGTTTTATTTTTCTTTTGGATAGGTTCTTCTCAAATTAACAGCTGACTTCTTGCTAAAATCAGATAAATTAACTTTCTTCTATTTCTTCTGAATAAATTTTGTTTCGATTTAGTTTAAAGCAATGTCTGAAAGAATTGATTCTTTGGGTGTGTTTTTTTTTTTCTTACAGGTTCCGGATTTTCAGGAGCTCCACAGCATTTGGGTAAGTATATTCTTCTTTTTCTTCTCTATGGTGGGTACCAGGTTGGCACGCTGTTGATTGAAGATCTAATGAAATCCTCCTACTCTGACTAGAAAAACTCAAAAATAAAATCCTACAGCCCTATAACAAGGTTCAATAAATTAATTTTTTTTTCTAACTATTACAAAACAAAAGATAACACTGCACAACAATTTTTTGGTTAAGTCTTGATTCCTGAAAAGTTTTTGGTGATTATGACAGGTACCAACTTGGTATGCTCAAATATGGTTTTGGTTTTACTGCATCACGTAAGAACTATGAGAAATAGACATTTTTATGTTTACTGACAATAAAATATATAGTCAAGTTTACGTTTCGCACAAGCGACTAAATGAAACAGAATTAAAAGTGTTTTGCTCCCGAGTTTCTTTTATATTCAGTGTCTGGTGCATCACGTTGTAGCATCCAACAATAGTCGGCAAGCATTGACGGATTCCAATTGCCCTGGTATCGTTTCTCCATCGTAGCTATGTCTTGATGAAACCTTTCACCGTGCTCGTCACTCACAGCACCGAGATTTGCGGGGAAGAAGTCCAAGTGTGAATGGAGGAAATGAATCTTGAGTGACATATTGCACTTCATTCTCTTGTATGCTTTGAGAAGTTTGTCTACCAGCTGAATGTAGTTTGGGGCTCTGTAATTGCCCAGAAAATTGTCAACAACGTCTTTCAAGGCTTTCCAGCCAATTTTTTCCGGCCCAACTAACAGATCTTCAAATCGCTTGTCACTCATAACATGTCTGATCTGGGGGCCAACAAAAATACCCTCTTTGATCTTGGCATCAGTTATTCTTGGGAACATCTGTCTTAAATAACGAAAACCTTCCCCTTCCTTGTTCATTGCTTTCACAAAATTCTTCATGAGTCCCAGTTTAATGTGAAGAGGAGGCAAAAATATCTTTGTCGGGTCAACAAGCGATTCATGTGCTACATTTTTCTGTCCTGGAACTAACTTTTTACGGAGTGGCCAGTTCTTTCTAGAATAGTGCGACTCTCTGTCTCGGCTGTCCCATTCGCAGATGAAACAGCAGTACTTTGTATAGCCAAGCTGCAGTCCTAGTAACAGAGCAACGACTTTGAGGTCTCCACAGATATTCCAGTTATACCTGGTATACTGGACATACTTTAGTAACATTTCCATATTCTCATATGTTTCTTTCATATGTGCTGCATAGCCAACAGGTACTGAAGGATAAACGTTGCCATTGTGCAACAGAACAGCTTTCAGGCTTAACATTGACGAATCAATGAAAAGACGCCACTCTTCCGGGTTGTGATCACAACCAAAGACCGAGAACAATCCTTCAATGTCACAACAGAAACAGAGACTGTCGACTTGTGCAAAAAATTTGGTTATATCATGATGCCGGTCTCGAAACACAGAAATTTTCGTACCTGGTGATAGCAAACACCATTCCTGCAGTCTCGAACCTAGCAGCTCAGCTTTTGCTTTTGACAGACCCAAATCTCTGACCAAATCGTTCAATTCGGACTGTGTTATCAGATGTGGATCGCCTGATGAGGATGGTTCAAAATCCGGGTCAATGTCACTGTTAGAACCCTGCACTGCAGTTTCTTCATCTGGTTCGTCTAAGGTCCAATCCTCTGGTGGTTTCGGAACTGGAAGACTGTCATCATGTGGCATGGGTCTCATTGCTGAAGGCAGATTAGGATATTCAATTGACTTCTTGTTTTTGGCAGAGAAACCAGACACATTAGTCAAACAGAAATAACAGTCCGTCACATGGTCTTTCTGTTCTCGCCATATCATCGGAACAGCAAATGGCATCGTCTTTCGAGTACCTCTGAGCCAGGCTCTCAGACTAACAGCACATGTCGCACAGCAAATGTGAGGCGCCCATTGCTTGTCTTGATCACCTATTTTGCAGCCAAAATACAGATGATAGGCTTTCTTTACAAGGGCAGTCATCGAACGTCTCTGAGGCGTAAGTGTATATTCCCCACAGATATAGCAGAATGTGTCGCGGCTGTTACGACACCGACGAGACATATTGCCCGACACCAAAACGTCTATAGCATCAAGCTTACTTACTGTTATATTGCTACAGCTACTATACTACTATACTTTACTATACTGATACTATATACACACACGGACTATCTATATTAACCAAATGAGCAGGATCGGTGTATGGAAGCCACCATTATAGCATGGTGAGACAGCGCAAGCTCGTTCAGACCTGCCCAGACATGCCCAGGATGTCATCTTCCATAAAACAGCTTCCAACCTGGCTAGATTTTATGCATGGACATACCCAGGCGGCACAAACCGTTGTTGATAAGACACTTATGGGAGAAAAAATTGTTTGCATCCAAATATAAGAAAAAATCACGACAAAATTGAAGATTTCTCTGAAATGGTACGTGATGGGTAATTTTTGATGTAATATTCATGATCAGCACCCAAAATTCTATAAGAAACACCCAGCAGTGTTCAGGAAGCAAAAACTTTGTTGTGCAGTGTACCGTAATTGATGATAACCTAAACTAACCCACCCTCCCCCTTTACTAAACCACAATAGGGGCTGTATGTTCCTATGAGCGTCGGGAGCAGCATGGAGCATTCAACGTGGCTCCCTGTGCTAATAACAAATTTTGAAAAACGTCCTGCAAGCATAAAAAAACAAACTCCTTCACAGCAGGATGAAAGATATGTACTAGAGAATGACACGGTGACAAAATTCATCACCATTCCTGTCTCCACAGATAACTGCGGGAAATAATCCCATGTCATTTTCTAGTGTCTATTTCAACCTCGGTCCTTCTACACCAGCATTCTTCAAAGCAAAGCTTGCGGTTCAGTGGTTGTGGCCAATTATACTCTGATTCTTCCCTCTCTCCTTAAAGAATGACATGAAGATGGTTTCCCGCGGTTATCCGCGGGGATGGGAATGGTGATGAATTTTGTCACCCTGTCATTCTCTAATATGTACCACCGACAGCAGTCACTCAGATTTATCAGAAATAAATCTGAGTCTAGGATTAAGTAATAGAAGCAGTAGTAACAGGATTTTCTTATATTCTCTCAGTCATGTGAAAGTCTTTAGGCTGAGTCACGCACTAGCGCTGAAGGCAAATAACCAAATTCAAAAGTAGTACAATTAATCTGTCAGCCACTGCTGACAAACCACAGATATTATTTCCACCTTCAGCTCAGGTGAAGATCAAAGATGGGATTTTCCCACAGCAATCCCCTGATAAGCACAGAAGCACTGTTTCAGCACAACAAAATCTCTAGCAATAAAAGAATAGGCATCTTATTCTATGGTTTTATTTGTCTTTAAAGGAATGAAAATCTAACAGTAGATAAATAACTAACTTTCAGAACTTTCTTTAGTAACCCATAAACTATAGCAGAACTTCACGTATCTGTCAAAATTACTTTTAACATACAGAACTCCAGACCATCATTATTCAATTTTGATATTCTGCAATGCAGCTTACAATCAATTAAAAAAAAAATATACTAAAACAAGTTAGGAAAAGAATGCTATAAATCAGTGGTCTCAAACTCAAACCCTTTGCAGGGCCACATTTTGGATTTGTAGGTACGTGGAGGGCCTCAGAAAAAAATAGTTACGGTAATGTCTTTTTTTTTTTTTTTTAATTAATTCTTTATTCATTTTCAAAAATACATTAAGTGTTAAATATATTCATTCATATTAACAATAAATATATCACTTACAAACAATCATTGATATATTTCATAAATTCTTATGCCTTCACCTTTCCCATCCCTCCCTCCCATATATTCCATTATCATATAAAACATACAATAATAAACTTCCCCCCCTCCCTATACTTTATTAAAGAAATGACAATTTTGCATAAGGTAAAACCTTTTATAGTTTATAAATCTTTTCTTTTGGCTAAGTCTTAATAATAATATTATAATTTATAGCTAAAGAGACATATGATCAAGAAATTGTCTTGAATCCCTGGAGGGTGTTTTCCCCTATAACAGCCTCCGGAAGAGTGTTCCAGTTATCTACCACTCTCTGGGTGAAGAAAAACTTCCTTAAGTTCGTACGGAATCTATCCAAGTCTTCATTAGCATACCACTTGCTTGCTTTAATTGAGAGTTTAGTCACACAAGATCTTTATTTATGAACTGAATTTAAAGGAGCATAAGGAACCAACGGGCAGCATAAAATAAGCTTCTCTTCATAAAGAAGTAGCTTATTGTCTTATTTGCATGCATTTTAAATAAAATTATTCTGCTATTTGGGAAACTGTTTGTGCCTGTCTGTTGTTACTTAGATTTGAAAGATATTAGAATTTCAAATGGGCAATAAAACAGAATAAGCCTTGCAGATTCTCATTTTTATTGCACATGCATTAGACTAGAGTAACACTAAAGCCGGGAGAGAAGCAAAAATGTTTAAAAAAAATTAATAAAGTTTGCAGCTAGATAACAACAAGCAAAGAACATGCAAATTAACATGTTTCTGCAGTTTTTTCCTTCCCAGTGGGGCTCAACACTTTGTAATGGAGAAACTAAAAGAGGCAGAGGAAACAAGCAGATGATCTATTTCAGTGGTCTCAAACTCGTGGCTTGGGGGCCACATGTGGCCCCAGGTACTATTTTGAGGCCCTCAGTATGTTTATCATAATCACAAAAGTAAAATAAAACAGTTTCTTGATCATATGTCTCTTTAATTGTTAATAACAATATTATTATTAAGACTTAGCCAAAAGGAAAGATTTATAAACTATAAAGAGTTTTACCTCATGCAAAATTGTCATTTCTTTAGTAAGACATTAACTATGTTTTTCTGAGGCCCTCCAAGTATCTACAAATCCAAAATGTGGCCGTGCAAAGGGTTTGAGTTTGAGACCATTGATCTTTTTGCTTTAATTCAGAGCCAGGGATTGCTGGTTTGATTGCAAAAAGTGGATAAAGTAATTTAAAAACTACCTTTTTCTCTTTTTCTATGTGCAACCTGAGAAATCGACGTATAGTGTTGGAAGATGGTCTTCTAGGTTGGAAGGCACTCATCTAGCAGGGAAGAGATGATAGTCACCAAGAGTATGCCCAGTGTTTGTGAAGCTGACGGATCAAAGTCACCAGGACGTCCAGATACTGATGTGGGCTGGACAGGAAAGGGAGATCAGAAGCTGCAAAGATATCCTTAACATAGGAACATGGAATGTACGATGCGTGAATCAAGGAAAACTGGACATCATGTTTGGAAAGATCGAAGGAACCAGGTGAAGCGGGTGACCTGCAATCAGATGGCTGGGCACAGTGAAAAAAAACATGGGGAGGACCTTACCGGACTAGTAGAAAACCGATTTCTTTTTAGATTTGTAATTCAAGCCGCTAGGACTCGAGCACGAGTTGATGGCACCTAAGAAGAGAACCTGAGAAATGGGTCTCACTCGTCTCCATATCTGCATCCACCTAACCTATCTCTTTTCAGTGAAGGAACAGGGTATTTCTGTAATTACACATTCATCAAGTCAAGCAGTGCAGATAAAGGGCAAGATCAATGTCTGAGATAGTGCAGAGAAAATATATAGGAGGTAACAAAAATAACCGAGACAAGTGTCACCTTATAGACTAAATAGTTTATTGAAGCATGAGCTTTTGTTGACCAGAGTCCATATATCATATGCAGTGAACTCTGGTCCTCAAGAGCTCATGCCTCAATACATCAGGGGTGTCAAAGTCGGCCGCAATCCAGTTGGGTTTTCAGGATTTCCCCAATGAATATGCATGGGATCTATTTGCATGCACTGCTTTCATTGTGGCCCTCGTAAGGTTCCACTTGTATGGAGTGTTTGTGCCGGTAAGTTGCAGAGAGAGTGTTTATATTGAGTATTTCAAAATGTAGTGTTTATTAAGTTAGCAAACTGTGTGGTGTAGTGCTGATTTGAGTCATCTTGTAATTGTAGTACCCCTCCTGAAGAAGCCAGCGGGTGAAACCTAGGTTGGGGGGGTCGGTATTGTGAATAAACGGAGGAGCCCGGAGCAGTTATGTGTACCATCCACACCATTCGAAGTTAAGTCGCTGTTAAATTTATTATTTTATTTTCTTCAAGTTTATGTGTTGTTATTTAGTCTTTGTTTGGTGGACGAGACTGTGAACAACAATGATGGTCTCCTTAACAGCTGCTCCGTGAACTTGTTTCACCGGACCTCAGCTGCGGGTCTGAGTGTTCACTTAACCACATCAGCTTGTGTTGTAATCAGAGTTTGAAGTAAAACAAAGGTGACTAGTACAACAGTTGTTTTTTTTAATACCAGGAGGTAAGAGACGAAACAGAGAAAGGAAAGGAGACCATGTGAAAAGAGCTAGAAGACCAACAAGAGGAAAGTGGAAACAAGTGGGGAAAGCATGAAGAGCACGGCTCATAAAATTCTTTCCAACCCCTCTGGATTTGTGTGTATGTGTGTCTTATCTGCATGTGCATGGTATCTATGTCTCTGTTTACCATGTTTATGTGTTTTGTCTGTGTGCAGCGATGGCACGCTGACTGCTCTATGCAGCTCTGACGCTTATAGGAACGCTTTGAGCATCAGAGCAATGCAGAGCATCCAGCGTGCAGGCCAGCACTAAAAACCTCTTGCGTAGCTTTGTAAAAAGGGAGGTTAATCAGCTAACTGAATATTCAGTGCTGGCTGGTTAATAGCGGGCAAAGATAGATCTGCTATTTATGTAGTCTGAGTTGCCTGCCAAACTTAGCCGGCCAGTGCTTGAATATTCACGGATAGCCAGCTAAGTCACATGACATAGCTGACCAGCTGCTAATTACGAATTTTCAGTGCAGATAACTGGCTATCGTCTGCTGAATATTAGTGGTCAGGGTGTCAGGTCAAAAGCGCGCCGGGACAAAGGCGCGCCCAGACAATTGAGCGCAGCGCGGGGGTGCGTGCCGCAGAAAATTACTGTTTTTAGGGCTCCCGACGGGGGGCCGTGGTGGGGGTGAACCCCCCCACTTTACTTAATAGAGATCGCGCCGCATTGTGGGGGCGTTGTGGGGGGTGTGGGGGGTTATAACCCCCCACATTTTACTGAAAACTTCACTTTTTCCCTGTTTTTAGGGAAAAAGTTAAGTTTACAGTAAAATGTGGACGGTTACAACCCCCCCAAACCCCCCATAACGCCAGCGCGATCTCTACTAAGTAAACTGGGGGGGCTCCTCAACAAACCCCCCTGTCGGATCCCCTAAAATCTGTAATTTTCTTCGGCGCGCACCTCCGTCTTGCGCTCAGTTGTCGGCGCGCGCCTTTGTCTTTCGCGGGGTTGTCTATGAACCGTGGTCAGTGGTGAAACGCTATTTAACCAGCCAGGAGTTGTTTCTGGCCAGTTAAATAGAACTGAATATTGGGGGAGCGGGAAAGGAGGGATGGGGGGGGGGTCGGTCATTTCATAGGACCTTAGTCAAGTAATGAAAACACAGAAAAAAAAATAACACTTGCTTTTTGGTGTTGTACAGTCTAAATACAAGCCAAAAACAAATGTGCTAGGAATTCAGGGCTTTGTCAGTCTTGGTTTGTTTACCGTAATTCCTGCGTACAAGTTCATTAAAGATCGGTGTACCCGGATTCGTTGTTTAATATTCATGAGAACAGCAGCTGGCATCTAAGTGCCGTGACACGGAGCGGTTGCCTTTCTGTAATTTGAATGTTTATTGATAAAAACTTCCTTCTCGCATACTTGCCACTTGTCAACACCGAGAGAGAGGATTTTGATTTCGCCTTGTTTCCAAGGCAACCAGCGTGCTCCGTGGATGAAAATAGATCCTGTGCTGTGAATGGTGACTGCAGTATCAGAAGTCAAACGTGCAAACTACTGAGACGCTTCAGAGGTTTTTTTCTCTCTCTCTCTCTCTTTACAACTTATACTGCACTATTAGATGAGTACATAGAGGTGTTATTGATTACATAGGGACTCAGACATGCAGTAGTACTAACCCGCTCATACAGATCTAAAATAAACCATGTAGCAAATTATTTCATTCAGTCAAATCTTCCCATGGACATAAAAATATGACCCCCCCTCCTCTTTTGAACAGAGCCCAAGATGTGCTAATTGCTTCTTCTGATCACTGTGGTACATTTGATTACGCTCAGTAAAAATAATGATTTTTTTTTTTTGTTAATTGGGTGGAAATGCAGAGGGTGCCTGTGTTCATTTTGAGGCAGCTTTGCATTACAGAAACTGATCACGTATTCTGATCAAAGAACTATAAAACTAAAGCCCTCTTTTACAAAGCTGGAGAGAATGAGAGGGCGCTCTCTAAAGTTAAAAGGGGATAGATTCCGTACAAACGTAAGGAAGTTCTGCTTCACCCAGAGAGTGGTAGAAATCTGGAACGCTCTTCCGGAGGCTGTTATAGGGGAAAACGCCCTCCAGGGATTCAAGACAAGGTTAGACAAGTTCCTGCTGAAACAGAACGTATGCAGGTAAGGCTAGACTCAATTAGGGCACTGGTCTTTGACCTATGGGCTGCCGCGTGAGCGGACTGCTGGGCACAATGGACCATGGCTTGTTGATTTCAAATGCATTAATTAAAATTGTGTTCAAAATATATTGATATTCCATATTATGTTAGTATTAATGCTATTCACAACTTTATTTAATACTGAATCGTAATTATATGCTTCGCAGTATTTCTTCATACTTGTTCGGCCTCAATCAACAGTGCCAATTTGCGGCGTTGTAGGTAGCTCTGGCGCTGTGACTAATCTGTAAATTGAATCTGGAAGTTCGTAACTAGTCGTTACAGTTAATTGTCCGTAAGAATACTTGCAGTGGTGCAGTGAAAATATGAAAGTTCGCTGGTAGTGCTCATCATTAATATATGATAATTTAATCTCTCATACTCTGTAATCAGTTTATAAAATTTTCTGCTTTCAATAAAACTCATATATCTAGAGTTATTTATCTTTTTTTTGTTTTTACTACGGCCTGCTGAAAAGTGCTGAAGTACCCAAAGTTTAGAGTGCTGAAGCAAGAAAAGTTTGGAGACCCCCAGGTCTAGAGGGCGAGAAGAGGACAATGAAGGGTAAAATCTAGCTGTTGAGTGGAGATCTGCAGAAGAGAGAAATAGAGAAAAATAATGAAGGGCAATGATCAATGTCAGAGACAAGATAGACAGAGGAAAGGAAGATAGGAGGAGAAAGAAGAAATAAAAACAAGACCCTGGAGAAGAGTTTTAAATGATGACAACAGAAGAAAAGTCAAAAGAGAGTTAGAGAAGGAATTGACCTTTACAGCACAATAGTTAAAATGCAGCACTTGGCAATACACTTCTCCCTCCATATTCGCGGTTTCAGCAATTGTGGTTTCGATTATTCACGTTTTATAGCTTGCTGGCTCCTCCCCCCCCCAATTACATCAGCTTGCATAGAGAAATCGCTGATTCCAAGCGTTTACAGAGAAAATCGCTGATTCCAAGCACTTTCTTCACTGTGTTTTGCCTATCCTTCAGGAACAGGCCAGGTCTCCCACCATGTTATTCGTGGTTTCACCATATTCACGATATTTTTTAATAGAAAACAGCGAATAACATGAAAACATTATTTGCGATTAATCCCCTCTATTTGCGGTTCTGTTAATCCCCTATATTTGCGGTTCTGTTAATCCCCTAAGACGTGCTAACAGCGAATACGGAGGAAGAAGTGTAGATTGTAGCAGATTAGGATATTCAAGGCAGAAGTAGGACTTTTCTTTTTTTTCTGGTAGAATAGATGGAGTAGACACACTAACGGAAGCAGAATATCTCAATGGAAAAACCCACAGTTAGAGAGAGAAAATATTTTAAAATAAGCAGAATTATGCTTATGCTGCTGAAGTCCTGTTGCAGAGGTACACCATTTGAATGTGAAAATAGCTGGAAAGCATGGACACTCCCTGTGTTCTCTGATCACCGCCTGCTAGGACAGAGATTTACTTAGAAAAAAAAAGCCCAGGAACCCTGAGCAGCTAAGGGTATAAGGGAGGAGGAAGGGACAAGCACTCAAAGGCTTGCTAAGAGAAAATACTGAAAATAATTCACTAATTGCAGTTTCTACACAGCTCCTGCAACCAGGGCTGACCGAGGACAGGCAGACCAGTGGGAATGAAATAGGTAAATCCCTGCCACTCTGCAGCTGATTTAAAGATACGGGAAAGGAGCTGATGCTGAGAGTAGGGACGGGATAAGTGGGTTGATTCTGAGGTTTGAGGCTGTCATGTGGGTTGGGGTGGAGAAGATGAGCGTGAGCTGACATGGGAGCTAGGGTCAGAAGAAGGGGGCTAGGGAATGGCAGAAGGGGCTGATATTGGTAGATGGTGGGGTGGCAGAAGAAGGCTTACACTACGGATGGGAGAAAAGGGCTTAGAGGATAAGGAGAAAAGTGTAGGAGAAAAGATCTAATGCTGGGCCTTGGAGAAGGGGTTGAAGACAGGGGCCTGACACAGAGGCTGGAGCTGACAGGGAAGCAAGTGAGAGAAGGGGGCTAGAGCTTAGAGATGGGACTGGGAGGAGAGGGCTAGGGACTGATGCAGAGACTGAGGATGGGCAATGAGTGAAGGCAGAGGGTGAGAAGGGGCTCAAAGTGTAGGGAGGGAGAATGGAGGGAAGGGCTCAGAATAGAAGAAAAGTGGCGAGAAGGGTTCAGAATGGAGAAAGAGGAGGCAAGAAGAGAAAAGTATGGAAGGATAGAGAGGAAATGCTGGACTCCTCTCTGGGCTCACTGGCCTCCACTCTCTCCTCACTGGCCTCACTGTTGACAACACTGTAAACTCCGCTGAGCAGGAATGTCTTTTCTGTGTGTCTATAAAGTGCAATATCAGTGGTAGTGATTTTCTGTTGGAGTGAGAAAGGGGAAGTGGCAAAGGATTTGGAAGGGGAGGGTCAGCTCTGAGAGAATAAAGGAGGGCCACGAGATAGTGGTTATGTAATGTGGAATGTTCATCGAGGTTAAGCGTAATGTTATTTATCTAAGGAATATATTTCTATATAGGGATCTGTTGCAGTCTCCCTTGTTCTGTTTTTCCAGCTGGAAGTATATTGGTATTCTAGGGTGCTGTCTTTAAGAACATAAGAACATAAGCAGTGCCTCTGCTGGGTCAGACCAGAGGTCCATCCCGCCCAGCAGTCCGCTCACGCGGAGACCCATCTGCATAGCAATCCTCTATCAGCAATCTTCAATCTCCTTATCCTTCAGGAAATCATCCAATTCCTTCTTGAAACTCAGTAGCGTACTCTGTCTTATCACACCCTCTGGAAGCGCATTCCAGGTGTCCACCACCCTCTGGGTGAAGAAGAACTTCCTAGCATTGGTTCTGAATCTGTTCCCTCTTAACTTTTCCAAATGCCCTCTCGTTCTTGTAGTTTTCGAAAGTTTGAAAAATCTGTCCCTCGCCACTTTCTCCATGCCTTTCATGATCTTGTAAGTCTCTATCATGTCCCCTCTAAGCCTCTGCTTCTCCAGGGAAAAGAGGCCCAGTTTCTCCAATTTTTTGGCATACGATAGGTTTTCCATACCCTTACGCGTTGCTCTCCCCTGAACCCTCTCAAGTATCGCCATAACCTTCTTATATAGGTATAGGGTTACCAGATGCCCAGGAAAACCCGGACATGGTCTCTTTTTAAGGGACTGTCCAGGCTCCTGGATGGACTTTCCAAAACCTGGCATTTGTCAAGGTTTTGGAAAGCCCCAAGCTCCGTTCGCATCTGGAGGGCCTCTAAGCATGCGTGGATGACATCACGGACATCCGCACATGCTCTGGGCCCTCCAGACGTGACTACAAGCTCATCTGGGAGCAGGGCTGGGGGCAGAGTTTGAGGAGGAACTGGGTGGGGCTGGAGGCAGAACAAGGCGGGGTCAAAAATATGGTTACCCTATATAGGTAGGAATGTTATGATTTGAGTCCTGCTTTATTATGACAGTTTCTCATTACAGATCAGGAATGTGTTTGTTTTTGCAGGGTTTGGTTTTTTTAGAGCTCTGCTCCCCCCTCTCCCCCCATCTTCTTCTTAATTTTTTTTTTTCACCTGAGACTCGTTCAGTCATAGCTACATCACTGCACTTGGGGGGAGGAAGAAAGAAGAAATTCAGTTACATAGTAAAGGACTCAAAAAAGTACGTTTCGTATGTTTGTCTAGGGCCAATTGATCCAGCCCTTCTGTGGTCTCTTCTGAATGCCCGAGTTTCTTTCCCCAGGACCCGGGCCCGGCACTCTTCCTGCCTCTCCGTCTTCTGCTGCAATCTCCCCTCTTCCAGTTTTATTTTATCCATTGCTTTGAAAACAGGCCTACATTAACTATTAAACAAATTGTGTTATCATTTAAGAACAATAAGTATCGGAGCCAGTCTGCTGCCGATGGTGGAACATCTTGAAGGTCCTTTCTGGATGAAAAGTGGCTTTTTTTTCTCCGAGGATGCGTCTCTTTCATCCTTCCTCAAGGAAGGGAATTTGGGTTATCCTAGCAAGCCTTGTGAAGAGTTGGGGTTAAGGTGGGTAAGAATTAGGGAGGAAATAATCAATATAAACCAAAAATGTTTTTATTGAAATTATTTTATTTTGTGCTTTTAACTTAGTAAAATTGGCTTCAGCAAATCATACCATAAATACAACGTTTAATCCAGACATCAATATTTTTTTCTTGTTTTCTTCTCAGGTGCAAGAATGTGTAAGTAAAATGTAGCTGGATTACAATTTACAATGTATATTGCCAAGGGAATAAATTAGGATTGGTGAGTGAGGAGAACCCCCAGAGGGGTTATATTGTACCAGTGCAATGGTTAGAATAGCTGGTACCAAACGTTTAACAGGTTAAGTGGAGATGCAGGCAATCAATACATCGTGATTAGACACAGGAAATGAAAGGAAAACATGAGCTTTAACTAGAAAGGAAATTGAGATCATTATTTTAGAAACATATACATGTGTATATAGTGGCAGTTGGTTGTCACAAATACTTTAGCTATGGTTATCAGAAATCCAGGAAAACCCGGACATGTCCTCTTTTTAGAGCACTGTCTGGGTGCCCGGACAGACTTTCCAAAATACGGCATTTCATCCGGGTTTTGGATAGCCCTGATCACGTTCATCCACGCATGCTCAGAGGTCCTCCAGGTACAGCCCAGAGGTCAGAAAAGAAAGACAAGGCTTTGTGGGGGGCGGGGCTAGAGATGGAATGGGGCAGGGCTGGAGGCGGAACAAGGCAGGGCTGGGGATGGAAAGGGGAGGGGCCATGGTTCTGGGTTTCTCTGTGCAAAAATCTGGTAACCCTAACTATAGCCACCCTTGAAATCTCTGTGTGGTGTGTAGATTCCACACACTGTAACTAAAGTGGTTTTCTGAAATCGTATTTCCACATGTATGTGATACACACATCACATCTACAGTATTTCAGAATGCCTCTATTTGCACATAGCGATTAGAGGTCTGCACAGGAACGGGGATCGTGGGAATCCTGCGGGTCCTGCGGGGTTCCCGCGGGAATCCCCCCCTAATCCACGGGACTCCCACGGGGAACCCCCTCTGGCCCACGAGACTCCCACGAGGACCCCCCTCTAGCCAACGGGACTCTCACGGGGATGGAAGGCTTTGGAAGCAGGGTTCATCCATATAATATAATGGACACGTCAGCCTTTGTAAAAGAGGGGGTTTATAAGTTAATTACTTGAACAGAAAACAAAAAAAGGGTTCCACCAAAGAGATTCCTCAAGGAAAAAAGCAGCGCAATCACAAAAGATACTGTGGAATTGATGATCCTGTCAGAAGTAATTGCTGCTTTTTATGGGGATGGAGGTAATTCCTTGCGGGGATGGGTGGGGACGGAGAGAATCCTGATGGGGATGGGTGGGGACGGAGAGGATCCTGGCAGGGATGGGTGGGATTTCTGTTCCCGTGCAACTCTCTAATAGCGATCCACACATCACACAGAAATTTCAAGGATCATTTCCGCTTAGCAAAGGGACTACATAAAAATGGGGGGAAATGTCCAGGTCTAGCATATGACATGATCAATTATATTTTATTAAATAAGATTTTGTAAAACTACTTTGATTCCTGTTTTGGAGGAAAGAACACCAAGCCCTAATAAACATAAATAACACAAATTATATTCAAATTCAAGACAAGCTTGGGACAAATACATAGCATTTGAAAAGGAGAGCACAGGGTGAGGCAAGAGAAGGTAACCACCTAGGGGTGCTTTTACTAATCAATTTAGCGCGTGCTAATGATTAATGCGCGCTAAATGCTAAGGCGCCCATAGAATATAATGGGCGTGTTAACATTTAGCATGTGCTAAATCGATTAGCGCGCCTTAGTCAAAGGACCCCCTAGTTTTTTTTTCTGGGTTTTTTTTTTTCACCAACCACTTGGAATTTCAGTGTGAATTTTTCCAGCTTTATTTGTCGTTACTCTATATGTTTATGTTCCAAGTAGAATAAAATCATTTTTTAAACAAGGCAAGGTTACAGACTTTTTAGCGTGACCACCCAGCGATTTTCACACGTTCAGAGTTTGCACTGTAAAATTGCCCTTACATCGCCGTGACTGTTAATGGTGTCACAGTGTTTTTAGACTTCTGTCTCGGGAGCAATGTTGGAGGCTTATCGTAAGCGCCCACCTTAAGCCACAAAAATATTAATAACATCGACATAGCTTAAGATAAGTAAACTCTGTTTAATAGTAATGCATAAGTATGATGACTAAATATGTTCGTAAAATTTCTCTTTGAAATTCAAAGCAGTTGCTGAGAAAATGGGGGGTTACTTTTTATTGCCTCTCCCTATTGATGGTTTGGATGGATAGATCGAATGTCTTTATCTGCCTTCATTTTTATATGTTTCTATAACACGGAGGGGTTTACACCAGCTCAAAGGCGCACCTAGGTTTTTAAAAAAAAGTGCTTATTTGGGCCAAGGTTTTATACAAGGGAGTAGGAGAGTCATTCTCCTTATTTCCATGTAGTTTATTTTGATTTCAACAATGAAACCAAGTTAATATTGTGGCTCACTACTTAATTGGAAGCACTCAGTGGCATAGTAAGAGGGGTGAAGGTGGGGGTGGGGGGGAATCACCCCGGCTTCCGGCTTCGCTGGGGGTGCCGGTATCTTTCCTCCTCTCCGCGTACCTCTTTAAATGTTCGCTGGCACAAGCAGCATCTTCCACTTGCTGCTCATGCCAGCCTCGGCTCCCTTCTGATGTCACTTCCTGGTCGTGGAACCAGACATGACATCAGAAGGGAGCCGAGGTCAGCTCAAGCAGCAGGTGGAAGATGCTGTTCGTGCCAGCAAACATTTCAAGAGGTATGGGGGAGGGAGTAAGGGGGCATTCAAGTAGCGGGGAAGAATGGGGGAGCGCTTGGCGTGGCAATGCCAGGTACTAGCGCCCCAGACACCAACCTCCCTTGCTATGCCACTGGCATCGCTTACATGTAGAGGTTTGAAAAAATGGGGCAGTTACATGTTGTGGTAAAAGCAGATAGTGTAGCTGGTTTTAAGAAAGGTTTGGACAATTTCCTGGAGGAAAAGTCCATAGTCTGTTATTGAGAAAGTCATGAGAGAAGCCATTGCATACCCTGGGTCAGTAGTATGTAATGTTGCTACTCTGGGGTTCCGTAATCTTCTGTTACTCTTTGGAATTTCAGAATCTTTCCATTCTTTAGGATTCTGAATAGAATGTTGCTACTCCTTGGGTTTTGGCCAGGTACTAGGGATCTGGATTGGCCATCATGAGAACGGGTTACTGGGCTTGATAGACCATTGGTCCGACCCAGTAAGGCTAGTCTTATGTTTCTTAACTGGCACCACTTCTAAGTGTAAGCACCAGTATTGCAATGCAGAAGCTGCCGGGTCCATGCCATTCATTTCTTTCAATGCGCTTGTTCGTAAAATGACTGCTCCCGCTGCATGTGCCGACAATTACATGTGTACTATTGCTGGTATTTTAGAAAAAGCAGTGCGTTGGCAGAGCCTTTTCTAAAATACCACTGGAACTGAGCACATCGTAACCTCAATGCTTCACTTCTAATCTCTACATTCTCTATATAATGGGGCTGCTATATCAGCGAAGACACAAAATACAGTAGAATTCAGTAGAACACAATACAGTGAAATACAATACGATGCAGTAAAATGTAATAGAATGTGAAATCATCACATAAATTTACCAAACAAATAGGTTTTTACCGATTTTCTGAACTCAAGGTAACAGAAACATCGCTTTGTTTTAATGGACATGTCTATCCAATAACCAATTCCATAAAATTTCTGGGTATCATGCTTGACCGCCAACTGACTTGGATCAATCACACAAACTTGGTAGTACAAAAATGTTTCTACATACTGTGGAAATTACGGACCATTAAAAAATACTTTGATCCAGTGTGTTTTAGATTACTGGTTCAATCATTGATCCTACCCATTCTGGATTATTGTAACATCATTTATTTGGGATCTTCCCAAAAGATTTTAAGAAGACTGAGAAGAGTTCAGGATGCTGCAGTTCGATTGATATTTGGTCTGAAGAAGAACGACCACATTAGTCCATATTATCGATTATTGCATTGGCTAACGTTGGAAGCAAGAATACTATTCAAGTTTTCTTGTATTTGTTTTAAGCTGATTTCAGGAGAGTCTCCAATTTATTGGTCCCCTCACTTTGAATTTTATAGACCATCAAGGATTACAAGAAGCTCCAGCTTATTTACCTATCCTAAGCCAAATGGTGTCAGATATAAGACCCTTTTTGAAAGGACCTTAGCGTTTCAGGCAGGCAAACTACAATGTTGGCTCGGTGAATGTCTTCATCAAGCCATGTCTTACTGTTCTTTTCGAAAATTAGTAAAGTCTGCTTTGTTTGACAAATTTATCACATAATTAGGTCTTTTTAACATTGTAATTATTTTACCAACTTTTAATCCTGGTTTTTTTAAAAAATCTTATGACATATATGTACTTCGCTGATTGTTCAGTTTCTTATGGTGTAAACCGCCTAGAACTCTTGGGTAATGGCGGTATAGAAGAGAATAAATTTATTATTATTGGGATTGGGCAATTAGAGGACACAGTTCATTTTCCCGGCTTGAAAAGCCAGAGTTTTGTCTAAGAAACTTTTAAAACGACAGGCTTTAAGAGCGGGGTTAGGGTTTCTTGTGTTCTTATTTGATGAGAATAGTTTTAGTTGGAGCCATTGTAGGGATTTGGGCAGCTTGTTCCAAGCATACGGCACAGCAAGGTAGAAGGGATGGAGTCTGGAGTTGGCAGAGGAAGAGAAGGGCACAGACAGGAGGGACATATCAGCTGAGCAGAGCTCACGGACGGGGGTGGGAGGTGTGCGTGTGTGTGTGGGGGGGGGGGGGTGGAACATATGGGGAGATAAGTGAAGAGAGATAGTGAGGGACAACTGAGTGAGTGCATTTGTAGATCAGTTACTGAAAACCTCATAAATCTTTGTTTCATAATATAACTGTTTTAATGAGTTTGTTCTTGTGTTGGAAGAGAAATCACCTGCTTTTATGTACCATTTCATTTATTAGTAACCTTTTCACTTTCTAAAGTACCCTGTGGTAATGATTGAGAGTGTTTGGCAGTGTCAGGGCGATCCATTTCATTTCATTCATTCTATTCCATTTAAATACACATTAAGCCCCAGATTCCATATAGATTGTCCAAAGCTGAGCGCTTGGGCAGAGATGCACAGACCACCCCAATATTTGGTGGGTTTTAGCCGGTCGAGAACAGCTCTTGGTCAGCTACCAACGATATTCAGCGGGAGATAGCCGGCTATCTCCCAATGAATATCGGGCTTGCCGGCTAGCCTGCGACTTGCTATATCGTGCGATATACACTTCTCCCTCCGGATTCGCGGGGGATAGGGGCAGAGCCGGACTGTGAATGGTGAAATACCGCAAATATCTTCTGGTCCGGCTCTGATCCACTCCCGCCTCCCTCCCGCCTTCCCCCCGGCATCCCAGCCTTACCTGGTGGTCTAGCGGGCTTTTGGGGCAGGAGCAATCGTCCTACGCTCCTGCCCCGTGCAGATCGCCAATAGGAAATGGCTGCCGTGAGTTCCCGTAGTCTCTTGAGACTACGACGGAAACTCCCCACAGCCATTTCTTATTGGCGATCTACACTGGGCAGGAGCGTAGGAAGATCGCTCCTGCCCTGAAAGCCCGCTAGACCACCAGGTAAGGCCGGGACGCCAGGGGGAAGGCTAAATTATGGGTTTTTTTTCTTTTTTTTCCCCTCCCCCAAAAATTGTGAATATGTGAAATTGCGATTGCCGAAACCGCAAATGGGAAGGGGAAGTGTAGACGTTCATTGCTAATTTTAATTGGCTGGCCAGCTAAGCCAGATCTATCTTTGGCCGTTTTGCCTTAGCCGGCCAGTTGATGAAAATTGGCTTGGGCGGCTAGCTGTGAACCACTGAACTTTGCCCCGAATATTCATGGCAAGGGCTGGATATGGCCCCAGCATTGAACATCTGGGATTGTCGCGGTCCACAGGAGGTAAATGGGCTGCCTCCCACAGGCACTATTCTCTAGAGGTACCTGGGTGCCTAGGTGCCATTATCGAATGCTAATGTAATTGGCTAACATTTAGGCACTAGAACTGGTGCAAGTGCACATGTGGGAGCTCAGCCTTTGTCCTGCCCATGTTCTGCGCCTGTGGAAGCCCCCTTGCAAATATGTGCTTTGTAAGGTAAGCAGGTATTTGTAGAATAGAGCTGAGCAATTACACGCATATTAGCAATTACACACATGTGCATACATAAACGTGAGTTCCTAGGCTATAGAAGTGTCATTCACATATGAGGGTGGTTTGAAAAGTTTGGTAAAAAAGCAAGTTAAACAATGTCGTCTCCTTTGAGGGCTATATGCTTAGTCCAGCGGGTTTCCAGTTTTTCCGTAAGCTGGTTTCTCCAGTGCTGTAGTAAGGGGTGGCGCACTGCCCTGGGCGCTGAGTTGGCGGGGACGCCAGCACCTCTCCTCTTTCCCCCAGCGATGGGATGAGTCTCTCTAGGGTGCCCCCACCACCTGCTACCTCTTCATATCTTCGCTGGCAGCGAACAGGCTGTCCTATGTGCTACTTGCGCCGGCCTTGTCCCTCACTCTGACATCATTTCCTGTTTGAGGGGCCAGGAAGTGACATCAGAAGGAAGGCTTAGCTGGCATAAACAGTGGGTATTCCAGCCTGCTCACTGCCGGCAAAGATGTGAAGAGGTACAGGGGGCAGTGGGGGAGAACAAGGGGGGAGCATGGCAATGGGGAAGAGCACATGGAGCGACACAAGGAGCAGTGAAGCCTCCACCCTGGGCACCAACTTCCCCTGCTATGCCACATGCTAAGACTATTTTTGTTTTGTAATGCTTGGAATCTTTTAGACACAAACGTGATTCCAAATAAAAGATACATGAGAAATAATAAAGTGTGCAGATTTTCCCTCTATATTTTACCAGTAAAATTCTTCTCTTGATCCCTAATAAGTCAATTGCACAGAAAGTTGAAACATTTTGTCTTTGGTCCAGAAGTACTATCAGCCGTTTCCACTGTCAAATGTATTTAAGTGAGAAGGCATTACCGAGTCAGTGATTTTGAAAGTTGTTAGGGATGCCTTTTTTGGGATGAATCCAAACAGAAGTTCTCTAGAGAGCCAAGATGCGTTGGCTGATAGCTCCAGGCATGGTGTATATGAAAAGCACAAGGAAGAGAACCAGGATGATTAAGATCAGCCCAATGATGATATACTTCTTGTAGTTCCTCCAGATCAGGTGATAGAGGCACTTGAAAGGATTCACGAACCAAGAGAAGGAGGTATCTGGACGGCTAAGGGTAGAAGGACAAAATACCCAAGTAAATCAGGGATGCCCAGAATAAATCAAACCTCGACCTACCCAGCAAAATATAAAAACATTACCAAATATGCCTGACTAGGGAACTAAGTCATTTTCATTAAATAACCAGGAAATAATGAGGGGCTCAATATTCAAAACTCCTGCCCGCTCACCTGTGGCAATATTGGGGAGCAGCTAGCAGTTATGCAGGTGCCGACAAAATTCAGTGCTTTAAACTAGGACAGTCTTTTCTGCCACCAACCAACACCCCCCCCCCCAGCAAGGGGAGAGATGCCCATGCTCTCCCACTGCTACGCATCCCCCCCCATGTGCCTCTGATGATACCCCCACCCTCTCTCCCTTTACTTTAGATGGCAGGCTGGAGGGATGCCTACTCCCTCCAGGCAGCTGGCCCGCCTCTTCATAATTGTGGGCCTTTCCCTCTCCAGTGCATCTTTGAATGCACTGGAGAGGGGCCTGAGGCTCTGATTGGCCCAGGTTGTTTAAGGCCAGACCGAGTAGGCTGCCACTTAATGTAAGATAAGGGGGAGAGGCGGGGGGGGGGGGGTCATTGGAGGAATGGGGGGCAGGGGTTTGTGTGGTAGTGGGAGAGCGTGGGCATCTCTCCTGCTGCCGAGCGGGGTTGGGGGTTGGCAGGAGAGACTGGCCGTCTCTCCCGCTGTCAGGGGATGTGTTGGTTGGGTGGGAGAGATTAGTCATCTCTCCTGCTGCCGAGGGGGGTTAGGGGTGTTGGTTGTCGGCGACATGGCAGGAGAGAGAGGCCATCTCTCCTTCCAAACTTAAATTTGGGATTTTTAAAAGATTTTTTTTAAAATTGATAACACTGTACCGGCACCTCTGGACCAGTCGCTGATTTTTGTCCTCACTGGCCGACGCCGCTCTTGGAGAATGGCTCGGCGATTCTTAAGAATCCACCGGAGTGCTTGTTTAAATATTAAAGAGCCCATGTGCATAGCAGTGTCGGAGACTGCTAGAAAGCTGGCAAAAAACCTCGGTAAGCTGCTTTGGTAACCCGCCGCTAAAATACGTGCTCGCTAAATTAGCTGGAACCTATTTAGCGAGCACGTTAAAGGCAGATTTTGTTTTGAGAATCCTTAGTCCACCATCGCCCCAGGTACATGAGATAAGAGTGTGAGCCCACCAGGATAGACAGGGAAAAACACTTGTGTACCTGAAAGTAAACCGCTTAGGCTATAAGTGGTATTTAAATACTAAAAATAAATAAATAAAGGGTTGGGGGGGTGGGGGAGTGGGAGAGGCTTTAAGCCAGAAAATGTCCCGCGGTGCTCATATTTTTGTTGGAATAGTAGAACTAGCTGGGCGATGCCTTTCATATGCTGCAGGGCATTTGTACTCTGAGTAGGATTTGTCCTGGGAAGACGGATAGTTAATCCGACTAAATAAATAGAAAAATAAATGTAGCAGAGAGAGCTAGAGTAATCTAATTTTGTCGACTGTGCTAGGAACTGTCATTTTATTTCTCTGCCCTGTGTTCGTTTGCCACATTGGCTTCGTCTCAGCTGGTCACTGAAAGAAAACAAATCGAAAGGCAAGACGCGTCTGAGCTAGAGGTCTGCACAGGAAAAGGGATCGCGGGAATCCCGCGGGAATCCACCCTAACCCACGGGACTCCCACGGGGACCCCTATAGTCCATGGGACTCCCACAGGGATGGAAGGCTTTGGAAGCAGGGTTCGTCCATATAATATAATGGACACGTCAGCCTTAGTAAAAGAGGGGGGTTTATAAATTAATTACCTGAACAGAAAACAAAAAAAGGGTTCCACCAAAGAGATTCCACAAGGAAAACAGCAGCGCAAACACAAAAGAAACTGTGGAATTGATGATCCTGTCAGAAGTAATTACTGTACTGCTTTTTATGGGGACGGGCGGGGATGGAGGTAATTCCTTGCGGGGATGGGTGGGGACGGAGAGGATCCTGACGGGGACGGGTGGGGACGGAGAGGATCCTAGCGGGGACAGGTGGGGATGGGTGGGATTTCTGTCCCCGTGCAACTCTCTAGTCTGAGTTCCCCTGTTAGCTCTTTGACACGAGCTAAGTAGGAAAATAATGCAATGCTGCCCTCCGCCCAACGCCTTCTCATTTCTAAGGAAGACGTTTACAAAAACACCATTTCACTGTCCTGCAATCATTTATCCCCCTCTTTTACTAAGGTGCGCTAACGGATTAGCGCGCTCTAGACACCGACGGGTCCACAGACTTACATGCACGCGTTAGCGTTTAGTGCGTGCTAAATCGGTTAGCGCACCTTAGTAAAAGAGGACCTTAGTTTCAGATTTGGGGTGAACGTTGGGTGGAAATCTCTCTTGATTTTACCATATTCAATGCTGAAAATATGGTACGATTAGAAACAAGGGATCACAATTGTTGAGCATTCTACTGGTGCATATTTAGGAGAAACCTGTATAACTGCACACACAAATAAAGTACAGTGGAACCTTGGTTTACGAACATAATTCGTTCCAGAAGCATGCTCGTAAATCAAGTTACTCGTATATCAAAGCGAGTTTCCCCATAGGAATGAATGGAAACTCGCTTTGATTCTTTCCACCAAACCCCCCCCCCCACCCGAGGCTACCGGCGCTGCTCCATCAACCCCTCCCCCCCGCTCTAACCGGCATCGCACCCCCCGAACTGGCATCACAACCCCCCCCTGCGAACATCCCCCCCCCCGCGAGAACCGCATCGCACCCCCGTGCTGAAAGCGGTATCCGCCCGCCCTTCCTCTCAAACACGCTCCTTACCCCTTCTGCTGGTTGTGAGAGTGAAAGCAAGCTCCCGCCTCTTGCCTGGGCCGGGCCTTGAGCATCTGCGCATGCTCAAGGCCTTCTGGCTCTCGGCATGCCTTGGCATGCACACATTTTCTGGGATTATTATAGGTGCATGTACACGTATTTTCAAAACTATGCACATTTATGCAAACCCATCCATGCCCTGTTCCTGGGAATGCATCCACTCAGTCTGCCTAAGGCTCTGCATCTGTAGGCTGCATGCACATAACATTACATGCTTATCAGGTATACAGTTTCATAAAAGGGCTTTACCTGCAGAAATACTTTAGAAAGCTCAGCAAATGCCTTAAAATGAGAAATTTGCAGCCTTCAAATAATGGTCGTATAATCTAAAGCAGGGGTGTCCAACCTTTTGGCTTCCCTGGGCCGCATTGGCCCAAAAAAATGTTTCTGGGGGCTGCAAAACGCTGCAGCAAGACAGAGGAGGGAGCCGGCAAGACGTTAAACACCCGGGGCTGCACAAAATACTTCAAGGGGCTGCAGGTTGGACACCCCTGATCTAAAGGATTACTGTATATACTCAAATATAAACCCATCAGAATATAAAATGAGGTAACCATTTTCCCCCCTCATAAAAGGGAGAAAATGTTGACTCAAATATAAACTGAACTCACATTAGACTTCCTAAAGTTACTGTGGGAGTGAGTAGCCTAGTGGTTAGAGCTGCTGCCTCAGCAGCCTAAGGTTGTGAGGTCAATCCCCGCCTGCTCCCTGTAACTCTGGGCAAGTCACTTAATCCCTCCATCACCCCCAAGTACCACAGTTAGATTAAGAGCCTACCAGGACAGATAGGGAAAAATACTTAAGAGTACCTGATTCAATATATTGTAACTGCTTTGGGTGAATCTGTCACTCATTTTGAGTAGTGAGACTGCACGGGGCAGGAGTGTAGGAGGATCACTCTTGCCCTGGCTCATCATTGGACCAGCAGAGCTTAAGGTAGGCCCGGGAAGTGAACTGTGATTGGTCCGGGAAGGGTAAAACTCGAATATAAAGCAAGATCCCCCCCATTTATGGGCCCAAAAATTAGGTTTATATTCGAGTACAGTGGAACCTCGGTTTGCGAGTAATACGGTTTGCAAGTGTTTTGCAAGACGAGCAAAACACTCAGCCAACTTTTGTCTCGCAAACCGAGCACTGCCCTGATAAACGAGCACTTACACTGCAGGAAGCGCTGCTTCAGAGGGATTCCTCTTCCGTCCGCCAGCCAGCCTTCCACGTGATGGCACTTGGCTGCGTAAGCTCAGATAGAGGCTCTCCAACATGCGGAAGGCACCCGGCGTGGAAGGCTGGCTGGCGGACGGCAGAGGAATCCCCCCAATGCGGCACTGCAGGGTTCTCCAGTGGCTGGCAGATGGAGGAGGTGGACGGAGGAGATGGCGCTGCAGCATCCAGCACCCGACAGGTAGGCACCCCTGGGCCACCCCTCGCCACTTCCTCGGCACCTTTTGGGTTCTGGAACTAATTGTCAGCGTTGCCATAATGGCCTATGGGGAAAGTTGCTTTGATATACAAGTACTTTGGATTACGAGCATGCTTCTAGAACGAATTATGCTCGTAAACCAAGGTACCACTGTATATACTTCTGAAAAGTACCTCTCTCCCAGTGGCAGGTATATAAATTCTGAAGACATTAAGGGGTCCTTTTTCTAAAGTTGATACATTTTTGCCCTTACCATGTTACTGTGGTAAGGGCAAAGGCTATACATTCATTGTTGGGGGCAGGCCCAACGTGTTATCTGCTTATGCACAGAAATGTTCTTTAGTGCATGTCTAGACTGTTTGTAACTAGCATGGATGTACCCACACCAACAGCACAGACGACAGCTCACTCTAAGTACTTTGCACTAACGGCAGCGTGCACTGCACACCCATTCTCTGCCCCTAACCTGCTCAGTTCCTGTCCCCTAACAAAGCCTGCAGTTAGGCCCTGATTCTATAAATGGCGTCTAACTCCTAGGTGTTAGTCAACTGCTAAGTGCCGCGTATAGAACCGCGCCTAGTGGTGCATTCTTAAGTGCTGGTGGTCGTTAAATCCGTAGACACAATGGCATTTAGGCCAGGGGTTTCTTGGCCTACATGAGGGCTCCTATGCCAATCCATCCCCAAATTCCACTCCAAATCCATTCCAAATTTGCCCCTAATCATGCCTATTTGCCGGTAGCCACCAGTAGGTGCCTCAGTGTAGACGCCTGCTTCGAAGTGGTAGGCGCCGAGGTAGGGTTGATCAATCAGAATAATACAAAAAAATGAAAAAGATTAACCAAAAACAATCAGATACACGAAAGGTTAATCAACTAGGAGATTAAATTTAATTAAATGAAGGAAAGAATCTCAGAGTTGCCACTCCAAGGATCATAATGATATTATCTATACAAGGAATCGTGGCATGGGTATCTTTCATCGATCCAAAACCTTCATATATTAGAAGTGTCTATATATAGCATTTTTCTTCCAAATTTAATGATAATTACTCAAGAAATTTTTTTTTGTTTTCTTTAAATATTACTTGTTCTCAATTATCTTATATATATATTAATTTATTTTTATTTTTTTAAAAGGATTTTTAATAAATTATCTTAAATTGTCTTATTTAGTGACATTTGTTTTTTTATGAAGAGAAACAACTTGTACAAATAGCTTATTGGGAATAACTTGTGCAAATAGCGTTGTTAAAAATCTTTCAGTACATAGATTTATACAAACGATGTTAATATTTCGACAAGTAAATGCAAAAAGCCTTTCTCTCTTATCATTAAGTTACAACCAACAGTTATAGTTGTAAACAAAAGCACTTATCTTTCGGCTTAAGTTAAGTTGAGCGGCACTATGTAAACTGCCGCTGTAACCCCATATACTGTGTCCGACGGGGACCCGTTTCGCCACTAACAAATGGCTTCCTCAGGGTTTTTAATGCGGGCTGTTATTTTAGCGTTAGTTGATTAACTTTTCATGTAACCAAGGTAGGGTTGCCAGATTTTCCAATAGGAAAATCTGGATCCCCTAGACCCGCCCCCAGGCCTGCCCAGTTCTGCTCATCCCTGCCCTGTAATGCCCTTATCACGCCCCCCACCAGTCCCATCCTAGCCACGCCTCCCCACTGCCTGTTCTTGTTGGGCAGGGAGGAAGCCCACGCATGCGCGGACTTCCTCCCTGACCAATGCGATTTGAGGAGGCTTTTCAAATCCGGACATATGGTAACCCTAAGGCACCTTAAGTTGGGCGCTGGTACGTGCCCTACCGGTGCCAAACTCAAGTTGAAAACGCAGTTAAAAAAATTAAAAGCAACTTAAAACAAAAAAATGTAGGCGCCTACCGGAGTCTTAAAAATGGCACCTGCATCGCGCCTACAGGGGTGTTTTAATGATGCCTAATGCCACTGTAGGTGTAGCTAATGGCCATTTTTAAGGTGGCCGCTGCTGACGATGCCATTTATAGAATCTGGGCCCTAGTGAGTTAGGCACCAACAGGAAAAATTTTTTTTAAATTGGGTTTTTTAACAACGCTTTCAATTATCAGCACTGATTAAGCCAGTTATAAAATTAAGGTAGGTACTTAGATCGGCTAGGTGGACTGATCTAGGTCCTAACTGTAGGCATCTTTATAGAATCAGTGTCTTAATGCATGAATTAGCATGTGCTGCCATACCAGTACGGGTAACAGTTATCACACTTATGGGATAACAGTACAAGCTCATTTGGATAGCGTAGCTGGTTTGAAGAAAGGTTTGGACAATTTCCTGGAGGAAAAGTCCATAGTCTGTTATTGAGAAAGACATGGGGGAAGCCCCAGCTTGCTCTGGGTCGGTAACATGGAATGTTGCTACTCCTTGGTTTTGGCCAGGTGCTAGGGACCTGGATTGGCCACCGTGCGAACGGGCTACCAGGCTAGATGGACCATTGGTCTGACCCAGTAAGGCTGTTCTTATGCTCTTGCATGTGCCAAGTATAGAACAATCAAGCCATTGTAAGATCACTGATGAGGTTGGCTCTGGGGCACTGTGGAATGAGGCATTATGACATCACAATCTCAGCTCTGGAATGTTGATCTCATTGGGGTTCCGGAATCTTGCTATTCTTTGAGATGCTGGAATGTTGCTACTCTTTGGGTTTTGGCCAGGTACTAGGGACCTAGATTGGCCACTGTGAGAATGGGCTACCAGGCTTGATGGGCCATTGGTCTGACCAGTAAGGCTATTTTTATGTTCTTAAGTATTCACAGTTTGCCTGGAATAGACACATTTTTCCTTACTTGGGCTTCTCCAGTGGTTCTGGTTCTTTACGGGCTCGACCAACAGGATTCTTCTCAGCTTCTTCTGTAGTGACTAAATGGAATTCTGCTTCCACTTTGCCCTAAATGGATAAGACATATTTTTTTTATTGATACTCTTTATCTTTGAAACCTACACTTGCGCTTTGTCAGATTTTGTGAGTTATAATGCAATTCTTGTTCCCGGTGACGGGTCAAAAGCGCGCAAGGACAAAGGCGCACCGACAACCCAGCGCAGACAACTGAGCGCAGGACTTGATCGCGCCAAAGAAAAACCATATTTTAAAGGGCTCTGATGGGGGTGTGTGGGGGGGGAACCCCCCCACTCTACTTAATAGGGATCGCGCTGCCTCACGCTGCCATGTTGGGGGTGTGTGGGTGGTGTGACCCCCCACATTATACTGAAAACTTAACTTTTTCCCTAAAAAACAGGGAAAATGTTAAGTTTCCAGTATAATGAGGGGGGTTACAACCCCCCGAAACCCCCCCCCAACGCCAGCACGATCTCTAATAAGTAAAGTGGGGGGGTTTTCCACCAACACCCCCCATCGGAGCCCTTTACAATACGGTTTTTCTTTGGCGCAATCAAGCCCTGCGCTCAGTCGTCTGCGCTGGGTTGTCGGTGCGCCTTTGTCCTTGCGCGCTTTAGACTACGAACCCTTGTTCCCTAGTCTGCTTGAGGATTCTGCATTAGAGAGAATACGTAGTGATTCGAACAGGGCTTTTTGGATGGTTTCATCTTTCGTTGCCGAAATGAGGAATGAGAGCCAGTGGCGTAGTGAGGGTGAGAGGCATCTGGGGCGGTGGTGCCCTTCCCCCGCTCCATCTGCCACACATGTGCGCCCCTTCCCCTCTCCCGTACCTATTTAACTTTCCTGGTGTGAGCAGCATCGCCAACATGCTGCACGTGTTGGCGTCAGGTCTCCCTTTGACATCACTTCCTAGGCACGGAACTAGAGGAAGAGCTAGAGGGGCCAGCTCTTCGTCTACATGCAGGATTCTGTAACCGGCATCTGTCAAAAAACAATGCCGGTTACAGAATCCTATAACTGCCACTCCCCCCCCCCCCCCCCCCCACCGCAATGATTTTGGAAGGAGAGATGCCTAATCTCTCCTGCCGCGATCTCGAGCCCCTCTGACAAAACCCCAATGCAGCAGGAGGGATCCCAAGCCCTCCTGCCTTAAATGTCTCCCCACCCCCCTGTGAACCCCTGGCCCCCCTCACAAACCGCTCCCCCCCCCACTACCCCGGAACCCCCCCCACTAACCTTTTCAGTTGGCCAGATGGACAGGACCCTGGTCCGTCCAGCTGGAAGGCCCGCCATCCTTGGAATGGCGGGCCTGCCCCTTCCTGGTGCATTGTGGGATGCACCAGGGAGGGGCCTAGGGTCTGATTGGCCCAGGTGCCTAAGGTCTGCCCATAGGAGGGGCCTTAGGCAACTGGGGCAACCGGAATTGGCCCAGTTGTCTGAGGCCCCTCCTATGGGTGAGATGTATGTGGCACCCTTTTTGTGACGTTCGCAGCAATGCCCTGAAAAGTGCCCCTTACTGTGTTGCCATGTCTGGGTGTCCAGTCCATCACTTTGCTGGCCCCTCCCACACCCAAAAGTACTTGTTCTAGGCGTTTTTGACTTGGACAAATTTTTGGATGAGAATGGGGTATAAAGATAGACGACTCAGTGGTCTGGCCGATCAAACAGCTGAACGTACAGTTAAGACGATTTTCGGGGGAAAAAAAAAAAAAAAATTGGATGTATTTTACGGGAATGGACATTTTTCTAAGCCGACTTTTGGGCGAGTAGCGAATTAGGCCCAAAACGGACTTAGACGTTTCTTTTGATTATGCCCCTCCACGTGGATTGAATTGTAGAGCAATAAAATTGCTGGAGTAAAAACATTAACGGTGGTTGCGTTCCTTGTAGTTGTGGTACTTTTTACTCAAAAAAGTAATAAAACCAGGCCATAGCTGTACTTTCACTAAAGTACATTTTTAAACACGTTCTTCGCTGTGCTTTTTCACTGAATGAATAAAACATTAAGTATTTTGACCTAGTACTTTGAACAACACTGCGTGTCACTTACGGTCAGTTCTCCCGTCTTCACAAATGGCCACCAGCCTCGGATACGCTTTTGCTGAAAGATAGAAATCCTGTTTTCTTCACCCGGGTTTGTGGTCATGCTGATGTCGCAACTCTTTGCAGACTTAGCTCCTCTTGGAAAGCCATTTAAATTTAGTTCAATGGAACCTAGCACAATATTTAACAGCGTGAGGTGTACGTTTATACACTTTGCTTAGGAGTACACTTTTCGATTTAAGTCACATAAGTAGTTAAACAATTATCCCAATGCTCTATTTTTCAATATCAACCTCTTAATTTAATTTCCACTAAAGTTATATTATCATCTGCATATAATCTCCTATGTGGTATAACTACTGAGCAACAATACATAGCAGTTAATCATTCTGTCATAATGGAGCACATTGATAATTGCACTACTTTATTTCTCATATTGCATGCTTATATTTCCTACTTTGCAACTTCTGCTCATAATGATCTGGAAAATAAAGGTGAAGTTAATAGTTAACAAATTGCTATTCACCCTAGAGCAAGGGGTTCTCAGTCTACTCCTTGGGACACACCAAGCTAGTCAGGTTTCAAGAACACTCACAATACAATATTGTATACAATAGAGACAGTACATACATACAAATTTATCTCATGTATATTCATTGTGGCTATTGTGAAAACCAGACTGGCTTGGTGTGTCCTGAGGACTGGACTGAAAACCTTTGCCCTAGAGCAGGGGTGTCAAAGTCCCTCCTCGAGGGCCGCAATCCAGTCGGGTTTTCAGGATTTCCCCCAATGAATATGCATGAGATCTATTAGCATACAATGAAAGCAGTGCATGCAAATAGATCTCATGCATATTCATTGGGGAAATCCTGAAAATCTGACTGGATTGCGGCCCTCGAGGAGGGATTTTGACACCCCTGCCCTAGAGGTATGTGGAAATGAGTTTGTCAAAACGTTCTGAAATATGATTGCATTGCATCTGCTGTGCATATGATTTTTCTACCTGACACTAATAAATCTAGATGTCAACTGGATGGTTTAAGGAAGTGGTCATGGGGCTGCATAGCTTTTCATTACTAGAATAAAGGCTCAAATATCAGCTGAGGTAGCCTAAGTGAAATGTGCTGGTAGTCACAATCCAGTTCTAGAATGTTAAAGGTCGAAAGGCCCAAAGTCATCCTCCAAGCCATAATGCTAGTTGGTACTTCACAGTATAAGAAATGCATAAATAAATGAAATAAATTTAGGGGTTAATGTTCCCTGGCTGAGTTACCTGACCCTTCCTAGGAAGTGGAGGAGCTTTAAGGATTACCCAAAGCAATTGTAACCTGCATTAGTCTCAGTTTGAGATTGCTACCTTTCCCCATGCCTTTTTGTCTAGTCAAACATAGATACATGATGGCAGATAAAGGCCAAATGACCCATCTAGTCTGCTCATCCACAGTAACCATCATCTCTTTCTCTCTCTGAGAGATCCCACGTGCCTATCCCAGGCCCTCTTGAATTAAAACACAGTCTCTGTTTCCACCACCTCTTCTGGGAGACTGTTCCATGCATCTACCATCCTTTCCGTAAAAAAGTATTTTCTCAGATTACTCCAGAGCCTATCACCTCTTAACTTCATCCTATGCTTAATCATTGCAGAGTTTCCTTTCAAATGAAAGAGACTCGACTCATGCACATTTACATTACGTAGGTATTTAAACGTCTCTATCATATCTTCCCTCTCCCACGTTTCCTCCAAAGTATACAGATTGAAATCTTTAAGTCTGTCCCCATACACCTTATGATGAAGACCACATAACATTTTAGTAGCCTTCCTCTGGACCGACTCCATCCTTTTTTTTATCTTTTTGAAGGTGCGGCCTCCAGAATTGTACACAATCTTCTAAATGAGGTCTCACCAAAGTCTTATACAGGAGCATCAATACCTCCTTTTTCCTACTAGCCATACCTCTCCCTATGCAACCTAGCATCCTTCTAAGAACATAAGAATTGTTGCTGCTGGGTCAGACCAGTGGTCCATCGCGCCCAGCAGTCTGCTCACGCGGCGCCCCAGCTCAAAGACCAGTGCCCTAACTGAGATCAGACCTACTTGCGTACACTCCAGTTTAGCAGGAACTTATCTAACTTTGTTTTCAATCCCTGGAGGGTGTTTTCCCCTATAACAGCCTCTGGAAGAGCGTTCCAGTTTTCCACCACTCTCTGGGTGAAGAAGAACTTCCTTACGTTTGAACGGAATCTATCCCCTTTTAACTTTAGATAGTGCCCTCTCGTTCTCCCTACCTTAGAGAGGGTGAACAACCTGTCTTTATCTACTAAGTCTATTCCCTTCAGTATCTTAAATGTTTCTATCATGTCCACTCTCAGTCTCCTCTTTTCAAGGAAGAAGAGGCCCAGTTTCTCTAATCTCTCGCTGTACGGCAACTCCTCCAGTCCCTTTACTATTTTAGCCGCTCTTCTTTGGACCCTTTCGAGTAGTACTGTGTCCTTCTTCATGTACGGCGACCAGTGCTGGACGCAGTATTCCAGGTAATGGCATACCATGGCCCGTTACAGCGGCATGATAACCTTCTCCGATCTGTTCATGATCCCTTTCTTAATCATTCCTAGCATTCTGTTCGCCCTTTTTGCCGCTGCCACACATTACGTGGATGGCTTTATCGACTTGTCGACCAGTAATCCCAAGTCTCTCTCTTGGGGGGTCTCTCCAAGTACCGCCCCAGACATCCTGTATTCGTGTATAAGATTTTTGTTACCGACATGCATCACCTTACACTTATCCATGTTGAACCTCATCTGCCATGTCGCGGCCCATTTCTCGAGCATGTTTATATCTCGTTGCAGATATTTGCAGTCCTCCTGCGTCTTCACTACTCCGGATAACTTTTTATCGTCCGCAAATTTAATCACCTTACTTGTCGTACCAATTTCCAGATCATTTATAAATATGTTGAAGAGCACGGGTCCAAGCACCGAACCCTGCGGCACTCCACTGGTGACGCTTTTCTAGCCCGAGTATTGTCCATTTACCCCCACTCTCTGTTTCCTATCCGCCAGCCAGTTTTTAATCCACGTGAGTACTTTACCCTCGATTCCATGGCTTGCAATTTTTCGAAGTAGTTGTTCGTGTGGAACCTTGTCGAACGCCTTCTGAAAGTCCAGATATACAATGTCGACTGTGTCACCCTTGTCTATCCGCCTGTTTACTCCCTCGAAGAAGTGCAGCAAGTTCGTCAAGCAAGATCTTCATTTGCTGAAGCCATGCTGGCTGGTCCTCATCAGATTGTGTCCGTCAAGTGCTCAATGATGCGGTCCTTTATCAGCGCCTTTACCATCTTTCCGTTACTGAGATCAGACTCACTGGTCTGCAGTTTTCCGGATCACCTCTCGAACCTTTCGCCGTCACCTTTTCAACCTTTTGGCTACCTTAAGATCATCACATACAATCACAGCCAAATCTTGATCTTCTGTCATGCACATAAGCTCTTCACTCCCTAATCTGTACCATTCCCTCGGGTTTTTGCAGCCCAAATGCATGACCTTGCATTTCTTAGCATTAAATTTTAGCTGCCAAATTTCAGACTATTCTTCAAGCTTCGCTAGGTCTTTCTTCATATTATTCACACCATTCGGCGTGTCTACTCAAATGCAGATTTTGGTATCATCCACAAAGAGGCAAATCTTACCTGACAACCCTTCAGCAATATCGTTTATAAAAATGTTAAAAAGAACAGGCCCAAGAACAAAACCTTGAGGCACACCAAATCCCTTTCCTCAGAGCGATCTTAATTGATCACTAAGCTCTGTCGCCTTCCACTCAACCACCTCTTGACCCAGCCCATCACTTGGAGACCCAATCTGAGGGCACTCAGTTTATTTATTAAATGTCTGTGTGGAACACTGTCAAAGGCTTTGCTAAAATCTAAATATACCACATCTAGTGCACATCCTCTATCCAATTCTCTGGTCACCCAGTCAAAGAAATTGATCAGATTAATCTGACAAGACCTACATCTAGTGAATCCATGTTGCCTCTGGTCCTGTAATCCACAGGATTCCAGAAACTACATCATTCTCTGTTTTAAAAGTGTTTCCATTAATTTGCTTACCACAGAAGTCAAACTTACCGGCCTGTAATTCCCTACTTCTTCCTTACTTCCACTTTTGTGGAGAGGGACCACATCTGCCCTTTGCCAGTCCTCCGGTACCACTCCTGATTCTAGAGACTCATTGAAAAGGTCAGTCAGTGGAGCTACCAGAACTTTCCTAAGTTCCTTCAGCACCCTAGGATGTACACCATCCAGCCCCATTGCTTTGTCTACCTTTATTTTAGCTAGCTCCTCTGAGAACACAACCCTCTGAAAATCGATTTACAAATGTGCTCCCCCTTCCCCATGATCTAATTCCACTTCCTTCCAACTATGGTGTGAAGAACAGCTAACCTAGTAGAGTCCTGGTGGGGCAAAGCCCACTTGGTGCAGAAGATTAAGGTGGATCCACTGTATCTATCTTTGACCACTTGTAGGAGTGTGATATGAAAATGAAGGATTTGTGGGTATAGGCCCATATTTTTCAGTTAGTTACGGGCTTGCTGTTTAAATTATGGCTTGTTAAACATGTTCAACCATTCTTAAATTTGAATTTTTTAAAGACAGTACTCCAGGGAATAGTTATCTTGAAACTGGACTACTGCAATAATTTATGGACGGGGACTGGATGGTTTACAGGTAATTTAGAATTTGGCATACGATTAGCCATACTCGGTCACACCAATGGTCCTTCTAGCCCAGTATCCTGTTTCTAATAGTGGTCAATCCAGATCACAAGTACCTGGCAGAAACCCAAATAGTAGCAACATTCCAAGCAATCAATCCCAAGGCAAGCAGTGGCTTGCCCCGTGTCTTTATGAAATAATACAGGATACTGGGATTAGATTGTTAGCGGGTATCCAAAAGCTTCTATGGTAGATCATCATCGTTGGCTTCCAGTTACGTATATAGACCACTGTTTAAGATTTTGGTGTCAATCCACGAGGCGCTTTATGAGCAGACTCCCTTTTATTTGACTTCTTTGATAAGCTCTTATGTGCCTGTTAGGGTGTTGAGATCTGTGATCTATTCTTTGTTGGCACTGCCTGCCTCTACTAAAGCCCGTCTGAATTTGACGAGGGATAGTGCTTTGTTGTTGGAAGGCTCCAGCCTTGGGGAACCTTCTCTCTGTGGAGTCACGGAAGGAGCTTTCATTGAAAGCAATTTAAAGTAAAATTAAAGACTTATTTTGTTCACAAAGCTTTCTGTCTAATCAGCAAGGGTAGTGGCGTTTTACACCTTTAGCTTTCAGATTAGAGAAATGTAATGTAATGTAATTTATTTCTTATATACCGCTACATCCGTTACAGAACAGACGAGTGTATGTGTGATTCAGATGAATGATTTTTAAAATTTCTATACCGTTTTTTTTCCCCCAAAACAATTTACAGGGAGTTACATACATAAAATATTAAAAGTCAATGCAAATAAGAGCAAAAGTAGGCCAATTCAATCTTATATAAAGTCAATTGCTCAAAGAAATGCATCTACAAATAGCTGAGTCTTTATCATTTTCCTAAATGAGTTCCACTCTCCACATTTTCGAATCTGGCCAATAAGGCCATTCCACAGCTTGACTCCTGCACATGTAAAAGTCATTTAGAGTTAGCCATTGTTTTCAGCAATGCGAAACTTTCGGAACGCAATGATCTTAGTGGTCGGCAACCAGACATCATACTCTTAAAAATTTCAGTCATCGTACCATATAGAAATTGATGACATAACATAATTGCTTTGTATTGAATTCTATACACAACTGGCAGCTATTCTTTCCTACAGATTTTGGGCATTCCACTTTAATTTGTTCGTTATTGTATTGGTATTATTGGATTGCAAACCACTCTAACGTATTAAGAGTGGTACATCAAGATTTTTAAGCTATCACAATGTTTGTGGAGGGCAAATTAATGCCAATTGTTTAGACATAAAATAAGCGGTTCATAGACAGTAACGCGGAAGACAAAGGTGCGCGCCGACAACTGTGCGTAAGACGGAGGCGCGCGCCGAAGAAAAAGATTGTTTTTAGGGGCTGTGACGGGGGGTTTTGTTGGGGAGCCCCCCCCGCTTTACTTAATACAGATCGCGGCGGCGTTGTGGGGGATTTGGGGGGTTGTAACCCCCCACATTTTAGTGAAAACGTAACTTTTCCCCTGAAAACAGGGAAAAAGTTAAGTTTTCAGTAAAATGTGGGGGGTTACAACCCCCCAAACCCCCCACAACGTCCCCACAACGCGGCGCGATCTGTATAAAGTAAAGTGGGGGGGTTCCCCCCCACACCCCCCATCGTAGCCCCTAAAAACAGTATTTTTCTTCGGCGCGCGCCTCCGCACTGCGCTCAGTTGCCTGCTCGCGCCTTTGTCCCGGCGCGCTTTTGACCTGACACCAAAATATGCTGTTGGAAAGATATTTATCAGTTTAACCGAGTCTACCAGGTGTCATCAGTTTTAAAAATTTCCTTACCCAGAAAGTCGTCTGAGGAGAGCCGTTCAAAATCCCAGACCTGGAGCAGAAGAACTGCTGGGATTTTGCGTTCTGTCTTCTCCAAGGAAAATATATTCTCTCTCTTGCTGACCACCACCTGCTTCTCAGCTGGGAGGTAATGGAATGGATACACAAAGCGCCAGTTGAAGTTTCCTTCCCCAGTCAGAGAGTTGTAATGAACATCGGTTTCCTGACTGTCATCTTCCAATCCCTTCAACCATCTATTACGAAAGGGTTGACGGTCATTAGGCCATGGTATGTTCCCAGACGTAGGTTATATTATCAGCGTTCCAACATGGATGCAAACTTCATTATTAGTTACTGTGTTTTGTCGCAGTTATTCATGAATCGAAAGGATTAGTAACATAGCAAACGATGGCAGCTAAAGGCCAGAATGGCGCATTCAATCTATCCAGTTGTCTTATTCAGTTCTTTAGGAGCACATATGAGTTCCCAACTTCTCCCCACACCTTGTGCCTGACTTTTCCTTCCCTCACCCACCATTCTACAAGAGTGTTTTGAAAAGTTTGGTAATATAGCAAGTTAAACAATGTAGTCGCCATCGAGGGCTATACACTTGTGGCCTCTTTTACAAAGCCGCACTTGCGGCTGACGCGTGGCAACAGCCCTAAATCCCTTTAAATCTCTATGGGCTTCGGGGCAGCGCAGCCGCTAGCGTGGCTTTGTAAAAGAGGCCGTTAGTCCAGCAAGTTTCCAGATTTCTTTTGTATCCCAAAAAAAGTAAAACAGATTTTGTGCTGCTTATCCTAGAAATAAGTAGTGGATTTTTTCCAAGTCTATCTTAATAATGGCTTATGAACTTTTCTTTTAGGAAATTATCCAACCCTTTTTTTAAACCCTGCTCAGCTAACTGCTTTTACTACTTTCTCTGGCAATGAATTCCAGAGTTTAATTACATTCTCTGGTAATAAATTCCAGAATTTAATTACACATTGAGACCTAGTTACTAATAGCTGGGATTACCAGTAAAATTACATGTCTTGACGGTAGCCCATGTTGATAATTGCATCCCCCAGTCTACTAACCCTTTCACTGTCTAGATTCAGTTAGGATGGCAGAAAGATTGTCCTATCTTTATCTGGGTAGTTATCCAAGTAAGTGCTTGTAGCACCTAAACACTTGGGTTTTCAGCACCAGCATGCAGGTATAGCCCAGTGCTATATCTCCAGATATAGAAAAGTCTGCGGAAACCAGCATTTAACAAAATGACTGCTACAGGGTGAATATTGCCCCTTTGGTATTTTGTTTTTCTGCTATTTTGTCTGGTGTGAAACAGTTTGGCATTTTAGTAATTATTTCTACATGCTGATCATAAGTTTAGTCCAAATGTTTCTATAGCTTTCGTTCCTTCCTAAATTCCTATAGATAAACTAAACTAGACCTTAAGTTTGTATACCGTATCATCTCCATAAAGATAGAGCTCGCCACGGTTTACATGTAATTCAATTAATGAGGGAAGGACATAATAAGAAATTAGAGGTTATGAAGAGGATAGCTAGCTTTACATTTTAAATAGATAACCTGGCTTTTCTCCAAAACATAAAGCTATCAGATGCTTTCGGAATAATTGGAATGAGCCTAGGTTCAGGAGCGGGGCAGGGAGGTTATTCCAAATCTCAGTGAATTTGAAGAAAAGGGATTTCCCTAATTTACCAGCATACATGACGCCTTTTAACGAGGGGAAAGATAGTTTGAGTATGTGGGCAGATGTGGGAGTGTCAGGTCTCGAAGAATTCCAGGATATTGGGATTAGGGGAGGAAGAATGCCATGTAGGATCTTGAATATTAGGCAGGTACATGTAGGTAATGTTCTCACCGTAACATGTCTTTTTCTCTTTAGCAGGCCATTTATACACCATGGGGGAATGTCTGTTGTTAAGGCCAAACAAAATATGGGAAAACTGAGCATTTGCCTATGACCTAAAGTCAAGAGAAGTGACTTGCAAATGTCCTGTAATTAGTGGGACTCTCTCACACGACAATGGCAAACTCCTACATGTGGGAGACTTGAAATTGGAATAGGCTCACCAACTTGCAAAAAATCAAATTTCAAATCTGTTTCCCCTAATTAAAATCACTTTTGGCTGTGTTTTCATTTCCTTTTACTATAGGACCATGATTGCAATTCTGTGGTATCCCACACTGCTCCCTGTGACCCTGGGCAAGTCACTTAATCCCCTCATTGCCCCAGGTACATTAGAAAGAGTGTGAGTCCACCGGGACAGATAGGGAAAAATGCTTGAGTACCTGAAAGTAAACCATTTAGACTATAAGTGGTATATAAATACTTAAATAAATTAAATTAAATAAATAAATATTTTAAGCTGTTTGTGAAACTATTGTGAATGTGTTGCTGTCAGCTGTTCTGGGCTACAGAACTAAGGAAATAGATAAATAAATAAAATATATACTTGGGGAGACAAGTCTACAAATTGGCACCTCATTTTGGGTGCCAGAAAGGGGTGCAATTCTCTAATGGCTTAAGAATATTAATGCAAAGCCACCTTGCAATACCAAAAAAATAGCCATAGCAACCTACGTCATGTCAAGAGCTGGTTTAAGTTGGCATGGCTAAGTGTACCAATCAATGTGTAGAAATAATATTCTATAAGTTGTGTGTGTTGCCTGGTGACATATCCATGATATGTCCATGTCCTGACAACAGTAATTCTGCCTTTGTAGTTGCACTCTATGGGGGTAATAATAAAAAAAAAAGTCTAAATCAAAAAGCCTGATCGTCCAAGTACCCATAACCAAAGCTGGTTTTTAGACGTATCTAAAACCAACTTAGGCCTTTCCCCTGCCTCTAAACGCACAGAGAGAAAAGAGGTGTGTTTAGAGGAGGGGAAAGGGCGGGCAGTGGGCGGGAGGTGGGCCGACCTACACCTAGCCGTACAACAGATATAACCAATACAGTTTAGTCGGCACTTAGACCTTTTTCACTTAGACGAAATAAAACCAGGTCTAAGTGCCGAAAAAGGGGCTGAGCTGATGGCCGCTGGCACCATCAGTTCAGCGGCCCGGCAACCTAACCATCGCGGCAGGAGAGATGCCTCATCTCCCCTACTGCGATGCCATCACTCTTCTACCCGAACTGCCGCGACCCGCGACCCGCGGCAGTTCAGGTAGAGGAGTGATGGCATCGCGGTAGGGGAGATGAGGCATCTCTCCTGCCGCGATGCATCACTCCCCCCCACACACAACATCAGGGCAAGAGGGAGTTCAAGCCCTCTTGCCCCAGCCAACCGCGGGGCCTTGGGCACATGGTTGGGTTGGGCCCATGTGCCTCAGGCCCTGCCCCCAGGAGGGGCCTAAAGCTCCCGGGCCTACTCTGATTGGCCCAGGCCCTTAGGCCCCACCAGTAGGCGGGGCTTTGGGACGGATGGGCCAATCCGGCCTCATTCCGTCGTTGGCTGCCTGCCGGACATGCCGGTGTGGTTCCCGTCTGTCCGGCCAACTAAACAAAGGTACGGGGAAGGGGGGTGGGGGGTGTCGTGGGGGTCGGCCATGGGTGTCACAGGTCGGCTGGGGGGCGGTCGGAGGTTCTTGGGGGGGGACGGTCGTTGGGAGGAGGGGGGATTGTGTCGAGGGCAGGAGGGCCTGGGATCCCTCCTGCCCGTAATGTAGTGCGGGGTGGGGGTAGGGGGTCACCGTGGCCAGGAGGGTTTGGGCTCCCTCCTGGCCCGATGTTGTCGGGGGGGGGGGGGGGCAGGATCGGCTGGGCCAGGAGGGTTTGGGCTCCCTCCTGGCCCGAACAACTAGTGGGGAGGGTCGCCAGGGCCAGGAGGGCTTGGGCTCCCTCCTGGCCTGAACAACTAGCGGGGGGGGGGGGGGGGTGTCGCCAGGGCCAGGAGGGCTTGGGCTCCCTCCTGGCCTGAACAACTAGCGGGGGGGGGGGGGGGTGTCGCCAGGGCCAGGAGGGCTTGGGCTCCCTCCTGGCCTGATATTGTCGGGGAGTTGGGGAGTCGGCGGGGCAAGAGGGCTTGGGCCCCCTCTTGCCCTGATCGTGTCGGGGAGTTAGGGGGGGCAAGAGGGCTTGAGCTCCCTCTTGCCACGATCGTGTCGGGGAGTCGACAGGGCAAGAGGGCTTGAGCTCCCTCTTGCCCCGATGTTGTCGGGGGGGGGGGGGGGGCGCGGTTTGACATGGCAGGAGGGCTTGGGCACCCTCCTGCCTGGATTGTTGTGGGTGGGGGGGGATTCTGTAACCGGTGTTGTTTTTGATAGACACCGGTTACAGAATCCAGCTTTTAGGCGATGGACTGGCTCCTCCTTCGCCTAAAAGCCCTTCTGTTGGACGTTTGTGGCCTAGGCGTGTTTTTGTTTCATTATGGCTAAAAAAGTGTAGACGTGCTGTGGGGGTACTTGTAGACATAGTGGAGATTGGGCGTTTAGGCAGAGGAAGGCCATAATCAAAACATGGACGTTTGTTTTGGTTATGGACACTTTCCCAGCTTCTGGGTTGAACGTTTAGGGACTTAGGCCAAAAGGGGACTTAGACGCTTTTTTTGATTATGCCCCTCTATGCAAATTAGATGCACTGTTTCTAGAATAGCACCTAGCACTAATGTGCATATGAGCTAGTGTTCCTTCCTCCCAATATTCAGTGCTATTTAACTGGCCTGGAATGGCTCCTGGCTGGCTAAATAGCGTTTAGCCGGTTACTACTACTAATATTAATTATTTCTATAGCACTACCAGACACACGCAGCGCTGCACAGTTACAAAGGAGAAGAAAACAGTCCCTGCTCGAAAGAGCTTACAATCTAAACAGACAAGACAGACAAACAGGATGCCATGAATACAGTTAAGGGGAAGGGTTAATCTGCTGGCTGGGTTGGAGGGCAGAGGGGAGTACAGGACAATCAAGCCATTGTGACATCACTGATGAGGCATTGGTGGAATGAGGCATTATGACATCACAGTCTCAGCTCTGCTTCCCAAAGACTGAAACTCTTCACATTACTACTACTATGAATTATTTCTATAGCGCTACCAGTCATATGCAGCGCTGTACAGAGTCAGAAAGAAGACAGTCCCTGCTTGAAAGAGCTTACAATCTGAACAGACAAGACAGACAAACAGGATACCATGGATATAATTAAGGAGAACGGTTAATCTGCTGACTGGCAGAGGGGAGAAGGGTTATGGATTGAAGGCTATATCAAAAAGGTGGGTTTTCAGTCTGCTTTTTTTTTTTTTTTAGTTATCATTTTTTTATTAATTTTTTGTTTAAACATACACCACCACAACAGCAAACATTAAGATAACAGCAGAACCAGAAAGGTCTTCCGTGTTAATCCTTCACAAAGACCTAAAAGATCCAAGCCCTCACCAAAGACCCCCCCCCCAACCCCTGACCCCCCCAGCACTCCATTCAGTTTGCTTTTAAAAAAGGGAAGGGGCTTGACGGACAAACTCGGGTAATTTATTCCAGGCATAGGGGGCAGCTAGATGAAAGGAACCAAGTCTGGAGTTGGTTAACCACCAATATTCAGTGTGACACCAATAGCTACCTCAGCTGAATATTAGCGCTTAGCGGCTAAAACTTAGCCAGCTATATTGCACAATAGCCACCAATATTGAGCGCTGCCTGGCAAAGTTTAGCAGCCAGATCAGGCCACACAAATAGCAGGTTTGTCTTTGGCCGAAATAAACTTAACCAATTGGCACGCGATATTGGCTTAGCCAGCTACGTTTAAGCCAATCAAAAATAACCTGGAGTGGAGGAGTGGCCTGGTGGTCAGAGCACCTTGAGGTTGTGAGTTTGATTCCCACTGCAGCTCCTTGTGACTCTGGGCAAGTCACTTAACACTTCATTGCCCCAGGTACAAAGTAAGTACCTGCCTAAAATATGCAAACCGCTTTAATTGTAACTACACATAGTAAATGAAGTATACAAGTTCCATCCCTATTACCATAAGAACATAAGATTAGCTTTAATGGGTCAGACCAATGGTCCATCAAGCCCAGTAGCCCGTTCTCATGGTGGTCAAACCAGGTCACTAGTACCTGGCCAAAACCCAAGGTGTAGCAATATTCCATGCCACTGATCCAGGGCAAGCAGTGGCTTTCCCCATGTCTTTTTCAATAGCAGATTATGGACTTTTCCTCCAGGAACTTGTCCAAACGCTTTTACCACAACCTCTAGCAATGCATTCCAGAGTTTAACTATTCTCTGAGTGAAAAAAAATTTCCTCCTATTGGTTTTAAAAGTATTTCCCTGTAACTTCATCGAGTGTCCCCTAGTCTTTGTAATTTCTGATGGAGTGAAAAATCGATCCACTTGTACCCGTTCTACTCCTCAGAGTTCAGCCAGTCACTGGAAATGACCCAGCACTGAATATCCACAGTCAATGCCAACTGTGGGAGTTAGCCAGTCTCCCACAGTCTGAATATCAACCCTTATATATGTAGCATGTTATAGGTGCTAGCTTTTGAGTAGAACCAATAAAATCCCAGAGAATCCCATCAGGTATTATCTCTTACCAAGTATGAAGACTTGCAATTCCTGATTTTAGAATGTATTATTGGGCCAGCTTGTTGAAAAGTATTGTTTATTGAGTTCTAACAATGGATATCTGTAGATATAATAGCATATAATTAGACCTTAATTCTGTTCCGGGGTCCCTTCTCCAGTGTGGGTGTGTCTGTTGGAGAGGGCAGTGTAGATGGTTGAAACCTAGTTTGGTGATGCAGGAAATCCTCAAGCAAAGCATTTTCTGTTGTAGTTTATAATAATAATAATAATAATAATAATAATAACAGCTTATATACCGCAATACCGTGAAGTTCTATGCGGTTTACAGAAGATTAAGCAAAGGTACAAATTGATTGACTTTAAGAGGGGTGGAAGAAAGAGAATTAATAGGACAGAAAATCCATTGTTGAGGAGAGAGTGATCAATAGGACAAGTTAATCGCTGTAGAGGGGAGAGAGACGAGAGAATCAGTTGTCTAGATGCTTTAGGAACAGGTGTGTTTTTAGAAAGTTTCCCAAAGCAATGAAAGCAGGACGTAGTAAAGTACAGTATAACTTCCAGTTTCCACTACGTCAATGGTGACACCTTTTAAATGTAGACTTATGTGTCAAACAAATACACTGGCTTTTACAAAGCTGTGGTATTTTTATTCATTGATTGTATAATTTTAATAATGTATGTGAACCGCCTAGAACTTTGCGGTAGGACGGTATACAAAAATAAATTATTATTATTATTTTCTACCATGGGCCAGTGAGATAAATGTTCTTAAGCTCATAGAATACCTATGAGCGTTGGAGCATTTACCTCTGCTGCTGCTTTGTTATAGGAGCCCATAATTGGGCAGCTACTTTTCGGATGTGGTTGGGTTCCTCATCTTCACAAGATGCATGATTAATATTTCAAGGGAACTTTCTTAAATTAAACTCTAAACTAAACTAAAACTTAGCTTTATAGACCGAGTCATCAACCAAGAGGAGCTCGACTCGGTTAAGAATAATGTAATACATAATACATAAACTTGACAAGGAAAAGTAGACTGAAATAGTTAATTTCCAAAATGTGTAGCAAACATAAAAGTTTTCAGAACTTTCCGGAATAAAGCAAAAGAACCTAAACTTCTTAATGTAAGCGGTAAAGCATTCCAGAATTCGGTTAGGATCTACAAAAGTTCTTGGGCCCATTTTGTTCAATATCTTCATAAATGACCTGGAAGAGGAAACAACAAGTAATATAATCAAGTTTGCAGATGACACAAAACTATGCCGGACAGTTGGGACATTAATGGACATTGAAGAACTCCAAAGAGATTTGAACCAGCTAGAGAAATGGGTGGAAAAGTGGCAGATGAAGTTTAATATAGAGAAATGCAAAGTGATGCACCTGGGAAGGAAAAACAAAGAACATGAATATAAAATGTTAGGTGTGACATTGGGCAAGAGCGAACAAGAAAGGGATCTGGGGATACTGATTGACAGGACCCTGAAGCCGTCGGCGCAATGTGCATCGGCGGCGAAGAAAGCAAACAGGATGTTGGGCATGATAAAGAAGGGAATCACGAGTAGATCGGCGGACGTTATAATGCCGCTTTACAGAGCAATGGTCAGACCACACCTTGAGACTGTGTCCAGCACTGGTCTCCCTACCAAAAGACGGATGTGACCTTGCTGGAGAGGGTGCAGAGGCGAGCTACGAAGCTAGTAGAAGGTATGGAAAATTTGAGCTACAAAGAACGGCTCAGAAAACTGGGCTTATTTACCCTTGAGAAGAGAAGACTGCGAGGGGATATGATAGAGACTTATAAAATAGTAAAAGGATTCGACAAAATAGAGCGAGAAGCATCGTTATTCACGTTGTCAAATGTGAATCAGACAAGAGGTCATGGACTGAAGTTGAGAGGCGACAGGCTCAGGACAAATGCTAGGAAGTTCTGTTTCACACAGCGAGTGGTGGACGCTTGGAATGCTCTCCCGGAGGAGGTTGTGACGGAGACCACCATTCTGGGTTTCAAGGGCAAGTTGGATGCACACCTTCTTGCGAATCACATTGATGGATACGGGTAAACAGGTCTTCATCGGGGAACACCTGGCTTGGCCTCCGCGGGTCACCGGACTGGATGGACCAAAAGGTCTGATTTGGTGAAGGCGTTTCTTATGTTCTTATGTCTAAAATCTGGCAACTAAAATTCAATGCAAAGAAATGCAGAATAATGCATTTGGGGATTAATAATCGGAAGGAGCCGTATATGCTGGGAGGGGAGAGGCTGATATGCACGGATGGGGAGAGGGACCTTGAGGTGATAGTGTCCAAAGATATAAAGGTGAAAAAACAGTGCGACAAGGCGGTGGCTGCTGCCAGAAGGATGCTGGGCTGTATAAAGAGAAGCGTAACCAGTAGAAGAACGAAGGTGTTGATGCCCCTGTACAGGTTGCTGGTGAGGCCCCACTTGGAGTATTGTGTTCAGTTTTGGAGACCATATCTGGCGAAGGACACAAAAAGGCTTGAAGCAGTCCAGAGGAGGGTGACAAAAATGATAGGAAGTTTGCGACAAAAGATGTATGAGGAGAGATTGGAAGCCCGAATATGTACTCCTTAGAGGAAAGGAGAGACAGGGGAGGTACGATTCAGATGTTCAAATACTTGAAAGGTATTAATATAGAACAAAATCTTTTCCAGAGAAAGGAAAATGGTAAAACTAGAGGACATAATTTGAGGTTGAGGGGTGGTAGACTCAAGAGCAATGTAAGGAAATTCTTCTTTACGGAAAGGGTGGTGGATGCATGAAATGCGCTCCCGAGAGAGGTAGTGGAGAGGAAAACAGTGACCGAGTTCAAAGAAGCGTGGGATGAACACAGAGGATCTAGAATCAGAAAAAAAATAGTAAATATTGAAGAACCAAGGCCAGTTCTGTGTCTGTATATGGCTGTTTGGGGAAGGATGGGCTGGGAAGGGCTTCAATGGCTGGGAGGGTGTAGATGGACTGGAGTGAGCTTTGACGGAGACTTCAGTAGTTGGAACCTAAGAACAGTACCGGGCAGAGCTTTAGATTCTTGGCCAGAAATAGCTAAGGAGAAGAAGAAGAACCCCCCCAAAAAAATTTAGATTAAATCAGGTTGGGCAGACTAGATGGACCATACTGTTATTTATCTGCTATCATCTACTATGTTACTATGTAACTATGTAACTTAAAAGCAATAGAATGACTAAATCTCTTAAAGGTTCTGTTTTTACCACAGCGAGAGGGAAATGTAAATTTTAATTTTTGAGAACTTTGAAGATATTAAAAGTCTTTTTGAATTCTGAACTGATAATTGAATATCATGTGAACATGCTTGTGAAACTTGTCTTTCATAAAATACATCCTAAAATAGTATTTTCTTCCGGAATGTTTTAGATATATGGCGCAATTCTTGATTTCACTGCATTTAAGGCTCCTTTTACAAAGCCGCGCTAGGGCCTTAATGCGCGGAATAGCACGCGCTAAATTGCCTCATGCGCTAGCCGCTACCGCCTCCTTTTGAGCAGGCGGTAGATTTTTGGCTAGCGTGCGCTAATCTGGTGCGTGTGCTAAAACCGCTAGCGTGGCTTCATAAAAGGAGCCCTTAGTTTATTGTAATCTCCTACATACAGGGGCCCCCACAGGCAGTAATAAAGCGATTACAGACTCTTCAAAATACAGCAGCTAGGCTTGCCATGGGAACTAAGAAGTTTCTCCAATATTGAAAGAACTACACTGGCTTCCAATTACTGCTCAGATTTGGTTTAGTTCAAGTTCAAGTTCAATTTTATTTGATGAATCGCCTATAACACTTTCTAAGCGATGTACAATTAAAATATCATATATGATAACAAACAGTATTAAAAACAAAACTTCTTAACAAATTTTTGAAAAACAAAAATTTATGACATACAATGTTAGAACTTAAGGGGTTACATCACTAACTAGGTACATTAGGGAAAAAGGGGAAAAGTTACAATTTTCTCAATCTAAGATGGAAGAAACATTAAAGGTAAACACATAAGGAAGGGGCAAAATAAATTTAAAAGATTAAAAATTTGAGCTTGAAAATAAAAAATTTTTTAAACAGAATTTAAATTATTATTAAATAGTAAAAGCGTCTTTAAATAAAAAAGTTTTCAAAGATTTTTTTAAAGGAATTAAGGTCTTTTTCTTTTCTTAAATAGAGGGGCAAGGAATTCCAAGTTTGAGGTCCTAAAACGGAGAACATTTTGTTTCTTCGTGTGCCTACTGTTTTTAACCCCCAGAGACCCAAATATAGAAAAAAACGTAAAAAAATGTTTTCGAACGTTCACATGTTGTTATAGGAGGCTTGTGATCCCTAAATCAGTGTTTTTTTTTTTTATTTTGACATTTTAGTAACTTTTGGGGAGGATGTTGTAAAATTGCAACGCTGGGCCTGTAAGGTAGCAGAATTTCAATAGTGTCACTCTCTCTCTGAACACATGTAAGGAATAATTAAAAGTTTATTTGTACTTTACAGCTTATAAAGACCCACCTAAGTTTATGTATATACACAACAACAATAGTATAATAAAGAAAAAAGTAATTTTTATTATCAATTTAATACAAAAAATGAGTATCATATAAAAACGCAAATTTTTCCCTGTGAAGCGCCCATTGACTTCTATCAGCGGTAATCAAGAAATTTCGTGTTTTTGCACAAAAAATTTCATGTTAGCGCAAATACGGGTAAAAACGGCCACGCTATGAAATAGCACTTGTGCTATCTTCATAGCACGGTTTTGTGAATCGAGCCCTATATGTGCATGTTTTATTTGTTCATTTATTCAGTTATGGTAGTTCCAAAAACAGTTATTTTGCTCTGAAAAGCACAGGCGAACATTGCACTTCCTGCAAAGTGTGTTGGTATAGCCTTTTGCACAGTGTCGGCACCGTCCTCTATCGGCTTTGATGGGAAAATGTCCAATCATGTCCTTGCAAACTTCCTTTGGAGGGTGTGCATTTGACTTTTTGGCTGTCATGGCAGCTGAAGAACCTCCATCATCTGTAAACTGCCTCTTTTGGGAAATCAAGGTGCCCCCTCTTGATGAAACTGGGCTTGCAGATGGTCGCCCTCGCTTTGACACTGACCCAGCCGTTCCGATCAGGATAAGAGAAGATGCCAACTGGGCCTGAAACATTCTCCTGTTTAGCATCTGTTTCTTTGGGATATCCAAAGCTTTGCAGTCCCTTTTGTACAGGAGCCAAGCATTGATCACAGCTAGGTTAATGGTGTGCCAGAAGATGTAAAGGTACCAGCGGTAGGACTTCAGTGGAAACTTGTATTTTGCTGCAAATGAGTCTAACAAATCCACTCCGCCCATGAATTTGTTATAGGCAGCCACGATATAAGGCCTCTCAACTTCAACAAATCTTTTGGCAGTTTTGTCCCAGCGTTGAATCTTCTCCACTGGTTGTGGGCCAGCAAAGGAAGACACAAGTGTAACCTGTCTGTTGTCAAACCATTTCACAGCACAAATGTTGTGATTTGACTCCACTCTGACATCAAAGCTTCCTCTTCCCTTTTTCTTCAAGCTTTTCTCATCCTCAAGATTACAGTTTGGAAGGCGCACTTGTCTGGCTGTTCCTGTGTAATGAATTCCACAATCCAGCAGCCTAACTATCAATGGGATGCTGGTGAAAAAGTTGTCTGCATAGATCTTGTAGTTGTGACTATGTGGAAGTGTGGAAGCAAGTTTCATCACAACATCCCCTGATAGTCCAAGTTCAGATCTTGCCCGTATTCCATTCACACTGCCTTGGTACACATCAAAATCACAAAGTATACCAGAGATTCCAGTCCTTGCCCACAGCTTGAACCCCCATGGGTTTGGCTTGCCACGCATGTACTGTTTGATGCTGCTGAATTTCCCCCTGAAAGGGATCATCATTTCATCAACAGAGTTATGTTCTTCAGGGACCACTTTTAGGCATTTCTCTCTGAAAGCATCAAGCCATGGTCTGAGTTTCCAGAGTTTGTCACTTTTTTGTTCCATCTCAGACACGGTTAGATTGTTCACAAAATGTAATGATGTCAACAGAGACTGGAATCTGTTTCGTGACATTACATCAGCGACAGGACTGTATCTTGTGTCTGCTTCCCAGTACATACGGACTCCAGGCATTTGGACAAGACCCATCTTCAGATACATGCCAATCATCTGCTCTATTTCCTTTGTGTTTGTGTTTATAGATGATCCTTTCTTCTGAAAACTGTACTGATTTGTGTTATCTGCCAGAGCGTTGATCATATCTTCTGTCACAAACTTCTGAAAGTACTCCAGTGGTGTGCAGAGGGAATGGACATCATTACTCCAAAGCAGGCAACAGGGTTGTATGACTTCATGGCCAGATAAACAGACCTATTTACACATTCAACCATCCAATGGTGTTGCAGAACTGAACAATAGGTTCTATTAGTAATGTACATGAAGTTTTAAAAAGAAAAAAAATGGGGGAGGGTTTATTTTGTAGCCTTAAATGTGATGTTGTAATATTACAACACTGGGTCTCAGGGGAGTGCAGACAAAACCTTGCTATCACTTTGACCCACTGTTGTAAAATTACAACATAGAAATAACCAGCTCTAAATCTCTTAAAATCAGTATATTCAATGATGTCATAAAATCTGCATGATCTACACATATTAATGATCACATAAAAAAATATTTCAAGCTTTTTACTTACTTTAGTCCTGATGTATCCCGTCCAAAACAACAAGATGATATACTCCAAAGCAGGCAACAGGGTTGTATGACTTCATGGCCAGATAAACAGACCTATTTACACATTCAACCATCCAATGGTGTTGCAGAACTGAACAATAGGTTCTATTAGTAATGTACATGAAGTTTTAAAAAGAAAAAAAATGGGGGAGGGTTTATTTTGTAGCCTTAAATGTGATGTTGTAATATTACAACACTGGGTCTCTGTGAGTTAAAGAAGGGACTGATAATAGATCTTGAGATATAGATCGAAGAGAGCGAGAAGAATGATAAGGAATAATCATTTTGGAAATAAATTGTGGTTCATTGGATGCCATAGTCTTAAAGATTAGTAGTGCTATTTTAAAAGTGATTCGGTGGTTAATGGGTAACCAATGGGATTTGATCAGTTTAAGCTCTGTACGTTGATTTACAGCTCATTGATGGTTTTGCCTCACTCCATATATATTTTTGATTAATCCTTCATCGATTATAGAGTTAAGGATAACAAGCCCTGGTATGACTGTCTTTCCCGTTGGCGAGAGGAATAAGATCCAAAAGGCATCTTGAATCTTCCTTTACATATCAGGCAGCATTATGCTGAAATCCTTCACCTTTATGGATCAAGACTGGAAAAATCAATATACAGTGTGTTTCAAGTTTAATAAAATTTTGATTAAAACGCATTATCATAAATTCAATGCGATGTCCAAAATTTTTAAAAAGGGAGTAACAGGCAAAATATTTTGGGGAATAAAAGACTAACATAGACAAATAGACGACAACAGGAATAGCAGGAAAGAGGGAAGAACAGAAAAGAAGAACATAAAAGGGAATAAGCGTAGGTTAAAAACATGTAGGGGGTCTTTTACTAAGGTACGCAAGTTGATTTAGCGTGCGCTAAATGCTTACACGCCCTTTATATTCTATGGATGCGTTAGCATTTAGCGCATGTTGGATCGGCTAGTGCGTCTTAGTAAAAGACCCCCGAAATTTGGTGACCTTGTACTTAAAAAAATTTTCTTTTTCAAGATTATTTTAAATAATTATATACACTATTGTAACTCCTGGAATTATGTTTCTGGTTGGCTTATTGTAATCCACACTGAATTTTATAGGATAGTTGCAGAAAAAAAAAAAAAAATCATTGTATTGTATATAGTCATTCAGGGGACTTTAGGTTTCTGCCTTAGCGCCAAATAGATTGTTTTCTTCTGGGTAGACTTTCCATAGTTCTCAGTGGCGTACCTGGCAAATGTCAATAAATCACTCTTTCAGAAGGACAGTGCAGGGTAGAAAACAGTGCTTATACACAGACCAGGTCTAATATATCAGGGGTGGAAAAAGCCTAGACAAGAAACCCTCCTACCATCCACAGATGGGATTTAAGGTGTTGAGGCCTAAACCTCATAGGCATAAAATAACCACCCCTGACATTATAAAACTGGCTCTGTGCAGTCGGTTTTGTGAAAGTTGATTTTTTTTCATCTATCTTTAAAGCTTTAATTCTTATTTTGCACTGCACAGAGCCAGGTTTATAATGTCAGGGGTGGTTGTTTTGGTTTTTTTTTTAAAAATGCCTATAAGGATTAGCCTGAACACCTTAAATCCCATCTGTTGATGGTGGGAGGGCCTGTTCTCTGAAGCTTTTTCCACCCCTGATATATTAGTCCTGGTTTGTGTATAAGCACTGTTTTCTACCCTGCTCTGTCCTTGTGAAAGAGTGATTTATTGACATTATTGGATTTTCACTAAATCTGTGTTATTTTTTCCTGTACCTAGCATATTTGACACCCGGGGCCCATCATTTTTTTGACACCCCCCTTCATCTATATGAAAAACATGATTTTTTTTTTTTTTTTAATGTAATGTAATGTAATGTAATTTATTTCTTATATACCGCTACATCCGTTAGGTTCTAAGCGGTTTACAGAAAATATACATTAAGATTAGAAATAAGAAAGGTACTTGAAAAATTCCCTTACTGTCCCGAAGGCTCACAATCTAACTAAAGTACCTGGAGGGTAATAGAGAAGTGAAAAGTAGAGTTAGAGGAAAAATAAAAATAAAATAAACATTTTAACAAGACAGCATTGATCTAAATACTTTGGAAGGTAGAAGAGAGGAGAGAAAGGAATAGAAGCAGAAGGGGGAGCCGTTGAACAGTAGAATTCTGGAGAAATTTAAATGATAGAAATAGAACAAAACAAAGACAAAAGGCAAAACAATAGATAAGATTAAAGATAAATCATAAGCTGGAAAGAAAAATAAAATAAAACTTTGACTTCAATCCATGGTTTTTTAGTAACAATCCCACACATTACACAACAAGAATGTTCCTAGGAAAAGGCAGCATCTTATATACTCACCCTCTGTAAAAGCCAGACTAGTACAGATTGATCCAGCACAGTCAATGCAAGCAAAGAACCATATCTTTCGTACACACAGAACTCAGAAAACAACCTTCGCCCAGTATGGAATATGTAATCACAAACTAACCCCCCTCCCCTCTTTTACAAAACCGTACCTCAGTTTTAAGCACTGGCCACGGCGGTAACAGCTCCAATGCCCATAGAATTCCTATGAGCGTCGGAGCTGTTACCACTGCAACTAGTGCTAAAAACCACGCTATGGTTTTGTAAAAGGGGGGGGGGGGAGGGGGAATAAAATATGTAGGCAAAAGTTAAACTGAACCACCAAAAAGCTGCACTCTGCATACAATGCAACACCGCAGAAACAGAAACAGTGACGCATGCCCCCTAATGCTGTGCACAATATAAAGATATCAGATGCAAATTTGAAAAAACAGAAAAATAGCAATCATCACTTGACAAATTAACAAATAAATCCCCCCCTTTTATGAAGCTGCGTTAGGGTTTTTATTGCACGCCGTGGCGGTAAAAGCGCCAATGTTCTTATAAATTCTATGAGGATCGAGCTTTTACTGCCGGGGCCAGCGATAAAAAAACCCTAACGTGGCTTCGTAAATCTCCCCTTTTATGAAGCCTCGTTAGCCTTTTTTATCGCCGGCCTTGGCAGTAACAGCTCCGGCGCTCATAGAATTCCTGTGAGGGTCAGAGCCAATATTGTTGCGGCTTCATAAAAGGGAGGAAAAATAAAACAAAAATGAAAAATATAATAATACCATACTTTTCTCAATTAGCTTTCAGAGGCCAAAACCTCTTTTCTCAGGTCAGTAAAGTATACTGTTGTTACGGAATCTTGTCCTGACCTGAGGAAGAGAGTTTTGGTCTTTGAATTAGTCAAAAATGTATTACAATTAGTCCAATAAAAGGATCACCTTATTTCCATTTTCTATTTATAAACATTTATCAACATGGCTACTTTATCCTAAAGCAAAAAAATAAATATAATTTTTTTCTACCTTTGTCTTCTCTGGTTTCTGCTTTCCTCATCTTCTCTTCACTCTCTTCCTTACATCCACTGTCTTCCCCTTCTATAGGACATCTTCTCTCCTTCTATGCCCCTTCCATAAACTATCTGCCTCCTCCTTCCATCTCTCTCTCCACCCCTATTGGTCTGGCATCCATCTTCTTCCCTCTCCTCCACTATGGTCTTACATCTTTCTCCTCCCCTTCCTTTCAATGATCTGGCATTTCACTCTCTCCTTTCCTTTTATTCCCTCATCTTCCTTCTCAATTTATTTTCTGCATCTGTTTAGTTTAAATTCTTACTACCCAATCCTCAATTTCCCTTTTATTCTCTCATCTTCCTTCTCATTTTATTTTCTGCATCTGTCTAGATTACATTCTTACTACCCAGTCCTTAATCTACCTACAGTTTGTCACCTCTTTCCCTCACCCACTCCAGTATTTCACTAACTTTATCCACTTCCCCCTATCCAGCATGTACCCTTTTTTATTTATCTCCCCTTCCATCATGTGCCTCTTTCTCTACCCCTTCCATACACCATCCGCCCCCTCTCTCCACTTCCATTGTATGCTCCCTTCTTTCTATCCTCCCTGCATCTTTCTTTCTATCACTTCCTATCCTGCATCTGCTCCCCTCTTTCTCTCTCTCCTCCTCACTTCCATCCAGCATTTGCTCCCTTCTCTCTCCCAACCCACTTCCATCCAGCTTAGGCTCCCCCTCCTCACTAACATCCAATGTTTGCCCTTTCTCTCTCTTTCCATCTACCCCTCTTCCATCAGCATCTGCCCCTTCATTCCACTTCTATCAGCACCTTCCCTCTTTCTCTCCCTCCAACCCAATTCCATCCAATATCCTTCCCCCTTCGATCTCTATCCCTCTCCCTGCACACCAATTCCAACAGCATCTGCCCCCTTTCTATCCCTCCACCACACTTCCATAACAGTCTCCTGCTCCCTTCTCCCTCTAGCCACCCCAATGCCATCCAGTATCTTGTCCCTTCACCTCCCCACCGCAGCTGTATGCTTCTCGAACCATCAGCAGTGGCTGCAAACTTAAATTCAATCTTTGTGGGACCTTCCTGCACCTTCTCGCGGCTGCCGGCTCTATTCTGCAACATGGAAGTGATGTCAGAGGGGGTGGACCGGCAGCCACAGGGAGGTGCAGGAAGGTTCTTGCGATGACTGAATTTAAAGTTTACTGCCGCTGTTGCTGGTTCAGGAAAGCAGCAGCGGCTGCATATGGTGGGAGGTTCTGGATCCAGTGAGCTGGCTGTGTACCTCAGTAGCAACGGCTGTAAACTTAAATTCAATCATCACAGGACCTTCCTGCACTTTCCTGTGGCTGCCGGCTCTGCTCCGGAACAAGGAAGTGACGTTGGAGGGGGTAGATCGGCAGACACAGGGAGGTGTACGAAGGTCTCACAATGACTGAATTTAAAGTTTACTGCCGCTGCTGGTTCAGGAAACCAGCAGGGGCATAGTAGGGAGGGAGGTTCCGGACTTGGTGTGCCAGCTGTGCACCCCCTTAGAGTGTGCACCCGGGGTGGACCGCCCCCCCGTCCTTGGTACGCCACCGCTCAGATCTGCCCTAAATATAACACAGATGTTGTTAAGGCACTCTAATTTCTTCCATTTCTCTTTCAGAGAGCAATTAGAGCTATGATTAATATCAAGTAGTTGCCAATTTCTCTTCAGGAATATCTAGCAGAAGATGGCAGTTGGACCGGTGTGAGGTGCTGCTTTTACCCTAAAGAACTGTTAACGAACCCTTAGCTTACCCTATAGAAGGCTAATGAAAAAGACATAGGTGCATATTTTAATTAGCTAAAAGCCAGACATTGGACTGCCTCTTTTATAAAGCCGTGCTAGCGTCTGCCACGCGGCAACGGCCCTGAAACCCTTTAAATCTCTATGGGCTTCGGGGCCATTAGCGCAGAGCAGCCGCTAGCGCAGCTTTGTAAAAGAGGCCGTAAGTATGTTATTTTATGAAACTGCTAGTGTCAATTAACCAATTATGGGTTAAAAAATAAGACATGGTTGTTGGAGTTAGATAATATCAAGGGCTCCTTTTATCAAGCAGCGCTAGTGGGGTTAACACGCGTGACTTTTTTATCACGCGCTAACCCTCGCGCTGGCCAAAAACGACCGTCTGCTCAAAAGGAGGCGGCTGCGGCTAGCGCGGCCGGCGGTTTAACGCGCATTAAACCGCTAGCGTGGCTTGATAAAAGGAGCCCCAAATGTTAGTAAGGCGCTTTAACGTGATTTCTATTGATTTTTTATTTCACTTTATTATTGAATCCTTGTTCACAGAAGTAGACTATAAATATCATTTTAAATGAAATGAAATTTTCAGTTTCAACTGAATAAATACAAGAAAACCATTAATTAATGATACCCCAGAGGGATAAACAAACAATCTTCCGGTATAATGGAAGCACTGTGATGCATCACCAATGTATTTCCAGATCAGCATTGATGTGCTTCACCAAAGAAATAACAAATAAATCAACCATCATTCATCTAATTAACCTACCCCTTAACGTAGATATCACTCGATTTCTGTCCAGTGAAGATATTCTCATCTTCTAGGATGACATCTTCAGTGTTCCAGATTATTATTCTCAACTCATAGCTGCAACACAAAAATCTGGATTTTACAAACTGCATGTACAGAATTGGGCTGATATTCGGTGGTGCTTATGCAGCTGCATTCCATGTTTGTCAGTTAATTTTGGGCCTTGGTGGGGGGGGGGGAAATTCATCAATGTGTGCTTCTTGTTAAGATGGGTTATTTTACCACAAAAAAAATGCAAAAGAAAGGAAAAAACTCTCTCAAAAAATATAAAATGTCACCTAGAAAAGAGAAAAACTTAATAAATAATGGTGTTCTATAAATTGATAAAACAAGGACCAATGACCCTCAAACACCCAACCCTCACCCTCCAGTGAGAGGCTTACTGAGGTATGATTTTTATCATTGGTCCAAGAAACCTTGTTAAAATTTTTAATTTATTTATTTTATTGTTATTAACGTGGAGGGGCATAATTGAAAGAAATGTCTAAGTCCGTTTTCGCCTAAGTCGCAAGTCATCCAAAGTCAGACACAGCTTAGGACATATTTTCAAAAAATACGCCGAAAATATATATATATATTTTTTGAAAATTGTCTAACTATACGTCAAGCTGTCTGATCATCCAAGCTGCTAAATCATCCATCTTTATACCACATTTTTGTCCAAATATTCGTCCAAGTCAAAAACGCCTAGAATAAGCCCTGTTGGACGTGGGAGGGATCAGCAAAGTGATGGACTGGACACCCAGACATGGCACCTGAATAGTGGGGTACCTTACAGGGCACTGCTGTGAACTTTACAAAAAGGGTATCCCCTAAACATCTCATTACAGCTCCCTTATAGGTCATGGTGAACCCCCAAAACATACTATGCCCACCCGTCTAAAACCCCAATAGCTCTTATGGCTGCAGGAGCCACTTATATGTCAGTACAAAAGGGTTTTGGGGTTTTTTGGGGAGTGCACATGTTTCACCACGAATGCAGTGATTATAGTGACTTATGGGCTTAGGTCTTCCTCTCCATGGGTCCCTAACCCACCCCAAAGCCGATTTAAGCCACCTCTGTGCAGCTCTACTAGGTTTTCCTATGGCAGGTCGCCAGGTGCTGATGTTCTGGAGGCAGATATTTAAAGTTGTGATGATGATTTTTATGGGGCTGGGGAGGGGGCGGTGATCACTGAGGTAGTGTGTGTGGGTCTGTACTATGTGCTTGCAGTTCTTATCTGGTCACTTTACATAGGTTTTTGTGACTTAGACCATGTTTTAAATGGCCTAAGTCACAACATCCAAGTTCCGTCTAGGCTAGTGGTAGGCAAACTCATTAGTCAAAAGAGCCAAAATCAGCAGTAAAATGATTAAGAATTTTTTTGAGAGCCATACCCCGTGCCCGCTTGCGCTTCGATGGCTACGTCAACCCGACTGACACCCCGCTCACCTGCACATAGTCAAAATCGATTTATGGCAGAACTTAGAAAATGAAAGGGGGGAAAAAATTTGTCTCTGTCCCCGCCCCGTCCCTGTGAGCTCAGTCCCCATCCCCACAAACCACCTGATCCCATCCACACAAGCCTCGAATAGTTTTATACTGAACTTATTATATTAAAGTATAAAAAGAAACAATATTCTGTACAATTGTCAATTTATAAATCAGCGTCTCTTCCCCTTTTCCCTTCAACGTCCTCAGCCCACTCTCTCTCCACTTCCCTTTAGCGCACGCACATAAAAACAAGCAAGCAATTTTATTTCATTTTCATTCTATTCATTCATAGAAATTAAAGTCTACAAAATGCCAGTCACATAACAAAACATGATTTTACAAAAATAATTCCCTGCACAGTCAAGCCTGCAAGGATTACTAGATGTCTTTCAGCAGCTCTTCCTCCCTCTCTCCCTCCCCCTTACCTTCGTGGCCAAGTCAAAATGATCTACCAACAATAAAATTTTTTAAAACATAAAGCACACTGTACGCAGAGAAAATATTAATTATCATTTATATTCCGTGGGTTTTCAAAGAGGTCAAGGCAGATGACTTTATGCAATGTCACCTCAGTACATAAGAACATAAGCAATGCCTTCGATGGGTCAGACCTGAGGTCCATCAAGCCCAGCTGCTCATACAGCGGCCCAACAGGTTCAGGACCTGTGCAGTAATCCTCTATTTATACCCTTCTATCCCCTTTTCCAGCAGGAAATTGTCCAATCCTTTCTTAAACCCCAGTACCGTACTCTGCCCTATTACGTCCTCTGGAAGCGCATTCCAGGTGTCATAGAAACTTAGAAAATGATGGCAGAAAAGGGCCACGGCCCATCTAGTCTGCCCACACTAATGACCCACCCCCTAACTTCCTCTATGAAGAGAACCCACATGCCAATCCACACATTGGGTAAAAAAGAACTTCCTAGCATTTGTTTTGAATCTGTCCCCTTTCAACTTTTCCGAATGCCCTCTTGTTTTTTTATTTTTTGAAAGTTTGAAGAATCTGTCCCTCTCTACTCTCTCTATGCCCTTCATGATCTTGTAAGTCTCTATCATATCCCCTCTAAGTCTCCTCTTCTCCAGGGAAAAGATTCCCAGTTTCTCCAATCTCTCAGCGTATGAAAGGTTTTCCATCCCTTTATCAGACGCGTCACTCTCCTCTGAACCCTGTCGAGTAACGCCATATCCTTCTTAAGGTACGGCGACCAATATTGGATGCATTATTCCAGATGCGGGCGCACCATCGCCCGATACAATGGCAGGATAACTTCTTTCATTCTAGTTGTAATACCCTTCTTGATTATACCTAGCATTCTATTCGCTCTCTTTGCGGCTGCTGCGCACTGTGCCGTCGGCTTCATTGTCATGTCCACCATTACCCCCAAGTCCCTTTCTTGGGTACTCTCATTCAATAATATCCCTCCCTTCGTATAATTGTACCTCGGGTTTCTGCTTCCCACATGCAATACTTTACATTTCTCAATGTTGAACTTCATCTGCCATCTCGTCGCCCATTCCCCTAGTTTGTTCAAGTCCCTTTGCAATTCTTCACAGTCCTCTTTTGTCCGAGCTCCACTAAATAGTTTGGTGTCTTCCGCAAATTTTATTATCTCAAACTTCATCCCTGTTTCTAGATCATTTATGAATATATTAAATAACAGCGGCCCGAGCACCGAGTCCTGCGGAACACCACTCGTGACCCTCCTCCAGTCCGAGTAGTGGCCCTTCACCCCTACTCTCTGTTTCCTACCCACCAACCAGTTTCTGATCCATCTATGTACGTCTCTGTCCACCCCATGGTTCTTCAGTTTCCAGAGTAGACATTCATGAGGCACCTTGTCAAAAACTTTTGGGAAATCTAGGTATATGATGTCTATGGGGTCTCCTCTGTCCATCCGTTTGTTAATTCCTTCGAAGAAGTGCAATAAGTTAGTTAGGCACGATCTCCCCCTGCAGAAACCATGTTGGCTGGTTATCAGAAGTTCGTTTCTTTCAAAATGTTCATCGATGTTTTCTTTTATCAGTGCTTCCGTCATTTTCTCCGGAACTGAGGTCAGACTCACCGATCGATAGTTTCCCAGGTCACCTCTTGATCCCTTTTTAAAGATGGGCATGACGTTGGCTATCTTCCAATCCTCCAGGATCACGCCTGTTTTCAGGGATAGGTTGCAAATTTGCTGCAGTAGTTCCGCTATTTCCTCCTTTAGTTCCTTCAGAACCCTTGGATGGATTCCGTCCGGACCCGGGGTTTTGTCAGTTTTTAGTTTTTCTATCTGCCTGCACACATCTTCAAGGCTCACTTCCATGGATGTTAGTTTTTCTGCTTGATTTCCTTTGAAGAGTTGCTCAGGTTCCAGTATGTTGGTTGTGTCTTCGTTTGTAAATACAGATGAAAAGAACATGTTAAGTCTTTCCGTGACTTCTTTCTCTTCTTTCACCACTCCCTTCCTGTTTCCGTCGTCCAGCGGTTCCACCTCCTCCCTAACCGGCTGCTTCCCTTTAACATATCTAAAGAATGGTTTGAAATTTCGTGCTTCCCTGGCTAGACTCTCTTCATACTCTCTTTTGGCTTTTCGAACCACAAGGTGACATTATTTTTGATACTTCCTGTGCTCTTTCCAGTTCCCCTCGGTTTTGTCCTTTTTCCATTTCCTGAATGAATTTTTCTTATTGCCTATCACTTCCTTCACTATTTTAGTTATCCACGCCAGGTCTTTTGTTCGACAGTAACAACTATACAACTATACAAAAATACAGCTATACAAAAATAGACAAATATACACCCCCCCCCTTTTACTAAACCACAATAACGGTTTTTAGCACAGGGAGCTGCGCTGAATGCCCTGAACAGTTTAGTGTCATCTGCAAATTTAATCACTTCACTCGTCGTTCCAATTTCTAGATCATTTATAAATAAGTTAAATAGCACCGGTCCCAGTACAGACCCCTGCGGCATTCCACTGTTTACTCTCCTCCATGGAGAAAAATTACCATTTAACCCTACCCTCTATTTTCTATCTGATAACCAATTCCTAATCCACAACTGTTGTTATTTATTTTGTATGTTGTAAACTGCCTAGACTTTAGGCGGTATATAAATTTTTTAAATAAATAAATAATGTGACTTTACATGATCATTCTTGGGTCGGGGGTGATAAGAACAGGACTTTACTAATAAAAATTTTGGGTGGGGTTCTATGGGTCTGAACCTTATGTTCTCAGCAATTCCTCTGTCCACTGCTCATAGTCACTATCCATTGCTTCTCTTTCTCCCCCTTTTCTCTGCTCCAGTGGCCTGATACTGACAGCAGGTAAATGAAGTTAGAGCCATGACAGAGAAGCTCTTCTCTAACCTGCCCTTTCTGTTGCTGTAGTATGGTGTGATGAATTTAGAGTTATTGATTACGCTGGATACAGAAATACAAAAATGGCTTTAAAAAACGTTGTGGCTGTAGTTTGCCCATAAATATTATACAGTGCTGGTTAGTGCTATTCCCCAACACTTATATAAAATTCCTCCTGCATAATTAACATCTATTAAAACCAAATATACATTTCATTGCCAGCACTTCTGCCTCATTCAGCAGTTTAAATTACATAAAGGAATAAGAATAACCATACTGGGTCAGATGAGTGGTCCATCTAGCAGCTTCTTGTTTACAACAGTGGCCAATCCAGGAACCTGGCAGAAACCCAAACAGTAGTAACATTCCCAGGCAAACAGTGGCTTCTCCCATGTCTGTCTCAATAGCAGACAATGGACTTTTCTTCCAGGAACTTCTCCAAACCTTTCTTAAGCCCAGCAATGCTAACCGCTGTTACCAAATCCTCTGCCAATGAGTTAAAGAGCTTAACTATTTGAATGAAAAACCTTTTCCTCCTATTTGTTTTGATTGTATTTCCATGTAATTTCATTGAGTGTCCCTTGGTTTTTGTACTTTTAGAAAGGGTGAAAAATCGAATGACACTTACCCGTTCTACACCACTCAGGATTTTTGTAGATTGTAATGATATTTCCCCTCAGACATCTCTTTTCCATCCTAGAAACATAGAAACATGATGGCAGATAAAGGCCAAATGGCCCCATTCTGCCCATCTGCAGTAACCATTATCTCTTCCTCTCTCTAAGAGATCCCACGTGCCTATCCCAGGCTTTCTTGAAATCAGACACAGTCTCTGTCTCCACCACCTCTACCGGGAGATTGTTCCACGCATCTACCACTCTTTCTGTTATATAAGTATTTCCATAGATTACTCCGGAGCATATCATCTCTTAACTTCATCCTATGCCTCTCATTCCAGAGCTTCCTTTCAAACGAAAGAGACTCAACTCATGTGCATTTATATCACGTAGGTATTTAAACATCTTTATCATATCTCCCCTCTTCTGCCTTTCCTCCAAAGTATACAGAATGAGATCTTTAAGTCTGTCCCCATACGCCTTATCATGAAGACCACACACCATTTTAGTAGCCTTCCTCTGGACTAACTCCATCCTTTTTATATCTTATTGAAGGTGCGGCCTCCAGAATTGTACACAATATTCTAAATGAGGTCTCACCAGAGTCTTATACAGGGGCATCAATACCTCTTTTTTCTAGGGTGCTGAGGCTATAGCTCTAATCCCTGTGCCACACACTCCCTCTTTTAGTTTTATTTATCAATGTTTTGTATCTAATTTGCCAGTGCTTATGTTGCTTCTTTTTTTCTTCATTTAGATCATTAAGAAATGTTTGGATAAGTTCCTGGAGGAAAAGTCCAGTCTGTTATTGAGAAAGACATGGGGGAAGCCACTGCTTGCCCTGTATCGGTAGCATGGAATATTACTACACCTTGGGTTTTGGCCAGGTACTACTGACCTGGATTGGCCACTGTGAGAACGGGCTATTGGGCTTGATGGACCATTGGTCTGACCCAGTAAGGCTATTCTTATGTTCTTTAAAGGACTTTCTTTTGGCTCTAATGTCCTCTTTCACGTCACCTTTTAACCATGCCAGCTGTTTACTCTTCTTTCCACATTTGTCAATACATGGAACACATCTGGTTTGGGCTTCCATGATGGTATTTTTTACATTTATGGAGCACCATGGGAGCCAAGCAGTTAATCCGGGCTGTGAGCCATGTGACAGGAGAGGCCTCATGGGCAGAAAAAGTGAATTTGAAAAGTGCTGGGTTCACTGTACCCTCAGCTGTGATTCAATGGTTACAAATATGGGGGGTGGGGGAGGGGGGGGCAACAATTCAAATATTAGCTCGTGAATACCAGAGATTCTTGATATACGAAATGAAAAGCCAAAGGAAGACTGTGTACAATTGAAGATGGGTAAAGGATGACCGATAGATTAGTGAAATATAAAGCATTTTCATCCTATATAATAAAAGGTTAGTGGCGCATGCGCTTTTAAAAAAGCGTGATTACTGCGGCCGTGGTGTGTAATCCATGGCCATGTTCCATTTTAGAACCCAGCCAATGATCACTCTGGCCACGCTCCTCCTCCCGCCCTCACCAACCCGAAGGAAGCTCAGCAGACCACCAAGCTGGAACCATACCTCCCGCCCTCGCTCACCGCTGCTGTCGCTGCCACTGATCCTCCTCTTCGGGCCAGCCTGCGATCGTGGCCGGCTTTGGTGGGCCTCGCGGGCCGCTTTCCGGCCTCAGTGGCACGTTCCCTCTGGCGCACGCGATCCCGTGCGTCAGAGGGAGCGTGTTTCCTGGTTGGGGAGCGGCCTGCGAAGTTCGCTGGGGCTGGCCACCACGATCACGGCCTGCTTTGAAGAGGAGCAGGCCAGGTAAGCAGGGGGATTAATTCAGGGGGCCAGAGGGAGAGGGAAAGGGGCCATGGAGAGATAGGGAGAGGGAAAGGGGGCTTCTTGGGGGGGAGGTGTGCTGGGGACAGACAGTTTTGCTCTGGGGGCAGAAAGAAGGGGCCATGGAGAGACAGGGAGAGGGAAAGGGGGCTGCTTTGGGGGATGGGTGTGCTGGGGGGAGACAGAAGGGACCATGGAGAGATAGGGAGAGGGAAAGGGGGCTGCTTTGGGTGGGAGGTGTGTGCTGGGGGCAGACAGCTTTGATTGGGGGGGGGAGGGGGAGACAGAAGGACACAGAAAGCAGCCAAGGAGAGAGAGATAAAGAAACACAGACAGACAGACACTCTATTCTAGCACCCGTTAATGTAACGGGCTTAAAGACTAGTAAATAAATAATAATATAATGAACCAATAACAATCACTGTAGCAATATCAACAGAGCAATTCTATAGCAAATGCAAATATGTATGAAAATGACCAGAATACAGCATGTATATAAATGAGTGCATACATGTGCCAAAACGCCAGAAATCCAACTACATACTACTTTGTAACTATATGCATTTAAGAACATAAGAGTTGCCATACTAGGACAGACCAAAGGTTCATCAAGCCCAGTATCCTGTTTCCAACAGTGGCCAACCCAGGTCCCACGTACCTGGCAGAAACCCAAAGAGTAGCAACATTCCAGAGCTGAGATTGTGATGTCATAATGCCTCATTCCACCAATGCCTAAGAGCCAGCCTCATCAGTGATGTCACAATGGCTTGATTGTCCTATACTTGGCTCACATAAGAACATAAGACCATAAGAGCTGCTATATTGGGACAGGCCAAAGGTCCACCAAGCCCAGTATCCTGTTTCCAACAGTGGCCAACCCAGGTCCCAAGTACCTGGCAGAAACCCAAAAAGTAGCAACATTCCAGAGCTGAGATTGTGATGTCATAATGCCTCATTCCACCAATGCCTAAGAGCCAACCTTATCAGTGATGTCACAATGGCTTGACTGCTCCTGTTTTGATCGGGTGGGGGTCTGCCTGCAGAAGAGTCTCGGTAGTGCTATCTGGAGTGCACCTACCCCCCTTGTCGGAAGCTAGTGACGGTTTGCTGGGGCCTGTGTGGCCGGACATCGGGAGACCTCCTCTGACCTGTTTGGTCCTCCAGCTCTTCTCAGCATGATACCTTCAGCTTTGGGACCCTCCTGCCTCTTCTGCCTCGCCTTCGATGGAGCCGATGTTTGCTCTAGTTGTCCACTGCCTTTGACTGCTTTTTTACTTACAATCTTCAGCTATTGGCTCCCTCCTGCGATGAGGATCCTGAGATCTTCTTTGGCCAATGATGGATTGACTCAGCCATTGTGTCCTGCTGTTGCCTTACACTAGACTGAATCCAATTGGACCTTATTTCACTTTTATTTTATTTTCATTCCTCTATTTTTAAATCTCTAATTTTCTTAAATTTACTTTATTTTTAAAGTAATTTTTGTTTTCACCTGTAATGAATACTTTTTAGGAGGTATATCTTGTACCTATCTCTATCTCTTCCTTTCCTATTTGAATATGTTCTATGGCGTTCCTTTCTGTATTCAACTGTTACACTGTAAACCGCTTAGATCAGTAAAATGCGGGAGCGGTATATCAAATTCTTAATAAACATAAACTGTTCTATACGTAAGAACATAAAAATTGCTATACTAGGAGAGACCGAAGGTCCTGTTTCCACAGTGGCCAACCAAGGACCCAAGTACGTAGCTAGATCCCAAGTAATAAAACAGATTTTATGCTGCTTATGTTAGGAATAAGCAGTGGATTTCCCCAAGCCATCTCAATAATGGTCTATGGACTTCCTTTTTAGGAAATTATCTAAACCTTTTTTATTTTTATTTTTTTTATTCATTTTCACATCAAAACACAAAAACACTTTGATAAAGGAAATTAAATATACATTTAAGAAATTATTATCAAAACACAAGAAAAGGAGTGAAACACTCCTATTACTAATACCATGATCATAGTCCACATTTGGGAGAGGTAAAGCCATACCCAGTCAAGGGGAGTTGACTTTAAGAAATCATTCACGGTCATATTAACATATGTCCTTCATAAGTACAGGGTTCTTTTGGTTATTTACATTTAGGCCTGAGTAGTGGAAATTACGGAGGGGTCTGGAGCCTTAATGGCAGCCTTTCCTTCTCCAAAAAATTGCAATTGTTCTGGTTCATAGAAAATATATTTGTTCGCCTGATAAGTAATACAACATTTACAAGGAAATCTAAGCTGATAGGTTGCTCCCAAACCCAAAACTGACTGACGAAACGTCAGAAATTTCTTGCGTCTAGCATGCATCTACTTTGAAACATCAGGAAAAATAGCAATCTTGTGATCATAAAATTCAACATTTTCAGTTCTGTAGAAGAGACGAAGAACAGCTTCTTTGTCTTGAAAGAAAACAAAGTTCACAAGTAGAGTAGCCCTCGCTGAAATTTCAATCTGTGAGGATTCCAACATCCCGGTAAGATCCAATTCTCCAGGATGCGTAGATGACTTATCTTTTTCCTCTTTTGAGATGTTAAGATAGTACAATTTCTGCAGCGGAGGCATATTAGTCTCTGGAAATTTTAATACCGAGGTCAGGAAAGAATGAAAAAGTTCTCTAGGAGATTGTATTCTAGATACAGGAAAATTAAGAAGTCTCAAGTTCAAATTCCTATTAGCATTTTCTAAATTTTCAATTTTCCTGATTAATAGATTTTTATCTTTCATCTGGAGGTTAGATGAAATTTTTAATTCTGAGACTGTTTTCTCTACTTCATCCAGTCTACCTGATTATAGTTGAATTTTTTCTTCATAGTTTTTAATTTGAATTGCAGTTTGTTGAGTTGAAGTAATAAATTGGGAGCATACTTGATGAAGGCTCTCCATGGTTCCCCACAACGCCTCCATATCCACCACTTCTGGCTTAATCAGGGGTTTCAGAGGCCGAATTGGAGAAACTACTCCATTTTCTACACTCTTCACTCCCTGAATGCCTCCTACCTACCCCTGCTGCTTGCTGGCAACCCAGCAAAGATCGAACCACCTCCGGGGTCAAAGGCAACACCATTGACTTTGACAGAGACTCACTCCCCGACACTTCATACATAGAAACATAGAAAGTGACGGCAGATAAGGGCCAAGGCCCATCAAGTCTGCCCACACCAATGACCCTCCCCTACCTCCCTTTGCGAAGAGATCCCACCTTACGATCCCATTTAGCTTTAAAATCAGGCACACTGCTGGCCTCAATCACCTGTATCGGAAGACCATTCCATCGATCCACCACCCTCTCGGTGAAGAAGTATTTCCTGGTGTCGCCATGCAATGTCCCTCCCCTGATTTTCCATGGATGCCCTCGTGTTGACGTGGGTTCCTTGAAGAAGAAGATATCCTCCCCCACCTCGATACAGCGCGTGAGGTATTTGAATGTTTCTATCATGTCCCCCCTCTCCCTGCGTTCCTCTAGGGAGTAGAGCTGCAATTTATTCAGCCGTTCCTCATACGGGAGATCCCTGAACCCTGTGACCATCCGTGTGGCCATTCGCTGGACCGATTCAAGTCTCAGCACATCTTTGCGGTAATGTGGTCTCCAGAATTGTACACAGTATTCCAGATGGGGTCTCACCATGGACCTATATAATGGCATTATGACTTCGGGCTTACGGCTAACGAAACTCCTGCGTATGCAACCTATGATTTGTCTGGCTTTAGATGAAGCTTTCTCCACTTGAGTAGCAGTCTTCATGTCCTCACTGATGATTACCCCTAAGTCTCGTTCCGCTACAGTTCTCTCTAGGATCTCACCATTAAGAGTGTAAGTCTTACATGGATTTTTGTTGCCTGCTAAGTCGAGGGACTGCCCGACATCGTCCTGGGATGGGGGAGCATTACAGGCCCAAGCGGGCTCAGTGAAAAATCACTGTCTAACTCCGAGGTCTGCCCCCCTCGGAGAGCAGATCCGCCCGATCCAAAAGGAACAGCATAGGCTGTAATAGCTGTCTGACGTGTAACCGAAGAGGCAGAGGAGGCCGGGAAATCTCTCCTCTGTTTCCCCCTGCGTTTCGGCATTTCGGAAATCAAACTCCGCTACTTAAAGCAGGTAAAGAAGTCTTCACAAAAGAAAAAACACCGCGAGAGGGGGAGCCTCTTACAGCACGTCTCTCCCTGGGGCCATCGTGGCTCCTCCCAGTCTCCCTCTAAACCATTTTTAAACCCCACTAAGCTAACTGATTTCACCACATTCTCCGACAACGAATTCCAGAGTTTAATTACACGTTGTGTGAAGAAATATTTTCTCCAGTTTGTTTTAAATCTACTACTTAGTAGTATTTACTTTCTTACTTAGTAGTATTTTTGGAAAGAGTGAACAAGCGATTCACATCTACCCTTTCCACTCCACTCATTTTATAGATCTCTGTCAAATCAAGTTTCAAGTTTTCAAGTTTATTAGATGACTTGATAAATCGCTTAATCTAATATTCTAAGCGATGTACACTTTAAATTTAACAATTATTAAATATAAAAAACAAAAACAAACAATACAGTACATACAATTATTAAATAATGGGTAAGAACTCATGATTATTAACATTGATAAACATGGGAAAGAAGGGATGAACTACAATTCATAAAGTAAAAAAGAAACATTGAGGGGAAACACAAAAGGAAATAATTAACACAGGTTTCATATAGAAAAACATAATACTAAAACTAAAATTATGATATAAAAGCATCTTTAAAAAGGAAGGTTTTAAGTTCAGTTTTAAATTTTCCAAGTTCTTTTTCCTCTCGTAAAAAAATAGGAAGAGCGTTCCATGTCTGTGGTGCAGTACATGAAAAAATAAATTGTCTCCTTGTATTGATAATTTTTAACGAAGGGACACCCCTGAGACATCTCTTTTCCAAGCTAAAGAGCCGTAGCTACTTTAGCCTTTCCTCATAGGGAAGTCATCCCATCCCTTTTATCATTTTTGTTGCCCTTCTCTGTACCTTTTCTAATTCTGCTATATCTTTCATAGTGTGTAGTTTGAAGCTGGTGTGAACATGGATGGGACAAACCCATGCATACCTTATAGAAGAGTATAATCACAAACCTATCTCTGGAATCTAGGTACAAGCATCCCTGGCTATACTAGTATTCTATAAAGGAAGGTAGATGCCCCTTCATAGAATTGCTTCCCAAGAGATTGTAAATATCCCTCAAACTTGCTCTTTATATTCAATGATTAGAAAACTTGAGAGTAGAGAAACCAATTTTTTTTCTGGCTAGGGTAGAGAGTATTAGAACATGCACGAAAGTGATGCCGATGATGACCCAATCCACTAGACATCATGAGTGAAAATATGTTGTCAGAGTTGGCCAGAATATCATTTTTGTAGAATGAGAAATATTTGTAAGCTAATCTCTTCCCATTTTAGATCATTTTTAAAGCTCATGAATTTTACAGCATCAAGACCATAACTGTGAATGATGTATGATGTCTATAATAAAAATACCTCCTCACGGTTAGAGAATACACATTAATATTTTGATTGTATAAGTTACATAGAAACAGGATGAATGAAAGAAGAGTGAAAGAATTTCTAAATTACCCTTTAGGCTTTCTGGGTGAGATGTCAACTGGAGGTCCTGGCAGAGGCATATCTGTGGGAAACATGTCCACCCACATCTGCACACGTCCCTGATACAAACAAAAAGGTAACATTATAACATAATCCAGTATTTTCTTTAAATTACCATCACAGAATATTAAGGCCCTTTTATCAAAACGTGGTGGAGCTTTTTACCGTGGGCCAGTGAGGTAAATGCTCCAATGCTCATAAGAATTGAATGAGTGTTGGAGCATTTATCTTGCTGGCCTGTGGTAAAAAAAAAAAGCTCTACCACGGTTTGATATAAAGAGCCCTAAATTTTGTGTAATTTTGAGGAGTTTGATTTCACTCTGTCACTTCCCCAGAATTAGGGAATGTTTGGAAGTATCCATAGCAGGGTCATTTTAGTACTGGTAAATACAAAGGCATCAGGAAAAGAATGTTCTCGGTGATAGCCCCAATGTGGTGGAACTCCCTTCCGAGGAATTAAAACTAGAAATGGATACCAAAAAGTTCACGAAAGGAACAACAACAATACTCTTCACAGAACACTTTAGCAAATCTAATCTAATCTAATCTTCAGTTTATATACCGGGTCATCTCCCAAAGGAGCTTGACTCGGTTTACAGCTGATTAAATTAGAATAACATAAGAACAAGTTTATGAAGGAAAGACCTAAGAGTAGGATAATTATTGGTTCAAAGACAACACGGAATTAAAGTTAAAATATAAAATTAGTTAAAAAATTAAAATTAGTTTAAAAAAATTAATAGCAACATGAGGGAAACAGCAGGCTGCTACCACTTGGAACATGAAAAGGTGAACTCACGAATAATACAAAGAAAGATGAATATGTGATACACAGAAACTATAATACTCTATGTACATAGATGGTATATATAGGTAAGATATACATATATTTAACTCATGTATTGTAACACCTTTACTGAAGCTCATGCAAACTGCTCTGAATTGAATCCCCCGTCATTAGAAGTATAAAAGCTTCCAATAACATACATCTGTATACTCAGCATGGAAAAAGATATATCTCATGGATTTAAAATACTTAGATCAGAATACTCAACTAATGTTCCATATCCCACTGAGGAAATTCATGGAAAATAGCCATTACTTACCATTTTACTTTCACGTATGCAATCTATGAAGTGCACATATGAAATAAAAACCTTGTGGTGCATGCTTTTTCTGGGAGATCTAATAGCAACAGCAGCAAATCGTTCATAAAACAGAGCATGATGGCGACTGAATAATTCTTTAACAATTAAGCCAAAGATATTACATTCTGAGCCTCCTGGCTCTCAAACAGATCTTGTTTCAGGATAACCACAGTGTGAACTAACCATAGAAACATGACAGCAGATAAAGGCCAAAAGGCCCATCTAGTCTGCCCAACCACAGTAACCATTATCTCTTTCTCTCTCTGAGAGATCCCACGTGCCTATAACAGGCCCTTTTGAATTCAGACACAGTCTGTCTCCACCACCTCTTCTGTGAGACTGTTCCATGCATCTATCACCCTGTCTGTAAAAAATTATTTCCTCAGATTACTCTGGAGCCTATCACCTCTTAACTTCATCCTATGCCCTCTCATTGCAGAGTTTCCTTTCAAATGAAAGAGACTTGACTCATGCACATTTACATTACGTAGGTATTTAAACGTCTCTATCATATCTCCCCTCTCCTGCCTTTCCTCCAAAGTATCCAGATTGAGATCTTTAAGCCTGTCCCCATATGTCTTCTAACGAAGACCATGAACCATTTTATTAGCCTTCCTCTGGACCGACTCCAGTGGCGTACCAAGGGGGGGGGCGGGGGAGGGGGGCGGTCCGCCCCGGGTACCAAGCCCTGAGGGGGTGCTCCCGGTCCGGTCCAGTTACCCCCCCCTGCGCCGGGTGTCGCGTCTGGAAACAGCCTGCAGCAAGATCGCGATGCCAGAGATCTTTGCCTGCTTCGACTGTTTCCTCCGCCACGGTCCTGCCCCTCCTCTGATGTCAGAGGAGGGGCGGGACCGCGGCGGAGGAAACAGCCGAAGCAGGCAAAGATCTCTGGCATCGCGCGATCTTGTTGCAGGCTGTTTCCCCAGGGCAGTAGCGTACCAAGGGGGGCGAGGGGGAGGTCCATCCCGGGTGCCGCCTTAGGGGGGGGTGCACAGCTGGCCCGGTCCCTATCGCGCTCCTACCCTCCCAGCGAAAGCAGCATCGGCGCCATTATCGAAAAAGGTAATGGCGCCAGGCCTTGGAGCACCAAGGCAGACCGCTTCTCCCCCCTCCCAGCCGAAACCCCGCTGACCATCCTATCTCTCTCCCCCCCCCCCAAGTGAACCTTTCTGACCCTCCCAGCGAAAGCAGCAAACCTCCCTCCAGTAGCGTCGGCTTTATCCTCCCTCTGCCGCATCACTGATGACGTCATCAGTAACGCGGCAGAGGGAGGAGAAAGCCGCGAAGGAGGTTTGCTGCTCTCGCTGGGAAGGTCGGAAAGGTTCACGGGGGGGGGGGAGATAGGAGGGTCAGCGGGGGTTCGGCTGGGAGGGGGGAGAAGCGGACTGCCTCGGTGCTCCATTACCTTCTTCGGGCAGCAGCAGCGTTTACAATTCGCTGCTGTTGCCGGCTTCAGGCCTTGTTCTCTGCCGGGTCCTGCCTACTTCCAGTTTTCATGAAGACAGGACCCGACAGAGAGGAAGGCCTGAAGCGGGCAACATCAGTGAATTGTGAATGCTGCTGCTGCCCGATGAAGTTCAGGACATCAGGACATCGGGGAAGGAGCAGGGAGAAATCGGCTGCTGGCTTGGGGGTGAGGGTAGGGAAAGAATCGTGGAAGTGGAGAAATCGGCACGATGGATTTGTGCAGGCTAGGGGGAGAGAGAAAGAAAGGAAAAAATAAAGAGGGGGGGCCAGGGGGAGAGAGAAAGAAAGGCAGAAAGAAAGAGGGGGACCAAGGGGAGAGAAAGAAAGGCAGAAATAAAGAGGGGGACCAAGGGGAGAGAAAGAAAGGCAGAAAGAAAGAGGGGGTCAAGGGGGAGAGAAAGAAAGGCAGAAAGAAAGAGGAGGGCCAGGGGGAGAGAGAAAGAAAGGCAGAAAGAAAGAGGGGGACCAAGGGGAGAGAAAGAAAGGCAGAAATAAAGAGGGGGGTCAAGGGGGAGAGAAAGAAAGGCAGAAAGAAAGAGGGGGGCCAGGAGGAGAGAGAAAGAAAGGCAGAAATAAAGAGGGGAGCCAGGGGGAGAGAGAAAGAAGAAGGATCAGAAGAAGGACCAGAGACTCATGAAATCACCAGACAAAAAAGTAGGAAAAATGATTTTATTTTCAACTTAGTGATCAAAATGTGTCCGTTTTGAAAATTTATATCTGCTGTCTATATTTTGCACTATGGCCCCCTTTTACTAAACCGCAATAGAGTTTTTTAGCGCAGGGAGCCTATGAGCGTCGAGAGCAGCGTGGGGCATTCAGCGCAGCTCCCTACGCTAAAAACCGCTATCGCAGTTTAGTAAAAAGGGAGGGGGAATATTTGTCTATTTTTGTATAGTTGTTACTGAGGTGACATTGCATAAAGTCATCTGCCTTGACCTCTTTGAAAACCCGCGGAATATAAATGATAATTAACATTTTCTCTGCGTACAGCGTGCTTTGTGTTTTTAAAATTTTATTGTTGGTAGATCATTTTGACTTGGCCACAAAGGTAAGGGGGAGGGAGGGAGGGGAACTGCTGAAAGACATCTAATAATCCTTGCAGGCTTGACTGCAGGGAATTATTTTTGTAAAATCATGTTTTGTTATGTGACTGGCATTATCTAGACTTTAATTTCTATGAATGAATAGAATGAAAATGATATAAAATTACTTGCTTGTTTTTATGTGCGTGCGCTGAAGGAAAGTGGAGAGAGAGTGGGCTGAGGATGCTGAAGGGAAATGGGGAAGAGAGTGGGGAGAAGACGCTGATTTATAAATTGACAATTGTACAGAATATTGTTTCTTTTTATACTTTAATATAAACAATTCAAGGCTTGTGTGGATGGAATCAGGTGGTTTGCGGGGATGGGGACCGAGCTTACGGGGATTAGTCCAATAAAATTGTATTTTTTTATATCTCATTATTTGTTTTATTTTTATTTGTTAATTTATAAAGTGGTGATTGTTATGTATCAGTTTTTTCAAATTTACATCTACTGTCTTTATATTTTGCACTGTATTAGAGGACATGTGTTACTGTTTTTTGTGGTGTTGCATTGTATCCAGGGTCTGGTTTCTTGGCGGATCAGTTTAACTTTTGTCTACATATTTCTATTTTTAGTTTGTGATTATTCCATTTTGGGCGAGGGTGTATCTCTGTTCTTTGTGTATGAAAAAGACATAGTTTTCAGTTGGCATTGACTACAGGACCAATTGACTGTGCGGGATCTGGCTTGTTTAGTTTTACAATGTATGTGTTGGTGTTCTAGTGCTCACTGCAGTGTTTAAGATGCAGCCTTTTCCTAGGTACACTCTTGTGGTGCGATATGTAGATTGGTACTAAAAATCATATTTTTCATATAGATGGGGGGGGGTGTCAAAAAATGATGGGCCCTGGGTGCCACATACCCTAAGTACACCACTGCCTGCAACTACTCCATATGTACTTCTAATGTCATGACAATTTAGACATAATTTATGTTTTGTTATGTTTGGAATAATGGTTACATATATGAGGTTCAATAAAAGAAAATTTTCACTGCCTGTTTCTATTCTGACCATTTATTCCATTTCATGGTTATTGCAAAAAAAAAAAAAAAAATTTTTTTACATGGGGGGGGGGGGGGGGGTGTCAAAAAATGATGGGCCCCGGGTGCCACATACCCTAGGTACGCCACTGACCGACTCCATCCTTTTTATATCTTTTTGAAGGTGCGGCCTCCAGAATTGTACACAATATTTTAAATGAGGTCTCACCAGAGTCTTATACAGGAGCGTCAATACCTCCTTTTTCCTACTGGCCATACCTCTTCCTATGCAACCTAGCATCCTTCTAGCTTTCGCTGTCACCTTTTCAACCTGTTTGGCCACCTTAAGATCATCACATACAATTACACCCAAGTCCTGCTCTTCCGTCGGGCACATAAGTTCTTCACCTCCTAAACTAGTGTATCTCAAAACTGTGTGCCTAGGTACACTAGTGTGCCTCCTGAGATTCCAAGTGTGCCTTGGCATACTGAGGAGGAAGAGAGGCACCTGCCAGCTGACTTCCCTATGCGGTACAGCGCCAGCACTGCCCGATTCGCCGAAGGCTTACATGTTTCTCTCTTCTCTCTAGCTTCCTCAGACTTCCCCCCTGGCCTCCCGGTCTCACCTTTAAAGCTAATTACAAAGGCTAACATAGATCCAATTCTTTTGACGGATCATGCTGGCATTTGGATTGAATTTCAGTTTCATGAAAAAGATTCTATTAGACCTCTTAGAAGATTCAGTAATGCATTGCTTGCAGATTCAAACTTTCTCAAGGAAATTAAAATTAAAATGAGTGAGTACTTTCAACTCAATACATTACGGAAACATTATGGGATGCTTTCAAAGCTACAACTAGAGGGCAAATAATTTCGTATTCGGCACATGTTAAAAAACAACTAAACTTGGAATATTCTAATCTGGAAAAAATTATTTTGAAATTAGAGTCACAATTGGCATCACAATGGGAGCACAGTACTTTCCAGCCCTTTTGAAAGTAAAATATAAATATAATGAGATTTCCTCACAATTGGCTAGGAAAGATTTGTTTTCACAGCAGGCTCTGTATTATGGAAACTCAAATAAAGTGGGAAGATTATTAGCTAATTATCTCAAAGCTAAAAAAAGTAAAGTAAGTTTGCGGCCATTAAGGATGAGAATGATCAATCTCATACCCAGACTGGAAATATTTTAAAACAATTTTTGAAATATTATAATGCTTTATATTCTTCCGAGCTTTATTCAAATAAAGAAAAAGATGGGTTTGAATTTGTAAAGTTAATTCGAGGGCCAAAAATTCCCGAGCATATGAAAAGTGATCTTGAAGCACCTATATCGCTTAAGGAACTCCAGGCAGCATTGAAGTCCCTTCGGGTTGGATCTGCTCCGGATAGTGATGGATTCACTGTGGAGTTTTACAAATCATTTCAAATTACACTTTTACCTCATCTTCTAAATTTATATCAGTCACAACTGACTAAGGGTTGTATTTCAGGTACTATGGCAGAATCTTTAACCATTGTTTTGCCGAAGCCAAATAAAGACCCCATGTTGGTTTCAAACTACAGGCCTATTTCTTTAATCAATGTAGATGGAAAACTTCTGGCTAAGCTATTGGCCTTAAAATTAGCCAAGGCTCTCCCTTATATGATCAGTATGCACCAAACAGGGTTCGTTGCTCAGAGACATTCCTCAAATAATACCAGATTAGCTTTGCATCTATTAAATTTAGCGAAAACAATGGATGATCCGGCCTTCTCTGTTTCATTGGACATAGAAAAGGCCTTTAATCGTGTAGAATGGACTTTCATGTATCAAGCAATGGATTGGTTTGGTATAGGATCCGAATTTATTCAAATGATTCAAATCTTGTACAGTTCCCTTTCTGCCAGGCTATATATTAATGATACATTTTTTGAACCTTTTTGTTTGGGAAGGGGAGTTAGACAAAGATGTCCCTTGTCTCTGCTTTTTGATATTGTTCTGGAACCCTTGTTACTGGCTATATGGCAGGCAGAGGAGATATAGGGGATTCCTTATGCAGGTCAGGAATATAAGATCTCTGCTTATGCAGATGATATCTTGCTTCATTTGAAAAATCCTGAATCCACCATTCCGCATTTACTGGAATTGATAGACTGATTTGGTAAATTCTCTAGATATAAAATAAACTGGAGCATATCGGAGGTTCTTCTGCTAAATGTGCATTGTACAAAAGGACTATTTGATTCATTCCCTTTCTTTTGGAAGGAAGAGGGTATAAATATTTAGGCATTATGATTCAGATAACATTGGAAGACACAATGACAGTAAATGAAAAATCTTTATTGCTGAAAGTCAAAGAAATGTGTGAGCATTGGAACCCATTACATCTTTCTTGGTGGGGGAGAGTCCAAACTGTAAAAATGATGACTTTGCCTGTAGTTTGTTGCCGATTTATTTTCAGGGGTCCTTCTATAAAAAATTCTTAGGTATTCTTAGGAAATTTATTTGGCTGGATAAAACTGCTCGAATTGCTTTAGTATCCTTACAAAAAACAATTGCGGAGGGTGGGGGTAAATTTTCCCAATTTTTATAGATACCATCAAGCTTTTATAATGCGTCAGGGTATGTATTGGATCCTTCCTGAGCTCATGGAACATCTCCCTGATTGGCTTTACATGGAATGGCAACTCCTGTCTCCATTGCATTTGTGTCACATTTTAAGTATCAAGTTACCTAGGGTTTATAAGGACAATAGAATTTTAGTTTTCCATGTGGCAAACATTAAAATTTATTGATAATCTAATACCTATTCCGATTCATCAATCCACGTGTCAGTCCTTATGGTTGAACTCCAAGATTCAAATTGGCGAGTTTAAGATCATCTGGAAGCATTGGATGCAGGCAGGTAAACGTACGTATCAAATGGGAAACTACTTGAATTTTCACAACTGTAACAATCATTTGGCATGGCAAAGTCTCAAATATATATGTGGTTGCAGTTGAAGCTGGCCATTCAGAAGGCGTTCCCTGACTGGCAAAATCAAAAAAATCAGTATAGCTTGCTGGTCCTTTGCTTCCAGACAGATTTCTTAGGGCATCAGGCAGCCAAGTGGTACAAATTAATATCGGAATATTTGAATAAGAAACCAAAAACTAGTCTTAAAGACATTTGGAGCATTGAGACAAAGCAGCAAATTTCTACTGCTCAATGGCCACGGATTTGGACTTGGAGGATGAGATGTACAGCGTCAGCATCTATGAGGCAGACTTGGGGCTCCTTTTACGAAGATGCGCTAAGCGTTTTAGCGCACGCACCGGATTAGCGCGTGTATAGCACGCACTAGCCGAAAATCTACCGCCTGCTCAAAAGGAGGCGGTAGCAGCTAGCGCGCGGGGAAATTTAGCATGTGCTATTCCGCGCGTTAAGGCCCTTCGTAAAAGGAAGCCTTGGTTTTTTCTGTTGTATAGAATTTTCTGGAGCCCTGTTCGGTTGCAAAAGTTAGATAATTCTAAGTCAAATAGATGCTGGCACTGTCATCTCGATATAGGGACACTGGATCATCTATTGTTCTATTGCCCCTTGATACTTACATTTTGGAGATCTATATGGGGTCAAATTACTATGATCCTGGAAGTTCCATTATCATTGACGTATGATGTTGTGTTGTTTGGAACATTATTAATGCCCAAAAGTCCAATTAATGCAAATCAGAATAGGCTGCTTCTCGTCATGACAGGAATTGCTATGCAGCTGATCATGAAAAATTGGGACAGGTTAAATTACAATTTTTGGTGGGAAACCCTATGTCAAAGTTATAAATTTGAACGTATGAATTCGATACAATTGGGACATTATAATAAATTCAAGGAGGTTTGGGATCAATTAACAAAATTTTGTAAGAATTAATCATACGTATTTCCCTTTGATTTCTGTTATGCACGTCCAGGAAGGGTGGGTGGGAGGGTATGGGAGGGGGTGATATATATTTATTATATCAGTTGATTGTATGGAGTGCTGATTATTGTATTATTTGTTTGCTTATCTGTTGCACTTACTGTTGGTTTTTGAAAATGAATAAAGATATAAAAAAAAAGCTAATTACAGCAGCCTGCAGAGGATCGCCGGTAGCTAAAATGATTTTATTTTCAATATAGTAACTGAAATGTGTCAGTTTTGAGAATTTATATCTGCTGTGTATATATGAAAAATGAATGGAAAATGTTGTATTACAATTAGTAAAGGGGATGGGATCTGGGGCAGAGCTTGGGTGGGCCTAGGGAGGTCTGTGGTTGGGGTACTTGGAAAAATAATCAGTTGCAGCAGACAGAACCTGGTCCCACTTCTCCACTATATAATGATCGGACCTAAACAAACTCTACAATAAATACATGCCATGCAGCCTGTGACCTCAACCACTGCCCCCCCCTACCTGTTAAAAACCGCCAGTACGTTATTCCGCGCCCTCCTTCTACAATGGATGCAAACCTTGTTCACAGATGGCCTTTTCTCGCAAGACCTCAGCGAAATCAACATCACTCCAATCCTACAAAACCCCAAAGGAGCAATTTATCAACCCTCCAACTAAAGACCTATAGCCTCAATACCACTTTACATCAAGCTAATGGAAGGCCTCGTAGCTAGACTCCTAACCGTATACCTAGAAAACCAAAACCTACTCCACCCTACATATTCTGGTTTCAGAACCAATTACAGCACTGAGACACTACTAGGATCCCTCATGGACACGGCTAGACTACACCTCAGCACAGGCAAAAAAATGCTAATTATTCAACTTCCTAATGTTTTTCCCTTGAATTTAATGTTTTTAATAGCGATTGTAACCATTAAATAATTTTCCTTCTGTTTCATTATAGTTTGTAGTAATTACCTCTAAAATGTATTGTAATTTGTATACATAAGTTTATTATTTTTTAATTTAATTATTGTATGTACGTTACCAAAAACTCCTATTTACTTGTACATCGCCTTGAATTTTGAATAGGCGATAAATCAAAATATTTAATAAACTTGGAAACTTGGAACTAGATCTCACCGCAGCTTTTGACCTGGTCGACCATGACATCCTACTACAAATATTAGACTCAATAGGAATCACAGGCAAGGTACTATCATGGTTTAAAAGATTCCTACAATCCAGAACTTACAGAGTAAAGACAAACAATGGAACCATGGTCCAATCCCTGTGGCATACCCCAAGGATCACCCCTATCCCTCACATTCTTCAACCTATACATTGCTTCCCTCACCACCTGCCTAGACAAACTAGGCCTGACCTCCTATAGCTACACAGACGACAACACCATCCTCCTTCCTTTTGACCAACCAGCGCCCTACATGACAGACACGCTGCACAGAGCACTAGAAATAGTAGCAACATGGATGAAAGAACACAAACTGAAACTAAATCCTGACAAAACAAAATTCATCCTCCTCGAAAATAGCAAAACCCCAACCATAACAAACCTAGTAATAAACTCTATCACATACCCCATTCAACCCACTCTAAAACTTCTGGGAATGCTGATAGACAGAGGCTGTACCATGCAACCACAAATCAACAAAATAATACAAAAATAATTTGCAGTCATGAGAAACCTAAGACAAGTTCAAAAATTCTTCGACAGAAAACAATTCCAGCTAGTGGTCCAATCCCTACTCCTTGGTCTACTAGACTAATGCAACATCCTCTATCTCCCTTGCATGCACGTGATGTCATCACGGTGGTATCTGCACACTTCCAGGTGTCTCGAACCACGGCCACTAGCTTTAGTGTGCCAAAGCTCAGTATAGTTTGCAGGACACTATTCTAAAACTAGTCATGTCTACAACTAGCTCAAAATGCATTTATGGACTATGGAAATCGGAACACCTACAACCCTACTATATAAAACTACATTGGCTGCCCATAATTGCAAGGATCAAGTTTAAATTAGGCATCACTGCCTTTAAGACCCTGAGAGGGAATGCCCCCGACTCCCTAACAGAGTTGTCCATCCTACTCTAGGGTGCCTCTAACAGAAATTCCACCAGAATTCTTTTCCACCTAAAATTCCCAGCATGCAACAATATAAAGTCTACCAGGCAAATTACCTCAGTCATCCAATATCAATTAGCAAAATGCTGGAACCAGCTACCACTTACACTACGATGCTGTGACCACTATCTCAGGTTCCGAAAGATTTAAAAACATTTCTGCACCAAGAGAGGGAGCCAACCCTGAAATAACCAAAATGGTAATTGTAAAAGTCCATTTCTAAACTGCCTACTGTAACCCTTGAGACATAACGATGACTTACTTGTAATTATGTATTTGTAACTATAACCTAATTGTATTAATGGTTGTCCTGTACTAGCAACTCTATTGAATGTCTATATCAATCTGTCCATTGCAACTTCCTGGGTAACTGACCCAACCTCTTGTAATGTAATCTGACCTGAATAGATAAAGGTGGAATAGAAAACCTGATTAACATAACATAACATCAATGCCTAACACAGCTTAGTAAAAGAACCCCTAAGTTTGCCATGGGATCCAGGCTAACCCTATCAGGATGTCAGTCTGAATTTTACCCCATTGAATAATGAGCATGAGGTCCTTTTAATAATAATAATAATTTTATTTTTATATACCGTCCTACCACATAGTTCTAGGCAGTTCACATACAGTACTAAAAATAAACAAACAGTGAATAAAAGCACGAAATCTAAAAACAACTAAAATTATACAATAATTGAATAAAATGCATTTGCAAAAATAGATAATTCCTTAAAAAGTACAACTGTAAAATCAATGTGCAAATTTGCAATCCATATTCTAAAACTTTTCGAATAAACCAGTTTTCAATAGTTTCCTAAAGGACATGTATGAATGGACCTGAGAAATAATAGAACTTAGTCATGAATCCATTTTACCTGCCTGAAAACCAGGGCATTACTGAAATAGGACAAAACCCAGGACTGACTCAACACTTCTTGACTGAAAGGTCACATGGTGACACTACTTGGAATGGATACTGAGCTTCAGTAGGTGTAATACCTGTTCCATCCCTGGTTTGTCCCTGTGATAGAGAGGTCGGGTTTCAATGTGCTCTGGAACCAGCTTACATCCAACACCAGGAATATCAGACCAGGAATGTAAAACCTTCAATGCCAGGTGCTCATAGGATTCCACTGTATCCTCTGAAACAAAAATGATTTCAAAAGCACTGATTAATGTGAACTGTACATAATTAATTATACGCATTAAAAAATTTGTGAAAAGCACAGCTTGATGCATCCTAATCAAAATCAGATTCCTGCACGTGGTGGTACGCTAAAATATATAACGGATGTATCCTATCAAGAAATTGTTAGTGAAAAAAAAAAGAAAGAAAAAGAAATATGACAAGCTACTACATGATTTTTCTGCAAAAGAGAACTCTGGAGGACATCTACAATTTAGGAGACAAAAATAATCAAACCCCTCCCCCCTTTTACAAAGCCACGCTAGCGGTTGTCACTTGGCACGCGGCAAAAGCCCTGAAGCCCTTTAAATCTCTATGGGTTTTGGGGCAATCACCACAACGACAGCCGCTAGTGCAGCTTTGTAAAAAGAAGGGTGGGTGTAAGTTATTATTAGTGCTACATTAGAAATCCTAACAACAGAGTTTTAAAGGCAAACTGCTGTTAAGATATCCTAAGACCTGGCTACAACACCGTAGTCAGACATCGGCAACTCCGGTCCTCAAGGGCCGGAATCCAATTGGGTTTTCAGGATTTCCCCAATGAATATGCATGAGATCTATTTGCATGCAATGCCTATTCATTGGAGAAATCCTGAAAACCCAATTGGATTCCGGCCCTTGAGGACCGGAGTTGTCCATGTCTGCCTTAGATCAGTGGTTCCCAACCCTCTCATGGAAGACCACCGGGCCAATCGGGTTTTCAGGTTAGCCCTAATGAATATGCATGAGAGAGATTTGCATATAATGGAAGTGACAGGCACGCAAATCTGCTCCATGCATATTCATTAGGGCTAGCCTGAAAACCCGATTGGCCTGATGGTCCTCCAGGACAGGGTTGGGAACCACTGCCTTAGATCATAAAACTCACAGGACCAAAACATTATCAAAAGTCCTGTTTTGTAATGGATTTTCCCCTCAAAAGAATGCCAAGACAAGATTTATATTTCAGCAACAGAGTGCAAAAAAAAAAATTCTAGGAAGCTACGAATATTCAAGGAAGTAAACATGTAAGCCAGGGGTGTCAAAGTCCCTCCTTGAAAGGCCGCATTCCAGTCGGGTTTTCAGGATTTCCCCAATGAATATGCATGAGATCTATTAGCATACAATGAAAGCAGCGCATGCAAATAGATCTCATGCATATTCATTGGGGAAATGCTGAAAACCCAACTGGATTGCGGCCCTCGAGGAGGGACTTTGACACCCCTGATGTAAGCAAATGCTTGAAAATATAACCCGGCGGAATTTTCACCCAGTTCTTAGATTTTTGCAGTTTTAGAATTTTAGAAGCTAAGGGGGTCTTTTACTAAGGCTTGCTAGTCGAATTAGCGCATGCTAAATCCTAACGCGTCCATAGAATATAATGGGCATGTTAGCATTTAGCGCACGCTAAATCGGTTCATGCGCCTTAGTAAAAGGCCTCCTAAGTGTATTAGTCGCAGCTGGATTTTCAGCTGGCTCAGTCACTGGATTAAGTTAAGCGCCGGAGCTAGCACTTAGTTTGAGCTGTATATTCAATGCAGCTATTCAGACAACTAGCAGTAGGGAATATAAATGTTGAATGGTGACCCTACTGGCCTTGTCTGGATAGTTTTAGGCCTATATTTATCCTCATAGCTTATAGGGATAGTGGCAGACTATGGCTGCTAGGCGGATCATCTCTGTACATAAGAACATAAGCAGTGCCTCTGCTGGGTCAGACCAGAGGTCTATCGCGCCCAGCAGTCTGCTCACGCGGCGGCCCATCAGGTCCAGGACCTGTATAGTAGCCCTCTATCTATACCCTTCTATCCCCTTTTCCTTCAGAAAATTGTCCAATCTCTTCTTGAACTGCAGTACCGTACCCTGTCCTATCACTCCCTCTGGAAGTGCGTTCCAGGTGTCCACCACAGTAGAGCAGCACAGAGGTGGCTTAAGTAGTCTGAGAGGTTGGCTAGTGAACCATAGAGATGAGGACCCAGGCCCATAAGCGATTCTAATCACTGCATTTATGGTGAAACATGTGCACCCCCAGAACCCCCCCAAACCCTACTCTACTGCTATATAGGTGCCACCTGCAGCCATGAGGACTATTGGAGTGGTAGACAGGTGGGTCTAGTAGGTGTTGGAGGGCTCACCATGACCTATAAGGGAGTTATGGTGAGATGTTTATGTGGCACCCTTTTTGTGAAGTTTGCAGCAGTGCCCTGTAAGGTGCCCCACTACTCTGTTGCCATGTCTAGGTGTCCAGTCCATTACTTTGCTGACCACGTCCTTTTCTAGGCGTTTTTGACTTGGACGAATTTTTGGACAAGAATGGGGTATAAAGATAGACGACTTAGCGGTCTGGGCGATCAAACAGCTGGACGTACAGTTAGACGACTCTTGAAAAAACAAAAAAATTTGAACGTATTTTATGGGAATGGACTTTAGACACTGCTGACTTTGGGCGACCAGCGACTTAGGCCCAAAATTGACTTAGACATTGCTTTTGATTATGCCCCTCCACATATTTATAAATTAAGGAATATTATCTGCAGAGCCTACCCATACTCTGCCAAAGATTCACTCCTATGCACTCCCACAGTGAAACCATAAAACTTCCACATGTAAATTTGACACTAATATTTTATAAGAGGTGACTTCATGCTCAGAAGTGAATAAATGCCAGCATTTGCGAGTGTTCTTAGCCCCTAAAAGTAGGTAAATCCATGTAACATTATCCTCTTATTCCTCACTACATTTGAATGGGGAGGGGGGGGTATAATAAGCTGTACCTAAGGCTGTGTTCAGTGATGATGTTTTGATATATGTAAATGATTCTACTTTACCATCTTCGTTAAACACAGTTTGTCCTGTGAAGATTTTTCCTTCAATTTGAATCTGACCGGGTCGGAAGGTGGGCCCATCAAGTTTATTGTCCTTACACAGCTTGGTTAGGATCTCCGAAGGCTTTGTGGCATCGCGCCAGGCATTATAGCCTTCTCTGAAAGTGAGGGAACATGAACCAGAACAGTTTGGTTTAATTTGGTACACTTTGCCTGTTTCTTGGAGATTCATGAAAGCACCTTGATTGTCACTTCTGGTTTGCGATTTATATGAATCCAAAAGTGGGACCCTTTTCTGCAGGTCATTAGATAAATAAGTTCTGAATTCTGAGATCTTGAAATGAAATACGATATCTTTGGTAACAACATTGTAGAATAATATTTGTAAAAAGTGCAAATATCCTCCAATAGATGAAAAATTGTAGAAAAAAGCATGATAAATTTTCAGATTCACACAAATGCTTTTCTTACAAAAGTTTTTAAACCCTCTTCTCACTCTTAAAAAAAAAAGAAAAAATTTAGCATAATCTTAACACACAAGGGTAAGAAGTCTCTTAATGATTAGAGCAATTGCCTGAGAACCATCAAAATCAGTTTAATTCCAATTATCCAACTAAGATTTCTTGTGACCTTCGGAAGACACTTTGGGACTGATTCTGTATAGGACGCCAAGTCTCAGCAGTCATCTAAGCGGCTTTTCGCACATGGGCATCCTATATAGAATCGTGTCTGTTTAGAGAATCGCGCTGTCGCTGAGCTGATCGCGGCAAGGGAACCTCCCTGCTGTGATCAGCTGAGCGGCAGCGGCAGGGAACCCTTAACCCTCCCTCCCCCCACTGTCTGAGGCAGAAAGGATGCCCACTCTCTCCTTCTGCAAACCACAAAACAATCCCCCGACACGAGGGCTGCCCATTCCTTCCTGCCAGCACCCCCTCACAACACCCTGGCAGGAGGCATGCCCACTCCCTCCAGCTGGCACCCCCCCCCCGAATCCATGATCTCCCAACCCCCCCGAAACTGCAACTCTCCCCCATAACTTTAAAAAAAAGACCCACCTCTTCAAAATGGCGGGCCTTTCCCTTCCCGGTGCATTCTGGGATGCACTGGGGAAGGCCTAAGGCCATGGGAGTGGCCTTAGGGAGCTGGCCAATCAGAGTTTTAGGCCACTCCCAGTGCATCCCAGAATGCACTGGGAAGGAGGCCTAAGACTCCATTTAGCCCCTACTATGGGCTAATCAGGGCCTTATAACCTTCGCCGGTACATCCAAGGATACACCAGGAAGGGAAAGGCCCACCATTCTGAAGAGGCAGGCCTGCCAACCAGAAGGAATAGGCATCCCTCTGTCTGGCCTTCCTTTTAAAGGTACTGGGCAGGGGTCTAGGTGGGCTTTGGGGGGGTGGGGATTTCAGGGGGTCATGGGTTAATGGATGCCGCAGGAGGGAGTAGGAATCCCTATTGCTGGGGGATGTTGTGAGGAGGGGGGTGCCAGAATGAGGGAGTGGGCATCCCTCCTGCTGGGGATGTTGTAGGAGGGTGTGCCGGCAAGAGGGAGTGGCCATTCCTCATCCCGGGATGTTGTTGGGAGGGGGTGTGCCAGCGGGAGGGAGTGGCCATCAGGAGGGAGTGGTCATCTCTCCTGCCAGGGATTGCTTGAGGCAGGAGGGAGTGGGCATCCCACTGCCCCAGGTGCCATTCACCTTCCCTACGCAGCTGTACATGGGTAAAGTGAGGAGGCCCACAGCCCATATTACAGTGGAGAAATGATCGCACGAGACACTGCAGATCCTGATTTTCAATCAGTGACAGGCCCAGAGTGCCACATCAGTGGTTCTCTGAAGCAGTGCAATAATTGATAGTCTTAAAGCTACTACTACTACTACTTATTATTTCTATAGTGCTACTAGACATACAGAAGAAAGAGTCCCTGCTCAAATGAGCTCACTATCTAGTCAAGACAGATAAACTGGACAGGAAGGTGCATGAGAATCACAAGACAGATATTGGTGCTTACATGGTGGATTAGAGTTTGGAATTGAAAGTATTTTCAAAGAGTAGACTCTTTTTTGATCTGAGAATTTGGGGAATCCAAAATTTGGCATCCCAGGCAGTTGCCTATGCTGTCTATGGATAAATCAAGCCCTGATCTGTTTTTGTTGGGGGATTCTAGCCAGGTGTCAATCTTGCCTACAAAGAGCAATGTTTGAAAAGGATCTTACATTTCATATTTACTATGTAAACCACAGGTGGCTCTGTGTCGGCTGTAGAAACGATTCTCCAGGTCGATTTTTGTTGACCCAATGAGGTCATCTGTTCCCACCAAGTCATAGTCGTATATGAGGAGTGTTAACAGAGATTCTTGCGGAAAAGTGGCCTGGAGTTCAAAAGACCTAAGAAAAGAGAATTAAATGTTCAGTTACTCATCTTATGATCTACACACAGGGGTCCTTTTATTAAGGCATGCTAACTGATTTAGCGTGCACTAAGGCATTCATTATATAATATGGGCTCCTTAGCATTTAGCACGCATTAATCTTTAGCCATATTGAGGCTCATTTTCAAAGCAATTAGACACACAAAGTATCAGAGGTTTCTATGGTACACTTCTCCCTCTGTATTCGTGGTTTCTGCACTTGCGGTTTTGCTTAATTGTGATTTTTTGGTGACGGGATAATCGCGCACCAGACACCAGTGCACCGACAATCCAACGCTGACAATTTGGCGCAAGAAAGAAGCGCGCCGCGGAAAAACTTATTTTTAATGAGCTCCGACGGGGGTGTGTGTATAGTGTTCACACTGCCATTGGGGGTGTGTGTGTGTGGGGGGGGTGAAACCCCCCCATTATAGAGAAAATGGAACTTTTCCCGAACAAAATCAGAAAAAGTTCCGTTTTCTCTATAATGGAGGGTTCCAACCCCTCAAACCCCCCAATAGCAGCGCGAACACTATGCAATAATGTGTGTGTGGGGTTCCCCCACACCCCCGTCGGAGCTCTTTAAAAATAAGTTTTTCTGTGGCGCGCTCCTTTCTTGCACCGAATTATCAGCGCTGGATTGTCGGTGCGCTGGTGTCTCGCGAGCCACTAACTATGAACCGATTTTTCGCATGCTGACTCTGCCCCATTAAATTACGCCATGAGTAAAGTTCCTTTTCCTTTACTGTACCAATAAAAAAGTTTATCGCTTACCAACATTCACTCTGAAAATCGCTGCTTCCATGCTTTCTCCCACAAAATTGCTGCTTCAAATCTTTCACCCTCAAAATCGCAGCTTCCCAGCTTCCCAGTGTGCACAGAGAAAAACGCTGCTTCCCATCGTCCATAGAGAGAAGCGCTGCTTCCCAGGATGAATGGAGAAAATCGCTATTAACCTGAAAATCGCTGGGAATCGCTGCTTGCCTGCTATCAGCCTGAAAATCGCTGGGATATTGTCTCTCCTTCAGGAACTTTTTTTTTTCCCTTGTTGAGAAACCAGTATTGAACTTTTTTTTTTTTTTACCCTGTTGGGATTATTACTGTATACTACTGTATTATTATGCAATAAATATTGTTATTCCCCCCCAAATTGCGAATTTCAATAGTAATAACAGTGGCTGTTTGCAAAAACCACAAATAACAGTTGAAAAGTTATTCGCGGTTTCAATAGTAAAAACGCTGGCTGTTACAAAAAACCCCGCAAATAACATATAAAAAGTTATTTGCGGTTTTTCCATATTTGCGGCTACGTTCCGCTCGCATCCACCGCAAATTCTATAACTTGGTACCTTGAATGCCAAGTCTATGACAGCATCATGGTGACAAGATCCCATCCTCTATAATAAAACCCTAAGCGCGCATGCGCACTTACAACTTTGTGTTCCCTGCCGCCGTGGTGTCTGACTCCGTGGCCGTGCTCGATTCAGCTGCCTCTCCTATGTTACTGCATCTCACGAGCAGGGACCGGCGAATCCTTTGCAACTCCGGCGGCGCGAGAGCAGCGTTTGCAGCTTTTACTACCCCGAAGACTAGCGGAGCTTCTTTTAATCAGACAGGATGATAGCTGCCCGGCTTCTGGCCTATTACTTCACGGAATTAAAGGATGATCAGGTCAAAAAGGTGAGTGAGCGAAGGAAGAAGCACAGCGCCGTCGGGAGAAGTATACTTTGTGTGCCTAAGTGCTTTGAAAATGAGCCCCATTGTCTATACATCGTCCCCTTGATTCTATATAGGTCGCCGTAAATTGGGCACCCATATTTGGGCACGGAGCCTAGATGCGCTCGTAAGCTAATTAGTATACCGGGTGCTAACAGTCAATTATTGGAATTAATTGGCACTGAATTGATACTGATTTGGCTTTACGCGTACATCTGCCTACATGCTCTTCGATAACATTTATGGATTGTGCGCCAGACATTTTGGGAACAAAAATGTTATTGAATGTCACGTAGGCAGATGTACGCGTAAACCCAAATTAGTGCCAGCTGCTACCATGCCTTCGTAAAAGTGGAGCTAAGTTAGGCGCCCTTAGTGGCTAGGCATGCCAATGTTGGCACCTATCTGTAGGCAGACTTCGTAGAATCGGGGGGTTAATGTTTCTATACGTAAGTTTGGAACGATTCGGAATTTTCTGACATTTTGTAAGTTAGACAATGGAAAACCAAATATTAAAAATAATCAGGGTGGGATACATGCAACTTCAAATGCTTTATAGATTGAAGCCAATATTACCAGCATATGATTTCCATACTGTGGTTCAGACGTTGATCCCGAGTAGGGTGGATTATTGTAATTCACTATATTTAGGAGTTGTGAAAGCAGGGCAGGATTAACCAATAGGCCAAGTAGGCACGTGCCTAGGGCCCGAAATGGCCAGGGGGGCCCGATGAAGGAAGGCATCAACATTGTTTTTCCAAACGGCGATGGGCCCCTCCAGCATCGATCGGCAACGCGGGCCCCACCCCGGTCGGCAACCCCCCCCCCCCCATCGATGGAAAGTAAGACAAGCAAGCAATGCGGGTAAGAAAGGCAACGGGAACTGTAATTGTGCAAGCGGTGTTGCTTGCCCAAAGCTTCCCTCTGACGCAGCTTCCTGTTTCCGCCTGGGCGCATGGTGGGGTGGGGCGGGGCAGGGGGCCCAGTGTACTTTGTGCCGAGGGGCTCTTAACGAATTAATCCTGCCCTGTGTGAAAGGGAAGTTGAGGGTTTTGCAAATGCTTATCAACTCCGCTGCAAGATTAATCATAGGGGTTCCTAGGAGTACCCATATAACTCCTGTGTTGGAGAAACTACACTTGTTACCTATGCAACAAAGAGTGCAGTTTAAGATTGTTGCAATTATACATCAGATATTATATCATGCCTCCCCAAAGATCTTATAAGAATTTTTTGAGATCTTTAAACCAAGAGAGCATAGAGATGTAAAAGGGATGAAATTAAGTTTGGAAGGTAGAATGTCGACTATGCATGCTAGGATCGGAGCAACAATGATATCTGTGGCTGGCGTAGAACTATGGAATGACTTGCCTGGTATCCTGCGGTTTTGTATGGGGAGGATGAATTTTAAGAAAATGCTGAAAATTGGAGTCTCTCTGTCACGTTTTTAAAATGGAATGTATTATGCCTATACAACAGGGACATTACAAAAAGTTTCTGAAGATTTGGGAACCATTGACAAAATTTTGCAAAGAGTAATTGATGATTTTGCCCTTTGGTCATACACGTTCAGGGTGGGTTGGAACATATTTTTAAATTTCTTAATTTGAGTGTACTTTTTGGATATAATTATGGTGGGGTGGTGGTGGTGGTGGGGTGATATATCTATATGTCATAGATTACAATTTTAATTGTATTTAAGTGCTTTTATAGTGTAATACGATTGTATTATATGTTGCACTTACTTATGGCTTCAAAATGAATAAAGATATTAAAAAAAAAGAAGAAAATGCTGAAAACTCAGTTATTCACCAATGCCTTCATATCTTAAGGTATATTTCAGTTGATAATCGCCTTTTAGAATTTTTTTCTGACACCAATGTATGATTTAAAGCTTGCTTGTATTTCTGAATTGATTGAATTTGCGCTCTATCCCTGTTTATAACAGGGACGATTAATGATGTTTAGACAAGTCTATGTTATATGTGATAATCGTAGGGAAACAAGATTTTATGTATGTGATATGGAAACCGCTTAGTTGTATGCGGTATATAAATTTTTTAATAAATAAATAAATATGTATTACAGCTTTGTGCAAGATTTGTTGGTGATCTGTTATTTTCTGTAATATGTAAAAATGATTTTAACATAATGTCATAAGAAGAAATATGTACTGCAAGTGCACAGTGTGCCCCGTACATAGTAATTAGGAGATCTAGCTAATAAATACTGAACTAATACTTCATTTGTGTGTCTGGTCTGAATTTACATACCTGAGGGTATTAAAAGCATAAGAACTTACATATGATTATAGTTCCACATGCCATAATCAAATACTGTATCTTCGAACTCAAGAGAAAAACCTTTGCAAATTAAATATCTACATAAGAGCAAAAGAAAAGTCATACTGGGTCAGACCAGTGGTCCATCTAGCCCACTATCCTGTTGCCAAAAGTGGCCAAATCAGGTCACTAGTACCCAGCAAAAACTCAAAAACTAGGAACATTCCATGCTACCGATACCAGGGCAAGAAGTAGATTCACCCATGCTGCTCATGAATTTTGCTGAAACTGCAGATTGATTGCATTCATGATTGCAAAAAGAAAACTAGTTACATACTTGTCTAACAAATATTTTAAGGACCAGTTCTGGAATTTGTTCTCTATTTTCTTCCCATTTTGTTAACTGGTTGATCTTGTCGCAATCCTCACTGAATCATTCTAGTGCTAACTGTGGAATGTAAGAATAATATTGTATTGTGCTGTATATATATATATATCTAATATAATAAAATGGTAGACGCGCATGCGCACTAAAAAAATCGTGTTCCCTGAGCTGTCCCGTTTTTTTTTAGTGCGCATGCGCGGGTTGTACGTCACCAGTCAATCCCCTCCACAGGTGCAGTGCTGAGGTCCCGCCTCCGCCCTACACGGCGCCGCCAGACCCGGCCCTACACTGAGATCCGCGATCGGGTTGCCATGGAAACCCCGCCGCAGCCTCGCGGCTAGGTAGGGGGACAACAATCGCGCTTATGTTCAAGCCACCGCCACGACTCCTCTCTCGAACCGCACCAGGATCGAGAGAGGAGCTGCGGCGGGGGCTTGAGCATAAGCGCCATTGTTATCCCCCTACCTAGCAGGCGGCCTTCCTCACCCGGCCCCACCGTTCCTTCCCTTCAGTTCAGCTCCGCCTATGTTAAAAGGAGCTGCTTTGAAATTGGAGCCCTGCCGCCATCGTAACACGTTCCCTTTGCCGCGGTCCCATATGTCAGAGAAGGAGCGGGACCAAGGTAGAGGGGAATGTGCTACGGCAGTGGCAGGCCTCCGATTTCGACGCGGCTCCTTTTAACATTGGTGGAGCTGCACTGCACTTGATGGAGGGAGGGAAGGAAAGGTGGTTGTGCGCTGTTGAGCCCCTCTTTGCCCTCAGACCCTCTCCTAACTGCTCCCTCCTGTCTCAGACCACTGGGGGGAGGTGCCTGTCTTCAGCTGCCGGGATGGAGGGAGGGAAGAAGAAAGAAGGGGCCCTGGCAAGCGAGTTATCAAAAGCCAACCATAGCCTGGGACCCCTACATGATATGAATAATGACCAGACAACAAAAGGTAAGAAAAATAATTTTATTTTCTGTTTTGTGATTACAATATGTCAGATTTGAAATGTGTCTTGAGGGAGGCTGCTGCCACGGCTTTGGACAGAGGGGTACCATTTTCGTGGGAGCCGGTCTTCGGAGAGGCTTGGGACGTGGGGACGGATGCGGGAGGGGCTGCCGCTGCGAAGGGCTTTGGTGGGGGAGCCAGCCAGACCGCAAGTGTGGGGACGTTGTAAGCGCGGATTGGTCAAGGAGCCACCGCTGCTGAGGCTTTGAAATTGCTCTCCCACCGTCACTCCCTCCCGCCCCGGCTCTGCCTCTGCCCCTGCCCAAGTTCAAAAGCAGGAGACATCTAGCACCTGTTAATCTAACGGGCTTAAACACTAGTATATATATAACAGAAGTAGTCTATAATCAAAAAGAACCAGCTTTAGAATTTAAAACCTGCTTCAAAAGAAGCGGGGTGTTAGGCAGGATCTGAGTGGGTCACTTTAACTGAGTGAAATGTTTGTGCCCAACCTGAAGTGAGGAAGGTGGGTGAGGAGTAGGTAAGGAGAGAAACTATCATGCTATGTTAGGGCAATAACCCATGTTATTAACCCCCTAATATGATCTAAAGGGCTCTAACAACAGGTTTCCTTGCCCTAACACAGAGGTATTTAGGTCACTGTGGGTTATATGGTAATGAGATACAAAATATTCAAATGCATGTAAAAGCTACTCATGTGAAAACCATAATGCACCTTGCCATGAGCTCCAGGTGCACAGCACAAGTTATGGAACGACCATAAAATGATGGTAAAATAACTCTAGCCAAATGCTGTGGTTATTTTACGGTGTTGGAAGCATTGGTCTCAAACTCATGGCCTAATGCTCCTGGATTGGAGCAGTGTCATCTACCCATCCCTCATCCTGATCACAGTCCCAACCTCCCTTTCAGGACCCCCTCCCCACACAGAACCATCCCATCCCCAAAGGACCCTTCTTCATTTACTCCTGTCCTGTCAGGGCCATCTCCACTTCTAGCAGCAGTTTCCTGCCATAGGCAGGGCTGTTAGTCCATCGATGCTGTAAGGGAGATATTTTGGCTGGGGACAGGAGGTGGGGGTGTGATCGGGGAGTTGGGAGGGGTTTGATAAGGGGAGAGTGTGATTGGGGTACAGGGTTCAGATCAGAGGGTGAGAATGTGATCAGGGGGTGGGTGTTCTGATTGGGGTGGTGATAGTGTGATTGGGGGTAGGGGTTCTGAACAGAAGGGGTGGACAGCACCACACCCCCTTTAGATTCTGTAGTTTTGAGGCAAACTGCTCCAGGACCTTTAGAATAATGCTGCTTCCATACGATAAAAGGAACGGCATGCTTTTTTTCCCCCTGAAATAAGCAACTTTATGGGCTGGCAGGCTACCTTTAAGGATTAGACTTTACTTATCACCTAGCAAATCTCACATTTCAGCAACACAAACTGCAATGGCCTGAAGAAAGATAAATAAGTTATTGATTCAGGAATGCAATAAAGCAACCTCAGACACCTAATAAGCCAACTAAGAGAATAACAAAATCACAAGTGTAGCATTGGAGGTTCAGAAAACATTCCAAACTCTGATATAAGGAAAAGGGATATGAAAGACCAGTGTAATCAAGAGTAAAAAAAAAAAAAGGATTTATTCTTATAAATACCTTTGAATGCTAATTCTGAACTTAAAGAAAGGAAACCAAACTTGAGAGAGCCTCAAAAGTCCTGGAGGAGGTCACAATATCGATATTGCAATAAAGATAAACCCGCTCCAAGTTTCCAAATTAACACACTGTACCGAAAATGCTGGGTAAATCAGTTTAACATACTCGTGATATTTTGTTTATGGTGAATAATCAGTTTTGGGGGGACAGAATATGTGAACCACAGTGCACTGTAGGTATTACCCAAAAACAGCATTTATAGTCACCCGAATTTTTATCGTCTTTATAAGCTGCTGTGTGAATAGGAAACTTCAGGTGTTAAAAAGTCAAAATGCCACTTGTTCCCACAACTGTGTCAAAAAGATAAATTCTCAACAAAATGCAAAATCACAAAGAAACCAATGAACTTATCTAGAGATGCACGCAGTCGTCCATATCTCATCAAAGGGGTGCCTTGGCTGATTGCCCTTCAGAGTACACCGTTTCATGACCTTCTTCAGGGGCAAACTCAGGAGCACAACCCGCTGCTGATAAATCATCACAGGGAAGGGGTAAAACGCTGACTTCACGGACCTTTCAGACCTCGCGGATCTAAAACCGCACGTCCTTAAAAATCTGAGGTCCGTGCCACTTGTAGTTAGTCTCTGGCTCTGACAGACCTCGATGACAATTTAGCGCTGACGGATCCGTCTCAGCATAGGGAGGGAAAAGTATTAGGATCCGTCAGCGCTAAAATGTCATCGAGGTCTGTCAGAGCAGGAGACTAAAAGTGGCACGGACCTCAGGCTTTTAAATTTACTGAAAAGAAACAATGAGTTTCTGGCTCTGACAGACCTCTATGACCCTCCTGGGTGATATACACATTGGACTTATTCATTATTATTTGCAATGCAAAATGAAAAGAAACCACTCAAGAGACGTTAACTTAGGGTTTCAATGTCTGCCTGAATATCTTCAGTCAGCAAGGAGAAAGACTCCGTTTCATTTCATCTACTGAGGTTCAATTCCTAGCCGCAATTTTTTGTACCGGTAGTCCCATCGTTCTGTTTTTGTCAATAAAGGGATTGGAAAATTACACGTTAAAAACTCCGTCAAGTAAGAAGGACAGCAGGATGCACTTTCGACAAAAAAAGACTTTTGTAAATACAATATATTTCATATATTTTATAAGCCAAGATACAGTCTAGCCTCCGTTTATTTTGGTTACAAGAACATCTAGGGATAAGCGATGTTTGAAAGTCGGATTACAAGCTGTAAGAAAAAAAAAAAAAAGCTAAAAGGCAACATTAATTTTTTTTTTTTGCTGCCCAAACCTAGGATCTGCTTAGGGTTCTTCTTAGACCAGCTGCATTGAGTCTTCTAATTTGAAAGCGGTGAAACAAATCATGCATTTCTATTCTAGTGACCGCACAAGGAATGTGTAATAATAATAATAAATTTATTCTTTTATACCGCCATTACCCAAGGGTTCTAGGCGGTTTACAGCGTAAGAAGCTGAACAATCAGAGAAGTACATTGCTGGAAAGATAACTGAAGCACTAATTAAAGATACCATCGTACAACACTTGGAGGGTCACAACCTGATAAGAGATAGTCAACACGGCTTCAGGAAAGGGAAGTCATGTTTGACAAATTTGCTACAATTCTTTGACAAGGTGAGCAAACCAATGGATAGGGGGGATCCAGTGGACATAATTTACTTGGATTTCCAGAAGGCATTTGACAAGGTCCCGCATGCAAGGCTCATGACTAAATTACAAAGTCATGGAATAGGAGGAGAAGTGCACAGATGGATCAGCAAATGGTTAGAAAACAGAATACAGAGGGTATGCATAAATGGCAAATTTTCGGACTGGGAGAAAGTAACTAGCGGCGTGCCTCAGGGCTCGGTTCTTGGGCCTATCTTGTTCAATATTTTTATAAATGACCTGGAAGAGGGAACAACATGCAATATAATCAAGTTTGCAGATGATACAAAATTATGTCGGGCGGTTGGCACTCTAAGAGACTGCGAGAATCTGCAGAAGGATCTCAACCAGCTGGAGACGTGGGCGAAAAAGTGGCAGATGAATTTTAACTTAGACAAATGCAAGGTGATGCATTTGGGAAAGCAAAACAATGAACATGACTATAGGATGTGGGGGGTGACTTTAACCAAATGCGAACAAGAAAAGGATCTGGGGGTAGTGATTGATAGATCCCTTAAACCTTCGGTTCAATGTGCGGTGGCGGCGAAAAAAGCAAACAGGATGTTGGGTATGATTAAGAAGGGGATCACGAGTAGATCGGAGGAAGTTATAATGCCACTTTATAGAACTATGGTTAGACCACACTTAGAATACTGTGTCCAGCACTGGTCTCCATACCTTAAGAAGGATATAACTCTGCTGGAGAGGGTGCAGAGGCGAGCCACGAAACTAGTCAAAGGTATGGAGAAATTGAGCTACAGAGAACGCCTCAAGAAACTGGGATTGTTCACCCTCGAGAAGAGAAGATGCGAGGAGATATGATAGAGACTTTTAAAATATTAAAAGGATTTGACAAAATAGATCAGGAACCCTCATTACTAACATTTTCAGATGCGACACGGACAAGAGGTCATAGTCTGAAACTGAGCGGCAGCAGGTTCAGGACTAACATCGGAAAGTTCTGTTTCGTACAATGAGTGGTGGACACTTGGAATGCTTTCCCGGAAGAGGTTGTGATGGAGACTACTGTTCTGGGTTTCAAACGCAAGTTGGATGCATACCTTCTTGCTAATCATATTGAGGGTTATGGGAAAACCGGGTCTCCATAAAGGAGTACCTAAATGGGCCTCCGCGTGTGCGGATCACCGGACTAGATGGACCTAGGTCTGATCCAGAGAAGGCATTTCTTATGTTCTTATGTTTATCATAAGATTTAAAAAAAGCAAGATTAAAAATGGTAAAATAATTACAATGTTAAGAAGGCCTAATTATATAGGGATCCCTATACATTTTAGAGGTTGATAAAAGATCTGAACACCCCAAAACGCTAGGGCAGAGGTGGGCAACTCCGGTCCCCGAGGGCCGGAACCCAGTCAGGCCCTCAGGATCTCCCCAATGAACATGCATGAGATCTATTTGCATGCACTGCTTTCAATGCATATTCATTAAGTGCATGACATTTTAGCTCTGACGGATCCTAATGATTTTCCCTCCCTATGTTGAGACTAGCGGCAAAATTTTTGCCCTGAGGTCTGTACCACTTTTAGTCTCAGCATAGGAAGGGAAAAGCATTAGGATCCATCAGCGACTCAAATGTCATAGAGGTCTGTCAGAGCCAGAGACTACAAGTGGCGCGGACCTCAGATTTTTTTTTTTTTTAGTTCAAAACTTTTTATTAGATTTCAAAATTACATAAGGAAGTAAAGCAAACTAATACAATACAATACAATTCAGAATGCAAATCACCGCTATGAAAGAATGTTATACTGAGGAATATAGATTTTTAAGGACGTGCTGTTTTAGATCCGCAAGGTCTGTGAGGTCCGTGAGGTCCATGTTTTACCCCTTCCCATCATCACATCTCCCAGCTGCGTGACATAAAAGGGAAATGAATTGAGAATAATTTAAAGCTAGGAGTCCGCCTAAAAGCCCCGCTCCTTTTGCAGCGTACAATGTGATGACATCATAAGATCACACCCCTAATGTTTAAATGTCCACTGCGCCATTCATGCCGTGAGGCGTGAAAGATCAAAGTGTGTAAATCCAGAATTGTTCCCTGGACAACAAAAAAATTATTTTCTTTCCATTAAAAGTGGGAGAAATCTGCTCAATTACACACCAGTTAATGTGGTCAAAGGTATGTTCCTTTTCTATACTGTGTGCTACCATTGGGGCGCTTTGTTTTTTGGTCTTTAAATAACTTTGATGTTCTATCATCCTGACCCTGACTGCCTGAGTCGTACTCCCCACGTATAAAAGGTTGCGAGAACATTGGATGACATATCCCACATTGGATGAATCACATGAAGTAGCAGTCTTTAAGGTATAGGACTGTTTGGTCAAGGGATGAATGCAAATACGTCCCTCCAAAGTGGTGTGACAGCAAGAACATCGGCCACATGCCAAATGTCCTGCAATCCCTTCACTTAAAGAAAGGAGACATTTCAAGAGAGGTTTGTGCATTGCTGTATGTAATGAAGGTCGTTGATGAGAGACAGGTAATTTACTGCTTTGCTTCCTTCAGAATGACGAGGCACATGGTCTGGAAAATCAAGGGTTTAGTTGTAATACACAGAGCAGAATTCATTTTAATCAAGTTTATCAAAAATCCTTCCATATGCCGATCTCTGTTTTGATGAGTTCACACAGACCCCATAAAGCTGGAAATAAAAAGTGAAAGGAAAGAGATAAGCCTATTGGTATGACCAAAATGAAGTAACTCACCGTCCAAAAATCGGGTTCAGCTGTTTGGGGATGTAATTGTTTCGATCTTTAATTTCAGTCTTGCCGATTCGCAGTACGATATATGGATCTGATTTGCCATCAGGATCAGCTGGGCTAAGATTAATCCCCTGGCACAATGACGGAAACAGATTAGTGCCACTCGAACGTATTACATCAGTGTTCTTCAAAGTAAGGCTCGAGAGCCAGTGGTGGCCCCTGGATACCTCTGGGGTGTCCCTCATCATCATTCTGACTATTTTTTCTGCTCTGCTCTGCTGCTCTACCTAAGCTCACAGCAGAAAAGGTGAAGTGGATGGGAGGAAAAACCGCATGCTTGAAGGACAAGACAACGAGAATGATTTTGAAATGCTGACCTTCTTGAGGATATATCAAATGAAAAGTCTGAATACAGGATGGTGAGGTGGATATTATTGACATACACTAATTAGCAGTGTTGACACCTCACATGGGAAGATATTTAGTGGCTCTCCTTCAGCTCATTTAGATCCAAAGTGGGCCCCACTTAAAAATTAGGGAAGACCACTGCATTACATTAATTATCCCTGCATGAACTCCAAGACTTTTTCCCATTTTGCAAATAACTTTAAAAAGTTATTTATTTATTCATTCAATTTTCTTTCTTTTTTTTTTTTTTTAATCTTTATTCATTTTTAATACTTTCATTAAGTGAATACAAGAAAAAAGATACATTTACACTTTATACATCACTTAAAATCCTTAGAATATATAATAAGATCAACATATTTCCCCATTAAAAATTATTATAGATATAGTTATTGATAAAGTATATTTATACCCTTCCAAAAGTGCAAATGTCAAATTTCATCTCTATACGGTCCCAATTTTTCCAGTTTCTCATAATTAATTGTATAGCTGTTCCTGTCATAATTAAAAACAATCGATCACAACTTCATAAGATAAAGGAATCTCAGCTTCTAAGATATTATTATGTCCCCAAATCGACTTCCAAAAACTCAAAATCCTAGGACAATAAAACAGTAAATGATCCAAAGTATTCATTCAATTTTCTATACTGTTCTCCCAGGGGAGCTCAGAACGGTTTACATTAATTTATTCAGGTACTGAAGCATTTTTCCCTGTCTGTCCCGGTGGGCTCACAATCTACCTAATGTACCTGGGGCAATGGAGGGGATTAAGTGACTTGGCCAGGGTCACAAGGAGCAGCACAGGGTTTGATCCCACAACCTCAGGGTGCTGAGGCTGTAGCTTTAACCACTGCACCACTCTAGAAATCAAAATGTAGTTAAAGTGAGCCAAGTATAGGAGGACAATCAAGCCATTGTGACATCACTGCTGAGGTTGGCTCTTAGGCAGTGATGGAATGAGGCATTATGAGGTCACAATACCAGCTCTGGTTATCAGAGGATGAAACTTTTCACACTATTTATTTACTCAATTTTCTATAATGTTCTCCCAGGGAAGCTCAGAATGGTTTACATGAATTTATTCAAGTACTCAAGCATTTTTCCCTGTCTGTCCTGGTGGGCTTACAATCTATCTAATGTACCTGGGGCAATGGGGTGGGGGGGTGGGATCAGGTGACTTGCCCAGGGTCACAAGGAGCAGTGTGGGTTTGAACCCACAACCGCAGGGTGCTGAGGCTGAAGCTTTAACCACTGCACCACACTCTCTCTCTTCTGATGCAATAGTATATGCTTCATCATGAGAGAGCATGCACTGTTTCAAGTTTCAAGTTTATTAGGTTTTTATATACCGCCTATCAAGGTTATCTAAGCGGTTTTTACAATCAGGTACCCAAGCATTTTTCCTATCTGTCCTGGTGGGCTCACAATCTATCTAACGTACCTGGGGCTATGGAGGATTAAGTGACTTGCCCAGGGTCACAGGGAGCAGCGCAGGGTTTGAACTAGAGAATGACACGGGGAAAAAATCTGTCCCCGTCACCGCCCCGTCACCGGCCCACCATCCTCTGCACCACCCCGTCACCGCCGTTCCCTTCACCGCCCCGTCACCGTCACCGCCATCCCTTTCACCGCCCCGTCACCGCCACTGCCATCCCATTCACCGCCCCGTCACCGTCCCCGCTGCATCCATATAAGCCTTAGTACTGTAATATTTAGCTTATTCCTTTCTTATAAATCAAAGTTCCTGCTGCTGAACTAGAGAAAGAGATGTTCAGCTGGCAGGGCTTTGTTTATAAATTTTTATCAACACAACTAATATACTATTTTATCCTAAAGCAAAAAATAAATAAATAGAATTTTTTTTTCTACCTTTGTTGTCTGGTTTCTGCTTTCCACATCTTCTCATTGAATTCCTTCCATCCACTGTGTCTTCTCTCTGCGTCTTCCATTTGCTGTTACTGTGCCTCTCCCTTAACCCCCCCCAATTGGTCTAGCACCCAACTTCTTCCCTCCGCTCCCGCATAGTCTGGCATCTGTCTTCTTCCCACTCTGTCTTCCACATTTCCCTTGGGGGTCTGTTCCTCTCCACCCTCCTTCAATGTCTGTTCTATTCCTTTCCACCACCACCCTTCCCTCCCTCCTTTACCATCTGTTCCTTTCTACTACCCTTCAGCTCCTCTCGCGTGGCCTATCTACCTTCCTTCCTCTTATTTTCATGGCACGTTACAATGTAATTTGTGCAAGCCACTGGAGCCTGCAAGCTCGGTCCCTGTCCCATCCCCACAAACCATCTCGCTTCTGTGCTCTTATTTTCTCCATTTCTAATATCTCCCCTATGTATCTGTCATTGCCCCCCCTGTGTCCATATACCATCCCCATGGCATGTCCCCTTTATGTCTCTGTCCCTATGCCCCATGCACATAATTTCCCCTCTTTCTGTTACCTTCCTGTGTCCAGATTTCCCCTATCTTCCTCTTCCATACCAGTGTGTCTCTTCTTTTCAACCATATCTAGCTTTTTTCCCTCTTTCTTCCCCCCCCCTGCTTCTAGCATCTGGCTCACCTGCCAGTCCTTCCCTTTCTTTCCTGCTGTGGGTTTTTCTTTCCGACTTCATCCCCTTGGCCCAGAATCATTTTCCCTTTCACTCCCTCCTTACAATTTGAGCCCGGAACACTAGCGATCGCACGGTCCCCCCAGCCACTACCTGCCTGCCCAATCGATCCTAGTGTTTAGCCAGCTCTCTCCCTTCTCCTCACCTTAGTTTATAGGTTTTCTTTTTCGGCGACCTGCACACTTTCCCAAAGAGCCGCGCACGCGGGGCTGCTCAGTGTTTAATCTTCTGCTCTGCTGCAACTTCCTGTTTCCGGTTGCGTCAGAGCAGAAGATCGAAACTGAGCAGCATCGAGTGCGCGGCTCTCTGATAGCGTGCGGGTCGCCGAAAAAGAAAATCTACAAACTAAGGTGAGGAGAAGGGAGAGAGCTGGCTAAACACTAGAATCGATAGGGCAGGCGGGTGTGAGCTGCGGGGACCGCGCGATCCTTCATGCCTCACTGCGGGGACAAGACCCATTCACCGTCCCGCGGGCGGTGAATGGCCTTGTCCCCGTTGCCGCAGCGACTGCTAGTTTTCTTCCCCATTTTCGGCGGGTGACCCGCGGCTAAAATGCGGTGGCCGCGGGTAAACCGCCACCGTGTCATTCTCTAGTTTGAACCTACAACCCCAGGGTGCTGAGGATGTAGCTCCAACCACTGCGCCACACACTCCTTACAATGAGGCATAGTTTCAATGAGGCATAGTTTGCATGTGCAAGCAGTAACATGTGGGTGTAATGCGTTTTAGCGCTGGACTTTCCCAAGTGCAAAGCCTACATTTAATGTGGAAATGTTTTAGGGCTTTTTCTTTTTTTTTGCAGGTCATGTGCTAAATGTTCCTATTAGTGCATGGTACTTATGAAATATTAAAACAGGAACAGTTTGGAGTCATGCATTAACTCTGCATTATTCAGGTAGTGCACGAATCCTAATGCACTAGCCGGGTAATGCAGGAATGACCACTCTTTCCCATGTCATGCCCCCTCTGAAAAATATTTTTGATATTTAATTGGCAACGTACAGGTTAGCACATGTAAACAGACAAAATACTGCAAAATACGGCAAAACAGGCAGTAGCCTGTTTGTGTGTACTAACCACGCTTAAAGGGTTTAATGCTCTTTGGTAAAAGAGCCCCAAATTCCTTAATCTGCAAACTTATGTGCATAAAGAATGACCCCTAGCAACAGTGTGCTTGAACTTCCTCTCCAACGTCAGAATTGACGTCGGAGGTGAAGGCTTGTGGTCTGGCTCTTGTATGCGCCAGGCCTGGCTCAGGGAAGCATGGAAAAATTGGCGTGGTGACGTGGTGGCAGGGAGAAAGAATCAGGGAAGCAGAGAAATCGGTGCAATGACTTGGGGGGGCAGGGAGAGAAAAAAAATAATGGAAGTGTAGAAATCAGCGCGATGGCTGGGAGGCAGGGAGAGAGAAAGAATCAGGGAAGTGTAGAAATCAGCGCGATGGCTTTGGGAGGGGCAGGGGAAGAGAGAAAGAAAGACAGGCAGGCAGGGGGAGAGAGAAAGACAGAAATAAAGATGGGGCAGGGGAAGACAGAAAGAAAGACAGGCAGGCAGGGGGAGAGAGAAAGACAGAAATAAAGAGGGGGCAGGGGGAGAGAGACAGAAAGAAAAGGGGAGGGGGAAGAAAGAAAGGAAGAAAGAAAAGCAGAAAGAAATATTGGGTTTACAGAAGAAAGGAAGTGCAACCAGAAATTCATGAAATCACCAGACAAAAAGGTAGGAAAAATTATTTCATTTTCAATTTAGTGATCAAAATGTGTCCGTTTTGAGAATTTATATCTGCTGTCTATATTTTGCACTATGTCCCCCTTTTACTAAACCGTGATAGTGGTTTTTAGCGCAGGGAGCCTATGAGTGTCAGGAGCTGCGAGGGGCATTCAGCGCAGCTCCTCGCGCTAAAAAACGCTATCGCGGTTTAGTACAAGGGAAGGGAGTATATTTGTCTTTTTTTGTATAGTTTTTACTGAGGTGACATTGCATATTTTAAAGTCATCTGCCTTGACCTCTTTGAAAAAACACCCCCGAATACAAATGATAATTAACATTTTCTCTGCGTACAGTGTGCTTTATGTTTTTTAAATTTTTTTTTGGGGGGGTAGATCATTTTGATTTGGTCATTTTATAAAAGTAGCTCGCAAGCCCAAAAAAGTGTGGGCACCCCTGATCTAAAGTTTTGCATCTGAGGCAAAGGAGGGTTAGCTGACTTTCCACGACCTCTAGGAGCTTCCCAGGCTTTTAGCCCCGCTGCTCTAACCATTAGGTACATCTAATGCAGATAGGGCCTGATTCTGGAAGCGACACCTGCTGTGGCAGGCAAGTGCCGCATATCGATCACCGGCAGGTGCCACGTCCAGAGCTGCGTCTTTTTTGAGGACTTGAGATAGATTAAGAAATGCCTTTATTATGTTTAATTTCATACTTTAGATTTGGATTTGATCTCATGCTATCTTAATCTAATTTTCTGTACAAGATATTAAATGCTTGTTTGAAAATATTAAAAAAACAGAAAAAACCTTGCGGTTTTTTTGTTGTTTTTTTTTAACACCGGCACCTTAAATGAAGGCCAGCATTTTAGAGGCCTACATTTAAGGTGCTGGTCTCCCGCCTATGGAGGCACATAAAGACACCTACGGATGCCTAAGGTGACTTTCTGCACAAACCATGCCCACACCAGCCTTAGGCGTCTGTAGGTGTCCCTATGCGCCTCTGTAGGTACGAAACAGGTGCCTAAGAATAGCGCCTGCATTAAAAAAAAAAAAAAAAGAAGCATGCATCCTGATTGGTTCTTTAGATCAGTGTTTCTCAACTTCTTCAAGCCAAGTACCCCTTAAGTCTAACAAATATCATCTGAGTACCCGCACAGTGCCGCGTACCCCCAAGTGACTCCAACAAGTGACTCGCGTACCCCTAAGGACACCGTTTGGAGAATTTGGCCCAAAATGCCAAATGTTTGTTAACTCAACAGAAAATTAAAGGGTAGCAGAGCTTAAGCCTGGTGGCTATTTGGCAACCTACCTAAAACGTTGATAGGTACATCAGTAAATCAGAATTTCTGTTACAGAACTGCTGAACAATACTGTTCATATGGCCAATAGGAAGATGCTGGACTGGGGAGCCAGGACTGACTGAGAGCTAAATGTTAAAGTACCTGTTTATATTTGCAGACTACTGTAAATACTATTCTGTCCGATAAGTATCATTTTTGCCATGCATTATTTTGATTTTTTTTTTGTACATAATTCCCTGGAGTGCATAGAATGTATATAACACTGTCAGTAACTGAGGAAGTGTGGGGGAGGCAGCTGGCAGACAGTGAAGGGGTTGTTGCCTGCTGTGTTCAAAAGTGCCCCTAACCCCCCCCTTTTTTTTTTTTTTTTTTTTAAAGAGCGGTGCTCATATAAGGGGAGCAGTGTTCCCTTTTAAGCTGTTCTAAACATCCAGTATAGCTATAAAGTACAAGCGAACGACTTTGTGTGTGTGTTTGTAGGGAACATTGCTCGTTGGTACCTTATCATTCATATTACTGCAGCCAGATAAAGGCCAAATGGCCCATTCAGTCTGCCCATCCACAGTAACCATTATCTCTACCTCTCTCTCTAAGAGATCCCACATGCCTATCCCAGGCTTTCTTGAATTCAGACACAGTCTCTGACTCTACCACCTCTTCTGGTAGACTATTCCATGCATCTCCCACCCTTTCTATAAAAAAGTATTTCCTCAGATTACTCCGGAGTCTATCACCTCTTAACTTCATCCTATGCCCTCTCATTGCAGAGTTTCCTTTCAAATGAAAGAGACTCGACTTATGCGCATTTACATTACGTAAGTATTTAAACGTCTCTATCATATCTTCCCTCTCCTGCCTTTCCTCCAAAGTATACAGATTGAGATCTTTAAATCTGTCCCCATATGCCTTCTAACGAAGACCACACACCATTTTAGCAGCCTTCCTCTGAACCGACTCCATCCTTCTATATCTTTTTGAAGGTGCGGCCTCCAGAATTGTATACAATATTCTAAAGGGAATAACCACCGGTACCGGTGGCCTGCAGAACGAAGCACCTGAATAACCTCCCGAAACTCTCTTCTCTTTTGGAGTGTCACCAAAGCTAGGTCCTGGTATACTCCTACGGTAATTCCCTGCCAAGTGAAAAAGGGTTGTCGCCTCGCAGCTTGTAAAATCTTCTCTTTCAAGAGAAAGTCCCCAAAACAAGCTATGATATCACGATTTCCTGCTCCCCGAGCCAGGCCCAAGCTTCTATGGGCTCGATGCAGTATGATATGAGAGTACTCTTCCTCTTCCAAAAGGCGGCTGCAAAGCTCTTGCACCACTTGTCTGGCATCTTTAAAATGATCAGTCTCTGAGATTCCCTTAAACCATAAATTATTTTGATGAGATCTGTTTTCTAAATCCTCCACTTGCGCTGTAGCTCTGCCAATTGTGCCACTGACGAATCAGCTGCCGTTTTGGTCTCCAGCAGATCCGTCGCCACCTGCTCAATACAATCTTCAGAGGCCGCGATTCGACCGCCCAATTTGCTCACCTCTGCCCGGATTTCAGCTAGAGCCGCCTTCACATCCGCTCTCACCCCCACCATTTCGGCATTTTAGTTTACAGAACCATTTCTCCATGTTTCCCACCACTAGCGACTCACCCTCCAATAAAGGTGCCGTGGATGGTCCGGCCTGAGCTGCCGTGGGATGATTTGCCATCTTGGAAGGGCCCGCCGGAGAGCTGCTCACATGCGATCGGGTTTTCACGCTCATGGTACCTGGAAACTGGAACTTTTCCAGTTTCTTCTTGCTCGCCATGCACTTCACTGTCTAGCAGTACCTTTCAATCACCCCCGACTGCTACTGAAGGTATTTTCTGTATTGCTAAGCACGAGCCCCATCGGAGCTCAAAAATTAAGCTGCAATTCTTCAAGCTGATGTCACTTCCTCCTGTACACAATATTCTAAATGAGGCATCAATATCTCCTTTTTCCTACTAGCCATACGATTGGGGGATTCAGTGATTGAGAGAGGGTGGGAGAACAGCTAATCAAGCCAATCTAAAAGGATTGTGGGGGAGGGGAGATCCATCCATCCTCCTCCCAAGCCACTAATCTGACAACACTTATGGTTGTCTCGCATACAAAATGAAATCTTGTATCACTGGCTTAAAAAAACAAACCCCAGACTGAATTACTGGCTTTATGAAAGATCGGATCAGAGTATCCAGGCACAGTAAATTTTTACCCATTTACGACCTGTGGCACAGTGTTATGGGAGCTTTTGCTTTGTCTTCTTTATTGCTTTCAAACTCCAGAGTTCTACACAAGCCTCAAACCTGATTCTAGACACTGTAATACCGTTCATTTCTCCAAATTAAAGAGCTTCATTAACTGCTGTTGGTTTGTTTACAATGACTTCTTGTGGGAATTGTAGAGGAGTAGCCTAATGGGTAGTGCGGTAAACTGAGATCCTGGGGAACTGGGTTCACTTCCCACTAGAGAATGACACAGTGACAAAATTCATCACCGTCCCCTTGGATAACCACGGGAAAGCATCCCATGTCATTCTTCACCAGCATTCAACCTCAATCCTTCTACACCAGCATTCTTCAATGCAAGGCTTGAGGGTCAGTGGCTGAGCCCATTTATACTGTACTCTGATTCTTATGTGAGCCAAGTACAGTGGTGCCTCGCATAACGGACGCCTCGCACAGCGAACGCTGCGCACAACGAACTTTATGTCTTGATTCGTACAACGAACTTCGTTTCACACAACGAAGTCGCCCGAGCTGCATCCTTCCGCGCAGGCACTGCGCTTAACTGCCCTCTCTCCGCCTGGCTCCCTCTTGCCCCCCCCCGACTCCCCGACACGATCGGGGCAAGAGGGAGCTCAAGCCCTCTTGCCCCCCCGACTCCCCGACACGATCGGGGCAAGAGGGAGCCCAAGCCCTCTTGCCCCCCCGACTCCCCGACCCGATCGGGGCAAGAGGGAGCCCAAGCCCTCTTGCCCCCCCGACTCCCCGACACGATCGGGGCAAGAGGGAGCTCAAGCCCTCTTGCCCCCCCGACTCCCCGACACGATCGGGGCAAGAGGGAGCCCAAGCCCTCTTGCCCCCCCGACTCCCCGACACGATCGGGGCAAGAGGGAGCTCAAGCCCTCTTGCCCCCCCGACTCCCCGACACGATCGGGGCAAGAGGGAGCCCAAGCCCTCTTGCCCCCCCCCGACTCCCCGACACGATCGGGCCAGGAGGGAGCCCAAGTCCTCCTGGCCACGGCGACCCCCTAACCCCACCCTGCACTACATTACGGGCAGGAGGGATCCCAGGCCCTCCTGCCCTCGACGCAAACCCCCCTCCCCCCAACGACCGCCCCCCCCAAGAACCTCCGACCGCCCCCCAGCCGACCCGCGACCCCCCTGGCCGACCCCCACGACACCCCCAACCCCCTTCCCCGTACCTTTCTGTAGTTGGCCGGACAGACGGGAGCCAAACCCGCCTGTCCGGCAGGCAGCCAACGACGGAATGAGGCCGGATTGGCCCATCCGTCCCAAAGCTCCGCCTACTGGTGGGGCCTAAGGCGCCTGGGCCAATCAGAATAGGCCCGGGAGCCTTAGGTCCCTCCTGGGGGCGGGGCCTGAGGCACATGGGCCCAACCCGACCATGTGCCTCAGGCCCTGCCCCCAGGAGGGACCTAAGGCTCCCGGGCCTATTCTGATTGGCCCAGGCGCCTTAGGCCCCACCAGTAGGCGGAGCTTTGGGACGGATGGGCCAATCCGGCCTCATTCCGTCGTTGGCTGCCTGCCGGATAGGCGGGTTTGGCTCCCGTCTGTCCGGCCAACTACAGAAAGGTACGGGGAAGGGGGTGGGGGGTGTCGTGGGGGTCGGCCAGGGGGGTCGGCTGGGGGGCGGTCGGAGGTTCTTGGGGGGGGGCGGTCGTTGGGGGGAGGGGGGGTTTGCGTCGAGGGCAGGAGGGCCTGGGATCCCTCCTGCCCGTAATGTAGTGCAGGGTGGGGTTAGGGGGTCGCCGTGGCCAGGAGGACTTGGGCTCCCTCCTGGCCCGATCGTGTCGGGGAGTCGGGGGGGGGGCAAGAGGGCTTGGGCTCCCTCTTGCCCCGCTCGTGTCGGGGAGGCGGGGGGGGGCAAGAGGGCTTGGGCTCCCTCTTGCCCCGATCGTGTCGGGGAGTCGGGGGGGCAGGAGGGCTTGAGCTCCCTCTTGCCCCGATCGTGTCGGGGAGTCGGGGGGGCAAGAGGGCTTGGGCTCCCTCTTGCCCCGATCGTGTCGGGGAGTCGGGGGGGCAAGAGGGCTTGAGCTCCCTCTTGCCCCGATCGTGTCGGGGAGTCGGGGGGGCAAGAGGGCTTGGGCTCCCTCTTGCCCCGATCGTGTCGGGGAGTCGGGGGGGCAAGAGGGCTTGGGCTCCCTCTTGCCCCGATCGTGTCGGGGAGTCGGGGGGGGCAAGAGGGCTTGAGCTCCCTCTTGCCCCGATCGTGTCGGGGGTGCCAGGGACCACACGGAGTCACCCACCGTACCACCCGATTCGGGTAAGCGCAGGTATCGGTGGGTGGCTTATTTGCAGGGGGGTGCCTTATTTTACATTTTTTTCTAAAAAGGGGGGGCTGTCTTATTTGATGGCCCTGCCTTATCATCGGGGAAACACGGTAGAAAAAAAAAAAAAATGAACAGTTAAGTCCCAGTTTTTGCCGCTGAGACTCTGCCCTCTCTCACTGTAAAATTAGACTCTACTTAGTCTGTCTTTAAATTTAAAAAAATGTGTGTTGTTTTAAAAAACAATTATGTTTTTAGATGTATCTAAATAAAAATAATAACCAAAAATTTATCTTTTTTTATGTCATCTTAGCATATTTTATGCTGCAGAACGAATTATTTTTTTTTACATGTATTCTTATGGGAAAACGCGTTTCACATAACGAACGTTTCGCATAACAAACTTGCTCCTGGAACCAATTAAGTTCGTTGTGTGAGGCACCACTGTATAGGATAATGAAGCCACTGTGACATCACTGATGAGGTTGGCTCTTAGGCAATGGTGGAATGAGGCATTATGACATCACAATATCTACTCTGGATACCAGAGACTGTCATTCTTTAGTGCCTATCTCAACCTCAGTCCTTCTACACCAGTATTCTTCAATGCAAGGCTTGAGGGTTAGTCGTTGTGCCCATTCATGCTCTGATTCTTTCCTCTCTCCATAAAGAATGACATGGGGGATGGTTTCCCATGGTTATCCGTGGGGACAGGAACGATGTGAATTCTGTCACGTGTCATTCTCGACTTCCCACTGCATCTCTTTATGACTCTGGACAAGTCACTTAACTCTCCATTTATCTAAGATTGTGAGCCCATAAGGGACAGAGAAAGTACCTGTGGGGAGTGTGTGGTGCAGTGGTTAGAGCCACAGCCTCAGCACCCTGAGGTTGTGGGTTCAAATCCCATGCTGTTCCTTGTGACCCTACACAAGTCACTTAATCCCCCAGGTACATTAGGTAGAGTGTGAGCCCACCAGGACAGATAGGGAAAAAGGCTTGAGTACCTGAATGTAAACCACTTATGGCCTTTTTTACAAAGCCATGCTAACAGCCCCGAAGCCCATAGAGATTTAAAGGGCTTCGGGCCTGTTGCCATGCGGCTTTGTAAACGAGGCCGTTAGACTCTAAGTGGTATATAAATGCTAAAAAAAAAAAAAAGTGTAGCGCTAAAGAAATGATTGGTGGTGGTAATGGGAATTACACATATGAAAATTAAACTGATCAAGAAATGACATTTCAGAAGGAAGGGATGCAATGGTCGATACTTACTGCCACCACGTACACTCTGATAAGGACTTTTACTGGGTGGTTGGGTGGGATGCCTTGCAGAATATTAAGATGCCCACTGTCCGCACAGCTGGAATCCTCAGGACTCTTGTAGATGTTGAAATAGCCCTATTGAATAACCAAATATCCTATTTACTAAATAGTGCCTCAAATAAAGACATAATAGTTGCTGCAAAGTGGCCTGACAAAGGCAGAAGGTACCAGTAGTGAGTTCATTCTAGCTGAATTATGGAAAAATTAAAACGAAACCTATTTTGCTTAGTATCTGCAATGAACCTACTGCCTTTGCCTCTGAAATCTTGGAGATCTTAAAGGGGCTATGCAGAAGTCGATTATGATGGGACATATTTCCCAGGCACTTAGCTTGCTTTTGAGCTTACGTGGACCTACTTCCTTTTGCCACTAAAGGGCAAAATAGCCAGTCAGAAAAAGAGATGGAAGAAGGCAGAATTTCTAATAGGAGAAGGGGAGAAACTTCCCAGGGGAAGAGAGAGGTTCCTTTGCCTGGACTGAGAACTAGAAAGGGGACAATGAGGGTGACTGGCCCATAGGATCCACATTTTTACTGGTCGGGATTGGAAACTGAGCAAACATTTTGAAAATTATGCACACGGTATTTTAAAATTCTGCATTCTTTGTCATTTTTTTTAGTTCTAAATCTCTCCATCATAAGAACTGGTTTCTTCCCAAGATCTAACAGTCTCAAGCTTTCTCTCTCTTCAGATTTGACCCTCCAGTAATCCCATTCTCCAGGTTCTATCCTCTGTAGTTCTTTCTCTCCCCCCCCCCCTACCCTGACAAATTCACTTGACGTCCTTCTGTCTTCTGGCAGGCTTAATCTCCAAATTTCTCTCAGGGTAGATACCTCCCAGTTTTCTCTTTGTCTGCTCCCTATTTCTTTCTTCCCTCACCCCCTGCAAGACCCCCATCTCTTCCACTAGCAAGATCCCAGGCCACTCTTCCTTTCCCAGTTCTCTCTCAAAGATTCTTTGCAAAATTCTCAGGCTACCTATGTCCTCCCCAATTCTCTCTCAAGGCCTCCTAGGAAAACTCTCAGGCTTCATGCTCTCCTCCGTTCTCTCTCTCTCTCTCTCTCTATTTTTACCTTCCAGCAAGACCCCAAATTCTCTCGCTATCCACAAGACCTCTTTCTGTCCTCCCTGCCAAGCATAAACTATAATTTTCTTACTCTTCATCCCTGATACATACCCCTTCTTTTCCCCCTGGTACCTCCTCCCTCAGTTTGCTGTCTTTCTTCTTCCTTTGGCGCAAACTTTCTGCTGTCTGTTCCTCTTCCCTTCATTTAGAAACCTCCTTAGACAAATTTCAGGCTGCACTTAAAACCTTCCTATACAAAGATGCATCTCTCCAGATGTTAGCCTCCAGATACAGTACACATGTTCCCAGTGCCAGCTTGTAGAGCACAGCCCTCCTCTTCTTCCACCCCCCCCCACACTTTCCTATCAGTTACTGTAGCTCCAATTCAACATTTCCTACTCTATTTTAGCAACAGCGGGATCTGGATAGTCCCTGCTGCCCCCCTTACACCCCCACTCAATCCCTAACCCACCAACTAATAAAACAACACACAGTACATATGGAACATAGCCGCAGCTCTTTATTAATCCAAAATATTAAATAAATTAACTTTGCATATATTAACATAAATTAACTCAATTGAACAACATCAGCAAGCTCCTCCCGAGCTACCCTGTGTAAACATCAACATTTGCCCCCGACCCCGCCACAAACAGCAAGAGTCTGAGGGGTGGCATGATCTCATGCCCCTTTAACCCAGGTCACCTGACCCCAAGGCACGGCTCCCAGCCGGCCCACCGCTCATCGCCGGATGAGCCCCAGCACTCTGTAGCTCGGGAGACCCGCCCTTCCGAGCTATGAAAGCACCCCCAACAAGGGAGGGCGGGCGGGAGAAAAGCCGCCCTGGAAGACTCAACAACTCTAGTCCTCCTAACTCCCTGATTTATAAATTCTCCCACTCCGCCACTCAACCCACTGACCCAATCCTATCCTGCCTTTAGGCGCGATCCCCTCCCCTTATCACTCCTACGTCAATCCTGTTCAATATGTATGTAAGTGACATTGCTGAAGGGTTAGAAGGAAAAGTGTGCCTTTTTGCAGATGATACCAAGATTTGTAACAGAGTAGACACCGAAGAGGGAGTGGAAAATATGAAAAAGGATCTGCAAAAGTTAGAGGAATGGTCTAATGCCTGGCAACTAAAATTCAATGCAAAGAAATGCAGAGTAATGCATTTGGGGATTAATAATAGGAAGGAACCGTATATGCTGGGAGGAGAGAAGCTGATATGCACGGACGCGGAGAGGGACCTTGGGGTGATAGTGTCCGAAGATCTAAAGGCGAAAAAACAGTGTGACAAGGCAGTGGCTGCTGCCAGAAGGATTCTGGGCTGTATAAAGAGAGGCGTAGTCAGTAGAAGGAAGAAGGTGTTGATGCCCCTGTACAGGTCATTGGTGAGGCCCCACTTGGAGTATTGTGTTCAGTTTTGGAGACCGTATCTGGCGAAAGACGTAAGAAGACTTGAGGCGGTCCAGAGGAGGGCGACGAAAATGATAGGAGGCTTGCGCCAGAAGACGTATGAGGAGAGACTGGAAGCCCTGAATATGTATACCCTAGAGGAAAGGAGAGACAGGGGAGATATGATTCAGACGTTCAAATACTTAAAGGGTATTAACGTAGAACAAAATCTTTTCCAGAGAAAGGAAAATGGTAAAACCAGAGGACATAATTTGAGGTTGAGGGGTGGTAGATTCAGGGGCAATGTTAGGAAATTCTACTTTACGGAGAGGGTGGTGGATGCCTGGAATGCGCTCCCGAGAGAGGTGGTGGAGAGTAAAACTGTGACTGAGTTCAAAGAAGCGTGGGATGAACACAGAAGATTTAGAATCAGAAAATAATATTAAAGATTGAACTAGGCCAGTTACTGGGCAGACTTGTACGGTCTGTGTCTGTGCATGGCCGTTTGGAGGAGGATGGGCAGGGGAGGGCTTCAATGGCTGGGAGGGTGTAGATGGGCTGGAGTAAGTCTTAACAGAGATTTTGGCAGTTGGAACCCAAGCACAGTACCGGGTAAAGAAGAAAAAAAAAAAAAATTTAAATTGAATCAGGTTGGGCAGACTGGATGGACCATTCGGGTCTTTATCTGCCGTCATCTACTATGTTACTATGTTAACTTCTCCACCCTCCAGCTTGCCTCGCAGGCAACACAGGGCCTCTCAGCCCCGTGTTACAATATGCCCTTCGAGACAAGCTCTCTGGCTGCTCTATTCTGTAAGCCGCTCAGATGATCCTTAATGGACAGCATAGCAAATATCTAATAAACCCGAAACCTGAAAAATCCAGTTTTCTCTTTGTCCCATGCTGATCTCATCCTGCTACAAGAGGATGAGGAGAGCGACCGCATCTTAGACTTCATCCACCTGTTCTGTTGCCTGATTTGAACCATTGGCAGTACAGAGTCCTGCGCAGTCAGGCCCAGGACGGTAGAAGAAGAAACATGGTCTAACATACAGCTGCCCTCCTTCTCTTGCAACGCTCGCAGAAAGTTGTGCGGGTATTGGCGCTCCCTATAAGCAGAGCGGGAGTCTTCCATCTACAGTCCTGACAGTGGAGAGTGCTGTTTCACTACTGCATATTCAATAGTGAAGGATGAGCAAGTTCTGCAGGATTCCAGGGAACTTGGGTTCATAGACAATGGCGCGAAAGACAAAAGCGCGTGCCGACAATTGAGTGCAGTGCGGAGGCGCGCGCCGCACAAAATTACAGTTTTTAGGGGCTCCGACGGGGGGTTTTGTTGGGGAACCCCCCCAGTTTACTTAATAGACATCGCGCCGGCGTTATGGGGGGTTTGGGGGATTGTAACCCTCTACATTTTACTGTAAACTGAACTTTTTCCCTAAAAACAGGGAAAAAGTTTAGTTTTCAGTAAAATGTGGGGGGTTACAACCCCCCACACCCCCCACAACGCGGTGCAATGTCTATTAAGTAAAGTGGGGGGTTCCCCCCCCACGCCCCCCCGGTCGGAGCCCTAAAAACAGTAATTTAGAGCAGCGCGCGCCTCTGCGCTGCGCTCAATTGTCTGGGCGCGCCTTTGTCCCGGCGCGCTTTTGACCTGACACCGGGAACTTGCCTGCCCCTAGTGATTGGATACACAATATTGAAGCATCATCCCCCCACTGACAGCAATCCAATCAGAGGACTCTCGCTCAGCATAGAGTAGGGTTGTTCATTGTTCCCTTTTCCACTGTATTATGAGCACAGATACCAAGTATGAATTGGACCTTTTAGCATTCCTTTGTTCTTGTGTCTTTCAGATGCTGTGATGCTTTAAGAGTTCAGACAGCATCAGGATTCTCAAGGGTTTCAAATGTTTCTTTTTTTTTTTTTTGTTTATATCTTTATTGATTTTCAAACTTTGATAGTGCAATACAATTGGTAAATCATAAAATACTGCATAGAACGCACTAATAACTATACAATTATTACATTAAACAGTCATTTACTCTCATCCTCATCTTAATCTATATATATAAAATCGGATGTATGTATGTATGTGCCGCGATCACGCAAAAACGGCTTGACCGATTTGAACAAAACTTGGTATGCAGATCCCTCACTACCTGGGGTGATATGTTCTGGGGGTATCGCGGCCAACCTGCACACCTGGGCGGAGCTACAAACAGAAAATCAGATTTCACCCATTCATGTCAATGGAAAAAATGTAAAAACTGCCTCCGCAAAACCGGCTTGCCCGATTTGAACGAAACTTGGTATGCGGATCCCTCACTACCCGGGATGATATGTTCTGGGGGTCTCGCGGCCCAACTGCACACGTGGGCGGAGCTACAAACATAACTTCAGATTTCACCCATTCAAGTCAATGGGAAAAATGTAAAAAGCTGTGGGACCGATTTGAACTAAACTTGGTATGCTGATCCCTCACTACCTGGGGTGATATGTTCTGGGGGTCTCGCGGCCCACCTGCACACATGGGCAGAGCTACAAACAGAAAATCAGATTTCACCCATTCATGTCAATGGAAAAAATGTAAAAAACTGCCATTCTCACAGTAATTCCAACTACCTGGGGTGATATGTTCTGGGGGTCTCGCGGCCCACCTGCACATGTGGGCGGAGCTACAAACAGAACATCAGATTTCACCCATTCATGTCAATGGAAAAAATGTAAAAGCTGCCATTCTCACTGTGACCAATTTGGACGAAACTTGGTATGCAGATCCCTCACTACCTGGGGTGATATGTTCTGGGGGTATCGCGGCCCACCTGCACATGTGGGCGGAGCTACAAACAGAAAATCAGATTTCACCCATTCATGTCAATGGAAAAAATGTAAAAAGCTGCCATTCTCACAGTAATTCACAAACGGCTTGACCGATTTGAACGAAACTTGGTATACAGATCCCTCACTACCTGGGGTGATATGTTCTGGGGGTCTCGCGGCCCTCCTGCACACGTGGGCGGAGCTACAAACAGAAAATCAGATTTCACCCATTCATGTCAATGGAAAAAATGTAAAAAGCTGCCATTCTCACTGTGACCAATTTGGACGAAACTTGGTATGCAGATCCCTCACTACCTGGGGTGATATGTTCTGGGGGTCTCACGGCCCACAACTCTATGTTGCTTGCTCAAGGGTGGGTTCACCCAAGAATTTATTTGTTCTTGCTCCAGGAGGTGAAACTAAAATTGTTGTTTATAATCACGTTTTGCGTTAGTTGTATTGTATTCATTTTGTCAAATATTTCACATTATAATTTGAATATTGTACTTTTTATTAAGCTGTAAAACAATAATTTCATTCACCACTATAAAGTATCTTTATTTCAATCCGTTTACTGTGTTATTGCTATTATTAAATACCCGTGCAACGCCGGGGCATCAGCTAGTTATTAATACAATAAAACATATGATGTGATTTCAATATTCCTCTCCTCCCTGGTAAAATCCCCTCTCAAAGCCTCCACGTCTCTGGTAATCTTCTCCTCTTCAAAATATCAACCAAGATTACAGTCCCCTAAAATGTAAAGCTCCTGGAAATGTCCAGCTTTCCCAATTGTTATCCTATTTGTTATCCTATCCTAGAAATGTCCACTTATCTTATTTGTTATCTAATTCGCAACTTCTCCTGGAAATATCCAGCTTTCTGATCTCACGTGTAACAAAAAAATTGTAACTATCTTAGAAATGCCCAGTTAGCTCTTTTGTAATCCACCTAGAACTGTAAGGTACAGGCGGAATAGAAGTCACTAATGTAATGTAATGTAATTTAACTCCTCAAAGTACATTTCCCTCCCCCCACCCACCCACCTTCCCTGGATGTGTAAAGAAATCTAATGAAAAGGGAAGAAAAATGACCCTTATTGTAATGCAACAAAAGTAGTCATGTTTTTAATATGGGTTTCGATGTTTCTCATGCAGTGGGTTCTCAGCACTACAAAGCATGCCCTACAATTGAAACATTTTAAACAAACCTCACTGGGCTAATAATAGTTATTATTCATGTGGTGGGATGTACTGCATGTACACAGCGCTGCATGGGGGTGCTTGGCTACAATGTCCCTGCCTTGCAAAGTTTGCAATCTTCATTTGAATGTAGGGACTTCAGCGACTTGCTAGAATCGCCACCGTGAATGGTGATCATCATTTTCTGCTTTGTATAGTAGAAGCAGTGGCGTAGCAAGGGTGAGAGGCGCCCAGGGGCATCAATACCTCCTTTTTCCTACTGGCCATACCTCTCCCTGTGCACTCTAGCATCCTTCTAGCTTTTACCGTCACCTTTTCAACCTATTTGTCCACCTTAAGATCATCACAAACAATCACACCCAAGTCCCGCTTTTCTGTCTTGCAAATGAGTTCTTCACCCCTTAAACTGTACCGTCCCCTCGGGTTTTTGCAGCCCAAATGCATGGCCTTGCATTTCTTAGCATTATATTTTAGCTGCCAAATTTCAGACCATTCTTCAAGCTTCGCCAGGTCTTTCTTCATGTTATTCACACCATCCAGCGTGTCTACTCTGTTGCAGATTTTGGTATCATCTGCAAAGAGGCAAATCTTACATGACAGCCCTTCAGCAATATCATTTATAAAAATGTTAAAAAAGAACAGGCCCAAGAACAGAACCTTGGGGCACACCATTGGCAACATCCCTTTCCTCAGAGCGATCTCCATTGACCACCACCCTCTGTCGCCTTCCACTCAACTAGTTCTTGACCCAGCCTAGCCCTTCACTTTGGGCACATCCCAAGAGCATTCGGTTTATTTATTAGATATCTGGGTTTATGCCAGCCAAGGAGCTAGTGTAATTTATATGCAATTAGGTTATGCACATAATTATGTGTTCCACCCATTCTCTATCCGAAGACCACCCATGTGTATCCCCACCTGCAAATTATGCACTATTGAAGATATGTGCATAGATACAGAAGAGTGCACAGGCAGTTATCCAACATTTTTATGCATATGGAGAAATATATGCTGGTATTCTAATCATTTATGCACATATCCAGTACAGAAATGTATTTTATAAAACTACCCGCTATGCGTCAGCTTAAGCTCTAGGATGAATTACTCAGGCACCAACACCACTCTAATCCATAAACTATAGCTCATCCAGAACACAGCCGTAAGACTGATCTTCAACCTTAGGAAATTTGATTCGATCTCATCCTTCATCAAACAATTACATTGGCTTCCAATATCATCTTGGATAAACTTCAAAATATCAGGCATCCTACACTACATACTGCACAGAAACTCAGCTGCTCCCCTTATCCAACTATTCTCAACGGCCTGGTCCACCTCCAGAAGAATCCTTAACAGAATTCTTTTTTTTTTTTATTTTAACTTTATTGAGTTTATAAAGCTAACAAAAATGCAAAACAATATTTATACAAACAATATTAATCATATATGCATTTATAATCTATGAAAATCCATACAACATAAAAAAAAACCCCACCCAAACATAATTCAACTAAACATGCCATCCACAAAAAAACCTCCACTACAGGCGAATCTTCCACTCCATACTAACCTATCTGGGAGTAAAAACTTGGAAAGACCTTCCAGAAACAATCAGAAAGGAAGCCAACTACACTTTATTCTGGAACATGCTGAAAACTCATTTCTTCGACAACTGATGCGATGTGCTTCTTTCTTTCTCTTCTCCCATTATTTAGGCCCTTCCATCAAGTCCTTCCCTGTCCATCCCTTGTCCCCTCCTTTCCCTCTCCCTCCTGCTCACTGTAAGTCACCTAGAAGAGCCTGCACAGGTTTCTGCCACACACAAATGGAAGATTACATTAGATTAGAATTATGTTGGGAATTATTACAAGCTAACGCATAAACGAATGACTCCATTTCCTGCAAGCTATTGGAAGATGCACTTTTCAGCAAGCACAGTATACCTTGATGCTTCAGAAGGGATGATGGGGCAGCCTGCATTAGCTATTTAGTGAACCCATGCCTATAGCTGCCAGGATTGGAACCCACCTTAAATTTTCCGATGACTCTGTCATCATAGATGCTGTGGTCATCCTCAGTTGATTTGCCTCTCAGGAGCTCAAAGGTCTTTATCCAGTCCTGAAAACCATGAAACTCGCCTTCTAGTTCTCCTTCATAGATCTGAAACATAAGACACCAAGGTCTTCTGCATGACAAAGGATGAGCGTGACAGTGATGTAAATGGCAGACCTCTACTGAAACACGATTTGGCAGTGCAGCTCTTTGCAATACATTAGACTATTTGAAACATTTCTGTCATTATTATTGAAAGGCAGATATGCGAGAGGAGGAGCAATGTGGCTGCATTCCTGCCCCTGAAGACCCCCGCTGGACCACCAGGTACACAGGTAGACCTGGGGGCCCTACCTAAACATCAGGGGAAGGGGATGGAAGGAGAGGGACAGAATATCGTGTTGGGGTGGGGGGGGGGGGGGGAGGAGGTAGGATACTATTATTGAGGCCCTAGGGGGCTCAGGAGGGTTTTTCTTCTAAAATTGTTGTGAGGATGCAGGCCCAATATCCAGAGCCAGCATCCGTATAGCTACGTGTTCTGGACAGCATAACTTGGGGCTCCTCCCCAATGCTGCCCCCAGCACCACCCCTGACCTGCCCACTTTTTTAGTTGCTGCTGAATATCCCCTCTTAAGTGGCCGGAAACAATTTAAGCGTGCAGGAGAGCTTCCTGCCTGCTTAAATTGATCTGAATATCAGCCCTCTGGTTTTTAGGATATAGATTAAGGCCTGGCTTTAGGAACAAGTCATGGTCTTAACCAGGCAATTAGAGACATGAGGGTGGCTTTTTCATGGGATATTAGGCATACAGGACAAAATTTAGTACATGTTGCCAAAATTTCAGCCCTTGGAAAATTGAGTGCTAAGAGCTATTCTGTGAAGTGTATCGCAAACTGTGTGCCCAGGTGTGCCCTGAGACGCTGGTGAGGAGGAGAGGCACCAGCGCCTGCCGACTGCTTACAGAACATGATTCATGTGGTGAGAGGCACATCCTGTAGTCAGTCAGCCGGTGCCGGTGCCTGGGGTTACCAGACATCCGGATTTCCCCGAACATGCCCTCCGTTTGAGGACATGTCTGAGGGTCCGGATGGCTTTTCAAAACCCAGCACTTTGTCCGGGGTTTTGAAAAGCCTCCTCAAATTGCGTTGGGTAGGGAAGAAGTCTGTGCATGCGCGGACTTCCTCCCTGCCCGACAAGAGCAGGCAGCGGGGGGCGGGGGTAGGGTGTTACAGGGTGAGGATGGGCAGAATTGGGCGGGCCTGGGGGCGGGTCTAGGAGGGGTCCAGACAGTGGCGTACCAAGGGGAGGAGCGGGGGGGGGAGGTCTGCCCCAGGTGCACGGCTTGGGGGGGTGCACAGCCGGCCAGGTCCGGGTCTTCCTGCCCTTCCTTTCCCCCGGCCGTGCCGCTACGATCCTACCTCCCCCCGCCGACATGAAGTCAATTTTGACTCGGGGGATTCTTGTGCATGCGCACTCCTACCTGCGGTGCCCTACAGCGCACGGAAAACGGGAGCACACAGGTGGGAGTGTGCTTGCACGCTTAGGGCTTTATTATATTAGATGTATTAACCAGAATATGTTAGCATTGGCATATGTTTATCACAGATCTTTGTTTTGTGTTCTGTGGTTTAGCAGATAGCTGATGGGGGAAGGAGGGAGGGTGGACAGTGGCCTTCAGCCCAAAATGGATGACCACCAGATTTTCTCCCTGCCCTTCCCCATGCCCCTTGCTCAAATGCAAAGTATAAATAACTAAGCAGATGGGGTATCCCAAAACCCTGGCAGCTGAAGACCTCTTCCTTCAGTCCATTATCCAGAAATTTCCAAGCTCTGCATCTGATGGCAACTCGGGGACAACGCTGCCAGCTGCAGAGCTTGGAGATTTCTGGTTGTCAGACCAGAAGAGGTGGTCTTCAACTGGTAGCGCTTTGGGATCCCCACCAGCATGGGAGGTGGCTAATTTTAGGAGATTCTGGGCCCAGGACCCCTGTGTTTTCAGTACAAAAAATGCATATCTGTTTTTCTTTCTCTTGCTGAGTTTAATTTCTTGGGGGTTCCCAGTTCAATATTTGGTAAAGGTCTGTGCTTTGTGTGTGAAGAAGTCATTTAAACTTAAAGTTGTTTTTATGTGTGGTAGGAACGGCAGGAAAGGAGATTAGAGGGATAAGGCAAGGAGGAGAGAGGATCAAGAGTCCCCTCTTTAATTTCTGCCCTGGGCCCCAACATGTCTAAAACCGACTTTGGATGGGAGGGGGAGATGGAAAACTGATACACAGGGGGGTGAGAGGAGAGAGAAAAAATTGTTGCACATTGGCTGGAGAAGAGGAAGGGACTTGCAACAAAGAGGTAGAAAGGGGTGAGAGAGAGAAATCCTGCATATGGTGGAGGGGAGGGAGACATGCATGGAGAAAAGAAAGGAAGAAATGTTGGACATAGGGTGGAGGGCAGGGAGAGATGGTACATGGGGAGAGAAATGTTGCACATGATAATGGAGGGGAGGAAGGGAGAGAGGCTGCAAGAAGGGGAAGAGAGAGGTTTGACCCAGGGCACAAGGCAGGGAAAGAGAGAGAGATGGTAGACAGTGGGAAAGAAACAGAAATGTTGCATATGGCAATTGAAGGGAAGGTACAGAGATGGAAGAAGAATGGTGAGCACAGAGAAAGTATATATTTAGAATGTTTAAATGTTTTCCGCTATTTTATTTTATTTTTTTTAAATTTATAAATTTTCATTATTACATACCAAGTAAAACACTTGTACAGAAAGTGGGTTAGTCTGAATACAGCTTCATAAAGTGTAAATCATATTACACCTTAACACAGTTTTATAAGAAGAATAAAAACAAGAAAATAATTTCCCCCTATTTTATTTTAAGCACATGGAGGGGCATAATCAAAAGAAATGTCTAAGTCCGTTGGGGCCTAAGCCGCAAGTCGCCCAAAGTTGGACACGGGAAAAAGTGCATTTTCAAAAAATACATCCAACATTTTTTTTTTCCGAAAATCGTCCAACTGTACGTCCAGCCGTCTGATCGCCCAGACCACTAAGTCATCCATTTTATACCCCATTTTCATCCAAAAATTCATCTAAGTCGCAAACGCCTAGAAAAATACCTTTTGGGCACAGTAGGGACCTGAAAAGTGATGGACTGGACATCCAGACATGGCACCAGAGTAGTGGGGTACCTTACAGGGCACTGCTGTGAACTTCACAAAAAGGGTCCCACATAAACATCTCACTACAGCTCCCTTATAGGTCATGGTGAGCCCAATAAAACACCCCCCAGAATCTACTAGACCTACCTATCTACCACCCCAATAGCCCTTATGGCTGCAGGAGCCACTTATATGGCAGCACAAAAGGTTTGGGGTTGTTTTTTGGTGGGTGCACATTTTTCACCATGAATGCAGTGATAGAGTGGCTTATGGGCCTGGGTCCTCCTCTCCATGGTTCACTAACTCACCCCCAAGACTACTTAAGCCACCTCTGTGCAGCTCTACTAGGTTTTCCTACGCCAGGCTGCCAGTTGCTGATGTTCTGGAGGCAGATATGTAAAGTTGTTATTATGATTTTTTGGGGGGTGGGGGGAGTCAGTGATCACTGGGGCAGTATGTGGGGGGGGGGCTGCATTGCTTGTGTCTGCATTGCTTATCTGTAGATGGTCTGCACATGCTTAAAGAGCAGCGACCTTTTTTTAATTACTTTTTGGTTTTACTTTTCTTCGCACGCCCGTGGTTTTAACCTGCAGGTTAAAACAACAGGCTCGTAGTGCAGGGAACGGCAGGAGAGTCGGGGCGGTGAGAGGAGGAGATTCGGGGTGGCAGGAGAGGGGAGCAGGGCAGCGAGATGAGATTTGGGGCAGGAGAGCAAGCAAGGTCAGGCAAGAGAGCGGAGCAGGGCGGCCAGAGAAGAGTCGCGGCAGGAGAACAAGATGGAGTTGGAAAGCAATTAGCGACTTGTCCATAGCAGTCACTTCTTTTGTTGATTGGCCAGCCCGGTCGGTTTTCAAGATTTGTTTTGTGAATCGCTGCCTGCCTACACTTTAATGCCGATCCCCCTCATTTGCATGCGTGGATCGGAGGAAGATCGGGACAGAAGTTAGTGAATTGGGACGGAGGAAAATCGAGTCATAAAGGGGTTGCAGACTGATCGGTACACAATCGGTTTGCTTAGTAAATCTAGCCCTGTGTCTGAATTCAAGAAAGTGTGGGACAGGCACGTGGGATCTCTTAGAGAGAGGAAGAGATAGTGGATACTGCAGATGGGCAGACTGGATGGGCCATTTGGCTTTTATCAGCTATCATGTTTCTATGGAATGTTCCTGGCCACGCCCCTTTTCAAATACCCATGTTTGAAGTTAGGCACCATGCTTTATAGAATAGTGCACAGTGAGATGTGCACACAAAGTTTTAAGGCTACCAATTAACATCAATAATTGGTTGTTAGCATCCAATCATCGATGTTTCAGAGCTCACTCATCAATTTATTTGCATGCGCATGTCCGATGCGTGCAAAAAGTTAAGCCTGGAAATTTTGTGCAAAATATAGAAGCCAGAGGACAGAGTATAACTGAAAGCCTAATGATCTTGCAAAGCAACCTTTTTTTCTTTTCAGGAAGGTGACGGGACTAAATCGCGCGAGACAACGGCGCGCAGACAACTGAGCGCAAGGTTGACGGCGCGCCGAAGAAAAGCACTATTTTAAAGAGCTCCAACGGGGGGTGGGGGGGAACCCCCCCCACTTTACTTATCAGACATTGCGCTGGTGTTGTGGGGGGTTTGGGGGGTTGTAACCCCCCACATTATACTTAAAACTGAACTTTTTCCCTAAAAAACAGGCAAAAAGTTCAGTTTCAAGTATAATGAGGGGGGTTACAACCCCCCAAACCCCCCACAACGCCAGCGCGATGTCTGTTAAGTAAAATAGGGGGGTTCCCCACCAACACCCCCCGTCGGAACCCTTTAAAATAGTGCTTTTCTTCGGCGCGCCGTCAACCTTGCCCTCAGTTGTCTGCGCTCAGTTGTTGGCGCGCCGTTGTCTCGCGCAATTTTGTCTATGAACCTTTCAGGAAAGGGCCAGGAAGCATGGGGTGTTTGGTGACCTCTTAGCTCCAGGCAGTGCCCCGTGTTTTAACTGTAAATGGAGGCAGGGTTACAAACAAATAAATGTGCATTCATTTCAGATTTTTTTTTTTTTTTCAAATGTATTTCAAAAAGTAATTTCAGAGAGTAGATAATCAGGAATTCTGATTGATTATAGAGATGCCGCGCCACTGAGTTGGGCTAGTTGCCATAGAAACCGATAATATGCACATTCATCTAGGCTCTCCTGATCATTTAAAACTTATATGACTTTGCTTTTAGAGTAAACTTATATTTTAGTGCCGCACTAGAATAATAAATGTTCTGACTAGAAAAAAAAAAGTTTCACTCTCTTTAAAGGTAATCATAGGCTGTTTATGTGACTAAGATGTACATAATCGATATGGAAATACATCTAAAAAAACTGTCTAAATCGGCACTTGGACGATCAAAAAGACAGGTTGTCCAAGTGCTGATAATCGAAATGGGTTTTAGACTAGAGAATGACACGGTGACAAAATTCATCACCATTCCCGCGGGAAACCATCTTCATGTCATTCTTTAAGGAGAGAAGGAAGAATCAGAGTATAATTGGGCACAACCACTGACCCGCAAGCTTTGCTTTGAAGAATGCTGGTGTAGAAGGACCGAGGTTGAAACAGACACTACAGAATGACAGTCTCTGGTATCCAGAGCAGATATTGTGATGTCATAATGCCTCATTCCACCAGTGCCTAAGAGCCAATCACATCAGTGATGTCACAATGGCTTCATTATCCTTAGCTCACATAAGAATCAGAGTATGAATGGCCACAACCACTGACCCACAAGCTTTGCTTTGAAGAATGCTGGTGTAGAAGGACTGAGGCTGAAATAGACACTAGAAAATGACATGAGTTTATTTCCTGCGGGGACGGGAACGGTGATGAATTTTGTCACCGTGTCATTCTCTATTTTAGACGTATCTAAAAACAGCTTAGGCCTTTTCAGTGCTGCTGTATGTCCAGAGTGAAAAGGGGCGATTTTGAAGGAGTGGTGTGGGCGGGGGGTAGGGGGCTGACCTAGACTTAGTTGTCCTGCAGCGATAAAGTTCAACAAGACTTCCTAGACGGAACTTATACGTTGTGACGAGCTATAAACAGGTATAAGTGCTCAGAAGGTATCCAAAGTGACCAGATAACCACTGTATATACAAAGTACCCCCCCACACACACTCTCCCAGTGATTTTGTGACTCCCCCATTTCCTTAAAAATTGGAAAAAACATGTACATACCTGCCTCCAGAAATTAGCACCTGGCATAGGAAAGCCTAGTAGAGTTGCACAGAGGAGGCTATGTAGTCTGGGGGCTGGGCTAGTGAACCATAGAGAAGAGGACACAGGCCCATAAGCCACTCTAACCACTGCATTTATGGTGAAACATGTGCGCCCCCCCCAAAACTCTACAGTACTGCCATATAGGTGGCACCTGCAGCCATAAGGGCTATTGGGGTGGTATACAGGTGGGTATAGGTGTAGGTGGTATAGTAGGTTTTGGGGAGCTCACCATGACCCATAAGAGAGTTGTGGTGAGATGTTTATGTGGCACCCTTTTTGTAAAGTTTCCAGCAGTGCCCCTGTAACGTGCCCCACTACTGTGTTGCCATGTCTGGGTCCATCACTTTGCCGACCCCTCCCATGTCCAATAGGTTTTGTTCTAGGTGTTTTTGACTTGGACAATTTTTGGAATGAGAATGGGATATAAAGATAGGCGACTTAAATGGCTGGACGATCAAACGGCTGGACGTACAAATAGATGATTCTCGAAAAAAACGACAGGCCCAAAATGGACTTAGATGGTTTTTTTATATTATGCTGTACCACATATACAGGAAATCAGTATGGGGTCCTTAGCACGCCACTTACACGTGCCTTTCCTGTGCACTAAGGCCACTTGTGCCTCAGCAGGAAAATGGCCGACTTTCCCATTTTCCTAATTAATGGCAATGCGCTCATTTCACCATTGGCGCACGGCCATTAAAAAGAGTTACCGCATGAGCCCTTACCAACATCTATTTTATAGGCGGTAAGGGCCCACACACTAACCCCATGCTAATCAATCAGTGCGCGACAATGCCTCTTGTGCTAACTGATTAAAACTATCACGCCCACTCTCCATCCACAAACACGCCCCCTTAGACCATATTAAGAAAAATTATTTTAGCGCGCTGTGTACTTGCACAGATGGGCAAATTTACCACGGGACAGCGGCATGTATCCTGTGGTACGCCTTTTTAACGTGCAGTATGAGCGCACTACTACTTTTTAAAAATTCTTTATTCATTTTTTAATCTTACGACAAGTATACAAATAATAAAACATTTAAAATTAAATACATCACTTGAATTTCTTTCTAGTATAACATCAAATAAATAAATGTATTCCCTTCACACCCGCCCTTTCCTTTAGCATTCAATCAAAAATATACAAATATAAATATTCTTTACTATTGATTAAACCTATAGTAAAACTTTAATTCACCCTCCTCCCCCCATTTGCAAATATACTTTCAATAGAAAATGGAGTCTACTCATTACAGTAAGTCATCAATGGCCCCAGATCTTTTAAAATTTATTATAATATACTACTTACTGCGGTTTAGTAAAACAACCCCTATGAATCTAGTAAAAAGTATGCAAATAACATGATAGTTTAGAAGCTTAACTTGGAGCTTAATGAGAAAAATAGAGGAGAGGAACAATCTAATTTCTATTTACATATTTATTTCAAAATTTTATAATATAGTCTGCTATTTACTTATATGCCACTTTATATCCTAAGTGGTTTTTCATTTGGGTACTTTATCATATTTCTCTATTTGTCCCAGTGGGCTTAAACTCTATCCAGTGTACCTGGGGCAATGGTGGGATTAAGTGACTTACCCAGGGTCACAAGGAGCAGTGAGGGATTTGAACCCACAACCTCAGGGTGCTGAGGCTGTAGCTATAACCACTGCACCATGCACTCCCCACCTAAGAGTCAAAGTGGATACCAACTAGCATTCATAATCAAAATAATATAACTACATAAAATAATAATTAAAAAAAACAACCAAAAAAACCCTGTCTAAAATAACGTACCTTCAGAATCGCAAGCTTTGGACCTTCTTCTTTTGTCTTCTTTTTGATCATTTTGAAATCTTTCTTCTTTTTATCATGTTCTTCGTCAATGGTTATTGTAACCTGGCCTGGAGACCTCATCACTGTGGAAATTAAGCAGCAGCGATGAAGTTTAGTGACTTTTCAAAATTCTATCAGATTAATATTTTCTACTATATACGTAGCTCAGATGTTCTGAAATTAATTGTGAATAATTTTTTTTTTTATGGATTGTATCAGATATTGTGAAAGTTAAATAAAAAAAACCCCAAAATAAGTGATTTGGGGATACTTTCAATAAAACCGATGCTGGTGTACTGCAAAGAAACAAAGAGGACTATTTTTTAAAAGGACATCTAAGTCCGATTTGGTTGTTTCCCCTTTAAACATCTATATTCGGAAGCACCAAAACGTCCGTTTTCAAACAGGTGATTCAAATATATATACCGGTATATACTTTTTTGAAAATCACCTACTTGGACGAATTGGCCGCCAGGGCATCTAACTTTATTTGCCATTTTCAACCGCAAAAATGTCCAAGTTAGAAACATCCAAATCAGCACTATTTAGACATGGGAGCGACCACCATTCTAATGGACTGGCCACATGGACATGCCAACACAGCAGCGGGGCATCTCAGAGGGCACTGCTGTGAACTTCACATTTAGGGTGCCAGATATACAGCTCACCACATACGCCTTATAATTTATGGTGGGCCCTCCAAAACTCCACTAAAACCTACTATACCCATCTGTCTACCACCCCAATAGCCCTTAAGGCTGCAGATGGCACCTCTATGGCAGTATGGTAGGGTTTTGGTGGGTTTTGATGGGTTCATACTTAACACCCTAGATGTTGTGGTCAGTTTTCAAGTTTCAAGTTTTATTTAAAATTTGATATACCGCTTTAAATAAATTGTCTAAGCGGTGTACAATATTAAGACTATTAAAATCCAGGCGAAGACATTAGATAACAAGATTTTACTGACTTACAAGATACAAATTGGATTAGGGGGAAGTACAATTTATAATAGGAAAGAAAAAACATAAAAGGTCAGAGTGCCTTATGGGTCTGGCTCCTTCTCTCAATGGTTCACTAGGCAGGTCAGGGACAGCACAGGGGGTGGTATTGGGGGAGGAGCTATCCAATCTACTGATCACGACACCAGACTACAAAACTTTCAGAAAAGAAATAAAAACCCTGCTATTCAAGAAATCCATCAAGACAAACTAACACCGCAGGAAGCATTTCAATCCCCCGAAGTAACCCGCTCAACTCTGTAACTCTTCTGGAAATTTCTAGATAACCTCTTAAGTAATCTGCCTTGAACTGCATAGTAATGGCGGAATAAAAGTCACTAATGTAATGTAAGGTAATGTGAGTGCTGGTAATATTTAGTGCCGGCACCTGCATAACTAAGAGGAAGATTCTCAAAACTCGCCGGTAAATCCAGCGAGTCGATGTAGAGCCCACAGTGGGAGCGACTTTTATTTTATGGGCAATTTTCAGCATAATAGCATGCAAATTCTATGCACACTATTTGGCCAGAGAGTTGCCAGTAAAAGAGGGAGGGGGGAACTGTGTCTAGCAATTCCCTTCTGTCAAAGCTCCTCCCTCCTGTCAAAGCTGATCTCCCTGCCCCAATCAACTGAGCCGCAGGTCTCCCCAAGTCCTGCTGGTTTAGTTGATTAACCGGCAGGGAGAGCAGCAGAAAGAAGAGTCCCCTCTTCCGCCGACAGCCACCCCCCCCACACGCATGACTGCCACTGCCCAGACCCCCCCCCAACACACTGACCAAGATCGGCAGGAGGGATGCCCTCTCTCTCCTGCCATAGCCCCCGCCACCAGGATCCCCCGCTGTCTCCGGCACCACCCCACAATACCCCCCTAACAGCCCTGACAGCCCCCTGACACTCCTGGCAGGACAGGATGCTCATTCCCTCCAGCTGGGGTCCTTAGGGTTACCAGACATCCGGATTTCCCCCGACACGTCCTCCTTTTGAGGCACTTTGTCCAGGTTTTGAAAAGCCTCCTCTAAATCGTGTTGGGAGGATATCCGTGCCTGCAGGCAACGGGGGATGGGGCTGGGACGGGTCTAGGGTGGGATTGGGGCGTAATGGGGCGGGGATGGGTGGAACTGGGGCCCACATTCTGTAACTGGCACCTAATGTTAGGCACCTATTTTGGAGGCGCCCAACTAGATAGGCACCTATCTAAATTGATTAAGAAGCTCGATTAAGTTTTTTAATTAGCATTAACTGAAACTTAGGCGCCTGTCAAGAAAGAGCGATTTTGCAATAAGGCATCTCTAAAAATTTAGGCAGCCTTCAAAAAAATAGGCGCTATGCATGTTAAGGCATGGGCGTGGCTACTTGTTAGGCGCCTTGTTGCAGGATCACTGCTTTTAAGAGTGCTTAAGCACTCATATAGGCGCCAACATACAACACACACATTCAACACAACACACACACACAACATACACACAACACACATACATGCAACACACAACACACATACATGCAACACAACACACAACACACACAGAAAACACACACACAACACACACACGCAACACAACACACACAGAAAACATACAACGCACCACACACCACACCTATTTATTGGGTGCCTCCAAAATAGGTACCACTCAGCGCGATTCATTAAACAGCGCCTATGTCGGCGCCTAACTATTGGGCGCTTCTTATAAAATTTGCCCTTGGGCAGGTCTGTGGGCAGGTCTAGGGGGGTCCGGATTTTACTATAGTAAAATCCGGCAACCCTTACTTGTCCTGCCACCCCCATACCTTTCCAATGACAAGTCAGCTGGAAGGATGCTTATGCTCTCTGGCCGGCAGGCCTTCCCCTTCCCAGAGTATTCTGGGATGCACTGGGCAGGGGCCTAAAGCTCTGACTGGCCCAGGCACCTAAGGCCCCTCCCACTGGATGAAAGCCTAGAAAGGAATGTCAGATAAAAGAGAGAATAGGCAAGAAGAGAACTAAAAGGTAACTAATTGTGAGCCATTTCAGATCAATGTGCAATAAGAGTACATATGTCTAACGGCAAAAGAAATCCTAGCACTGTGATGACATTGCACACCATTACATCTTAATCCTTTATGGCACCGTTGGGAATTGAGTTTGAATTAGTTCTCGGTGATTGAAGTGTTATCATGAAATCAGGTGCAGATGAATAAATAGACTTTGAGACCGATTAGACTCACTTTGTTAAAGAAAATGACTTCTGGGAATGTGACTGAATAGAAATCCATGCTATGCATGAGAATTTAATTTGCAAACCGAAATGTCATGCCTGCTTTGCAGCATACTGTAAGTGTAGTAAGCACTGTTCCCTCGAAACTGAGCAGGAGTCCTCCAACAGCATTGCTGCCAGTGTGTGTGTGTGTGGTGTTTCAATAGGGTGCTTTCATTCACTACGGACAGGCAGATTCCCTGGAGTCCTGCACAGCTTGCCTGTCCTTTACTTTAAAAAAATATATATATATTCTTATGATTATTAAGGTATTTCCATTCAGGGAACCCCGCCTGAATGGCATGCTTCAGCTGCAACCATCTAAAGTTTTCTGAGATTTTGAGACCAAATTTATTTTGCAACTGTGAAAACTCCATTAGCAATAACTCCAGTACCATTAGCAATAACATCATCCAATATTCGTATTCCTGCTATCATCCATTGCTTCCAGACTAGTCTCTCCCCGCCAATTTGTATCTTGGAGTTTACCCATAAAGACTGTTTTGTAGATTTATAAATTGGAATAGTTGTTAGGTTGCTTACATAAAAAAAACCCAACAAATTATTGTACGGAATGATTATAATTAATTAATTAATAATTTATTTCTCTCCTTTTGTCTATTGATGTATAAGGGGGGAGGGAGGGATGAATTTATGCTTTATAAAATTATATGATTATATTGGAAGAAGGGTGGGAGGGAAAAGTTACAGTATGATTTCATTGAATGTATGATTAATAAGTAATATTGCAGTGTATATGACTGTATAATGAATTACTTGTTGAAAGTTTAAAAATGAATAAAGAAATATATATATTAAAAAAAATATATATATATATTCTTTATTCATTTTTAAAACTTACAATAAGTGCAACAGCATATAACATCAATTTATATTTAAATATATCACTTAATATCCTATTAAAATGTAATTCAGATCCCATAACCCTCCCTTCCCCATATACAATGACTTTCATCAAACATAAGAAGACATATAATAACCCTTCCCTCTCCACATTATTTGCACTTATAAGAAAACCAAAATAACCCCCACCCTTCTCCCCCCACCTTGGATGTGCATATTTAATGGGAAAAAATGATATTCATTCATTACAATATTTTGTTAATGGTTCCCAAATATCCTGAAACTGCCTGTCCTTTACTTTTGAAAATATGATAGTGAAACAGCACTCCCTACTGGCAGAACTGTAGACGGAGGACACCCACTCAGCATAGAAGGAACAGTGGCAGTGAGAGGAGGAATTCAGAAAGTTCAAGAGCTTTTAAAATGTCAGTACAGTACTCCCCCGAAATTCGAATTTTGAAAAACCGCAAATGCAGTTTTTCACCTGTCAAAAGGCAGGGGACGCAGGAGAGGGCAGCTGGAACGCCGGCGGGTGAAGAAAATCACTCGCGGTCTGCTCCGACCGCCTCTTCCTGTAGTAAAGTCGGGCTACACCAATCAGGAGCCGCTTTGACACGCAGCTCCTGATTGGTGTAGCCCGACTTTACTACAGGAAGAGGCGGTCGGAGCAGACCGCGAATGAGCGAGTACGTGATTCGTGAACCGCGAATTCGCGGGGAACACTGTATTTGAAAATAGTAGCATCTATGTTTTTTTCCTGCTATCCTCTTTGAAGTGCTGTATTACATTACATTAGGGATTTCTATTCCGCCATTATCTTGCGGTTCAAGGCGGCTTACAAAAGATTTATAAATGGGGGTTACATTGGGAGAACGATTGATTTACTAGAGTGGTAAAGGGTGTATGAACAATATAGACAGCTCTCACGCCTTGGAAGGTTGGGGGATGGGCATTTGCCAAGGGTAAATGGGCTCTGTAGCAGAAAGCAGCATCTATGGTGGCATTTCTCTCGCATGTCCTATGTATCTTTTTCAAACCTGAACAAAATGTTGTGGGTTTGTTTGCTTAATATCTTGTGAATATATCCTTTTGCAATACTTGCTTTTCAACTTTTTTTTTTTTTTTTTTTTTTCAAAATATTTACCCTTCTCTCTCTCTCCCCCCGGGTTCAATTTCATTTTGGTTATCAATCCCTATATGAGAAAAATATGAGGGGCGGCCGCTGAAAAGTTCTCGGCCCAACCAACAAAGTTGAGGCAGTCTCCATCGAGGGCTATACACTTAGTCCAGCGATTTTCTACTTTTATTCATTCTGTTGGAAAAATACAGGACGGAAAAAGTGGAAAATCGCTGGACTAAGTATATAGCCCTCGATGGAGACTTCCCCAACTCTGTTGGTTGGGCTGAGAACTTTCCAGCTGCTCCTCGTACAAGTTATCTTATCGTTCATCTTATGTAACATTATAACAAGAATCTACTTACCATTATCATAGCTTTCCACCTGTGATTCGCTAGGTTTTGCCTGTTAGAATCATAAAAGAAAATTTTGCTTAGTGGAGGGGAGTCTGATGAAGCCAACCAGTGGCCTGGGACACATGACTGTTCTTCTGACTCTGTCTTACTTAAGCAACAGATTGTGAATTCTTTTCTTACTTTTCTGCTTATTTTTCCTACATAGTAACATAGTAGATGATCTAATCTAATCTAATCTAATCCTTAGGTTTGTATACTGCATCATCTCCACGTTCGTAGAGCTCGGCGCGGTTTACAGTAGAAGAAATAGGAAGGAAATACAACAGAGGGTTAGAGGTAGAAGTGTGAAGAAAATTTAGAGGACTTGGGATGCCAAGATAAAAGAGTTTCCTTGATGGCAGATAAAGACCCGAATGGCCCATCTAGTCTGCCCAACCTAATTCAATCTAAAAATTTGTTGCTGTTGGGGGGGGGGGGGGTCTTTTTCTTCTCCTTAGCTATTTCTGGGCAAGAATTCAAAGCTCTGCCCGGTACTGTTCCTAGGTTCCAACTACTGAAGTCTCTGTCAAAGCTCACTCCAGCCCATCTACACCAGTGATCTCAAACTCACGGCCCGGGGGGGGGGGGGGGCACATGCGGCCCACCAGGTACTATTTTGAGGCCCTCGGTATGTCTATCATAATCACAAAAGTAAAATAAAACCGCTATAAATGACAATGTTATTATTAAGACTTAGCCAAAAGGAAAGCTGCTAAGGAAAGTCAGACCCTATTTTCACCAAAAACACTTCGCAGTCCTAGTACAATCCATCATCCTCTCCAGATTGGATTATTGCAATTCTATCTACCTCAGCCTAACCAAGAAAAGCCTCCACAGACTTCAGCGGATTCAGAACGCCGCAGCTAAGCTTGTTTTTGCGAAAAGCAAATTTGATCACGTCTCACCACTCCTGTCTAAGCTCCATTGGCTCCCAGTAATCCCCAGGATCCACTTCAAATGTGCGTGTCTGGCCTACAAGATCCTTCATGGCATCCTTCCTGCCGTTATCCCTCTATCCTGGAACTCCCCAACCCCTACTTCCTCCAGATCCTCCCAAATTTTTAAACTATCCTTCCCTTCCATAAAAGGTATTTCCCATGTAGGCAAACTTGGGTCATCCCTCCCCTTTAGAATCACTGAGATCTGGAATAACCTCACCTCCCCTCTCTGAACCTCAAGCTCCCTCCAACTCTTCCGCAAACACCTAAAAACCTGGCTATTCTCAAAACTGTAACACTTCCCCCCTCTTAGGCCTCTCACCTTCCCCCTTTACACCTAACTCTTTAATCTCTCCACTGTAGTTCCTCTCTCATCTTTCTTCCTGTAAACCGTGCCGAGCTCCGCATTCGTGGAGATGGTGCGGTATATAAACCCAAGGTTTAGTTTAGTTTAGTTTATAAAGAGTTTTACCTCATGCAAAATTGTCATTTCTTTAATATGACATTAACTATTTTTTCTGAGGCCCTCCAAAATGTGGCCCTGCAAAGGGTTTGAGTTTGAGTCCACTGACCTACACCCTCCCAGCCATTGAAGCCCTCCCCTGCCCATCCTCCACCAAACGGCCATATACAGACCGTGCAAGTCTGCCCAGTACTGGCCTTAGTTGTTCAGTATTTACTATTATTTTCAATCTATCTAAAACAGATATTGTAAACTCTTACGTCAGTGATTCCGAATGGCGGTATATTCAATTTTGAATAAACTGCAAACTGAAAATCCTGTTTCTAAAAGGATCCAGGACTAGCGTGTGTCAATTTTAGGGGCAGTTTTGTATTTTTTCAAACTTTACAAACTACTAGTGACCAAAATATGCATTGTTGCATGCTGAATGTAAATCTAGCTTCCGAAACTACATAAAGAGAGTCTTAACTACATCTAATCGAAGCTGAAATTATGTAATATATATTTGAATGTACAAATAGCCTGAACTACATCTGTAGCCGCATAATTGTCTTTACAATGTTATGCATGCAGTTAATTTTATGCTATTTAACAAAATCCAGCAATGAGGTCATACCTCCTTTGCTTCTGTTTCGGCTCATGAGCTCCCTGCTGACCATATGACCCCTAATAGAGGGCTTCTTTTACAAAGCCTTGTGGCAAATACTCCAAAGTCCACTAATTCCCTATGGACATCGGAGCGATTACCACAGCAGCAGCCATTAGCATAGCTGTATAAAAGGGGGGTGGGGTGGAATAACTTTAAGTTTATTAGGATTTTATATACCGCCTATCAAGGTTATCTAAGCGGTTTTACAATCAGGTACTCAAGCATTTTCCCTCTCTGTCCCGGTGGGCTCACAACCTGGGGCTATGGAGGATTAAGTGACTTGCCCAGGGTCACAAGGAGCAGTGCGGGATTTGAACCCAGAGCCCCCAGGGTGCTGAGGCTGTAGCTTCAACCACCGCGCCACACACGTTCTCTCCTGTCCTGATAGTACACATGACCAGTAACCTCGGTCGTAATTTTTACACACCCTAATCCAGTACAATAGCAGGCATGCTCGGGATTTCTACCTTAGCCGCTGTATACTTGAGAATCGAGCAGCGTGTATCATCAATTTGGAACGGCATCTAACATATGGATATTGTTGGAATTCAACTAAATTGTGTTAGAAGACACACAAAAAATCAAGGAGCATATCCAAATCAAGGGAAATAGTACAGAAAATAATTGGGAACAGATATAAGACCATCATATTTATTACCAGATGGTCTATTTTGTTTATTTTTGACATTGTGTTCGGTCTTTAAAACACTGTTGCATCCTTTCAGACGTCATTCCACATCTCAAGCCCAAAGCAGTCACAACCTGAGAGTATTCTGCCCTTTTGTCAGGATCTTAACAACATCCACGAAAACAGTTGAAATCACACCACCAGTGTGTGTACCTAGCTATGACTTCATCGTAAGGGTAGTAGGTGCCCCCTTGCTCCTTCCTGACTCCCACTCCACACTCGTGCTCTCCCCCCCCATACCTCTAAATCTTAACCAGTGTGAGTGGCTTCTTCAGCATGCTCCTGGCCCCATGACCTGGAAATGATTCAGAGGCTGGCGTGAGTAACAGGAAGGAGAAGTTGCTCACACTAGCAAAGATCTACAGAGGAATGTGGGGGGTTTCTGGCAGGAGGGATTAGGCACCTTCCTGCCGGTTTCGTTCAGGGAGGTGGGGGATGAGTGTTCCGGCAGGAGGGATTGGGCACCCTCCTTCTGGCGATCTTTGGAGGGCGGGGGAGTGTTCCATTAGGAGGGATTGGGCATCCCTTTTGCCGTGTTTGTTCAGGGGGGGGTTCTGGGCAGTAGGGATTGGGCATCCCACCTGCCATGCTCATTTGGGGGGGGGGAGTTCCCAGGCAGGAGGTATTGGGCATCCCTTCTGCTGTGTTAAGGAGGGAGGGAGGGTGACTGGCGGCCAGAGCCGCGGCCGCTAAACTTATCATGGCAGGGAGAGCACTTGCCGCATTAAGTGGCTACGTCTACTTACAATGTAGGCCAGTATTTTGCTGTTGAATGCCCGCCTAGGTTGAATGCCCACCTAGGTTCTCCTATGGCTACTTCCAGGACAAACCACGCCTACAGCTAGCCTTAGGCAAACTTAGGCGAGCATGCGGGCCTCCCTAGGCTCCCAGAGGCGCCGCCAATGCTTTTTTTTTAACAAACGTGCATCCAGATTGGCTGGTTAGACAGCGGTAGGCTGCCTAGCATTGCCTACAATCGGAATGCCGTTTGCAGAATCCGGGCCTAAGTGTATAGCCCTCGATGGAGACTGGCCCAAATTTTTGGGTTGGGCTGAGAACTTTTCAGCGGTCCCTCATATTCTTGGTTTTATTTACCATCTCTTTTCTTAGCTGGTAGGTGTGTAGAGGAGTGGAACTTGAGCACCGTAAGAACAGAATTCCACAAGTTCACACATAGATTATAAAATTTGCTAATCTACATGAACAATCGAAGTGTAGATATTTACACCAAATCACGAGTTGGTGCGCACGTCTGCATTTGCAAGGTAGGTGTAATTTCTGTTGTTTTTGGGCCAATATAAAGACATAGGTTTATGGGTCATTATAGAATGGTATCTTAGTAGGCACCTATTTGCCCTCCTAAATCAGGCGTCCTGCTATATAAAATTAGCCCCCACATGGCTAAAGTAGCATTTATTGTTTATTAGGCTTTGATATATCACTGCTTCTGGCGGGTGGGTCTGAGCAATTTACCTTTAATTTATAGGAAAAGGAATGCTACTTTGCAAATTGAAAGCCCATGGGCATTCAACAGCAATCATATTTTTAAAAAGGGGTTGTCAGCTGATCAGGTTGAAGTCTGGATTCCAAAGGCTAAAATTTTTAATAAAAATTTAAATTTTGGGAACAATTGTTAAATAAGACCAATACACAAGTAAATGGCGCAATCAGAGATAAGGAAAACCAAGCAAAAGTACAGGTAAATAATCCCAATCATCTTTGGTGGCAAGAGCTTGATCAATGAGAATTTTCCGGCATTATCTCAGTCATGCTCATCTTACAAGCACTGGACAGAAGCTGTCTTTGGCCCAATGCAACTATGAAGACGCATGCTTGCAGCAAATCTGGGAGACTGAGATTTTACCAGATGAACATTGCCCTCCATGGCAACGATTAAAATATGCAAATCACAAAACAAGCAGATGCGGTTGTGATCACTGTGAGTACCTTCTGCACTTTCTCCATGGAAGTGTAGTACTTGGACCACCAGTCGATAACGTTCTCTGCTGACTCATCGGCAATAGTCCTCTTTCTTCTCTTAGTGGACCGTCGAGTAGATCTCCTTCCCAGGGATTTCTACAAGAATAAAACAAAAATACCTTACTATACAACACTCTGAGAATTAAAAAAAATAGTTTACCAGATCAGACCCTCAATCTCCATTCCAGAAATGTGAGTCATAACATAACAGATGACCGTGCTATTTCTTGCCTTTGCAGCCTTTAACAGAGGGAAATACAAACAGAGCATGTGATTTTCTACTATTCTTATGGGATCAAGTTTCAAGTTTATTAGGATTTTATATACCGCCTATCAAGGTTATCTAAGCGGTTTTTACAATCAGGTACTCAAGCATTTTCCCCTGTCTGCTAAAATCTGTCTGCTAAATAAAGTGGGGCTGGGCCATCGATGACTTTGTAGCATATGCATCCCAGTTTAAAGATAATGCGTGCCTCCACGGGGAGCCGGTGCAACTCACGGTAGAAAGAGGTTATCTGATCATATTTCTTTAGACCAGGGGTAGGCAATTCCGGTCCTCAAGAGCCGGAGCCATGTCAGGTTTTCAGGATATCCACAATAAATATGGATGAGATGGATTTGCATGCACTGCCTCCTTGAGATGCAAATCTATCTCATGCATATTTATTGTGGAGAGCCTGAAAATCTGACCTGGCTCCGGCTCTCGAGGACCGGAATTGCCTACCCCTGCTTTTGACCATAAATCAATCGTACCGCAGTATTCTGGATCAATCACAATCTGGATCATTTGTAATGTTTTGCTTAGTCATAGTTAAATAAGCAATATTACAATAGTCCAGAAGACTCAGTACTAATGATTGGAGCATAAGCCAACTCAGTTATAAAGGGAAACTGGAAAAGGGAAAAGGTGCCAAGGTGTGGAAGGAGAAAGTCGTGCTTTTGCTTGGATTATTGTTGCAAACCAGTGGCGTTATAAGGGTGAGCGGCGCCCCTACCTCATGCTCTTACCTGCAACCTTCTTCCCTTTACCCATACCTTTTAAACTTTTCCGGCATGAGCATCATACCCACGTCGGTGTCGGCTCGCCCTCCGATGTCACTTCCTAGTCGTGGGTCCCGGAAGTGACATCAGAGAGAGCGCCAGTGTCAACACAGGCAGCAACCTCGCGCTGGGGAAGTAAAAAAGGTGCGGGGGAAGGGTAAGGGGCGTGCACGCGTGGCAAGGAGAGGAGCGGGGGGGGGGGGCAGAGAGGAGGCAGGGTGCCGGGCCCTTAGCAAGATGGCACTCCCATCCCCCTGCCCCTCCTCACTACACCACTGGTGCAAACCCTTCTAGCATAATGTTTGACTATTTTTATCTGCTGAAGTTGGTGAATAACTTGCATCTGGAACATACTTGGAATTCCAAATTGAGTGAATTGAGCTTTTACAGTACAAAATCATTTAATAGAGTCTTTAATAGGGGAATTCATCAAGAGGTGCTAACCGATTTAGGGCTAGATTCAGTAAGCAAACTGATTGTGTACTGATGGTTTGCGACCCCTTTGCGACCCGATTTTCCTCCGACCCGATTCACTAACCTCAGTGCCGATCAGATTCCGATCCGTGCATGCAAATGAGGGGAAACGGCATGCAAAGTAGGCAGGGACGCGATTCACTAAACAAAAATCTTGAACACCGACTGGGCTGGCTGATCAACAAGAAGCGACCGCTGGGGATCAGTCGTTCACCTCCTTTCCGTCTGTCCTGCCAGCCCCGCAGCCCTGAAATAAACCCGCTCTCTGCCTCTGCTCTCTGCTGCGACCTACTCTATGCCTCCTTGACTCTCTCTCTGTCTCCCCTGGCTCTCCTACTCTCTGTCTCTCCGACTCTGGAGTTACGAGTTGCGGCACAGCGCAGCCCTGCTTCTGCCCCGGCCTTCTCCCGCAGTGCGAGCCCGTGGTTTTAACCTGCGGGTTTAATGCGTGTTAAAACCAGGAGCTCGCTATAAAAAGTTAAAAGTAGGATGATCCTTGCCCAGGATTAGAACAGCACCGGAGGCAAGAAGGGGAAGGAAGGCAGGACTTCGGAGGAGAGTCGGAACGAGTAAAAACAAAAAAAAACTGGACAGCAAACGCATGCGCAGACCATCTACAGGCAAAGTAGATGGTCTGCGCATGCGTCAGGATTGCTAACCAGCGATCCGTGTCATTGGATGGGGGTGTGCCTCCGATCACCCCCATTTGCATGAAGGTGGTTGGTGAATCGGTCATAGAAACATAGAAACATAGAAACATAGAAATAGACGGCAGATAAGGGCCACGGCCCATCAAGTCTGCCCACTCCAATGACCCTCCCTATCTATCTTTGCGGATAGATCCCACATGTTTGTCCCATTTGGCCTTAAAATCTTGCACGCTTCTGGCCTCAATAACCTGAAGTGGAAGACTATTCCAGCGATCAACCACCCTTTCTGTGAAGAAGAACTTCCTAGTGTCACCGTGCAGTTTCCCGCCCCTGATTTTCCACTGATGTCCCCTTGTTGCCGCGGGACCCTTGAAAAAGAAGATATCCTCTTCTACTTCGATGCGACCCGTGAGGTACTTGAATGTCTCGATCATATCTCCCCTCTCTCTACGTTCCTCGAGTGAGTAGAGCTGCAACTTCCCTAACCGCTCCTCGTACGGGAGCTCCTTGAGTCCCGAGACCATCCTGGTGGCCATTCTCTGGACCGATTCCAGTCTCAGTACATCCTTGCGGTAATGTGGATTCCAAAATTGTACACAGTACTCCAGGTGCGGTCTCACCATGGATCTATACAGTGGCATAATGACTTCCGGTTTACGGCTGACGAAACTCCTGCGTATGCAACCTATGATTTGCCTTGCTTTGGATGAAGCTTGCTCAACTTGATTTGCAGACTTCATGTCTTCCCTGACAATCACTCCTAAGTCTCTTTCTGCTTCAGTTTTTGTCAAGATCTCGCCATTTAGGGTGTAAAGTTTGCGTGGATTTCGGCTTCCCAGGTGCATGACTTTGCATTTTTTGGCATTGAAACTGAGCTGCCAGGACCTAGACCAGTGCTCCAGTAGAAGTAGGTCATGCATCATGTCATCTGCCATTGAATTATTGTCTGTTGTGCTCTTGTTCACTACATTGCTTAGCTTGGCATCATCGGCGAATAAAGTTATTCTTCCTCGGAGCCCTTCTGTCAAGTCTCCTATGTAGATGTTGAACAAGATCGGGCCCAGGACGGAGCCCTGTGGCACTCCACTTATCACCTCTGACATTTCGGAGGGGGTGCCATTCACCACTACCCTCTGAAGCCTACCTCCAAGCCAGTTCCCAACCCAATTTGTCAATGTGTCGCCCAGACCTAAAGAACTCATCTTGCTTAGCAACCTGCGGTGTGGTACGCTATCAAATGCTTTGCTGAAATCTAGGTAGACAATGTCCAGGGACTCACCAGCATCCAGCTTCCTCGTTACCCAGTCAAAGAAGCTGATCAGGTTGGATTGGCAGGATCTCCCCTTAGTAAATCCATGCTGGCGGGGATCCCTTAGTTTCTCCTCGTCCATGATTCTATCCAATTGGTGTTTGATTAGGGTTTCCATTAGTTTGCTCACTATCGATGTGAGACTCACTGGTCTGTAATTTGCCATCTCCATCTTGGAGCCTTTCTTGTGGAGTGGGATGACGTTAGCTGTCTTCCAGTCCATCGGGACGTTACCTGTACTAAGGGAGAGATTGAAGAGCGCGGATAGCGGTTCCGCTAGGACATCACCCAACTCCCTGAGCACCCTAGGGTGTAGGTTGTCAGGCCCCATGGCCTTGTTGACCTTGATTTTTGACAGCTCGCAATAGACGCTGCTGGGTGTAAACTTGAAATTACTAAACGGGTCAACTGATTTAACCCTTGTCTGTGGCTGAGGGCCGATTCCCGGCGCCTCGCGGGTGAAGACTGAGCAGAAGTATGTATTTAACAGTTGGGCTTTTTCCGAGTCCGTTTCTACATAGTCTCCGTCTGGTTTTCTTAGACGTACTATCCCTCCCGAGTTCTTATTTCTGTCACTGATATACCTGAAGAAAGATTTATCTCCTTTCTGGATGTTCTTTGCTAGAGACTCCTCCATGCGGAATTTGGCCTCCCTAACTGCTGCTTTGACGGCCCTTGACTTGGCCAGATATTTTACTCTAGAGTCCTGTGTCCCTGATTGTTTGTAGGAGATGAATGCTTTTTTCTTCTCTTTGATGATGTCCGAGATCTCCGTAGAGAACCACTGTGGCTTGTTGTTCCTACTCCGTTTGCTTACTGATTTAACATAGCGGTTTGTTGCTTCCTGTATGGTGGCTTTCAGAGTTGACCACATTTCTTCCACGCTGTCGGTGTCTGCTTGGCTTTGTAGCGCCTGGTGAACGAAGTCTCCCATGTCTTGGAATTTTGTGTCTTTGAATTTGAGAACCTTGGTCATTGATGTAGATTTCGTGAAACCTTTCCTGATATTGAACCATATCATATTGTGGTCACTGGAGGCCAAAGTTTCACCCACCGAGACCTCTGTGATACTTTCCCCATTGGTAAGTACTAGGTCCAGTATTGCCTGATCCCTTGTTGGTTCAGATACCAGTTGCCTGAGTCTTGCTCCATTCAAAGAGTTTAATAGCTTTCTGCTGTTGCCGGAAGAAGAGGAAAGTGTGACCCAATCCACATCAGGCATGTTGAAGTCACCTACCAATACTGTGTCACCTCGTAAGGTGATATTCTCTATATCTCCGATTAATTCCTTATCTAGGTCATCTTGATGTCTTGGGGGTCTGTATACTACGCCAAGATACAGGCATTTGTCCTTCCCTCTGGCCAAATTTACCCAAAGGGATTCCCCAGTGTACTGTACATCCGTGATTCTGGTGACCTTAATGTCATCTTTAGTATATAATGCTACACCTCCTCCCATTTTACCCTCCCTGTCCCGGCGAAGCAAGTTGTAACCTGGTATGACCATGTCCCACCCGTGGGAGTCTGTGAGCCAGGTCTCAGATATCGCCACTACATCCAGGTCAGCATTCCTCATTTCTGTTTCTAAGTCTAGGATCTTATTTCCCAGACTGTGGGCGTTGACGTACATAGCCCTCCACGTTGTGTATTTGTTGTATCTCAGTGGGGACGATCCCTCTTTATCAACTAGGACCCCATTAGCATTATTCGCATGTCTCTTACACTCCCTAACATTATTTGCCTGTCTCTTACACTTCATAGACCCAGAGCTAAAGCTTGAACCTGTCTCGGACTCCCCATGACTATAGTGTGCTCCTATCTCAGACTCGGTAATGTGTGTACTCTGTGGGGCTATTCCCGTTTGGGCTACTCGAGCTCCTTTAGTGCGATTTGCAACGTGTGCACTCTCTCTGGACCCAGAATTATAATGTGTACCCCGTCTAGACCCAGAATCGCTATGTATCCTCCCCCTAGACCCAAAATTGTAATGTGTCCCAGAAATATAGTATTTACTTAGCTCAGTCTCAAAAGAGTATTGGTAGCTTAGCTCGTCATGTGGGTTGTTTGTGCCCGTACCCTCCCCCAACTTACCTAGTTTAAAGCCCTGTGTAGTAGGTGGGCTAGACGGTGTCCAAGGACGTTCTTCCCCCTCCTGGTCAGGTGTAACCCGTCTGGTCCCAGAAGTCCTTGCAGTGCCTCTCCGTGGTGTAGGAACCCAAAGTTCATCTCCTTGCACCATCCCTGCAGCCAGTCGTTCGCCCTCCGGACTCGATCCTCCCTGGCACTGCCCTTGCCCCTCACTGGGAGGATCGAGGAGAAGACCACCTGCGCATCCATCCTCCTCAGCTTCTCTCCCAGGGCTCTGAAGTCCTCAGGTATGCTCCCCGGGGTGCACCTGGCAGTGTCGTTGGTTCCGACGTGGATGAGGATCATAGGGAAGTGATCCTGAGGTTTGATGAGTCTGTCCAGGTTATCGGTTACATCCCGGATCCTGGCCCCTGGCAAACAGCAGACCTCTCTTGATTGCAGATCGGGTCTACAAATTGGTCCCTCGGTGCCCCTTAGCAGCGAATCCCCGATGACCACAACTCTGCGCTTTCTAGGGGCGGGCTGATCTGTTGACTCTGGAACCGGAACCGTCTGCTCAACCACTTCTTGTACCTCGTTGTCAGGATCCTCCTGTAGCAGCTGGTATCTGTTCTTAAGGGGGATGTGTGGTGTCGATGTAGAGCTGCCCTGTATGTGAGAGAGAGAAACAGAATAAGGTTTTCTGCGTTTTCCTGTGGAGGAAGTCACCAGCTGCCAGGAATCACCGTCTCCAGTGACTTCCTGAATTCCGACGGTTGGATTCAAGCCTGAAGTTCTGGAAGCTTTGGGAGTCTCAAGGATGGTCTTGTCAGGCTCTCGTTCGGTGATCTGAGACAGCTCCTGGATTATTCCGTCGATGAAGGTCTCGTCATCACGGATGCTCCTTAAGCGTTGAATCTCCTCTCTCAGGCTCCTCAGCTCTAGCAGAAGGCTTTCATCTGGCTGTTCAATTGGGTCTGTCTGAGTGAAGACTGAAGACATCTTTGAGGGGATGGCCTCGGTCTGTACAGAGACCTCTGCCCTCTGTCCAGGTTCCCCCTCTGTCTGTACGAAGACCGTAGCCATCCCCTGGGTACTTTCGGCGACTGAGCTGCCTGTCTTGACTGAAGCCTTGCTGCCTCTAGTTCTGCCTGCCATATATAAAGGATTTTTATTATTATTATAAATTTATTTATTAATTTTTTTTTTTTTTTTTTTTTTTTTTTTAGATTTTTGTCAGAATGGGGACTGTTAGGAGTTGGTCAGAATGTGTTGAGGTTGTTTGTTCTTGGTCAGAGGGATATAGTAGAATGTTAATTGACAGTTAAGGTTACCTGTTGTGAGCTAGAGAGGACAGACCGATTCAGATATTATTAAATATTAGAGGATAGATGATAGTGTGTCTGCCTGTTAGAATAGTGTGGTTGGTGTGGTCCGCCTATTAAGTGTGCTTGTTGGTTAGGTAGGAATAGAGAGTTGAAAGTTGTAAGACCTGGAAGAGGGAAAGATTGAAGAAAGGTTGAAGTTGATTGGTACTTTAGCTAGTTGTAGGATTATAGAGACCAGCTGAAATTGATAGCCCTTCCTTGATGCCCTTCTTGAGGCCCTTCGCAAAGGCGCTCGCTTCGCTGCGCGCCGAACGGCCGCGAGCCGTTGGCTCGAGCCCTTATATGGGGTGGATCTGCAGTGACGTCGGGGGGTGGGCGGAGTTACCACCGCGTCCCGTCCGCCTCCTCCTCCGTCGATTTCAGCGCTCCTCTCCCCTGCTTAGCCTCCTCGGTCTCCCGCAAGCACCTCCGCCGCCTTTCCTCCCCTCTCTCTGCCTTCTCCGCCTCTCCGCAAGCTCTCCGCTCCCTTTCTCCTCCCCCTCCGCCTCTCCGTGTGCTCTCCGCCCCTTCCTCCGCCTCTTGGCAAGCACTCTGCTTCTCTCCCCGCTGCTAAGTGCCTCCTTCCTCTCTCTCTAGTTCAGCCTGCCTGCCCGCTCTCACTCCCTGCAAGCACTCTCACGCTGCTACCATGTGCTTGCCTTGCCTGGCTGGCCTGCCTCCAATCGCCCACGGATCGGACACATAGTAACATAGTAGATGACGGCAGATAAAGACCCGAATGGTCCATCCAGTCTGCCCAACCTGATTCAATTTAAATTTTTTTTTTTTTTTCTTCTTAGCTATTTCTGGGCAAGAATCCAAAGCTTTATCCGGTACGTACTGTGCTTGGGTTCCAACTGCCGAAATCTCTGTTAAGACTTACTCCAGCCCATCTACACCCTCCCAGCCATTGAAGCCCTCCCCTGCCCATCCTCCACCAAACGGCCATACACAGACCTCTGCCCAGTACTGGCCTTAGTTCAATATTTAATATTATTTTCTGATTCTAAATCTTCTGTGTTCAACCCATGCTTCTTTGAACTCAGTCACAGTTTTACTCTCCACCACCTCTCTCGGGAGCGCATTCCAGGCATCCACTACCCTCTCCGTAAAGTAGAATTGCCGGCCGGTGTGCTGAATGCTCTGTGCTGCTCCGACAGATCTAGCCCTTAGTGCACGCTAAACGCTAAGATGCCCACAGGAATATAATGGGTGTCTTAGCTTTTTAGCGTACGCTAATGATTAAGAGGAGTTAAGGTGATTAGCACACACTTTAAGCATCCCTTAATGAATTATCTCCTTACTCTTATATCCTGTGTTTCATGACATGAACAAACGTTACCATATTGCATCTGTCATTTGCATCGTGTGTTTGAATGCAGCAGATTTTTGTAATTTATTTCCAGCACGAGCGATGCTAAGCATTCACCATGGGATCCTGTTCATCTCAGCCTGCAGTTTTAATTTACTTGAATGCGCGGATAAAATTCTTCATATCAGATGGCGGAAATACAGATTTCTACACCTCATCATTTCTTTAACTGTTAAGGAACCACTGCAAACCACAGACAGGGCAGCAGCGGCTCTGCCAGTCATCTGTCCCAGAAGAGGAAGTTGATGTCAGAAGGACAGGGGCAATAATTGTGGCTCCACAACTGTTCGATGGGCCTCCTTAAACTAAACTACACTAAACTAAAGCTTAACTTTGAATACCGAGTCATCATTCTGAGAAAGCTCGACTCGGTTTACAGCAATTAAATAAACAGGGAATGATTTACAAATGATAAATAGAAGATAATAACAAAATTTCAAAAGAATTCATTTTCAAAATGTTTGGCAAATTAGTTTTTAAAGATTTACGGAAAAATTGAAACGAACTTTAACTCCTTAAAAAAAAAAGGGGGAGATCATTTCAGAGTTGAGAGAGTTTAAAGACCAAAGATTGACTGAAGATCTTGACTCCTTTAATGCCTTTATTAGAAGGAAGGGAGAGTTTAAATTGTTGGATACCTCTTGCAAAGGAGAATCGGTAAACATTCCAAAATAAAGGAATAAGAGGATTAAAGATACCATGTAAAAATACAAGCGCATTTAAATTGAATTCTAAAATAAACCGGGAGCCAATGAAGACTCTGAAGCAAAGGGGTCACATGGTCAAATTTACATATTCCAAAGATCAGCTTCGTAGCAGTATTCTGAATTACTGCTTGAAGTGTGGGTGGGTGGGTGGGTGGGCGTCACAAATTTTCAAAAAATGCAAAACAAGCATAATGGAGCAGCTGATACTCACTCAGTTGTGACTTTCTTTTCTTTTCACCAATGCAAAGATTATAAATACTTTTTACAAGATTTAAAAAAAACAAAAAACAACCCTCTGTTTGTGTGATAAAGGCTGAGATGAAACTCATCTACTTTCCTCTCTACACTTAGGGGAAATGATCTTCTGAAAAAGATGTCATTGATACTAATGAAGTAGAAACCTCTCACGCCATACAGAATGTGAAATGTCAATTAACAACCGTTGGGTCTTTATACGTGTACTTTAATTTTGTGGTATATTGGCTACTGCACAACCGAAATCTGAAGACACCCATGACTCTCACAAGCTAAATTAAGAAAAGCATATGCTCAGCCAGAAGAGCAGTTAACTACGGCTCTTATTGACAGCGTCACGCAGCTTACAAAGGCTGCCACAAAATGGCAATGAGCTCATTAGCATGATTTTGAATGATAATGTACTCAGTTGCACTTTAGAGCAGGGCTTAGATTAAACCATGGTAGTGTTTTTCAGGCATGTCATTGCTATTTTAATATGCATTAAAGCTTGGACTGCAGTCATGTCAATTTACTTGACGAGAATCTGGTTAAGGACCTGTTTAAAATAAATATTTCTTTTAAAAACCTTTTACGAGATGCTGTGTTAAACTTTTTTTTCAGAATGTTTCCTATATGATGAAGGTTAAGAGAGAAAATTTCTCGGCAACACATTCTGTTTCTAATCTAGGCACTAAAGCTCAGATTCTAAAAATGGCGCCTGAAGTTATCAGCGCCTACATTAGCACGCCGAGCCGATCTAGATGGATAACTTTACAAAACCGCAGAAGAGGTTTTTAACGCCGGCCGGTGCGCTGAATACTCTGTGCTGCTCCGACGGTCATAGAGATCCTATGAGCATCAGAGCAGGCAGAGCATCCAGCGTGCCGGCCGGCGCTAAAAACCTCTTGCACGGTTTTGTGGAAGAGAAGGGGTTAATTGTTTAATTAGGCTTGATATGTGCTGTTAATTGAAAAGCATCATTAAAAAGCAATTAAAAAAACAATTATCCCCCTTTTACTAAGCCGCGGTAGAGGTTTTTCTACCGCAGCCCGGAGCGCTAAATGCTCTGACGCTGCTCCGACACCCATAGAATTCCTATGAGCGGCAGAGCAGCAATGGAGGATTTAGTGCTCCGGGCTGTGGTAGAAACCTCTACCACAGCTAAGAGTGTCTGGGGTGGCGGTGGGTGTTGAGGGGGTAATTAGCTAGTAGGCGTCTACTCTGAGGCACCTACCAGAAAGTAGGTCTGTTTAGGGTGGATTCTGGGCATGGTTTGACTTAGGCGCCAAGAAATCTCTGGTTTAAATGGGAGTGTGCCTGACGGATTATTGACCACTGTGCTCCTCTGTGTAGAGAAGTGAGGCACCGTTTATAGAATCAGGGCCTAAAAGGATCATTCTAGAAGCTTACACCTATATGAAGGGTTCAATAGCACGCAAATGTTTCAAAAATACTAGTACGTACTACGCGACTGGCAGCAATAATCAAAGGTTCCATTCTGGAACCAATGCACCTAGGTCACTTACCCCAGGATTCTATATACGGCACCCAGATCTGCGCACCCAAATTTAGGCACAAGCCCAAGGTGCGCTTGCAAATTAATTGCGCAATGAGCCCTTGACTATCAATAACTGGGTGCCGCCGCTGAAGGCATTGGCGGAATGAGGCATTTTGACATCACAATCTGAGCTCTAGAATGTTCCTACTTAGGATTTTAAAGTGTTTGAGGCTTGTGCAGATGAGGACGGAGCACGTAGGAATGGGGCAGGGACAGGAAAAGAACTCACAGGGACGGGATGGGAAAATGAGTTCCCGCGGGGATGGGGAAAAATTTGTCCCACATGTCATTCTCTAGTCAGGACTATTGCCCAAAGAAATATTGCCTTTCCAGAAAAAATAGGATAAACTGTAGGACCCCCCCCTTACCTTCTTGCCCTCTTTTCCTGCTTTAGAGGGCACGGTGTCTTCCTCAGGTGGTACGGTTTTACTAGGAACTGTATCTAGGCTTGATGCCAAGGGAAAACCTGGAGCCTGGGCTGGAGCTGGAGCTGGGACTAGAGCTGGAGCTGGGGTGGAAGAAGCTTGAGCTATGGTAGATTCCACATCGACATAAATATGCTCTGATGGAGGTTGTTCTTCCTCTGGTTTGTCATATACCACTAGTGGTTCACCTGCAGCTGAAATCAGTAACAAAAAGGAAATTAATCAAGCAAGGTCTTATATAAATAGAGGGAGGGGAGGGAAGGACTGCATGCAGTGGTGTAGCCAGATGGCAGATTTTCGGTGGGCAGATGGCTAGCATGATGTATTTCCTCTCCACCCCCTCCCCACTCCCTGCCCCTTCCCCCCACTTCGTCCGCTGCTCAACTTCAAGATTAAATACCTTAGCTAGGGGGAATCCCCCAAGCCCTGCCAGGTGCCCTCCCCACTCCCTGCCCCTTCCCCCCACTTCGTCCGCTGCTCAACTTCAAGATTAAATACCTTAGCTAGGGGGAATCCCCCAAGCCCTGCCAGGTGCCCTCCCCACTCCCTGCCCCTTCCCCCCACTTCGTCCGCTGCTCAACTTCAAGATTAAATACCTTAGCTAGGGGGAATCCCCCAAGCCCTGCCAGGTGCCCTCCCCACTCCCTGCCCCTTCCCCCCACTTCGTCCGCTGCTCAACTTCAAGATTAAATACCTTAGCTAGGGGGAATCCCCCAAGCCCTGCCAGCTGAGGAACACCACAATTCTCTTTTTTTAATTGTAAATCGCTTTGATTGTTTGTGAAAGGTGATACAGTAATATCAAATATTCAAAAAACATAAAGAAGACATCCACAGACCACCATAATTCCCCTCAGACCCGCCACAGCTGTCAGCAGCAGCAATCCCAGCTATCAATGCCGGTACCCTGCATCTGGGGCTCTTCACCCTGGAAAAGCGGAGACTCAGAGGAGATATGATAGAGACTTACAAGATCAAGAAGGGCATGGAGAAGGTGGAAAGGGACAGCATCATGGGGTAAAGACCTAGAACAATTGCTTTCGCCCACTACTTATGAGGAATTTAGGAAACGTCTGAAAACACACCTGTTCCTAAAGTATCTAGACAACTGATCCTCTCTTCTCTCTACCTTCTATAGCAATTAACTTGTTCTATTGATCACTCTCTCCTCAAAAATGGATTTCCTGTCCTATTAACCCTCTTTCTTCCTCCCCTCTTAAAGTTAATCAATTTGTACCTTTGCTTAATCTTTGTAAACCGCATAGAACTTCACGGTATTGCGGTATATAAGCTGTTATTATTATTATTATTATTATTCAGCCTATTGGGAACTACAAGAACAAAGGGGCACTCGGAGAATTTGAAAGGGGACAGGTTTAGAACCAATGCTAGGACATTTTCCTTCACTCAGAGGGTGGTGGACACCTGGAATGTGCTTCCGGAGGCTGTGATAAGACAGAGTACATTAAGGGGATTCAAAGAGGGATTGGACAAGTTCCTGAAAGATACGGGGTTGGAGGGATATAGATAGAGGTAGAGATAGGTTTATAAAAGGGTTTAGATAGAAGAATAATGAGGATTGAAAGGTTTTAGTCAAAGGATCACTTACAGGTCATGGACCTGATGGGCCGCCACGGGAGCAGACTGCTGGGCGCGATGGACCCCTGATCTGACCCAGCGGAGGCAATTTCTTATGTTCTTATGTGCTCATTTCTCATTCCCCTCTCTTGCCCTTTCTCCCCATTGTTCCCACATCCCTTAAGTTAACTCAACTTGTACGTCAACTCAACTTGTACTCCACTAATCTTCTGTAAACCGCATAGAACTTAACGGTATTGCGGTATATAAACTGTTATTATTATTATTCATAAACGTTGCCGCTGATTGGAAAGGTTGTCGGAGGGAAGTTATAACAGACTGTGGATGTCTTCAGCTGGCAGAGTTTATGGATTCCTGCCAGCTGTAGCAATGGTGTGTCGCTGCTGAGCAGGTCTGACACAAAAGTGGCCACATCGGTGACAGGTCAAAAGCGCGCGCCGACAAAGGTGCGCCGAGACAACTGAGCGCAAGGTGGAAGCCCGCGCCGAAGAAAAACACTGTTTTAAGGGGCTCCGACGGGGGTGTGGGGGGGGAACCCCCCACTTTACTGAATACAGATCGTGCCGGCGTTGTGGGGGGTTTGGGGGGTTGTAACCCCCCACATTATACTGAAAATTTCACTTTTTCCCTAAAAAACAGGGAAAAAGTTAAGTTTCTAGTATAATGAGGGGGGTTACAACCCCCCAAATTCCCCACAACGCCGCACAACGCCGGCGCGATCTGTATTCAGTAAAGTGGGGGGGGTTCCCCACCAACACCCCTCGTCGGAGCCCCTTAAAACACTGTTTTTCTTTGGCGCGGGCTTCCGCCTTGCGCTCCGTTGTCTCGGCGCGCCTTTGTCGGCGCGCGCTTTTGACTATGAACCGGCCACATCTCTGACTGCACGTTTGTCAAAAAGCTTTATGGTGTAAACGTGAGGGAGGGTCTAATTCTGTACCATAAAGAGATGTGTTGTTTGCGCAGTTATTGGTTAGACTTTGATTTAGTTTCGACTATGTATTACCGAGACAGAGAAGAAAACATTTTGGCAAAGTACGTGGCTAAGCATAGATCTGGGGCAGGAGCAACTGGGGTTCACACCGCTCTACAGTTTGAGAGCTTCCCCCTAGATCAGTGGTAGACCAGAGGTTCGGATTTCCCCAGACATGTCCTCCTTTTCGAGGATATGTCGGGGGGGGGGGTCCGGACGGCTTTTCAAAACCCGGCACTTTGTCCGGGTTTTGAAAAGTTTCCTGTCCAAATCGCGTCGGGAAAGGGCATCCGTGCATGCGCGGATGCAACGCAGTGACGACGTGCACACGTACGCGTGACGTCGTGGCGTCCGCGCATGTGCGGATGCCATCTGGAGGCGGGGCTGGGGGCGGAACGGGAGGAACTGGGCGGGCCTGGAGGCCTGGCCATGGGTCCGGATTTTCCTTTGGGAAAATCTAGTAACCTTAATCATTCAGTGGTCTCCAACCTTTTTCATGCAAAAGGGCTGCATCGTGAATAGAGAATGACACGGTGACAAAATTCGTCACCGTTCCCATCTCCGCGGATAACCGCGGGAAACCACTGTCATGTCATTCTTTAAGGAGAGAGGGAAGAATCAGAGTATGAATGGCCACAACCACTGACCCTCAAGCTTTGCTTTGAAGAATGCTGGTGTAGAAGGACTGAGGTTGTAACAGACACTACAGAATGACAGTCTCTGGTATCCAGAGCAGATATTGTGATGTCATAATGCCTCATTCCACCAGTGCCTAAGAGCCAATCACATCAGTGATGTCACAATGGCTTCATTATCCTTGGCTCACATAAGAATCAGAGTATGAATGGCCACAACCACTGACCCGCAAGCTTTGCATTGAAGAATGCTGGTGTAGAAGGACTGAGGGGAGGGGCGAGGGGGGGTGCACCGCGACGGGGGGGATAGAAAGATGCTACACAGGGGGGATGGGAGGAAGGGAGGGATAGAAGCTGCAAGGTTTCTGCCGGGGAATGGGAGGGAGGGAGGGAGATACTGCACTAGGGGATGGGTGAGAGGGGAGGAAAGATGCTGCACATGTGGGGGAGAGAAAGGAAATAGGAAGAATGGGGTGGGGGAGAGGAAGGGAGAGATGATCATTGTACATGAAAAAAAAATAAGACCTACCCGAAAATATGACCTAGTGCCTTTCTTGGGCCCCAAATTAATATAAGACAGTGTCTTATTTTCGGGAAACATGGTACTACAATGTACTATTCTTTGAAGTCCTCTGCAGTGGCGTAGCGAGGATGAGAGGCGCCCCTCCCCCGCTCTCTCCTCAACCCCCCCACCCCATCCGCTCCTGCCCTGTCCCCTTCTTCTGCATGCACGCACCCCTTCCCCTGTACCTTTAACGTTTGCAGCATGAGAAGCAACCCCAACCTGCTTTCGCCAACGTCGGCTCTTCCTCTGATGTCACTTTCTAGGCATGGGTCCAGGTACGGGGGAAGGGAAGGGGCGCGGAGAGGAGGACAGGTGCCCAGGGCGGCCTCCCTCCCCTTACTACACAACTGGTCCTCTGTCCTATTTGTTTGTTTGATGTATGAATTAAGGGGTACATAGATGAAAGCGTGCAGGACAATCGCACGCAGACAAAGGAGCTCAGACAAATGCGCGCAGGACGTCAGCGCACCGGATTAAAAGTTAAATTTGAAGTGCTCCGAGGGGGGGGTGGAACCCCCCCAGTTTACTTAGAAGTGTTGGTGCTGTCGTTGGGGGGGGGGGGGGTTCAGGAGGAAACCCCCCCCATTACAGAGGAAAGTGTAATTTTTCCCTGTTTTAGGGAAAAATTACACTTTCCTTTCTAAGTGAGGGGGGTTTCCCCCCACCTCACCCCTAACCGCAGTGCCAACATTTCTAAGTAAAGTAGGTAGGTTCCCCCCCTGCACCTCCCCTCGGAGCGCTTTAAATTTAACTTTTAATCCAGTGCGCTGACATCCAGTGCACATTTGTCTGAGCTCCTTTGTCCGCGTGCAATTGTCTGGCGTGCTTTAGACCCGTCACCAAATTAAGGTGAAGGCAGGGAATCATTTTAAAAGAGAGAAAATTATATATATTATATATGCATCCAATTAAAAGAGAGAAAATTATGGGTCCAATTTATCTATTGTATCCATTTTGCTGCTACGCCATTTGTCAGCTGATTTGATTTATTGGACATAGGTCATCATTTTCCGCTACCATCGTGTACATCAAGTTGGTATTTCTCATATACAGATGACCAACTGATTCTCATACAGACTGGAACATATTTGGGATTTTGTTACCATTTCCAGCTGTTTTTATGGATTAATTTTATGATTTCTGTATTATTAATAAACCTGTAAGTGTTCAGTTCATCTACTCCACTTTGCCAGTTTTTACCTCCCGGTATTTGTCTGGGGAAAGAAAAGATAGACAGCACTAAACACTTAATTTAAGGGCCTATTTAAAAAGCTGGAATACTGCCTTTCCATACAGTATGTGGCATTTACCATGCAGCAAAATACATTATCGCAGGATAAATCCAAATATTTGATAGAGTTTGATTCTTGCAAAGTTACGGTACGTGAGCTATTTGCTGGCAATTCAGCCATGAAAATGAGGTGCATGGCTCCTTTAAGAAACAGCTTGAGGTCTGATATCTGTATTACTGAAGCCTGGAAAACTAATGTTCCTCTTTACAGCACCACAAATATATTATCATCATAGGAATCACCACCCTGTGGATAGCATAGCTGGTTTTAAGAAAGGTTTGGACAAGTTCCTGGAGGAAAAGTCATAGTCTATTATTGAGAAAGACATGGGGGAAGCCACTTCTTGCCCTGAATCAGTAGCATGGAATAGTGCTACTCCTTGGGTTTTGGCCAGGATTAGTGACCTGGATTGGCCACTGTGAGAAAGGGCTACTGGGCTTGATGGACCATTGGTCTGACCCAGTAAAGCTATTCTTATGTTCTTACCACATGCTATGTTTCGGATTGGTAAAATGTATTATCTTACCTCAATTAAGTAACAACCCTTCTTAAATGTGCACAGTTAAATGTGCAACCGTCCGTAAATTCAAAATCACATATGCAGCAGGTGCAGCCACTTATTACACCTGGAATACTGTGTGCAATTCTGGAGGCCGCATTATCGCAAGGATGTGCTGAGACTGGAGTCGGTGCAAAGAATGGCCACCCGGATGGTCTCGTGACTCAAGGATCTACCATACGAAAAACGGCTTGACAAATTACAGCTATACTCGCTCGAGGAGCGCAGAGAGAGGGGGGACATGATCGAGACGTTCAAGTATCTTACGGGCCGCATCGAGGCGGAGGAAGATATCTTCTTTTTCAAGGGTCCCACGACAACAAGAGGGCATCCGTTGAAAATCAGGGGCGGGAAACTACGAGGTGACACCAGGAAATTCTTTTTCACTGAAAGAGTGGTTGATCGCTGGAATAGTCTTCCACTACAGGTGATTGAGGCCAGCAGCGTGCCTGATTTTAAGGCCAAATGGGATCGGCACATGGGATCTCTTCACAGGGCAAAGGTAGGGGAGGGACATTAAGGTGGGCAGACTAGATGGGCCGTGGGCCCTTATCTGCCGTCTATTTCTACGTTTCTATGTTTCTAATTTTGAACTCCTTGTCTCTGGACAGAGCAGAGAAGGCTCCAGCCCAAGTGGCTTACTAAGGAAATCATGAGCTCACAGGGTCACATAAGATTCACTAGTAAACTCTTTTAACAGTGCAGAGGGATGTGTTTACCTCCAAACTCTTTCATTAGGTCCTCCTGTTGCGGTTTTTCAGTAATTGCTGGAAGCTCCTTGGATTTACCTACAAATTGTTTGAGGCAGTTTATTGTATGTGTTCCAACAAGCGTGCTACGACCGAACGCCCTCCAGTCAACCACGCAGATACTCAACGGCGGATGCAGGATTTCATTTTCTGGCAATTCCTGTCAAAGGAGAAAAAAAAAAATGCATAAGTCAGATCTCAAAATATGGTGAATCTAACTGGCCCCTGTGGAGTGGTAATGTCACTTTGCACTCTGGGAGATATGACTGAAATCTACAAAATCCTGAGTGGAGTAGAGCGGGTACAAGTGGATCGATTTTTCACTCGGTGATAATATTGACTGTACCTTTCTAGGATTTCTAGATGTTGTTTGTATCATTCTTAAAAACTCCAATAAAAATTTTGAACTAAAAAAAAAAAAATTACAAAGACTAAGGGACACTAGATGAAGTGAAAGGGAAATACTTTTAAAATCAATAGGAGGAAATATTTTTTCGCTCAGAGAATAGTTAAGCTCTGGAACGCGTTGCCAGAGGTTGTGGTGAAAGCGGATAACGTAGCTGGTTTTAAGAAAAGTTTGGACAAGTTCCTGGAGGAAAAGTCCATAGTCTGTTACTGAGAAAGACATGGGGGAAGCCACTGCTTACCCTGGATTGGTAGCATGGAATGTTGCTACTCCTTGGCTTTTGGCCAGGTACTAGGGACCTGGATTGGCCACCGTGAGAACGGGCTACTGGGCTTGATGGACCATTGGTCTGACTCAGTAAGGCTATTCTTATGTTCTTATGGTTGCCAGAGTTGAGGTGATGTATGAAGGACTTTAGGGCAAGATTAGCATTTCTGTGCGTATTGGCTTATGTTCAGTGTCAGAGGCATTGTGGGCCGTGGCCCTTATCTGCCGTCTATTTCTATGTTTCTATGTTTCTAGAGAAACATAGAGAGCCCAGTGATTGCCAAAGAAAGAGAAACACCAAGGCATACGGAGGTCATTTAATAGAGCTAGGGTTACCAGATTTTGTTCTGATAAAACCCGGACACGTGGCCCGGCCCTGGCCCGGCCCCATCCCAGCCACGCCCTGTTATGCCACAGTCCCGCCTGCAAACCTCGTCTCCTCTTTCCTCCCGCTCGAGGCTATATCTGGAGGGCCTCTGAGCATATACAGATATGATGCCGTGACATCACATGCATGCGGGTGACATCATCATGTCACGCCCGCACATGCTCAGAGGCACTCCAGATGTGGCCCTGAGATTGAAAACCCAAACAAGCTGCTGCTCTTCAAGAATCTGACCGGACACCCAGGCAGTCCTCTGAAAAGAAGACATGTCTGGGTAAATCTGGATTTCTGGTAACCCTAGTTAGAGCGCACTACTTGCCACAGGGCTTACAGGAATGGGTGCAACTAGGGCACTTGCCCTGGACCTAGGGCTACAAGATTTTCCCAAAGGAAAATCTGGACCCATGGCCATGCCCCTAGGCCCGCCCAGTTCCGCCTGTGCCACACCCCGTTCTGTCCCCAGCCCTACCCCAACGGCTTCCTCGCATGCGTGGACGCGAAACAATGATGTCACGCGCACGTGCGTGTGATCCCACTGCGTTGTGCTCGCGCATGTGCAGACGCCCCCTTCCTGACGCGATTTGACGGGAAGCTTTTCAAAACCTGGACAACGTGCTGGGTTTTGAAATACCATCCGGAGCCCCGGACGCGTCCGTGGAAATCCGAACGTCTGGACTCCCTAGTCACAAGAGGCTTAAGTTGAAAAAATATAGTAGCTGGTTTATTGGCCCCTCCCAAATTTCTGCCCTGGGTCCCAGCCAATGTTCCCTCTAAGCTGAGCGCATGAGCGATCGCTCACTATTTTCATTGGCGTCGCTCATAATTTTTCTTGTGTCGCTCACTAAAATACGCAGTGGGCGCGACTGGAATCGAGCGCGGGCAGAGGTGAGAGGAAGCGGCGGCGGCGGCTCAGGCCAAGTGCCGGCGTGGCACCGCGAAAGGGGACGGAAGCGGCGTGAGTTCGGCGCTTGCCGTTCTCCTCGGGCGACGCCAGGCCTGCGCATCCTCCTCGGAGCCTGAAATGTTTTTTGAAGCTACGGTCTGCCCTACTCACCTTAGTGTATTTTAAGTTGAAAGATGCAGCGACGGCTCCTCTCAAGATCCCCGACTGCATCGGACTTCCGACGCAGGTGGGGATCTTGAGAGGAGCCGCTGCCACGTCTTTCGGCTTAAAAATACACTAAGGCAAGGCAAGGAGCAGGGCAGACCGAAGAACAGCATGAACATACCAGTAAGGCTGGGGACTCGCGCATGCGCACTCCTGCGGCCCGCGGACCTACACCTCACAGAACACGCAGATAAGAGTGCGCATGCGCACCTGCTCATAAATTTGTGGAGTATGTAACTTGTCGCTCGTGCATATTTTTTTTTTTGCACACACCTCATCAATCCTTAGAGGGAACATTGGTCCCAGCATGTCCAACACTGGGCTTTGATGGGGCTCTGCAGCAGACAGTGTGAACTAGCATCATTAGAGTGTGTTAACCATTAGTAAATGACCCCCCCCCCCCATATTAAGAAAATATAGAATGAACACTGACTACTAAAAATTTCATACTTACTATGATTTTTCATTAAACAAAGATGATGAAAAAGGTGGTGACAGGGAATGAGGGATGAGTATGAACACACAATATACTCACTACTTCAAACCAGTCTGCTAGCACGTTGAAGTTGGGATTTTTCTTGTAGCTCTGGATGACAGAGGACTTCACCCCTTTCCCTGCACACTCGATCAGAACTTGCGGCCGATCCACCGAGAGCAGCTGAACTTTCTTCATCTCACGGACCCCCCAGAACAGGACCTTTGTTGAAAGAAGACCAGATGAGCAGTGAGCAAAATTGCCACGAAGAGTTACCTCTCAGGGCCACTCGGCGGCTGCACTACCATACAGGGAACAAGGTTGATTCCCAAAATTCAGGCCATTTCTCTGCGAGCAGGAGGGTCACTGGAAATGATGTGGCAACATTTCAGGTTCAGGTTTAGGGAGCTGTAGGCCGTGACCTTCGCTTGAAGGACCGTCACTGCAGCGGTTGAATTATTGAGGAAGAGAGGTGCAAAATGGATGGGTGGGTAAGGGATAAAAAGAAATGATTTCAGCCATTGTATGGTTGATCGGGATTTTGAGAAATGACTCAATATAGTACCCGCATAAAGCAATATTAATGTTAAATAAACAGTCAGATGACAGCATTTTCATTGCAAATCTTCTGTTCAGTCTTATCTTATTGAGTTCTTGTTGAGGGAGTAATTCTCTAAAGGAGGTGATAACATTCATGTGACAAATATACATGTAAATAGGTGGCGTAGCGAGGGTGAGCGGCGCCTGTGGCGGTATGGCGCCCCTCCCCTGCCACCCAGCTGCGCGCGCTCACCCCTTCCCAGTACCTTTTCAACGACGGCGCAAGCAGCCACCAACTTGCTGCCCGTGTCGGCTTCGGTGCGCTCTCTCTGACGTCCCAGAAATGACATCAGAGAAAGCGCCGAAGCCGACGCGGGCAGCAAGTTGGCGGCTGCTTGCGCCAAAATTAAAAAGGTACACGGGAAGGGAAGGGGGTGCGCGTGTGACAGGGGGAAGAGTGGGAAGGGGGGACGGAGATGAGGAGGGGTGCTGGCGCCCTGAGCATGACGGCGCCCGAGGCGGACTGCCCCCCGCACTCCCCCCTTACCACACCACTGATGTAATTGGCATGCATTCAATGATGTGTACAGATGCCAAAATTCCAGCTATACACTATTCTGTAATTACATGTATAGCTTTGATATCTTGTGTAGTTTGCGGGTGGACTCTGAGTGAAGCGTGGGCAGGGATCAAACTTATGTGCATAAGTGTGAGTAGGGTTAACAGAAGTCCGGAGTTCCCTGGACATATCCTCCTTTTAGAGGACATGCCCAGGCATCCAGAAGGCTTTTCGAAACCAGCACTCTGTCTGGTTTTGAAAAGCTTCCAGCTGGGAGTGATGTCAGGACGACATCTGCGCATGCGTGGATTCAACGTGGTGACAACACGCACAGCGCGTGCACAGATGCCCTCCCGAATAGTGAACAGGCTGAAGGGGCAGGGCTTTGGGGGGGAGGAAAGGGGCGTGACTCGGGTAGAACTGGGCAGGGCCATTGGTCCAGATTTTAGCTCCGGAAAATCTGGTAACCGTAAGTGTGAACTCTGCCCAGTGCCCACTCTTCACTCAGACTCTGCCCATGTTGGTGCCCACCTGTAAGCAGTTGCATGTGGATCTCTTTAATCTGGGTGCCGGCTGCATGACTAGCAAAGTGTTCCCCCCTCCCCCCAATTTTCAGTCAACGGTGGTCAGAACCCTTTTAAACGCTTGTCACCAGCTACATTACCCCCTAATATTTAGTGCTGGGCCATGTCCAGACACCAACACTGAACATCAGGGAATTTTCTGGGCAGGTTGGCCTCCTGGAGCTTCTGTGGGCCTGGCCAATATTCAGCTGGAGCCGTATAAGAGATACACAGCCCTGGCTGAGTATTGGGCCAGGCCCACATAACTTCTGTTTCTTTCTTTAAAATAAAATTTAAAATTCAAAACCCAATCCCGACCCCCCGCTCTTGACCATCCCTCCTTGACCATGGCCCCCTCCCCCTCCCCCTCCCCCTCCCCCTCCCCTACTGGAAGGCTCCCCCAGCCCCCCCAACCCCCCCCCCCAAACACACGTGCACACTTCCCTAATGTCTAGGTAGCCCCTTGGGCCTACCTTTGTCCCTGGTGCTGAGTTCAGAAGTAGGCTATAAAACACGCTACTCTATGCACTTGCTTGAATAATCTATAATAATCTTACTGCCCCATGCAGCATCTCCTCAAAATGGCTGCCATGACTCCTTACGTGCTTGTCGCAGGTTTGTTGTTGGCTGAGGGAAGGGCAACGGGGGGTTAGTAGAGTTTGGGTTAAGTTTTTTTTTAATGTTATGCTGGTAGTAGAGTTTGGGTTTTGTTTTTTTAAAATGTTATGCTGGTGCCAGCCAAATATTCAGTGCTGGCACCCCCAGAGCTAAGCGGTTTTTGAGCTATCCTAAATTAGGCCACTTAGCTATGCATTGAATATTGCTGACACCTGCATAACCAGGGGCTCCTCCCCAGTGCCACCTCTAGTGCTGCCCCTGTGGTGCAGTGGTTAAAACAAAGGCCTCAGCACCCTGGGGTTGTGGGTTCAAACCCACGCTGCACCTTGTGATCCAGGGCAAATCACTTAATCCCCCCCATTGCCCCAGGTAAACTAGATAGATTGTGAGCCCACTGGGACAGACAGGGGAAAATGCTTGAGTACCTGAATAAACTCACATTTTGAGTTTTACTGGGAGAACAGTATAGAAAATTGAATAAATAATTTTTTAGTTGGACTGTCTGAGGGGATATTCAGCAGCACCCTCAAGCTATGTGGTAGAAATGCTTTTGCCTAGAATGATAAAACACCTCACAAAATATAGTATTCTACATGTGACTGTGCACCCCACCCACATGCCATAACTTTTAGGCACCAGTTTATACTATGGAATAGCACAGTGTTTCCCAAATTGATCTTGGAGTCCCCACTGGCTAGTCAGGTTTTCAGGATACCTACAATGAATATGCATGAGATTTGCATATAATGGAGGCAGTGTATGCAAATAAATTCATGCATATTCATTGCAGATAACCTGAAAACACGAGGTGTGACTTAGGAACCATTACAATAGTGCACAGCTGGAATATTGACATTTACACACATATGTGCACAAATGTGCATATATGATGGCACGCTGGTCATTTATGTGTATTCTGGATACCTAAAGGTTGGCATCCTCTTTATAGAATTATCCCCATAATGATTTATATGACCGAAATTTAGCAGTATAAGTGTTGGGCATTTTTAGAACAAAGCACCCGTGCAGTCAGCAACTGCAGCCAGCCTCATAATTGGTCTCGAATATTGGCCCCCCAAAGGATCCATCCTTTTCCTCATAGCATAACAGTAACAGCAGCATTACTTCTGTGGCTCATCGGTGCATTTACAGCGGTTGCCTTCATGTCCTGTCTCGACGCTTTGACTTATTATCTTCAAGAATGATATATTCATGGTGGAAAAGTGTAACCTGAAATCTCATAAAGGAAGGTTTTGTGTTGAACCAGGCTTTCGGTTCCCTTCACGTAATAAAAGCTGACCTGACTGGGAAATCATCAGAATGAGCCGCTGCGCACAGAATGAGAATTTACAAGATCCTCAATAGGAAGTGACACAGCAGAAACAGCTAATTCCAGCTGAGATTGTGCTCAGGACAACACAGCTGCTGGGTTGGGCTCCGAAATGTAGAAACCATGTCCCAGAAAATCCAGTTTGCCATCATAGGGAAAGCAACCGCTGGAGCTCAGCCAATAGTTTTTCTTCAGTGAAATTTACCAAATGCTCGTTATTTTTAGGTGGGGATTGAGGCAGGCCCAGTTTCACAAAGCTAAGTATTGCCTTTGCAGTAACTCTTAAAAAATGACCATTATATAACTTATTGAAGCACTTGCATTTTATAAGCATTATGAAACATTATAAAATAACATATTCACACATTACTATGTTCCTATGAGGACGGCTACCACACGTATATCTGGTGTGGCATTCTGAGGAACTTGTGTGTTGAATTTCTTCAATTCAGGTGGTAACTTGATGTTTACTGGGATTTCAGGATTGTCTTTTGTGTGCACATTTAGACTTTGTGTTATTTTTAGCCCCGTAATTTTTAAGGGCTCCTTTTACTAAGGTGAGCTAGCGTTTTTAGCGCACGCAGGAAATTACCACGTGTTATGCTTCTAGAACTAACGCCAGCTCAACGTTGGCGTTAAGGTCTAGCGTGCGTGGCAATGTAGCGTGCGCTGTTCCGCGCGTTAAAAAGCCCTAACGCGGCTTAGTAAAAGGAACCCTAAGTCTATTCTTTTTTTTTTTTTTTTTTTTTTGCTTGGGTCTTTCCACTGGTACCTTAGTAGTCTCTGCTGACTCCAAGCTACCCAGTCAGTCATGCCGCAGTAGCTAAGGTCAGGTGCGTGCTGAGCACTGCAAATAGACCGGTATACCCAGACCCCACTATACTCATTGGAAGGGAAACTGCAACCCAGATCTCCCATACTGTAGTGAACTGACATACTGTTCCTTCTTTTTCTTAGCTCTTTTTGTCACCTACAGACCCTGCAGTGACTCATTTCTTTCCACTCTTAGTACGTTCTTTGGCTAAACTTTGTATTCTCAGTTTTCCATTCACTTCCTGATACTAATTTGTAATATTCTATTCGCTTTCTTAACCGCCGCCACACACTAGACTGAGAGGTTGGATAATTTCCTAAAAGAGAAGTCCATAGGCCATTATTGAGATGGCTTGGGGAAATCCACTGCTTATTCCTAGGATAAGCAGCATAAAATCTGTTTTACTATTTGGGTTCTAGCTAGGTACTTGGGACCTGGGTTGGCCACTCTTGGAAACAGGATACTGGGCTTCATGGACCTTCGGTCTGACCCAGTATGGCAACTCTTGTGGTCTTATGTGAGCCAAATATAGGATAATCAAGCCATTGTGACATCACTGATGAGGCTGGCTCTTAGGCATTGGTGGAATGAGCCGTTATGACATCACAATCTCAGCTCTGGAATGTTGCTATTCTTTCGGTTTCTGCCTGGTACTTGGGACCTGGGTTGGCCATTCTTGGAAACAGGATACTGAGCTTGATGGACCTTCGGCCTGTCCCAGTATGGTATCTTATGTTCTTATGATTACACCTAGATCAGGGGTCTCAAACTCAAACCCTTTACAGGGCCACATTTTGGATTTGTAGGTACTTGGAGGGCCTCAGAAAAAATAGTTAATGTCTTATTAATGAAATGATAATTTTGCATGAGGTAAAACTCTTTATAGTTTATAAATCTTTCCTTTTGGCTAAGTCTTAATAATAATATTGTCATTTATAGCTAAAGAGGCATATGATCAAGAAACTGTTTGTTTTATTTTACTTTTGTGATTATGATAAACATATTGAGGGCCTCAAACTAGTACCTGGCGGGCCGCATGTGGCCCCCGGGCCACGAGTTTGAGACCACTGACCTAGATCCTTTTCCTGGGCGGTGACTCACAGCGTGGAACACTGTATCACATGGCTTTAGTTCAAGTTCCTTTTTCTCACATACCTCACTTTGCAGTTGCTCACATTAAACGTCATCTGACATTTTGATACCGTCTCCAGGCCTTGCAATTTTTTACAATCCTCTTGAAATTTAACAACTTTATGTCACTGGCAAATTTAATTATCTCACTAGTTATTCCCATCTCTAGATCACTGATAAATATGTTAAAAAGCAGTGGACCTAACACAGACCCCTAGGAAACCCCACTATTTATCAATATCCATTGAGAATATTGACAATTTAATCCTACTCTGTTTTCTGTCTTTTAACCAATTCCTAGTCCTCGACCACAAGAGGACATCCGCTCAAACTCAGGGGAGGGAAGTTTCGTGGAGATGCAAGGAAGTACTTCTTCACGGAGAGAGTGATCGAGCATTGGAACAAGCTTCCAGTGCAGGTGGTCGAGGCACGCAGCATCCCAGACTTCAAGAACAAGTGGGATACCCATGTGGGATCCCTACGGGGTCATGCCAAGGGATAGGGTCACTAGGACTTGAATGAGCGGGTCAGTAGAGTGACAGTATAATTACAATTATACTTAAGGGGTCAGAAGACTTAAGGGGGTGGGTAAATAGTGTGGGCAGACTTGATGGGCTATATGGCCCTTATCTGCCGTCATCTTTCTATGTTTCTATGTTTCTAATCCATATTAGGACATTATTTTCTATTCCAAGACTTTCTATTTCCTCAGAAGTCTTTCATGAGGTACTTTGTCAAATGCCTTTTGAGAATCCAGATACACAGTACCAACCTACTCACCTCTATCCACATGTTTATTCACCCCTTCAAAGAAATGTAGTATAATTGGCGAGGCACTATTTCCCTTGACTATCTATGTTGTCTTTGTCTCATTAATACATGCTTATGTATATGCTCTGTAATTTTGTTCTTTATAATAGTTTGTCTGGTACTGATGCCAGACTCACCAGTCTAAAATTTCCTGGATCACCACTGGAATCTTAAAAAAAAAAAAAATTGGCATTGTATTGGATACCCTCCAGTATTCTAGTACCATGCTGGATTTTAAAGATAAATGAAAAATTACTGACAATTGCTCTGCAAGTTCATTTTTCAGTTCCATCAGTACTTTGGGATGCATACCATCTAGTCCAAGTGATTTTCTACTTTTCAATTTGTCAAATTACCCCCTCTGCTAATCTATAACAGGTGAAATACATACCTATAATTTAGGTGCAAGCACTTATACCAGTCATAGAGCACCACTGAACCAGTTAGGAGCCTCTCCTACCCAATTAAATAGTCTAGAATACCAACCCAAAGCATCTATGATCAATGGCTCATAGAAGACCACACAAGGAGCCATGGAGTAGACAGAAATACAGAATTAGAATTTCTGAAGCTATTCAAGATTCATACACTAACCACTAAATTACATTCAATTTTATAATACTAACAGGGATGAGGTGTAAAGCTTCTTGTTTCTTTGATGGTGTAACTAGCCTAAAGAAAAATATAGAAGCTTCCAACAGCTACAAGAAAGGAAGATTAGGTACTTATCTCGATAATCTTCTTTCTAGTATGTCTTTTTACTAGAAAGAAGATTATCGAGATAAGTACCTAATCTTCCTTTCTTGTAGCTGTTGGAAGCGTCTATATTTTTCTTTAGGCTAGTTACACCATCAAAGAAACAAGAAGCTTTACACCTCATCCCTGTTAGTATTATAAAATTGAATGTAATTTAGTGGTTAGTGAGTCTTGACTAGTGGGTTGTATACCCCTATTTGTGAATTTGTATAGAAGGCATCATCTACATATTTTGGCTCCACCTCCTCTGACATTAGTACGAGCTGAGGAACACAGAGCAAAGCAGTCAAGAAACACTACAAAAAAAGAAAGAAACAGGAGGGGTATGGGGATCTCCCTGTCTAGACCAATTCTGCTCTGACTGTAAAAAAAACAACAACAAAAAACATATAAAAATGCATACCACAGCGCAGCAGGTACTAACACTGAAATAACCTTACACTTATATCAGGCGGAGATGAATTCTCTTATTTCATGTATTCTTTTTTTAACAAAACAGGAAAAATTTTAACTGTGTGACAATAGCCTCCACAGCTCCCACTCCCCCTCCAATGAAGGCATTCTTCTAGAAATTGTTGAGCTGTCCAGAAAATTCAATGAACCAGAGCAGCAGCAGATAAAGTGTAGGCCCAGTATACCTAAGTCTGAGACAGTAAGCAAGCAACATAAAAATTTGACAGGGAGGAATGTCTACACTCATATTCTACTAGAAGTACCTTTCTACTAGGTAAGTACCTAATCTTCCCTTCTAGTGCAAAAGGCATATGAGTCTTGACCAGTGGGATGTACCAAATCAGTTCCTCGAGTCCAGGTCGGAATAAAGGAGCCTGCTGATAAAACAGAAGTGGCATCTGCACGAGCTGCCACATCTACCCTATAAAATTTAGTAAAGGTGTGGAGAATGGACCACATGGCTGACCTATAAATCTCGTCAGGTGGCACCTTCTTGGGACTCTGCCCATGAAGAAGCCACCCCTTAGAGCACAGTTCTTCAACCGCCGGTCCGCGGACCGGTGTCGGTCCGCAGAAAATTTCTGCCGGTCCGCGCAGGGCCGGCGAGATCAAAACGGCAGTTAAATTTCCTGCCGACTGCGGTTCCTCCCGACTAATATTCCTCCCAGCCTCAGGCGATCAAGATAGGCTGCCAACGTCGGGGCCTTCCCTCTCTGAGTCTCGCCTGTTCGGAAACAGGAAGTTGAAACAAAATAGGCGGGACTCAGAGAGGGAAGGTCCCGACGTCGGCAGCGTGTCTTGATCGCCACCCCTGCCGAGTTGCTGAAGAGGGCCGCGGGGAAGTTGCGATTAGACCGGAGAGAGCTGCAGATTCAGGTGCAAGTGGAGGGAGATGGTCAGCATGTGCGAACAAGATCCTGGGGAGCCTTCACAGTGGCTGTCTCCCCTCCCACCAGCTCTCCAATTTGCCAGGGAAGTGATTTACCGGCAACTTCCTGCAGGCAAGTACCGAGAGCTGCTGGAAGGGGAGGAAGCCACTGTAGGAGCAGTGGCGTACCTAGGGGGGGGGGGGGGGGGGGGGGGGCGGGCCGCCCCGGGTACCAGCCCTAAGGGGGTGTTCCCGGCCTTGCCGTTCAGTCCCCCGCCACCCCCGAAGGACCGCTCGCCCCACTGACCTTCCTGCACCACCTGTGAAGCAGCCCGCAGCAGGATCGCGAAGTCAGCGTCAGCATCCCTGCGCCGCGATCCCGCCCCTCCTCTGACGTCAGAGGAGGGGCGGGACCGTGGCGCAGGAAGCAGCGCAGGGATCGCTGACGCTGACTTCGCGATCCTGCTGCGGCTGCTTCATAGGTGGTGCGGGGAGGCCAGGGGGGCGAGCGGTCCTTCGGGGTGGGTCGGGGCATCAGGCCTTCAGGGTGGGGCGGGCGGGCAGGCAAGCAGGCTTTCAAGGGGGGGGGGGGTGACAGGCAGGCAGGCAGGCAGGCCGTCAAGGGGGGACAGGCCTTCGGGGGGGGGGTGCAGACCTTCAAGGGGTGCAGGCCTTCAAGGGGGGCAGGCAGGCCTTCAGGGGGGTGCAGGCCTTCGGGGGGGGGTGTAGGCCTTTAGGGGGGTGCAGACCTTCAAGGGGGTGCAGGCCTTCAAGGGGGGGAACAGGCCTTCAAGGGGGGAAAGGCAGGCAGGCCTTCAAGGGGGGGCCAGGCCTACAAGGGGGGGGGGCCAGGCCCACAAGGGGGGGGGGACAGGCCTTCAAGGGGGGGTGCAGGCCTTCAAGGGGGGTGCAGGCCTTCAAGGGGGAGACAGGCCTTCAAGGGGGGGAAAGGCAGGCAGGCAGGCCTTAAAGGGGGGACAGGCCTACAAGGGGGGGACAGGCCTACAAGGGGGTGGGACAGGCCTTCAAGGGGGGGGACAGGCCTTCGGGGGGGGTGCAGACCTTCAAGGGAGTGCAGGCCTTCGGGGGGGGGGGGCAGTCCTTCAAGGGGGTGCAGGCCTTCAAGGGGGGGAAAGGCAGGCAGGCAGGCCTTCAAGGGGGGGACAGGCCTACAAGGGGGGGAGAAGCTACAAGGGGGTGGTACAAGCCTTCAAGTGGGGGACAGGCCTTCGGCGGGGGGGTGCAGACCTTCAAGGGAGTGCAGGCCTTCGAGGGGGGGGGTGCAGGCCTTCAAGGGGGTGCAGGCCTTCAAGGGGGGACAGGCCTTCAAGGGGGGAAAGGCAGGCAGGCAGGCCTTCAAGGGGGGACAGGCCTACAAGGGGGGGGAGAAGCTACAAGGGGGTGGGACAGGCCTTCAAGTGGGGGACAGGCCTTCGGGGGGGTGCAGGCCTTCGGGGGGTGCAGACCTTCAAGGGGGGGACAGGCAGGCAGGCCTTCAAGGGGGGGGACAGGCCTACAAGGGGAAGGGACAGGCCTTCAAGGGGGGTGCAGGCCTTCAAGGTGGGATAGGCAGACCTTTAAGGGGGGACAGGCCTTTGGGGGGGGACCATGATTTAGAAGTACACGGAGGGAAGGGGGTGTTCAAAGAGACATGCATATGCCAAACTTTGGGGGGGGGGAAGAAATAATGGGTCTGAAAATAGAGGAGAGGGAGAGAGATGATGGACCATGGGATTTAGGGAGGGAAGGAACAGAAAGGGAGAGAAATTGGACACAAGGGATGGTGTGGAGGAGGGATAGAGATACTGGATAGGAGGGTAATTAGGAAAAGAAAGGGAGAGATGGTGGACTCTGGGATGGTGGGGAAGGAGGGAGAGATGCCGGATGAAAGGGTATTTAAGAAAAGGTGGATCTGTGGAGGGAGATGAAAAAAAGGAAAGATACCAGACTTCCTGGGAAGGGAAGGGAAATGGAAAGGGAGGACAGAGTTGGCAGATGGATGGTTAGCATGCATATTCATAAAAGTGGTCACAGGGATGAAGCAGGAAACTACAGGCCGGTGAGCCTCACTTCAGTTGTTGGAAAAATAATGGAAGTGTTGCTGAAAGAAAGGATAGTGTATTTCCTTGAATCTAATGGGTTACAGGATCCGAGGCAACATGGCTTTACAAAAGGTAAATCGTGCCAAACGAACCTGATTGAATTTTTTGATTGGGTGACCAGAGAGCTGGATCGAGGACATATGCTAGATGTAATTTATTTGGATTTCAGCAAAGCCTTTGATACAGTTCCTCATAGGAGGCTGTTGAACAAACTTGAAGGGCTAAAGTTAGGACCCAAAGTGGTGAACTGGGTCAGAAACTGGCTGTCGGACAGACGCCAGAGGGTGGTGGTTAATGGAAGTCGCTCGAAGGAAGGAAAGGTGACTAGTGGAGTCCCTCAGGGTTCGGTGCTGGGGCCAATCCTGTTCAATATGTATGTAAGTGACATTGCTGAAGGGTTAGAAGGAAAAGTGTGCCTTTTTGCAGATGATACCAAGATTTGTAACAGAGTAGACACCGAAGAGGGAGTGGAAAATATGAAAAAGGATCTGCAAAAGTTAGAGGAATGGTCTAATGCCTGGCAACTAAAATTCAATGCAAAGAAATGCAGAGTAATGCATTTGGGGATTAATAATAGGAAGGAACCGTATATGCTGGGAGGAGAGAAGCTGATATGCACGGACGGGGAGAGGGACCTCGGGGTGATAGTGTCCGAAGATCTAAAGGCGAAAAAACAGTGTGACAAGGCAGTGGCTGCTGCCAGAAGGATTCTGGGCTGTATAAAGAGAGGCGTAGTCAGTAGAAGAAAGAAGGTGTTGATGCCCCTGTACAGGTCATTGGTGAGGCCCCACTTGGAGTATTGTGTTCAGTTTTGGAGACCGTATCTGGCGAAAGACGTAAGAAGACTTGAGGCGGTCCAGAGGAGGGCGACGAAAATGATAGGAGGCTTGCACCAGAAGACATATGAGGAGAGACTGGAAGCCCTGAATATGTATACCCTAGAGGAAAGGAGAGACAGGGGAGATATGATTCAGACGTTCAAATACTTAAAGGGTATTAACGTAGAACAAAATCTTTTCCAGAGAAAGGAAAATGGTAAAACCAGAGGACATAATTTGAGGTTGAGGGGTGGTAGATTCAGGGGCAATGTTAGGAAATTCTACTTTACGGAGAGGGTGGTGGATGCCTGGAATGCGCTCCCGAGAGAGGTGGTGGAGAGTAAAACTGTGACTGAGTTCAAAGAAGCGTGGGATGAACACAGAAGATTTAGAATCAGAAAATAATATTAAAGATTGAACTAGGCCAGTTACTGGGCAGACTTGTACGGTCTGTGTCTGTGTATGGCCGTTTGGAGGAGGATGGGCAGGGGAGGGCTTCAATGGCTGGGAGGGTGTAGATGGGCTGGAGTAAGTCTTAACAGAGATTTCGGCAGTTGGAACCCAAGCACAGTACCGGGTAAAGCTTTGGATTCTCGCCCAGAAATAGCTAAGAAGAAAAAAAAAAAATTTTTTAAATTGAATCAGGTTGGGCAGACTGGATGGACCATTCGGGTCTTTATCTGCCGTCATCTACTATGTTACTAGAAAGAAGGAGACCCTGGCAAGCAAGTTATCAGAAGAAAACCAGAGCCTTGGACCAACAAGATTTGAAATATAACCAGACAACAAAAGGTAGAAAAATTAATTTTATTTTCTGTTTTGTGATTATAACATGTCAGATTTGAAATGTGTATCCTGCCAGAGCTGGTGTTGGACTGCAAACGTGAGCTAGGATTTAACAGAAAGAGGAAAAGTCCTTTTTGTTTCTTTATTTTATTTACACCACAGCGCCAGTGTGGTTAGGAGAAGCCAAAGGGAGTGAAAAAGCTATAAAACCCACCAGGAGTTTTGAAAAAAATCACCCAACTGGGCAGGAAAATCGAATTGAAAAACCAATTCAATAGGGCTGAATCGAATCAAAATTTTTTTTTCCTGTATCTGGCAGCATTAGTTTGCGCTACTGTCTTAGACTTTAGGACCTGGGATTGGGGAGAGATGGCATCCTCAGTACTTTATAATGCAAGTGAAACGAGGATTTGGTCAGACTTTTGAAGGGTCTGCAGAAAAAAAATATTGTATAGGCCGGGGACATGAGACAGCAGGAAATGGGAACTTTTCTTCCTTCTATTTTTGTGAATGGAAAGGCTGAGGATGTCAGAGAGGTCAGTTAAAATATGTGCTTTATAAGAAAATATAATAATGTGTTTTATAAAGTTTATAGCATAGCTGGCCTACCCAGTGAGGTGTTCCTAGTGGTGATGGTGGCAGCGTGTCAATGTGTTGAGAGGAAGAGGTGGTCTGGGAAATTCTGCTGAGCAAACTCCGGGCCCATTTCCACCCCCCAGTTAGTCCACTCCACTCAACTGATTCACACACTGAGTGGGTCTTTGGGTGTTGTTTTGGGATCTCTTCCAGTGGTTTATCTCCTTCTGGTCCAAGGAAGGAAACTTTGTTATCCTTAGCATTGACCTACAGAATATGTTTGTAACAGCGCTGCTTGTGTGGCATTAGGCTATGTAGTGATCGAAAGAAAAAAACAGACCTTTGCACATTTTTGCACTATATGGTGGGTGTATGAGGAGATTCACATTTCCTGCACAGCTAAGTCCATGTGAAGTTACCTTGTGCTGTATTTGACATCTAGCAAGGTCTCTGTTTGAAAGGAAAGATCTAAACTTAAAAATGAAGTGGCCAGAAGTTATGGTAAAAGCAGATAGTGTAGCTGGTTTTAAGAAAGATTTGGACAAATTCCTGGAGGAAAAGTCCATAATCTGTTATTAAGACATGGGGGAAGTGTCTGCTTGCCCTGGATCGGTAGCATGGAATGTTGCTACTCTTTGGGTTTTGACCAGGTATTAGTGTCCTGGATTGGCTACCATGAGAATGGGCTACTGGGCATGATGGACCATTGGTCTGACCCAGTTAGGCTATTCTTATGTTATGTTCTCATCTGTAGGGGCCTTTGTTTTCACTTCTTATTTTAATGTATTTTTTTTCTGGGAACTTATCAGTGTTTTTTATAATGGGAACAAAAATGGAAGAGAATTAATGTGTGTGGAATGGGGGGTAACTAATTTCTTCAGCTAAATAATTCAATCCACTTCAAACAGACATAGGAGAACTTGTGCACCATTCACACACCCTCCAACCAAAAACGTCAAAAGAAAAAAACTGTTCGACAACCTCCTAGCCATTCGAGCTGCAACACTCGACCCCCAACTCTACAACCAATTGATATCAACCACAGACTGCAAAACCTTCAAAAAGAAATAAAAACCCTTCTATTCAAAAAACACATAAAACCGAACTAACACAATCAGAACTGTCCCAAGCATCACCTGCAACTACTCCATATGTACTTCTAATGTCATGACAATTTAGACATAATTTATGTTATGTTATGTTTGGAATAATGGTTACATATATGAGGTTCAATAAAAGAAAATTTTCACTGCCTGTTTCTATTCTGACCATTTATTCCATTTCATGGTTATTGAAAAAAAAAAAAAAAAAAAAAAAATTTTTTTTACATGGAGGGGGGGGGGGGGGGGTGTCAAAAAATGATGGGCCCCGGGTGCCACATACCCTAGGTACGCCACTGTGTAGGAGGCTGGGAAGGTCTGGAAAAGGGAGAGCTGTTACTGGACTTCAAGGGAGTTAGAAGGAGAGATGCTGCTGGGAGGGGAGGAGGGAAAGGTATGGGAAGAGAGTTAATGTTGGATAGAGGGAAGGGAGAAGAAGGAGAGAAGCTGCTGGGAAGGGAGGAGGGAAAGAGATGGGAAGAGAGTTACTGTTGGATAGAGGGAGGAGGGAAGGGAGAAGAAGGAAAGATGCTGCTGGGAGGGGAGGAGGGAAAGGAATGGGAAGAGAGTTAATGTTGGATAGAGGGAGGAGGGAAGGGAGAAGGAGAGATGCTGCTGGGAGTGAGGAGGGAAAGGGATGGGAAGAGAGTTAATGTTGGATAGAGGGAGGAGGGAAGGGAGAAGGAAAAAAAGGAAGGAGGGTAGGGATAAAGAAAAAAGGAAGGAAACAGCTGGCAGGGAGATTACAGGAAGGGAAGGGGGTCAGGGTGGAATGGAGAGATCAGATGAGAGAAAGGGGAGAGAGAGGAATGAGAAAGTAGAGAGACATTGATGCTGGAAAGGGGGTCAGCAGAGAAATGAGAGAGGGATAAAGATGCTAGATCTGGTGTAGGAGAGATAAAAATGAACAAGTCAGTGAAGCTGGAATGAATGATGTAAAAAGGAGAGAGGAGGATGGACAAGGAAGAGGGGCATAGAAAGAAGTCAGATACATATGGAAGGGGGAGAGGGCAGACATTGGATGGAACGGGCAGATGCTTGAAGGAAAAGAGTGAAAAGAAGATGAAAGCAGAAACCAGAGACAACAAAAGGTAGAAAAGAATAATTTTATTTCTATTTTGTCATTAGAATATATCAGATTTGAATTATATATCCTGCTAGAGACATAACTGGGGACTGCAGTATTCTGTTAGCATGATATTTCTATGTAGCATTCTATAATAACTTGGCTTGTTCAGTTTTCTTATAGTAGAGGGGATATATGTGAAGGGGAGGGGAGACAGGGGTTTTGTTGGTCCATGCTCTGTATATTTGTATTTATAAAATCACAATTGTTCAGAATATTGTTTCTTTTTATACTTTAATAAAATACGTTCAATATAAAATCATAATTGCGGCTTGTGCAGATGGGATCAGATGGTTTGCGGGGACTGAGCTCGCGGAGATGGGGTGTAAATGGGGTTTTAAAATTTTAGTCCTATTAGTTTGCCGGTCCACAAAATAATTCTTTTATTTCTGCCGGTCCACGGGTGTAAAAAGGTTGAAGAACACTGCCTTAGAGGAGTGTGCTCACAAAATAAATGGAGGCTGCTTAGCACAGTGTTTCTCAAGTCGGTCCTGGAGTACCCCATTGCCAGGCAGGTTTTCAGGACATCCACAATGAATATGCATGAAATAAATTTGCATATAATGGAGGCAGTGTATGCAAATTAAGTTTATGCAGATTCATTGTCGATATCCTGAAAACCTGAATGACAAGGGGGTACTCCAGGACTGACTTGAGAAACCCTGACTTAGCATACTCGACATATGTTGAGGATTTAGCTGCATGAATCCATCTTGTAACAGAAGCCTTAGAGACTGGCTTACCTAAACAGCTAGGATTAGTTAACACAAAGAGATGATCCAAAAGACGAAAGGGATTCATCACTTCCAGATGCCAGATGAGAACTCTGCGGACATCCAGCAAGATCAATAGCTTACCCCTTTTCTTCAAGCCTAATGAATGAAAAGCAGGTAGCCGAACCTCCTGATTCGCATGGAAGGTGGAAACAACCTTTGGAAGGAAAGAAGGAACTGTATGCAATGAAACACCTGCCTCGGTGAATCAATGAAAGGGTTCTCTGCATGACAGTGCCTACAGCTCCAACACTCTTCTCGCTGAGGAAATAGCCACCAGAAATAAAGTTTTAATAGTGAGATCCATGAGTGTTGCTTCCTTTAATGGCTTGTAAGGAGCCTTACACAGAGAATGCAGGACAAGGTTAAGATTCCTTGTTGGAAAGGGCTTCCACACCAGTGGCTTCGGTCTTTTAGCTCCCTTCGAAATTGGACAATGTAGGGATGAAAAGCCAGAGAAAACATCCTCCAGATGTCTTTTGAAACATGAGACCCGTCACTTGAACCTTAAGAGAACCAAATGCTTTTGCTAACGCATCCTGAAGAAAATGCTAGAAAAGCCGAAAGAGGAGCTTGGAATGGATCAACTCCCTCTGCAGTGCACCAACTCTGGAAAGATTTACATGCCTCGGCATGTGCTGCCACCATTACAGGCTTCTTGGTTCTTAAAAGAGTAGCAATGATCACATCTGAATATCCCTTGTTTGCTAATCCTGCACGTTCAAGACCAAAATGTCCCGGATCCCCTAAGGCTGCTGGACCCTGAGAAAGAAGACCCGGATGCGGTGGAAGATTGAATTGCTGCTCCATCTGAAGTCTGACCAGATCTGCATACCAGGGAGGGTGCAGCCAATCCGGGATGACCAGAATCATCAGCCCACGATAGTCAGTTATCCTTCAGATGATCCTTCCAATCATGGGCCAAGGAGAAAAGATATATAACAGCCCCATCTGAGGCCAGAGTTGAACTAGAGTGTCCATGCTGTTGCTTCCTGGCTCTTATCTTCGGCTGAAGAAGAGGAGCTTTTTTGTTGGTCACTGATGCCATCAGATCGAATATCGGAACTCCCCAGCATTGTACAATCATGGAAAATGTCCTCCGGGACAGTGAACACTCCCCCAGATCCAGCATCTGTCTGCTGAGGTAGTCGGCTTGCACATTCTCACATATCGCAGTATTATCACAGATCACACTGGCTGACTATGGAGGCTAGAATCACTTTAAAGTTTGGCTGTATATGTTTTAAAGCTCTGAATGAATTATTGCCAAGTTATCTTCTTGATCATTTCAAATTCGTAAACAGGAAACATTTACGTATAGTATGATTCTTTGACTTTCCATCAGTAAAGGGATGTGTTTATAAATGATTCTTTGGTAAAATGTTATCATATCAGATGGCTTTATGGGAAAAACAAGTTGGTGTTTACATATCATTTTCCACCTCTTATTTAGTTTTTAGAAAAACGCTGAAAACATATCTCTTTGGCAAATATCTTGATTAATTCATTATGATTACACCATGTTGTTAGTATTTTTTGATTTGTAAACCGCACAGAACCGTGAGGTAGTTGCGGTCTATAAGAATCTATATTATGTTATCCTGCCATGTGCACTGCTGACAGCGATAGAAGATAGGCTTCCACCCAGCGGAACAGCTTGGCCTCTTGCATTAGTGAAGTACTCTTGGCACCCCCTTGTCTGTTGATGTAAGCCACTGCAATGGCATTGTCTGAGAAATCTCTGACAGCTTTCCTTCTTGGTTCATTGATAGGCGCTGAAGACCAACCAAATTGCACACATCTCCTGTCCATTGATGGACCATTTCTGCTGGCAAGGCGACTATCAACCCTGAACAGAATGGCCATTGTAATGCCCTTCCCAGCCAAATAGAATGGTGTACATCATCAGTATTATCCTGGAAGAAATCTTGAGGGGAACGCCCTTTGCCAGAGACTTCATCTTGAGCCACCACTGCATGCTGCGGAGTGCCTCGAGTGTCCAGGGCAGTGCTATCTGAGGTGAGTCTGACTGTGAAGACCACTGGGACACTAGGGAATCCTGGAGAGAATGAAGGCGAGCTCTCACACAGGGGACAAGCTCTATGGATATCACCATTGACACCCCCCCCCAGCACTGTCAGAGCCTCAAGCGCAAGGATATCCTGAATCTGTTGATGCAATTTCAGCTTGCTTGGCTCTAGAAGAAATAGATGGCTCTCCACCACATCGAATCGGACTCCCAGGTACTCCAAGGACTTGGTACAAAATAACTCTTCCAGAAGTTGATCACCCAACCCAGCTCTTGCAAGAGTTGGATAACTCACGCTACTGCCAACAAGTAGGCTTTCCTGGATGGTGCCCAGATTAATCAATTATCTAGGATTGGCTGAACCTGTACCCCCTTCATGCGTAGATGCGCTGTAGCCACTACCATCACCTTGGTGAAGATTCACAGAGTAGTGGCCAGCCCAAAGGGAAGTGCTGTCAAATGGAAGTGCCCTGATATTGCATGCCATTTTTTAGTGCATCTTAGTAGGAGGCTAAAAATGGGAGACAAACATTTTTTCAGATATATTAGTGAAAGAAGGAAGATGAAAAATGGAATTGCTATACTAAAAGATGCTGGGAACTGATATGTGGAGAGTGATGAGGAAAAACCAAATTTCTGTTCTGTGTTCACAGAAGAAAATTCTGGAGAAGGACCGAGATTGTCTGGCAAAGTTACACGAGAAAATGGAGTAGATTCTGCGCAGTTCATGGAGGAGAGTGTTTATGAGCAACTTGAAACACTGAAGGTGGACAAAGCGATGGGACCAGATGGGATCCATCCCAGGATACTAAGAGAGCTCAGAGAGGTTCTGGCGAGTCCAACAAATCTCTGGAGATGGGAGTGATTCCTAGGGATTGGAGGAGAGTGGATATGGTCCTTATTCATAAAAGTGGTCACAGGGATGAAGCAGGAAACTACAGGCCGGTGAGCCTCATGTCAGTTGTTGGAAAAATAATGGAAGTGTTGCTGAAAGAAAGGATAGTGTACTTCCTTGAATCTAATGGGTTACAGGATCCGAGGCAACATGGCTTTACAAAAGATAAATCGTGCAAAACGAACCTGATTGAATTTTTTGATTGGGTGACCAGAGAGCTGGATCAAGGACGTATGCTAGATGTAATTTACTTAGATTTCAGCAAAGCCTTTGATTCAGTTCCTCATAGGAGGCTGTTGAACAAACTTGAAGGGCTGAAGTTAGGACCCAAAGTCGTTAACTGGGTTAGAAACTGGCTGTCAGACAGACGCCAGAGGGTGGTGGTTAATGGAAGTCGCTTGGAAAGGTAAGTAGTGGAGTTCCTCAGGGTTCAGTGCTGGGGCCAATCCTGTTCAATATGTTTGTGAGTGACATTGCAAAAGGGTTAGAAGGAAAAGTGTGCCTTTTTTCAGATGATACCAAGACTTGTAACAGAGTAGACACTGATGAGGGAGTGGAAAATATGAAAAAAGATCTGCAAAAGTTAGAGGAATGGTCTAATGCCTGGCAACTAAAATTCAATGCAAAGAAATGCAGAGAAATGCATTTGGGGATTAATAATCGGAAGGAACCGTATATGCTGGGAGGAGAGAAGCTGATATGCACGGACGGGGAGAGGGACCTTGGGGTGATAGTGTCCAAAGATCTAAAGGTGAAAAAACAGTGTGACAAGGCAGTGGCTGCTGTCAGAAGAATGCTGGGCTGTATAAAAAGAGGTGTAGCCAGTAGAAGGAAGAACGTGTTCATGCCCCTGTACAGGTCATTGGTAAGGCCCCACTTGGAGTATTGTGTTCAGTTTTGCAGACCGTATCTGGCGAAGGACGTAAGAAGACTTGAAGCGGTTCAGAGGAGGGCAATGAAAATGATAGGAGGCTTGCGTCAGAAGATGTATGAGGAGAGACTGGAAACCCTGAATATGTAAACCCTAGAGGAAAGGAGAGACAGGGGAGATATGATTCAGACTTTCAAATACTTGAAGGGTATTAACGTAGAACATAATCTTTTCCAAAGAAAGGAAAATGATAAAACCAGAGGACATAATTTGAGATTGAGGGGTGGTAGATTCAAAGGCAATGTTAGGAAATTCTACTTTATGGAGAGGGTGGTGGATGCCTGGAATGCGCTCCCAAGAGAGGTGGTGGAGAGTAAAACTGTGACAGAGTTCAAAGAAGCATGGGATGAACACAGAAGATCTAGAATCAGAAAATAATACTAAAAATTGAACTAAGGCCAGTACTGGGCAGACTTGCACGGCCTGTGTCTGTGTATGGCCATTTGGTGGTGGAGGATGGGCTGGGGAAGGCTTCAATGGCTGGGAGGGTGTAGATGGGCTGGAGTAGATTTTAACAGAGATTTCAGCAGTAGGAACCCAAGCACAGTACCGGGTAGAGCTTTGGATTCTTGCCCAGAAATAGCTAAGAAGAAAAAATTTAAAAAATTTAAATTGAATCAGGTTGGGCAGACTGGATGGACCATTCAGGTTTTTATCTGCCGTCATTTACTGTTACTATGCGGGCCCCTTTTTTTGTTCTCTATTTCAATTTTTGGTTGAAGTATTATGAACAGACACATAGGCCCTGATTCTATAATCTAGATACCTAACTTATTTATTTTTTTAAATTGGCTTAATTGGCACTGATAATTGAAGGTAGGCCTGCCGGCAGGAGGGAGTTAGCACCCTCCCACCGGATTGTCATTGATATCAGCGAGGGGTGCTAGGAGTTTGGGGAGTGTCAGGGTGAGGGCTGGGAGTTTGAGGAGTGTCAGAGTGGGGTGCTGGGTGTTCAGGAAGTGCCATGGTTTGGAATGGGGTGTCATTGTTCGATGGGGCCCAGCGGCAAGAAGGAATGGGCATCCCTCTTGCCAATTGTGCAGAGGAAAGGTACAGGGGGTGTGGGGGTTGTCAGGGGATATTAGGAGGGTAGGGATATAGGGCGGGGGTCTCTGTGTAGGTGGCTGTGGGATCGGTGAGTGTGAGGGAGGGAAGGAGAGAGAAATTGGAATCCCCCATCAGCTGAGCCGGCAGGACTCCCCAAAACCGGCTTAGCTGATTGGGATTCCCCCAGACAAGGTAGTTGGGTACATCTGCAAGACTTGCTTTTGTACATTTTTGATGTGGACCCTTTTATTTTTGAAAGTGACCTAAAATATAGATGTTCTAAGGACTAAAACTTCTACATAGGTCATTTTCAAAAATAAAAGATATTTGTTTGGCTGTTTTGAAAATGGAAATTTATTTCTGGATGTTTTTTCCAAAGCGTCCAAATTTGATGTAGACGTCCTATCAAAAATGCCCCTCTTTGTATCTAAACTCAAGGAGAATATCTCTATCCAAGGCAGTTTTTTTTCAAATTTTTTTAAATTTTTTATATGGACTGGATCAGAAGAGGCTTTTAATGATTTTTTTGTCTTTGTAATTTTTTTTTATTATTTTCCAAAATGAACAGTGCAATACAAATGTATACATTTGAAAGATATCAACCATAAAAACACACCTTTGAACAACAAATTTTAAAAGATCATCATTATCCTCCCAACCCTTTACAAACCCGAAATATAGACATATTCCAATACATTGCTATGAAATACCCCCCCTCCCTCCCAAGATGTGTATGGAACCAAACCTAACTTAACTTGAAAAGAGATATAACTTAAATAGATGCAACAAAAGCTGCTAACGGGCCTCACACTAATTTAAATACCTTATTCTTCCCTAATAATTCTGCATTCATCTTTTCACATTTATACATAGAACATAAACTTGCCCACCAGAAAGGGAAGCTGAGACTGTCAGAACTCTTCCAATTGCTCGTTATCATTTGGATGGCTATCCCTGTCATTATCAATAAAAGCCGGCTTTTATAACAATCTAATGGGGGCTTAACATGCAATAAGGTACCGCATATGATCATATCATATGTCAGCGGAAATGTTGAATCAAGAATTTCATTGATCTGTCCCCATATCGATTTCCAGAATCTGAGTATCGGAGGACAAAAAAACAGCAGATGATCCAATGTCCCAATGTCTGTATGACAATGCCAGCATCTATTAGAACTAGAACTATCTATTTTTTGTAAACGCACAGGGGCCCAAAAGCTTCTATGTAACAGAATAAAACCAAGTTTGTCTCATAGATGCAGACATTGTACATTTCATCCTCCAAGTCCAAATTCGTGGCCATTGAACTACAGAAATATGCTGTTTAATCTCAATGCTCCAAATGTCCTTTAGTTTTTTTATTCAATAAGTCAGATATCAATTTATACCACCGGGAGGCCTGATGCCCTAAGGAATCTGTCTGAAAGTATAGGATCTGCAAACTAAAGTCATTTTTGAAATTTCTCCATTCAGGGAACCCTTTCTGAATGGCTTGCTTCAATTGCAACCATTTATAAATTTGAGTCTTAGAGATACCAAAGGACTGTTGCAATTGTGAAAACTCAAGCAATTTTCCATGAGATATAACATCATCTAAAGTACGTTTACTGTGGCATAACTTATAAAGAAATAAGAAGACAACAAATAATACAAAATATAGCTATAAAAATTATAACAAATTCAAAAAAATATGACCATGTTACACCCCTCCTTCAAGATGCACACTGGCTACCTATTATACACAGAATAACGTTTAAAATCGTACTATTAACATTTAAAATTCAACAATCACACGAGCCGCTATTTTTGGACAGACTATTAATCCCTTACTCTTCACTAAGGACACTGAGATCAACGCAACAAAACTTATTAACCATTCCTTCTTTAAAAATAATTGGGACAAGAAGAGCAACTATATTCTCAGTACAAGCACCCCTACTGTGGAACAATTTACCAATTTATCTACGTAACGAACCATCATTAGTCAAATTCAAACGCGATCTGAAAAGCATTCTTTATAAAGATTCATTCAATACATAGATAGATAATTTCAAAAACACAGTACTTATTTTCTAAAGAATCAAATGAGTAGGACATCAACACGGAAACTATAAGTGCTTTTTTTTTTAAATTTAAATTTTAATCTTAATCCTCTTTTTTTCCCTTCATTCAAAAAGATTATTAATACTAATCTGGATCCTTATTTATTCTTTATACTAAAAATTTCTACTTTTAAATAGATTAATTATTCCTAACATTACCTTCCTTCATGAATCATTTTAAAATAACCAAAGCTCTTTCTATCAATTAATTTCCTTCAGCTCTTTCTATTAATTAATTTCCTTCACAATTTTTCTCTTTTTTCTAAATTGACCCTTCCCTTATGTACAAACCTTAAATGGTTTTTTTTTTATTATTCATTTTTAATTAATTTTATAAATTGTATAAATTGTATAAATTGTATTTCTCCCTTTTACCTACTTGTTTCAGTTTGTATTAATAGAACATAATGATTAGTCTGTATAATAGTTTTATATGTATTTGTATCTGTCATCCCTGGCTTTTACAATTATGTAATACGCATTGAAATATTGGATATTGCGTAAAATCAAAATTTAATAAACTTGAAACTTGAACTTGTTTGCCTGCTTTCATCCAATGCTTCCAGGCAATCTTCGTCCCACCAATTGGTATCTTGGAGTTTACCAATAATGACTGACATGTGGATTTCTCTATTTGAATATCAGACAAATTATTAATATATTTTATAGTTTTCCATGTATCTAATAAAATAATGTTCTCCTTAACATAGTTTGGTAACTTAATACTTAATAAGTGAGGCACTCTCAATGGGGACATCAATTGCCATTCTAAATTCAACCAGTCTGGAAGATGCTCCATGAGCTCTGGAAGGATCCAGTACATACCCTGATGCATAATATAGGCTTGATGATACCTATAAAAATTTGGAAAATTTACCCCACCCGCTGTGATTGGTTTTTGTAAAGATACTAAAGCAATTCTAGCATTTTTCCCCAGCCAAACAAATTTAGTGAGTATACTATTTAATTTCTTATAAAAGGACCCCTGAAAAAACACTGGCATCATACTCATTTGGTAACAAAACACAGGCAAAATCATCATTTTAACTGTTTGAAATCTCCCCCCTTTCCATTGCAAATGCAAGCAGTGTCTCACTTCCGGTTCACCACACAATTGTTTCCCACGTACTCATCTTTATAGGACCCCCAGGGACCCCTGAAGAAGACTTTTTGTCGAAACAAGGACCGTGTTGGGTCCTGTATCCCTAGCGGACTAGGTCCTTTAAGGCTCTTATGGGGATGATTTACTTTTATGTGGATGATTTTAGTGTACCTTTGGAACTTTGATACTTTCAAATAAAGTCCATTTGGGAACATCATCACTCCACAGAGTTTTTTTGGTTTTCTCTGGATTTTCTTCTTTTTGGATATTTTGGGGTCAATTCCTTTTGTTTTTTGTTTGAACTCTCCCCCACCAAGACAAATGTAAAGGATTCCAATGCTCACACATCTCTGTAACCTTTGCCAGTAACAATTTTTCATTTATTTTCATCGTTTCTTCCACAGTTTTGTGTATCCAAATACCTAAGTATTTTATGCCTTCATCCTTCCATATAAAAGGAAATGAATCAAAAAGTCATTTTAGGCAAATGTACATTTATTCCAATTTATCCTATAACCAGAAAATTTACCAAATCTATCAATTAAATCCAATAAATATGGAATGGTGGATTCAGGATTCCTCAAATGAAGCAAAATATCATCTGCATATGCAGAAACTTTATATTCCCGACCTGCATAAGGAATACCCTGTATCCCCCTCTGCCTGTTGAATAGCCAACAGCAAAGGTTCCAAGACAATGTCAAAAAGAAGAGGCTTTTAATGATTTTGTGATTTGATAAATACTTTAAACTTTTCCCTTCAGTTTACCAAAACCTCTGACCAAAATTGGTCAGCCCCATTTTAGACAGGTCATTGAGGTAGGAATTGAACAGTTTATTTATTGAAACACAAAATCATGATCAATACTCTCTTGATTATTTATTTAAAACCATTTTACCCTGCCTATTCCCACATGCCTACCATTTGCAGAATACAATACATTAAACATCAAGGGAAAAAATGTCTGAGCAAATAAATGAGTTTTAAATTGCTTCTTAAAAGTAGATAAATCTGTAAGATTTCATAACTGAGCAAGCAACTTATTCCACAAAACTGGGTCACAAATAGAAAAGGCAGCATTTCTTGTTATTGCATAGAGTATATGCAGGGTGTCTGGCAAGCAAATTAACTGTTTTCCCTCTGAATACGATACCCTAGGGGCAAGACTGGTTCAAGGGACCGTGATGCCATGGGCCAACTTTAAGTTTGATGCCCTCCGCATACATTTGCTCCCTCTCTCTCAATTATGCCACTCTCCCCCTCGGTCTACCTTTAAGGCAAGATCAGGAGGAGGATTCTCAAAACTTACTGTGCCCTTAACGACGGTCGCTAAACCAGTGCCAAACCAACCAAGGCCTTATAAACCAGCACCAACAACTCCATGAACCACCAGTAGCCAATGCACGGATTTCAATACTAGCATAACATGTTCAAAATGATTCAAACCCACCATGTGTCACTGCATCCTGTACAATCTAAAGTGCTTTATATCTAGCCTGCAAAAGAGAAACGTTCTACTAGGAAGATAAGTGTTTGTACTTATTTAGTTTTGCAAATCAGTAAAGTTGAAAAAGCTGAATGTATGATTTTTTCTGACAGTCCACGGTATAATGATTTAGTTATAAGGAAGAAGGCTTTCTGAATAATAATAAACATTGGTTTTGTTCTACATACCTCGACTCTATGTTTACTTAGAATAGGTCGGATGTTGGCAGGAACAGGATAGATCTGACTTGCATCAGGGGTCTCAACGGGAGGAAGATTCTCTGTGCCAGACTCAGAAATCTACAAAAGAAATCAGCTATCATGTAGTAGTCACAATATAAACAGGAACATCACCAGTCTCTCTCAGGGCAACAGAATTTCTGCAATGGTAAGACAAATGTACTGAAATTTAGGGCTTGATTTTATAACAGGGTGCCTATATGAGAAGCCCACAACTAGTGGGGTAGCGGGGGTGAGAATCGCTCCTCTCCTGCCCTCTTCCCTGCCTGATGTCACATCATAGTCTCTTTTGGCTCCTCTCACCGCCTTATGGCACTTGTTTTGATGCTGTTTGTGCTTTTTTCCAGTTTTCGTCCGTTATGTCCTTTTCCTTATACCTTATATGAAGTCTTCTTGTCTCTGATCGCTTCCTTCACCGCTGAGAACTTTTCAGCAGCCTCTCATACACTTAGTCCAGTGAGTTTCCAGGGTTTTTTTGTATCATAGGAAAAACAGGTTTTGTCAAACTGCAAAATACTCTTTGATGGCATCGATGCACTTAGCTGTGCCAGTGGCCAACAGAGAAATTGAAAAGCGCTGGCCTCCCTGCTCTCCACCTCCTCAAGCCATCGAAGCGGCAGTCCACCTTCCAGGAAATACGGCCCTACCAGCCGAAGTTTATTTTTAAGTTAAAAGCCGCCGCCGCGGCTCCTCTCACAAGCCGCACCTGCGTCGGAGAAGGCTTCAACGAAGGCAGGGATTGTGAGAGGAGCCGCCGCGGCACCTTTAAACTTAAAAATAAACTCAGGCAAGGGACTAAGGAAGCAGGCCAGACCGCAGGAAGAGGAGGGCGGCAAGGGACTAAGGGAGCAGGCCAAACCATGGGAAGGGAAGGGGGGTAGGGGGAAATGCTACTGATGATGAACAGGGACGTGGAGGGGGAGGGAAATACCGCTGCTGCTGCACGGAGAAGTGGAGGGGGAGGGAAATACTGCTGCTGCTGCTGCACAGGGAAGTGGGGCAGGGGGAGGGAAATGCTGCTGCACAGGGAAATGGAGGGGGAGGGAATGCTGCTGCTGCACAGGGAAGTGGAGGGGGGGGGGAAGAAATGCTGCTGCTGCATAGGGGGCAGGGAGAGAGACAGATAGAAAGAAAGACAGCCAGACATATATTCTAGCACCCGATAATGTAACGGGCTTAAACACTAGTTATATATATTGATTTTAGATCCCTAGTTTGTGTCAAGTTAGGACAAAAACTTGTATTAAAAAACTTTGCACTGTAACTATGGCAAATTGTAACCTGTAAACTATATACAGTATTATGTATGTAAGCCTGTAACCCGTTTTGAGCTCTTTGGAGAGGACAGGATAGAAAAATTAATAAATTGATTTTTATCTTATGTTTCCAAAACATCCAAATGCAAATAATGAACACATTTATAGCTATTTTCACCTCACCTGCAACAACTCAAATGCAGCCAGAAGGTCCCCTCCAGACATATTTCCACAGAAAATGGGGTAGTAGGATAGTTTGGGGGGACTGTAGGTCTGGTTAGCTAGTGTAACCATAGGAGCAGCCACTGTGGAACCAATGTATTCTGCTTTACCCTAGAACGGACATAAAATGATGATTTATACAATCTTATTATAGAACAGAGAGAGCAGAAACAGCTAAATCTCTTAGTAGTTTTATTACGCTGAGATCTAATTTTGAAATATCACAGACAAGAGCAGGAATGGCCAGGTTATAATTTACTTATTCACTTAGGCCTCCTTTTACGAAACTGCGCTAGCAGTTTCTAGCGCAGGGAGCTGCGCTGAATGGCCCGCGCTGTTCCCGACACTCATAGAAACTCAATGAGCTTCGGGAGCAGCGCGGGCTCCCTGTGCTAGAAACTGCTAGAGCAGTTTTGTAAAAGGAGGCCTTAATTCACTTAGTTGTTAATGGATAAATATAAAAACATTTTTTTTTTTAATGCCAATGAGGTGATTTACCCTGGTTGAATTCTCACACTTCGTTCAACTAAGGTTGGTGTGGGAGGGGTTCTGAGGCTTTTTCCTTCCTTCTGGGTACTTAACAGATCATTGAGCATTGCTTTGTCAGAGGCCGGTACAATGAGTTGTCACATGAGTTTGTAACATGTGACAATGGTGCTTTAGTCCCTTCTATCATCTAAGGAGTGTGTTACTTTGATATAAGGGTGTTGCATATATATATATTTTTTTAATTCTTTATTCATTTTCAAAATTACATTAAATGTATATGTATATTCAATCGCATTAACAATAAATACATCATTTAACATTCTATCATTTGTATAGTACATAAATTTTTATCCCTCCCCCTTCCCACCCCTCCTTACCATATATTCCATAATCATATAAAAAAACATATTAATAAAATATCCCTCACCCTACCCAAATTAATTGATACATTAAAGGGAAACATTTTCAACTAATCCTTACAAAATTTTGCTAATGGTTTCCACACATCCTGAAATTTCTTGAAATATCCTCTTTGTACTGCAATAAATCTTTCCATTTTATAGATATGGCACAAAGAGTTCCACCAAAAACTGTAATTTAGTCTCCTCCAATCCTTCCAATTATATGTAATTTGCTGAATGGCAACACCCGTCATTATAAGTAACAATTTATTGTTGTTCGCAGAAATCTGACTTTTTGCTCTCATTTCCATACCAAAAATCACAGTATCATAGAATAATGCCACTGGGTTATCTAATAAATTATTAATTTGTTCCCAAATTGATTTCCAAAAATTCATAATATATGGGCAATGAAACAATAAATGATCTAAAAGTTCCTGCTTCTAGATGGCAGTGCCAACATCTATTAGACAAAGAACTATTCAATTTTTGCAATCTAACAGAGGTCCACAACGCTCTATGCAACAGAAAAAACCAAGTTTGTCTCATAGATGCTGACACCGTACATCTCATCCTCCAAGACCAAATTCGTGGCCATTGAGATGCAGTAATTTCATGCTTAATCTCAATACTCCAAATATCTCTTAGTCCAGTTTTTAATTTCTTTTTATTAAATCCATTTAATATTTTATACCACTGGGCGGCCTGGTGACCCAAGAAGTCTGTCTGGAAACAAAGAAACTCCATACTATAATGATTATTAAGATTTTTCCATTCAGGGAACCCCGCCTGAATGGCATGCTTCAGTTGCAACCATCTAAAATTTTCTGATTTATTAAGACCAAATTTCTGTTGCAACTGTGAAAATTCAAGCATGGTACCATTAGAAATAACATCATCCAATATACGTATTCCTGCTATCATCCAATGTTTCCAGACTAGCCTTTCTCCGCCAATTTGGATCTTAGAGTTTACCCATATAGATTGCTTGGTAGATTTATAAATTGGAATATTTGTTAAATTACTTACATACCGTAAAGTTTTCCATGTATCAGTTAGTATAATATTATCTTTACTATAGCTAGAGTTGGATCCGCTCCAGGTGGAGATGGTTTTACTGTAGAGTTTTATAAATCATTTCAAATTACCCTGTTACCATATTTATTAAATTTATATAAGACCCAACTTATTAAAGGTTGTATTACGGGAACCATGGCTGAATCATTAACTATAGTTTTGCCAAAGCCAAATAAAGATCCCACACTGGTTTCAAATTACAGGCCTATTTCTTTAATTAATGTTGATGGGAAAATTTTAGCTAAGATTTTGGCTATTCATTTAGCTAAAGCTCTCCCATTTATTATTGGTATGCATCAAACAGGATTCGTTGCTCAAAGACATTCTTCTAACAACACTAGGCTTGCATTGCATATGTTGACTTTGTCCAAAGCCTTAAAAGACCCAGTTTTCTCTGTATCTCTAGATGCAGAGAAGGCTTTTGATCGTGTTGAATGGACCTTTATGTATCAAGCGATGGAATGGTTTGGTACTGGATCAGGATTTGTTCAAATGGTTCAAACTTTGTATAGCTCTCCTGTTGCTAAATTATATATTAATAATAATTTTTCAGAAATTTTCAAGTTGCAGAGGGGAGTTAGACAAGGCTGTCCCTTATCTCCTCTGCTTTTTGACATTGTATTGGAACCCTTTTTATTAGCCATTCAACAGACAGAGGAGATACAGGGTATTCCTCATAAAGATCGGGAATATAAGATTTCAGCTTATGCGGATGATATATTGCTCTATTTGAGAAATCCTGAGATAACCATTCCTTGCTTACTTGAATTAATTGAGAAGTTTGGAAAATTTTCAGGTTATAAGATAAATTGGAATAAATCAGAAATTCTCTCACTTAATGTTCATTGTACAAAAGGTTTGTTTGATTCTTTCCCCTTTCTTTGGAAGGAGGATGGATTAAAGTATTTAGCCATTTGGATTAAAAGTACATTGGATGAAACAATGAAAACAAATGAAAAATCGTTATTACAAAAGGTTACGGAAATGTGTGAGCAATGGAATCCTTTACAGCTTTCGTGGTGGGGAAGAGTCCAAACTATTAAAATGATGATTTTGCCTGTGGTTTGTTATCAGATGGGTATGTTGCCGGTATATTTTCAAGGGTCCTTTTATAGTAAATTAAATAGCATTCTTTTAAAATTTATTTGGCTGGGTAAAACTCCTGGAGTGGCTTTGGTATCCCTACAAAGATCAATTTCAGAGGGAGGGGTAAATTTTCCAAACTTTTATAGGTATCATCAAGCCTATATTTTGCGCCAAGGTATGTATTGGATCCTCCCAGAACTTATGGAAAAACTCCCTGACTGGTTGTGGTTAGAATGGCAACTCATGTCCCCATTACATCTATGCCATGTGATCAGTATCAAAATGCCTAGCTATAGTAAAGATAATATTATACTAACTGATACATGGTGTTGCATATTTTGATTCAGGTTATAATTTAGACAGAAGCTCTCCAAGGAGAACTGAGCATTGCAGGAAGCAACATCTACCTCCTCATTTACTAAATATTAGCATGCATTAAACGCTAACGTGTCCATAGAGTATAAATCAGCTAAATCAGCTAGCGCACCTTAGTAAAAGGACCCCCTAGTGTTCAGGCGAGGGAACCTCTAGTCAGGACCATTGTTCTCTCTAAGCTGAGCAGGAGTCCTCCATCTACAGTCCTGCCAGAGGGGGGCGCTGTTTTACCATCATATTTTCAGCACGACCGGGCCGGCGTGGGAGCCCTGCTCCGCCCCCCCGATCCCGCAGGAGGACAAATACTTTAAAAAAGACACAGCGCCAGCACCTCCATCTTGCAGCACGACCGGGCCGGCGTGGGAGCCCTGCTCCGCCCCCCCGATCCCGCAGGAGGACAAATACTTTAAAAAAGACACAGCGCCAGCACCTCCATCTTGCAGCACGACCGGGCCGGCGTGGGAGCCCTGCTCCGCCCCCCCCGATCCCGCAGGAGGATAAATACTTTAAAAAAGACACAGCGCCAGCACCTCCATCTTGCAGCACGACCGGGCCGGCGTGGGAGCCCTGCTCCGCCCCACCGATCCCGCAGGAGGACAAATACTTTAAAAAAGACACAGCGCCAGCACCTCCATCTTGCAGCACGACCGGGCCGGCGTGGGAGCCCTGCTCCGCCCCCCCGATCCCGCAGGAGGACAAATACTTTAAAAAAGACACAGCGCCAGCACCTCCATCTTGCAGCACGACCGGGCCGGCGTGGGAGCCCTGCTCCGCCCCCCCGATCCCGCAGGAGGACAAATACTTAAAAAAAGACACAGCGCCAACGGCGCGCCGCCGTTCGGCGTGCCGACGAAGGCGCACGACAAAGGCGCCTGCGCCTTAGTGAGCGCCTTCGTGGAGCGCCTGAGAGGAGCACTTGCGGACCTGGGAACCGAGAACACCTACGCCCCAAAGACCACACCACAGGACCTCCTGCCGACTTCTAATATAAGGTAAGGAGCGTGAGATCCCCGCTCCTCCCCCTCCTCCCAGCACGAAAAAACCAGCCACTCCCGAGCCAACCGGGACCCAAAGGGAGAACCATTCCGTCTACCTAACACTCCGAACCAGACATCAAAAATGAAGCTCTCCCTGCATACACACACACTAGCCACCCTTTTGATAATCCTCCTCATTTCTAGTTGGAAAGCAGCAGCAAATAACTTACCCACCACAACCACATCCTCCAGTACAACCAACTTCCAACTTCCCAACAGAAGAATACTCACATTAAGAAACTCGAACCACCACGCCAGCACTCAACACTCCATCACTGTTACCTGGAGAAGAAGATCAACACTTCCGAAAACAAAATCTCATCCAACTCCCACAACACTCATATACCCGGAAACAACTCACATTCCCCAGACCGACACAACCTCCCTTACATGTGCCTATGTTAACATCAGAGCTCTAGGACCCAAAACAGAAAACATAAAAAATTGGATAAAAACAGAAAAACTTGACTGCCTATTCCTCACTGAAACCTGGTTAACCTCAGACACAGACCCCAGAATAAAAGAAGTATGCCCGCCGGGATACAAAATAACAGTAACCTGCAGAGAAAAAAAAAGAGGAGGAGGACTAGCAATAATAATCAAGAACTCCCTAACTCTAAACATACTTGAAAAAACATCCACTCCGCAAATGGATTTCCTAGCGTGTCATCTCACAAACCCAACACTAAAAAACTCACTAAACTGCTTACTCTGCTACATAACACCAGGAAACTGGACCACAGTGAGACCTGAATTTGAAAACTTCATCTACCAAAACTCATTAACAGCAGAATATAACCTCATCCTAGGAGACCTAAACCTACACCTAGAAGACACAACCTCCACACCAGCAAATAACTGTCTATCCTTCCTCAATGCCTTATCCTTCCAGATCCTAAACCCACAAACCACCCATGAAAAAGGTCATCAACTGGACATTGCTGCATTCATGACTCACCAACCATCCAATCCAACAATCCAAACTCCTAACGGAACATGGTCCCCATCCCTATGGTCAGACCACTACACATACAACTTCAACATCAATTGGACCAAGACCAAACACACACCTCAATCAAAAAAAACCACATATACCACACGCAAACATATTGACCCAACCATTTTCTGGTCAAATGTAGACGAAACTATCCAAGACTGCGACCCAAAAAACTTCATCCTCCACTGGAAAAATGTGTCCACCAACATCCTTGATGACCTGGCCCCCCTACAAACCAAAACCAGAACCAGCAGGAAATCAGACCAATGGTTTGATAATGAATTACTCCAACTCAAAAGACAGTGTAGAAGATTAGAAAGAAAATGGAGAAAAAAGAACCAAGATCAAACAAAAACCGACTGGAAAAAAATCAACAAACAATACAAAATTCTACTAAGGGACAAAAGGAAAAGCTACTATACTAATCTCATAGGCACGGAAACCCAAGATTCCAAAAAAATATTCCAAATCCTGAAAGAATTAACAGACACCAAACCATACACTACCACCACGAACACCCCTCCACCATCACCCACCCTCTTAGCAGAACACTTCAAGAACAAAATTACCAACACCAGAGCCACTCTCATACTTAACCCATCCCATCAAAACCCAATTACAATCCACCCTACAGGAAAAGAGGCAACCGCAGCAGACAGAATTTGGACTCAATTCCCCAACATACAATGGTCAGAATTCAACAAATTCTATAAAAAATACAGCCATGCCTCCTGTGACCTCAACCATTGCCCCTCATATCTTCTTACCACCTCTAGTGTAAAATTCCGCACCAAAATTCTACAATGGATTCAATTCACGCTCACAGAATTCCCTGCTGACCTCAGCGAAATCGTCATCACCCCAATCCAAAAAGACCCAAAAGCACCACAAAACCACCCATCTAACTTTAGACCTATAGCCTCAATTCCGCTATATGTCAAAATTATAGAAGGCCTAGTAGCCAAACTCCTCACCGATTACATAGATGACCACAACCTACTCCACCCCATGCAATCAGGCTTCAGAACAAACTTCAGTACAGAGACACTACTAGGCTCCCTTATGGATACCGTCAGACAACAACTTAGTACAGGGAAAAAAATGCTTCTCATACAACTGGACCTAACTGCGGCATTTGACTTAGTGGACCACAACATCCTTCTACAGATCTTAGACGCAATAGGCATCTCAGATAAAGTATACTCTTGGTTTGAAGGATTCCTAAAACTCAGAACCTACAGTGTAAAATCAAACAAAGAAAAGTCAGAATCCTGGTCAAACCCCTGCGGCGTACCACAAGGATCTCCACTATCCCCTACCCTCTTCAATCTCTACACTGCTTCTCTAGGAACGCATCTGGACAATCTGGACATAACCACCTATAGTTATGCTGATGACATCACCATCCTCATCCCATACGATCATTCTAAATCTACCATGACAGACAAACTTCACCAAACACTTGAAACAGTCACAACCTGGATGAAAAATCACAAACTTAAACTCAACCAAGACAAAACCAAATTCATCCTCCTCGAAAATGACAAGGTCCAAACCACAACCAACTTAGATATAAACGCAATCAAATATCCCATCCAAACCACCATAAAACTACTTGGCATGACCATAGACAGATGCTGCACTATGCAACTGCAAATAAATAAAACAATTCAGAAATCATTCGCAATCATGAGAAATCTGAGACAAGTCCGAAAATTCTTTGAAAGAACACAATTCCAACTTATAGTACAATCCCTAATACTAGGTATATTGGACTACTGTAACATCCTCTTCCTTCCTTGCCCTGCAACTATGATAAGACAACTCCAAACAATCCAAAATACAGCTCTGAGACTCATCTACTCATTGAAAAAACATGACCACATCACTGAAGCCTTCATCAACTCACATTGGCTTCCAATCCAAGAAAGAATCCAATTCAAATTCTACTGCATATTATTTAAAACCCTACACGGAGACAGCCCATCATACTTGAACAATCGCCTCATCCAAGCACCCACTACCAGACACAGAAAAACGCACTCCCCATTCATACCCCCCCCAATCAAGGAAGTAAAAAGAACAAAACTACACGACGGCCTCCTAGCCACTCAAGCCGCAAGGCTGAACAACCAGATCTCCAACCTTCTGATGACCACCCCAGACTATAGGACGTTCAGAAAAGAAATAAAAACCACACTTTTCAAGAAATTCCTGAAGCAGCAATAACACCACGACCTCTTAGTAACTCTAAAACTGACATTTGATCTACCCATTACTGCATTAATAATAACAAAAGAATCTCCACTATGACCACCTATTAACTCTTTTACAAACCACCTCACCCTCAACAACCCGCAAAACGTTTATAAGATCTAAAATTTACCTCTCTAGCTAATCATTGTAACTCTGTTCTTTTTTAAATTAACCTTTTGTAATCCGCCTTGAACCGCAAGGTAATGGCGGAATAGAAATCCCTAATGTAATGTAATGTAATGTAATGTAATGTATCATCAAGCCTATATTTTGCGCCAAGGTATGTATTGGATCCTCCCAGAACTTATGGAAAAACTCCCTGACTGGTTGTGGTTAGAATGGCAACTCATGTCCCCATTACATCTATGCCATGTGATCAGTATCAAAATGCCTAGCTATAGTAAAGATAATATTATACTAACTGATACATGGTGTTGCATATTTTGATTCAGGTTATAATTTAGACAGAAGCTCTCCAAGGAGAACTGAGCATTGCAGGAAGCAACATCTACCTCCTCATTTACTAAATATTAGCATGCATTAAACGCTAACGTGTCCATAGAGTATAAATCAGCTAAATCAGCTAGCGCACCTTAGTAAAAGGACCCCCTAGTGTTCAGGCGAGGGAACCTCTAGTCAGGACCATTGTTCTCTCTAAGCTGAGCAGGAGTCCTCCATCTACAGTCCTGCCAGAGGGGGGCGCTGTTTTACCATCATATTTTCAGCAGCGAGGGGCAGGCAAAATCTGCAGGACTCCAGGGAATTTGCCTTTCCCTAGTGATTGAAAACACAATATTGAAGCATCACCCTCTACTGGTAGCAATGCAGTTGGAGGACACCCACTCAGCGTAGAGGGAGTAGCAGTGGTCAGGACCGTACCAAGCTATAGTTGCACCCTGAACAACTTGCCCACTGGTGCTCCCACTCTGCCCACTTCACCACTACCAGTGAGAGGAGATGGAGAGCTGGGAGCAATTTCTGCACTTGTTTATACAGTATTTGCACCACTCACACAGCCCTTGATAGAGTGCTCTTTTTGTCTAAACAGTATATCTTAAATTGACAGATGAATGACATCAATTTAGGGTAAACTTCATTGGTACTTCACTTCTTTGCAGAGTTCATGCAGTGTTAGTGAATTCTTGTTCAATGCTCCAGTAGTACATCATTATTTCCAAAATGAACAAAGGAATGTACCATGACTACCACAATGCGGTGGGGGGAGAGTGAAATGCCGGACACGTGCACAAGATTTTTGTGCCAAGCATGGCCTTTTGTGCACATGTTTAAACATAAATTGAAAGCGTAAGCACCCATTGGCCCCTATTCATCTGTGCTTAAATTTGAGCACATGAAATTTTGTCAAGGCTCATATGAATCAGGTTGGGCAGACTGGGTGGACCATTTGGGTCTTTATCTGCTGTCATCTACTATGTTACCATGTTAGAAGAGCAGGAGGCTCACCTGCCCAGTTAAATCACTTTAAATATCAACCCATGGTTTATAATGTGATAAGAAACCCAGATTCTTCTTAAGTCTTGTCAGATGGATGTCAAAATATTTCATTATTTTAATTTCAAAAGGACTTATGTCCTGAGATTGTTTACAAAAACTGTCTGAATTCTGGGACAGATAAGTTGGATCTCTCAGAGAAAGGAGGAGATACAGGATGCTGCGGATGGGCAGACTAGATGGGCCATTTGGCCTTTATCTGCCATCATGCTTCTGTTACTCTGATCACAAGGTCAGCAATGCAGTAGAAAATACTCACTTTTTTGTTTGCTTTATGGCGTTTGATAATTCTTGTGTGAGCTGATTCTTGTTTTTAGCATCGGTCCTGTCTTCCCAATATAGCACCCGTATAACACATACATATTTTGATTTTGTCATCTCATACCTCACCTGAAGAAGGCTCTGCCTTCAAAAGCTTTATTAAAAAAATATGTTAGTCCAGAAAAAAAAATATCAGCTTATTTTCCTTTCCTTTGTTTTGCTTTATTTCTATTTCTATGCTAAGAAATGAAACCTGAACTATAATGATGATCACAAGAATGTGAAAATTGCACAAAAAACAAGGACAGAAGTATAATGCAGTAGTTACTGGTTTGCTGTATGTCAGCACAGAAATACATGTACTTGTCTTTCTTGCTTTCATCACATAAAATACATCTCCCTTCCTATAAGGCAGCAATGCTATCCACACTTGAGCTGGGAGATCTAAATCCGCCAGGCACATTTGGTTCTTTGTACAAGCTGCAGTTCAATCAATGTGGCCAGGATCTGAGATAAATCCACCCAATCTGAGTCAGCAAGTAGGCCTGACTCAGTTTTATTCTGAAACAGCACAAAACTTTCTGAAGAAAGTACCTGAAGAAAGAGCTGTTAGGATGGGAGGACATAAGAGAAGTGGAAAGACAGTGGTCTAAGCTGAAAGGAGCGATAAAAATGGCTACGGACCTTTATGTGAATAAAATCAATAAAAACAAGAGAAAAAGGAAGCCGATATGGTTCTCCAACCTAGTGGCTGAGAAAATAAAGGCGAAAGAGTTGGCGTTCATGAAATATAAAAAAACCCAAGAAGAGGAGAGCAGAAAGGACTACAGGGTGAAACTGAAAGAAGCCAAGAGAGAGATACGTTTGGCGAAGGCACAGGCGGAAGAACAAATGGCTAAAAATGTAAAAAAGGGAGATAAAAATTTTTTTCAGATATATTAGTGAAAGGAGGAAGATAAAAAATGGAATTGCTAGGCTAAAAGATGCTGGGAACAAATATGTGGAGAGTGATGAGGAGAAAGCAAATGTGCTAAACAAATACTTCTGTTCTGTGTTCACAGAAGAAAATCCTGGAGAAGGACCGAGATTGTCTGGCAAAGTTACACAAGAAAATGGAGTAGATTCTGCGCCGTTCACAGAGGAGGGTGTTTATGAGCAACTTGAAAAACTGAAGGTGGACAAAGCGATGGGACCAGACGGGATCCATCCCAGGATACTAAGGGAGCTCAGGGAGGTTCTGGCGAGTCCTATTAAAGACTTGTTCAACAAATCTCTGGAGACGGGAGTGATTCCTGGGGATTGGAGGAGAGCAGATGTGGTCCCTATTCATAAAAGTGGTCACAGGGATGAAGCAGGAAACTACAGGCCGGTGAGCCTCACTTCAGTTGTTGGAAAAATAATGGAAGTGTTGCTGAAAGAAAGGATAGTGTATTTCCTTGAATCTAATGGGTTACAGGATCCGAGGCAACATGGCTTTACAAAAGGTAAATCGTGCCAAACGAACCTGATTGAATTTTTTGATTGGGTGACCAGAGAGCTGGATCGAGGACATATGCTAGATGTAATTTACTTGGATTTCAGCAAAGCCTTTGATACAGTTCCTCATAGGAGGCTGTTGAACAAACTTGAAGGGCTGAAGTTAGGACCCAAAGTAGTGAACTGGGTCAGAAACTGGCTGTCGGACAGACGCCTGAGGGTGGTGGTTAATGGAAGTCGCTCGAAGGAAGGAAAGGTGACTAGTGGAGTCCCTCAGGGTTCGGTGCTGGGGCCAATCCTGTTCAATTTGTATGTAAGTGACATTGCTGAAGGGTTAGAAGGAAAAGTGTGCCTTTTTGCAGATGATACCAAGATTTGTAACAGAGTAGACACCGAAGAGGGAGTGGAGAATATGAAAAAGGATCTGCAAAAGTTAGAGGAATGGTCTAATGCCTGGCAACTAAAATTCAATGCAAAGAAATGCAGAGTAATGCATTTGGGGATTAATAATAAGAAGGAACCGTATATGCTGGGAGGAGAGAAGCTGATATGCACGGACGGGGAGAGGGACCTTGGGGTGATAGTGTCCGAAGATCTAAAGGCGAAAAAACAGTGTGACAAGGCAGTGGCTGCTGCCAGAAGGATTCTGGGCTGTATAAAGAGAGGCGTAGTCAGTAGAAGGAAGAAGGTGTTGATGCCCCTGTACAGGTCATTGGTGAGGCCCCACTTGGAGTATTATGTTCAGTTTTGGAGACCGTATCTGGCGAAAGACGTAAGAAGACTTGAAGCGGTCCAGAGGAGGGCGACGAAAATGATAGGAGGCTTGCGCCAGAAGACGTATGAGGAGAGACTGGAAGCCCTGAATATGTATACCCTAGAGGAAAGGAGAGACAGGGGAGATATGATTCAGACGTTCAAATACTTAAAGGGTATTAACGTAGAACAAAATCTTTTCCAGAGAAAGGAAATTGGTAAAACCAGAGGACATAATTTGAGGTTGAGGGGTGGTAGATTCAGGGGCAATGTTAGGAAATTCTACTTTACGGAGAGGGTGGTGGATGCCTGGAATGCGCTCCCGAGAGAGGTGGTGGAGAGTAAAATTGTGACTGAGTTCAAAGTAGCGTGGGATGAACACAGAAGATTTAGAATCAGAAAATAATATTAAATATTGAACTAGGCCAGTTACTGGGCAGACTTGCACGGTCTGTGTCTGTGTATGGCCGTTTGGTGGAGGATGGGCAGGGGAGGGCTTCAATGGCTGGGAGGGTGTAGATTTCGGCAGTTGGAACCCAAGCATAGTACCGGGTAAAGCTTTGGATTCTTGCCCAGAAATAGCTAAGAAGAAAAAAAAATAAAATAAAATTTAAATTGAATCAGGTTGGGCAGACTGGATGGACCATTCGGGTCTTTATCTGCCGTCATCTACTATGTTACTATGAATCATTTCTAGAAAAAAAAAGGACTTATACATGTCCGGGGAAATCCGGACAACTGATAACCCTTTTTATACACAATGCAATGGAGTTAGGAGGCCCTAACACAATGGAACCACAAATATCTAACCTTCGGAAAAAGACCATGTATAATATACATCAACTGAGACTCACTAGAGCAGGGCTGCACAAGTCCGGCCCTCAAGATCTACTGGCAGGCCAGGTTTTCAGGATATCCACAATGAATATGCATGAGAGAGATTTGCCTGCACTCCCTTCTTGGGATGCAAATCTCTCTCATGCATGTTCATTGTGGATATCCTGAAAACCTGGCCTGCCAGTAGATCTCGAGGACCGGACTTGGGCAGCCCTGCAATAGAGTGACTAGACCATGCTTCCACCCACACCACTTTGCTCTGATCGTTCAGATGATGGTCCTCAACTGGACTACTGCAACTCCGCCTACCTTGGCATCAACACCACTCTTATCCACAAACTACATCTCATCCAGAACACAGCCGTTAGACTAATCTACAATTTAAAGAAATTTGACTCAATCACAAACTTCATCAGGCAACTTCACTGGCTCCCAATATCATCCCGAATAATTTTCAAATCGTCATGCATCCTACACCAGATTCTATACGGAAGCTCAGCAACCACCCCCCCCCCATCCAATTATTCTTTAATGTTTGGTCGACATCAAAAAGAATCCTTAACAGAATTCAACTAAACCTACCTCAACTACAAGCAAATTTTCCACTCTATGCTAACTTATCTGAGTGTAAAAATCTGGAATGACCTACCAGAAGTTATCAGGAAAGAGACAAACTACACTACATTCAGAAAAAACCTGAAGACTCACCTCTTTGAAAACTAACTGTCTCTATTTCTGTATTGCACTCCCTTCTTCTAAGTCCCTTCTCTTGGTTCTCCATGCCCCCTTCCCCTACTACTCTCCCCTTCCTTTTTTTATCTGTCACCTTGAGCCTGTATAGGTATGTGCGACTCACATATGGAAGATTAGATTAGATTAGATAAATAGGTTTTTCATGTTATAACAAAGCAGTGGTGTAGCGAGGGAAGTTGGTGCCCAGCAGTGGCGTAGAAAGGGTGGGAGGCACTCAGGGCCTTCCCCCCTATGTGTGCACCCCTTCCCCCTGTGACCAGGAAGTGACTTCAAAGGGAGAGCCAGTGAAGACTTAGAGGCACAGTAAAGGGAAGGGAAGGCACACGTGTGGCAAGGAAGGATTGCGGGGACAAGAGGAGCAGAGGTGCTGTGCCCCCACCAAGATGGTTCCTGGGGCAGTCTGCCCCCCCCCCACTCCCTTACTGGTGCCCAGGGCAATGGCACCCTTAATCACCACGCCATGCGCCCCCATTTTTCCCACTGCTTGAACGTCCCCTCACTCTTCCCTGCTGCTTGAGTGTCCTCGCTCCTTGTGCGCCTTTTAAAATGTTCACTGGCACGAGCAACGTCTTCCACTTGCTGCTTACACTGGCCTCGGCTCCCTTCTGACGTCACGCCCTGTTTCCACAACCAGGAAGTGATGTCAGAAGGAAGCTGGGGACGGCGTGAACCGCAAGTGGAAGATGATGCTTGTGCCAGTGAACATTTTAAGAGGTACACGAGGGGGCACAGGGGAGGAGAAGCACTGGCACTAGCACCTCCACCTGAAGACGGCGCCAGGGTTGAACACGTATTATTTTAAAGTGTTTGAGGCTTGTGCAGATGAGGACGGAGCTTAGGCACTGGTGGAATGAGGCATTATGACATCACAATCTGAGCTCTAGAATGTTGCTACTTAGGATTTTAAAGTGTTTGAGGCTTGTGCAGATGAGGACGGAGCTTAGGCCTTGGTGGAATGAGGCATTATGACATCACAATATGAGCACTAGAATGTTGCTACTTATGATTTTAAAGTGTTTGAAGCTTGTGCAGATGAGGCTGGAGCTTAGGCATTGGTGGAATGAGGCATTATGACATCATAATCTGAGCTCTAGAATGTTGCTACTTAGGATTTTAAAGTGTTTGAGGCTTGTGCAGATGAGGACGGAGCTTAGGCATTGGTGGAATGAGGCATTATGACATCATAATCTGAGCTCTAGAATGTTGCTACTTAGGATTTTAAAGTGTTTGAGGCTTGTGCAGGTGAGGATGGAGCTTAGGCATTGGTGGAATAAGGCATTATGACATCATAATCTGAGCTCTAGAATGTTGCTACTTATGATTTTAAAGTGTTTGAGGCTTGTGCAGATGAGGCTGGAGCTTAGGCATTGGTGGAATGAGGCATTATGACATCATAATCTGAGCTCTAGAATGTTGCTACTTAGGATTTTAAAGTGTTTGAGGCTTGTGCAGATGAGGACGGAGCTTAGGCATTGGTGGAATAAGGCATTATGACATCATAATCTGAGCTCTAGAATGTTGCTACTTATGATTTTAAAGTGTTTGAAGCTTGTGCAGATGAGGCTGGAGCTTAGGCATTGGTGGAATGAGGCATTATGACATCATAATCTGAGCTCTAGAATGTTGCTACTTAGGATTTTAAAGTGTTTGAGGCTTGTGCAGATGAGGCTGGAGCTTAGGCATTGGTGGAATGAGGCATTATGACATCATAATCTGAGCTCTAGAATGTTGCTACTTAGGATTTTAAAGTGTTTGAGGCTTGTGCAGATGAGGCTGGAGCTTAGGCATTGGTGGAATGAGGCATTATGACATCATAATCTGAGCTCTAGAATGTTGCTACTTAGGATTTTAAAGTGTTTGAGGCTTGTGCAGATGAGGCTGGAGCTTAGGCATTGGTGGAATGAGGCATTATGACATCATAATCTGAGCTCTAGAATGTTGCTACTTAGGATTTTAAAGTGTTTGAGGCTTGTGCAGATGAGGACAGAGTTTACAGGAATGGGGCAGGGACAGGTAAAGAACTCGCTGGGATGGGGAAAAATTTGTCCCAGTGTCATTCTCTAGTGCTAATATTTATAATGGTCGTGTGCTAATGGCAACATTAATGATTGCTAAAAACAACAAAAAAAGGAAAATTATGATTGCCTAACTGGCCAGATCAAATCAATCACTAGAAAAAATGCAAAACTGGCACAGTGTATTCATTCTCAATGTGCCGAGTAATACTCCAAATAATCTAATACAAACAGTGTTCAGAGCTTCAAATCTCAGACCATGTAAACAAGACCTTTTCTTCTAAATCAAAGCAGATAAGTAAAAGATATTTTTTACCATTACTTGGACGTGACCCGAAGTCTGGTCTGAGATTTGAAACTCTGAGCACTGTTTGTATTAGATTATTTGGAGCATTACTCGGCACAGTGAGAACATTAATGATTGGCCATTAATACACAAAACAGAAAAACACCATTTTTACAGCTGCAATACAAATGCTCTTAGGACATGGGAAAAATCTGTGCAATGGTGCGCTAAGACCATTTTTTAACCACAGTCCAGTAAAAAGACCCTTTAGGAGCCTAAGGCCCTTATTTTATTTATTTCAAGTTTCAAGTTTTATTGATTTTGATATACCAACCATCAAATTAATATCTGGCCGGTTAACAAACGGATTAAAAATATAGGGAAAACTGAGAAAAATAAAAATTGGTAGATTAATAATAATGTGTGAACATAAAAAAGACATTTACCAGACATACTGGAAAGTGAGGGTGGAATAGAGGGCATAGAGAGAGTAAATAAGGACAGATTCTTCAAACTGTGGGGAGCCACAAGCACTAGGGGTCACTCAGAGAAATTGAAAGGGGACAGGTTTAGAACAAATGCTAGAAAGTTCTTTTTTACGCAGAGGGTGGTGGACACATGGAACGCGCTTCCGGAGGAAGTGATAGGCCAGAACTCTGTACAGGGATTCAAGAAGGGTTTGGATAGGTTCCTGGAGGATAAGGGGATAGAGGGGTACAGATAGAACTTGAGGTAGGTTATAGAAGTGGTCAGAAACCACTTCACAGGTCGCAGACCTGATGGGCCGCCGCGGGAGCGGACCGCTGGGCGAGATGGACCTCGGTCTGACCCAGTGGAGGCAACTTCTTATGTTCTTATGTTCTTAATAAAGGGATGGGTAAAGTTACATATTTAAGAAGAAAAAAGGAGATAGTAGGGTTTGGATAATACATAAAGGGAGGGGTTGCTTTGTCAAAGAGATTGTTGTGAATAGGAAGAGGAAGAATAATGGATCTAGAGATTATTAAATGCATCGCAGAATAGGAAAGTTTTTAGATCAGTCTTAAATTTGTCACGTCGTAGTTCATCACGGAGATGCTGTGGTAAGGAGTTCCAGAGAGTAGGAGCAGTTACTGCGAAGTTTACTTTTCGTGTATAATAGAAATCTTTTAAGGAAGGGATGAAAAGAAGTTTTTGGTCGGTTGATCTTAGTGTGCGTGGAGAACTTTGAGGAATGAGAAGTTTATCTAGGAACGAGGGCAGATGATAAAGTTTTATTTTATTTTATTTATTGAAGTCTCGGCTTGAATGCTATGGAATTACCGTATTTTCACTCATATACTGCGCACATGGGTATAGCGCGCAGGAAACTGTAATTTATGTAAAGAAATTTTTATATACCGCGCATGCCGCCCCGACTCTCCCGTCGCCGCCCGACTCTCCTTTCGCCCACCCCGACTCTCCTTTGGCCGCCCCGACTCTCCTTTCGCCCGCCCCGACTCTCCTCTCCCCCTTGAAGTCCTGTCCCCCCTTGAAGTCCTGTCCCCACCCTGAAAGCCTGATGCCCCCCCGACATCCGATTCACCCCCCCTGCAGGACCACTTGCACCCCACCCCGAAGGACCGCTCGCACCCCCACCCCCATCATGGAGAAGCTGCCTACCGTTGTCCTTCTGCTTCCTCTGCCGGCGGTCCCGCCCCTTCTCTGTCTGTCTGTTCTGTCTTCTATCTAAAGTGCCTGGGGCAATGGGGGATTAAGGGCAAGATTCACTAAGGGCATAGATCACGAATCGCTCTCATGCAAATGAGGGCGATCGGATCACGCCCCTAACCGACTGCCAGGATCACTCTTTAGATGGTGGTGGTGCGAGCGGTCCTGCGGGGTGAATCGGACGTCGGGGGGGGAGGAACTATGTAAAAAAAAAAATGTGTACAACGCGCTCACGAATATAACGCACATGGTTATACTCGGTTTGTAAAATCATGTATAACGCGCGCGTTATATGCGTGAAAATACGGTAGTCATACTCTAAGAATTTGAAATGTTCTGTAATCTGTTCCCCGATCCTGAGGAAGTAACATGAAACGCATCAGTGGGGATTCAGACAGAACTATTCTAAAGATAAGTTGTTATTAGTTATTTATTATTAAGCACTGACACTTTATTATATATATATATATATATATATATATAAAGATATATAAATATATATATAAAGAGATCCGGATGCAAATATTCACCGTTAGCTGGTTCCTATGAGGATGGCTACCACACTTAGTAATTGAGTATTTCATTTGCTTGGTGTGGCTCTCTGAGGACCATGGTGTTAATTAGCACCGGATTTAACAAAAAGTAGCAACTAAAGTTTGCCTAAAAGATTTAACTTGAGAATTTGTGCACGTTTATTGTTCTAAGTGGTTTTTTACATTCAGATACTTATGAATTTTTCCCTATCTGTCTCAGTGCTCTCACAATCTATCTAAAGTACCTGGGGCAAAGGGCAAGATTCACTAAGGGCATAGTTCACGAATCGCTCTCATGCAAATGAGGGCGATCGGATCACGCCCCTAACCGACTGCCAGGATCACTCTTTAGTGATTCTGATGCATGCGCAGACCATCTGTAGATGGTCTGCGCATGCGCTGGCCCTCCGTGCCCGGCAGAGCATCAAAAAATCTTTTTTTTTTTTTTACTTTTTTTTGCGAGCCTGTGATTTTAACCCGCTTTAAACTCACAGGTTACAACCACAGGCTTGCAGTCCGGGGAAGGGCAGGAGAGATTCGGGGCAAGAGCAGGGCAGCCAGAGCAGGAAATTGGGGCAGAGAGGAGCAGGAGATTGGGGCAGAGAGGGCAGCCAGAGCAGGAGATTGGGGCAGAGAGCAGGGCAGCCAGAGCAGGAGATTGGGGCAGAGAGCAGGGCGGCCAGAGCAGGAGAATAGGGGTAGAGAGCAGGGTTTTTATACAAGCGACTGGTCCTGAACAGTCTCTTGTTTTTGGATCGGCCAGCCCAGTCGGTGTGCCTGCTTTTTGTTAGTGAATCGTGGCCCTTCCTTACTTTGCATGCTGTTTCCCCTCATTTGCATGCGAGGATCGGAATCGGATCGGAGGTGATCAGCCACGAGATTAGTGAATTGGGTTGGAGGGTCACAAAGGGGTTGCAAACCAATCGTACACGATCGGTTTGCTTGGTGAATCTAGCCCTTTGTGACATCAATATAGAAAAATGAAAATGTGAAATTCATAATCTCAATAAATTTCACCAATTTAAATAGGCATGTATGACTGTCAATAAATCGTTCTTATTCTAAACAAAGGAAAAAGCCCCAGCGGATGGTCTGAGACTCATTTGTCCTCACAAACCTACGTTGTGCCTCTTCATTGGTCATTTAGAATAAGAGCGATTTATTGACAATCATACATTTCTATTTAAATTGGTGAAATTTATTGGGATTAAGTGACTTACCCAAAGTCACATGGAGCAGCAGGGGATTTGAACCCAAAACCTCAGGGTGCTAAGGCGTTGGCTCTAACCATTGCGCCACACTCCATTTTGTATGCGCTATGGCAAAAAACATTAAAAAAGGGGACAAATCCTTCTTTAGGCATATCAGTGATAGGAAAAGGAACACAGACGGTATAGTACGCCTTAGACAACCGGACGGAAACTACGCGGTGGCGGATTCAGAAAAAGCAGAACTACTAAATGAATATTTCTGCTCAGTCTTCACCTGCGAAGCACCGGGACACGGACCACAGTTGAAGATAAAACAAGACGTGGATGACCCGTTTCAGAATTTTGAGTTCACACCTGGGGACGTCTACAACGAACTGGCAAGGCTAAAGGTAAACAAGGCCATGGGACCGGACAATTTACACCCAAGAGTGCTCAGAGAATTGAGAGATGTTCTGGGAGAACCGTTGCCAGTGCTCTTCAATCTCTCACTAAGTACGGGGAAAGTTCCGTTTGACTGGAAAACAGCCAACGTCGTTCCTCTACATAAAAAGGGTTGTAAGGCTGAGGCTGCGAACTATAGACCGGTAAGCCTCACCTCAATAGTGTGTAAACTCATGGAAACACTAATTAAGTATAAATTAGATACGATCCTGAACGAGGGAAATCTCCGGGATCCCAGTCAACATGGATTCACCAAGGGTAGGTCATGCCAGTCCAATCTAATCAGCTTCTTTGACTGGGTAACAAGAAGACTGGACTCAGGAGAGTCCTTGGACGTCGTGTACCTGGACTTCAGCAAAGCGTTTGACAGCGTCCCACACCGCAGGCTGCTGAACAAAATGAAATCGATGGGATTAGGAGAGACTCTAACTGCATGGGTTAAAGATTGGCTTAGTGGCAGACTTCAGAGGGTGGTGGTTAACGGTACCCTCTCTAAAATGTCAGAGGTGACTAGCGGAGTGCCACAGGGTTCAGTCCTGGGCCCACTCCTCTTCAACATATTCATTGAGGATCTGACTCAAGGGCTTCAAGGCAAGGTAACCTTATTCGCTGATGACGCCAAATTATGCAATATAGTAAACGGCTATAATCTACAGGATGCTATGGAGCAAGACCTGCATACTTTAGAAAGTTGGTCCTTGATCTGGCAGCTGGGCTTCAACGCCAAGAAATGTAAGGTCATGCATCTCGGTAACGGAAATCCTTGCAGAACTTACACCCTGAATGGAGAAACTTTAACCAGGACTACGGCAGAACGAGACTTAGGAGTAATCATCAGTGCTGGCATGAAAGCAGCCACTCAAGTGGAGAAGGCTTCATCTAAAGCATGGCAGATGATAGGTTGTATCAAGAGAAGCTTCGTCAACAGGAAACCTGAAGTCATGATGCCATTGTAAAGAGCCATGGTGAGACCTCATCTGGAATACTGTGTGCAATTCTGGAGGCCACATTACCGTAAGGATGTGCTCAGAATTGAATCGGTTCAGCGGATGGCCACCAGGATGGTCTCGGGGCTAAAGGGTCTCCCGTACGAAGAAAGACTGAGCAAATTGCAGCTCTACACTCTCGAAGAGCGTAGAGAGAGGGGAGACATGATTGAGACATTTAAGTACATCACAGGACGGGTCGAGGTGGAAGATGATATCTTTCTTCTCAAGGGACCCTCGACCACAAGAGGACATCCGCTCAAACTCAGGGGAGGGAAGTTTCGTGGAGACGCCAGGAAGTACTTCTTCACGGAGAGAGTGATTGAGCATTGGAACAAGCTTCCAGTGCAGGTGGTCGAGGCACGCAGCATCCCAGACTTCAAGAACAAATGGGATACCTATGTGGGATCCCTACGAGGTTCATGCCAAGGGATAGGGTCACTAGGGTATGGACTTGAATGAGCGGGTCAGTAGAGTGACAGTATAATTACAATTATACTTTAGGGGGTCAGTAGACTTAAGAGGGTGGGTAAATAGTGTGGGCAGACTTGATGGGCTATAGCCCTTATCTGCCGTCATCTTTCTATGTTTCTATGTAGTTTTGGTCATCTGATTTAGACATCCATATTGCATGGACATCCAAATTCCAATTTTATAACGCTAGGATATGGATGGCGAAAACTACAATATGTCCTTATTGCAAGGGAGCTTGGTCTGGGTGTTTTGGATAGACTAGGGGCTAAAATATGGACACTGATTTCATAAAGGTGGAACTTGGTATTTAGACCTGCTACCCAGTACATCCAGGTTACGGAAAGATGCTTCTATTAAGCTTTCCACTGAAGGGATTCGGTGAAGCCACCTCTTTAACTCACCAGTAGTGGCTGTCCCCCTCTCTCCCTTGAATGTGAAACTAGCAAGGGATACTGGGAAGTGTGACAGCTTCAGTTGGATGTTCATGGTACTAATTTTTTAAAATGAGTTTCTTTTTTTTATCTCTTTTTTTTTTTTAAATTAAATTTATAATAATAACATATAGAGAAAGAACCAAATATACAAATATTGATTAGGACATGATACATTCCAGCTGTACAAGCCAAGCAGAGTATATGAAGAAATTAACGTAAATAAGGCAATACAATACAACCAGATATCTCATGTCAAACAGATATAACAATTCAGTACACATGTTTTGTTGACGTTGCACATGCATCACCGCATGGCATAAATTAAGCTATCCAAAAATACTGTGTGTCAACGGTCTAAAGTACAGTATGCTTGAACAGGGCTCCATATTTTGAGAAATGAATTAGTGGCATTATGTTTTCCTGCTATGGCGCTTTCAAATTTGATGGTTATGCAAACTGTACCATACAGTATATTTCACTTTTGATAGGTCCTTCCAACAGTGCAAGATGTTTTTAATGGCCAAGAACAGTAAGATGTTGAGTAAGCATGTATTATGTTCAGATAGGGAATGTTTCAATCCTTTTAGTCCTAGAATAATGATTTTGAGGTGTAAGGGTTCATGGATGTTCAATATAGAAGAGATGGTGTTCCAAACTCTGTCCCAATACAATTTAAGGTGAGGACAATGGAATATCATATGGGGCAACGTGCCCACTGATTTCTTACAGGACCAGCATAGATTGGAGACAGTACGATAGAGTTTAGCGATTTTCTGTGGGGTCCAGTGGGATCGATTCAACAGAAAGTACATTGATTGAAAGACCGAAGCCGATCGAATGGACTTAAATGCTCTGGTGCATACTTCCTGCCATAACTCATCTTCAGCAGATATTTCCAAATCAGTATGCCAGGCATTCATTCATTAGTTTCTTAACAGATCTCCACATGGTATGGAGGAATAGCCTAATGGTTAAACGACAGGGCCTGTAAGCTAGTGTACTGGTTCAAATCCCACTTCAGCTCTTTATGATTTTTTTTTTTTTTTTTTAAATTGTGAGCTCTACAGGGACAGAAAAACACCTGAATGTACACTGCTTCAATAACTTTGCATTTCTGACCCAAAGAAGAAGCTAGTTTGGGTCCAAAAAAAATGGTACCATCTTATTTTCTTTCTTTTTTTTTTTTTTTTTTGTTTTGCTTGCTTCTGTTTGTTACCTTTAAAAGTGGACTACCTTCTCAAGCTCAAAACTATTGAAACAGTATACATTCAGGTTTGTTGTTGTTAGGTGCCATTGACTCGGGCTTGAGCCCTAGCAACTTGAATTGCGGATCTAAAAAGAAACCAGTTTTGCGCTAGTTCGGAAAGGTCCTCCAGCATCATCCCCATGGTTGATTTCAACGTGTCCAGCCATCTGATTGCAGGTCTCCCTCTTCGCCTGGTCCTTTGATCTTCCCAAACATGATGTCCTTCTCCAGTGATCTCTCTCTTCTGATGGTGTGACCAAAATAATGCAGTAGTAACTTCATCATTTGGGCTTCGAGTGGCATAGCCGTTGTGATCCCTTCCAGAATTGGTTTGTTAGGTCTTCTGGCGATCCTCGGCACACCTAAAATCCTTCTCCAGTACCAAAGCTCAATTGAGTCAATCTTCTTTCTGTCTTGTTTCTGTAGTGTTCAGCTTTCGTATCCATAACTAACCACTGAGAAAATGGGCAAGTCTGATCTTTGTTTGTAGTGCTACCTCCTTGTCTTTGAATACTTTGTTAAGAGCCTTCATTGAAGAGCGACCAAGTGTTATTCTGTGGAGTATTTCCTCCCTACTAGTTGCTTCTTTGTTAACAAAAGAGCCCAGGAAATAGAATAGAAGTTGTAAAGGATTTCAATTGCCTTCAAGCTCATAATCTTCATCGTTTTCCGTGCTCATGATCTTTGGCTTGTTTATGTTCAGTTCTATTCCCATGTTTTGACTTTCGGCTTTGACTTTTCTCAGTAGATACAGCATGTCTTCTTAGTTGCTGGTGATGAGCATGTATGGTTTATATAAAGCGGGTTCCAAAAACACATACTTAGTAAAAAAGCACAAAAACACACACATTACAAAACACATACATGCAGGCATGGACTTGCCTTAACTGCCTTGTCCTACATAAAATACACATAAAAAACAATCCACCCTACCCTCACATACATAGCGCAGGTTTTTTATATTTCCAGTTCAATTTTCCCAATGTTATCCTCATTGCCCTGTTTGTATAAATTTTCCGTATATTCTTTCCATCTCTTTTTAATGCTTTCTGGATCATTCAATATCATTCAATTGATGTCTTTAAGCATCCCCAGCCGAGGTTGGAATTTATGCCGCAATCTCATAATCTCTTGATACGCTAATCTGGTTTTTCCACTGATTCAATTTTATGACAAATATCATTGAGATATCATTCTTTAGCTTGCTGAACTTGACAATGAAACACTCGGTTCATTTGTGATACTTTTTCTCTGTCACTGGATAGTTTTGCTTGTCTTTTTTTCTTTTGCTACTTTTCTGGCTTTCTTTTTCTTCTCCAGTGAGTTGTTGTTTTTTTTAGCTTCATCACTAATTACAGTACATGGAATGTACAAAGCATGCAGCAATGAAAACTGGAAATTGTTAAAGATCAAATGGAAAAACCAAAATCGATTTGATAGGGGTCAGTGAGCTCAAATGGACAGAACAGGATCATTTTCTATCAAACGAGCATTGGATCTGCTACTCTGGTCATGAAACAGACAGGAAAAAAGGCATAGCATTCATCCTCAATAATAAGCTTTCAAAGATGATACTAAAATGCAATGTTATCAGTGATAGAATCACTGTCTGTCTGTCTGTCTGCAGGGAAAGCCAATCAATGTCACCTTGATACAAGTACAGTTTTTGGGCTGTGGAACGAATCGTCTGAGTTTCTATTATTTCCTATGGGGAAATTTGCTTTGATATATGAGTGCTTTGGATTACAAGCATGCTTCTGGAACGAATTATGCTCGCAAAACAAGGTTTTACTGTATATGCTCCAATGACAGACGCAGAAGATGAGGATGTAAAATTGTTCTACGAACAACTTCACAATGTAATAGATCAAATGCCGAAACAAGATCTACTGATCGTTATGGGGTACTTAAATGCAAAAGTAAGAAGTACATTTGAAGATGCAGTGGTTGGAAAGCATGAACTAGGAAGAAGAAATGAAGCTGGTAATAACTTTACAGTTTTGCAAAACAAACCAACAGTCAATTATGAATATGCATTCCAACATCACAAACCTCGCCAGTACACATGGAACTCTCCAAATGGCATGTATTGAAATCAAATTGACCACATCTGCGTAAGACAGAGATGGAAATCCACAGTTTTGACTGCAAGAACTAAACCAGGAGCTGACTGTTGAAGCGACCAGTGGCGTACAAGGGGGGTCGAGGGGGGTGATCCACCCCAGGTGCACACTCCAAGGGGGTGCACAGCCGGCCGGATCCGGAACCTCCCGCGCTGCTGCAAACGGCACCTCAGCGCAGCTGCCGTACTTAGAGCAGAGTCGGCAGCCAAGCTGAAGTGAACGAAGGTCCTGCGATGACTGCGCCGTCTACTGCCTCTGTTCCAGAAGAGGTAAATGACGTCGGGGGGGGGGGTAGATCGACAGCCGCAGTCATTGCGGGATCTTGCCGCAACTAACTACGTCTGCCAGCCCAGCCCCTCCGACGTCACTTACCTCTTCTATCCGGAGCAGAAGCAGTCATCGCGGGATCTTTGGGATGGAGAAAGAAAGGAGCATAGTAGAGTGGTGAAAGGAGGTCAGGGTGGAGGGTGAGAAAGGGAGTCAGGGTGGTATGGAATCATGGTGAAGGGTGACAAAGGGGGGTCAGGGTGGTATGGAAACATGATGAAGGGTAAGAAAGGGGGTCAGGGTGGTATGGAAGGGTGTGGAGGGTGACAAAGAGGGGTCAGGGTGGTATAACACAGAAAGAAATACGAAGGTTACAAATAATACAAAACACAGCAATAAAAATTATTACTAACTCCAAAAAATATGATCATGTCACTCCTCTCTTGCAAGAAGCACACTGGCAACCGATTTCACACAGAATAACATATAAAATCGCACTATTAACATTCAAAATTCAGAAAACTAATACTCCTATATTTTTATATCAATATTTAATATCTTATTCCCCAGCTAGATCTCTTAGATCAGCTGATCAGTATTTGCTGACCATTCCATCACTGAAAATAATTGGCACCAGAAGAACCACAACTTTTTCTATCTTGGGACCCCAGCTTTGGAACAAACTTCCAATTTTTTTGCGCGCTGAAACTTCCTTAGAAAAATTTAAAAGCAAACTAAAAAGCTATCTTTATAAAGATGCATATGAAGCCTAGACTAGATAATCTTTTTGATTTTCTATTATCATTTAGATCAAGTCTTTAAAAAAAAACCCAAAAAAAACCAGTTACTTTTAGACCAAGTTTCTTTAAAAACTTTTTAATACCCCTCCTGATGTTGTTCTTCCCTAAATGTTTTTTTCTTTTGGTTATTTTATTTTAAACAAATGTAGTTTATCCTTGTATTCCTTATTCCCGACCCTGTTCCTCTGAAACCGGAGATGGGGGGAGGGAGGAGAAGCGAAGCCGGCAAGCACAGTGTTGGAGCCCCCGGAGCATGGCCAAAGTCACTTCCTGACTAGGGCAGCATTGAAGGAAGATAGGGAAGGGAGGGAGGCTTCAACTCGCTGCTCTTGCTTGCTTCGGGCCTTCCTCGCTGCCAGGTCCTGCCTTCGTGGAAACAGAAAGTAGGTGGGACCCGGCAGCGACGAAGGACCGAAGCAAGCAGGAGCAGCGAGTTGTGAATGCTACGCTGCCGACAGCTGTGTGAGACCGGGGAGGAGGAGGGGGGAGGAATGAGAAATGCTGCCGATGGCTGTGTGAGACTGCGGTGGGGGGGAGGGGGAAAATGCTGCCGATGTCTGTGTAAGACCGCGGGGGGAATGCTGCAGCAGCACCCTTTTGGGGAGACAGAAGGAATGAGGGAGAAGGAAGACCAGGGAAGGGGGGGGAAGAGAAATGCTGCTGTTGCACAGGGGGGAGGTAAAAGGAAGGGAGAAGGGCTTCTGCTGGACAGGGGGAACAGGGAATGGGTGCTGCTGGACAGTGGGGAGGTAAAAGGAAGGGAGAAGGGTTACTGCTGGACAGGGGGAGCAGGGAAGAGGTGCTGCTGGACAATGGGGAGGTAAAAGGAAGGGAGAAGGGCTGATGCTGGACAGGGGGAGCAGGGAAGGGTTCCTACTGGACAGGGGGGAGAGAGAGAAAGAAAGAAAGAAATACAGACAGACAGGGGGCCAGGGAGAGAGACAGAAATAAAGACAGACATAAAGAAAGAAAGGGGGCATGCAGAGAGAAAGAAGGACAGACACAGAAAGAAAGAAAGAAAAAAAGAAATGCCAAAGTCTACACATCTATTCTAGCACCCGTTAATGTAATGGGCTAAAAATCTAGAAAATAAATAACAATTGAAGTGGGATTTGAACCTGGGATCCCTGGTTCTCAGTCAACTGCTCTAAACATTAGGCTACACCCCTACTCCACATGGCTACCCATGAGGCCATTTTATAACCTGGATTCTCCTATGCTGTCACAATGACGTCCATACACCATTCACAATCTGGACATTTCAGTTTGTCAAGTGGATGTTTATGCTGGACATCACAAGCACGTGGATGTCCATTTCTCATGTATTTTAGAACAATCTGTACATTTTAAAATACTTTCTCCATTCCACTGGTGACATACCAACCTGGCTGTCCATTTTTGGAGCTGGACATCCTTTCTAAAATACTGTTCCATGTGTTCAGCTGAAAGTCCTTCTTAATTTATGAGTTAAAAGTTAGGCTTAAAATGTTCATTTGCCTAGATTTATGAGTCTAGGCCCTGATTCTATAAACTGCGTCTAACTTCTAGGCACTGAAGAGCGCAATTGTCAATCATCTACTAGGCCCCATTTGTAGAATTGTACTTAGCAGCACCTAAGTTGCTGGTAGGCATTGAAACCTTAGGTGCACTCCCATTTAAGAGTGCACCTAAGTTAGCCGCCTACTGATACCTAATTTAAACCATGCCCACAATCCATGCAAAATCTGCCCCCCTAACCAGGCCTACTTTCTGGTAGATACCTTGGGGTAGACGCCTACCTCAAAGTGGTACCTGAATGATGCGTGCTGATTCACCTTGCTGTTATTATTTCACAGGACCTACACACCACTAATTTGGTTGATTGTGGTTACTCACAGTTTGATTTTCATATGTCACACACAAGCGTGGTGAGTAAACAGGAAACTTATAGCATTCTAAGTTACTAGGCGTGGCCCATTATGGGCATTTTGTCCTCATAGTTTAAGATCACACACTGAGGGCAAGCTATACAATATATAATATAATATATTCCCTAATTTAGTGGTGATTACACATTCTGTGTACTCCTGTGAAATTTTTCAGTTTGTCCTAGGTTTTAGTTTTTGGATATTTTGAGTCACCATAGGACAGGGTTTCTTTATACTATATATTCATTTATTTACCTCAAAGTGGTAGGCACCTACAAGCTAATTATTATTTTTTGGTGCTTTTCAATTAACGGTGCCGATTAAGCCAAATTAAATAATTAACCAGGCTGCACTAGAGGTTTTTTTTAGCATGGACCAGTCAGGTATGTGCTCCAACGCTCACAGGAATTTGCCATGCCAGCCCACATTAAAAACCTCTAGCATGGCTTGATAAAAGCCGGCCTGTTAGGTGTCTAGATCGGCAAGGCCAGGGGTAGGCAATGCTGGTCCTCGAGAGCCGGAGCCAGGTCAGGTTTTCAAGATATCCACAATAAATATGCATGAGATAGATTTGCATCTCAAGGAGGCAGTGCATGCAAATCCATCTCGTACATATTCATTGTGGAGATCCTGAAAACCTGACCTGGCTCCAGCTCTCGAGGACCGGAATTGCCTACCCCTGGGCTAGATAGGCACCTAACTCCAGGCATCGTTTGTAGAATCTGGGCCCTAGTGCTGAAAATTTGAGCTAAGCCCCACACTTCCCTTCTCTAAATCCCACTTTTTATGCTCTTTAAGCTAGGATAAGCTTAAAGCAGGGGTGTCCAATGTCAGTCCTCGAGGGCCGCAATCCAGTCGGGTTTTCAAGATTTCCCCAATGAATATGCATGAGATCTATTTGCATGCACTGCTTTCAATGCATATTCATTGGGGAAATCCTGAAAACCCGACTGGATTGCGGCCCTCGAGGACCAACATTGGACACCCCTGGCTTAAAGCCTTCGATCTCTCTTTAAGCTAGGATAAGCTTCTTTCCCATCTTAACTCTATTCCATAACCTTTTCTTCTTCTTCTTCTTTTCTCTTTCTCCTTTTCCTTTCTCAAATCTCTACCTTATGTTTTTCCCATATTCGTTTCTTTCCTATTCCATATTGTATTTCTAACCTCCTTTCCCCACCGGCACTGTGTTGTATGTTAAGTCCATGTCTCATATATTGTACCTCCCTGAATGTTTTTAAACCTTTTATTTTTTTGTACCTCGCTTAGAAGTAAGATTAAGCGATTAATCAAATTTTAAATAAAACTTGAAAGTGTTTAAGGGGCATTTATAGAAGTTAATACTCAAGGATTAGGGCCTGAATGTATCCCTTATTAACTCAAAACAAGCCCCACACGGACAAACGATACACACACCCAGCAACACCACAAGGCCTTAAACTTACAACCAACAGCATTCACACTCCCCAAAGAGAAAAGGAAGAAGAAAAAGAAAAGAAGTGGAGAAAAAGGCCTCAGTTCAGCTTCATCTGGCCAAAAAAACTCCACTCCTACAAAAGCTGTTTATCTATTTATGTGTAAATGCTGAAAAATAGTCCAAAAACAAGGCAACTAAAGTAGCCTGCCAGGTGTTATCAAACAGCACGCCTAATACAGAAGAAAATCAGTGGGTGAATGTAACAAAAGGCAGTATAGTCCAGCTCATAACATCCACAGCAAAAGCAAGAAAAAATAACTTAGCTGCTAATGGCGTTTGTCCGTGCGGGGCTTGTTTTGAGTTAATAAGGCATTTATAGAAGCCCATTTAAATTCAAATTTGCAGCATAAAGAGGGTTATACCTAAAATCTCATTAGAAATTTAGCACATGATCTTTACCAGTTTGTGAAAATATAATGACAGTAATCACAGAGGAAACCAAAGGAACAAGTGACCACAGAGATAATTAGCCAAAGGAACGATTCAATTGTGTATACAGTACCACAGCATCGTCATCGTAAAGTTCTATAACCACCAGCGGGGGATTCTCCTGAAACTCCTGCACATCACCGTGCAGTGGGATATTATTAAACAGCAGCATCTGATTCCAGGTAGGGGATAATGTCTGCGAAATGATCTGTGAAAGATAGAGAAAACATTTCATTGATAAAGAGCAGCATCTTCCTCTTGTATGCATAGCCACAGGACTTTTGGGGAAAATGTGCCTTGGAATGCAGACATGAAACCTTGCATGAAACACTATTTACAGAAAAGGGAAAGAGGATGGGATTTGAGCTGTGAATGGCTGGCTGAAAGTAGAGGCCTCATTGATTTTAGTGACATTTCTGATGGACTCCTGTTATAGGATTGTGAACAATTCAAATCTGAACTCAAACAGGGCAGAATTTGAATCTGGTGTGAGTCTGACATAACATTTGGATTTGGGGTTCAGATGTGTTAACCTTTCCAAATCTTATATCCAAAAGTGGATTATGATCATGTATCTCCCTGCCTCCTATCAGCAGACAATCTAAGGACCTCCATATTATAGAAGCAGGTTGATTATTGTTTTGTACAGAGCATTCATTGCCTATGTCTTTAGGGCAGTGGTCTTTATTGCAAAGCTCACAGGACAATGGTGTCCCACGAGACATCTTTGGTGGCTCCCACCATTATTCTGTTTGCTTGGATTGTTTTTAGAGACCAGTGAAGTACCTTCATTATTGAAGGCAAGGCTTCCTCCAGGTTAAATCGTTAGTTAAGGCCCCCTCAGAATTAGTCCCTGCACCTTCTCTGCTGCCCCTCTGCCTGTTGTTCCCCGCCCCCCACCCCCCGTTCCTGTATATTTGTCAAAGATTAATGCAGGCTGACATTAGACAGCCCAGGGGCCTTCTCTCATGCCCTCTGACAGCAACGTCTTGTTGCAGCACAGACAGGACTCGTGGGAGGAAAGCTTCAGGACTGCTTGCTATGGTCCTGAATTAATTGCCAAGGAAGACAGCACCTGGGAGGAGATAGGAAAAACTGCTCATGGGAGAGGAATGGGGGGGGAGTGGGTGGAGAAAGAGATGCTTGCTCTGGGAGAGGGTTATAGGGGAGAGAGAGAGATGTTTGCTCTGAGGAGGTGGGATAGTGGAGAGAGAGAGATATGTTTGGGGAAGGGAGATAGGGGAGAAAGACGCATGCTTGTTCTGGGGAGGGGAGAGAGAGATGCTTGCCCTGGGGAGGTGGGATAGGGGAGAGAGAGATGCTTGCTCTGGGGAGGGGGGGGATAGTGGAGAGATAGAGTGGGATGCTTGATCAGGGAAGGGGAATAGGGGAGAGAAAGATGCTTTTTCTGGTACAGGAATGTTAAGTCTTTGACATGCTAACAAGGAATATGATTGGGAAAAGCAGGATTTCAGACCTGACATCCCTGCAGTGGCATACCAAGGGGGGGGGGGGCGGTCCGCCCCGGGTACAGCCTTAGGGGGGTGCACAGCCGGCCAGGTCCGGAAAATTCCTGGGCTGCAATGGCGACGGCACTCAGCGGTATGGTTTCCCCCCCGCGATGGCACTCAGCGGCATCGGCACCCACCCGGTAATGGCACTCAGTGGCATTGGCGCTCACCCCTCCATGATGGCACTTAATGGCATCGGCGCTCAAGTTTGGCCTCCTTCTCCTGGCATCAACAGAACTTCAGATCGGCAACGTGGTGCTCAGTCAAAAGCTTCTCTCTGACTCAGCTTCCTGTTTCCGCCAAGGCAGTTCAGTCAGAGGGAAGCTTTTGACTGAGCACCGCATTGCCGATCTGAAGTTCTGTTGATGCCGGGGGTAGAAGGAGGCCCTTTGCCGATCTTAAGTGTAATCGCGGGGGGGGGGGGGTCATTTCCAATCTTGTTGCCAAAATCGGAAAGGTGGGCCTGTGGTGGATGGAGAGATTGAGAGAAGGGGCAGATGATGGAAGTGGGGAGAAAGGGAAGATAGAAGAGGGCAGATGATGGAAGTGGGGAGAAGGGGCAGTTGATGGAAGTGGAGAGAAAGGGGAGAGAGAAGGGGCAGATGATGGAAGTGGGGAGAGAGAAGAGGGCAGATGATGGAAGTGGGGGGAAAGAGAGAGAAGGGGCAGATGATGGAAGTGGGGGGAAAGAGAGAGAAGGGGCAGATGATGGAAGTGGAAAGAAGGGGGGAGAGAAGAGGGCAGATGATGGAAGTGAGGAGAAGGGGTAGATGATCGAAGGGGGGAGAGAGAAGAGAGCAGAAAATGGAAGTGGGGAGAAGGGAGAGCAAATGCTGAATGGAAGTGGAGACAGAGAACACATACTGGATGGAAAGAGGGATAAAGAAAAATGACATATGCTGGATAGGGGAAGAAGATAGAGTTAGTGAGATAGTAGAGGGGTGAAGGAAAGGGGTGGCATGCTGTGGGTAGACATAGTGAAAAGAGGGAAACTGAGGACTAAATAGTAAGAAAGAATTTAATTTAGATAGAGGCAGAAAATAAAGAAGGAAGACCAGAGAAGGAAAGGGAAGAGAGAGAGGAGAGAGAGAGAGAGATGCCAGAGAACAGGGAAGGAAATAGAGATATCAGATCTGAGCAGAGGAAATGAGAAGAGAGAGATGCTAAAAACCACAGTGGGGAGGGAAAGAGAGATGAAAGGAGAAAGATGTCAGACCATGAGGGAAAAGAGGGAAGATGATGGATGCCAGACCAAAGGGGGGGGGGGTCTAGAGGAGAGATGGCAGGGGGAGACAGTGGATGGAAGGGGCAGACAGTGGATGGAATGGGCAGATGCTGGATTGAAGAGACAGGGCAGACACTGGAAGGAAAAGAGTGAAAAGAAGATAAAAGCAGAAACCAGAGACAGCAAAATGTAGAAAAAAATCCAGGGGGATTTTTACTAAAGCTAGGACTCTCATATCTCCTTACAATACATCTATATATTTTTTAAAACTCTCTAAATGAAACATATCAATAAGTACACATTTATGCACATTTTGTTTATTTATGTATGAGAGAAATATGACGTGTAGTATAGTGATTTTTGTCTACACATGTAGCAAAATGGGAGATGAATGATATATTTTTTTAAAGCATATAATTATGTTTACATTCTTATTTTAAAGGTTATTTTAAAAGTGAACCAAATTTATATATGTACATTGGAATTTATATATGTATATTTTTGCCTAATGTTTTTGTATGTTGTTGTAAACCCCTGAGGCAGGCCAAGAGCCGAAACACTGGCAGTGTCAGATCTTTTACAAAATAAAGAATTATTCGTCCCAGTTCTGTTGGCGTGGACACTTTTTTGTGGGCGTTATTGACATTTTGTGTGTTTCAATCCCTTTCTTTGTGTTATACAATACAGCAATGCAATACAACAACTTCTTGTATCCTGCAATTTTCTACATGGAATCATATAGTGCTACAGAAATGATTAGTAGTCATAGTTAACTTTCCTGTAAGACCCCTGTGTGTTCGCAGTTGGAACACACTGTCTACTTAATTGCCAATTAAAAAAAAGTTCTAGAAATGTCAAAAAAGGAAACTGTGCAATTGAAATAATCCATTATCCCTTAATGCAATTCATCCATTTTTTAATTGAAAATATTTTTAGCCAGATAACTCATTACTGGGAAACAATATGGTACTAAAGTTACTATATTCTCCAGGGGGCTTCCTAGATACAGCATGTGAAAAATCCTTTAGGACCTCAACCTATATACGTATCTATGAGAAACTTGCTTAGTACACAGTCCCCTAAAGAAAACTGTGAATTTTTAAGATGAAGTATCTGACATGGCGAGACCATTTCTGAAACAATGAGAAACGAACTCCATGCAGCAAGACAGCAAATGTTCATTTATTTCACATTTAGGCAGTGAACAAAACTAAGCCTTATTGATAAAAGCATCGCCGGTTATGATTTGCAAGCTCATCTCATGTCAGAGAAAAGTTCTACGATTAAACAAGGCACTCTTTAACCAAAGTAAATCAACTACATTTTTGCCAGTAACTTCAGCTATATGAGAGTATAAATCAAATGAGCTGCCATGCTGGTTTATATCAAAGGGTCCCAAGAGCCCCACCATCCTATCTCTGGCAAGTATATAAGACATAACTATATTCAGAACAGTTTAGTATGGATATTGCTACTACTTGGGTTTCTGCCAGATCCTGTGATGTAGACTGGCCACTTTTGAAAACAGGAGACTGGGCTAGGTGGACCATTGATCGGACCCAGTATGGCTTCTGTGTTCACCATAGAAAAGTCTGGAGAAGGACAACTATTGACTGGCAAGGTTATAGATGAGAATGGAGTGGATACCATGTCGTTCATGGAAGAAAGTATTTATGAACAACTTCAGTGGATGGGATTCATCCCAGCATATTGAGGGAGCTGAGAGAGGTCCTGGAGGGTCCTCTTAAAGATTTGCTCAATAAATCCTTGGATACGGGAGAGGCTCCATGGGATTGGAGAAAAGTGGATGTTGTCCCTTTTCACAAAAGTGGTCGCAGGGATGAAGCGGGAAGCTAAAGGCTAGTAAGTCTTACTTTATTAGTAACCAAATATAAAATCTATGTGAATAGTCATTTATAGCAGATCATAAACTCATAGAAGATCATGGGCGCGACATGGGCCGTGTTTCGGCTAAAAAGCTCTCTTCTGTTGGTATATTTGGTTGCTAATAAATGGGTTTGAAGACCAGGCACACTATGCACCCTTCTATTGGACCTTGTGGATAGTTGTGCAGAGATTACTGTCTCCTCTTCTGGTTGATAACACCCAATAATATCAGAGAAAAGATGATTCGATTTAAACATGAATTTATAATGAGTGTAACTGCTGGGTAGACTGGATGGACCAATTCGGTCATTTATTAAGATACTATGTTATAAGAACATAAGAGTTGCCATACTAGAACAGACCAAAGGTCCATCAAGCCCAATATCCTGCTTCCACCCAAGTCACAAGTTACTGGCAAGATCCCAAGAAGAAAAACAGATTTTATGCTGCTTATCCTAGGAATAAGCAGTGGATTCCCCCAAGCCATCTTAATAATGGCTTATGGACTTCTCTTTTAGGAAAATATCCACACCTTTTTAAAACCCTGCTAAGCTAATCACTTTCACTACGTACTCCAGCAATGAATTCCAAATTACCCATTGAGTGAAGAAATATTTTCTCCAGTTTGTTTTTAAATCTACTACGTAGTAGTATCATCGCATGCCCCCTAGGCCTAGTATTTTGGGAAAGAGTAAACAAATGATTCACACATCTTTTTGTTCTACTCCACTTTTTAATATGCACAGATCGTATGCATGTTAATTTGTAGGTTAATAAGCATTAAATCATGCACAAACATTTTTAATATGAATTAAAAGTCTGAATGCACATCTCTACTAAATGCTAACAGATGCACATCTGTCTGGTTTAGGAATACCCTGAAACTGGAGTGCTACCAAGATAATTGTGTTGAATTATCTTTCAGAAGCTCCTCTAATACCTAATTAATCATAGTGATACTTTCTACCTTTAAATGTCCTTTGGGATTAATGCGGTTGTAGACTAATAACCAGTGAGGTGTTCAAATGAAAATGGTACTTCTCAGTTGGCCACAAGAGTGAGCACCAGTGTTTTACATGACACGTGCATTAGTGTGAACATAGGTCAATCTCTCTAATAACATGGGCTGACCCACACAAAAAAAAAGGGGTCAATATTCAAAGCTATTTAACCAGGCAGGAGAGGCCACACAGGACCATGTAAGTGGCAGTCCCATCTTTGGCTGGTTTAACTTAACCAGTTAAGACTGGATATCAGCATTGAAATCCGAGAATAAAAGTCGCTGACAGTAAAAAATTTGCTGACTGCCGCCAGCTGGACATTTACCTTTAGGGGTCCTTTTACAAAGCTGCAGTATGCACTTAAATACATTTCCCCTTCCCCATTCACGGTTTCGACACTCGCGGTTTCACATATTTGTGATTTTTTTTGGGGGGGGAACACCAAAGTTTCAGACGTTCCTGCCTCCCTCCAGCCTTCCTCCCGGCATCCCATCCTTACCTGGTGGTCTAACGGGCTTTCGTGGCAGGAGCGATCTTCCTACGCTCCTGCCCCGTGTAGATCGCCAATAGGAAATGGCTGCCGTGAGCTCCCCTCGTAGTCTTTTTGAGTTGCTAAGGATTACATCTGAGTTGTCAAGATATTGGAGGTACATATGTAGTAATTTCAGGTCATGCAAGTGATGCTTGGGACATTCCTGATTGTGTTAGTTGGGTTTTATGTGTTTTTTGAATAGAAGGGTTTTTATTTCTTTCTTGAAGGTTTTGTAGTCTGTGGTCGTGGTCAATGGGTTGTAGAGTTGTGGGTCAAGTGTTGCAGCTCGAGTGGCTAGGAGGTTGTCGTACGTTTTTTTTTCTTTTGACGTTTTTGGTTGGAGGGTGTGTGAATGGTGCGTGGGTTCTCCTATGTCTGGTTGAAGTGGATTGAACTAGTGATCAATACAATACAAAGTGCAGAGATAGGTGAAGAAAAACTCTAGTTAGATAAAGATGGTGACCATAATGTGAACGGTAACTATATTGTGGAATAAGGAAAGGAAAAAATTGGAGGAGGGAAAAAAGAAATGTTGTACAGGTCAACATACGTACTCTAAAGGTCCTATGATGGTAGATACGTGGAAAAGCTAATTTGTCCAAAAGAGACATAAATTAAAATGAAAATGATTAAAAACCATATACAAAAGCCCAAAATTAATAAAAAAGAGATAGGTTAAAAATAGAATTCATTTATTATAATCTTATCTAAAAAAAAAAAAAAAGGGTAAAGAACAATCTATCCTTACGTGTCAGAAATAGAAAAGCAGACACTATAATAAGGCCATAAGTCCATCTTTCGAAACATTGTAACATAATTTAAGAAGAGGAAATGCTAATACAAAGGAGGAAATGTAAAGGGGACAGAAAAGGTCAAAAAAACAGGGCGTCACGAGAACATAAAAAGGCAAGGTAAAAACACACATTGTAAATTGAAAAGTGAAAATGATATTCCACGGTAAGTCGAGGTAAGTGACGGACCAGTTTGTAATGGCATGGGTAAAGCCTCAGAAAATTAAACTCACACCTGTTACCAGTGGTGTACCATCAAGGATCTGTTCTTGGGCCTGTTCTTTTTAACATTTTTTTGTAGGCGACATTGCTGAAGGGCTGTCAGGTAAGATTTGCCTCTTTGCGGATGATACAAAAATCTGCAAGAGTAGACACCCCTGATGGAGTGAATAACACGAGGAAGGATTAGCGAAGCTTGATAAATGGTCTAAAATTTGGCAGCTAAGATTTAATGCTAAGAAATGTAAGGGCTGCAAAAGCCTAAGGGAACAGTACAATTTAGGGAGTGAAAGAGGAGTGAAACCTGGGAGTGATAGTATGTGACGATCTTAAGGTACCAATCAGGTTGAAAAGGTAACAGTGAAAGCTAGAAGGATGCTAGGGTACATAGGGAGAGGTATGGCCAGTAGAAAAAAGGAGGTATTGATGTCCCTATATAAGACTCTGGTGAGACCTCATTTAGAATATTGTGTACAATTCTGGAGACAGCACCTTCAAAAAGATATAAAAAGGATGGACTTAGTCCAGAGGAAGGCTACTAAAATGGTCAGTGATCTTCATCTTAAGGCTTATGGGGACAGACTTAAGGATCTCAATATGTATACTTTAGAGCAGTGTTTTTCAACCGCTGTTCCGCGGCACACTAGTGTGCCACGAGATGTTGCCTGGTGTGCCGTACGGTCAGGGCCGCCATCAGGGCAGTACCACCAGTCTAGGGAGAGGGGCGGTCCGCCCCACGTGGACAGGAGAGAGCTGGACGGGGGACCCATGGAGTTCAATACATCTCGAGCCGCGAGGCTCGTCTTCTGTTCCTGCCTGCCCTGCAGCTAACATATAGCCGATCGCAAGCGTTCCCCGATGTCAGCGCTGACGTCGGAGGGAGGGCTTAAGCAAAGCCTGCCCTCCGACGTCAGCGCTGACGTCGGAGAAAACTTCCGTTCGGCTATTTGTGCGCGGCAGGGCAGGCAGGAAGCAGAAGAGAAGCCTCGCGGCTTGAGCTTCGTTTTGCTGAGAAAGTTGCAAAGATGGGCTGGGAGGCAAACACGGAACACAAAAGGGGGGAGGGAGTGCGTTTTGGACACAAGGCATGAACTTGGGAGAGAGGAAGGGAGGGAAAGAGATGCTGAGGTGGGGGAGGGAATGGGTTTTTGGACACAGAAGGCATGGACTTGGGAGAGAGGAAGGGAGGGAAAGAGATGCTGAGGTGGGGGAGGGAATGCGTTTTTGGACACAGAAGAAATGGACTTGGGAGAGAGGAAGGGAGGGAAAGAGATGCTGAGGTGGGGGAGGGAATGCGTTTTTGGACACAGAAGAAATGGACTTGGGAGAGTGGAAGGGAGGGAAAGAGATGCTGAGGTGGGGGAGGGAATGCGTTTTTGGACACAGAAGAAATGGACTTGGGAGAGAGGAAGGGAGGGAATGAGTGTTTGGACACAGAAGGCATGGACTTTGGAGAGAGGAAGGGAGGGAAAGAGATGGTTGTGTACACGGGGAATAGAAGAAAGGAGAATTTTTGGTCATAGGGAGGGAGTGAGGTACAGATAGTGGCATACCAGGGTGGGGGGGGGCAGTCTGCCCCACCCCGGGTTTACATCCCAAGGGGGTGCACAGCTGGCCACCCTCCAGTGTTGTCCCTAGGCCGGCAAACTGCGGCTCTTTAGCCACTTGAGTGCCACCGCCGCCAACGGTGTTGTTGGCGGTGGCAGCATTATAAAATACTTTCTTTGTGTTTATTTGATTCCTATTCAAGAGAATTACTTTATATATAGTCAATATAGGCACAGAGTTAAATTTTTTAACATTTTCTAATGGTGGTGTGCCTCGTGATTTTTTTCATGAAACAAGTGTGCCTTTGCCCAAAAAAGGTTGAAAAACACTGCTTTAGGGGAAAGGCGGGAGAGAGGAGATATGATAGAGATGTTTCAATATCTACATAGCATAAAAGCACATGAGGAGAGCCTCTTTCATCTGATAGGAAGCTCTGGAATGAGAGGGCATAGGATGAAATTAAAGGGTGATAGGCTCTGGAGTAATCTATGAAAATATGTTTTTACAGAACAGTGGTAGATAGATGAAATAGTCTCCTGTGGTGGTGGAGACAAAGATTGTGTCTAAATTCAAGAAGGCATGGGACAGGCACGTGGGATCTCTTAGGGAGAAGAGGAGATAGTGGATGCTGTGGATGGGCAGACTAGATGGGCCATTTGGCCTTTATCTGCCATCATATTTCTATGCCCTCTCCTTCCAGAGTTTTCTTTCATTTGAAAAAAAAGACTCATTTCCTGTACATTAATGCTACAGAAATATTTATACAGCATGTCTCTGTCATATTCCCTCGCTCCTGTCTTTCTTCCAAAGAGACCCTACAGGAAGTGAAAAGTTACGGGTCATCTGAGAGAAAGAATTAAAGACTGGAGCTACATTCAGCGCTAGCAGGTTCTCTGAAGAAGCCATTCTGGCGAAACGCGTTAGAACCTTGCCGGTTTATGCTGTATGAACACTCAAGTTAAGTTTCACTTTATTGCACTCATCATATAATTTAAACTACAAAAAAAAGGGAAGAAAAAAACTTTCTACACATGATATATATTTTAACTACCTTTCTACCTTAAGAAGTTGGTGCAGTGATAGACTCTGAAAATCTCTTTTAGGGGTTTGTCCCCTGTTTTGAGAATTTCTGTTCCATTCGTGGAATCTGAGCACCGTCTAGGTTTAAAGGCAATTAAATAAGATTCACTGTCCCTTGTTCTGTTTTGTTTTGATTTCTTCCAGAGTATACATTGAAAATGCATTGTAACTGGAGTAAGGCCTTGCGCATCCATGTGTGCTCAAGGCCTGTCAGCCTACCCACTCTGAACTTCCTCTTTCAGAAGGTGTGGAAGTTCAGAACATAATAATAGCTTTACTGGGTCAGACCAATGGTCCATCAAGCCCAGCACCCCGTTCTCAAGGTGGCCAATCCAGGTCACTAGTACCTGGCCGGCTTTGAGCATGTGTTGATATTCAAGGCCTCATGTAGCCATGGTGCATCTTCTATAGATGCTGATTACTGCATTGCTTCCCCAGCAGATGGAAGGTAAAATACTGAACACTTTAGTGTGGTGGGATGCAGGAAAGAAGGAGAGGTATGTTGGGACACCATGGTGGCAGGGAGGAAAGAGATGCTGGAGACCATATGCCAGAGCCACTCCTTAAATTGTGCTGCCTGTCCTTCTCCTAGTGGATGGACTAGCCTGGGGGTTACCAGACTTCTGAATTTACCCACACATATCCTCTTTTTAGAGGGCATGTCCGGGCATCCGGACAGCTTTTCAAAATCCGACACTTTGTCTAGGTTTTGAAAAGCTTCTTCTTTGGCACCGCGTCAGGAGGGCTTCCGTGCATGCGCGGATGCCCTCCCTCCCGACAAGAACAGGTTAAGGGGGCGGGGCTGGAGGGCATGATGTGGGCATAATGGGGCAGGGCTGGGTGAAACTGGGCGGGCCTGGGGGCGGGGCTATGGGTCCAGATTTTAGTCAACTATAATCTTGTAGCCCTGCACTAAAGATTCTCTTGTCTGCATGCTCTCTTAAGTTCTGATTTCTCTGCAGTGATTTCCCTATGGAGGACTAGCATTGTGACATTTAGCTATGAGTTTAAATCCTTTAGCTGTCTTGTTTGCCCACACAAAATGATAGCTTTCCATTACCTTTGTGGTTTGACAGTGGGAGATAAATGTCACTTTGGCAAAAGGATCAGAAAGTCCCGTGCTGTCAGCTGCAATCAGCCCCCTGGCCTGGTACATGTGGGCTCGGAGCTGGAAAAGGTTTTGGGCTGTTTTTTTAAAACAAAACAAATTAGCCATTTTTACTTTTCATTATATTCTCACTGTTCTTTACCTCACTACTGATTAATTGCTATCAGAAAATGCTTTCCTCATCACAACCTCCTGATACTTAAGGAACAAGGGGGAGACAGGAGAAAAGCCTATTAAACAATTCTGAGGTGATTTTCCATTCAAAATAAGTCTGTGTTATTTAAGTCTATGTAATTAGTATTCAGTAAAAGCAGATCTCAGGAGCAAACAAACTGGTCTCCATACGCAAGGTGTTGTTTTTAATAAGATGCAGTATTATTTTTCATGTTACCTTTTTTTTTATTCTGGATTTTCCTATTAGTTTGGTCTGATAGCAAACATGCTAAGGGAGGTCTAAGGATGCTTCAGTCATCATAAGAACATAAGAATTGCTTTAATGGGGTAGACCAGGAGTGTCAAAGTCCCTTCTCGAGGGTCGCAATCCAGTCGGGTTTTCAAGATTTCCCCAATGAATATGCATGAGATCTATTAGCATACAATGAAAGCAGTGCATGCAAATATATCTCATGCATATTCACTGGGGAAATCCTGAAAACCTGACTGGATTGCGGCCCTCGAGGAGGGACATTGACACCCCTGGGGTAGACCAATGGTCCATCAAGCCCAGTTTAGATCATGAGAACCCGGCAGAATTGCCAAGGAGTAGCAAACTTTTATGCTATCATTCCCAGGAATAAGCAGAGGCTTTCCTCATGTGTATCTTAATGAGGATTATGGACTTTTTTTTTTTCCAGGAGCTTGTCCAAACCATTTTTAAACCCAGATAAGCTAACTGCTATTACCAGGAAAGAGAAAATAAATGATAGCTCTTCAGGGTTTTATATGATAGCAAATAAGACCTAATGGAAAAACTGATCGTAAGTTATTTTCACTGCAGGCATGAACAATGAAAGAATTCTACCAGAAATAATGAGAGAGAGAGAGACTAATCTGCAATACAACATGAAACCTTTTTCACCTAAAGATAAATGGCTTATGTCCAGTTAATGATCAAAGACAGCAGCATAAGAAGGCAGTACACTTCCCCCTCCGTATTCGCGGTGGTTAGGGGCAGAGCCGGCGAATATTAAAAAACCGTGAATAATATTCGGGCCAGTTCTGCCCCTAACCCCCGCTCCCCCGGCTATTTTAAGCCCTGAAAGCCCCCCCTTAATCCTTACCTGGTGGTCTAGCAGGTTTTCGGGGCAGGAGCGATCTTCCCACGCTCCTGCCCCGTGCAGATCGCTCACAGGAAATGGCTGCCTTGAGCTGCTGTAGTCTCTCGAGCCATTTTCTGTGAGCGTGGCAGGAGCGTGGGAAGATCGCTCCTGCCCCGAAAACCCGCTAGACCACCAGGTAAGGCTTAAGGGAGGGGCTTACAGGGCTTAAAATAGCCTGAAAAATGAAAATGAATTTTTTTGTTTAAAACCGCGAATAAGCGAATCCGTAGATACGGAATTCGCGAATAAGGAGGGGGAAGTACTGCCTCCCTTAGCATGTTTGGAGGCAGTACTTGACCTAAGATATAAAAAGACTTGAAGTGTATTCACTCCGCAGCTCCTCAGTCTCTCTACTCTCCTCTATTATCTCTGCCCTGGGAACCGCACGAGTGGTACCTAAGGATAAATGGCATTCACAGTTATGTATTGTCCTACCAGTCCATGCAGTGTTAATGCTCTTGCCAAACTCTCTTATGTACTGTTTGCCATACCGTGTATTGTCATGCATCATAATCCACTACCACGCTCTCCTACTTAGCACAATGTCATACCACATTCATAACATCACCACCACTGTATGAGGTCTTGTCCTGTCAGATCCTATTAAGTATTTAGAATACTACCATGCTTCCCTATCTATTGTCTTTCATGTCATGATCTAAAATGGAATGTCATGCTCTCCATTCCTATACTCTGTTATGTTTTATTATGTATGTAAACTTGTAACCCGTTCTGAGCTCTTTTGGGAGGACGGGATATGAATCCCAATAAATATAAGGAAAGGGTAAAGACAAAGGACTCTACAGCTTGGAAAAGAGACACCTAAGGAAAGACAGAGATTCCATTATATGACATGTGATTGAGTTATGACCACTGTTGCCATATGGCCCCACTACTGTAACCCTTTGTACAACGATCCTGTATTGCAGTGAGGACTAGCTAAATATAGAGTAATTCCCCATCTCATGCGTTCTAGGATCAGCTGTTCCATGAAGCAGCCATTTGTAAGATATAGAAAATTTACATTTATAGTGTGTCCTGATGAGATATTCACCCAGTCCACTGAATGAGATAATTTAAATCTCTCATAATTACTATCATGTTACCAATTATGTTGGGCTTAGGAGGATTTCATTCTCTGTTTCTTCATCGTTGCCAGGCAGACTGTAGCGTACCTTCACTGCAATACTCTTCTCCATCACACATGACTCCCCTTATTATCCAAGATGGAAGAGAAGCCTACTACTACTATTTATTATTTCTATAGCGCTGAAAGGCATATGCAGCACTATACATCTTAACATACAATAGACAGTCCCTTCTCAGAAGAGCTTACAATCTAATTTAGACAGGACATTTCAGGGTTGGGGAGATAATGGTAGAGGAAATGATACAGTGGGTCTAGGTATCTGACAGCAGTGAGTGGGAGTTAAGAGTTGAAAGCAGTTTCAAAAAAGTGGGCTTTCAGCTTGGATTTGAATACAGTACTCCCCCGAAAGGAACCCCCGTGAATATCAAAAAATCACGAATGCTGTTTTTCACCTGGGGAGGCAGGATAAGGCAGCTGGAGAGGCAAGATAGGGCAGCTGGAGCGTTGGCGAGTGAAGGAAATCACTCGCGGTATGCTCCGACCGCCTCTTCCTGCACTAAAGACAGACTTCACCAATCAGGAGCTACTTTGACACGCAGCTCCTGATTGGTGAAGCCTGACTTTAGCACAGGAAGTCCCGGTCGGAGAATACCATGAATGACCAGGATCGCGAACCGCGAATGACCGAGGGAACACTGTACTGCTAGGGATGGAACACGACGTATTGATTCAGGCAGTCTGTTCCAGGCATACGGTGCCGCAAGAAAGAAGGGACGGAGTCTGGAGTTGGCAGTGGAAGAGAAGGGTGCAGATAAGAGGGGCTTGTCTGATGAACGGAGCTCACGGGGGGGGGGGAGAATAGGGGGAGATTAGTGAGGAGAGATATTGGGGGGCTTCAGAGTGAATGCACCTGTGACAAGTCAATGCCCTAAAGGCTATTTTTAAAGGTTACAAGGGGACACTGAAAAGTTCTCAGCCCAACCAAGAAGAGAATGATATGGAGCCATGAAACTTACAAGTTATTCCACACTTTTCTTGACACTTTTCATTTTGGTTTCATATCATTGAAACAAAAAGTGTCAAGGAAAGTGTGGAATATAACTTGTAGGTTTCAAGGCTCCACGTCATTCTCTTCTTGGTTGGGCTGAGAATTTTTCAGTGGCCCCTCGTATATACATTACCAAATTGCTATAATTGCTCTCTCAGTCATTCTCTTCAAACCCTGAAACTCATGCATACCTTGGAGTTGAAACAAAAACTGATTGGATATATTTTTTTCAAAATATACATACAAGATTGGGAATACATATCTAATTTTTGGACCTTTCAATTCTGTGCATCCCACAGAAATTCTAATTTACAAGTAAATAGCGGCAGAATTTACATGTGTATGCCACCTACAAGAGTAATTGCCACTATTTAGATGCAAAATTGGCATACAAGGTTTCTAATACAACCTCCACCATCTTTCAGTCCCATTAAATGCCAATTCATTACTGTATTTTTATTATATATACATTGGAAGACCTGTAATCCTTCTGGCTAGTAACGGTTAAAAATAACTTTTAAATGATATAAATGCTACCATCTTCACCAGTTCAACATGGTTGCAGAATCAGGAACTTACTATTATAGAGCAGGTTTCCTGGGGGAGCAGGCTCATGATGCTGTCCACCAGCTGTGGCCATTTCAGCTTCGTAGCCTGTGGGCAAGTTGTCCAACATAGTGTGGGTGTGCTTGGTTGAGCCGAGCCACAGATACGTGTCCACTTTTGCTTGTACGTTCCAACCTGCTTGGCGCTTTCCGGGCAGCTGTAGGAGCACAAACCATGGAGACAAGAAGTGTAGGATCGTGGCGGCACTCAGAGCAAAGTTTCAAACTAATCTGAGAGGAAAGAACCTGGATGGATGTTCTTAATTACGGTAGGTCATGTTCTGCATGGCCAGGTTTCAGATGAAAAGCAATTGGGCACATCACATCCAGAATGGCATATTTAAAGGGCAAGTTTTAGGATAAGTTTCTGCACCCATGCTCTACTAGTGGTGATGGGACAAAAGCATGCGAGGCTTCAGCGCACCGGCATTGCAGCCCAGACAATTCGGCGCAAGACACGCTGAAGTCTCTCGCGTGAATGACTATGAACCCTATTGGTTGTGGATATCTCAAGTCAATATCCAGCTGGGATGATCGGTGTATTTTTTTAAAAAATGCCAATTACAGGGTTCATAGTCATTCGCACGCGAGACTTCAGCGTGCCGACATTGCAGCGCAGACAATTCGGCGCAAGACCCGAGCGCGCCACCTAAAAAGTTACTTTTAAAGAGCTCCAATGTGGGGTGTGAAGGGGGAACCCCCCAGTTTACTTCATACTCCTCACGCTGCCTTGGGGGGGGGGTTGGGGGTTTGGAACCCTCCATTATAGAGTAAACTTAACTTTTTCCCAATTTTTTAGGAAAAAGTTAAGTTTTCTCTATAATGTGGGGAGTTGCACCCCCCCACCCCCCCTACGGCAACACGAAGAGTATGAAGTAAAGTGGGGGTTCCCCCCACACACACCCCGTTGGAGCTCTTTAAAAATAGCTTTTTCGGCGGCGCGCTGGAATCTTGCGCTGACATGTCGGCACTGCAATGTCAGCGCGCTGAAGTCTCGCACGCTTCTGTCCCGTCACTCAGTTACAGTGGATGATTTAAATTTGGATATTCATTGCTATCCAGACAGAGATTGATGATGAACATACAGATTCAGCAGTGACCAATGTTGCTGTTGGGACACAACGGTCTCAATTCATGAATCTCTGAGCAAAGAAGAAGTGTTGGTTTTTTTTCATATCAATTATTATTTCATTAATTTATGTAGACTGGTGACATAATTATTGGGGTTTCATATAGAACAGGGGTGTCAAACTCAATCACATAAGGGGACGAAATCTAAAACATAAGTGGCAGGCCAAATTTTTTATTAAAATACTTAGGGGTCCTTTTATTAAGTTACGCTAACTGATTTAGCGCACGCTAAAGATTATCACACACTAATTGCGCACCTTAATAAAAGGACCCATTAGGGCTCCTTTTACTCGTTTTTAATGTGCGCTGAAGATTAGTGCATGCTAACCCCCGCGCTACACGGAAAATACTAACGCCAGCTCTATGGAGGCATTAGCTTGTAGTGTGCGCGGCAGTGTAGCTCGCGCTAAAACCGCTAGCGTAGCTTAGTAAAAGAGCCCTTAGTTTTAGTAGAAGTATAGGGTTCCAACCTCTCCAACCCCACGCTGGTTCTATGATGTAAACAAAACAAACAAAAAAGACTTTTCCTCTCTCTGTGATATCCTAGCTCATGTTTGCGGTCTAACACCAGCTCTGGCAGGATACACATTTCAAATCTGGCATATTGTAATCACAAAACAGAAAATAAAATTATTTTTTCTACCTTTTGTTGTCTGGTCATTATTCAAATCATGTTGGTCCCAGGCTCTGGTTGTCTTCTGATAACTTACTTGCCAGGGTCTCCTGCCCGTTTCTCGTTTCCTTCTTTCTCCGTGCTAACCATCCATCTTCCATCTCTGTCCGCCTCTACTGTTTCCCTTCCCTCCCCCGGAGGTCTAGCCGAGGTCCCTGTTCCTGCACCTGGGCAAGACCCTGGAGGAGATCTGGAGAGCAGCCACCCTCACCCTCACCAGCTACCCCACCATCCGCTAAAAGGACAAAAGGCGTAATGCATCCTGCGTGTGAGCCTACAGCCCGTGGTGCTGATGCGGTGCTTGTAAAACGTGATGACGTACGTGAGCCGATTGGGTAAAAAAAAGTCTACCGGGAGCCGATTGAGTCAAAAAAAAAAATGTCTACAGGCAGGCCAGCTTAAGTATACATTATGGTGTTGCAAGCCAAATATTATTACACCGAGGGCCAGATTTGGCCCACGGGCCAGATTTTGACACCCCTGATACAGAAGCTGTTGGGACAGTGGCAATATTCAGACCACTCTCAGGATAGTTAACTTTATCCTGATAATTATCAAGTTAGTGGATTGAATATTGCTGCTAACTGGATAACTCCTAGGTCCACCCAAGCTTCACCTCTGGACAACACTGGCTAGTGCTGGGGTGGGCTGTGATAATATTCAGTGGCACTAAGTGGCCAGTATAGAGGTGGACTGTGAGGAAATTCAGTGACAGCTGACTTTTGAGAGCAGGAGCCTGTGCAGTATATATCTTGTGCCAGTTGCTTAACGCAGCTCAGTAAAAGGGCCTCTTAGTCTGACATAACTGAATGTGATACGAGAGAGATAACACACAAAAATAAACCCCATGAAAGAAATGATTTACAAATGAAAAGGAAATGAACATGATATAGTGCAGATACTAAATAAATTAAAATAAAATTGATTTGGGGGACCCCGGAGGGATAGTCTTTTTTTTTTTTGGGGGGGGGGGGTTGGGAGGGGTGGTGGGTTATTGGATTAGCTCTTTGTATTGTTTCTGAAACTTGTGTATTGCTGGATGTTGATTCCTTGTTCTTGTTCTGTTTCTTGCTTTTGTTTTTTCTCATGTTCATAATAAAACTGTTTTGAACATAAAATAAAATTGATTTGGGGGACCCCGGAGGGATAGTCTTTTTTTTTTGGGGGGGGAGGGTTGGGAGGGGTGGTGGGTGATTGGATTAGCTCTTTGTATTGTTTCTGAAACTTGTGTATTGCTAGATGTTGATTCCTTGTTCTTGTTCTGTTTCTTGCTTTTGTTTTTTCTCATGTTCATAATAAAACTGTTTTGAACATAAAATAAAATTGATTTGGGGGACCCCGGAGGGATAGTCTTTTTTTTTTTTGGGGGGGGAGGGTTGGGAGGGGTGGTGAGTGATTGGATTAGCTCTTTGTATTGTTTCTGAAACTTGTGTATTGCTGGATGTTGATTCCTTGTTCTTGTTCTGTTTCTTGCTTTTGTTTTTTCTCATGTTCATAATAAAACTGTTTTGAACATAAAATAAAATTGATTTGGGGGACCCCGGAGGGATAGTCTTTTTTTTTGGGGGGGTGAGGGTTGGGAGGGGTGGTGGGTGATTGGATTAGCTCTTTGTATTGTTTATGAAACTTGTGTATTGCTGGATGTTGATTCCTTATTCTTGTTCTGTTTCTTGCTTTTGTTTTTTCTCATGTTCATAATAAAACTGTTTTGAACATAAAATAAAATTGATTTGGGGGACCCCGGAGGGATAGTCTTTTTTTTTGGGAGGGGAGGGTTGGGAGGGGTGGTGGGTGATTGGATTAGCTCTTTGTATTGTTTCTGAAACTTGTGTATTGCTGGATGTTGATTCCTTGTTCTTGTTCTGTTTCTTGCTTTTGTTTTTTCTCATGTTCATAATAAAACTGTTTTGAACATAAAATAAAATTGATTTGGGTTACCCCGGAGGGATAGTCTTTTTTTTTTTGGGGGGGGAGGGTTGGGAGGGGTGGTGAGTGATTGGATTAGCTCTTTGTATTGTTTCTGAAACTTGTGTATTGCTGGATGTTGATTCCTTGTTCTTGTTCTGTTTCTTGCTTTTGTTTTTTCTCATGTTCATAATAAAACTGTTTTGAACATAAAATAAAATTGATTGTAAACTGTACACTAAAAAAAAAAAAAAAAAAAGTGGCTACGGACAATGAAAACAAATTGATTAATAGGAGTAGTCCAATAAAAATGAGATCAGGCAATGAGGTAATGAGAAGAAAAACTCCCTATATGAGAATTCAGAATAGATCCAGTAAAGAGAAAATAAATGATAGCTCTTCAGGGTTTTATATGATAGCAAATAAGACCTAATGAAAAACTGATCGTAAGTTATTTTCACCGCAGGCATGAACAATGAAAGAATTCCACCAGAAATAATGAGAGAGAGAGACTAATCTGCAATACAACATGAAACCTTTTTCACCTAAAGATAAATGGCTTATGTCCAGTTAATGATCAAAGACAGCAGAATAAGAAGGTAAAATACTAGCAATAGAAAACTCTGAAAATAAAGAACATATTAATTATCTGATATCAAGGAGAAAACAAACCAAGGGCATATTCAAAGACCCATGTTAGCTTTAACGGGTTAATATACGTTATTTAGGGGGGTCCTTTTACTAAGGCGCGCTAACCAATTTAGCACACGATAACGATTATATCCATTATATTCTATGGGCACGCGCTAATCTTCAGTGTGCGCTAAATCAATTAGCATGTGCTAAATCGGTTAGTACACCCTAAATTGGTTAGCTCGCCTTAATAAAAAGGCCCACTTAGTGTATATGTCCAACAGTAAAGAACGAGTGATTGATATTCAAAGCGATTTAATCGGCCAGAAATGATTTGTAGTTGGTTAAATCACCTCTTTAGGGCTAACTGAGACTATCAGATCATACGGTAACAGAGTTCAAAGAAGCATGGGATGAACACAGTGGATCTCTAATCAGAAAATAGGTATATACCATATTTCCACGCATATAACGCGCGCGTTATACGTGTTTTTACAAACCGTGCATAACCTTGCGCGGTATACGCGTGAGCGCGTTTTACAACATTTTTTTTACATAGTTCACCCTCCCGACGTCTGATTCATCCCCCCGCAGGACCGCTCGCACCCCCACCCCGAAGGACCGCTCGCACGCACCCTCACCCGCACCCCCACCCTGAAGGACCGCTCGCACCCCCACAGCCTCCCAACCCCCCCCCCCCATCATTTAGAAGCTCCTACCGGTGTCCTGCTGCTTCCTCTTGGCGGTCCCGACACCCGACACGATCGGGGCAAGAGGGAGCTCAAGCCCTCTTGCCCCCTCAATTCCCCGACACAATCGAGGCAAAAGGGAGCCCAAGCCCTCTTGCCCCGCCGACTCCCCAACTCCCCGACAATATCGGGCCAGGAGGGAGCCCAAGTCCTCCTGGCCCTGGCAAACCCCTCCCCCCGCTAGTTGTTCGGGCCAGGAGGGAGCCCAAACCCTCCCGGCCACGGCGACCCCCTACCCCCACCCCGCACTACATTACGGGCAGGAGGGATCCCAGGCCCTCCTGCCCTCGACGCAAACCCCCCTCCCCCCAACGACCGTTCCCCCCCAAGAACCTCAGACTGCCCCCCCAGCCGACCCGCGACCCCCCTGGCCGACCCCCACGACACCCCCACCCCCCTTCCCCGTACCTTTGTGTAGTTGGCCGGACAGACGGGAGTCAAACTCGACTGTCCGGCAGGCAGCCAGCGACAGAATGAGGCCGGATTGGCCCATCCGTCCCAAAGCTCCGCCTACTGGTGGGGCCTAAGGCGCCTGGGCAATCAGAATAGGCACGGGAGCCTTAGGTCCCACATGGGGCAGGGCCTGAGGCACATGGGCCAAACCCGACCATGTGCCCAAGGCCCCGCCCCCAGGAGGGACCTAAGGCTCCCGGGCCTATTCTGATTGGCCCAGGCGCCTTAGGCCCCACCAGTAGGCGGAGCTTTGTGACGGATGGGCCAATCCGGCCTCATTCCGTCGTTGGCTGCCTGCCGGACAGGCGGGTTTGGCTCCCGTCTGTCCGTCCAACTACACAAAGGTATGGGGAAGGGGGGTGGGGGTGTCGTGGGGGTAGGCCAGGGGGGTCACGGGTCGGCTGGGGGGGCAGTCGGAGGTTCTTGGGGGGCGGTCGTTGGGGGGAGGGGGGTTTGCTTTGAGGGCAGGAGGGCCTGGGATCCCTCCTGCCCGTAATGTAGTGCGGGGTGGGGGTAGGGGGTCGCCGTGGCCAGGAGGGTTTGGGCTCCCTCCTGGCCCGAACAACTAGTGGGGGGGGGGTCGCCAGGGCTAGGAGGACTTGGGCTCCCTCCTGGCCCAAACAACTAGTGGGGGGGGTCGCCAGGGCCAGGAGGACTTGGGCTCCCTCCTGGCCTGATATTGTCGGGGAGTTGGGGAGTCGGCGGGGCAAGAGGGCTTGGGCTCCCTTTTGCCCCGATCATGTCAGGGAGTCGGGGGGGCAAGAGGGCTTGAGCTCCCTCTTGGCCCGAACGTGTCGGGGAGTCGGGACCGCCTAGAGGAAGCAGTAGGACACCGGTAGGAGCTTCTACATGATGGGGGGGGTCGGGAGGCTGTGGAGGTGCAAGCAGTCCTTCAGGGTGGGGGTGCGGGTGGGAGTGTGTGCGAGCGGTCCTTCGGGGTGGGGGTGCGGGTGCGTGTGAGCGGTCCTTCGGGGTGGGGGTGCGAGCGGTCCTGTGGGGGGGTGAATCGGACGTCAGGGGGGGTGAATCGTATGTCGGGGGGGCATCACGCTTTCAGGGTGGGGACAGGACTTCAAGGGGGAGAGGAGAGTCAGGGCGGGCGAAAGGAGAGTCGGGCAGCATGCGCGGTATACGGGTGTGCGCGGTATATAAAAATTTCTTTACATAAATTTGTGTTTCCCGCGCGCTATACCCGTGTGCACGTTTTACACGGGTGCGCGTTATCTACGTGAAAATACGGTATTGAAGGAACTAAGGCCAGTACTGGGAAGGCTTTCTTGGTCTGTGTCCCGTATATGACCATTCAGTTGAGGACGGGCTGGGGAGGGCTTCAATTGCTGGGATAGTTAAGATGGGCTGGAGTGAGCCTTGACGGAGACTCCAATAGATGGAACCTAAGCACACTACTGGGCAGAACCCTGGGTTTCTGGCCCAAAAATATCTAATAAAAAGGACCATTTAAATTAAATTATTAATTTATAGAGCAGACTGGATGGACCATTCGGGTGTTTATCTGCCATGTTACATGTTACATGGTCAAAAGGATGTGAAGAGAATGGAATCGATTCAGCGAATGGCTACTAGGATGGTCTCAGGACTCAAGGATCTCCCATATGAAGAACATCTAAGCAGGCTGCAGTTATATTCTCTCGAAGAACGCAGAGAGAGGGGACACATGATAGAGACATTCAAATATCTTACAGGCCGTAATGAGGTGGAAGAAGATATATTTTTCCTTACGGGTTGTACGGCAACAAAAGGGCATCCGCTCAAACTCAAGGGTGGGAGACTTCATGGTGACATCAGGAAATACTTCTTCACCGAAAGGGTGGTTGACCACTGGAATGGCCTTCCACGTTAGGTAATTGAGGCCAGTAACGTGCTCGACTTCAAGGGACGATGGGATAAACATGTGGGTTCGCTCCGGGGAAATGCTTAGGGGGAGGGTTCTTTTAGAGGGAGGGTTCTTTGAGTGGGCAGACTTGTTGGGCTGACGGCCCTTTTCTGCCGTCATACTCTATGTTTCTATGTTACTATACTTCCACCAACGCCACTTCGCACCACTTGTGTAGATGCTAATTCTATCACAACTGGACTACTGCAAGTCCATCTACGTGGGTGTCAACACCACCCTAGCCCGCAAACTGCAGCTCATACAAAACACAGCAATGAGAGTCATTTTTAAGCTGAAAAAAATACGATTCAATTTCTACCTACTGCAAACAGCTACACTGGGTACCCATCCTAGCCCGAATAAATTTCTAAATTTCCTGCATAATGTTCCACATACTCAATGGAAGCTCAGCCGCACCACTTATTCACTTATTCTCCTCAGCATGGTCCTCTTTGCCCAGAAATCTCAACAACCTCTAGCTGAACCTCTCCTCGACAAAAAACCTCCAAGTACAAATGCATATTTAGCACTACATTCATATATATTGGAGTAAAAGCATGGAACAGTCTCCCAGCTACCATTGGATCTGAACAAAACTACCTCACAAGTCATAAGAAACTAAAGACCTACCTCTTCGACAGCATATACTCCACTGACAATTAACTCTTGGACCCAACTCGGTACCTCCTATCTCATCGGTACCTATGTTACGCAAACTACCAGCTCAAGTCTATAAACTACCTCTGCACTACTCAAAAACTGAACAATTCCTACCTCTCTATAGAACTGCATTTTCTCCTGTTTTGTTTGCAATGTACCAAGTTGTATACCCATAATTTCACATTGTAAGTCTCCTTGAATCTGTTTGGGCAGTGCGACTCAGACATTCCAGATTAGATTGGATTATCAATGGCATGTAACTGGTTAGCGCTGCTGAAATTGTCTGGTTAGCGCCTATGACATAACTGGCTATGTTGGAGGTATTCTGGGGACAGAGTCAGCACTTGGCCAGTTAAGTGCCGACATTCAGCGCTTTAACGGGCCAGAAATAGGACCAAATAAAAGTCAGTCCTCATAGCCAATTATTCTCCCAGTTTCAGGTTACCTTAAACCTGCTCCTCTGATAATACCTTTTTCTGCATTCCTAAAGCTAAGCACTGAAGACTAGATTGTATAGGGTTACCAGATTTTACGATTGTAAAATCTGGACACCCTAGACCCACCCCCAGGCCCACCCATTGTCCCAGGCCCACCCTAGCTCCGCCCCCTGCTGCCTGCTTTGGTTGGGCAGGAGGCTTTTCAAAACCCGGACAAAGTGCCTTTTGAGGACGTTTCCAGACGTCTAGTAACCCTAGGATTACTCTTATGTACTAACACCCCCCCTACTATCCTATTATATTTTGGAGTACTACCTTCCTTACCACACAATCGTGTCGATGTTTACCCTCTCATATTCTTTTTTCCCTATACCCAGATATGCCGCTTATGAGGCTGATCTGATATGTGGAATAGTAAATCTAAATAAATAAACTTGATTTAGCTGGCTCCTCAAATGTGAAAATTCAATGCCGAATCCCAGACATGGCCCGGTTCTGAATTTCCAGGCATAACACTAGTGGTGGTTAGAAAAATGCTGAATATCGGGCCAAGGGTCTGCAGTAAATACATTGCACATTAAACTGCATTTATGTTAACATGGCTGAATGAATATGGTATCACACTAAATGGGATAATTCCTAACAAGCTGGAGGTCTAGGATCCAGAAGGACAATTCTGTAACAAAAATGAGTTGAATTACTTAATTATAATATTGTAATCATATAATATGTTTTATTGTATTAATAATTTGGAGGAGGGTGGGAGAAAATGATTGTTTTATGTATTACTTGTGTAATTAATAGTGTGTTTTATGCAGTGTTTTATGTTCAATTAATTGTATTGCACTGTCAAAGTTTGAAAATCAATAAAGATTAAAAAAAAGAATATTCAATGGGTAAAGCTAGAATGGCTGAACTATAGTATGTAGTTCGCATGTACGAGACTAGGACCATACGAAGCTCAAGGCCAAGACTTACAAGTTCCAAGTTTCAGTCAATGATCCTTGAAACCTCCCCCTCCTTCTATGATGATAAATTAATTCTTTTATTATTTCTTTCTTTAAAATGCTTCCAACAGGTGGTCCTTCTTCTTATGTTCTATAGAAATCATTATCCACCCAGCAAAGAAACAAAATAACTCATCTTAAATAGATGCAGATAATCCAAAGCCCGATGGGCCCCATTTCGCCTTCTATATAGGCTTTCTCAAGGGTTCAATAAATGATGCTGCATCTATTTTTTTAGCTGCGTCTTTCCCCCAAAAAGGGCTTTATTTGAGCTTCATTTACTTATGACCAAGTCGGTTTCTGAAATCCTCAGCCACCCTGTATCAACACTCTTAGCTTCAGTCTATGAGACTGTACTTTTCCTGTGGTAAATATGGTCTTAGTCTCGTACATGCGAACTACGTAATGTAGTTCAGGCATTCTAGTTTTACTCATTGAACATTCAACTCATTTTTGTTACAGAATCACCCTACTGAATCCTAAACCTCCAGCTTATTAAGAATTATCCCCTGGAATAAGTTGTCCAGTCAAAATGCTTGTCAAGTCTCTTGCCTTATACTTCCTGGTAACTCTGTTGTTGGTGTAGAGAGGGAAGTTGGTGCCGGGGCGGAGGCGCCCAGCATCTCCCACACCATGCACTCCCCACCTTGATGTTGCCGTGCCCCCGCCCCCCCCCCCCTTTGCTCTTCCCTGCTGCCCCAACATCATTGTGCCCCACCCTCCATACCTCTTCACATCTTCACCAGCAGCAAGCAGACTGGAATACCCGCTGCTTATGCCAGCTGAGCATCCCTTTGTTGTCACTTCCTGACCCTGCGAACAGGAAGTGATGCCAGAGAAAGGGACGAGGCTGGTATGAGCAATGTGTAGGACAGCCTTCTTACTGCCAGTGAAGATTTGAAGAGATAGTGATGAGGGATGCCCTCAGAGATTCATCCCATCCCATCGCTGGGGGGAGGAAGAGGAGAGGCCCTGGGTGGTCCATCCCTACACCTTGCTATGCCACTAACTTACTCTGTCACTCTTTCAAATTTGCTATAAGCTTTGTAGGCATGTTTCACCATTGGTGACTACTGGGCAGATTGGATGAACCGTTCAGGTCTTTATCTGCTGTCATACGATCACGTTACACTACTTCTACAAGCAGCTCATTGGTTACCAATCACACATAGAATAACCTTTAAAATTTTACTGTTAACTTTTAAAATTCAACAAACTCATGCTCCTACTTTTCTACATCGTTTCTTAACACCGTATTCTCCATCCAGGGCATTGAGATCAACACAACAACAGCTATTGACTATTTCTTCATTAAAGATAATAGGAACCAGAAGATCTACCATTTTCTCAGTTATAGCACCCCAGCTTTGGAACAATTTACCAATTTATATTTGTAATGAATCTTCTTTTAAAAATTTCAAGCGTTCCTTAAAAAGTTTTTTGTTCAAGGACGCTTTTGAAAAATAGACAACACAATTTCTCAAATCACCAAACTTCTTAGATCTAAATTAGATTTCTGTATTGATTATAGATTCATCTTTTCTCTTCTTTTTTTTTTTCTTTTCTTCTTTCCTTTCTTTTTTCTTCTCCTTTTTGTGTTACCTACCAAATGTGTTCCCCACTAAATGTTTTCTCTCTCTCTTTAAAGATTGTAGTTCATCCCTTTCACCTTCCGTACCAGTTATGTATTAGAATGGATAGAATTTGATTGTAATTATATTAAAGAGTTTTGTTCTACCCCCATTTTTAAAATGTTATACGCTTTGAAGCTTTTGATATTATGTACATAACAAAAAATGTAATAAACTTGAAACTTGAAACTTTACTCTTTAATAATAATAATAATAATAACAACTTTATTCTTGTATACCGCCATACCCAGGGAGTTCTAGGTGGTTCACATCAACTAAACAAAGTTTAATAAGAAATTACAATAAACTAGATTTACAAGTAGTGTAGATATTGAGGTGAGCATGAGGAGGGGAATTTTCACAACAGATAAACAAAATTTAACAAGAATTTACAATTGATCATAATTACAAGCAATGAGGTGATGAAGGTGAGCATGAGAGGGGGGGATTGTACAGGTCATTGGAGTTAGTGAGATGGGAGAGATCAAAAAAGGGGGGGTACGGGAGAATTGGGTCATTTGAGGGAGGGGTGAGAGAAGTGGAAGAGAGGGGATTAGGGATTTTGTGCGTGGAATAAATGAGTTTTGAGTATTTTTCGGAAATCCAGGTAGGTGTGGGCCTTGAGCAGAATTTGGGCTAGCCAAGGGTTCTGTTTGGCTGCCTGGAAGGCGAAGGTTTTGTCGAAGAACCTTTTGAGGTGACATAGTTTTGGGGAGGGGAAGGCGAAAAGATTGATTCTGCGGGAGTTCTTTTTGTTGCAGTTCAGGTTGAAATGTGGGGTGAGGTAGCTCGGAGATAGACCAAAAACAGTTTTGTAGCAGAAGCAAGCGAACTTGAATAGGATTCTAGATTCAAGGGGTAGCCAATGTAGTTTGTGGTAAAAAGGGGTGATGTGTTCCCATTTGTTTAAGCCAAATATAAGGCGAACGGCGGTGTTCTGGATCAGTTTCAGTCTCCTGATTGTTTTCTTCGTGGAGGCCAGATAAATGATTTTTGCAACTCCTTATTGTTAGGTATTGTGAAAAATAAAACCAGGGCACCCCAAGTTGTGCAAAATTCAGCAGCGAGAATGATTACGAGGGTGGCATGAATGAAAGGAATGAACATATAATGGCGTATTGAAAAGTCTACACTGGTTGCCAATTCAATATAGAATTGATTACAAAAATTTTGATGGTTGTTCACCAAGCGATCTATGGGGTAACACAGTGATATTTAAAGCAGGCATTGAAACATTACATACCCTCTAGAACAGTATCTCTCGAACTGTGTGCCAAGACACAGTGGTGTGCCCTGAAAAGATTCTGGGTGTGCCATGAGAGAGTCCAATTTTACTTTAATTTAAAAATTTCTCTTCATAAGTATAACACTAGAATAGATGACATGTACATTGCGTACGCAAGAGTCTGTCAATGTTATGAATGTCTTTGTGCATAAGGATAAAACTGCCCAGACAAGATCATTCTTTAAAAACTAATGGCAAGTAATTTTATTTTTATATGTAGTAGTTATCCTAACTTGTTACCTTTTGGATCTTTGCGAACTTGGATTTTCAGCTCTGACAGAAATTAAATTGAAGAAAAGAGAACGACTGCAGATGGTGGATGATGAAATGCTTGTTTGCATGTCGACTATCGAGCCGCATTTTGAGTTAATTTGCCCTCAAAAACAAGCACATCCATTGCATGGATTAGCAATTCTATTCTATCTACTTTAATTTCACCGTTGTTACAATTACCCATGCATAGCTTAAAGAACTATAAATAAATAACTCTCAAATTTAATTTTTTGTTGTCTTCGCAATTTTATAATTTCAATTATAATGTGCCACGAGAAACATTTGCTCCATTTAGGGCTCCTTTTACGAAGCCATGGTAGCGGTTTAACATGCGTAATAGCGCGTGCTAAACCGCTGGCCGCGCTAGCCACTACCGCCTCCTCTTGAGCAGGTGGTAGGTTTTCGGCTAGCGTGGGGGTTAGCGTGTGATTAAACGTCTTGCGCGCTTAAGCCACTAATGCGGCTTCATAAAAGGAGCCCTTAGTGTGGCAGATCTAAGAAAGTTTAAGAGCCATTGCTCTAGAACATAGTAACATACATAGTAACATATTACCGTATTTTCACCCATATACCGCGCACCCGTATAAAACGCGCACATGGGTATAGCGCACGGGGAACACAAATTTAAGTAAAAAAAATTTAATATAGCGCGCACACGCATATACCGCACATGCTAAAACCTCTTCCCGCCTACTCCGAACTGGCATCCTCCCCCAGCTCGCTTACCCGCATTTTAAACTTTTTTTTTTCAATCCGATCGGCATCCCCCTTGCGAACCGGCATCCTCCCCCCGCTCGCGTCACCCCCTCCCCCGCGATCATACATCCCCCCCAGCACCGCAAAACATCTCTTACCCGATTGGACACCGGCACCAGCACCAATGCACAGGACGTGCCAGTGCCAGTGCCCGAAGATCCTCCCTCGTTGGTTTGGGCTGGGTTGAGCTGGGCGGTGCAGTGCGGGAGAGATCCTCCTTCTTCCTGCGCCGGGCTGGACTAGGCTTTGAGCATTTGCACATGCTCAAAGCCTTCTGGTCTCGCTCTCTCCGAGATAATCTCGGAGAGAGCGAGACCAGAAGGCTTTGAGCACCCCCATGCTCCGACGGGGGTGTGGGGGGAAACCCTCCTCTTTACTGCATACTGTTCACACTGCCGTTGGGGGTGTGTGGATGGTGCAACCCCTCACATTATAGAGAAAACAGAACTTTTCCCGAAAAAAATCGGAAAAAGTTCTGTTTTCTCTATAATGGAGGGTTCCAACCCCCTCACCCCCCAACAGCAGCGTGAACACTATGCAGTAAAGTGGGAGGGATCCCCACTCACACCCCACTTCGGAGCTCTTTAAAACTAAGTTTTCCCACGGCTCGCTTGTGTCTTGCGCCTAACTGTCAGCGCTCGATTGTCGGTGCACTGGTGTCTCACGCTCGACTGACTATGAACCAAAATTAATCAAGTTCTCAAGAAAAATGTATTTACATTGAACAGCGTGGTTTAGGTAATAACTGGGATGCTGAATTCACGTTGTTAGGTAGCTGGAGAGGTGAAATGGAGCTCTTGTCAAATTTCAGGCCCTAAAGGGAAAATTCTAAAACCAAAGTGCAATACTGGAATATTTTGTAAGGCAGTACATGAGCACAGGGCACGTAAACTTAGGCTCCGATAGGCGCCCTACTGGTGCCTAAGTTAATTGAAGAATGCCGTCAGAAACTGCAAAAAAATGGCGAAGTTGAAGTGCCTATCAGTGCCTATATAAAAGGCAACAGAATCGCCCCTAAATAGGCACTTTAGGTTGCCGAATGCCAAAGTAGGCGTGGCCAATGCCGGAACTGGTGTTAAGCGGCCTAAAGTGCTTATGTAAAGATAGGTGCCGGAAATGTAGGGCCCCCGAAAACCCTGGCCTACATTTCCAGTGCTTATCTTTCTCAGGGGCGCGATTCTGAAACCAGCGCCCATGTGTGACTGACACGTGATTGGTGTCGGTTACGGCATCTGGCCCTAAGCACCTATCACCAGGCCTCTTTTTAAGACTGCAAAAGGAAGCTGAGAAATGAACAGAAGGATTCCATTCATCAGCTTACTGAGTCTGTCCCTTTCTCTGCCTTGGGTGACTGATTATGGCGGATAGAGATGAGTAAAGTTAAAACACTGTACTCTGAAAAGCGCTGAGGCTGAGCTGACAAATGACCAGCACTTACTTTAAAAAAGAGGGTTTGAATCTTCCCGCAGTGTTTGCCTTTCTCCTCCAGCAACGGGGAGAAGAGTATGTCTTTGGCTGGCACTCGAGCATAAGCCACTCTTTTGTTATTGCTGAGAAGCCAAATGAACACATCGGGAACCGTGTGCTGTGGCTATGAAGACAAGAATAAACACCAGTAAATGTCAGGAGTTACACCTTGCTGAGCGAGAACAAAAAAGAGTAATGCTCCTGTGACCTTCATTCTCTCCTTGTGATACAAAATACTTTCACATGAACTAGTCATTCAGTTGTAAACAATGATTTAGCAATTAATATGGCCCTTAGTGAAAGGCCACGTGCTTGGATAATTAAAGGCTGTTTTTGTGTTAACAGTTTAGACACCAGTTACAATGTTTTGGAAAAGTCTTATATTGAGCACCATACTCAGTGGCGTAGCGAGGGCGGTAGGCACCCAGGGCAGTGGTGCCTCACCCAGGCCCTCTTCTCAACCCCCCCGCCCCCAAGCTCCTTCCCCTTCCTGCCACCACATGCATGCCCCTTCCCTTCCCCTGAACCTCTTTAACTTCCCTGGCGTCTCCAACTTGCTACCCACACCAGCCTCGGCTCTACCTTTGACATCACTTCCTGGTCCTGCGACCAGGAAATGACATTAGAGGGATAGCTGAGGCTGACACAAGCAACAGGTTTGAGCTGCTGCTTGTGCCAGCGGAGCCAGAGGTATGGGGGTGGGGAGAGGAAAGGCACGTCTGCAATGAGGGAAGTGTGGGAAGGAGGGGGGGGCAGAGAGGAGAAGAGATGCCAGCACCCTCACCAAGATGGCGCCCGGGAAAGTTCAAAAGTCCGATCCTCTGAGCCCCTTACTACACCACTGCCCATACTGCCTTGAAAAGCCAGAACACAGCAACTCAGATTTTTTGTCAAAACTAAGCTAATTTACCAGATGACCTGTTAATGTGTATTTTTTTTTTAAATATGGAAACCATTTAATATTTGGATGCGTTTTCAAGCCTGTTGCAAATGTCTGAGACACAATCCCCCAATATTCAGACTTCGGGATATAGTGGTCAGTCTCCCACGGTCCATGATGATCCCTGGAATTCAATGTCGGGGTCATATCCGGCCACCAGCATTGACTATCCAGGTCAAAGTTCAAAGCCGAACACTCAGCCGATATTCAAGTTTTCAAGTTTTCTTTATTTTTTATATACCGTTTATCAATCGTGCATCTAAACGGTTTACAATAAACTAAAATTTAAAAAGAATATATCAAAATAAAAGAAATATCATATCAAAAGTTAAAAAAAGCACGGGGGCATAATCAAACCGACGTACATGAAACAAAGGGAGAGGAGGGAAGGTGAGTTTGTAAATACATCGAGATGAAAAATAAAAATAAAGGGAGGTAAGTGGAGAAGGGGAAATACATTAGGGTAAGGCAAAGTGGTAAAAGACAGATCTGCTTTTAAGAACATAAGAACATAAGAACTGCCATCTCCGGATCAGACCTTTGGTCCATCAAGTCCGGCGATCCGCGCACGCGGAGGCCCTGCCAGGTGTACCCTGGCGTAATTTATAGTCCATCATATCTTTATATGCCTCTCTTAAGGAGATATGCATCTAGTTTGCTCTTGAAGCCTAGGACGGTCGATTCCGCAATAATCTCCTCTGGGAGGGCATTCCAGGTGTCAACCACTCTCTGAGTGAAGCAGAACTTCCTGACATTAGTCCTGAACCTGTCCCCCCTTAGCTTCATTTCATGTCCTCTAGTCCGTGTCAAATTGGACAATGTAAATAATCTTCTCTGCCATTTTTAAGTAGGTTTATTTAGCCGCTAGCCTTAGCTGGCCAGCCGCTAAATTTTGGCAGTGACTGGCTATGTCGAACATCATAGCAAGTCATTGGCCAATCTGGAGAGCGGGATTTTCAGTGGGAGATACGCAGCTATCACCTGCATAATATTGTCAGATAGCTGGCCAGTGGCATAGCAAGGGTGGGAGGCAATAGTGGCGGTGGCGCCCCCCTGCCACATGAATGCCTCTTCTCTTCCCCATATCTCTTTAACTTCCCAGCACAAGCAGAATCTCCAACTTGCTGCCCATGCTGGCCTGGCTCTCCCTCTGACGTCGCTTCCTGGTCCTGTGACTGGCGTGAGCAGCAGGTTGGAGCTGTCGCTCGCGTCAGCAAAGAGCTAGAGGTATGGAAGGGTGGGCAGAGAAGGCGCACGTGTGGCAGGGAAGGGGTACTAAAGAGTGGGGGGGGGGGGCAGAAAGGAGGAGATGTGCCTGCACCCCCATCAAGACTGCGCCTAGGGCAATCCACTTCCCCCCCTATACTATGCCACTCTAGCCGGCTAAGTAGTATTTAGCTGGTCTGGCACTGTTCACATCCGGCTAAATACCGTTGAATATCAGGTCCAGTATTTCTTGATAAATGTGAGATATGTTAAGCCAGAACACAGTACTGCATTAGTTTGGATCAAGCATTACATCAAATTTATTCAAAGTGACTTGAATCAATTCAGAGCAACTTGAATCAATTGGAGAAGTGGGCAGATAAATGGCAGATGAATTTTAATGTGGAAAAATGCAAAGTGAGGCATTTAGGCAGAAAAAATAAAGATCACAAGTATAGTATGTCAGGTGTTACTCTGGGAAAGACTGAACAGGAATAGGACCTGGGTGTATTGATAGATAGGACCCTGAAACCGTTGGTGCAATGTGTGGCGGTGTAGGGTCATGAAATAGTTAACTGTTGTTTAAAATATTGCTCTGGCCTACATAGCTGAAAACAGTGTATAATCTATTGACTGCATCTGCCTAAAATGTATGTCCCTACCTTACCACATTGTAAGCTGAATAGATAAGAGTTTGAGCCATGATGTACCCTGCCCTTCTGTACATTTAACTGTTAGAGTTAGATAGGTGTCCTGCTAGTGACCTGTTAGTGTGAGCTTAGAACCAATGAGTGTTAAGAAAAGTAACACGTGAAAAGCTTTTTCTAGAATTCAGTTGTATAGCCAGAAAAATGAATAAATATCTCTGTAACTTCCTGGTTTCGGCACTTCTGAGCCAGCTTGGAGCTCAGGGGTCCAGCATGCATGCTGTGAATAAAACTTGTACTTCTTCACGCCTCTGACTTTGTGTGTCCAAGTGACCTTTCAGCGGCGGTGAAGAAAGCAAATAGAATGCTAGGCATGATAAAGAAGGGAATTATGAGTAGATCAGAGAAAGTTATAATACCGCTCTACAGAGCCATGGTCAGACCGCATCTGGAATACTGCGTCCAGCATTGGTCTCCATTCCTAAAGAAGGATATAAAACTGCTAGAGAGGGTACAGAGACGAGCAACGAAGCTAGTGAAAGGTATGGAGAACCTGGACTACGAGGAACGACTTAGGAGACTGGAGTTGTTCTCCCTTAAGAAGAGGAGACTGCGAGGGGATCTGATCGAGACTTTCAAAATACTGAAAGGATTCGACAAAATGGAGCAGGGAAAGCAGTTATTTACAATGTCCAATGTGACACGGACAAGAGGACATAGACTGAAGCTGAGGGGGGGACAGGTCCAGGACGAATATCAGGAAGTTCTGTTTCACGCAGCGAGTGGTGGACACCTGGAATGCTCTCCCAGAGGAAGTAATTGCAGAATCCACCGTTCTAGGATTTAAGGGTAAACTAGATGCATATCTCCTTAAGAGTGGCATAGAGTGATACGGGTAAGGTAAATTAGATGCACATATCCCTTGTGAAGCATACAGTGATATGGGGACTAAAACAATGACAGGGTACACCTGGCGGGGCCTCCGCATGTGCGGATCACTGGACTTGATGGACCCAGGGTCTGATCCAGAGATGGCAATTCTTATGTTCTTTTTTGGACTTCTCTATTATTTACATTCTCAACAGTTGCTGCGTTTTGGCTTTTCAGGGCAGCATAGTGTACTAAAACAAAGAGATTGACCCTGGGAAATCCACTGAGAAGAAAATCTAAGAAAAACCAAAAAAAATACTGTGGAGTGACGATGTTCCTGAAATGGACTTTATTGAAGATTTGAAAGTTCCAAAAGTCAACGTAACAGTCCACATAAAAACAGGATAATCCACATAAAAACCTTAAGGACCTAGTCCGCTGAGAGCATAGGACTCAACACGGTCCGTGTTTTGACAAGGTGGTCTTCCTCAGGGGTCCCTGATAGTCCTATGGTAGTAGATACGTGTAAAAACTAATCAATCCAAAAGAACGGTTGCGTGAAGGTTCACATAGAACGCTCTGCAAAACCAAACGCATAGTCTGCTTCCAAGTGCAATATTGTATTGGCCAGGAATATTTTGTAAGGCAGTACATGAGCACTGGGGACATAATACGCTTCCTCATAAAACTTTTACAGTGTATAATAACCATGCAATAAAATGTTAAATGATGCCAAGGGTAAGACTATCTATAATTCATGAGGAAGTGCCCCTTTGCCTTATGGGTACCCATAAGTAAATTAACCCACTCTTCTATAAAACCGTGCTAGCGGTTTTTAGTGCAGAGAGCCGAACTGAATGGCCCGCGCTGCTCCCAACGCTCATTGAGTTCATATGAGTGTCAGGAGCATCGTAGCTCTCTGCGCTAAAAACCGTTAGCGCGGTTTCGTAGAAAAAGGGGTAAGTGGCTATCATTTGTGAACAAAAAATAATTTATAAAAATCAAAAAGATTTTGGACATTTATTATTGACGGAGACTATTACATTAAGTTGATATTTAAGATAATAACAAAAGAGAGGTTTTCTGACTAATGATTGCTCTATCAGTGATTGACAAGAGTTAATAACCTGCCACCATGAGAACTTGAAATCTTTTCCTTCCCTTCACTGAATTGTTAATAATAGTGGGGAGAAAGGGGGCGCTAGTGAGCTCTGACACGTATGGCTGCTTAGCGTGTGGGCTCCGGGAGGAACAACAGGTTCGTGCCTCAAAGCGCAGTTTTATCCTGCTCAGATAAAAATCAGCGCTCGGAAATCTGTGGCGGAACATGTCTGCTACCAAGCCAAGCAAACGCAAAAGCGTTGAACCGCCGTCTCCCCAGAAAAATAACGCCGAAAAAAAAGACGACGAGACGTCGGCCATCTTGACTGAGCTCCGTGGCATAAGGGAACTGCTCACGGAGACGAAACAGGATATCGGGGACCTAAAGGATGACCTATCTTCACTTAAGGGTGAATTTGTTAAGGTCACTACTAGAATTGAGGTACTGGAAGCTAAATCTGTAGTAACAGACGAATCTATTAAACAACTGCGTCGTCAAACTGCACGTATCTCTCACCTAGAACGTGCCCTGGAAGACGCAGACAACAAGGCACGTCGGAACGGTTTTAGGCTGCTGGGCCTACCGGAGGGTCGTGAAGCATGTGACCTGGAAGATTTTCTCCGTGCTTTGTTGCCTCAACTACTAAAATTGCCTGACCATGTAAAGCTGGATTTCAATGGCGCATTCCGAGTTCCTCATCACCGCCACCAGGCTTCTCGCTACCCCAGACCCATTGTGGCCAGCTTGATCCATCACAGTCACACCATGCTGATTATGCAGCATGCTAAGTTACATGGCCCGATCATGTTTGAAGGAAATAAACTACTGTTTCTACCGGATATGGCCAAAGAAACTGCCAGACGCAGGAAACAATTCCTGGCTTATCGGCCGCAGCTAAAAGATCTGGGTGCTAAATTTGGTGTCTTGTTTCCTGCAAGAATGCGTGTGACATATCAGAACACAACCAAGGATTACAGTGACCCGGCTGCCCTAGCTGACTTCATTGAATCAGTCCAGCCGTCTCCTATTGACAAAACCTGACTTTCTTGTCCTCACCTCATGCTGATTTACTAGGCATTATCTCTTGTATTGTTTTGCTTATTCACAGTTGTTCCTCTCTTGGCTCATTTGCTGGGTTGCTAGTGCAGTCACTACTCCCATGGGTTTGTGTCAGCCTTTGCTGACTTTTCACAGGTTTCTGATTGGTGTCATGTTTTCTTTCATTTCTTTATCACAGTATTATGCTCATTCTCTTACGGAGTACATCCTGTATACTGCCTATTATGCTGCAAATCATTGTTACCTTCTGTTTGAATTATCTACTGCTCTTAAATGTCAATAACCTGTTTTTCCCTTAATGTACAGGGACTCAATAATCCAGTGAAACGTACCAAAATTATGACCTACATATCAAAATTTAATCCTGATATTATACTTCTCCAAGAAACTCATCTCTCTAATTCTGAATCTCTTAAGATTGCTTATAAATGGTGTCACCCAGCTCTTTACTCTGCTGCTCTGAATAAGAAAGGTGGTGTGATCACTCTTATAAGGAAACGCCAAGACTTCTCTATAGTGGCTCACACTGCTGATGTTGAAGGAAGATGGGTGAAAGTGGATCTACAAATTCATGATAATTTACTGAGTATAATCAATATATATGCCCCGAATACTGATTGCCCAGCATATTTTGACACTTTAGCATCTCTACTGACAAATAATACAAGCACTCAATATATTTTCGGTGGAGACTTTAATTTAATACTGAATCCTATGATAGACAGAAAATCCAATGTGCCTTATAGGAAAACCAAAGCCTGGTTCAAATTACAGGATCTTATGTGTCAGCTAAAATTAGGTGACCCCTGGCGTTTACTGCATAATGATGACCTGAAGTTCACCTTTTTCTCAGCCCCTCATGCCTCATATTCACGCATAGATTATTTTTTGATTTCATATCCTCTGATATCAAGAGTCGTAACAGCTGACATTGGTGATATAGTAGTATCTGACCATGCTCCCATTTTCTTAACTTTTGAAGGATTGGGTACTAAAAAGACTACCGGCACTTGGAGATTGAACACCTCACTACTTCAGGATGAAGCTTTTCTTGCTGAAATGCGCTCTAATATTACAGATTTTTTTGATATCAACAGATCTGATGACATATCTGCTATTGTCCTTTGGGATTGCTTTAAAGCATACATCCGAGGTTTAATTATTTCTTTTACAGCAAGGAAAAAAAAGTCTCTGGCTATACTAGAGAAGGAATTACAGCTTAAATTGCAGAGAGCTGAAGAACAACATATTTCTCAACCTTCTGATCCTGTATCCTTGGACACCCTTCGGAAAGTAAGATTTGAATATAATCTATTATTAAGCTCCTCTGCGGCTAAGGATGTTTTCATGAGGTCGGCCTACTACTATGCCAACATGAATAAATGCGGTCATCAGTTGGCTGAATATGTCAAACTACGTACAGAGAAGACCTTAATCCCTGCAATAAAGGATGATAATGGCTACACTTGGCTATCCAATGAAGATATTGCTTCACAATTCCGTGATTTCTACTCTACATTATATACCTCAGACTCTCCGGATGTTACATTGTTTGACTCATTCTTAGACCCTCTTCCTCACTCTACTATTTCTGACTCAGATAACGAGATTCTGTCTGCTCCACTATCTGTAACTGCTATTCAGGAAGCTCTATCACTAATGTCTAAAAACAAGGCTCCGGGACCAGATGGTTTTCCTGTAGATTTTTATGTGGCATTCCAGGAACTTCTACTTCCAGAACTGTACCTTCTTTTTACCCACCTGATTGATTCAGGCTCTGTCAGTGGGACGTTCACAGAAGCTATGACAGTTGTAATATTAAAGGCTGGGAAGGATCCTTTAAAGGTGGCGCACTACAGACCTTTGGCCTTGATAAACACTGATGCAAAACTTTTTGCCAAAGTTTTGGCTTTGCGCTTACAATTAGTGTTACCTACTATTATTCACACGGATCAGAATGGATTCATGCATGGTCGTTTATCATCTGACAACACTCGATTATTCTCGCATATCATACACCATGCTCAACAAATTACGACACCCCTGTATGCAGTGGCCTTAGACGCTGAAAAGGCCTTTGACCGCGTAGAATGGTCTTTTCTTTTTCGCGTGTTATCCTGGTTTGGATTCAGTGCTACCTTTTTGAACCTTGTGAAGATATTATACTTCAGCCCTACAACCTTTCTCCGAATTAATGGCACCACGTCTCCTCCCTTCTACCCTACTCGTGGAACCAGACAGGGATGCCCACTCTCTCCATTGCTGTTCAACATTGCATTGGAACCATTACTGATAGCAATCAGATCTGATCCCAATATACATGGTTTCAAGTGGGGAGATTTTCATTCCAAGCTCTCGGCATACGCCGATGATGTGCTATTATACTCTGATCTGGATTCATTACCCTTCATATTTGACATCATAGACGACTATGCTCAAATCTCTGGTTATAAGTTGAACAGACATAAAACTGAAATTATGCCACTTAACAGTCACTTGGATCCTGAAATACTTAGCAAATTCTCCCTGTTATCTGCAGACAGTAAGCTAAAATATTTGGGAGTCTATTTTGGACCTACATTAGAAGAAACTAGTGAATACAACATACAATATCTGTTCAGTATTGCCTCATCACTCACTGAGCGCTGGTCTCCATTGAATTTATCATGGTGGGGACGCTTAGATACTATTAAAATGATACTGATGCCTAAAATAAATTATCTACTCTCCATGATTCCATTTCTATTTCCTGCAAAAGTGTATGCTAAGATTGAATCAATCCTTGTCAAATTTCTTTGGAAACACAAAACCCCGAGAATAGCATTAAAGAAGTTGAAAGCTTCAAAAGAAATGGGAGGAGTCAATTTCCCTAGTTTCCATGAATATCATTTGGCTTTTCTGAATCGTCAAGGAGCTCGTTGGATTAATGTATCTCCACACACTTTGATACCATCATGGTTATTGTTGGAACGTACAATCATCTCTACTGCACATCTACCACTTCTTGCCTTTACTTCTCCTCATGCTAAGATCGTCAATCATCCCATTTTTTCATCTACAAGAACTGCATTGCTGGCGATTGATGCGATTGGTAAATATAAATGGCATGATACTCTTCACTCATCCATATGGCATAATCCTCAATTTAAGATACAAGGACAGTATATCGAGTGGAAATCCTGGATAAAGCTGGGGATTTACTCGATTATGCATATCTGGGATGATACTAAACTAGCGTCTTTCTCTACTCTCAAGCAACGATATAATTTACCTGCTACTCAATTTTTTCACTGGCTGCAACTTCACCATTGTATCTCTACATATACTTCTACCAACCCTTTGCATTCTTCTCCTCCATCCTTACTACAATGGATTACAGAGATTAGTGGACAAAAGAGTGAGGCATCGTCCTGGTATAAATTACTAAGAGATTATAATTATCCTGCATGTACTGCCTTACATGATATTTGGAACCTTGATGTTAATAAAGCATTTACGTTATCTGATTGGGGGAAAATATGGCTGTCAGCACGTAGATCATTTCGATCATCTGCCATGTCCCAAATGATGTATTTTGTACTACACAGAGCCTATTGGACCCCATATAAATTATCTAAAATAGACAAAAAGCATACGAATCTCTGCTGGTCTTGTTCTCTAGACATTGGTACCTTTGAACACATGCTTTACTATTGCCCTAATGTCTCTGTTTACTGGAATTGTGTATGGGAAATCATTTGTGATATATTGCCTATAAATTCATCTATTTCATTTTCAGTAGTGATATTTGGTCCCTTAGCCTTACCAGATGTATTGGACTTTTACCAATCTAAACTCTTGTCTTGTTTATTACAACTTGCTCTTAAGTCAATATTCTCTCATTGGAAAGACTCTGCTTCATTGCACTCTAACATATGGTGGAATACTGTATGTTTATATGTTAAATTTGAGAAAGTTGCTGCAGAAAAAACTAATTCAATATCATCGTTTACTAAACTTTGGGCCCCTATCACTGACATGGTCTCTGATCTTTAGATATTTATGTTCTCCTTCAGGTTATTTTGTCATGTATGTTTTTCATTATTTGTATTACAATGCTGATGGACTGTACTCTAGGATTTACTACCTGTTGTGTGTGGAAGATTTTGACACTGATCTGTGACTTGTTCTCATTGTATTGTTTCTTTTGTAACTGCTTTTTTATTCTTAAATAAAGAAATACATTGAACTTAAAAAAAAAATAATAGTGGGGAGAATTATTTTCTTTGGACTTTAGATGAGATTGCTATATAGCCATATAGTTGATACTAGTGAGAACTCCACACAGGGTTCACTTGCCTATCTGAGGATACGAGTCAGTCACTAGTCTTCCTGGTCTTTATGCACCTGTATGTTTTCCATTTCTTAATCTTTAATGTAGTTTCCACATTTTAAATTATCAACACACTGATCCTTGTAGTTGGGCAATTTTATACCGATAACAATTTTATACCGATCTTTCCCACTTTACCCACTCTCCCACTCCTGGCAGTCTGCGCGTATTTTAGCACCGGCGGTAACAGCTCCAACACTGAGCGCCGGAGCTGCTATCACTGCAGTCGGCGCAAAAACTGCACTATGGTTTTGTAAAACAGGGGCTAAGAATCAAGACAGTATCAACAACAGCCCTCTTCTTTCTCTCCTCCAAAGTCTGCAATAACTTATTACAGCTATTTAGATTATAAGAACACGTTTCCAGCTCCAAGCTACAGTTTGTCTGTAAAGTCAAGATGCCTTCAGGTAGTTGAATATAAAAGCACCGGGCTTAGAACATATACAGATTTCCATTGTACCTCATCAACCAGGAACGTGATTTTCTCTATGAAATTCTGGACCTCACGTGTTATCTCGTTTATTGACATCTTTTTTTTGCGCTGTACAATTGCTTTTGCTTCCACACACATTGCTTCCTGAAAGAGACAAAAGACCATGTTTTAGCAGTTGAGAAGATTTCTGCTGGCCCTCCACGCATAAGGGATGCACTGTGCCCAAATGTCAACGTAGGAGCACAAATCTCTGGTGTCTGTGCCATTGAAGATCTCTGGTGACTATGCCACTGAAAATCTCTGGTGGCCATGCCACTGAAGATCTCTGGTGACCATTCCACTGAAGATCTCTGGTGACCATTCCACTGGAGATCTCTGGTGTCTGTGCTATTGAAGATCTCTTGGTGACCATGCCACTGAAAATCTCTGGTGGCCTTGTCACTGAAGATCTCTGGTGACCATGCCACTGAAGATCTCTGGTGACCATGCCACTGGAGATCTCTGGTGACCATTCCACTGGAGATCTCTGGTGTCTGTGCTATTGAAGATCTCTTGGTGACCATGCCACTGAAAATCTCTGGTGGCCTTGTCACTGAAGATCTCTGGTGACCATTCCACTGAAGATCTCTGGTGACCATTCCACTGGAGATCTCTGGTGTCTGTGCTATTGAAGATCTCTTGGTGACCATGCCACTGAAAATCTCTGGTGGCCTTGTCACTGAAGATCTCTGGTGACCATGCCACTGAAGATCTCTGGTGACCATGCCACTGGAGATCTCTGGTGACCGTGCAACTGAAGATCTCTGGTGACCAAGCCACCAGTCCAGAAGTCCATGAATCACAGCTTCATTATAAAGGTCTAACAATAAGAGTTACTAATGTGCTAGTGCATTATTAGACCTATTGCATAAAATGGAATTTCTGTCATGATAACGCTCATTAATAGTATTAACACACAGTAAAACACTAATGCACATTAGTAATCTGTAAGGGTTGTTTGATTAATATGATACATTATATTAAAAATACTCTCTCATTATGGGCCCCGTTTATAAAGCCGAGGTAGCGATTCCCGCAGAGCAAATACGATGCAGTCCATTCAATTCCTACGGGTTGTGTTGCATTTGCTGCACCAGGACTTGCTACCATGGTCTTATAAAAGGGACCCTATATACTAATAGAATGTTTAGAACATAAGAAGTGCAGTGCTGGGTAAAATTTGAATTATTTGAGGACTTAGGAATGCTTTATATCATATAGAACTTTAATAGAGCATAATTATGAAACTATATAGGATTTATAAGCAAACATATTCTAAGATGACTTTTGCTAGGAAATATATTGCTCTATATATCTTTAGTAACTGTAATAATTAAATATATTTTGGTTACTCTTCAATGTTCTACTATATAGAATATAATAGAAAATCCTGTGAAAATGCTATGGACAAACCTAAGGAAAATCTCTTAATTAATATTAATTAATACAGGCCCTCTTTTACTAAGCCATGGTTGAGGTTTCTACCATAGGCCAGGGTGCTAAAAGATCCGATGAGCTTCGGAGCATATATTGCTCCTGTTTGATTCCTACTATCCATTTTGGTCAGTATTACTCGTACTCACCCACTCAGATACAGTATATGTAGCGTTTTCTTCACATTTCCTCTCAACTTTCTTCCATCTAACTTTATATCATGACCTCTTGCCTGTAATCTTTTGTTTCTGAATGGAAAACGATTACCCTTTATTGAAGCCTTATACAAATGGAAACATTTCTGTCCTTGATTATTTTCTGTCTTCTACAGTCTTGATCGTCACCCTCAGTCTTTGAGGGCTGTCTGGCAGGTCGGGTTTTCTGGATATCCCTAATGGATATAGTATGAGAGAGACAGTTGCACACAATGGAGATGGCAGGCGTGCAGATCATCTTCATGCATATTCATTAGGGAGATCCTGAAAAGCAGAGCCATTGGTGGGCTTTGAGGACTGGGAGTGCAGGCTAAGGGCTCCTTTTACGAAGGCGCACCAGGGCCTTAACACGCGGAAGAGCGCTACCGTCTCCTCTTGAGCAGGCAGTAGTTTTTTGACCAGCACGCGCTAATCCGACGCGTGCATTAAAAACGCAAGCGCACCTTCGGAAAAGGAGCCCTAAGTCTCTAGAGAAGGCTTGTCCAAGTTCAGTCCTCAAAGGCCGCAAACATGTTTTCAGGGCATCCCTAATAAATATTCAAGAGAAAGATTTGCATGCCCAACTGCATCCATTGTATGCAGAATTCTCTCATGCGTATTTGTTTGGGATATCCCGAAAACTTGGTCTGCTTGCAGCCCTCAAAGATTGAACTTGGACATGCCTGTTAGAGTATTTGCCTTCATTTGCATGGAGAAAATGCTTATCATGCCCAATTCTATGTCAGTCTTCTACTACAGAATCTTCACCAATCTTCCATCCTGTCATGGAAGCTGCAGATTCTATTTATAGCACTGATATATTCACCCTTTATTAATGGACACTCCATTGGTATTATGTTAAGAAAGTTCTTCACTTACCAGCTCTTGTTTGCATAATGTAATTCGTTTTTTGTCCAAAGCAGTCTGGTTGGGGATTTTGGATTTCTTCTCGGTGGCAGAGTTTAATGCTCTTTGAACAATAAAGGAAAAAAAACCCAAAATGACACAACAAAACCATATCGTGTGCTGTTATATTGTAGCCCAGTAGAAGGGTTAATTATAAATCCAAGTGTCACAATCACATACGTGATCGTGAGGCATCATACATTGTGGATAACATCAAGTGTAACCTAGAAACATTAGGAATTAGGGTCCCCTTTTATCAAGCCGCGTTAGGGATTTTTTTATCGCAGGCCGCTGCGCTAAAAGCTCCGACGCTCATAGAATTCCTTTGCTAAAGGTGAGATTCTCTAACTGGCGCCATCGCATGATTGATGCACGGTTGGCAGCTACTTTTAAGGTGGCCACCAACGACGGCGCCGGTTAGAGAAACCGGGCCTTAGTACACAACAGCATATAACTATTGGTGCCTATATAGAGGCATTTTCAAAAACTAAAATGTCCAAAAACCGACATAAATCGGCACTTGGGCATCCTAATCGCTAGGACGTCTAAGTGCCGATTTTCAAAACCATCTCTCAGGATGTCTAGGGCAGGGATCTCAAAGTCCCTCCTTGAAGACCGCAATCCAGTCGAGTGTGTAGGATTTCCCCAATGAATATGCATTGAAAGCAGTGCATGCGCATAGATCTCATGCATATTCATTGGGGAAGTCCTGAGAACCCGACTGGATTGCGGCCCTCAAGGAGGGACTCTGGGACCCCTGGTCTAGGGTGTCTTTCAGGATGTCTATCCGCTGTGCTTCCAGAACTACAGAGGGACATGTTGAAGGTGTGTTATGGATGAGCCTAGTTTAAGGGTGGGGGGGAATTCATCAATGTATGCTACTGTAAAAATGGTTTATTTGACCACAAGTCTTGATATTTTAGTATTTTAGTACAAGGCCCCATTTTATCAAATGAAATTTTGAGCTAAAATAGCACAGTTTGTGGTAAAATAACCCATCTGATGAATCCCCCCCTAAGTTCTTTGGGATTACAGGGCAAAGTCTTGAAATGGTTTTTCTCTTTTTTTAGAGAATAGATATTTTAGAGTTAAAGCTTCTTCATGGATTAAGGTATTGTCAGGTGTGCCTTAAGCATCTACATTATCCCCTGTTCTTTTAAAATTTATATACTACCTTTATGTAGATTACTTTCAAGAACTGGACTTTTGTATAAATTAAATACAGATGATGTAAAAGCTAAGTGGTTAACACTGAAATCAACCATACATGAAGCAACTAGCCGCTTCATAAAATCAGTAAATAAACGACAAAGAAACAATAAACCCCAATGGTTCACCGCAGAGATCTCGCACCTCATTAAGGAGAAGAAAAAAGTGTTTCTCTCCTACAAGCGCACGGAGAAAAGAGAGGCAAAAGTAGAATATAGGACCAGGTCTACAGCGGTCAAAATGGCAGTTAGGGAGGCAAAACTTCGAGTGGAAGAAATTCTGGCAAAAAACATTAAAAAGGGGGACAAATCCTTCTTCAGGTATATTAGTGACAGAAAAAGGAACACAGGCGGGATAGTACGCCTTAGAAGACCGGACGGAAGTTACGTGGAAGCAGATTCCGATAAAGCCAAACTACTGAATGAATACTTCTGCTCAGTCTTCACCTGTGAGGCACCGGGACACGGTCCGCAGTTGAAGGCAACACAAAGCACAGAAGACCCGTTTCAGAATTTTGAGTTCACACCAGGTGAAGTTTACAGTGAACTGGCAAGACTCAAGGTGAACAAAGCCATGGGACCAGACAATTTGCACCCAAGAGTGCTCAGAGAATTGAGCGATGTCCTGGCGAAACCGTTGGCTGAGCTATTCAATCTCTCCCTAAGTAAGGGGAAAGTTCCCCTGGACTGGAAATTAGCTAATGTCGTTCCTCTGCATAAAAAGGGTTGCAGGGCAGAGGCTGCGAATTATAGACCGGTGAGTCTCACATCAATAGTGTGCAAACTCATGGAAACACTAATTAAAAGCAAATTGGACACGATCTTGAATGAAGGGAATCTTCGGGATCCCAGTCAGCATGGATTCACCAAGGGTAGGTCCTGCCAATCCAATCTCATCAGCTTCTTTGACTGGGTAACAAGAAAGTTGGACTTGGGAGAGTCTTTGGACGTCGTGTACCTGGACTTCAGTAAAGCTTTTGACAGTGTCCCACACCGCAGGCTGCTAAGCAAGATGGAATCGATGGGGTTAGGAGAGACACTAACTGCATGGGTCAATGATTGGCTGAGTGGCAGACTTCAGAGGGTGGTGGTTAATGGTCCCTCTCTAAAACATCGGAGGTGACCAGTGGAGTGCTGCAGGGCTTGGTCCTGGGTCCACTCCTTTTCAACATATTCATAGGGGATCTGACTCAAGGGCTTCAAGGTAAAATAACACTATTCGCCGATGACGCCAAACTATGTAAAATAGTAAGTGAATGCAGTTTACAGAATTATATGGCGCAGGACCTGCTTACATTGGAAAGTTGGTCCTCAACCTGGCAGCTAGGCTTCAATGCTAAGAAATGTAAGGTCATGCACCTCAGAAGCGGAAATCCATGCAGGACGTACTTCTTGAACGGAGAAACTTTAACTAGGACTTCAGCAGAACGAGATTTAGGAGTAATCATCAGGGCAGACATGAAAACTGCCAATCAAGTGGAGAAGGCTTCATCTAAGGCAAGGCAGATATTGGGTTGTATCAATAGAAGTTTCGTCAGCCGAAAGCCTGAAGTCATAATGCCGTTGTACAGGGCCATGGTGAGACCTCATCTGGAGTACTGTGTGCAATTCTGGAGGCCACATTACAGTAAAGATGTGCGCAGAATTGAATCGGTTCAACGGACGGCCACCAGGATGATCTCAGGGCTCAAGGGTCTCTCATACGAAGAGAGACTGAACAAATTGCAGCTCTACACTCTTGAGGAGCGTAGGGAGAGGGGAGACATGATCGAAACATTTAAGTACCTCACGGGACGTGTCGAAGTGGAAGATGATATTTTCTTTCTCAAGGGACCCTCAGCCACAAGAGGGCACCCGCTCAAACTCAGGGGCGGAAAATTTCATGGCGACACCAGAAAGTATTTCTTCACAGAGAGAGTGGTTGATCATTGGAACAAGCTTCCAGTGCAGGTGATCGAGGCAGACAGCGTGCCAGACTTTAAGAATAAATGGGATACCCATGTGAGATCCCTACGAGGGTCAAGATAAGGAAATTGGGTCATTAGGGCATAGACAGGGGGTGGGTAAGCAGAGTGGGCAGACTTGATGGGCTGTAGCCCTTTTCTGCCGTCATCTTCTATATTTCTATGTTTCTATGATATTCAATTCTATCTTCCATTCTTGGACTCTTGGGACAGAACACTGGATTTGCTGAAATTTTATTTACAGATTATTACAGTTTGGATGAAGGCTAACAGGCTGAATTACTTGTGAATGTATGAAAAACTCAAGTTTTGGTACTTTCATATACTACTTCTATGGATTGTCCCTTAGAGTTTGAAATTGAAGGAGAACAGATATAGATTCATCGAGAGATTAAATATTTAGGAAATTTTTAAAATATCATTTAAATCTCTTCTGAAATTGTTGGTGAAGAAGATATTTTTATAATTCACGTGTGTGAGGGTATAGTTTATAGTTTATTTAAAATTTGATAAAACGCTTTACAATATATTTCAAAGCGTTGTACAATTAAAATCAAAAATAAACATAAGAACATAAGAACATAAGAAGCGCCATCTCCGGATCAGACCTTCGGTCCATCAAGTCCGGCGATCCGCACACGCGGAGGCCCTGCTAGGTATTCACCTGGCTTATTTTATAGCCAACCATATCTTTATATGCCTATCTCAAGGAGATATGCATCTAGTTTGCTTTTGAAACCTAGGACTGTCGATTCCGCAATAATCTCCCCTGGGAGAGTATTCCAGATGTCAACCACTCTCTGTGTGAAGCAGAACTTCCTGACATTAGTCCTGAACTTGCCCCCCCTTAGCTTCATTTCATGTCCTCTTGTCCGTGTCAAATTGGACATTGTAAATAATCTTCTCTGCTCTATTTTGTCAATTCCTTTCAGTATTTTGAAGGTCTCGATCATATCCCCACGCAGTCTCCTTTTCTCAAGGGAGAACAATCCCAGTGTTTTAAGTCGATCCTCATATTCCAGTTTCTCCATACCCTTCACTAGTTTAGTTGCTCGTCTCTGCACCCTCTCCAGCAGTTTTATATCCTTCTTTAGGTAGGGAGACCAATGTTGGACGCAGTATTCCAAGTGGGGTCTGACCATTGCCCTATAAAGCGGCATTATAACTTTCTCCGATCTACTCGAGATTCCTTTCTTTATCATGCCCAACATTCTATTTGCCTTATTTGCCGCTGCCACGCATTGTGCCGACGGCTTCAGGGTCCTATCTATCAGTACACCCAGATCTCTTTCTTGTTCACTTTTCCCCAGAGTTGCACCTGACATTCTGTACTCGTATTCCTTATTTTTACTGCCTAAATGCATTACCTTGCATTTCTCCACGTTGAACTTCATCTGCCATTTCTCCGCCCATTTTTCTAACCGACACAAATCGCTCTGGAGTTCCTCACTGTCCTCCTGCGATCTGATTGCCCGGCAGAGTTTTGTGTCGTCTGCAAACTTGATGATCTCACTGGATGTTCCGTTTTCCAGGTCATTGATATAAATATTAAAAAGGATCGGCCCAAGTACCGAGCCCTGGGGCACACCACTAGTCACTCTCTCCCAGTCGGAGAACTTCCCATTTATGCCCACTCTCTGCTTTCGGTTTTCCAGCCATTTGCCTATCCATCTTTGTATATCTCCCTCTATGCCATGGCTTTGTAGCTTCCTGAGAAGTCTTTCGTGTGGAACTTTGTCAAATGCTTTCTGGAAGTCCAAGTATATTATGTCCACCGGCTTTCCACTATCAATTTGCTCGTTCACGGTCTCAAAGAATTGGAGTAAATTCGTCAGACACGATTTCCCTTTCCTGAATCCATGTTGACTGGGTTTCATCAAGTCGTGTGTGTCCAAGTGCTGAACTATGCTATCCTTGATCAGTGATTCAATCATCTTGCCGGGGACAGACGTAAGACTCACAGGTCTATAGTTGCCCGGTTCTCCTCTCGATCCTTTTTTGAAAATTGGCGTGACGTTCGCTTTCCTCCAGTCGTCTGGTATCTGACCAGTTCTGATTGACAGGTTTGCAAGTTTTTGCAATAACTCTCCAATTTCAATCTTCAATTCCTTCAAGACTCTCGGGTGAATTTCATCCGGTCCAGGTGATTTGTCACTTTTAAGTTTGTCGATCTGATAGTATATCTGGGCTAAGTCCACTTCAACTGTGGTGAGGCTGTCTTCTATTTCTCCTGCAAACACTTTCTCCGCTTCAGGTATTGTTGAGGTGTCCTCCTTCGTAAAAACGGACGCAAAGAAGGAATTTAGTTTGTCTGCGATTTGTTTATCTTCCTTGATGTACCCTTTTCTTCCCTTGTCGTCCAGGGGTCCAGGGCAAAGACAATACAAGGACAGACAATACAAGGACAGACATACTAAGGTGGGAAGGAGGAATAAAACAAAAGGGAAGTGTGGAAGAAAATTACAATTAAAAAAAAAAAATTAAAAACAGGGAAGAAACGAAGGGAAAAGATAGGGAAGCATTTTAAAATTAATAAAAAACAAAGGTGAATTAAGATTGTTTAAAATACATCAAAATTGAATCAGATACATTAATCATATGCATCTTTAAAAAGGAAACATTTTAAGCTGCTCTTAAATTTAACCAAGTTTTGTTCTACTCTTAACTGTAAAGGTAGTGAGTTCCAAATAGTGGGTGCTGTTATGGAGAAAATGTATGAACGACGAGTACCGATTCTTTTTAGAGATGGAACATAAAGGGTAAATTGTGATGAGGATCTTAAGATTCTAGGGGAGTCATATGGAATAAGTAGTCTGTCAATAAAGCTGGTGCATTAGTCTTCCGGGTCTTGAAAGCAAGGAGGACGATTTTATAGATGATCCGATGATGAATGGGTAGCCAGTGGGCATTTTTCAACAGAGGAGTGACGTGATCAGATTTTTTTGAGTTAGTGATAATTTTTATTGCTGTGTTTTGTATTAGTTGAAGGCGTCTAATGTCCTTTTTGTATAAACCTTTATATAATGAATTACAGTAGTCGATTTTAGAAATTATGATGGAATGAATTAAAATCTGGAGAGGGAATGAATTAAAACACAAATACAAACAGCCTAGGAGCAAGACAAGATCAGTGTGAGATACAATCACGATAATTAATATGAAACTCAAGTAAGTAAATAAAATTTAACAGGGCTTATTGCGCTTACAATAACAAGAAAAAGAATGGACCCTATCTCTGGAATTATTTGCCTGAAGAATTTCATAAAATTTCTTCTTATTTTGCTTTTTGTAAATTTTTAAACACTCGGTTGTTTCACCAGGATTTTGATTGATGTGTTGGAGATTTTATTATTGTAGAATTGTATGTGTGCAATATTGGGCTCCTTTTAGTAAGGCACGCTAACCGATTTATTGCATGCTAACTGCTAAGGTGCCAATAGAATATAATGGATGCCTTAGCATTTAGCGAACGCTAATATTTAGCGCATGCTAAATTAGTCAGCGCACCTTAATAAAAGGACCCTGTTGTGTACTAGAATTGTTAGTTGTGAACACTAAGGAATTTATGCAATACATAAAAATCACAAAATCCAATCTAATCTCAATCCTTTGCTTAAAACATCCTTCCTAAAATGACTGCCTTAAAGTGGTATGGGATGCAAGATATAGGGCTCCTTTTATCAAGCCACGCTAGCCGCTACCGCCTCCCTTGAGCAGGCGGTAGTTTTTAGGCCAGCTCGGGGGTTAGAGCGGCTTGATAAAAGGAGCCCATAATATAATGATTCAAAATGTTGTATGATCATTGTACTGAGGTACCCCCTCTTCAAACCCAGCATGCACCCAAAAAGAGGGAGAAAAAGCTTCAGACTAATGTAGCAGTATAAAACCAAAAGGTACAAATCAAAACTGCTTTTGATACTTTCGTAGGCAAAAAAAACTCCCTCACAGAACAGCTGAGGCTCATAAAAGGGCAAAGTCACCCGGAGGCATGTTCAAGGACTTAGCTGACAAAAGACGACTTGAGCTCCAACGCTGTCACGTCTTCTCCAATCTTCCCAACAAGCGACCTTGTTTCACTAATGTTTGGCTCATGAGGGGAACAAACAATACAGCCTTGAAAAGTGCAGCCATGCTGAGACCAACCCCTGAGCTGTTCTGTGAAGGAGTTTTTTGCCAGTGAAAGTATCAAAAGCAGTTTTGATTTGTACCTTTTGGTTTTATACTGCTACATTAGTCTGAGGCTTTTTCTCCCTCTTTTTGGGTACATGCTGGGTTTGACGAGGGGGTACCTCGGTGCCACGATCACACACATTTTGAATCATTATATGAACATATTATATGTTGTGCGTCCTCGTATAATTTGTTAACACATGGAAGATATAATACCTGCATTGGTTGGTAAACGCATTTAGAGTGTTATTCATCTTCTCTTCTGCTGCAAGGTCTGAAATCTTGATCAGCTCTTTTACTTCTTCTAAGCTGTCTTCCTAAATATGCAGAGAAACAGTTATGAAAGGCAAGAGACATCATTTTCCGGGTTGGTGAGACAGTACAGTCAGAGTCCACCATGCAGAGCACCCGAGAGAATATTGACCTTCTTGAAGAAAATAATGATCACTTACATTTATATAACATTTCTCACTTAAAAAAAAAGCACCATTGTGCTTTTCATGTAAATCTTTTAGAAACCCTAACAGAGGTGTGATGGCATCAGTAGCCCACTTGGCGTCGGCCTCCGTAGAAGAGATTTGCACAGTGGCAACTTGGACGTCTGTCCATACATTTACCTTGAATTACAGTCCAAAGCAGTAGATTTGGCCAGATAGTCTTCCAGAACTTATTCATTTGCGGAATAGAATCCAACATCTTCTGCCCCTCCCCCCAGCCCATTTTTTTCAGTTCTTAGTTGCCTTTAAAAAAGGGGGGTGGGGAAAACTAGAAAAACATGGGCTTGTTGCCGCCAAGAAAAACCCATTTAGGTGTCTGCTGGTTTCACTGCCAACAGTTGCATCATTTTCCCCTTATTTTTCATTTGAAGGCCATTTGTAGCTAGGGATTCCCATCTATCAGGATTCAGTTGGCCTTGAAGAAAACACAATTAATTACCCGCAGCAGCTGTTCGCCAACGACAGCAGGACAGGAATCCTCACACATCCTGCCTCCTCCCCCCCAAAAGGTTGTAGTCTTTTTAAGCTCACAATGGAATAACATGGTCTCACACAACTATGGTAGGCAAAGACAGGCACATATTATACGTGGTTGGCACTCTTAAAAGCTCTGTATCAATGCTGGAGAGCTGTTCTTGCGAAGGTTCTGTAAGGATCGCTATCTTGCTGTCCTCAGAGAGCATCTACTAGAAGCAAGCACCTGCGTTTTCCCTGTGCTATTCTTTTCACTTTAGGCATGAGCTGCCAAGGAAGGAGTAATCTAGTGGTTAGTGCAGTGAGCTGAGATCCTGGGGAACTGAGTTCAATTCCCACTGCATTTCCATGTGACTCGGGGCATAAAAACATAAAAATAGCCTTAGTGGGTCAGACCAATGGTCTCTCTAGCCCTGTAGCCTGTCCTCACGGTGGCCAATCCAGATCACCAGTACCTGGCAAAAACCCATAGAGTAGCAACATGCAGTGGCTTCCCCCATGTTTTTCTCAATAACAGACTATGGACTTTTCCTCCAGGAATTTGTCCAAACCTTTTTTAAGATCAGCCACATTAACTGCTCTTACCACATCCTCTGGCAATGCGTTCTAGAACTTAACTATTCTCTGAGTGAAAAAAAAAATTTCCTCCTATTGGTTTTAAAAGTATTTCCCTGTAACTTCATCGAGTGTCCCCTAGTCTTTGTAATTTTTGACGGAATAAAAAAATAGATCCACCTGTACCCGTTCTACACCACTCAGGATTTTGTAGACTTTAATCAAATCTCCCCTCAGCCATCTCTTTTCCAAGCTGAAAAGCCCTAACCTCTTTCCTCATATGAGAGGGTTTCCATCCCCTTTATCATTTAACCCTCTATTGCCCAGGTACAAATCTTATAACGTGAACCCGCGGGTGGCCGGACTGGATGGACCTAGAGTCTGATCCGGCGAAGCCATTTCTTATGTTCTTATATGATAAAGACAGGTGCTTAAGTATAAAAAGAAACTCAGACAGAATGGTTCCATCCACAAGGGTCACTCCTCCTTGTCAATTAAGGGCCATTGTTTCAAATACAATATTGTGACACAAATACTGGAACAGAAAATTCAAACTATAAAAAAGACAGGCTTCAGCCCCTGCCTCTTTCTCATCCTTCTTCAGCCTCTCACACCTCCACATCCACCCAGACACACCCATCATTCCAATTCAAGTCTTTAAAGACAAGATAAATACCCTGCTCTGCCCTTTTTCTCTGCTTTCTCCTTCAGCCTTTTCACACCTTATACACCCACACACACTGCCTCTCCTGAACCATTTTCCTTATACACACATAGAAGCAGCTCCATAACCAAATACCCTTTCTGTACATTTGTAATAATCCTATTTCAGTATATATAAGATATGTTTTCCAAATCACTCCTGGATATTGTTTCATTATTTTACTCCCCATTGCCTCTGAAGCCCAAACCCGGGACCCAAAAAAGGCTAGACATAAAAGAAGAGATTGCAGGATTGAGTGATTTGCATGAAGGTGTGCATCCAACTTGCTTTTGAATCCCAGAATGCTGGTCTCCATCACGACCTCCTCAGGGAGAGCGTTCCAAGCGCCCACCACTCGTTGTGTGAAACAGAACTTCCTAATGTTTGTCCTGGGCCTGGTGCCCCTCAGTTTCAGTCCATGACCTCTTGTCCGAGTCACATTTGACAATGTGAATAACGATGTTTCTTGCTCTATTTTGTCAAATCCTTTTAGTATTTTAAAAGTCTCTATCATGTCTCCTCGCAGTCTTCTCTTCTCGAGGGTGAACAATCCCAGTTTTCCGAGGCGTTCTTTGTAGCTCAAATTCTCGATACCTTTAACTAGCTTCGTGGCTCGCCTTTGCACCCTCTCCAGTAGGGTTATATCCTTCTTTAGGTAGGGAGACCAGTGTTGAACACAGTACTCCAAGTGTGGTCTGACCATTGCTCTGTAAAGCGGCATTATGATATCCGCCGATCTACTTGTGATTCCCTTCTTTATCATGCCCAACATCCTATTTGCTTTCTTTGCTGCCGCTGCGCATTGAGCCGACGGCTTCAGGGTCCTGTCTATCAGTACCCCCAGGTCCCTTTCTTGTTCGGTCTTGCCCAGTGTCACACCTAACATTTTATATTCATGTTCCTTGTTTTTCTTACTAAGGTGCATCACTTTGCATTTTTCTATGTTAAACTTCATCTGCCACTTTTCTGCCCATTTCTCTAGCTGGTTCAAATCTCTCTGAAGTTCTTCTCTGTCCTTTTGTGTCCCAACTACCCAACATAGTTTTGTGTCGTCCGCAAACTTGATTAAATTACTTGTTGTTTCATCTTCTAGGTCGTTTATGAAGATGTTGAACAAGATGGGCCCAAGAACCGATCCCTGGGGTACACCGCTCGTTACCTCTTCCCAGTCCGAGAACTTCCCATTTATACCCACCCTCTGCAATCTGTTTTCTAACCATTTGCCTATCCATCTTAGTATATCTCCTTCTATTCCATGGCTTTGTAGTTTCTTCAGAAGCCTTGCGTGGGGAACCTTATCGAACGCTTTCTGGAAGTCCAAGTATATTATATCCACCGGTTCACCGCTATCAATTTGTTTGTTCACCTCCTCAAAAAATTGAAGTAAATTAGTCAAACATGACTTCCCTTTCCTAAAGCCGTGTTGGCTAGCTCTCATCAGGTCGTGATTTTCCAGGTGTTGCTCTATGTTATCCTTTATTAGTGCTTCAATCATCTTCCCAGGAACCGACGTAAGACTCACAGGTCTATAGTTGCCCGGTTCTCCTCTCGATCCCTTTTTGAAGATTGGGATGACATTAACTATCCTCCAGTCGTCTGGTATTTGCCCGGTTTTAATTGACAAGTTAGCTAGGGATTGTAATAGTTCTCCGATTTCTATCTTAAGCTCCTTTAGCACTCTCGGGTGAATTCCATCTGGTCCAGGGGATTTATCACTTCTCAATCTGTCGATCTGATAATATATCATGTTCAAATCCACATTTACTGTGGTGAGGCTATCCTCATTTTCTCCCTTGAATACTCTCCCTGTTTCTGGCATTGATGCAGTGTCCTCCTTGGTAAAGACAGACGCAAAGAATGAGTTTAGCCTATCCGCAATCTGTTTGTCTTCCTTGATGCACCCTTTTCTTCCTTGGTCGTCGAGAGGGCCCACTGCCTCCTTAGCTGGTTTTTTCCCTTTTATGTATCTAAAAAAGGGCTTGAAGTTTTTGGCTTCTTGCGCTATCTTTTCCTCATAGGCTTTTTTGGCGTCTCTTACTGCCTTGTGACAATTCTTCTGGTCGACCTTGTGACTGTTCCAGGCCTCCGTTGTGTGTTCACGTTTCCATTTTTTAAAAGAGTTCCTCTTATCCCTTACTGCATCCTTCACCTCTTTAGTTAGCCAAGCTGGTTCTCCTTTGTTTTTATTTCTCCTTCCTTTGGATATCTGCGGAATGTAGAGATTCTGCGTCTGCCCTGTCTGCCCTGTCTCTTCAATCCAGCATCTGCGCGTTCCATCCACTGTCTGCCCTCTCCCCCTTCCATATGCATCTGACTTCTTTCTATGCCCCCCTCCCCTGTCCATCCAGCCTGTGCCTTCTCCTTTTTACATCATTCATTCCAGCTTCACTGCTTTCTTCATTTTTATCTCTCCTATACCAGATCTAGCATCTTTATCCCTCTCTCATTTCTCTGCTGACCCCCTTTCCAGCATCATTCTCTCTCTACTTTCTCATTCCTCTCTCCCCCTTTTCCTCATCTGATCTCTCCATTCCACCCTGACCCCCTTCCCCTCCTGTAATCTCCCTGCCAGCTACATCCTTCCTTTTTTCCCTCTCCCTTCCCTCCTCCCCTTATCAACATTAACTCTCTTCCCATCCCTTTCCTTCCTCCCCTCCCAGCAGCATCTCTCCTTCTACCTCCCTCCAGGTCCAGTAGCAGCTCTCCCTTTATCCAGCAGCTTCCCAGTCTCCTACAGTGGCTTCCTCCCCTTCCAACAGTTCTCAGTACTTTACTTAGGCAGCCTTGGGTCTGTTGCTGCCTCTGAGGAAAGAGGAAGTTGCCGGTGAATCACAGCCCTGGCAAGTAGGAGAGCTGCTGGGAGGGGAGACAGCCACTGTCGAAGGCTCCCCAGGATCTTGCTCGCACACGCTGACCATCTCCCTTGTACCTGCAGCTCTCTCCCTTCCACTTGCACCTTCCCCACGGCCCTCTTCAGCAACTCGGCAGGGGCGGCAATCAAGGCAGGCTGCCGATGTCAGGACCTTCACTCTCTGAGTCCCACCTATTTTGTTTCAACTTCCTGTTTCGGAACAGGCGAGACTCACAGAGGGAAGGCCCCGACGTTGGCAGCCTGTCTTGATCGTCCAAGGCTGGGAGGAACAGCAGTCGGCAGGAACCGCAGTTGGGAGGAACCGCAATCATCAGGAAATTTAACTGCCGACTCAATCTCACCAGCCCTGCGCAGACTGGCAGAAATTTTCTGCGGACCGACACCGGTCCCGGACTGGCGGTTGAAGAACAGTGGTTTAGAGAATAGCACTTATGCCCAGGACCTAACTATAGGTGTGTTCATTTGTACCAACTGAAATGTGGTGCAAATCTTTGCAGCTAACCTAGACATGGAGGTCCCTTATTCTACAGCTACATGCATAACTTTGAGGAATGCCCCGATCCACCCATGACCCCCCATTTTCGTGTCCCCTTTTTGACGCTGCGTGTAAATTTTAGGCGCAGATTTTGCACCTAAATTCACACATGTAAATTTAAGTTAAATCCAATTAAATATTGAGAATTTCTTATTAAGAAGCCAATTATATCAGCACTTATTGGCTTGCTATTCAATTAAGCTGCACGCAAGTTATGCGCATGCAGTGGCGTACCAAGGGCAGGGGGGGGGAAGACCGCCCCAGGTGCATGCCCTAGGGGGTGCACAGCTGGCCAGAGTCGGAACCTCCTGGGACCTGTACTTCAGTTCAGCTGCCGGTCCACCTTCCGCAGCCAAGAAAAAGATTAAGAAGCCGGCGGGAGTGGCAAAAGCCTCCTTTAAGGAACGCCCTCCCGATCTGGCTCTATCCCGCCCCCTTCGTGACGCCACCGGACAGCATTCTCAGCCATTGGTCGACCTTGCCTGGGCGCTGTGACCCAGGCAAGGTCGACCAATGGCTGAGAACGCTGTCCGGTGGCGTCACGAAGGGGGCGGGATAGAGCCAGATCGGGAGGATGTTCCTTAAAGGAGGCTTTCGCCGCTCCTGCCGGCTTCTTAGCCTTTTTTGAACCGTAGCAGTGGCATACGCTGAATGTCCAGCACTCTGGATTGTAAACCGCCTAGAAGTCGCAAGATTGTGGCGGTATAGAAGAATAAAGTTATTATTATTATTATTATACCAAGGGCGGGGGTGGGTGTCTGTGTCAAAAAAATGATGTGCTTGGGGAGGGGTAAAAATGATGGGCCACGGGTGTCACATACCCTAGGTACGCCACTGTGCACATGCTCAAATTTCCATGCACAATTCAAAGCGGCATATATATAAGCTGCTTAGCACTATAGTAGTACTTTAATAGTTCTCTTTAATCTGACCATAAACACAATTTCATTTTAAAAACGATGACTAACGTTCTACTAATGTACTACTTACTAATATACTACTTACAAGATTTTCTGCCACTTTTTCTAAAATGTTGGACGAGTACATTCTGAAGGTCTGATCTCCCCACCTGCTTTTTATGCACACACATGGCTTCTTTCCATGGAATGCCAAATAGTGATAATTCCTGTCAAGGAAAATACAGCATATTATTTTTAAGGAAATAAAATGACTTCATTGCTAAGGAAAAATACCAAAATATTCTCTCAATAAATTATCTTTAAAATCCCACCCTGCTTTCTAAAGTCTCTAATTAGCTTAGGCCACCCCTCCCCCCCTTTTATTAAGCCACCTTAGGGGTTTATTTTATCACTGGCTGCTGCGGTAAAAACTCCGATGCTCATAGAATTCCTATGAGCGTTAGAGTTTTAACTGTAGTGGTCGGCGATAAAAAGCCCTAACAGGGCTTGATAAACGGAGGCCTTAATTTGTTTTTGCTTTATTATTATGATTCCTTGGAGACGGCTGTACTACTATTTATCATTTCTGCAGCGCTACCAGATACACGCAGCGCTGTACATTAAACACAACAAGAGATGGTCCCTGATTGAAAGAGCTTGCAATGTAATTATGGCACCACGCATAGGACACGGGACAAAGGGTGAATCAATATACTGTATGCTGCTCATGAAGAGAAATACAATGGGATGAAGATGTAGAGAAGATGGGGGTTACAGAGGGAATGAGAAACAAATGTAGTGTATTATAAGCTGGAAGGGTTAGGACCTAAACACAGCTTCAAAAAAGTGAATTTCAAGCCTTGTGCACTAGCGGTTTTACGTGCTACAATACCACATGCGCTAAACGCTAACGCCTCCATAGAGCTTGTGTTAGTATTTTTTTTATTTAGCGCGCGGTTAGTGTGCGCTATAAACGCTAGCTCACGTTAGTAAAAGGAGCCCATAGTTATTAGCATCCGTTATAGGCTGATAATACGCTAATAAATGTAAGGTCATGCATCTCGGCAGCGGAAATCCATGCAGAACATACTCCTTGAATGGAGAAACGCTAGCTAGAACGTCAGAGGAACGGGACTTGGGGGTAATCATCAGTGCAGACATGAAAGCTGCTAAACAAGTAGAGAAGGCCTCATCTAAGGCAAGGCAAATGATTGGATGTATCAATCGAAGCTTTGTCAGCCGCAAACCTGAAGTCATAATGCCACTCTACAGAACCATGGTGAGACCTCATCTGGAATACTGTGTGCAATTCTGGAGGCCACATTACCGGAAAGACGTGCTTCGAGCTGAATCGGTCCAGCGGATGGCCACCAGGATGGTCGCCGGACTCAAGGGTCTCTCATACGAAGAAAGACTGGGCAAACTGCAGCTCTATACCCTGGAGGAGCGCAGAGAACGGGGCGACATGATTGAGACATTTAAGTACGTCACTGGTCGCGTCGAGATGGAAAATGATATATTCTTTCCCAAGGGACCCTCGGTCACAAGGGGGCACCCCCTCAAACTCAGAGGGGGGAAATTTAGTGGTGACACCAGGAAGTATTTCTTCACGGAAAGGGTGGTAGATCAGTGGAACAAACTTCCGGTGCAGGTGATCAAGGCCACCAGCGTGCTTGATTTTAAGAATAAATGGGACATACACGTGGGATCCCTACGAGGGCCAAGTTAAGGAACTGGGTCACTAGCACTCAATGGGGTGGGTCAATAGAGTGGGCAGACTTGATGGGCTGTGGCCCTTTTCTGCCGTCATCTTTCTATGTTTCTATGTTTCTATCATAAAAAATGTTACTTTTTCTCCAAGGTCTGGTAAGAGGAGAAGTTATTTTGGTTTTAGTAAATAGTGGAATGCAGGAACTGGTCTGAGAGGTAAAGATGCCAGGGCCGCTTGGCAATAGTGATCGTGACATGATCAAATTTGAGATAATAATTAGAGTGAGACCACTAAGGAAATCAATGCATGAGCATTTCTGAGCATTTAACTTTCAAAAGGGCAACTATGAGGAAAATGGTTAAGAATAAAACTAAAAGGAGCAGCAGCTGCAAAGATGTGAGAGTTTAAACCTGTTGTGGATATTCTTTAAAAATTCCATCTTGGAAGCCCAGATCAAAGATGTTTCATATTATCAAGAAAGGTATTGTAGAAGGAAGGCCAAACAAGCAGGCTTGGTATTTTGTTTTTATATTTCTATTTATAGGTTGTTATTATCACAAACAAACAAATTGCCACTCATACAGAAATCTGGTAAATTCGAAAATTAAAATGTATAGGGTCAATATTCAGAGCAATTTAAGCAGGCCAGAGAAGCAGTGCTGTTGAATTTAGACTCTGCCCAGCCCCCCAAAAGTGGGTCGGTCAGAGGTCAGCCAGAGAGGTTTTGCCGCGGGCTGGGGGAAGGGGGTGGGGGCATTGCTAGGAAGGTTGAGATAAGGATTACGGGGCTCTGGGGTGATTATTTTAAACAATAAAATAATTATGCAGTCCCTGCCCGATATTCAGCTGGGGCCACATAATTCTTATGTAGACCATGGTTGAATATTGAATGGACTTGCATAAGCTCTGGAAAGCCAAGCCACCCTGGCATTATGCCCTGATATTCAGGGCCAGTGCCCATACATAGCCCGGCACCAAATGTTAAGAAAATAAATGTTAAGCCAGTGATAATCAGCATTTAAAAAAACATGCTGGCTGAGTGTCAGGGGGTTTGACTATAAAGTCCATTTTTTAAACTTGGCCTTCAAGGACAGCAATTGAATTGCTGATGAACTGATGAAGAATTTTGTAAAAAAAAATTGTGTGTTGTGTGTGTGTGTGCGTTCTTGAATGATTGTTAACTGTCTTATTTTATCATTGGTGTCTTTTAGCAATTTGCCTTAGTATTTATTTATTTTGTAAACTGCTTGGACCTACTAGACAGTTAAAGCGGTATAAAAAGTGAAATAATAATAAAAATAATTCTATAAATTTGCACGCAACCAGCACATAAAGTTGCTCGTGTATGTTATAGATTAAGGGCAGTTGCTTGCATAACTTAATAAACAAGCTGCTAATTGTCATTAATGACTAATTATTGGCTATAATTGGAAGTATAGAAACAGATGATGACGGCAGAAAAGGGCTACAGCCCATCAAGTCTGCCCACTCTGCTTACCCACCCCCTGTCTATGCCCTAATGACCCAATTTTCTTATCTTGACCCTCGTAGGGATCCCACATGGGTATCCCATTTAAGTCTGGCACGCTGTCTGCCTCGATCACCTGCACTAGAAGCTTGTTCCAATGATCAACCACTCTCTCTGTGAAGAAATACTTTCTGGTGTCGCCAGCAGCACACATAACTGCTCTAGTCTATAGATTGTGCAAATAAATTACAGTGCAAGCAATTTCAAGAGGATGTAAAGCTGGGACAGGCATTGGTGGGTCAGGGCATGTCTGGCAATAGTGTGCCACGCATATATGCCGCTTCCCTTCCCCCGTACATCTGTAAGGTTCCTGGAGCGAGCAGCAACCCCCAACCAGCTGTCACACCAGCATCGGCTCTTCCTCCGATGTCACTTCCTGGATCTGTGTCTAGGAAGTGATGTCAGAAAAAGAGCTGACGCTGGCGCGACAGCAGCTTGGGGGTTGTGGCTCGCGCCAGGAACATTACGGAGTTATGGGGAAAGGAAGCGACATGCGCATGGCAGGAGCAAGCGGGAAAGGAGTGTGTAGAGGTGGGGGGGTGGAGGGAGAGAAGAGGACGGGGAGGGGCGCCTCTCACCCTCACTACGCCACTGATCCCAATGCCCAACATTAGGGTCTTTTTGAGAATTACCCACTTACTGCAGAGTGTAGTCATTGCACATTTTCTACTGCACTCTACTTCAAATGTTGAAGCAAAACTTCCCACACGTTAACAGCTAAGATGCTGCATTAAATGCTGGTGTGCCTAGTTGCCACGGTAACAGTTAACATAGCTTAGTAAATAGGCACAAGAATGGGAAAAATGAACAAAGACATGAAGACCTTTGCGAGACAGTGTATTAATAATTCACAAGATGTAAGCAAAGAACAAAACTGGCTGGATTTTGTGTGTTCGAGTCATGCTAGCTCTGGATGTCAAATGGCTCTGGTAGCATTTAAAAAGTGTTACTTTAGGACACAACTGCTGTAAACCTCTTTCAAAACAACCACCAACCATTATTCTCTGAAAGACCTTTATCTACCTGTTCCCCTCTGTGATGAGTGGTTTCTCAGGCTGGGTGGTGGACCTGAAGGTCAGCGAGATTTCTGGTGGTAAAGGTTCCTCTTCACTAGAGGTTAACAACGCAGCACTCTCTCCTTCAGTTGCTTCCGTGCCCTTCTTTTTAGCCCCACCTGGTGGTGACACCCTATCAAGCGTATTCCCAAAATTACCTTTAGAAATGGAAAACAAGGTACAAAAAAAAAAAAAATACACTTTTATAAAAGCATAAAGTGAAAGGCTACTAACAGAATGACCTCGGTTGCTTAATGGTTAATGCAGTGAGCTGAGATCCTGGGTAACTAGCTATATAGAAATGATAAGTAGTCATAGTGGATTTCAGTTGGGCATCACCCCTCTTGTGTGCTGTGGAATAAAAATTCTCACTAGTTAAACAACAAAGGGGTGTTTTTATCAAGGCGCGGTAGGGGGGTTTAACGTGCGAAATACCGCGCGTTAAACCGCCTGCCGCGCTAGTCGCTAACGCCTCCATTGACCAGGCATTAGTTTTTTTGCTTGCCGCGGGGGTTAGCGCGTGATGAAATGTCCGACGCGCTAACCCCGCTAGCGCGGCTTGATAAAAGGACCCCAAAATTGTAAAGAGAGGGCTGGGGATAATACCAGGGCAGAAGAGGACAAGAAAGCATGACGTGTAAAACCTTGCAAAATTTTCTGAGCAAGAAAATGTCCAAAAAGAAGAAAAAAAAAAAAATATCAATGAAAGCACAAAGTTTTTCAAGATATGGAGAATATTTTCATGTCAAAATACAGACTGGTGGCAATATTCTGACTGGTGGCCCCAGCATATATATACAAAATAAAAAAAATAATAATAATATAAGTTTAAAGAGAAAATATCCAGATAATATTCAGCCCGCAGAGGTCAGTGGTTCTAAAACTGCTGATAGCTGAAGGCTGAATTAGACGCGGATATTCAATTCCAGATATTGGATTGGAATATCTGGACCTTCAGTGGACCCGGAGTTATGTGGGTGCCAGCAGCCAATATTCGGTAAAAAACAAAACAAAAGCACTCCCCTTACAAATCCCGACATTTTGTCCGGATTTTGAAAAGCCTCCTCAAATCGCGTCGGGCAGGGAGGAAGTTCGTTCAGGCACGGATGCCACGCGATGATGTCGCGCGCGCATATGCGTGCATGTGATGTCATCACGTGGCATCCAAACAAGCGCAGGCTTCCTCCCTGCCTGACAAAAGCAGGCAGCAGGGGGGCGGGGCTAGGGCAAGACTGGGGGAGGGATTAGGGTGTTACAGGGCAGGGATGGGCGGAACTGGGCGGGCCTTGGGCGGGTCTAGGAGTCCGGAGTTTCCGATTGGAAAATCTGGCAACCCTAGGTTAGAGCTACAGCCTCAGCACCCCGAGGTTGTGAGTTCAAACCCCATGCCGCTCCTTGTAACCCTGGGCAACTCACTTAATCTTCCGTTGCCCCAAGTACATTAGATAGATTGTGAGCCCACCGGGACAGATAAGAAAAATGCTTGAAGTTGATAGGTGCCATCGACTCGTGTTTGAGTCCTAGCTACAGAATGACACGGTGACAAAATTCATCACCGTTCCCGTCCCCACGGATAACCACGGGAAACCATCTTCATGTCATTCTTTAAGGAGAGAGGGAAGAATCAGAGTATGAATGGCCACAACCACTGACCCGCAAGCTTTGCTTTGAAGAATGCTGGTGTAGAAGGACTGAGGTTGAAACAGACACTACAGAATGACAGTCTCTGGTATCCAGAGCAGATATTGTGATGTCATAATGCCTCATTCCACCAGTGCCTAAGAGCCAATCACATCAGTGATGTCACAATGGCTTCATTATCCTTGGCTCACATAAGAATCAGAGTATGAATGGCCACAACCACTGACCCACAAGCTTTGCTTTGAAGAATGCTGGTGTAGAAGGACTGAGGTTGAAATAGACACTAGAAAATGACATGGGATTATTTCCCGCGGTTATCCGCGGGGACGGGAACGGTGATGAATTTTGTCACCGTGTCATTCTCTAGTCCTAGCGGCTTGATGATATCATCAAGTTTTCATGGCAGAATACAGAAGTAGATTGCCGGGCCTTTCTTCTGCACAGTATAATTTTGATATTGTCGCATCAAATGCGATCCTCGGCCTCCAACACTGCCCATCTGCTGCTGCCCAGATGGATGGGACATCATTAGTCTGACATCTCCGCTGAAACCTGTCTGCCTTGGGAGGCCCTGCTGGTAGTAAAACTACTGACGGCATAGTTTTCAGCTTCTCAGATGTACACAAGCCCCAGTGGCACGACAAGCCCGTATACCATGACTAGAGATGCTTAAAGTAACTGCATGTAAACCACTCTGAGTGTGATTGTAAAACTATAAAAAGGCAGTCTACAAGTCCCAATCCCTTTCCATCTTAATATCAACCCCCTATATTGTTAGTTCAATGAAAGGATATAACATTTTTCCGTTTATTTGTTAATCTTGACCGCCATGCATTCAAGCAATCTAATGTATTATTCATTAAAGAAAGGCTTCATTAAACTTTGCAGTGTCAAGCTTCCTGTGTCTTTTCCAAAGGGACACATAAGTCACTGTGGTCTCTTTGTGTACATAGTAATTAGAAGATACTACAGAGCTAAAGGTCATTCAATAAGCTATAGGTAATATTAATTTCCTCAGCACAAATGCGAAGCGCTTTCAAGTCTTCTGCTCCCCTTCATTGGGTTAATTGAAAATGATCTCAGGATAATGACTGAATAAATCTTGTATTTTCAACATCAACCTCCATTGCTGATTTTCCAGTGGCCGGACGAAGGGTCGGTGCAGTTCTTGAAAGCTGGTAACAAACGTGTCTATCTAGTAGGACTGCATATCATCTATAGCTTGTCATTCTCACGTGCCAATGGTAAAAATTCTGGGAATCTATTTTGATCGTAAACTTCCTTTTGATTTCCACATTAATTCTCTAGTTAGTAAATCTCATTTTTTTTGCTCCGGAATCTAAGAACAATTAAGTCGCACTTCGATTTTTTCTCCTTTAGACTGCCGGTTCAATCTCTTGCTCTCAGTACATTGGGTTATTGTAATGTGCTTTATTTTTCGATATCCAAGAAAAATTTTAAAAGGCTGCAGATTATCCAGAATACTTTTGATTTTTGGATTGAAAAGAGCCAATCCCGTGACGCACTAGTTGCCAATAGAGGCAAGAGTGATCTTTAAGTATGGCTGTATATGTTTCAAGGCTCTCAGTGGGTGGAAAATGATAGGAGGCTTGCGCCAGAAGATGTATGAGGAGAGACTGGAAGCCCTGAATATGTATACCCTAGAGGAAAGGAGAGACAGGGGAGATATGATTCAGACGTTCAAATACTTAAAGGGTATTAACGTAGAACAAAATCTTTTCCAGAGAAAGGAAAATGGTAAAACCAGAGGACATAATTTGAGGTTGAGGGGTGGTAGATTCAGGGGCAATGTTAGGAAATTCTACTTTACGGAGAGGGTGGTGGATGCCTGGAATGCGCTCCCAAGAGAGGTGGTGGAGAGTAAAACTGTGACTGAGTTCAAAGAAGCGTGGGATGAACACAGAAGATTTAGAATCAGAAAATAATATTAAATATTGAACTAGGCCAGTTACTGGGCAGACTTGCACGGTCTGTGTCGGTGTATGGCCGTTTGGTGGAGGATGGGCAGGGGAGGGCTTCAATGGCTGGGAGGGTGTAGATGGGCTGGAGTAAGTCTTAACAGAGATTTCGGCAGTTGGAACCCAAGCACAGTACCGGGTAAAGCTTTGGATTCTCGCCCAGAAATAACTAAGAAGAAAAAAAAAAATTAAAAAAAATTTAAATTGAATCAGGTTGGGCAGACTGGATGGACCATTCGGCTCTTTATCTGCCGTCATCTACTATGTTACTATGTTACTATATGTTATTACCCAGTTATTTTAAATTTGCCAATAGGAAACAACTACATGATCTTTGGATCTTTGACTTTCCTTCTGTAAAAGGCTGTGTGTATAAACGCTTCTTTAGTAAGATCTTAGCGTATCAAGCAACATTACGGAATAAACAAGTTACTATGTATTTTTCTATCTCTGCTTCTTATTTGGCATTTAGAAAATCTATGAAGACTGATCTATGTGGCAAATATTTTGATTAACTGTGCTTATACTGTGTACACTTGTATTTTAATTTTTGTTAACCGCGCAGAACCGTGAGGTAGCTGCGGTATATAAGAAATGTTTACGTAATGTTAGCTCTAACATGGCATCCTTTTTTTTAAGATTCTTTATTCATTTTTAAAACTTAAATTGTACACAAAAGATGATGCATTTACATAAAATGTTATCATTACAGCACAATATATTTAATAGAATAAAAACAAGACTTATTTTCTCCCACCCACTTCCCATTAACCAACATCTCATAAAAATATTTGAAATCATGGTGCCAAATGCCAAATATACCCCCCTCCCCGGATGTGCATGTTTTCCTCAGTTATAAAAACAAATCAATCTTTACAATATTTAGTTAATAGTTCCCAAACTTCCATAAATTTTTTATAATATCCCTTCTGAATGGCCATAAACTTTTCCATTTTAAAGATATAACATAGGGATTCCCGCCAGAATGAATAATTTAATCTGTCCCAGTTTTTCCAATTCTTTAAGATAAGCTGCATGGCAACTCCTGTCATTATAAACAAATGTTTATTATTTTTTGCCGAAATTTGACATGGCATCCTTCTTAATTGTTTTAGCACACCTGTGAACATCTGTAGTGAAAAGAGCCTTGGTCACGCACCTACAGCCACCTCAAAACTGATTCCCTTGTCCCCAATCTTCCTGTCAATCATGGTGGCCTCGAAAAACGAACCAAATAAGAGGAAATCATCACACTCCTCTTCTTGGATCTGAAAAAGAGACATGTCCACACAGTTTTAGGATGGAGAAGGAGATCAGAATTATTTTCTTCTCCCATTACTTCGGGTAATTCGCTAAAGCTAGACAAGGCGTGCTTGACTTGTCAGATCAACCAACTGCATTGCCATATTTGACTGATATAGTCAAAGCCTCTAGAGGTTCAATTTACTCCTTTCTTAAAATGTGATATTAGCAAACAGCATGTGAGCGATAGCAGATGATTATTAGAAAGGCCTCCCGTGGGACCTCCTAGAAAAGCTACAGAAAGTAAACTTGAAGGAACTACAAAATGATATATACCTCATAAATAACAATTTCAATAGACCAAAACCATTCACATTTATTCATATATTTGGGATATTAGAATCTCAGGGTTTTACCATACATGGTAAAGGGTAGCTTCAATATCTATTCACATCCTGTGTTCATATTTTTGGAGTTTTGTTAAGATTCTGGTTACATAGTCATGACTGGGCAGGGCTAATATTAAGAGTATTTTATGTTAAGTATGAACACCTTCCCGACTGTGTCTTTCCTGGATACACATTTTACCATAACACCAGAACTGGCCTTTGCACCCAACCATGACATTTGGCAAACCCATCACACTGAATTTTTATTGACAGAAATCTTTGTCCTTATAAAACCTTTGTTCTCCAATGCCAAAGGATTATTTGCAATTAATGCAGCAGCAGTATTAATCTAAGCACTTCCTTATTTGGCAATCTGATCACTCCTACTGGTAGTTCTGTAAAACTACCACTAGGGGCCTGAGGCTGACATTTTGAGGCCAGTGCAGGAGCATCTGAGAATTACTTCTACTCTCATTACCAGGGAGACCCCCTAGTAGATGCTGTGGAGAGGGGGAGGGAGCAAGAGGTAGGGTGTGGGCATACTTTCAAAAAAGGATAGGAGTGAGATGATTTAAAGCAGTTTATAGCACCAGCCTCACCCTATAATAGATATTTGGCTTGGCTTAGGATTCACTAACATGCCATACTGAAGTACTGTGGATTAGTAAATCCCATATTAAATTTTTGCATGGTAAATAGCACATTTACAGCATTTTGGTATCTAGGGACATGAATTCTATTGGCAGTCCTAATAATTTAAATGAAGTAGGCAGCAGTCAATCTATTTTATACTAACCTCTGGCGGCACATCAAAACGTTCAACCTCCACCTGAGTAGACTTGGTCTTATCTGCAACTTGAGAGGTCTTCGCTTCCTCTGCCCCTTTCTCCCCTTTTTCTTTCCCTGATCCTTTTGATGCTTTCGTGTCTTTTGAAGGTAGCTTTATTTCTTTAACGATCTTCGAAAATTTTGACTCCTGTGCTCCTCCGGACAGGATTTCCACAGCAATCTCAATTAGAATGCGACCCCGGAATGATACACCTTCACCAAAGCCCTCATTAAGCTCCTGATTATCATCCATCAAGCTGTGGTTCCTGGGTGAGCCATAGAGATTGAGCCAAGCGGGTCCAAAGGTAGGCAAGAATCCTAGAAAAAATGCAATAGAATCATGATAGACATGGGAAACTCTAGATGTCCTAATGAAAATCATTGCTCCTTTAAATATATTTTAATATATAAATCCAGTCAGACTTTTCTTTGGGGGGCCCTTTACTGAAATGCGTAAAACAGTAAGGGCCCAATTCTATATAGGTCGCCTAAAAAAATTGGCACTAACTAGTGCAGTGCAAAGTGCAATTCTATTAAAGATAGGCACACTGTATATAATCACGTTTTGTGCCACCTAAGTGGCGTTAGGTATCACTGCGCATCTTAACTTTTAGGTGCACTATATTTAAGCCAGGGTTCTCATGGCCTAAATGCATGCACCTAAGTCAAAAACAAGCACCTAATACTCACACGTTCTGCTCTGAACCATGTCCACTTTTAGGTAGGCACTTGAGGCAGGCACCTAACTTTCAATTAAGTTCAATTAAAGCCAGATATGAGGTGTTAAGTGCCAAATCATCAGCATCGATTTAGCCTATTAATCAATTATGTTAATAGCGCTAATTTAGGCACTTAACTTTGGATGGACATTATAGAATTTTGGGGTGCTTAAATTGGTCATGCAAATTTGGGCACGCGCCTAATTTGTTTGTGCAATTTAGTTGGCAAATGAGTCAATTAGCACCGATAATTGGGCTCTAAGAAGCAATTATCAGCGTCAATTGGCATGAATTTAAATTTATGCACACGTCTTTAGGTGCCTGGATCCATGTGTAAATTTAACTTGTGGATCTGAAAAGGTGGTATAGGCATAGGATGGGGAATGGACAGACCAGCAATTTGCATGCAGTTTTACAGAATAAGAGAGGTCTACCAAAAGATTAGGTTCTTACCTTTGCTAGTCTTCTTTCTTGTAAATACACACTTTATTCCGGAACTAGTGGGAAGTTAATTGATTAGTAGGCTTAATAGATGCATAATTTGACTTAATTGAAAGTTTGGTGCCAAACTTGACAAACACAATTTTATAAAACGTAGGCGCCCAGACCAAAGCACCTACCTAAAAGTAGGCATGGTTGGGGGGTGGAGCATGGGTGGGTACGCCTAAAGTTAAGATGCCAGTGGCGCCTAAGCAAATTCTATAAAGTGTGCCTAATTTTTATAGAATCACGCATAGCACCGCACTAGTCGGTTAGCACCCCTTGATGAATTCCCCCCTACGTCTCTGTCCCAATATGCTAATACTGTGAGTGTGTACCTGAGCCAATGGAAGGTATACTGACCCATCCAAGATCACAAGGAAGTCAATATTTAAAGTGATTTAACCGGCCAGAAACAGGTCCTGGCCAGTTAAATCACCTGTTTGGGGCTAACTACTAATTTTCAACAGCTTAAACCATTTCATACTGCTGAAAATAACCAGTTAGCACTAAACTGAAAACCGGCTATTTTGGGGGGAGGAGTCAGCACTTAACCAGCCAGGTTAACTGCACAAAAAGGACCACATAAAAGTCATTCTTATCATTATGCAATAACCCATAGCTGGGTAAGTGCTGAATATTGTACTTCACCAGCTATGAGTCAGTTATGTGTTAGCCGATTCTGGAAACCTGGAAATTCAATGCCGGTGCCTGGACATGGCCCAGCATTGAACTTCCAGGTTTGACGTCCGCAGCAGTCGGGAATGGGACAATTCAGCAGGACCATATCAGCGTGGCAAGTTCAACACAGCCCTTTCAGAGCGATTCTTTCAGCACGGGACAGTTCATCACGGCCCTTTCAGCATGGGCAGTTTCATCTCTTATTATTAAGACACCCTCTTAAAGTCAACCTTTTACCCCGGAATTCTTCCCTCTGGACAACTTGCTGTTCCAATATAAAGGGAAGCCTTACGATGTGCCTGATTGATCTGTGATGATGTCCCCTCCCCCCCCCCCCCCCCCACACACACATACACTTTCAAACCTTAAAGTCACCAGATGATGCAGAGGCAGGAGAAGAAGGCAGCAGGTGAGTGAAGGAAAAGGACAGAAGCACCAGTGGGGGGAGGAGGGGGCGAGTTATGCTCCCCTCTTTCAAACCTTGACGTCACCATATGATGAGAAGGCAGGAGAAGAAGACCACGGGTGGGTGAAGAGAAAAGAAAGAAGCACGAATGGGACGAGGGAGGTTATTCCCCCCCCTAAACTAAACTAAACTAAATCTTAGGTTTATATACCGCACCATCTCCGTAGACGCAGAGCTCGGCACGGATTACAGGATTTAGGATGAGAAAGGAACTCCAGTGGAGGGTTTAAGGATTAGGTGTAAGAGAGTGGGGATGGGTGGGAGAGGCCAAAGAGAGGGAAGTGTTACAGTTTTGAGAATAGCCAGGTTTTTAGGTGTTTACGGAAGAGTTGGAGGGAGCTTGAGGTTCGGAGCGGGGAGGTAAGGTTATTCCAGAGCTCAGTGATTCTAAAGGGGAGGGATGACCCTAGTTTGCCTGCATGCGAGATGCCTTTTGTGGAAGGGAAAGATAGTTTAAGAGTTTGGGAGGATCTGGAGGAGGTAGGAGTTGCGGAGTTCCAGGAAAGGGCCCCCCCTCTTTCATACCTCGCAGCTTCAGTAAGGTAAGCACTCGCCACTACAAAGGCCATGATGAAACAGCTGTGGTTACATGGCCATGCTAAACTGGTCTGGCTAAAATGGTCATGCTGAACCATCCTGTGCTGAAACAGCTGCACTGAATTGTCCTAGACACGCAGCAATCGGCAAAATACTGACCACCACCAGCTGAATATTAAGCCCAAGGCATGTTAGTGGGAAATTTTTTATCACTCAGAGAGTAGTTAAGCTCTGGAACACATTGCCAGAGGATGTGGTAAGAGCGGATAACGTAGCTGGTTTTAAGAAAGGTTTGGACAAGTTCCTGGAGGAAAAGTCCATAATCTGTTATTGAGAAAGACATGGGGGAAGCCACTGCTTGCCCTGTAAAGGCAGCATGAAATATTGCTACCTTGGGTGACCTGGATTGGCCACCTTGAGAACGGGCTACTAGGCTTGATGGACCATTGGTCTGACCCAGTAAGGCTATTCTTATGTTCTTAATTTGAGCACTTGCTTCCCTGGTTCTCAGTCCTTGCCGTTCGAAGAGGTCTCTTAAGCCTAACTAAGAAAAACCTCCATAGACTTCAGCAGATTCAGAATGCTGCGGCTAAGCTTATTTTCGCAAAAAGCAAATTTGACCATGTCTCACCACTCCTGGCCAAGCTTCACTGGCTTCCTGTACCCTCCAGGATCCTCTTTAAATGTGCCTGCTTAGCCTTCAAGATCCTACACGGCATCCTTCCTCCCGTTATCCCACTCTTTTGGAACTCCTCAAGCCCTAATTCCACCAGATCCTCCCAAAAATTAAAACTATCATTCCCTTCTACAAAAGGTATATCCCTTGCAGGAAAACTAGGAACATCCCTCCCTTTAGAACCACAGAACTCTGGAACAACCTTACATCCCCGCTTAGAAATTCAAGCTCACTCCAACTTTTCCACAAACACCTGAAAACTTGGCTCTTTTCTAAAATGTAACACCTCCCCCCTCTCTGGTACCCTGCCCCCCCCCCCCCCCATACCCTCTTAGTTCCTATCCTATAACCCTTCATTGGAGTTCCTTTCCATCCTAACTCTGTAAACCGTGCCGAGCTCTATGCTTGCGGAGATGGCGCGGTATACAAACCTAAGGTTTAGTTTAGTTTAGTTCCTCCTTCCTTGCTGTCTGGTTAAGTCTGCCACACAGCACCTTTTTGAATATTGACCTCTGATGCTCCAGAGATCTTGTTCTAAACTTAAAGTTGAAAATGTTAATGAAATTTAAGGAAATCTATTTGTTGTATAGTGTCAGTAAATGCAGTCTTAGCAATTCAGGTTTTCAGCCTTTTCAGACAAAAGGGTCATTCGCTTTTGTACCTTTATCCCCATCCTGCTCATCAGAGATCTTCTTCAGGTCCATATAATGAGTGGCCAAGGCCACATCATTCATGCTTCCCTCATCCCACACCTGGATTTTAACTCTCCGGCATAGTGGAGGAAACATTTCTTTGAAGATGATCTGTTCATGCCATACAGGATCAGCAGAATTCTTCTGCGTTGTCGTTCGACCCTGAAGTGAAACAAGTGCAAGTTGAGAAGGAATAGTCTGTGTTCTGAAGGTGTATTGTATGAGTAAGGGGGGAGTTCATCAAGAAGAGCTAACCAATTAACACGCGTTAAATCGGTTAATACCCCTTGATGAATTCACCCCCTTAGTCTATATTTATCTAAATACGATGGAACATAAAGATGACAAAAGACATCAGATGTGACCTTTTCTTTGCCTATCACAGTGCTGCAGTCCCCGCCAGTCTGTTTACTCATGTCCTTTTGGCTTTTCCTTTATTTATTTATTCCATTTCCATTAATCCAGTCACAACCATTAGCACGACAAAAGTAATTATTGCAATAATACACCAAAAGACTTAAGTGTAAACTTACTGATTTCTTTATTTGACCTGGGGGTGGGGCTAGGGGTAGAATGGGGCGGAACTGGGCAGGCCTGGGGGGCATGGCCATGGATCCGGATTTTCCTTCGGGAAAATCTGGTAAGCCTAAGCCAGTGTATCTCAAACTGTGTGCCTCCTGAGTTTCCAAGTGTGCCGCGGCACACTGAGGAGGAAGAGAGGCGCCTGCCAGCTGAGTTCCCTACGTGGTACAGCACCAGCGCTGCCCGATTTGCTATAAGCCTGCATGTTTCTCCCTTCTCTCTAGTGTTCTCCGGCTTCTGCCCTGGCCTCCCGGTCTCACCTTTAACGCTAATTACAGCAGCCTGCAGAGGATTGCCGGTAGGTAAAATGATTTTATTTTCAATATAGTGATTGAAATGTGTCAGTTTTGAGCATTTATATTTGCTGTGTATATGAAAAATGAATGGAAAAAATTGCATTACAATTAGTAAAGGGGATGGGATCTGGGGTAGAGCTTGGGTGGGTTTAGGGAGGTCTGTGGTTGGGGTACTCAATTGATATTTGTTAGACTTAGGGGGTACTTAGCTGGAAGTAGTTGAGAAACACTGCTGTAGGCAATCAGCTGACGCCAGTGCCTCTCCTTCTCTCCAACCCTTTTCACTGCTGACACCCCCTACTGGCGTCTCGGGGCCCATCTGGAGGGCCTCTGCACATCCGCGGACATCGACGTGATGATGTCATGCATATGCGTGATGTCATCACGGCAACTTCCCTGCACTTCTAGGTGCCTCAAGCAGTGGCCACTGCCTTTAGTGTGCCCCGGCTCGAGAAAGTTTGAGAGACACTGCCCTAAACCATCCTGTTTGAAAAACCCCTTTTGGGAGCTCTGAATTCTCTCTTAAATCATAGGTCAGATTAAATTATAATTTCTGGTGGAATTCCTTATGTCATATATATAAAACGGAGAGATTTTTAGCAATACAGCTGGGTAGTTTCAAGAAATTTCAAGATGTTTGGGAGCCATTAACAAAGTATTGTACTGATTAGATGAAATTTTCTTTTCCCTTAAATTTACAAGTTCAATTGTGAGGGAAGGGGGGGAACTTTATTGGTATATATTATCTAAGTATTGATTATTTGATAGGTAAGGGTGGGAAGGGTGGGAGATAAGAATATATTACTGATACCATTGATAATTATTAAGTGATATAGCTATTGTTAATTTGTTTGGACATTTTATCACACTTATTGTAAGTTTGAAAATGTATAAAGAATTTAAAAAAAAACATAGGTCAGGAATCTTGGGACAGTCAAAGAAAATACTACCACCTGGAGTGGGAGCTCCAGGAAGGCCAGTGATAAAGACATCAGCAGAACCATTATGGCAAACAGAATAAAATGTATTTACACATCAACCCAATGTAGCTCCGTTTCTTCGAGTCTTGTCACAATGGTTCAGGGCATGATAACTTCAAGGCACTCTACAATGGTCTGACTACAAAAGGTTTGAAACAGCTTCAGATGATTCAGAAAACCACAGCAGAACTGATAAAAGGTTGTAAGCAATGGATTCACATCACATTTCTGCAAAACCTTCACCAGTACAATTCATAGTTACATTTCAAAACTATATGTCTGATCGTCAAGACCCTTAAAGGTAATGGGCCAGAGTACTTAAAGAACAGGATCTCCCTCTATGCAGCTCCAAGGTTGATAAGGCCCTTCCAAATAATATCCCTAACCACACCCTCTCCAAAGGAAATCATGATATGACACTGAACAAAAAGCCTTTTCCAGAATAGCCCCCAGACCCACGCTCTGGAATATACTCCAAGAAAGATTTCACTTAATGCAAAACTAACTCTGCTTCAGGAAGCAGTGAAAACCTGGCCTTCTCCCAAGCCTTTAATGAACAGCACACAAGGGCTAACACAAGATGCACATACTGTAACAAGACCTGCTTTTCCAGTCTTCTCTAACTGATCATTTTCATGCACCTATTCTGACTCCACATCAATTTTTCCTTACATTAGTCATATTCATCTATCTAACTCCTGTTATTCAATCTCATTTGTCTATATGTTCCACCTCTGATTACAAAACAGAAAAAGAGTAGGGAAGGGACACAGCCACCCAACTTAACGGACGATCAATTTATTGAAAACATATAAATAGCTAAAACATATACAAGAAATGATGCAAGCCTAACAAAGAGTCTTACAATCCTTTTAGTGCTGGACCACAACACAGTCCATGTTGCGGCTTAAAAAGCCTTCCTCAGGGGTGTATAAATGAAGTCCAGTAGATGGCGCCAAAGTACTTGTTAAAATACTAAAAAGGAATGCTGATCAAAAGCCTGCAACTCGACGAACTTCCAGTCTGAAAACGCTGTGAGCTATCGCATAAGCTGAATGGTGCCACTTTGATTACACCATATGCTATTAAAATGTTTTAATGTGTATATGGTGACTTTGTTAATAACATAATACATCATAATGTGTACAGTTGTTGAATATTTTCTATTGCTGTAATTCTCTATTGCTTATGGATGACCTATTTTTGTTGTACACTACCTTGAGTAAATTTCTTCGAAAAGGCAATACATATATCCTCATAAATAAATGAATAAATGCATCTGCATAGAGCAGTGTCCCGCAAGCTTTCTCGAGCCGCAGCACACTAAACATAGTGGCCACGGCTCGAGGCATCCGGAAGTGCACGGATGTTGCAATGGTGACATCTCGCGCGTGCATGACATCATCACTGCGACATCTGCGTATGTGCGAAGGCCCTCCAGACAGGCCCTGAGATGCCAGTGGGGGGTGCCAGCAGGTAACAGGGCCAGAGAGAAGGAAAAGCCCCAGCTGACTGCCTACAGGACGTGCATCTCGCCATAAGAGGCATGGCCTATAGGCAGTCAGCTGGTGTTAGCACCTCTCCTACTCCCTAGTGTGCCGTGGCACGCCTGAAATCTCAGGAGGCACACAGTTTGTGATATACTGGCATACAGGAAGGATTTATGAAATTATTGTAGATTTCATCCTTGAGGTCTATAGGACAATATACCAGCTATACACTACCTTTATTTGAAATGTCTTTGCTTAGGGTTACCAGAGGTCCAGATTTCCCCGGACATGTCTTCCTTTTGAGAACATGTCTGGGGGTCCAGACGGCTTTTCAAAACCCGGCCCTTTGTCGGGAAGGGGCATCCGCGCATGCGTGGATGCAACACGGTGACATCATACGCACGCGCGCATGACATCATTGTGTTGTGTCCACGCATGCACGGATGCCGTCTGGAAGCGAGGCTGGGGGAGGGACAGAGGTGGAACTGGGTGGTCCTGGGGATGTGGTCATGGGTCTGGATTTTCCCGAAGGAAAATCTGGTAACCCTGTCTTTGCTTGTCAGTACATGAATGCAAACATTAAGAATACATGTTTACCAGGTTCACCAAAATGCTTATCCACCATGAACCCTACCACGGGTATAAAAGCAGGGTGTACATGCTCCTTGGCTTTACCTGTTGAAGTACTTGCTACTAAAAATATGAGGGTAAATCCAAAAGTAACATAGTAACATAGTAGATGACAGCAGATAAAGACCCGAATGGTCCATCCAGTCTGCCCAACCTGATTCAATTTAAATTTAAATTTTTATTTTTAAAATTTTTTTCTTCTTAGCTATTTCTGGGCAAGAATCCAAAGCTTTACCCGGTACGGTGCTTGGGTTCCAACTGCCGAAATCTCTGTTAAGACTTACTCCAGCCCATCTACACCCTCCCAGCCATTGAAGCCCTCCCCTGCCCATCCTCCACCAAACGGCCATACACAGACACAGACCGTGCAAGTCTGCCCAGTAACTGGCCTAGTTCAATATTTAATATTATTTTCTGATTCTAAATCTTCTGTGTTCATCCCACGCTTCTTTGAACTCAGTCACAGTTTTACTCTCCACCACCTCTCTCGGGAGCGCATTCCAGGCATCCACCACCCTCTCCGTAAAGTAGAATTTCCTAACATTGCCCCTGAATCTACCACCCCTCAACCTCAAATTATGTCCTCTGGTTTTACCATTTTCCTTTCTCTGGAAAAGATTTTGTTCTACGTTAATACCCTTCAAGTATTTGAACGTCTGAATCATATCTCCCCTGTCTCTCCTTTCCTCTAGGGTATACATATAAGGCTTTAATAGAAGTAACTGTGAGCAATTGAACATATCACTTTTCTACATAGGCCCCATGCAAGACAATGCATTTGTTGTATCGTTCAACTAGCTTCTGCATTCCTGCAGAGAAGACATTTCTCGGCTGCTCCTGAAGCCAGGTGAGCTCCGCTTCCTTTACTTCATCATGCTTTGTCTTTTGCTCTCTGTGGTCGCAGTGGTGCACCCATGTCTTGTAGCTGGTGACAGTTCTCTCCAGAATACTCAAATCTTCTTCATACTGTTTGTGAGACTGGGTCACAACTTCCAAACGCTGTTGCTTGTGCAGATCAGTAAGCTGTGTGGAACTCATCATGTGCAGAATTTCCTGTATCTGAAGTCATCATGCAATATGGCAAATGCAGATCCATAGCTGATATCCAAATTTGCAGCCAATTGAGACACCGTTATCCGTTGGTCTTCTCTAATCAAGGCATCCGCCCTCTCAATGTGCTCCACCAACTGCAACCCTTCATTGATCAACAAGAAGCTCTATCTCCACTCCAGTCAGGTTTCCGACCAGGCCATAGTACAGAATCTGTCCTCCTTGACATCATTGATAGCTGGTCAATGCTGGATAAAGGAAATGATGCCTTACTGGTTCTGCTTGACCTTAGTGCCACCTTTGACACTATAGATCATCAATTTCTACTAGACCGACTCGCTGAGATAGGAATCAAGAACTCAGCACTGCAATGGTTCACCTCCTTCCTGGATCAAAGAGCACAATCTGTGCTACTAGGGACAGCTAAATCAAACCCCAAATCAATTAAATACGGAGTTCCCCAAGGTGCCTTGCTATCCCCTCTCCTCTTCAATCTGTATATCAGGCCAGTCATCGACATTGCACACAAATGCAACATTAAGATTCACTCCTATGCTGATGACCTTTAATTATTGCTCCCCCTAGGTGACGATCGGCCAACCCAACTCACTAACCTCCTACACTGACTCTCTGATATGAAAAATAAACTCCAGCTGAATGCCTCAAAGACTGAACTACTCTGGATCAGGAAAAAGAACACTACTTTCACCCGTCCGACAGTATCTTGGGAATCCACCCCCTTAACAGCAAAAGACCAGGTACGAAGTCTTGGAATTATACTGGATGGCTACCTATCCCTCTCCACCCACGTCTCACAAGTAGTTTCCACATCTTTCTTCTAACTACACCAACTGCGAAGGATCAAACCCTACCTCCCAGAAACAGACTTAACCCAACTGCTATATGCCTAAGTACTCTCTAGACTAGATTACTGCAACTCCCTATTCAATGGCATCGCTGCAAGAGATCTAAAACGCCTCCAAAAAGCCAAGAACTCAGTAATTCGACTCCTATACAACCTCAGCTACCATGACCCCATTACTCCAGCACTCTATGCAGCTCACTGGTTACCAGTCAAAAAGTGATACATCTTCAAAGCCCTGGTCATGACACATAAGAGATTCTACCAAAAAACTCCAGCCTACATAGCATCCAAGCTACACCTATACACCCCTAACCACCCTCTCCGTTCCAAAGCAGAACAAAGACTCATCATTCCTGCAGGAAGATCCCTCCAAATGAGTACGGCGTACAAACAATCCTACAGCCATTTCCTACCTCAGCTATGGAACCGACTATCCACACAGATCTGGTTACTAGACTCACTAATGACCTTCCGCAGAGCAGTAAAGACCTTCCTCTTCCGCCAAACGGGCCATTAAAAACTGCCTCCTCAATCTACTTCTCTTAGTACTCTTCGCTATGATCAGTCTGGTCTCTAGAATAAGCTCTGTTATTGTCTACTGTAACCTATTTGTTGTCATGACTAGTCTGTTTTCAAACGATTGTGAATGTCTAGTTGTAACCCGTTCTGAGCTTCTGGGAGAACGGGATAGAAATTGAAATAAATAAATAAATGTGCTCTTGTGTGCACGATGCCTTTGGGCAATCTGAACAACCTTCGTCAGTAACACCTGTTCTTCCCACTTTAAACGTTTTTGCCCACTCATAAACCTTTCATTGATTGATGGTGCTATGTCAAATATCCGACGATGAATTTCCACAAGATTCATTCCCTCTTCCCAAAGAAAGTGCACTACTGCATGTTGTTCTTTGAGGCTGAAATCTTGCAACGAGGCATCCATGTTTCTGACCTCATGGCTGCCACATGACTAAAGGCCGAGCGCTGTACTGTGCGTGGACGAACTATCCAACAGGCAATGTATGAGTACATATGTTGCATTTCACTAACTCTATTCCAGTTATCGTGTAATTTAACTATTGCCTTTAATTTTTGATTCGCCCTCGTATTATCAAAAGATACTGGCATGTGTCACAGATATATTCTGCATTTGGATCATTGCCATAGTTTGCATTTACTCAAGCCATGATGCTCACTGTTTCCAACAAAATGTGATGAAAAATCTGCCCCTCATAAATGTGGGCATTGTTCCATTTGTCCCTATGCTTAAGACACAAAAGCGATCCATCAAGAGACTTTAATACACAGATTGCCTCAATATTGTGACTGTGACTTGCCGTAATATTCTGACATAATAATTTTCACATAGTCCCCATCTGCTTTGAGTTAGTAAATGACACGGGGACAAATTTTTCCCCGTCCCTACAGGAACTCAATTTCTTCATCCTGTCCCTGCGAGTTTTGTCGCCGTCCCTGTTCCTGCCCCATTCCTGTAAGTTCTGCCTTAACCGTACAAGCCTCAAACACTTATGATTTTAAAGTGTTTGAGGCTTGTGCAGATGAGGAGGGGGCAGGGACAGGAAAAGAACTCGCAGGAAAGGGGAAAAATTTGTCCCCGTGTCATTCTCTACTTTGAGTATTGAGTACTGTGGGGAAAGAGTGGGTGGACCCTTAGTCGGGTTGCAAAATTCGATTGAGATTCCATACAGATTGCAATAGCTTGAATGCGGTTTACATTGTAGTGTGCCCTTGTGATCGATATATATTGGGAGGGGTAAGAGACAAATTAAAATTAGGCTTACAGAGCATAAATCTCACATTTCCACCGGCTCGTTGCAAGCCCCGCAAGTGCAGCATTGGCAAAATAAGAAACACAGGGTTGAGAATCTTAGTTGGCGTGTAATAGATCAAATTCAGGTTAGGTGGGAGGATGGTCAGATTGACAGACTTTTGAACTATTGTGAACAAAGATGGATATATAGATTAAATGCTGTTAATCCGTATGACTTAAATGCTGAATAGGAGTGGATGACATTAATTTGAATCGCTGGGATTTCTGTAATGTATGTGTCTGATTGATTAATTGATTGATCATGTGAAAACTAGCTATATTAAGATAATTTCAAGACACCGCCGCCATTTTGAAGCTTGGTAAATGACAGTGAAGTCTTTTTAAGGTATGGCTTAACCCTTTCAGGACCATAAGGATCGTAGGCCAATTTTTGTGGTTTTGACGACATTTTTATGGTAAAAAGGGCTTGCAGATGCCAAAAAATTGATTTTTTTGTGAAATATCATTATTTTTATTTAAAAAAATCACACTTCTGGCTTATGGACAGTGTGGCAAGTGAATCTTCTCGTCAATCTAGCAACGACGCTAATGAATGAATGTCGGAACCAGTTTGTTTACATAAAGGCAGTATCATATGGAATCCGTACATATCAAATTTAGAACTGTAGACTATCCCAATCAAAATTTATAGGATTTTAAAGTTATGGGACAAATATGTCCCTTGGTCCTGAAAGGGCTAAAGTGCGTTTTGCTTTTGTGAAAGTAAGCCGTGCTTACAAATATTGACGTTGATTTTTTAATGTTATTTTAGGGGACACTCTTTGAAACAGCATGATGTGAAACATGAATTCATGTTGGAGCCCCAGAAAATAATATATGAGATGAGTAAAAACTTCTGATACTTATATTTATGCAGTTGGAGTTCAATTTATTACAATTTAAGACCGATGAGGAGGCTGGTTACGTTGAACTCAAAACAAAAATAAAATTGATATTTTTGAGTGTAGCCACTGAGGTCTTTGTTTAAGTCAGGGGTGTCAAATGTCGGTCCTCGAAGGCCGCAATCCAGTCAGGTTTTCAGGATTTCCCCAATGAATATGCATGAGATCTATCTGCATGCACCGCTTTCACTGCATGCTAATAGATCTCATGCATATTCACTGGGGAAATCCTGAAAACCCGACTGGATTGTGGCCTTCAAGGACTGACATTTGACACCCCTGGTTTAAGTATTTGAATGGCACTATGACCTTTTATATCAAAGCAACTGAAGCATTTATTTGGGCATTGATTGACTAGCTGTGCCACAATTTGAGTTTTTAATTATTTGAGCCAAATAAGAAGTGATAATTTTCTTGCCATCCATGTCCTGCTAAATAACATATCATCCTTTGTGTCTCCCTTGACAATTTCCTCATCAATGTGATAACAAGGATTTACCTTTATTAGCAGCAAATTGAATACTTTACCAAAATTTCCACTTCTTTATTCATCTATCAGTATGATAATAGGGCATTATCCCTACTAGCAGCACATTAGATTTTCCCTTAATTTTTCCCTCATTAGGTGGGTGGGGAGGGGGAGGGGGAGAAATTGGTTGGTTATGTATATTTGAAAGTTAAATGTGCTTATATTGACTTATTATATAAGATATATTTATGTATTTCACTATTGAAGATTGTAAAATCAATAAAGATTTTTTTAAAAAAAGAAATTTCTTTCTAATTTTGCAATTTTTACTTTAATCACGTTCCTCATTTCTCCCCATTTTACAAAGTTTCTCTAGTCTACAACAAATCTTCTTACCATATTAATAATATTATCCTTATAGTAAGAACAGCCTCCATTGACTTTATTTTCAACACTGAGGTAGCAAATTTGTGTACATTTTCTCCTCACCTATTGGGAACTGTAACTGAATTTTCTAATCTTTCTTCAAAAATTTCACATCTGTATATTCCAGAACTATTATACTAGTCATATCACCTCACCAGGGAGGAATCGGGTGAAACTGTAATATTTCTGTACATAGAACTTAAAAACCACTTCAAAAAAGGTTTTCTGAATGGATCTCTCAACCTGCCAGTCCAACCACTGTTTTGTATAACCCCTTGGTAACTGGGGTCCTCTGGGCTAGCTCTGTAGGTGGGGTCAATCCGCATTCTGCTGAAGATTTCATCTCAAATCCATGTTTGTCGTTGGTCTTCCATTACATTCATCATTAGTAGTGGGATATATGAGTACCATAATTTCCATAAGTCCCATATCAGGTGCTTGAGGTAGTGTTCCATCCTAGGCAACTTGTTTTTGCCAGCTCTCCCTGGCTTCACCCATGGGTCCCACACATACTCTTCCAGTAGACGAGTGTCCATAAGCCACTCCCTGTCTACTATCAGGGAGGTAGTGTCTTCAGCCTCGGCATGAGCCAGGCTGGCTTCCGCAACCTGGACTAGTCTGTCTACATCCAAGCTTCTCACAGTCCACTCTGTGTTCAACTTGCTATGAAGCACAGCAGTGCAAGACTGAAAATTCACTTAGGGGTCCTAGTAGACTATATCAACAGCCTTGCAAATAAGGCCTGTGTTTATCTTTTCTGGTCATCAGGTACAACTAAACTCATGCATAATTCAAAACATAGCGATAAAATTAATTACTTACCATCTGACCTGCAAACATGACCACCACATATGGATCCACAAGATCTTTACTATCTCCCATAAATGCTTTGGTGACATTGGCCATAATACTGGAGTTCATCTTCGGGAGGCCCTCTGCTCGGTAGATTCTCACAAAGAATCTAGCCCATGGTCTTTCAGATGGAAATCCTTTGGGGATCAAGAGATTCCTGTAATCACAATAACAACAGCAAAAATTATTCAGATGAGAATAAGTCATGTATTCTTACTGGAATCATGAAAAGATACGTCACAGTAAGAATGAGTGCTTTGTCTGTTATACAGTAGGGATCTTACTCATTACAACTCAGAAGACCTAGAGAGGGGAGGCAAAAATGTGGTAGTGGGATCTATGCCCAACTTTTAGGCATGAGGATTTACACCAACTGGCAGATTCTATAAAAGACTCCTAAAGTTAAGTGCCTGGATCGGCAAACCTAGCCGATCTAGATACCAAGCATAATTGTTTAAAAAGCTTAATCGGTGCTGATATCAAGCAATTAGCACCTCATAATTGGCTAAAATTAAAATTAATTGGATTGTAGGCACCTGGTAGGTGACTAATCCAAAAAATAGACATGGTTAGGGGTGGATCGTGGGCGTGTTCTTTGTGTAGGTGACTATTTTGGACTTAGGCGACAGTGTTTAGGCCAAGAAAACCCTGGCTTAAATAGGGTACACCTTAGGTTTGGATGCCTAAGAACATAAGAATTGCCGCTGCTGGGTCAGATCAGCAGTCCATCGTGCCTAGCAGTCCGCTCACGCGGCGGCCCTTAAGTCAAAGACCAGTGCCCTATTTGAGTCTAGCCTTACCTGCGTATGTTCTGGTCCAGCAGGATCTTATCTAACCTTTTCTTGAATCCCTGAATGGTGCTTTCCCCTATAACAGCCTCTGGAAGAGCATTCCAGATTTCTACCACTCTCTGGGTGAAGAAGAACTTCCTTATGTTTGTACGGAATCTATCCCCTTTTAACTTTAGTGAGTGCCCTCTCATTCTCTCCACCTTGGAGAAGGTGAACAATCTCTCTTTCTCTACTAAGTCAAATCACTTCAATATCTTGAATGTTTCAATCATGTCCCCTCTCAGTCTCCTTTTTTCAAGGGAGAAGAGGCCCAATTTCTCTAGCCTCTCATTGTACGGCAACTCCTCCAGTCCCTTAACAAATTTTGTCGCTCTTCTCTGGACCCTTTTGAGTAGTACTATGTCCTTTTTTATGTACGGCAACCAGTGTTAGATGTAGTATTCCAAGTGGAGGCGTACCATGGCTAGGTATAGCAGCATGATAACCTTCTCAGATCTGTTTGTGATTGCCTTCTTAATCATTCCTCGCATTCTATTGGCCTTTTTCGCTGCCACCGCACATTGCGTGGACAGTTTCATTGACTTGTCTACAAGTACTCCTACGTCTCTTTCCTGGGGACTCTCTCCGAGTATAGAACCGAATATCCTGTATTCGTGCATAAGATTTCTGTTACCGACATGCATCACCTTGCAGTTATCCACGTTGAACCTCATTTGCCATTTCGTGGCCCATTTCTCGAGTGTGGTTATGTCTCATTGTAGGTCTTGGCAATCCTTCTGTGTCCTTACTACTCTGAACAACTTTGTATCGCCTGCAAATTTAATCACCTCACTCATTGTGCCAATTTCTAGGTCATTTATAAATATGTTGAAGAGCACTGGCCTGAGCATCAAACCCTGCGGCACTCCACTCGTGATGCTTTTCCAGTCAAAGAATTGTCCATTTACCCCCATTCTCTGTTTCCTATCCGTCAACCAGTTTTTAATCCACGTGAGTATATCACCTTCGATCCCATGGCTTGCAATTTTTTGAAGTAGACGTTCATGCGGTACCTTGTCGAACGCTTTTTGAAAATCTAGATATACAATGTCGACTGGGTCTCCCTTGTCTATCTACTTATTTACTCCCTCGAAGAAGTGCAGTAAGTTTGTCAAGCAAGATCTTCCTTTGCTGAAGCTGTGCTGGCTGGTCCTCAACAGTTTGTGTCCATCAAGGTGATCGATTATGTGGTCCTTTATCAGTGCCTCTACCATCTTTCCCGGTACCGAAGTCAGACTCACTGGTCTGTAGTTTCCCAGATCTCCCCTCGAACCTTTCTTGAAGATCAGAGTAACATTCGTCACTTTCCAGTCTTCCGGAATCTTTCTTGATTTGATAGACAGATTGGCTATTAGTTGAAGCAGTTCAGCTATAACCCCTTTCAGTTCCTTGATTACCCTCAGGTGGATGCCGTCCAGTCCTGGGGATTTATCGTTTTTAAGCCTATCAATTTGTCTGCATACCTCTTCTAGATTGACTGTCGCCCGTCAGTTTCCCTTCTTAAGATTGACATGCATTATGTGCTGAATTAGTTGGCACCTGTGTTTAGGTGCTATTTATAGAATTGAGGCCCAAGTAAATCCAAGAATAAATCCCCGTGCATAAATTAGGCGCGGATCCCCCGAATTCCATTACACTGCACACATCTTTAGTGAATGCCCCTGACCCATCATGCCCCTTATATAGCCATGGAAAACATATCATAAAGATTACCCAATAGAGGGGGTAAATTAAAAAAACTAATGCTGTTCCAAAAAGGCGCAAAAATCAAAATAGAGAAAAAAGGACAACAATACAGTAGGAGTTTCTTAACAAAGACCCCTTGCCTCAATCACAATAAAGCCAATTTTGAGAAACATTTGCTTTGCAAACATAATACTTCAAAATTTGCTCTATAAACACATACTCCTTATTGTCTCATATTGTCTTATAGTTATTAACTTCTATGGCCATGCCCCCTTTTCAGCCGGTCCTTAGCACTGCGTTTGTCTAATAGCTGTTATAATCATGGAGGTCCTACAGCTTTCACTGAGAGCAATTGAGATATTTTTCCGATTACATTTGTGCAGACATGGGAAAACTAGCTTCAATAAATCATCATCACCTTGCTCCATCAAACAATACCTCCCAAACTATTCAATAGGCCCGTATTTTTAAACACCAATTAGCATTTCCCATGAAAAAGTCACCTTTAAATGACCAGTACCATTCCCGCCCCCTCCCTTCTCCACTGAGAAGCACAGTATTTGTTTTTTGAAGCCCAAACTGGCCCATGTATCAGCTTAAATAGCTGCAGCAGGATGCCATAATGAGTCTTCCTATAGATCAGGGGGGTCAAGCTCAAATACACTGGAGGCCAAAATTAAAAATTTGGACAAAGTCGTGGGCCAACGTTGATGTTTGTTGAAAAAAAAATGTCTACAATTGAGGAAGTTTTTCCTTCTCATCAGATATAACGATGACTAGGGGCACAGGTGATGAATGTAGGCCATGCTCAATATGATGAGAGGGAAAAAGAGGTAGGGGACAAAATAGGAAATTGTACGTGCCAAAGTGTGTGGGAAAGACACACATTGAGAACCTGGGCATCAACAACGTGCAACAAATGTGCAACAAGTCTTTCTCCCCTCACTTTGGAACTGGGGGAGTAGAAGAGAAGTGAAAGAAATGCCTGATAATGTAGGAGAAAGCACAGCTCAGACGAGACCATGAATTGCTAATGCCCTGAGCGTCTTTGATATTTTTTGCAAATACTTTATTTTTATGAGCTCCTTGTTATCACAGCCTTGTTACTGTATATATTTTGGCACTTGAGAAGGATTAAATAAATTGGAGTTTTGTTTATATTCTATACCATTCTCTTTCTTGTTCTTTTGAAGCATTATGACGGTGCCTGTCGAGACTTTATTCAAAGTGAATATTCAACCATCAGGGGACCCTTTAACCAGTCTGTGTGCTTTCAGAAAAGATGTCGAAGAGATTTTAGCTACAAATACAACTAATCTTGTATATATGTCTCTGGGGTCACCCTCAGTCCCACTTCTCTGACAGATCTGCTACTTAAATACATACCATCTCTCAATATAATACAGGCAGTCCCTGGGTTAAGAACAAGTTGCGTTTTTAAAGCTGTTCTTAAGTCAGATTTGTATGTAACTCAGAATCTGTAGATTTTTCTTGCTGCTTACCTCTGCTCCCAGCTGACAAAAGGGCCAACTGTGCTAGAATAGATGTGTAGACTTTTAGCACAATGGGATGCTGAGGCGTTTCTTTCTTTCTGTATGTCTGTATGTCTGTCTTTCTCTCTCCCTGCCCCCTTTCATTGTTTCTGTCTTTCTTTCTCTCTCCCTGTCCCCTTTCCTTCTTTCTTTCTCTCTCTCCCTACCCCCCTGTCTGTCTGTCTGTATTTCTTTCTTTCTGTCTCTGTCCCCCTGTCTTTCTTTCTCTCTCCCTGCCCGCTGCCTGTCTGTCTTTCTTTCTTTCTGTCTGTCTCTCTCCCTGCCCCCCTGTCTTTCTTTCTTTCTCTCGCCCCACCCCTCTAGCCACCGTTGCCAATTTAAGCCTGTTTCCCCGACACCAACATTGATATTATCGTGCACTGAGCCGCTTCCCTGCTGGGCGATTATATTGTATTGTGCATGCGGAGGCACAGAGGCATGCTGGCACGCTAAGGGTTTTATTATTATTGATTTATTTCTCAAGCACACAAGCTAAGGCATACACATAATGCAGACCTCTCCTCCATGAAAGAAAAAAACAAATCTGGTTCTAGATTTGATGGCCAAGTTTCTTGGGACTTGCCACAATACCCAAATATTAAAACAAGCTTCTTGTATATATGTGATTATAATGCTTTGAAAAGACTCTTATTTTGCCAAGGCTCAAATTTCATCTCTCCTGCTGATTCACCTTGTGACCTTAAGTAAATTGCCTCAGGAATAAATTTAGGGATCATGTTTTTAATATTTAATTGTAAATCACCTTGATATTAAATAAGAATATAAGGTCCATCAAGCCCACCAATGGTCAACCTAGGCCACAAGTACCTGGCAAGATTCCAAAATACCTGGCAAGATTCCAAAAAAAGTGAAACAGTTTTTAAGCAGTGGATTTTCCCCAAGTCCATCTTAAGAATAGCATATGGATTTTTCTTGTAGGCACTTGTCTAAACCTTGCTAGGCTAACTGTTTTATCACATTCTCTGGCAATGAATTTGAGAGTTTCTTTCATTTGAAAGGAAACTCTGCAATGAGAGGGCATAGGATAAAGTTAAGAGGTGATAGGCTCCGAAGTAATCTGAGGAAATACTTTTTTACAAAAAGGGTGGTAGATGCGTGAAACAGTCTCCCCGAAGAGGTGGTGGAAACAGAGACTGCGTCTGAATTCAAGAGGGCCTGGGAGAAAGAGATAATGGTTACTGTGGATGGGCAGACTAGATGGTCCATTTGGCCTTTATCTGCCATCATGTTTCTATGTTTCTAATTACACGTTGAGTGAAGAAATATTTTTTTTCTGATTAGTTTTAAGTTTATTGCTTAGTAGCTTCATTGTGTGCTCCCTAGTCCTTGTATTTTTGGAAAAAGCAAACAAGCGATTCACATCTACCTGTTCCACTCCACTCTAAGGATTCCAAGGGCAGTTAAGGAAATGTTATAAACTAAACTCTGCCTATCTAGCAGCCCAGAACTTCAGCTCTATTCACTGCAACTTCTGCGGTGCTTCTTGCTTCCTCCAGGGGACCCAGATACTTAAATGCTGAAGTTGCAATCACCAGCGGTGGCCCCAGAACTGCTCCTGCTCTGTAGATCAGTACCAGTGTGGTCTGGAGGAAGGAAGACAGTGACCTGTGTGAACCAGCACTGATGGCTGTAGGCTGAAGGGATGATGCAACAGAGGTGTGAGTGAAAAATACTGAGAGGTTGAACTGAGGAGCTCGCGAAAAAGGAGAGATACAGCATATGATAAAGTATATAGGTTATGTGTGAGAATGTTCTCCCATATCTTTATTCATTTTAAAAACCAACATCAAGTGCAACATATTATCAAACAACTAGTGTTTAAGCCCATTACATTAATGGGTGCTAGAATAGATGTGTAGACTTTTAGCACAATGGGGCGCTGAGGCGTTTCTTTCTTTCTGTCTGTCTTTCTTTCTCCCTGCCCCCTTTCTTTCTGTCTGTCTCTCTCCCTGGCCCCCTGTCTGTCTGTCTTTCTTTCTGTTTCTTCTCCCTTCCTTTTACCTCCCATCTTCCCTGCTCCCCCTGTCCAGCAGTAACCCCTCTCCCTTCCTTTTACCTACCCATATTCAGGCTCCCATTTCCCCTTTTACCTTCCCAAGGCGTACCATTCTCCCTCCCTGTTTCTCTTGTTTTTTTCTTTTCTCTTTCTCTCTATCCCTTTCTCTATATCGTCCCCCACCCCCACCACCTTTCTTTCTGGCTCCCTGGCTTATCATCAGCTAGAGGGAGCAGTTTCCTCAGCTGTTGAGTTACTTGCTGGATCAGGCGCTTCTCTTTCCTCTTCTAGCCCTGTCCTCAGCCCATCCTTTCCCAGCACAGCCCAGAAACAGAGAGGCAGCGACACGGTCACTGGAGACACTGTGGCTCGCTGCCACTTTCCTTCGCGTCCTCTTGCATTTGGGAAGCCAGGCTTCAGCCATCTTCCGCCGCGGCCTGCAGCCGCTGACAGCCACCGCGGCCGACATCCGCCTCGGGGGATTCTCGCGCATGCGCACTCCTACCTGCGGTGCCCTACAGCACACGGAAAACAGGAGCACGCAGGTGGGAGTGCGCATGCACACTTAGGGCTTTATTATATTAGATGTACAAAATAAACAGCACTTCATTCCTCAAATGATATAATAAATGCATATCCCTTCCCCCCCATCCTTTCACACAGTATACAGATAAGCAAGAGTAATACAAATGATCAAGACCAACTAATTACAATCAAATAATAATTTAAAGGTATATCCCCCTCCCCCCATCCCCAAAGGGCTAAAACATTGACAATCTTTATAAAATTTTGTCAATGGGTCCCAAGCTTCCTTAAATTTCTTATAATGTCCCAATTGTATTGCTCTTATACATTCAGATTTATAAGTTTGGCACAAGGATTCCCAACAAAAACTATAGTTTAACCTGTCCCAATTTTCCAATTTTTCAAAATAAGTTGTATGGCAACTCCTGTCATGATGAGAAGTAGTCTATTGTTAAATGGAGTTATTGGACTCTTGGCTCTCAATAACATACCAAATAGCACTGCGTTATACGTCAATGCCACTGGAACTTCCAGTATTCTATTGATATGTGTGAGAATGTTATCGAAGTGTGATTGCTTGGGGAAAGAGGAAAGGATGAGAGGTGAGAAATCTGAGGAGTGTGTACATGTAAATCACGGCTGAGTGGTTAAGGTGATGGACTCAAAACCATTTGGGGCTCTCTGTGCAGGTTCAAATCCTGCTGACTATGGGCCTGCTCATTTCTCTAGGAGGGGAGAGTGTGGTGCAGTGGTTAAAGCTACAGCCTCAGCACCTTGAGGTTGAGGGGTTCAAATCCACACTGCTCCTTGTGACCCTGGGCAAGTTACTTAATCCTCCCATTGCCCCAGGTACATTAGATAGATTGTGAGCCCACCAGGACTGACAGGGAAGCCTTTCACCCAATGTGTGATGAAGGCAAAGAGGATGCTAGGAATTATTAGAAAAGGGATGGTTAACAAGACTAAGAATGTTATAATGCCTCTGTATGACTCAGGGTAGGATTAATTCTTCGAGGGCCCCTAGGCACACAAATACACTGGGTCCCCCTGGGCCTGCCCCTTCTTGGAGCTGCGTTGGCCGTGTTGCGGCGGCATTGTTGTTGTCGTTGGGTGGTGGCTCATTGCCATGGAGGGAGAGAAGAGGGGGGGCCCGTTGCCAGCTGAAAAAAAAAAATGGAATGGTAAGCCGTCCTTCAGCGGACCCCCCTGACTATTTCGGGCCCTTGGCACATGCCTACTGGGCCTATTGGTTAATCCGGCCCTGGTATGACTCAATGGTGCAACCTCACTTTGAGTATTGCATTCAGTTTTGGTCTCCTTATCTCAAAAAAGATATAGCAACACAGGAAAAACAACCAAAATGGTAAAGGGGATGGAACTCCTCTCGTACGAGGAAAGACTAAAACGGGCTCTTCAGCTTGGAAAAGAGACGGCTGAGGGGAGATATGATTGAAGCCTACAAAATCCTGAGTGGCGTAGAACGGGTACAAGTGGATCAATTTTCACTGCATCAAGATTTACAAAGACTAGGGGGGCATTCTCAATATTTTTATTTGCAGAGATTGATGGGTATCATTCTCCCGGATGCATGTGAATCAAACCTCAGATCAGTAGGGCTGAAAACAAGTCAAATGTTCTTATTTACTTATTCTTCTGAGATGCACTGTCTTTCAGGGAATAAGGATGCAAACTAACTCACTGAACCCAAGACAGACAAAGTACAGACACAATGCACTGAAAGTGAAAGTATTACTTTTCAATTTGTTCCTCGGCATCACTGGTTTTCTGAGTAGCTTGAATGCTATCTCCTCTCCCGGCCACACTAATATCACATTTCAAGTACCCCTTGATTCCAGTTCTAATGTCACCAGGATCTGTGAGAACGGCCCACTTATCAAAAAATTGGTGTCCTGCAAAAAAAATAATGGAAACAATCTGGATCACCCTTTTCTTGTGGAGACGGGCTTATAAGTAATCTTTACTATACCAATTATAATCAATAGACCAAGAAAATACCTAACATGGGGCTCCTTTTATCAAGCAGTGGTAGAGCATTTTATTGCAGGCTGGCGAGGTAAATCCTCCTTTTCTGTTGCAGGACCACTTTTAGGGAATGCTATATCAAGAATGATTAGATTGTGTAGTAATGTGTTAAAATTTAGGAGATTACTTAAAACGCATTTCTTTATTAAAGCATTTGCCTGAAGTAAAATTTGGGGCAGTTAGAACATGGCAAAATGAGACTTTTCGAGAATAGGTTTATAGCTATCTGAGTAGGATAATTTTAATAATTCTGTTTATTATGGAGTCCTTTAACTAAGGCACGCTAACCAATTTAGCGCGTGCTAATCGATTTAGCACGCGCTAAATGCTAACGTACCCATAGAATATAATGGGCGCGCACTAAATCGGTTAGCGCGCATTAGTAAAAGGATCCCTATGATTCTTGTGTTGTTTTTATTATGTATGTTTTATTTGAGAGTCGTTTAAGCTTTTTAAGTGGGTTATAAATAAATTAAATTAAAAAATTAATGCTCCAGCGCTCATTCAATTCCTATGAGCATTGGGGGCATTTATCTCGCCGGACCGTGGTAAAATGCTCTACCACTGCTTGATAAAAAGAGCCCTAAGGGTTCACAAATTATAGACTTCTTATTGTTATAATATATTAAAATGTATGAACAAGTAGAACCAGACATAGCCACTTGTTTTTTTCTGCCACAGTGAGTGAAATTCCTGGGTATTCTTGGATTTTGTCATCGATTCTTCAGTTACATTTAAGGACCAACTAAACTCGCTTATTAAAAAGTGTTGGGTTTTTTTCAGCTGCTGTGCTCTGAAAAGAGTGAGAGCACTTTTTCAACAACAACACTTCTCTGCATTGGTTCAATCAACCATTTTGTCAAGGCTGGATTACTGCAATTCAGTGTACCGTATTTGGGTCTTTCAAAGATCAGTCTGCATAGACTTCAATTCATACAGAACACTGCAGCTAAACTTATTTTCAGTAAGAGTAAATTCGATCACGTAACCCCTCTGCTGAAGGAATTACATTGGCTTCCAGTGTATCTCAGGATTCAATTTAAGTGCATTTGTACTGCATTTAAGATCCTATTTGGCATTTTTGCCACTTTGATTCCTTTAGACTGGAATGTTCATAGATCTCATCTTTCCAGAAGTTCTCAAAAATTAAAACTGAATGGAGGGGATGATATATGTATTTGTCATGAAATATAATTTGATAGAATTTAAGTGCTGTTAAAGTGTAAAATGTCTGTATAATATGTTGCACTTAATTTTGGTTTTAAAATGAATAAAGATATTTTTTAAAAAAACAAAAAAACTTGCATTTCCCTCTCTCAGTGGTAAAAATAGAACTTTTATGAGATTTAGGGCTCCTTTTACTAAGGTGCGCTAGCATTTATCGCGCACGCTGAAGATTAGCGTGCGCAAACCCTGCCCTAAACGAAAAATACTAATGCAAGCTCCATGGAAGCGTTAGCGTCTAGCTCACGCGGCATTGCTAAAACCGCTAGCACAGCTTAGTAAAAGGAACCCTTTTGCTTTTAAATTCACCAAATTCTGGAATGCTTTACCGCTTACATTAAGAAGTTTAGGTTCTTTTGCTTTATTCCGGAAAGCTCTGAAAACTTTTTTGTTTGCTAACCATTTTGGAAATTAACTATTTCAGTCTACTTTTCCTTGTCAAGTTTATGTATTATGTATTACATTATTGTTAACTGAGTCGAGCTCCTCTTGGTTGATGACTCGGTCTATAAAACTAAGTTTTAGTTAGTTAGTAGATCGTTATAATCTAGAACACTGGACAACTTACCGTCTTAATATGTTGCCAACAAGTACGGTATATTTCTTGGTATATCACAAAATATGCGTAAAATATGCATGCATTGACTCATGAATTTGTTTAATTTCCATATTTTTGATTACCCTGAAAATCAGACCTCATGGTGAATAATGACAGACGAGAGCCAAGAATCACTAATCTACAAGCACTAGAAGTTGGCCATCAAAGAATAAATTGGTATTTAGAAGCCAGGAGAATAGTATTGATTTTCTTTGGAACTATGCTGGGACCTGTTCATCAAATACAAGCAGAAGTAACGAAGGGAATTTCAGCACCCACTGCAAAATCTGAAACATTCTGAAGTATGCTTTACAATAATGGGTTCAATTGTTTTTATTGCTGCAATCTGATTAAGGGGGGCCTCATTGGCAAGTCTGTATTTCTTTGAATTCCAGGGTGTGATTGCTTTTCAATTTAATTCTACTTTATTATTAATGGGACCTGTGTACCACCTGCTGTTATATTGCACTACAGATAGCACTTTAGAATGAGCAGTTAAAATAAAGGCTGGTTTCTGCTCAGAAAGAACAAGACCTCCCCCGATAGAGGAGAGTCAGCACAAATGGGCCAAGGTAGGGTTACCATATGGCTCCAGAAACAGGAGGACAGATTGAGACATCCGAGTTTGACTTTTATTGAAAGCAATGGAAGTAAGCAGGGCAGATTGAGACATCTGGGTTTTACTTCCATGGAAGTAAAACCCGGATGTCTCAATCTACCCTCCTGTTTCTGGAGCCATATGTTAGCCCTAGGCCGAGGCCTCAGTGAACCCAGAATGGAGGAAAGGAGGAAAAGGGGAAGTGGGCTTTGAGGAAGGAGCTTGGGGTGTAGGAACAAAGGAGCAACACAGGTAGGAAAGGGTTACAAGGAAACAGGAAAAGAGGAATGTTGGGGGGAGGGAGGGGTTGGGAGCGGGTATAAAGAGACAATAGGCAGCAAGGTTCCCGTGGGCAGGTTAACATGAGAAGAGGTTTGCTGAAGAGGCAACGCCCAGGTGGGCAGAATGTTCTCTGACATGAAATGCACGGCAGTGTCTCCCTTCTCACCCTCCCCAGGCATGGACGGCCAGTGACAGGTCTCAGCATGGCAATAGTCACATGCAGTGGACTGCGAGCCTGGGGAACTAGGTTCGATTCTCACTGCAGCTCCTTGTGACCCTTGGCAAAACACATAACTCTCTATTGCCCCAGGTACAAAAACGTAGATTGTAAGCCCACTAGGGACAGAGATAGTGTACAGCCATGCATACATCCAGTAGTGCTATAGAAATGATTAGTAGTGGTAAGTTATTGGAATGTGATTACCACATGGCAAACTCCCAGTTAGGATGGTTGGGAGGCCAGTGACATGTTCAATCCTGGCATGGGAATGGCATTCTCCACCCTTGGACGGGATGGAACAAGGCACAGCTTGGACACCGGTCAGGAAGTCAAAATAAAGTGATGGCTGATGGCTGCTTAGATGGCAGCCCTCGGGAGAAGAGCTGAAAAAGTAATGCTGTGTACTCCGCGGAGGTCCTAGTTAGAACAGCATAGCTTAGGACAACAAGAAGAGCTAATGTCCAGCTGTTACGAATGTTTAAAAGCATTGTAAACTGTTATAATTGTTAACTGAAGTTTTGTCATTTTATAGTTATGGCTGCAGCCTTAATAATTTAAAAAAAAAAAATTCATACTTGTGGTAAATCACGTCTTCAGTCCTGTTCTAAGAGAGAGAAGGGGAGCAAAGAATGCCAAGTGCCAAGTCTGAGACTACTAAAATGCACACAAAGTGATGGGTACCAGGCTACTGGGTACCAGGCTGAATAGTTTTCTTAGGTGTGCGTAACTGTTCGAAGGAGTTTAAGTGGGCAAAAGAATACTGTAAATTGCAGGCATTGCCACTGCATTTAGATGTTAACACTTAAGCCATCATTATGGCTGATATAACTGCGGGTGTCCAAATGTTGGGTGCGCTTACGGTTACCATAAGAACATAAGAATTGCCGCCGCTGGGTCAGACCAGTGGTCCATCGTGCCCAGTAGTCCGCTCATGTGGCGGCCCTTGGGTCAAAGACCAGCGCCCTAGCTGAGAATAGCCTTATCTGCGTACGTTCTGGCTCAGCAGGAACTTGTCCAACTTTGTCTTGAATCTCTGGAGGGTGTTTTTCCCTAGGACAGACTCCAGGAGAGCGTTCCAGTTTTCTACCACTCTCTGGGTGAAGAAGAACTTCCTTACGTTTGTATGGAATCTATCCCCTTTTAACTTTAGAGAGTGCCCTCTCGTTCTCCCTACCTTGGAGAGGGTGAACATAAGAACATAAGCATCACCTCTACTGAGTCAGACCACAGGTTCATCATGCCCAGCAGTCCGCTCTCGCGGCGGCCCCCCAGGTCAATGACCTGTAAGTTATCTATTACTCTAAAGCATTTTGTATTGCATAGTACCCCTCTACTTGTACCCCTCAATCCCCTTTTCCTTCAGGAACTTGTCCAGTCCCATTTTGAAACCCACAATCGCACTTTGTTCTACCACTTCCAACCTGTCTTTATATATTAAGTCTATTCCCTTCATTATCTTGAATGTTTCAATCATGTCCCCTCTCAGTCTCCTCTTTTCAAGGGAGAAGAGGCCCAGTTTCTCTAATCTCTCACTGTAGGGCAACTCCTCCAGCTCCTTAACCATTTTAGTCGCTTTTCTCTGGACCCTTTTCAGTAGTACCGTGTCCTTCTTCATGTACGGCAACTAGTGCTGGACGCAGTGCTCCAGGTGAGGGCATACCATGGCCCGGTACAGTGGCATGATAACCTTCTCCTATCTGTTCGTGATTACCTTCTTAATCATTCCTAGCATTCTGTTCGCCCTTTTCGCTGCCGTCACGCATTGCGTGGATGGCTTCATTGACTTGTCGACCAGTACTCTCCCAAGTCTCTTTCCTGGGGGGGTCTCTCCAAGTACCGCACCGGACATCCTGTATTCGTGTATAAGGTCTTTTGTTACCGACATGCATCACCTTACACTTATCCACGTTAAACCTCATTTGCCATGTCATGGCCCATGAGCGGACATCTTCCCTGCTCGATAAGAGCAGGCAGCGAGGGGCAGGCTTAGGGGTGGGGATGGGTGGAACTAGGCGGGCCTGGGGGCGGGGCTAGGGGGGGGGTCTGAATTTTCCGAAAGGAAAATCTGGTAACCCTAGGAAAAGGAATCTAAAACTTGTTGTGTCTTGGAATAACCACATTTCAGTTCTTGTTTTAAACTTTACAAAAAAAGGGTTCGGTTCTAATATCAAGTGGTAATCTATTGCACAGGGAAAGGCCTGCGTAACATGTTGAAATGTGATGGGAAACTTCAAAGCTTAGGTAGTTGTGAGAGGGAAGGTGTTAACAGGGTGTTGCTGCGAGGACTGCAGTGAGCGAAACAGTCCTGTGTCTATAGAAAAGACCTGAATAAATCAGGCCCTAAGGCCTAGATTCACTAAGCCCCCCCTTACCTTTCCGATCCGTGTCCGCGTCTTCCCGGGTGACCGATCCACAAAGCATCCTCATGCAAATCGCGGCAATCGGAGGAGGCACGCCCCACACCGACCACATGGATCGCTGCAGAGCGATCCTGAAGCATGTGCAGACCATCTTATTTGCCTATAGATGGTTTGCGCAGGCGCTTGCTCTGCGTGGCGAAACTTTTCTTTTTTAATTTATAACAATTTTTGTGCCTTTTTTTTGTGCTTTTACTAGCGAGCCCATGGTTTTAAACCCGCGGGTTTAAAGCGGGGCTCGCACTGCAGGGAAGGGCGGCAGAGAGCAGGAGAGTCCGTCCCTGTAGTGCGAGCCGGGAGAGTCGGGGAGGCGGAGAGCAAGGCGGGTTTTGGGGGGAAGTTTTACTTTGGATTTCATGGCTGCAGGGCTAGGATTTCAGGGTGGTAAAGAGCAGGACAGTCGGCAAGGACATGAACGACTGATCCTCAGCAGTGTTTTGCAAGACGAGCAAAACATTCGCAAAATTGGCGCTCTGGAAACCGCAATCCGGCACCCTCCCCCTGCGATTCGGCACCCTCCCCCCTGAGATCGGGCACCCCCCCGCCCCCCCCGCCACGATCAGGCAAACACCCCCCCCCCCGCCGCTTCTTACTTTCATCTGGGCCTGGGCATCGGCACCGGCATGTCCTGTGCATTGGTGCCGGTGCCCGAAGATCGGACTCCTCTTCTTGCTGGGCCTTGAGCATCTGCGCATGCTCAAGGCCTGCCAGTTCACGTTCTCTACGAGATCTCCCAGAATCGCAAGGGGGGCCTTCATGGGGAGCAATGCCGGTTCTCGTGGGGGGGGGGGGGGGGATAGAGCAGCACCGCTGGCCTCAGGGGGTGAGAACGTATCAAAGCGAGTTTCCATTATTTCCTATCGGGAAACTCGCTTTGATAAATGAGCATTTTGGATTACGAGCATGCTCCTGGAATGGATTATGCTCGTAATCCAAGGTACCACTGTATATTTTTTCAGTTTTAAGTGGCTAAACATAGAAACATGATGGCAGATGAAGGCCAAATGGCCCATCTAGTCTGCCCATCCGCAGTAACCATTATCTCTTTCTCTCTCTGAGAGATCCCAACAAACATAGCTACATTTTTATGAATAGTGTTCTGAAGGAAAATACAGAAAATTTCCATAAAGAAAACAGAATACTTATTCCATACCTGGTTGATTGTAAACTGTCCCCAAGTCGACTTTAAAGGACCCAATCAAAATGCTTCCTATCAATTTGTTGTGAAAAACCTGGGGAATAAAAGAATATTAAGCAATAGGAAAACATGATAGCTTTACCTCATAAAACATGGACACGCCCTAATAATGTGCAAAGTGAACTGAAAAAAATGCTTATAAATGAGAAGCAGAAATCATTAAAGCGCAAACAGCATTATGAAGCCAATGGTGAATAGGGAAGGGCAGCAAGAAATTTTGAGTCATTCCCAAGAATGTTTGTCCCAATCATTTTTATTTGGCTAGTTTTAAATCAGTTTTTGACAAATTCAAAATAAGGGAACAGGGAATATAGCAGATGCAAAGGTTTGGACACCCTTTAAACCGCTACTTAGACACAACTTCTTTGGCAGAAATAATATATTCCCTGGGCCGCAGTGGCCGAAAAAAATTTTTCTGGGGCCACGCAAACGCTGCAGCAAGACACAGGAGGGAGCCGGCAAGACGGTAAACACCCAGGGACAGCAGAGGAAAACACTGCATCGCCTTCGACCGGGGCTGCACAAAATACTTCACGGGGCCGCAGGTTGGATACACCTGTTCTAAACATTAGCCAGCTAGAAAGCTCTCATGGCCACTTAGAAAAAGAGAAAAACAAAGGCAGATAAAGACCATATGACCTATCTAGTTTGCATAACCATGCCATCTACTATCCCTTAGAGATCCAACGTACTTGTCCAAGCATTCTTGAATTCAGATACACTTTTAAAAACTTATAGTCCACCTACAACCCAGGTGGATAACAAAAGAAACATATTAAACTAAACTAAACTAAACCTTAGGTTTATATACCGCACCATCTCCGTAGACACAGAGCTCGGCACGGTTTACAGGATTTAGGATGAGAAAGGAACTCCAGTAGAGGGTTTAAGGATTAGGTGTAAGAGAGTGGGGATGGGTGGGAGAGGCCAAAGAGAGGGAAGTGTTACAGTTTTGAGAATAGCCAGGTTTTTAGGTGTTTACGGAAGAGTTGGAGGGAGCTTGAGGTTCAAAGTGGGGAGGTAAGGTTATTCCAGAGCTCAGTGATTCTAAAGGGGAGGGATGACCCTAGTTTGCCTGCATGCGAGATGCCTTTTGTGGAAGGGAAGGATAGTTTAAGAGTTTGGGAGGATCTGGAGGAGGTAGGAGTTGCGGAGTTCCAGGAAAGGGGAATCTATAATCTATAAAATCTAAAATCTATAATCCACCGCATCCAACAATTCTGCATAAAACATACATAAAATGCTTGGTTTACCAATGAACAGCAATAAACAGAGGAGCTGGAGTGAAAAATAAACCAAATATTCAAAAATCCTCCGGTAATATACTTATTTCTGTGTGCTGGGAGCAAATATTTCTATTGCAAAACCCCTCTACACAGACACTCAGTAAATGCACCTTGAATAACACAGAGGGGAAAAGGCCGACGGTGGCCAGCGTTTCATGACCCAAAAAGGTCATTGCTTCAGGGCTCTGCGTGAAAGAAGACAAGCAGTTATAAAAAAAAACACAGAAAACCAAACAGTTAAGTACAAGCTTGAAGTCTAAGTTTTACTGAGCCGTGCGGGATAGCTAGACGCTAACGCCAGCATTGAGCTGATGTTTTTCTAGCCACGTAGCGCGGGTTTAGTGTGCGCTAAAATGCTGCGTGTGCTAAAAACGCTAACGCAGTTTAGTAAAAGGAGCCCTAAGGTAAGCAGTTATAGGTAACTTTTTTTGCTGTTAAGAATGGATCAAAGGAAGTGGTTTTGTTTTTTTTGTACCTAACTGTTTTGTTTTATAAATTTATTCATTTATTACAACTAATAAAACTAGGAATACACACAAATGTAAAACAGAAATTATTATAATCTATATATATAAAATCGGATGTGTGTGTGTATGTATGTGTGTATGTATGTGTGTATGTGCCGCGATCACGCAAAAACGGCTTGACCGATTTGAACGAAACTTGGTATGCCGCTCCCTCACTACCTGGGGTGATATGTTCTGGGGGTTTCGCGGCCCACCTGCACACGTGGGCGGAGCTACAAACAGAAAATCATATTTCACCCATTCATGTCAATGGAAAAAATGTAAAAAGCTGCCATTCTCACAGTAATTCAAAAACGGCTTGACCGATTTGAACGAAACTTGGTATGCAGATCCCTCACTACCTGGGGTGATATATTCTGGGGGTCTCTTCACCCAAGAATTTATATGTTCTTGCTCCAGGAGGTGAAACTAAAAATGTTGTTTATAATCAAGTTTTGTGTTAGTTGTTTTGTATTCATTTTGTCAAATATTTCACTTTTTAATTTGAATATTGTACTTTTTATTAAGCTGTAAAAAAATACTTTCATTCACCACTATAAAGTATCTTTATTTGAATCAATTTACAGTGTTATTGCTATAATTAAATACCCGTGCAACGCCGGGTCATCAGCTAGTAAAGAAAATAAACTTTTCAATTTCAAGCCTACATCATTGGGACTGTAACATCACCCGAAAGATCACAAATATAGAAGGTAATTTAAATTATAACTTCTGACAAACAGGCAACTTATCTATTTTCCTTTCTTTGTCACTTCATATCAACCTCTGCAATAATCTCAGGCAATTTATCTAATGTTGAAATTGGATAAATTGCCTGAGATTAAGGGTTTTTTTTCTAACTGCTTGTCTTCTTTCACACAGAGCCCTGAAGCAATGACCTTTTTGGTCATGAAACGCTGGCCACCGTCGGCCTTTTCCCCTCTGTGTTATTCAAGGTGCATTTACTGAGTGTCTGTGTAGAGGGGTTTTGCAATAGAAATATTTGCTCCCAGCACACAGAAATAACTATATTACTGGAGGATTTTTGAATATTTGGTTTACAAATGATACGTAATGTCCTCAATGATCAATTCCTGTTCACTTTAAACTGCTCACAAATTATACATTCAGATTAGAGGCCTGCACGGGAACGGGGATCGCGGGAATCCCACGGGATCCTCCGTGGGATAGGGAATCCCCCCCTAACCCTCGGGACTCCCATGGGGACCCCTCTCTAGCCCACGGGACTCCCACAGGGATGGAAGGCTTTGGAAGCAGGGTTCATCCATATAATATAATGGACACGTCAGCCTTAGTAAAAGAGGGGGGGTTATAAGTTAATTACCTGAACAGAAAACAAAAAAAGGGTTCCACCAAAGAGATTCCACAAGGAAAATAGCAGCGCAAACACAAAAGAAACTGTGGAATTGATGATCCTGTCAGAAGCAATTGCTGCTTTTTATGGGGACGGGCGAGGATGGAAGTAATTCCTTGCGGGGATGGCGGGGATGGGCGGGGACAGAGAGGATCCTGGCGGAGACGGGAAGGGACGGAGAAGATCCTGGCGGGGACGGGCGGGGATGGGTGGGATTTCTGTCCCCGTGCAACTTTCTAATTCAGATAGCAAGGAATGCCTGCACAAATAAATGTGTTTTCAAACACGTCTTAAATTGCTCGTTATGTTGCATAATTGCAGAACCCCTGGCGATGTATTCCACAAAAGTAGACTGGCCAAGGAAAAGGTAGTTTCCCTAGTTTCTGCATAACGGGCTTCAAAAGCTTCCTGAACTGCACAGCAGTTTCCGAGCATAACTGTCAGGGGTAATAAATTGCTACGGCCTGGACCACACACCGGGGAGCAACAGAGTAAAGAGTTTGACGAATCAATGAGAAATATTAAAGTGTACTCTAAACTGAAAGAGCAACCAGTGCAACTGTTTTCAAAACCAGACCGATGCGCAAAATATTTTCGCACACCTACCACCGCGCTTGCCACTGCAGTCTGGACCGGTTACAACACCCTACGCCTAGATACCAAAATCCCCATATATAGGGTGTTATAAGAGTTCACCTTAGAAAGGACCAAATTCTGAACTGCTGTCTTAAAATCACTTCTAGTTAACACGGGCTTTAGCTTATATTAACTCATTTATTTATTTCGATTTATATCTCGTTGTCCCCAGAGAGCTCAGAATGGGCTACAGTTTAAACATACATAGTATATGGTTAACAGGTTACAATTTACACTACATTTGCCTTAATTTCAGTACAATTTTCCGATATAAGTTTTTTCCTAGCTAGATACATATTTAGGGTCTAATATAGTAGTCTCAAACTCGCGGCCCAGGGGCCACATGCGGCCCACCAGGTTCTATTTTCAGGCCCTCGGTATGTTTATCATAATCACAAAAGTAAAATAAAACAGTTTCTTGATCATATGTCTCTTTAGCTATAAATTACAATATTATTATTAAGACTTAGATAAAAGGAAAGATTTATAAACTATAAAGAGTTTTACCTCATGCAAAATTGTCATTTCTTTAATAAGACATTAACTATTTTTTCTGAGGCCCTCCAAGTGCCTACAAATCCAAAATGTGGCCCTGCAAAGGGGTTGAGTTGGAGACCACTGGCCTATAGGAAGAGGAGATGCAAATGTTAAGAGCCTTAGCCAATAGGGAGAGGAGGAGATAGTGGATGCTTTGGATGGGCCCTTTGGCCTTTATCTGTCATCATGTTTCCATAACCATAAAGTTCTATGACATCACAATGCAGGTGTAAAGAGCCTGAGCCTATAGCAGTGGTCTCAACCTTGCAGCCCGCCAGGTACTATTTTGAGGCCCTCGGTATGTTTATCATAATCAGAAAAGTAAAATAAAACAGTTTCTTGATCATATGTCTCTTTAGCTATAAATGGAAATATTATTATTAAGACTTAGCCCACAGGAAAGATTTATAAACTATAAAGAGTTTTACCTCATGCAAAATTGTCATTTCTTTAATAAGACATTAACTATTTTTTCTGAGGCCCTCCAAGTGCCTACAAATCCAAAATGTGGCCCTGCAAAGGGTTTGAGTTTGAGACCACTGGTCTAATACTAATATACAGTTTACTGGTTATAATTTACTCTCGTTATTCTTACAGTGCAAGTTTTCCAGTACAAGTTTTATCCTAATTGACACACAGACAGTTTATAGGTTGGATTTACCATAGGTATAATACAAGATTTTACCTTATAAGATTTCCTTACGTGACACTTAACAGGTTCTGGTACCAATTTACATTTCTTTGTAGTCCATTAGTCAAGGGCAGGAGTTTAGGTGTACAGGTATGTTTTTATTGCATTCCTAAAGTTGAAGAGTCCTTCAAGGGATCTGATCTGCGGGGGCAGTAGCTCGGTATGTAGTGGGATTAGGAACTAGAAGTTAAAGCCCTTTTTAAGGTGTCTATGTTAAACCTATTTGATAAAGACAAAGGGCCTGATATTCAGAATGTGGGAGGCAGCTTGGTTACCTCCCATGGTCGACGGCAATTCCAGATACATACACAATTATCATACATACATAGGGTTATCAGATGTCCTGGGAAAACCCGGACATGTCCTCTTTTTAGAGGACTTCCCAGGTGCCTGGACGGACGGCAGTTTGTCCGGGTTTTGGAAAGCCCTGAGCTCTGGCCATGCTTGGAAGGCTTCTGAACATATGTGGATGACATCACACGCATCTGTGCATGCTCGGAGGCCCTCCAGACACGGCCTTGAAGTCGGGAAAGAAGAGACGATGCTTTGTGGGGGCGGGGCTGGGGGCATATAGGGGTGGGGCTGGAGGTGGAATGGGGCAGGGCAGGGCTGGAGGTGGAATGGGGTGGGGCTGGAGGTATTTTCTTTTCTCTTGCTTCATTCTAATCATACCTATTGTATTACCCATTCTATGTAAATTCTAACAAATAATGCAATTGTAACTTTCCCCTTCCTTCCTACCCAATCATGTTTGTCCACATTGTTTTGTCAAATTGTCTAACTTAAGTGAAATTACATGTAATGCCACAATCTGCTGGTTTTTAATTGTACATCGCTTAGATATTTTTATAAGCGATATATCAAATGTAAATAAACTTGAAACTTGAAACTTGAAACTAGAACACGGCAGGGCTGGGGACAGAACAGGGTGGAACCATGTGTCGAGGATTTTACTCCACTAAATATGGTAAGCCTGCACTTACATATATTAAATACCATAATATTCAACTACCATAATATATTCTCAATAAAAGACTGCCAACAGTGATCTTAATAAAATTAATCCGTAAAAAGCAATGCCTTCAACTTTCTTTTAAACTGATGTACATCTGATTCCACTCTTAACTCTAGGCAGCCACCAGCATTGATTTTCCAGGGTAAAGTTTGCTGCTGAGGACTTAGCCAGCCAAGCTGATATTCAGTGGCGAGCCAGCTAAGGCCTAGCAGCCAAAGACAGACCTAACTTTTAGGCAGGGCTATCTGGCCATGTGCCTTAGCTTTCAAGCCCCTGAATAATGGTGGTGACCTGCTAGGTTGCGCGACATAACCAGTCACCAGGCAGTCCGCCATCCTACATATTCAGCCAGCTATCTCCTGCTGAGTGTCAGTGGATAAGAGCTATGTGCTAGTTAACCAACCAGGAGCCATTCCTGGCCAACCAAATAGTGCTGAATATCGGCCAGAAATGCCATTAGAAGCGGCAGGTGTGGATGTTCTCTAACAAAGGAACAAGCAGCTTCTTGGTGGACCGCATCACAATTTAATTTAAATATGTATTTTAAAAATCACAACACAAATCTAAGATTATGATATCCAGCTGTGAAACAGCCTCTCTCGTTATTTGAAATTAGGGTTGGACAGTGTTAACTTCCTCTAACTCCTTTTGAGATGAAAGAACGATTCCGTACCCAGGCAAACAAACTCAGTGGTATGTATTTAAATGAAAAAGTATAATGGCTTAGTTTGAAGCATGTTCAGATGTACAATACGAATGTTATCTTAAGGATTATCAAAGCTAATATATTGCTCTTGCTAAATCTTACAGTATACAGTGTTAAAATTTCCCTATCATCATCTAAGTTGCTGAGCTTTGCGGTTTGGATCCCGCTACTTTCCAAAAAAAATGGTTCTTTTTGCCTCTCCTGTATCAATTTTTGGATTATCTGTAGGACCATCTTGTCATAAGATTTAAAAGCTATGGCAGGTAGCAAGGCCTAGTAAAGGCAGTCAACGGTGACCTGTGAGCGGTGCCTCTGCATACACCGAATTCTCTTTCAGGTTGCCATGGTTTGCTGCAGAAGGCCTAGGGATCTGTTACTTGTTTAAAGCTGGAATTGTAGTTAATGCTGATATTGGAAAAGGTTTTAAAGAGATACACTCCAGCAAAATGAAAGGGGCATTTTTATTACTGGATAACAGGAAAGGCAAATTGATATCATTGTGCTTCAATCGCCCAACCTGAGCTTGACATGAAAGCTATTTGGGAATGATGGTGAATTTATAAACCACTATTGAAAGATGGAGCAGGGGCTGCAATTAGCAAAATGGTTGACAAGGAGTGTATAGTGAAACATTTATCCCCTATTTCTATAACCTTCTGCACATAATTTCAAGCTGAGCATGCACATTTGTGCACATTGTGGCAGGAAACCTGGGCAGGGCAATAAAAATCCTGTGCCAAGAACCTTAAGAATCTGATAACCCTATCTTAACCAGTTAGTGCTAAACATCAGTGTTAGTTTGCTAAGTTATAAGCCTATCTTAAGAGCAACATAATAGTACTGGCTTTTTGACCAGCCAAATTTAGTCAAGTTGTGAACTTTATCCTCTCAGCAGGAGCAAGTTTTCCAAAGAAAAGAAAAGCTAAGCTCCAAAATTAGCCAGTTAAACCCTTTGAGAATTCTTGCTTCTCCCACATATTACTCTGCTGAGCAAGACTCCAAGTTGTTCACTGGCATCTCCTGCGCTTCCAGAGAGCGTAATAGGACAGAGTACGGTACTGGGGTTCAAGAAAGGATTGGACAATTTCCTGCTGGAAAAGGGGATAGAGGGGTATAGATAGAGGATTACTGCACAGGTCCTGGACCTGTTGGGCCGCCGTGTGAGCAGACTGCTGGGCACGATGGACCTCAGGTCTGACCCAGCGGAGGCATTGCTTATGTTCTTATGTTCCTGTTTCTGGAAGCAGTTTGCTAGTTAGCTCCGCTCTCTTTTAGTGTAAAGCAATTTAAATACTTTCCTTCCCAAATTCAGTACTTTTTATAGGTAATTTCCAAGTGTCATATGTCATGGTCATTCTGGTCACTCGCTGCCTACCTGAAAGTGTAGGCCGAGTACCCTCGTCCCTCTTTGACTCTCTAGTCCAGACATGGGCAACTCTGGTCCTCGAAGGCCGGAATCCAGTCGGGTTTTCAGGATTTCCCCAATGAATATGCATGAGATCTATTTGCATGCACTGCTTTCAATGCATATTCATTGGAGAAATCCTGAAAGCCCAACTGGATTACGGCCCTCGAGGACATGAGTTGTCCATTTCTGCTCTAGTCACTTTGGGCATTACCGGTCACTGCTGAGTACTACTGGTCACTGCCGCATACCCTGGTCCCTCTTGGACAGGGATTTCAAAGTCCCTCCTTGAGGGCCGCAATCCAGTCGGGTTTTCAGGATTCCCCCAATGAATATGCATTGAAAGCAGTGCATGCGCATAGATCTCATGCATATTCATTGGGGGAAATCCTGAAAACCCGACTGGATTGCGGCCCTCAAGGAGGGACTTTGAGACCCCCCTGCTCTTGGACAAGCTTCCTTTTCTAGTAGCAGGTAGTCTGCAAGTCCTTTAGGACAGTGGTTCTCAACTTGGTCCTGGAGTACCCCCTTGCCAGTCAGGTTTTCAGGATACCCACATTGAATTTACATAAACTTGATTTGTTTACACTGCCTCCATTATATGCAAATGTCTTTCGTGCATATTCATTGTGGATATCTTGAAAACCTGACTAGCAAGAGGGTACTTCAGGACCGAGTTGAGAAACACTGCTCGAGGAGCCCCCCTAAAAGGTCAGGGATGGCCCCCCCTAATCACCCAAAGTTCTGTTCTTTCTCTGCCTGAGCAGTCCTTCATTCAACTGGGTGCAAGTCGCTTTCCCTTTCCCCCCAAGAGTCCTTTTATCTGCTCAGGAACAGTCCTTTCTGTGCCCCAAAATTCATATGCAAATGAGTCTCTTGCTAAGGATCTTGGTCAGAGCCAGGTAGTCTTCTGATATTGTGGTCTGTCCAACCCTTAGCGGCGGATGACGGAACATACACCCCCGTCACACCAATAATTTTATACAACTGAGGAGAATAGAATTACTTTTATATTGCTGAATAAAAAACACAATTTGAATCTGCAGCAAGACAATAAGAGAAACTTGGCCGACTCAGTCTTAAAGTATATAACGTATGCTCTTAACCTTTTAAGAAATGCAAGAAAGCACTATATATACTTACAGAAAGTTTAATAATTTTGTCAAAAAGATGTTCTTGAGGTCCAATAAAGTCAAAAACAAAGTACTGCAGAAAAAGAAAACAGAATATGTTATTCATGCCATATTATCCACAAGCTACATAGGGCTCCTTTTACGAAGCCGCATTAGTGGTTTAACGCAAGTAATTGCGCAAGCTAATTTGCTGGCCGCGCTAGCCGCTACCCCCTCCTCTTCAGCAGGTGGTAGTTTTTCGGCTAGCGCAGGGGTTAGCGCACACTAAAAATGAGCGTGCGATAAAGCTGCTAACGCGTCTTCGTAAAAAGAGCCCATTAGCGTCTCATAGTTCCTAAACATGACTAAACTTCAAAATTCTTTTCATGGAATTCAGGATATGAGATGAACTAAGCCTGTCCAGCATTGCAGTGTGAATGTCAGTTTTTCCTGTAGTAACTAACAAAAACAAAAAAGGAAACAAAAAACAAAATGAAAATGCCTTTGAACCACGGAGGTGCTCAGAACCAATATGTGGCAAGAAAGTGACCAAACCAGGACAACAACCCCTGTAAGGACTTTCAAAGAGTCTATCATAGCACCATCCTCAAACGGTAGAAAGGTATTTAAATTTTGGTGAATGTCTTTTTATACTATTTTTCTTTTTTCTATTAAATGTCCATTTAAAATGTCCAATGCTTAAGTGAAAACTATGATCCTCAAAATAGGCAAAACTTAGCTGTACAGGTGGGTCCTAACGCGTTTCGCCGACAGGCTTCTTCAGAGAACCCCCATGCTGGATGAAACATCAAGTTCAACAACTTCCTGATTCTTCACTTCTAAACCAATTGCATTTCTGTTGGGTTTTTTTTGTTTGAATTTCACCCAGTTGTTATATTGGAGTTTTTCCTGTAGGACAGTGTCTCTCAAACTGTGTGTGCCCCGAAGAGATTCCGGGTGTGCCATGGAAGATTCCAGAATTTTACTTTATTTTTTAAAAATTCCCTTCATAAGTATACACCAAAATAGATGACATGTATATTGCGTATGCACAAATCTGTCAATGTTATGAGCGTCTGTGTATGCAAGGATACATCCTCCCGACATGGCAGAGCAAATCAGGCCAGTTGAAGGCCGCGAACAGCATGTTTAGAGTGCTGCGGCCGCTGCTGGATTCAGGACGTTTGTCGGGACCGTGGGAAGGGGGCGGCAAGGGTCTAAGGGAGCCGGCCACACCTCGGGAAGGGAGGGTTGGATGGGAGGGGGAGGGGTGTGCTGTGAGGCAGACAGCTTTGCTTGGAGGGGGGAAGACAGAAGGGGGGCCACGGAGACACAGTCAGGGAGGAACTGGAGGGGGAGAGGGAAAGGGGGCTGCTTTGGGGGAGGGGTGTGCTGGGAGGCAGACAGCTTTGCTTGAGGGGGCGGGAAGACAGAAGGGGGGCCACAGAGAGACAGTCAGGGAGGAACTGGAGGGGGAGAGAGAAAGGGGGCTGCTTTGGGGGAGGGGTGTGCTGGGAGACAGACAGTTTTGCTTGGGAGGGGAAAACAGAAGGGGGGCCATAGAGAGACAGGGAGGAACTGGAGGGGGAGAGAGAAAGGGGGCTGCTTTGGGGGAAGGGTGTGCTGGGAGGCAGACAGCTTTGCTTGGGGGGAAGACAGAAGGGGGGCCACGGAGACACAGTCAGGGAGGAACTGGCGGGGGAGAGGGAAAGGGGGCTGCTTTGGGGGAGGGGTGTTCTGGGAGGCAGACAGCTTTGCTTGGGGGGAAGACAGAAGGGGGGCCACGGAGAGACAGTCAGGGAGGAACTAGAGGCGGAGAGGGAAAGGAGGCTGCTTTGGGGGGAGGGGTGTGTTGGGAGGCAGACAGCTTTGCTTGGGGAAAGGGAGACAGAAGGGGGCCACAGAGAGACAATCAGGGAGGAACTGGAGGGGGAGAGGGAAAGGGGGCTGCTTTCTAGCACCCGTTAATGTAACGGGCTTTAACACTAGTTACCCATAAATAGCTTAAAGAACTTTAAATAAATAATTCTCAAATCAAACCTGTCCTGGGGAACCACCAGAAAATCAGGCTTTCAGGATAACCACAATGAATATGCAAGAGATTGATCTGCTTGCCTACAACTTCTTTTATGTACAAGTCTCACTCATGCATATTCATTAACACTGTTCCTTCTAAGCCAGTGGTTTCAAACTCGCAGCCCAGGGGCCGCAAGCAGCCCGCCAGGTACTATTATGAGGCCCTAGGTATTATAAAGAATTATTCTTTATGGAAAACTTGTGCCTTAAGTGTCCGGCAGTCGTGTCCGGTGGTCGCATTCTGGAACGTTGCCCGCCTCACTGAAGTAACCTCATGCAAGCGCTTTCCTGCATCTGTATGCGATTGTCCTCTGCACTCCACTTCACAATCACGTACAGGCGCAGGAAAGCGCTTGCGTGAGGTTACAGCAGTGAGGGTGGCAACATTCTAGAACATAAGGTAACCATTGGAGGCAGTGCAGCTTGTGCGTGTGTCCGGTGCTGGAGGAGGTGAGAGCTGAAGGTGGCTGCGGACGTGACCGTTGGACACTTAAAGGCACAAGTTTTCCATAAAGAATCAATCTTTATGGCCTCAAAATAGTGGGTCCAAAATCTTGTCTCTTGCAGTTGATACTTTGATAGTTTTTCACTTTCTGCATGTTGCACTGCTTTCAGCTGTGTATAGCTGAAATTACCAGAAGCAATTAAGGAAAGATTTATAAAATATAGTTTAGTATCAAAACTATATTTATTATTGGTGAAAGTGGGAAATAAATAATCAAAACAATCAAAAGAATGCTCCACTTTTAAAGTTGAAAAGCTCACTCTCAATGGAAGAAAAAGCCTCAGGTTTTTTTTTAGGTAAGGCATAAAGCTCGAACCTCCTCCACCAACATCAATGGCTCAAAAAACACTTCCGGAGAGGGTGTGCTTGAGTCCCTAATTGTAAAACCGCTTAGATAACCTTGATAGGCGGTATATAAAAACCTAATAAACTTAAACTTAAACTACCACTCCTTACTTAGCAGGACTGAAATAGCTATCGCTCATAGCTGTGGGGATACAAGTGATAATTAAATACGAGGTGGCCATCGTCGCTTATGCCTCCAACAAAAGAAACAACGTTGGCTTTATGAACTTAGGTCTATAGCCCCTGCGGGTTTAAATCTGGGCATTGATTGGTATTATTTCTATAAGATGAATCAGAATGAACATAACATACCGTCTTAGATGTTTAAATGTTTAAGCGACTTGCGCCATTTTAGAAATCCAATCCAAGATGAATCGGGTCGGGCCAGCCAATCGCAGCAGAGCAGCCTACGCTCTCCACATAATGAGCGTGGAGTAATTCGATAGGTGGAGCTCCCTTTAAAATCAATGATGAGTACATGCCACAGCGACGGGACGTCAGTATGAAAGAGCAAACAGCTCAATAGTGAGTACTTTATGTAGAGTTTTAATGATATATTGCAGAGAATGAAATGGATATAGACAGTATTTCACTGTCTATATGGTGAAGAGTGACAACAGATTAGCTCTGAAGAAACGGCCTTTATGACCGTGAAACGTTGGCTAAAATTTAATTATCACTTGGATCCCCACAACTATGAGCGATAGCTATTTCAGTCCTGCTAAGTAAGGAGTGGTAGTTTTGCACACCCTCTCCGGAAGTTTTTTGAGCAAATGATGTTGGCGGAGGAGATTCGAGCTTTATGCCTTACCTAAAATTAAAAAACTGAGGCTTTTTCTTCCTTTGAGAGTGAGCTTTTCAACTTTAAAAGTGGAGCATTCTTTTGATTGTTTTGATTAAAATATAGTTTATAAATCTTTCCTTAATTGCTTCTGATAATTTCAGATTTCAGATAATCCACATTTTGGATTTTTAGGTACTTACCTCATGCAAAGTTGTCATTTCTGTAATAAGACATTAACTATTTTTTCTACAAATCCAAAATGTGGCCCTGCAAAGCGTTTGAGTTTGAGACTACTGCTCTAAGCTGAGCAGGAGTTCTCTACTTTCAGTCCAGCCAGTGGGGGGTGCTGTTTCACTACCACATTTTCAAGAGTGAGGGACAGGCAAGCTCTGCAGGACTCTGGGAAAACCTGCCTGTTCCTAGCAATTAAAAACATAACGTTGACGTACCATCCCTCCATTGTCAGTAATGCCTTTGCAGGATGCCCGCTCGGCGTAGAGGAAGCAGTTTGAGAATCACTGGACTAGACAATACCGTGATAAGTACCCCACCATTTGCTGAGTTACCAAATGACCTGACCAAAGAGACAAGTTGCAATTTTCTTGCAGAATGAAAGAAAGTTCATTTCCTATTTCCTGACAGGCCTCAGATGGAACTGAATTCCGCACACCAGGTGCAAAGCAGCAAAATGTGCAACATGTACTGATGCCAGTTGTACCGCAGGGAATAGAGGAATTTCTAACAGAAATTACTGAGACAATTACAATCACCTTTACTTGACAACCTCACTGAAGTAACCTCATGCAAGCGCTTTCCTGCATCTGTATGTGATCTGAAAAATGTAGAGCTATAGATGCCAGGGCTATAACTTTCAACTGGGTTCCCTGAAGAAGAGAAAGTCAATATATATTATGTATGTTAACCTGTAACCCATTCTGAGCTCATAGTAACATAGTAAATGACGGCAGATAAAGACCTGAACGGTCCATCCAGTCTGCCCATGAGTGATACTCATTTAAAAAATACATGAATTGATTAACTTGTCTCTTCTTTGATACTTCTGGGTCATAGACTGTAAAGTCCACCTGATATTGTCCTAGGTTCCAACTGCTGAAGTTGCCATCTAATCAAGCCATTGTGACATCACCGCTGAGGTTGGCTCTTAGGCATTGCTGGAATGAGGCATTATGACATCACACTCTCAGCTCTGGAATGTTGCTACTCTTTGGGTTTCTGCCAGGTAACATAGTAACATAGTAAATGACGGCAGATAGACCTGAACGGTCCATCCAGTCTGCCCATCAGTGATACTAATTTAAAAAATCCTTATTGGGCAGAGCAGGATAGAAAAGAAATTAAATAAATAAATAACTCGCATAACATAGATGCGGTGTGGTCCTTACTCTTCTTATCTTCCATTAGTTTAGTAATTTTATTCTGCAATAAACCTGTGACACAGAATGATAACATCATATCCATGTGAAGAGCAGTTCTATAACCTAGGCACCAAGTTTCAAGTTTTATTAAATATTTGATGAATCGCCTATTAAAAAAATTTCTAGGCGATGTACATAATCAGAGTAATAATGTTCAAGAAACTAAAATATAACAAATATTGACAGGTTACAATATAATTTCATACAAGACATATCTGAGGGGTAAGGAAAAGAATAAAGTTACAATGTTGGGTTAGAAAAGAGGGGAAAACAAAAGGCTGGGTTTAACATTATCAAAGCACAAGATAGAGATATCTCTAAGGAAGCATTTACATGTATTTTACACACGTCAGCGCTTGGACTACTAGAACGGAAACATGTTAAACCTCACTCAGCAGCCCAGCACATGAGCCAAGGTAGAGCTACGGCCTAGTCCGGGCTGGCATTAGGGGCAGGAAAACAGGGCAGTTGCCCTGGGCGCCACAGCTACAAAGAGCCCCCAACTGCCTAGTGAGGTGAGCTTCCCTCCCTTCTCTGCCTTCTCTCTCTCCCGCCGCCACCATGGCAGCGTGCAAATAAATCTGACCCGGACAAGTCACTTAAACTAGGGTTACCAGATGTCAGGATTTCTCCGGGCATGTCTGGGGGTCCGGACGGCTTGTCCGTGTTTTGAAAAGCCCCCTCAAATCGCGTCGGGCAGGGAGGAAGTGGATGCCGCGCGTGTGATGTCACGCAAGCGCACGCGTGTGATGTCATCGCGTGGCATCCGCGGACTTCCTCCCTGCCCAACAAGAGCAGGCAGCGGGGGGGCTAGGACCGAGGGAGGGATTAGGGCGTTAGAGGGCGGGGTGGGCAGAGCTGGGCGGGCCTGGGGGCGTGTCTAGGGGGGGGGTCCGTATTTCTCGATTGGAAAATCTGGCAACTCTAACTTAAACCCTCCATTGCCCCAGGTACCACAGTCAGATTGTGAGCCTGCTGGGACAGAGAGGGAAAAGACTTGAGAGTACCGGATTACTGTTAAGTGTATTGTAAACTACTTTCCGTGAATCTTAATGAAAAAAGTAGTTAATAAATCTCAATAAATAAATATTCAGAGACACTTTACCAGTTAGTGCTTCTCAAAATTGCCACTAACTGACCGTGTCTTAACCAGTTAGGTTAGGGACGGACCACGGGCAGATCGTGGGAAGAGTATCTGCTTAGCCAGTTAACAGCAATTTTCAGTCCACTGACTTGACTACATAACTGCCTAAAGTTAGGACAGCAAAAAGACTGTCCTAACTTAACGATATGAAGTTCATCAGGCACCAGTCTGAATATTGGCCAGTGTCCACTTAACTTTCAGGTGGCCGCTGATATCTGGATAATAAATGCCCAGGAGCAGAACATGCTATGACATTGAGTATCTATGGTCAGTTCAGCCCCTGGCTATAAGTGACTCAGACCTCATGGGCTGAATATCGAGCAGATGAGACACAAAGAGAATCTCACTGTTATCTCTCATTTCTATCGCCTCCAAATATTCAGAAAGAAATATTTCCAGATGCTTAAGTCATTTTCAATAAACAATCTCTCATTGTCCATATCTAAACATTTTTTTTCATTATTTTATTTATTCAATTTTCTATACTGTTCTCCCAGGGGAGCTCAGAATGGTTTACATGAATTTATTCAGGTACTCAAGCATTTTTCCCCGTCTGTCCTGGTGGGCTCACAATCTATCTAATGTACCCAGGTCAACGGGGTGATTAAGTGACTTGCCCAGGGTCACAAGGAACAGTGTGGGTTTGAACCCACAACCTCAGGGTGCTGAGGCTGTAGCTTTAACCACTGTGCCACACTCTCCCCAAGGAACTGAGGATCGAGTCGGTTCAGCGAACGGCCAGCAGGATGGTCTTGGGGCTCAAGGATCTCACGTATGAAGAAAGATTTAAAAAATTGCGGCTATACTCACTTGAGGAAAGAAGAGAACGGGGAGATATGATTGAAACATATAAGTGCATCACGGGACGCATCGAGTCAGAAGATGATATCTTCTGGCTCATGGGACCCTCGACCACCAGAGAGCATCCGCTGAAAATCAGGTGAGGGAAGTTTCATGGCGACTCCAGGAAGTACTTCTTCACCGAAAGAGTAGTGGATCATTGGAACAGACTCCCACTCCAGGTGATAAAGGCCAGCAGCGTGACGGATTTTAAGAGAAAATGGGATACTCACGTGGGATCTTTAAGGGAGTAAATTCGGGGGAGGGGATACTTGGAATGGGCAGACTTGGTGGGCTTTTCTGCTGCTTTTTTCTATGTTTCTATGTTTCTAATATGAAAGATATAGGTACAACTATTAGTTTCTCCTCCAGCCTTTTTTTCCCCCCTTAATTTTATATTTATAAATTTAAAATCCATCTCTCACCTTGACCCTGAAAGGCAGGAAGGGAAAATTTAAAGGCTTTTGCATATGTCTCTTATCAAACAAGTTTACTAGAGCAGATTCCCCAAAATCATTTTAGCATAGAAACAATGATCTGTCATTATCTAATTCTTATACGATTAAGGAGCTTTCACTGCCCCATTATACCCCCAGGCAGCAGGGGTCAGTAATCAGAAAAAGAAAGGACTCTGTGTCCCAGAATACCCTCAGTGCTGAGTCACAGGGGCAGGACTCACAAGAGAGAGGTATTCCTACCCAGGCTGAGTTAATTCTAGAGAGGTCCCCGAGGGAGAAAGAGGAACTCTCAAGTTTTCTGTAGACATATGTGGAGGCAGGCCTTGTGAAAACAGGTTAATGCCTGTAGCAGCTGGCTGAGGTAAGCCATGGCCAAATTCTTTGGTTGGTGTGAGGCAAACAATAAAGCAAAGTGTTTTTGTTTCTATGAAAGGTGTTTGTGTGCTAATTGCTCCTAGCAAACCAGGCTAGTCTCCCACATGAGTATTAACAAACCATGCACAGTACCTCATTGTAAAAGGGGGCATTGGTTCCTTCTTTCACTGTGGTCTGCTTCTTTTCTTCCCCAACCTCTATTATCACAATTGGGTCAATGTTCTCGCCGATCAGTTGACGAGCTTCAGTGATCGTTATAGCGATCTACAATGAAGAAGCAGACGTGCAAATATTCATGCACATTTTTAGGACAATCATGCTAGTATTTCTTCAGTACTGTTGGTTTGATGGTCAATTACTAAAAAGTCTGAATCTGATTCCTTGTCCAGCCTGCTAATTCTCAGATCAGTCGGACGTGTGAGAAAGCGCACCAAGGGGTAGAGTCAGAAAAGTGCCAAAATTAGGTCCCAAAAATATAGATGCTAAAGCCGATTCTATAAAGGCAATTGCACTTGAAGTGGCCGTAACAGAATAGGACCTAATCATATGTAGACATGCACGCACTTACCTTTAGGCCATGTCAAAGGCTGGGGTAAATGTTGCTCGCCAAAGTCATAGTATTCTATAATTTACACATGCAACTGCAAGACACGTGTCCCCTTGGTAGCTGAGTGGTATAGCATTTAGGTGCTAAATTTAAAGAACAGCACCTAAGTGCAGTTACACGCAAAATTAGCAGCAATTAACACCACTTAAGGGCTCTTATTGGTACTTAAGGCCAATTGGTGCCATATATAACAATTAAGTTAGGTGCACAACTGGCATTATTCTATTACTTGCGTGCCCAAATTTGTGTACTAGTCAGAAATTTGGACATGCAAGTTTATAGAACCTAGGGGTAAGTGTCCCTCTTTGGGTAAATAAATTGCATTTGCATGTCTGTTTAACAAATTAATGCTACTACATTGTAATTTGTGTTGTGTTGCTTATTTTCCTCACACAGTTCCTCCCCCCTCCCCTTCCCCCCCCCCCCCCCCAATATTCAGCTGTCTTCTGTTCACCGCTGGCTAAATTATCCCGTGATATTCAGTGGTGTTGTTGAAGCGAGAGAGAAGGAATAAGAATCCAAGTTGTATATGGTGCAGGTGTTCCATCGGATTCCAGTGACCAATTCACGTTGCAAGTCATTATACAGTCAATTCCTGCTCAATAAATTAGCTTAGGAAAGGAGATGTTTGGAATTCTACTGCATCTCTTTCTACGTTGCGTGTGTTTTCAGACTTTGCATTGCACTTACCTGATAATTTTGAGACTTTATTTCTGGATCTTGGATTCTGGATACCAGTTTAGATCTGATGAAACAGAAAAGTGATATCTACCGGTAGTTATTGGAATGGACAATATTGGATTAATATTCAGTCTTGGTGGTTAGTGTTTGTTTTTTTAAACACCGATTACTGTGGTTACAAAAATTCTAGATATTCATCCCTGATATCCTGAAAGCACTAAAAATCCTGATAGGACAGCCACTCGATAAAATTGCAGGGAAATACTTTTAAAACTAATAAGAGGAAATATGTTTTTCACTCAGAAAATAGTTAAGCTCTAGAACACGTTGCCAGAGGATGTGGTAAATGCGGACAGTGTAGCTGGTTTTAAAAAAGGATTGGACAAATTCCTGGAGGAAAAGTCCATAGTCTGTTATTAAGACATAATAATAATAATAACTTTATTTTGTATACCGCCATACCCAGAGAGTTCTAGGCGGTTCACAAAAATTAATTAAGATTACAAACGAAGATAACATTGGAATTAACAATTTTTTGAATGTAAAGGTCATTGAAGTTGACAGGAATTAACAATTTTTGGAGAGTACAGGTCAATGAAGTTGACAGGAATATACAAGAGTGTACAATAGGAATATACAAGAGTGTACAATAGGAGGGTAAAATTTTATTTACAGGGAAAAAATACCGGTCAGTGAAGTTAATTGGTTTGGTGGGTACAATGTGGGAAGCCTCTGCTTGCCTTGGATCGGTAGCATGGAATGTTGCTACTCTTTGGGTTTTGGCCAGGTACTAGTGACCTGGATTGGCCTCTGTAAGAGCAGGCTACTGGGCATGATGGACCATTGGTTTGATCCAGTACGGCTATTCTTATATACTTATGTTCAGTAACCAGATAGTGATAATATTCAGTCCCTATTCTTCAGTAGACAAAAGAGACACAAGCACTGGCAAGTTAGAAGCAAAGAATTGATAAAGAAAGCCAAGAAAGAATATGATGAGAAACTTGCCAAAGAGGAAAAAACTCATAACAATTTTTTTAGGTACATCAGAAGCAGAAAACCTGTGAGGCAATCTGTGGGACCATTGGATGATCAAGGAACAAAAGGGGCGCTCAGGGTGGATAAGGCCATAACAGAGAGACTGAATGAATTCTTCGCTTCGCTCTGTATGGAAGAAGATGTAAAACCGTAAATGGTTTTCAAGGGTGATAATGCGGAGGAACTAAAAGAAATCTTGGTGAATCTGGAAGATGTACTAAGCCAAATCGACAAGTTAAAATGTGATAAACTGCCAGGACTGGATGGTATACATCCCAGGGTACTAAAAGAGATGCCTGATGAAAGATATGATTGAAGTCTATAAAATCCTGAGTGGAGTAGAACAGGTAAAGTGGATCAATTTTTCACTCTGTCAAAAATTACAAAGACTAGGGGACACTAGATGAAGTTAAATGGAAATACTTTTAAAGCCAGTAAGAAACATAGAAACATAGAAATAGACGGCAGATAAGGGCCCACGGCCCATCTAGTCTAAAGAGGAAATATTTTTTCATTCAGAGAATAGTTAAGCTCTGGAACGCATTGCCAGAGGTTGTGATAAGAGCGGATAGCATAGCTGGTTTTAAGAAAGGTTTGGACAAGTTCCTGGAGGAAAAGTCCATAGTCTGTTATTGAGAAAGACATGGGGGAAGCCACTGCTTGCCCTGGATCGGTAGCATGGAATGTTGGTACTTTGGGGGTTTTGGCCAGGTACTAGTGACCTGGATTGGCCACCGTGAGGATGGACTACTGGGCTTGATGGACCATTGGTTTGACCCGGTAAGGCTATTCTTATGTTCTTAAGGTTGAAGTAAATTTGTTAGCTGGGTAAGATTAATATTTTGGTGTTACCTTGGTAAACAAGCACTCCTATATAATATAAATGAATTATAAACCCCTCCCCCCCCATACACACATATACACAAAGGTGTGCATGTTAACTCATAATCCACCTTCTGGCATAAAACATATCTCCATCATCCCTTCTCCTTCTATAGACATTTTCATCACTCATCCTTCTCTCAGTCCTCTTTAGGAGTCAGCAGAATAACCAGAGTACAATATTCACTATTTATCATTTGTATTCATCTTCTGCTGTCTCCTCCTCTGCAGGAAAGTCTGGATGGGATTAATTTACTGTGAATTTGAAACCATAATATGACTTGTGGTGTGTGCCCGGTGCACACTGCAAGTTGTGTTATGGTCTTTACATAATAATGAGCTACTTTACATGTAAGAATAGCAATCCTTGGTCAGACCAATGGTCCATCTAGCCTCGTATCCTGTTTCAGTACTATTCCATGTCACAAGTACCTGTCAGAAGCCCAAATGGTAGCAACATTCCAGAATCTCAAAGATTAGCAAGATTCCGGAATCTGAAAGAGTAGCAAGATTGCAGGCGGAATCTCAAACATTAACAAGATTCCACGTAGAATCCTAAAGAGTAGCAAAATTCCATGCGACCAATCCAGTGGCTTCCCCTATGTCTGTCTCAATAGCAGACTACGGAATTTTCCTCTGTCAGTACAGTATTTGCATGTAAATATTGTTGCAGCAAAAAAATAGTCAAGCTGCATTAGGGCCTTTTAAGTTGTGTTAAGGGGTAGGTAACGACTTAAAGATCCAACGTAGCTTGATAATTTCCCCCTGTAGTGCAGTCACAAAGTGGTTGGCCATTATGATATGTCTTGCAGAGGAGGACACGTGACAGCGAAGACCAGAAGAGAAGACTTACCTTTTCTGAGCTCTGGAACCAAAACAGCTAGATGAAGCATCAGCAAACATATTCTCAGCACTGGCATTTGTCTCTTCTTGTCCAGTGGAGCCTTCATTTATGCTACCAGTCTCGTCATGCTCACCTAACAAACATACATATATATAACAATTAAAAATAGCATAATGTGAAACTTAATGGGGCGTAGCCCAATTTGTTGGAAGTTACGCAATAACCTTTCACATTTTCATTCGAATACAAACTGCCATACTGGGTCACACTATCCCCCAAACTAGATAAATTCCATGCTGTTTGCCCCAAGGGATAATCCTATATAATAAAAGGCTAACTCGCGCATGCGCACCTCTAAGCTGAGCAGGAGTCCTCCACCCACAGTCTCACCAATAGAGGGTGCTGTTTTACTGTCACATTTTTCAATTGTGAGGGACAGGCAAGTTCTGCAGGACTCCAGGGAACATACCTGTCCTTAGCGACTGAAAATATTCCACCCCCTAGTGGTAGCAATGCAGCTGGAGGACACCTGCTCAGCTTAGAGGGAACACCTTCGATGATCTGTAGTTCCGTGGCCGCATGAGTGCGCATGTGTGAGTCCCCAGCCTTCTTCCCAGCACCTACCTTGGCCGTCAGCAGCGGCGGCTTATCTCCTGTGGGGACCTGATGTGTGCTGTGTCCATCCGTGGCCGCGGCTTGAGGCGTATGCGCCAGTTAGGTGCATCGGGCGACAGGAGCGGTGCTGGCGGCAGGAGGAGGGATCATGGTCCTGCCGCCGCTGCCGCTCCTGTTCACAGCGGCCTGCACGTCGCCGACTCCCCCCCTTCCCGCAACAACCACTACCGCTCCTGCTCAAAGCGGCCTGCTGAGGTTCGCGGCCGGCTGTAACGAACCTCGCAGGCCGCTCTCCACATGGTAGCACGTTCCCTCTGACGCGATCGTAGGGGTAGGGGCTGAACGGAGCAGGGCAGCTCACGGTAAGAGAAGGGAATGGGGGGTGGGGAAAAATGCTTCTACTGCTTCAGCAGGGACCTGGAGGGGAAGGGAAATACCGCTGCTGCTTCTGCAAAGGAAAGTGGTGGGGGGGGGGGAGAGAAGGGAATGGGGGGTGGGTGGGGGAAAATGCTGCTACTACTTCACAGGGATCTGGAGGGGAAGGGAAATATCACTGCTGCTTCTGCAAAGGAAAGTGTGGGGGGGGGGAGACAGAAAGAAATACAGACAGACAAAGGAGGCTAGGGAGAGAGACAGACAGAAATAAAGACAGACAGGGGACCAGAGAGAGACAGAAAGAAAGACAGACAGACAAAGGGTGCCAGGGAGAAAGAGAGAAAAATTGCAGGAGGGAGAGAGACAGAAAGAAAGGAAGAAAGAGACAGGAGCAGGGAGAGAGACATAAATAAAGAAAGACAGACAGCCATATATTCTAGCACCCGTTAATGTAACGGGCTTAAACACTAGTCACCATATATTCAGCCTATTGTATATCAGCAGATGTCCTCAAGTAGAGCTAATACCTAAGTTCAACAAATAATGCAACACTCGTCTTGCTTCATAGATTTCAATTCTACCTTGCAACTTTACTCTTCTTATAGCATGCTTCAATACGTGAATTTCATCCTATTTTTGTAAATTCGAGATGTATTCCATTTTTTCAACTTTTCATTCTTCACCAGACCTCAGGGCTACCCTTGAATTCTCTATTTCATGTAGAATTCAAGTTACTAGTAGCAAGCCTCCTCATCGGTCTATCTTAGCTCTTAATCATGCATCTTAGATCAATAAATATGCCTACGGCACTTATCTTAATTAGCAGCGAGGGACTCCGACGTGAATTTGCATTTCGCTACAAGCTATTTCAAGGAAAGTCCCCATTTAGACCAGACCACCACACATATTAGAACAGCACGGAGAGTGTGGTGGTCTGGTCTAAATGGGGACTTTCCTTGAAATAGCTTGTAGCGAAATGCAAATTCACGTCGGAGTCCCTCGCTGCTAATTAAGATAAGTGCCGTAGGCATATTTATTGATCTAAGATGCATGATTAAGAGCTAAGATAGACCGATGAGGAGGCTTGCTACTAGTAACTTGAATTCTACATGAAATAGAGCAGAGGTTCCCAACCCTGTCCTGGAGGAACACCAGGCCAATTGGGTTTTCAGGCTAGCCCTAATGAATATGCATGAAGCAAATTTGCATGCCTATCACTTCCATCATATGCAAATCTCTCTCATGCATATTCATTAGGGCTAGCCTGAAAACCCGATTGGCCTGGTGTTCCTCCAGGACAGGGTTGGGAATCACTGAAATAGAGAATTCAAGGGTAGCCCTGAGGTCTGGTGAAGAATGAAAAGTTGAAAAAATGGAATACATCTTGAATTTACAAAAATATGATGAAATTCACGTATTGAAGCATGCTATAAGAAGAGTAAAGTTGCAAGGTAGAATTGAAATCTATGAAGCAAGACGAGTGTTGCATTATTTGTTGCCCCAAGGGATAAGCAGTTGCTTTCCTAAGTTCTACCTGGTTGATGAAAATTTATGGATGTAACTTTTCTTAAATCCAGCTACTCTAAAAGCTTTTATTACATCTTCTGGCAACAAATTTTAGGTATCTAACATCTGTTTGAGCATCCAAAATGAAATGCCTCATTGACACTACTTTGTGATGCACTATATAGAATGACGGGGACAGAGAACAATCCTATATTATAGGTTCTCATAGTTAAGTGTGCATTATGCACATAAGGGTTTAGAATTCTAACATACATGCATTTCTGTGTACACATACATGTATAGATGCTGCAAATATCCATTTACCTTATATAGCACATATTGGCAAAGAAGTGTACACAGGAGTAGAACAAGGATGATAGGCGAGGGCTCCCACCTACATGTGTAACTAAGTTTAATGGGTAAGCTGCCTCATTTAAGCGTCTGCACTTACACCAGCTGGCATAAGTGCATATGCCAAAATGTTAAAACTGGTTATGTCAGCATTTATAATTTAATTATTTGATTTTTTTTTTAGCCAGTCCTTCCAAAGCAGCTCAGAACAGGTTACAAATTAGGTACTCGAGCATTTCCCTCCTCAATCTCACCATCTATCTAATGTACCTGCCACCTCTCACCCTCACTACGCCACTGCTCATAGATAGTCAAGTTCTATGGCTAGTGTAACTGGGTTTGCAAATGCAAAACATGCTGTTGCTAGGTTACGCTAGTTTTCTAGAACAGTGTCTGGGGGCCCAGCTGCAGTTTTAGAATGGTGGCAGCTAATTGGAGGCACCCACCAGGGCTGGCATTAGGGGGTGGTGCAAACAGGGCAGTTGCCCTGGGCTCCAAGGCTCTGGGAGGCCCCCATGAGTTGGTATATCCTCCCCCTTCTAAGCGCGCCGGTCCGATGTCGCTGTCACCACCGCTCACATTTTTGTTACAGGGGAACGTGGTGCTGGCTGCGACAGCGACTCTGAAACACATCCTGTGGCCTCCCTCCCCGCATTCCTTGTGCCGTGTTCCGTCCTCAATGATGCAATTACCTTTTTCAGCCTGGACAGACCTTACGGCACAAGGAACGTGGGGAGGAAGGTCGCAGGCTGCATTTCAGAGTTGCTGTCACAGCGGGCATTCCCCTGTAACAAAAACGCGAGCGGAGGTGAAGGGGGGGGGGGACATGCCAGGCCAGGAAGCCCCTAGGACTTTGCTTTTTTCAGTAGAATGGGGGAGGGGTTTCAAAGACGTGCCAGGTAGGAAGTGAAGGGGAAGGACTTATAGTATATGAAGGGTTAAAATATTGTACAGAATAAAAAGAAAAGATTAGTATAGCTTGAAGGAAATTGGTGTGTGCACAACTCAAGAGCAGTAATAATTAAAGAGCTTTATTTCAAAGCCTAAGTACATAAAAAAATGAGCTTATACTGGAAACAATCTGCCTTTGTAGATGGCCCTAAGATGTGTGAACATTACATTAAAAGGCTGGGAGAAGTTTACTTACAACTGTGGAAAGAGGGATTGATTTCCTGCCGTTGTTTGATTCAGCATTTTCATTTCTATTCTAGAAGGTGGCGATTTTAGGGAGCCAATTCCACCAGACACCTGAGGAGGCAGATGGCCCATGTCATCGGGGTCCTTCACTTTTCAGTGAAAGAGGCACCGCAACTGCGGTGTGGCCGCAGGGCGTGGCCAAAGGGGCATGCCCTAAGGGGCCCGCCCCTTGGGAGCCCCTTGGAGTCACTAGTCACTAAGTATATAAATTTTTTTTCCTTTTCTCTCTTTCTTTTTCCCTTTTAAATATTGATTCAAAGTTTTCTAATTTTGTTTATTTAGATGGGGAAAAGAAAGGTGAAATCTAAAAGTTCTACATCGACCCCGGTAGATCGACGCCAGTACATCGACGCCGGTCCCATGGACCGCCATTTAATATCTATAACTGAATTAAGTAATGCTGACTCATTATCAGGAGCATCACTCAGTCCCTTGAATAGAACTCCTCCGCCCCCTCCTTAAATATCAAGAGATTTGGGATTAGAATCGGGTTCCAATAGGTCTCCTGTTGAATCTTTGGGAGTACAGATATCTTCCCTGATGGTTTATAGGGAGATGCCTAAGGCACTATCCTTTCAGGAGACTGCCTTATCTACCTAGGACTCACAAGAGACCCCAGATAATATATCCTTAAAAGATCTTTGGAAGATAAACTTAAGAGTTGAGGGATTTTTAAAATCTGTAGCCACTCAGAATGTAGTATTTTCTCAAAGTGTCATTCAGAAGTTGGAAGACATTGATTCCAATTTTAAAACATTGGATAAACGTCTTTCAACAACTGAATCCCAGGTTTCTACTATGCATGCGGTTTCAGTATCAGCGGTAAAGGATTCCCATATTATGTATTCAAGGATTGAAATGATGGAAAATAAGTTACGGACTAGAAATCTGCGTTTGGTCAATTTTCCCAGGACTCATTTGATAACACCTGAGATATTTTAAAGAAATCTTGGGATTGGCCAACGCAGATTCTATTCCTGTACTTAATCATTATTATATTCCTCAGAAAAAGAAAGTATTAACTGAATTAGGAGCAGATCTGACTGAGTTCTTTGAGGATTCTCAAGATTTAATTAGAGAAAGATCTACTCTATTGATTTAATGTAATAGTGAAGTAGATAAAATGCTAATATTGAAGACTTATTTTCAAAACAAGAGTACTAAATTTTGTGGTGATAATGTTCTAATTTTTCTGGATGTGGCCCGTACCACCCAGCTTAGGAGGAAGGCATTTATTTTGTTAAAACCACGAGTAGAGGCTACATTTTTTTAAAGTTTCTATGTAAATGTTTCTTGAAGAGAAGGACTATATTTTCTGGGACCCTTTACAACTTGAGCAATTTTTGAAATTACATGAAACTACTATTAAGAAGTGACTTCAGATTTTAGTTTGGAGTTCAAATAATTGTATACCACTAGAAGAATTAGTCTGTGAACTGGTCTAATTTGACTGTTTGATTTATTTATTTCCTTATATTACTTTCTTTTGTGTACGAATTTGCATATTTATATCTTTAGAAAATAGGTGAATTTCTCCCATAATGTGGACTTGTTGGAGTTTCTTTTGGTTTAATGTTTTAGACCTTTTCTTTTGTGTAATATTTGTATTATTATCTTCATTTTCTTTATTCTGTAAAGAATTGTAAACTTGAAAATCAAATTTTTAAAAAGGCACTTATTTGTAAGGTATATGATATTAAGTGAAAAAAATTTCTTAGGTTGACTAGAATTCTTGGAAATCAAAATGTTCATTATCCAGAAACATGGGGGGACTAGAGATAGAGATGTGGGCAATGGTCTGGAGGGAGAGAAAAGGAGAGTAAGAACATAAGAACATAAGCAATGCCTCTGCTGGGTCAGACCAGAAGTCCATCATGCCCAGCAGTCTGCTCACGCGGCAGCCCATCAGGTCCAGGACCTGTATAGTATTCTTCTATCTATACCCTTCCATCCCTTTTTCCTTCAGGAATTTATCTAATCCTTTCTTGAAATCCAATATCGTGTTCTGTCCTATCACACTCTCTGGAAGCTCATTCCAGGTGTCCACCACCCTTTGGGTGAAGAAGAACTTCCTAGCATTGGTTCTGAATCTGTCCACTTTTAATTTTTCCGAGTGCCCTCTCGTTCTTGTGGTTTTCAAAAGTTTGAAGAATCTGTTCCTCTCCACTTTCTCTATGCCCTTCATGATCTTGTATGTCGCTATCATGTCCCCTCTAAGTCTCCGCTTTTCCAGTGAAAAGAGCCCCAGTTTCTCTAGTCTTTCAGCATATGAGAGGTTTTCTATACCTTTTATCAATCGCATCGCTCTTTTCTGGACCCTCTCGAGTAACGCCATATCCTTCTTTAGGAAAGGCGACCAATATTGGACACAGTACTCCAGATGCGGGCAACCATCGCCCGATACAATGGCAGGATAACCTCTTTCGTTCTGGCTGTAATACCTTTCTTGATAATACCCAGCATTCTGTTCGCCTTCTTTGAGGCCGCTGTGCACTGTGCCAACGGCTTCATTGTCTTGTCCACCATTACCCCTAAGTCCTTTTCTAGGGTACTTTCACCCAATTCCAGCCCTCCCATCGTATACCTGTACTTTGTGTTTCTGTTTCCCACATGCAAGACTTTACACATTTCTCTACATTAAATTTCATCTGCCATCTCGCCGCCCACTTTTCTAGTTTGTTCAGGTCCCTTTGTAAAGCTTCACAGTACTCTTTTGTCCCAACTGCACTAAATAGTTTGGTGTCGTCTGCGAACTTTATTACCTCGCACTTCGTCCCTGTTTCTAGATCGTTTATAAAAACATTGAACAGCAGCGGTCTGAGCACTGACCGCTGTGGAACACCACTCGTGACCCTCCTCCAGTCAGAGTAGTGGCCCTTCACTCCTACCCTCTGCTTCCTACCCGCCAACCAATTTTTGATCCATCTATGTAAGTCTCCTTTCACCACATGGCTCTTCAGTTTCCGTAATAGGCGTTCATGGGGTACCTTGTCAAAGGCTTTTTGGAAATCCAAGTATAAAATGTCTATGGGGTCCCCTTTGTCCATTTGTTTGTTAATAAGTTTGTTAATAAGTTCGTTAGGCATGATCTTCCCTCTTCCCCTGCAGAAGCCATGTTGGCTTGTTTTCATCAGTTTATTTCTTTCGAGATGCTCATCGATGCTGTCTTTTATCAGCGCTTCCGCCATTTTCCCGCCATTGGATGTGGGGTGCTGTGAAGGAAAGGGGAATGAGATACTTGAAGGGAAGACAGAAAGAGAGAGACAGAGATGGTGGACCTGGGGATGGTGTAGAGTGAGGGAGGGAGATGTATAGAATAGGAGGATAGGATAGTTGGAAAGGGAGGGTTATGGCATGGGAGGGCAGTAAGGAAGAGAAAGGGAGAGAATTGGACTTGGGGATGAAAGGAGGGTAAGGAAGGAGGGATGGAGGGAGAAATGTTAGATCTGGGGGTAGAAGGGAAACAGATGCAGCATCTTTTTCTCCTCTCCCCTCCCTCCCTCAATCAAGGAGGGAGAGAAGAACAGAAAAGAGAGGGAGAGATGTTGGGCCATGGGGAGACAGGATGAAAGATGGACCCATAGGAAGGAAGAGAGGTGGGATAAGAAGATGGTAGGGGAAGAAGAGAAAGGGACAGGGAGATATAGCCTGAGAGGGAGCCTGAGAGATATAGACGAGAGAGGGAGGGCGATTCTGGAAGTGGTGAGCCACATGGAAGAGGTCAAAAAGCAGATGAATGAGAACACTGAGTACAGTGGTAGAAATGTGGTAATGGGGAGTAGATAGAGGGAAATAGGAGGATGGGAAAAGGAAGAGCTACAGAATGCGAGGAGGTGGAAAATTCATAAGTAGCTGAAAATGTAAAAAGAAGGGTGCGCAAGAAGGTGAGATTTGAGTGGACAGAAGCAGTAAAGAAAAAAGGGAGGAAAGCTCAAAGGGCAAAATCAATATGTTGGAGACAGGCATAGTGAAGGAATGGAGCAAGAGGGAAGTGGAGAAAAAAATGGACAGTAGGCACTGGAAAGAGAATTAGTAGAAGACAGAGAAAAGCAGAAAGAGAAACTGGGACCAAGATTATGGAAAAATAGAATGTCCAGACAAGGTAGACAAAAGTGTTTTATTTTGAATTTATTAACTGGAATACGTTGGCTTTGGGACATGTGCATTCCAAATATACTTAATAATAATAATAATTTTATTTTTATAAACCGCCAAAGCCATGAAAGTTTGAGGCGGTTTACAACAAGAGGTGCTGGACAATCAGCGAAGTAGTTACAACACAAAGTCATCAAAGTAATTACAATACAAAGTCGAAGAAGTTACAATGCAAAGTCATCGAAAATAAGGTACAGGTTGGGAGGCGTGATACACTAGATTCATAGGTTACAATCGGTTAAACAAATTTGTTTTGATTGATTTTCTAAAATTGAGGTAAGATGAGGAATGGTTGATGATATTAGCCAGCCAGTCGTTCCATTTACCTGCCTGGGAGGCAAGAGTTCTGTCCAAGAATCTTTTGTAGCGGCAGTCCTTTAATGATGGAAAGGAGAACAAATGAATTCTGTATGTGGACCTAATGGAACTGTCCAGATTAAATTGAGAAACCAGATACATAGGGGCCAGACCAAAAATTGATTTATAACAAAGGCAAAAAAATTTAAACAAAACTCGTGCTTCCAAAGGCAGCCAGTGAAGTTTTTGATAGTAGGGACTGATGTGTTCCCATTTTCTCAACCCAAAAATCAGTGGTTTTACATTCAGGTACTTTATCATATTTCCCTCTCTGCTCTGGTGGGCTCAAACTCTAGCTAGTGTACCTGGGGCAATGAGGGGATTAAGTGACTTGTCCAGGGTCACAAAGAACAGTGAGGGATTTGAGCCCACAGCTTCAGGGTGTTGAGGCAGTAGCTCTAACCCAGGGATGTCAAAGTCCCTCCTCGAGGGCTGCAATCCAGTCGGGTTTTCAGGATTTCCCCAATGAATATGCATGAGATCTATTTGCATGCACTGCTTTCATGGTATGCTAATAGATCTCATGCATATTCATTGGGGAAATCCTGAAAACCCGACTGGATTGCGGCCCTTGAGGAGGGACTTTGACACCCCTGCTCTAACCCCTGTGCCACATACTCCCAAATGTAGATGCCAGTGTCCATATATACTTAGCACCATGGCAATTTTACAGAGTGAAAGCACGTGTATCTCTTTTTCAGAAAATTGGTGGAAAGTCTTCTGGTAAAATAGATTTTCAGATTTATTTATTTTTTTCTCTGTGTGACAGCTTGAATATTCCTCCCACAGTTTATTCTCAGGCAACTGATGAACAGATTGGCATGGAAGGACACTTCCATTCTGGCAAACCAGGATTGAATTTTGATGAGAAAATTAAAACCGGGCCGTTCTGAGAATTTGTACCGTGCATTTTGATTTTCGCATTTTAATGTCGTGCTTGGTTTCCCGGTTTCTGCTTAAAGTGGTTTGATGAAACTGCCTCCTCTCCTGTTTACTCTTTAATGGGTATTTGATGGCAGGAATCTGCTCTCTCTCAGCGTTGTTTGCTTTCTGGGCTGTGATGCTGAGAGAGGCTAGGCGCAGCGATGTAAGAGGATCTAGCCATCTTTCAGGAACAGTACTTGCTCTTTTTAAGTTCATTTTACAAGCAAGATCCATAAGTGGAAGAAAGCCAAACTAAAATGGGTGTTAACGAATCAAGCGAATTTCCCTTACTTCCTATGGAGAAACTCACTTTGATATACGAGTAATTTGGTTTACGAGCAAGCTTCTGGAACGAATTATGCTTGTAAACCAAGGTTCCACTGTATATATATTGTTCAGATGTTTATTTATTTATATTTTACTCATAACTTTGTATTGTATTGTACTCATAACTTTGTATGGTCCATCAAGCCCAGAAGCCCGTTCTCCCAGTGGCCAATCCAGGTCCCTAGTACTTGGCCAAAACCCAAGGAGTAGCAACATTCCAGTATCTCAAAGAAAAGCAAGATTCCAGAACCCCAATGAGAGTAACATTCCAGAGCTGAGATTGTGATGTCATAAAGCCTCATTCCACAGTGCCTCAGAGCCAACCTCATCAGTGATGTTACAATGGCTTGATTGTCCTATACGTGGCACATGTAAGAGCATAAAACAGCCATACTGGGTCAGACCAATGTTCCATCAAGCCCAGTAGCCTGTTCTCATGGTGGCCAATCCAAGCCTCTAGTACCTGGCCAAAACCCAAAGAGTAGCAAAGATTAGAGAGACTGGGGCTTTTTTCGCTGGAGAAGCAGAGACTTAGAGGGGATATGATAGAGACTTACAAGATCACGAAGGGCATCGAGAAAGTGGAGAGGGACAGATTCTTCAAACTTTTGACATCTACAAGAACGAGAGGTCATTCGGAAAAATTAAAAGGGGACAGATTCAGAACCAATGCTAGGAAGTTCTTCATCACCCAATGGGTTGTGGACACCTGGAACGCGCTTCCAGGGGGAGTGATAGGACAGGGTACGGCATTGGAGTTCAAGAAGAGATTGGACAATTTTCTGAAGGAAAAGGGGATAGAAGGGTATAGATAGAGGATCACTATACAGGTCCTGGACCTGATGGGCCGCCACATGAGCGGACTGCTGGGCATGATGGACCTCAGGTCTGACCCAGTAGAGGCACGGCTTATGTTCTTATTCCATGCTACCGATCCAGGGCAAGCAGTGGCTTCCCCCATGTCTTTCTCAATAACAGACTATGGACTTTTTCTCCAGGAAATTGTCCAAACTTTTCTTAAAACCAGGTACGATACAGTAGTACAGAGTGGCACAACAATTTTAGCCACCTTACAGAGCAGATAAGCTCTATTACCATCCCCTTCATTTTATATATGGTGGAAAAATTAGAAGTGCCAATCTGGGCACGCACCCAATTTGTATGTGCAATTTAATTGTATAACGAGCTAATTAACACCAATAATCAGGCACTAATAATCAATTATTGGCACTAATTGAAATTTATGCATGCATCTTTATAGCTGGTTTTCTAAAAAGATGTGCATGTAGATTTTTGCCCTTGGATCTGAAAAGAGGCAGAGCCAAAGGCGTGGTAAGGGTGGGCCAGGAACTTTCCTACTATTTGCCCACAAAATAAGGCAGATCTGTGCTTAATTTAGGCACAATGATTTCTACCTGGTTTCAGTTGGTGTAAAACTTCATGCCCAAAATTGGGTGCAGATCGCTGTGCTACGTGCTATTTTGTTAACGGCGCCCAACTCGAATATCGGTTTTAATCATGTTGTTCTTGTTTGGTTTTCTAAATTTTTATTGCCCCGATCTTATTCAGTTAATATTGATGGTAATATTTCTAATTCCTGGCAACCTCCCAGGGCTCTCCGCTTTCCCCAATTTTATTCAATCTTTATATGACAACTTTGAATATTTATAAGCTGTCAGCGTGGGAAACGCTTTTTGCTTATGCGGATGACATTTTTGTACTGATTGAGATTGACCCAAATATTGCCAATTTAACTTTTAAAATAAATCGCTGTATCTCTAAACTTCAAACTTGGGCTATGTCTGTCCAGATGAAGCTAAATGCAGGTAAAACTCTGTGGTTAGGCCCAAAATTGGATCATCTTCCTTCCACTGTACTTTTGGATTCTGGAGCCTCCCTACAAATTGAGTTCTCCTCTAAGATTTTGGGAATACTTTTTGATTCTTCTCTTACTTTTAAGGATCAAATAAACTTTCTGGTTAAGAAATGTTTTTTCAGCTTACGAATGTTGAGGAAGGTCAGACCTCTTTTCCATCTACGTCATTTTTCTGTTTTGGTCCAATTTATTATATTATCCCGGTTAGATTATTGTAACGTCATTTATCTTGGCGTCACTAAGAACTGCCTCCGCGAAGTTGATCTATGGAAAGAGCAAATTCGACCATGTGACTCCTTTGCTTTTCTCTCTCCATTGGCTCCTGGTTTATTTTAGAATTCAGTTTAAGTGTTTATGTATTGTTTTTGATGGTATCTTTGTTCCTCTTGTTCTTTTGCTATGGAATGTTTATAGATTTTCATATGCGAGAGGCATTCGCCGATTTAAACTTTCTCTCCCTTCTAGGAAGGGAATTCAAGGAGTTAAGAATTTTAGCAGCTCTCTGGCGTTTAAATTTCCCCAACTATGGAATGAACTTCCCCTAATTTTGAGGTGTCCCAGTTCCTTCCAATTCTTCTGTAAACCTCTAAAAACTTTTTTATTTGCTAATCATTTGAAAACTAACTCTTGCATTTCAGTTTACTTTATTTTTTAAATTTATTATTAACCGCGTCGAGCTTCCTTTGGTTGAAGACCCGGTATATAAGGTTAAGGTTTAGTTTAGTTTATAGAATAGTGCTTAGCATTCATTTTCTTCAGCACTGATTTTTTGGGGTGCAATATACAGAATAGAAGCCTTAAGTATATCCTATGCCAGGGGTAGGTAATTCCGGTCCTTGAGAGCCGACGCCAGGTCAGGTTTTCAGGATCTCCACCATGAATATGTATGAGATGGATTTGCATGCACTGCCTCCTTGAGATGCAAAATCTATCTCATGCATATTTATTGTGGATATCCTGAAAACCTGATATGGCTCCGGCTCTCAAGGACTGGAATTGCCTACCCCCGTCCTATGCCCAAATCACCAAGTTCAAATGAACTTTAACTAACCTCTCCAGCAGTAGCTAGTCACAGAAGGGATTCCTATTGTTTAGCTGTGACTTCCATGCAAGGTGTTGCTTGCCGTGCCAGTTGTTAATGTAATAACTGGAATGGTCAGGTCACATGATTCCAGTGCAGGAAAGAAGAAAAAAAAAAAAATCTCACACCCTTACTCTGTTTTAGTAAGTCTAATATTTATTTACTAGGCCTTACCTAGTGCACCTTTGTTTGTAATGACTAACCCCTTGTCAGCCTTCTTCTTCTTTTTAAGATGCAGTCCGCCGAAGATCCCCTTTCTGCAAACAAAAAATACAGAAAACATGAGTGGCGGAACGTTACACAGGCTGCGATGTATGTTATAAATGAGAGACCTTTATTAGCAGATAAAATGGGGGTGGGATGGGGGTGAGGGGACACGTGCAAACCTGTAGTTCTTTTCTCATTTCCTGTGAGTAACACATGGCAATTCCAGGAGCAGTAGGCCTGGCATAATTTCAGAGGATGGCTTGTGAAGGCAGCAGAATGGTATATTGTTAATTCAAATGCTGGGCTTCTTAATTGGGGGCCGGGGGGGGGGGGGGGAAGGTCTGCATCCCTTGAATTGATTAATGAAACCCTCACACTCTATTACTAAATTATATGTCCACTGGCAGCTATGTATGTTTCTGTCATCCACTAACAGTGCTAACTGCTAACATATCACTAAAATTATAGTAATACACAGCTATACTATTAATAACTGCCTTAACCGCCTCTCTTAGCTCCAACCCCCGCTTTCTCTTTACCATACTAAACTCCCTACTCAAAGCACCCTCACCGTCTATCCCCCCCCCCCCCCCACTCCAATTTCTCCACAGACTATGGCACTGTTCTTCTACCATAAGATCCAGAAGATTCAGTTTGAGCTCTCAACCAAGTTGCCTCCCCCTCCCCTCCTTCCATCTGTCCCTTCTGCTAACCTCCCTTCAACACCTGCCACCCTTTCCTCCTCGTCTGTAATCACCGAGGAGGAAACCGCACAACTTCTCTCATCCTCAACACCTACTACCTACTCTTCCCATGCGATTCCCACTCACCTACTCCGCACCATCTCGCCCTCTGTCATCCCTCCTATCTGTCACATTCTCAACCTATCGTTCTCCACTGCAACTGTCCCTGATGCCTTCAAACATGCCACCGTCACACCCTTCCTCAAAAAAATCCTCACTGGACCTTCAAATCTCACCCCATCTCCCTCCTCCCCTTCTTATCCAAGTTACTTGAATGTGCTGTTCACCACCGTTGCCTGGGCTTCCTCTTCTCCCAAGCTATTCTTTATCCGCTTCAGTCAGGCTTTCGCCCATTGCATTCCACAGAAACTGCCCTTACTAAAGTTTCCAGTGACCTGTTCTTGGCCTCTACTCTGTCACCTCTATTATATGGCACAACAAAGAAAAATGGGGACACCCAATGATCCACGGTGAAAACAATCCACCAATGAAAACAAAAACAAAAAACTGTGGATACAGATGTTCTGGAGATAATTTATTATACACTGGCATATAAAAACATGAAAATACAATGATAAAAAATACAGTGGTAAAAATCCAATCCGGTGAAGGGCGGGAAGTTTCATGGCGACACCAGGAAGTACTTCTTCACCGAAAGAGTGGTTGGCAATTGGAATGAGCTTCCAGCACAGGTTATCGAGGCCAGTAGCATGCCAGATTTTAAAAACAGATGGGATGCTCATGTTGGATCTCTAAGAGGGAATGGGACATCAGAGTGTGATCTCTCACAGGGTAGTTAGGAGAGTGGGTGGGTCAATAGAGTGGGCAGACTTGATGGGCCTTGGCCCTTTTCTGCCGTCACTTTTCTATGTTTCTAATCCGGTGCGTGCGCTCAAAACGCTAGCGCACCTTCGTAAAAGGAGCCCATAGAGCTGGCATGTGTGTTTGCCTAAGCACTGCAGATGTGCTCACAATGCACATAAGTGCGAGTCATGTCTACAGGCAGACTCCATCCATGTGCACGCCTGCCCGTAAAATACTTGCTATGAAAGATATGAGCATATTTACAGAATAATACTTAGGGAGAATTTTAGTATATTTTAGTGTGTCTGATAATATTCTAATAATATTTGAACATAATTAGTGCACAACTGTCTGTGTATTGCCAAGTGTGTTTTGTCAAACCTCTTTATCATAAATGCTGTAAGACTAACACCCCTAAGGTAGCAATTTGCTTTGAGTTTGTGATTTCTCTGCTTCACAACATCCCAGGGTAAACCCCATTCACCTGCCAACACTGTGGTACCCTATTATCTCTTCATAGTGTTATACATGTTTATACAGTACATGCAGTCCCCAAGTTACAGACGCCTGACTTAAATACGACTTCTACTTAAGAACGCGATTGCAGCTTCATTTGATTTCACTGAGCAGTATTTCCAGCGGCATAGATTCCTACACTTCTACAGCAGATTCAGGAATGATGCATGGCCACATGAAGAACAGTGCGGTTGTGCATGCTGTACCTTAGAGGGAACACTGGACTAGGGGCAGTTGGCCCTTTTGTCAGCTGGGAGCAGAGGTAAGCAGCAAGAATCTCAAAATCCACAAGTTCTGAGTTACATACAAATCCGACTTAAGAACAGCTTTAATTTATAACATTTTATTGAAGGAATCAAATAAGTATACAATAATATACTAATAAAATGTTCAATACAATTATATTCAGAATACTAATTTCATACATATTTCTATCATTCCTCCAAAATATATTTCCATATTACCCACCTCATACCTCTATATATTTCCATACCCCCTTCCCCATCCCCCTTCCCTACCCCCTACCCCCTCCTTACCCCCCTTATTTATGTTCAAACATTTTATTAAAGAAATAGAGAAAAAATACATATAAATTATACAAAAAGATATTCTTAACAAATAATAAATAATTCACAATTGTTAAAATTCTAATCCATATATTATTAAAAAAAAAAAATTCTATCCCTTTCATCCCATAATCAATTTCCCCTTCCCGGATGAAAGCTGACAAAAATAAAGAACTGGAATGTAATTTAAACAACCTTAGCTTCAATGTAAATCATTGAGCATTAAACTTCTTGCTCTTGGTGAAAGGTTTTGAATATACAGATCCCAAACTTCCTTAAAAAGATGAATTTTTCTAGACGACCGCCTAACCTCCCAAATCTCAAACAAAAGTAAACGATAAAACTGGTTTCTCCAATGCCAGAAACTTGGAGATTCTTTCAATAACCAAAATTGCATAATACATTTATGCCCAATCCAGTGGCGTACCAAGGGGGGGCGGGGGGGCAGTGCGCCCCGGGTGCCAGCCCTAAGGGGGTGCTCCCGGCCTTGCCGTTCAGTCCCCCCCAACCCCGAAGGACCGCTCGCCCCATTGACCTTCCTGCACCACCTGTGAAGCAGCCCGCAGCAGGATCGCAAAGTCAGCGTCAGCGATCCCTGCGCTGCTTAGGCGCTGCTTCCTGCGCCGTGATCCCGCCCCTCCTCTGACGTCAGAGGAGGGGCGGGACCGTGGCACAGGAAGCAGCGCCTAAGCAGCGCAGGGATCGCTGACGCTGACTTCGCGATCCTGCTGCGGCTGCTTCATAGGTGGTGCGGGGAGGCCAGGGGGGCGAGAGGTCCTTCGGGGTGGGTCGGGGCATCAGGCCTTCAGGGTGGGGCGGGCGGGCAGGCAGGCAGGCTTTCAAGGGGGGACAGGCCTTCGGGGGGGGTGCAGACCTTCAAGGTGACAGGCAGGCAGGCAGGCCTTCAAGGGGGGACAGGCCTTCAGGGGGGGGTGCAGACCTTCAAGGGGTGCAGGCCTTCAAGGGGGCAGGCAGGCCTTCAGGGGGGGTGCAGGCCTTCGGGGGGTATAGGCCTTTGGGGGGGTGCAGACCTTCAAGGGGGTGCAGGCCTTCAAGGGGGGGGACAGGCCTTCAAGGGGGGAAAGGCAGGCAGGCCTTCAAGCGGGGGACAGGTCTTCAGGGGGGTGCAGACCTTCAAGGGAGTGCAGGCCTTCAAGGGGGGGTGCAGGCCTTCGGGGGGGGGGTGCAGACCTTCAAGGGGGGGTGCAGGCCTTCGGGGGGGGGTGCAGACCTTCAAGGGGGTGCAGGCCTTCAAGGGGGAGACAGGCCTTCAAAGAGGGGAAAGGCAGGCAGGCAGGACTTCAAGGGGGGACAGGCCTACAAGGGGGGGACAGGCCTACAAGGGGGTGAGACAGGCCTTCAAGGGGGGGACAGGCCTTCGGGGGGGTGCAGACCTTCAAGGTAGTGTAGGCCTTCAAGGGGGGGTGCAGACCTTCAAGGGGGTGCAGGCCTTCAAGGGGGGACAGGCCTTCAAGGGGGGGAAGGCAGGCAGGCAGGCTTTCAAGGTGGGACAGGCCTACAAGGGGGTGGGACAGGCCTTCGAGTGGGGGACAGGCCTTCGGGGGGGTGCAGGCCTTCGGGGGGTGCAGACCTTCAAGGGGGGGACAGGCAGGCAGGCCTTCAAGGGGGGGACAGGCCTACAAGGGGATGGGACAGGCCTTCAAGGGGGGTGCAGGCCTTCAAGGGGGGACAGGCAGACCTTTAAGGGGGGACCATGATTTAGAAGTACACGGAGGGAAGGGGGTGTTCAAAGAGACGTGCATATGCCAAACTTTGGGGGGGGGAGGAAGAAATAATGGGTCTGAAAATAGAGGAGAGGGAGAGAGATGATGGACCATGGGATTTAGGGAGGGAAGGAACAGAAAGGGAGAGAAATTGGACACAAAGGATGGTGTGGAGGAGGGATAGAGATACTGGATAGGAGGGTAATTAGGAAAAGAAAGGGAGAGATGGTGGACTCTGGGGTGGTGGGGAAGGAGGGAGAGATGCCGGATGAAAGGGTATTTAAGAAAAGGTGGATCTGTGGAGGGAGATGAAAAAAAGGAAAGATACCAGACTTCCTGGGAAGGGAAGGGAAATGGAAAGGGAGGACAGAGTTGGCAGATGGATGGTTAGCATGCAGAAAGAAGGAGACCCTGGCAAGCAAGTTATCAGAAGAAAACCAGAGCCTTGGACCAACAAGATTTGAAATATAACCAGACAACAAAAGGTAGAAAAATTAATTTTATTTTCTGTTTTGTGATTATAATATGTCAGATTTGAAATGTGTATCCTGCCAGAGCTGGTGTTGGACTGCAAACGTGAGCTAGGATTTAACAGAGAGAGGAAAAGTCCTTTTTGTTTCTTTATTTTATTTACACCACAGTGCCAGTGTGGTTAGGAGAAGCCAAAGGGGGTGAAAAAGCTATAAAACCCACTAGGAGTTTTGAAATAAATCACCCAACTGGGCAGGAAAATCGAAATGAAAAACCAATTCAATAGGGCAGGCTGAATCGAATCAAAATTTTTTTCCTGAATCTGGCAGCATTAGTTTGTGCTACTGTCTTAGACTTTAGGACCTGGGATTGGGGAGAGATGGCATCCTCAGTACTTTATAATGCAAGTGAAACGAGGATTTGGTCAGACTTTTGAAGGGTCTGCAGAAAAAAAATATTGTATAGGCCGGGGACATGAGACAGCAGGAAATGGGAACTTTTCTTCCTTCTATTTTTGTGAATGGAAAGGCTGAGGATGTCAGAGAGTTCAGTTAAAATATGTGCTTTATAAGAAAATATAATAATGTGTTTTATAAAGTTTATAGCATAGCTGGCCTACCCAGTGAGGTGTTCCTAGTAGTGATGGTGGCAGCGTGTCAATGTGTTGAGAGGAAGAGGTGGTCTGGGAAATTCTGCTGAGCAAACTCCGGGCCCATTTCCACCCCCCAGTTAGTCCACTCCACTCAACTGGTTCACACACTGAGTGGGTCTTTGGGTGTTGTTTTGGGATCTCTTCCAGTGGTTTATCTCCTTCTGGTCCAAGGAAGGAAACTTTGTTATCCTTAGCATTGACCTACAGAATATGTTTGTAACAGCGCTGCTTGTGTGGCATTAGGCTATGTAGTGATCGAAAGAAAAAAACAGACCTTTGCACATTTTTGCACTATATGGTGGGTGTATGAGGAGATTCACATTTCCTGCACAGCTAAGTCCATGTGAAGTTACCTTGTGCTGTATTTGACATCTAGCAAGGTCTCTGTTTGAAAGGAAAGATCTAAACTTAAAAATGAAGTGGCCAGAAGTTATGGTAAAAGCAGATAGTGTAGCTGGTTTTAAGAAAGATTTGGACAAATTCCTGGAGGAAGAGTCCATAATCTGTTATTAAGACATGGGGGAAGTGTCTGCTTGCCCTGGATCGGTAGCATGGAATGTTGCTACTCTTTGGGTTTTGACCAGGTATTAGTGTCCTGGATTGGCTACCATGAGAATGGGCTACTGGGCATGATGGACCATTGGTCTGACCCAGTTAGGCTATTCTTATGTTATGTTCTCATCTGTAGGGGCCTTTGTTTTCACTTCTTATTTTAATGTATTTTTTTTCTGGGAACTTATCAGTGTTTTTTATAATGGGAACAAAAATGGAAGAGAATTAATGTGTGTGGGATGAGGGGGTAATTAATTTCTTCAGCTAAATAATTCAATCCACCTCAACCAGACATAGGAGAACTCACGCACCATTCACATACCCTCCAACCAAAAACGTCAAAAGAAAAAAACTGTTCGACAACCTCCTAGCCATTCGAGCTGCAACACTCGACCCCCAACTCTACAACCAATTGACATCGACCACAGACTGCAAAACCTTCAAAAAGAAATAAAAACCCTTCTATTCAAAAAACACATAAAACCGAACTAACACAATCAGAACTGTCCCAAGCATCACCTGCAACTACTCCATATGTACTTCTGATGTCATGACAATTCAGACATAATTTATGTTATGTTATGTTTGGAATATAAGAAAATTTTCATTGCCTGTTTCTATTCTGACCATTTATTCTGTTTCATGGTCATTACAAAAAATATTTTTTTACATAGGGGGGGGTGTCAAAAAATGATGGGCCCCGGGTGCCACATACCCTAGGTACGCCACTGGCCCAATCATACACGCCTTCTGAAATAAAAGACATTTCCTTTGACCAAATATCCCACAAGCTGCAGCTTTACCAAAAATTACTCCCCTTGGAGAACCTACAACAGGACTACCCCATAAAGAACCCAAATATAATAGGATGGCAGACCAGAATGACTTGATTAAAGGACACAACCAAAAAGCATGAGATAAAGTGCTAGGATCCTTATCACATTTGATACAAATTGGGGAATTAACCAAACCCTCATGAAAAGCTTGAATTTGGGGGGAAAAAAACCCTATGTAAAACTCTATAAGAACATTCCCTCCAAACAGAAGCCGTAATCACTTTTGATATTCTATTAATTGCTTGAGTAGAGTCAATAAGTGAAATCTGAATTCCCAACTCCTCATTCCAATTTTTTTTAATTGTTTTCATATGTACGAGAAGGAAGTAAATTCCACCACAATTTATGCAATAAAGAAACTGAAATAGGCATATCTTCACATTGATTTAAAAAAAGAAAAAATTATATCACAGACTCTACTTGAAAAATCCAATCTCTGCAATTTATTCAAATAATTCACCAATTGCATGTAGGCATATAAAGACCCAGGACCTCTCCTACTGTAACAGAAAGATCAGGAAAACTCCTTATCTTCCCGGTCTCATTCAATACCTGCGCTAAATAATAAATACCTTTATATCCCCAACTCCTAAAAATCCTAGATGTCATTCCAGGGGTTCATAGACAACGGCGCGAAAGACAAAAGCGCGCGCCGACAATTGAGCGCAGCACAGAGGTGCACGCCGCACAAAATTACAGTTTTTAGGGGCTCTGACGGGGGGTTTTGTTGGGGAACCCCCCCAGTTTACTTAATAGACATCGCGCCGGCGTTATGGGGGGGTTTGGGGGGTTGTAACCCTCCACATTTTACTGTAAACTGAACTTTTTCTCTAAAAACAGGGAAAAAGTTAAGTTTTTGAGTAAAATGTGGGGGGGTTACAACCCCCCACGCCCCCCCACAATGCCCCCACAACGCGGCGCGATGTCTATTAAGTAAAGTGGGGGGTTTTCCCCCACACACCCCCGTCGGAGCCCTAAAAACAGTAATTTAGAGCGGCGCGCGCCTCCGCACTGCGCTCAATTGTCTGGGCGCGCCTTTGTCGCAGCGCGCTTTTGACCTGACACCCATTCCAGGTAAGAACAGCTTTAAAAACATAACTTGTTCCAAACCTGGGGACTGCCTGTAATCATAAGGGAACTGACAAATGCCTGTATCCTTTATAGGGTCCACGTCTCAGGATAAGAATAAAGGCATAAAAATGAGCCTAGAGGTAAGGGAGAAGAATCAGGATTGTTCAGTCTTCTTTACTTAACACACCCGCTCTTCAGTCTTATGTGGTAAAAAATCACTAGTGCACATTTATTGTTGTTTTTTTTTTTTTTTAATTATTCTATTCTTTTGTGCTACTATTACAGAGAGGAGGAGGGGGCTAATGGTTAGAGCAGCTGCCACAGCCCACTGAGTTTGATTCCCACTGCATCTCCCTGTGACTCTGGGCAAGTCACATAACACTTCCTTGCCCCCATGGAAACCACTTTGATTGCAACCACATGGAAAAAGCAGCATATCAAGTCCTGTTTCCTTTATTAAAGCTCAAGATGAGGAGCAAGAGGATGACTTTCAAAGAACAACCCAGCAACAAGCAATAAAATGGTAAAATTAAAGTAGGTAAAAATCATAAAACATTAAAGATACAATAAGAATAATAGATAAAGGAGAATATTATTCAGATTTATGGTAGAAAGTAAGAAACATAACAATAATAAAAAATAAATTAAAAATTAAATTAATAAATTAAAATTAAACTGAAGGACTATCTCAGAAGTATCCATAAAAAATAACACAGTCAGAATAATTTCAATTTAAGTTCTGATATATAAATCACTCAGGACCTGAAAAATAGGATCTAGGTGGTGTACCAAACGTAATAATAGACCATAAATCTATAACATAACGTAAATAAAGAGCCTAAGCTAATACAAATTTACCTATTTACTCTTCCAGAAAAGAACTCCAGTACATATAAACAGTCACGTCATGCCCAAAACGTTCTCCGTAACCGAGTTTGCAATCTCCTTCTGAAGACCAAATAAAAAGACTATAAATTAAGCCTAAGCCTAAGAGAAGGCTCGTGCCTTTTAGTGCAGGGACTGTTCTTTCTATCACGGTCTATTATACTAATCCTCTATAATAAAACCCTAAGCGCGCATGCGCACTTACAATGCCGTGATCCCTGACTCCGTGATGTGTGACTCCATGGCTGTGTTTGATTTGCATCGCGTGCGGTGTGCATGTGGCGTGCAGTGGCTTGTGGCATGTGCAGCGCATGCAGCGGTTTGAGTGGCGCCGAGAGCAATGGCAGGAGGGTGTCCTGTGACCTGGATGAAGCAGACAGGGTGCGGGTGCTGCAAGGTGTCCGGCTGCTACTGCTACACAGGGAAGTGGAGGGGGAGAGGGAAAGGGGGCTGCTATGGGGGAAGGGGCGTGCTGGGGGGCAGGCAGCAATCTTGGTTTGCTCAGAGGGGGGGGAGAAAGAAGGGGGCCACGGAGAGACAGGCAGGTATGGTGCAACAGAGAGAGATAGGCAGACAGTGGGCCAGGGAGAGAGACAGAGAGACAGACAGAAAGAAAAACAGTCAGGGAAGTGGAGGGGGAGAGGGAAAGGGGGCTGCTTTGGGGGAGAGGGGTGTGCTTGGGGGCAGACAGAAATCTTGGTTTGCTCGGGGGGGGGGGGGGGAAACAGAAAGGGGCCGTGGAGAGACAGGCAGGCATGGCGCAACATAGAGATAAGCAGACAGGGGGCCAGGGAGAGAGACAGACAGAAAGAAAGACAGGCAGACAAGGGGCCAGGGAGAGACACAGATAGAAAGAATGACAGACAGGGGGCCAGAGAAACAGACAGACAGTGGCCAAAGAGAGAGAGAGACAAAGAAAAAAAGACAGACAGACAGACAGTGGCCAAGGAAAGAGAGAGAGAGAAAAAAAGAAAGACAGACAGACAGGGGGCCAGGGAGAGACACAGACAGAAAGAATGCCAGAGAGACAGACAGAAAGACAGACAGCGGCCAAAGACAGAGAGACAAAGGAAAAACGACAGAGAGACAGCGGCCAAGGAGAGAGAAAGAAAGACAGAGAGACAGAAAGCAGCCAAGGAGAGAGAGAGAGAGAGACGGAATGAAAGAGAGACAACGGCCAAGGAGAGTGAGAGACAGAAAGAAAGACTGACAGACACATTTATTCTAGCACCCGTTAATGTAACGGGCTTAAATACTAGTGCTTCTATAAATCGGAGGCAAAATATTAAGGAAGGAAGGAATGATTTTTAAAGAAATTTGCAAGCGCTTTGCCCTGTTCATTTTGGTGCAAGAATGTTTCTCTCTAAGGATCTGGGTATCCTCGAGGTACACCATAAAATACCATATTGTTTCTTATAGCCCACAAATGTCAACTGTGAATCGTTAGCAACACAGACATAATGAATCATAGCAAGACTATAACGAAAACAAATGCGTTTTTAGCACCTTCCTAAATTGAAGTATCTACACTGGCAACCTTGTTATTGTATAAGGCGAATAATAAATAAGCACAGTATAATACAATTGGAAAGACTAGTTATTCGCATCCATTGCCTGCCAGTGCTGTTTTGTTGATCATGCACTCAGGTTGATAAAACCAACAGTCTGTTGAGGATATACTCCTACACAATATGGCATTTTGTGACAGAACTGAATTGTTGGGGTGCCTTTCATTATACAGTGAATAGAGTATTCCATAAATATCATTTTGGAAGTACCTAACTTTTCCTTACCATGTTTAAATGATTTACCCCGGAGAACTAAGAGCGTAAAAGTAAACCGCTCCATGCCAAAACACTGGCAGAATTCAAGCACATATGGGAGAGACATATAGGAGCCCTAAGGGAGAGTTATCAATACAATCTACTGTTAACACCACTTGGTAGGTGCGCTAGCGTTTTTAGTGAATGCACAAAATTACCGCACACTAAACCGCGCAGTACGCTTCTAGAATAACGCCAGCTCAATACTGGTGTTAAGGTCTAGCGCGTGTGGCAATTTAGCACGCCGTATTCCACTCGTTAAGGCCCTAACGCACCTTAGTAAAAGGAGCCCTTGGTCTCATTCCATAAAATGGAATGTTATAATAGCCTGAGTTAGTGGTAAAAATTCACCTAATTGATAAGAATATAAACATAAGAACATAACAATTGCCGCTGCTGGGTCAGACCAGTGGTCCATCGTGCCCAGCAGTCCGCTCACGCGGCGGTCCCCAGGTCAAAGACAAGTGCTCTAAATGAGTCCAGCCTCACCTGCGTGCGTTTCAGTTTACCAGGAACTTGTCCAACTTTGTCTTGAATCCCTGGAGGGTGTTTTCCCCTATAACAGACAAGAGCGTTCCAGTTTTCTACCACTCTCTGGGAGAAGAAGAACTTCTTTACGTTTATACAGAATCTATCCCCTTTCAACTTTAGAGCGTGCCCTCTCGTTCTCCCTACCTTGGAGAGGGTGAACAATCTGTCTTTATCTACTAAGTCTATTCCCTTCAGTATTTTGAATGTTTTGATCATGTCCCCTCTAAGTCTTCTCTCAGAGCAAGAGGAATGACCACAAAACTAGCAAAACTTATGACAAAAAAGCAGGTAGAGCAAAAGGGCAGACTGGAAGGGGCCAAAATGGTCCTTGTCTGCTGCTACTTTCTGTTTATTCTCCCTACTAAATCACAACACGACACATTTTGTTAAACTATCATGAGAAAAAGGTCTAGTAAAAAGCACCTTTGCGTCATTTAGTCAAGTCACAAAATATTTGTGTGGAAAACTGAATAGTTATACATTGGTCCATATTTATCTGAAACCGCCCCACAAATTAATGTTTTAATTCTTCACTTTTTAATAGCGATGCATGTGATTATAACACTGTCTTCCCTCCAGTGCTAAATGCATTCAGTTTCACACAGACCGTGTGCAATAAGCTTATTTCCTGACCAACACAAAATGGGAAAATTCTTGAGTAGATCTGAGCGCAACATTTCACACCATACCTGTGGGCTTGTGGGCTGCTCTCAGTAGACTCCATGCTGATTGGGAATGTGTTCAAGTGGTTGTCGTTTCCTCTTTGGTTGTGCTCACCATGCCACAGCTTGACTTGAGACTCAGGGAACTCTTTGCCTTATGTGACCAGTTAGTCAGGTTTGTAGACAAGAAGCAGGGCACCAGAGCCAAACCTCTCGCAATGTAAATATTAACTTGATGTCATGTTGGATACCCGCGCAGAAGAATGCTCATAACATTCTCTTATCCCTTTAAGATAAACCAGTGTAGGGAGTTGCTGTGTTAATCCACTAAAGTTAAATCAGTCAAGTCTGACTAATGGTGGAGGCATGGCCATACACATTACATGTTTTATCATCAAAATTTCTGCTTGCACACATGTTATTTTCTAGATACCCTGCCTGGGGCTTTTCCTGCCTTTCCTATCACAGGTGCGGATTTTATCTAGCCCTCTTCCAAACATAGAGACATAACCCAGATAAAGGCCAAACGGCCCATCCAGTCTGCCCATCCGCTGCATCCACTATCTCCTCCTCTCCCTAACAGATCCTACGTGCCTGTCCCATGCTTTCTTGAAATCAGACCAGAGCAAACAAACCAAAACTGCAGGCTTGTACACGATGCAGGCAAATTTTATTGTGACAAATAAATCGTATCTAAAAACTTTTTACCAAGCGAGGGACCCAACACGGTCCGTGTTTCGGACAACCTTCATCAGAGGTCCATGGTGATAAAGGAAAAAAGAAAAAATGTCACAAAAGAAAGCTGGAAGAGTAACATTTGATGACACGCCGAAAGTCGCCAAAGTACTGTAAATATCCGCCAAAGTACAGTACTTTGGCGACTTTCGGCGTGTCATCAAACGTTATTCTTCCAGCTTTCTTTTATGACATTTTTTCTTTTTTCCTTTATCACCATGGACCCCTGATGAAGGTTGTCCGAAACCGTGTTGGGTCCCTCGCTTGGTAAAAGGTTTTTAGATACGATTTATTTGTCACAATAAAATTTGCCTGCATCGTGTACAAGCCTGCAGTTTTGGTTTGTTTGCTCTGGTCTGTTTTTTTACTGCAGACGAAGTTGGACCCCTTGTTTTCTCTGGTTTTCTTGAAATCAGACACAGTCTTTGCCTCTACCACCTCTACTAGGAGACTATTCCAAGCATTTATCACCCTTTCTGTAAAAAAAAAAAAAAAGTATTTCTTTAGATTACTCCTGAACCTGTCACTCTTAGCTTCATCACATGACCTCTCACTCTGGAGTTTCCTTTCATTTGAAAGAGACATGCTTCATACATTTATGCCACATAGGTATTTAAAAAGATACAAAAAGGAGGCAAATGATGTCAATAAGGACTCTATGAGTGTGTCTATCAGCTAATCACTCCTAACAAACCAAACCACACAGGTACCAAATATCAATTGAAGAATAGGGACGCTCTCAGTGTGAGGTTGTTAGCAACGGGAGAACAAACTCCAGCGCTTCCACTTACAAAGACGGAGGTGAATTACCCCGCCTGCACACCATCATCGGACGTCCCTAGTGTGCAAAATCAACTGTGCAGAAATACTAACAATAAATAAATCACAACTGTGAACAAGTGAGAGAGTGAATCAAAACTGAAAACCCACTCATAGAGTCCTCCCCAGCCTAATCCCCAAGATACAAAATGAAACCACAGCCAACTTAGCTTTTAAAGCGAGCCAAATGAAGTCAATGAGCATTGCGGGAAACCAAGATAGTCATAGGATCAACCGGTTTCGGGTGAAACCCTTCATCAGGATCTTAAGGCTGGAGCAGAACCGGCTGGGAGGGAAGCAGTTAAAATTAGAGGCAGCATTCACGGCAGGGGGAAATGCCAAGTGGGCCAAGCCTGACCCACCAACCCCATCTAAAATCCCCCTTCCAAAGGAGACCTCAGAATTTGAGCAGCTGATAGATAAACTGAATAGTATAGCAGCCTTGCTCGAAGACAATACTTCAAAATTAAACCTGGTTCAAGAGGAGGTACATAGCTTGTCCCAATAATTAAAGGATGTGAAAATAAAACGGACCTCTTAGAATACAGGCTTACTTTCAGTTCAAACTGCACAAAAGGATATATCTCACATTTCCAAAGAACTCGAAGATGCAAACAATGGGAGCTGCAGATGTAACATCAGGATTTTGGGATTACTGGAGGGGGCAGAAGGAACAAATCCTATCTTTCTTGGAGGACCTGTTGCCACAGATTCTATCACTAACTTTTAAACATTCGTTTGAAATTGAGAGAGTTCATAGAGTTCCATTTAGAGCTCTTAATGGACAGAAAGCTCCTAGGCCTCTTAAATGTAAATTACTCAGATTTCAGCAGGCACTGGACATTTTGAATATGGCCAGACAGTTGAAAATGCTCAAATGGCAAGAAAACAAAATACATATTGTACCGGATTTTGCGAGGGCAACAGCAAATCAGAGAAGGGAAAACAATGAATGATCCGGCTTTCTCTGTCTCTTTGGATGCAGAGTAGGCCTCTGATCATGTGGAATGGACTTTCATGTATCAAGCGATGGATTGGTTTGGTATAGGCTCCAGATTTATTCAAATGATTCAAACCTTGTATAGTTCCTCTCAGCCAGGCTATATATTAATAATACATTTTCTGAACTTTTTTGTCTGAAAAGGGGAGTTAGACAAGGATGTCCCTCATCTCCTTTGCTTTTTGATATTGTTCTGGAACCCTTGTTGTTGGCTATACAGCAGGCAAAGGAGGTATAGGGGATTCCTTATGCAGGTCGGAAATATAAGATCTCTGCTTATGCAGATGATATCTTGCTTCATCTGAAAAATCCTGAATCTACCATTCCGCATTTACTGGAATTGATTGATAGATTTGGCAAATTTTCTGGATACAAAATAAATTGGAGCAAATCGGAGGTTCTTCCATTAAATGTACATTGTTCAAAAGGACTATTTGATCCATTCCCATTCCTTTGGAAGGAAGAGGGTATAAAATATTTAGGCATCATGATTCAAAATACATTGGAAGACACAATGAAAAATCTTTATTGCTGAAAGTCAAAGAAATGTGTGAGCATTGGAACCCATTATATCTCTCTTGGTGGGGGAGAGTCCAAACTGTCAAGATGATGATTTTGTTTGTAGTTTGCTACCAAATGAGTATGTTGCCAGTTTATTTTCAGGGGTCCTTTTATAAGAAATTGAATGGAATTCTCACTAACTTTATTTGGCTGGGTATAACAGCTAGAATAGCTTTAGTATCTTTGCAAAAACCAATTGTGATGGGTGGGGTAAATTTCTCAAATTTTTATAGATACCATCAAGCTTTCATACTGCATCAGGGTATGTAGGATCCTTCCTGAAGTCTTGGAGCATCTTCCGGACTGGCTTTACTTAGAAAGGCAACTTATGTCCCCATTATGGTTATGTCATATATCAAGTATCAAGTTACCCAGAATTTATAAGGACAAGAGCATTCTTTTTACCACCTGGAAAACCTTAAAATTTATTGATAATTTAACAACTATATCAGTACAACAATCCACGTGTCAATCCTTATGGTTGAACTCCAAGATTCAAATTGGTGAATCTAAGATCCTCTGGAAACATTGGCTGCAGGCAGGCATACGTAATTTAGATGATGCGTTATCAAATAGGAAAATGCTTGATTTTTCACAACTGCAACAATTATTTGGCATTGCAAAGTCTCAAACATATATAAGGGGTGCAGTTGAAGCAGGCCATTCAGAAGGGGTTTCGTGATTGGCGCAACTTAAAAAATCAGTATAGTTTGCCAGGCCTATGCTTCCAGACAGTTTTGCTAGGGCATCAAGCAGCCAAGTGGTATAAATTAATATCTGAATAAAAAACCTAAAACTTGGACTTGGAGGATGAGATGTATAGCATCAGCATCTATGAAACAAACATGTTTTTTTTGTTGCACAGAAGTTTTTGGACCCCTGTTAGAGTACAAAAGTTAGATAGTTCAAAATCTAATAGATGCTGGATCTGTCATCTAGACATATGGACACTGGATCATCTGTTGTTCTATTGTCCTTTGATACTCAACTTTTGGAAATCTATAAGGGGACATATTAATTTGATTCTGGAGACTGCAGTTCCGCAGTCGTATGAAGCGGTAATCTGTGGGACATTGTTATCTCCTACACCTCCACTAGATAGACATAAAAGCAGATTACTTGGTATAATGACTGGGGTAGCCATGAAAATGGTTACTAAAAATTGGAAGAATTTTGACAGATTAAATTTCACTTTTTTATTATGCTTGTGTTATAAATACGAGAAATTAATTCTGAACTAATGGGCAATAATAAGTTGTTTAAACTGACGTGGGGTCCATTGACCAATTTTATCAATCTTAATTAAATCATTTATTCCCTTATTTCCGGTTTGATTTGCACATCCATGGAAGAGGGGTAGGTGGGAGGGAGAGGGATATTATATTTGGATTTGTTTTTAATTACATGTATGTACTGTTGTATGATTTATTGAATACATTGGAATTAGGGTGCGTGGGAGGGGGTGAAAATGGTTTCTCGTATTTATTGATTGATGTAAGTGCTGTTTTTCAAATTAATAGTATGTATTCCTTTATGCACTGTTTTTAGACTGAAAAATTAATAAAGATATACAAAAACATAAAGTTTTCCAAAGTGTTGTCCGACAGAGGTGACATCCTGGTTGGTATTGCGATTCTTAATACAATATCTATGTAGGTTGATTCTGATCTTTGATATTTGGCTTGTTTCACCAATGTAACATGCCTCTGCACTTTTTGCCCTGAATGATTTATGCATTAGAAGATGAACATGTGAAGAATCCGTTTAAGCTGAATGTTTTTCCCCATATGAGTAACCGTGGGATCCTTTGGCATGTGCTTGCACAGTTTGCAGTTTGTCACACCACAAGTTTTAATAGTGATGACTACTTGCACTTAAGAGTACAAGATTTTCTTACTTGAATGCACTACCAAAGAACTTCAATGGTTGTCTAATATCAGATAAGTGCCATTAAGAATTGTTCTTTGGTACTGTTTATAAAATAAAAACAAAGGAAATAAGGTAATACCTTTTTTATTGGATTAACTCAATGCATTTATCCCCCGTTTACAAAACTGTACAAGAGGATTTTAGCGGCTGCTGGCGCATTGAATGCGCTGTGCTGCTCTGACGCTCATGGGAACTCTATGACCGCTACAGCAGCGCAGAGCATTCAGCGTGCTGGCCGGTGCTAAAAACCTCTTGTGCAGTTTTGTAAAAGGAGGGTCAGAAAAAATTATTCTCTATAACTGTTTTCCAATTCATTAAAAATACTCGATTCTTTTCCAAAAATTACACAGGCTAATTAAAAAAAAAAAATTATTGGTGTGTTGAGGTTTTTTTAACCTGTTCCTGGGATTATTTGGGACGCTGATTCAGAAAATTGCATTGGATAGACCACATCAGTTCTCGTTTCTTAGATATGGTTGAATTTATGCCTTTGGGATTATAGAGCAAAAAAAAGATTGGTCTCCAAGGGAATATATGCTGGTTGGAGGACAAAATGTAATCAAAGAACCTTTTGTAACACGAGATAGCTTTTGCCATCACTACATATAAAGCTAGGCCTGATGAAACAATTTGTAAAGGCTTTGAATAAAGATGGGTCACGCATTGAATACATCGCGTATGCTACCTGGACTTACAATAGAAAACCTACAGGCAGGAATTTTCGATGATCCACAGATCAGACAACTTATAAATGACCCACATTTCATAGCATCATTGAATGAAATTGAATTATTTGCCTGTTCTTCATTTGTTCTTGTTGTAAAAAAATACTTTCTTGGCAGACAACTGCACACAATTAGTAGAGGCTATGCTTTTTCATTTCAACAGGCTTTCTAGAGAACCTTGGTGACTTAAGTGAAGAGCAAGGTGAAATATTTCACCAAGACATAAAAACAATGGAAGCCAGATGCACACATGATGACAGACTATTGTTGGAATATTATGTGGGATTGTCCTGGGAGATATGATTCCGACGTTCAAATACTTGAAAGGTATTAACATAGAACAAAAACTTTTCCAGAGAAAGAAAATGGTAAAACCAGAGGACATAATTTGAGGTTGACGGGTGGTAGACTCAAGAGCAATGTAAGGAAACTTTACTTTACAGAGAGGGTGGTAGATGCTTGGAATGTGCTCCTGAGAGAGATGGTGGAGAGGAAAATGCTGACAGAATTCAAAAAGCGTGGGATAAACAGAGGATCTAGAATCAGAAAATAATAGTAAATATTGAAGAACTAAGGCCAGTATTAGGCAGATTTGCATAGTCTCTGTCTGTATATGGTCTTTGGTTGAGGATGGGCTAGGGAGGGCTTCAATGGCTGGGATGGTTAGATGGGCTGGAGTGAGCTTTAATGGAGACTTCAGTAGTTACAACCTACGCACAGTACTGGGCAGAGCTTTGGATTCTTGCCCAGAAATAGCTAAAAAAGAAAAAAAATTTAAATTGAATCAGGTTGGGCAGACTGGATGGACCATTCAGTTCTTTATCTGCCGTCATCTACTATGTTACTCTCGGAAGTCTTACAAAAGGAGCTTCTTGTTTGTCGAATGACTGGAAAGTTTGTATCATAAACTTGTGCTTTGGTATGAAATAAGTAGATTTTCATGTTGTACACTTTTCTTTTAATTTGTTTCCTTCATGCTTAAAAGATATTAATGCAAACACTACATTAAAATATCCTGGTTTTTTAATGGGCAAGCAGAGTGGTATATGGCACATGTTCTGTATCTCAAAAACTAGAGCTGATAGGAGAAAACTGGTGCCATTTTTGGAATCAGTAGGTCAAATATACCCAGAAACAGGTCTAACATTTGAAGCACCAACGTGAGTGTTGGCCACTGTTATCTTTTCAGGTTGCCCATGGATTTCCTAAACGAAGCACTTTCAATTTATTGTGTGTGTAAGTATAAGTCCTTTTGTTGCCTAAAGAAGTATTGCCCTTTGTTATGGTCACTTATCCTGCTCTTTTTCTTGCTTATGGTGGGTGCCTGATGTCTATAGTCTGTGATGCACATGCATCTGCCTAAGTTCCTTCAGAGCCTTCAGAGAATGACACAGGGACAAATTTTTTCCCATCCCAACGGAAACTCATTGTCCCATCACGGCGAGTTCTTTGCCTGTCCCTGCCTCATTCCTGCAAGCTCTGTCCTCATCTGCACAAGCCTCAAACACTTGCAAATCATAAGTGTTCAAGGTTTATGCAGTTAAGGCAGAGCTTACAAGAATGGGACAGGGACAGCAACATAACTCTATCTTAAATTAATAAAATAATCTAACTCCCCATTCTTTATTTTGTAAACTAGATTGCCTCATTTGCAGTATACCTCTTACTTCTGGTATTTGTGTTCATTACATGTTCCTCAAGAATAAAATTAAATGAATTACTAAGCCACTTATTTGTGTTCTCTCTCAGCAGTTTCATCATTAACAAATACGGTCTACATCAGGGGCGAGCAACTTCAGTAGGGTATTCAGGATTTCACCAATGAATTATGCACGAGAACTATTTGCACATAATGAAGACAGTGCATGCAAATAGATCTCGTGCATATTCACTGCAGAAATTCTGAAAGCCTGACTTGGCTGCAGCCCTCGAGGACTAAGATTGCTCACCCCTGGTCTACTTCCACAGTTAAAAGTCACAATCACTCGCTAAGCATTTCACAATTCTTGTAAAGTAGGTCGTCCTTCACGCTCCCTCTAGAGCAGGGATCTCAAAGTCCCTCCTTGAGGGCCGCAATCCAGTCGGGTTTTCAGGATTTCCCCAATGAATATGCATTGAAAGCAGTGCATGCACATAGATCTCATGCATATTCATTGGGGAAATCCTGAAAACCTGACTGGAATGCGGCCCTCAAGGAGAGACTTTGAGACCCCTGCTCTAGAGTTCTCAGATCTTCCTCCCAAAATTTACTCTTTGTCCCCTCTCTTAAGACATTCTGCACTTGCCGTACAACCTCTTTTGAAGTTACTGCTCCCCTTATCTGGAACTCTCAGCCCCCCCTATCATTGGGAGGAATCTAATTTAGATCAGTTTAAAGGAGCTTTAAATGTTTCCTATATAGAAATGCTTTTGCGCACTGATGCTAGTTTTCCTTCCTCGTATCTGTACAGGCAGCTCTGAATGAAACTCCTTACCCTCCCTTTTGCCCTTTTTCGCACTCCTTTCTTGAATTTATTGTTGCTAACCTTCTCCCTTTTGTCTCTCATTCGTCTGTTTTGTCCTTGCAATTAAGTTTTTTGTTGAGTATTTTAAACGTTAATGCCCCTTTATTTGAATATATTATTGTGCAATCGCCTAGAATTATGTTAGGCAAGCAATCAGATTTTTATTAAACTTGAACTTGAAACTTGTCAAATTTTCCTACTTAAATAACTGATGATGTTAAATAATGTTTTTTCTCTCACAATCACACTTGGTTAGGGCTGGGGATCTGGGTTCATTTCCCACCGCTGCTCTTTAGGACCCTGGGCAAGCCTCCACTGCCCTGGGTACAGAACTTAGATTGTGAGTCCGCTAGGGACAGGAAGAAAAGTACTTGCATAGAGTATATGTAAACAGTGGCATAGCACGGGTGTGAGATGCCTGGGATATTGGTGTCCCTCCCATGCCCTCATCTCCACCCCCCACGTGCCACATGCACCCCTTCCTTCCCCGATCCTGCCTGCCGCGCGTTGCTCCTCCCTTCCCCTGTACCTCCAGTTGAAGTTGTTGCTCGCAGCGGTCAAAAACGTGCTTCTTGTGACCCCGTTGTCTCTCCCTCTGATGTCAGTGGCAGAGCTGACGGGGTCGCAAAGAGCACGTTGTTGACCGCCGCGAGCAACAATTTCAACTAAAGGTATGGGGGAAGGGGGGTGCGCAGGTGGAGGGGAAGAATGGGAAGAGGCGGGAGGGCAGAGAGGAGGAGGTGTGTTGGCGCCCCCATCAACATGGCACCCGGAGCGGACTGCACCCCTTGCCTCCCCCTTACCATGCAACTGTATGTGAACCACTTTGTACACACAGAAAGGTGGTATATCAAGTCCATGAACCTTTATCCTTCTCCCTCTCTCCAGACTTTTTAATTAAAATTCAGTCTGAATTTGGTTGTCCTCCCTGGGTAAAAACAGAATCACTCCTTTCACTCTCAGTGTCTCTCACTTATATGGATCCAATGCTCTAAAGAAAGGTATTTCCTCTTAATAATAATAATAATAATAATAATAACTTTATTGTTTCTATACCGCCATAATCTTGCGACTTCTAGACGGTTCGCAGTGAAGAGAACAGCATCTCTCCCCTTATTACAGAAGTATGTTGGGCCAAAATAATTTTCCATTTCTTAATACCGCTTCTTCAATAGCCATGAAATTTTCCTAATTCACTTAAAGCTATTTCTATAAGCACTCTCTCTTTGCAATAAGTTACTCTCACACTTCTATTCTCTCTTTTCAGACCATTACCCCTTATCTGTGACAGACACACACACAAAAAAAATACACCCAGTCTGATTCTGTAGTCACCGTTGAAATCTTCAAGTTCTGCAACTCACATTTCCTAGGAGAATGTGATATCCTCCCTCCCATTTGGTAATCTCCTTGGAGATTCCATGGAGACACCAATCAGACATCAAACAGTAGCTTGGATTTTGGTTTGGTTCTCTAAAGTGATTTCAAACCAACTCTGAACTATAGTAGACCTTTTTCAATTAAATTTTATGCTATTTCAGACATTTATCAATAGCAAGTATTCATGAATTTCAATCTTCATAAACCGTCTAAGTACTGGTAATGACTCTGTCCCGCTTATCCAAGTTTAAAACACCTTTCCTTCACTCCAGAACCTTAAATCCCTCAATATACTTTAATGTCCCACAAAATCATTTTAAAACCACTCATATCCACACATTTACCCACAAATTACTACCCCAAATTCCTCAGTAGCACATTCCCCTAGATCTCCGAACCTATTATGGGTTCTGCCTCTTTAAGGTTCCATTTTATGTCACCCTTGAGGCTCTGGTTTTGCTTCACTGGGTTCCCCTGTGTCCTATCAGATGATCCCATGTCACTAGTGCTACACTGTACACCAAACATTTACTTTTGCTGCTGGGCCACTGAAGAAAGCGTCTCTTCATGGTGATTAAAAGGAAAAGGTAGGGCAGAGTGGTTAACCTATTGTCCAGTTATTTAAACTTGAAAAGATGAGGAAGGCCATAACTCAGAGTTGTCTGACTGGATGGTTAGAAGTGAAAGTTTTTTCTAGAGAAACTGAGTCTAAGAACATTTATCAAGACTCACTGATTAAAGATAACGCAGAGCCTTGGAGGATTTATAGATTTATTTTCCATCTAAAGACAAACTACCGCTTATATGCAACATAATTTTCAGTAGTTGTTTTTGCTCTGACAGAGAAACTAGGGAATGCCAGCAGAAAAATAATCTTCACTTAATTAACTTTCCTAAAGCCTTATCTCGCTCTCTCAGATGATTAGACATTATGGGCCTGATTTTACACATAACAGAGTGGTTATGTGTAAAAACCTATTTGGGGAAAGTAACATAGGCACCCATGTGCCCTCCTTTTTCCCTTTCTGTCCTGGGAAAGCCAGCTAGGAGGTTGGTACTAATCAAAATTTCAGAGTGGAAGAGTAGCCTAATGGCTAGTGCAGAAACATTTGATCTTTGTGAACAAGAAGAAAGACCTGGCGAAGCTTGAAGAATGGTCTGAAATTTGGTAGCTAAAATTTAATGCTAACAAATGCAAGGTATTGCATTTGGGCTGCAAAAACCCGAAGGAATGATACAGTTTAGGGGGTGAAGAACATAAGTGCACGACAGAAGAGCGGGACTTGGGTGTGATTGTATGTGATGATCTTAAGGTGGCCAAACAAGTTGAAAAGGTGACGGCGAAAGCTAGAAGAATGTTAGGGTGCATAGGGAGAGGTATGGCCAGTAGGGAAAAGGAGGTATTGATTCCCCTGTATAAAACTCTGGTGAGACCTCACCTTCAAAAAGATATAAAAAGGATGGAGTTGGTCCAGAGGAAGGCTACTAAAATGGTGTGCGGTCTTTGTCATAAAGCATATGGGGACAGACTTAAAGATCTCAATATGTATACTTTGGAGGAAAGGCAGGAGATGAGAGATATAGAGATGAGGCATAAAAGCGTACGAGTCACGTCTCATTTGAAAGGAAGCTCTGGAATAAGAGGGCATAGGATGAAGTTAAGTGTCTGAGCCAATCAGGGCCTCAAGCCCCTACCTGTGCATCACATGATGTGCCGGGATGGGGCCTACTGCCCAGTGGCATAGTGACCAGAGGACCAGGTGGTATCTTTGGTACCTCCTGCTCCTAACAGAAAGGTACGGGCACCGGAGCGGGGAGAGGCACTGCGGTGGCAGGAGGGAGTGGGCATCCCTCCTGACGTTTTTTTTCAGGGGAGTGGGCGCCTGTGTGGCAGGAGGGAGTGAGCATCCCTCCTGATGTTTTTTTCAGGAGAGCAGGCAGGCAGGAGCCTTTGTGGAAGGAGGGAGTGGGCATCCCTCCTGCTGTTTTGTTGGGGGGGGAGCAGGCGGGTGGGAGCCTTCATGGCAGGAGGGAGTGGGCATCCCTTCTGCCATTTTTGGGAGTTCGGAGGGAGAACGGTGCCTTGGGGGGGGTGCACATGCAATTTTCAAGAGTCGCGTTGGAGGGCTATTGGCAGCAGTGGGGGGATTTTTTTATTTTTCTTTGTTATGGGGCAGATATTTTGCATGTGTAATACATGCAAAATATCTGTGCCATGGAAAAAAATGAAAAAAAAAACCCCAAACAGGCAGACCTGTCGGTAACACAGTTACCAACAGGTCTACAGCAATTGGGTTTTAGGATCATAAGAACTTAAGAATAGCCTTACTGGTTCATACCAATGGTCCATCAAGCCCAGTAGCCCGTTCTCATGGTGGCCAATCCAGGTCACCAGTACCTGGCCAAAACCCAAGGTGTAGCAACATTCCTTGCTACCGATCCAGGGCAAGCAGTGGCTTCCCCCATGTCAGTGCCGCCATCAGGGCAGTACTACCAGTCCTGCATTCAGGGGCCCGGAGCTGACAGGGGGCCTGGGCCAGTAGCGTACCTAGGGGGGGGGACGGTGCGCCCTGGGTGCACGCCCCAAGGGGGTGAACAGGAGAGAGAGCTGAACTGGGACGATGGGGGACCCGCGGGGTTAAATATAACTCGAGCCGCGAGGCTCGTCTTCTACTCCGACTGCCCTGCAGCTCACACAGCCGATTGGAAGTCTTCCCCGACGTCAGCGCTGACGTCGGAGGGAGGGCTTAAGCAAAGCCCGCCCTCTGACGTCAGCGCTGAAGTCGGGGAAGACTTCTGGTCGGCTATGTGTGCGCGGCGGGACAGGCAGGAAATAGAAGACGAGCCTACGTGGCTCGAGCTACATTTTGCTGAGAAAGTTGCTAAGATGGGCTGGAAAGCAAACGGGGAACACAAAAGGGGGAGGGAGTGCGTTTTGGACACAAGGCATGAACTTGGGAGAGAGGAAGGGAGGGAAAGAGATGCTGAGGTGGGGGAGGGAATGCATTTTTGGACACAGAAAGCATGAACTTGGGAGAGAGGAAGGGAGGGAAAGAGATGCTGAGGTGGGGGATGGAATGGGTTTTTGGACACAGAAGGCATGGACTTGGGAGAGAGGAAGGGAGGGAAAGAGATGCTGAGGTGGGGGAGGGAATGCATTTTTGGACACAGAAGGCATGGACTTGGGAGAGAGGAAGGGAGGGAAAGAAATGCTGAGGTGGGGGAGGGAATGTGTTTTTGAACACAGAAGGCAAGGACTTGGGAGAGAGGAAGGGAGGGAAAGAGATGGTTGTGTACACGGGGAATAGAAGAAAGGAGAATTTTTGGTCATAGGGAGGGAGTGAGGTATAGACAGTGGCATACCAAGGTGAGAGTGGGGGCAATCTGCCCCGGGTTTACGCCCCAAGGGGGTGCACAGCTGGCCACCCTCCAGTGTTCTCCCTAGGCTGGCAAACTGCGTCTCTTTAGCCACTTGAGTGCCACCGCCGCCATTGGAAACAGGCCGGTGCCAAGTTCTCCCTGCTTTTCCCTGTGGGGCCGACCAACTCTCGCCACCCGCGTCAATTCTGACGTCGGAGAGGACGTTCTGGGCCAGCCAATCGCTGCCTGGCTGGTCCAGAACGTCCTCTCCGACGTTAGAATTGACGTCAAGTGGCGAGAGTTGGTCGGCCCCGCGGGGAAGAGAAGCAGGGCGAACTCGGCGCCGGCCTGTTCCCGATAGCGCCAGTGGCAGCCTATTCCCCAGTGGCGGTGGCAGCATTTTCCCAATGGTGGTGGCATAGGGGAGGGCAAGGAGAAAGAAAGAAAGGGGGGGACAGGGAGCCAGAAAAAAAAAAAAGAAAGGGGGCTGGGTGAAACAAAGAAAAATGGGGCACGGAAAGAGAGAGAAAGACAGACATACAGAATGAAAGGGGTATGGAGAGAGAGAAAAAGAAAGAAGGGGGCAGGGTGAAACAAAGAAAAAGTTTGGGGAGGGAATGAGGTCTGGAAGAGAGGAAGCATACAGGAGGCTGAAAGAAGGGAAGAAATATTGGATGCACAGTCAGAAGAATAAAGTGCAACCAGAGACTGATGAAATTACCAAAGGTAGGAAAATGATTTTATTTTCAATTTAGTGATCAAAATGGGTCCGTTTTGAGAATTTATATATGCTGTCTATATTTTGCACTATGGCCCCCTTTTACTAAACCGCAATAGCGTTTTTTAGCGCAGGGAGCCTATGAGCTTCAAGAGCAGCGTGGGGCATTCAGCGCAGGTCCCTGCGCTAAAAACCGCTATCGCGGTTTAGTAAAAAGGGAGAGGGAATATTTGTCTATTTTTGTATAGTTGTTACTGAGGTGACATTGCATAAAGTCATCTGCCTTGACCTCTTTGAAAACCCGCGGAATATAAATGATAATTAACATTTTCTCTGCGTACAGCGTGCTTTGTGTTTTTAAAATTTTATTGTTGGTAGATCATTTTGACTTGGCCACAAAGGTAAGGGGGAGGGAGGGGAGCTGCTGAAAGAGTCTACCTTGACGTGGTTGCAGGCTTACAAATCTTTTGGTCAAAGAGTGTGCTACAGAGAAAAGTATGTGTGTATTCGGCCCATGGAAGAAGGGGGGGGGGGTCAGGGGGGGGAAGGGGTGCATGGGGGGCCCAATAGGATTGCTCAGTAAGGGGCCCAGAAATTTCTGATGGCGGCCCTGCCCCATGTCTTTCTCAATAACAGCCTATAGACTTTTCCTCCAGGAACTTGTCCAAACCTTTCTTAAAACCAGCTACACTATCCGCTCTTTCCACATCCTCTGACAACACTTTCCAGAGCTTAACTATTCTTTGAGTAAAAAAATATTTCTTCCTATTGGTTTTAAAAGTATTTCCCTGTAATGTCATCGAGTGTCCCCTAGTCTTTGTAATTTTTGACGGAGTGAAAAATCGATCCACTTGTACCCGTTCTACTCCACTCAGGATTCCGTAGACTTCAATCCTATCTTCCCTCAGCCATTTCTCTTCCAAGCTGAAGAGCCCTTTTTAGTCTTTCCTCATACGAGAGGAGTTCCATCCCCTTTCCCATCGTGGTCGCTGAAGGTGCTTTTCTTCTATTTTTATGCAGGGTGCACTTTTATTTCCCTCTTTTCATTGCTGGCCTCTCAAACAAGTGGGTCATTTTTACATTCAGTTCTATAATACATAACACAGTGACTCATGCTAACCCTTGGCCTATGTAACAAATAAGGGTGTTTTAGTGATAATGCTATCTGTATACTTAGTAAAACTGAATTTTTCAAAAAGAACAAAGACCTAGATCGCTTAATCTCTAGATCTGGCAATCTCTAGGAAACAAATGCAGAGACTACAACTTATACAAAATGCAGCAGTCAGGTTGATCTTCGGGTTGAAGAAGTCCGATCACATAACCCCTTCCTACCGACTCCTGCACTGGCTGCCAATGGAGGCTCGCACGAAGTTCAAGCTAGGATGTCTCTGCTTTAAGGTATTATCAGGTCTAGCCCCTAAATATATAATAGACCTCTTCTCATTCCCAACTAACAGACATGAGAGAAGCACACACCTGAAATTCGTTTCCCCCCCGGCTAGAGGATGCAGATATAAGAGACACCATCAACAACTTCTATCGTACCAAGCAGCCTTATGGGGCAAAGACCTAGGAAAACTAATCACACACTCAAACAACTATAGCGAATTTAGGAAACACCTAAAAACATACCTGTTCTTGAATTACATAGGTAACGAATAAGGTCAATAGCCCCCTTCGTAATTCCACCCACATCTGATCTTGCAAACTGTTAACCTCTAATCTCTAAACTATGAATGTTCCAATCAATTTATGAAACTTTTCTAACTCATTGTAAATAGCACGGAACTTCCCGTTCCGGCAGTATATAAACTGTTGTTATTATTAATGTTGTTAATATCAGATGTTCACTGTTATACTCTGTAATTCGCTGTCTGTACAGTTTCACCTCATTGTAAACCGCCTAGAAGTCGCAAGATTATTGGCGGTATATAAGAATAAAGTTATTATTATTATTATTATTAATGCTGGAACACTGTTATAAATCTATTTTAGGTCATTGAATTACCACTTAAAGCAAACAAATCCAGTTAAGCCCCAGGTGACCAGCGGCTATATCTCCAGTCAACAGCTTCTGTGTCTGACTTTGAAAGCAAAGGGCCATTTTTTTGACCAGGGAAAACAGCCTCTGATTTCAGCCCTATTGAAGCAGTAGAAGGCGCACAACTGGGGAACCATTGGATCGATTTTCTATTATGCAATTCTAAAAGATATGAAAAATGGATGCAGTTTTAGCAATTTATTTTCAGCACTTATATTCCAAACTACCCTATACAGAACTCATGGAGGATTACAGAATTTGTTAATACAAAGAAATATAAGAGAAATAAAACAATAAATTGTGAAAAATCCCTGCCCTCTTTTGAGTTGCACCCTATAAGATTTATAGAATAGCACATAGCAAGTAGTGTGTGCAAATCCAAATTGTTGCCAATTAACTTCAATTGATTGCTACTACCAATTATCTACAGGAATTGGTTCATTAGCCAATTATGTGCAGGTAAGTTTGCACACCATTTAGACAAGCCTCCCCTTCGTCACTTGAATGCATCTTTATAGAATAGCACTCAACTATCATGCTAGAATTTACACAAATAGGTGTACACTTATCCACGAAAGTGCCAGAATTCTGTAAATTCACGCGTGCACGTGGTACATAAATATGGTCTCCTGGTTCTAGAATTGCCCTTAAAGGGGCAGGGGGGAGGGAAGAGAAACCCATAGATGCAACAGGTAGGCACAAATCCCCAAATTCTATAAAGTCCGCCCAAAGTTAGGCACCCACATTGGCGCATCTGGCCGATGTGGGCGCCTCACTGAATTGATTAATAGGTAAATCGGTGCTGCTAATTGGCACTTAACACCTCGCAATTGCCGTCAATTGGACTTAATTGAAAGTTTGGCGCCTAACCCCCAAAAATGTGATTCTATAAAAAGTAGGTGCCTAGTCCAAAGCACCTACCTAAAAGTGGGTGTGGTTGGGGGGGGCAGATCGTGGGTGTGTTTTCAAGTTAGGCGCCTATTTTGATTTAAGCACCACTGTGCGTCTAACTTAGGAACAGGTGTTTAGACCAAGAAAACACTGGCCTAAATATAGTGTGCCGAAATGTTAGGACACCTAGCAATGCCTAAGGCCGCTTAGGCAGAGCTAGGCATGATTCTATATAGTGTGCCTACCTTTTATAGAATCTTGCCTAGTGCCACAATAGTTGGCACCATTTTTTTAGGTGACGTGTATACAATAGGACCTAAGAGGGAGGCTGGATAGATCACACGATTCTTGTCTGCCAACGTCTCCTCTATGCAGTGGCATAGTAAAGGGGGAGGGGAGGGGCGCGGTTTGCCCTGGGCGTGTTCTTCCTAAGGGTGCGGAGGCACTCCTTCCCTCTGTCCCACCCCCCCACCCCCTCCCCATTCCTCACGCTTCTGCTTGCCGCCCCCGCCCCCATATCTTCCCCGTACCGTTTTTGTTTGTTTTTTTTCTTCCCCGGTGCAAGGTTGCTGCTTGCGTCGGCATCAGCGCTCCCTCTGACGTTACTTCCGGGACCTGCGCCTAGGGAGTGGTCAAAGGGTGAGCCGACACCCACGTGGACAGCATGCTGCTCACATCGGAGAAATTAAAAAGGTTACGGGAAAAGGGAAGGGGGCGTACGTGCCGCGGAAGGGGGGTGGGGGAAGAGGGGGAGGCGCCGCCGCCCTTACTACACCACTGACTCTATGTTTAAATACAAGCAACAACTGTGATAATTTTTAAAAAAAAATTATCCTAGTAAGATGCTGGATTGAAGATCTTTCTGTTCTCTTCTTTACAACCTAGTAATTGAACTTTAGCTTTTTAGATAACATTGCAATTTATTTTGTTTTTAGGAAGGAGGAAATTAATGAAAAAAAAAGCCTTTGAATCTATTATAAAGTGTCCCTCGGGCAGTCAGATAATGTGCCAATTAAACTGTCAAGAAATATTGTAAGAAAAAAAAAAAATTACTGCGAAGCCCATTAGGTTTGTGAGCATTATCAAAAGGACCAGGTGATAAGGCCGGGGTCACTAGACTTATGCCTGTTTCATGCCAATGTATAATGCATCTGCCTTCTTATCTGAGTAATACAAGGTCCAATTAAAGCAGCAGAAGTAGCAAAATGAATTTGTAGACAAGTCACAGGGTTGTTAAAACAAATGCAATTACGGTATTCGGACAGTCTTATTTTGATCTGAATTTTAATTCACTCCCCTGATGAATTCAAAGTAGTTTTGCTTTTTTTTTTAAAGTTTTTAAAGTTTTTTAAAGATTCTTCCATCCTTATAGGGATATGGGAAGGGGGGGAAGGAATTTTCAAAGGGTCTCTTTTACTGCAAACTGTATGGGTAGTTTTACTTCACCTCAGTTTTCAAAGGGAAACTATACAGGAGATTACCCTTTGAAAATTCAGGTAAAGATGCACATTAGAATAGCTTATGTACTGTGTAGAGAATGGCACGGGAATAAATATTTCTCCATCCCCACAGGAACTCAATCTCCCCGTCCCATCCCCATAAGTTTTGTCACTGTCCCTATCCCTGCCCCATTCCTGTAAGCTCTGCCTTAACCACACAAGCCTCGAACACTTATGATTTTAAAGTGTTCGAGGCTTGTGAAGATGAGGACGGAGCTTAGGCCTTGGTGGAATGAGGCATTATGACATCACGATCTGAGCTCTAGAATGTTGCTACTTAGGATTTTAAAGTGTTTGAGGCTTGTGCAGTTGAAGACGGAGCTTAGGCATTGATGGAATGAAGCATTATGACATCACATTCTGAGCTCTAGAATGTTGTTACTTATGCTTTTAAAGTGTTTGAGGCTTGTGCAGATGACAGAGCTTAGGCATTGGTGGAATGAGGCATTATGACATCACAATCTGAGCTCTAGAATGTTGTTACTTATGCTTTTAAAGTGTTTGAGGCTTGTGCAGATGACAGAGCTTAGGCATTGGTGAAATGAGGCATTATGACATCACATTCTGAGCTCTAGAATGTTGTTACTTATGCTTTTAAAGGGTTTGAGGCTTGTGCAGATGAGGACAGAGCTTAGGCATTGGTGAAATGAGGCATTATGACATCACAATCTGAGCTCTAGAATTTTCCTACTTATGACAGGCACGTGGGATCTCTTAGGGAGCAGAGGAGATAGTGGATGCAGCGGTTGGGCAGACTGGATGGCCATGTGGGTTTTATCTGCCGTCATATTTCTATATTTCCTAAAACAAAAGCCCATAAGCCATTATTAAAATGGACTTGGGAAAATTCACTGTTTATTTCAAGGTTAAGCAGTACAAATTCTGTTTTACTTTTTTGGCATCTTGTCAGGCACTTTGAACTCGATTGGCCACCGTTGGAAAAAGGATATTGGGCTTGATGGACCTTTGGTTTGTCCCAGTATGGCAGGGTGTCCGGTCAAAAGCGCGCCGGGACAAAGGCGCGCCCAGGCAATTGAGCGCAGCGTGCGCCGCCACACCGCTCTAAATTACTGTTTTTAGTGCTCCGACAGGGGTGTGTGGGGGGGAACCCCCCACTTTACTTAATAGACATCGCGCCGCGTTGTGGGGGGTTATAACCCCCCACATTTTACTGAAAACTTCACTTTTTCCCTGTTTTTAGGGAAAAAGTTCAGTTTACAGTAAAATGTGGAGGGTTACAACCCCCCTAACCCCCCATAACGCCGGCGCAATGTCTATTAAGTAAAGTGGGGGGGTTCCCCAACAAAACCCCCTGTTGGAGCACCTAAAAACTGTAATTTAGAGCGGCGCAGCGGCGTGCGCTGCGCTCAATTGTCGGCACGCACTTTTGTCTTTCGCGCCGTTGTCTATGAACCGTATGGCAGTGCTTATGTACTTTTGTTAAGTGGCTAATTTTATAAAGCATTTTCTCTACACGGAAAGTGTGCAAGATGATCTGTTTTGCAGGGAGAAAATAGATTAAGAATTGGCCTACCCTTCCACATGAAGTGCAATTTTATAACTTGGCACCTTTCCCTACAGGTAAACATCAAAAATTAATCTTCATCGTTAAACTTGCACAAGCTTTCCGACCAGTGGAAGACATGATTGAGAATCCACCAGTACATACAGAAAAGCAAACTGAATCTGCAAAACAAGAGTGAAAACTATTTGAATAATTAGATCAGCAAACATGTGGTGGATAGCGTTAAAGCCGGGAACCATAAGTCAATGCAACTCAGAGACATGAGTGGCTACAAAGAGGTGAACTGAAACCAAAGGATGAGAAATTGATTGTCTCAAGAGCATGGCTTGAACATACCGTGCAAGCTGGTGGGTTGTGGAATGCCATATTGGTTCCTAGATCTTTTAAATAATATAATGTATAAGTAATGGACCTTGTTTTGGTTTTGTTCTATGATACTTGATAAAAATATTGTCAAGAAAAGGAAACAGGGAAAATAGACATATATAGATTCTGCTAGAAACAGTTACTCATCTCTTAGCTAAAGTCTTAGCTGTGGAAAAGGCCTTTTATAAAACTGAATAGTAGATAAAATTGCTAAAAAAAAGTCTTCGGAACAAGGACTATTGGATGTATCGGAGCTATTGGAAAAATCTGATAAAGAGGCTATAGAACCAAGTACTTTGATTGTAACAGTAGCTCTCTCTATTGATAAAGTTTGGTTGTTAAAACTATTCTTTAAAAATAGACAGAAAGAATTTATGTGTTGTAAATTGCAGATATTTCCTGATTTATCACAAGAGACCCAAAAGCGTCGCCGTGAATTTCTTATGTTGGAAGCCAGGTGTCACATCTTTAGGTGCTACTTTTTATTTACGACATCCTTGTAAGTGTATAGCGCATCACCGATCAGTTAAGTATGTTTTCTTTGAGCCTAATCAGTTGACCTCTTTCTTAGCGCTCTCCCGATTGGAGGCAGAAAAAATCATAAGCCCTAAGATTGATTAATCCCAGCAATCAGCCCTCTAGCTAACTTTAAATGAAAGAGTGTACATTTTGTTCAATTCTTTTCTTTTGTTTTCGCTACGAAATCTTGGATCCAAAATTTGAGAACTTGAGCATTTTAGTTATAAATGATCTTAATGTTATTGGAATATTTCTTGCTTTATATAGAATTACTAATTTTGCTTTCTGTACAAGTTTATTCTTGATTATATGATTTGAAAATCAATAAATATATTTAATAATAAAACTGAATAGTAATATATGCATGTATACTTATTCTTACCAATCAGATTGAGCGTATTATATGCATTTGGGAGGAATTTCCTTGCTAAACTAGTGTTCTGCAAAGGGCATTCTTTGAAGAATGCTCTTTCCACAATCATAGAAACATAGAAACATAGAAATAGACGGCAGATAAGGGCCCACGGCCCATCTAGTCTGCCCACCTTAATGTCCCTCCCCTACCTTTGCCCTGTGAATAGATCCCATGTGCCGATCCCATTTGGCCTTAAAATCAGGCACGCTGCTGGCCTCAATCACCTGTAGTGGAAGACTATTCCAGCGATCAACCACTCTTTCAGTGAAAAAGAATTTCCTGGTGTCACCTCGTAGTATCCCGCCCCTGATTTTCAACGGATGCCCTCTTGTTGTCGTGGGACCCTTAAAAAAGAAGATATCTTCCTCCGCCTTGATGCGGCCTGTAAGATACTTGAACGTCTCGATCATGTCCCCCCTCTCTCTGCGCTCCTCGAGCGAGTATAGCTGTAATTTGTCAAGCTGTTTTTCGTATGGTAGATCCTTGAGTCCCGAGACCATCCGGGTGGCCATTCTTTGCACCGACTCCAGTCTCAGCACATCCTTGCGATAATGCGGCCTCCAGAATTGCACACAGTATTCCAGGTGGGGCCTCACCATGGATCTATACAATGGCATAATGACTTCCGCCTTACGACTGACGAAACCCCTTCGTATGCAGCCCATGATTTGTCTTGCCTTGGACAAAGCCTGCTCCACTTGATTGGCAGACTTCATGTCCTCACTGACGATTACCCCCAAGTCTCGTTCTGCTACCGTTTTTGCTAGGATCTCGCCATTAAGGGTATAAGACTTGCATGGATTCTGGCTGCCCAGGTGCATAACTTTGCATTTTTTGGCATTGAAGTTGAGTTGCCATGTCCTAGACCATCGCTCCAGTAGGAGTAGGTCGTGCATCATGTTGTCGGGCACTGAATCTTCGTCTGTTGTGCATTTGCCCATTACATTACTCAGTTTGGCGTCATCGGCGAATAATGTTATTTTACCTCGAAGCCCTTCTGCCAAGTCTCTTATAAAGATGTTGAATAGGATTGGGCCCAAGACTGAGCCCTGTGGTACTCCACTAATCACCTCCGTCATTTCGGAGGGGGTGCCGTTCACCACCACCCTTTGGAGCCTACCTCCAAGCCAGCTCCCAACCCATTTCGTCAATGTGTTACCTAATCCTATAGAACTCATCTTGCTCAGTAACCTGCGGTGTGGTACGCTATCGAATGCTTTGCTAAAGTCCAGGTACACGATGTCCAGGGACTCCCCAATATCCAGCTTCCCCGTTACCCAGTCAAAGAAGCTGATCAGGTTGGATTGGCAGGATCTCCCCTTAGTAAATCCATGTTGTCGGGGATCCCGTAGATTCTCCTCATCCAGGATCTTATCTAATTGGTGTTTGATTAGAGTTTCCATTAGTTTGCTCACTATCGATGTTAGACTCACTGGTCTGTAGTTTGCTGTCTCCATCTTTGAGCCTTTCTTGTGGAGTGGAATGACGTTAGCCGTCCTCCAGTCCAACGGGACGCTACCTGTACTAAGGGAGAGGTTGAAGAGCGCGGACAGTGGCTCCGCCAAGACATCACTCAGCTCCCTAAGCACCCTGGGGTGCAGGTTGTCCGGCCCCATTGCTTTGTTAACCTTGAGCTTTGACAGCTCACCGTAGACACTGCTGGGCGTAAACTCAAAGTTACTAAACGGGTCAACTGAGCCAATCCTTGTCTGTAGCTGAGGGTCGAGCCCTGGCGCTTCTCGGGTGAAGACTGAGCAGAAGTATTCATTTAATAGTTGGGCTTTTTCCGAATCCTTTTCCACATAGTCTCCGTCTGGTTTCCTAAGACGTACAATCCCGCCTGAGTTTTTTCTTCTATCACTGATATACCTGAAGAAGGATTTATCTCCCTTCTGGATGTTCTTTGCTAGAAACTCCTCCATGAGGAATTTAGCCTCCCTGACTGCTGTTTTGACGGCTTTTGATTTGGCCAGGTAGTCTGCTCTAGAGTCCTGCTTCCCTGATTGTTTGTAAGAGATGAATGCTTTTTTCTTCTCCTTGATCAGGTCTGAGATCTCCGCAGTAAACCACTGTGGCTTATTGTTCCTTCGCCGTTTACTTACTGATTTTACAAAGCGGTCAGAGCCACTGTTAAATATGTTGGGGCCCAGGGCAGAAATTAAGGAGGGAGGGCCTCTCAATTCCTCTCTTCCTGCTCCCTCCCCCAATTGCCCTCCCTCCCCCAATTGCCCTCCCATCCAGCATCTCTCTCTTCTTCCTCCTTCCATCCCATCCCATCACCCCCGGGTCCACCAAATGCCATCCCATCCAGCACACCTCCCTTCATTTTAAAATGACCTGCTCTAGAGGGCCCCAATGGGCTGGAATGTCTTTCCCTTCTCCCCGCCCGGTTCCGAAGACCCCTCACCTGTAAAAATGCAAGTAGGTTGCCGGCATGGCTGCAATTCTCTAATGCATATCCTCCTCGGTAAGGTTCCTCTGCTGTGGTTCACCCAAGTGGAAACAGGAAGTTGTGTCAAAGGGGGCAGACCATGACTAAGGAACAACGCTGAGGAAGCTGCAGGCAGCGCTAGAGAATCACTGCTGCCCTGACAACTCCCTTGAATTTTTACAGGTTAGGGGGGAGGGGCTTCGGAACCATGTGGGGAGAACAGAAGGACATTTCCGGCCCATGGGGGTCCCCTAGAGCTGTGAATCCTAGGGCAGCTGCCTTGTTTGTTCCCCCTCATCAATGCCAGCTCTGTCCACAATACTAGCTTAGCACGGATCTCTTGCTTAATTTTGGGTACAGGCACTTATGCCTGCTGAAACCTGGTATAAATGCAGGCACACAAATGACCCTATTCTATAACATTGAGACTAAATTCTGGGGATGCCCCTTAGCTGCCCATGCCTCTCCAATGGCCACTCCCCCTTTGGAGTCACAAGCCATAAAATTTAAGTTCACATGTTATAGAATAGGGCACAGGGCAGATCCACAAATAACTCCAAATGAAAACCAATGAGTATCAATTATTGATTGTTAATAGCTCATTGACTAATTTGTGTACGTGCAGTTCTTAGATCTGTGCCCAAATTTGCATGCCAGACTGGGCTACCTATATAGAATATGGGGACCACAAATAAGTATCATCAGGGGTATAGCTTGGGTGGAACAGGGGTAGAACAGCATTTTATATATCTCAAATGGGAAGAAGGAAGGTACTCATGGTATTAAGCCTTTTTCAGGGATTTCTTGAAGAGTATAGTTTTTATTTCTTTTCTGAACATTTTGTAGTCTGGGGTAGTCTGGAGATTTGGTTATCTAGTTTTGCTGCTTGAATGGCTAGGAGGCCATCGTATAATTTTTTCCGTTTAACTTCTTTGATTAGGGGGGTGTGAATGGGTTGTGTGTTTTTCTATGTCTGGTTGAGGTAGTTTGGATGAGGCGGTTGTTCAGGTAGGTTGGGCTTTCTCCATTTATAGTTTTAAATAGTATACAGTAGAATTTAAATAGTATTCTTTCCTGGATTGGAAGCCAGGGTGAGTTGAGGTATGCCTCTGTAATATGGTCGTGTTTCCTCAATGAGTAGACGAGTCTCAGAGCTGTATTTTGAATTGTTTGTAATTGTTTAGTCATTGTTGCAGGGCAGGGGAGGTACACTCTCTCGTGATCTCAAGGCTAGATTATTGTAATGCATTATACAAAGATATTTTACAAAAAGAACTTAGACACCTGCAAATAGTACAAAATACCGCAATAAAATTTATTTCAAAAGCAAGGAAATTCGATCATGTAACGCCGCTCCTGATTAAGTCCCACTGACTCCCTATTTCACATAGAGTCACATATAAAATAGTGCTCTTAACTTTCAAAGTACGTGTTTCATTTCCAAATCCCCCAGAATTTATAGATAGACTTCTAATTCCATATAGTCCAGCAAGATCCCTCCGCTCTGACACCCTGCATTTGCTATCTATTCCGTCCGTAAGACACATTAGCACGACTCGTTCGACGATATTCTTGGTCACTGCCTCCATGCTGTGGAACTCTGTTCTAGCCAGTTACGTGAATAATCGTCATTAGATCGATTTAAATCTAGACTAAAAGCATTCGTGTTTAAAGACGCCTTTGACTTGTATTTTTTTTTCCTTTTCCCATTAAAACTTTATTAGAACAGATGGGCCCCCTCCTCATATATCACCCCATGCATCAATTGAATAGTGCTAACGGACAACCTCCTCCTACTCCCCTTCCTTATCTCCTTCTCTCCTCTCCTCCCACTCTCCTGTACCCCTTCCTTTAACTCCTTTTTCCCCTCCCACTCCCTCCATCTTTCCCCTTCTCTTCCCTCCTCCCTTCCTGTGCTCCCCTTGCTCCCCCCTCCCCTTCTTTCTCTATGTCTTCTTCGAATGCCCATAATTTTATTGTCCTGTAACTTTACTGTGGATGTCAATTGTAACCCGTTCTGAGCTCCCGGGAGAACGTGATAGAAATCTAAATAAATAATTGTCTTCCATTCCTATTATGAAGATATAGTTCTTCTCTCTCTTTCCCTTTTGTTTTAGTACGACTGTATGTCTTATTATATGTTTCACCTCTATTATAGATTTTTGTATGCTGCTTAGAAATAAGAACATAAGAATTGTTGCTGCTGGGTCAGACCAGTGGTCCATCGTGCCCAGCAGTCTGCTCACGCGGCAGCCCTTAGGTCAAAGACCAGTGCCCTAACTGAATCTAGCCTTACCTGCGTACGATCTGGTTCAGCAGGAACTTGTCTAACTTTGTCTTGAATCCCTAGAGGGTGTTTCCCCTATGACAGACTCCGGAAGAGCGTTCCAGCTTTCTACCACTCTCTGGGTGAAGAAGAACTTCCTTACGTTTGTATGGAATCTATCCCCTTTTAACTTTAGAGAGTGCCCTCTCGTTCTCTCTACCTTGGAGAGGGTGAACAACCTGTCTTTATCTACTAAGTCTATTCCCTTCAGTATCTTGAATGTTTCGATCATGTCCCCTCTCAGTCTCCTCTTTTCAAGGGAGAAGAAGCCTAATTTCTCTAATCTCTTTCAGCCCCTTAACCATTTTAGTTGCTCTTCTCTGGACTCTTTCGAGTAGTACTGTGTCCTTCTTCATGTACGGCGACCAGTGCTTGGTGCGGTATTCCAGGTGGGGGGCGTACCATGGCCCGGTACAGCAGCATGATAACCTTCTCCAGTCTGTTTGTGATCCCCTTCTTAATCATTCCTAGCATTCTGTTCGCCCTGTTTGCCACCGCCGCCATGCATTGCATGGACAGCTTCATTGACTTGTCCATCAAATTTCAAATAAACTTGGAAACTTGGATATATATATATATATATATTGTCACCAACCGCTCAGGACAATGGGCCCTGAGCGGCTGGGACAAGGGAGTTGTGCTCTTGTGAGCCACGGAGGGCTGCACAAGGAAAATGAATGGAAGAAAAATACTGCCACATCAGAAAAGTGTAGTCGCTTAAATCAATTCAGAATTTATTCTTTCACTGGAACTTAAACAAAAACTCGGTCAGGATGTTTCATGCGTTTAGAAGATAGTCCCCAAACAATGGTAGCAAGAAACAAAACAAAACAGCAAACTGTCCCAAAGTGGAAATGTTCAAAAGTTCAAGTCTTTTCCTAAGATTCAGGCTATTGGCTTCAGCCCCTACTCATTTCCAAGCAATGAAAAACAAAATATTCAAAATACAAACAGTTCTTGAATTGACTACTACAGCACTAGTCAGAGCAGCGGCTGTGACTTACCCAGCTGCTAGAATGCTGGGCAGGTAGTGCGCTTCACGTGTTGATAAACTGCTAACAGGCCCAATATCCCACCACAAATACGTGAGGCAAACCCCCACTACCTGGGCTGGTAACAGTCCCTTCTCATGGAAGAGAAACACAAAGAAAAAAAAACCTTCACAAAAGTCTTTCAATCTTTTGGAGCTCTTGATCACTAAAGCTCCCACAGGGCAATGCATAACCATGGAAGTCCTTCATATAATAAGGTCACAGCTACTCACATTTATTCCTCGAGCGGCTTGCCTTCCAGGAAGCCCACTTCCATTGGAAGAATTTCACTCATTGGAGCTGCAGAAGAATCTAGGTCAATTTCCATGGCTTGGGATTCTTCATTCTCCTTGAAAGCAGATTCTTCTCCGGCTTCCATCAGCTCCATACATTCAAGTGGAGAACTGCCATCAGTATCTCCCAGCCCTGAGCTCCCCTGCTTGTCCTGTGCCTCTCCTCCTTTTAACTGACTTCCCAGGAGCTTTCCTCTCTGGGCAACTAGTTTGCAGCCCCGCCCCCAACCCTCAGGTGGGAAGTATTTCCTATCAGCAACCCTGGGCCTGAGAGGGGGATGGGCGCTCTGCACTCGTGCTCTCTGACTCCCTCTAGAGAGCAAGGGTGAAATAGCATCAGGAGAATCAAGAAAAGGTTTATCTGTAACACTGGGGGAAGGGTTGGCCTTTAAACTGGGCTCTGCACTAAGGACACACCTAGCAGGCATAGGCTGCGTACCACAATATATATATCTAATATAATAAAACGCTAGGCCGCGCATGCGCACTTCCTATGCGTGCGTCCGTTTTCTGTGAGCTGTAGCGACCCATAGGAAGTGCGCATGCGCGGCTTACGGTTCTTTGAAAGACGCAGCGGTGGCTACTCTCACGATCCCCGCCTGCTTCGGACTTCCGACGCAGGTGGGGATCATGAGAGGAGCCACCGCCGCATCTTTCAACAAAAAAAAAAAAAAAATACAGCAAGGCGGATGTCGGCCGCCGCGGCTGTCGGCGGCTGCAGGCCGAGGCAGCTGTAGCCCGCCGCGGCCGAGCACGGAGATGGACCGAAGTTTTTTTCAACTTCAGAGACGCTGACGTCAGAGGAAGGAGAGGTTCACAGTCACTACAATCGAGTGAGAAAGGTCAGCCACTGTAAATCTAGAGACAATAGTACTGATTGAATAATTTATGGATATGGAGGTTGAAGAAAAATGCAAACATTGTCAGTTTTGGGAAAAAAGACAATAGCGGGGCACTTTTGAACTTTGCTATGCAGCCATGCACAGTGCCACATTGTATTGCCGTCCCCTTGGAGTGCCTGCGTGCTGTCTTTCACCTTCGGAGTTGCCCGTGTGTCTGTCTACCTGCACCCCCCTCCCCTTGCCTGCTGAGCCATTGTCATCTAAATTCCGGCAATCTCTGGCGTCTTTTGGTAATGGGAGAGGTATTTATCGTTTTTCATTTTCATCCGTATGTCTTTTACAGACTTGAGCCGCCTGATTCCTTTATAAGACTTTGGGGGGGGGGAATTTTCACATTGACCACAGAAGTCTGAATCCATGTTGACTTTGCGCGACAATTCCTGGGGGCAAAATATTAAGATGAGTTCTCACTGGAGAGAAACAGAAAGAAACACAGACATATATTCTACCACCAGCGGGAGGAAGGGAGACAGAAAGAAAAGAAGACACAGGGAGAGATACAGAAAGACAGACAGACAAAGGGGGCCAGAAAGAAAGACAGCAGGACAGAGAGACAGAGACGGAAATAAAGACAGACAGACAGACATATATTCTAGCACCCGTTAATGTAACGGGCTAAAATACTAGTATATATATATATTTATTTATTTTATGTATTTATATACTGCCTATCTAAGCGGTTTATAATCATATACTGAAACATTTTCCCTATCTGTCCTGGTGGGCTCATAATCTATCTAACGTACCTGGGGCAATGGAGGATTGAGTCACTTGCCCAGAGTCACAAAGAGCAGCATGGGATATATATATATATATATATATATATATATATATATATATATATATATATATATATATATAAATATATATATATACATATATATATACCATCAACATAAAAACATCAAGTAATAAACCAGAACTGTGTGCATATGCTACAATAGAGCTCAGATTCTTCATATGTCTCAATAAGATTCCTTTCCTCATACTTTTGAGTTAGGCAAATGGTATTCTACCATATGTTCGTGTCTAATTTAGTATAGTCTTTCCAGTTGTTCAAAACCAATTTTAAGGCTACCGTTATCAAGAGATTGAATGATTTGGATTGCTTTCTAGACAATTGCACGAAAGATTTCCATATTACCATTTAAAAATGTAATTCTTCATTTGCTAGTATTTCAGAAATTCTACTCCAGGTTAAGGACCAAAATTGAGAAAGAAGAAGGCAGAAGTAGAGTTCTTATTGCTTTCTTTACATTTTAAAAATCATTTCAGTTGTCGGCATACTCTAATAACTACAATCTCATCTACAGCATTACACCACAGACTGACTCTTAATAAGTGGATTTTCTGCTGCCTCCAAATAGCAGCGTCGGCAGCACTCTAAACAGGCTGCTTCTCAGTCTTCTACCGCCGGTGATTGCCTCTGCCACATCACTGCTGAAGGCCCCAGCGGGAGAAGGCCGTGAAGCAGCCTGTTTAGAGTGCTAACTATGCTGCTGTTTGAAGGGAGGTATGTTGGTTGTCTTGCGGTTGAAGGGTCGTCGGGATTCTGATGGGAGGGGAGAGATGGAAAGATGGGAGGCTCAGCAGGGGTTTGGTTGTGCAGCAGGGGGTGGATATAAAGATGCTGCTCAAGGATTCTACTGCACGAGGGGATGGGAGGAAAGGGGGGATAGAAGCTGTGCAAGGGTTCTGCTGCATGGGGAATGGGAGGGAGGGATAGAAAGATGCTGTGCAAGGGTTCTGCTTCACGGGGGGATGGAAGGGAAGGAGGGATAGAAAGTTGCTGCTCAAGGGTTCTGATTCACGAGGGGATGGGAGGGAAGGAGGGATAAGAAAGATGCTGCAGAGGGAAGGCACAAGGGGTGAGAGGGGAGGAAAGATGCTGTACATGGGGAGACAAAGGAAAGAGGAAGAATTGTACACGAAAAAAAAAAAGGCATCCCCCGAAAATAAGTCCTAATATGTTTTTTGGACCCAAAATTAACATAAGACACTGTCTTATTTGAGGGGAAACACGGTATTATCCTGCAAGCCGTGCTATGCCCAAAGCTTCCCCTCTAATGCAGCTTCCTGTTTCCGCCTTGGCAGCTCGCATCAGAGGGGAAGCTTTGGGGCGAGCACGCTTGCAAGATAATATTTGCTATCGATGCCAGTACCCATTTGACAAAGAAAACATTGGAAAGGTGACTCACAAAGGTGAGGGGGAGGTGAGGGGAAGGGAGCTAAAGTGCAAATCTCATCAATCTTAAAGTGCAGTGAGAGTTGCATGATATAAGAAGGAGAAAATAACTGAAACGCTTCAAGAATTAGATTGTATTTAATCAATAGCCTTTGAGTATGTGATCAAAGATCTTTTATGAAATGACAATGACTGGAAGGTAAACTCTTCACCTAAGGGAGGGTTTTCAGCCTTCCCTTCAGAGTTTCACATCTCTGAGCATTTTTATACATATTTTTTATCACTCTCTATAGGCTAGTTACCTTAAAGAGGTCAGTTGTGTTCCATATCAATTATAAACTTCTTTCTGACCTTGTCCTTATAACTCAGTATCCCTGAAATTACTAAAGGAAATTAATTTTCTCATAAGTATACATATTTAGATCTTTAAGTCTGTCCCCATACATCTTATGATGAAGACCACGCACCATTTTAGTAGCCTTCCTCTGGACCGACTCCATCCTTTTTGAAGGTGCAGTCTCCAAAATTGCACACAATATTCTAAATGAGGTCTCACCAGAGTCTTATACAGGGGCATCAATACTTCCTTTTTCCTACTGGCCATACCTCGTCCTATGCACCTTTTCAACCTGTTGGTCCACCTTAAGATCATCACATACAGTCACACCCAAGTCCCGCTCTTCTGTTGTGCACATAAGTTCTTCACCCCCTAAACTGTACCGTTCCTTCGATTTGTAGAACAAGCCAGCATGCTAAATGCTCTGCACTGCTCCAATATCATAGAATTCCTATGATCATCAGAGAAGTGCAGAACATTCAGCCCACCAGCCAACGCTAAAAACCACTTCCGTGCTTTTGAAAAAAAAAAAAGGGGGGGGAGGGGTAGTTTGTGATTAATTATTCCATACTGGTTGAGGGTGGTTCTGTGTCCTGTGTATATGAAAGACATGGTTTTCTGTTAGTATTGACCAGCCTTGTTTGGCGAAATGCACCTTGAATCAACCAGATTTGAATCTTCTTATTGTCTGCCGATCTTCTTTTATTCCATGTTGAATTCTTTGGTGGACCGCTTGCCTTCTTGTTTTGTTACAAATTAAAATACATGGAGTGGATCGTACCAGAGGAGTTACAGATTTGGTTGTTTATACATACATATGGGTAACAGTTGGATGACATAGAGAGAGGCAGTTGAGAGGAGTTGTAAACTTGGTTATTAATATAGACTTGTGTTTTGGATAATATTAATTCTTTACAATGCATTTGAACACTTTTTTATACGCATGGAAAGGGTTCAGAGTTAAAGTCCTGGGCAAGTAGGTGGGAAGGGAAGGAAGGGGGGGGGGGTTGTTCAGAGATGTGTGGGGGTTGCATTGAGCTAAAAGTACACTGGCACTGGTATGGTAATCTTTGTTGTTTGTTTTGAATTTTTTATCTATATATATAAAATCGGAGGTATGTATGTGTGTATGTATGTGTGTATGTGCCGCGATCACGCAAAAACGGCTTGACCGATTTGAACGAAACTTGGTATGCAGATCCCTCACTACCTGGGATGATATGTTCTGGGGGTCTCACGGCCCACCTGCACACGTGGGCGGAGCTACAAACATAAAATCAGATTTCACCCATTCATGTCAATGGAAAAAATGTAAAAAGCTGCCATTCTCACAGTAATTCAAAAACGGCTTGACCGATTTGAACGAAACTTGGTATGCAGATCCCTCACTACCTGGGGTGATATGTTCTGGGGGTCTCGCGGCCCACCTGCACACGTGGGCGGAGCTACAAACAGAAAATCAGATTTCACCCATTCATGTCAATGGAAAAAATGTAAAAAGCTGCCATTCTCACAGTAATTCAAAAACGGCTTGACCGATTTGAACGAAACTTGGTATGCAGATCCCTCACTACCTGGGGTGATATGTTCTGGGGGTCTCGCAGCCCACCTGCACACGTGGGCGGAGCTACAAACAGAAAATCAGATTTCACCCATTCATGTCAATGGAAAAAATGTAAAAAGCTGCTATTCTCACAATAATTCAAAAACGGCTTGACCGATTTGAACGAAACTTGGTATGCAGATCCCTCACTACCTGGGGTGATATGTTCTGGGGGTCTTGCGGCCCACCTGCACACGTGGGCGGAGCTACAAACAGTAAATCAGATTTCACCCATTCATGTCAATGGAAAAAATGTAAAAAGCTGCCATTCTCACTGTAATTCAAAAACGGCTTGACCGATTTGAACGAAACTTGGTATGCAGATCCCTCACTACCTGGGGTGATATGTTCTGGGGGTCTTGCGGCCCACCTGCACACGTGGGCGGAGCTACAAACAGTAAATCAGATTTCACCCATTCATGTCAATGGAAAAAATGTAAAAAGCTGCCATTCTCACTGTAATTCAAAAACGGCTTGACCGATTTGAACGAAACTTGGTATGCAGATCCCTCACTACCTGGGGTGATATGTTCTGGGGGTCTCGCGTCCCACCTGCACACGTGGGCGGACCTACAAACAGAAAATCAGATTTCTCCCATTCATGTCAATGGAAAAAATGTAAAAAGCTGCCATTCTCACAGTAATTCAAAAACGGCTTGACCGATTTGAACAAAACTTGGTATGCAGATCCCTCACTACCTGGGGTGATATGTTCTGGGGGTCTCGCGGCCCACCTGCACACGTGGGCGGAGCTACAAACAGAAAATCTGATTTCACCCATTCATGTCAATGGAAAAAATGTAAAAAGCTGCCATTCTCACAGTAATTCAAAAACGGCTTGACCGATTTGAGCAGCCCACCTGCACACGTGGGCGGAGCTACAAACAGAAAATCTGATTTCACCCATTCATGTCAATGAAAAAAATGTAAAAAGCTGCCATTCTCACTGTAATTCAAAAACGGCTTGACCGATTTGAACGAAACTTGGTATGCACATCCCTCACTACCTGGGGTGATATGTTCTGGGGGTCTCGCGGCCCACAACTCTATGTTGCTTGCTCAAGGCTGGGTTCACCCAAGAATTTATATGTTCTTGCTCCCGGAGGTGAAACTAAATATGTTGTTTATAATCACGTTTTGCGTTAGTTGTATTGTATTCATTTTGTCAAATATTTCACATTATAATTTGAATATTGTACTTTTTATTAAGCTGTAAAAAAATAATTTCATTCACCACTATAAAGTATCTTTATTTGAATCCATTTACAGTGTTATTGCTATAATTAAATACCCGTGCAACGCCGGGGCATCAGCTAGTATCCATATAAAGGACACAGGCCATGCAAGCCTGCCCAGTAGTGGCCTTGGTTACTTCAATGTATACCCATTATTTTCTGATTAGAGACTCTCTGTGTTCATCCCATGCATGTTTGAACCGTCACCGTTTTCTTCTCCACCACCTCCCTCGGGAGCGCATTCCACGCATCAACCACCCTCTCCGTAAAAAAGAATTTCCTAATATTACTCTTGAATCTACCACCCCTCAACCTCAAATTATGCCCTCTGGTTTTACCATTTTCCTTTCTCTGGAATAGATTTTGTTCTACGTTAATACCTTTGAAGTATTTGAATGTCTGAATCATATCTTCCCTATCCCTTCTTTCCTCTAGAGCAGTGTTTTTCAACCGCTGTTCCGCGGCACACTAGTGTGCCGCGAGATGTTGCCTGGTGTGCCTTATGGTCAGGGCCGCCATCAGGGCAGTACCACCAGTCTAGGGAGAGGGGCGATCCGCCCCACGTGGACAGGAGAGAGCTGGACGGGGGACCCGCGGAGTTCAATACATCTCGAGCCGCGAGGCTCGTCTTCTGTTCCTGCCTGCCCTGCAGCTAACATATAGCCGATCACAAGCGTTCCCCGATGTCAGCGCTGACGTCGGAGGGAGGGCTTAAGCAAAGCCTGCCCTCCGACGTCAGCGCTGACGTCGGAGAATACTTCCGTTCGGCTATTTGTGCGTGGCAGGGCAGGCAGGAAGCAGAAGACAAGCCTCGCGGCTTGAGCTTCGTTTTGCTGAGAAAGTTGCAAAGATGGGCTGGGAGGCAAACACGGAACACAAAAGGGGGGAGGGAGTGCGTTTTGGACACAAGGCATGAACTTGGGAAAGAGGAAGGGAGGGAAAGAGATGCTGAGGTGGGGGAGGGAATGCGTTTTTGGACACAGAAGAAATGGACTTGGGAGAGAGGAAGGGAGGGAAAGAGATGCTGAGGTGGGGGAGGGAATGCGTTTTTGGACACAGAAGAAATGGACTTGGGAGAGAGGAAGGGAGGGAAAGAGATGCTGAGGTGGGGGAGGGAATGCGTTTTTGGACACAGAAGAAATGGACTTGGGAGAGAGGAAGGGAGGGAAAGAGATGCTGAGGTGGGGGAGGGAATGCGTTTTTGGACACAGAAGAAATGGACTTTGGAGAGAGGAAGGGAGGGAAAGAGATGGTTGTGTACACGGGGAATAGAAGAAAGGAGAATTTTTGGTCATAGGGAGGGAGTGAGGTACAGATAGTGGCATACCAGGTTGGGGGGGGGGCGGTCTGCCCCACCCTGGGTTTACGTCCCAAGGGGGTGCACAGCTGGCCACCCTCCAGTGTTGTCCCTAGGCCGGCAAACTGCGGCTCTTTAGCCACTTGAGTGCCACCGCCGCCAACGGTGTTGTTGGCGGTGGCAGCATTATAAAATACTTTCTTTGTGTTTATTTGATTCCTATTCAAGAGAATTACTTTATATATAGTCAATATAGGCACAGAGTTAAATTTTTTTACATTTTCTAATGGTGGTGTGCCTCGTGATTTTTTTCATGAAACAAGTGTGCCTTTGCCCAAAAAAGGTTGAAAAACACTGCTCTAGAGTATACATATTCAGGGCTTCCAGTCTATCCTTATACGTCTTCTGGCACAAACTTCCTACCATTTTCATCGCCTTCCTCTGGACTGCTTCAAGTCTCTTTATGTCCTTCGCCAGATACGGTCTCCAAAATTGAAGGCAATACTCCAAGTGGGGCCTCACCATCGACCTGTACAGGGGCATCAACACCTTCTTTCTTCTACTGATCACAACTCTCTCTATACAGCCTAGCATCCTTCTGGCAACAGCCACCGCCTTGTCACACCGTTTCTTCATCTTTAGATCTTCGGACACTATCACCCCAAGGTTCCTCTCCCCATCCGTGCATATCAGCCTCTCACCTCCCAGCACATTCAGCTCCTTCCAATTTCTAATCCCCAAATGCATTACTCTGCACTTCTTTGCATTGAATTTTAGTTGCCAGATATTAGACCATTCTTCTTTTTTGAGTTCAGACATTTTTATTGGTTTTATGAATTGTTTCAGTTACAGAAAAGAAATAACAGGTAGATAAACATGAACACAATTCAGGGAATACATTTCAACACGTTATACAAGCATTAATAATAATGAGTGTGATGAGGATATCAATAATCTCAATAGGAACAACTTCAATTATTAAGTAATATATGTGCATAAGCAGATATCAGAATGGGTACAATTACCAAAGTTATATATGATGAGCATGTCTACATACAACAGTTTGAAAACAAAAGGTCAATTGCCACAATAATCTATAAGAGGTTTCCAAATGATGTTAAATTTTGATAGTGTATTCGATCGTTCCGCAAGAACACGTTCATACTTTCCTATTAAGCATAGTGAGTTCCACCACATGTGGAAATCTAATTTAGAGAGATCTTTCCAACAATATAGAACTGATTGGATTGCTAATGATATCATAAGCGTGAGTAATCGAGACATACCAGAATTAATAGGGCCTGAGAGAGCTTGTTCTCTACCTATGATGATAGCATAGGATAGAGTATCATTTAGACCCAATATATTACAAATAGTTAACCATACTTTATTCCAATAGTCCTGAATTAAAGGACAGGAAAATATTAGGTGTTCCATCGTTCCTGTTGTCTGTTTACAGGACCAACAAAGTGGGGATGTAGTAGGATTTATTTTGTTAGACAATACAGGTGTCCATACAGCCCTATGTAATACAAAGAAGGTGGATTGTAATAATGAAGCAGATCTAATTGATTTAAATAAAGTTGCCCATAAATCAGACCAGTCAATTGCATCCGAAGGTAGATTGAGATCTTTGATCCATTTCACCTCTATTTCCAAGGGTTCCAGAAATGAGGCTTTCTGAAGAAGTTTATACCAAAAAGAAGCTTTAACTGTCTGAACAGGCAGTGAGTTCAGTAATACATGTAGACCAGGTTCAGAAGTTCGGTGAAGTAGGTTCGGTAGTGAGTGGCTTATGCAATGATAAAGTTGGTTCCATTTGAAATATTGGGATTTAGCTAAGTCACGAGAAAGTGATAGTTCAGAAAAGGGGATCCATTTATCCTTATTCAGGAGATCCCTCACCAACCAAATCTCGGTATTTTGCCATTCATGCCATACCAGCTGTTTGTCTGATATTTTAAGCTTTTCATTGTTCCATAAGGGAATCAAAGAAGAGTCTGCCCATCTAGCTGTAAAAGTAGAGTCTACAGTATCAACAGCTGTTTTATATGCCAATAGAATTTTATCTGACCTATCGGATTTTGATAATGAGGTCCCAGCCAAGAATTTCAGTCTTTGTTCTCCATACAGTTTATGTTCAACTACCCTCCATGCTGGCGAACAACATTGCAAAGTATTATGATGTCCATATGTCCATTGACGTAGAAGAAAAGCATGATGATAATGTAAGAAGCTAGGAAAGTTAACCCCACCAGCATAGCGTGGAGCCTTTAATTTAGATAATGCAATTCGGGGCTGTTTGTTTTTCCATAAAAATTTAGTTAGAAGAGAATCCACCTGTTTGTATAAAGTGGGCGGCAAGTAGAAGGGTAGCATGGATAATATGTAATTAATCTTCGGAGCTAATGTCATCTTGATGGATTCGAGTCTTCCCCACCATGTCAGTGACAGGGGAGTCCATTTTGATGTTGAAGATTTTATGATATTCAGTATGTGCTCCACGTTGAGTTGGATAGTTTCATCGATGGTAGGGCCGAAAAGAACGCCCAAATATTTCAGAGAATTGGGAGACCATTTTACACCATGCGATGTTATTTCAGATTCAGACGCTGGACAATTTAGAGGCATTACCTCCGTTTTACTGGTGTTTAACTTGTATCCAGATACCTTCGCATAGGAGTCAATCAAGGAAAGTAAGTGAGGAAATGAAGCAGGCGTAATATAAAGTAATATATCGTCGGCATACGCCGATAGTTTAAATTCTTGTTGTTGAAGTCTACATCCGCATATATTTGGATTTTGTTTAATATGTAGCAGTAAGGGTTCTAATGCTAGGTCGAATAGTAGAGGGGACAAAGGACATCCCTGTCTTGTTCCACGCGAAGGTTTAAATGGAGATGATAGCGTTCCATTTATAAGAGTCCTGGTGGTGGGAGCTGTATAGAGTACTTTAATTTTAGCAATAAAGGAATCAGAGAAGCCATACCATTGCAATGCAGAAAATAAAAATGGCCATTCTACACGGTCAAAGGCCTTTTCCGCGTCTAATCCAACTGCTAGAAGTTCTGAGTCCAAATCTTGTGCTCTAGCAATAACATGAGAAAGGATACGAGTATTGTCATTTGAAAAGCGTCCATTAATAAAGCCATTTTGATCCGAAGATATTAGTTTGGTAATTACACGTTGCAGACGGGTGGCTAGAAGTTTAGCAAAAATTTTTGCGTCTACATTTATTAAGGACAGAGGTCTAAAGTTGGTAATGTAGCGGACATCCTTTCCAGGCTTTGGCAGGACAATAATTGTAGCTTCAGTGAAAGACCCGTGAATCTCTCCCGTTTCAATGAGATGTTCTATGAATGGCAAGTAGAAGGGGATCAGTACATCTTTGAATTCTTTATAAAATTCTACTGTCAGGCCATCTGGTCCAGGTGATTTTTTAAGTGCCATGGATATTAGGACCTCCGAGATCTCGTCAGATGAGATGGGTTCGTCTAATAAGGTGTTATCAGCTTCATCCAAACGAGGATGTGTGATCTTTTCCAGGAATGACGGTATCAGAAGCGGTGAATCAAGATCAGAGGAGTAAAGTGATTTATAGAAATTCATGAATGTATGAGATATAGCTGTCGGTTCTGTGAGTTCATCACCATTTTCTGACTTGATAACAGTAATTTGGGATCTTTCCTCCCTTCTTTTTAAAAAGTTGGACAATAAATGTCCGCATTTGTTGTTCTCCGCGAAGTAGGATGCGGATTGTTGAAGTATGGCAAACGAAGCTTTATTACTCAAGAGGGAGTTAAATCTAAAGCGGGCGCGATTCAGAGAAAATAATAGATTGGTGTCCATCGGTGATTGTTGATGTTGAAGCTCAATATTTTTAATTTCCATTTCCATGCATTGTAAATCTTCTCTTAATTTCTTGTGTTTATTAGCTGTAAATGTAATAATGATTCCCCTTATAAATGCCTTGAAGGCATCCCAGCAACATGTCCAAGATGTTTGCTCAGGTGTATTAAACAGAAAGTACTCTTGAATGTGGGTTCTTATGGTGTCACAGAAAACTTCATCTTGCAATAATGCATTGTTAAAGCGCCATTGTCTCGGAGGCTTGGTAGGTGATTTTACTGTGATCTGCATGGTGATAGCCGCATGGTCAGATATAGTTATTGGTAGAATATCTGCTTCTATATCAGATGTCCTTAGGGAGTCACTAATAAGGAAAAAATCAATACGCGAATATGAGGAATGCGGGGGCGAAAAGAAGGTGTAATCTTCCTCCCCTTTATGTTTGTGTCTCCAAATGTCGAGCAACTTGGCATTATTTATGAGGTCCTGTAGTGCATACCATGAGCGGCATTTTTTGTATGCGCAAGTTGATTTTCTATCAATCTCCGGATTTAGAACCATGTTGAAATCCCCAGCTAAAATAAATTTTGAATATGCATCATCCAGTAGAGATTCATAAATGGAATGGAAAAAATCAGGATTGTCTGTATTTGGACCATATATGTTAAATAAGCAATAGCTTAAACCAGCAAAGTTAATTTTAACCTTGACCCACCGACCATTAAGGTCGCAAGAGGACGACAGGATAGAAATGGCATTAGTTTTCCTTATCAATGTTATTACACCCCCTTTCTTGTCCACTGCAGGGGAGAAGAAAGGTGGTAATGACCAGGGTAATCTCACTTTAGCTGACGTTGAAGTGTCAAGGTGTGATTCCTGTAGCATTATGATATCTGGCTGCTGACAGTCCAAGTAATTTAAGATTTTCTTTAACTTTACTTTATTATTAAGACCTTTTGTATTAAGTGACACTATTTTAAGTGACATAGAGATAGAAAAGAAAACATAGGAAAATGAATGCGTATGCAGTTAAATGAAAATTGAGACATATTAATGCACACATTATTAAACAAATCGTTGTCATCATATAATATATACCTTCATCACTCAAAATTAGTATACCTCCTGAATAACTGTAAGTGACTAACAAGTCACAATAAAATAACTGTGTGAGAACGACTAAGAGAGACAGGATAGCAGAGAAAACCCCCCGAGAACCCTCCTCAGTGATTCTAATTCATATTAAATAAGCAAACACATTTTAAAACCATAACATAGATCCATCCAACTCAGAGTAAAAGCACACCGTGATGTTACACTTTCAAACATTCAACATAGGTAATCTTACATTAGTCTTTACTGGTATATCGCTTTAAGTGAATCACACCTGATTGATTGGTGTAGGAGAGTGCTGCTCAATAAAGGAGGCTAGTTCATCTGGTTTCATGAAATCTTTAGTTGAGTTGTTTAAGGTCACTCTCATGCGAGCCGGATATAGCAGACCATATTTTGCATTCAGTGATTTTAATTGTGGTCTGTAGGAGAGTAGTTGCTTGCGGCACAGAGCAGTAGCTTTACTTAAATCAGGAACAAACATTATAGTGGCACCCTCATGTTTGACCAGTGCCTTGATCTTTGCTCTCTGCATAATATCCAGTACATGCTGGTAACGCAGTAGTTTGATCACGACAGGTCTGGGCTGACGATCACCAGCAGCACGGTGGGAAGGCACCCTATGTGCCCTTTCAATTTCAAATTCTCTTTGAAATGTTATATCCAGCAGCTGTGGGATTAAAGTTTCCAATTGTTTAATGAGATCTTTATCTCTTCCATTTTCTGGTAGCCCCAGTATACAAATATTACATCGCCTAGATCTGTCATTGCTATCAGCAAGTTCTTTTTCCAGCAGGGATATGCGATTTGTCTGTCTCTTCAGCTCAGTTAGCTGGTTAGTGGCAGCCTCCATTTTGTTTTCAAGCAGACCAACACGTGTCTGCATCTGGGCAAAGTCAGCCGACATCACAGTTAGTTTTTCATTTATTTCGTCGGTGCTGGCTTTGGTGTCTGTGGCTAGCTCTTTCAATTCTCGTAGTTCAGCGAGAATCTCGCGGCTAGAATCGTCGGCAGACGCAGGGAGCGGCGCTTTTGAAGGGGAGAGCGGCTCTGGCTTATGCCGCTTCCCTACTTTCTTATCGGACATCGTGGGTGCGAAACGAGTTGGAAATAAGGTAAAAGATACCTTTGTAGACACGGTGTGTGTTCCTCCGAGCAAGATTGGGCGAATTCAGTTATGTTGTTTGCCCGATTGATGCGGGGAAATCGCGGGAGTTCAAAGAACAGCTGCCATCTTGCTCGGGCTCAGCAGCGCCCCCCCTTAGACCATTCTTCTAACTTTTGCAGATCCTTTTTCATTTGAATACTTTGATATTTTACCCTTATACACTGATAGCTATCTTTGTTTGCTTATTTCTGATCTGAAGAAGGATTACCTTCCAAAGCTAATCTAACCATGCTCTAGTTAGTTCAATAAAAAAGGTATCACTTGGATTATTTGTGTTTTATTTCTACATATTATCTTTAAGAGTGGACTAACATGGCTGCCACACCATTTCTCTCAGGGTTTTGAAAAGATAAAAGGAGTCAAGTAATCAGAGCTTTTGGGTCCTTTTCCATATCTCAAGGTGCCAGTATGTGTGGACTAGATACAAAAGATTCTCTGTAAACTCAGCTACTATGTCCTAGCCAGAGATAGAACTGTAGTGCCACCTTGTGGTTACCTGTAATATTCACTTATAGATATGGTCTGGATATTATGTTTGAGGAAAAAGATCTTACTCTTGTGTATAAGACGCCTCAGCCCCACCACTCCACCGCAGAAAAGAATTTTTATCTCGCGGGAAGCATAGTGTGGTGCTTCATCATTGGCTGTCTCCACTTATTTTGTTGATATTATCTGTCTTATACTGTTAACTTATATAACATTTAGTGTTTTTCTGTGATGCTTCACTTATAGTTATACTAGTGATATTAGTAATAAATAGTTCAAGCGGTACTTATCTCAGCCAGCCAAACCAAGGGAGCCAGACCCGACATGTTTCGCACGGTAATCGTGCTTTTTCAAGGGTCTCCCGAGGTCGCCGCCGTCATCCGACTCCAGAAATTTTGCTTACTAAATTTCTGGAGTCGGCTTACTAAATTTCTGGAGTCGGATGACGGCGGCGACCTCGGGAGACCCTTGAAAAAGCACGATTACCGTGCGAAACATGTCGGGTCTGGCTCCCTTGGTTTGGCTGGCTGAGATAAGTACCGCTTGAACTATTTATTACTAATATCACTAGTATAACTATAAGTGAAACATCACAGAAAAACACTAAATGTTATATAAGTTAACAGTATAAGACAGATAATATCAACAAAATAAGTGGAGACAGCCAATGATGAAGCACCACACTATGCTTCCCGCGAGATAAAAATTCTTTTCTGCGGTGGAGTGGTGGGGCTGAGGCGTCTTATACACAAGAGTAAGATCTTTTTCCTCAAACATAATATCCAGACCATATCTATAAGTGAATATTACTGGTTATTTCAGGGGCTGGATTACTAGAAACAAATACCAGTGGCCATTATAATAGGACCTTGTGGTTACCTGGCAGGATTTACTTATCGTCTTGACTTTTTTTAACATCATGGAATGCTTCCTGATAGTCAACCTGTTTTTGTCCAACTCAACCCTGCCCTCCCCACAAAAAAATCATACATGACTTTGAGAGGGTGTCAAAAGAGAGTATTACATTACAAATACATGTGCTGGCATTCCGCAAATATTATGAAGTTTTATATGGATACCAATGCAAAAAGACCAGAAAACAACAGTGTACAAATCCAGGAAGCATTAATGAAATTATTTAACCCAGTTCTTCATTCTGGCTGCTTCTTTCAGACATTTTTCAAATGATTCATTGCACCCATCTGTAAAACCATCAGGGTACAACAGGTCCAAAATATTATAGTAGAATCTATATTAGAGAATGATACAGGGACAAATTTCCTCCAACCCTGCAGGAACTCAATTTCCCAGTCTCCTTCCCTATCCCTGTAAGCTCTGCCTTAACCACTCAAGCCTCGAACATTTATGATTTTAAAGTGTTTGAAGCTTGTGCATATGAGGGTAGAGCTTAGGCACTGGTGGAATGAGGCATTATGACATCGCAATCTAAGCTCTAGAATGTTGCTACTTATGATTTAAAAAGTGGTTGAGGCTTGTGCAGATGAGGGCAGAGCTTGCAGCAATGAGATAGGGAAAAGAAAAGAACTCGCCAGGACAGGAAAATGAGTTCCCACGGGGATGGGGGAAAAATTTGTCCCTGTATCATTCTCTAATCTACAGTATATCAATAGCAATATCAATAAACTGTTCTTTTATGTTCATCACCTGTCATTAAATCTGCTTCAGTTACCAGACCTGACGGGATAAAAACAACGAAGTAATTAAATCTGTTTTCATTCATCAGCTGTGACGTGTGTGCATCGTCAACCAGAGCACCAAGTAAACATTGCATTAGTGACTTTTATTCCGCCATTACCTTGGGGTTCAAGGCGGATTACATAAGAGGTTATCCGGACATTTCCAGAAGTGTACAGAGTTGAGCGGGTTACTTCGGGGGATTGAAATGCTTCCTGCGGTGTTAGTTTGTCTGAAATAAACAATGTCACTATATGATAGTGAATAAGGAAGAAGTGAAATATATTATACTTGGGATATATGCCAATGAGCTAACACAAGGACATCCACACTCACCTAACTTGCTAAATGACCCCACCCATAGTAATTTAATCACACACCTCTCCTACTGTTATTTTTCTGATCATGCAAATAAAATTTTAAAAAAGTTTAGTTTGTTTTGTCAACGCTTCCAGTGTTGCAACATTTCAGTGTGAACATGGAAAAACAAGAATTAAAACATGTTTATGTCAAGCCTCCCATGGATCGCTACAAAGGCAGGCTCTTCTTGATTATGACAGGGATAGGTATACAAATGATAACACGCAATTGGAAGAATTGCGATCGCCTCAACTTTCCATTTTGGTGGGCCAGTTTATGTTTAGGGTACAAATCAGAAAAGATGAATACGGATTTGTTGGGGCATAGCAAATTATTTAATTTGGTTTGGGGGTCCGTTGACATCCTTTATTAATTCAACATAGTTGTCTTGGTTTAAATTTTTTTTTTGTTTATTTTTATACATGTCCAGGACGGGGAGGGTGGGTGAGGGGGATATCTTTTTGGATTATTTCTTGATTAAATTGATGGAGGGGAGGAATATTTATCTTCTACACTGTTATTAATGGAATTTAAGTGCTTATTTTGTTATTCATGTCGGTATAATTTATGGCACTGGCTTTGAAAACTAATAAAAAAAATTTTTAAAACATGTTTATCTTCAGTTCTAGGAAAAATGCAAGAAACCAAGCCTAACGCCACCAAAAAGACACTGTCAATGTTTCAGTGATGTCTCCTGTTAAGGTTGCAGGATTCTTCACACAGATGTGGAATTTACTGCCTGGAGTTTTACGACTGTGTGGTGATAACATCCCTTATGTTTTCTTCCCCCTCCCTCCCCCCAACCTATTCTATCAAAAATTGTAGTTCTACCCTCTATCCTCAAACTCATGTCTACTGTGAGGAGCAAAAGTTTGTGCAAATTTCAGTGCAAGAAACACTCAGAGGTACAAACAAACAATTGAAGAAACATTTTTTTAATGAAGTACATGCACAAAAATACTGTAGCTGTTGACTAGTCCAAAATTAATACTAATAAGCAAAGTTTGAGCTTGTTAAAGCCTTTCTTCAGTATTTTGAGTGTCGTCCTTTGTTGTCAAATACAGCTTGGATTCGGGCAGGCATCGAATGGCATAGCTGCTGGCAGTATTCCGGTGTGATCTGAGTTGTCCACACCTGTTTTATTTGGTTATCCAGATCTTCTAGTGACATTGGATGCCTGTCCGCCACAGTTCTCTTCATTATCACCCATACGCCCAGATGACGCTATCCACGCTTTAACTGCTTTACTTGAATGGCATGGTGCTCGATTCAGTCGCTATGTAACATCTTCTGTGATATTGAATGAACAGTAATTCTTTACTGTTACCTGTAATTAACTCTTCTCCTGTAATGTAATTCTACTGGAAATGCCCAGACATCTTCTATATTGTAATCCGCCTAGAACCGCAAGGCACAGGCAGAATAGAAATCCCTAATGTAATGTAATGTAAAATGATTGGTACCCTGTATGGACAGGAGTACTGGTAACTTGTCTTTCAGAACCTGCAGGTAAACTGGTCCCGTATGTCATAATCAATACTCCCTCTAGCAAGTGGTCGGGTGTGTGCAAATTTTCTCATGTGAGCGACAAGTTAAAAAAAAAATGTCTTGTGTGAGCAACACGTTCTAAAAACCAACAATTTTCCAGATTTGCAAGTGTTTTTGTGAGCGACCATGTAAAATCAGTGAGGACGCTCCTAGAATGTATGAGCAATTACGTGCTCAGCTTAGAGGGAACATAGGCCATAATGTATTGTCTGACTTGTATTGTAAGCCGCCTAGAAGGCATTGCTCTTTGTGTGCGATAGAAACCTTAAATAAACTTGGAAGCATGAAAAATGTCTTGTGACCTTGCTTTACAGTTTTAGCCATTTTTTTCTTCTGTGTGTGCTTTTGCCATTCTGACATCTCTCTTTGGTTCTTTCAGTTGTGCCTGGTATTCTTTTCTATGTTGTCCTTTTTGTGATCTATGCCTTTATTATTGCATCCACTTCTTTGGAAAAGCTCTTCCTTTTATTTACTTTCCTCTCACAAAGATCTGTTGCCCCTTTTAAAGCCCTTTTCAGGTTAATCCAGTTTTTCCATTTCTCTTTATGTCCTTCTACCTTCCTTGCCAGCTCCTCCGTCGGGTGCTTCTTCATTTTGCTGAAGTCAACATGTTTGAAATCCAGGACTTTTGAATTTAGTGTGTCTGGACTCCATCTTAGTTTGTATCAAGCCACACTATGTGATGATCACTGCTACCCAAATGGGTAACCACCCAGACATTAGGCAAATTTCTTCATTCATATTTCACTGTGAATGACTTTGAATGTGAACTGGAGGGTCATAATTTAAAAAAATATTTAAGTCCCTTTTTGGCCTAAGGCTTTAAGCGCCCAAAGTAGGCAGCAGGGAAATATCCATTCTCGGAAAAAAAAAAAAAAAAAGAGTCCAAAATGTGTTTTTTTAAATGAATGGCCTACCTGTACATTCAGGCGTTTAATCGCCCAGACCACCACTATGTCTACCTTTAAGCTTTATTCTCCCCCCAAAATATTACCCAAGACAGGACACACAAGAAGGGTGGAGGAATAGCGATATATATAAAGGACTCCATTCCTTCAACCAGGATGGAAACAACAGTAAGGGAGGACGGCTTGGAATCACTATGGGTTAAGCTACAAGGGGGAGCTGGAGCAGACATCAAATTGGGACTGTACTATCGCCCACCTGGACAACCGGAAACAATCGACCAGGACCTGGAGGCTGAATTGAGGCAGGTATGCAAAAGCGAAAGTGTGGTGGTGATGGGGGACTTCAACTACCCTGGGATAGACTGGAGTATTGGACATTCAAACTGCACGAGGGAGACCAAATTCCTGGAGGCTATGAGGGACTGTTTCATGGAACAGCTGGTCACGGAACCAACACGGGGAGATGCCACTCTTGACCTAATCCTCAACGGGCTAGGGGGACCCGCAAAAGAGGTGGCGGTACTAGCGCCACTAGGAAACAGCGATCACAACATGATCCAATGCAAGCTAGAAAGTGGGTCATCAAAGGTGATAAGAACCACATCGACAGCACTTAATTTCAGAAAAGGGAATTACGATGCCATGAGGAAAATGGTGGGAAAGAAACTCAGCGGCAACTCAGGGAAGATGGAGACAGTAGAAAAAGCCTGGTCCCTACTCAAAGGCACGGTGCAAGAGGCACAGAACCTGTACGTCCCCAGTTTCAGGAAAGGGTGCAAAAAGAATCGAACAAAAAACCCAGTGTGGATAACAAATGGAGTGAAAAAGGCGATAAGTGACAAGAAAGCATCTTTCAGAAAATGGAAAAAGGACCAAACAAAGGACAACCAGAAGGAACACAAAAGACACCAAAGAGAATGTCACTGAGTGGTTAGGAAAGCAAAAAGAGAATATGAGGAGAGACTGGCGGGGGAAGCAACAAACTTCAAATTGTTCTTCAGGTACATAAAGGGGAAGCAACCGGCCAGGGAAGAAGTGGGACCATTGGATGATGGAGACAAGAAGGGAGTGGTAAAGGAGGAAAAAGAGATAGCTGACAGGTTAAATAAGTTCTTCTCGTTGGTCTTCACGCGAGAGGACACATCCAATATTCCAGAACCCGAGGAGATCATAAATGGGGATCAGGATGAAAAGCTGGTACAACTAGAGGTAAGATAAGAGGATGTACTCCGACAGATAGACAGACTAAAGAGTGACAAATCACCGGGTCCGGACGGCATCCACCAAAGGGTACTCAAAGAGCTAAGGAACGAAATAGCAGAACCACTTCGCCAAATATGTAACCAATCCTTAAAAACTGGGGAGATACCAGAGGACTGGAAAATAGCAAATGTCACGCCCATCTTTAAAAAGGGTTCAAGGGGTGACCCAGGAAACTACAGGCCGGTGAGCTTGGCCTCGGTTCCGGGAAAGATGATGGAAGCACTGATTAAGGACAGCATCTGTGAACACATAGAAAACAATGGACAGCTGAAAGCGAGCCAGCACGGCTTCTGCAAGGGAAGGTCATGCCTCACAAACTTACTGTACTTCTTTGAGGGAATAAACAGTCAGATGGATAAAGAGGAATCCATAGACATCATTTACCTTGACTTCCAAAAAGCCTTCGACAAGGTACCCCACAAACGGCTGCTTAAGAAGCTGTGGAACCACGGGGTGCAAGGGGATGTCCACCGATGGATCAAAAACTGACTGGCAGGCAGGAAACAGAGGGTTGGAGTAAAGGGCCACTACTCAGACTGGCTATGGGTCACGAGCAGAGTCCCGCAGGGGTCGGTGCTGGGACCGCTCCTGTTCAATATATTTATTAACGACCTGGAGGCAGGAACAAAATGTGAGGTTATAAAATTTGCGGATGACACCAAACGCTGCAGCAGGGTTAGAACTGCGGAAGACTGCGAGGATCTACAAAGGGACCTAACGATACTGGAATCAACCACCCCGCAGTGTCCCTTCTTCTCTACCCAGAACCAGCCATTTCTCCGCTGTCAGCCGCCCAACACGGCAATTTACCACACCATCAGCACGCCCATCCCTCCCTCTATACCCCACTTTGAAGCGACACGGCCCACCCCCTTCCCAGTCCCTGCGGTAGGACCCCCAAGCCTACCGTGCTTCCCTGCTGATCCAGCGGGGCATTAGGGCAGGAGTGATTCTCACTTGGCACTGAAAATGGCATATCTTATTACTGCCTAATGTGCGGCAACTTAGATATCACCATGCTATTTTTAGAACAGCATTATTAGGGCAATTAACATGACTTACAACATTAATGCCACTTGATGAATCCCGCAAACCCCCCCCCCCCCTCCAACTTCTCTAATTGTACAGGATCTGCAAATATATAGCAAAATTGTCAATAGATATAAAACATTTTCATGAAAATTTAAAAAAGAACCATATTTTTCAGTGCAAGAAACTCCTTAAGTCTAACTTGTGTGGACTTAGCCATATCCAAAAATATTTGACTACACTGACCATAGCAACTGAATATTTGAATTTTAAACAGAATAATATTAATAGGAACCCAAATAACTGCCAGGGGTCAAGCTGCCATATAAGGGAAGCCTACTGTGTATTTCAAGTTGTTTTCCTCAATGTAGCGTTTAAGTGAATCGACCAAAATAATTAAGGGGATAGAACATCTCTCATATGAACAAAGGTTTAAGAGGCCACGGCTCTTCAACTTGGGAAAAAAGACAGCTGAGAAGGCATATGGTAGAGATCTACAAAATAATGAGTAGGTAAAAATGAATTGATTTTTCACTCGGTCAAAAAGTACAAAGTTTAGGGGGACCCTCGATGAAGTTACATGGTAATGCTTTTAAAATGAATAGAGGAAATGTGTTTTCACTCAACAAACAGTTAAACTCTGGAACTTGTTGCCAGAGGATGTGGTAACAGCAGTTACGGTATCTGGGTTTAAAAAAAAGTTTGGACAAGTTCCTGCAAGAAAAGTTCACAATCGGCTATGGAGGTAGACATGGGGGAAGCCAATGCTTGCCCTGGGATCAGTACCATGGGATCTTGCTACCATTTGGGTTTCTGACAGGCACCTGTGACCCAGATTGGCCACTGTTGGAAGCAGGATACAGGGCTAGATAGAACTTTGGTCTGACCCTGTGTGGCTATTCTTATGCTCTTATGAATCACAGAATTCTACATTTATTGAGATGTTTCTATGAATGTTGTTCCAATCTCATATCTTGCTTCTCATGCTACATGGAAGTGGTTCACAATATCTATGAATCATAAAATAAAAATACATGGCCATGAATGATGCAGATTGTGAGCTCTATGAAATACTACTTACAACTATTCTCTTGGAAAATGTTGGCGTTTAAGACTGCCTACAAGGATCTATGCTTCAGGCAAGAATCGAAGCGGTAATTAAACAACAAAGACAAATAAACCTGGGCAGACTGACAGAGCAGAAGTCACGGCATACATCATACATAATAATTACGTTTTCTTCCACTATAATGAGCAAAACATCTGAGGAAAGGCTGGCAAAATAGATGATCATGCCAGGCAAAACACCCCAACAGAATGAACGAACGTGGTAGGAGACCTGTGGGTCTTTGTTGTGATGCCTTGCTGAGATTTCCAATAAATCTGAAGATTTTACTGTTTGGCTTTCCTCCAGTCTTCATTGTATGTCCGTCATCCTGCCTCACTCTTTTATTCATAGGAAAGCTGAGCATGTCAAGTAGCTAAAGTGATGTTAATAACAATTCAACAAGGCAGCAACATTGACCCAAGTTAGCTGACCAGCAGTAGTGTAGAGAGGAATTTCTCCAAGGGGGCGGATGTAAATTATTATTATTATTTTTCATTTTGTATTACCCAACAGAAGGCTGAAGTGGAATACAGCAGTAGCAGTGAGCAGCTGCGAAATCCAGGGAGGGAATGCCCCTTTTGCCCCTCCCCCAAATGTCCATGTAGGCTGGACAGTTGCAGGGCCTAGAGCAGTAACAGAGATTGAAACACCAGAAGCAGAGACACAGGGAAGAAGGAGGAGTTTCTTCTTTTTTTGGTCATTTTATGTGAGCCAAACAACCCACTGTGAAAAAAAAAGAAGAGACCAGGGACTGGAATGGAAACTGGAAAATCATAGCAAGACATTGAGGGAGAAGAGTTTGGGCAACAGGGCTCACGTTGCTTCTAGTCCAGGGGTAGGCAATTCCGGTCCTCGAGAGCCACAGGTAGGTCAGATTTTCTTTTTTTTCTTTTTTTTAATATTCTTTATTCATTTTCAAAATTACATTAAGTGTTAAATATATTCATTCAAATTAAAATTAACTACATCACTTACAAACAATCATTGATATATTACATAAAAACATATCCCTTCCCTTTTCCCACCCCACCCACCCTTATATTCCATTATATAAAACATGTAATAATAAAATTCCCCCCTCCCTACCCCTTAAATCGATAAGTGTAAGGGAAAACAATCCACAATGAATCTGTATGAGATGGATTTGCATGCACTGCCTCCTTAAGATGCAAATCTATCTCATGCATATTTATTGTGGATATCCTGAAAACCTGACCTGCCTGTGGCTCTCGAGGACCGGAATTGCCTACCCCTGTCCTAGGCATATGAGAACTGAGGTAAACCAAGGAGAAGGAAGTTTTCCTTTAGGAACACCAGCTTTTCCACCAAGTCTGCTGCTAGCTGCATATGATATGGACTTACAGTATCCCCTGTCACTGAGCATATTCATTCCCTGGACACCCTGTTTAAATGCTGAGTAACCTTGGTTAGGTTTGGCCAGATTATTGATTGTGTGTCCAGTATGCTAATGAGTCTGTGGTCATGACATTAATGGGCTCTACAAGGTACCATGTCACAGAAGTACATGTAGGTCAGGGATCTCAAAGTCCCTCCTTGAGGGCCGCAATCCAGCTGGGTTTTCAGGATTTTCCCAATGAATATGCATTGAAAAGCAGTGTATGCTAATAGATCTCATGCATATTCATTGGGGAAATCCTGAAAACCCGACTGGATTGCGGCCCTCAAGGATGGACTTTGAGATCCCTGATGTAGGTGGACTGATGTTGGTCTCTGCTGCTTATCATCGATGAAGATGGTGTAGTGTACTACACCACTGAGGTCTTGAAAATAATTGAAAACACCTGGTAATTTCATATTACTATTTGAATTTTGCGCTAATGTAATGCATATGATACTTTATGCCTGTTGCATCCCCACTGCCTGCTACCTCTGGTACCCCCTTTGCTCCACCTAAATCATCCAATGCATCAATGATACTCCCTTTCACCCACTGGCTGGTAAAAGGTAGCAGCATCTAAGCATTCTCCATGGTGAAGGAGTTCTAACATTGCACTTCCCAACCGCAACCAACAGCAGCACCTCTGATGTTTGAGAGATTAACTGCCAAAAGCTAACATTGCCCCCAACATATTTCCCTTCAGAATGGCCCTTCCTCCATGGCACCCTCTGAAGTGGACTTCTACAACTAGTGTTATGGTTGCCTGCCTCCCTCCCTCCCATCTCCCTGTGCAGTAGAACCCTTGAGCAGCATCTTTCCATTTCTACCCCCATCCCCCCGTACAGTAGAACCCGGCATTTTTCTATCCCTCCCTCCCATCCCCCTGTGCAGTAGAACTGTTTAGCAGCATGTTTCCATCTCCCCCCCGCCACTACCACCACCATGCAGCAGACCCCACCGGCCCTCCCATCCAACCCTCCCACCGCAAGACGACCTACAAACCTCCCGACTCCAGCAGCATCTGTAGCACTCTAAACACGCTGCTTCACAGCCTTCTACTGCCCGTGATTTCCTCTACTACATCTCTGTCTCGATGTCATCAGGGATGCGGCAGAGAAAATCAGGGCAGTAGAAGGCCACGAAGCAGCGTGTTTAGAGTACTGCGGATGGTGCTGGAGTTGGGAGGTTTGTGGTCGTCTCGCGATGGGAGGGTCGGATGGGAGGGTGCGCCGAAGAGGGGTGTGCTGGGGGGGGGGTCGACGACGATGAACTGCCTTACAGTGAGTGAGGGGGGAGTCGAAGCGCGCATGCGCACTCCTGCCGGCCACGTATCTACGGATCATGGATAAAGGATCACACAGGTAGGAGTGCGCATTATTATATAGATATTACTCATCTCTGACATTGGACCAGAGCCTAATCATGAAAGACCAGGTGGACTCCTTAGTCAGAAAGGGTTTTTTCACTCTCTGGAAGCTTTGGTCCATTAGAGCATATTTTGATGTTTCATCATTTAGAATTTTGGTACAATCCCTTATACTGAGTGAACTTGATTACTGTAATATCGCCTATTTGGCAATTTCCCAGAAGAATATGCGGCGATAACAACTGCTACAAAATGCGGCAGTCAAACTAATTTTGGGGTTGAAGAAGTTCGATCATGTATCACCTTCCTACTGACTTCTACATTGGCTGCCGATGGAGGCACGTGTGAAGTTTAAGTTTGGATGTTTTTGCTTTAAGGTACTATTCGGTTTAGCCCCTAAATATATAACTGACCTGTTCTCTTTCTCAACCAACAGACATAAGACAAGTTCACACTTGAATTTTGTTTCCCCACTGGTTAGAGGATGTAAATTTAAAAGACATCAACAATATCTTTTCTCACATCAGGCAGCATTATGGGGTAAAGACCTGGAACAATTACTTATGTTCACTAATACTTATGGAGAATTTAGAAGACACCTAAAAACATATCTGTTCCTGAAGTATTTAGGCAACTGACCTGTACAATCTTATTCCACAATAACTGATCCCTAGAGCTGTTAATCACTAGCTTCTAACTTTGTTAATTCTACTCAATTTGTAGCAACTTTTTTTTAGTTCAAATCTTTTTATTGGAATTATAAACCTGCTTTTTCCTTGTTGATGCTTTATACTAACTATGCTGTATTTGATCATTGTAGCATCTTTTAATCATTGTAAACCGCATAGAACTTCATGGTCTTGCGTTATATAAACTGTTATTACAGTATTATTATATGTCACCTTGTCATCAGATCACACTGCATTATAAAAGCTTATACTCACATTATTACTCACAGGACCCCTGAGGAAGACAATTTGGTCGAAACATGGACCATGTTGGGTCCTCCTCATCTATCACATTGTGGATTATTTTGCTGAACAATTAATAAAGTCTACATCAGGAACATCAGTCTCCACCGCATCTTTTGCTTTGGATTGCTGCTCTTCTGTGGACACATTGGGTCAATCTCTTTGGCTGTCTCTATATCTGCAAATGATGCAGTATGCCACTGTTTGAAGGATATATTCTGCAAGATGCAAATTCTCAAACACTTTACATTTTTTTTGCACCTCTAAACATAGAAACATGATGGAAGATAAAAGCCAAATGGCCCATCCATTCTGCCCATCCAAAGTAACCATTATCTCTTCCTCTCTCTAAGAGACCCACATGCCTATCTCATGCATTCTTGAATTCAGACTTAGTCTCTGTCTCTACCACCTCTTCTGGGAGACTATGCCATGTATCTACCACCCTTTCTGTAAAAAAATATTTTCTTAGATTACTCCTGAGCCTATCACCTCTTAACTTCATCCTATGCCCTCTCATTGCAGAGTTTCCTTTCAAATTATAGAGACTTGACTCATGTGCATTTACACCAAGTAGATATTTAAACATCTCTATCATATCTCCCTTCTCCTGCCATTCCTCCAACACGGGGAGATGCCACTCTTGACCTAATCCTCAACAGGCTAGGGGGGCCCGCAAAAGAGGTGGCGGTACTAGTGCCACTAGGAAACAGTGATCATTACATGATCCAGTGCAAGCTAGAAAGTGGATCATCAAAGGTGACAAGAACCACCATGACAGCACTCAATTTCAGAAAAGGAAATTACGAGGCCATGAGGAAAATGGTGGGAAAGAAGCTCAGCAATAGCTCAGGGAAGATGGAGACTGTAGAGGAAGCCTGGGCCCTACTCAAGGGCACGGTGCACGAAGCACAGAACCTGTACGTCCCCAGGTTCAGGAAGGGGTGCAAAAAGAATCGAACCAAAAACCCAGTGTGGATGACAAATGCAGTGAAAAAGGCGATAAGTGACAAGAAAGCATCGTTCAGAAAATGGAAAGAGGACCAAACAAAGGACAACCAGAAGGAGCACAAAAGACACCAAAGGGAATGTCACCGAGTGGTTAGAAAAGCATAAAGAGAATGTGAGGAGAGACTGGCGGGGGAAACAACAAACTTCAAATCATTCTTCAGGAACGTGAAGGGGAAGCAACCAGCCAGGGAGGAAGTGGGACCATTGGACGATGGAGACAAGAAGGGAGTGGTAAAGGAGGAAAAAGATATAGCTGACAGGTTAAATAAGTTCTTCTCGTCAGTCTTCACGAGAGAGGACACATTCAATATTCTAGAACCCGAGGAGATCATAAATGGGGATCAGGATGAAAAGCTGGTCCAACTAGACGTAAGCCAAGAGGATGTCCTCCGACAAATAGACAGACTAAAGAGCGACAAATCACCGGGTCCGGACGGCATCCACCAAAGGGTACTCAAAGAGCTAAGGAACGAAATAGCGGAACCACTTCGCCAAATATGTAACCTAACCTTAAAAACTGGGGAGATCCCGAAGGACTGGAAAATAGCGAATGTCACGCCCATCTTTAAGAAGGGTTCAAGGGTTGACCCGGGAAACTACAGGTCGGTGAGCCTGACCTTGGTTCCGGGAAAGATGATGGAAGCACTGGTTAAGGACAGCATATGTGATCACATAGAAAACAATGGACTGCTGAAGGCGAGCCAGCACGGCTTCTGCAAGGGAAGGTCGTGTCTCACAGACTTACTGTACTTCTTTGAGGAGATAAACAGCCAGATGGATAAAGGGGAATCCATAGACATCATTTACCTTGACTTCCAAAAAGCCTTCGACAAGGTACCACACGAACGGCTGCTTAAGAAGCTGTGGAACCACAGGGTGCAAGGGGATATCCACCGATGGATCAAAAACTGGCTGGCAGGCAGGAAACAGAGGGTTGGAGTAAAGGGCCATTACTCAGACTGGCTATGGGTCACGAGCGGAGTTCCACAGGGGTCGGTGCTGGGACCGCTCCTGTTCAATATATTTATTAACGACCTGGAGGCGGGAACAAAATGTGAGGTTATCAAATTTGCGGATGACACCAAACTCTGCAGCAGGGTTAGAACCGCGGAAGACTGCGAAGACCTGCAAACGGACCTAACGATACTGGAAGAGTGGGAAAAAAAGTGGCAAATGAGCTTTAACATAGAGAAATGCAAGGTCATGCATGTAGGGAAAAAGAACCCGATGTTCAGCTACAAAATGGGGGGATCACTGCTAGGGGTAAGTAACCTTGAAAGAGACCTGGGGGTGATGGTAGACGCAACATTGAAGGCGTCGGCACAGTGCGCGACGGCCTCAAGGAAAGCGAACAAAATGTTGGGTATCATTAAGAAGGGTATCACGGCCAGGACGAAGGAAGTCATCATGCCACTGTATCGTGCAATGGTGCGCCCACATCTGGAATACTGTGTCCAGTATTGGTCGCCATATCTCAAGAAGGACATGGCAGTACTTGAGGGAGTCCAGAGAAGAGCGACTAAACTGATAAAGGGTATGGAAAACTTCTCATATGCTGACAGGTTGAAAAAGCTGGGGCTTTTCTCCCTGGAAAAGCAGAGACTTAGAGGAGACATGAAGGGCATAGAAAAGGTAGATAGGGACAGATTCTTCACACTGTGGGGAACCACAAGTACAAGGGGGCACTCGGAGAAACTAAAAGGGGGCAAGTTTAGAACAAACACTAGGAAGTTCTTTTTTACCCAGAGGGTGATGGACACATGGAACGCGCTTCCAGAGGCTGTGATAGGCCAGAGCACATTACAGGGTTTCAAAGAAGGTTTGGATAAGTTCCTAGAAGATAAGGGAATTGAGGGGTACAGATAGGAGTAGAGGTAGGATATAGGAATAGTCAGGGACCACTGCACAGGTGATAGACCTGATGGGCCGCCGCGGGAGCGGACCGTCGGGCGGGATGGACCTCTGGTCTGACCCAGCGGAGGCAACTTCTTATGTTCTTATATATATTGAGATCTTTAAGTCTGTCCCCATACGCCTTATGAAGAAGACCACGCACCATTTTAGTAACCTTCCCCTTGACCGACTCCATCCTCTTTATATCTTTTTGAAAGTGCGGCCTCCAGAATTGTACACAATATTCTACATGAGGTCTCACCAGAGTCTTATACAGGAGCATCAATACCTCCTTTTTCCTACTGGCCATACATCTCCCTATGCAGCCTAGCATCCTTCTAGCTTTTGTTGTCACCTTTCAACCTGTTTGGCCACCTTCAGATCATCACATACCATCACACCCAAGTCCCGCTCTTCTATCGTGCACATAAGTTCTTCGCCCCCTAAACTGTACCGTTCCTTCGGGTTTTTGCAGCCCAAATGCATGACCTTGCATTTCTTAGCATTAAATTTTAGCTGCCAAATTTCAGACCAAGCTTTGCTATGTCTTTCTTCATGTTATTCACACCATCCGGGGTGTCTACTCTAATTGCAGATTTTTTACTGGACTTGCTCTACTTCCTTGGGGGTCTGCCACTGCTACTGGAACTGGGACTGAAGGCAGAATAGAAGTTGAAAGACCAGGAAGATCTTTTACTCTCTCCATGCTGTACTTATGGAGTGCTCTGGGCCCTGGCATTATCATATCCTATCTCCTCACTACTTAACACACTGAGGAGAGGGCCTGCCAGCTAACTTCCCTACATGGTACGCCACCAGCTCTGCCTGATTTGCCGAAGTCCTGCGTGTTTCCCCCTTCTCCCCTTGGAGAACAGTATAGAAAACTGAATAAATAAATTGTGTGAAAAACTTCAACCTCTGATAACCAGAGCTGGTATTGTGATATCATAATGCTTCATTCCACCAATGCCTGAGAGCCAACCTCATCAGTGATGTCACAATGGCTTGATTGTCCTATACTTGGCTTACTTTTTTACTACACTTTGATTTGCAGTGGTTAAAGCTACAGCGTCAGCACCCTGAGGTTGTGGGTTCAAACCAATGCTGCTTCTTGTGACCCTGGGCAACTCACTTAGTCCCACCCCCCATTGCCCCAGTACATTAGATAGATTGTGAGCCCACTGGGACAGACGGAAAAATGTTTGAATACCTGAATAAATTCATGTAAACCATTCTGAGTTCCCCTGGGAGAACAGTATAGAAAATCGAATACATAAATACATAAAATAAATAAAGTGATCCCAACTCTTCCCTCCTTACACCCAAGTTTTTCAGCTCATTTGAAAGGCATATGAACCAAAAGTTTCCTTAGTCATCATGTTTACCACATATCCGAAAATGAATTCATAATTCTATCATTTACTATATAATGGCGTGCTAAGTATAGCAATTGGGAACTATTACTTGTTCAAACAAGCAGAAGGTAAACTAATAGCACGACAGATTGTAGACACAGTATATTCCGTGTCAAAGTCTGGCCTTTGAAATTGTAAGGCTTCTTTGCTTTTAAAACACTTGTATTGCATGCTTTACATTAAAATCTAGGATTAGACACTTTCTGATTTTGTTCACTTCTGGTAGTTTTCCAGGAGGTAGGGTAGGGTACGGGAGGGGAAGGGAAGGGAAGGCACATGTGCATCAGGGAGGGGAGGGCTGGAGAAGAGGGCAGGGGGGCGTCACTGCCCCTGGCGCCTCCTTCCCTCGCTACATCTCTTATCATCTTCTCCTGATCAGAGAAGGCAGAACGGTACTGTGCTCTTCATAGTTTCATAGTTTATTAAAATTTGATTAAACGCTTTACATAAAATTCAAAGCGTTGTACAATAAAAGTTGTTTAAAATATTAATTAGGGAGCAAACTACAAAGCAAATTTTTCCAACAACTACCTACAGCTGTAAAAAAAAAAGAAGAAGATAAATTTTTGCTGTTTTTTTCAAACTGTTTTACACTTCTCCCTCCGTATTCGCTGTGATAGGGTATAACCGCAAATAACTTTTTCATATGTTATTCGCTGTTTTCTATTAAAAACCATCGTGAATATGGTGAAACCGCGAATAACCTGGCCTGATCCTGAAGGAGAGGCACAACACGGTGAAGAAAGTGCTGGGAATCGGCGATTTTCTCTGGAAACGCTTGGAATCAGCGATTTCTCTATGCAAGCTGATGTAATTTGGGGGAAGGAGCCAGCAAGCTAAAAACCGTGAATAATTGAAACCGTGAACGCTGAAACCGCGAATACAGAGGGAGAAGTGTATTAGAAGCAAAATAAAAATATTCACAGGAAGCAGGAGAAGAAGCATTCCTCTACTTTCAGTCCTACCCACAGTAATCAAGGAGTCGTCTAAAATCTGAGTTATTTAACACTCCGTTGCACCTACTTTAAACATCTTTATTTCAGCTAAAAACAGGAGAACGTCTGTCCAACCTCGGAAAAATTAGATTTTTTTCTTTCATAGAACCAAGGAAAAATACCGCAAAAATGATGTGCTTGATGCCAAGTCTTTATTTCGATCAATAAACGTTAGGTTAATGTGGTCCACCTTTGTAATAAAGAAACATGGGCCCGACATGGTACGTGTTTCGATGAACACATCTTCCTCAGGGGTTCGAAAATTTCCTTTATGGGCCATAATAACATGCAAAAGAACCGAACCTCCATCGGGGAAGAAGATGTGTTCATCGAAACATGGACCGTGTCGGGCTCATGTTCCTTTATTACAAAGGTGGACCACATTAACTTAACGTTTATTGATCGAAATAAAGACTTGGAATCAAGCACATCGTTTCTGTGGTATTTTTCCTTAGTTCTCTTTTGTTTGATGTCTACTGCAGGGCTGTTGAATTCTTCTCTTTGTGTTCTTTGGATTATTTTCTTTCATCTTATAGTATAAGTGTGAAAAATCCTAGGAGCTAACCCATGCCACACTATTTTACTCCTTTTTACTCCATCAGAATGGAAATCTTAATGTAGAGTCAGGATAAAATGATCTTTTTAAAGTGCTATTTTCTGGTTACTTTTAAAGAGGTTAAGTTTAGGTAGAGTCAGTAACATGACTTGGGATAAGGGCAGTGGTGGGCTACCACAGTACTCCTGGTAAGGTTACCAGATTTTACATATGTAAAATACAGACCCCCCTAGTTCTGTCCCCAGGCCTGCCCATTTCCACCCAGCCCTGCCCCCTCAGCCTGCTTGTCTCAGTTGGTAGGGCATCTGCACATGCATGGATGCAAAGCAATGATGTCACTGTGTTGCATCCATGCATGCGTGGATGCCCCTCCCGACACTATCTGCTTTTCAAACCCAGACAAAGTGCCGGGTTTTGGAAAAGCTATCCAGATGCCTGGACATGCCCTCTAAAAAGAGGACATGTCCTACGACTACTACTATTTATTATTTCTATAGCGCTGAAAGGCGTACACAGCGCTGTACATTTTAACATACAATAGACAGTCCCTGCTCAGAAGAGCTTACAGTCTAATGTAGGCAGGACATTTCAGGGTTGGGGTAAACCCGGACAACTGGTAGCCCTGCCTCCTGGACCACATTTCTTTCGGGTTTTTCAGACTTCCACCAAGAATATGAAAGGCCACTGAAAAGTTCTCAGACCAACTAATAAAGTTGGGAGTGGTCTCCATCAAGGGCTACACACATAGTGGGAAATTCTATAAAAAGCGTTTAAACTTAGGGGCTAGTAAGTGTCCTACTGGCACCTAAGTTGAGAAACGCTGTTTAAAATGGCAAAATAACATTAAAATTAAAGCGCCTACCGGTGCCTAAATAAAAGGCACCAGAATCGCACCTACGTAGGTGGTATACCAGTGCTTAATGCCACGATGGGTGTGGCTAGTGCCGGAAGTGGCGTTAGATGCCATAAAGCGCATATGCTTGCGCGATTCGCAACAAAGATAGGTGCCGGAAATATAGACCTGGAAAACACTGACCTAAATTTCTGGTGCCTGTCTTTCCCGGATGGCAAGAGTCTCTGCATGGCGCTGTCACATGATTGGCATGCACTCGGCGGCTGCTGATATTGGTGTCATATAGAGCAGTGTTCTTCAACCTTTTTACACCCGTGGAACGGCAGAAATAAAATAATTATTTTGTAGACCGGAAAACTACTAGGACTAAAATTTAAAAACCCCATTTATGCTCCATCTCCGCGAGCTCAGTTCCAGCAAACCATCTGATCCCATTTGCACAAGCCGCAATTATGATTTTATATTGAACGTATTTTATTAAAGTATAAAAAGAAACAATATTCTGAACAATTGTGATTTTATAAATACAAATATACAGAGCACGGACCAACAAAACCCCTGTCTCCCCTCCCCTTCACATATATCCCCTCCACTATCAAGAAAACTGAACAAGCCAAGTTCATTGAAATATCATGCTAACAGAATACTGCAGTCCCCAGTTATGTCTCTAGCAGGATATATATTTCAAATCTGATATATTCAAATCACAAAATAGAAATAAAATTATTTGTTTCTACCTTTTGTTGTCTCTGGTTTCTGCTTTCATCTTCTTTTCACTCTCTTCCTTCCAGCGTCTGCCCTCTCTGTCTCTTCAATCCAGCATCTGCCCCTTCCATCTACTGTCTGACCTCTCCCCCTTCCATATGGTATTTGTCTTCTTTCTATGCCCCCTCCCCTTTCCATCCAGCCTATGCCCCTCTCTCCTTTTTACACGATTCACTCCAGCTTCATTGCTCTCTTCATTTTTATCTCTCCTACACCAGATCTAGCATCTTTGTCCCTCTCAATTTCTCTGCTGCCCCCTTCCCATCTCATTCCTATCTCTCCCCTTCCCCTCCTCTAATCTCCCTGCAAGTTGTTTCCTTCCTTTTTTCTTTCAAGTACCTTTCTTATTTCTAATCTTAATGTATATTTTCTGTAAACCGCTTAGAACCTAACGGATGTAGCGGTATATAAGAAATAAATTACATTACATTACATTTCTCCCTTCCCTCCTCCCCCTGTCCAGCAGTAACTCTCTTCCTTTTCCTTTCCCTCCTCCCCTCCCGGCAGCATCTCTCCTTCTACCTCCCTCCAGGTCCAGTAGCAGTTGTCCCTTTTCCCCCCTTGCCCAGCAGCTTCCCAGACTCCTTTACCTCCTCCCCTCCCATCAGCATCTCTCCTTCTCCCTCTCCAGGTCCACTAGCAGCTGTCCCTTTTTCCCCCTTACCCAGCAGCTTCCCAGACTCCTTACCCTCCCCCCTCCCAGCAGCATCTCTCCTTCTCCCTCTCCAGGTCCAGTAGCAGCTGTCCCTTTTTCCCCCTTACCCAGCAGCTTCCCAGACTCCTTTCCCTCCTCCCCTCCCAGCAGCATCTCTCCTTCTCCCTCTCCAGGTCCAGTAGCAGTTGTCCCTTTTTCCCCCTTACCCAGCAGCTTCCCAGACTCCTTTCCCTCCCTCCTCCCAGCAGCATCTCTCCTTCTCCCTATCCAGGTCCAGTAGCAGCTGTCCCTTTTTCCCCTTGCCCAGCAGCTTCCCAGACTCCTTTCCCTCCTCCCCTCCCAGCAGCATCTCTCCTTCTCCCTATCCAAGTTCAGTAGCAGCTGTCCCTTTATCTCCTTACCCAGCAGCTTCCCAGACTCCTTTCCCTCCCCCCTCCCAGCAGCATCTCTCCTTCTCCCTATCCAGGTCCAGTAGCAGCTGTCCCTTTTTTTTCACCATGCCCAGCAGCTTTCTCCCCTCCCAGCAACTCTCCTTACTTGCCAGCGCTGCGATTCAGTAAGGCAGCCTCGGGTCCTTTGTTGGGTCGCACCGCCTCGGAGGAAAGCGGAAGTTGCATCATCAGAGGCGGACCAACTCAGCAAAAGCTCCAAGGCTTCCTTCTTCAATCGCTGCGTTTGTAAGGTGAGCCGCTGGGAGGGGAGAAAGCACAGTGTGAGGCTCCCTATTATCTCTCCGGCCCTGCGCAAAGGACAGCTCCTCGATCTTGCCGGTCCTGCGCAGACCGGCAGGAAATTGAAGAAGTTGATCTCGCCGGTCCTGCGCAGACCGGCAGGAATTTTCTGCGGACCGGCACCAGTCCGCGGACCGGTGGTTGAAGATCTGTGCTATAGAAAATCCAGGCTTTAATCCAGCGATTAATCACTGGACTCTGAGCCAGATTCTCAAAACTTAAGGTTGCCTTTAACGCGGTTGCTAAACCAGTTCTAGCCGGTTTAGCCTGCATGCATTTTAGTGGCAGATTATCAAAACGGCTTATCCCGGTCTTATGTGAGCTTTCTAGCAGTCTCCGACACTGCCATGCAAATGGGCTCTTCAGTATTTAAATGAGCACTCCCAGTGGATTCTTCAACATCGCCAAGTCATTCTCCAAGCGTGGCATCAGCTTTTGGTGACAAAAAATCAGTGACTGGTCCAGGGATGCCAGTACAGTGCCAGCACTGTGAAAAGTGCATCTCGTGGCGTGTGTTTTGACTGTGGATAATGTAACAAAATAAAAATTGCCTTAGATGGATGGCCGGAGGGATGCCTACTGCCTCCGGCCAGTAGACCCACCTCTTCAAAATGGCAGGCTTCCCCTCCCCTGGAATGCACTCAGGAGGGGCCTGAGGCTCTTCTTGGCCCAGGTTGTTTAAGGCCCCTCCTATGGGTCGGGCCTTAAGCATCTGGGCCAATCACAGCCTCAAGCCCCTTCCTGGATGCACCGGGGAGGAGAAGGCCCAACATTTTGAAGAGGCAGGTCTGTTAGCCGGAGGGAGTAGGCATTCCTCTGTCTAGATATCTAAAGTAAGGAGGAGAGGGCGGGAGTCATCGGAGGCATGGGGGGGGGGGGGGGTTTGCATGGCAGCAGGAAAGAGTGGGCATCTGTCCTGCTGCCAAGGTGGGTGTATTGCTTGGTGACAGGAGAGAGTGGGCATCTCTCCCACTGCTGGGGGGGGTGTTGCTTGGCGGTGGGAGAAAGTGCGCAACCCTCCTGCTGCTGAGGAGGTGTTGGGGGTTGTGTTGCTTGGTGGTGGGAGAGTGGGCATCTCTCTCGCTATTAAGGGGATGTTGCTTGGTGCCGGGAGAGAGTGGGCATCTCTCCCGCTGCAGGGTAGAGGGTTGCTTGACTTCGGCGACTCGATTTGTTGTTAATTATTTTTTTGCGTTTATTCTGCGCATGTGCCCATCGCAATTACTAGCGATGGGCACATGCAAATTTAGTGAATCTTCACTATTCTCCCCAATCTCATTTGCTTGGGCGTATTTTGGAGAATGACTCTTTTTTTTTTTTTTTAATTGCTACTATATCAGCTGCGGCAGCAGCCCATTGGTTTTTAACGCAAATTTTGAGAATCTAGGCCTAAGTGTATAGCCCTCGAGGGAGACTGCCCCAACTTTGTTGGTTGGGCTGAGAATATTTCAGCAGCCTCTCATATGCCTGAGGTCTATTTGCATACAATGGAATCAGTACATGCAAATCAATCTCATGCATATTTATGATGGAAATCTTAAAAATGAGACTGACCTTGGTCACTCACCCCTGGATAAGGGTCACATCTGATAATATTGGGGCAATTTTATAAACTGGCACATTGAGCTATTTCTTTACATTACATTGCATAAGCATTTATGAATCGCTAATATATCAATGTGATTTTCAAATTAGTAAGAGACTGGCCATCTCCAGGAATTACAATTTTTACACTAAAATCAACACTAGAATCTTACATTAGAATCAAAACATAGAAACATAGTAGATCTGCTCCTTTGTTAGAGTGAAAGACAAAGGGATATCTTGAAGAAAAATAGGTCTTCAAGCCTTTAAGGAAACTGAAATGGGAAAGGATAGTTCTTAGTTCTATTGGAAGAGAGTTCCACCACTTTGCCACTAAACATAGAAACATAGAAAGATGACGGCAGAAAAGGGCCATAGCCCATCAAGTCTGCCCACTCCATTAACCCTCCCCAAACTACCCCCTAAGGGGTCACTCACAGGTGGCATCACCTCTACTCTGCCCTCGTAGAGATCCGACGTGGGCATCCCATTTTGTCTTAAAATCTTGTATGCTGCTGGCCACGATCACTTGCTCCGGGAGTTTGTTCCAATGGTCTACCACTCTTTCTGTGAAGAAGTACTTCCTGGTATCCCCATGAAATTTCCCGCCCCTGATTCTTAGCGATATAGAGTGTATTGTTTTATATTCAATACCTCTAGGATTTGGAAATCTTAACCTCAGATGATTGCTAGTCAAGTTATAATTCTTAACGGATGGTAGTTCTACTAAATTCATCATGTAGTCTGGGATTTCTCCATGGAAGATCAAGAAAACCAATGTATATAATTTTAAAATGCCTCTTTCTTTGAAAGGAAGCCAGCTTTATGAAAGGAACCCCGATACTTCAGAATTAAGCATCAACTCAACACGTTTTGGAAATTGTATAAATATTAAGGATCGCAATCCATTCTTGCAAAATAGTTAAAGATTGAATGAGCTTATGTTTCCACATCCCTTCTCAGGGCCAAAGCTGGACATGTACTTGTCTCCGAGCTATGAGATCACAAAGTACCTACACTTCCAAAAAGCCAAATGCATCCAAAGAACCATCTCAGGAAAGCAACTTCAAGGTAAAATGAGATACAGAGACAAGATGTGTGCTGAGCAAATAAATCTCCCAGTGATACTCAGATAAATTAACCAGCTGTACAATGGAAACTGATAGAACAAAAGTTCTGATCACCAGCAAGAAAATCATCAGCAAGACATCTCATCGTCTCAGCCATCAGCAAGGACAAGGAAAGCACCAGGAAGCCACTACAGCAAAGCAATAGGGCTGGATGCCTGGCATAAATCATTAGTCAGAACTGCAGTGATAATTGTCTGACTCTTCAGGACACATTTTACACCTTCTATAATTCTGCATAGACTAGTAACAGACTTTTCCTTTCATTCATTTTCTCTTTATTGTAATGGCTAAGCAACTTTGAAATAAGCTGGTACATTACTTTGTCTTTGGAGGCTTCTCCATTTCGCTCCTTGTTGATGTGGCAGCAGCTTATGAATTGCTACTCAGCTTCGGAAGATTGAAAACACTCCTGACTTCTTGCGTCTGCCATAGGCTTGTGTGCTTGCTATTAACCACCAAGATACACAGTGCACAACTGTTGGGTGTGGTTGTTTAAACATTTTATTTCCTTGAAGGCTCTTTCCTTAGAGTAAGCATTAGCTGGTTATTTGCATGGTGTCAATAAGAGATTTAGATAAGTGTCCACAATATGTTTGGTCTACATGATCTAGAGAAAGCAAGATATAAGTGCTGTGTTCCTACTTTATTGTTAAATTGTAAATGAGTGAGCTGACGTAAGAAGACTTGAAGTGGTCCAGAGGAGGTTGACGAAAATGATAGGAGGTTTGCACAAGAAGTATGAGGTGAGACTGGAAGCCCTGAATATGTATACCTTAGAACAGGGGTGCCCAATAGGTCGATTGCGATTGACCGGTAGATCGCCAGGGCAAAGTGAGTCGATCAGACTCACTTTGCCTTGGCGATCTACTGGGCCGATCAGCCTTCCTCTCCCAGACGTCAATTCTGCCGTCGGAGAGGAAGTTCGGGCCAGCCAATCACTGCTTGGCTGGGTGGAACTTCCTCTCCGACAGCAGAATTGACGTCGGGGAGAGGAATGCTGGTCGGCCCGCAGGGAAGCAGAGAAAGCTTGGTGCGGTGGCGGTGGCGGCTTTGGGGCCTGTTCCCCGATGGTGGTAGCAGTGGCTTGGTGGAGGGTAAGGAGAAAGAAAGAAAAGGGGCAGGCAGGGAGACAGAAGGAAAGAAGGGAAACAGAAAAAAAGAAAGGGGGCATGAAGAGAGAAAAAAAAGAAAGGGAGGCAGGGAGAAAGAAAGGGCAGGGAGAGAGGAAGAAAAAGTTGGGGGAGGGAATGAGGTCTGGAGGAGAGGAAGCATAAAGGCTGAAAGAAGGGATGAAAGATTGGATGCACAATCAGAAGAAAGTGCAACCAGAGACTCATGAAATCACCAAAGTAGGAAAAATGATTTTATTTTCAATGTAGTGATCAAAATGTGTCTGAATTTATATCTACTGTCTATATTTTGCACTATGGCCCCCCTTTTACTAAACCACAATAGTGTTTTTTAGTGCAGGGAGCCTATGAGTGTCGAGAGAAGCGTGGGGCATTCAGCGCAGCTTCCTGCGCTAAAAACTGCTATTGTGGTTTAGTAAAAAGGGAGGGGGGTATATTTGTCTATTTTTGTTTGGTTGTTACTGAGGTGACAGTGCATAGAGTCATCTACCTTGACCTCTTTGAAAAAAACCCGGAATAGGAATGATAATTAACATTTTCTCTGCGTATAGTGTGCTTTGTGTTTTTTTTTTTAATTTTATTGTTGGTAGATCATTTTGACTTGGTCATTTTAAAAGTAGTTCAAAGAAGCGTGGGATGAACACAGAGGATCTAGAATCATAGTAATATAGTAACATAGTAGATGCCGGCAGATAAAGACCCGAATGGTTCATCCAGTCTGCCCAACCTGATTCAATTTAAATTTTTTAATTTTTTCTTCTTAGCTTTACCCAGTACTGTGCTTGGGTTCCAACTGCCGAAATCTCTGTTAAGACTTACTCCAGCCCATCTACACCCTCCCAGCCATTGAAGCCCTCCCCAGCCCATTCTCCACCAAACGGCCATATACAGACACAGACCGTGCAAGTCTGCCCAGTACTGGCCTTAGTTCAATATTTAATCTTATTTTCTGATTCTAGATCCTTTGTGTTCATCCCACGCTTCTTTGAACTCAGTCAGTTTTACTCTCCACCACCTCTCTCGGTGGATGCATTCCAGGCATCCACCACCCTCTCGTAAAGTAGAATTTCCTAACATTGCCTTTGAATCTACCACCCCTCAACCTCAAATTATGTCCTCTGGTTTTACCATTTTCCTTTCTCTGAAAAAGATTTTGTTCTACGTTAATACCCTTCAAGTATTTGAACGTCTGAATCATATCTCCCCTGTCTCTCCTTTCCTCTAGGGCAGGGGTGTCCAATGTCGGTCCTCGAGGGCCGCAATCCAGTCGGGTTTTCAGGATTTCCCCAATGAATATGCATGAGATCTATTTGCATGCACTGCTTTCAATGCATATTCATTGGGGAAATCCTGAAAACCCGACTGGATTGCGGCCCTCGAGGACCGACATTGGACACCCCTGCTCTAGGGTATACATATTCAGGGCTTCCAGTCTCTCCTCATACGTCTTCTGGCGCAAGTCTCCTATCATTTTCTTCGCCCTCTTCTGGACCGCTTCAAGTCTTCTTACGTCCTTCGCCAGATACGGTCTCCAAAGCTGAACACAATACTCCAAGTAGGGCCTTACCAATGACCTGTACAGGGGCATCAATACCTTCTTCCTTCTACTGGCTACGCCTCTCTTTATACAGCCCAGCATCCTTCTGGCAGCAGCCACTGCCTTGTCACACTGTTTTTTCACCTTTAGATCTTTGGACACTATCACCCCAAGGTCCCTCTCTCCGTCCGTGCATATCAGTTTCTCTCTCCCACTACACATCCATAAAACTTTATCGGATAAAGAGGGAAGATATGTGATAGTTTTGGGGGAACTTTGGGGTCAGAAATGGCTGTTTTGTAATCTCTAAGCCCCTAATGTCTATAGTCACCGATTTTTCTCTGGGCTCTTGGCCAAGGTAGCTCAGTATTCTGACTATCAACTCTTAGTGGGGGTGATTTTAACATCTCGGCTGACCCCTCGATGGACTGTAGACCGGCGAGGATTTGCCCGGTGGACCATGGAGCCAAGGGGGGGGTCAATTTTTTGATGGATCAGTTGCATCTGTTGGATCTGTGGCAGATTTTCCATCCTACTGAGCATACCTACACTTTCTATTCCCACCCCCATGACGTTTATGCCCGTCTGGACTATTTTCTGGCGTCGCCCTCGCTGCTCTCACAGGTAGAGAATGTTTCTATCGAGGATGTTCCTTTATCAGACCATTCCCCACTGATACTGTCGGTCCAGCTTACGAAAGATACTCCGCGGTGGGGGTGGCGGTTCCCGAGCCATCTGTACAGGGATCTGGAGTTCCATAGGTACCTCAGGGAACACTGGCAGGAGTATTGTTGTCATAATGCTACACGTGATGATGGTATATTGGGAAGCATCTAAGGTAGTAATCTGGGGATACATTATTGCCTACGTGTCTCGGGCACGGCGGCGGCAGGATGCTGACCTTTTGCGGCTTTCTGGGGAGTTGCAGACCCTGAGACGGCGATATGTCGCTACGCTTTCTGTGGAGGATAAGCGTCGGCTGTGGAATGTCCGTTCCCAGTTGGAGGTCCTTTTGACTCAGCGGGCCAATAGGGATATTTATTTCCAACGTTATCGCTTGCATCGCTGGGGGGGGGGGGAGGCCGGGCGGCTTTTGGCCAATCTCGTGCGTCCTCCTTGAAAACAACAGGTCATTCTGTCTATTAAAGATAGTGGGGGTCGTCTTTATACAGGGGCGGACGACATTCAGTCCCAATTTGTGCAATTCTATGAGACTCTTTATTCCCATCGCGAGTCCTCCAAACAAAACCGAACGGAGTTTTTCTAGAACTTAGCTTTGCCTCAAGTGAACGCTGACCAACTTAACCTTCTGAATGCACCAGTTTACGGCAGAGGAAATTCAGACGGGTATCAAAGCTTTGAAACTCACAAAAGCGCCAGGCCCTGATGGGTTTGAGCCCGAATAATATAAGATAGTGGCGGATTGATCATAGAAACATAGAAATAGACGGCAGATAAGGGCCACGGCCCATCCAGTCTGCCCACCGCAATGACCCTTCCCCACCTAACTCAGTGAATAGACCCCACGTATCTATCCCATTTGGCCTTAAAATCAGGCACGCTGCTGGCCTCAGTGACCTGAAGTGGAAGATTATTCCAGCGGTCAACCACTCTCTCAGTGAAAAAGAATTTCCTGGTGTCACTGTGCAGTTTCCCTCCCCTGATTTTCCACGGGTGCCCCCTGGTTGCCGTGGGACCCATGAGAAGGAAGATATCTTCTTCCACTTCGATGCGACCCGTGAGATACTTGAACGTCTCGATCATGTCTCCCCTCTCTCTGCGTTCCTCGAGTGAGTAGAGCTGTAACTTATCCAGCCTTTCCTCGTAAGGGAGATCCTTGAGACCAGCGATCATCCGGGTTGCCATTCTCTGCACCGACTCTAGTCTCAGCACATCTTTTCGGTAATGCGGCCTCCAAAATTGCACACAGTACTCCAGGTGTGGTCTCACCATGGATCTATACAATGGCATAATGACTTCAGGCTTACGGCTGACGAAACTCCTGCGTATGCAACCTATGATTTGCCTTGCTTTGGAGGAAGCTTGCTCCACTTGATTGGCAGCCTTCATGTCCTCCCTGACGATCACCCCTAGGTCACGCTCTGCTTCAGTTCTTGTTAGGATCTCGCCATTTAGGGTGTAAGTCTTGCATGGATTATGACTGCCCAGGTGCATGACTTTGCATTTTTTGGCATTGAAGCTGAGTTGCCAGGACCTAGACCAGCGCTCCAGTAGTAGTAGGTCGTGCATCATGTTGTCGGGCATTGAGTTTTTGTCTGTTGTACTCTTGGCCACTACATTGCTTAGTTTGGCGTCATCAGCGAATAATGTTATTTTACCTCGGAGACCTTCTGCCAAGTCTCTTATGTAGATGTTGAACAGGATCGGGCCCAGGACGGAGCCCTGTGGCACTCCACTGATCACCTCCATCGTTTCGGAGGGGGTGCCATTCACCATTACCCTCTGAAGCCTACCCTCAAGCCAGTTCCCAATCCATTTCGTCAGCGTGTCGCCCAATCCTATAGAACTCATTTTGCTAAGCAACCTGCGGTGTGGTACGCTATCGAATGCTTTGCTGAAGTCCAGGTATACGATGTCCAGGGACTCCCCAACATCCAGCTTTCTCGTCACCCAGTCAAAGAAGCCGATCAGGTTGGATTGGCAGGATCTCCCCTTAGTAAATCCATGTTGACGGGGATCACGTAGATTCTCCTCGTTCATGATCGTATCCAATTGGCATTTGATTAGAGTTTCCATTAGTTTGCTCACTATTGATGTGAGACTCACCGGTCTGTAGTTTGCTGTTTCCATCTTGGAGCCTTTCTTATGAAGTGGAATGACGTTAGCCATTTTCCAGTCCAACGGGACGTCACCTGTACTAAGGGAGAGATTGAAGAGTGCGGATAGCGGTTCCGCCAAGACATCACACAACTCCCTGAGCACCCTGGGGTGTAGGTTGTCAGGCCCCATTGCCTTGTTAACCTTGAGATTTGACAGCTCGCAGTAGACACTGCTGGGCGTAAACTCGAAATTACTAAATGGATCAGCTGAGTCAACCCTTGTCTGCAGCTGAGGACCAAGTCCCGGCGCCTCGCGGGTGAAGACTGAGCAGAAGTATTCATTTAACAGTTGGGCTTTCTCCGAGTCCATTTCTGCATAGTCTCCCCCTGGTTTCCTGAGGCGTACTATCCCACCTGAGTTCTTGTTCCTGTCACTGATATACCTGAAAAAGGATTTATCTCCTCTCTTTATGTTCCTTGCTAAAGACTCCTCCATGCGGAATTTGGCCTCCCTAACTGCTGTTTTGACTGTTTTTGACTTGGTCAGATAGATTTCCCTGGAGTCCTGATTCCCTGATTGTTTGTAAGAGATGAATGCTTTTTTCTTCTCCTTGATGAGGTCCGAGATCTCCGTAGAGAACCATTGTGGCTTATTGTTCCTACTCCGTTTACTTACCGATTTAACATAGCGGTTTGTTGCTTCCTGTATGGTGGCTTTTATAGTTGACCACATTTCTTCCACGTTATCGGTTTCTGTTTGGCTTTGTAGCACCTGGTGAACGAAGTCTCCCATTTCTTTGAAGTTTGTGTCCTTGAATTTAAGGACCTTGGTTAGTGTGGTAGATTTAGTGAAACCTTTTCTGAGATTGAACCATACCATGTTGTGGTCGCTGGAGGCCAATGTGTCGCCCACCGAGACCTCTGTGACACTTTCTCCATTGGTAAGTATCAGGTCTAGGATTGCCTGATCCCTTGTTGGTTCCAACACTAGTTGCCTTAGTCTTGCTCCCTTCAAGTCTTGATCCCTCCTGCATTGGAGGCTGCTTATAATATGATGCATTCAGGACAGGGCTTGGGACTGAGAAATATGGCCCATGTGGTCTTGCTCCCTAAACCGGGGAAGGATCCTACCCAGGTGGGATCGTACCGCCCAATCTCTCTGCTTAATCAGGATGTTAAACTACTGGCTGCGATACTGGCCCGCCGTTTGAATGCCGTTCTCCCTATATTAATTCATGAAGATCAGGTGGGCTTTATCCCGGGCCGGTACGCTTCTATGAATCTTTTTCGGGCACTGATAGCATTACACTCGAGAAGGGGGACAGGGAGCAAATCGGCTATAGTAGGTTTAGACATGGAAAAGGCTTTCGACAGCATTTCCTGACACTACTTATTCTGGGTTCTGTAGCAATATGGTTTGGTCGGCCGCTTTCATGAATGGATTCGTAGTTTATATCTTAACCCGCAGGCGTGCTTGCTGGTGAATGGGGGTCCTACTAATTCTTTTCACCTGGGTAGAGGTACCCGGCAGGGATGTCCCCTTTCCCCTCTACTCTTTGTGCTAGCCCTCGAACCTTTAGTGGTAAAGCTGCGCACCGATCCTTCCATCCGGGGAATTCGGATAGGAGACAGGGAAAGTCGGATCAATCTTTTCGCAGATGACATCTTACTATATCTTGATAATCCCATAGACGATCTGGAGTGAGCACTTGGGGTGGTCCAAACTTTTGACAACTTCTCAGGTCTGCGAGTTAACTGTGCCAAGTCCGAGCTATTACCCTTGGATGCCACTCACAAGGAGGCCTGGCATTCCGCTTTTTCTATACCGCCTATTGATGGGCCGTTGTGGTATCTCGGAGTGTATCTGACCCCTGACTTGTCCCTCATGTATCATTATAATGTTCGTCGCCCTCTTGAGCAAATCGCAGCTCAGTTGACCGCTGGTGGGAGTTACCATTGGGCTTGTGGGGTAGAGTAGCTCTAACCAAAATGGTTCTCTTGCCAAAGATCCTGTATCCGTTACAGACTCTCCCTGTATGGCTCTCCGCCCGGGATGTGAAGGCATTTCGCTCCACTATTTCTACTTTCATATGGCGACGCAAGAGGGCTTGCATTAGCTATACTAAGTTGATGCTGGATAGATCGCAGGGGGCTTGAACCTCCCGGATGTCAGACATTACAACGTAGAGGCTCTGTTTCGTTATATCAATGAGGGCTGGACCGGACATTATAAGTTTGCCCCTGGGGGTTGGCTCTCTTCTTGGTGTGCGCTGCACTCCTTCTTGGCTCTCTTACATTTGCCGCCATCGGCGGTTCCAAGGGGTTCCTCGAAAATGAGTCTTCTCCAGCCGATTAGGTTAGCGTGGCGGTGGTGGAGGAGGCAACAGTAGAAACACCTGCTGCGTCGGCGCTGCTGCCTTTGTGTGGTAATCTTGCTTTTGTCCCGGGGATGGGCCCTTCTCGACTCCAGGTATGGGAGCAGCGGGGGTGTAGGACATTGAGAGATGTTTGGGACGGGGGTGGCGAGGGTGTATTTCCTCCATTTGCCCAGATTCAGCAGAGATGGGATCTGACCCCGAACCACTTTTGGGTGTATCTTCAGATCCGCCACTACTATACTACGCTACTTCAGAAATGGGGGGATGCTTGGCTCTGTGATCCTCTGGATGCACTATTCTTTCTGGTTCCCCCAGCCCAGAACAAACTCTCTACGTGGGGGTCATATGCTGCGGGCAAACTTGTCTTCGGGTACCCTTGATGGAGTGGCCTCTGTGTGGCGGAGGGAGCTGGGTTTCCTGGGGGATCGGAGAGCGTTCCTTGCGCTGTTTGGTCATATTAGAACTATGTGAAGCTCCTCCGATCTCCAGGAGATGCAGTTTAAGATACTACACAGGGCGTATATCTCTAGGAAGCAAGGGGCTCTTATGGGCCTCTGGGAGGGGGCTGTCTGCACTAGGTGTCGCCGATCCTCTGGGACTTTGGTCCATCATTTTTTGGAATGCCCGTCCACTGATTTGTGGTTGCAGGTTCTCCCTTTTTTGGAGCAAATTGTGCACCGTCCTATTCCACGTGACTATGGCATGCTCTTATTGGGCAATCAGTGTTGGAGGAGGCCGGTTTCTCGACTCCTCAGCAGAAATTTCTTTATTTAGCCCTCCTCTTGGTGAAAAAACTCCTTTTGCAATATTGGGTGTCTGATCAGGCAGCCTCCTTTACTCATTGGCTTCATCGGATTGCCTAGGTAGCCCGCTTTGAAATTCACCGAACTCCCAGGGAGGGGAGGATTGACCATCACTGTTATGTGGGGCTTTGGAAGGCAGCCTTGTTGCTGTGTCCCGGGGACTCGGTGGCACAGCTGGATAATCTCTCTTGATTCCACATTTTTTCTTTTTGCTGTTACCCTTTTCTACTTTTGCTGTTTTTCTGGTTTCTTGTTCTCTTTTTTCTCTTTCTCTCTTTCTTCCTGTTTAGGGGTCTTCGGTGCAGTTCGCTGTGAGGGGTGTGTGTGTGGGAGGGTGTGTCTGTGGAGTGTTTGTTGTGGTTTGTATGGAGTGTCTGTAGTTTATGCACATGTAGTATGACTGGAGGGGTTGCTCTTGCTCTTTATATGCAAAAATTTGCAGATTGCGACTGGAGGGTACAGCGCTAGTCCGCTCCATTCTTTCTTTTCTGTGATTGCCAGCTCGTTTTACTGTTCGGTTTTGTATTTCCCTATTTTTGTATTTCCCTATTTGTGTCCTTGTACCGTTGGATTTCTGTACACTCTGTGTTGCATTCACTAATAAAAATTATTTTGGAAAAAAAAAAAAGGAACCCTTAGGGCCTCTTCCATTAAACTGCACTAGCAATTTGTAGCGCGGTGAGCCACGCTGCTCCCGAAGCTCATAGAGTTCCTATGAGCGTCGGGAGCAGCGCAGGCCATTCAGCGCAGCTCTCTGCGCTAAAAACTGCTAGCGCAGTTTACTAGAAGAGGGGGTTAGGGTGAAGCGACTCTTCCAAGATCACCAATAGTGGCACAAGGAGACGTGGGATTTGAACCCTGAGCTTCTCACATTCAGAATTCAATTCTCTCAATAATGAGCCACTTCTCGTAACATTTACAGTTTGTTTGTTTTTTCATCTGATGTGCGCAACATCCTTTCCCATTGTCAAGGATGTTTACCATGGGAGATTTTGCCTTCAGCTCTGTCTTCCATAGTACAGGGTTAGTACGTGGGTTAGACTGGCTATTGTGGCATAGTAATCCTTATTTTTTAGACTGACACCTTGTGTACCTAGGCTTGGAATGTGTACTTTGCATCTTCAGTGTATTATTCAGACTATTGTCCTTGTAATCATAAGAATGATTTGTACAGAATTTTGATGTTATGCTCTGACAAAGAAGGAAAGTTGCTGGCATAACGCGGATAGGGCACAGAAAGCATGGAGGGCATTAGAATATTGATGGAGCAGTGTCCAAAACAAGAGACTTTTGCTGATAGTGAGAATGATTAAAAATGCACATGAAAAATCACTGCTTTTACTTTTAATGGGAGCTGCAAAGTTGCGGCAAGAAACCTTGGAGAGATATTCCAGCTTGTGGCAGGGGTGAATACATTCAAGATCTGAGGGCTCCAGGAGGTAAGTAAAAATCCCCTGGGTGTGATAAAATAATTCTTTTTATATGGCTCATGAGTGGAGCAGAATGGATTAATGGGACCTTCATGGTAGTGATTTCCGCAACATGGCCCTAATGTAATGTAATGTAATGTAATTTATTTCTTATATACCGCTACATCCGTTAGGTTCTAAGCGGTTTACAGAAAATATACATTAAGATTAGAAATAAGAAAGGTACTTGAAAAATTCCCTTACTGTCCCGAAGGCTCACAATCTAACTAAAGTACCTGGAGGGTAATAGAGAAGTGAAAAGTAGAGTTAGAGGAAAAATAAAAATAAAATAAACATTTTAACAAGACAGCATTGATCTAAATACTTTGGAAGGTAGAAGAGAGGAGAGAAAGGAATAGAAGCAGAAGGGGAATTTTAAATGATAGAAATAGAACAAAACAAAGACAAAAGGCAAAACAATAGATAAGATTAAAGATAAATCATAAGCTGGAAAGAAAAATAAAATAAAACTTTGTCTTCAATCCACGGTTTCAGCGTCAGTGATGAAGTGGAGCAAGTAAGTTTAGGAGGAGCGATTGACGTTTCCAGAAAAGGCTTCTTCAGGGAAGAGACTTGGCAGACAGTCCCCTCCTAATCTCTTTTCAAAACTATGACAAATATCGCTTTTGACCACCCCCTACTTATTTCCCAAACATCCTCTCTTTTTATGGTTTCTATTTCAGGAAGACTTGAATATTTCAAGATACTTTCAAGCTCATTTTCAAAAAAACAACAGACACCTAAAAGACAGCATTAACCAGCACATGGATGGCTTAATAGTCAAAACGTCCAAGTGGGCATTCTCAAAACAAACCTTCTAGACATCTGTCTGGTCGTCATGTCTCCATAAGAACATAAGAAGTGCCATCTCCGGAACAGACCCTAGGTCCATCTAGTCCAGCAATCTGCACACGCGGAGGCCGCCAGGTGTACCCTGGCATAGTTTTAGTCCTCATATCACTCTAAGCTTCTCATAAGGAGATATGCATCTAGCTTACCCTTAAATCCTAGAACGGTGGATTCCGCAATTACCTCTTCTGGGAGTGCATCTAAATCATAAGGGGGCACATTAGAGGCGTGTTTTGGGCAGGCTTAGAGTGGGCTGAGGACTTGGACTCACTGCAGGGATAATCAAACCTTTAAAGAAACTGTCCAGGGCTTTTTTTTTTTTTTGGGACGTTTGGAGCTAGACCTGCTTTTAAAGCATCTAAATGCTAAAAAGGTACCCAAACTCACCAGAAACCAACTATTAATCCCCTGGACTCTAAATAGTTAGCATCATTAATGAATCTCAGCCTCAGCCCCACCACTCCACCGCAAAGCCATTTTTCAAATTGCGGGAAGCTTTACGTGGCGCCTCATCATTGGCCATCCACTTTTTTATGGTGACGTTTTCTTTATTCTGATTTTTTCCATTTTTTATGCAGTGTAAGTATAAAAGATTTTTTTATTGCGGCCTTGGGGGACCCTTGATACAGCAGTATATGCGAAACATGTCGGGTCAGACTCCTAGGTTTTGGCTGTGATATAAGCTAAGTACAAACTATAAGCACTTTATATTTATATATATATATTTATTAGAGGACATGCGAATAACGCAATAAAAAAATCTTTTATACTTACACTGCATAAAAGATTAAAAAAATCAGAATAAAGAAAACGTCACCATAAAAAAGTGGACGGCCAATGATGAGGCGCCACGTAAAGCTTCCTGCAATTTGAAAAATGGCTTTGCGGTGGAGTGGTGGGGCTGAGGCTTCTCTTTTTTTTTTTTTTTTATTAGAAGTTTAATAATTAACAATATCACATGATACTAAAGAAAAAAGGTACACTCACAAAGTTACAGATTTATACAAAACACAAATAATCCTTTTCAAGCCCACAATATTGGGGAGACATACTAATTAACAACCACATTTAATAAAGGAAAACAAAGAAATGGTTCGATTCATATAAATGAATCCCAACCTTTCCCTATTCATAAGGGACTCTAACATCCTATCATTTTCTCAGCATTGAATCTGAAAAGCAAAAAAAGAGGAAGAAAATAAGACTCACTTCTGTTCTCGAACTACCAAAAATTGTTGCAATTGAATAGGATCCCAAAATATATATTCAGTGTCCTGCACCTTGACAAGACACTTGCATGGACATTTTAAGTAAAAGGATGCCTCAAGAGCTAAAACTCTTGGTTTTAATTTCAGGAATTCTTTCCTTCTTAGTTGCGTAACTCTTGAGACATCAGGAAAAATTCTAACTAGATCTCCACAAAATTTTGACAATCTATTTTTAAAATAAAGTTTCATTACCAACATTTTATCTATCTCGCTCATGCAGGTTATTACCATGGTGGACCGACTCTGAATAACATCCTGGGTATCTTCCAAAAACTCCGTCAAATTTATATCATCTGTTACCAGGTGGTCCACATCATGGTTGGATTGTATTTTCTTCTGTGGAATATAATAACAATTACTTATTGGGAAATTTTCCGCATTGGGTAATCTCAGTATTTCTTTAACATATTTCTTTAACAATATTTCCGAAGATAACAAATGAGTCACTGGGAAATTAACCAAGCGGAGATTCCTCATTCTGGACATGTTTTCCAACATTTCCATTTTAGAATGTAATACAGTCGAATCCTTAACCGCAGATACTGAGACAGCTTGCAACGTATTACTTTGATTTTCGACCATACCTAATCTTTTATCCAGACAACTTAAATTAGAATCCACATTCTCAAACTTTTGTGTCACAGAGTGTGAATAGTCTAATGTTTGTTTCACAGATTCTCTGAGAAACCCTTCAACTCTAGAAATACCTAACCACAAATCTTTGAGGGTAATATCTTGTTTTTCCGCTGTAAGGCTTCCCTTTAAGATTCATTAATGATGCTAACTATTTAGAGTCCAGGGGATTAATAGTTCATATAAGACAGGACTGGATTTCAAGAAATATAGTACCATTTTTATTTATTTTATTTTAATGTATCTTTAATCTATCTTCATTGTAAACTGCTTTGAACTTCACAGTATAGCGGTATATAAGAAATCAAATCAAATCAAATCCTAATTTATGCCATAGTGTTCTTGAACTGGAGAGATTAAGGCATAACACTGCACTTTTTACTCTCCTAGTGGTCACTGATCCCCTCCCACCACCCAAAGATGAGGGAAAAATAGTACTTTCCAATTGCCATACCCTGTATTACATTACATTAGTGATTTCTATTCCGCCAAAACCTTGCGGTTCAAGGCGGATTACAAAAGAAGTTATCTGGCAATTTCCAGAGGGATTGCAGAGTAGAGCGAGTTGCTTCAGAGAATTGGGATGAGTCTTGCGCTGTTAGTTTGTCTTCAAGGATGTCTTGAATAGGATGATTTTTCTTTCTTTTCTGAACGATGTGTAGTCTGGTGTTGTCAGTAAATTGGAGAGTTGGTAGTCTAGTTTTGCTGCTGCTTGTGGGGCTAGAAGGCCATCATATAGTTTTTTTCATTTGACGCCTCTGATTGGGGGATGCGTGTACGGTTTGTGAGTTCTCCTGTGTCTGGTTGAGGTAGTTTGGATTAGGCGGTTGTTTAGGTAGGCTGGACTATCTACCTAAACAACCGCCTAATCGACTTCTCATCAGCTGATTGCGGCAGGGGAATCCCAATCAGCTGAGCCTGTTTCACACAGACCTGCCCACTTAGGGTTACCATATGACTCTAGAAGAAGGAGGACGGATTGAGACATCAATTTCAACCGCATTGTCTGTATTTCATCTAACTGTTGTGAGCCGCCTAGAACTCCCTGGGTATGGCGGTATACAAAAAATAAAATTACAGTGGTACCAGAACGAGACTTAGGGGTGATCGTCAGTGAGGACATGAAGGCTGCCAATCAAGTGGAGCAAGCTTCTTCCAAGGCAAGACAAATCATAGGTTGCATACGCAGGGGTTTCGTCAGCCGTAAGCCTGAAGTCATTATGCCTTTGTATAGATCCATGGTGAGACCGCACCTGGAATACTGTGTGCAATTCTGGAGGCCACATTACCATAAGGATGTGCTGAGGCTGGAATCGGTCCAGAGAATGGCCACCCGGATGGTCTTGGGACTGAAGGATCTCCCGTACGAAGAACGGTTAGATAAATTACAGCTATACTCGCTCGAGGAGCGCAGGGAGAGGGGAGACATGATCGAGACGTTCAAGTATCTCACGGGCCGCATCAAGGTAGAAGAAGATATCTTCTTTTTCAGGGGTCCCACGGCAACAAGAGGACACCCGTGGAAAATCAGAGGCGGGAAACTGCACGGTGACACCAGGAAATTCTTTTTCACCGAAAGGGTGGTGGATCGCTGGAATGGTCTTCCACTTCAGGTGATTGAGGCCAACAGCGTGCCTGATTTTAAGGCCAAATGGGATCGACACGTGGGTTCTATTCGCAAAGTAAAGGCAGGGGAGGGTCATTAGGGTGGGCAGACTGGATGGGCCTTGCCCTTATCTGCCGTCGATTTCTATGTTTCTATGTTTACCTTGGATTACGAGCATAGTCCGTTCCAGGAGCATGCTCGTAATCCAAAATGCTCGTTTATCAAAGCGAGTTTCCCCATAGGAAATAATGGAAACTCACTTTGATACGTTCCCACCCACCCCCACCAAGGCCAGCAGCGCTGTTCCCCCCCCCCCCACGAGAACCAGCATTGCTCCCCCAAAGGCCCCGCGATCCGACACCCTACCCACTGCAATCCGGCACCTCCCCCGCCGCCATCGGGCACCTCCCCGCCGTGATTGGGGACCACCCCCGCCGCAACCTGAAGAAGAGAACGTGAACTCGCAGGCCTTGAGCATGCACACATGCTCAAGGCCAGCACAAAAGAGGAGGCCGACATGCCGGTGCTACATTAAAGTAAGAAGAGGGCTCTGGGGGGCCTCAGGTTGCGGCGGGGGGGTGTGCCCAATCACAGCGGGGGGGGGTGCCCGATGGCGGTGGGGGGGGGTGCCGGATTGCGGGGGGGAAGGTGCCAGTTCGCCGGAGGGGGGGGTGCTCGCAAATCGAGGCGCGCTCGGTTTCCGATGCGCCAATTTTGCTAATGTTTTGCTCGTCTTGCGAAACACTCACAAACCGGTGCACTCGTAAACCGAGGCACCACTGTATTATTATTATTATTATCTGGGTTTTACTTCTGCTGCTTTCAATGGAAGTAAAACCCAGATGTCTCAATCTATCCTCTTTACTTCCATTGCTTTCAGTGGAAGTAAAACCTAGATGTCTCAATCCATCCTCCTTTTTCTGGAGCGATATGGTAACCTTATGCCAGCTCAGCTGTTCAGGGATTCCCCTGCCAGGATCAGCTGAACCCGCAGAGAGAACCGCGATTCCTGTCTCCCTCCCCCAACACACCCTGTACTTTCCGATGAAAAATCAGCAGGAGGGTAACCCATGCCCTCCTGCTGATAGGGTCACCTCTTCAGAATGATGGGCCTTCCACCTCCCAATGCATCTTGGGAAGCAGTGGGAGGGGCCTAAGACTGAGTTTTGAGAGCTGTGTATGCAATCCCTATGCTTGCTTCAACCTTACTTCCTGCCATTTCTTTTTGAATAGAGTGTGTCTGTCAGCTGAGCTTCTTTACTTACTTCTGCTAGCAAATTGATAGTGTTTTTCCAGTGACAACTGAGTGTTTTTCTTTCTCCTGTGCTATTTTCTCTTTTTCTTTTTGTTATGATAGACACAGCATAATAGAGCCCTGCCATAGAAATTTGCTGTCACATATAGAAACATAGAACATAGAAAAATGACAGCAGAAAAGGGCCAAAGCCCATCAAGTCTGCCCACTCCAGTGACCCTTCCCCCATGAGTTTGCTCACCAACCTTCTGCCCTTACCTGATTAGAGATCCCACATGAATATCCCTTTTATTTTTGAAATCTGCCACGCTGTTGGCCTCAATCACCTGCCGTGGAAGTTCATTCCAATGATCGACCACCCTCTCAGTGAAGAAATACTTTCTGGAGTCACCATGAAATTTCCCTCCCCTGATTTTCAGCAGATGCCCTCTGGTGGACGAAGGTCCCATAAGACGAAAGATATCCTCTTCCACCTCGATACGACCCGTGATATATTTAAATGTCTCAATCATGTCCCCTCTCTCTCTTCGTTCTTCAAGTGAGTACAGCTGCAATTTATTCAGCCTTACTTCATACGGAGCCCCGAGACCATCCTGGTGGCCATCCGCTGAACTGACTGTACATATGTATTCCTCTGTGCTTGGCTTGTATTTTTCTTACTTGTGCAAGTATATTTCTTCTATCTATAAGCGGTGGTGATTCTGCCACCAGTATAAGATTTCCCTTTTTGCTTGTATTTTTTTGTATGATACATTGTTATCGGTGTATGTGTGGAATGGTCAGAGCTTTTGAAAAATAATGTTTTTGAGAGAGTAAAGTTATAGTTATTGTCTATCCATAGACAGTTGCGATAGTGTGTATGTAATGGTCTTTGGGTACTGGGAGGACTGTAGTGGTTATAAGGCAGGTATCTGAGAGTCCCTTGGCCACAGGAACCACCTTACAGATCATACATGGTATGACTTATTCATTCAGAAAGGAGTGGCCTAATGGTTAGAGCTAGACTCAGCACCCTGAGGTTGTGGGTTCAAATCCCATACTGCTCCATGTGACTCTGGGCAAGTCACTTCATTGCCCCAGGTACATTAGATTGTGAGCCCACTGGGACAGATAGGGAAAATGCTTGAGTACCTGATTGCAAACTGCTTAGATAACCTTGATAGGCAGTATATAAAATACCTAAAATAATAAATAAAAATAAGATCTCTAAAACAGCATTACCGGTAAACATTTGGTTCACAGTCTATTTCCTTAACCCTTTATTTGGAATTGTTGCTCATAAACATGCGTTTCTATGGCTCTTATGGGAGATCTGCATCTCCAAATGTCTGTTACATGGTGCTGTTGCCCTCCCACACCCAAAAAATGTTTTTCCTACAACTTTCACCATCTGCCAATTAAAGGCTTACGCCCCTAACAGAGGTTTCTTGAAGATCCATGTTTTTAGACCGTTTTGAAACCGTGTATATGTGGTAGTCGTTTGGATTTCGATGGGGAGCGAGTTCCACATTTTTACAACCTGCTAGTTAGAAACATAGAAACATGATGGCGGATAAAGACCAAATGGCCCATCCAGTCTGCCCATCCGCAGTAACCATTAACTTCTCCTCTCTCTAAAAGATCCAACGTGCCTATCCCAGGCTTTCTTGAATTCAGATACAGTCTCTGTCTCTACCACCTCTTCTGAGAGACTGTTTCACAAATCTACTACCCTTTCTGTAAAAAAAGTATTTTCTTAGATTACTCCAGAGCCTATCACCTCTTAACTTCATCCTATGCCCTCTCATTCCAGAGCTTCCTTGACTCATGCGCATTTACATTATGTAGGTATTTAATGTAATGTAATGTAATTTATTTCTTATATACCGCTACATCCGTTAGGTTCTAAGCGTTTTGAAGAAAATATACATTAAGATTATAAATGAGAAGTAAGAAGGTACTTTAAAAATTCCCTTACTGTCCCGAAGGCTCACAATCTAACTAAAGTACCTGGAAATTAATAAAGAAGAGAAAATAAAGATGGTTGAAAAAAGAAAAATTCTATGTGAACTTATAGGATGGAAATTAAACTGACAGTGAAGAACTGTATGAAAAATACATATGGAATGCAGTTAGAGAGGGTAGGTTACAATCTATTTATGGTATTTGTTTAATTGGAAGGTGTTAAGGTGGGTAATTTGGGGGAAGGTTATCTGAAGGTAGGTGAATCTTCTGGAGATAAAAGAGGAGGGGTTAAGATATTTGGATGAATTTTTTGAAAAGCAGGGTTTTGATTTCTTTTCTGAATGTTTTGAAGTTGTCTGATATTGTCATAAGATTGGAGATGGAATGGTTGATTTTTGCTGCTTGTGTTGCCCAGAAGGTTGTCAAACATTTTCTTGCGTTGTGTGCCTTTGAGTGGGGGGAAGGCGAAAGGGTTCGAGGTTCTTCTGTGTCTTGAGGTGGCGATTTGGTTTAAGCGGTTGTTTAGATAGGAGGGGGAAGAGCCGTGTAATGCTTTGAATATCAGGCAGTGGAATTTGAATTGGATTCGTGTTTGTATGGGTAGCCAGTGAGAGTCTAAGAAGGCAGTTGTTATGTGATCATATTTTTTGAGTGAGTAGATCAATCTGAGGGCGGTGTTTTGTATGGTCTGGAGTTGTTTTATCATAGTGGCTGGACAAGGAAGATATAGGGAGTTGCAATAATCCAGCAGACCTAAGACTAGGTGTCTATATCATATCTCCCCTCTCTCACCTTTCTTCCAAAATATACAGATTGAGATCTTTAAGTCTGTCCCCATATGCCTTATGACGAAGACCATGCACCATTTTAGTAGCCTTCCTCTGGCCCGACTCCATCCTTTTTATATCTTTTTGAAGGTGCGGCCTCCAGAATTGTTCACAATATTCTAAATGAGGTCTCACCAAAGTCTTATACAGGGGCATCAATACCTCCTCTACTGGCTATACATCTCCCTATGCAACCTTAAGATCATCACATACAATCACACCCAAGTCCCGCTCTTCTGTCATGCACATAAGTTCTTCACCCCTAAACTGTACCGTTCCTTCTGGTTTTTGCAGGTCAAATGAATGACTTTGCATTTCTTAGCATTACATTTTAGTTACAAATTTCAGACCATTGTTCAAGCTTTGCCAGGTCTTTCTTCATGTTATTCACACCATCCGGCGTGTCTACTCTATTGCAGATTTTGATATCATTCGGAAAGAGGCAAATCTTACCCGACAGCCCTTCAGCAATATCATTTATAAAAATGTTAAAAAGAACATGCCCAGTTTTTTGTTTTGGGGTTTTTTTAAATTGCCGCTGCCGGGTCATCGTGCCCAGCAGTCTGCTCACGCGGCAGCCCTTAGGTCAAAGACCAGTGCCCTAACTGAGACTAGCCTTACCTGCATACGTTCTGGTTCAGTAGGAACTTGTCTAACTTTGTCTTGAATCCCTGGATGGTGTTTTCCTCTATAACAGCCTCCGGAAGAGCGTTCCAGTTTTCTACCATCCTCTGGGTGAAGAAATCCTTACGTTTGTACGGAATCTTTTTCCTTCTAACTTTAGAGAGTGCCCTCTCGTTCTCTCTACTTCGGAGAGAGTGAACAATCTCTCTTTCTCTATTAAGTCTATTCCCTTCATTATCTTGAATGTTTCGATCATGTCCCCTCTCAGTCTCATCTTTTCAAAGGAGAAGAGGCCTAGTTTCTCTAATCTCTCACTGTACGGCAACTCCTCCAACCCCTTAACCATTTTAGTCGCTCTTCTCTGGACTCTGTCGAGTAGTACTGTGTCCTTCTTCATGTACGGCAACCAGTGCTAGACGCAGAATTCCACCATGGCCCGGTACAGCGGCATGATAACCTTCTCCGATCTGTTCGTGATCCTCTTCTTAATCATTCCTGGCATTCTGTTCACCCTTTTTGCCGCCACACATTGCGCGGACGGCTTCATTGACTTGTCAACCAGTACTCCCAAGTCTCTTTCCTGGGGGGGAGGGGGTGTCTCTCCAAGTACTGCACCGGACATCCTGTATTCGTGTATAAGATTTTTACAGTGGTATGTATTATATTTTATATTTTTCAGAGTTGTGAAAGATAGGTATCAAAACCTGCAAAGAATTCAATTTCTGTAACAGGGATTAGAAGCAGTGAATGTGAGTAATTAGTAGGACAGCAGTGCTCTTCACTTGGATTGCTGATGCTTTACGATACTAAGGCTCTCTTATACTAAGGTGCGCTAAGTGTTTTTGCACGTGTTTAGTGCACGCTATATAAACGCATGCACTAACCACTAATGCAACCATAGGATAACATGCACGTGTTAGCGTTTAGTGCGTGATTAGCACGCGCTAAAATATATCATGCGCTATAAAGCATAGTGCACCTTAATAAACGAGGGGGTAAGTAGGAAGTACTTTCAAAGACTTTAAAACCCCATCTTCAGGAAGGAGATACCATCCAGAAGTAAATAGCAGACACATTTATCCTAGTTATTTTAATTGCTGTTGAATGTCCTTTAAATATATATTTCATGAATTTCTTCCATAATTTAAAAACTAAAAATCCATGAAAGAATCTCCTCTAGACATTCACAACAGTACATCTGACACAGACCCTGGCTAAATAGAGGGACTGCTTCATCATCTTTTTTTTAATTTATTCTTTATTAATTTTCACTTTTACATCGCCAATATTTTGAAGACAAATAGAAATTCTTGAAATAAAATATAATAAAGCTAAAAATACAATAAGAAATCATTAACATCTTTCACCCACAATGTTTAGGTAATTATGATCTAAAATTAGGAAAAAATATATATCAATAAGTAATAAAAGAACACAAAAGCATTGAAAGGTCGCTCCGAGACCCTGCCCCCAGCCAGTCTACAGCGAACATATGGAATTTACATTATGACATTAATTTTCTTCTCTAATACTTAAAAATTCTTCAAGCTGCTTAGGGTCAAAGCAGTGGCATACCAAGGGGGGGGGGGGGGGGAGAATCGCCCCAGGAGCACGCCCCAAGGGGGTGCACAGCTGACCACCCACCAGGGAATAGGCTGCCGCCAGGGAAAGGCTTCCACTGCCGTCATCGGGAACAAGCCGGCCGAGTTCTCCCTTCTTTCCTTCCCTGCAAGGTCGACCAACTCTCGCTGTACAACGTCAATTCTGACGTCTGAGAAGACATTCTGGGCCAGCCAATCGCTGCCTGGCTGGCCCGGAACATCCTCTCTGACTTTAGAATTGACGTCGGGGAGGGCTGACCGAAGCTGTGCCGACATCTCCCTTCAGTCAGGCACCCCTGCAGCCACCACTCGGCACTTGCAATCGGGAGGAGAGGTCCTCGCTCCCAGGATTAAAGTCAGCTGTGAGCTGCGGAGAAAAGAGGGCTGGCCGAAGCTGTTGCCGACATCTCCCTTCTGTCAGGCACCCCTGCAGCCACCACCCGGCACTTGCCATCAGGAGGAGAGGTCCTCGCTCCCAGGATTAAAGTCAGCTGTGAGCCGCGGAGAAAAGAGGGCTGACCGAAGCTGTTGCTGACATCTCCCTTCAGTCAGGCACTCCTGCAGCCACCACCCGGCACTTGGCATCGGGAGGAGAGGTCCTTGCTCCCAGGATTAAAGTCAGCTGTGAGCAAAGGGGCAGGACATGCCCCTTCGGAGCCCAGGAGGAGCAGGGAGCAGATTCGAGAAGTTATGGGCAAATGGAAGGCAAAGATTATTTCTACTACAAATTTAGGTCCAATGGATCGTCACTTATGCCATATTCCTGTAACAGTGTTGGAAGGTAAGCCTGATTTACAGACCCAATCTGTCTCTCTCTCATCTGGGGAACCCACGCCTCCACCTCAACCTGTTCAATTTTCTTCAGAGAAAGATGACTCTGATTCCATAATAGATTCGGATTCATCTCCTCTACACTCATTTGAATTTGAACTGGATCCCAAAAGCACAATAAAGGGGAAACAATCGTTATCTGTATCTCCTGTTTCTATGCCTACTGGACCTGTTAATAGGCCCGAGTTGGGCAATAAAGTGGTTACTCTTCAAGATGTCTGGACAGTTGTGAACAGAATTGAGAATTCATTACAAGGCACAGTAGTAAAATTATGTCAATTTTCCTCTGAGATAACAAGTAAAGTGACTGACCATGATGCTCAATTGGCCTTAATTGAGAAGAAAATTGATAAAGTGGAAGCATCTGTCTCTGTAATGCAATCTTGTGCAGTTTCTAATGTAAAGGATAATACTTTATTACATTTACAGATGGAAAAAATGGAAAACGCTATGAGATCTAGGAACCTCAGATTTCTGAATTTTCCTATATCTCATTATCTTTCTCATTTGGAGTTATTAAAAATGTATTAAAAGGATATACTCTCCTATACTAAGATAGAATCTTTTATATCAGATAATCTTTATTATATTCCTAGTGGAGTAAAAGTGGTTTCAGAAGAGGGGGGAAAAGGATCAGTTAGTGTCTCCTGACAGTTTAAACATTTCTCAATTCCTGGAATCATCGAAGGATTTTATAGCCAAAAGAGCAACATTATTGGTCACTTTTAAAACTGACATAGAAAAACAAGACATTCTTAAATTATATTTTATAAATAAGAATGCCGTGTTTTGTGGTCAACAGATAAACATCTTTCCAGATGTCTCTAAACAAACACAATACAGGAGGAAACAATTCCTACAACTCAAGACTGGGTGTGGGGGCTTCTTTCTTCCTTAAATTCCCATGCAAATGTTTGGTGACTTATCAAAATGTTAGATATGTTTTTGTAGATCCAGCTCATTTAGAGAATTTTCTTCAAGATAAAAGTAAAGTAAATATTTTACCTGAAACTAATACAGAGATTGAGGTTGAGTGAATATAGAAGTTCTTCTTTTTTTGCCTGATCTGAAGATTATTGAATAATTTATTTCCTGTTAATCTTTTTCTTATGATTTGGTGATACCAACAGAATAAGCAGCCCTCATATAATGTGTACTTGAAAAGATTTTCTTTTATGTTGAAGTATTTTCCTTGATTATTGTTTTCATGGAATTGTTATAAGTTGTAACAAATGAATAAATTTATAAATAAAAAAAAAAAATTGACGTTGGGCAGAAAAGAGTTGGTCGGCCCTGCGGGGAAGAGAAGCAGGGTGAACTCGGAGCCAGCCTGTTTCCAATGGCAGCGATGGCAGCCTATTCCCCAGCGGCAGTGACAGCATTTTCCTAATGGCGGTGGCATAGGGGAGGAGAGGGAGAAAGAAAGAAAAAGAAAAAAATGGGACATAGAGAGAGAGAGAAAGACAGAGAGAAAGAAAGGGGGCATGGAGAGAGAAAGAAAGAAGGGAGCAGGGTAAAAGAAAGAAAGAAATGGGGGGGGCAGGGAGCCAGAAAGAAAGGGGGCAGGGTGAAACAAAGAAAAAGAAAAAAATGGGGCATGGAGAGAGAGAGAGAAAGACAGACAGAGAGAAAGAAAGAAGACGGCAGGGTAAAAGAAAGAAAGAAATGGGGGGGGGGCTGGAGGAAGCCAGAAAGAAAGGGGGCAGGGTGAAACAAAGAAAAAGAAAAAAATGGGGCACGGAGAGTGAGAGAGACAGACAGAGAGAAAGAAAAGGGGCATGGAGAGAGAAAGAAAGAAGGGGGCAGGGTAAAAGAAAGGAAGAAATGGGGCATGGAGAGAGAGAGACAGACATAGAGAAAGAAAGGGGGCATGGACAGAGAAAGAAAGAAGGGGACAGGGTGACAGAAAGAAAGAAATGGGGCACGGAGAGAGAGAGAAAGACAGACATACAGAAAGAAAGGGGACATGGAGAGAGAAAGAAAGAAGGGGGCAGGGAGAAAGAAAGAAAAAGTTGGGGGAGGGAATGAGGTCTGGAGGAGAGGAAGCATACAGGAGGCTGAAAGAAGGGAAGAAATATTGGATGCACAGTCAGAAGAATAAAGTGCAACCAGAGACTGATGAAATTACCAAACAAAGGTAGGAAAAATGATTTTATTTTCAATTTAATGATCAAAATGTGTCCGTTTTGAGAATTTATATATGCTGTCTATATTTTGCACTATGGCCCCCTTTTACTAAACCACAATAGTGGTTTTTAGCGCAGGGAGCCTATGAGTGTCAAGAGCAGCGTGTGGCATTCAGTGCAGTTCCCTGCGCTAAAAAACGCTATCGCGGTTTAGTAAAAAGGGAGGGGGTATATTTGTCTATTTTTGTAGAGTTGTTACTGAGGTGACATTGCATAAAGTCATCTGCCTTGACCTCTTTGAAAACCCACGGAATATAAATGAAAATTAATATTTGCTTTGTGTTTTTAAAATTTTATTGTTGGTAGATCATTTTGACTTGGCCACGAAAGTAAGGGGGAGGGAGGGGAGATGCTGAAAGACATCTAGTAATCCTTGCAGGCTTGACTGTGCAGGGAATTATTTTAGTAAAATCATGTTTTGTTATGTGACTGGCATTATTTAGACTTTAATTTCTATGAATGAATAGAATGAAAATAATATAAAATTACTTGCTTGTTTTTATGTGCGTGCGCTGAAGGAAAGTGGAGAGAGAGTGGGTTGAGGACGCTGAAGGGAAATGGGGAAGAGAGAGTGGGGAGAAGACGCTGATTTATAAATTGACAATTGTACAGAATATTGTTTATTTTTATACTTTAATATAATAAGTTCAATATAAAACAATTCAAGGCTTGTGTGGATGGAATCAGGTGGTTTGCAGGGATGGGGACCGAGTTTACAGGGATTAGTCCAGTAAAATGGTATTTTCTTATTTCTCATTATTTGTTTTATTTTTATTTGTTAATTTGTAAAGTGGTGATTGTTATGTATCAGTTTTTTCAAATTTACATCTACTGTCTTTATATTTTGCACAGTATTAGAGGACATGTATTACTGTTTTTGTGGTGTTGTAGTGTTGCAGAGTCTGGTTTCTTGGCGGTTCAGTATAATTTTGTCTATATATTTCTATTTTTAGTTTGTGATTATTCCATATTGGGCAAGGGTGTATCTGTCTGTGTGTATGAAAGGGACAAGGCTTTCTGACAGCATCAACTGTACAGGATCAATTGACTGTGCAGGATCTGGCTTGTTTAGTTGTTGTTCTAGTGCTCACTGCAGTGTTTAAGATGCTGCCTTTTACTAGGTACACTTGTTGTGCGATATGTGGATTGTTACTAAAAATCATATTTTTCATATAGATTGGGGGGGGGGGGTGTCAAAAAATGATGGGTGTCACATATGCTAGGTACGCCACTGGGTCAAAGAATTGAAATTGTTTGCCTTCATAAACAAACAATATAACAATTACAAGGAAATCTTAACATAAAGTTAGCAGATAAAGCCTGAACCCTAGCCCGAAAAGCCAAGAAGGCTTTTTGCCTTATCTGTGCCAAGACAGGAAATACTCTTATTTTAGGCCAGTGGTCTCAAACTCGTGGCCCGCCAGGTACTATTTTGAGGCCCTCGATATTATAAAGAATGATTCTTTATGGAAAACTTGTGCCTTAAGTGTCCAGCGGTCGCGTTCTGTAACGTTGCCCGCCTCACTGCTGTAACCTCATGCAAGCGCTTTTCTATGTTAGTACTTGATTGTCTTCTCCACTCCACCTCACAATCACGTACAGATGCAGGAAAGCATTTGTATGAGGTTACAGCAGTGAGGTAGGCAATGTTCCAGAACGTAAGGTAATCAACCATTGGAGGCAGTTCAGCTTGTGCATGTGTCCAGTGCTGGAGGAGGCGAGAGCTGAAGGCGGTTGCGCACGTGACCACCAGACTCTTAAAGCACAAGTTTTCCATAAAGAATCATTCTTTATAATACCGAGGGCCTCAAAATAGTTGGTCCACTTTCTGCATGTTGCACTGCTTTCAGCTGTGTATAGCTGAAATTATCAGAAGCAATTGTTTCTGATAATTTCAGATTTCAGATAATCCACATTTTGGATTTGTAGGTATTTGGAGGGCCGCAGAAAAAATAGTTAATGTCTTATTATGAAAATTTTGCATGAGGTAAGTACCTACAAATCCAAAATGTGGCCCTGCAAAGGGTTTGCATTTGAGACCACTGTTTTAGACCCAAGAAACTGAGACTCCAAATATCTAAAGCAGGGGTGCCCAAAAGGTCGATCATGATTGACCAGTAGATCACGAAGGCAACGCAAGTCGATCGCGGAGCCCATCCCAGGCTCCGTGATAGACCCGGGTTGCCTTCACCTTCTTCCTGATGCCGTAAAGAGGACGCAGAAGCGCCGGGACAAGCAGCCTTCCCCACCCGACGTCAATTCTGATGTCGGAGTGGAAGTTCCGAGCCAGCCAATCGCTGCCTGGCTGGCTTTAAAACTAGACAAAATAGTTAACCTGAATTTATTAATAATCTTCTTATTCCCTGTAGTTCTTCTAAGACTTTAAGATCATCTTCTAAAAATCTTTTATCTATACTGCCTTTTAAGTGTATCAACATAATGAGGTCTACTCTGTCAGCGCTCCATCTCTTTGGAATAATATTCCGGCCCACTTACGGGAAGATCAACTCTTCACCATTTTAAGACGAAATTAAAAACATTTCTTTTTCTTGATGCTTTCGAGACCTAAATGTCCTTTTCAGGGCTACATAGTTTTATTCTACCTTTTAACACTCCTCCTGTTGTCTTTTCCCTATATGTTCTTTCTTTTTACTTGATAATTGTCGTTATACCCTGTTTCCCTTTTTGTTTCTGTTTGTTTTTAAATTGTTTTTAATAACTATTATTGTTTTAAATGATGTATTGTTATCTCATATATGTTTTTAAGACAGTGTACACCGTCTAGAAGGCTGATTGGCAGTATATTATAATTACTAATCCTCGAGACCACTGAATCAACAGAATTGTCTCTATATTTTTTTTTCCTCTGGCTACAGAGGAATTTTCCACTTTTCATATAGTTAAAATAAATTCAATAAAGACGGCTTGCCTCTCCAATCAGCTGTGCCCAGTGAGGATTTAATGGATTTCTATCAGAGAAATAATCAAACTGTACAAAGCCATGTTCCTTCGTTAACCACTCATAGACAACATCACTGTACAGTTCTGCTTTGTTAATCTCTACTCTCAGCAACTTTTTCTACCAACCCAGATGACGTTCCCTCCTAAAATGCCAGCATGTAATTGCTGGAGTATCATTTGCACGGCTTGATTAAATTACCAAGGTTTTTAAAATTTAAAAACCAGGATAATAAGACCAGCTTGCTTATGAATAATGCAGCTCTTTTCTATTTTAAAATGTCGAAAGACTGCAAATTACAACACTAAGAATGACAAAGCCCCCATGAAATATATGTAACCAAATGTCAGAAATCCTCAGAGTGATATTAAAACCATATTTATTGGTGTAACTGCACACCTTGAAACAGAAATATACACCCTTAGAGGCTCAGTCAATAGAAGTTAGTCTTTCTGAATTACTCAACTGACTAATGGCATCAGTTCTAACATATTTTAAGGAAAGGGTTCCACATTTTAATTGCATCCTGATATTTGTCTTCAACATAAAAAGTGATAAATTCTTTGGAGAATACTTTCCAAGATAACTGGGGCCATTTGTCACAACACAGCTTATTCTGCAACCTCCAATGCAAAGCGACAAACAGGGGTTCTACCAAAGGAGTGCTCCTTTTCATCTGGGGAATGATACTCAGATTAAGCAAATCTAACAAAAAGGTTACTGAATAAGAGAATCCCCCAAACAGAACAGTACCAGTGCACAGTTTGTACCAGGTGACCGTTGCTATGACAGCAGGAATTGATTTGGTGTGGTGTGTCTCGCTTAGAGGATCTTTATAGTTTAATTATAAACTACCTTTTTTTTTTATAGGTGGTGCTTTGTTGTTCCCCTGCTTATATGGGTAAAATCATACCAACGTAGCTCTGTTTTGTGGCCGAGTGTTAATATTCCCTGACGTGTCTAAGCAGACTCAGTTAAAGAGAAAGCAGTTTCTAATCGCTTAGGCCTAAGGTTTTAGCGGTGGGTGCATCCTTCTTAAAATTTCACTGTAAATGCCTTATCTCATTTGCAAGTGACAAATATGTGTTTCTGGATCCAGTCCAGTTAGAAGATTTTCTTAGAGATAAACCTTTGCATTTGATATCCCAGACACCACCAACCTAACCATTTCCCTAAACTGTATCCATAGTATCCTATTTGTTTACATTATAAGCGCCTTCTAGCAGGGACTGTCTTTTTTGTGACTCTATAAAGTGCTGTGTAAGCCTGGTAGCACTATAGAAATAATTAGTAGTGGTAATAGAAAAGTGGGCAGGCACAACCCTGCCCCTCCTCCATCTCTCCCTCCCCTCCCCAGGTGATAGTGAGGGGTAACAATGCCACTCCCTTGCCTTCCAGTACCTTTAAATCTTCACCAGCAGCAAACAGCAGCTCATGCCCCTTGCTTGTGCCGGCCTCACACCTTCCCACTGATGCAACTTCCTGGTTTCACAGACCAACGTTGCATCAGAGCAAAGGCTGGGGCTGGTGCAAATACAAAATGCAGTTGCAAGAGTGCTGACAGGAATAAAAAACAGATTTGCTTCAATGATTCCATGGTTATCATGCCGCTGTACGGGGCCATTGTACGCCCCCACCTGGAATACTGCGTCCAGCACTGGTCACCATACATGAAGAAGGACACGGTACTACTCAAGAGGGTCCAGAGAAGAGCGACTAAAATGGTTAAGGGACTGGAGCAGTTGCCGTACAGGTAGAGATTAGAGAAACTGGGCTTCTTCTCCCTTGAAAAGAGGATACTGAGAGGAGACATGATCGAAACATTCAAGATAATGAAGGGAATAGAGTTAGTAGATAAAGACAGGTTGTCCACCCTCTCCAAGGTAGAGAGGGTACTCTCTAAAGTTAAAAGGGGATAGATTCCATACAAACGTAAGGAAGTTCTTCTTCAGCCAGAGAGTGGTAGAAAACTGGAACGCTCTTCCAGAGGCTGTTATAGGGGAAAACACCCTCCAGGGATTCAAGACAAAGTTAGACAAGTTCCTGTTGAACCAGAACATATATAGGTAAGGCTAGACTCAGGGCACTGGTCATTGACCTAAGGGCTAACGCATGAGCGGACTGCTGGGCACGATGGACCACTGGTCTGACCCAGCACCGGCAATTCTTATGTTCTTATGTTCATTGGTTGCCTGTACAATGGATGGTGCAGTACAAAGTTTTGATGATGGTACATCTAGTATTATATGGTCAAGCACCTTGGCATTTTCATCTGGGTATGTTCCTGAGAGAAAACTGACATCTGAAAGAGTGATGCAGCTGATAACAGGTAATGTACATTACATAGCCACTTTTTCAGTGGCTGCTCCAAATTTATGGAATGGGTTGCCAGGTACAGCAATATAGATCATTTTTTAAGATTGCTTAAAACCCAATTGTTTGCACATGTGTCAGATTTATGTTCATAAAGAATATGGAATGTTTGTTAAGTATATGAAGATTGGTTTTATTTATAGTCATGTGAAAAAATTAGGACACCCCATATTCAGTTCTTTCTTAAGAAATGTTCACATATCAATGTCAAATCTTTTTTTTATTTATCTCTGGGAAAGAAAGTGATGTAATTGCAGGTAAACAACAAAGTGTTCCTTGATTTACTCATGAAACAAAAGATATCCACAAAAATGTATATTCTAACTGAGGAATAAATTAGGAAGCCCCCACATATCCTCCCATTTAAAGTGGCTCAAGTCACATACAGGTGTATCATATCAGGTGCACATGTTTAGAACATCGCTACTCAGTATTTTGAAGGTTTACTCATGACTGCTGCGGTGAGAGTGAACACCATGGTGAGATCAAAAGAGCTGTCTGAGGCCTTCAGAAAGATTGTAGTAGCTTATAAGTTTGGTAAGGGATCTAAAAAGATCTCAAAATAATTTGACATTAGCCATTCCACGTTCCGGAAAATAGTGTACAAGTGGAGGGCTTTCCAAACAACTGCCAACATGCCCAGGTCTGGCTACTCAAGCAAGTTGACCCCCCTAGAACAGACTGCAAGATGCTAAAAGAAGTCTTCACAAACCCTAAAATGTCATCACAGGACCAACAGCAGGCTCTTGCTACTGTTGATGTGAAAATGCATGCCGCTACAGAAAGAGACCACAAATTTAACTTGCATTGGAGATGTGCAAGGAGGAAACCTTTGCTCTCTAAGAGAAACATCAAGGCCAGACTGAAGTTTGCCAGGGAGAACATAGACAAACACCAGGACTTCTAGAATAGTGTTCTATGGACTGACGAGTCTAAAATTGAATTATCTGGACATCAGAAAAGAGGACATGCTTGGCGTACACCAAATACAGCATTCCAGGAAAAAAACATCATACCAATTGTGAAGTGTGGAATTGTCATGGTTTGGCGATGCTTTGCTGCAGCAGGACCTGGCCAACTCACCATCATAGAATCCACCATGAATTATACCGTGTATCAGTGGGTGCTTGAGGAACTTGTGAGACCATCTGTAAGAAAATTAAAGATAAGGCAAAACTGGACCCTGCAACATGACAATGACCCAAAACATACCAGTAAATCCACCAAGGACTGGCTGAAAATAATAATAATAATAATTTATTTTTATATACCACTATACCAAAAAAGGTTCGAAGTGGTTCACAACAGAGGAAAAAATACATACAGTCAACTAAGAAATGGAGAGTCCTGGAATGGCCAAGTCAAAGCCCTGATCTTAATCCCATTGAGATGCTGTGGGGCGATTTGAAAAGGGCTGTACATGCAAAAAAATAAACCCTCAAACATCTCACAGCTGAAAGAATTCTGCATTGAGGAGTGGGCCAAACTTTCCTCAGACCAATGTCAGAGACTGGTAGATGGCTACAAGAAGCGTTTCACTGCAGTTATTTCAGCCAAAAGGGGTAACATTAGCTATTAGGATGTAGGGTGCCATAATTTATTCCTCAGAATACACATTTTTCTGGATATCTTTTGTTTCATGAGTAAATCAAGGAAAAATTTTGTTATTTACTTGCAATTATATCACTTTCTTTTCCAGAGATAAATAAAAAAAGATTTCACAATGTGTGGTGGCGGCGGCGGCAGCGAAAAGGGCAAACAGAATGTTAGGAATGATAAAGAAGGGGTTCACGAACAGATTGGAGAAGGTTATCATGCCACTGTACTGGGCCATTGTGCGTCCTCACCTGGAGCACTGGTCACCGTACATGAAGAAGGACACGGTACTACTCGAAAGGGTCCAAAGATGGTTAAGGGGCTGGAGGAGATGCCGTATAGCAAAAGACTAGAGAAACTGGGCCTCTTCTCCCTCGAGCAGAGGAGATTGAGAGGGGACATGATTGAAACATTCAAGGTACTGAAGGGTATAGACTTAGTAGATAAGGACAGGTTGTTCATCCTCTCCAAGGTGGGGAGAATGAGAGGGCACTCTCTAAAGTTGAAAGGGGATAGATTCCGTACGAATGCAAGGAAGTTCTTCTTCACCCAGAGAGTGTTGGAAAACTGGAACGCTCTTCCAGAGTCTGTCATAGGGGTAAACACCCTCCAGGGATTCATGACAAAATTAGATAAGTTCCTGCTGAACCAGAACGTACCCAGGTAGGGCTAGTCTCAGTTAGAGCGCTGGTCTTTGACCAGAGGGCTGCCGTGTGAGCGGACTGCTGGGCACGATGGACCACTGGTCTGACCCAGCAGCAGCAATTCTTATGTTATGACATTGATATGTGAAGAACTCAACATTTCATGGGGTGTCCTAATTTTTTTCACATGACTGTATGTCATATTGTAACTTGCCTAGGTTTTAGGAGAGAAATAAATTTTAAAATAAATAAATTTAAAGGTATGGTGAGGTGGGAGTCAGAGGACTAGAGTTAAATGATCCCCCAATCCCCTGGATGGAGAGATACTGGGAGTCTTTAACTGACAGTGCTTGGGTATCTCCACCAGCCACTTCATTTCTGTACCACTGCTGGGTAGGCCGGAGTCCAAAATGGGTAAGCCTGTGCCCACTCAGGCCCACATATGGCTATGCCACTGATCACAGATATTACTTATGAATATATCTTTTGTTACCTTTTCACCATTTTTAATAGATTATTTGTTTATGTTCGATGTGATTATTAGTGAGACGATTTTTCATTTATATATGTGTGTGGCCAAAATATAAACAACCTGCACTGAGAAAAGTCAAAGCCTAAAGTTATAACATGGGATTAGAACTGATCATGAACACGGAAAATGATGAAGATTTTGAGCTTGAAGGTGATAGAACAGAAGTTGTAAAGGATTTCTTTCTCTTGGGCTCTTTTGTAAATAAAGAAGCAACAAGCAGGGAGGAAATACTCCACAGAATAGCACTTGGTCACTCTTCAGTGAAGGATCTCGACAAAGGTAACACTCCAAACGAAGATCAGACTCATTTTCTCAGTAGTCAATTTTGGATGCAAAAGCTGAACACTAAGGGAATAAGACAGAAAGAAGGCTGACTCATTTGAGCTTTGGTACTGGAGAATTTTAGATGTGCTGTGGACTGCCAGAAGAATTAACACAACAATTCTAGAAGAGAACAAACTATGTCACTCGAAGCCCAAATGATGAAGTTACGACTGTCTTATTTTGGTCACACCATCAGAAAAGATAGATCACTGGAGAAGGACATCATGTTTGGAAGATCGAAGGAATCAGGCGAAGAGGGCGACCTGCAATCAGATGGCTGGACACGTTGAAATCAACCATGGGTATGATGCTGGAGGGTTCCTAGAGAGAACATTCAAACTTTCTCTTTCACTAAGTATAAAATAAGAATTCAGTATTCTAGTTTTTGTTTTGCTTGTTATAGTAGGATGTAGGAGAGTTTGAGCATATGTTGTATGGTTAATCTATTTTGTGTGTTGTTTTCTAAACTGCCTAGACTTTAGGCAGTACATGAATTTTTCAAATAAATAAATAATAGCAATCGATTATGTGTGTTATATTGATTACTTTTCCAAAGAAATATCAAATCAATCACATATAAAGGTGCCATACCATATTAGATTTTAAAAATAGTAATACACACTTTAAACTGAAGCTCTGCCAGTCATAGAGACCAATGTCAGTTGATGGACTAGACTGAGAAGCACCAAAACGTTTCTTGTACTGAGCTTCTCAACTTTTTGGAATCCTTACTTCAGCTGACAATCAGAGGCTGTGTGATCAGGTTCTTGGCACAACAAGCACCAATTATATGTATCAGTCACAGAAGTAGTCTTGAACACCTAGTACACTTCTTTTTTAAAAAAAATTCTTTATTAATTTTTATTACTAACAAAAAGTGCAACATAATATTCACATCAGTAATAATAAATAAGCACTAAAATACAATCAGTATTAGTACAATATATGCCCTCCCCTGCTCAATTATCTTAAAAATCACCCTAAAGATACATCCCCACCCCCCAATCCCCCGGATGTGTCTGAATTACATCAGTAAAAGAAGGCTAAATGAACTATAACAATTGTACATACGATGTTAATGGACCCCCAAACTAAGTTAAATATCTTAGAATGCCTTAAAATATCGCCATTCATCTTTTCATACCTGTAGCTTAAACATAAGCTTGCCCACCAAAAGGAAAAATTAAGACGATCACAGTTTTTCCAATTTCGAGTTATCATCTGTATGGCTACCCCAGTCCTAATCAGAAAAAGCCGGCATTTATAACGATCCATGGGGGGCTTAACACACAGTAGTGTTCCACATATAATTACCTCATAAGTCAATGGGACTGTCGATTCCAATATGAGGTTAATCTGTCTTCCAAAAGTTGAGTATCAAAGGACAATAAAACAACAGATGATCCAATGTCCTGATGTCTAGATGACAGTGCCAGCATCTATTAGATTTAGAACTGTCCAACTTTTGTAACCTAACAGGGGTCCAAACAGATCTGTGTAACAAGAAAACCAGGTTTGTCTCATAGATGCTGACGCTGTACATCTCATCCTCCAAGTCCAAATATGTGGCTATCGAGACACAGAAATATACTGCTTTATCTCGATACTCCAAATTTCTTTAAGACTGGATTTTGGTTTTTTTGTTCAGGAGTTCAGATAACAATTTATACCACCTGGTGGCCTGATGCTCTAAAAAAAATCTGTCTTGAAGCATAGGATCTGCAAGGTATAATGATTTTTTAAATTACGCCAGTCAGGGAACCCACTCTGAATGGCCTGCTTCAACTGCAACCACCTATAACTTTGTGACTTTGAAATACCAAATAACTGTTGCAGTCGTGAAAAATCAAGCATGTTACTATTTGATAAAACATCCTCTAGTGTACGTATACTTGCTTGCATCCAATGCTTCCAAAAGATTCCAGACCCACCAATTTGAATCTTGGAGTTTAACCATAGGGATTGATAAGTGGATTTCTCTACTGGAACATCTGTTAATTTGTTAACAAATTTCAAAGTTTTCCAGGTGTCAAATAAAATACTATTGTCAACACATACTATACTCAACACATACTATACAGTCGTAACAGGGACATAACTTGCCACTCTACATACAACCAATCTGGGAGAATCTCCATGAGTTCAGGAAGGATCCAATACATACCCTGACACAGTATTTAGGCCTGATGATACCTACAGAAATTTTGAAAATTTACCCCACCCTCCACAATTGGTTTTTGCCACCCAGTACACTTATAACCACTAGGACTTTTAAATGACATTGGGGAAAAAATAGCCAAAGCAAAATTAATTGGCTCAATTTTTATGTTAAACAAAAAGAAACCCGACTTGGTGCGCAGGTCTAAGAGGGCTGAAAAAAGCTACACATAAGAACATAAGAAGTTGCCTCCGCTGAGGCAGACCAGAGGTCCATCTCACCCAGCGGTCCACTTCCGCATCGGCCCATCAGGCCTATTGCCTGAGCAGTGGTCCCTGACTATTTCTATAACCTACCTCTACTCCTATCTGTACCCCTCAATCCCTTTGTCCTCTAGGAACCTATCCAAACCTTCTTTGAAGCCCTGTAACGTGCTCCTGCCTATCACAGCCTCCGAAAGCGCGTTCCATGTATCCACCACCCTCTGGGTGAAAAAGAACTTCCTAGTGTTTGTTCTAAACCTGTCCCCTTTCAATTTCTCTGAGTGCCCCCTTGTACTTGTGGTTCCCCATAATTTGAAAAATCTGTCCCTGCCTACTTTTTCTATGCCCTTCAGGATCTTGAAGGTTTCTATCATGTCTCCTCTAAGTCTCCGCTTCTCCAGGGAGAACAGCCCCAGCTTTTTCAGTCTGTCAGTATATGAGAGGTTTTCCATACCCTTAATTAGCTTAGTTGCTCTTCTCTGGACTCCCTCAAGTACTGCCATGTACTTCTTGAGGTACGGCGACCAGTACTGGACACAGTATTCCAGATGCGGGTGCACCATTGCACGATACAGTGGCAGGATGACTTCCTTCATCCTGGTCGTGATACCCTTCTTAATGATACCCAACATTTTGTTTGCTTTCCTTGAACATGTGGCGCACTGCGCCGACGCCTTCAATGTTGTGTCTACCATCACTCCTAGGTCTCTTTCAAGGTTACTTACCCCTAGCGGTGATCCCACCATTTTGTAAGTGAACATCGGGTTCTTTTTCCCTACATGCATGACCTTGCATTTCCCTATGTTGAAGCTCATTTGCCACTTTTTGGCCCACTCTTCCAGTGTTGTCAGATCCTTTTGGAGATCTTCGCAGTCTTCCGTGGTTTTAACCCTGCTGTATAGTTTGGTGTCATCCGCAAATTTAATGACCTCACGTTTTGTTCCTGCCTCCAGGTCGTTAATAAATATATTGAACAAAAGTAAATTGAAATAGGCCATAAAAGGAGAGGAGGGGAGAAATGAGGAAATAAATGCACCAAAACTCTGAAGAGATGTGCTGAGGAGAGCTGACAAATGCGATTGCTCTGCTCTGAAAAAAAAACCAAAGACTGCTGGTCCCACACACCCCACATTGGGTAGAAAGGCACCATTATGTGCAGTGCTGCCAAAGGCTTTGAAAAAATTCTTGAATGCTGAGTAACGGCTGTGCCAGAGCTCCACTGTGAGAAGATTACATCCTGCTTGTCCTGTAAGAAATATCATAACTATTAGTGGGGGGGGAAAAAAAAATTTTTAATGTCTTTTTATTGAAAGTGATACAGAGAACACATACATGAAGACCAATACATCCAGAAGAGGTCAACAAACCAGTATAGAACAAGGAAAACTAGATAGTATCAAAACAGCAATGAGACATGCTATAAGAAAAGCGCTATTCTCTGTACACCAATTTTTATAGTATAAAAATTTTTACAGTCTACCATGCTAGCCCCCGCACTCCAAACCGTCCTGGCACAGGGCATAGCCTCCAATCATACGACACATTCACTCACCTCCCTACCCAGCCTCTCCCCTCCCAAGTACTGCAGCATATCATGCCCCCCCTCCTCCATCCCTACAACAGCAGAACAAATTATGTGTCTCAGCGGTTTCCTGGGTGCAAGCTAAAAAATGGCCCCAAAGAGCTACATAACTTTTTCTGTCAGGGTGCATGGAAACCGAATAAACCCGGGTCTCAAAACTCACCAGTTTCCTCATGCGCATCTTCCATTGCTGAAGTGGCGGTGCTTCTTCCGATATCCAATATGCCAGGATTAGTCTCTTAACCAGCACTATGGAGTTATAGAAGCGGTGCTGAGGCGCAGTAAGCCCCTGCACCACCAAGGGGCCTGAAGTCCCAGGAGTAGGGTGCCATAATCCCATTCCACCTCCCGGCTCAAGCGGACAAACTAGGTTACAGGGATCTTCGACGCCACCTGGACACACTACTTAATGATCGGGCGGCACAATCCCTTTATTTTCAAAAATACCATCTTTTCCGATGGGGGAGGGGAAGCGGGAAAGGTGTTGGCTAACTTAGTTCGCCCCCATAGAAAGACTCAACTCATCACGAAGCTTCGCAACGAAAGAGGCATGAGTTTTGATAGAGCGGATCAGATTCAGCACGTTTGTTAGCTATTACACTTCCCTTTATGCTAAAAGGGAGTTGTGGGAGGAGCATCTTCATTCCTTTTTTAAAGATATTTCTCTACCCCAATTATCAGAGTGAAAATTTTTAAAGTGATATTAGTTTTGCCTTATCCAACCCCTTCCTCTAGCTTCAGTGTCTGTCACTTAATATATTTTAAAACAGGCAGAACCCGGATTTAAACTCAAATGCATTTCTTAAATAAAAACTGCATTCATTACACATATTAGAATCAGCATCACAGTTTATTCAAAAACATTTATGGTACATGTGCCAATAATCAGACTCAACACACAGTTTTGTACATTTCAATATACACTATTAAAGTTATATCAGAAAATCAGTTGTAATATATTGAAATACATATGTTTAAAAATTACAAAAAAAAATTTAAAGAAACCAAAGTGCAGTAATGTATGTAGGGCATTACAAATCACCACAAAAACTTTACTGGTGTGTTCCCTAAGTTTCACAGATTTGTCTAAGGCTAGTGACACATTTACATAACAGCAAGAACAGGAAATATTTTAGTTCTTTTAAAAAGGAAAGGAACAAGAATGGAAGGGAACATAATAATATATTTTTTCAAAGTGCTTTAAACCTGGACTCAATGGCCGAAGACTGAGAAACAGAGTAAGAAAGGGAATAAAAAAAACTTTATAATTCTGTCTATTGTTTCATTAAAATCCATAAATTTAACAAATCGTATATATTCAAATATAAGCCAAGATTTTTAGGGTCCAAAAATAGGGGCATCGGCTTATATTCAGGTCAGCACCCACCCACCTCCCTCCTGAACCTGTTGCAGCCCTCCACAGGAACTGATGGGCCAGTAGTGTGCTGGGATAGGAGGGATCCCTCTCACCTCCTGTCCTGACCGACTTGAAAACCTTTCACCCACCCTACTGCCTCCCTCACGTACCTTTAAAATCCCTGGTGGACCAGCAGTGAGCCGGAAGAGAAGCGATTCCTCCTGTCCCAGCCGACTGCCTTCCTTTACCCCCACCCCCCTCCCATGCATTCCTTTTACAATCATCGGTGGTCCAGCGGTGAACTGGAGCGGCCCTCTCGTAACTCCTGCCCTGTGGAGAGCCACTAGTGATTGGCTGCCGTTAGTTCTTGCAACCACTGTGGATTTTAAAAGGTACGTGGGGGAGGCAAGAGGCTGGGTAAAAGTTTTTCCAAGTTGGCCAGGACAGGAGGCAGGACAGGCCCTTCCTGTCCTGGCCCACCGCTGGATCACCAGATCTTACAGCAGGCTCGGTGGAGGCCTACAAGGTATCAGGAGGGCGAGGGTGCAGGGCATAGGGCAGGGAGAGAGGGGGGACAGAGTGCAGAGCCCCGCAGGGCAGGGAGGGGAGACAGGGTGCAGAGCTAGGGAGGGAGGAGGGCTGGGTGCAGAGCCTGGCAGGGCAGAAAGGGAGGGGGGACAGGGTGCAGAGCCAGGGAAGGAGGGGGGCTGGGTGCACAGCCTGGCAGGATGAGAGGGGGTGGGTGCAGAGCCCCGCAAGACAGGGTGCAGAGCCTGGTAGGGCAGAAAGAGAGGGGGGACAGGGTGCAGAGCCAGGAAGGAAGGGGGCTGGGTACAGAGCCTAGCAGGGCAGGGGAGTGGGGCTGGGTGCAGAGCCAGGTAGGGCAGGGTACTTGAATATTAACCCCCTCTGGTTTATATACGAGTCAACCTTTTTTCCTCCATTTTTTTTTTTTTTGGGGGGGGGGAAATGTTACCTCACTTTATATTCAGGTTGGCTTATATTCAAGTATATACAGTAAGTTTTGAATGGCTATATACATATATATCCTTTTAAAAACTGCCTCCTTGATAAGGTGATTTAATAGTAGGGTCTAAGCAAGCACTTGAGAAGGAAGTGGTCCGCTGTGCAGCAATTCAGTTCCTCCTCTACTACCTGTGTCTGGACTGAATTCTGCATAGCATGTGCAGAATTCTAGCATCCTGAGTGGGTGAGAAATTCTGCACTCACAGAATTCCACCAGGAGCAAGTTTTGTACAAGGCGTACTTATATGGACAGATAGAGAGTCATTTTATAAACAATTCTTAAAATTACCTCACACAAAAAGGTGAGTGTTTTAATGTGGTCTGAGGACATAGTTTGCACCTATGTGAAACTTTGCCTGTGCATGAGGGTGGTGGATTTTAGTCACAATAATAAAGTAGCTTCACAAAATTTGTGTGTCTTTATAAAATAGCCTCAAAATCAGTACTGTACTTGGTATTCTAGCCTCAGTGACCTGTAATAAAAGTTACTATTATAAGGTGCTTAGTACCTCTTCCACTGAATATGATGGAATGAGTAAGAGATTTGTTTTGAAGGTCACTCCTTGGGCTTCCAGCACTTTTCTAGTCTGTCATAAGAAGCAATGAGTAAACGTGGCAAGGTTTAAGGTGCTAGTAACCTTCATAGAGTTACCAGGGGTTTGATCCCTCAACCAGTTCACCTAGCTTGAATACTGAAAGGGGAACATGGATTTCAGAGCCTGGCAAAACTGCATCATTATAATCTAGACCTTTTGAGGGATGACTGTGACTCCCCCCTCCCCAAGGCTGTGGTTCAACTTCTACCAACCTTTAGTAGAGAATGACACAGGGACAAATTTTTCCCCGTCCCCGCGAGAGCTAATTTTCCCATCCCCACAAGTTCTTTTCCTGTCCCTGTCCCATTCCTGCAAGCTCTATCCTTATCTGCACAAGCCTCAAAACACTTTAAAGTGTTCGAGACTTATGTGGTTAAGGCAGAGTTTACAGGAATGGGGCAGGGACATGAAGAGCAACCAAACCCACGGGGACGGGATAGGGAAACCGAGTTCCCCGTGTCATTCTCTGATTAGGGACACGAAAATAACAACGAAGACGACCGGTTTCATTTTCACCTTCATGCGATTTTTCGCTGTACTCACCGCCAGCCACTACACGTTGGTGTTTAAAAGAGATTTTATTGTAAAATTTTAACATATGAACTTATACACCTATGGTTTTATCAATTCACATCAAGACTCCTGAGGCAGGCCTTTTGGGCCGAAACACGATCGTGTCGAGTCTAGTTTATTAATAAATGGATTGAGCACCATCTGGTCTCCTTCGTTGTCTTTTGAATTCTCTATTAGGGAGCCGAAGCTACAGTAGGTTTAGAAGCTAAACAGCCTGTGACACCATCAAGCATGTGATTTTTGAGAATCTCTCTCTAGCAATTGTTTGCTTTATCAACTAAAAAAGCTCGACTCTATACTTGTTATAACAGCAGTTTATTTAACTAGCTTGTTAGTTACTAGGCATTCTCATATCTATACCTCTGTGTTGTACCTTTTTGTGCTCACTCTCATCTTTGCACGCACCAATATGTCTGTCATGTTGTTCCTTCCTTAAGGTATTAAGATTCCCTATATACCATCACATTTCCCCATCATTTTTTGTATTGTGATTTCTCTATGTATTCATCCAATGTTCTATATTCCTCCTTTCTTCTGTAAATAATCCTATTTGGTAAACCAATTTGCTGCTTTTGGGAAAGGCAGCGTATCACTAACTTTACCAAGCAATATACGGCCAAACTGAATAAAATTTGATTAGGTACAAAAAAAGATTTTTTAAAAATGCATATTAATATTGTAAGCACAACCACTTACAATTTGCATTACAAAGGTATGAGTATTTCCTTTTCATCCTTGCAGTGGGTTGGGAGGATATTTATCACAGACTGCTAGGGAAATAAGAGATCAAATATATAAGCATTTGACCACTCTGCTTTTAAAAATTAAAACAAAATCATCACCACGCCCACAAATTCAACATAATCTTGGTAAATAAAAGGCAGTTCTTTATGGCAGTGCATTTTAATAGATTAACACTTTTGGCCCAGATTTCAAGTAGGTGCAAAATGAATTATGCAGACATATTCTATCGGCAAAAAAAAAAAAAAAAATTAAGGTGAAAGGATATTGGGAGGCAAGCACTGGAACTCAGGGTGCAAAGAAATAATACATCAGTTTTTTTCCATTAAATATAACATGTACATCAAAGGGAATGGAAATAACAAAATGGATTTCACATGGAATACTTAGTATTGGGAGAGCACGGAATCACTTGCATAATTAGTTTGTCTTTAGAAATACAGCTTGGTCTCAAGACAGAAATAAACCTTGAACAAGGTTTTTTCAACCAAAAAAATTCCTAGCACAAAAACACCAGTTGTACAGCATCTTGGACCACAAATAGGCACGTGGGTTGCATTTTTGAAAGAACAGGACAAGCATATGAAAAAAAAAAAAACACCAACCCAAAGCTTTCCAGGAAAAAAAACAACATAGGAGCAATGATTATACAAAGAATGTCAGGAGATAATTTTGAACAGCATTACCAGAAGGCTTCAGAATTCCAGTAAAATTACAAGTTTAAGGTTTTCTAATAAACAGTTGAGTCAAAATGGGTAAAATGTTAGTGCAAGCTACCAAACACTGCATAAAATTCAACCTCTCTACAGAATGGAACTTTATAAAATGCGGAACTAACCAAATCGGATCAATGTACATCTATCAAAATCAGTCCTCAAAGAGATGACAAAAGTGCCTCATTACCAACTGATTTTAAACAAGTCTGAAGAAAGTATTATTGCATTATCTTTCACTCAGCTAGGAAAACATAGCCAATTCTGGTCACATCCAGGGTTATCGGAAACAGGAAGGCCGCTTCTCTTTTTATTGAATTTTGTATCCAGACTGTTCCTTCTGTGTCATGGAACACCAGCGTTAACTGGCTAAAGAACAGAGCAAAGGATGAGAAAGACCTAGGATGGTTGCATCTCCAGAACTAAAAAGTGACATCAGCCGGAGTAAAAAACAGTTACTAAAATTAAACATAAAAATTACATCCAGAGGCAACAAAAGTTTTCTAGGGTTATGCAGTGACATTTTCACTAATCCACTGGCTATGTTTCTATGAAGCATTGCTACTATTAAGTCTTGAAACAATGATCTACGTATGCAAAAGACTTTATCAACCTAATATACATATCTTACAGTCTACAGAAAACACCATTGGACGGTATCAAGTTCCATATACTTTAAGTTAGGTCCTTTTCAAGTCCCAGTGTCAAATTTTAAACTTTGTATTTAAAAAATGTTTTGATTAACTTGATGTGGAGTAAAATTTAAAAATAAAAAAAGGTACAGGCAATCAACTTTTATAATATCTGGAATGCTTTTAATAATGGTATTTAATCTAAAGACACCAAGATAATGAAGTGATGCAGCTTGTTGATTGAGATAGAATACTCAATGCTAAGTCTTTTGCTGAAGCAGGAAACATAGTGATGAGCTACTGACCTTGCACAGTGAAAATATCTCCACGACCGCAGCACAAAACCCGCTCATGCCACAGCAGCAGATCCTCTCTTAACCCAGCTCACACACCACTGTACACAGCAGAACATGAAGCACTAGCCCTAATAATATATATGCTGTATTATTTCAGGTATTAGCTTATCACTGCTCTGGCTAATATATATTATTGTGAAATACCTGTTGAGCTAATAATTCATTTTCTTCAGTATTAGCAGTGTGGGATTACATGTGTGAGTGTGGGAGGGAAGGCAGTTTTTTTTTACCCCTCTGCCCCAAACAATGAAATGAAATTATGTGAGCTGCTCTTTAGGTAGGGTTGAAATGAGTACAGAGGAAGGACAGCGCCCATTCCATTCTGAAAGAGTTCCATCTTTAAACACCAGGTTTTTGGCAGGAAGTGAGACACCCATGTCAGCTGATGTGGGCTGTGACATCAGAATGGATGCACTGGATTCCAACAAGAGATCCTGAGTGGAAACGCCTTCCTAGAATAAAGAGAGAGAAAAATGGTAGTCTTAATGCGTTGGTACTAACCAAATTAAGTTTTTAATTTAAATAATTAAGTCACAAGTTAGAACTAATAAAGCAAGAGATGTTTTTGAAAGATCTCATGGCTTGCGATACTACTTCCAGCAGATCTATATACTAAGGTGCTGCCATTGTCAAAAACCTACGCTACTGCTCACTCAAAAATATACAAACCAAGGTGGTGACTTTAACTGAAGAGGAGGGGTTTCAAGTCAAACCACTGTTTTAAAAGATGGAGAAGCTAGACATAGTAAAAAGGCTCATACTGAATCAATGCTACAGTATAAAGGAACAAAGACATGCTTGGAGTACAAGAAAGGAGAACAAAGAGTAAAACCAACAGATGAAGGAAGAGAGACAAGAAACAAGGAAGTTGATGTCTGGAAATATTTAAGCCCCAATGCTCAATAACTTGCTGTGGAAGTAAGACTGGTTGTAGACGGTCTTATTTTCAAGGCAGCTCAGCCTCTGATGCATCAATTGAAGTAGCAGTCACCAAGAACCCTATGCAAATGCATTACAAAGCGCTCATTACTATTAAAATAAGCATTCCTTGTAATGCACAGAAGGGAACGCCCAACTCTTACTGTGCAAAATTTTCTGGCAGATCTGAAGCTACCAATAGCTGTTTGTACATATTTTCTATGAGCGTGTCCCCTATGCCTCTGATCAGAACACAGCCATTAGGCGCAGGAAAACATACTCGCACAAAACACGCACAACAGTTGTGTCCATATCGAATGTGAAATTTAAAAAAAAAAACACCAAAAACTTCAGAGCTCTGGCAATTGGGAACTGTACTGGGCCTGCCCACAAGAGCCATGCCTACCGCTCAGCTATTATGCGCAGGCGCCAAGCACAGTTCCTCCCCCTTTTACCAGGATACGGAGCACAAATAGTGTGCAAATAATTTGAATGCTATTTCTACTGAGCATAGCTGAGCAAATCAAACTTGCTCCCAACCCAGTGTTTTGGGTTTTTTTTTTATCAGTCTACTAAAACTTTATGCATCCTGCCCTTAGAGTGCTGCTGCTTTAAGCAGAACTGAAAAATACTGCATACTAAATGAAATAAGCCACTCTCCTTACACTGTTTCCTTCTGTTTCCCACTAGCTCAACTACAACATTTCACCCACTAGATGTTCCTTACAGTCCTCACCTACACCATTCAGTGTGTAGGAGTACATTTGATATTTTATTTCTTATCCGCTTAAACCTAAGTGGCTTACAAAATACACTCAAACATCAAATAGCAAACACACAAACAAAACATAGTAGTTTCAATGTTCTCATAAAATGTTACCATTTTTTCAGTGAAAAGCTTCCATAAATAGTTATTTTTAAGTATCTTCTTAAATTTTTGCATGTTCAAAAGCAATCTCAACGGTCCCTTTAAATTGTTCCATAGGATACCCCCTGCTATCGAAATTACAGTTGTTCTCATATTTTCATAATGTATTCTGGGTTATGGCATGAGGAGGAAGCCTAGGGTTTTACATTTTGGTACACTGAATATTTTATTTAAGCCTGCTCCCAACCCCGTTTAGAAGAGATTGCCACAAAGACAGAGATGCTGAGTGAGGATCTCTAAGGAGAAGAAAAACTCCATTGGAATATAAGAACATAAGAATTGTTATACTGGGACAGACTGAAGGTCCATCAAGCCCAGTATCCTGTTTCCAACCATGGCCAACCAAGTCCCAAGTATCCTACCTGCTGGCATTCAGACTTGGGAAAAGACAAACTTGGGCTTCAGTAGGTTATATGATTGTCTTTCTTTTCAACATTTTATTTCAGTACTCTGCTTTTTCAGCAAAGTCAGTTTAGACAATAGGGTAATCTCTAAAGGTTCTGTTAGGGTTTTTTTTATAAAAAGTGTTTTGGTCTAATTTAGTATTTTAGGTTGCAGTTGAGGAAAGTCTCTGTTTAGTGTTTAATTCCCTCCCACCCTCCCCAGCTACCACCCATCCCAAGCCTTATCTTTTAATTTACAGGATCTTCAGCAAATAAGGAAGAGGACATTGCTTTGGTAGGATTTTCTTTTTTGCTTTCTCTTTTTTTTTTTTTTCCATCAAGTATGAGCACTTCTGCAACCATAGTATGGCTGGGAAACACTGTTTGCCAAACCTGTTGCCCAGGTTACAGCTTCTGACTCTGTGCAGACAGAAAATGTCACCCAAGCAGAACGGGTGGTTCCTGTGCAAGTTGTCTTCAGCTTGAATCCCTCTTGAAGGAAGTGAAGGAACTGAGAGGGAAGGTAGCAAGACTGCGAAGCATCCATGAGAATGAGAAATAAATCGATGAAATGCTTCATGAGGCATCAAAGATTTCCAGCAGTGGGGAAGAAGAGGCCGTGCTGATGGAGAACAGCTGGACTCAGGTTACAAGATTAAATAAACTTGGAAACCCTGCAGGATCGATACTGTTACTCCACTTAGCATTGAACTAAAGAACCGATATGCAGCCCTGGAAGTGGAGGAGATGAGAGCATCCCAGGGAGAGGAAGGACCAAAGCATGAAATCCCCCAAAATGCTGGATCCCTGACTATTAGGAGGCGAAAGGTAGTAGTGGTTGGCGATTCCCATATAAGGGGTGTAGAGGCATCCATCTGCAGACCAGACATGATGTCCTGCGAGGTGTGCTGTCTGCCTAGTGCCAAAATTCAAGAAGTTACAGAGAGCTTACCGAGTCTCATCAAGCCTGACTATTATCCGATACTAGTCATCCATGTTGGCACTAATGATATCAAGTGATTTTGTGGCTCTGGGACAGAAGGCAAAGCTCTGGGACAGTCAAGTGTACAGGTGGTGTTCTCATTAATCCTCTTTGTCAAGGATAAAGGCCAGGGCAGAGAAGTGCACATCCTGGAGATGCACAGATGGTGTCATTAAGAGCATTTTGGCTTCCTGGACCATAGAGTGATTTTCCAAGGGCTGCCGAGTAGGGATGGTGTGCATCAAAGAAGGAACGAATGTCTTCAGCAGCAGACTGGTTAACCTACTGAAAGGGCTTCCGCTCCTACACCGTTAACACAAACGGTTCCTCATCCCCTGCCTGGAAGCCGAAATGTGGAGTCCCGCAAGGCTCACCCCTCTCTCCTATTCTTTTCAACATCTACATGTCCTCTCTGAAACTCCTTCATCTATCCCCCCTAGAAACTCTCTACTCCTATGCTGACGACATCCTCATCCTCCTCGAAACCGACGCAAACCTCTCGAACCTCGCTGAGAACATCTCCACATGTATTACGAACCTCCAATCCTGGGCCCAATCTGTACAAATGAAACTGAATGAGTCCAAAACCAAACTACTTTGGCTCGGCCCAATTTCAGATCATTTACCCACCTCCATCCCTCTACCTTCCGGCCCCACTCTTCATCTTGAGTTTTCAAGCAAAGTCCTAGGCATCATCTTAGACTCCTCTCTCTCCTTCAACGATCACCTCAACTCCCTGGTAAAAAAATGCTTCTTTAGCCTCCATATGTTAAGAAAAGTAAGATCTTGCTTTCATCATTCTCATTTCGCCATCCTCGTCCAATCCACCATCCTCTCTAGACTAGACTACTGCAACTCCATCTATATAAGCCTAACTAAGAAAAACCTCCATAGACTTCAGCTAATTCAGAACGCCGCTGCCAAGCTTATTTTCGCAAAAGGCAAGTTTGATCACGTTTCCCCACTCCTCTCTAAGCTTCACTGGCTCCCAGTATACTCCAGAGTCCTCTATAAATGTGCCTGCTTAGCCTTCAAGATTCTACAAGATCCTTCCTCCCGTTATCCCACTCTTCTGGAATTCATCAAACCCGCTCTCTTCTAGACCCTCCCAAAAACTGAAACTATCTTTCCCATCTATAAAAGGTATATCCCGCGCAGGAAAACTTGGAACATCCCTCCCCTTCAGAATCACGGAACTCTGGAACAACCTCTCTTCCCCACTCAGAAATTCTAGCTCCTTCCAATCCTTCCGTAAACGCTTGAAAACTTGGCTCTTCTCAAAAATCTAATCTCCTCCCGTTCTCCAGTACCCTGCCCCTCTCTATCTTCTCAGTCCCTCTCCTATATCCCTTCTTTGTAATTCCTTTCCTCTTAACCTCTGTAAACCGTACCGAGCTCTGCGCATGCGGAGATGGTGCGGTATACAAACCTAAGGTTTAGTTTAGTTTAGAATCACTGAAGCAGGGTGCAAAGCCCCCAGGTAAGTATAAACCCTCAGGTAAGTGAATCACTAAATACCTTTATACAAATGAGAAAAATGGACAATGTCTGGAAAGCAGTATATGCTAATGCTTGAAGTATGGGAAACAAGGTTCTTCATCCAGAGTCTGTGATGAAAGAGGCTGAGTTGGATTTAGTGGAGCTCATGGAGATGTGGTTCAAGAAGAGCTATGGCCGGGACATAGTTATACCAGGCTGTACAGTACTCCCCCCGAAATTCGCAGGAGTTCCATTCCAGGAAGTGAATGCAGTTTTCGCCTGTCAAAAGGCAGGGGAGGCAGGAGAGGGCAGCTAAAGCGCTGGTGGGTGAAGAAAATCACTCGCGGTTTGTTCCGACCACCTCTTCCTATAGTAAAGTTGGGCTACACCAATCAGGAGCTGCTTTGACACGCAGCTCCTGATTGGTGTAGCCCGACTTTACTACAGGAAGAGGCGGTCGGAGCAGACTGTGAATGAGTGAGTCCACAAACTGCTAATTTGCGGGGGAATCTGTTCAGGAATCTGTAATCTGTTCAGGAATAACAGTGTAGGACAAAAAGGAGGGGGGGGGAGTAACATTATATGTTAAAGATCATATTAAAGCCACACAACTGCAGGATCTACAGGGGAAGGAAGAGGCACTCTAGGTCAAACTGGGGAATAGAAAATATATTTATATTGGTGTAATATACAGGCCTCCTTCACAGATGGAAGACATGGATAGAGATTTAATAGAAGACATTCAAAATATAACAGTAAAAAGTGAAGTACTACTAATAGGAGATTTTAATATACCAGATGTTGAATGGGGAATCTCTATTATGGAATCTTCTAGAAGTAGGGAAATATTGGATTATCTACAAGGAGAACTGTTCTAGAAGTTGGTAATGGAACCCAAGTGGGATGGGGCCATACTGGACTTAGTGTTTACAAATGGGGAATATGTTTCTCATGTTATAGTGGGTGATCATTTGGCATCCAGTAATCACTGCATGGTATGGTTTACTATTAAGATAGGTGTAGAGAGAGGGCTCATTCAAAAGTGAAGGTTCTAAACTAATTTTGTTCGGATAGGGAATTATGTCAGGAATTGTATGGATGGGTACATCTGGAAGAAGTAGGAAAGCAGTGGCAAATCTGAAAGCAGCTATTATAAGGGCAACAAACCATTTTATAAGAAAAGTAAGTATAAGTAAGAGGAAAAGAAGGCCACTTTGGTTCTCAAAAGTAGTAGCTGAGAAGGTTAGCTTTCATAAACTACAAAACATTGCAGAAAGAAGAAGACAGAAAAAAAATATCTAGAAAGTTAAGAGAAGCTGGCCAAGTAGTCAGGAAAGAAAAGTTGGAAATGGAAGCAAAAAACGACAAACACAGTAAAACAAGGGGACAAGACATTTTTTAGATATATTAGTAATAAGAGGAAGTACAAAAGTGACATTGTGAGACTCAAAGGCGAAGGGAAGGAATATATAGAAGCTGATAAAGGCTGAATTGCTTAACAAATATTTCTGTTCTGTCTTCACAGCTGAAGCACTGGGAGCAGGACCTCAGAAAAGAAAAGTAAATAAGGCTGGAGGTATGACGGACCCTGATCGATTTTCAGACTAAACTAAAGGTGGATAAAGCGATGGAGCCAGATGATGTATATCCAAGAATGGAAAATAATGTACTATGCCGCTTAGTCCACTATCAGATCTGAGGGCAGGCTGAGAATTTCTATGTGTTTGTTGATGCTGTATTGTCTTTACACTAACAGAATAAACATGACACAGTATACTCCATGGCCATCATACATCCTTAGGTGAAATCTGTTTTTTATTAAGCAACAAACTACAACAAGTACAAACATCGGGCAAAAATCAAATATAGAAAACATGGCTCCCCTCCCCCAAGAGGACTGGACTCTTATGTCCTCTCAGGTAAGATAGGAAATTGTTGAACAGTGTGGGTGAATTCAAGCACTAGCCAATAACCAGTTGAATCATTCTTATTTCAGACAATTGGTCAGTTCTGAAACAATATCTAATAAGCAAACTTCAGACCACCTCGGTAAAACAGGGTAAGTTGAGACCATGGCTCAACCAATCTTTTGCCTCATCCAGCGTATGTAAATAGGCAGCTTGACAGGTTGGCGCATACATTGGTTTGTTTCTCTTCCATTCTGCAAAGCACCCTCCAAATGCACCAGCGTCAGCTCTCCCACGGCAGTTTGTTTCCCTCCTTCATCCTGTGGCCTGAAGCCACGTGGGAGACAGCTAGAGGATTTTACTGTGGCACAGCCTGCTGACCTCTCTCCTTCTATCTGGATGCCATAAGTTCACTTAAGTCTCCCTCTCTAGCACACTCGCTTAATCAGACTAGAACTTGCAGCAAAGCACTATTTGGGCGTACATATCTTGGCCATGAGACGGAGCCTCAGACTTAGGCTTCCATCTTTGCTGGTGGCATCACTTCTTCCCCACAGGTTGTTTTGTCTGGCTCACACCTCCCTCCCCACCATCATCTATTCTGAATCTGTGCTAGCATTTCTTTACCCATTCTCTAGTCAATTTGCTAAGCAAAATAAAAACAAACAGAAAAAAAAATAAAACCTAGACTTAAACAGTATTTAAAAGCAAGAAGTATATTTTAGGTTTTTATTTTTACCTGGAATGACTGAACAAAATTAAGAACTTGTAGTGAAAGCTTTCGGCTGGAATGTAAAAGATTTTGAAGGCTGTGAAAAAAAACAAACAATGAAAATATAATAAGCAAACAAAATAAAGCAAGCATGACCAAAAACTGCAGAAGTCTGCATTGTAGAGCAGTCTGTTATATTACTAGGCAGCAGGATAGACTCTACCACTCCACCTACAGGGCAAAGACAGGACAGGAGATTCATTCCTAGCACTGATTGCTGAGTAGCTGATTCATAAGTACAGCAAGGTGGCAGGAAGGTCCTGAGCCTCAGTTTAACAACAAGATACAAAATTCCCTGGGTTATTCAATTCACCCCACCAAATTACCCACATGGCTTTTTTGGGCTGTAATCTTAGAAAAGAGAACTGAACTTTTTTTCATGAATTCTTGCTTTGACCCAACGACAACATTAAATAAATATTCAGTTGCCAATTTCAGATATCTCTGTTCACACACTAAAGACCTGGTTCAGAAAGACCCTAGCAATTCTGGGACTCACAAAGGTTGCAAAAGAAAATGAAAGCATTTCTGTACAACGGTGATTCTCAAACCTATCCTGGGAGGAACTGCAGGTGGAGTTTCTAAGACATCCATAATAAATGTGCATGATATACATCTGCATGTTTAATAGAGGAAAGCTCATGCATATTCATTGCAGATGGTATGAAAATTTGAATGGCTGGTGCAGACTCAGCTCTTTAGATGCAATCAATGAGACTGCACAGCTCAAACTCAGATCAAGATAAATTAGAAAACCTCCAGTATATATAAAGGCACTTCACCTTTCTTTCCCACACAGTCTATGGGCAGCGATCTTCTTGCAGACACTCCTGTTCAATTCAGAGCTAAAGAGTGGAATTCCAAAGCACAGCTCCAGCGGGACCCACTCCTGCTCCGTGGTAGATGCTAGAAAATGTAATGCATTATAAAAAATATTGATAGAGATCCGCATTCATTATTCTGTCAAAGTACAGCAGCAGACAATTAGAGAACCGATTCTTTATAACATGTATGCCTAACTATTTTCATCATCCTAGAGTTTTATCCTATCTCAGATTTCAGTACAATAAAACACAACTGAATTAGAAAGACAAGCGATCCCACCACAAAAAGAACAAAAAAAAGAAAACCTATTAGAAAATGAAACAGCACAAAAATTTCATACTAATAAAATATATATAAAGACAACTTTAAGATAAAACTCTATCAGATAAACATCCTTTGACTATTTACAGGAATCAGTGGGACATAAGCCCTGGTAAGGGCACTCGGACTGGGCCAAGCACAGTTATGCTTTGCAGAGGGGGGGAAGCACCCATAAGCCAGGGGCTGCACTTGGCTAAAGAGAGGCCCAGATCTGGACCTGGAATCAGATCTTGCATCAAAACAATTCCCACAACTGGGGCTGGAACTAGAAGCAAGCAAGAACTGAAGGTCTACAGCTGGAACAGGAAATGGAAGTGAACTGGAAATGCAAGCCTGGAGTTAGAAACCAGGTACTCAATTAACCTCAAGTAGAGGAATTTAAAACTATGGGTTAATCATGTAAAATCTATCAGGTCTTCAACTAAACATAGAATCCAAAAACATGATTCCAATTATGATATCAAACTTAAGAAAACTTTGGTCAACTGCATGGGAAAATGCAACAAGCAGACAAAATTGTGCCGATAGGATGCCACACAGAGCAGAAATCATTACCCCAATTAGTAGAACCAAAAATACCAGAAACCTCACAAACAACACAGAAAACCATCTCCTGTGATAAGATCTGAATCCCAACCAACCATGCTGTTAAATAAATAGGCAACAAATTAGACCTGATTAAAGTAGTTGAGTCCATAGGAATAACTCATCACAGAGACATGGCTAAAAAATAAATCGGATCCTATAACAATATTTGACGTCTTTATCGGAATAGTGACATTTTCTTTCTATTTTTATTTGTCGTCAATAAACCTGGGACTTGCCAGTTCATTAACTCCACTTTGCTGGTTTTTGACTACCAGAATTTGTTTGTGGTTTCTCTGTGTGAACCAGAAAGAGATATTAGTCTGTCAATTTAAAAATGATCCCGCACAACAACTTCTAGGCCAGTGTTTCTCAATCTTTTCAAGTCAAGTAACCCCTAAGCCTAACAAATACCAACCGAGTATTCCGCCCCTGACTCAACCCCCAAAATAATACTAATTGTAATGCAATATACATACAATATAAAGCACACTATACGCAGAGAAAATGTTAATTATTTATATTCGGGGGGGGGGGGGGTTTCCCCAAAGATGTCAAGACAGATGACTTTAAAATATGCAATGTCACCTCAGTAACAACTATAGAAAAATAAACAAATATAGTGCAAAATATAGACAGCAGATATAAATTCTCAAAACTGACACATTTTGATCACTAAAATGAAAATAAAATCATTTTTCCTACCTTTGTTTGGTGATTTCATGAGTCTCTGATTGCACTTCCTTCTGACTGCATTCAATATTTATTTATTTCTCTCTGCCTCCTGAATGCTTCCTCTCCTCCAGAACTTATTCCATTCCCCAACCAACATCTCTCTCTGTCCCTCCATGAGTCCAACTTTTCTTCCTTTCTCATCCCCCAGATCATTTTTCACCACTGCCCACCAGCCCCATGCCCATTTCTCCTTCTATCACCCCTCTCCAACACCATGCCACATCGCTCCTGTAGGGGTGTTTCCTTATTTGCACCTGAAGGTTAGGCCTCTCTGACATCATCAAGCCTGAACCATTATTTGCAAGAAATCATTCCAGCCTGAACCTAGCAAGAAGAGAAAGAAGAAAACATCTTTGCTGTTTCTGCCTGATGCATTCTGGGTATGTACCAGAATGGTATTCTAGTCAAGGACATCCATCTATGCCTTCATGCTTAGACTGTGTGAATCTTGGGGGAGTTATACTCCTATGCTGTGCTTATCTATGGAAAGGAGTATGTGTCTCCAAGCCTGTATGAGACTTTATACCGAAAGGCTATTCATCTAAGATCTGTTTCTGGACTGGTCCGGAGAAATCATCTGACGAGATCCAAGTGAAAAGGTTCTAATTATAATTTAGTCTGTTTTTAGGTGTGGATGAACTCACATCTCATCACAGATGTTCTGCACGCCCTCTTGTTACCTCGTGTGACTCTCTGCCTGAGAGAGAGTGAATCGGACCTTAAACAGATCTGAATTTCATCACCTCAAGGAAACTTTTGCTGCCAATAAATTACAGCTTTACCAGTGGCTGACGAACACTTGTTCCTGTAACCAAAGGATTTCTACATCGGCTAAGCTGAGGAGACGTCTTCCATTTCACCTGATTTTGTGCCAAGGCCTAATTGGATGGTAAGATAAGGAACTTATCAGCGGGGGTTAGATAAAGTATCCTATTGTGATATAGGATAAGGCTCGTAAAGCTACTTGTAGTGATAACTGTAATAGATTGTTGCTGATCAGGAATTATTATTATTATAAGGAATTGTTTAGTGTGTAAGAATTAGTTACTTAGTTATCTAGCAAGTGTGTAGTGATAATTATGTACCGAGTTTCATATATGTAATCGGATATTTTGTGAACAATATTTAGATATTGCTGCTGGCTTGTGAATTATATTTTTCTATTTTCATAATAAAAGTATTTCTCATTAGCCTTGGTCTGGTCGTGTAAATAGGCAAAAAGAGTTGAACCTGGATGAGATAGTATGGTCTTCCCTAGAAACTAACAGGCACGTACTTGTTTATGTAACAGATTAGTGGACCGTAAATCTTTCTACACTCCCTTCATCACTATGACCAACATTCCTCCCCCTTGCATCCCCTTCAATCTATCCCTCTGTTCCCTCACCACCACCATAGCCAACATTTCCCCCTCTCATCCTTCTATTCCCCATGCATCTCTACGCCAAATTTTCCTCTTTGGTTCTCCATGTGAAACATTTCTTTCCCTCTCACTCACACAGGCCCAACAATTGTCCATTTCTATTCCCTCCCTCTCATGTCCCAAGTTAGTGCCCCCCTTCCTATGTCCCGAGATCATGCCCTCTCCCCCTCACTGACTTCCAGCCTTTGTCCTTCCTCCTTCCTTCCCTGCCGTACTGAAGCCTGCCTCCCCCCTCCCTGCTGCGCCGAAGCCTGCCTATCTGCTGCCGATTCTTCCTCCCTCCTGGTCCACCGCTGTAACTCCAGGAAGGGAAGGGCCAGGCACATGCAGCGATTGCATGCCACCGGCCCACAAGCCTTCCCCCCAATGTCAATTCTGACATCGGAGAGGAGGTCCAGGCCAGCCAAGCAGCTATTGGCTGACCCAGACCTTCTCTCTGATGTCAGAATTGACATCTGGGGAAAGGCTTGTGGGCCGGCGGCATGCAATAGCTGCAGGTACCTGGCCCTTCCCGGAGATGCGGCAGGAGATAATTAAATGCGGGTGGCAGGGAGCGGCGGTGGACCGGGGGGAGGAAGAATCGGATCAGCCTGCGTACCCCCTAAGGTAAGTATACCGCAGGTTGAGAAACCCTGCTCTAGGCCTCATACTCTGCTACAGACCTCCCCATCCATGTTCAAAAAGTACACCAAAAGTACAGGAATTTATTTCAAATGCGGTGCTAACACGTTTCTCATTGACACTGATTGGCAATTTCAACCTACCTCTAGAAAATACCCTAAATGAGGAAGTTAAGGAACTATTCCAACACCTTGATAACTTATCATTTCTTTATAATATACAGTGCTTCCCCGCGGATTCGTGGTCCCGGTCATTCGTGGTATTTTCTGACCGCAAATGACCGGGCAGCAGAGGGCAGCTGGAGCGCTGGCGAGTGAAGGAAATCACTCGCTGTATGCTCCAACCGCCTCTTCTTGTACTAAAGTTGACACTTAGCTCCTGATTGGTGAGGCCCGACTTTACTCCATGAAGAGGCGGTCGGAACATACCGCGAGTGATTTTCTTCACTCGCCGGCGCTCCGGCTGCCCACTCCTGCCTCTCCTGTCTCCCCTACTAAAAAACGTATTTGCGGTTTTTCAACATTCGCAGGGGTTCCTGGAACGGAACCCCTGCGAATATCGGGGGGAGTACTGTAGTAGGCCCTACATGTGAAAAAGGCCAACACTACACATAGTAACAGCAAATGATCCTTCATTGAATGGTCACCAGTAATATGGTCAGATCACTCTACAGCAATTTCACCTTAAACTGTGGAAAACTATACAACAAAACAAATGAAAAAAGAAAATCCATCAAAGCTAGAGGTAAAATTGATGCCAGGAAAAGACTGGTCCCTTGCTACAAATGACATACTATAGCCATAAAAGTGATAAGCTATAGAAAACACATTAGAATCAATAGCTCCACCAGTAGAGAAGAAAGTGCCCTTAGATGACAAAAAACAGTAGTATTCAGCAGAGCTGAGAAGTCTGAAAAAAGAATGCAGGAAACTAGAAAGATCAATCAATGAAAGACAGATGGAGGAAATGAAAAGCACACTATAACAAACAATTAAACAAAACAAACGAAGACAATTGCAGACAATTAGAGAGGCTTTGGCAGAAAGATAATACAAATCAAGCAAAGACAACTTGGAAAATAGCAATTAGAATTTATAAACTCCATATTACAGAGGCTAAAAAAATTCTTATAATGCATCAGAAAGATGAATTGGTAAATGTAATCCTAAAAAAACTATTTGAAATTATATATAAACTAATAGATCCTCCATCTCAGGGAGAGACTGCAGCTGTCTGCTCAGAATTTGGCTGATTTATTTTTTAAATAAAATTATTACAGTATGACAAGATCTTGATAAGATTGAGACTCCAATTGAAAACATGGAGCCATTATTAGATACGTTTAATTTAGGATTTAGAGCTGACCAGATTTGGGACACATTTGACACTATTTCTAAGGAAGATATAATCCTGTTTTAAAGAGATTCTCAACATGAACTTGTGCTTTGGATATATGTCCTTCATCTCTTTTTGTTAATCTTCCAGATGGTATCCTCTCATGGCTTCTGGTCTTTTTTAATAGATTGCTAGCTGAAGGTTCTTTAATAAAAGTTATGGGTAGTATTGTAATCACTCCAATTTCAAAACAACAAAATGACGATTTATCTCAGCCATCTAGCTTTAGGCCAGTCACTAATATACCATTTATGACCAAATTGTTGGAATCTCAAGTGAATAAACAGCTATCTGGATATATATATTTAGAACAGTTTTCTTGCCTAGATTCAACCCAATTTGGGTTTAGACCAAAGTACAGCACAGAATTATTGTTGTTGTTAACCTTAACATCTAAAGTTAAATATTGTTTAAGTTAAGGTAATCAATCTGCTCATTTTTTAAAATTCTTTCTTTATTAATTTAACGTAAATGTACAAGATAAACTCTTGTTAAAGCAGTACAGAAGGCAATATAAAACATTAAGGAAACTAATCCCCCTCTTTTACGAAATTGCGATAGCAGTTTCTAGCGTGGGGAGCTGCGCTGAATGGCCCGCGCTGCTCCCGACGCTCATAGGAACTCAATGAGTGTCGGGAGCAGCGCGGCTCCCCGTGCTAGAAACTGCTATTGCAGTTTCGTAAAAGAAGGCCTAAGTATAGAAAAAAAAAATTATGAATTCTTCCTTAGCCCACTAATAGAAAGGGGGAAGAGTAGTAGGAAATAAAAAAAAAAAAAGATGAAAACTTCTAACTCAAAAGAGAAGAAAAGCCATAACACTGTTATTCCCTACCTCTATGTATAATAAATCTGATAGCACTCAAGCAATTTTTTTCAAATCTAGAAAAGCTCTTAATTGCTCTGGGATGAAGAAAACATATTTCAATCCAGCAAACGTAACAATACATTTACATGGATATGCTTGTAAAAAATGACGCCCCTATTGATCTCGTTTCCTATTGCATAGAAAGAAATAATTTCCTTCTTTCTTGAGTATTTTTAGTTACATCTGGATATATCCAAAATTTCTTTCCATGGAACAGTTCAGTTGAATGACGAAAATAAAGTCTCATTAAAGCATTTACCGTATTTTTCGGTCCATAAGACGCACTTTTTCCACCCCTAAAAAGGAGGTGGAAAAGTGGGTGCGTCTTATGGAACGAAGATGACCTCCCCCCTTCCCGGTACTCTTTAATAACACCGCCTGCCGGCCCTTCCTTTAAAACATCCCCCCCATCCGCCCGCCCTTCCTTTAAAACATCCCCTGCCCTGCTGTACCTTTTCAAACACCCCCGAAGCCTGGTGGTCCAGCGGTGTATAAGCTGGCAGGAGCACGTCATCTGCGCTGCTACCCGGGCCCGCCCCACTCTCTGAATGGCTGCGTCAGTTCTTGCGGAATGCAAGAGAACTGACTGGAGCCATTCAGAAAGTGGGGTGGGCCCAGGCAGCAGCGCAGACAACACGCTCCTGCCGGCCCATACACCGTGTATACCGTGGAAATTAAAGGGCTTCTTTTATTGTGTTACTCTCTCTGCAAGAGCGCGGCTGTTGGAAACAGAGCCCGGATGAGCATGCGGCATGGAGTGCACTGTGTGAGAAATCAGCTGCGTGTGACTGTTCGTAGTTGCTCCACTGTGCTGGAGGGGGCGGGCTCAGCACGAAGATGAAAGGTGAAGGCACAAAAAGCACAGTTACTTACCGTAACAGGTGTTATCCAGGGACAGCAGGCATATATTCTCACATGTGGGTGACGTCATCTACGGAGCCCCAGCGCGGACAGCTTTTCAAGCAAACTTGATTGAAGTTTCAAGTTTGCTATGCTGCACCACGCATGTGCATGCCTTCTTGCCCACTAGAGGGCGCATCTCCACCTCGTGGTTCTCAGTTCCATAGCCAGCAAAGAAGCCATCCCCGGGGAGGAGGGCGGGTTGTGAGAATATATGCCTGCTGTCCCTGGATAACACCTGTTACGGTAAGTAACTGTGCTTTATCCCAGGACAAGCAGGCATGATATTCTCACATGTGGGTGACCTCCAAGCCAACCAAAAAAGGGCAGGTGGGAGGATGGCAATTTAGGAAAACAGATTACGCAAAACTGACTGGCGAAACCGGCCGTCACTCCTGGATAACGTATCCAGACAAGTTCAAGTTTATTTACATTTGATGGATCGCCTATTACAATATCTAAGCGATGTACATATTAAAAACCAACAGTTTTTGGTAATACATATAATATTGTAGGACAAGACATTAGACAGAGGGATTGGACATACATGAATGAGTGGGTAAGAGGGGAAAAAGTTACAATTGTAATGTTTAGTGAAATTACATAAATGGGAAATACATTAGGTAAGAATGGGATAGAAATGTAAAAACATTTTAGTTAATTGTTATGAAAATGCAGAAAATTGGAATATATTTGTTATAAATCAAATGCATCTTGAAATAAATATGTTTTTAAAATTTTTTTAAAAGAAGTGATGTCTTTTTCAAGTTTAATAAAATTTGGGAGGGCATTCCACAAGGAAGGTGCTACGACTGAAAACATATCATTTCGTCTTGTGCCGATAACCCTCAAAGACGGGATCGAAAGTAGATTCATTGAAGACGATCGTAGGGAACGAGAAGAATTGTAAGGGACAATAGTGGGAGGTGAAAGTATGAACCGAAGACCAAGTGGCAGCCTTGCAGATATCCTCCACCGGAGTAGACCGGAGGAACGCCACAGAAGCTACCATCGCTCGGACCTTATGTCAAGTTTCAAGTTTCAAGTTTCAAGTTTATTAGGATTTTATATACCGCCTATCAAGGTTATCTAAGCGGTTTTTACAATCAGGTACTTAAGCATTTTTCCCTCTCTGTCCCGGTGGGCTCACAATCTATCTAACGTACCTGGGGCTATGGAGGATTAAGTGACTTGCCCAGGGTCACAAGGAGCAGCGCGGGATTTGAACCCACAACCCCAGGGTGCTGAGGCTGTAGATCCAACCACTGCACCACACACTCCCGTGACCCGACCATAAAGCGCGAGACCAGCCTGAGCGTAGCAAAAAGAAATACAAGCAGCCAACCAGTTGGACAAGGTGCGCTTGGAAACAGGACGTCCCAACCGATTAGGATCAAAGGACAAAAATAATTGAGGAACCTTCCGATGAGACTTGGTGCGTTGAAGATAAAAGGCCAACGCTCTCTTATAGTCAAGCGTGTGAAGCGCCGCCTCCCCAGGATGAGAGTGGGGCTTCGGAAAAAACACCGGAAGAACAATGGACTGATTGAGGTGGAAATCAGACACAACCTTAGGTAAAAATTTAGGATGGGTGCGGAGAACCACCTTGTCATGATGGAACACAGTAAAAGGCGGGTCCGCAACCAAAGCCTGCAGCTCGCTAATCCGACGAGCGGACGTGAGCGCAAGCAAAAAGATCACCTTCCAAGTGAGAAACTTAAGATGAGATTTGTCAATAGGCTTGAAGGGAGGCTTCATCAGTTGAGCCAAAACCACATTAAGATCCCAAACTACAGGAGGAGGTTTCAAAGGAGGATTAACATTCACTAGACCCCTCATGAAACGAATCACCAGAGGATGAAGAGAGAGAGATCGACCCTCGAGATGCCGATGGAAAGCAGCAATCGCACTGAGATGCACCCTAATGGAAGTCGTCTTCAGCCCAGACTTGGACAAATGCAACAAATATTCCAGAACCGAAGACACCGGAACCGAACTCGGATCCAGATGATTCGAGGAACACCAGGAAGAAAATCTGGTCCACTTCTGAGAATAACAAAGCCTAGTCGAGACCTTGCACGAAGCTTCCAGAACCTCCCTCACAGACTGAGAAACCTGTGAAGTCATGGGGAAATGAACCAAGCCGTCCGATGTAAAGACTGAAGATTGGGATGCAACAGCGAACCCCGACTCTGAGACAGCAGAGAGGGAAAGACAGGCAGAAGCAGAGGCTCCCTGACACTGAATTGAAGGAGCAGGGAGAACCAGTGCTGACGAGGCCAACGAGGCGCAATGAGAATCATAGTGGCTCTGGACGCCTTGAGATGAACCAACGTCCTCAAGATCAGAGGGAAAGGAGGAAACGCATAAAGGAACCTCCCTCCCCAGTCGAGAAGAAAGGCGTCGGCCTCGAGACGGTCCGGGGAGTACATCCGAGAACAATAGAGGGGCAGTTTGCGAGTCTCCGGGGAGGCAAACAGATCCACCTGAGGAGTCCCCCAGCGGTCGAAGACCTCGCGCAGAACTCGGGAGTTTAGCGACCACTCGTGCTGCTGGAGAAGACGACTGAGTTTGTCGGCCAGACAATTCTTCTCTCCCTGAATGTAAACCGCCCGCAGGAAGATGTTCTGGGAGACCGCCCATTCCCAAAGGCGCAGGGCTTCCCGGCACAGGGACCAAAAGCCCGTTCCCCCTTGTTTGTTCACATAACACATGGCCACCTGGTTGTCCGTCTGCACAAGGACTACCTGATCGTGCAGCAGGTGGCAGAACGCTCGAGCAGCCAGAAAAATGGCACGAAGTTCTAAAACATTGATGTGACAACTCCTGTCCTCTGCCGACCATAGACCTTGAGTCCGCAGACCGTCCAGATGAGCTCCCCACGCGTACTCCGAAGAGTCTGTGGTCAGGACCTTGCGATGCGGAGGAACGAGAAAGAGCAAACCCCCGGAAAGATTGGAAGAGTTGGTCCACCAACGGAGCGAGCGTCTCAAGGAAGGAGTCACAGTTATAGGGGAGGAGACTGGGTCCCGATCCTGACGCCACTGGGAGGCCAAAGTCCACTGAGGAAGCTCAGGTGCAAACGGGCGAACGGAGTGACATGGACCGTCGACGCCATGTGGCCTAGCAGAACCATCATGCGCTGCGCCGAAACTGAGGGCAGCAACGAAACCTGGCGACTCAATCGAAGCAGGACCTCCAACCGTGGCGGGGGGAGGAACGAACGGAGGCGAACCGTGTCCAGCACGGCCCCGATAAACTGAAGGGATTGAGTCGGGCACAACTGAGACTTGGGGAAGTTCACTTCGAACCCCAGACGTTGAAGGAAGATGATAGTCTGTCGGGTCGCTGAAATAACCCCTTCCTTGGAGGACGCCTTGATCAGCCAATCGTCCAGGTAGGGAAACACCTGCAGCCCCCGAGATCTCAGGGCTGCCGCGACCACCACCATACACTTCGTGAAGACTCGAGGGGACGAAGCCAGTCCAAAGGGGAGGACCCGATACTGGAGGTGCAACTCCCCCACCTGGAACCTGAGGAACTTGCGGAAGGCGGGATGCACCGGAACATGAGTATATGCTTCTTTCAGGTCCAGGGAGCACATCCAGTCCCCCGATTCTAACAGAGGGTACAGGACTGGAAGGGACAACATACGGAACTTCTCTCGGACAAGGAACTTGTTGAGCCTCCGGAGGTCCAGAATGGGCGTAAGTCCCCTGTCTTCTTCGGGACCAAAAAGTAACGGGAGTAAAACCCCCGTCCCCTTTGGTTCGGGGGCACGGGCTCCACCGCCCGAAGGCTCAACAAGGACCTGGCTTCCGACAGGAGAAGAGGAAGCTGGTCTCGACAGCCAAGAGAAGCCCCCGGCGGATGTTCTGGCGGCATGGCTAAGAAGTTTAGCGAGTAACCCTCAGAGATGATCCGGAGCACCCAAGCGTCCGACGTGATCTCGGCCCAGGCTGGAAGAAAGGCCTGCAATCGGCCCCCGATAGGAAGGGGGTCCTTCGACAGTGCGGAGGGGGCCCGCCCCCAACCGCGCATCACGTCAAAAAGACGGAGCCGGTTTAGACGCCCCTTGCGCCTGAGGCTTTGGTTGGGACGCTATGCCCTGCTGAGGGGGACGCCGGGGCAGAGGCCTCGAAAAAGCTGGCGTCGACTTCTGCGGGTATCACCGCGGAGGAGGTCTAAACGGCTTCTGCGGCGGGGCCCGGGGTTTAGGACGGACCAATGAGGCGATAGAGCGCTCATGTTCAGACAGGCGTTTGGTCGCCGCCTCCAAGGACTCATCGAACAACTCTGAGCCAACACATGGAAGATTGGCCAGACGTTCTTGCAAGTTCGGGTCCATATCCAGGGTACGGAGCCATGCGAGACGGCGCATCGCCACCGCAAAGGCGGAAACATGAGAGGCCAACTCAAACACGTCGTAAACTGCGTGAAAAAGGTACAGACGCAGCTGTGACAAATTGGCCATAAAGGTACCAAAATCCCCCTTATGGGAATCCGGCATGACCCCATAATAAAGGGGCAATGCCTTCACCATCTGCCTTAAATAGGACGAGAAGGTGAATGCGTAATTAAGGACCCTGGCAGCCATCATGGAATTAGAATAGAGGCGACGACCAAACTTGTCAAAGGTCCGTCCCTCCCGCCCTGGGGGGACCGCAGCAGAGAGCCTAGAAGGCTGAGACTTCTTCAACGCCGACTCCACCAGCAACGACTGGTGGGATAGCTGTGCTTTGTCGAAGCCTTTGCAAGAGACCGTACGGTACTTCGACACCATCTTTGATGGAACCGCTGTGACTGTAAGAGGGGAGTCCAAGTTTCTCATGAAGGTCTGATGTAGAACCTTGTTGAGAGGCAGATGAGGAGTCTCCCTTGGGGGAGAGGGCAAATCCTGCTCCTCCAAAAATTCCTTCGTGTATTGAGAGCCTGACATAAGGTCAAGGTCCAAAGCCCTCCCCATCTCAAGCACAAATCTGGAAAAGGAGGAGGGCTTCGAAGGCGGAGAGGGAGATCGAGAAGCCCGCGTCGCCAAAAAAGAAGGGGAAGCCTCACGGGAGTAACGAGACTCCTTACCGGTGCCAGACCCCGAACCCCAAGAAGCCGCACCCAGCGACCTCGACGGGGTTGGGGACCGCCCATGCCCCGAGGAACCCCTGCGGGAAGTCCCCGGGGTATGAGGCACCGAGGCCCACCCCTTCCGTCTCGGCGAGGAGTCCCTCGAAAACTCCACCTCGGAGGAACGGAAAAGCCTCGGATTATCGAGGCGGAGCTCGGAGACCCGCAGGGTCTCAGCCTCGGTCAGCGAGGAGCGACCGCGGCGTCGAGGAGAGCCCCGTTGACGTTTGGGCTTCCTCGGCTGACGCTTCGCCCCGAGGCCGACCCGAGGGAGAGGAGCCCCGGGAGGACCTCGATGAGGAAGAAGAGGAAGAGATCCTCCGAACCCTCCGCACCTTGTCCCGAGGCCGCACGCTCTGCTCAGGCTGGTCAACCGAGGTCGAGGGCAAGGTCGGGGTCGAGGCCGAAGCCACCTCGGGGGCTGAAGTCGAGGGCACCGAGACCGAGGCCGCCGAAGCCGGGGCCGACGAGGCCGAAGCCGGCTGGAGGTGCGCGAGGGCACCGGACAGTTCCGAGGCAATGAGCGCACGGAGCAAGTCTTGAAAGACGGGAACCCCCATCATAGTCGGCAGATCCTGGGCCGGCTGGTGCTCCCTCGAGGGCGACCTCGGTCTCGAGTATTCCCGCGGGGCACCCGACTTCGACGCTCGGGGCGGGGCCGAGGACGACCCACCCGCCCCCGTCGATGAGCCTGAGGATGGCTTCTTCGAGGCTGGAAGAGAAGAAGGAAGTGAGGACTTACCCACCGTCGACTTCGGGGTCGAGGACGCCGGCTTCGACGAAGCAGGCTATCGGGGCGAGGTCGAGGGAGTCGAGGCCGAGGTCAAGGCCGGGGCCGAAGCCGACCTCGAGGCCTTCCCCGCCGCGGGGTCGACAGCGAAGAGCTCCGCCATCCGAGCGCGACAGCAGCGGAGAGCTCTCGGCTGAAAAGTAGAGCACCGAGTGCAGGAGTCGGTCGGGTGCTCAGGACCCAGACAAAGTAAGCACCACCGGTGGGGATCGGTGATTGAAAGCAGCCGATCGCACCGGGTGAACTTTTTAAAGCCCGTCAAGGGACGGGACATGGGCCCAAAAACCGGCCGGGAACGAACGAGGTCCCGCGGCCGCGGCTACTGGGAGCCCCCGGAGCCGAACGAAAAAGGGTTTTTTTTTGTTTTTTTTTAACGAAAAAAGACACACGAACAAAATAAAAACACAAATTAAGCACAGCGACCGAGAAAAAACCACTCAGCCGCGGTGTCAGAAGGCAAATTAGAAGAGTACAAATTCCACAGGTCTTCTGGCTCCGCGGAAAAAACTGAACTGAGGACCACGAGGTGGAGATGCGCCCTCTAGTGGGCAAGAAGGCATGCACATGCGTGGTGCAGCATTGCAAACTTGAAACTTCAATCAAGTTTGCTTGAAAAGCTGTCCGCGCTGGGGCTCCGTAGATGACGTCACCCACATGTGACAATATCATGCCTGCTTGTCCTGGGATAAACGGAGCTAGGTTAGTTCTGTGATGGGGTGAAGATGGTATAGTAAGGAGATAGGATGCATCTGTTGTGTAGAGGACATAACAAGGAATAAGGTAACACAAGGAGAGGATGGTGATGGAGGGATTCAGGAAGGTGATGGAGTTGAAAGTACAGGTTGAAGATGGGAGGAAAGAGAGGATTAGTGCAACTGCAAGGAGGAGATGGGGAGAGGGTACAGGGCAGGGCGGCAGGATAGGATACAGAGCCTGGCGGGGAGTGTGGGGGTTGGGTGCAGAGCCTGGCAAGAAGTGTGGGGTTGGGTGCAGAGCCCGGCAGGGAGTGAAAGAGAATGGGTGCACAATCTGGTTCAGAATGTTTTTTCTTGTTTTCCTACTCTAAATCAAGGTGCATCTTATGGTCCGGTGCATCTTATGGAGCAAAAAATATGGTAAATCCTGCTCAAAACCAAAAGAGACCAATAAGGTAGCTCTAATTGAAGAGTCTATTATAGATTCCTCTAGAATAGCAGATATATTGTTCCAAATCTAATTGAATTTGCTGAAGACCTTCTCTCTCAATATCTCCTTGGGTTTCTCTTGTTGAAACAGGCAAATAATAAATTTTATTTACTGGCGGAATAACTTCTGAAGAATATTTCAAAATTTCAATCAAGTATTTTTTAAACAATTCAAATGGTGAAACTCCTGGGGTTTTAAGAAAATTAAGTATTCATAAATTCAGTCCACAATTATGGTTTTCAATATTTTCAATTCTGTCAAACTGTTCTTTTACAATTTGATATTAGTGCTGCTTTTGATTCTGTAGATCATATTTTGAATGAACTGGGTATAAGTGGTGCGGTTCTCAATTGGTTCAAAGAATTTCTGACAAACAAGAACTACTACGTAGTGAAGGATATGATCTTCTCTAAAAGCTGGGCCTCTTTTTGTGGAGTTCCACAAGGATCTTTGATTTCTCCTATGCTTTTTAATATTTTTGAGTTCTTTGCAGACATTGTGGGGTTATTAGATGATGACTGTGTTCTTTCCTATGCAGATGTTATCTGCTGATCCCTATAAGTTTGGAAACGGCAAATATTAATGTGAAGATTTTGGACTGTACTGAGAGAACTGAGACTTGGCCATTGTCTTAACTCAAGTTGAATACAAAGAAGACAAAAGTCTTGTGGTTTCATAATCAGTTATCTATGGTCCCTTCATCTATCTCTTTACAAAGCGGTATCTCTCTTACAGTGGAAAAAACTACCAAAGTTTTAGGAGTTTTCTTGAATTCCTGTCTTACTTATGAAAACCAAATTGCCAGTCTCTGGAGGAAAAATTTATATATTATGAGACAATTGAGATTAGTGAAAGTCTATTTCTTTGAATGTTATTCTGAATTGTCAATTCAGATGCTTGTGTTACCTAAAATTGACTAAATTGCAACTCTTTGTATCTGAATGTAAATTTAAAATTAGTTAAAAAAATTGTAGTTAATTAAAAAAACTGCAGTAAGGTTGATATATGGATTGAAGAGATACGAAAGCATTTCAGCAGTATATAGAAGACTAAATTGGTTCTATATCTATAGAGAAATGTATATATAGCACTAAATTGTATATATAGCACTAAATAGATATAGAACTAAATTGGTTCTATATCTATAGAGAAATGTATTCCCATGGTTTGTAAATGGCTTCTTTTGATGTAAATCCCCTTGAACTATTTGGTATTAGGCAATCCATAAATCCTGTATTACATTAAATTAGATACTACTCAGAAATGATTGGGATAGACAAACCCAACTTAAAGAACCTATTCAAAATTCTAGCAACTCTGACTGTTCAAGCAATGACTGCTTCAAATGTAGATACCCTCACACCCATCTCACTAGCATCATATTTTGCGAACAAGATCGAGAATATATTCAACCACTTCAAAAATATGACATCAATCAACCAGAGGATGAGATCCATGAATGCTTTTCACTCGATGTAACTGGGGACAGAATATGGATAGAGTTTAATACTATCACAATAAAGGACCTAAGACCTCTAGGGAACAGACTTTCAGGAATGAAATGCCAACTGGACCCAAGTCCTTCCCACATATACCAAGATATACCAGAAAAAGTACTGCTCTAGCTAGCTAAGATGAATAATTCCACACTAAAGCAAGGATGGTTCTCAGAGGAATTTGGAGAAATCCTACTTTGAGGACCAGAAAAGAATTAAGCATGGGAAAACAAATCCTACCACTACAATTCGATATCTCAGCAGCATTCGATACAGTTGTGACTCTATGCTACTAAACAGACTAGCTGAAAAAGGAATTACAGGAAAAGTATTACCATGGTTTCATGGCTTCCTGATGAAAAGACACTACAGAGTGTTAAAAAATGTATTCTTTTCTGACTATTGGTCTCCACCATGTGGGGTACCACAAGGATCTCCTCTCTCACCACTATTATATAACATCTTCGTGACCACACTGAATTTGATAATCCTCAGACCTGGGGAATGGCTATTCTCATACGCAGACAATGTATGAAACTGAAATCACAACATCCAAGTCAAAACAGAGATATTCAGCTCATAACATCCAAATTGGGCATCCATCTCACATGTATATTCCAACAGGAAATACATCAGGACGTCCAGCGTGAACAGCTATTTTACAAACTAGAATATCCAACATATGAATGGCAAAAAGGCAGGGGCAAGGACATCTGTCTGACAGCATTCTTAAGATGAATGGCCACACAGAGGAGAGGTTAGTGGTCAGTGCAGTGGACTTTAAACCAAGTGACTCTGGTTCAAATCTCATTTTTACTCTTTTATTTTGGAATTGTGTGCTCTCGAGGAACAGAAAAATACATACTGTGGAATGGACATCATTTCAATAGTCTTGCAGGTATATATTTAGATACAGTAGGTATCTTTATGTTTCTGGAGGGCTCACAAAACGGCTTTAATTTAATTGTGTGACCAAATACACAAGAAATACCCTTACCAACAAGGCTATACCTAGACATCCCCAGGAGTGAGTTTAGGCAGAACTGCAATGCACACATACATTTTATCAAAGATGGAGTGCACATAGAACAAACACTAACATCTTCATTGGGGTAGAAATAGACTTGTGTGAGAGCACTGTTGCATTATTAGGGATAGTTCTAAGAATATTTTATAAAAACACATTGGCACCTATGTTACCCTTCATAGAATAGGTGGATTTTTATTTTGTTCATTTCACACACGCTTCCAATAGTATAGAACTAGGCATGTGGGATCTCTCGGAGAGGGAAAGAGATAATGGCTACTGCGGATGGGCAGATTAGATGGGCCATTTGGCCTTTATCTGCCATCATGGTTCTATGTTTCAACTATAACAAAAGCAACAGAGGCCTTCTTTCAGTGTGACAAACATACTCATTTGTACCTTCAATGCTTTGCTTAGCTGTAGAATCAAGAGTTGTTTCCTCTGCTACCATCTCAAAGGACTCTGTGCTTCCACCATTGATATCAGATCCTGAGACCAACTCGCAGTCTCCTAGGATGAGATTTGTTAAATTACAATCAATTGCTTTTAACTAGTGGACAAAAACATGAAAGGTGCTCAAACTATATACTATACTTTGGCAATGGTTTCAGACTCTAGTCATACTCGTTTTCAAATTTATAAAAAACAATTGTATCAGCCAAAAAGGCTACTTGATGTAATGATCAAGATAAAACAATTAACATGTGAATGCTTTCCCAATATGCTCCTCAGTTAGTCCGCAGATTAAAACACAGCTCTCTGGCAAGTGGGAGACATTATGTGTCTGATTAATCCTTCTATCTACAGAGAATCCCCATTACAGATAAACAACTCTGTTAACAAGTCTAGTGAAATCAACCCCATGAGTGGGTTCTCCCCAGTTCAGGCATGCTTTAGTAAGTAGATACATAACACAGAATATAAAAAACACTTTTTACAAATTGATTACTGGAGATAGAACATGTTAGGAATGACAGATTTAAAGCAACTCAAGATCTCTAGAGTAGATGGCACTTAAGCAAAAAAATACTATATGTCTTGATACTACTTGCTCTCCCTCACCGTCTTTTCTTGAAACTTGATTCTGGCAATAATGTGAAGTGAGAGTTAATCTAAAAAAGAGCATATGGCAACTCTATATATGTTTTGTATCAAGACTTAGGGCTCACCATTCAGGATCCTGTCTGCTTAAATCACACTGAATGAGCTATCTGCCATTCAGTGATACTTAACTGGCTAGGGCAGCTGAATATCGGCTCTGACTGCCCCAACCAATCCAGGAGCAGTCAGGATACAGCTGGAAAATGTGCAGACACCAGTGATATTCAGTGCCAGTGCCTACAAACCTAAGTGGGTAGATAGAACTGCATAAAACAAGGCAAGGTTAGACAAGGTGACGTCATCCAAGGAGTCACCCATCCGAGACGTTCCAGCCAAGACACCACTAGGCGAACCGCCAAACGGCCCTGCTCCCATGAGGGAGCTCTGATCAGCCAGTCGGCGAGGAATGGATGACTAACACACCCAGGAGATCGCAGAAGGGCAGCCTTGAACTAGGTAAAGGTTCAGGGCGCCGATGCCAAACCGAAAGGGAGCACAGCGAACTGGAAATGCCTCCCTAGAACACGAAACCGCAGGAACCTCCGATGTTCTGGGAAAATCGGGATGTGTAGATACCCTTCCGTGAGATCCAAGGAAGCCAAAAAACTCCTCGAGTGCCACCGCTGTAAACACAGCACGTACCGATACCATCCGGAAATGTGGAACTTGCAACAATGCATGCACCTCCATGAGGTCCAGAATTGGTCTGTAATCGACGGAGTCCTTTTTTGGTATGACGAAGTAAATTGAGTATCTCCAGAGCCCAAGTCGCCCTGTGGAACCGGCTCTATAGCCGCAAGATCCAGCAACCGGTGCACCCAGTTCAGATTGCCCTTGGGAGAGGACATGAAGAAGACCGCCGCCGGCCAGAAGAAAGGCAGTTGAAGACCTTCCCTGAGTACCTCCAGAACCCATTGCTTTGAGGTTATCTTCAGCCATTCCAGAAAAAAGGCCGACAGCCGCCCCCTGATCCGGGGAGGCCTTGCCAGAGCCCTGGCATCATAATTCTCTTTTGGAAAGCACCGAAGGTTGAGAGTTGGGAGATTACAGGCGCACTGTACCTCCAAGCGAGGCCTGTAGGAGGCTCCGAAACGCCATCCTGCGTACGGTGTACTGCGAGGTACTCCTGAAATGATGAATGTCAGCTCGCTCAGAGCAGCCTTGAATGAAGAATCCCCCGAAGTCATAACAATCTCATAGCAGAAACTGAATAAGCTCCCAGCGTAGCGAAAACCATCAAAATATGATAGAGGTTTAGTATGACATGCCCAGGTCAAAAAGGAAGCGGCCGCTGCAGCTCGCACCCCTGTCGCAGCAGAATCAAAAAGGCACTGCAAGACAAAATCCAGCTTATGGTCCTAGACATCTGGCAGGACCACCCCTCCATCCGAGGGCAAGGAGGTACATTTGGAGAGCTGAGCCACCGCCGAGTCCACCCACAGCGGGACTAGGCGCATGGAAAATGCCTAAGCCATGGGATACAATTTAGCCATGGCCCTAGCGTACTTCAGCACTCAAGGGCTCCCCAACCTCCAAGAGCATTTCTGCCGAGTCCTCATGATCCGGAAATGCAGCGGAAAGCGGGCACATGGTACACATGATCAAACACTCCGCCTGAACTGCAGTCGGAATCAAGTCCCAATGTCTGCAGGGATTCAGAAATAAAATCAGGAAGGCAACTGGACTTAGCCTGTGCACCATCTGATACTCTCCCACATCGTGAGAATCAGCGTTCTGGGAATCCCTGAGATCAGCTAGGCTAGTCACACAGCGGGACCCGCCGAATCGCCGTGTGACCGCAACGGCTTAGCAATTGATGCAGGTACCACGACAATAGTAAGAAGTTGCTGCTGACATTCAGGCATACCAGCAAGGATCAGATTGACATGTTGGAATCCAAAGACTGTACAGACTGCTGCATTGCAGTCTGAAAGTGAGACACAGGCATAGCCCACTTTCTCATGAAGGCCTGAGACAACATATCCACAATTTCCGGCTGAAAATAGTCCTCGGGAGTCTGAGCCAATCAGCGAGACTCAGATTTAAAATTGTCTGGAACTGCGCCTGTGTTTATGCAAAAACGCCCTCCTCGCGCAATTGCAGCGTCCCGGACGCTTGAAATGTGACTTTGGCGGCAATGGAGGAAAGTAGGTCCTCTCCGGAGGAGGAAAGTGTGGAATCCACACACTAGAAATGCCCCTGACGGACCGTGGCGCACAGAATACGCGGCTGCGCAACCACAAGCCATCCACTGGATTTACGGCATGAATCCATGCCATCCTGAGGTGGGCATCTGTGAAGTTTGAAGCAAAAACGAAGCTTCTAAGTCCAAAAAATATAGTTTTAAATACTTTAAAGAAAATCCAAGATGGCCACAACAGGTGCCGATTTTGACATAAAAACGGCTGTTAAAAACGGAGGAAAACGCTAAAAACAGCGATTTTAGGATTTTACAGGTGGGGGGGGACCAGGGCATGCAGGGATACCCCCCAAAACCCCGATTTGAGGACCCCCCAAAATCAGCAAACTCTGTGACTCACAGACACCATACAGAGACATGTGCTGCAATGCATTTCAATGGCAGCCAGCATTACACAGTGCAAGCATAGGGAGATCATACCTCAGGAGCAGATTAAACTGGAATGTCAGATCATCTGGCCGCCTCAACATCCCTACCACCTCAGATCACAATCATCAGGACCCCTCAGGGAAATCAGGGAAGACACGTGGCGCGGTCCCAATCCCGGCGTACCTCCTCGGAACCGCAGCAGCCTGCACTCTACCCCTTTGCGGACAAACCAGGGGAGAGATGGCTCCCGAACCTGGAGACCTGATTCAATATGTAGGCTGTCCAGAGGACTTACTGCAGTTTCAGGCTTACAGAGCACCCTCCAGAAGCAGACAAACGTCAACATGTCTGCGATCTCCCGCCGAAGGATCACTCGCATGGTGTTAATCCGCAGCACGTGGGCAAACCCGCAAAAAAATCAAAATAAGACTAGAAAGTGAAAACAAATCACGAGCAGAATTAACTGTGAAACCAAGCAGTGAAGCTACAGGAACAAATTTAAGCAAGACAGGAAGCTCCCGGGCAGGTAGCCCAAAGGGGAGGGATCTTTTAGTTGCCCTGCAGCTGAAGCTAATAGAAATACAAGATCCTATCCATTCAGCATCCCGAGAGCTTGTACAAGAAGGCAAGGTTAGGCAAGGTGACATCATCCAAGGAGCCCCGTAGCGGACAGCCTTGCAAGCAAACTTGCTTGAAGATCTTCAAAGTTTGCGAGTGCCCTCCTGCCCGAGTCAGGGCACGCATCCTCCTCAGCGTGGCCTCAGTTCAGATAGCTAGTAAAGAAGCCAACCAGGGGAGGTGGGTGGATTGTGAGAATATCTGCCTGCCGTCTCTGGATAACACCTGTTACGGTAAGTAACTGTGCTTTATCCCAGGACAAGCAGGCAGCATATTCTCTACATGTGGGTGACCTCCAAGCTAACCAGAATGGGACAGTGGGAGTGTTGGCAAATCAGGACAATAAATTTTGCATAACAGACTGGCCCAAATGGCCGTCTCGTCTGGAAAAAGTATCCAGACAGTAGTGAGAGGTGAATGTATGAACCGAGGACCAAGCGGCACCTTGCAGATTTCCTCAATAGGAATTGATCTGAGGAAAGCTACAGACACCGCCATCGCTCTAACCTTATGCCCCGTGACTCGACCCTGCAGAGGGAGACCAGCCTGAGCATAGCAGAAAAAGATAGAAGCAGCCATCCAGTTGGAGCTTTGAAACAGGACACTTTGAAACAGGACACTCCCCACCTATTTGGATTGAAAGATATGAAAAGTTGAGGAGCCGTCTGATGAGCCTGAGTGCGTTGCAAGTAGAAAGCCAACAAACGCTTACAGTCCAGAATGTGAAGCGCTACTTCCAGGATGAGAATGAGGCTTTGGAAAAAATACTGGAAGCACAATGGATTGGTTGAGGTGGAAATCTGAAATAGCCCAAATATTCAATGCTGGTGTTCAGATGTAGTCCAACATTAAATATTCATATCTAGTTTAGTTGGTGATAAGTCAGAGTTTAAAGAAACACTCACTGAATATTAACCTTGTTACATATAAAGCAATTAAATAACTAAGTAAACTGCCCAAAAAAACCCCACAAAACCCAAAATAGGGGAAAATAATTCCATAATAAAAGGGTATCAAATAAACACAGAGCACATCAAAGAGAGAGTGCAGTAGTATAATCCACAAGAAACTTATCCCTTACTTACTGCAGAGACGCAAAACAAAAAACAAGTATTATGAGTCCTAAAATAAGTATAGAGAAGATTAGTATCCCCAAGGTATACTCATATAAATCAGGTCAAACAAGATATAGCGGTTGCGGATGTAAAGCTTTGGAATGCATTGCTAGGAACCTTGCATTTCTGTACTGCTAGGATGAATTTTAAGAAAATGTTAAAATCCCAATTGTTTGTTAATGCTTTCTTGTATTGAAATTATATTTTTAGAATAATCTGAAAATGTTTTCTATGCCTGCTGACTGCAAATGATGATTTGGAATATTTGAAACATGTATGTTAACATTTTGTGTCTGTTATTATATAAACCGTACACCGTATATACGCGAATATAAGTTGATCAGATTATAAGTCGAGACCCCCATTCCCCCCAAAATGAGGAAAAATGGTTGACTCGAATATAAGTCGGGCGGCTTAATATTCAAGTGTCCTGCCCTGCCAGGTTCTGCACTCAGCCTCCCTCCCTGCCAAGTTCTGCACCCAGCCCCCTTTCCTCCCTGCCCTGCACTCAGTCCCATTCCCTACTAGGCTGTGAACCAAGCCCCCCTCCCTGCCAGGTTCTTAATACTGTCCTACCTTCCTTCCCTGTACACTCTTCCCCCTAAAAAGAGCCAACATCATCAGTGAGGTCACAATGGCTTGATTGTCCTGCACTCCCTTCTGCCTTCTAACCAAGCCAGCAGATTATGGTAACCATTCCCCTTAACTTTGTGGTAGGCCGGGGTCAGGAGGGATCCCTCCCGTCTCCTGCCCTACACTAATAATTACCACCCTCCCTCCTTCCCTCTTCCCTGGTGGTCCAGCGTGTATGCGCTGAAATCCTCCTTTGTAAAAGTAGTAGCCAGCAGCACACCTGGGCCGGCACGCAGGTGTGAGCTTTTTGTGCTCCCAGCCGGCCCTGCACTGCTCCTTGATAGGTTACCGCAAATCCCACAAGAACTTGTGGCAGCCTATCAAGGAGCGGTGCAGGGCCAGCCAGGAGCACGAAAAGCTTGCTCCTGCGTGCCGGCCTGGGTGCACCGCTGGCTATTACGTTTACAAAGGAGGATTTCAGCGCATACACGCTGGACCACCATGGAAGAGGTACGCGAGGGAGGGTAATAATTATTAATGTGGGCCCTAAAGTTGCCTCCAAGGCCTAAACTCTGGCCATCAACTGAAGAAACACTTTTCTCACCTGAGCTGCCTTACTTACACTGAGGAACAGACAGATTCTCTGCTCTTAAAAGGCAACATTATGATTGTGAAAATAAGCTTTCAAATTTTTTTTTATCTAATTCACTATGGGGAAGAAGAAGGGGAAAGAGCGCTGTACATTTAGCATTCAAATAGACAGTCTCTGCTCAGAAGAGCTTAAAATCTAATGCACTAAGAAGTCACATCAAAAATAGGGACAGTGTGACTCACTGGTAGAGCTGCTGCCTCTGCACCTAGAGGTTGTGAGATCAAATCCCAGTGCTGCTCCATGACGGGATATAAATAAAGTTATTATTATTAATCCTCCAGTGCCCACCACTTTGAATGTCAGCTTTGAAATACCAGTCCTCATTTCTTCCTCTTCCCTTCTCTCTAAGCATCTGTACTATATTAGTAAGTGCCACAAAGTGTACCACATGCTGATTTCATCTAATCAACATTCAGCAAGAGTTTATTAGCAACCAACCTTTTTCATCAGAAGCATCGCTCAGTTTACGCTGGTTTCCAGAACTGGAAGAATTCAGCAAGGTGATATAGCCACAAAAATGTTGCAAATCCACCTTCTCTTGCAACGTTCTTAAAGCTCTATGAGCTCCCATGTTCAAAAGAGAAAATTCTAAGATGTAAAGAAAACACACATGCTATTGATTAACCTGCTGTTGTCTTTTCTACATTGAGTTTCCTACATTTGTTTAGATGAAGATTAACCTAGCTGTCCTAGAATTTAATGAACAATTTGGTTCCTCTACAACAGAAACAATAGCATCATGAAAGACAGCGTGCAGAGAGACTGGGCTCTAAGGAAAGATTAGGTTCTTACCTCAGCAATCTTCTTACTAGTAGACATACACATTCTTGAACCTTGGGATAGTCAATCCATTCCCACAAAAATTATTGTAGAGAGCCTCATTAGCATTTTTTGTTCCATCTCCCATCTCTCTCCGGGCTGTCCTCCAATTCCTCAGTTTGTACCAAAGCAGATATTCAGCACTAAAGAGGAAACAGAATATGGACCGGTACAGGGACATTCCCTGAGAAAACATGTCTGTTCTGTTCATTTTCATTAACATCGAAGAGATGAAACAAACTTAAACATTTGTAGTATATAACAAGGTGAAAACAAAACAAGTCACCTACTGGAGTGTATCCTGTACTAAGAATGTGGGAGATTCATTACATAGCCCTTAGATTCTTGAAAGCGGCAACCGCATCCTCTATTCTTGTCAATGCTGGATAAATGAAAGAAACAAGGTATCTAGATTCCCCGGCATGCTTGAGACAGTAAGCAGACAAATGAATATCTGGCAGGGCGGGCTTCAGGAATAATGTGTATGTGTACTACAAAAAGATTACCGAGGTAAGAACCTGATTTTTTCTTCTAGTATGATAGACACATTATTCCTGAACCTCTGGGATTTATCAAAGCAGTCCCCAGAGTCTAGGGCAGGACAGATGAGCCTGCTGACAGTATGGATGACCTGAATGCGGAGTCCATTTTGGCCACTACATCTACCCTGTAAAACTTTGTGAACATATGACAGAGGACCATGTGGCCACTCTACAAATTTCTTTGGGGGGACACCGCCCATGAAGCAGCCACACTTCTAGTGGAGTGCACCTTCACGAATATAGGCAGCCACTTTCCACTTCCAATAAAGGCTGAAGAAATTACCATACGGATCCACCTCAAGATGGTTGTTTTTGAGGCAAATAGAAAAATAAGAACATAAGAATAGCCTTACTGGGTCAGACTAATGGTCCATCATGCCCAGTGCCCCATCCTCACAGTGGCTAATCCAGGTCACTAGTACCTGGCAAAAACCCAAAGAGTAGCAACATTCCATGCTACCGATCCAGAGCAAGCAGTGGCTTTCAACACATCTCTTCAGACTGCTTCTAGGGTCCAATGACCAGCCGGAGACTTCAAACCCCACCAGAACCTCGCGCATGCATCAGGGGGAAGAAAGCAATCGGCCCTGATCCTGGGAAAACACCACAGAGTCACTAAGCACACAAGCACACAAGTGCTCAAGCACACAAGCTCAAGCAGACAGAACCTGGTGCAAGGCAGTCTGCCCCCTGGATGCAGATCTCCAATCCAAGAGTTTATGCTCTCCTGCAGCTGCAAGACAGGGATCCTCTGCAGCACCAAAAAGCCTCACAAACAGTAAGCAAAAACCAAATTTAAAAGAAAAATAAACACAAGCAGAAAAGACAGGCTCCTACCATCTCACTTGTAAACAGACAATTGAGGAATTGGAGAACAGCCCAGAGAGATGGGAGGCAGAGCCAAAAATGCTAGTGAGGATCTCTACAAGAATTCTCTTGGGAATGGATTGACTATCCGAAGGTTCAGGAATAATGTATCTGTCGTACTAGAATTAGAGATATCAACAAACAAGAGGATTCATGACTAATTTTACCTTGAACTGTTTAGGGGTAGCAGGTGCCAAAAAATAAGTCCTCAAAGCTCTTTGGGGAAAAGTATTTACCAAGTACAGTGGTGCCTCGCATAACGGACGCCTCGCACAGCGAACGCTGCGCACAATGAACTTTATGTCTTGATCCGTACAACGAACTTCGTTTCACACAACGAAGTCGCCCGAGCTGCATCCTTCCGCGCAGGCACTGCGCTTAACTGCCCTCTCTCCGCCTGGTTCCCTCTTGCCCCCCCCCCGACTCCCCGACACGATCGGGGCAAAAAGGAGCCCAAGCCCTCTTGCCCCGCCGATTCCCCAACTCCCCACACAATATCGGGCCAGGAGGGAGCCCAAGTCCTCCTGGCCACGGCGACCCCCTAACCCCACCCTGCACTACATTACGGGCAGGAGGGATCCCAGGCCCTCCTGCCCTCGACGCAAACCCCCCCTCCCCCCAACGACCGCCCCCCCCCAAGAACCTCCGACCGCCCCCCCAGCCGACCCGCGACCCCCCTGGCCGACCCCCACGACACCCCCAACCCCCTTCCCCGTACCTTTCTGTAGTTGGCCGGACAGACGGGAGCCAAACCCGCCTGTCCGGCAGGCAGCCAACGACGGAATGAGGCCTTGGCCCATCCGTCCCAAAGCTCCGCCTACTGGTGGGGCCTAAGGCGCCTGGGCCAATCAGAATAGGCCCGGGAGCCTTAGGTCCCTCCTGGGGGCGGGGCCTGAGGCACATGGGCCCAACCCGACCATGTGCCTCAGGCCCTGCCCCCAGGAGGGACCTAAGGCTCCCGGGCCTATTCTGATTGGCCCAGGCGCCTTAGGCCCCACCAGTAGGCGGAGCTTTGGGACGGATGGGCCAATCCGGCCTCATTCCGTCGATGGCTGCCTGCCGGACAGGCAGGTTTGGCTCCCGTCTGTCCGGCCAACTACAGAAAGGTACGGGGAAGGGGGTTGGGGGTGTCGTGGGGGTCGGCCAGGGGGGTCGCGGGTCGGCTGGGGGGGCGGGCGGAGGTTCTTGGGGGGGGGGCGGTCGTTGGGGGGAGGGGGGGTTTGCGTCGAGGGCAGGAGGGCCGGGGATCCCTCCTGCCCGTAATGTAGTGCAGGGTGGGGTTAGGGGGTCGCCGTGGCCAGGAGGACTTGGGCTCCCTCCTGGCCCGATATTGTCGGGGAGTTGGGGAATCGGCGGGGCAAGAGGGCTTGGGCTCCCTTTTGCCCCGATCGTGTCGGGGAGTCGGGGGGGCAAGAGGGCTTGAGCTCCCTTTTGCCCCGATCGTGTCGGGGAGTCGGGGGGGCAAGAGGGCTTGAGCTCCCTCTTGCCCCGATCGTGTCGGGGAGTCGGGGGGGCAAGAGGGCTTGAGCTCCCTCTTGCCCCGATCGTGTCGGGGAGTCGGGGGGGGCAAGAGGGCTTGAGCTCCCTCTTGCCCCGATCGTGTCGGGGAGTCGGGGGGGGGCAAGAGGGCTTGAGCTCCCTCTTGCCCCGATCGTGTCGGGGAGTCGGGGGGGCAAGAGGGCTTGAGCTCTTGCCCCGATCGTGTCGGGGGTGCCAGGGACCACACGGAGTCACCCACCGTACCACCCGATTCGGGTAAGCGCAGGTATCGGTGGGTGGCTTATTTGCGGGGGGGTGCCTTATTTTACATTTTTTTCTAAAAAGGGGGGGCTGTCTTATTTGATGGCCCTGCCTTATCATCGGGGAAACACGGTAGAAAAAAAAAAAAAATGAACAGTTAAGTCCCAGTTTTTGCCGCTGAGACTCTGCCCTCTCACTGTAAAATTAGACTCTACTTAGTCTGTCTTTAAATTTAAAAAATGTGTGTTGTTTTAAAAAACAATTATGTTTTTAGATGTATCTAAATAAAAATAATAACCAAAAATTTATCTTTTTTTATGTCATCTTAGCATATTTTATGCTACAGAACGAATTATTTTTTTTAACATGTATTGTTATGGGAAAACGCGTTTCACACAACGAACGTTTCACATAACAAACTTGCTCCTGGAACGGATTAAGTTCGTTGTGTGAGGCACCACTGTATTGCCATTTCTATCAAATTCTACTTCACTTCAGAAGTAGATCTGTATTAAGTGGATCCCTTTTATGGAAAAGAGGTCAAGACTTCAGAGTTAGCGCAAATAAAATGTTTTAAACTACATGATACAGAATTAAGGATCAAACAAGTTGTAGGTGATACCATTTTATTAAAAATTCAACAAACCTGTGACTAGCTTTTGAGAGCTAAGCGCCCTTTATCAAGTCAATCAGGCAAACAATATGATTCAAGTTTAAAAGAATGCCAAATGCAATACAGTACCTCCTTGGAGTTCTGCTTCATCAAGTGGGAAAGACACATGCACAGTTTCTCCTATTCCACTCATTCCATGTCCCTGAGCATCGAGAGAGAGAGAGAATAACGGAATCAGAGATATAGTAATAGTAATTCAACAGAAGAAAGACTGAATCGGCCCAGTCTGTCTACCCAGTTGAGATTTTTATATTCTGGATAGGTAAGTAATGTGCATAAATTCTCAGGTGCAAGACAACCCCTTTATTTCAAGCCATGACGTCTACAACCATCTAAATAATGTCTAAAATCTGATTTAAAAACTGCTGGCCTATTTCTAGAGGGAACTCAAAATAGAAAATGGATCCACCAAATTTATATTTAGTATTTTTTTTTTATAAATCTTTATTCATTTTAGATTTTTCAACAAGTGTACAGAAAATCATCAATCAATATATAACATCACTTGAAACTCTACAATTTCTCGAGAAGATGATTTAACCCCAACCCACCTCCCAAAATTGTAATCACACAATACATACTACATAATATAATAACATATACCATTTGTTCTAAAATTTATTAGTGAAATTCAAAAACCCACCCCCCACCCTCAAACAATATATATAGTAATTAGGGAAAAATGCTGATTAATCATTATAATAAGTTATTAATAGCCCCCACACATCCTTAAATTTATTAAAATATCCTTTTTGAACTGCTAGCGCTCTTTCCATTTTATACATGTGACACACCGAGTTCCACCAAAAACAATAATTTAATCTTTTACAATCTTTCCAATTATATGTTACTAGTCTTATAGCCCGTTAAATTAACGGGTGCTAGAATATGTGTGTGTGTGTCTGTCTTTATTTCTTTTTCTCTCTCCTTAGCCGCTTTCTGTATTTCTATCTTTCTTTTTTTTTCCTTGGCTGTCCACCACCACCCCTTGTCTGCTCCCCCTGTTCATTCTTCCTTCCTTTTACCTCCCCCACCCCATCACTGCTCACCTTATCCAACAGCAGCCCTTCTCCCATTATTTTACCTCCTCCCTCTTCCTGCTCCCTCGTCCATCAGCACCTCTGCCTGCTCCCCCTGTCCAGCAGTAGGCCTCCCTTCATTCCCCCCCTGTCCATCAGCACCTCTTCCTGCTCCCCCTGTCCAGCAATATGCAGTTCAACAGCAGAGAAAGAGAAAAAACACTATACACTTTGGAATATTTTATTCATATTTATCCCAGTTTCTGCTCTCTTCTCTCAATTTTCTTACCAGGGTTTGCAGTCTATCTGGCTCTTCTCTCATTCCTGTCTTCACTTCCTCTCCTACATCCATTTCTGACTTTAACTTTATCTTTCAGTTTTCCTCCATTTATTTTTCTGCATCTCTATCTGCTTCTATTTCTCCAGTTGTTTGTTTTTTTGGGAGTTTTTATTTTTTTTTGCTAACTCCTCCCTTCCAGCATCTTCTCTTTCTCTCTCTTCCCCCTTTATTTTCAGTCTTCTAACCAGTATCTGTCTTGCTCCCTCCATCCAGCATATCCACTCCCCTCTTTCCTCCAACACCTCATCTCTCTCTCTGCCCATCACCTTTTACTCCTTGCTTCTTCCAATGGAGTCGCGAGTCAGGCCTGACATATAAGGCTGGAAGCCGATTCCTCCCGGAAGCAGTCCTCCATGTTGTTTGCCGGCCGCTGGAAGGAGGGGGGGAGGGTGTCAGGTCAAAAGCGCGCCAGGACAAAGGCGCGCCCAGACAACTGAGCGCAGCGCGGAGGTGCATGCCGGGTTCCCCAACAAAACCCCCCGTCGGAGCCCCTAAAAACTTTAATTTTCTTTGGTGCGCGCCTCCGTCTTGCGCTCAGTTGTCGGCGCGCGCCTTTGTCTTTCGCGCCGATGTGTATGAACCGGGAGGAGTGATGAGTACATCTGGATTGTGAGCAGCCCTGCCTTCGGTCCTGTCTCGGTCCCACTAAACCGGCTGGCAATAACGAAGCTAGACATCACGGGGGCTTTCCCTCTTGCTAAATTGCTGTAGGCTTTGCCGGTCTCGATCCTGCCCCCTCAAAATCAGGAAGTAACTTCAGAGATGGACAGGATCGAGACCGGCAGAGCCTTTAGCAATTTGGCAAAAGGGAAGAACCCATGACATCTTGTTTTGTTATTGGCAGCCGGTTTAACAGTGACAGGACCGAAGGCAGGACTGGTGAGGAGCAGAGGCTGGAGTCGGGCAAAGGAGGAGACTTACGTTTGAGGGACGGCAGGACTCCGCGTTAACTCCCTCTGTGACGGTTCGTCTTCTGACAGTGACCTAGTAAGCGCGCATGCGCACTCGTGCGGCCACATCCCGACAGAAAAGGGATCAGGGAACACGCTTGTCGCGAGTGCGCATGCGCGGGCTAGCATTTTATTATTTAAGATTTGTTGAATGGCAACTCCTGTTAAAATCATTAAAAGTTTTTTATTATTAGAGGATAACTGACTTTTAGCTCTCATAGACATGCCAAATAAAATTGTGTCATATGACAATGCTACATGATTTTCTAGCATACAATTTATTTGATCCCAAATTGACTGCCAAAAAGCTTTAATAAATGGACAATAAAACAATAAATGATCTAAAGTTCCAGCCTCAAGATGACAATGCCAACATCTATTAGACTTAGAGCAATCCAATTTTTGTAAACGAACAGGGGTCCAGAGTTCTCTACGCAACAGGAAAAACCATGTTTGTCTCATAGATGCAGACATTGTACACTTCATCCTCCAGGACCAAATACGTGGCCACTGAGATGCATTAATTTGATGCTTAATCTCAATGCTCCAAATATCTCTAAGTCCAGTTTTTGGTTTCTTATTCAAATAACCAGATAATAATTTATACCACTGCGTGGCCTGGTGACCCAGGAAGTCTACCTGAAAGCATAAGAAATCTAAACTAAATTGATTATTGAGAGATTTCCATTCAGGGAACCCTGCCTGAATAGCCTGCTTCAGTTGCAACCATTTATAACTTTGTTTTTTATCAAGGACAAATTTATGTTGCAACTGTGAAAAATCAAGCAGTTTACCATTAGATATAACATCATTTAAGGTTCGTATACCTGCTTTTATCCAATCCTTCCAGACAATCTTAAAACCGCCTATTTGAATCCTGGAGTTTAGCCATATATTTTGATACTAGTGTTTTAGCCCGTTACATTAACAGGTGCTAGAGTAGATGTCTGTCTGTCTGTCTGTCTGTTTTGGGGTTTTTTTTATTTGTCTCTCTCTCCTTGGACGCTGTCATTCTTTCTGTCTGTGTCTTTCCCTGGCCCCCTGTCTGTCTATCTTTATTTCTAACTCTATCCTCTTCCCTCAATCCTGCATGTGCCCTTTTTTCTTTCTCCTCCCCACTTCCTTCCAACGTCTGCTCCCCCTGTCCTCCACACTTCCATTCAGTGTCTGTCTCCCTCTCTCTACCCCTTCCATCTACTGTTCACCCTCTGTCTTGCCCCTTCCATTCACTGCCATCTCTTCTCATTCCATCCAATGTCTGCCTTCTCTCTCTCTGTTCCATATGGCCTCTCTCCATCTCCTCCTTCCTTTTCCCTTGGTCTGGCATACCTTCCTCCTTCCTTCCATGCCCTGCCATCTCTTCTTCCCTCCAAGCCATTCTCTCCCCCTTTGCTCCCTTTCCTCCTTGAACTACTTCATGGGGCAGCAGCAGCATTCACAATTCATTGCTGTTGCTGGCTTCAGGTCTTCCTCTCTGGCCGGTCCTGTCTTCATGAAAACAGGAAGTAGGCAGGACCAGCCAGAGAGAAAGGCCTGAAGCGAATTGTAAACGCTGCTGCTGCCTGAAGCACCCGAGGCAGACGCTTCTCTCCCCTCCCAGCCCAACCCCCGCTGACTCTGCGACCCTCCCAGCGAGATGACCTCCCTCCAGCGTTGGCAGCCGCAGCACGCTAAACAGGCTGCTTCGCGGCTTTCTTCTGCCGTTGAGTCCCTCTGTCACATCATTGATGATGTCATCAGTGACGCGGCAGAGGGACTCAACTGCAGGAGAAAGCCACGAAGCAGCCTGTTTAGTGTGCTGTGGCTGCCAACGCTGGAAGGAGGTTTGTGCCGGTATGTGCAGAAGCAGTACCTGTGCAGCACTTTGCGCGGCGCATCCTCCCACGATCCTGAGTCGGCCACAGCACTCGAGTGTGGGCCCTAACCGCGCATCCGCTCTTCTGCCTGCCACGGACCTACTGATCACGGAGCACACAGGTAGGAGTGCGCATGCGTGGCTAGTGTTTTATTATATAGGATGTAGATTTTTGAATTGGAAGAGGTGTTAAATTATTAATATATTCGTAAAGTTTTCCATGAGTCCATTAATATTTTATTGTTTTTACGTATCCTAGACATTTTAATGCTGAGAAGGTGACGAAGCCTAATGGGAAACATGAGCTGCTATTCCAACCATAACCAATCTGGTAGCTTTTCCATGAGTTCTGGGAGGACCCAATACATACCCTGGCGCATAATATAGGACTGATGGTACCTACAGAAGTTTGGAAAATTTAACCCACCCTCCTCAATTGGCTTTTGTAAGGTCACTAAGGCAATTCTTGCAATTTTACCCAGCCAAATAAATTTAGTAAGAATACTATTCAACTTTTTATAAAAAGACCCCTGAAAAAAAACTGGTATCATCCCCATTTGGTAACAAACAACAGGAAATATCATCATTTTAATGGTTTGGACTCTTCCCCACCAAGACAAATGTAAAGGATTCCATTGCTCACATAACTCTTACTTTTTGCAATAAAAGTCTTTCATTCACTTTCATTGTCTCATCGAGTGTATTTTTTATCCAGATTCCTAAATATTTTATTCCTTCCTCCTTCCATATAAAAGGGAATGAATCAAATAAACCTCTTGTACAATGTACATTTAGAGGAAGAACTTCTGATTTAGATCAACTTATTTTATAGCCCAAGAATTTCCCAAATTTCTCAATCAATTCAAGCAAACATGGAATGGTTGTTTCAGGATTTCTCAAATGGAGCAGTATATAAGCAGATACCTTATATTTCTTTCCAGAACACGGAATACCTTGTATCTCCTTTACTTGTTGAATAGCTAATAACAAGGGTTCAAGTACTATATCAAAAAGCAAAGGAGACAAGGGACAACCTTGTCTAACCCCCCTTTGCAGTTTAAAACAATCCGAGAAATTATTATTAATATATAATCTGGCTACAGGAGAGCTATACAAGGTTTGAATCATTTGTATAAATCCCGAACCAATACCAAACCACTCCATGATCTGATACATAAAGGTCCATTCTACCCGATCAAAAGCCTTCTCTGCGTCCAAGGATACAGAGAAGGCCGGATCACTCATATCTTTTGTTAGATATAACATATGAAAGGCCAATCTGGTATTATTGGAAGAGTGTCTCTGAACAACAAAATCTGTTTGGTGCATACCAATTATATAAGGAAGAGCCTTAGCCAAACGCATGGCCAAAAGTTTAGCTAAAAGTTTACCATCTACGTTAATTAAAGAAATAGGCCTGTAATTTGAAACCAACATGGGATCTTTATTTGGCTTTGGCAAAACAATAGTTAACGATTCTGCCATAGTGCCTAAAATACAACCTTTATTTAGTTGATTCTGATATAAATGTAATAAATAAGGTAATAGGGTAATTTGGAATGATTTATAGAACTCTACCGTAAAACCATCACTACCTGGAGCGGTCCCTACTCTAAGAGACTTCAATGCTGTTTGTAGTTCTTTTAGCGATATCGGCTCTTCCAAGCTTCTTTTTATATGATCAGGAATTTTTGGACCCTCAACTAGTTTTAAAAATTCTTTTTCTCTATCTAAATAAGGCTCAGAAGAATAAAGGTCTTTATAAAAATTTAAGAATTGTTTTAATATAGGTCCAATTTGAGAATGAATATCTCCTTTTTCATCTTTAATTGCATTTATTTTTGTCTTTCTCTTTTTTTGCTTTAAGATAATTTGCCAATAATCTTCCCGCCTTATTTGAACTCCCATAATACAAAGCTAACCAGTTTAGAAGAAATCTCATTATATTTACATTTAGCTTTTAAAAGAGCTTGTAATGTAGAATGTTCCCATTATTTATATTTAGTATACATATATATCGTCAATGCCACTAACACTATACAGACAACAAATAGGTTTCCATTAATGAGGTATAAAGGTTAAAAAAAAATTCAGGCAATGAAGGACAATGGGAAGAAGGTTACTTACCTCAAGAGAACAAAAAATGACAAGGTTATCATAATAAATTTAAATCAGAAAGGCAAAACTCGTTAGTTACCTCCAGGTACTGCAACAAGATCCTAGGCACATCCAAGGACCACAACACCCATTCCTGATCCCTCAAACCAGAGGAAGCAAAAGCAGGAAGTCGGACTTCCTGATTCACTTTGGGAAGAAGGGAAGGAACAATGCGCAACATCACACTAGATCAATTACCATTTTCACTGTTGTTAAATTCTGGTGATGCTTTAAAGATTGAATTTTCATCAAAAATTCTGGGTTTTTTTTAAACTGGATTCCACTCTTTATCAAATCAATAATATAATGAAAAAATGTTTTTTCATCATCGGATGTTGAGAAGGGTCCATTTGTTTCATTAACAACATTTTGCTATTCAGGCAATTATATTGGCTCATTTGGATTATGTAAATTCTCTTTATTATGAGCTTAAGTAAATGTAACATGAAAAGGCTGCAACTTATTCCAAATATGGCGGCCAAACTGATATTTGATAAGAGTAAATATGATCACGTTACTTCTTTGTCAAAAGCCTTGTACTGGCTTCCGGTTTATTGGAGAAATCCAAATCAAATGTGCCAGCATAACATTTTAAATTCTATATAGGATTTTTTTCCCCATTGATCGCTCTTTCATTTAATTTTCAACAGCCTCTGTACTCCAGGGGAATTCATAAATATAAACTAGCCTTCCTTTCTATTAAGGAAATTAAAGCTTTAGGCAAGATCTGCCTATCTTGCTTTCTCTTTTGCAAAAATTTGGAATAATCTTCCTGCTGAAATTAGACTTCTTCCTTCTTTATTAACTTTTTAGAAAACTTTAAAAACTCATCTATTTCAGAAATTTCTAACTGATTCTTCAACATAAATAAGGATTATAAATAATGATACCTGTACTTTAATATCTTGCCTTCCTTGTCCTATTACTCTAAGGTGACTAAAATTTGCGTTTCTTAGGCTGCGAAAGATTCACAGCCTGGCGGACGGAATTACCAGCCATGCCGAGTTCCGAAAGTCAAGCAAGCCGCCCTGCTGGGCTAGCTGAGCACTTGGTCACCTGCTTCAGCAGGGGAGAGGCTAAGCTGGATGCTGCACCCCTCCCCCCAGTTGCGCCACGCAGCACATGGAGCAAGAGCGCTCTAAAAATGCTAAATATGCACAGTCTTGGCAAGAATCCACATGAGAAGAGCCCAAGGACTCCATCCCAGCAAGTTTCCAGGTGAAACTTGCAGATTTGAAGAAGCAGGGAGCTTTAGGAAAAAATAAAAATAAAAAAATTGCAAAAAAAATCCAAGATGGCCTCCATCAAAAATTCACGCCAAAATCACAATATTCACCTTCCCAAACTAAAAATGTTGATTTTAGGATTTCTCAGGAGGTGGAACATAGAGGGAACATTTGAAAACACTCCAAAACCCCCACTTTTCCAACCTCCCCCCGATTCCTTTCACAGGCTGTCAGTCTGTGTACTCACTGTGACCAGACAGAATTTGTGTAGCCTGCTTTCAGCTCTCTCACAGTAGCTGGATGAGAAAATTCACTGCCATAATGCTAGGAAAGGATCTGTAAAAACTGATCTTCAGGCTGCCAGTCAGATTCGTATATCTGACTACACCTCCACCCCTGTGGACCAACAGATGCGCACCGGGACGGGCAGAGGCATGATGATGGAGTTGGCACTCTGCGAAACCCTGCCGAGCCTCCTAAGGGCGCTGAACAGACTGTGCTCGACCTCTGATTAACAGGAGGTGAGACCACCTCAGGGACAGCCCTGAGCTCCAGAGAAACTATGGAGGCTGGATAACAGTATGTTAAAATTGATTGTAATTCTGTATTTTTTTTTTTATTATTCTTATTTATTGTATTGTCACCCATCAAATGTAATTTTAAACTGTACATCGCTTAGAAGTATGATTAAGCGATTAATCAAAAAATTATTAAACTTGAAACTTGAACAGGTACCTAGAGGGATCAGCCTGTCAGCTACAGACCAAAGTCTGCGAATTCTCAAGCAGGCAGAGCTTCAAAATCACTCCAAGCACTAATTTACCCAAAAAGGGGATGAAATTACATTGAATTAAAATAATAAAATGGGTAGAGCAGAACAAACACTCCTGCAGGCATGTGTGTAGAAGGAAAGAACTGAAGGTAGAGCTAGAAAGCCCAGTGAAGTACAACAGAGGCAAAAAAATCCGGAGTGGATTCCTTCTACAGCAGCATGCGGCTATAGGGAAATAACCCTACTGTCTAGAATGTCTCACCTATTGCACTGAAAAAAAGATATGGTTTTCTATTAGCATTGACTGTGCAGAATTGATCTGTACAAATCTGGCTTGTTTTGTTTTACCATGAGCATACTGATGTTCTAGTGCTCACTGCAGTGTTTAAGATGCTGTCTTTTCCTAGGCATACCCTTGTGTTTCGTGGATTATTAATAAAAATATTTTTTTTTCATATAGAGGGGGGGTGTTAAAAAATGATTGGCCCCAGGTGTCAAATACATTAGGTACACCAAAAGCTATAACTTTCTCACAGGATAAGATTTGCATCTAACCTTATTGAAACACAGTCCATTACCTATTCTGGACACAAAATCAACACCAAAGACAAATTGATCAATGTAGAGAGAGATACAAGCTGCATTTTTGGACATGTTAAAGATTAGGAATGGCAAAGAAAAGCAAAACTTATAAATAACTTCAGGGACAGGGCACCCAGCATAAACACACGCATCTGTGATTCATACCACATATTATGGAATACAGGTAAGCTTACCTGAATTAGTACTGCAGAGTGCGTTAAAGCATCATTCAACATGGTGAGCACATTAGATGTAGGGACCACCCCAGGATCATGTCCCCAAGATGTTATCAATAAGCGATCATAACCCTAAAAAAAGGAGAAAAATTAAATTTGAATATATATATTAGTATCCCTCATGGAGGATCTCAAAATTCAGATGAGTAGATAAGTGCCATTAGATTATTTGATTATAGTGTGGGAGGGAAGGGATTAAATCTTATGTATTAATGTAAAAATAATAAGAAATTCAAGTGATGTATACAACCAATTTATCAATTATTTATGCACTTGATGTAAGAGTTAAAATGAATAAAGAATTTTTTTTTTTTTTAAAAAGAGATTTCTGGCAGTCTGACTGTTCAAAATTTCCAAAAGGAAAGGAATGGCAGACCCCTTACCACAAAAGCTCAAAATGAGTCACAGGACAAAAATTAGCTAAATGATAAAAACATGTATGGAATTAAAATAATTGATAGTAAAGACCATGGTAAATCTTGACAGAAACTCATAAAAATTATCACTAAGGGGGATGTTTACTAAAGTCCAAGATGTTTTTGCACTTAATGCACCTTAAGTGCAAAATCTAAGGTGCAGTAAAAGCCTGTGCAGCACTACTTTAAAAAAAATAAATTAATTAATTTTAAATTAAAGTGTTGGAATAAAATCCCTAAAATGGACTCTTATGTTTACCAAAGAGTTTAAAATGGAAGGTTGTTCTTATGCCAGATATAAATAAAGCATCCAGTACCCACCCAGATCCAATAAAGAGAGCCTGTTGATATGCCAAACCTCCACCACAAATTACAACCCTAAACAAAGGCATGGAGTGAAGTGCACAAAATGGTAGTTACAATTCTAAACACCTTAGGGGGCAGACTAGATGGGCCATTTTGGTCTTTATGTGCAGTCATTCACAGTGTTACTGTATCAAGAGGTTCACTTTCCAAGGCCTCAAAATGTATTTTTAATCTGCTTAGCACTGTCTAAAGAATAGCAAATGTTAAGACTAGGAATGTTCTCTCAAGAAAAAGAAATATAAGAACATAAGAAGTGCCATCTCCGGAACAGACCCTAGGTCCATCTAGTCCGGTAATCCGCACACGCGGAGGCCCTGCCAGGTGTACCCTAAGCTTCTCATAAGGAGATGTGCATCTAGCTTACCCTTACCTATGTCACCTTATGCCACCCTTACCTGAAAAATATCTGGTAGTTTTCGAAGCCTTGTTCCTTTAGATAACAACAAAGATGGTGGTCCTTGACCAGTAAGCCGATATATATACAATTTAAACCAAACTGAGCTAACCTCTGGAATAGCAGGTCCAATATGCTGTGGAAAAATTAAAATTTGATGTAAAATATTTCAAAACACTTAAGATGAGACAGCTGCTTTTTTTAATACACAACTTCTATCAATGAAACTGTTATATTTATAATTTGTTCATTAAAAGGGACATTATTTCTGTAAAAAGCATTTCATGACACTGTAACTATTTTCCTCCTAATGTATGTCACACATGCAGAGACTCAAATCCCAGAAATACAAAAATAAGGCTCTCGCACTTATGAGATTTTGTGCACTATCTAAAAGTTATGGACTGACAAAAAAAAGGGGAGACCAGAAGATGATGATTTTGTACAACCGTAACACTAGATCATTTCCAGGAGGGAAAGATTCATGCACCAAACGCTTCATCATCCTCATAGGATGAAATGCAGTTATAATATATACCAACCAACAAAGAAGTGTCTAAACTCAGTTTTGTATTAGATGAACCAGTAAGCAGTTTCACTAATTAACAAACTGGCCTCAAAATCCCAAAGGATACTACTCAAACCAGTGCTCTGTCCCTAGACAGCCATCCACCGCAAATCTGGCATGAATCCAGAATATCCTTGCCTGAGGAATCCATCTGATTTTGAGCAAAATTGAGGTGCTTTAAGGCAGATAGCGGTTTCTATTTTTTAAAAAATCAGGAAATCTAAGATGATCACCATAGCAGCAATTTTGGCACTAAAAATAGTCCATAGGAGCTACACTGGGGGTTGAAACCCAGCGATTTTAGGATTAGATAACCCTAGCTCTTGCACCAGCACCCCCTCCCCCACCAGGGTTTTGGAGATCCCCCAGATTTTGTTTTGTGGCTGTCAGCCCTGTACTCACTGTGACATGCTCGTGCTAGATGCTGTCTAGGCTGACACTGCAGCCATCTGAAGGGGAGAACCTCTGCCTCAAGCAAGCCTGGAAACTGGATTGCTTGATTCTTCGGAGTACCTCTCAGCCTCTCACCGTGCGTGCTGAGGAACCGCAGTCAGCCCCAATCCTAGAGAACCATCCCAGAGCTATTCAGCCTGCGCTCAAGCCCACTGTGAACAGAACCTAGGATGAGCCTTGATCCCAAGAGGACTGGTCTCTGAGCTCCAGAACTATTAGTGTAGGCTGGTCAAGTGAGTTTCCTGCAATGCAGGTGGACACTTGACTACAGACTTCTGATCTGAAAGTCTGTTCTCCCGCAGCCAGAGATGTCCCGAGACTGACTCCCTCCAGCCTCGCAGTCGTAATATGCTTGACAGCCGTTCAAAATTGGCGGCGTCCTGCTTTTGCTTTAGCGTTTGTTCCGGAAGAAGTGGTGCCTTAAGTCCCTGAAACCATGCCTGGTCGAACCATTTAATGAAGTCTACTTTTTATGGAGTAACTTCTACCACCAGAGCGCTAAACCGATTGGAATAAGCTAAGCGTTTTTTTCTAAGTTTTTCATTCTACATGTGGAGGAGGCTGTGACCACTCCAGTTCACCTCTCTGTTAAATATTTTTTGGCACTGAATTGCTCCATAAGTTTATTAAATCTAAATTTAAAATTGTTAATTTGCACTATTTAATTTTCACATCTCATTAATGGACACACACATACCCTCTGATGGTGTGCGGCAGTCGAGTGAGTTTATGGACTCACTGATTGAACCTCTCAGTTAAGTGTTGGAATGGCGACATCGTTGCCATCTCCTGTAGCTTACCTCCTCACACTGAGGGTTCGTTTCACATGAATTATTTTTAATCATTTATTGTTAATTCTTTTGATGTATGGGGCAATTTTGTGAACAGTGCAGTTGTTCTGGTGTTGGTCTAGTGGCTTAGCTGCTTCTATTTGTGTCTTTTAAGTACCTTGGTGCAGCATTTGAGATTTTTGTTGAATGATCTCTTTAGGGTCAGCCAGCTTTTGAGAAAAGCCAGGAATAATTGCCATGAGCTTTCCTACAACCTGCAAATCAAAAAGAATGGTCCTAGTTATCTAAAACAAGTTGCCTTCAGGTGAACCAGACCTTGATAAAATATCAGTGTGCAACTTCCCCCTAGAAGCCTTCATAAGAGTATCCTTTTGCATATCTGTGTTTTGCACAAACTATTGAATTGAAGGGAGCTCTGAGCTGAAGAACTCTGTGATCTAAAACTTAATTCTTTGTGCTCTGGACCAAATGAGAACAAACGGGTAGAAGAGACTACCCACTCTAAACCCATCTGACTCAGGGTCAAGACATTAGCAAAGTCAATACTGCAAACCAGCAGAGTAACTTTAGTGTCACTGTTAAATGCCTCTGACTAGAGTCCTAGAAACTGGTGTGATATCCATGCTGGAAGGAGAACCTCATTTCATAAGGCACCCGTTCAACAGCACCAAATCTCATACTCTTCCAGGCTCTTGGAGCAGTGCACTGAAGAACTATGCCATGCATCATGGTTTCGGTTACTTTGGCTACTTATTTGATTTTTCAACTCCTAGGACTGATGGGCCAATTTAGTTCAGACCAACAGTAGTCTCTAGCTCTCTGGTTCCTTTTGGGGATTGACTTAGTTCATAAGAAAGCTGGGACTGCAGCTTCGGTAGACCTAAGTGTATCTGTGGGCCACATAAACTATCTATTTAAAAATGTAAAGCTAGCTATCCTCTTCATAACCTCTAATTTCTTATTATGTCCTTCCCTCATTTATTGAATTACCTATAAACTATGCCGAGCTCTATCTTTATGGAGATGATGCGGTATACAAAGTTAAGGTTTAGTTTAGTTTATTGGCAATAAAAGGATTTTGCCTTACTGAAACACTCTGAAATACTGCACATTTGATGTCATGAACCACTTGTGTGTGTGATCTAGTTAGTTTGCTCATCTTCTGGGAAGGTACAGCTGTATGATTGATTGGATTATTTTTCATAAACACTGCCATAATCTACAGAACATATGGATGCACAAAAACAGTATGAATTGACCCCATTTATTCATCCTTTAGCTGTGATTTTTAAAAAAAGCAACCCTACATAGCTGAAGCCATTTGTTCAAACTATAAAGGTATAATACTTTATTTTTCCTTTCCAATTATACTGTACTTTTTAAGTTACCTCATTTATGCAATCATGTACTTCTAACTAAACTCAGCCCAACCTAGATTCTATAGAAGAGCAGGCAATTCATAAGCTGCTCTCTGAAAATGTTGGCAGGGTCATAAAATCAAAGACAGGTGAATAAAATCTACCATGTAGTAAACCAATTACACAGAATATCATGTACTATCAAAAAGCTGTCATTCCCACAAGGGTCCTATAGAAAAGCAATACATATGCCCAATTACAAATGACCAAGTTGGCATGGTTTAGTTATATCAAATTGTTTCCCCTCTGTGTAAATTAGGGAAAGAAACCATTTCCCTCCAAGATAACAAAGAGCATTAACTGTTTGTGTGGATTTACCTGAGGGGTGCAACTGCTAATAGGTCGGATTTCATTGGTGAGGGGTGCCATGGATACAAGCAGTGTGTAATTCTTGTTTAATACTCTGCTGCAAGTAGCAGGATCAAGACCCAGAAGGCTCTCACAACGCAGTAGGTCCAGTGGGAAACCTGTGTTAAAATATTTAGTAAAAGATGAAATGTTGGAGTAACTTATTACATAATGTATTTTGAGAGGCTTGTAATTCTAGTGACTAGCAAAACAATATAAAAATTAGACGACTATAATATAACCAAAGAATTTTTGATTTGCTGCTTTGATGAGCTTAGTTTGCATCAAAAAAACATGCAATATATCCAACCTAATGTTTATCTCAGTTTGGTAAAAAAGATCATATTGGCAGCCCCAGCAGAGAAGCCGATGTTGGAAGGACCTTAACGGTATGGGTCCAACAAACGGCAAGATGTCAATTTAGTTTGTGCGCAGATATCCATGCGGTGCCTAGTGAGAGACCTAAGTGGAGGCACCCTCTGACATTTAACGATGCTTACCTAAAAAGTAGGCACGGTTAGTGCCGGAGAATAGGCTTGGTAGATTTAGGCATTACTAGATGTTTAAGGTAGGTGCCAGTAAATTACACCAGGTAAACTTGATCTAATATACTGGCGCCTACCTCTAAGACGCCTAGTGATGCCTAATTCCACTTATGTAGTGCAAACTGAACAGGTAAAGTGAAGACCTTGAAGAAGTGTTCGAAAAACAAAATCCTCAGATTAACATCAACACTGTAGAACACTTCACGTATGTAAAATGCACAAAATTTGTTTAACCAGAGGAAAAAGATGTTCTACAGTGTTGATGTTAATTCCACTTATGTGCCACTAGGCATGAGTCTATAAATGACACCTTGAAGTTGATTGACAACTGCATCAACCGGCGCCTAGCTATTAGGCACCGTTTATAGAATTATGTCAAAATTCATAATTGTAAAGACTGTATAAAACACATGTATTTTATGACCCAAAGAAGCTCTAAGATTTTATAATGGCAAGGTTTGAATGTATCAACTGCCCTTCGTCCGGGAAACTTCAAGAAACTTCTTCAGATATGAATTCTTCCTCTGTTACATTTGCATCTGCATCTCTATACAATTCTGGATGAAGTTAAATCCATCAAAATCTAAATTACCCTGGTTAAGAACATAAGAATTGCCATACTAGGACAGACTGAAGGTCCATCAAGCCCAGAATCCTGTTTCCAACAGTGGCCAACCCAGGTTCCAAGTACCTAGCAAGATCCAAAGTAGTAAAACCTGAATGATCGCCTTTTCTGGAACAACTCAAACAGGCTGAGAAGAACTCAGTCCCCATTTACTCACCCCCTCAATCAAAGGCATAAAGCGCAAGATGATGTACGATGGTCTACTGCAACTAAGGCAGCGGAACTAGACCACGACCTCCCCTACTTAAAACAACGCCTGAATACAAAACCCTCTGAAGGGAAATAAAGACCCTGCTATTCAGGAAATTTATCAAGACAAACTAAAGCCGTACCTAATTATCCCTGCTCTTGTAAATATCTGAATAAGTTACAGTCTAGCAATTAGTACCTAATCCTGTAATTCTCCTGGAAATGTCCAGCTTACTCTTTTGTAATCCACCTTAAACTGCAAGGTTAAAGCGGAAAAAAAATCACTAATGTAAAACAGATTTTGATCTGCTTATCCTAGGAATAAAAGCAGAGGATTTCCCCAAGCCATCTCAATAATGGCCCATGGACTTCTCTTTTAGGAAATTATCCAAGCGTTTTTAAACTCTGCCAGATTTCACCACATTTTCCGGCACCAAATCCACAGTTTAATTACACGTTGTGTGAAGAATTTTTTTTTCTGGTTTGTTTTAAAATCTACTACTTACTAGCTTCATCACATGCCCCCCTAGTCCTAGTATTTTTGGAAAAAGTAAACAAGTGATTCACATCTATTACATCATATCTGAGCTGTCTCTTCTCCAAGCTGAAGAGCCCTAGCTGCTTTAAGCCTTTCCTCACAGGGAAGTCGTCTCATCCCTTTTATCATTTTTGTTATCCTTCTCTACCTTTTGTAATCCCACTCTATCTTTTTTTAGATACGGTGACCAGAACTGCACACAGTATTCAAGTTGTGGCTGTACCATAGAGCGATAAAAGGGCATTATAACATTTTCATCTTTGTTTTCCATTCCTTTCCTGATATTTCCTAACATTCTATTTGCTTTCTTAGCCACTGGCATACACTGAGCAGAGGATTTCAATGTATTCTCAACGATGATGCCTAGATCTTTTTCCTGGGAAGTGATGCCTAACCCTGCATCACATAGCAATAGTTTGGGTTACTCATTCCCACATGCACCACTTTGGACTTGCTCACATTAAATGTCACCTGTTTCGTCAGAAGGTTGTGTCAGGGCAAGAGATTCACTCACTCGCCAGTTAGCCATCATAGGCAGTGGACCAGAGATACAGAGGCAGTGAATCAGACATGACCTGAGATTCATCAGGCAGACAGTACACGGGGAATAGATTGAACTCTTTGACAACCACTTGAGCAAGATAAGTTTGTTGTTTCATTTTTGTTATTAAGAGTTTTGAGGACTAATTTGTCACTCTGTTTCACCTTCAAGTATTTAACGGGTTGACACGAGCATTGATGGTGCTCATGTAGGTTTTTTTTTAGCTGAGGTTGTTTCCAGCTGCTCTTTAAAGCAGTCTTTGATTTCATCAAGGAATTTTATCTACTTAGCATGCCCTGTTACATTTACCAAGTCAATTTCAGGGTAGTTGAAATCACCCATTATTATAGTTACCCAGTTTGTTAGCCTCTCTAATTTCTGATAATATTTCAGCATCTGTCCATTCATCCTGGTCAAGTGGATTGTAGTACACTCCTATCATTATCCTTTTCCCCTTTATTCATGGAATTTCTACCCATAGGGTTTCCAAGGTGTGTTTCAGCTTCTGAAGAATTTTCAGTCCATTTGACTCAAAGCCCTCCTTAGCATATAATGCTACACCTCCACCAATTCGATCCACCCTATCACTGCGATAAAGTTTGTACACCGGTATAACAGTGTCCCATTTCTTCCACCAGGTCTCAGCGATGCCTATTACATCTATCTTTTCATTTAGTGCAATAACAAATCAGACTCTCCCAGATTATGTAACTCGATCCGGTGAACATCTTCCAATTGAATGGTCATCAAGAGTTCTTGACATTATTCTAGACTTTTTTCACTTTTCAACTGCAAGCAAATAACCTGGTTAGAAAAAAAAATCAGTTTATGATGTTTGAAATTAGTATGTTCTTTAAATCTTTTTGTCATGCTGGTCCATCTTTTATTTTATCATGATTACTGTAATTCGATATATTGTGGAGCAAGTGTTGGCATTTTTAAATGCTTGCAGTTAATTCAAAATATTGTAGCCCATTTGATTTTTGTAAATCTAAATTTGAACATGCCATCACCTCTTTTGAAAAGCCTTCACTGGCTGCCGCTTCAGGCTAGAGTAGATTTTAAATGTTTATGGTTGTTTCTTAAAAATATTTCACGGCTTCACTTCCAAGTCTATAACTTCTCTAGTGCAGAGTTTTCCAGGAAGTACTGTGTGCAGATTTATTCGCATGTACGAGTATGTTGATGTTTCATTCCTTTATGGGTATCCATATAAAAACTTTTATTGTACATTCTTTTTCTTATGTGGCGACTTCCTTATGGGACAGGTTGCCTTCTTCTATACTTGTGATTAATTCTCATCAGCTATTTTGTAAACATTTGAAGACTTTACTGATTCGAAAATTCTTTGAGTCTTAATTTCTTTTTTTAGCTGTGTTATGATTGTTATTCCGCTTTATTGTGAACCACACAGAGCCCTATTTTTTAGGGAAGATGTGGTATACAAGACTGAAGACTAGTCTAGACTTCACTACATTCTAATTTTCCTACTTGGTTCCCATCTCATATGGAGGGCTAATAAAGCTGGCACTGTAGAAGACTGGCATAGATTGTCTTCTTATTTACTGTAGTCAAAGTCATCTTGAATTTCATATATGAAAACATATATAAAGAATATCTTTAAAATACTGCATAACTAAAAATCCAAGAATTATAGCCAAAAAAAAGATAATCAGAAGAATAAAAGGGATCTAACTGAACATTTTCACACAAGTATTAATTCCACTGTACCATTATTTAGCTGATCAGGATGTGCAACTAGGTCCTTATTATGCCGCAAGAAGAGAATTGTATTTCTTAAGGTAAGGGCATGATCAAAATACCTCTGGGCCTCTCCTTCACCTGTGCTCTGAACCTAAACAGGAAAGATAAGGTCAGTGGACTCTGTGTTAACTAAATGTCTATATATCCTTACATATTTCAGGAAAAAAACCCTACAAACATCATTTTTATTTCATTCATTAAACTTACATATTTAAACAGTTTAAAAGTTTACAGTATACAAAATATAAAACAACCAATTATCACTTCATTTTTAAATTCCACGAGATGAAAAAGACATTTATTGCATGCAAAAGCAAACACATACACACCATCCAAATAAATGGAACACAAAGAAGCTTTTAACAGGGGTTCTCTAGACACCATGATGAATCTGACACACCAGTATGAATAACATTCTTATAGCTCTAAACGATCTTAGGATGACCCTGCAAGGATATTCCTGTGTAGCCTCTTCCTTGTGTCCTACTCTAAAGTCTATTTCATAGCTTCTGACAGCATCTCCCAGAACAATGTGTTAAAATTTATCTGTCATCTATGGAGAGTAAAGCTAAGTAACTCCACATTCTTCCTCTACAAGCAGGATGAACTTAGTCACATATATGGGTAATTCCAGAGCTAAGGGTTATAACTGTCCTGCAGGAAAATTCTTTACAAGCAACCCCCAACTATGTATAGTGTCTTCCTATCCTCGTACATTTTCATATTCTACAGTCTAAAAAATGTGACAAATAACATAGATAAAGACTATAAAGGTTTAGAGGGGCAACTTTCAATTTTGAAAGTCGTGTGCATATAAGGTCAGTACAATGGGACTATGTGATTTGTTTTCATAAGACAAACTGCAGCTCAAAACCCAAAATTTTCAGATCAGTAAGCACTTTGAAGCAAAAGGTAGTGATGGCTGATGATGCCCTTTTGACAACTCAGATGTGTCCTGGGAGGTGTGCTGTCTGCCTGGTGTCAAGATCCAAGATGCTGCAGAGTTTGCCAAGACTGATCAAGTCTACTATTAGCCAATGCTGCTCATCCATATTGTTTTATTTATTTATTTTGTTTTCCGTCCCCTTTTCCCCAGGGAGCTCAGAATGGGTTACAGGTTAAACACACATAAATATTTGTTGCACTTGTTGATAGATGAAAAAATGAATAAAGATTTAAAAAAAAAAAAAACCATACATAAAATACAGTTAACAGATTACAAAATGACAGTTACAGAGCAATTTTATGATATAAGGTTGTGTTCTAATTCTATACATACTAGGGGTCTAATATCACTAAACATAAAATAGAGTTCAGAGGTTAAAGTTTGTCATAGTTATCCTCAACAGTGTAGGTTTTTCAATACAAATTTTTATCCCAACTAGTCAAATATTAGGGATCTAATACTAATATACATAATGTATAGTTACAGGTTAAATTTGCCATAGTTACAGTGGAAGATGTTTCAACACCAGTTTTTTTCTAACATGATCCCAGTACCAATATACATTTCTTTGTAATCCATCGGTCATGGGAGGGGGAGCTAGGTGAAAAGGCATGTTTTTATTGCTTTCCTAGAGCTGAGAAGTCCTTCAAGGGATCTGATTTGCAAGGGCAGTTGGTTCCAGTGGTTTGGTATGGCGGTCTGCAATTGAAGGGAACGACCAGGAGGCGTTTTAAGGCATATACAGAGGAAGCTTTGCCATCATGTAGTCCAGCGCCATGTCATGCAAAATTGGAATGCTAGCATCAAGCCCTTGAAGACACAATATTTGGCCAGGGGCCGCCAGTGAGCAAACGATAGAGCCTGGGAGACAGGGTCATAGGCACAGAGGTTTTTTTAGAAGTCTGAATGCCACATTTTGTACACATTAGAAACATCATATGTTGTTTGCTGTGAGACCATTGAATAGGGCATTGCAGTAGTCCAAGCGGGAAAGGACATAGAGTAGTTGGATGAAGTTCGCAGCCTGGGAGTAACCCTAGACGGACACCTATCCTTATCCAACCACATATCCCAAGTAGTCTCCACCTCCTTCTACTACCTTCGCCAACTGAAAAGGATCAAACCCTACATCTCCACACCAGACCTCGCCCAACTCCTATACGCATATGTCCTATCCAGAATGGATTATTGTAACTCCCTATTTAATGGACTAACCAAAAATAATATCAAACGCCTCCAACGGGTCCAAAATGCAGCCATCCGCCTCCTACACAACCTCAACTACCACGATCCCATCTCCCCGGCACTCCATGCTGAACACTGGCTCCCAATTAGCCAACGCTGTACTTTCAAAGCCCTGACAATTGCCCACAAGAGAATCTACTCCACCACCCCCTCCTACATAAAATCCAAACTTCCCATCTATAACCCCACTCGCACCCTCCGCTCAAAGTCAGAGATACGCCTATACACCCCCCCTGGAAGATCCCTGCTCACAGAAACTGCCCACAAACGATCCTACAGCCACTTCATTCCACACCTCTGGAACCAACTCCCCCCCCCAACTTAGACAACAGAACTCATTATTAACATTCCGTAAATCGGTAAAGACCCTCCTCTTCAATTAAAGATCTCCTCTGTCTTCTCCCCCCCTTAGGCCCCACCCTCCACTCTCCTACCACCTTCCCGAAATTCCAATATGACCCTCTCTTACTCTATCCACTAACAAATTGTACCTATACGCTTATAACTTTCCTTAAACTAAACTACTGTATTTCCCCCTTCTCTCTCTCTGCTTCTCGCCCTGTATTTAATTCTCTCCAAAAACTAAATCCAATCACTAAACCTGTTGTACCACTTATATGTCTAGTTGCTCCCCACTGTGTATGTTCATTTGTAAACCGTTCTGAGCTATTGGGAGGACGGGAAAAAAATCTAAATAAATAAATAAATGAAGTCAGATTCAGAGAAGCAGTTCCTTATTTTTCGGAATTGATGTAGGTAGTAAAATAAGGAAGTTACCACCTGAGAGATATGGATGGAAAGTTTCAGGTTAAAGTCAAGGAGTATTCCTAGGCTACATGTTTGGTCCTTTGTAGTTAAGGCAGTCGAGTCCCAGCATAGTGAGGGACGGGCGCAGTTGCAGTATTCTTTGCGGATCCAAAGGAGTTCTGTTTTGGAGGCGTTTAGTTGCAATTTGTTGGCGGTCATCCAGTTTTTTATTTTCAAGAGGCATTTTAGGAGTTTCGCGATCTGGGCGTCACGGTTTTCTCATAGTAGAAGGTATAGTTGGATGTCATCTGCAAAGGAGTGAATTTGTATTTGATATTTGTGGGCTATGTCTAGGACTGGCCTAATGTAGAGATTGACTAATAGGGGGGATAGCAGAGCCCCCCTGAAGAACAACATATTTGATTGGTTTCAGTTTCAATAGCTCATCATTGAGCAGTACAACTTTGGGATCTATTATTAAGAAAGGTGAACCATCGTAACACAGTGTCTCGGATTCAGATTTCAGAATTTCCTGAATCCCAATTGGAAGGGGGATAGGGCTCTTTGTTCATCGATAAAGGAGTGTAATTGGTTCAACACTGTTTTTTCTAGGATCTTGGAGATGAAGGGTAGGTGTCTAAAGTTGCTGGGTACATTAGGCTCGAGTGTGGGTTTTTTCAAGATCAGTCTGATGACCGCTGACTTCCAGTGTGTGGGCACTACATCTGTTTTCAGAGAGGTGTTCATGAGAGGAAGAATGGAATCTACACAAAGGAATCTTTCATAGCCACCAGAAGGCGTGGTGGACAGGAATCCAGGTTGGAGCCAAAAGGGCATGTAGCATCTAGTATCTTGGTGATGTCATCATGGGAGATGGTTTCAAAGTGAATTAAGTATCCATTTGTAGTTTGGGCATGAATAATACTGCTAGGTATCCATCTGAATATATAAAAAATGACTTCATAGCTCTAGGAGCGAAGGTGACAAAGTAATGTTACTTACCCTATTCAGTACGGAGACAGTAATCGCTGCCATCCTAAACTATCTGCGCCTATTATTTAGTAAGGGCCTCAACGCCCTGATCATGCAATTCGACATGAGCTCTGCATTCGACTTGGTAGACCATGAGAAAATGATGCAATGCTTAGACGCCATGGGTATCAGAGCTGAGGTACTAAACTGGTTTCGTGGCTTCCTCACATCCCGTTCCTACCAGATACGCTTTAACAACGAACACTCCGACACCTGGAGCAACTCATCCGGAGTGCCACAAGGGTCACCGCTTTCCCCACTGCTTTTCAATATCTACATGTCCTCATTAGGTGTGTAACTAACCCAACTAGGAATAAAACTATTCAGCTACACAGATGACTTTACGATCATCATCCCATTCGCCAACTCCATCTCGGAAACCATTCCCAAGGCATCCGATGCCATAAATGAGATGGAACAATGGATGACAGATTTCAAGCTCAAGCTCAACCCAGAAAAAACAAAATTCTTCGTTGCCTCCCCTCACCCGCTTGACAATAAAACCCCATTATGCATCAATAAACTCAACTACCCTATTCAGCCCACCATGAAAATACTAGGTGTTATTCTAGACCAATGCCTAACAATGAAGGAACAAGTGGATTCCCTATTCAGAAAAGGTTTCCTTACTCTCTGGAAACTCAGAACCATTGAATCATACTTCGATACGTCAACATTCAAAATCCTAGTGCAATCCCTCATACTGAGTCAGCTTGACTACTGCAACATCGCCTATCTAGCAATCTCACAAAAGAATATGAGACGTCTCCAAATAATGCAAAATGCTGCGGTCAGACTTATCTTCGGGCTGAAGAAATTCGACCACGTGACACCCTACTATCGGCATCTGCACTGGCTACTAACGGAAGCCCGAGTAAGGTTTAAATTTGCCTGCCTTTGCTTCAAAGTACTATACGGCCTGACCCCCAAGTACATAACGGACCTTTTCGTATTTTCTAATAACAGACTCAAGGGAAACACACACCCAAAACTCATTTCCCCTCCAGTTAGAGGCTGCAAAATGAAAAAAACACCACGAACACCTTCTCTCTCACCAAGCAGTCCTATGGGGCAAAGACCTAGACCAACTGCTTTCGCCCACTACATACGGGGAATTCAGGAAATGCCTAAAAACATACCTGTTCCAGAAATACCTAAACAATTGACCCGCTCTCCCTCTCCCTCCCCCCTCCCTATTCCACCTGAACTTATAGCACTGTTATAAATATAATCTGTTATCTTCATCTTATTGTAACTTTACGTTGCTATTTATCCCCAACAGGTCCTGTCGGACATTACCTACTAAAATGTACATATTACATTTTCGCTCAGCAAATTGTATTTCTATACTATTGTCTCCTGAGGACTCTGATCTCTGTATTTCCTCTGAATATCTACTTATTGTATTTCACTGAATGTCCAGCACTCTTGATTGTAAACCGCCTAGAAGTCGCAAGATTGTGGCGGTATAGAAGAATAAAGTTATTATTATTATTATTATTAACACTGAACTTCAGGCTACCAGTCAAACACAGTGCCTGACCTTACCTCCACCCCTGTGGACCAACGGACGCTCTATTTGGACGAGTGGAGGCGAAAACGCAGCCTGCGCCCTGCAAGACCCCACTGAGCCCCAAAGGACATCTTAACAGCCTGCACTTAAACCCATGCTTAACAGAGAGTGAGAGAAAAGCGGGGACAGCCCCAAGTTCCACAGAAACTAATTCAGGCTGGCAAACAGTTACCACCAGGGATTGGTCTGTCAGCTACAGACTAGAGTCTGTGTCTTCTCTATGAAGGCAGAGCTAAAGAAATGCTCCGAGCACAAAGAAATCCCGAAAAGGGGCGAAAACACTGAAATAAAATAAGAAAAAGGGAGAGCAGAGCAGAAACACTCCTTCAGGCATGCATGAGGAAGGAAAAATCTGCAGGTGGCGCTAGATCTCCCAGTGAAGTAGAGCAGAGTCACAGAAAAAAATCTAAAGTGGATTCCTTCTGCATATGGCATGCGGCCATTGGGATACAACCCACTTGTCTAGAATGTCTCACCTATTGCACTAGAAATACATTTTTAAGATAAACAAAATGATTATTACAAGAGTCACAGAAGGTTAAACTTTGAAATGTTTTTAGCGCATCCATTTTTTTAGCCCACTTAGAGGCATTTTACATACACCAGTTTCAAAAAATGAAAATCCTCATTAGTTCCAATGAATAGATCATAAAAACTTATATAAGACAGCCAAGTTTCATTTATTTTGCTTATATAACCAAGGAAATATTTTGACTCAAATTTACAAAAAATTTTGTAGGTATACTGTCACATGGTATCAAACAAAAAAGCTCATCTCCACAAGGATTCAACTGGTGGATTTTAAACTTTACCAGAGTTTGGTTGGGCCACGTAAGTTTCAGCACACAAATTTTCATCAAAATCAGTGATGATGAGGTGGGAAGCCCTAGACCACATGACATGGAGACCCTGTGGAAAAAGTGATGATGGTGATGCCTGGAATGACCTTTTGGGGGCGATGCGGTAGGAACAAAAATAACGATAGAATTCAAAAATACGTGGGATAAATGCAAAGGACTCCTATAAAGAAAGAGCAAAGTTAAATGACCTTCCTATGAGATTAATACCCTCAAAAATCCTATGACAGGGATAGGGAACTCCGATCCTCGAGAGCCATATTCCAGTCAGGTTTTCAGGATTTCCCCAATGAATATGCATGAGATCTGTTTGCATGCACTGCTTTCAATGTATATTCATTGGGGAAATCCTGAAAACCCGACTGGAATACGGCTCTCGAGGTCCGGAGTTCCCTACCCCTGTCCTATGACACCGTGTGGAAACTATTTTACTTGATGTTTATAGTATTCAAATTGTTTATTTCCTATGAAATTTAGAGGATGTAAGCTGCAAAGCAATAGGTGCAATTCTGGCCACTTTAATAGATAGATTATATGGACACACAGGTTTTCATCTGCCATTATTTACTATGTAACAATCATAAAAGCTTAAGACTAGTTTTACTGGTCCATCAAGCCCAGTAGCCCATTCTCAAGGTGGCCAATCCAGGTCCCTAGTACCTGGCCAAAACCCAAGGAGTAGCAACATTCCATGCTACCGATCCAGGGTAAGCAGTGGGTTCACCCATATCTTTCTCAATAACAGACTATGGACTTTTCCCCCAGGAAATTATCCAAATCCTTCTTAAAAACCAGCTACGCTAGCAGCTCTTACCACAACCTCTGGCAATGCGTTCCAGAGCTTAACTATTCTCCGAGTGAATAAAAAAAATTTCCTCCTATTGGTTTTAAAAGTATTTCCCTGTAACTTCATCGAGTGTCCCCTAGTCTTTGTAATTTTTGACAGAGTGAAAAATCAATCCACTATTACCCGTTCTATTCCATTGAGGATTTTGTAGACTTCAATCATATAGTTATGCAAAATTATACATATCTAGGGCATACATGCATTCTGCAAACTTGTAAAAATTCACATCCAAAGTCTTTTCAAACACAGGATGAAGTTAAGAGGTAATAGGCTCTGGAGTAAGGGTGGTAGATGCATGGAACAGTCTCCCAGAAGAGGTGGTGGAGACAAAGACTGTGTCTGAATTAAAAAGGGCCTGGGATAGGCAAGTGGGATGTCTCGGAGAGAGAATGGGCAGACTATAAGGCCATTTGGCCTTTATCTGCCATCATGTTTCTATGTTTCAACTTGACCATAGCTAGCCACAGTTTTTAAAATCTGAATCTTGATTGGCTGATGTGTCCTTACCCTGCTGTAACTAGTGCCAGAATCACTATAGTGAGCTGGATTATTACCTTTTCGAGCTCCAAAAGAAAACTGTCCAGAGACTCATCTGACAATTTTCCAACTTCAAACATGGTGACAGCATGGCTTTTCAAGTTCTGCAACAACAGGATCCAAAGTCAGTCACAGGGTCCTTTTTATTGCACACTGTGACTTGAAGTAAGGAAGATAGGGAAGAGGATGATAGAAAGACATTTTCAGTTAAATGTTAAAGAAATCCTAAATTTCAATAATTATTGTTCAGCAAGATTTCTATATAATCTTTTTTATTAATCTGACTGCTTTGAAGAGGTTTCTAATATAGAAAAGGCAATATATTAAACTATAAATTAAATAATTGCACAAGCATGCTCTCTACATTTTATCTTAAGAAAATCAAGAAAGAGTAACAGGGAGTAAACGGTGACATACTGGTGAGAGATTTCCCATCATCAGAAAGGCAGTGAGCGTTGAGTCGAAGAGAAAGGCAATCCGCTTGGTATGGACAGTCGATAAATTCAAACTGCTCACACTGGCTGTGTCCGCTATTAAAACACAAAAGATCAGAATACCCAGTTTATAATTTACAACACCAAAGAGATATAGTTACTAAATAGAAACCAAATGTGAGCATAATTAAATTCTGAAGGAGGTATGGACAAGAGAATGGAGTGTGGCCACAATGAGAACAATCAGCAACAGCCACAGCAACATGAGAGATAAATGAGCCGGGCCTCTTTCACATTAAAGAACAGCACAAGGATGTGTATCTGGAGCTCTCAGACGAATTTTAGCATGGGAACCATCTAAAATAATTTAGGGTAAACAAAACCAAACATACTGTAAATAGCATTTCATCAAATCTTTCACTCCTTTCCAACCAATAGAGCAACATGTACACTTAAGAATGAACCTGCAACATGCACTGCAGTGCTATCTATATCTGCAACCTCCAGTGTCCTTTGGCAAATTTTTCAAAATCACAAGCAACAGCAAATATATGCAAATTTGTGAAAATATGCCATGTATTTTACTAGTAAATTATACATTTACTCACATTAAAAAAAAATTAAATGGGGGAACCAAGATGACGGCGGCCTAGCAGCCAATGTTAGCGTTCCATCCCTGCCTGACTATTTCCCCTGAATTGCTGGATTTTTTTCGGCGATCTATACTGACAAATTCTACAATGCCACATACTAAAATGAGGGGCTCTGTTCGGCTGAATCCCTCACTGCCGGGACAGACGAGGATGGACCGCTTCATGGCAAGTTCACCATCTGTTCCAGGAATCGAGTTGCCTGCTTTTACTTCGGGGGAAGGAGCCTCCAGAGTTTCTGGGCTGGAAACATCTCTCTCTCCTCCGTTTACCCTGCCTCTACCGCGACCGACGTCAGAATACAGCGATGCTGTCGTGTCTCCATCTCCAACCCAGGGCGGGTTGGTGCAGATGCGCGAAGAGGGAGCTGACCTCCAGACCGACGCCGACATTAGAATCAACCAGGGAGCGACAGAATCGAGCTCCCCTGCGGTGGTTACCTTGGATGGAGTTTGGAGTGTTCTACAAAGGCTAGAAACCGCAGTAACGCCGACATTAGAATCAACCAGGGAGCGACAGAATCGAGCTCCCCTGCGGTGGTTACCTTGGATGGAGTTTGGAGTGTTCTACAAAGGCTAGAAACCGCAGTAACGAAATCAATTTTGGAATTCTCAATGGTCGCGAGTAAAATAGATGATCTAACTAATCCGTGGAATACATAAGAACTGATCCAACAAATAGGCTTGATCAGATGGGCAAAGAGATATCTTCTCTTCAAAATTTGACTGGGAACTTGGTGAAAGATAAACTCTTTATTCATAGAAAAATTGAACAAATTGAAAATTTTAACAGAAGGTTAAACCTTGGCTTAGACTGTTAAATTTTCCTAAAGCCACAGGAGTAACACCAGGCGACATATTTTAAAAATACCTGTCTGAAGTACTAACATTTCCACTTGAAACAATGCCGCCCATTAACCGTATCTACTATCTTCCTGAAAAAAAGAAATTGGATAATCAACTTGAAGCTGAAAAATTGAAACCTATTGATATTACTAACCTGTCTGATTTATTGGAAAAATCTTTAGAAATACAATCTCACCCTACTCTTTTTGTTTCATTTGTTTTTGAACAAGACCTAAATTCTGTAATGCGTATGTTTTTTCATTTCTCTCAAGCTTTATTCCTTGGACAAAGAATTTGGGTCTATCCAGATGTGACCAAATCTACCCATGAACGAAGGAAATTATTCCTAAATATGAGACAAGAGGTTAAGGCATTAGGGGCTTCTCTTTTACTAAGCTACCCATGTAAATGTTGTGTAAAATATGCTGGGACTAAATATACCTTTTTTGCCCCTGACCAGCTTAAAGCCTTTGTAGATACTAAGAAACTGCTCCATTAAAAGCAGAGATAATTAAATTAAATTGCAGATGTTGTTATAACCCGTTAAGCATATGCCTTAATTTAAATATATAACTTTAATTGATCTCCTTATCTTTTGTGTTCCCCCCCAGCTTTATTGTGGTCTGAGGAAGAGATTACATATATTATTCTTTGATTGAAGATTTCTGCTTTTTGTTAATTCTTTATTCTCTGCATTTCTAGAACAAGTGGATGCATGTAATTATATTGATAAAATGAATAAATAAATAATAAAATAAAATGTTCTGGCATTGCATGTGTGCCCTATTAAGAGATTTGACTAATTAATATAAGGAAGAAAGAAAAGGATAGTGACTGGGGGGGGGGGAGGGCAGGGAGATGGGATCTCATTGGAAAAAAATGGATCTCAATTTGGGAAGAGAAGACAGAAGGAAGAAGCTGGACTGAAGGAGCAGAGGAAGACAAGGGAAAGGGACTGAGGGGACAAAGAGGAACTGGAGAAGGGAAAAGAAAAAAAGAGGAGACCCTAAATTGGGAGGACAATCCACTGCCATCTCCCACAATTGATTTCTTTACTGATTTCTCCAACTCTTCCGCACATCCTGCAACACTTTGGACACCCTCATTCACTCCCTCCCTCCCACATAACTCATATCCTCTTAGAGCCCCTTACTCCCACCGCATCTCCTCCCAGCTTGGCTCTAAGAAAAGAGTAACAGGGTAGTGCTTCAAGCTGCAACCTCTCCTTATGCAACATAGGTCTGGTGTCATGCTTTGAACAATGCGTGGTACTGTAGTGCCACGAAGTTTGCAATAATCATGAGGGTAAATTCCAGGATACTAAGCCTTTCTTCAATATAATGGGACCTACTCTTCCCCAGGACAGGCACAGAACACCTAGGAGGAAGAAAAACCCAAATACAGTAGACTGTTAACTGGAACTCAAGCAACCAGCAAAAAAAAACCCACCCAAATACTGTAATACTTTAAATAAAAATGACAATAAATTTCCACCAGAAATTGATTTTAAGTGTAAACTTAGCATGCCACATCACGCCCACACTTTGCCTACCACATGTCCGGTTGTTTGTCTGGAACAGTTTATGATATGGCAAAGTATGGGGTATAGTATTAGGTAGGTCTATTTTTAATAATTACTCTCAAGCAACTAGAAACTGCATTTAGCCACATCTATCAATCCCCATGTGTGCCAGTTAACTGAATCTACTGTATGAGAGTTTCAAAAAGAAACAGTAAATTGAATATTTTGAGACATATAATTCAATTAGAGATACAAATTATGTCATTTTTCTACATAATTACCCTCCTTTTCAACTACACCAGACATGTCAAACTCTGGCCTACGCCGTAGTTAAATTTGGCCCTCCAGACACTTTCAACTTTCCACTTAAGCTGGCCTGCCGGTACAAGCACTGCATCAGCAGCCTGCAGAGGATCGCTGGTCGGCCGTTGCGATCCCTGCAGGCTGCCGTAGCCTCAGCAGTACGTTCAATCTGCTGTAGTCCCGTACGTCACAGGAGGGGCGGGACCACAGCAGAGGGAAGTGCTGCAGAGGCCGACTCTAGAGCCTTTGCTAGGCACTCTCCCCCTCCAACGCTGCGATCGTCTCACACCGAGGGACCCCCCAACCCCACGATACAGGAAAACATTAAGTGCTCGGAGAAGGGGCTTGCTTGCAAGCCTTTTTGATCGAGGAGCAGAAAACATCTTGGCATGCAGCCGGCAGGTAGGTTTCGGGAGACCAGGATGTGCAAACCTCAGGATTCAGTTCTATCCTTCAATGGTGCTTATAAAAAGGCTCCTGTGGGCGGTGTCCAGACCTAGGCAGCAGTGTGAAACTTGAAGGAAGTGGAAAGCATGTGGCATTTGAATTATTATTATAAATAGCTAGGAACCTTGCTTGAATATACCCTCACTGCAAACCAAAATGAAAAAATATATATTTATACCCCTCCAGAGCTGGTGTTAGACAGCAAGCGTGAATAGGATCTAAAAGAGAGAGGAAAAGTCTTTTTTTTTTTCAAAATTCTTTATTCATTTTTTCATCTTACATCAAGTGTACAATATTACATCAATTAATTCATATACATCACTTGAAAATTATTTCCTATTATTATTTCAATACATAATTTTAATCCCCCCGACACCCTCCCTTTCCACAAAAATTGTAAATCAAACATATCATACATGTAATGTGTTCAAAATAATTATTAAACCAATAATATATCTAATCTAATCCTTAGGTTTGTATACCGCATCATCTCCACGTTCGTAGAGCTCGACGCGGTTTACAGTAAAATTGATGCTCACCTTGGTCCTCTTGGCTAGTTGTATCAGTGTCTGTAGCTGATGACAGCACTTCCTGAACAGGGCTCTTGTTCTCTGTTCCTTCCCAGGAAAGAAGCATCTTCTGGGAGTCTATTGTATTCCTATTAATAATGAATACAGTGCTTCTTAAATGCAAAGATCCTAGTAATCAAAAGAAAAAATTCAAGTCTGCTTTAACTATATATTCTCTTCCCTTCACTTTTGGGATTTCAACCACAATTTTCATTTTATATATTTATCATATCATATTTATATATTTAATTTTGTTTATTGCAACTTCTGTTCCACAATTCTAATGTTCGGTGTGGATTACAATCAAGTCTACATATTTATGAATCGACTGAGCAAAACCTGGATCACGGTGATCCGCCCTTATAACATTAACTAGGGAATGGGGATGGAATTTGATATACTGCTTTTCTGTGGTTCCAATCAAAGCAGTTTACATATTATATACAAGTACTTATTTTTGTTTGTACCTGGGACAATGGAGGCTATGTGACTTGTCCAGAGTCACAAGGAATTGTGGTAAGAATCGAACCCAGTTCTCTTGGTTCTCAGCTAACTGCACTAACCTTTAGGCTACTCCTCCTACTGATTTTTCCAACCTAACATCCACCCTCTACTTCATCTCAAAGCCAATGAACACTCCTTGGTTCTTCTTAGCTACTGATTCCATAGTTCTCACGTCTCTGTATCTCCCCATTTTCCCTTTGTTACAAGCCTTAAGCTTTTCCGTAAGTCTCACCATTTCTACTTTTCACACCCAACTTTCCCTACTAGGGGTGGTGGTTTGCTTCTATGCTATAGCTATTTCGCTTCACGTTGCTACTATTAAATGACTGATTCATTTTTCAAAAGACTACTGCTATATTTTCCAAGAGCCCAAACAACAGTAATTTAGGATTTAGAGCAGGGGTGCCCACACTTTTTTGGCTTGCGAGCTACTTTTAAAATGACCAAGTCAAAATGATCTACCAACAACAATAAACTTTTTTAAAACACAAAGGACACTGTACGCAGAGAAAATATTAATTATAATTTATATTCTGGGTTTTTTTCAAAGAGGTCAAGGCAGATGACTTTAAAAATGCAATGTAACAACTATATAAAATAGACAAATATACCCCCTTCTCTTTTACTAAGCCGCAATAGTGTTTTTTAGCACAGGGAGCTGCGCTGAATGCCTCACGTTGCTCCCTTGGGTCACAAAGGTGTCAATAAACAGGTAGCAGGAACCTTTCAGGACCAAATTGGTTGACTCGAGGTTTGGCCTGTTTGCCCATCTCTTCGAGACAAGGTAGGAGATGTCTAAGCTAGCATCTAATCTGTGACAGTCATCTTGGATCCCCTAAAATAAATCACTCCAACAGTTCAAAACGTTTTGCTAAATATAGGATGTATATTGCTTCAGAAATACTATATACCAATATGAAACAGCTTGATCAAGGTTTTAATGCTATAAGTCTCTCATATTAGGGGTTTCAAAGTGAATCACATCCTGAAAAAGAAAAGATCTCTATCAGGATCCTTTAACTTATCCAAAGCATAAGACTCCATATTTCTTAAACCCAAACAGCACTAATCCAACATCTTTAAAACTGAAATTAAACCAAAGTAAGAGGGAGCAAAGAGAGAGTAAAGAAGAGTTAGGAGGCTTCATGTCAGCAAGTGCCAGCAGGACTGTTTTGCTGATGTATGCTAGCTTTTTCCTATTACCGGTACATTTTATTTCTTAGTTTTAAAATTTTGCAGATTAAAAACTTGGCACTATACAGTATTTTTATGATTTACTTATTATAAACTGCCATAATCTGTATTCAGCAATGGCGGGGTATCAAGACTTTAAATAAAACAAGTTATTTGCAGTCTCTCAGTGTTGAATCATGTGTTAAAACTAAAAATATAATTTCCATTATGAAACAGGACAGGACACAAAGAAAGGAACAAGGAACCATCTCTTCAATATAGTTACAATAATGCAAACAAAATACTCCAAAAAGTGTCGCTTTCCTTGCAACCCGTGAACCCTGGATATTTACTTCAGTCTGTTTACAGATGGGACATTCCTCCAAGATGGATGAAGTTGATCTGGATTTATTACTTGGCCTTTTTTGTGAGCAAAACCCAATCGAGAATACATAGAAACCGCATTCTGATAGAACAAAAAAAACATAGAAACACACATTAGGTATTTTTTTTTCCAAATTCTTTATTCATTTTTTCATCTTATATCAAGTACACAATATTACATCATTTGAATTAGTACACATCACTTGAATTTCTTTCTATTATCATCTTAAATACATAAATTTACTCCCTCCACCACCCACCCTTCCCACAAATATTGTAATCAAAAAATATCATATAAACATTACATTCATATTTACTGATTAAACCTTTAATATAACTATATACCACCCCCCCTCCCCATAATTATAAATGTACTTTCAGTGTAAAATGGCGTCTAATCATTACAATAAGTTATCAATGGTCCCCAAATCTTTTTAAAATTATTATAATTCCCTTTTTGTATGGCAATTGTTCTTTCCATTTTGTATATATGGCACAACGAATTCCACCAGAAGGTGTAATTAAGTCTAGTGTAAATTTAGGGTTTTTTTTTTAAATTTTTGATCTTCTAACAAAATCAGCATTATTATACTATGGTAAGAATACCCTACACTGGATAACTGCTTACCTTTACTAGTGATAAATCTATCTCGAGGACATTAGCAAGCTGTTAAAAAAAAAAACACACTACAGTTAGAAAGAATAGTTAGTTGAAGAATCCTCGGCTCTGTGAATTAGGGACATATACTGCACCATGAATGCAGCAAGTTACAAATTGATAAAACATAGTTACTCCTTCCAAGCCTATCCTGGGTATGAAGGAAATTACCTTCCAGTTAAGACACAGGAAATAAAATCACCACTAAAATGTTATTCAAAACTTATGTGGCAAATGAGCAGCATCACAATCAGCACTTCCATGTATCTATATCAATTATGTGCTGCTTTCTGTGTGAACTCAACTGGTTCATAGACAACAACGCGGAAGACAAAGGCGCGCGCTGACAACTGAGCGCAAGATGAAGGCGTGCGCAGAAGAAAATTACTGTTTTTAGGGGCTCCGACGGGGGGTTTTGTTGGGGAGCACCCCCAGTTTACTTAATAGAAATCGCGCCGGCGTTGTGGGGGGTTGTAACCCCCCACATTTTACTGTAAACTTAACTTTTTCCCTAAAAACAGGGAAAAAGTGAAGTTTTCAGTAAAATTTGGGGGGTTACAACCCCCCACACCCCACACAACACCCCCACAACGCGGCGCGATCTGTATTAAGTAAAGTGGGGGGTTCACCCCCCACGCCCCCCCCGTCGGAGCCCTAAAAACAGTAATTTTCTTTGGCGCGCGCCTCCGCACTGCGCTCAATTGTCTGCTCGCGCCTTTGTCCCAGCGCGCTTTTGACCTGACACCAACTCAACCACATTCTTTTCTCCAGCTACCAGCAATGCTTTGTTAAACTGAAGCAATTCATTTAGGAATTAATTTTATAACTGCTCATACATGTAAAAGATATGCTCATATTTTTTTCCCATGTGGATGTGACCAGATTTTTAAACCTAAATATGTGTATACTTCCACCTTGGAAATTACCCAAGGGAAATTATGTGTGTCCATTTGTCACACAAATTTTCCAGCTTAATTTATGTGAATATGGTGACATTTTCAATACTATATGCACAAATGCAAACCTCGCTCCAAAGCAGCCTGTGGGAACATCTCAGCTCAGTGCAGGTAAACTTGCAGGCATTTAATAAAAGTCCATTTCCACAGTTAAAGCGCTGCTTAATCTGCAGAAATACTTTTGAAAATTACCCTTTGTGCAAAGACAAGCTATAAACCAGTGGTTCCCAATCCTGTCCAGGAGAACCCCCCAGGCCAGTCGGGTTTTCAAGATAGCCCTAATGAATATGCATGGAGCAGATCTGCATTCCTGGCATCTCCATTATATGCAAATCTCTGTCATGCATATTCATTAGGGCTATCTTGAAAACCCGACTGGACAGGTTTGGGAACCACTGCTATAAACAAAGGACAACTTACCTCTGCTACATTAGTGTGCTCATCTATTGAGACAAAGATCTTGTATAGAAGAGTTTCAAAGTAATCTCCCTGTACTCTGTTCATCACAAAGCCTTCAAGTGGAGGCACTGGGAAGGAAAAAAAAAGATGCTTTCTAGGCTTCCTATAAAATGAGGATACGGACATGCCAAAGGGCAGTTTATTAAAGGATTGCTTCTCCTTTAGGATATTTATGGAAAATCCATGGTATCTATCCAAGTCATTAAATTGAAAAATACCTTAAAACTTTTAACATGTTTGATGTTTAAGCTGACTTAAATGAATGATATTTATATGCAAATTTAATGCTCAAGCACAGTGAAAAATGCAAGGGATTTGCCTTAGTAAAAGGAATATTTGCAGATCTAGGTCACCATTTCCGTTCCCGTTTGAGATTGGGATCTGTATACCACCTTTCTGTAGTCTTTACAAACACACTTAAAGCAGTTTACATACAGGTACTTCAAGCATATTCCCTATCTGTCCCAATGGGCTCACCATCTATCTAATGTACCTGGGGAAGTGGAGGATAAAGTGACTTGCCCAGGATCACAAGGAGCAGCAAAGGAATTGAGCCCACCTCAGGGTGTTGAGGCTGTAGCTCTAACCACTATGCCACACTCTCCTCCTAACATGCAAATACCTGTTCCTTCTGACCACCATTTAAAATTCAGTACCATACGTGGCCCTTGTTTGTCAGCTAAGCTAGTAGTCTCGACAGAAAGGCCAAAGGAAATATGACCCCTAGAGAAAGTAGCATAAGACTACCATTAAGGGTGCCATTCTAGGGATGGCACTGACCACAGCAGGCATAACTGGGAATCACTTCTGTACGAAGACCATTTGACTACCAGAGAAAATAATATTTATTTAAAAAAAATAAATAAATTATCCTGCACTATCCAACAATTCTATACAGGTTATAGTCTATAGGTAAGAGGTGATGGGCTGTGATCAGGGCGACCCTGATACTGTCAGCATGGTAAAACACCCCTTGCTTTTGACTGGGTTATTTTACTGTGAATTTATGGCAATTAAATTGACTTGCAGTGTGTATCTGGTGCACACCACAAGTCGTTTATGGTTTCTACATTTGCATGTTTTGCATATCATTACTAGTAATCCACGGTGGCCCAAATATCAGCGTGGCAGAACAAGCCAAGCTGCATCAGAACTTTTAAGTCACATTAAGGGACAATTAACACGATTTAAGGCACTAAAAAAGCTTGATAAATTTCCCATTTCTTCTGCAAGTTGAAGTGTCCTAACATTCACAGTCTTTCTTCATTAGGAAGCAAGGTTCCTCCCATATAATTAAAGCTTTTTCCTTTAACCTTTTTCAATAAATCAGCTCTGTACAGTCATACGAGGGTTGATTCATAAGTCATGGCAACTATTTTTTTCTCTTGAAAATGTGCCAACACTGGAAATCTAATATATACGTTTTGAAAGTGTGTGACATATGCTTCTTAATGTTGCCACCAGATAAGACACAACTGAAATCATCATTTTATTATGGCATACAGTGTACAGTCTGTATGCTCAAACCTCTGATGCAGGCCTCGCAGCCGAAACGTGTGTCAAGTCCATGTGACTTCAGTCTCATTCCTAAAGTGAAGAAGTCATTGCATGGGAAATGCTTTGCTAACAAACAGGACATTTTAACTGCAGTTTGTCAAGAGGTGCCACACATTAGCGAATCAAATGCAGCTGATGGTATTCACCGCCTTCCCCATTAATGGCAATGAACCGTGGACAACCTGGCAGACTACTTTGAAGAATGTTGTTCGTGTTGTATGCCATAATAAAACAATCATTTCACATGTCATGTTTTTGCTTCTCCCCTACCAGAAACGCCTGTACTCATCTCTTATCTGGTGGCAACATTAAGATGCATTCAATTGCTCCTGAATTTCTCTTCATAATTCCACCAAACGCTTTCATGACACGATCCTATCCCTAATGTTTTATCCCCTCTCTATCCATTTCCTTTCTACCCCCTCTTTTTTTTTGTTTTGTTTTTTTCTCCCCTTCTTATCTCTTATAATGTAACTTTACCCCACCCCTTCTCTTCAGTCATCACTCTCAAGTCTGTCTTGTCGATGTCTTCAATGTTCACCTCCCTTCCTTTCAATAGTCATTACTTTTAAGTACTTTTTAAACTCTATTTTAGTATTTTAGTATTTTATTGTAAACCGGCTAGATACTCGTTGATGGTCAGTATATTAAAAATCAATAAACTTGAACTTGAAACTTGACATGCATGTCACACACTTTCAAACAAATATATTGGATTTCCAGTGTTGGTGCATTTTCAAGAGAAAAAATAAATAGTTGCCATGACTTATGAATCAATCATTGTTTTTTTTTCCTTTTGATCTGATGGTTTATATGGAAGGAATTTGGATTAAAAATACTCTGGAAGACACAATGAAAGAAAACAAAAAAATCTTTGCTGCAGAAGGTAACAGAAATGTGCGAGCAATGGAACCCTTTACATCTTTCTTGGTGGGGGAGAGTTCAAATGGTTAAAATGATGATATTGCCTGTGGTTTGTTACCAAATGAGTATGTTACCAGTTTTTTTTTTTAGAGGGTCCTTTTATAAAAAATTAAATAGCATTCTTACCAAATTTGTTTGGCTAGGTAAAACTTCTAGAATTGCTCTAGTATCTTTACAAAAATCAATTAAAGAGGGTGGGGTAAATTTTCCAAACTTTTATAGGTATCATCAAGCCTATATTCTGCACCAGGGTATGTATTGGGTCCTCCCAGAACTCATAGATAATACCCCAGAATGGTTATGGTTGGAATGGCGACTCATGTTTCCTCTACGCTTATGTCATGTCCTTAGTATTAAAATGCCTAGATTGTATAAAGACAATAGAATATTAATGGATAAATGGAAAACACTACGATATATTAATAATTTAACATCTGTTCCAATACAAAAGTCAACAAATCAAACTATATGGCTAAACTCCAGGATTCAAATTGGCGGATTTAAGGTCATCTGGAAGCATTGGATGATAGCAGGGATACATATTTTGGAAGATGTTATTTCAAATGGTAAACTGCTTGAATTTTCACAATTGCAATATAAATATGGCCTTAATAAATCACAAAGTTTTAGATGGTTGCAATTGAAGCAGGCCATTCAGGTGGGGTTCCCTGAATGGAATACCCTTAACAATCAATATAGTTTGGAGTTCTTATGCTTTCAGGTGGACTTTCTGGGACACCAGGCTGCACAGTGATATTAATTGATAAGTGGATTAGTTAAAAAAAAAAGCCTAAAAATGGTCTTAGAGATATTTGGAACATTGAGATTAAGCATCAGATTAATGCATCTCAATATCCACGGATTTGGTCTTGGAGAATGAGATCTACAGTCTCCGCTCTAAGAGACAAACATGGTTTTTTCTTTTACATAGAGCTTTGTGGACCCCAGTAAGGTTGCAAAAGTTGAATAGCGCTAAGTCTAATAGATGCTGGCATTGTAATCTCGAAGTAGGGACTCTAGATCATTTATTATTTTTTTGTCCCTTTATTTTAGCCTTTTGGAAATCTATTTGGGGTCAAATAAATTGTTTATTGGAAAACCATGTTACATTATCATATGATAAAATTCTATTCGGAACATCAATGAGGACACAGAGTTAAATTTCGTCTAACAATAATAAGCTTTTATTGATCATGACAGGAGTTGCCATACAACAAATCACATTTAAATGGAAAAATTGGAGTAGACTTAATTGCTGCTTCTGGTGGAATTCATTATGTCACATTTATAAAATGGAAAGAGCAATTGCTATACAAAGGGGGAACTATAATAAATTTAATGAAATCTGGGGGCCATTGACAAGATATTGTAATGAATAGATACCATTTTTCTATTATAAATACAATAAAAAGGAAAGGATTGGGGGAGAGATTTTATAATTTTATTAATATTTAGACCAATAATAAAGAATATTATATAGGAGTTTTGTGAATGCATAGATTATGGTTGGGTTGGGAGGGATTGGGTTAAAATTATAATGTTTTAATGCTGAATATGATAAAGTTACAAGTGTTGTATTCAATTTTAACTGTTATTTATTGTTACACTTGTTATATGATGCAAAATGAATAAAGATTTGTAAAAAAATAAAATGAATCAATCATTGTAAAAACAGTTGAAATTGTGGACAAAATGAAGTTGCATCAAGCTAATCCTTAAACTCCTCTAGTTTCTCACCAACTTTGCCTGCCTTTTCTTAAGCAACACCCCATCACCTCTCTCCTGTCCCATCTGTCCTCCCTCTCTCTCCTCAATCCCTTCATTTATTTTCATTTGTCTGCCCCCACCCCAACTACCACTGTATCTGTAATCCCCTGGCAACTCCATGTGTCCTCTCCAAAGGTCAAAAGATGCTTCTAATAAAGACATCTTCCAAGTGACATTTTTGAAGACTGAGCCATAATCTCCAGTTTATAAGTACACTTCCCCCTCCCCATTCGCGGTTTCAGTAATCGCAATTTCACATATTCGTGATTTTTTGGGGGAGGGGAAAAAAGGAAAAAAAAAAAACATCCTCAAGTCTTCCCCCCCGGCATCCCGGCCTTACCTGGTGGTCTAGCGGGCTTTCGGGGCAGGAGCGATCTTCCTACGCTCCTGCCCCGTGCAGATCGCCATTAGGAAATAGCTGTAGGGAGTTCCCATCGTAGTCTCGAGAGACTACGGGAACTCACAGCAGCCATTTCCTAATGGCGATCTGCACGGGGCAGGAGCGTAGGAAGATCGCTCCTGCCCCAAAAGCCCGCTAGACCACCAGGTAAGGCCGGGAAGGTGGGAGGGAGGCGGGGGTGGGTCAGAACCGGATATTCGCGGTTTTTCGCCATTCGCGGTCCGACTCTGCCCCTATCCCCCGCAAATCCGGAGGGAGAAGTGTGCACACATTGACTGGGACTTTCTGACCCAAAGTTCAGAATAGAATGCTTGACATTAAGCGGGTTAAACTAAGTGGAACTGTAAAAATAAACCCTAAAATTAACAGGTGCAGCAACAGAAGACAATATACCTCATGCAACCAAATTATTAAATAGTAAAATGTGAAAGCTTTGGCTGAAGGATTCTGCCATATATACTGCAAATATGGCATATCACACTTCAGCAACAGGAAAGTACACTTCTCCCTCTGTATTCGCGGGGGATGCGGGCAGAACATAGCCTTGAATACCGAAAAACCGTGAATAATTTTTTGCATGTTATTTGTGTCTTTTTGGTAAAATAGACCTGAAAAAGATAATAAACCGTGAATAACCCGACCTGCGATTTACTCCGTACAACGCGGGGAGCAGCAATTTCCTCCAGGAACCACCGGGAGCAGCGATTTCCTCCATGAACCACTGGGAGGGCCGAGTGCCCATACTAGGCTCTATCTTTCCACAGTGAGTTCCTAATGCTCAAACCACGTCTCTGCTCCTACGCTCTTCTCTACCCCTTTCAGGGCCCGCCAAACTTTATTGCAAGGAAATCACCCTGCAGGCCACACACATGCAGCAGGAACGGCGCCGAAAAAAAGGATCTTGTCTCTCTCTGATAGTACCAATAGCCTCCTCCACAGTCTGTGCACTCGCAGCAGAGCGACGTTCCTAATGCTCAAGCCACGCCTCCACTCCCGTTCTCCTCTCAGCCCCGGTAGGACTCGTCAGATTCCATCGCCGGGGAAACACTCTCCACTGCAGCCGGTACACTCGTGGCAAAAATGCCACAGAAAGAATCCTGTTTTACTCAGGTAGGGCTGATAATCGAAAATTTAGCATTTAGTAGGGCAGTCGCTAAATTTCTCCAAGCCAGCGTAGAGTCCGGGGCAGCTCCTACGCTAGTCAGCCATTCACTTCCGCAGGGGAGCAGCAATTTCCAATGTGAAACGCTGGGTTCCGTGATGAAAATTAGGAGGCGGAGTCAGAAGCCCAAAAAATCGCGAATAAGCAAATCCGCAGATGCGGATATGGAGGGAGACGTGTACCTGCATATAATGTGTATAGCGTTGCATACATCTAGTAGCGTTATAGAAATGATTAGTAGATGTAGTAATAGTAGTATAACAGCATCCAAACTTTTCCCTGAGTGGGTACCAGTGAGATTTCAAAACAAAAGCATGGAAGGATGACTGCTTAGTAAACCACTTCAGGAAATAAATACAAATTTATTTAGGAACATTGGCAGATTAAGACCGGGCAGAACACATTAAGCAATTTGCAACATGTCCGTGTTGAACCGTGCGCTATAACTGTAAAAAAATAAATAAATAAATGTGCATTTACATGAATATTTTAAAAGTATGCACGTAAATGCTGACCCAACCCAGCTCCACCATTCCTTTAGGAATGCCTCTGCTCAGTTTATTTACAAGCCTATTACTGTACTTGAAAGGCTTATTCAAGCAAAATGTCTTTTTAAAATTACCTGCTCCCAGCAAAAATTCAATAAATTGTTTCATAGAAGATGGTAAGCCAATTGGAATGCAAACTATCCACTCACCTGCTATGCAACTGTCATCAGATATGGGTACATCAAGATAAATAAATCCCTTGTTATACAGACCTAAAAGAACAGAAATACATTACCTTCAGATCTCGCAAGAGAACTTGTAAAATACTGCACAGCTGGAAACAATCAACATATCTGGACAAAAACATTTTTTTTGTTATTTTGACGAAACAGTGCCTCCATGCCCAAAAGACACATTCTAAATACCTTTCTCCACTTCCTAGAATACATTTTCTTAATCTTGCCCCTAAATTATAAGAAATGAAAGTTTTCTTTTCCTGTTCAGGCTCACCAAAGTCTAAGACTTTGCCAGTAGAAACATGGGTAAAGTTCAAGTTTGGTTGCTTTTGCTACAAGGTTGTGTTTGGACTTACCCCTAAATATGTAACTGATCTCTTCTCTCTTACCATTAATAAACATTCACATTTGAACTTATCTTCTCGTCTATAAAAGGCTGCAAACTTAAAAAAAAAAAAATCACCAACGTTTACTGCCCTATTAGGCAGCTTTATGGGGTAAGGACTTAGATTGATTGATTGTGACTGCTAGTACTTACTTAGAATTTAGGGGGCATTTAAAAACATATCTGTTTGCTAAGTATCTGGGTAACTAATTCTGTTCATTCAATTGTACATTTATTTTTTGTAAACCGCATAGTTCCACGGTCCTGTGGTATATAAACTGATTGTTATGTTATATAAAACTGTTAGGCAGTAGTCTCTCTCTTTCAGTCCAGTGCTTTTAACATATGCCTTGACCCTTTTCAAAGGCATCCGTTAATCTTAACCTAGTAACATAGTAGATGACGGCAAATAAAGACCCGAATGGTCCATCCAGTCTGCTGAACCTGATTCAATTAAAAAAAAATTTTTTTCTTAGCTATTTCTGGGCAAGAATCCAAAGCTCTACCCGATACTGTGCTTAGAAGTATTTTACTTCTCCACAAATCTGTAAGATTTAAAGATTGAAAGTATGACCCCAAACCTTGTATTTACATTTTCTTTTATAATTGTTCTTTCCAATCATTATAGAAATAAAAATAAGAACACCTGAGAATTACATTTTAAAATTTCTTGTTTTGTTTTCAAAGTTTTTCATGCGATCACTCCTGATAAACTGGTCTTATATTCTCTCTGGCAAACTAGAACACAGATTTGATTACCGTATTTTCAAGCATATAACGCGCGCGTTATACGCGTTTTTACCTACCGCGCATACCCCTCGCGCGTTATACAAAAATTTTTTTACATAGTTCCCATCCCGCCCGACGCCCGATTCACCCCCCCCAGCAGGACCGCTCGCACCCCCACCCCGAACGACCGCTCGCACGCGCTCCCACCCGCACCCGCATCCACGATCGGAGCAAGAAGGAGCCCAAGCCCTCTTGCCCGGCCGACTCCCCAACTCCCCGACAATATCGGGCCAGGAGGGAGCCCAAACCCTCCTGGCCACGGCGACCCCCTACCCCCACCCCGCACTACATTACGGGCAGGAGGGATCCCAGGCCCTCCTGCCCTCGACGCAAACCCCCCTCCCTCCAACGACCGCCCCCCCAAGAACCTCCGACTGCCCCCCCAGCCGACCCGCGACCCCCCTGGCCGACCCCCACGACACCCCCACCCCCCTTCCCCGTACCTTTTTAATTGATAAACTCTACTACCGGGTAGATAAATGCAGAATACCAATCTGAAGAGATCAAATTAAAATGTGGGCTCTACATGCAGCATTAATCTTTTATAGGCTTACCCAAAGGCTGAGATGCTGTTGTATAGTCAAAATAGTATTCACTGGGCAAATTACAAGGCCAGATAGAGGGGGGCCACAGCCACGTGGTGAAAAGCACACCACCAGAAAAACAGCCTTGGTGAAAACTAAGCGGCAAGCATGCTCAGACCATTGCGCATGCTTACAGAGCTGGGAGCAGGGCAGGGCGGGCGAAAGGAGAGTCGGGACAGCGCACGGAGAGGCGGGGCAGTGCACGGAAAGTCAGGGCGGGTGAACGGAGAATCGGGACAGCGCACGGAGAGTCGGGGCAGTGCACGGAAAGTCAGGGCGGGTGAACGGAGAGTCGGGACAGCGCACGGAGAGGCGGGGCAGTGCACGGAAAGTCAGGGAGGGTGAACGGAGAGTCGGGACAGCGCACGGAGAGTCGGGGCAGTGCACGGAAAGTCAGGGAGGGTGAACGGAGAGTTGGGACAGCGCACGGAGAGTCGGGGAGGGCGAAAGGAGAGTCGGGGCGGGCGAAAGGACAGTCGGGCTGCATGCGCGGTATACCCGTGAGCGCGGTATACAAAAGTTTTTGTACATAAAATCGTGGTTTCTGCGCGCTATACCCGTGTGCGCGTTTTACACGGGTGCGCGTTATCTGCGTGAAAATACGGTAAATGTTCTTTTCTTTTAAGACTATCATATATATACCTACAGGCTGACTTTACCCTAAGAAATACTCCAAAATAAAAATTAATATGAACATTCAAATTCAAGGAGGAAAAGATTTCAGTGGGTACTCACAAAGGTTATCTATGTCACTCTACCCATCACTAATCAGAAAACCCTCCTCAAAAAAAGATGTCCATTGACTTATCTTGTTTATTCATACATATTCATAATCTTCTTTCACAAACCATTAGAGCAAAAATCAATTTCAACTTGTCTTAAATATCAGCAGTGACTGAGGCAGATAGCAACGCTCAACAGAGTATGCAGCGCTGTACGGAGTCACAAAGAGTAAGAAAACAGTCCCTGCTCGAAAGAGCTTGCCATCTAAACAGGCAAGACAGACAAACAAGATGTCATGGATACAGTTAAGGGGAAGGGTTAATCAGCTGGCTGGGTTGGATTCTTAGGGTAGAATGTGGAGACTGATGAGGAAAAGCTAACTTGCTAAACAAATATTTTTGTTCTGTGTTCACAGAAGAAAATCCTGAAGAAAGACTGCAATTGGTTGGCAAAATTATGCATGAGAATGGAGTGGATGCTGCACCGCTTACACAAGAAAGTGTTTATGAACAACTTAAAAAACTGAAGGTGGATAAAGTCATGGGACCGGACGGCATCCATCTCAGGATACTGAGGGAGCTCATAGAGGTCCTGTTGGGTCCTCTAAAAGATTTGTTCAATAACAAGTTACAACTACATGCATTCAAGATCGAATTACTCTAGATTTGCAAAAAAAAACGGCACCCACCCTCGTCCAACTTTCTCCTGGGATAGATAGTGTAACCCTCAAAACTAAGGACCAAGTCCACAGCCTTGGAATTACCCTTGTTGCAGACCTATCATTAACGAGCCATGTCTCGCGCCAACTCCGAAAAATTCGTACATACTTCTCCGAAGGAGAATTCACCCAACTGCTCTATGCCTATATCTTATCCTGCATGAACTACTGCAGCTTTTAAATCTGTTAAGTTCACTCATTCTGTACATTCTTTTAATTATTGTAAACCGCATAGAACTTCACATTCCTGCGGTATATAAACTGTTATTATTATTATTATTATGACTGTTGTTTTTTAAAGGCTTCATTTGGCTTCCTGAAACGTGGCACGTCGAGGTCAAAGAACTTTATACACAAGATAAGTACTATTGGTTCAACATTTGATGCTTTTGCACTAATATAATAAAACCCTAAGCCGCGCATGCGCACTCTTACCTGCATGTTCCTGTTTTCCGTGCGCTGTAGTCCTCGCAGGTAGGAGTGCGCATGCGTGGCTTAGGGTTTTGTCGGCTTTAGACGGCACGGAGGCTGTCGGCCGCGGCAGCTGTCGGCGTCTGCAGGCCGCGGTCGGTGGAGGGCAGACGCGAGGTAAGGGGTGCTGCTGGACAGGGGAAGAGACGATTGGCCCGAAAGCAGGAGCCATGTTCAGCAATTCCTATACTGTAGCTTCAGAGCTGCTGTTGTGCAGGTAGGAAAGCTGTTTGCTCTTTATTTTTTTTGTATATCCTTATTGCCTCAATATCTTTTAATTTTTTTCTATCCAAGTGCCCTTATTTTCTTTTAACAAATAATACTTTCTGGGAGCTCACACATATTCTTTTCTTTCTCTTAGTTATGGTGTGTATCTAATATAATAAAACCCTAAGCTGCGCATGTGCACTCTTACCTGCATGCTCCCGTTTTCCGTGCGCTGTAGGTCCCCACAGGTAGGAATGCGCATGCGCGGCTTAGGGTTTTGTCGGCTTCAGGTGGCATGGCGGCTGTCGGCGGCTGCAGGCCACGGTCGGCGGAGGGAAGATGCGAGGTAAGGGGTGCTGCTGGACAGGGGAAGAGACGGGGGGGTAGAAAAAGGAAGGGATGCCTACTGCTGGACAGGGGAGCAGGAAAGAGGTGCTGCTGGACAGGGGAAGAGACGGGGGGGAGAAAAAGGAAGAGGGCCTACTGCTGGACAGGGGGACAGGAAAGAGGTGCTGCTGGACAGGGGGGAGATTAAAAAAAGGGAGAAGGGCTGCTGCTGGATAAGGGGAGCAGTGAAGGGGTGGTGGTGGACACAGGGAAGGTAAAAGGAAGGGAGAACGGGTGGACAGCCGAGGAAAAAGAAAGACAGAAAGAAAGACAGAAATACAGAAAGCGGCTAAGGAGAGAGAGAGAGAAAGAAATAAAGACAGACACACACACACACACATATTCTAGCACCCGTTAATGTAATGGGCTATAAGACTAGTATTTATTATATTACAAGTGGAAGTACTGCAATGATTGGGTGGTGAGGTTTTTTGGGGACTCTATCCCCTTTTTCCTCCATGTCTCTGAGCACAACCTTTCCACATATGAGAATTTGAACTGTAAACTCTTTTGATATTTTTGTGTGAGTTTATTTAAGTGTTCTATGGCGATATACAAAAATAAAGTTATTATTATTATTATTCTAAGTAAGCGTGCCCTGTATTGGTAGGATGGAATATTGCTACACTTTTGGTTTTGGCCAGGTACTAGTGACCTGGATTAGACACCGTGAGAACGGGCTACTGGGTTTGATGGATCATTGATCTGACTCAGTACGGCTATTCTTATGTTGTTGTACATCAGGGGTGTCAAAGGTCCCTCCTCGAGGGCCATAATCAAGTCAGGTTTTCAGGATTTCCCTAATGAATATGCATGAGATCTATTAGCATACAATGAAAGCAGTGCATGCAAATAGATCTCATGCATATTTATTGGGGAAATCCTGAAAACCTGACTGGATTGCGGCCCTCGAGGAGGGACTGACACCCATGCTGTACATTGTTCTCAAAGCAGATATTTGATCTCTGCTGTATATAGAAATTGTCTACTATAGAGGTTTGAGCCCATCTAGCCGCTAACCAGACAGGCTTCCTGCTAACCTATCATCTAGCCTCTTCTGAGTATAGCTATGTCTCACTATTATATGAAGAATGTGCCTACCTTGTCACTAGCCGTTGCCAAAAGATGTGGTAAGAGTGGTTAATATAGCTAGTTTAAAAAAAGGTTTGGACAAGTTCCTGGAGGAAAAGTCCATAAACTGCTGATGAGACAGACATGGGAGAAGCCACTGCTTGCCCTAGATCAGTGATTCTTAAAAAAGTCACTGCAGAACAATCAGACAAATGTGAATTCAAGAATAATAATTTGTTTACAAATCTTTTCTTCGAACTCTGCTCAGAGACATGAAGGCTGATTCTCCGCCTCACCACCCAATCATTGCAGTGTTCAAAATGAACTCACTCTGAAATATGAACTTTTTCAATAAATTGAGTGCTAGCTTCAACAGCTATGCTGATACTATCATTTCAAAGGTTTAGTATTTTTAAGGAGTAAATTTAGCTTTGGAACCAGTCACTATTTTCAAAGCTAAGTTTACTCCTTAAAAATACTAAACCTTTGAAATGATAGTATCAGCATAGCTGTTTAAGCTAGCACTCAATTTATTGAAAAAGTTCATATTTCAGAGTGAGTTCATTTTGAACACTGCAATGATTGGGTGGTGAGGCGGAGAATCAGCCTTCATGTCTCTGAGCAGAGTTTGAAGAAAAGATTTGTAAACAAATTATTATTCTTGAATTCACATTTGTCCGATTGTTCTGCAGTGACTTTTTTAAGAATCACTGATATTTCTTTAGTCACTCTACAATACCAACGTAGTAGTTGAATTTATTACCCCTGCAATATTTTTGTGCCCTAGATCAGTGGCATAGAATGCTGCTACTATTTGGATTTTTGCAAGGTACTTTTGAGTTGGATTGGTCTCCACAAAGACGGGATTCTCGGCTACATGGACTATTGATCTGATCCAGAAAGGCTATACTTATGTTCTTGTTGCCAACCTTGATTATGCATGTAAACTTGTAACCTGTTCTGGGCTCTTTTGGGAGGACGGGCTAGAAAATAAAATAAATAAAAACTCCTTAGGGATGGGAGATGTTCCACAGGATTGGAAAAGAGCAGATGTGGACCCTCTTCACAAAAGTGGTTGCAAAGATGAAGCGAGAAACTATAGGCCAGTAAATCTCACTTTGGCTGTTGGAAAAATAATCAAAGTGGTACTGAAGGAAAGGATAGTGAATTTTCTAGAATCCAATGGGTTACAAGATCCAAGGCAACATGGCTTTACTAAAGGTAAATCATGTCAAATATAAAATGACACAGTGACAAAATTAATCAATGTTCCCGTCCCTGCGGATAACCGCGGGAAACCATCTCTATGTCATTCTTTAAGAAGAGAGGGATGACTCAGACTATGAATGAACACAGCCACTGACCCTCAAGCCTTGATTTGAAGAATGCTGGTATAGAAGGACTGAAGATGAGATAGACACTAAAGAATGACAAGGGATGGTTTCCCGTGGTTATCCATAGGGACTGAAATGGTGATGAATTTTGGCACTGTGTCATTCTCTAGTGTCAAACAAACCTGATTGAATTCTTTGATTTGGCAATCAGAGAATTAGATTGAGGTTGTCCGCTCCGTTCTTGGGCCCATCTTGTTCAATATTTTTATAAACGATCTGGAAGAGGAAACAACTTGCAATATAATAAAGTTTGCAGACGATACAAAACTATGTCGGGCGGTTGACTCTCAAAGGGACTGCGAGGAACTCCAGAAGGATCTGAACAAGCTGGAGGCATGGGCAATAAAGTGGCAGATGAATTTTAACATAAATAAATGCAAGGTGATGAATCTAGGGAAAAAAAACAAAGAACACGAGTATAAGATGTTGGGAGCGAAATTAGCAAAATGCGAACAAGAAAGAGATTTGGGGGTACTGATTGACAGAACCCTAAAGCCTTCAGCACAATGCGCGGCAGCGTCAAAGAAAGCAAACCGGATGTTGGGCATGATTACGAAGGGGATCATGAGTAGATCGGAAGATGTAATAATGCCACTTTATAGAGCAATGGTCAGACCGCAATTGGAATACTGTGTACAATACTGGTCTCCATACCTCAAGAAAGATATAACTCTGCTGGAGAGGGTATAGAGGCGAGCCACGAAACTTGTCAAGGGATTGGAGAATTTGAGCTACAAAGAGCGCCTTAGGAAATTGGGACTGTTTACCCTCGAGCAGAGAAGACTGAGAGGGGATTTAATAGAGACTTTTAAATTAATAAAGGGATTTGATAAAATAGACCAAGAAGAAGCATTACTAACTTTTTCGGAGGTGACACGGACAAGAGGTCATAGACTGAAACTGAGTGGCAGCAGGTTCAGGATGGATATCAGGAAGTACTTTTTCACACAGCGCGTGGTGGGAATTTGGAATGCTCTCCCGGAGGATGTTGTGACAGAGATTACTGTTCTGGGATTCAAGCGCAAGTTGGATGCACACCTTCTTGCAAATCATATTGAGGGCTACGGTATATCTGGGTCTCCAATCAGGAGTATCTAAATGGGCCGCCGCGTGTGCGGATCACCGGACTGGATGGACCTCGGTCTGATCCGGTGAAGGCTTTTCTTATGTTCTTACTTAGATTTCAGCAAAGCCTTTGACATGGTTCCTCATAGGAGGCTCTTGAATAAACTTGACAGTCAGAATTTAGGACCCAAAGTGGTGAACTGGATTAGAAACTGTTTGGCAGACAGAAGCCAGAGGGTGGTGGTTAATGGAATTCACTCGGAGGACAGAAAGGTGAGTAGTGGAGTGCCACAAGGATCAGTGCTGGGTCTGATTCTATTCAATATATTTGTGTGCGACATTGCTGAAGGGTTAGAAGGTAAAGTTTTCCTTCTTGCAGATGATACCAAGATTTGTAACAGAGTGGATACCACAGAGGGAGTGGAAAACATGAAAAAAAGATCTGCAAAAGTTAGAAGAGTGGTCTAATGTTTGGTAACTAAAATTCAATATGAAGAAGTGCAGTGATGTGCTTGGGGAGTAGAAATCTGAGGGAATCATATGTGCTGAGAGGCTGATATGCACGGATGGGGAGAGGGACCATGAGGTGATGGTGTCTGAGGATCTGAAGGTAACAAAGCAGTGGCTGTAACCAGAAAATGTTGGGCTCTATAGAAAGAAGCATAACCAGCAAAAGAAAGGAGGTGTTAAGGCCCCACCTGGAATACTGTATTCAGTTTTGGAGGCCGTATCTGGTTAAGGATGTAAAGAGTCTTGAAGCGGTCCAGAGAAAAGCAAAGAAAATGGTATGGGGCTTGCACCAAATGATTTACAAGAAGAGTTTGGAAGACCTGAATATGTACACTCTAGAGGAGAGACGGGACAGGGGAGATATGATACAGACATTTAAAAACTTGAAATGTATTAATATAGAAACAAATTTTTCTAGAGTAAGGAAAATGGTAAAACTAGAGGGCATGAATTGAGTCTGCGGGGTGGCAGACTTAGGAGCAACATTAGGAAATTATTTTTCATGGAGAGGGAGGCGAATGCCTAGAATGCCCTCCCAAGAGAGGTGGTGCAGATGAAAACAGCGATGGAATTTAAAAAAAAGCATGGGACGAACATAGAGCATCTCTAATTAGAAAATGAACAGTATAAAACAAACTAAAGCTGGTACTGGGCATCCCGTATAGGGCGATTTGGTTTAGGTTGAGTTGGTGAGGGCTTTCAGAAGCTCCAGTGACAGGATGGTTAGGATAGGCTGGAATGGGCTTCAATGGCAAATCCAGCAGTGGGAACCTAAAAAGACAGTCCAGGCAGACTTCTATGGTCTATTAAAGAAAACAGAATTTAAACATGAATGTGTAATGAGTGTGAATGCTGGGAAGAGTGGATGTATCTGCTGTCACTTACTATGTTACATTAAAAATGGGAAAGGGGGAAAGAGGCAGAATAGTGCAAAGGAGAAAGTGGACAAGAAATTAAAGGTTTCTAAGACCAGTATAGTTTTAAGTGATTTCTTAAAGTAATAATACATCCAACCATTAGATATCATCATCAACGGATTTTAAAGAATGCATTTTATATAGTTATGTATGTATGGGGCAATATGTGCATGTAAAATAGAGTTAAAATTAGATCAGGGTAAACTTGTGCATGTTGTCTCCTTGTCCAATTAACCTAGTTACCCTGTAAAATTAACCTCTTAAACAACAGATACTGCCTTGCTTCTCCATTACTAGGCAGCCATATCCATAGCAACCAATAGCAACTACATTATTCAGTCACTAGGTGTCACCATATATAGCAATCACTACAAAAGTAACAAGTTCAGCAACTAGGTTTGCCAGAAGAACTTAAACTACCCTATTTCCCCAAAAATAAGACCTAGCATGATTTTTAAAGATGCTTCTAATATACGCCGTACCACCAAAATAATCCCTAGTTAAGATCAACCCCCGAAGCCCCCCACAATGTCCCCGACACTCCCTGACTCCATCCCCGACACTAATGTTGCTCGATTCACTGAAAATTGGACCAATCAATTCAGCAATCCATACCTCCGCTCTGAGTCCTCCAAAAACAGCTGCCGTCGCTGCTGTTTCTGGAGGCCTTGAAGCAGAGGTATGTCAGTCTCATGGTGGGAGTCAGTGGGGTTCTGCTGCACAAGGGGATGGGAGGGAGGGATAGAAAGATGCTGCACAAGGGGATGGGTAACAGGGGAGGACTGCACAAGGGGATGGGCGACAGGGGAGGAAAGATGCTGCACATGGGGGGGAAGGAAAAAGGAAGAATTGGGGTGGAGGAGAGGAAGGGAAAAAAATACATGAAAAAAAATAAGACATCCCCTGAAAATAAGCCCTAATGTGTTTTTTGGACCCCAAATTAAAATAAGACACCATCTTATTTTCGGGGAAACATGATAATAAAATAAAACAGAATAAGAACTAGTGCAGAAGAGAAAGAGGTGTGACAGCAGGGTTGGGGAAAGCATGTGGAGCATGCCTAAAGAAATAGTTTCAAACATTTCTGCATGTGTCTTGAGTAAATGTTTCTGTGTATTACGTCTAAATGTCTGTGGGTGCTTGTAGGAGTGGCAAAAGCAGTGTCTGCCTGACTTCGTGAGGCAGCCCACTTGAGATCTTAATAAAAAAAACAAAAAATTAAAAAAAAAAACCTAAATTAGCTTTTAAAGCATTGCAGAGCTTTAGTGGATAAAAAGTCATGTTTTTAGAAGAGATTCACAGATTTTAATGAGTATAAATAAAGGTAAAGATGTGAGAGGGATTGAGAAAAGACAGAAGAGAACAGAGAGTAGAGGCAGTTTGAAAGGAGTAATTCCCTATTCTTTTGGCCAGGATATGGACCATATTGATTTTTTTTGCTTTATCTTTCAGCTATGGTTTGTGCATATATATCAGGCTGCCAAACACTTCCAATGCCAGTTTATGCTGTATAATGGTTGTCTAAGAGAACTATTGAGAAACATATGACACAACTTACATAATTTTAATCACAAAAATATTTTGCAAAATGAGAAAAAGCACCGAGAAGAAACTTTACTTAACAGCGCCACAGAAAATGTAAGACTAATATGATCCTGCATGACAGTTTATCAGTACTAAAGTTTTTGCTTTATCAGATGGCATCACGCATGTTATGATGATTTCAGTAAACTTCTTGTCCTTGGAGAATACTGTAGATCAATAAAACAAACTCCTATTTTAATGCATTCAGAAATTCATTTTATAGAAATCAGAGCACAAAAAACTTTCAAGGATACAAAGTTTTCTACAAGGCACTGTATGATTCCAGACTCTGGTACAAGCCTGTTAAAAAGACTTTTTGTATAAAAAATGCATTCTTTTTAAAAAAACACTTACTGTGAACTACATTGTAGTCAAGTGATCCAGCAAGCTGAGGACCTGAATCAATGATTTTATCCACAGAACGTTTCTCAGACAGGCTACAAATCTAAATGAAAGAAAAAAAAATAAACCCAGCGATGGCATATTTTATCACACAAAAGCTATCACCTATTTCTATTAAATTCTCCATTAAATTAAAAGAAAGTACGTAACTTAAAAAAGGCTAACTCAAAAAAAGCAACACAAATCCTAAACAGATAAACAAGCACTAGCAGTAAATCGGAGAAACCAATATCACATTCAACATACCTTGGGGCTTAGGGGCAATTTTCATGACTGCCATGGCGGGAGAAACCTAATCCATTTGGAAATACTATTGGTTCTTAATCTTTATGTCGCCAAGACCTTTTTAACTTCACTCCAGATCCAGTCCTCCCCCCCTTTTCATACACACATACACAGATTGTTTTATAGAAACTAATACATAAATTCAATCATCCTAATTAACTGGCATAGAGGAGTGGCCTCGTGGTTAGAGCTGCAGACAATATTCCAAGTTTATTACCAAAAGCAAACAAAAATGTATATATTTGCACTGTAAATATTTTTTTCTAGCACAATGAAATGCATTCTAGATTTCTTTTTGTAATCATACTACAAACATGAGGAATATTCAACAGTTCTATGGCATTCCAGAATGCATAAGATGACCAATTTTATATTACTGCTTCCAAGCTAATTGTTTTCTTCATAAAACTGCAGTTTTAGGTAAACTATCAATGGTAAAGTATTCCAAAGCCCTAGGAAACATAAATCAAATTACAAAATACCTTAATATCATCTTCTGTGATATAGCCAGCTTGCACAACCCACCATGGTTCCACAGAAATCTCCACTGGTTTCACTGGTAATAGATCACGAGCAGTTTTCCTTCTGAAAAATTTCTGCAGTGGTACAGTCCATTTGGAGATTGCACATACAGTATTAAGTGTTACTAGAAAATTACTTTTATATTGCAATGTCTTTACAAATGGCAGATACAAAGCACATTTAAAAGCATCATGTGAGGGGAAAAATACCAAGCTATTTCATCTTTATCACAGTTGGGAGATTAATAAAAACTTTTTATTTCCAAAGGCTTACTTATATCATAAAACAACACACAGATCAGTATAAGTATACTATTTCTTTTCTTGACCTGACGGATTCTGGAGACCTACTAACAAACACACGGATCATAATCCAAATTATCCAACCCACAAAAATATCATCAATCAAAAAAGAAGAAAAAAAGGTGGTATGAAGGATAATTAATACGAAAAAATTAATTTAATTTTTATTTTGTACCTAACTTCCTATTTATAAAAATTTTTTATTACTAATAACCCACACATGTGCTTATGCTGAGCACACACTTTTACCTCAATATAAATAGATGAAACGTTTTAATTTAAATTTAAGAGGCCGGAGTATCATAAAGAATGCATAATTCTCAGTAAAGAGACCTCTGATAACTTAGATGTTATTTCAAGTCTTCATCCTGAATGCATATGTTGTAATCATTTACTTCAAACCTTCTTCCTACCTCAAAAAGATTTTATTTGTTTATTTATATATTCAAATTAATAAATTTATTTAAATAGAAACTATCAATTAACTTAACTAAGGATGCAATAATTGAATCTGTTGACTGAAATAACTTCATGAATTAATCAAAAATGTATAATATAATGTGACGAGAAAAGAGAACAGCAACACTTATCTTAGTGGCTTCCCAGCCAGAACCAACGTTGGTGGGTTGTGAACTACCCAACGTTCAAACTGTTTTAGAGCGTTTCAGGAAAGTTGAGACATGGTATAGCACAGTAACTACATTGTTCCCCGATGAAGGCTAGTTTAATAGCTGAAACGCTCTAAAACAGTTTGAGCGTCGGGTAGTTCACAACCCACCAACATTGGTTCTGGCTAGGAAGCCACTAAGATAAGTGTTGCTGTTCTCTTTTCTCGTCACATTATATTATACATTTTTCATAAATTCATGAAGTTATTTCAGTCAACAGATTCAATTATTGCACCCTTAGTTAAGTTAATTGATAGTTTCTATTTAAATGAATTTATTAATTTGAATAAATAAATAAATAAAATCTTTTTGAGGTAGGAAGGAGGTTTGAAGTAAATGATTACAACATATGCGGCAGATCCAAGATGGCGGAAGGGACAGCCAGCTGAGCGTCCTGGCTCAGATCCTCGATCGAGTGTTTGGCTCCCTTTTCTTTTCCTAAGAGGAACTTTACATTACTATAATGCCAAAAAGAAGGGGCTGAAGTGCCGCTGCAGCCTCGTGGCGCCCCGACCCAGCAAGATTCGGCAACATCGATGATCTGCTTTGCCGGATGCAGGAAATGTCAGCGACGGCAGCAGTTTCCCCGCTGGAGGCTCCCACTGGCGAGCAGGAGGTGGTTTCCCCGGGGTTGGAGATCTCATTGAGTCCCAATGCCAGAGCACCCCCCCTCTTCTCAGACCGCCAGCTCCCCCCGGGTGGAGAAGCCATTGGAGGGCGGTGAGCTCCTATCCCGCGAGGCTTTGGTCATCAGAGATGGGAGTTTGGAATTGGATTCCTGTTTGGAGAGTCCTGTGGTGTCTGAGGCTTCCAACAGCAAGAGGGAGCATAGCCTTCAAGAGAAGCCTTCAGGAGGAGAGGTCAGTTGACTTAAATTTACAAATTCAGCCTGAAAAATCTATTTTAATAGAGAAGCCCCGAGAAATAACTCTAGAAGTCATATGGGATCTAGTGGCGGATCTGGCAAAATCCATTAAACCTCAATTATCCCAAATTGAACAAAAATTAGATACTCATGAAACATGAAACTCCCCATGCAACAATTCTTGGATCATTTTGTAATTGTTCACTGGTTTATACCAAATAATTGTTAACTATTCTCTGCACCTGCAATGCATAAATTGATCTGAACTGTTTTTCTGATATGCTGTAACTTCGCTGTAAATGTACAGTCTCTTAACCTGTAAACCGCTCTGAACTGATTTGTGGTATTGCGGTATACAAAAATAAAGTTATTATTATTATTATATTAAAAGTTTACAAACTGACATGCAGGACCTTAAAATTCAAATGTTGCCACTAAACAGCTCACAGAAACATTAATGAAAGACAATATAAATGTAAGAAGAAAACTGGAAGCACTGGACAATCTTTCTCGTAATAATAATCTCAGATTAATTAATTTCCCTAGAGTGGCAACAATACTTCCGAGAGATATGTTAAAACGGTATATGATGGAAATATTGGGAATTTCAGAAGAATTGCTGCCACCGTTTACCCAGGTCTATTATTTGCCCATATGAAGGGAAGAAGGACAACATCAAAAATTACGGATATCACAAGAGGACCAACAAAAATTAAATATCTCAATGATGTTGGAACAGTCGAATAGGGAAATGGCGACACCAGCAACTTTACTTCTTACAGTTGCCTTGGCACCAGACAAAAACTGGTTGCTGAGACTTTATTTAAAAAATAAGTTAAAAGACTTCTTGGGATACAGAATACAAATGTTTCCAGACCTGGCACGAAACACTCAGAAGCGTCGTCGTGAATTTTTTATTTTAAAGCCGGGAGTTATTGCCCTTGGAGCTTCTTTCTTTTTACCCATGTAAATGTGTGATATTGCATCAAAAGCAAAAATATGTTTTCTTTGATCCTATTCAACTGACAACCTTTTTGTCGGCTGCACACCTGAAAACTGGGACATGAGTGCTCAATGTTAATTTGGACACTTCCTTCAGTTGATTGAATCCCTATTTTCCTTTGATTTACTTTAGAATGCTCGCTGTTTACACTTCTTGGATCTATGATTTGAGGACTTGAGTTGGAGTTAAGTTTTATTTTGTCTTGATTGTGGTTATATTAATTGGAAATTTTGTGTTCTTTAATTAGTTTCATCTTTCTGTACAAGTGGATACTTGATATGATTATGAAAATATGATAAATAAAATAAAAAACAACAACATATGCATTCAGGATGAAGACTTGAAATAACATCTAAGTTATAAGAGGTCTCTTTACTGAGAATTATGCATTCTTTATGATACTCCAGCCTCTTAAATTTAAATTAAAACATTTAATCTATTTATATTGAAGTAAAAGTGTGTGCTCAGAATAAGTTTTCATATGTGGGTTATTAGTAATAAAAAGTTTTTATAAATAGGAAGTTAGGTACAAAATAAAAATTAAATTAATTTTTTCGGATTCTGGAGACCTGACAGATTCTTGACCTTAGAGATTCTGGAGCTATACTAAGAAATTAATGAGAATTTAGAAGGACATCATCTAATGTTTCTGGAAATTAAGAGATGTTTAGGTGGCTTCTCCTGAACAGATCTTTAGAAACTATCAATCTGCAGAACATAGAAACTGAAAAGCAATAGACTGGGAAGGTATATGGCACAGCATTAACCACTGGTATGCCACTCTATTAATGAGGAGCGGAAATTGAAGAGCGCTTTTCTAAAACTCACTATATCAACTGGAGTGAGAAAAATAGGTAGTGGCTTTTGGGCCGAGTTTTGCATAGTTATTAAAATCAATACATCGTAGTGATACTAAAAATAAATAATTAACAAAAACTATCACCCACCAGCAGTGGGCTCAATTTCTCAGATCTGACTTTCAAACAAAACAGGTGGAGAAAAAGCCTCAAGTATGATTTTAAAGCTCTTGTTGTTTTTATCATTGGCAAAAGACTCACACCTCAAAAGAATGTCAGGATCTCAAAGAAATTTAGGACCCACTGCTGTGCACAGTAGAAAAAATTATTTTTTCATTTTTAATTTATAACTTTTAATCAAAAATTAGTTCAAAAAAGCCCAACATTAAAGGCTTTTTCTGCTGTGCACAGTAGTGGATCCTAAATTTCTTTGAGATCCTGACTTTCTTTTGAGGTGTGAGTCTTTTGCCAATGATAAAAACAACATGAGCTTTAAAATCATCAACGATTGCTATGTGCTGTAATACTTGAGGCTTTTGCTCCACCTGTTTTGTTTGAAAGTCAGATCTGAGAAATTGAGCCCACTGCTGGTGGGTGATATTTTTTGTTAATTATTTATAGTTATTAAAATACCATAGTCCTAGTTAAGTTTTAGCATGGAAATAAAACACAGTAAATGAATCTTGCCTTGAACGAAATTAACTGATCAAAAATGGGTTGAGTGAGTTTTGGAAAAGTGTTCTTCAATTACTTTTCACAGCACATAAACCCTACACATTTCTTTCAATAGCATCAAGCATCTAACAATAACCCCTGTTCATTCCAAAAGCTCTTTTAATAAAAGACTAACTAGGCACTGTCAGAATTAATAAAATGGTTATTTGACAATCTTTCCCCAACAAGTGTTATTAGTGTCTTTAACGTGTTTACTTCAATCTCTTGGCTAGTGTTGAAACCTTTGATCTTTACTGAAAGAAGTTAGGTCTTGTCTTCCAGACTGTCAATGACTATAGGGTTATGTACACCTACCAGCATGTGGAGACTAAGAACGCTAAATCCCTCTGCTTATTCAATTTTCCATTCCATTCTCCCAGGTACTCAAGTGCTTTCCTGTTGGCAATGGGGGGATTAGGTGACTCGCCCAGGGTCACAAGGAGCAGCGTGGGTTTGAACCCATAACCTCAGGGTGCTGAGGCTCTAGCTTTAACCACTGCCCCATACCCTCCCCCCTAGGCTCACAAAGCAGGGACAAAGGCTTCTAACAAAAATAATACCAAGCATATTTTGCCAGCCAGAACATCCCACTGCTCAGCACAGCCCTTACTGCAGTAAAGATGAACATGCCACACTGAAGTGCCAACCTGTGTAACCCTTAGCTACACAAAGTTGGCAATTGTATCCTCATTTTTTTCTTTTATTTTTTTAATGCAGAAGCTAAAAGCTCAGAAAAGAAAACACAAAAGGAAAAAAAATCTCTGTACCCCTTATAGCCACAGTACCCGCCACTCCTGAAACACCCCCACCTTGAACTGTCTAACACTGGGAGGGTTCTGAACTAGTCTGAAGGTCTAAAGGAAAGAAAATTAGCAGGTAAGACTTAATTTTCCTTTCTTGCTGGCCTATCCAGACCAGTCCAGTCACTAACTGTAGGGAAGTACCAAAGCAGTTATTGACGAGGGTGGGAAACCTGGAAAGCAGAACACAATGCCCCTGCCAAAGTCCTTATCCTGAGATGCCTGGATATCAATGCGGTAATGACAAGTGAAGGAATGCAGAGAGGACCGAGCCGCCACCCTAAGGATCTCCTGCAGCAGGATCAAACACCTCTCTCCTCCTCCCTTCCCCCGGTCAAGTGAGCCTTTAGAGTCTGAGGAACCAATCTACCATTCAACAGATAATCCGAAGCAATCGCCTCCTTAATCCCGTTAGCTAAGGTTGCTTTAGAGGCCATCGCCCCTGCCTACGACCCCCAAATAAAATGAACAAGTGATCTGGTCAATGGAACTCCTCCAATCTCTGCAAATACGCCAAAAGATTTCACTTCACGTCAAGACATGCCAGCTGGTGCTGATCCCTATCTCCTTTACAATTCCCCAGAATCAGAAGAAAAATGAACTGGTTCAAATGGAACAGCAAGACTACCTTAGGAAGGAAGGAACTGTCTTGTAAAACCACATTCTCCCGCAGAAAAAAACTAAAATGGTTCCCTACACAAAAAAGCCTGCCACTCCGCGATTCTTCTAGCTGAAGAGATAGCCACAAGGAAAAAAGTCTTCAAAGTAAAGTCTTTTAAGCAGCAAGCAGACAAAGGTTCAAAGGGTGCTGAAACCAGCACAGACAGTACCAAATTAAAGACCCAAGGGGGAACTACTGGACGACGAGGGGGCCAGAGATGGACCCCCCCACACAGAAACCGCAACACTTCTAGAGAAGATGTCACACTCTGTACCCCGATCAGGTCCCTGAAAGCAAACAAATCCACAATCTGGACCTTCAGAGAAGCTAAGTCCAGACCCTTATCAAAACCATCCTACAGGAATTACAAAATTTTAGGAAGAGACCCGCAATTTATATACCCTCTATTCCAAATACCAAACCTCAAAGATGCCAGACCTGAACATAAGCCAGAGAAGTAAAATGCTTATAAGAATATAACATAGTGGAGACTACTGCCTCTGAAAAACCTTTTCTAGTCAAACGCATTCTCTCCAGTGAGAACAGAGATAGGTCTGGCATTTGAACTGGACCCTGAACCAACAATCCATCCAACCCCAAAAGGCACAATGGAGTGTCCATTACGAGTCTGATCAAGTCTCTGTGCCAAGGTCTGCAAGGTCAAACCAGAACCGTCTGCAAGGTCAATCCAGAGCCACCAACACCACTAGATCCGCATAGCTCTCTATCTGATGGAGCACACATCCCACCAGAACCAAGAGGGAAGCACATATAGAAGACCCTAAGATAGCCAAGGCTGCACTAGGGCATCTATTGACACCTCTCCGGGGTCCCACCATCTGCTGAAAAACCAAGGAACATGTGCTTAGCCACAGTGGCCATGAGACCCCAGCTTCAAACAATCAGATTAAGGTCTCCAGACTAAGACTCCACTCCACTGGATCTAAGGTGTTTCAGTAGGAAGTTGGCCTAAACATTTTCCACACCTACCACGTACACCACCGACAGATCTACCAAGTGGCATTCCACCCAAACCAACAGAGATGTCATCTCCTCAACCACCAACATACTTCTTGTGCCACCCTGTCTGTTCACATAGGCCACCACTGTTGCACTGTTGGACAAAACTCGTATTGCCTTAGAAACATAGAAGATGACAGCAGAAATGGGCCATGGCCCAACATGTCTGCCCACTCTATTAACCCACCCCCTAATTTCTTCCTTGAAGCTATCCCACATGCCTATGCCTTGACCTCAAAAACTTGCTGAAAGGCTTGCAAGGCTAGTCAAACTGCAAAAGTCTCCAATTGGTTGATCAACCAGCCAGCCTCCTCAGGAGACCAGTGTCCCTGCACCACCAGCGTAAAGCAATGTTCCCCCACCCTCCCCCCGGCAACTGAGATTTGAATCTGTTGTCACCACTGTCCACTAAGGTGGTTCCAGGCTGACCCCTGAGAAAGGTGACCCACATCGAGCAACCGACTGAAACTGACACATGCTACACCCTGGAGATGAAGTCTCACATTCAGAGCATGACGCTGAGGGGACCAACGTGAGAACAATGCTCTCTGAAGGGGGCATGTGTGAGCCCACTGAACTAACTCCATAGAAGCCACCATGGACCCTAGTACCCAGAGATAATCCCATGCCTGAGGAGAATGAGAAGCCAAGAGCTTGCAAGCTTGAGACCACAAGCAGACAATCCACTCTTGAAGAAGAAACAACCTGCCCATGAGGGTGTAGAATTGCACTCCCAGGTTCACATAGGCTACTGCAGTTGCGCTGTTGGATAAAACTTATATTGCCTTGACCTCAGGCTCTGAGATGGCTCCAAGTGGCTTTTGGAGAAACTCATCACCCAGCCAAGCACCTGCAGAAAGCTTACCACTTGAGTTGTCATCACCGATTTGCTTTCCTGGAAGGATGCCACCTAAAATCAACCAGTTGTCCAGATAAGGATGCACCAGAATGCCCTCCTTGCTCAAAGTTGCTGCAACCATCATCATCATCTTGGAGAGGGTACGCAGAGCTCTAGCCAGACCAAATGGCAGTGAACAAAATTGAAAATGTTGCCTTAAGACAGCAAAATAAGGAAGCCTTTAATGAGCAGGGGCAAATTGGAATATGTAGATAAGTTTCTGATGAGTCCAGAGCCATGAGGAACTCCCCACAATGTACCACCATGATAACTGACTGCAGAGTCTCCATGCGAAAACTTGGGACCTTCAGGGCCTCGTTGACCTGCTTCAGATCTAGAATTTTACAAAATGTACCTTCCATCTTGGACACCACAAAGTAAATGGAGTAACAGCCCAATCTTTGATCCTCTGGCAGCAAGGGAACCACCAAACTGAGGGAAATGAGATGTTGCAAGGTGTCCACAACTGCCTTGGCCTTCCAACTTGACCGATAGGGGGATTCCACTAAATGGTCCAGAAGAGGAGCGTTGAAATTTAACGCATATCTGTCTCAAACAATTTCCAGCACCCAACAATCTGTAGTAATGTGGGTCCACCTCAGATAAAATTCTGCCAAACATCCTCCCACTCAAGGAACAACTCCCACACTTTCATTGGACTGAAAGATAGGGAAAAAGACTCCATGCTTCTCCTGAGCACCCCAAAAGCACTGGGTCTACTTAAAGATACAGCCTTTCAGGACCCTACTGGATCTGCCTGGCCAATACCTGCAGGCTTACAAAAACCTACCTCAAAAGGAACCACCTCTACTTATGCCCTTAGGCTTGTCCTCAGGGAGCCTATGGACCTTTGCTTCCCCTAGGCCCCAAACAAGTTTGCCCAGATCCTCACCAAACAGCATAGACCCCTGAAAGGACAACAAACACAGCTTAGCTTTAGAAGCTACATCTGTGACCTAGCCATGCAGCCAAAGAGCCCTATGAGCTGCCATGTTTAATTGTGAGTGTCTGGATCATCTAAATTAACTAGGGAATCAACATGTTTCCCCTCTGAGGTCCTCACCATGGGCGTCTTCACCTCCTCAATGTGCAAGACTGAAGAGACCTGAGAAATAAGCTCCTGAAACTCATCCTGTGAAAAATTTAGATGACAGAAGGACCCTCTCCCACTGGAGGATCCTCCACCTCCCTCCTCCCCCAATCAAAAGCTGATCTTCATCCTTCTCTGTATAAACATGGTCCTCTTCAGCTAGAATGGAAGTCAGATCCCTCCCATTCTTCAACTCAATCCAGCAGAGGCTTTTTAGAATCTGCAGGATTTTGAGCAGACCCAGAGGGAGAGGAACTCATAGGATCATCAGCCTTCTAAGCTCTAAACATGGCCCAAACTCAGGAGAAGAGCAACCATCTTCTCCCAATGCCAACGAAGGCCCTGCCAAAGCTTCCTTATGTAACCGAGCCATGGCAGAGGCACAATTCACGGCAGAAATGGCGGCCATTGCAGCCAAAATCTCCACTGGCATAGAAACCAGAGCTACAACCACCAAGGATGCTGCGGACTCATCTCCTGTGCAGTCCCAATGGGACTGCTGATGCCAAAGACTTTGCCTCGCCACAGAGTCAATAGCCCATCCCCCAACCACCCATTCCCTTGCGGCCACATGTTTTACAGCGGCGCGGCTTCTTGCCCAACATACCAGATAGAGAGTAGGCAGCAAAAAGGAAACCCCTCCCAGGGGCGCTTGTACTGAAATGGAGGAGGACCATGACAGAAGGCTCTTTTTTTATATATAAACTAACTGCAGTTTCCCTGTAAGGCAAATGGAACCATACTGCCAGCCAGGCTCTCAAGGGTCCAGTATGTAGCACTGGAGTTGAAGCGTACAGTCCTCCCACAAGGACCCTCCTGGTTAATACACCCCAAGGGGATAAAAAATGGCCCCCATGGACCACAATCCCTAGAAGAGTTAGCCCACAGTATTGTAACTGGGAATATAACTCTCCTAGCCCCTGAATGCCCTAAACAAAAAGGAAAGGGAAAAGTGCCCTGAAAAAGGTCTACCAAGACACGTCCCTGACTGGAGACTCAGAACATTCTGGATGCTTAGGTTTTGCACAGGAATCATATGCTGTTTAAGATTTAATGTTCTAAGTCTCCACCTGCTAGTAGGTATACATAACTCTACAGTTAGTGACTGGACTGGTCTGCATAGGCTGACAAGGATGCTTAAGTTTCAGGACACCACAATGTCTAAAACCAGTAGCAATCCACAAATTAGTGATGAAGGGGTTTGCCTAGGTCTGTCTGACATGCTATGTAAAACTGGCAGCAATGAACCAAACTAAGACTATCTAGAATCACACCATCACCATAAGAACAGGGTCCCATCTACTATACATACGACTTTAACAAAACATATGACTGACAATTATTAAATTTGCAATTAGACTAGATCACCCTCAAGACTGGCAGATTGCTGGAAATTTTAAAGATAAATTACTAGCAATAGTTCTGCAATTTCATTTTTTAGTTTTATCAGTACGTATTTGTGGAAATTGTGTGAAAAACAAAACCCTGTAGCCAAGAAGCTGATTTGGGATTTAGAGAGGCAGTAATTTAGGAATATATATTGATGACTGGTAAGGTCTATTTGTCCTACTGATAGATTAGGACAATTTATAAAAGTGTATTAAAATGTGACAATTAACTAAATACATTTATAATTTGATAACTTTTTTTGAATGTGTCTATTCTGCTACTATTTTCGATGTGTTAAAGAAAAGAAAATCTTTACCTTTGATGATCTACACTGGTTCATTAGGTCGATATACTGGTTTCTTCCTATCCCAAGCAGCCTTAGACCTGAAACATTAAACACTTTTGAGACTAAAAGTGTTTTTAAAGAAAGAACACTACACTTGCAAAGATCCCTGTCTTTTGGATAAGCTGTACTTAGACAATGACACAGTGGCTAAAACGGTGGGAAAAAAATGTTCACTGTGGCTACGGGGACAAGGCCATTCACCGCCCTATGGAGCAGTAACTGGCCTTGTCCCCGCTGTTAAGGGAGGGAACACGCGTGCGGTCACCTATCACACTCCCTCCCTCCTTGCTGATCGCCTCCGCTGCTGCCACCCAGTCCAAATATCTCCCTTCTCTCACCCTGCCCATTACCTTTGTGGTGGGCGACTTTCTCCTTCCTACGAGCAGCCGAAGCGTTGAAGTTGCGTGTGGTTGCCGTAAAGGTCATCTCTGATGCAACCGGAAGTTGCATCAGAGACAACCTTTCTGGCAGCCACACGCAACTTCAATGCTCCAACTGCTTGTAGGAAGGAAATTTAGAAATCGCCCGCCATGAATTTAAGGAGCAGGGAGGTTTGCCAGCACAGTTGTGTGCTGCAAGCAGGAAACACTCCTTCTGCTTTTTAAATTGAGAAGCACGTGAGTAGGACTTACTGTTTAGCTTTTTTAGTCAGACTGTGGCCTGATGTCCGGGGAGGGGGGGGCGTGGTGTGCATGGCGGAAGCGGCTAAGAGAAGCGGAGAACACCGGTGGGTGTCTGTTCTGCCGCTTGTTTGGGGGACATGGGTGCGATGGTGATAGCGCCAGAGGACTCGTTAGTTTCCCACGATAGTGATACGGTAGAGGAAGTAAAATGTGTGGCCGCGCCAGCCCAAGATTGAACCTCTCTGGCAGCAAGGGGGGGGGAGGTGAAAGCGCAAGAGAACGCAGACCTGGATTTTTTATAGGCAGGACTTATGTCTTTTTCCACGGAGTTTATTCTTTTGTTTCACAAAGCTTTTCTGTTGCAACAGGCCAACTCAGATCAGGCAGGAGAGAATCCAGGGAGTAGTTTGGCTCAGGAGACACTGGCCCAACCACTGTTTGGGGTGGGGGTAGGTCAGAAGGGAGCCAAACGGCACAGGGTGGTTCTTGATGAGGAGGAGGAGGAAGGAGCGCAGACCTACAACTCTGGACTCTCTCTTGCTCAAGCTGTGTTCCCTGGGGAACTAGATATGGATTTTGATGAGATACCAGGGTCAGAGGCAGATGGACCTCTCTGGCAGCAGGAGCCAGGGCTTCAAAGGGGGGGGGGTGAAAGCGCCTTGAAGGTAAGAGGCAGGAAGGGAGGAAAGGTGGGGTGGAGAGGAACAGACGCTGAATGGAACTGGGGAAGGTGGGGTGCAGAGGAACAGACATTGACGGGAAATGGTGAAGAGAGAGTGGAGAGAAGGTTTGTATGGATTGCAGGGGCGGGGCGGGGACAGTGGTCGCGGGGACGGGGACAAATTTTTCCCCGTGTCATTCTCTAGCTGTACTCTGTAACTGATTTTCTGCTGATCAAACAAACATTAGAACAGTTCATCTATGATGTTATATAGGCATGAACTATTGTAGCCAAGTAGTCTTTTGAGAAAGAATTTCAGATTAAAAACAAATAAAATGACATTTTTCCTCAGTGTGAAAAAAAAAGCCTTATGCAGCGAGACAGTTACTAATAACTGGTAGTTATCAACATGTGATATTATTAACATACTGTATATTACCACTAACTTGTGCTATTTTAGCACAGGTTACACTTAATGCAGGGAGAGAGTTACTAATAATTGGGGTTAACAGTAAAATACACTCATCTTAATGATAGCCTACATTGATAACTCTCTCCTTTTAATGAGGGTCAAACCATACCATGGGTCTGATACTAACACTTTTCACGTTAAAGAGTCCCACTATATAAAAACATGACTTGTCAAACCTAAAATTTATCTTTTATCATGAAAAAATGTGTTCTGCAAGGAAATCAATACAGCCCTAATTTGCATGAAAGCCGCTAAATACATCCTGCAGTATACCTATGGTTAGAACAGCTGCACAATACGCTGAATTTATGCATGCCTATAAAACCTGATACAAAGATTACCGTATTTTTCGGTCTATAAGACATACCTGACCATAAGACGCACCTATCTGTAGAGGAGGAAAAACCAAGGAAAAAAAAAATTTTGGTTCAGAATTATTTTTTTTTTGGTTTTCCATCTCTACATGTAGGTGTGTCTGGTAGTAGGCAGCCCGCTACCTTTTTGTAAATGCCGGTGGTCCAGCGCGGTCTTCTCCAGGAGCTTTCCGCGCTCCTGCTGGACGGCTGCTTCCTTTCTTGCTTCAGAGCGGCACAAAAGGCAGGAATGCGAGCTTTTTGCTTCCTGCCTTGTCCTGCGCGCCGCTCGTGAATGGCTGCTGCGAGAACTGAAGGCAGCCATTCACGAGGGGCACCAGACAGGAAGCAAAAAGCTCGCGTTCCTGCCTTATGCGCCGCTCTGAAGCAAGAAAGGTGGCAGCCATCCAGCAGGAGCACAGAAAGCTCCTGGAAAGACCACGCTGGACCACCATCATTTACAAAAAGGTACTGGAGGTGGGGGGAGGTATTTAAAAAATTGCATTTGCGCCATAAGATCCACCCACTTTTTTTGGGGGGGAAAAGGTGCGTCCTATGGAGCGAAAAATACGGTACTTTCTATTTGACTTGAATCAGAAGAAAACAGACACTCATAACATTAACAGACTCTTGCGTAAGTGACGTACACGTCATCTATTCTAGTGGTTCTGTGAGTTTGAAGAAAGGGAGTGCAATGGACAGACCACGCTTCATTTGAATTCGATTTAGAACTTACCTCTCTACGGGTTTTCTGAGGCAGAACTCTGCGAAATGCGTCAGGACCCCAAAGCAGTTTGAAAGTCCTTATCATTACAACCATCAGATAAGTGATTTTTTGTATTGTAAAAGCTGAAGATTTATTCTAATATTGAACATATGCGTTGATTGAGAGTGCAGTTATAGCCTCTTGAACATTCCGGTGTTAACTGGTCTGACTACGCAAGAATTTACTCTGAGCATTAATGCATCTCAATGGCCACGTATTTGGTCTTGGAGGATGAAATGTACAATGCCTGCGTCTATGAGGCAAACATGGTTTTTCCTGTTGCATAGAGCACTCTGGACCCCTGTTCGTTTACAAAAATTGGATTGCTCTAAGTCTAATATATGCTGGCATTGTCATCTCGAGGCTGAAACTTTAGATCATTTATTGTTTCATTGTCCATTTATTAAAGCTTTTTGGCAGTCAATTTGGGATCAAATAAATTGTATGCTAGAAAATCATGTAGTATTGTCATATGACACAATTTTTATTTGGCATGTCTATGAGAGCTAAAAGCCAATTATCTGCTAATAATAATAAACTTTTAATGATTTTAACAGGAGTTGCCATTCAGCAAATAACAAATAACTGGAAAGATTGCACAAAAGATTAAATTATTGTTTTTGGTGGAACTCGGTGTGTCACATGTATAGGATGGAAAGAGTGCTTGCAGTTTTAAAATGGATATTTTAATAAATTTAAGGATGTGTGGAGGCCATTAATAAGGTATTATAATGAATAATCAGCATTTTTTCCTACTTAATATATATTGTTTTGTGGGTGGGGTGTGGGTTTTGTGGTTTTCATTATCAAATTGTAAAACAAATGATCTAAATTATTATATGATATATATTATATTTGAATATAATTTTTGGGAGGGTGGGGTGGGATATAACCTTTTTCTTGAGAAAAATGTAGAGCTTCAAGTGATTTTGTATATTAAATGAGGATTTTATTGTACACTTGTTGAAAGATTTAAAATGAATAAAGATTTATTAAAAAAAAAAAAAAAAGAATTTACTCTGAGCATTGTTCCAAATGTATTTTGGAAATCAATTTGGCCTCAAATTAATAGGATGTTAGAAAATCCGGTAGCCTTGACATATGATACGATTTTGTTTGGTACTGCAATGAGAGCTCGAAGTCAAATTTCATCAAATAACAATAAACTTTTATTTATATTGACTGGAGTAGCAGTACAGCAAATTACACATAATTGGAAAAATTATGACAGATTGAACTATAATTTTTGGTGGAACTCAGTTTGCCATATATATAAGATGGAGCGTACATTTGCAACACAAAAAGGATATATGGATAAGTTCAAGAAGATTTGGGGACCATTAACAGATTTTTGCAATGACTGATTTTAATTTTTTCCCATAATAAGATAATGGTTAAAGAAGGGAGGGAGGGAAGGGGTAAATAATTTATTCTCTTTATTATACATTATAAAAAATATATCATAATGAATGAATGATAGTCTTATGAGAAATTAATGTGATAAAGGGAGGGAAAAGGGTTCATAATTAAATAATAATTGATAAAATCATTACAATATATATGTTATATAAATTCATAAGAAAAATAATATAAAATATGGTTTATATAAAATACATTATAGAGATATCAAGTGTATTGTTAAGATAAATGTATGGAAAATTTATAACACTTGTTGATATGTGAAAAAATCAATAAAAAACTTAAAACAAAAAACCAAATGTATTGTTGAAATCATCTATACAACAGGTTTTGAACGATTGAATGCCGCTTCATTCATATCATTTTGAATAAGAGTTTATTCCTTCTGAGGTTGGTGACTCATAATCATTTATACTTCCCTGTTTTTTGGATCTATTCTAGTGTATACTTATGAAGGGAATTTTAAAAAATAAAGTAAAATCTCTCATGGCACACAGTTTGAGACACTGCACTAAATGCTAAGAAGTCCATTTTATACATATACACTTCTTAGCATTTGGCGCAAGCTTTAGTAAAAAAAAGACCACTAAGGACATACATTTATTTTGCAAAGATTAATCAGAGGGCAGGGAAAAATAGGCTGTTTAACTGTAAATAGCTAGTTTTAATTCAGCTAATTTTAATTCTCTTATTAAAAACTTATGAAACCTATTTTCTTTTAAGAATAGCAATGAATGAAAACTTTGATTCTCAGCAGTAATTTAAAGCAAGGGTTTCTGCTTGGTGAATTGAAATAACTTTAATGAATCATGCCCCACACTAAACACAAGCTTGTCTTTCACTTCCTCTAGGCCAGACATATAAGAATGTTATAGCAGATACTGCCAAAGAAGACCACCAATGAAGCAAATCAGAAAAATTCTATAAATTAAAGCAAAGATAGAAAAGAGTGAAATATTAGGAAGCAGGTTATCTATACAGAAACCTCATGCTTTCCTTTCATATTATAATCTCTTCATCTTCCCTATCCATCCCTGGATGTTAGCTCTTTAATTGAGCTTAAGCAATAATGCACCTGACATATGCGAGCTGTATTGGTAAATCCTATCTTAAAAAACTACAGCAACAAGAAAGCAATCCCAATATACTTACAGTCAGCAGCAGTAAAATTAGGAAGTGAATCATAGCTTTTTTCACTGTTCATTATATCCTTAAAGAAAGAAAACAATAAATAGTTGTGTAAAAATATATATAAAAGCTAAAAGTTTGGATCACGTCATTCCTTTCTTTTCAGACAGCTGTTTATTTATGTGTGAGACATCTTAGAAAAAAAAAAAGTTTCCCATTCATATTAATTTTATTATTCTAAAAGATACCTCTCCATCTCAGTGAAAAAGCATCAGCACCATGAAAGCACAAGCACAATAGATTAGGTTCTTACTTGAACAATCTTCTGTTAGAGCAGTGTTTCTCGATACATGGCATGCATATCCTTAGGGGGTACTGGGATCCCTCCTTGCTGCCAACCCCACACTCTGAAACTGAAGCCGCTGCTGGAGATCCCTATCCGCTCTCCCTCTCTGCCCACCCGAAGCCGCCAGAGATCCCTCCTTGCTGCCCACCCCACCCGCTGCCAGGGTTTCCTGCACCTCCCTCCCGAAGCCGATCCACAGGGCTTCCCTCTGATGTTAGAGCTGATGTCAGAGGAAAGCCTTCTGGGTCAGCGGGGGGAGTGTTCCCAGTTACCTCCTTGCTCATTTTGCCTCCAGTGGCTTGTTTGGGGGGAACGCACAGCAGGCAGCGGTTTACACACTGTACGTAGTTGACCCGGAAACCTTCTCTCCAACATCAGGGCTGACGTTGGAGGTAAGACTTGTGGGTCAGCGACGTGCAGCATATGAATCGCTGCCTGCTGTGCGTCCCTACAACAAGCCATTGAAGGCAGAAGGAGCAATGCGATTCAAACAAGAGGAGAAAGGGGGGAGGGAGAAGGAGCACATTGGGACATTGGAGGGGCACAATCCTTGGACAACAGCTGGAAGGCAGGGAGGGGGAAGGGCCATGAACTTGACACAGAAGGAAGGGGGGGCATGAACATGGAACACAGAAGGGAGGAAGGGGACCCTAACTTGGGACAGGAGGGAGGGAATAGAAAGGGAGAATTTTTGGGCATCAGTGTGTGAGTGAGAGGGAAAGGAAGAAAGAGGAAAATTGGGCATAGAGAGAAATAGGAGAGAGGTAGAGATGCATGGGGAGAGAAGGATGAGAGAATGTTGGATATGGTGGTGGAGAGGTAACAGAGGGACAGATTGAATGGGATGCAAGAGGGAGGAATGTTGGACATAGTGATGGAGGGAGAAATGTGGCATGGTGCTGCAGAAGGGTGATAAAAGGAGAAATGGGCATGGGGCTGGTAGGCAGTGGTGAAAATGCTGCACATGATTCGGGGGATGAGAGAGAGAGAAATGTTGGATGTGACAGTAGAGGGGGGTGGGAAAGATGCCTGGATTTTTCAAGACAGATGGACAGTAAGAGAGAGGGAGGGAGATTTGTTGCCAATAGGGGTGAAGGAGAGAGGAAGAAAAGTTGGACTCATGGAGGGACAGAGAGAGATGTTGGTTGGGGAAGAGAATGATGTCCAGAGGAGAGGAAGCGTGCAAGAGGCAGAAAGTGTTGGACTCATGGAGAGTGAGAGATGGATGAGGAGGGCAGAAATGAGGGAAGGAGAAATGTCACTCAGGGGAAGGGGGGGAGAAGGCAAAGAATAAAAAGTTGAACTCATGGAGGGAGACAGAGATATTGGTTGGGGAAGGGAATGAGGTCCAGAGGAGAGAAAGCATGAATGAGGCAGAAAAAAAATATTGGATGAACAAGTCAGAAGGAAGTGCAACCAGAGACTCATGAAATCACCATAATAATAATAATAATCTTGTATACCGCCCAACCAGTAGTTCTGAGCAGTTCACAACAGGAGAATACTGAGACATTTCAACACATGGTACAGTTTCATAGAACACACTATCTATGTACAATCTAAAATAATATAATAAAAGTAATACAATTGTTAAAAACACTCAAGTACAATATTAAAAATTATTAAAAAGTTAAAACATACTATGACAATAAGAATAGAAACAAAAGGCATTTAAATATATCAAAATTAATATTCTTATTTGTCAAATAAATAAGTCTTTAATGATTTCCTAAATGTGAAGTAAGAATTAGATTGAACAATCATCAGACTTAGCCAGGAGTTCATCTTCCCAGCTTGATATACCAGACAACAAAGGTAGGAAAAATGATTTTATTTTCAATTTAGTGATCAAAATGTGTTAGTTTTGAGAATTTATATCTGCTGTCTATATTTTGCACTATATTTGTCTATTTTTCTATAGTTGTTATTGAGGTGACATTGCATATTTTAAAGGCATCTGCCTTGACCTCTTTGAAAAAAAACCCACAAATATAAACGACAATTAACATTTTCTGTGCATACAGTGTGCTTTGTGTTTTTCTAATTTTGTGGTTACTATTATGTATTAATAAGATTATATTGTGTGTATATGAAAAATGGATGGAAGAAACTGCATTTCAATTAGTACTATTATTGTGGGGGTGGAGCCAGGGTTGGAGCTTGGGCGGGGGTACTCGGTTGGTATTTGTTAGGGTTAGGGGGTATTTGGCTTGAAGAAGTTGAGAAACAATGTGTTAGAGGACATAGGAGTCTGTACTCTAGTTGCAAGCTGTTTGCAGAAACATGTCAATCACATCTTTCAGCCCACCTCCTTCCCCAGTGGACTATTCTGGGGAAGTTTGTATTAAAGTAGTCAACCACCACAGAAGAGCACAGTTGCCTAGAAGTTTACTGGGACAGTATATAGCCGTAATCTCTTCCAGTTCCTAAAATCTCAGACCTTTTGTGCTTTCTGTTCAGGAGCTATATTGTGTCAAATATTTGCCTGTGTATTCCAAGACAAGCTTTTTCATCAACTTTGTGGTCCCCCAACAATATACCAAAGCATACACCAATGATCCGAGTGGTATATTTGATTCAGCACAAACAGTTGTACTAGAAATATGACTCTTAGCTTGGTCGAGCAACTATCCTTTCTACAACCTGAACCCAAAGTTGGCATTTTGGCACTATCTTCCATGGAATGAAAAAAGAGGCCCTAATTTTGGAAGAAGCTGAGATCCAGCTCTAAGACTTTGCACATATTCATTGCATGTCCTATTGTACTTCCACTAAAAATTTCAACAACTTCTGGAATGACTCATCTCTGAGTTGAGTGACTGAATTGTCAGTAACACCTATAAACTGTGTCTTTCTGTGCTAAGTTCAGTACAAGGAAGAATTTAGGAGTTGATTATTTACTGCTTCTACCAGACTGAGAATCCAGCAGCACATGCAGGGCATGGACTTGGACTATACCTGATGCTAACCAGAAGTTCGCTGTGTACAGCTACTACTACTATTTACCATTTCTATAGTGCTGAAAGGCGTACACAGCACTGTACGTTTAAAATTCAAAAGACGGTCCCTGCTCAGAAAAGGCACTGGGGCTGTGTATAAGATGAATATTTTACCATAAGCCTTTTACCATCAAGTATTCTTGGATGTGGTAGCAGTAAAGGAAAAGCAATTAATTACTTTCCAAAATGAGTAATCTAAATACTGTAACTAATTACTTTAAGTTGAGAAGTAATTAGTAAATGCCAGAACTACTTAGGTGCACCAACAAATATCTCCCATCTGGAGGAAACATATAGGAGGGGAAAAAAAAATCAGCAGATTTGTTCTTGTCTCCACCTGCTGGAAGAAGAGCAAATACCACTGGTCTGGCAGAAAGAAACAGGAAATTCCTTTTCCATTACTACATTAAAAATGGTTTTTAAAAAAGTTGGTTTTTATAATAAAGCTTTAAGTTTATGAAATTTTTAATGAATTTTTATTATGTGGTAGAGGGAATCAAGAAACAAAATAAAACTGTGATAACAGCTGGAAAAATCTCTTTTCTGCTTAGGGAACAGAAAGCTGAAAAACAGAAGCAGGGGTGCCAACCTTACTCACAAAAGCAAAAGAAGGAAGAACAGCTGGCAATCCTTTATAGAACACCCTAGTAACCAGCCAACAATAACACTATTTAGCAAGCTACCAGGGACCATATGTATGCAGCCACAAGATGTGAGAAAAAAAAGAATCTAAATAGCTACCTTAATAGCCATGCCTATGCCTGCCTGCCCACAGAAATGATACAGTAAAAGTCATACAGGGTAATGACGGAAACTAGGAACAAGAAACAGCATTAAGTGGAAAGGAAATAAAACAGATTTGATCCATCTTCAGTTTGCACATTGCCATACAGTAAGGTTCCTTAACTAGCTCTTCCCTGATTACATATGCTGAATAAGGGTTGATTGTTATCCTTTCAAGTGAAGATTTTGTGTTAGAAAGTGAAACATATCATCATTCCTGGATTTCCAGAGATTGAACACATTTTTGAGAAATCAGCATGGGATGCAACCATAGTAATTCTATATTGCTAAATTAATCAAACAATCTATGAAAAGTAAAATATGCCCAGCAATCTGTTTGAGGCTAAATCATAAAAAAGAGCAGGCAGAAGAAGCAACATCTGCCTGATTTAGCACCTGCCACATTAACCAAAAGCAGTTAACATAGAAACATAGAATATGACGGCAGAAAAGGGCTGTAGCCCATCAAGTCTGCCCACGCTAATGACCCACCCCCAGACTTCACCCGGCTAGAGATCCCATATACATATCCCATTTCTTTTTTAAATCGAGCACGCTGCTGGCGTTAATCACCTGCAATGGAAGTTCATTCCAATGATCGACTACCCTTTCGGTGAAGAAATACTTCCTGGTGTCGCCATGAAATTGCCCACCTTTGATTTTCAACGGATGACCTCTTGTGGTTGAAGGTCCTTTAAGAAAGAAGATATTATCTTCCACCTCGATGCGGCCCGTGATATATTTAAAAGTCTCAATCATGTCCCCCCTCTCTCTACGTTCCTCGAGCGAGTATAGTTGCAGTTTATTCAGTCTTTCCTCATATGGGAGGTTCTTGAGTCCCGAGACCATCCTGGTGGTAATTCGCTGAACCGAGGGTGGGGGCTTGATTTCAAAGAGGGAGGGGACCTGCCATGCCTGGTCCTTCAGTGTATCCTCGTGTAATTAATGTTCAGAGCTAGGGAGATGGAGATAGAGAAGCCACAGCCACACAGAAAACCCTGACACCTCTTCTCTGCCCTGCCCCTATTAAATGCAGGGCAGACAGAGGGGCTCAAAGACCTTAGCATCTATAGAGAAGTAGCAAAAATAAAACCCCGAGATAATACCTAGCATAATGTGTTAGAGTAAAAGGGAAAGAGAAAACATACATCACTTACTTCCATTATTCCTATGTAATATGAAAATGGTGTTATCCGCAGGCCCTTCACCATGTCAGACAGATGGTAGGGGTATAGCATGAGATGTTCCCTGCTGTATTTAAGCAGCTCTTCATAGTATTTGCGTTCATCTTTCCTCACATGCTTCACTGTAAAATGAATATGCTCCCATGTCATTCATATTTCTTCAAGAAATAACCCTTATATATACTCTCTCAGCACACATTACAATCAAAGGAAAAGTTAAAATAGAAGGCTAGCTACTCTAACCCCTAAGCATTTCAAAGCTTAGTAAAACCAAATGTTACATAATACACAGCAATAATTACTTAACAAACAGAAACTTTGGTTTGGGGACTGTAACTCATTACCACGCACAGATCTGATACTGGCCACTGATTAGATCCTCAAACTTGAAAACTTAAAAAATACTAGCACTACCCTTGAAGATCAGATCAATTCCCTGGTCATAAAATTCTTCTTCAGACTAAGGCAACTAAGGACAATAAGATCCCTTTTAAACCAGGCTAATTTTAGAACTATTGCACAGGCTGTCTTGCTCCCATACCTAGATTATCGTAACTCCTTGTACTGCAGAAGTACTGAGTTGCTACTCTTTGGGTTTTGGCCAGGTACTAGTGACCTGGATTGGCCACCATGAGAATGGGCTACTGGGCCTGATGGACCATTGGGTTGACCCAGTAAGGTTATTCTTATGTTCTTAAGGGACACAAGAGATTGCAACTACTCCAGAATACCACAGCTAGATTCATTTTTGGATTAGGCAAATTCAAGAGGACTAGCACACTGGCTACCAATGAAAATAGGATTCTTTTCAATTTAAGGTAAAACTCTGGCAGACTAGTATTGGCCATCAAGATTTCTCATTCCTTCCATAACGCTAGAAAGACAAAGCATCTTAGGCTGACCTTCCCCTCCCCTCATCATGTTTAATGCAAAAAAACTATTCAAATCCCTGGGCTCCAAAGTTTGGAATAGCCTACCTCTAAAATTATGTCAGGTCCCCTCCTATTACAGCTTCAGGAGAATATTAAAGCTTATCTTTTCTCCTTATAATGACTGATCACTATCCAATATGTTCTCTAGAAACTAATTGTTAATGTAATACCAGGTAGACTTTACAGTCTATGACCCAGAAATATCAAAGAAAAGACAAGTTAATTTAATCATATATTTTTAATGAGTATAACTAATGGGCAGACTGGATGGGTCAATTCAGGTCTTTATCTGCCATCAATTACTATATTACTATGTAATAACTGATCCCAAATCTTATTGTAAGCCGCAATGACTCCTTGTTGAAAACTGTGGGACATAAGAAACTATATGGTATGGTATCCAAACCAGTGGGCCATTTCCTCACTTATTTGCATCTCATTCACTAAAAGTCTTATTGCATTTTTTTGTGTGTGGAATCGATCATCATTATATTTGATTTTCCCATCCATGATGGAAAGCCTATGACACATAAACCTTCAAAAACCTTCAAGCTATCTAGCCAGGATCAATTTTTCTGCTTAAGATCTAGCAGAATATTTTGTGGTTTCTAGCAGATTATATTGTGGTAAAGATAGAGTCTTCCCTTGTGTCCTTTGATGGTACTGACTGCTTCACCTTCTCCATTTTATCAAACCCACTAGGAGGAAGATTTTGTGCAGGCGATGGCCAAAGTTCTGCCTATGATATTTTGGGGGAGATTGTTACATTCTTTGAATTGCATGACTTCTCCTTATGACCCGATGGCTTGATTTTTGTTTAGAAAATGTGATATGGGTGGGATGGGGAATGTATATCATATGGAAATAGGAATATTGACAAAAGGGGGGGATTTATTCTATATTATAAGAGAATTTGTTTGTAAATACAAGTGCCATATGATAATTGATTATAATATGTTTAATTCACTTGTTGTAAGAATTCAAAAATGAATAAATAAAAATTAAAAAAAAAAAGAAAAAGAAAAGAAAATTTGATACTTTCTCTTTTTTTTTTTTTTTTGCCTTCTCTCTATAACATAATGGCTTCTAGTATACATGGTGAGATTGTTCCTCTAGCAAGGAAGACAGCCTCTATTGAATCTTGTTTAAAGGATCAAACAATCTGCAGCACATGTATCTAATTATTGACCAGTACCTAATTTTACCTTTTGTGCGTAAGCTTATGGAACAGGCACTTTTTATATTAAAGGGAAACTAATGATAAGAATAAGGTACTCCTTAAAAGAATGATTTTATTTATTTTTATGGGCCTGGGTCCCTTTTCTGCAGTCCACCAGCCTACTCCAGAGACATGCTTGCAGCTCTACTAGGTGTGGGTAGTAGGGGGGTCGGTGACCATTGGGAGAGTGGGTGGGAACCTTATCTTCATCCCTCCAGTGGTCAGTTTGAAGACATTTTTGGCTCTTATTTGTTTTAAAAAACAGGTCTAGCCTAAAATGTCCAATTGTGCCCTGGACATTTTGTAAAAATGTTTCTTGCTGTAAAACATCCAAGTGCTGAATCCACCCTAATCCCGCCCAAAACATGCCCCCATAATATTTAGACCAGTGTTTTTCCAGCACCGATCCGTAGACTGGTGTCGGTCCGCAGAAAATTCCTGCCGGTCCTTGCAAGGCCAGTGAGATCGACGAACTGAAATTTCCTGCCAGTCTGCACAGGGCCGGCAAGATCATGAGGAGCCTCAGACAGTGGCTTTCTCTCCTCCCAGCAGCTTTCGGTACTTGCCAGCGTAGCGATTCACTTCAACAGCCTTGGGACTTTTGCTGAGTCACGGCCCGCCTCTGATGATGCAACTTCCTCTTTCCTCAGAGGAGGTGCAAACCATCAAAGGACCCAAGGCTGTCTTAGTGAATCGCTGCGCAGGCAAGTACCGAGAGCTGCTGGGAGGGGAAAAAGCCACTGTTGGAGGCTGGGAAACAGCTGGACAAGGGAAAATAAATGGACAGCTGCTAGTGGACCTGGAGGGAGGGAGAAGGAGAGATGCCGCTGGGAGGGGAGGAGGCAAAGGAGGCTGGGAAGCTGCTAGACAAGGGAAAATAAAGGGACAGCTGCTACTGGACCTGGCGGGAGGGAGAAGGAGAGATGCTGCTGGGAGGGGAGGAAGGAAAGGGAAGGGAAAAGTTACTGATGGGACAGAGGGGGAGAGAAGGGAGAAGGAAAAAAGGAAGGAAACAGCTGGTAGGGAGATTAGAGGAGGGGAAGGGTAGAATGGAGAGATCAAATGAGGGAAAAGGGAGAGACAGAAATGAGAAAGTAGAGAGACTGATGTTGGGAAGGGGGTCAGCAGAGAAATAAGCAGAGAGGGACAAAGATGCTAGATCTAGTGTAGGAGAGATAAAAATGATGAGAGCAGTGAAGCTGGCATGAATCATGTAAAAAGGAGAGAGGGGGTGCAGGCTGGATGGAAAGGGGCATAGAAAGAAGACAGATACCAAATGGAAGGGGGAGAGGGCAGACAGTGGATGGAAGGGGCAGATGCTGGATTGAAGAGACAGAGAGGGCAGACGCTGGAAGGAAGAGAGTGAAAAGAAGATGAAAGCAGAAACCAGAGACAACAAAAGGTAGAAAAAAATAATATTTCATTTCTATTTTGTGATTAGAATATATCAGACAAAATTGTTGGTCTCATGGGAGGGGGGTCTAACTGTATCAGATGCTCTCTTGTTGAAGGCTTCCATGTCCCAGGGTACCACAGACCAGATGGCCTCAGGAGAGAAAGGGAGCATCAAGGAGTCCAATTGGCTCTCTTTATAAAGTCTCTCTTCCAGACCATTGTGCCAACCCCTGCTCACAAATTGACAGAAAGAGACACATTTTATTCCTGATGCAGTAATATTTTTCCTGGCAGTGAACACTCTTTAAGCTGTGGTAATCTGCTTATCATTTGCTTACTGCATCAGGAGTAAAACTATTTTTTAGTACATGCATTAAAGCACTTAACACTAAAGCTTTGCACACTTCTAGTGTGCTGCTTACTGCATCGAGGCCTTGTTTAGCTCACATCACTTTGGTACTGCTCAGGCACCAGCTTCCCCTTCAGACATGGCTGAATTCAAACAACCCTCCCACCACAACAACAACTGCTTATAAACCTGATCATAGGTTTTCCTTTGCTTTCTCATGTTCTCACTGTTACTCATTTTACACAGTATCTACTATAATAAAACGCTAAGCGCGCATGTGCACTCTTACCTGCGTGTTCCCTGATCCCTGATCTGTATGTCCGTGGCAGGTAAGAGTACGCATGCACACTTAGGGTTCTATTCTAACGACCGGCGGCAGGTAGCACACCGCGACTTCCCCCCACTCCCCCAGCGCCGACCCTACCCGGCACACCCGAAACCCCCGTTGACCCTCCCAGCCGAACCTTCCACTGCAAGACAAACACAAACCTCCCGGCTCCAGCAGCATCCGAGACACAGTAAACACGCTGCTTCGCGTCCTTCTACTGGCCTGATTTCCTCTGCCGCGTCCCTGATGACATCATCAGAGACGCGGCAGAGGAAATTAGGGCAGTAGAAGGCCGCGAAGCAGCGTGTTTACTGTGCCTCAGACGCTGCTGGAGCTGGGAGGTTTGTCGGCCGTCTGGTGGTGGGAGGGTCGGCTGGGAGGGTCAACGAGGGTGTGCCGGGTAGGATCGGTGCCAGGGGGGTTTAAATGCAAACATGCTGCTCAGGGGGATGAGAGGCAGGCTGGCATGGGGGGGTTAAATGAAAACATGCTGCTCAGGGGGATGTGAGGCAGGCAGGCTGGCATCGGGGGTGGGGGGTTAAATGGAAACATGCTGCTCAGGGGGATGTGAGGCAGGCAGGCTGGCATTGGGAGGGGTTAAATGGAAACATGCTGCTCAGGGGGATGTGAGGCAGGCAGGCTGGCATCAGGGGGGCTTAAATGGAAACATGCTGCTCAGGGGGATGTGAGGCAGGCAGGCTGGCATCGGGGGGGGGGGTTAAATGGAAACATGCTGCTCAGGGGGATGGGAGGCAGGCAGGCATCAGGGGGGTGGGGGTGGGACAAAGTCTGGAAGATAATGATGGGGACATAAGAAGGAGGCACTAGGGGCACTAAGGACATAGGATGCACTGAGGGCACTAAGCAGGACAGAGGCACTGGGGGCACTAAGGACACGGGAATGAGGCACTGGGGGCACTAAGGACATAGGAAGGGGGCACTAAGGACATAGGAAGGAGGCACTGGGGGCACTAAGGACATAGGAAGGAGGCACTGGGGGCACTAAGGACATAGAAAGGGGCCACTGGGGGCACTAAGGACATAGAAAGGGGCCACTGGGGGCACTAAGGACATAGAAAGGGGCACTGAGGGCACTAAGGACATAGAAAGGGGCACTGAGGGCACTAAGGACATAGGATGCACTGAGGGCACTAAGCAGGACAGAGGCACTGGGGGCACTAAGGACACGGGAAGGAGGCACTGGGGGCACTGACATAGGAAGGAGGCACTGGAGGCATTAAGGACACAGTATGCAGGCACTGGGGGCACTAAGGACATGGGAAGGAGGCACTGGGGACATTATGGGCACAGGAGGAGGTACTGGGGGCACTAAGGACGTAGGAAGGAGTACTAAGGACATGGGAAGGAGACACTAGGGGCACTAAGGACATAGGAAGGGGCACTAAGGACATAGGCAGGAGGCACTGAGGGCACTAAGGACATAGGGAGAGAGACAGACAGAAAAAATGACAGACAGGCAGCGTCCAAGGAGAGAGACAAAGAAAAAAAAATAGACAGACAGACAGACATCTACTCTAGCACCCGTTAATGTAATGGGCTTAAACACTAGTACATCTATAAAGCACAAAAGGCCTGATTCTATAAACAGCAGCTAACTCCTAAGCACCATTTGGCACGGTTGTCAAATCAACCACTAGGCGCCATTTACAGAATTGCACCTAGCAGCACCAGAAGCCATAAAATCCTTAGGCGCACTCCTGGCCTAAAAGGAGTCCACCTAAGGTAGGCATCTTCTTGCACCTAACTTAATTCATGCTCAAACTCCACCCCTAACCAAGCCTAGGCACCTCGGTATAGACGTCTACATTGAAGTAGAAGGCACAAATTGAGTTAGAAGCCTACAGGCAAATGAATTTTTTTAATTGGTTTTTTACCGTATATACTCAAATATAAGCCAAGATTTTGGGGCCAAAAATGGGGGTCTCGGCTTATATTCGGGTCAGCGCCCCTGCGCGCGCCCCCCCCCCCTCTCAGACTTGTTACAGGCTTGCCATATGACCTGGTGGGGTGGGCCGGGCCAGGCCAGGACAGGAGATGGGAGATATCCCTCCCATCTCCTGTCCCGGCCAATTCTTGACAATTTTTATTACCTCCCTCCTCCCCCTGCATACCTTTTTGAATCCAGCGGTGTACTGGGCAGGAGCGAGCTTTCCGCACTCCTGCCCAGCGCTGAGCTGCTCCCTGAATGGCTGCCGCAAGTTCTCCTGGGACTCGTGAGAACTTGCAGCAGCCATTTAGGGAGCTGCTCAGCGCCAGGCAGGAGCACGGAAAGCTCACTCCTGCCCAGTACACTGTTGGGCCGCAAGAACTCAAGGTGGCCATTCAGGGAGGAGCTCAGTGCAGGGCACAAACACAGAAAGCTCGCTCCTGCCCAGTACACCGCTGGACCACCAGGGATTCAAAAAGGTATGCAGAGGAGGTGGGAGGGAGGTAAAAAAAATGTCAGAGTTGGCCGGGACAGGAGATGGGAGGAAGTCCTCCTGTCCCGGCCCAACACGCCAGGCCCGGTGAAGGCCTACATGACATCGGGAGAGAGTGGGGACAGGGTACTGGGCAGGGAGGTGGGACAGGATGCAGAACCTGTCAGGGAGGGAGGGAGGGAGGGGGGCAGGGTGGAGAGCCAGCAGGGCAGGGAATGAGGGGAGCAGGCAGGCACATGAATATTAACCCTCCCGGCTTATATTCTAGTCAACTTTTTTTTCCCTCCTTATACTCAGATCGGCTTATATTCAATTGGTTTTTAATGGCACTTTCATTTATCAGCACTGATTAAGCCAATTAAAAAAATTAAGTTAGGTGTTTAGACTGGCTATGCACACCAAACTTGGTACCTAACTGTTGGTGTTTTTTATAGAATTAGGGCCAAAATGTCACTTTGGGCTAAAAGTGGATATCTACTCCTGTCTATACCAAGAACGTATAACACAGAATTACACACAAACAAACCCAATATATATCCTCAGATTTAAATGATTCTTAAAAGCTTTTTTTTCCTTCAATTAGACACCATTTCCCAGTCTCTTATAGTAACTATACATTTGTAATCTAGGAATTCCAACATTTGGGAAATAAATTTGAGTTACAAATATACCTGTATGGACAATGACAAAAATATTTTACTCACCTAAGTTATTTCTGTAACGCAATTGATTTCGGATGCTGTAAAGTACCACATGTTTTTCATATTCCTTCTGTGAGTTTCCAAGACTCTATGAACAGAAAGTTCAAGATGATTTTTCAATATTATCTTTTCACATGCCATGCAAAGAAATGTCCTTTTAGTACCTTTAATGCATTTTGAATTGCATTTTTTAGCAAAATATGAAAAATGTACAAGGGTGTAAAGAATTATGTAAGTACTATAAACAAACATTTTATCAGACCTAAGCTGAGTTTGCTATTACATTACATTACATGAGAGATTTCTATTCCGCCAATACCTTGCGGTTCAAGGCGGATTACAAAAGATTTATGGTTGGTCTGTTACATATGGAGATCAGTGGGCATGATTAGTGAAGGTAAGGAATAGGGCAGGTAGTTTCAGAGACTATTATAAAAAGCTATTATAAAACCATATTGGGATGGGGTATGGGGTAATTTCAAAATAGGGAATTCTGAAATTGTTTAAAAAAACATTTATTTATAAAAGCAAAACAGATACACACCCTGTATAAAATAGGCTCTATAAGAGCCATCAAATCAATATGGGATACCCCAAACCACTTCCAAGAACACTTATCATTTGTGATGTTTGCTTGAATTTTAATTGTGAATGTTTGATATATGAACTGTCTAGACTTTTAGGATAGTGTGGTATGTAAGTTTTTTAAATAAATAAAAAATATATACTGCATGTTAATTTGATTTTAATATAAATTTTTAGATGCACAATCTATGGGTGTCTAACTATTGCTTATAAGTTTTAACATAAGAATAGCCTTACTGGGTCGGATCAATGGTCCAGTATCCATCTCTAGGGTGACCAATCCAGGTCACAAGTACCTGGCAAAAACCCAAATAGTAACAACATTCCATGCTACCGATCCAGGGTAAGCAGTGGCTTTCCCATGTCTGTCTCAATAGTAGACTTTGGACTTTTCCTCCAGGAACTTATCCAAACCTTTCTTAAAACCAGCTACACTATCCGCTCTTACCACATCCTCTGGCAATGTGTTCCAGAGCTTAACTATTGTCTCAGTGAAAAGATATTTCCTTCTAATGGTTTCCCTAATTCTCTCTTAACGTATTGTCCTCATTTACAGGGGTGGGGGGGGTGTTTAAAACTCTGTTTTATTTCATGTGTTTCTAGCAAAATAGTCACATATCTATATTTGATTAACAAGGTGAAAAAAAGTATGTGTGTGCACGTTATTGATTTGCCAAGCTTTCAGGACACTCCTATTTCCAAGGCCAGATTAAATTCACACTGGTCAAGGGCAAAAATTGAAAACCAAGACTGTGAGGTAAACTAATGGAAACTGCAATGAGGCAGGCTCAGCAAACAAACCTTCAACAACGATGCAGTTCCTGTTCTCTAACAGCAGATTTAGTGATACTGCTGAACAGGTACATTATATCATCATTAACATTAATTATTCAACTAACACATGAGCTACAAGTTCAATGCATCCAACAACGAAGCAACCGAATCAAAAGTGCTGCCTCACACACAACAGCAGCAGCAGGGAAGCTAAAAATTATAATGGGGCTTTGAATATTGCTTGCAGATAAAAGCATATGTTCTGTTCAATAAAGTGTATATTTTATCTGCAGACCCAAAGGCTGAGAGAACAGTGTGCATGGCTCCAATGAGAACATAAATCCATTCGTGCTTTGTGCTAAAGCTACATTTTGCTAGGCAATTAACAATTTTTGTATATTTGTTCTTAATTATGGATCAAATCCCACAGGTAAAAAGGAGGATGGGACTCATATACATATATACAAAGAGGTTTACAAATAAACAGGTACAGTGGTGCCTCACACAACGGACGCCTCGCACAGCGCACGCTGCGCACAACGAACTTTATGTCTTGATTCGTACAACGAACTTCGTTTCACACAACGAAGTCGCCCGAGCTGCATCCTTCCGCGCAGGCACTGCGCTTAACTGCCCTCTCTCCGCCTGGCTCCCTCTTGCCCCCCCGACTCCCCGACACGATCGGGGCAAAAAGGAGCCCAAGCCCTCTTGCCCCGCCGATTCCCCAACTCCCCGACAATATCGGGCCAGGAGGGAGCCCAAGTCCTCCTGGCCACGGCGACCCCCCTAACCCCACCCTGCACTACATTACGGGCAGGAGGGATCCCAGGCCCTCCTGCCCTCGAAGCAAACCCCCCCTCCCCCCAACGACCGCCCCCCCCCAAGAACCTCCGACCGCCCCCCCAGCCGACCCGCGACCCCCCTGGCCGACCCCCACGACACCCCCAACCCCCTTCCCCGTACCTTTCTGTAGTTGGCCGGACAGACGGGAGCCAAACCCGCCTGTCCGGCAGGCAGCCAACGACGGAATGAGGCCGGATTGGCCCATCCGTCCCAAAGCTCCGCCTACTGGTGGGGCCTAAGGCGCCTGGGCCAATCAGAATAGGCCCGGGAGCCTTAGGTCCCTCCTGGGGGCGGGGCCTGAGGCACATGGGCCCAACCCGACCCTGTGCCTCAGGCCCTGCCCCCAGGAGGGACCTAAGGCTCCCGGGCCTATTCTGATTGGCCCAGGCGCCTTAGGCCCCACCAGTAGGCGGAGCTTTGGGACGGATGGGCCAATCCGGCCTCATTCCGTCGTTGGCTGCCTGCCGGACAGGCGGGTTTGGCTCCCGTCTGTCCGGCCAACTACAGAAAGGTACGGGGAAGGGGGTTGGGGGTGTCGTGGGGGTCGGCCAGGGGGGTCGCGGGTCGGCTGGGGGGGCGGTCGGAGGTTCTTGGGGGGGGGCGGTCGTTGGGGGGAGGGGGGATTTGCGTCGAGGGCAGGAGGGCCTGGGATCCCTCCTGCCCGTAATGTAGTGCAGGGTGGGGTTAGGGGGTCGCCGTGGCCAGGAGGACTTGGGCTCCCTCCTGGCCCGATATTGTCGGAGAGTTGGGGAATCGGCGGGGCAAGAGGGCTTGGGCTCCCTCTTGCCCCGATCGTGTCGGGGAGTCGGGGGGGCAAGAGGGCTTGAGCTCCCTCTTGCCCCGATCGTGTCGGGGAGTCGGGGGGACAAGAGGGCTTGAGCTCCCTCTTGCCCCGATCGTGTCGGGGGTGCCAGGGACCACACGGAGTCACCCACCGTACCACCCGATTCGGGTAAGCGCAGGTATCGGTGGGTGGCTTATTTGCGGGGGGGGTGCCTTATTTTACATTTTTTTCTAAAAAGGGGGGGCTGTCTTATTTGATGGCCCTGCCTTATCATCGGGGAAACACGGTAGAAAAAAAAAAAAATGAACAGTTAAGTCCCAGTTTTTGCCGCTGAGACTCTGCCCTCTCACTGTAAAATTAGACTCTACTTAGTCTGTCTTTAAATTTAAAAAATGTGTGTTGTTTTAAAAAACAATTATGTTTTTAGATGTATCTAAATAAAAATAATAACCAAAAATGTATCTTTTTTTATGTCATCTTAGCATATTTTATGCTACAGAACGAATTATTTTTTTTAACATGTATTGTTATGGGAAAACGCGTTTCACATAACGAACTTTTCGCATAACAAACTTGCTCCTGGAACGAATTAAGTTCGTTGTGTGAGGCACCACTGTACTTATTTTGTACCCGGAGCAATGGAGGATTTAGTGATTTACCCAGGGTCACAAGGAGCATTGCTGGGATTCAATCTCACAGAGCTCAACCACTAGGCCATTCCTCACCTCCAAGTGTACACAGTTTGCCCACAGATACCTAGCTCTGAATATTTATTCCATATGGTTAATTCATTCTAAATGCTGAGAAAAATATTAGATAAATACTCAAAACGTTAAAGGCTTTTGCTAAAGAAGCTCTTTTTAGCATGGATTCAACAGAAAGAAGGGCTTATGAGACTACTGAATGTGGGTGCATACTGAAATGGAGGGAAGCATCAGACTTTTGTAGCTTTAAATGTGTTTGAGACAGGGGGAGGAGGACATAATGGTATTGCCCTGTGACAGAAAACACTGTCTTACAGGGTACAGGAGCTCCTTGCTCTTCCTAGAGGCCTTTGCCTCCTCTGATGCTCAGGTTGGGCAGACTGGATGGACCATTTGGGTCTTTATCTGCCGTCATCTACTATGTTACTATGTAATTTGTAGAGGCACAAGAGGGAGACAACGGTGGTATTTTTGCCACAGCTGAACTCCCAAGCCTTTCCTATGGCAAGCTAGAATGTCATACCTTTTACGCATCAGTACCAGGAATGCATTAATGCCAAGAGGGGAGAGGACAGAAAGAACCCCAAGGAGTTAAAGCAGAATACAGACCCCTGAATGCAACTTATTCACACAATACTGAATGCGAAGCTCAAACTTTAATCAATATCTTCATACTTGGTTTGGGTTCTTTTTAACATTTTTATAAGTGATATTGCTGGCTGTCTGGTAAGGTAAGCCTCTTTGCGAATGATACCAAAATCTAGAACAGGGTACATATCCCTGAAGATGTGGATAACATGAGGAAGGAACTAGTGAAACAAAGAATGGTCCAGAAGTTGGCAGCTATGATTTAATGCTAAAAATATAGGATCATACACCTGGGCTGCAAAAAACCAAGGGAGTGATACAGGTTAGGGCAATGGTCTGCGTATCTTTTCAGGGTTTTATCCCTTCCCCAACCCCCCCCAAGTGGGATCTGGGTGTTGCTCACGCTTCTCCTTTCTGATAGCACCGCTTCGGGCCACCAGCACCATGAGTGAACACGCTACCTTTGGTGACCCAGAAGCTTCTTGTCCCCGCATAAGCAGAAAGTAGTAATAGAGAGAAAGCTTCCAGGCTGAAGGCCTGTTTATTTTGCTGCCCACGCACAAAAAAAGTGCTGCCCTCGCACTGCAATCTTCTGGTTTGATGGGAGGGACCTAAGAAAACCAACTCTGCCCTACCCAAAAATTGGTGTTGGAGCAAAAGGTTGGTTGATCTAACTGCCCATGGAGTCAGTGCAGTGGGGAGTGGCAGGAAAGTTGGTCAGTGCAGGGATAGAGCAGCTCCCCCTTCTCTTTCCCGGTGCCTGTGGCTGGTATGCTGTACAACAGGAGCTCTGTATCATTCTCACATTGTGTGATGCAAGGTGTCATAGCAGCAGTGCATCCCTTTTTCCCATGGTCTAGTAGTTTTCAGAAATTGCTATAAAAGACTTTCTCCACGTGCCTGTTTACTTGTTACTAATGACTTAGTGGAGGAGGGGTCTGGAGCTTAGAAGGCACACTAGGGCCAAGGCTACTTTGAATTTTTCGGATGGTTTTGTAATAAATTATGGCATGCCTAAGTCCATTTTTTTCTAGTTTTCTTGGCTCTGACCAGGATCACACCATCCTGCCCTATCGCAGTTAGGGAGGGCAATAGTCTCCTAGCTATCACTGGAACTATTGCCTTACCAATTCATTAAGAGTTTTCTGAAGGTGTAAATAAACATGTTCATAACAAATAAGCTGGTTGATATAGTGGATCTGCATTTTCAGAAAGGGTTTGATAGTCTCTTATGACAAACTCAAGAAATAAAGTCATAATATAAGAGGTGATGCCCCTTTATGGGCTGGAAACTGACTAAAAGAGAGGAAAAAGAGGACTACATGATCAGTTTTCTAAATGGAAGAAGGCCAATAATGGTTTGCTCCAAGAATCTGTGTTGTCTAACATATTCATAAATTATGATAATCACCCAATGCATCTTTTCCCTAATCAAAACTGCAAAGGACAAAATTATTCAAATCATTAAAACAGCAGCGGATTGTTAAGAATTGTTAAAGAATCTTGTCAGAATGAGAATCTGGGCATTTATTATTATTAGTTTCACTTTCCCATGGCATTAAAAACTATTCCAAATAGTTTTAACATGACATTGAAATTTTCAGCTCAGTGTGAGCTGTGGCTGAAAAAAAAAAAAAAAGCATATAAAAGTTTTTTTTTTTATACATTTATAACACTTCTACATGGTTAACAATAAAACCATTCAGCTAACTGTGTTAGGGATTATTTGAAAAGAAATGGAGAACAAAAGTAAGACTACAATTAAGTCTCTGTATAGATTCATGGTGCAACCTTGAGTACTGTGTGCTGTTCAAGTCACCATCTCCAAAGGATGTAGCATTGTAGCAGAATTTAAAAGGGGTCAGAAAGGGGAAAGGTTAAACAAGGCTCTTCAGCTTGGAAAGAAGATGACAGATGGGATATAATAGGGTGTAATGGAATAATGAAACTTGGGACATTGCTTCACCTTTTAAATAACAATAAAACAAGAAGACATGCCGTGAAACTAACAAGGGCAGACAGAAAACAAGTCAGAGAATGTATTTTTCAGGTACTAGATAATTAACCTCCTCTTTTACAAAGCCCTGTGGCAAAAGCCTGGATGCCCTTTAAATATCTATGGGCTTTGGGGCAGCTACCACAGTGGCAGCCGCTAGCCCAGCTTATAGGAAAAAAAAAAAAGGAGGGGGGAGTAAGTTATGGAATCTGTTGCTGGTATATGTGGTCAAAGAAACTGACATAGTGGAGTTCAAAGAAGATTTGAACAAGTTCCTGGAGGAAAAGTCCATATAAGAACCAGATCAATATAAGGACACCACCTATTCCTGGAAATTAACTATGAGGAACAAATCAACATTTTGGAATCTGCTGCTACTTGTGATTTGAACTGACCACTGTCCAGAAACAAGATGATGGATTTTGGTCTGAGTTAGCACAGTTTATCGGGACAAAGGAAGCCTAATAGGAGGATATAATTATACAAAACCAGATTGAGGATTAGGATAATTTTCTACAATACAGTTATGCTATGTTAAAAGTGATTTTTAGCCCGTTTTATTTCCAAGTGGAGTACAGTAAGATTTAAAAAAGACATAATTAAATAACTATTGCCTGTGGGAAGGGCGCTAAAAGTACACCCCTCCCTCGCTCCTTCATAGAAACAGAGAAAAATGAAGGCAGATAAAGACCATATGGCCCATCTAGTCTGCTTACGGTAACTAAGCCGTCTACTATCCCTTCCTCTCCCTTAGAGATCCAGTGCCATTTTTCTAGACCCTCTGAACTCTTATTATTAGTAGAGACCTTGTTTCTATTGCCATTCGTTACTCATAGTCGGAGGGGGGGGGGGGGAGGAGAGAGAGTTAAGTCGCAATATCAGAAAACTTGGAAAAGAATCCGCTCCCTTGGGAAAGGAACCCAATGAAATACTAGTCTGCACCTCCAGCTGGAAGCCCCGTCACGTTCGTAGCCAGACGGAGGTGCTAAAGAGCCGCGAGCCCCGCGTCGAGAGGGCGTGACCAGCCTCGGGTACCTGTCTGATGTTGGCCGGCAGCTTGCCCCAGGGATAGTTGTGTCGGATGTGGAATTCCACGTCAATGTTCATGGCGAGCACCTCGCTCCGGCCAGGGCTCACACAGCCGGGGCTCGAGCCGGATCCCCCCACGCACCGCCCGTCGCCAGCTCAGCCCAACCGCCCCGCGGGTTAAAAAAAAAAAACCCAAAAACCCACGAGACGCCCTCCGCCACTCGCCCACCTCCCCGGCCCCGGTTACTTCCTACTCCGAGCGAGAGGAAGCGGCCACTGGCGTTGTTACATCACTTCCTGTCACGCACTCCTTCGGAGAGCGAAGTGGGACAGGACGGCGGAGGTGCTGCTGAGCTCTTGCGGGTTTTTTTGTTCACGAAGGGAGGGGGGGGTCTTAATGTTCCGCATTTTGACTTCAATACTATATTGTTGAGCTTTGGAAATGGGCTTCTCTGACTTTATACACAGTGTTTTTTTTTTACCCTGTATGGTTTAAAAAATGTCAAGAAATAGCACTGCAGCCAAACAGAGGATTCTTGCTGTATGTGTTACTCGTTGCTATAGCTGCAGCATTTTGTTGGGTATCTAAAATCTCTATTTCTCACCGGATCTCACTTTTTAAAAAGTGTTGGTGTGTTATGATAGCGTGGCTCTATCCAAGAGAACGGTTTCAGTGACTTTAGGTAATAGGACTGCCCGATTCATGGAAAAAAATTTCGATTCTAATCACTTTTCTTGCCCAATTGTGCGGTTTTGGGTTGTTGTTTTTTTTTTTGGGGGGGAAGGGATTTCAAATGACCTAGGGGTTTATCCTTGTAGCCTATTCACCCACCCCCACCCCTTTGCTCTCCAACTCCACGCTGGTGCTGTGGTGTAAACTAGAGCAGTGATTCCCAACCCTGTCCTGGAGGAACACCAGGCCAATCGGGTTTTCAGGCTAGCCCTAATGAATATGCATGAGAGAGATTTGCATATGATGGAAGTGATAGGCATGCAAATTTGCTTCATGCCTATTCATTAGGGCTAGCCTGAAAACCCAATTGGCCTGGTGTTCCTCCAGGACAGGGTTGGGAACCACTGAACTAGAGAATGACACGGGACACATTTTTCCCCATTCCCGTGGGAACTCATTTTCCCACCCCGTCCCCGCGAGTTCTTTTCTTGTCCTTGCCCCTTTCCTGCAAACTCCATCCTCAAAACACTTTAAAATCATAAGTATTCAAGGCTTGTGCCGGGAGCTTACAGGAATGGGACAGGGACAAAACTCATGGAGATAGGACAGGGAAATTGAGCTCCTGCTTGGGGATGGGGACAGATTTGTCCCTGTGTCATTCTCTAGTGTAAACAAAATACTTTTCCTCTCTCTGTTAGGTCCTAGCTCACTCTGCTGGCTTAACACCAGCTCTAGCAGGATACACATTTCAAATCTGACATATTGTAATCACAAAGTAGAAAATAAAATTATTTTTTCTACCTTTTGTTGTCTGGTCATTTTATTATTCAAATCATATTGGTCCCAGACTCTGGTTTCTGTTTGTCTTCTGTTAACTCGCTCACCAGGGTGTCCTACCCATTTAATATTTTCTTCTTTCTTCCATCTCAGTACCTTCCCTTCTACTGCCATATCCAACATTTCTGTTCCTTTTCCATTGTTTACCATCTCTGTCCCTGCCTTGTGCCCTGGGTCAAACCTCTCTATTCCCCTCCATGCAGCATCTCTCCCTTCCTCCCCTTCATTATCTCTCTCCCCATGCATCATCTCTCCCTGCCCTCCACCCTATGTCCAACATTTCTCTCTCCTCCATGCATGTCTCCCCTCCACCATATGCAAGATTTCTCCCTTACCCCTTTCTACCTCTTTCTTGCATCTCTCACTTCATCTCCACCCTATATCCAACAATTCTTCCTTTCTTATTTCTACCCCCCTGTATATCAGCTTTACATCCCTCCCTCCCATCCTATGCAGCAGCCTTCCATTCCTCCTATCCCCCTGTGTGACACTTCTCGGTCACCCCCTCCCCCACCATGAGATCTCAACTTTCAGGCCTCCAAAAGCAGTAGCAGTAAACAGGCTGCTCACAGCCTGTCCGCCAGGGCTTCCCTCTGTCGTGTCATCAGTGATGCGGCAGAGGGAAGACTCAGGCAGGGCAGGCCAGTATCAGTATGTTCACCGCCTGCTTCAGCCACCATTGCTGCTGCTTTAGGAGACCTGGACATATTTCAGGAGACTCAGGGCTCACTGAATCGGTGAGTCCAATTTTTTAAGAAAACAAATCGATTCACTGAAGTGAATCAGGCAGCACTACTGTCAAGGTGGTCACCTCAGTCAGACTCCCTGCAGATATGTCTGCCATGGACTTCAGAAGCACAGGCCAGTATGAGCAGGTGGCTCTATCCACAGGTGTTATCAAGGGGTATGCCCCTTAGAATAGCCTCATGGGTATTTGTTATAATGGATGACAGCCTATTTGGCTAGGGCTCACTGCAACGGACACCCGATCCAGGCATGTTTGTCGGCCTCCCAAAGGAAATAGTTGAACAGATTTGAACTTTGTGTCATTCAATTGGGGTTGCAGAGGCTGGAGAAGAGTCTGCAGGGGCAAGCGGTCCAACTGTTCTCAGACAATGCTACTGTGGTAGAGTATGTCAGTTGCAAGGCAGGCACCAAGAGTGTGCACTGAGCCTGGAGGCCCCCTTACTATGCAGGTCGGCTGAGTTTCATCTTCAGGCATTTTCAGAGACACATGTAGCGGGAATGGACGATGTCCAGACCAATTTCCCCAGCAGACAGACACGTTCAAGCTGATGGTGTCAACAAGAAGGTAGTCCAATTCTTCAGTTGAAGATCTGAGTCTGGAAGTGCAGGCCTGGATGCTCTGGTCCAGCTGTGAGTCGAAGAGTGAGCTCTTGTATGTGTTTCCTCCATGGTCCATAATAGGCCTGATACTCCACAGGACTGCAAGCAATCTGGGAAAGGTCATTCTCGTGGCTCCAGATTGGCTCTGCAGACTGGTATGCAGACCTAGTGAGTCTTCAGAAGGGTGCAAATATTGGCCTGCAAGTACAGCCAGACCTTTCTCAGGAACCAGTAGTCATAGAAGATCCATATCGATTTGCTCTTACAGCATTACTCTTGAACACGTGGCCTTAGCGTGCAAGGGATACTCAGAAGTGGTCTATGATATTCTTTCAGAGCCAAAAGCCTACGACAGTCTCTGCTTATGCTAAGGCATGGGAAACTTTCCACCACTGGTGCATTAAAGAGAAGGCGGAGCCTTTCTCTGCTCTGATCTCCATGGTCATGTATTTGGGCTGCAAAAACCCAAAGGAACAGTATAGTTTAGGGGGAGGTGAAGACCTTCTGTGCACGACAGAAGAGCAGGACTTGAGTGTGATTGTATGTGATGATCTTAAGGTGGCCAAACTGGTTGAAAAGGTGACAGCGAAAGTTAGAAGGTTACTAGGGTGCATAGGATGAGGAATGGCCAGTAGGAAAATGTAGGTATTGATGCCCTTGCATAAGACTGGTGAAACCTCATTTAGAATATTATGTACATTTCTGGAGACCGCACCTTTTAAAAGATATAAAAAGGATGGAGTCGGTCCAGAGGAAGGCTACTAAAATGATGCATGGTGTTCATCATAAGGCGTATGGGGACAGACATAAAGATCTCAATATGTATACTTTGGAGGAAAGGCGAAAGAGGGGAGATATGATAGAGACATTTAAATACCTACATGGTGTAAATGCACATGAGTCGAGTCTCTTTCATTTGAAAGGAAGCTCTGAAATGAGAGGGCATAGGATGAAGTTAAGAGGTGATAGGTTCAGGAGTAATCTAAGGAAATACCTTTTTACAGAAAGGGTGATAGATGCGTGGAACAGTCTCCCAGAATAGGTAGTGGAGACAGAGACTATGTCTAAGTTCAAGAAAGCATGGGATAGGCTTTCAGTTCCTGCATACTTTCGAGCAGCAGCCTTCACAAGTTTTACATTGACTGTCCTTCTAAGGATAGTTGTTTTTATCAGGTTCTCTGCGTTGATGTACACATACCTTTCGGACCCCTGATGAAAGAGTTTTCCAAAACACGGACCGTGTTGGGTCCCGTGTACTCACAGAAGAGGACCTTTGTTTGAAAAACTACATTGCATCTTCTTTAATAAAGATAAGTTTTAAACCTTGTACACCAGTTCTGCAGAATTCTTTTGGTTTGTCTGTGTATCTTTACATCTTTGTCTCTGCAAGTATTTGTATGTGTGCGTGCACATGCACATATGAATGCTTATGCACATAGATAGGCAAGCAGTCAGTCCCCAATAACAACTATCACTTTGGTGAAATTTTGTAATAAAGGCAAAGGATAAACACAGAGGATCCCTTAATGGTAAGGGGATGGAGATTAAGCTATGGGGTAATGCATATGGAATGACGTTTCAGTCCAAAACAGTAGTAAAAGTACTTTTTTGTGCTTCTAAGAACACAGGGGAACAGTAACAGAAATTCAAATTAAGGGTCTCTCAGAGCAGAGGGGATCGACCTCTGCAGATATGAGAGTAGCTATCAGTGGAGCCTTCCTTTCCTGGACCCCCAGCACTGAAGAGGCTTCATGAGTGGAATTTACTAGAGAATGACACGGTGACAAAATTCATCACCGTTCCCGTCCCCGCGGATAACCGTGGGAAATAATCCCATGTCATTTTTTAGTGTCTATTTCAGCCTCAGTCCTTCACCAGCATTCTTCAAAGCAAAGCTTGAGGGTCAGTGGTTGTGGCCATTCATACTCTGATTCTTATGTGAGCCAAGGATAATGAAGCCATTGTGACATCACTGATGCGATTGGCTCTTAGGCACTGGTGGAATGAGGCATTAGGACATCACAAGATCTGCTCTGGATACCAGAGACTGTTATTCTGTAGTGTCTATCTCAACCTCAGTCCTTCTACATCAGCATTCTTCAAAGCAAAGCTTGAGGGTCAGTGGTTGTGGCCATTCATACTCTGATTCTTCCCTCTCTCTTTAAAGAATGACATGAAGATGGTTTACCGTGGTTATCCGCGGGGACGGAAACGGTGATAAATTTTGTCACCGTGTCATTCTCTAGAATTTACATCACTGCAAGGAAGGTAAACTGCACAGAGTTGCTGTGACCCTAACCACCTTACCACATAGCCTTTACCTGTCCTTTGGGTATGGGAGGAAGTAGTGCTAAACGCCCTTTAAGAAAAAGCTGCCAAAATGAATAAATGGACACCACAGAATTTTCACAAAATATTAGACCCAGAAGGTACAAGCATTGCTTAAGATGAGTAGCCCAATAGGAATGAGACATTAAAAGATTTAATAATTCAAACTACTGAAGAAAGACTTTTTATTCAATCTTTTAGTGCAAGGGTGTCAAAGTCCCTCCTCGAGAGCCGCAATCCAGTCGGGTTTTCAGGATTTCCCCAATGAATATGCATGAGATCTATTAGCATACAATGGAAGCAGTACATGCAAATAGATCTCATGCATATTCATTGGGGAAATCCTGAAAACCCTACTGGATTGCGGCTCTCGAGGAGGGACTTTGACACCCCTGTTTTAGTGCATCATTGTCTAAGGCAATGGTTCCCAAATCTGGTTCTGGAAGTAGCCAATCAGGTTTTTGGTATATCCATAATGAATATTCATGAGAGAGATTTGCATGCAATGGAGGCAGAACATACAAATCTCTCATGAATATTCATCATGGATATCCTAAAGGGCTGGGATGTCTCCATGAAAAATTAACACAGGGTGGAGCTCTTCTCACATCCTTTGCTACAAAGTATGCCCACAGTAAGCATTTATTTCCAGCATTTTTAAAGCTATTTATAACATCTGCATTATTAAAAGGAAACTGGAGACGAAAAATATTTTAGAGCAAGACTGGGAAGAAGCTTGCTCAATTACTCACACTTGATCTTTCCAGCTCAGAAATGGTTCCAGTGGAAAATAATAGTGCAACATTTTATAGTGTTAAGTAAACAGCAAATGGATAGGGCAGAGCAGAGAGCAATGTTAGAGATTCTGTAGCTGTGTTAAAGGAAAAAGTTACAAAAGCGCAAAGAGTTATCCAAAATCACTTTTGTACTTTTTGTAAGTGGAAACTAGTGAGCTGTACCAGATATGAATCTGTTTGTCCATGTCAAACTGTCCATTGTAACTTCCTGGGTAATTGACCCAACCTCTTGTAATGCAATCTGACCTTGAACTGAATAGGTAAAGGCAGAATAGAAAACCTGATTAACATAATCTAATCTAAACCTTAGGTTTGTATACCGCATCATCTCTACATTCGTAAAGCTCGACACGGTTAACAAGAGTTAGGGTAGAAAGGAACTCCAGTGGAGGGAAGAGGCAAAATGAAGAGAAAATTTAGAGGACTAGAATAACCAGAGAGGGAGGAGGAGTTACATTTTTGAGAATAACCAGGCTTTCAGATGTTTGCGGAAGACTTGGAGGGAGCTCAGATTCCTAAGAGAGGAGGTAAGGTTGTTCCAGAGCTGAGTGATTCTGAAAGGGAGGGAAGAACCTAGTTTTCCTACAAGTGAAACGCCTTTTAGAGAGGGAAAGGAAAATTTCAGTTTTTGGGTGGATCTGGCAGAATTGGAGTTAGAGGAGTTCCAAGAAAGAGGAATGAAGGGAGGGAGAATACCGTGTAGGATCTTGAAAGTGAGGCAGGCACATTTGAAGTGGACTCTGGAGATAATCGGAAGCCAGTGGAGCTTGGATAAAAGCAGTGAGATGTGGTCGAATTTGCTTTTTGTGAAGATAAGCTTAGCAGCGGTATTCTGAATCCGCTGGAGTCTTTGAAGGTTTTTCTTTGTTAGGCTAAGGTAGATAGAGTTGCAGTAGTCCAGTCTGGAAAGGATGGTGGATTGGACAAGGACGGCAAAGTGTTTTTGATGGAAACAGGATCTCACTTTTCTCAGCATGTGAAGGCTGAAGAAATATTTTTTTACTAGGGAGTTGAGGTGGTCGTTGATGGAAAGTGTAGAGTCAATGATGGCTCCCAGAACTTTACTAGAATATTCAAGATGCAGAGTGGGGCCAGAGGACAGTGGGATGGAGGTGGGGAGTTGGTCCAACATAACATATTGGTTCACCATTTTTGTTCAGTGTGTCTTTAATAATTAGATTGTAAGCTCTTTTGGGCAGGGACTATCTCTTGGGTGCTTAATGTACATCACTGTATGTTTCTGGTAGCGCTATAGAAATAAAGAATACAGTAGAATCCCAGTTAACTGGTATTCAACTAACCGGTACTTTCAACAAACCAGCAAAAAGAATTGTCTCCAACGCTCCTCAGACAGCCTCCAAAGTCATGCACCTGACCCTACAACACCCCCCTCCCTCCCTCTAGCCCCCAAAGCATCAGCTGCAGCCACAAATCTCCCTCCCTCCAGCTCCCGAAACAGCAGTGGCAGCCACAAATATCCCTCCCTCCAGCTCCTGAAGCATCAGCATCAACTAGAAATCTTCCTCTGAAGCAGGAGCAGTAGCTGACCCTGACAACACCCTCTCCCTCCGGCTCTCTAAACTGCAGAGCTGATCCTGACACCCCTCCTCCCTCCTCCCCCCCCCCCCCCACATTCCTCTGCTTCTCAAAGTAGCAGAGCTGGTTCTGACAGCCTCACCCCCTCCCTACCTCACCAGAAGCAGTAGCTGCAGCTGGTGAGCAGTGGAAGTGCCATAAACAGGCTGCTTTCGGCCAGCCCCAGCAGGGCCTTTCCTTTACCACATCACTTCCGACATGGCAGAGGAAAGACCCTTCCAGGGCTGGCTAGAAGCAGTCTGTTCACTGTGCCTCCTCTGCTCACTGGCTGCCGCTACTGCTTCAGTTAAGTGAAGGAGGGAGGGGAGTGGGATTGTCAGGACTGGCTCTGCTGCTTCGGGGGCCGGAGGGAGGGGGTTGTCAGGACTGGCTGCTTGATGCTTCAGGGCCGGAGAGAGGGAGGGAGAATTGTGGCTGTAAGTTGGGTCAGACCTATGCTAAGGGAGAGAAGACAGACCCGGGGGGAGGAGGTGGACCAAAAGTGGGGGGCGGGTGGAAGGGACAAGGATACAGGTCCTGAAAGATACGGGAGATGGATGAATGCTGGACTAATAAAGGGAGAAAGAAAATGACCCGGGAAAAACAGATTCTGGACCTAGAAGTGGGGGTGGGGGATGATAGAATAAGATGGGAAGGGAGGCAAAACTATTTACATAGTAACACTCCAATAAGATTTTATTGTAATTTTGAAGACAACATAACACAAACAAACAATCTAATATTCTAATATAATAAAACGGTAAGCCGCGCATGCGCACTTCCTATGCGTGCGTCCGTTTTCCGTGAGCTGTAGCAAGGAAGTGTGCATGCGTGGCTTATGGTCTGGCCTCGTGGCCAGAGTGCGTATGCGGCGGACAGATCGTGAAAGCACAGCACAGCCGGCAACTCCTCCCCTCCCGCCCTCACTCACGCCAAAACCACCACCTCCTCCTTCTCGCCGGCTCACCCACTTCACCCGCTTTTAAATGCTGTCTTAACGCTGGCTTTGCTGGCTTCTGTCCACTGCGGCCCGCCCTCTCTGACTACTTCCTGTTTCTGCTAGGGTTGGCCGCAGTGGATAGAAGACGCCGAAGCCAGCGGCTGTAGCCGCCGATCTCCATTCCTCTGGGGGGGGTGTCTGGGAGGAGAGGGATCGCGGCCACTCAGCGCCCTCACTGAGGAGCCCAGCAACTTTCCGCTGCCCGGGACCCGAATCATTGGCCGCCCCCCCCCCCCCTCTTCCCTTACCGCGGGCCCGACTGCGATTTAAGCAGCGTGTACAGCAGTCTTCACACGCTGCTTCGGGCCCTTCTACTGCCCTGATTTGCTCCGGACGTGCCAGAGTAAATCAGGCCAGTAGAAGGACCCGAAGCAGCGTGTGAAGACTGTTGCACACGCTGCTTGAATCGCCATGTATAGTCGGGCCCGCGGAAAGGGAAGGGAAGGGGGGGCTGGCAATGGACTCGGGCCCGCATTTGTAGTCGCGACTGTGGGAAGGGAAAGGAGGTAGAGGAAACGCTAATGCTGCTGCACAGGGAACTGGTGTGGGGGGAGGGAAATGGAAGGGGGAGGGAATGCTGCTTTGCACAGACAGACAGAGGAAGGAAGGGAGACAGAAAGACAAGAAGAAAGACACAGGGGCAGGTGCACAGGGAACTGGTGTGGGGGAGGGGGAGGGAATGCTGCTTCGGACAGACAGACAGAGGGAGGAAGGGAGACAGAAAGAAAAGAAGAAAGACACAGGGGCAGGGAGATATACAGAAAGACAAACAGACAAAGGGGGCCAGGGACAGAGATAGACAGAAAGAAAGACAGCGGGAGTCGTGTCAGGAGGGGTGCGGGATGCCGCAGAGGGAACTTTTCCAATGGGTGCAACTGGGCGGCTGTCGAGAGCCTCTGATCAGGGGCAGAGCAAGGTAAGTGTATCATAGGGATAAGAAGGAGGAGGGGGGGGAGAAAAAAGAAGGGACGCCTACTGCTAGACAGGGGGAGAAGGAAAGAGGTGCTGATGGACAGGGGGGGGTGAAGAAAAAGGAACGGAGACCTAATGTTGGACAGGGGGAGAAGGAAGGTGCTGCTGGACAGGGGGGAGGTAAAACAAAGGAAGAAGGGCTGCTGCTGCATAAGGAGAGCTGTGAAGGGGTGGTGGTGGACACAGGGGAGGTAAAAGGAAGGGAGAATGGACAGGGGGAGCAGGCAAGGGGCGGTGATGGACAGCCAAGGAAAAAGAAAGACAGAAAGAAAGAAAGCGGCTAAGGAGAGAGAGAGAGAGAGAGAAAGAAATAAAGAGAGACACACACACACATATATTCTAGCACCCTTTAATGCAACGGGCTATAAGACTAGTATAATATAATACAATAAATAAACTCAAAGGATGTCATAACATACGATACAAATTAAATACAATAACATTCAATCTGTGAATTTAAGTAAACAATTCCATCTTATAAAACGAATGCTAGGAAGTTCTTCTTTACCCAATGTGTGGTGGACACCTGGAATGCGCTTCCAGAGGACGTAATAGGGCAGAGTACGGTACTGGAGTTTAAGAAAGGATTGGACAATTTCCTGCTGGAAAAGAGGATAGAAGGGTATAGATAGAGGATTACTGCACAGGTCCTGGACCTGTTGGGCCGCCGCACGAGCGGGCTGCTGGGCGCAATGGACCTCAGGTCTGACCCATTACTTATGTTCTTATGTCTCAAAAATACCACACTTAATAGCATATATTTTTTCATATTTGCTATATAAACATAAAGTATTCCATCATGTATTATATTCCAATTTAGAAAGATCCTCCAATTAATTAAAATTGTTTTAATGGTAATCATTATTAAGTTATTCAACAATTTTGTCACAGAAGAGCTTAATGAAGACCGTAAACCCAAACCCCCCAGAATAATTATTGAATAAGTTAATGACTCTGATATAGGAAGCAAATCTGAAATTGTTGACCAGATCTTATTCCAATAATCAGGCACATAAGGACATTCAAACATCATAGGTTCTAATGTTCCCATCCCGTCTTTGCATGACCAACAGAACTTTCCACAGGAGGTATCTATCTTTGACACTTTAACCAGGGTCCAAAGAGCCTTATGTAGTAAAAAGAAGGCGGCCAAACAAGTGGAGAAGGCCTCATCCAAGGCAAGGCAAATGATGGGATGTATCAAGAGAAGCTTCATCAGCCGCAAGCCTGAAGTCATAATGCCACTTTACAGAACCATGGTGAGACCTCATCTGGAATACTGTGTGCAATTCTGGAGGCCACATTACCGCAAAGATGTGCTTCGAGCCGAGTCAGTCCAGCGGATGGCCACTAGAATGGTCTCCGGACTCAAGGGTCTCTCATACGAAGAAAGACTGGGCAAATTGCAGCTCTATACTCTAGAGGAGCGCAGGGAAAGGGGGGACATGATTGAGACATTTAAATATGTCACAGGACGTGTCGAGGTGGAAAACGACATCTTCCTTCTCAAAGGACCATCGGTCACAAGAGGGCACGAACTCAAACTCAGAGGAGGGAACTTTAATGGTGACACCAGGAAGTACTTCTTCACAGAAAGGGTGGTGGATCACTGGAACAAACTTCCGATGCAGGTGATCAAGGCCACCAGCGTGCTCGACTTTAAGAATAAATGGGACATCCACGTAGGATCACTACGAGGGTCGAGCTAAAGAACTAAGTCATTAGCACCCAGACTCAATGGGGTGGGTCAGTAGAGTGGGCAGACTTGATGGGCTGTAGCCCTTTTCTGCCGTCATCTTTCTATGTTTCTATGTTTCTATGTTTCTAAACTCGCCAAGTGTAATGAAGTAGTGACTGATCTCCAAACCGATTTCCATTGAGACTCATCTAAATGTATATTCAGATCAAACTCCCAAGATCATTGTGTTCCTATAGGAGCCTTACAAATGCTCAACTTCAATCATTTATAGTAACTCTCAAGCAACCAGAAACTAGTTATCCTGCAACCACCAATCTCCATGGGTGCTGGATAACTGAGAGTTTACTGTAGTAGTAGTTCTTGTGTTTTTCCCATGGTCCTAGTGCTGCTTGGTTATCATGTGTTATCTCTGTTTTGAACAGATTTTATAAATCATTGTGATATTTAATTTGCTCAGAATGGTGGCGTATCACATAGGGATAGGTAGCCAGAAAATTTTCATTTCATATTGTTTTCCACGTTGTTTCTTAGAATATCCATTTTTGTTTGGCCATTTCATCTTATTTCAAAGTTATTGAGTGAGTGCTCTTTTGAAAGAGTGCATAGTATTTACAAAAAGAGAACACTCAGAAAGATGGTTATCAGATAGAAAACAGAGGGTAGGGTTAAATGGTCATTTTTTTTTCAATGGAGGAGAGTAACCAGTGGAGTGCCACAGGGATCTGTATTGGGACCGGTGCTATTTAACTTATTTATAAATGATCTGGAAATTGGAACGACGAGTGAGGTGATTAAATTTGCACATGACACTAAACTGTTCAAAGTTGTTAAAACGCATGTGGATTGTGAAAAATTGCAGGCAGACCTTAAGAAATTGGAAGACTAGGCGTCCAAATGGCAGATGAAATTTAATGTGGACAAATGCAAAGTGAAGCACATTGGGACGAATAATCCGAATCACAGTTACCAGATGCTAGGGTCCACCTTGGGGGTTAGCGCCCAAAAAAAGGATCTAGGTGTCATCGTAGACAATACAATGAAACCTTCCACCCAATGTGCAGCAGCGTCCAAAAAAGCAAACAGGATGCTAGGAATAATTAAAAAAGGGATGGTTAACAAGACTAAGAATGTTATAATGCCCCTGTATTGCTCCATGGTGCAACCTCATCTGGAATATTGCATTCAATTCTAGCCTCCATATCTCAAGAAAGTTATAGTGGCGCTAGAAAAGGTTCAAAGAAGAGTGACCAAGATGATAAAGGGGATGGAACTCCTCTCGTATGAGGAAAGACTAAAAAGGATGGGCTCTTCAGCTTGGAAAAGAGATAGCTGAGGGGAGATATAATTGAAGTCTACAAAATCGTGAGTGGAGTAGAATGGGTACAATGGATCAATGTTTCACTCTGTCAAAAATTACAAAGAATAGGGGACACTCGATGAAGTTACAGAGAAATACTTTTAAAACCAATAGGAGGAAATTTTATTTCACTCGGAGAATAGTTAAGCTCTGGAACGCATTTGTGGTAAGAGCAGATAGCAGTCCATAGTCTGTTATTGAGAAATACATGGGGGGAAGCTACTGCTTGCCCTGGATCAATAGCATGAAATGTTGCTACTCCATGGGTTTAGGCCAGGTACTAGGGGCCTGGATTGGTCACCATCAGAATGGGCTACTGGGCTTGATGGGCCATTGGTCTGAACCAGTAAGGCTATTCTTATGTCTCCAAATCTTTGACAAAAATGGTCACACTTAACATTTCAAAGTACAGAGAGGGCTGAGGGTGTCCCTTAAAGGGAGACAAAAAAAAAGAGAGAATGTTAAGGGGTAGAAGTTGAGTGAAAGGGAGGAAGGAGAGAGAAGGGACAAGCAGAAAAAGTAGAGGCCAGAGATGAGAGAGATGGAAGATGAGGAAGAAGGGTGGTGAAGAAAGAAAGAAGGAGAGGTGAAGGAGATGAGAGATGTGTGAAAGGAACAGAAGATCAAGATGTGAGAGTTGGAGAAGGGTGAGTGCTGGGAAAGAAGGATGTGCGTTAGGAGTCTACAGCAAAAGGGAGGATAATTTATCCAGGTTCACAGCAAGGCTGGATTTAACATTGCAGCTCTCAATTGCAGAGGACTAGTTAGGAGAGGAGTTCCTCAGAGATTGGCAAATGGAGTTCCAGGTTTTGGAAAGCTTCAGAATTTGATATCCTAGGCATGTGCCTACATTTATACCTAAATCCAGTTGTTCACAGAACTGAGATGGCAGGTTGATTAGGCAACAGGACCAGATAATCAGCAAGATTATCTATCCCTAGGAGGCCGAAATTAGGCCAAGGAGCCTAGAAGGAAGATTGTTGCTTGACTGTAATTTTCTACCAGAGGTGTCTTGAACTGGCGGTCAGGGTGAGAACTTAAGAATCACTGGAGGGATTTTAATGTACATGGATGTAGGATTGGCAACTCATCGCAGATCAGCCAAACAGGTAGTTTTGTCCTATTACAGACATGGAGTTGGAATTTTAATTGGCCCATTCAACTAAATAAGCACATCATAAGAAGGATTTACAGATAAAGGGAAAGTTCCTATACATGATGAATGTTATACCAATAATATTTTCACTGTGTGCTTTTGATAGGCAGTGATGATAGCTTTCAATCCGTACCCTACTCCTCTGCCCTCCAACCCAACCCGCTGATTAACCGTTCCACTTAACTATATCCATGACATCCTGTTTGTCTGTTTTAGCTGTTTAGATCGTAAGCTCTTTCGAGCAGGGACTGTTTTCTTATTGTTTGTGACTCTGTGCAGTGCTGCGTGCGTGTAGTAGCGCTATAGAAATAATTAATACTGTAGCAGTAGTAGTTTGGGTATAGGTCACCGAAGTCAAAAGGGAATATAATGGAATCGGAGCATGGTTTGTCTGTTCTGTTGAGTTTTCTGAGAAAGTACGTGAAGCTGTTGGTGGTAGTTACCAGTGATTTTAAAATGGATTCAATTGGGTACATTTTCAAAATCTGCACGTAACATGAGTTACTTGCTTACTTTAATCATCTGCACGTTGGGGATTTTCAGCCATACTCGGGTACATGGGTCGTAATATTTTATTTTATTTATTGCAGACTTACTATATCACTTTTAGCTGTCAGAGCAGGACAAAGCAGTGTACATTCTAATAAAAACTAAAAATAAAAATCCATAAAGAAAAGAACTACAAAATCAATAGGAAAACAACCATTCATACCAGCAGTCCAAAGTAGCCATTCCTGGACAGTTAAATAATTTTGAATATCAGGTAGAAAAACTTTTATACGGTCCTATTTATGCAGCTAACCTGGCTGGTTAATTAAGAACAGCCTTACTGGGTCAGACCAATGGTCCATCAAGCCCAGTAGCCTGTTCTCATGGTGGCCAATCCAGGTCACTAGTACCTGGTCAAAACCCAAGGAGTAGCAATATTCTATGCTATCGATACAGGGCAAGCAGTGGTTTCCCCCGTGTCTTTCTCAATAACAGACTATGGACTTTTCCTCCAGGAACTTGTCCAAACCTTTCTTAAAACCAGCTACGCTATCCGCTCTTACCACATCCTCTGGCGTTCCAGAGCTTAACTATTCTCTGAGTGAAAAAAAATTCCTCCTATTGGTTTTAAAAGTATTTCTCTGTAACTTCATCACGTGTCCCCTAGTCTTTGTAATTTTTGACAGAGTGAAAAATCGATCCACTTGTACCCGCTCTAGTCCACTCAGGATTTTGCAGACTTCAATCATATCTCCCCTCAGCTGTCTCTTTTCCAAGCTGAAGAGCCCTAACCGTTTTAGTCTTTCCTCATATGAGAGGAGTTCCATCCCTTTTTACCATCTTGGTCGCTCTTCTTTGAACCTTTTCTAGCACCACTATATCTTTTTTGAGATAAGGAGACCAGAATTGAACGCAATACTCCAGGTGAGGTCGCACCATGGAGCGATACAGGGGCATTATGACATTCTTAGTCTTGTTAACCATCCCCTTTTTAATAATTCCCAGCATCCTATTTGCCAACTCTGCCCCCGCCCTCCCCTTCTGGAACGTCCCCAAAATAGCTGGTTTGCAGTTCGGTACTAATTGGTTATTTTCAGCAACACTAACCAGTTAAGTGCTGCTGAAAATTGCAGTTAGCCCTGAATAGACAATATTTGTGGCCAGTTAGTGGCTGCTCACACCGAAGTTAAAAAGGTACTGCGGAAGGGAGGGGCGCCGGTGCCCAGAGCAAGATGGCGCCTGGGGGCGGACCGTCCTCCCTTACTATGCTACTGCCAGAGTCACATGGAGCAGTGTGGGATTTGAACCCACAACCTCAGTGTGCTGAGGCTATAGCTCTAACCACTGCATCACACACTGTACCTATTCACAGTGGAGTTTCTGCGTTGGTATGATTTTTTGTATTTGTTATGTTTTGTATATGTTACAATACATAACAAGCATACAAGTATATCAACTTTCAAACATAGCATAAAAATGCTCAACAAATAAAGTCCAAGGCAACAATTTATCAGTGATCTAGACCACATTAATAAAAAGAAAATAATATTTGACATCTTGGCACAGATTGGCAATGGATTGGGGAAGCAAAGGAGGTTTTAGTGAATCTAGCCCTAAGAAAATTTTCTAACTGGGCTGGATCCAGAAACACATATTTGTCACTTGCAAATGAGATAAGGCATTTACAGGGAAATTTTAAGAAGGATGTCACACCCACCGTTAAAGCCTTAGGCCTAAGCGATAGAAACTGCTTCCTCTTTAACTGAGTCTGTTTAGACACGTCAGGGAATATTAACATTCGGCCACAAAACAGAGCTATGTTGATATGATTTTACCCATATAAACAGGGGAAAAGCAAAGCACCACCTATAAAATAGGTAGTTTATAATTAAACTATAAAGATCCTCTAAACGAGACACACTACACCAAATCAATTCCCGCTGTCATAGGAACGGTCACCTGGTACAAGCTGTGCACTGGTACTGTCTGTTTACTTTTGATAACAGATATGACCCACCTCTCAGTCTGATAGCAGATGCTATGCACAGACAGTGGTGTAAAATATTCAACATTGGGGGGAGGGGAGAGGTGTTTCAGCAAAATTTTCAAGCGCTGATTTCTAGGACAGGTTCATTGTAGGATTTCTGATCCTTTGCTAATGAGAACAGATTGGAGGGAGGTGGGCTTAGCTTTTGAAATTTCGATTGAAAGGGAAGTTTCAGCAGGAGGCCATGATATATAGGCCCCAATGCTATAAAAGGTGCCTAAAATATAGGCACTGTTAGGCACTGTTTATAGAATCGCACCTAGTGGGGCATAAATTGGACTTAGGTGCTGGTAAGTGCCCCCTATTTATGGTAGGGTTTTCATGGCCTAAGTTAGGTGCCTTCTGGCGCTTAAGTACAGTCTGCCATGCCAAACACACCCACAATCCAGGGACTAGGGGACACTCGATGAAGTTACAGTAATACTTTCAAAACCAATAGGAGGAAATTTTTTTTTCAAAGAATAGTTAAGCTCTGGAATGCGTTGCCAGAGGATGTGGTTAACGTAGCTGATTTTTAAAAAAAGTTTGGACAAGTTCCTGGAGGAAAAGTCCATAGTCTGTTATTCAGAGAGACTTCTTTGCTTGATTCATAAAACCTTGCATCCAAATTGTCTGATTTATTATTGGAACCCTTTCAGTTTTTACATCCCTGAAAGACCTTTTGATGCAACCAGAAGGAATGAGACATCAATCTATATGCTGAAGGGCTTTTGAAATTACTACACCCCATATTTGGAAGCGGTTACCATTCGATATTCAAATGATAATGATGATCAAGTGCCATCAAGTTGAGGACAACTTCCAGCAATCATATACGAGGGTTCTTTAAAAGGTTTCCACACTTTCATATTTTCGTGGGAAATGGTTGAGAGGAGAAGTGGTAAGAGGGTGTGTCTTAGAATGTCATGTGATTAGTCAGTCAGGCAAGCTGGCTCACCTTGAAGGTAGTGATATAATTTGCTTTTGAGATATTTAATAGTGTTTAAAAAAATAAGTGTGGAAACTTAAAAAAAAAAAAAATCTTTATTCATTTTCAAACTTACAATAAGTAACAGTAAGTAAAAACATTTTAACATTAAATATATCACTTAATATTCAGCAATAATACAAATCATATAACCTTAACTTTCTCCCTTCCCACCCTTTCATAACAAATATTTTTATATGCTGTACTAAAAATTATCCCTCCCCCACCCTGAATATTGAACTTATAAATTTAAGGGAAAAAATGGCATCTATTCATTACAATATTTTGTTAACGGCTCCCACACTTCTTGAAATTTCCTTAAATACCCCTGCTGTGTAGCTATTACTCTTTCCATTTTATATATATGACACAATAAGTTCCACCAAAAATTATAATTCAGTCTACTACTCCAGTTCTTCCAGTTACAAGTAATTTGTTGTATGGCAACCCCTGTCATTATAAGCAAAAGCTTATTATTAATCGAAGATATCTGACTCTTTGCTCTCATTGACATGCCAAATATCATAGGTCAATGCCAGCAGGTTTTCTAATAAACAATTAATTTGGCCCCAAATTGATTTCCAAAAAGCCATAATAAATGGACAATAGAACTTTTTGAAGATCCCTCTTAGATTGACTTTCTCCAGTACTCTATGTTCAGCTTGTCTCTGAAGGCTACTCAATGGCATATTAATAGTTGATATTATTGAATTCATCCATTTTGGTCATCAATGCCTTTTTTGCCTTCAGCCTTCCCAAGCATAATACTTTTTTCTAAGGACTCTAACATTTTATAAATGGTGCTCAGAAATCAGTACCAGAAAGATGCATGCTAAACTAGAAATTCTATAAAGGGATCTCCATGCAAAATACCTGTTTTAAAATAGTGCTTAGTACAGATTCCCACATCCGTTTCAACAGAAGGTCCAAGAGTTCACAGAGTTCGCAAAGGGTATCAGACCACCCTACCAGCTGATACAGCTTGAAGGGAAACCATTCCTCATGTACCCGCGATTCCTGAAAGCTAAGTATTTATTAAACAGCTCCAGCAGTTATAATGTGTTGTAGAAAAATGAAAAAGATAATGACAAATAAAGTAAAATAAAATAAAGAAAAAGTTAGAAAAAGTAGCAATACGGAGGAGGAGGAATCGCGGGTACATGAGGAATGGTTTCCCTTCAAGCTGTATCAGCTGGTAGGGTGGTCTGATACCCTTTGCGAACCTCTAATATAAACTCATTAAAGTGTGGGTTTATTACTCTGTGAACTCTTGGACCTTCTGTTGTAAGATCTTAACGAACAAATAGGAGTAGTTGGTGTGTAGATGGCACATCCGTTTCAGGCACCAGTATTGATGCCTGCCGTAACCTAGTGCAAATGCTGGCACTGTCAACTTCATAGGCTGCACGCACATCTGCCCTGAGTGCTCAAATTTTGGACATGCAACATTTGGCGACCTATGTAGAATCAGCCTGAATATTTCCAAGATAAGATGGCTTCGGTCTCGTTATTTAAGCCTCAAGTGAGACTATAGGTTTGATCTGGTCCAGACCCAGCTGTTTTTCTTTTTAGTTGTCCATAGCATTCTCAAGATGTGCCATTAACAGCCCACCTTAAATTAATCAATACCTCGTACTTTTTCTGTCTTGTTTCTTGATAGCAAACACCAACAAGAAGAGTTGTACAAGCAAGAAACAAACCAAGGGGGAAGCACTTTTTAATTGCCTCGCTTTTGGGTAAGTGATCTTTATAACTGACACAAACCAGTATCTATTATTTTTTAATTGATAGCTAGATTTTATCTAATGTCTTAGATGAATAATTATTTAGGCCTATATTCTATACACGGTTCTCTACCTGCACCTAACGTAATTGGTAAAAGCCATTTTAAAAGGTTTTCAAATGTTTTTTAAAAATATAGGCGCCTAGAAAAATGGCAACTTCATTGTGTATATGAGGTACCTTAGAACACATAGAGGGGCATAATAAAAAAAAACATCTAAGTCCGCTTTTGGCCTAAGGCCTTAAACGTTGAAAGTAGAAGCAGGGAAAATGTCCATAATCAAAAAAAACATCCAAAAGGAGTTTTTTTTATTAATGGCCTGCCTCTACCTTCAGCTGTTTAAACGCCCAGACCACCCACCACACTACGTCTAAACTTATACCCTATAATGAACCTAAAAAATGCCTAAAAGCCCCAAACGTCCAACACAAGGGCTTTTAGGCGAAGGAGGAGCCAGTCCTTTGCCTAAAAGCTGGATTCTGTAACCGGTGTCTGTCAAAAACAATACCGGTTAGAGAATCCACCCCTCCCCCCCACGACATCGGGGCAGAAGGGAACCCAAGCCCTCCTGCCCTGCGATCCCCAATCCCCCCCCTCGATTACATTCAGGGCAGGAGGGAACCCAAGCCCTCCTGTCCCGCGATCCCCAACCCCCCTGATTACATTCAGGGCAATAGGGAGCCCAAGCCCTCCTGTCCCGCAATCCCCAACCCCCCGATTATGTTCAGAGCAGGAGAGAACCCAAGCCCTCCTGCCCCGCGACCCCCCCCCCCCCCGAGTCCGTTCCGGCCAGGAAGGAGCCCAAGCCCTCCTGGCCTCTCGCCCCCCACCCCCCACTACAATACGGGCAGGAGGGATCTCAGGCCCTCTTGCCCTCGACACAACCCCCTCAACGACCGCCCCCCCAAACTCCCGATCGCCCCCCGCCAACCTGCAACCCCCCCGCCGACCCCATGACCCCCCACCCCCAATCCCACCCCCCATACCTGTTAAATGTTGGACAGACGGACGGGTGCCAAGCCCGCCCGTCCGACAAGCCAGCAGCCTCCGAAATGGGGCAGGATTGGCACAGGCAGCTGAAACCCCACCCACAGGTGGGGCCTAAGGCACCTTGGCCAACCAGAATAGGCCCAGGAGTCTTAGGCCCCTCCTGTAGGCGGGGCCTTAGGCACATGGGCCCAACCCGTCCTCCTTTTTCTGGATCCATATGGTAACCCTAGGCAGGGTGAATGGCCACAGACAATTGACTACGGTACTCTGCCTATTACTAAATCCCCTTCCCCAAACATAATAGATAAATACAGAAAGGAAAGATAACAGTTTCCACTTTTTGACAAATAGAACATTTTCTTTTAGTTTATTTATTTATTTAAAACATTCATATCCCGCAGAACCAAAAATCTATGCAGGTTTCAAAAGAAAACACATAAACATAGGTGAACATACATATTCAGATATTAAAATACTAACATATAATTCTTAAACATCCCAAAATACACAATCGCACATCTGGAATTCATTGCCGGAGAATATGGTGAAAACCAGTTAGCCTAGCAGGGTTTTAAAAAGGTTTGGATAATTTCTAAAACAGAAGTCCATAAGCCATTGTTAAAATCCTAGGATCCTAGGATAAGCAACATAAAATCTGGTTTTCTCCTTGGGATCTTGCCAGATACTTGCGACCTGGGTTGGCCACAGTTGGAAACAGGATACCGGGCTTGATGGACCTTTGGTCTATCCCAATATGGTAACTCTTAAGTTCTTATATTTTTATGAATTTATTGAGATGCATCTCCTCCCATAGAAGGCAAATGTTTAAACAGATAAGAAGTAACTAATTATATTAGTAATTATGAAAACAATGAGGAGCGAGCACTGTATACTAGACAGGCAGACATCACATTGTGCATATTTCTATCAGGTTGACATGTCAGAACTGAGCTTTCAATGGAAAATTTACATTTACCATTCTCACTACTGTAACTTTTGGTCTGAAACACAAACTGACTCATATTTATGATTAGTTACTCATTTCCTCTTTTTTTGTGGAGCAAATTGCTTCCTTTGGTTATGTATTACTCTTCTTTACTCATTTCCTTCATTTCTCATCCACTTAAGAACATAGGAACTGCCATATTGAATAAACATCAGAGCTTTTACCACAGCAGCTTTCGATAAAAAACCCCTAACGTGGCTTGATAAAAGGGGGCCTTCTGTAAAGATTTCATAAAACGATTTTGTGTATCCGACAATAATCCCATAATGCACTACTCTCCAAAAATTCTCACCAGTCAGAATGTCCTTCAATCTCCACTTTGCGAAGGTCACCCAATGGTGCCTCGTAGATCTGAGGATTTTAGGATTGCAATTACTACCTTGTGACAGTTACCCCATTGCTGTTTTGTAGATCTTAGGATGCCTAACTACACTTGCCTGGAGGCACCTACCTGAAAAGTAGACATGGTTGGGGGGGGAGAATAGGTATGGTTAACTTAAGCATCACTAGGCGATAGCACTGGTAAAACCAGGCCTAATATACTGGCGCCTACCTCAAGGACGCCTAGCAATGCCTAAGTCTGCTTAAGCACCACTAGGTGTGATTCTATAAGTGGAGCCTATGTTTATGTTTATTAAATTCTTATATTCAACCAAATCTTGCAAAAGTTCTAAGCGGATTACATATAAAATACAAAGTTAAAACTAAAAAGCATATCTTCTATATATATAAAATCGGATGTGTGTGTGTGTATGTATGTATGTTCCCCCACTTAAAGGTAGCTGAGAGTCTGCTCCAATGGAAGCAAAAGCCTCAGATTTTATTGGCAGAGCTCAAGCTCAAACCACCACCTCCACATCATTGACTAAAAATCTTCCATAGAGTGACAACTCGCTGTTGAGGTTTGAAATAACTGAGGACCGAGATATTTTGCAACTGAAACCGCTGTGAGTGTTTAAAGCAGTCTGTTAAAAAGGCCAACGTTTCACAGCACTAAGCTGTTTCTTCAGGGCTAATATGACCTTGCTTGAATCTTCACAGAGTGACAGTGTTGTGCACACTAGTGAGATCGTGAGCACAACATTGTCACTCTGTGAAGATTGTGAAACGTTGGCATTTTAACAGACTGCTTTAAACACTCACAGTGGTTTCAGTTGCAAAATATCTCAGTCCTCAATTATTTTAAACCTCAACAGCGAGTTGTCACTCTATGGAAGTTTTTTTAGCCAATGATGGTGGTAGTTTGAGCTTGAGCTCTGCCAATAAAATCTGAGGCTTTTGCTTCCATTTGAGCAGACTCTCAGCTACCTTTAAGTGGAGTTTTTTTGCATTATTTTATTTATATTTCCCCACTTCACCTTTTGCAATATTGTATGCATTCCAGCATAACTCTGGAATGCATGGACAGATTTCAACCAAACTTGGTATACATATGACTTACTATCTGGGAAAAAATACTGTGAGGGTGGGAAGGGGGTGACATGTAAAAAAATTTTAAAACTACAGATATTAGTGTCTAACTCATAGCTTTTGGGCTCGCTGAGATGAATACTGACACTCCTGATGCCGTTTAAGTCCAAGTTCAGCCCCATAGAGAGGGCCATTCCTGTGGAACATGTGGGGGATGGCATGTGGGGGGTTGGACATGGGGGATATGGGGAGGGGAACATGTAAAAATAATAAAAAATGACAGATATTAGTGTATAATCCATAATTTTCGGGCTCCCTGAGATTAATACTGACACTCCTAATGACGTTTAAGTCCAGGTTCAGACCCATACACAGGGCCATTCTTGCTGCTAAAAATGAAGATGTCCACGAAATTAACAATCAAATGCTTCCCGTTTTACCAGGCATAATCATTGAATACATGTCTATCGATACCGGAAGATTGGGATAAATAAATATCCAGGCAACGCCGGGTAATCAGCTAGTTACCTATAAAATACAAAGTTAAAACTAAAAAGAACTCCATGACGTAAAGAAAAGACTTAAGCTCCTCATTCATATCTAAGATACAATCAGAATTCATTCTAGCAAAAAAAAAAAAAAATTAATCAGTGGGTCAGTTCAGTTGCCTGTGAATCTCTTGAATTAATGAATATGTTCATTCGGAACAGAATCAATACCAAAAGCCTTTTGGGAAAAAAAAGACCCTAAACTATCAGAACAGCACCTACAATGTAGGCATGCCTAGGTGCCGTTTATAGAATATGGCCCTTGATGCTGATATTCAGTTGTACTAGCCGTTTCAGTGGATAGCCCCACCCATGCGAATTAACTGGGCAGGAGCCTCTCCTGCCCGGTTAAATCACTGTGCATATCGGGCCCTAAAATTTACGATTCATAAGAATCCTGGTTGAAGGACCTTAGACTAAAACTAAACTCAGAAAAAATGTGGTTCCTTTTAATGGAGAATGATAAATAACCTACTGCACCCAACAAAAAAAAAAATTAACTCCCTAACTTACCTACTAGAACCCACACTAAAAGTATTAGGGGTTGCTATAGATAGTCGCGGCTCTCTTCAATTACAGATCAACAATGTCATCCAAAAATCCTTCCTAACAATGCGCAACCTAAGACACATAGAGGGCATAATTTAAAAAAAAAAAACGTCTAAGTTCCCTTTTGGCCTAAGGCCTTAAACGTTGAATGTAGAAGCAGGGAAAATGTCCATTATAAAAAAAAAATGTCCAAAAGGAGGGTTTTTTTGATAATGGCCTGCCTCTACGTTCAGCTCTTTAAACGCCCAGACCACCACTATGTCTACACTAACAACATATAATCAACCTAAAAAAGCCTAAGTCCCAAACACCCAACACAAGAGCTTTTAGGCGAAGGAGGGGCCAGTCCTTCGCCTAAAAGCTGGATTCTGTAACCGGTGTCTGTCAAAAGCAACACCGGTTACAGAATCCACCTCCCCCCCCAACTACAACGATCAGGCTAGGAGAGAGCCCAAGCCCTCCTGGCCCCGACGATTACGATCGGGGCAAAAGGGAGCCCAAGCCCTCTTGCCCCAGCGATCCCAAACCCCGACTATGACCGGGACAAGAGGGAGCCCAAGTCCTCTTGCCTCAGCGATCCCGAACCCCCGACTACGATCGGGGCAGTAGGGAGCCAAAGCCCTCCTGCCCAGGCGGCACCCCCCCCCCCCACCCCACCCTAGCTTTGATTATGGGTACTTGGATGATCAGACTTTTTGATTGTTCAAGTACACATTTAGGCCACTTTTTAGACATTTTTTATTATTATTATGAGCCCCATAAGCACATTTTTTGAAGAACCACATTTTTGTTTCCTAGTACAATCACTAATCTTGGATTATTGCAACATCTTGTACCTACATTGTCCGTCAATGATAAAACAGTTGCAAACTATACAAATGCTGCATTAACAAATATGACCACATAACACCATCCTACCTAAAAACACACTGGTTCCCAGTGAAAGGCTGAACTTTATTCAGATTCTATTGCCTGTTGTTTAAAGTACTACAGGGCTATGCCTCAATTTATCTGAATTATAGACTCGCATTGAAAGAAGCAAAAAGGCCTCGGAGAAACATGAATCCCTTTTTTTACCCCTCAACCAAAAAAAATCACAAAGGCTAAAAAAAGCAGTTAAACTAGAAAAAGATGTCATCAAAATCTTGAATCTTGGGTACCATATTGGATTATAGAATATTCTGGAAAGAAATTAAAGCTATGTTATTTAGGAAATATGTCTTGCAATTCTAATCCAATGTCTGTCTAATAATGAGTTCTGAAATATAATTCCCTGGAAATGTCCTTTTATTGTAATCCGCCTAGACCTGAAAGGTTAAGGCGGAATAGAAGTTTCAAGTTTCAAGTTTTATTATTATTTGATGAATCGCCTATACAAAACATTCTAAGTAAATGTAATGTAATAAGTACCTATGAAAAGAAACCTGAGTATTAGAAAGCGAAGAACTCTGAAAAAACTTCAAAGCTCGTGAGTTGGAGACTCGGCGGCTGTGGAACTTTTGGTTTTTCCTACACGGATAAGATCCCTCCTCCTGAAGAAGCTCCGAGTGAAACCCGAGGTGAGGAAGAGGAAAAATTATTTACATATTTTTGGACTTTTTAGTTTGTCACATCTTTCATGTTTTTGTGTCACCTGCATCTGGGGATTGAGATGCCGGAATCAGCAACGTTGATCACCAGCAGCCTTCGACCAGGAGAGAACTGAAAAAATTCCAACAAGACTGAGATGAGTTTTTCTCTTTATTTTTTCCCTGACTACTAAGTTGGTCAGGTTGGGCTGGTGCTACGATGTTCTAATTATATACCGCTGTTTTCCCGGCTGGTATATCATACTGAGCACATCACATAATATTTTTTGTTTATAGTGAGATTTTATAGTGAGATTTTTCTTCAGTTTTAATAGTATTTGATCGAAAAATCTACAATTTTTGTTGATATATTTTGGTCTCCTAAAATGTTTTGGGCTATAAAACATCACAGTCTACATAAATAGTATAGAATGAAAATAGCCTCAGCCAATGTAAAATAGATGTAGTTTATGTATCCCAAAAACTTTCTATAATATCTTATTGCCACTGGGAAGTTCAAGTGCAAAATAGCAGAGAAATTATATGCAAATATTAAATATTTGTTAGGTCCTCAGTATTCACTCCTCTCAAGTCAGGTTAAGCCTGTAATTAGAGTCGTGAGTCGTTGTAACCTAAGAGGGTAATCAGACATGAAACATGAAAAATAATTTCGATCATTGTTGCTCACAGCTGTTTCTTACAGACATTTTAGAAAACAGCTAAAAACCTATCTTTTCTCCAAATACCTGACTAGCTGACTCATTCAAATATACGATTATGTTTAATGTTCATAATCTTTTGTAAACCACATAGAACTTTTTGGTAACATGGTCTATAAGTATAATGTTATGTTATGTTATGTTATGAAACATCCTCGGACATAGTGCACAAGTGTAAAATGATAAGTGCATAACATAAGTGTGTGACATAAAAGCGTTATATCATTTTTTTTCTCTCTTTTTCTTTTATTCTTGGTTCTTTTTGTCTGTTCTTTGCTTTAAGCAATAAATACAATAAATACACTACCCAATGTGCAATAAAAGTCTGGTGAGATTGAAAGTTAAATACAGGAACCCAGTTCCTCGTAAGGACTCCCCTGACATCCACAAATTCGAAACAGCTTGCAAAAATAGTTTGTACTTATCTGAGCATAGCAGTACACTTCTCCCTCCGTATTCGCAGTTTCAGCAATCGCTGTTTCGATTATTCACAGTTTTCAGCTTGCTGGCTCCTCCCCCCCAATTACATCAGCTTGCATAGAGAAATCGCCGATTCCAAGCGTTTACATAGAAAATCACCGATTCCCAGCACTTTCTTCACCGTGTTTTGCCTCCCCTTCAGGAACAGGCCAGGTCTCCCACCATGTTATTTGCGGTTTCACCATATTCACGATGGTTTTTAATAGAAAACAGCAAATAACATATGAAAAAGTTATATGCGGTTTTTCTGTATTTGCTGTTCTGTTAATCCTCTAAGACAGCGAATACGGAGGGAGAAGTGTAGTTTTAAACGCTGAATGTTATGCAAAGTTAGTTGCTCTGCAGAGCTCTTTTTCAGGGAATAAATCTCCTTCTTCAGGAGCAGGCACTGGATGCTGGCAGGAAAATCGTAGGGGGAGAAACCACTTTGAATCTCGCAGCAAAATGGCTGAAACAGAGCTCTGAAGAGCAACTAACTGTGCACAACATTGAGCGTTTAGAACTACTGCTATACTCAGCTAAGTACAAACTATTTTTGCAAGCTGTTTCGAATTTGTTGATGTCAGGAGAGTCCTTACGAGGAACTGGGTTCCTGTATTTAACTTCCAATCTCACCGTACTTTTATTGCACACTGGGTAGTGTATTTATTGCTTATAGCACAGAACAGACAAAAAACCACGAATAAAAGAAAAAGAGAGAAAAAAATGATTTAATGCTTTTATGTCACACACATATGTTATCAAAAAATAACCCAAGAAATAAGGGAGAATATAGACAAAATACAGGAGAAAAAAAATCTTCCCAAGACCCCAAAGCAGAAGGGTGAGGGGGGAGAGACAGCTTTGGGGTCTTGGGGAGATTTTTTTCTTTCACACACTTATGTTATGCACTTATCATTTTTCACTTTACACTTGTGCCCAGGGCAGGATTAACCAATAGGCCAAGGAGGCACGCGCCTAGGGCCTGGAATGGTCTGGGAGGCTCGATGAAGGAAGGCATCAACATTGTTTTTTCCAATCAGCGATGGGCCCCTCCAGCATTGATCGGCAACGCGGGCCCCACCCCGATCGGCAATGTGGGCCCCCCCTTCTTCGACGGAAAGTAAGACAAGCAAGCAATGCGGGTAAGAAAGGCAATGGGAACTGTAATTGTGCAAGCGGTGCTGCTTGCCCAAAGCTTCCCTCTGACGCAGCTTCCTGTTTCCACCTGGGCGCATGGTGGGGTGGGGCGGGGCAGGGGGCCCAGTGTACTTGTGTGCCTAGGGGCCCTCGATGAATTAATCCTGCCCTGCTTGTGCCCTAGGTCCGAGGATGTTTCATGTCTGATTACCCTGTTGGGTTACAATGACTCACAACTCTAATTACAGGCTTGACCTAACGAGAGGAGTGAATACTGAGGACCTAACAAATATTTAATATAAATACGTAATATTTGCATATAATTTCGCTGCTGTTTTGCCCTTGAACTTCCCAGTGGCAATAAGATATTATAGAAATTTTTTGTTTAGATTTACCTTTTTGGATATTCTTTCTCTTGGGTTCTACATTGTTTAAAGTTTATGTATCCCACCCATCTATAAGCTGGTGAAATGAAGATAAACGTCAGAAGTTAATCATTAATCCGAAGGATCTCATAAACTTGATGCTTGTATTTCATTGCCGACAGAGTAGTCAAGTGTTCATCATCTCTGCACCACTGATAAGCAGCAATGGGCAACTTCCACGTAAGTACTAAGCACTTTTATTTTTAGTGAGGAGCAAATTTTAACATCTGTACAAATGTACTCTAAATAAAATAAGGATCTTTGCTATGAAAATGTCGTGTTAAATAGCGGCAAGCCCCTGTGACTGATGCTAGCTGCGCTAATAGTATTCGATTCAATATAGTAATATGTCCTCATCCTCTCGCACGTCCAGTTAACGTTTGCTTCATCTTGTAGCTGATAGCTTAGCTGCGTCTACTTTTCTTTGATTTGAGCTCTTTTGCTAGAGTGTTTGTGGCAGAATGCTACATGTAGGCTTATTGCTTCAAGGTTTGGAAATTACATTGTTGTATTAAACTAAACTAAACTAAACTAAAGCTTAACTTTCTTTGTGCACAGAGTCATCATTCTGAGAAGGCTCGACTCGGTTTACAGCAATAAAATAAACAAGGAATGATTTACAAATGATAAATAGAAGATATTAGCAAAATTTCAAAAGAATTAATTTTCAAAATGTTTGGCAAATAGAGTAGTTTTTAAAGATTTACGGAAAAATTGAAACGAACTGGAACTCCTTAAAAAAAAAGGGGGAGATCATTCCAGAGTTGAGAAAGTTTAAAGACCAAAGATTGACTGAAGATCTTGACTCCCTTGATGTCTTTATTAGAAGGAATGGAGAGTTTAAATTGTTGGATACCTCTTGCAAAGGAGATTCGGTAAATGTTCCAAAATAAAGGAATGTAGAATTTTAAAAGAAATACAAGCGCATTGAATTCTAAAAAAAACTGGGAGCCAATGAAGACTCTGAAGCAAAGGGGTCACATGGTCAAATTTACGTTTTCCAAAGATCAACTTTGCAGCAGTATTCTTCTGTTTACTACATGTTTATAGTAACATAGTAGATGATGGCAGAAACCCCCCCTCCCAAATAGTCCATCTAGTCTGCTCAGCAACAACTCGTCCAGTTAGTTAGATGTGCACCCAAATTCCCGCATGGAACCCAATGCTCCCTCCCCTGTGTCCCTCACCTAATTTTTCAAAGCTGTAAAATTATCTAAGAGTTGCAATTACAACTTTGTGAATGTTACTGCCATGCTGTCTCATAGACTGGAGGGTTTTAGCATTGCAATTGGCATTCCATGAAGGTCACCCCAAATACTGTCTCAAAGATCATGAGTTTTAGGGTTGCCATTGTCATTTCATGAAGATTACCCAATGGTGCCTCATAGATTCAAAGTTCTTAGAGTTGCAATTGCTACTTTGAAAAGTTTACCCAATGGTGTCTTGCAGTGGCATAGTGAAGGGGTGGACGGTCCGCCCTGGGCGCCATCATGGTGGGGGTGCCAGCACCCCTCCTCCTCTCCACTCCACCTCTTCCCACTCTTCCCTGATACCTCTAGTTGTCACCACCGCGAGCAACAACTTCAATGTGCTCCTCAAGACCGCGTCGGCTCCCGCTGACGTTGCTTCCGGGTGCCGCACCTATGAAGTGACATCAGAGGGAGAGCTGATACGGTTGCAAGGAGCTCGTTGACGTTGATGGTTGCAGCGGTGAACAACTAGAAACATGAAGGAAGGGAAATGGGCGGTGGGGCATGTATGCGACAGGAGGGCGGAAACGAGGGTGGGGGAGGGGTGCCACTGCCCCAGGCGCCTCTCACTCTCGCTACGCCACTGGTGTCTCATAGATCTGAGGGTTTTAGGATTGCAGTTACTACCTTGCAACGGTTACCCCATCATTGTCTTGTAGGTTCAAGGTGTTGGGTTTGCAATTACCATTCCATGAAGGTTGTCACAAATCTGTCTCAAGGATCATGGGTTTTATAGTTGCAATTGCTTGTCCAAGTGGATTATCCCCTAAATAGAAATTACATTAATTGTAATAATTATTTAATAATTGCATTAATTATTTTCTGTTTATCCTTAAGAATTATACTGTACTGTTACTATTTGTATTTTGTACTTCACTGAGTATCCAGTCTCTCTTTGATGTAAACCGCCGAGAAGTCGTCAGATTGCGGCAGTATAGAAGAATAAAGTTATTATTATTATTATTAATAATAATAATAATTTTATTTCTTATATATTGCTATACCATAAGTTAGAAGCGGTTTACAGCAAGATTCATGCAATGAGAGTATGCGATGATTACGACAAGAAACAAAAGTTTACAACAAGATACATAAGTTCAGAGCGGTTTAAAAACAAGATACATAAGTTCAGAGCGGTTTGCAAGAAGATACATGCAATGAGAGTATGAGATGTTTGCAACAAGCAGCAAATGATTACAACAGGATACAGAAGTACATTATTATTAATGGTTTGGTTAATCATGTTCCCTATACAGCTGTAATTTTTAGAATACTAAAACAGTAGTTCTATATGAAATAGAAATTAAGGAAAAGACCACTTCAACCATTAAAACTGTCTAGATATATCTGATGCTACCTTTTCCAAAGGAGGGAAGGTGGTAGAATTAGAGGGCATAAATTTAGGTTGATGGGGGGGAGGGGGCAACTCAGGAATAACATCAGGAAGTACTTTTTCACAGAGAGGGTGGTAGATGCCTGGAATATCCTCCCACAGGAGGCTGAATTAAAAAAAATGTGTGAGATACACATAAAGGAATCCTATATGGAAGGCATGGAACCAAATGAGTTTAGCGGTGATTAGATGACAACACTTGTCAACACAGTAATTGAAAAGCAAAAGCCGTGCAGGGCAAACGTCTACATTCTAAGCCCTGAAAATAGCAAGGACAAATCAAGTATGCATATGGCGCATCCCATCATACCTTATGAATTTATCCCGTTGGGCAGAGTGGATGGACCGTACAGGTGTTTATCTGCCACAAGCCTGAGGAGAGGGGGGTGCAGCCAGCACATCGCTCCAGGGCCTATGAAGCTCAAGGGGGCCCAATGAAGCCCAAGAAACATCACAGAAACCAAAACGTGTCAATGTCTCGAGAAGAAGACGACCTTACCAACGAAGACAAAGAATGGCGCGAGAACTTTCGCGTACAAGATCGCGAAGCATTGGGTGAGCGCAATGCAATAGAAGGCCAGCGTCGGTCTGCGTATTCTGTTGACAATTCTTGCCACGGTCACCTCTGCAGAGCGCTCATTCAACAAGTTAAAGCTGGTAAAAAATTTGCTAAGATCCACTATGTCACAAGCGCGACTAGTAGATTTGACAAGACTCAGTATTGAGTCTGATCTAGCAAAACAGATTAATTTTGATTATGTAATTCAGTTTCACTAAGAAAAAGGCCAGGAAAGCACCTTTGTTTCACAGACAATAAATGCTATTATCTAACGTCTTTTACTATTATAAATATATTACTTTATTATTGCATTTATACCTATACATAATTATCTAAATGTATCAATGTAATCTACGATTGTTAGAAATTAATAATATACACACATACATGTGTATAACATTTTGTATAAGGTCCCACACACCTTTGTATCGGGGCCCGGATTTTCTCTTGGTGGCCCTGATCTGCCGTCATCTATTATGTTACTTGGAAAAGTCAAATTTGTAAGGGTGTGGCCAGTTGGCCAGTTATTGTCCTATGTTCTTATGTGCACACATGTTTTACGTAATAGCATTTTGCCGTTTATTGTTCTTTAGTTTTTTTCCTTCTGCTAGGAACACAGTGTCAGACTTTGGTTTCTTGTTTGTAATAGTAATTTAGGTTATTTAAATACTTAGATAACCTCAGAGACACCAAACAATGAATTACCTTTTTTTTATTGAAACAGAGAGGAAGCGGAATAGAGATTAGAGCAATGAACTGCAAAATGGGATTGAAATCCTGTTTCAGTCTTGATACTTTGTTCCCTTGGCCATGTCACTTTGTTTTTTTATTGCCTCACTTAAAGGAGACCCAGATGCAATTTCTAAACCAAACGTGTTCTTGGGAGGAGTAAAGTATGCTAGGGAGACGGCATGCCCAGCCACCAGGCAGGGAGAAAGTCCTACCCATCCGTCAACAGCAACGTGCCCTTCTGTCCTTCTGTCATGATATGTTCATTGCAGTGGCTATGCCAGATGAGAACACGCTACCAGAACACGCTCTCATCGCCTCCCACTTATCGTGTTTCCCTGAAAATAAGCCCTAGCATGATTTTTCTGGCTGCTCACAATATAGGCCCTACTCCCAAAATAAGCCCTAGTTACGCAGCAGCGTGACTCGGCCCTCTCCTACCATACTGACAGCAGTGTCTCATACCCCATCTGGAAGCCTCCCTGCTGAACGTCCCTGCAACCTGCGCCTGTGTCCCGGATGTTGTCTCCGCTGCCGCGATGTGAGCTAAATTCAAATAAATTCCACACACCTCACTACCTTTTCTGCAACCTTCCCAAAATCCGAAATTCTCCCCAAATTTCTAAAAATAACTCTCCATGTTGCGACTCTCCAGCAGAGCATTACTCCAAACCAATTCATTTTAAGAAACACGGGAGTGGAAAACAATTGACTTGCATAATTAGAAAGGCATATGCCTCGTAGAAATTTGACTAAAATGGAGGAATAAAAAGTACTGATGGTTTGTTTTGGGAAGGGTTTTTTTTTTTCTGCTTTAGTTAACAATGATGTATTGTAGATGACACAGAGCCTTGCTTAAAATATCACAGAGCCTGAAAATAAGTCCTAACGCATCTTTTGGAGCAAAAATTAATACACTTCTCCCTCTGTATTTGTGGTTTCAGCAATCGCGGTTTCGATTATTCACGGTTTTTAGCTCGCTGGCTCCTTTACCCCAAAAAAAATTACATCAGCTTGCATAGAGAAATCGCCGATTCCAAGTGTTTACAGAGAAAATCGCCGATTCCCAGCACTTTCTTCACTGTATTTGCCTCTCCTTCAGGAACAGGCCAGGTCTCCCACCAAGTTATTCACAGTTTCACCATATTCACAATGGTTTTCAATAGAAAACAGCGAATAAAATATAAAAAAGTTATTCGCGGGTTTTCTGTATTCGCGGTTCTGTTAATCCCCTAAGACAGTGAATATGGAGGGAGAAGTGTAAAAGACCCTGTCTTATTTTTGGGGAAACACAGTAGATACTGCAATGTACTCCTCATAGGTACCCCAATAAACTACTCCCCCCCCCCCATCTGTTCAAAATTCTAGTGCACCACTTAACTTTCACCGGTTTCACTATACTCACATAACCTAAGATATGAACAATGCATACTCCCCTCTCTTCAGGTCACTTCATTAGCTTCCTAGCTGTTTCTTTATGCAAACTAGACTCCTCTTACTGACTTATAAATGCATTCATTGTACAGCTCCTTAATATCTCTATTTTATTTCACCTTACAACCCTCCCTCCCTGGGAATCCTCTAAATGTCACTCTTATCTGTACCCTTCTCCTCCGCCACTAATTCCAGACTCTGTTCCTTCTATCTTGCTGTGCCGTACACCTGGAATAGATTTCCTGAGTCATTGCATCATGCCTCAGCTCTAGCCCTATTCAAAAACCAGGCTAAAAGCCTGTCATTTTTTTGAGGCTACTTTTAACTCGGTCCATTTTTCACCTGTACAGTGCCCATATTATTTTAATCATTCCCATAACAAATGAAACGTCCTCATCCCTTATTTGTTTGTCTTGAATAATTTGTCAAATCTGTCAAGCAAGGGCTGCCACAGTGCTGCGTACAGCTGTTAGTACTATAGAAATGATACACAGTAGTAGTAGTAGAGAGCAGGAAAAGGATTAAAACCAGGAAACCTTCAGGGTACTACTACTTATCATTTACCAGAGCAACCAGTATATGTCCATATATATAGAGCAACCACCCTAGTGGGTCCATGTGCCTAAGGCCCCACACACAGAATGGGCCTAAGACAACTGGGTTGATTCCGGTTGGCCCAGGTGCCTCAAGCCCCACCTGTGGGCGGGGTTTGAGCCACCTGGGCCAATCAGGCCCTAAGGCCAGCCATTCCTGAGATAGCTGGCCTGTCGGACAATTTTTAAGGTACGGGGAAGGGGGGTGGGGGTAGGGGTTCGCGGGTCGGTGGGGGGCCGATCGGGGGTTCGGGGGGTCGGTCGGGGGGGTTTGTGTCAAGGGCAGAAGGGCATGGGATCCCTCCTGCCCGTATTTTAGTGGGGGGTGGGGGTTAGAGGGTGTCGTCGGGCCAGGATGGCTTGTGCTCCCTCCTGGCTCCCATCGGACTTGGCGGGGGGGGGGGGTCGAGGGGCAAGAGGGCTTGGGCTCCCTCTTGCCCCGATGTCAGTGGGGGGGTTGCGGTTCACCAGGGCAGGAGGGCTTGGGCTCCCTCCTACCCTGATCGTGTCGCGGAGTTTGGGGATGCCACGGAGCAGGAGGGCCTGGGCTCCCTCCTGCCTGGATTGTTGTAGCGGGGGGGGGGATTCTCTAACCGGTGTTGTTTTTGACAGACACCGGTTACAGAATCCAGCTTTTAGGGGAAGGACTGGCTCCTCCTTCGCCTAAAAGCTCTTGTTTTGGACGTTTGGGGCTTAGGCTTTTTTAGGTTGATTATATGGTGTAAGTTTAGACGTAGTGGTGGTCTGGGCGTTTAAACAGCTGAACATAGAGGCAGGCCATTATCAAAAAAAACCTCCTTTTGGACGTTTTGTTTTTTTTTTTTTTGATAATGGACATTTTCCCTGCTTCTACTTTCAACGTTTAAGGCCTTAGGCGTTGTTTTTTTTTTATTATGCCCCTCTATATGTACAGTACCTGTATTGCAAGACCTCGCTCATTTAGAACAGTCATTACATTCTTGCAGCATCAGAGAGAGAACCATCGGCTCAGTTGTGATGTATGTATACTGTATGTACTTGTATTGCAAGACATTGCTTGTATATCAAGTTAAAATTTACTAAAATGTTTTGCTTGTCTTGCAAAACACTTGCAAACCAAGTTACTTGCAATCCAAGGTTTTACTGTATTTTAAAACCCATGCTATTATAAAAATGCTAAGTATCCATGTATTAGCAAAGATCACTTGCTGCTATTCAGAAAGCAACTACCTGGGGTGTGACGATTTGGTAAAATAATATCATGCTTTCAAAAAGTACAGTAATTTCCCCAGGTGCGGCATTATCTCACCACAACACTAAATCTCATGTTCTTATTGCTGCCATAAATTTGTTCTTGATTAACATAACATTTTCTCTATATACTTTCGCTTCATCGACTACACCAAAAGCCCCTATACGTTTGCTTCGTCGACTACAACAAAGCTTTTGACTGTGTAGATCATGATAAACTATGGAGAACGCTAGCACAATTGGGAACACCCAAACACATTACTCATCTGATAAAGAGCCTCTATGAAAATCAAGAAGCTGCAGTGAGAACAGAATATGGCAACACTGATTGGTTTCCAATTAAACGTGGCCTCGGGCAAGGAGGCATCTTGTCACCTTACCTGTTCAACCTTTACGGCCAAGCCATTTTCAGAAAAGCAAATTTGGAAGGAGAGAGCATTGATTTCTCAATGGTGGCCGAAATATAAACAACCTGTGCTATGCAGATGATACATCACTCGTCACCAGCAGCAAAGACAAGCTGTATCTACTGAGAAAAGTCAAAGTCGAAAGTCATAACATGTAATTAGAATTGAACACCAACAAGACGAATATCATGAACACGAAAAATGATGAAGATTTTGAACTTGAAGGTGATAGAATAGAAGTTGTAAAGGATTTCAGTCGTAAACAAAAGAGCTAATAGAAGGGAAGAAATACTCCACAGAATAGCACTGGGTCGCTCTTCAATGAAGGCTCTTGACAAAGATCAAACTTGTCCAAGCACTCATTTTCGTAGTGGTCAATTTGGGATGCAAAAGCTGGACACTACGGAAACAAGGCAGAAAGAAGATTGACTTATTTGAGCTTTGGTGCTGGAGATTTTATGCATGCCGCCAGAAGAACTAACAAATCGATTCTGGAAGAGATCAAACCAGCTGTGTCACTCAAAGCCCAAATGATGAAGTTATGATTGTCTTATTTTGGTTATACTGTCAGAAGAGAAAGTTAATTGGAGAAAGACATTATGTTTGGGAAGATTGAAGAAACAAGGTGAAGAGGGTGACCTGCAATCAGATGGCTGGAAATATTGAAAACAACCATGGGAAGGGAGAGGTGAGGGGGTGGGTTGAAGAGTGGAGTAGAGAGTCCATAACTAGAGCATTTTCCTTCGTCTGGAGGAGCAGGGAGGGTGCAGGGTTTAGTGATCCGCTAGGAATTTGTTGAACAGGAATGTTTTTAGTCTTCGCCTGAAATGCATGTATGAGGTAATGTACCGCTAATGTACAAGTTAGCATGCACTAACAGGCAAAATACCAAAAAACACAATCGTGCATTTTGTGGTTTCCTGTTTTTCCCATGCTAAGTGCATTAGGGCTTGATGCCTTTTAGCAAAAGGGCACCAGGGTTTGCTAGCCATGTTGGTTGATGTTTGTTTCCTGCTTGTACTTACTGGAAACTCCAGATTAGGTTGGATTTTTCAGTGTGATCATTCATTTTGCAAATCTGCATGTTTTCATGCTGCCAATTAAGTAGTGAGGCTGCATTTTTATCTTGTTTTCAGTTCGGAGGTGGAAATAAATTACATGGCATTAAGGAGAATGATACCCTTAAAACCTCATGTAAAGCCTTGGCCAAAATGAGCACTTATTTAAAAGCTTTCTGGTCGATATTCAAAGCAATTTAAGTGGGCAGGAGAGGCTCCTGCCTGCTTAAATCGTGCTCTGCAAACCAGCTGTCAGTATTCATCGGCATTTAACCTGGCAGTGCCGCTAAATATTAGCTCTGACCAGACAATTTTAAAGCAGGCTGAAGAGGGGCGTTTCAAGAGCAGAGTCAAGGCGGAGCTGGCAGCTTTTCAGGTTGTAGCAATATTCAGTGTAGTGGCATAGTAAGGGGGAGGCAGTCCGCCCCAGGCACCGTCTTGGTGAAGGCGCTGGCATCCGTCCTCTCTGCCCTTCCCCCATTGCCACACATGCACACTGCTTCCCTTCCCCCATACCTCTGTAATGTTCCTGGCGCATGCAGCAAGCCCCAAGCTGCTGTAGCTCCAGCATAGGCTCTTCCTCTGATGTCACTTCCTGGCCCCGCACCTAGGACGTGACGTCAGAGGAAGAGCCGACGCTGGTGCAACAGCAGTTTGGGGATTTCTGCTCATGCCAGGAATGTTACAGAGATAAGGAGGAAGGGTCGGGAAAGGTGCATGTGGAGGTGAGGGGGGGAACAGGGAAGGGGCATCTCTCACCCTTGCTACGCCACTGATTATTGTAAATTGTTTAGATATGTTTGATAGACGATATATCAAGAAACTTAATAATAATACACTTGATTCAGTGCCAGTGTCCACATAACTTAGCCACCAAATACAAAGGGCTAGCTTCTGCACAAAACCCTTTTTCAGCATCTGTGTGCTCACAAAAATTGTGCGCTAAAGTCACGCTCACCCTGCACTAGCCCTGTGTAAACCCCCATGAGCAGATTGTGCCTACAGTTTATCACCAAAATGAAAGCAATGAATTATAAGAGCACTGGGATTATAAACAAGGAGTTTGTTGTGATGAAGTCATGGAGAAAGCAAAGGAAGGCTACAAAAAAAAAAAATTGTATTTTTATTGAAATTACATTGAAGAGGATAGTAATGGAGCATTTAACAGAGAAATGCAGACAGTGGCCTAGTAATTAATCACTGCTAACCTTTCCCCCGCATTTGAACACGCAACAGCAAACTATCAAGCGCTGTAGATGCAAACAGAGTTATTGATCCTACCGCAACCGCTGTGGGACCAGTCAGATCCTGAAAAATGTAGGCGATAAGACTGCGGAAACTCCTCAATACTGTCTATTGTACGGCCCCGAATGATTAACTAGCACCTCAGAGCTCACTGTTTCAGTCTGATAATCTTATCTGTCATTTTGCATACTGTAGTAATCTGTTGAAGAGTAAAAGAAACCCTTTTTAATGTTTAACAAGAAAATAGCAAAGGCAAAATCTTTGTCATAAAGATAATTCTACTGAGACAAAGAAATCCGTCGGTTACAACTTTTACAAAATACCGCAGTCAAGCTTATTTACAAAGCTAAAAGATTTGACCACGCGACTCCCCCTCTTTCGCAAAGCTCACAGGTTACCCATTCCTCACCGCATCACCTACAAAATGCTTCTGTTAACATTTAAAACCAAGCGATCCAATTCACCAGCATTCATCAATAAATGACATATTCCGTATACCCCTTAAGTTCCCGGAACCTGCATTCCACTACCCAAAACCTATTCTCTGTTCCTCCTATTCGCAAACTATTTCTTGATTCTACCCGTAAAACCATTTTTTCAGTCACTGCTCCTATGCTATGGAACAACTTTCCATCAGATCTCAGACAAGGAGCATCCCTTGAAAAATTCAAATGTAATTTAAAAACATTTCTCTTCAAAGATGCTTTCTCAATTTGACTCTGCTCCGCGAGCCCTAACAGCTTCCTTGTATTCGGCAGTATCGAATCAAGAAAACCAAAACGCTTCTTCTGAAGCGACCCCCCTAACCTAATGTATTAATGCCCTCCTCTTTCTTTCCTCCATTTTTTGCCATTGTATTTAAGCTCTTCCCATCTCCCACTTTTCCCTTTTTTATTCCAGTATGTCTATATATCTTGTCATCCCCCCCCCCCACTTTTCTTTTTTCCTTTTCTAATTTTAAAGTTCTTAAATGACAATTTTGCATGAGGTAAAACTCTTTATAGTTTATAAATCTTTCCTTTTACCTAAGTCTTAATAATAATATTGTAATTTATAGCTAAAGAGACATATGATAAAGAAACGGTTTTATTTTACTTTTGTGATTATGATAAACATACCGAGGGCCTCAAAATAGGACCTGACGGGGCCACGAGTTTGAGACCGCTGCTCTACAGGGCCTTGAGATGTCACGCTTTACCAGGGCTACCAGATGTTTGCGAAAACCTGGACGTGTCCTCTTTTTGGAGAGCTGTCCGGGTGCCCTGAGGGGTTTCCAAAACCTGACAGCATGTCCGGGTTTTGGAAGGCTCCGAGCTTGGGGGCTGCATCTGGGATGTCCCCTGCGTATGCAGAGATGTTGATGTGACTTGTGTGCTTGCGATGTCATTTCTTTCTTTCTTTCTTTGTTTTTAAATCCGGCCCTCCCAGAAGAGCTCAGAAAGGGTTAGCAGTTTGCATACATAACAAAGTGTCAGCAACTGCGCACACACAGAGGGCATCCAGACACCCTCTCCCCCCCCCGCCCCCCCGGGCTCAGGGAAGGAGACATGCCTTTCGTGTGGGGGTGGGGCTGAGGGAGGGGTGGGGCTGGGACCAGAATGAGGAGGGGAGTGGCCTTTTTTTAAGAGGGAATCTGGTAACCCTATTCCTGGACCTGTTGGGCCGCCGCGTGAGCGAACTGCTGGGCACGATGGACCTTAGGTCTGACCCAGCGGAGGCATTTCTTATGCTTAGGCTTATGTTCTTAATTTTAACAATACTCTGATAATTGTAAACCGTTTAGGTATGTTTTTGATAAACAGTATATCAAAGAACAATGAACTTGGAAACTGCTCTGCGCAGCAATAGATCCAGGGTCAGCCCTTCTGTCCATCAGGTGTAGCTGGACCTGGGTACATTGCAGAGGTGGTGGAACAGTCAGGACCAGTAGGAACAGAAGATAACTGCCCGTCAACAAGGGTGACAGGGCCTTTGTTAGTGACACATAAAACGAACCAGCATTTATAGATAAATTGATTATCCCTCATGAACCGTCTAGAACACTAAGATCCTCCAACCAACATCTTTTTTTTGTACCCTCCTTGAAAATAATCGGCACTCGCCGTACAACAGTATTTTCTGTGACTGCTCCCACAATTTGGAATTCTTTACCTTTACATATTAGATCAGAAACTACAAATAATAACAAATTATTACTTATAATGACTGGGATTGCCATTCAACAAATTATATATAATTGGAAAATTTGGAGTAGATTAAATTATAATTTCTGGTGGAATTCCTTATGTCATGTTTATAAAATGGAAAGATTTATTGTAATAAAGCGAGGTTTTTTCAGGAATATCAGGATGTGTGGGAGCCATTTACAAAGTATTGTACCGATTAGATGACATTTTATTATTTTTTTTCCCCTTAAATTTACAAGTTTGATTGTGAGGGGGGGGAGGGGAGGGTAAATTTATTGTTACATATTGTATAAGGTATTGATTATATGATAAGAAAGGGTGGGAAGGGTGGGAGATAAGAGCATTTTATTTTTATCATTGATGATTATTAAGTGTTATATTTATTGTTAATTTGTTTGGCTATATTGTTACACGTATTGTAAATTTGAAAATTAATAAAGAATTAAAAAAAAAAAAAAAAAGAAACTAACTTGGAGAAATTTAAAGGCGTTTTAAAATGATTTTTTTGTTCAAAGATGCCTATGAACACTAGATATCGTTTTCTGTTCAAAGATGTCTAGGAGCGCCGGGTACCCTTTCCAAATGCGCTGCTCGCCCCTTACAGTCACTCTTCTTTTTAAAAGAAATCCAGCAGCATATGTGTCTTCCCATTCTTTGTGTTTGTTCCTTATATGACTTTATTATAGTTCCTTCCCCCTTCCCACGTATAATCAGTATGGTTCGTCCTTAGTCTGTAGATGTCTTAGTTTCAAATTATTGTACTCCCTATTTTTATTAATATTGTACTCTCGCCTAGAATTTTGATAGATATGTAATTAAATTTTAAATAAACTATGAAACTATGAAACTCTTCTTCAGGCTAAAATTCCTTGAGGTGCCTTGGGTGCCACCTGGGGAAAGGGGAGGAGGGATGTGTAGATGGCAATGATCCAGGGGAGAAAATGGGCAGAGAGTGAGAAAAAGTGAGCTGCATGTATTTAGAGATCAGACTGGGAAAGGGTTTCCCCCATTTTGTATGTATTTTAAAGGCCTGAATCAGGCAAAGCTAGCAGACCAGTGAGAATCAGTCAGCTGGGCAAGCTCATTTAGAGGCTGTACCAGACTGACGCGTCCATCTAAATTGAAAAAGCAAGCGAGATGCCATAAAACAACCAATCATGCTGTTAGCTTCTTGTGTTGATACAGGTTGGCTTTAGTGCCAACACTATAAGCATATTGTCAGTGGCGTACCTAGCATATGTGACACCCGGGGCCCATCATTTTTTGACACCACCCCATCTATATGAAAAATATGATTTTTAGTAACAATCTACATATCACACAACAAGAGTGTACCTAGGAAAAGGCAGCATCTTAAACACTGCAGTGAGCACTAGAACACCAACACATACATTGTAAAACTAAACAAACCAGATCCTGCACAGTCAATTGATCCTGTACAGTCGATGCTATCAGAAAGCCATGTCCCTTTCATACCCAAAGACAGATACACCCTCGCCCAATATGGAATAATCACAAACTAAAAATAGAAATATGTAGACAAAAGTTAAACTGAACTGCCAAGAAACCAGACTCTGCATACAATGCAACACCATAAAAACAGTAATACATGTCCTCTAATACTGTGCAAAATATAAAGACAGTAGATGTAAATTTGAAAAAACTGATATTACATAACAATCACTACTTTATAAATTAACAAATAAAAATAAAACAAATAATGAGAAATAAGAAAATACCATTTTATTGGACTAATCCCCGTAAGCTCGGTCCTCATTCCCACAAACCACCTGATTCCATCCACACAAGCCTTGAATTGTTTTATATTGAACTTATTATATTAAAGTATAAAAATAAACAATATTCTGTACAATTGTCAATTTATAAATCTTTTCCTCACTCTCTGTTTCTCATTTCCTTTCAGCGTCCTCAGCCCACTCTCTCTCCACTTTCCTTCAGCGCACGCACATAAAAACAAGCAAGCAATTTTATATCATTTTCATTCTATTCATTCATAGAAATTAAAGTCTAAATAATGCTAGTCACATAACAAAACATGATTTTACAAAAATAATTATCTGCACAGTCAAGCCTGCAAGGATTACTAGATGTCTTTCAGCAGCTCCCCTCCCTCCCTCCCCCTTACCTTCGTGGCCAAGTCAAAATGATCTACCAACAATAAAATTTTAAAAACACAAAGCACACTGTACGCAGAGAAAATGTTAATTATCATTTATATTACGCGGGTTTTCAAAGAGGTCAAGGCAGATGACTTTATGCAATGTCACCTCAGTAACAACTATACAAAAATAGACAAATATACTCCCTCCCTTTTTACTAAACCGCGATAGCGTTTTTTTAGTGCAGGGAGCTGCGCTGAATGCCCCACGCTGCTCTCGACACTCATAGGCTCCCTGTGCTAAAAACCGCTATTTTGCACTATGGCTCCCTTTAGTAAAAGGGGGCCATAGTGCAAAATATAGACAGCAGATATAAATTCTCAAAACAGACACATTTTGATCACTAAATTGAAAATAAAATCATTTTTCCTACCTTTGTTTGGTAATTTCATCAGTCTCTGGTTGCACTTTATTCTTCTGACTGTGCATCCAATATTTCTTCCCTTCTTTCAGCCTCCTGTATGCTTCCTCTCCTCCAGACCTCATTCCCTCCCCCAACTTTTTCTTTGTTTCATCCTGTCCCTTTCTTTCTTTCTCTCTCCATGCCCCCTTTCTTTCTTTCTGGCTCCCTGTCTCCCCCCCTTTCTTTCTTTCTCCCTGCCCTCCCCCATGCCACTACTGCTGCCACCACCACCATGCTGCCACCACCGCCGGGGAAAGGCTGCCACTGGCCATCAGAAACAGGCCGGCGCCGAATTCGCCCTGCTTGTTTCCCGCGGGCCGACCAACTCTGGCTGTCCGACGTCAATTCTAACGTCGGGGAGAACGTTCCGGGCCAGCCAAGCAGTGATTGGCTGGCCCAGAACGTCCTCTCCGACGTCAGAATTGACGTCGGACAGCTAAATTTGGTCGGCCCGTGGGAAAAGAAGCAGGACGAATTCGGAGGGAGGGAGATCTGGCGCCGGCTTCTTTCATGGCAATGGCAGCCTTTCCCCTGTGGCAGGCCAGCTGTGCACCCTCTTGGGACCGTGCACCTGGAGCGGAGCGCCCCCCCCACGCCCCCCCCTAGGTACGCCACTGCATATTGTTTTCTACTGTAAACAATATTGATTTAAGAATTGCTATTGTAATCTATATTGTTCATCATTTGTTGTTCTTCATCATTTATTGTTATTTGAAAATAACTTAAAAAAATAAAACAACCAATCAGAACTTTTAGTAATGTATGTTTCGGCTGTCTGGAATGCGTTCTTCAGGGGACAAACAAGTAAACAAATACCGACTTTGAAAAAAAATGGTACGGTACAAAAGCGTGTCGGTGTCTCTCGGAGCGATGTGCCAATTTGCAGAAACAAAATTCTATGCTTAGACATGTTTCTTTTATTAGTAGTAAGTCCCATCTATTGTCAGTTAGTGCATCAGTTGCCAGAGGTTGTGGTAAGAGCGGATAGCGTAGCTGGCTTTAAGAAAGATTTGGACAATTTCCTGGAGGAAAAGTTCACAGTCTGTTATTGAGAAAGACATGGGGGAAGCCACTGCTTGCCCTGGATGGAATGTTGCTACTCCTTGAGTTTTGGCCAGGTACTAGTGACCTGGATAAAACCGTGAATAAGATATGAGAAAGTTAAAAAAAAAAAGTTGTGGGAGGAGGCCAGAAACATTGACGGTCTGAAGCTGCCAGAGGACGAATTGCGCTTGCAAAATGCCTACTGTACTGTAATATGGGGGGGGAGGAGCCAGCATGCTAAAAATCGTAAATAATCGAAGTTGCGATTGCTGAAACCGCGAATATGGCGGGGGAAGTGTACAGGACACATTTGTTACTTTTACTTTTACAGAAGCAATAATTTCACCAATTTTTACTCAGTTACATCTGATGTTTGCAATTAAAAGTAAAAGTGGAAGAAAACCATAAATGATGATTCCTTGTAAACCTCATCATGCAATACTTATGCCCATGTGTTCACGTACATATATACTCATAAATGACTAGAATATCAGCATTTAAGTACATGCTTCCTACTTAACTTTAGGCGGTTACATATAGAGGGGCCCTTTTATTAAGCTGTGTTATGTGCAAAGTGATATTATTGCTAGAGGGCTCAGTGGCCAATTTGAAACCAGGAGGTACAAGGTGAGAACAAGTGGCCACTAATCTCACCCTCCTAGACACCCAGCGTTTCAAGCCCAAGGTCCTTTTTGTGGACCATGGACGCTGGGGAACATAGAAGCCACCTTTTCAAAATCATTGAGGGTGCTAAACTCAGTACAAGTTGAAGTTCCCTGATTACAATAAAGAGGTTTCCTTGATATTCGGGGTGTTCAATCACCCACAGAGCTGGTACCTCCGCTGGGGGGGAGGGGAGTGTGAGAGAGGCTCCCATGAGGATGAGAGTACCATTGGGAAAGGCTAGCTGTGTTGTGGGAATAGGAGTTGGGGTTGGGGTACTTTTGGGGGCGAGCTGGCATCAGAATAGTGGGACACCTACTGTGGGGGGGACCTGCCAATGCTGGCAAAGGGTGCAGTGATTTTTAAAGGTTGCTCCAACATCTATCTGGAGATAAAAAGTGTGGACTTTCCCCCCATATCCAGGTTTCCAAAATTTTTCTCCCTCTGGACACAGATATATTGGGGCACGCAGTCCTGCTTCTGTTTTACAAGAAGCTTTACATTTGGCAGATCATCCTGTAAAATAGTATAGGAATTCAACTTGTCCTGACTTGGACATTTGAATCCCCCTCTTCACGTCCTTTCTAAAATCCACCTCAAAATATTCTTGCTACTGAGAGGAGCCATATAAAGAATGTTCATGCCATAAAAATTAGTGCCATTTACTTATAAAAATGCAGAATAAACCAATTAGAAATTTAACCCCTCATTTACGAACACATAGCGCGGGTTTTGGCGCCACCATTGCCAGCGCTGAAACCCGCACTTTGCGTTCGTAAAAGAGGGGGGTTAATGAACCGTTAGCTTAAGGCTCTCTCATTCATAAAATTAAAGAAATCAAATCTTTAGCCCACATAACTTGAAGTGTTCTGTTCCAAATTTTCACATGAGAAAATGAACAGAGGCATGCCAGGTGATGGATAAACTAAGGGCTAATGACACTCGCATCTAATGACTGTTAAGAAAAGACAGTTAGGAATATTATCCAGGAAACCTAGGCATCTTGCTAATCATTTACAAAGAAGATAATGAGTAATAAACCCTTCTCAATCAAATAATTTAACCTCTTTCTTCCATCTGTATATTTTTAGAGGGCTCTTCTTGGATAGATGATGTTGAAATAATCATGAGTGTTGACTTTAATTATGTATAAATGACTTAACCCAGGAAAAAATTAAGTTTAAAATCAAAGTAATCAAATACATTTCAAAAAACAAACCCACTGACGGAAGACAATTCTCCTGCTTCAAAATGGTGTCTTTGAAGTTCTCCAATGCAGAGTCTCCTAATAACTGAAGCACGTGTACTCTGTTTTACAATAATGTCCATTCAACATCATTATTGAGACCATTTGGGTGACTGGTATCCTGTATAAATATTAATTTTTGCTCCCTATTCAATAAAATCTGGGAAACGTTGCCTCCACCAACTTGGAAGGTTAACAGTCAATAAAACCACAAATTTCAAGTCTTGTCAGTGATCAAGCAGTGGTACCTTAACTTGATTTATTTTTTGATTATAGATATTTTTATATACCACCTATCAAAGTTATCTAAGCAGTTTACAATCAAATACTTAAGCATTTTCCCTATCTGTCCACAATCTATCTAATGTACCTGGGGCAATGGAAGATTAAGGCCCAAATTCTGAAACCAGCACCTAAAGTTAGGCGCCTATTTCGGAGGCGCCCAACTAGATAGGTGCCTATCTAAATTGGAGAACAAGCTCAATTAAGCTTTTTAATCAGCACTGATTACCTATAGATGCCTATCAAGAAAGCGCAATTCTGTAAGAAGGCGCCACTAAAAATGTAGGCGGCCTTCAAAAAAATAGGCGCTATGCATGTTAGGCATGGGCGTGGCTACGTGTTAGGCACCTTCTTAGAGAATCCCTGCTCTTAAGCGTGCTTAAGCGCTCGCATGGGTGCCTAACTATTAGCTGTGCCTAGAGCTGGCCTATTTAATGGGCGCCTTCAAAATAGGTGCCGCTCAGCGTGATTCACTAAACAGCACCCAATTGTACTTGAATCACGCTGAACAGTGCCTATATCAGAGCCTAACTTTTGGGCACTTCTTATAGAATTTGCCCTTAAGTGACTAGCCTAGAGTCACAAGGAGCAACGTGGGATTTGAACCCACAACCTCAGGGTGCTGAGGCTGTTGTTTTAACCTCAATGCCACTCCCTTAAATGTTCTGCAATCCATACTTTAATTCCGCATTTAGTATGACCGATGTAATATTTATTACAAGGGCATCTAATACAGTACACAACTTGAGAGGTGTTGCAATTTGTTTTGCACGGCAAATAAAATACCTTATTATGCTTTGGCACTGGAACTACCCATGTACTCCATACTTAAGTGCAATAACAGCAACGGCCACAAGGCGAATGACCGGCTTCCTGTTCTTGATTCCTCAATTCAAATTGATGCAGAGCCCATCAAATGGTCACTCAAGTTTTTGCTCCTGCGGTATGCAAACCGTGGTATGATAGTCAATTGATAATATTGTAACACTTGAAAAACCGTAGTAACATAGTAAATGATGGTAGATAAAGACCTGAATGATCCGTTCAGTCTGCCCAACCATACACTCTCTGTAAATTAATGATTTAATTTCAATTGTCCTTTTTCTTAGATATTTCTGGTCCAGAAACCCAGAGCTCTGCCCGGCGCTGTGCTTAGGTTCTATCTACTGGAGTCTCCGCCAAAGCTCACTCCAGCCCATCTAAACCATCCCAGCCATCGAAGCCCTCCCCAGCCCGTCCTCAACTGAATGGCCATATACAGGACACAGACTGTGAAAGTCTGACCTGTATTGGCCTTAGCTCTCATTATATGCCATTATTTTCTGATTAGAGATCCTCTGTGTTCATCCCGTTCTTTTTTTTTTTTTTTTTAACACTGTTGACATTTTTCTCTCCACCATCTCCCTCAGGAGCGCATTCTAGGCATCAATCACTCTCTAACGCTCAACTTCACATTTTGCCCTCTGGTTTTTACCATTTTCCTTTCTCTGGAAAAGATTTTGTTCTATGTTAATAACTTTCTGAATGTCTGAATCATATCATTTCATAAGAATCCTTCTAACGTCAAATACCCTGATTGAATAAGGTAACACACGTTAAATCTTGAAATTCCTTCTCAGTATTTGAAGGCAGTAACCACTGTCATCTTGAATATAATGCCTGCTTATAAGCTTTCTTAACTACAGCCCAGGAGCATCCTCAATCAACAAACCGCTTGAGAAACTGTCCCACTGGGATGTTGTCTCGAAGAAGATGTGGGTGATAACTGCAATAATGCAGCAGAGTGTTGCAGTCCATTATCTTCTTATGAATAGTAGTCTCAGATTTGCATCTTTTATAAATGTTGTGAATGTCCAAAAAAGCAACAAATGTACCACTCATTTCAGCTGTAAACTCTAAATTAGGATAACATTCGTTGACTCAATTCAAAAATTCCTGGAACATATCTATCATTGGTCCAAATGAAAAATGTCATCAATAAATCATTTCTAAATTAGCATAAGAACATAAGAATTGCCATACTGGGACAGACTGAAGGTCTATCAAGCCTGCTATCTTGTTTCCAACAGTGGTCAATCCAGGTCCCAAGTACCTAGCTAGATCCCAAGTAGTAAAACAGATTTGATGCTGCTTAGCCTAGGAATAAGCAGTGGATTTCCCCAAGTCATCTCAATAATGGCCTATGGACTTCTCTTTTAAGAAATTATCCAAATCTTTTTTAGGCTAACTAATTTTCTACATTCTCTGGCAATGAATTCCATAGTTTAATTGCACGTTGTATGAAGAAATATTTTCTCCGGTTTGTTTTAAATCTACTGCTCATCACATGTCCCCTAGTCATAGTACTTTTAGAAAGAGTGATCAAGCGATTCACATCTACCCTTTCCACTTCACTCAGTAGACCTCTGTCATATCCCCCCTCAATCGTCTCGTCTCCTTTCTAAAGATGGGGCTGCTATAGATTCTATTGCTACCCCCTTCACTTGATGTAACTCATATTGCAGAAAAACTATTTCACATTCATGGTTCAGTTTTATTTACAAGCAACGAATACGGCGATGATGTCTACAATGCTGCTGCAAGGTGGATTTAATGCTTCGGCTATTGCACCAAACCTATCGTTCCCCCTCTTTTCATGTCCACTTCACCGAAACCTCATCTGACATATGTTGGTGGGCATATGGCAGTCAAGGCAATTCTTTTATATGTAGTGATCCTTCAGTGTTCTGTGGGGTAACAGGAATGTGTTCCAACACAAAACACACAAAATCATCCAAAGTATGCCGTTCTTTGGCACAATGGCGGGTCAGGATGTCAACTTCTTTTCTGTGACCAATGTTAGACCGGTGTTCAAATAGCCGAGTCTTAAAGCATCTGGCAGTGTGGCCAATGTAAGTTAACCCACAAGGGCACGTCATCCCATACACTACTCCTCTTGTTTCACATGTTGTCAAGGAGCGTAATTTCACAGCTCTTCTGCCTGGGACCTGAACAGCAGTACCCTCTTGCATGACATCACAAGCTGCACATTTTCCACAATGAAAATGACCCACCTTTCCCTCCTCCTGGACAGTCCAAACATCAGCCTTGCACAAAATATCATTTAGATTCCTGTTACGTGTGTAAGCAATCTTATACTCTTGATTATGAAAACACGCAACTGTTTGCATCATAGGCCAGATATTCCCGATCTTTCTACCTAAACTTTGTGCCACAGCAAAAAACTTCATAATACATGGAACAACTTTATCATCTGAAGCCTGTGTATGATATTGCAACAATTGTTCCCTCGATCTAAACCTGGCCCTCTTCTAGGATTTCTGTATTATTCTATAAGGATAACCTCCGTCTCTGTACCATTGTTTAAGAGGTTCCGCTTGACTCAAAAATTGTTCTGTCGAACTGCAAATCTGTCTGTAATGAAAAAACTGGGACGCAGGTAAGTTGTTTTTTAACCCAGCCGGGTGCATGCTGGTGTATTCCAAAAATGTATTCCGGTCAGAAGGTTTTAGAAATACTGATGTGGCAAACCTATCTTCTTCCAAATGAATTTTCACATCCAGAAATGACAACTCCTTATTGTGGAAATACTCCATGTGTTGGAGCACATTCCTGTTACCCCATGTATGGGCAATGTGAAGAGGCTTTTGTACCAGCATGAACAGCGCTGCATTTTCTTTTTGGACACTATATGGCCTAATGGCCTTAATCAGCGGGTGGAGTGGGTGGCATTTTTCGGATGAGTGGCAGTTTGAAGGATGAATGGCAGTTTTGTGGACGAATGGCAGCTAGGCTTTTAGCTGCTGTGATGAAGTTGCAACCTGGAAGTAACACCGGAAGTTGGATCTTGCAGTTCTTTATAGCAACGGGCAATTCTTGTGCCTGTGTGCACGGAAGAGGAGCGGAGTTTTCCAGCTGATATATTCCCTGAGGAAGCCTTTGAGAGGCGAAAGAAGGCTCTTGTTGGAGGATTGGGCATGGATTCTGGACTGTACATCTAAGTGGTGCCATGGCGTTTCTATCGGTAGTCTGGCCAGACATCTTCAATCAACACAGCACGGCGTTTTAGACCATGTTTCCCAAGCTAAGTAAAAATTTTTGATTTTGCTTTTCCTGTGCACAGTGATGGGTATATTACCCTTTTGATAATTACATTTCAGTGGTGGTGGAGTTTTTTGCCAGTGATAGTAAATTAAGCAGCTTGAATCTTAAATCAGTATTGAAAGTTGTTTGCTGCCACGTTGAAAATTTTGAGGCTTTTTCTCCACTTTGTTGTAAAATGTTTATCGTGGGTGTGTAGCCCATCTCTGGCGAGTAATATTTTTGTAGATTGATTTTGGGGATTTTTCTATTACTCTATAATTTTTTCTTGTGAGACTATGTATTGTTCCCCATGTTCAGCATCTCCCTTCTCTATGTCTCCTAAACACCCCTTTCTAGTATTTCCCTTGTGCCCATCTCCCTGCCTTCATCATTTTGTCATTCTATGATCCCTTCCCCCTGTGTTCAGTATCACTCCTATATATCCCTATACCCCTCTAAGTCCAGCATCTTCCTTTTATGTTCTTATTCTTCTCTCTATGTCCAAATGCCCTCCCATGTCTGGCATTACCCCTCTGTGTACATATACCAACCCCATGCAGCATTCCCCTTTTTGTCCCTGTTCTTATGCTCCCATTCATTCCCACCACCTCCCCTCTTTTTCTACATCTCCCTGTGTCCAGCTTCTCCCCTCTCTTATACCAATGTGTCTCTCACCCTCTCTCTTTCCTCCGTCCCTCCTCTATGTTCAATATTTCACTCACTCTTACTTCTTCCCCTTGGTTCAGCTTTTCGCTTTCCCTTTCTTTCTCTCATCTCTCTCCCTTCCCTCTAGTCCCCATCCTATGGGTCCAACACCTCTATCCCCTCCTTTCAGTGCCCAGGTATGGGTTTGGCACCTCTCCCTTCCCTCCAGCTCCAGTCCTCCCATCACACAGGCCAAGCATCTCTTTTCCTTCCCCCAATCCCCAGACCAGGCCCATCAACTGTCTCCCTTCCCTTCGGCTCCATCTCTGGAGCCAGCCTGTCATGGGTCCAGCAGCCCAAGCAACCTTCTCCTTCCTTTGCGATTACAGCAGCAGCCCACCACCTCGCGGGTGCAGCAGCAGCACCCCTCCCTCCCTCCTGATCACGGATCCAACAGCTTCCTCCCTCCTGATTATGGGTCCAGCAGCCCCCACTCTCCCAATTGCGGGTCCATCAGCCCCTCTCCCTCCCGATCACGGGTCCTGCAACCCCAGCAAACCCTGCCCCACAGTTAAAAAATGGCAATAAACCCCCCAAAACCCTCGAGCCTACAAGCGTCATAAAAGCTTCATCGAAAAAAGAGGCAACGTCGCAGGCCTGCTCCGGGACCTTCCTCCGGCTGAGTCCCTCCTTCCGATGTAACTTCCGGCGAAACCGCTAGTAGATTTCTGAAAAAGAAAAAATTAAGCTGTCTCTTCTGTAAGGCCATTTAAAAAAATTATTTTAGCTCATGCGAAAAACCTGGGCAAGGGCGTGCCAAGGCCCCTTTGTTCCACAGTTTAGTAAAAGGAGTCTTTAATGACCCGTACCTATAGCCATATGACAAAAAGGTTTGACCTGAGACTTTAAAAAAAATAGCACTTTATTACTCATTTTATTTAGCTACTCCTTTTCAATTATTAAAATTTATGACCCACTTATCAAAGTAATCTTATGTTGAGAACAAAGTACAGCAACTTGCGCTTGAACATTACAGTTCAATGAGCTATGGCTTGAAAACCAAATATCCCTTCCAAGGTAGGACTAAGGGACACGTAAACTAGGCATATGCCTAGGGCTCAAGTCCAGCATTAGCACCCACAATATTTGGAGGAAGGGGGGAGATAAAGCCATGGTAGAAAACCTAAATGAATTTTTTTCTTGATCTTGACATTTATAGACCACAAATCTACAAATTCGAAATTGTTTACAATAAAAATATTTATAATGTAGAGTAATATAATCAGACAAAAGCATACAAATATCATATTAAAACAAATCAAAACATAAAATATATAATCAGTATACATAACATAAGAATAGTCTTACTGGGTTAGACCAATGGTCCATCTAGCTCAGGAGCCCATCTTCATGGTGGCCAATCCAGGTCACTAGTACCTGGCAAAAACCCAAGGAGTAGCAACATTCCATGCTACTGATCCAGAGCATGAATCACTAGGCACTCTGTTAATAAATGTGAAAGAAGGATATTCATATATACTCTCAGACACAATAGGATGTAATCCCACTGCTAACAGTACTTCTTTCAGAAATGCTTTTATAATTGTATTTTAGGGTCCTCAGAGGGCCACCACACACTCAAGTCATTTCATTGTGTGGGGCTTTATGCTCCCATTCGTCATTGGGCCCATACTTCTTATTTAAACTTTTATTAAGGTAATTTTGAATATAAATACTAAAAGTACTTAGCTTTAGGTTAAACGTTAGTCGGGGGGGTAGAAATATCCGCCAACATGTTTCGCCCATACAACTCCGGGCTTTATCAAGACTCCCTCACCCGTTCATTATCTTTAGTAGTCATATTACTGCCGCCATCACGTCGCTAGCGACTACTAAAGATAATGAACGGGTGAGGGAGTCTTGATAAAGCCCGGAGTTGTATGGGCGAAACATGTTGGCGGATATTTCTACCCCCCCGACTAACGTTTAACCTAAAGCTAAGTACTTTTAGTATTTATATTCAAAATTACCTTAATAAAAGTTTAAATAAGAAGTATGGGCCCAATGACGAATGGGAGCATAAAGCCCCACACAATGAAATGACTTGAGTGTGTGGTGGCCCTCTGAGGACCCTAAAATACAATTATAAAAGCATTTCTGAAAGAAGTACTGATCCAGAGCAAGCAGAGGCTTCTCCTATGTCTCTCTCAATAACAGACTATGGACTTTTCCTCCAGGAAACTGTCCAAACCTTTCTTAAAACCAGCTACGCTATCTGCTCTTACAACAACCTCTAGCAATGCGTTCCAGAGCTTAACTATTCTCTGAGTGAAAAAATATTTCCTCCTATTGGTTTTAAAAGTATTTCCCTGTAATTTCTGGAAAGAAAATCATCGAGGTTAAGAGCCTAATCTTCCCTTCCAGTACAAAAGAGATATGAGTCCTGACAAACGAGACGTACCAAAGCAGTCTCCTGAGTTTAGGGTAGGGCAGATGAGCCTCCTGTTAGCACCAAGGACCCAAATGCGGTGTCCATTTGTGCTGCCATATCTACTCTAAAACCCTGAAAAAGACCATGTAGCTGCCCTACAAATCTGTCCATGAAGATGCCATGCTTCAGGTGGAAGGCGCTTTTAAAGAAAATCAGCAACTGTCTTACCAATGTACGCAGATTCAATGGTCATGCAAATCCATCCAGAAACGACAGCCTTTGAGGCTCACTTTCCACGAAAGTCTCAAGAGCAGGATGAGGAATATAGTAATAGCAGAAAGCAATGCAATCAGGGCCCAATTTAAGATTTTGGTCCCCATGAGCAAGAGCAAGCAACAGATCCCAAAGATAAGAGAAGGCTAGGGTGTCAGACAGTGGCACAGAGATGGGTGGGCCCACGTGGACATAAGCCCAACCTGGCCACCCACTTTGGGGTTAAGCCCATTCAGCAGTAGCGGACTTGAGATGTGGTTGGCAGGGACCCTAAGCAAGCCCCAAAAGCTGAGAACTCCCGACTTCTCTCTATCTCCCATGGCCTGCAGGTCCTCCAACATCTCTCAACTCTCCACCACCCCTCCGTACCTTGCAAACACTTTAGTTGTTCACCAGCAGCAACTCATGCACACTGTTTGCGCCAGCCCCAGAGCCTTCCCTCTGATGTGGTCCCGTCTATGCAGAAACAGGAAGCTGTGTCAGAGGGGAGACTCTGGGGCCAATGCCAGTAGCATGTATAAGTCACTGCTTGCTATCGGCGTGTTTAAAATGAAATGGGCAGGGGGGGGGGGGTTGAGAGACCAGATCATCTACAGGGAGGGGGGATGGGGAGAGATGCTTGATGGGGGAGCAGGGTTGTTGTGCCCACCCCTTTTGAAGCAGTATATGCACATGGCCCCAAACTAAGCAGAAGCAGACTCTTCTTTGGCCTGGGTATTTGGCACCTTCAAAATGTGGTGCCCTGGGCAGTGGCCTATGCTACATGTGCCCAAATCCATGCCTGGAGCAGCTTTCAGTGATGGCAAAATGTTGGTATTGCCTCACATTTTGTATAGATCCCAGCAAACAATGACAGAATACATTTAACAAAAAAGGGTCTGATTGCAGAGATGTGATGAAAAAGGTAGCTGAAACAATAAGCAGGATGCATCTGTTCAATAGAAAATCCATTTGTGTACAGGTAAGTCACTCAGCCTTTGTTTGAGAGGATGTCAGATGATTGTCAGGTTTGAATCCTTTCATTTCGACCGCTCAAAGTTTGAACAAGTTCCTTATTATTCATCTCAACAATGAAGAATTAAAAATAGCTTGTGCAGTTTTAGAAAAGCCACAGAGCAGATATGGGGCTCCTTTCATGACGCCGCATTAGCGGCTTTTATCGCAAGCACCTTTTTTAGCGCACGCTAACCCCCACGCTAGCCGAAAAACTACCGCCTGCTCAAGAGGAGGCGGTAGCGGCTAGCACGGTCGACAAATTAGAGCGCGTTAAACCGCTAACGTGGCTTCGTAAAAGGAGCCCATAGTGTAGAGTGCAACAGATGAAACGACAAGGCGGAGGCAAAATACAAAGGAGCAACCTTATGTAAAGGCCTTACATAGGCCTGGATGCACTAATAATAATGATTTATTTCTTATATACCGCTATACCGTGAAGTTCGAAGCGGTTTACAATAAAGATACATTTGACAGTACAAGGGATAGAAACGGTTTACATTAAAGATTCATTTTGTCAGTACATGGGATACAAGTGGGTTACAATACAAGTGGTTTACTATCAAGATGCATTTTGTCAGTGTAAGGGATACAGGTGGGTTACCATAAAGATACATTTAGTCAGTACATGGGTTACAATAAAGATACATTTTGTCAGTACATGGGATGCAAGTGGGTTACAGTAAAGATATATTTTGTCAGTACATGGGTTACCATAAAGATACATTTAGTCAGTACATGGGTTACCATAAAGATACATTTAGTCAGTACATGGGTTACAATAAAGATACATTTTGTCAGTACATGGGGTGCAAGTGGGTTACAATAAAGATATTACTTCAGTACATGAGATTCAAGGTGGAAAGTATAATTAGTTTCGGGCCTTGGAATTAGGGGGCGAGGTGGAAGGGTCATGGCGAGGAAGAGTTGGGTATGGGAATTTAGAATTTGTTAAACAGTCGAGTTTTCAGGGATTTTCTAAAGTCTGCGTATGTAGTGGCCTCAAGTATGGGCTTTCCAAGCCATGTGTTCAGCCTAGCTGCCTGGAATGATAACATTCTATCTAGAAACTTTTTGTATTGTAGAGATAATCACTAATACCAACTGGATCGCTGTTGGCCAATTCTCTGGCTGATTGTGGATGAGCAATCGATGCACCACCGAGCTGACATGTAAATCATCTGAGCAGAGACTCGCCCTAATCTCATCCGATCGATCACTATGAGAGCGATTTAAACGCACGCACAGAATATTCCTGTTGGTTCATGCTGCAGTGTATGCACCTGTTGTACGTCAGTCATAGGTGTGGTTTATTTGCCTGTGCCCCCTATGCCTGGAATAAATTACCCGAGTTTGTCCATCAAGCCCCTTCCGTTGTTTAAAAGCAGACTGAAAACCCACCTTTTTGATATAGCCTTCAATCCTTAACCCTACTCCTTTGCCCTCCAACCCAGCCAGCTGATTAACCTTCCCCTTAACTGTATCCATGACATCCTGTTTGTATTTGGGAAGCAGAGCCGAGATTGTGATGTCATAATGCCTCATTCCACCAATAAGAGCCAACCTCATCAGTGATGTCACAATGGCTTGGTTGCCCTATACTCCCCTCTGCCCTCCATCCCAGCCAGCTGATTAACCGTTCCCCTTAACTGTATCCATGACATCCTGTTTGTCTGTCTTGCCTGTTTAGATTGTAAGCTCTTTCAAGCAGGGACTGTTTTCTTACTCTTTGGGACTCTGTACAGCGCTGCATGCGTCTGGTAGCGCTATAGAAATAATTAATAGTAGTAGTAGTCATAAGTGTACATCATCGGCACGTGTCAAAGGCATCGGCCACAAAGCATTGTTGTCGTAAAATGCAATATAAAGAATGCCAGTAGAGATTTTTGGGAGCTGTTGGAAGTAGCTGTTCGAAGCTGTTGGGACAGAGCTGTTCTAAGGAGATATTGAAAGGAGTTCGAAGGTGGTGTTGGAAGGAGCTATTGAAGACTGTTGGGCGGCGCTGTTGTAAAAGCAAGCAGTGAGACAGCATTTATACTTTTCCATCCTGTTTTCTGTTTACCGCTTTTTTTCATATTGGTTTTGATGTTTATATAGTATAACTTCGATACAGATTCTACTTTCAGGACTGAAGAGTCGGCAAGGATCCGTGAGCGACTGGTCTTCACCAATCGCTCTTTTTTGGATCGGTAAACCCGGTCGCTATTTCTGCTGGCAAAAAAGCCATTTTGTGCATCGATCACTCACCTAGTTTGCACGGCATTTCAATACTAATCTCATCATTTGCATGCTCGGATTGGAGAATGAGCGATTGCTCGATGAAACACACAGCCAGCAGTTTTGTGCATCGGGTCGGGAAATCCGATCGATCGCAAAACCTGTCAAACCGGTTTAGCAATGATCGGTAGACGATCGGTAAGTTTGGTGTCAGGTCAAAAGCGCGCTGGGACAAAGGCGCGCCGCAGAAAATTACAGTTTTTATGGCTCCGACGGGGGGGCGTGGGGGGGAACCCCCCCCACTTTACTTAATAGAGATTGCACTGCGTTGTGGGGGGTGGGGGGGAGTTGTAACCTCCCACATTTTACTGAAAACTTCACTTTTTCCCTGTTTTTAGGGAAAAAGTTAAGTTTACACTAAAATGTGGAGGGTTACAACCCCCCAAATCCCCCACAACGCCGGCATGATCTCTATTAAGTAAACGGGGGGGGGGGGCTCCCCAACAAAACCCCCCGTCGGAGCCCCTAAAAACTGTAATTTTCTTCGGCGCGCGCCTCCGTCTTGCGCTCAGTTGTCGGCGCGCGCCTTTGTCTTTAGCGGGGTTGTCTATGAACCGGTAAGTTTAGTGCATCCTAGATAGTCTGTTTGGCAAATTCCTGCTTCAGGGGTCAGAGTGATGTCAGAACAAATGAAATCTTCCTGTGCCAGTTCCACAATCACAAGATTAAAATATCAACACAAGAGTATGAAACACAATTTTTATGTGCTACTTAATTCCTCTGATCTGCTCTTTTAGAAAAATCATGGCCTTCAGGTTATAAGGTTGAAATCATTGAAACATACATCACCAAAGAGAAAAGTATTATGAAATTAAAAATATTTGCATTGGGACATAAGCACATTGGAATAGCCTCCTGCTCCAACAACTTACAATACAGAAAAGGCAGAGCTTACAGTATTGAAATGGCATACAGTTCTAACAGTATATAATAATTAATACACAGATAGGTGACCAAAAGTATGAATTTATCTCTTGAAAAATATATACAAAAAAGAAAAATGGGAGTGCCAGGGAAGCAATTGGAAGCCTCAAATTTACCATAATTCATGTAAACCTAACCAGACCAGGCACTTCAAACTAATGGAAAAACTTGATTTATAGTAGCACAGTAGGTGATGGCAAAAAAAAAATCCCAAAAAAACAATTAGCCCATGGATTTATGTCACTGCTTTGTAGTCATTGGATGAAAGGTGGTCATCAAACTAGGGCTATCATATGGCTTAGAAGGAGTTCAGATTGAGACATCTGTGCTTTTCTTCCATTGCTTTTATTGGAAGTAAAACTCAGATGTCTCAATCCATCCTCCTTTTTCTGGAGCCATATGGTAGCCCTACATCAAACATACAAATAAAAAACTCAGTTGTAACCATAGAAGATGGACAAATTGTAGAAAATTGGCCCTTATCCAAGCCAGTATTTTGTTTGTTTGTCTTTGACTGCTGACCACCATAGTCTGGAGCGGCCCAAGATTATCTAACACCCTAAGCAACCCTTTCCCCAATATTCCAGCATCTTCCCTCCCTCCCTCCTTCTCACTCTCCTGCTATGTCCAGCATCATACTTATTTATTTATTTAGTTGATTTTCTAGCTCGTCCTCCCAATGGGTTACAGGTTTGCATACATAGTAAAAGGAGAGCAATAAAGTTACCACTCTACCTCCATCCTGGCCCCAAGCATGAAACACAATACAGGGCCTTTGAGTACATGCAAATGCTCTAGGCCCGCCTCCTTCTGCTCATTCTGATGCAAACTTTCTGTGGGAGGGGGGGTGGGACACGACCAGCCCTGGGCACATACAAGTACTCAAAGACTACTGCTGCTCTCTTGCTAACTGTGCTGACACTACACTGCTCCTCCCCAATGCTACTGCCCTTGGTGAAGGCCTAGTCCATCTTTTGGTCATGCTGGCCCTGACCATAATGTGTTTTCAATACCAGCAGGCAGCTCATATACAAACCTTTCTGTTATTTTGGAATGCCTGATCTACTTATATTATGTGCCAATTTTGAGGTAAAAGATCTCCAATAGTTTGTTAAATGAGCTGATGAAGTGATACTGTAGAGTCAAAACCAAGAGAACTGTGGACATGAAGTACTTGATGACATAGTTTATTGGAGTACTTCTTCATAAAAATTCCAAATGGTTAAGGTAGTAATAACACACAGCAACACAAAGTGGAACACAAGGTCCTGGAGTTGCAGGAATTGAGACAAAAACGTATTTATTCCTCAAGATGCCTTGCAGTCACAATAAACTGAACGTTTCATCAGCTTTCGTGCTAGATGCAAACACTGCTTTAAAACTTTACGGTACAGACCATATAGTGTCAACGTTACAGTCATTGAAATTCAAAATCCTATTCAAGGTTCAAGCATTGGACCCCTGAGGCAGACAAAGCATTGCCGAAACACGGCCCGTGTAGGGTCCTGTTTTCATTCTAGGAACCTTGAACCTAGGGAGTTCAAACTGTAACATCTTGACACAAACTTTGTGTACCTTAAAAGTATTGTTTTTTTATTTACCTTCAATCATTGTGACAACAAGGCATCTTGAGGAATAAATACATTTGTCTCAATTCCTGTGACTCCAGGACCTTGTGTTCCATTTTGTGTTGCTGTTGATACTTTCGATTGTGGTGTGGAACATTGGTCGCTTCATTTTGGGTTTTGTTGCTTAGTAATAACACATCACAATGAATAGTGGTGCGGACCCAATACAGTCTGTATTTTGGCTTTGAACGCCTTCTTCAGGGGTCCGAATTCCAAATACTACTAGACTTAAATATGCTCAAAAGCATACAATGATGTGTGATTAAAAAAAGACGTTGATGTGAAAACGTAAAGATAGAGGAATGCTTATGAAGAAGTACTACAATAAACGGTGACATCAAGTACTTCGTATCCACAGTTCTCTTGTTTTTTGGTTTTACCTTGGTTTCCTGTATATCTTGTTGGTGTTCTTTTGTTGCGATACTGTAGAGTACCAAGCAAGATGGGAAAATAGGAGAATATAGGATGAATGATAGTTGACTGTAGATTATGTGGATGGTGGTCATTCTGAGGTTAACTCACTTGTAAGACCGTAGTGTATTTCTGTACAAGATTTCTAGGTAGGTCTGCATAGTTCGGAGTGAGTAGCTTTTTCCTTCAATTTCTGCACTAAAAGGTAATGAAGGAAGCACACTGTGCTGGTTTAGCTAGTGACCTTCCATGGGCAGATAAGAGCACAGCAACTTCAGGTATATTTCAAGTTCAATAAAATTGTGATACAATCGCAATTTCGGAATTCAGAGCATCAAGACATCATCCCAAGAATGCACACAGTGAGGAGATAATCTTGCATTTGTCTTCCAGCCAACCATCCGACGCCATCACAATTTTGATGCGGAACGAGATGCCAAGAAGCTTCACAAAGCCTGCAAAGGGATGGGTAAGAGCACTGGCTGCAGTCCTCGACTGTACTGTAGGGTATGCGGTTCATTCAGGGATAAACATCAGCTCACCATCTGGTGTACAGAAACATTCATCTGTGATTCACACACATACAGGGAAACACCCCCCCTCCCAACACATCTGTTTGCACACACTCACAAATTCATCCCCACAGGAACACACATAGGGCTTGATTCTCTAAAGGACGCCGATCTCAGCAGCTGCCTAAGAAGCAGCCACCAATCGCCTCTTCTTTTTCTAACAGATGCCTTATTCAAAACATCAACTGGGAAGTCCCAACACGTTTTCAAACGTGAATGCTATTATTCACTCTTATTTTCTCACGGACCTCAGTGGTACCGTCTGCATGCCGCTAGACTTTTAGAACATGCAGAACTATGGCACCCCTAATCGTCATGGGTCCCTTATAATGTTTTTCATTTTCATAAATACTTTGTATATAATTTATATTTTTAAATATGTCAGTACTTATCTTAGGCTACGCGGGTGGGGGTAAGCACTCCGACGTAGGCTACGTTTCGCCCCGCAGGGCTGTATCAAGGAAATCCCCCTCAAATCAACCTGCTCATGCTCCTCGCGTTAGAATTTCAAGACTGTCTTGAACGCAGGGGAGCATGAGCAGGTTGATTTGAGGGGGATTTCCTTGATACAGCCCTGCGGGGCGAAACGTAGCCTACGTCGGAGTGCTTACCCCCACCCGCGTAGCCTAAGATAAGTACTGACATATTTAAAAATATAAATTATAAATTATATACAAAGTATTTATGAAAATGAAAAAATTATAAGGGACCAATGACGATTAGGGGTGCCATAGTTCTGCATGTTCTAAAAGTCTAGCGGCATGCAGACGGTACCACTGAGGTCCGTGAGAAAATAAGAGTGAATAATAGCATTCACTTTTGAAAACGTGTTGGGACTTCCCAGTTGATGTTTTGAATAAATTGTATTTGGGGAAGGCCTGAAGATTTCTATAGCCATTGATAATTTCTTGTGTTTACATTTAGGCCAGTATTTTACAGGCCTACATTTAAGGCCTACAGAGACACATAGGGATGCTTACGGATACCCAAGGCCACTTCCAGTGGAAACCACACCCACACCGGCCTTGGGCATGCATAAGCATCCCTATGCATCGGCATAGGCATGAAACAAATGCCTACAATGTAGGTGTAATTCGCCACATCCATTTTTTTTTTTTTTTTTTAAACATGCATCCTGACTGGCTGGTGAGTTGGCGGTAGGATGCCTACCATCACCTACAATTGGAATGCTGTTTGCAGAATCAACCCCGATCGTGTACAAATACATATATACACAACACACAGGAAGCACATAGCAATATACACACTCACTCATAGACCCATCCCCACAGAAAGAAGTTCTCTTTGGCATAATGCAAATGCTATAGCAAACATTGGCAGTAAATTTGGGAGAATGAGGGCATAGTCCGCGTGCCCTGGCTTAAGACTGAGGTTCATTCCTATCATGGTATGTGCAAAACTAACCCACTTGGATAGAGTTACCAGATGTTTCAAATGGAAAATCCGGACCCTTAGACACGCCCCAGGCCTGCCCAGTTTCACCCATCCCCGCCCCACCTCCACACTAGCCCCGCTGCCGGCATCTTCCTTTCCGCCCCCGCCCCCTTCCCCCCCCACCGTGAGCCCCTTCCCTCGTGCCTCTAATTTTCCCTGCACGAGCAGCATTACGAACTTCCTGTCTGCATTGGTGTCACCTCTCTCTGACATCACTTCCGGCCCCGCGCCTAGGAAATGATGTCAGATGGATAGCCGACATGACAAGGGCAGCAAGGTTATGAGGTTGCTAGCACCTGGAAAATTAAAAAGGTACAGGGGAAGAGAAGGGAGGGCCCGCTGGGCAGGGAGGGCGAGGGGGTGGATAAGAGGGCAGGGGAGGAGCGCCACCCCCCCTCGCAATGCCACTTCACAGCTTAGTAAAAGGGGTGTGTGGCTCATGTCCATGAGGGATCTGCCAATGGTAGGCCTTTGTCTTCATGCCCCCTTCCTAAAGAAGGGCCCTGGAATTCTCTCTCTCCATCGAATTCTGTTCATTCTGTTATGCATCTGGTTAGATCTGGTTGTTCTTTGCGTAATCAGCAAAACGGGCCAACATTCTCTTTTGGCTTTTATAAAAATGGAGTCTGCTCACAGTGACCTTCGGTTCTTCATAACCGGAAGGAAAATGCCACAGTCTGAAACTCCTCATCCCTTCTATCTACTTCCCCTATGGCCCCCCCAAAGGTTGAGCACTGTGACTCTTATCCACATACAGTAGGTGCTGACTCTAAGATGTCACTTTGCAATAACACAGCTCACTTACCTGCTCCATACCCTACGAGTCATTGATGAATTGCATTTTTTATGTCAATTGAATAATTGCAGGGACAGATGAAAAGACCATTATTGAAATCCTTTCAAATCGATCATCGGACCAGAGGCAAGAAGTTAAAGTGAAGTTCAAGAGCATGTATGGCAAGGTATTTCAGAGATTCTGTTACCCGAGGATATACTCATAGTTGCAGTATAAGCACCCCTACAAGAAGTTTAAAGAAGAATGAACAGGAATGAAGTACTGTATAGGGATATAAATGTACTTGAATTCCCAGAGCTGGCTTCTACTTCTGAGGAAGACAGGCAGGGGTAGTTAGTGGATGCTGAGGAAACAGCACTCACAGCCGGGGTCTGAAGGCAACTATTTATTTAATTTAAGTATTTATATACCACTTATAGCCTAAGTGGTTTATATTCAGGTACTCAAGCATTGAGAAAGACGCGGGGGAAGCCACTGCTTGCCCTATATGGTAACATGGAATATTGCTACACCTTGGGTTTTGGCAAGGTACTAGTGACCTGGATTGGCCACCGTGAGAATGGGCTACTGGGCTTGATGGACCATTGGTCTGACCCAGTAAGGCTATTCTTATGCCCTTTATGTTTCCCTATCTATCCTGGTGGGCTCACATTTTACCTAATAGGGGCAATAGGGGGTTAAGTGACTTGCTCAGGGTCACAAGAGTAGCATAGGGTTTGAACCCAGAACCTTAGAGTGCTGAGGCTGTAGCTCTAACCGCTGTGCCACACACTCCCACTATATCACTGAGATAGAAGACTTGACATAATGGCCGGGCTAGAGAAGGGCTAGAGACTCAAAATAAGGGGAATCCCTGGGCACCTGTGAATATGTGCCCTGGGAAGCAGAAGCAAGCAGGTGGAAACACATAAACGGACAGAGCATCAGTCGTGCAAAGGAAATAGCTGGGAGGATGGGCTAGCTTAGAATTTATGAGCACAAAAGGAAAAATCGAATAAGCAACCAAATTGGGGAGTAGTGAGGAAGCGGTTTGGGGATAGATGGAAAGGATAGTAGACATGTTGGGGCTGTTCTAGGAGGAACTGTGATAACTACCAAATAGGACAGCTCTGTAATGAGTCTTGCAAAAAGGAAAAGAAGTTCTCCAGTGACTAGAGAAATGGCGACAAAAGTAGACGTGGGGAAGGGACACAGTCAACCAACAGTGAGAACAATCCATTTATTAAAAGTACAACATATGTAGCATATATTATATATATTATATATATATATATACACACACACAGTACTCCCCTGATATTTGCGGGGGTTCCATTCCAGGAACCCCCGCAAATGTCAAAAAACCGTGAATATGGTTTTTAGGCAGGGGAGACGGGAGAGGGCAGATGGAGAGGCAGAAGAGGGTAGCCGGAGCACCGGCAAGTGAAGGAAATCATTCGCTGTATGCTCCGACCGCCTCTTCCTGTACCAAAGTTGGGCCTCACTAATCAGGAGCTGCTTTGACACACAGCTCCTGATTGGTGAGGCCCGACTTTAGTACAGGAAGAGGCGGTCGGAGCATACAGCGAGTGATTTCCTTCACTTGCCGGTGCTCCGGCTACCCTCTCCTGCTTCCCCTTCACAGTTGGAAAATACTGCGAATGACCGGGACCGCAAACCGCGGACCGCGAATTCACAGAGCAGCACTGTATATAGCAAGCCTAATAGAGAGTCCATTAACCCTTTTAGTCCTGGAGCCCAACACGGTCCGTGTTTCAGCTGGAACTGCCTTCGTCAGGGGTATGTGGCTGAAGCCTATAAAACAGAGCAGCAAGAATGTGTGTTCACATCTATATATGAGAGAAAACCATACAAATAAATAACTAGAGAAATGGCATCACGTTTTCATAGACTGTGTTCCACTAAGGCCCTCTTTTACAAAGGTGCGCTAAGCATTTTAGCGCGCATTTAGCCCGCGCTATATCAACGCATGCGCTAACTGCTAACGCGTCCATAGGATAACATGAATGTGTTAGCGTTTAGCGTGCGCTAATATTTACTGCATGCTAAAAAGCATAGCACACTTTAGTAAAAGAGGGGGGTAAGCTTTTTTACCCTAAGAATAAGGATCAGGGAGGGGGAAACAATGAATCATAGCTTTATAGTAATATGCATAACAAGGTAGATGACAGCAGAAAAAGACAGCAAAAAAAAACAACCCAACCCAATCAGTCCATTCAGCCTGATAATTGTTGATTATTGTCCCAGGAATACTTGAATTTTAATTTTGTCCCAGAAATGACTGACTTTTGATTATTGATAACCATTTCTCATTTTTTAAAGATATAATTAGTCCATATCTGGCCCTGAAATTTTGCAGGATGATACAATTGATATCCCTCTAGCCCAGCGCTTCCCAACTTGGTCCTGGAGCCAGTCAGGTTTTCAGGATATCCACAATGAATATGCATGAGATACATTTGCATGCACTGCCTCCATTGCATGCAGATCTCTTTCATATTCATTGTGGGGACCTTGGGAAACACTGCTTCAGCTTATCTTGACTCAATAAGTCACATACCTCACTTTTCGCTCGGTGGTTGATCTGTATGGTGCCTCCTGTCTCTGTCAATTGTGTTACACTACTAGACTAACACAGCTACCCTTTCAGAAGCACTAAGTGGTCCTTTTATTAAGGTGCGCTAACCGGTTTATCACATGCTATATTATTAGCACATGCTTTATGCTAAAGCATGGCATGTACTAAATTGGTTAGCACACCTTAGTAAAAGGACCATTAAGTAAAATGTTAGGGTGGCAAAACATTTTCTTTAATTAAAGAACAGACATTGTCTTGATTTTTTTTCAAAAAGACTGTTCAATAAGAGTCATTCTCTTCTTAAAATATTTTATCTCTTCTTCCTATGCTTTAATTGCCTCCCCCCAAAAATCTGAATTTGCTCGTAAATTTGAAATGTAATTGCAGAAACCTAATTAACCTGGAGAAACTTTGGACATGATTTCTGATATCTTAGAACAGATTCTACCAGGAGGGGGATGAAAAATGCCCATTATCTAATTACAGTTGGAAAACTGGCCAACAAGTAGCAGAAGTAGTCTTGTCAGTCAACCCAACTCCTCCATATGCCTAGCATCATACCTGTAATGCTCCTGTTCTATAGGCCCCAGCGAAAAGGCCTCTCACAACCCACTGATTTCACCTAAACTCAAGATAACACATGACTTTACTGACCTGCCTTAGTACTTATAAGATAAGAAAGGCTTTTTATGAGGGGAGGGGAGCAGAATTGGATAAGAAGATACAGAGCTAGATTCACTAAACGTGGCGCTTCTTGGGCGATCTGACCCGCTCTGTGGCTGGCTGACTGATCCACAATGCATCCTCATGCAAATGGAGGCGATCGGAGGCACGCCTCACACCGATGACATGGATCGCTGCTGAGCAATCCCGCCACATGCACAGACCATCTTCTTCGCCTGTAGATGGTCTGCGCATGCGCTTGCTGTCCTGTCCTTCCTGTTCAAAGCTGCCTCCCGTATGTAAAACCCTGTGCTACACTCATCTTGCTCTTCTAGTCGCTTCATTAAAGTGTCTTGCCTGCTTATAAATTTTTAAAAAACCCAGCATATAAACCTTGTTTGATTCCTTCAGGTAAAACCTGTATGTATCTCTGCTCGGTGACTCCCTTTGGGCGATGTACTGTGCGTGTGTATGCGACGCTCGTGACTCCTGCAGAGAGCAACTGTATAACAAGGGCGCTGCCGGCAGCGCTCGCCGCTCTCCCCTTTCCCTTTCCTGCCATCTCAGCTGACCATTGCCCGCAGCGCTCGCTCTTCCCGTCCTCCTTCGCTGTAGTGCAGCCCCGTTTTAAACCTGCCGGTTAAAACCACGGGCTCGCACTGCAGGGAAAGGTGGCAGAGAGCAAGAGAGTCGAACACTTGCTGCGTTGAAGCTGAGTGAAGAAAAGGACACCATTGGAAACTACTGTAGAGTCGGGGCAGGAGACGTAATGGGGCAGGGGTGTAATGGGGCAGGGACGTGAGCGACTGGCTTCTTTTTGGATCGGCCAGCCCAATCGGTGTTCCTGCTTGAGTTTAGTGAATCGCATCCTTCCTACTTTGCATGCCGTGTCCCCTCATTTGCATGCGCGGATCAGAGGTCGATCAACCATGAGGTTAGTGAATCAGGTCGGAGGAAAATCGGGTCGGTGGCTTAGTGAATCTAGCCCATAGTCTCAACATTCTCCCAATATAAAAAGTAGTCATTAAAGGGAAAATTCAGTAAATTATGGCACCCAAAGTTAGGTGTTGGAAATAGGGTTACTAGATTTTCCGCTTGGAAAATCTAGACCCCCCTAGGCCCGCCCAGATCATCCATCCCTGCCCCATTACACCCCAGCCCTTTCCCCAATCCTGTCCTAGCCCCACCCCCAGCTGCCTGCTGGGACAAAGTGCCGGTTTTTGAAAAGCCGTCCGGACCCCCAGATACATCCGGATGTTGGATAACCCTAGTTGGGATGATCCACATTAAGCAAGTATTCTGTAAGGAGCATTCTGCATGGAAAGACCTTTACAGAATACTAGCTGAGCATGCATTTTGAATCTAATTCTATAAACGGTTCCTAGATTGATAGGTGCCAAGGGAAACGGCACCCAACACGTCATTTAAAGTTAGGTGCCATTTATAGAATCGAGTTAGGCGCCAGTAGGCATCAAGGGCTAGCATTTTGCAGGCCTACATTTAAGGCATCTGTCTCATATCTGTGGAGACGCATGCTGACACTTAAGCCTGCCCAAGGCCACTTCCAGGTGAAACCATGCCCACACCCCGCCTTGGACTTGCTTAAGCGTGGGTATGTGTCTCCATAGATGCACTGCAGAGGCCTACAATGTATGCATCCTGCCTCAGTCACTTTTATATTAATAACGTCCATCCCAACTGGCTTCCAGACGGCAGCAGGATGCCTACCACTGCCCGTAATCGGGACACACGTTTCAAGAATCAGGCCCCAAAAGCTTAGGCGCCAGTATATTAGACCAGGGTTTTCTTGGCCTAAAATACGGCACCTAACTCATTCATGCCCAAACTCTGCCCTATAATCACAAATACTTTTAGGGGAGGCACTTCCATGTAGACGCCTACATCGTGCCTACCGAATTAGGCACCTTCTCGAAAATTAATTTAAACATTTTTTTTAATCGTTTTTAATGGCACTTTCCAATTATCAGCACCAATTTACCAAATTAAAAAAATTAAGTTAGGTCCCTAACTCTGTAGGCATCCCAATCTGGGCGCCTACCAGTAGGCACCATTTATAGAATCAGGGCCTTTGCGCCTAACTTTGGGCGCAAGCTTTTATACCTTCCAAAAGCTGGTGTAAATGCTTGCGCAATTAGGCCCAATTAAATGGAACAGACTGCCTGTGGAATTGCGCCAGCAGAAGAATCCCTCCGCATTTCAGTGTATGTGGCAGCAGCATCTATTTATGCAGGCTAATTGTCAATATGTCTCAGTACTCTGGACTCTTTTGACATTGGTCTGCTGTTTTGGTTTTGCGATTATATTTTTAACGTGCGTGTTCTTTTTCTGTATCTCGCCTTGAAATAAAGCAGGATATACATTTTAATAAATGAAATGAAAACATCGTACCTAATTTCTGGGAGCACTCCTAACCCAACCATGCCCCTCTCCCCCCCATGGCCACGCCTCCTTTGGAGTTGCACACTATAAAATTTAGGGCATAGGGAAGATCCACGAGTAACTCCTAATTACTGCCACTTAAGTGCTTGTTAATTGATTGGTATAGCCTAACCAGCTAATTAGGATCTGCAGTCTACAGTCACTCTACACCAAAATTGCACGCCCAACTTTGGTTAACCTATACAAAATCTGGCAGTAATGACTTTATTTTAATTATGTACTGTCTATATAAAAAATATACATCTGCTCATTGGCTATGAAGAAATTTTACCAAACTATTTTCAGCGCTCTTCTTGATCACTCTTAATCATGCATGTATGATAATGAGAATTCTGTTCTTTTTTTGTTGTTGTTGATGCGATTCCGATAAACACTTCTGTAGGACTTGGAGGATGTGTTGAAAAGTGATCTCAGTGGAAACTTTGAAAAGACAGCCCTGGCGCTCTTGGATCGCCCATGTGAATTTGATGCCAGAGAACTTCGGAAGGCGATGAAGGGACTTGGAACCAATGAAAGTTTACTGATTCAAATACTTTGCACAAGAGCTAACCAGGTAAATACATTTCAGACAGAGGGGATTCATGTGCAAGTCAAGTCCTGGAGAATTCCTTTTACTGTTTTTACAAGAGGCACTGCCAAACAAAAAATACTTTTTCATGAATTGGATGCTGAATGTGGTAACATAGAGCCCATTATTCAAAAGGCTTTAACTGGGCAAGAGAGGATTGTGCCTGGTTCAGCCCTGTTGAGATGGACAATATTCAGCAGTAGGCAGGGTATGGCAGGGATCAGCACACGACCACAATATAGCCCCGGCATGCTTCCCCAAGAGGGAGGAAGTCCCTGTTGTGGAGAGCTTACCCTGTGTGTAATGGTCAAGATGGCATAACACAAGTAAGTATTCAAAAAAATGAAATCAAATTTATTTATCATTCAGTCTTGGTACAGAATGCAAAGGAAAAAGAATCCAAAGGTATCAACAACAATTGCAACAAAAAAAAAAAACACTGCTGCACTCACCAGCCTGGTCTGGTCAACTCCCGAGTATCCAGTTCATGTCCCAGGTATGTCCTGTTGCTTTGTCAATGGCAACAACAGTATAGAACACAAGATCAGTACTATTCAGTCCTTTTAGCACAACAAAAAAAACCCCAATATCATCACAATACTGAGGATCTTCGCTCCTTCTCATGTGCTCAGGAGCACAAGGATGGTGGATTCACCAAAACAGCACCTTGCCAATGCAAAAGTGCAAAAGTAACCTGCAAAACCCTCCACATAGAGGACAGGCAAATCCTGCCCCCAACCTTCAGATCTTTAAGCTCCAGAAAAGGACAAAACCAACTGTTCAGTTACTCACAGGCTCAGCTCTGCTCATCTGCAGCCAAGCCTCTGTTTGCAGCGGCAGCCATCTTGGAACAAAAAAAACTTCAAACCCCCCCCCCCTCAATTTACAAGCAGTTTTTCTTTTCAACAATCACAGTCTATTCACCACCCAAGATAGTGGCACTTTCAGCCAAAAACATTTCTAGAGGCAAGCAATTCCCTCAGCAGTAAAGCAGCAAAACTAAAAAAAAAGAAAGAAAAACTTTTGCAAAACCAAACAAACAACCACTTTAGCTTACTTCCATTGCCTCAGAAAGATGAAGTTCAGGCAGGGCATTCCATTCCATTGCCTTAGGTCCCTGGTTCTTCAGGTAATCTTCCTCTGGGTTCTGCATCTCAACATCCTCTGGTGGCTGGGATGGTGGAGGCTCCTCCAACATGGGAGCTTCCCTGGGCTGCCTGCTTCTCTGTGACAACCAGTTCTCTAAATGCTGCAGAGCTGTGGTGCCACACCCAGCCCTGCACGGGGAAGGGCTTCGTGCAGCTCTGGCTGCTTTCCAGCCTTAAAGGGGCCAAACCTGATTTTCCTAGGCTATGATTAAAGTTCTGTCGGGTCTCAGCCTGAACTTCATATTCTTGTTCCTGGCCTGGACATAATGGTCAGCCCTAACCAGCTTAACAGGGCGATTTCTGGGGTTCCTGACTGGCACAAGGCTGGTAGAGGAGTCGGGCTTGTTACATTATTAATGATTAATTAGGTACAGAGCTGGGCTCTCACTGTTCAAATGAAGCTGAATGAGTCCAAAACAAAACTACTTTGGTTAGCCCAAAATTAGATCAGCTTCCCTCGCTCATTTCATTACCTTCTGGACCCACACTGCAGATTGAATTCTCAAGCAATGTTTTGGGTGTCATTATTGACTCCACACTTTCATTTAATGACCATCTCAACTCTCTGATTTAAAAAAAATGGTTTTTTTTTAGTCTCCACATGTTAAGAAAAGAGAGATCCTGCTTCCACCAACAACATTTTGCTGTCCTTGTACAATCAATCATCTTTTCCAGGCTGGACTACTGCAACTCCATCTATCTAAGTCTAACCAAGCAAAGTCTCCAAAGACTTCAGCAGATCCAGAATACTGTGGCTAGGTTGATCTTTGCAAAAAGCAAATTTGATCATGTTTCCCCGCTTCTGTCAAAACTTCACTGGCTTCCAGTAATCTCTAGGGTTCACTGTAAATATGCCTGCCTAACATTCAAGATCTTGCATGGTATTCTTCCTCCCCTAATTTCACTATCTTGGAATTCTGCGAGACCTGATACTACCAGATCCATCCAAAAACTTAAACTATCTTTCCCTTTGTTAAAAGGCATTATCTATGCTGGAAAATTAGGGCAATCTCTGCTGCTGCTGCCAGAAGGATTCTGGGCTGTATAAAGAGAGGCGTAGTCAGTAGAAGGAAGAGGGTGTTGATGCCCCTGTACAGGTCATTGGTGAGGCCCCACTTGGAGTATTGTGTTCAGTTTTGGAGACCGTATCTGGCGAAAGACATAAGAAGACTTGAGGCGGTCCAGAGGAGGGCGACGAAAATGATAGGAGGCTTGCGCCAGAAGACGTATGAGGAGAGACTGGAAGACCTGAATATGTTGTGACAGAGCCGGTACCTGTATTTTCCGGAACCCGGTCTCTGCTCACCCGAGCGCAACTCCGGCGTGCTTCCGATGAAGGAAGGAAGTCCTGCTGGTATATCCTTACTTGTCAGAAATCAAATATAAAAATAAAACAAATCCGCTTTACTTGTTCACAGTCCCTTTATTCAGTGAAGCGATGATGGGAGCAACGTCTCCCTTAAGCATTCAAAGTCCAAGTAGAATGCTTTATCCAAATATCCAAAATAAAGTATGGAGTGGACCCACCGGAATGGGTTTACCACTGCTACCTTGAATCAGGCAATTCAGGTAAGTAACAGTTCAGTATTGCAATCATTAACAGAACTTTAGAGGGGTTGTCTTTACCTTTAAGAAGGCAAAGGAGCCTTTTTTTCCCTCACACAAGTTCTGGGCCTCCAAGCTCAGCAAGTCTTAAAGCTTGGCTGTAACCAACAGAGAAGCTGTTGGTGGGGGAGGGGAGTAAAGGAATTCACTTATCACTTTTCTGATACTTCAGAATGCCAATAATGGCCCCACTATCCCAACCTGGATCTTAAGTGAATTCTCCCCAAAATCACAACATTTACTTCCCTCACATTCACATACATGAGTCCCCAATTCAGGCCAATTGAATTAACTAAAAAAAAAAAAACACGTTTTTTTTTTCTTAGCACAAGTCTATGCAGTTTCCCACACACAGCACTACTGCACAACAATACTCTATCAACATAGAAAGCTCCTGCCTGCACAAACCTCCAGACCTGCCACTTATCCTCACTCCAGGAGCATGTCTTCAGGCAGTCCAAGGTTTTCTCCCCAATCCATGGGTTCAGGCAGAGCTGGCTGGTTGGCAACAGGGTCAGTGTCAGCTTCCTGCATTATCACATCCTCACAGTCAGGAACATAATCAGGAGAGACCCTTCCCTGAGCTGGCTCAGGGCCAACTAACTTTCCTCTCCTCAGAGCAGCCTCTATATTGTTCAACCGAACACACCCTGCTCTCTGAGGGGGAGGAGTTACCTGCACTGTTTGCTTGGTTTGTCTTGGGTTTTTCATTATGGGTCTCAGCTGAGAGTGAACAGGAGGAGGGAGGTTCCTCTGGAGCTCTTCTGAGCTGTTCTGCTCCCCTTCCTCTACTCCCTGCAGTTCAGCCTGCTTTAAGTTAAAGGGAAATACACATTTTTCCCTGGGACTAGTCACAATCCTATCCCCGTGGTTAGCTCGCTGTATGACTGGATAGGGTTTAGTCACCGGCAGCTCTGGGATGAGCGGAGCCACAGGGGACGGATTGTGACAATGTATACCCTAGAGGAAAGGAGAGACAGGGGAGATATGATTCAGACGTTCAAATACTTAAAGGGTATTAACGTAGAACAAAATCTTTTCCAGAGAAAGGAAAATGGTAAAACCAGAGGACATAATTTGAGGTTGAGGGGTGGTAGATTCAGGGGCAATGTTAGGAAATTCTACTTTACGGAGAGGGTGGTGGATGCCTGGAATGCGCTCCCGAGAGAGGTGGTGGAGAGTAAAACTGTGACTGAGTTCAAAGAAGCGTGGGATGAACACAGAAGATTTAGAATCAGAAAATAATATTAAATATTGAACTAGGCCAGTTACTGGGCAGACTTGCACGGTCTGTGTCTGTATATGGCCGTTTGGTGGAGGATGGGCTGGGGAGGGCTTCAATGGCTGGGAGGGTGTAGAAGGGCTGGAGTAAGTCTTAACAGAGATTTTGGCAGTTGGAACTCAAGCACAGTACCGGGTAAAGCTTTGGATTCTCGCCCAGAAATAGCTAAGAAGAAAAAAAAAAAAAAAATTTAAATTGAATCAGGTTGGGCAGACTGGATGGACCATTCGGGTCTTTATCTGCCGTCATCTACTATGTTACTATGTTACTATGTCACTGAGCTTGCTGCGGAATCTGGGCTCCTTCCAATTATTCTGAAAGCATCAGAAAACCTGGCTATTCTCAAAAATGTAAATCCCGCTACCCTCTTTATAATCACTAATTCTTATTATGTTTTTCCTTCCTTATTTTAAAATTCCTGTAAACCGGGCCAAGCTCTATCTTTATAGAGAGGATGTGGTATATAAACTTAAGGTTTAGTTTAGTTTAAATTTGGGTGACCTGTGCAGAATCCAGGGGTGAATTTCCCAAACAGAAAAATATATCAATCTGTGTCTAAGTTATCTTTAATTAAGATTTCTATTCCTTTTTGTTTTTCAGCAAATTGAAGCAATCAAAGAAGCATACAAGAGGTGTAAGTAGTACTCCACGTAAAGATGTTCAATTTTTTCACAATCAGAAGCCGTTTTCTGCAAGCAGAATTTTAAAACAATTTGTTTCCTCCTCCAAACAGTGTTTGACAGAGATCTGGAGTCTGAAGTTAAGAGTGATACAAGTGGATCATTGAAGAGTATACTGGTTGCCTTGCTACAAGTAAGTTTAATTCAGTGCGGGGATTGTTTTACAAAGCCGCAGTAGAAGGTGGCTTTAGCATGCGCTTACATGGGTCTCTCTCGTGTGTTATGGCCACTTTTTACCGATCGATCGCATAAAAAGTCCAATAGGAAACCAGCCCACAAGAAAGACAATAGTCATAAGAAGGAGTGGGATGGGACAACAGTCTTTCCCCACTCGCACCCTCCGCTCAAAATCGGAGATACACCTATGCATTCCCCCCGGAAGGTCCCTCCTCTCAGAAACTGCCTGCAAACGATCCTACAGCCACTTCATTCCACATCTCTGGAACCAACTCCCCCCTCAACTCAGACTACAGAACTCATTATTGACGTTCCGTAAAATGGTAAAGACCCTCCTCTTCAACTAAAGGTCACCCTCAGTCTACACCCAACCCTTATGCCCCACCTCTCTCTTCTCTCTCCTGTCTATCTTCTCCCTAAATTTCAGTATAGTCCTCTCTTAGTCTGTACTCTGATAAATTGTATCTAAACTCAAATAACTTGTATTTAAACTAAACTACTTATACTTAAACTCAACTCTTAATTTGCTGTATACTCTCTGTATTTAAACTACTGCACAGTCTTGTATGTCCAAACATTTAAACCTATTGTATATCTTATATGTCCAATTACACTCTATGTGTATGTTCACTTGTAGACCGTTCTGAGCTACTGGGAGGACGGGATAAAAATCTAAATTAAATAAATAAATAAATAAAATAAAGAGGAGCCAAAAGGACCAATGAAATCATATGATTTTATGTAATTTCATGCACAAAGGTATAGACCCGACACAGCACTGTGTTTTGATGTTGTTCCACCCCGCTTTTTACCGCTTCCAGAAAATGCTGCTTTTTACCATTTCTATTTTCCTTATTAATGGCCATTGCCAAAAATTAACGCATGGACTCTTATCACCACTTATTTTGTAGGCAGTAACTGGGGAATTCTATAAATGATGCCTATATTAAGTGCTGCTTGGCGCCCTAATAGCAGCTGCCTTTTGATGCCTAAGTTCGGGATCTGCGCCCATTTTTATTTTTTAATTGGCTTACTAGTTGTGGTAATTGACCATGCCAGTTATCAGTCAATCAAGTTTCAAGTTTATTTAAATTTGATGGTTCGCTTAACATTTCTAAGCGAATTACATAAGAAAATACATTTGGGGTAAAAACATTAAAAAAAGAAAATTAATATAATTGTTATTTTAAGTTAAAAACAGTGCTTTCTTATCTGACAATACGGACAAAACTGGATAGGATTGGGAAAGAACATTAGGGAAAAAAAGTTACAATATTTTGTTTCCTAGATAGAGGAGAAGAGAGTTGGAGGGGGAAGGGTAAAACAATAGGGTTGGGATATAAGTAAAATCAGAAATTTTTAAATTATCAGATAACCCCATTAATTAATCAATTTAGAAATCTGGTACCAAACTCTTAGAATGCCTAGTAATGCCTAAGAGGAAGTGCCCTCCCACGCCTTAGGACACCTAACGATGCCTATGTTTGAAAGTAGGTATGGTTATAGGCGAAGAATAGACATGGTTGACTTAGGAATCAGTAGACATTCGACAATGGTGCCGCCAAATTAGTCAAGTGAAAAGCTGGCCTAATCGACAGCACCTATATCTAGGATGCTTAGCAACACCTAATTCTGTTTAGACGCCGCTAGGCATGATTATACCAGGCATTGATTAACAACCGTGGTGAGCGGCACCTATAATAAATAAGATCTGCAGCATTAATAGAATTTGGCCTTAAGGGATCACACACTAATCAATTTGGGCCTGAAGGCAGATAAAGACCATATGACCTATCTAGTCTGCCCAACGATGCCATCCACTATCCCCTCCTCTCCCTATGAGATCCAACGTACTTGTCCCAAACTGTCTAGAATTCAGATACACTCTTCATCTCCACCACCTCCACTGGAAGGCCATTCCAAACATTTGCCATCTTTCCATGAAAGAATATTTTCTGAGGTTACTTCTAAATTTATCTCTTTTCACCTTCATCACATGCCCTCCCATTCCAGAGCTTCCTCTCATTTGAAAGAGACTTGTCTCATGTGCATTTGTGCCACGTATGTGTTTAAATATCTCTATCATATCTCCCCTCACCTGCATTTCCTCTAAAGGATACATATTGAGATATTTAAGTCTGTCTCCATGACCTTATGCTGAAAACTATCGACCATTTTAGTAGCCTTCCTCTGGACCAACTCATATCTTTTTGAAGGTACGGTCTCTAGAATTTTTACACAATATTCTAAATGAGGTCTCACTAGAGTCAATACCTTCTTTTTCTTACTGGCCATTCCTCTCCTTTTCGCTGTCACCTTTTCAATCTGTTTGGCATTATCACATCCAAGTCCCACTCCACTTTCTTGCACAAAAGTTCTTCACCCCCTAAACTGTATCATTCCATTGCGTTTCTGATGTCCAAATGCATGACCTTGTATTTCTTAGTATTAGATCTTAGCTGCCAAATTTCGGACCATTCCTCAAACTTTGCTAGGTCCTTTCTCTTTCCACATTTTCAGGGTTGTCTACACTATTGCAGATTTTGGTATCATCTGCAAAGAGACAAATCTTACCAGACAGCCCTTCAGCAATATCACTTATAAAAATGTTATAAAGAACAGGTCCAAGAACTGATACTTGAGGCACACACTGGTAACATCCCTTTCCTCAGAGCAATCTCCATTGATTACTACTCTCTGTTGGCTTCCACTCAACCAGTTCCTGACTCAGTTCGTCACTTTGGGGCTCATTCCGAGGGCACTCAGTTTGTTTATTAGATGCCACTGAAAAAGGCTTTGCTAAAATCTAAATACCCCACATCTAGTGCTCTCCCCCTATCCAATTCTCTGATCACCCAGTCATAGAAATTGATCAGATTTGTCTGACAAGACCTGCCTCTAGTAAATCCATGTTGCCTCAGACCCCTCCCTGTGTATCACATGATAGACCAGGGAGGAGCCTAAGGCCCAGTGTCGTCGTCAAGGGAGGACTTGGAGGAGCAGGAGGATTTTTTGGTACCTCCTGCTCCCAACATTTAAGGTACGGGGCAGGGGGGGGCCAGAAGGGGGAGTGGGCATCTTCATGGCAGGAGGGAGTGAGCATCCTTCCTGCCTTTTTTTCAGGGGGGGAGTGGGCGCCTTCATGGCAGGAGGGAGTGGGCATTACCGACAGGTCTAGAGCAATCAGGTTTTACGATTGGTAAAACCAGATGCTAAATAGCCAAGTGATGTTTGTGCATCAGTCGCTTGGCTATTTTTGCATGGGGTTTTACTAATTTGCATGGGTTGGATTGGATCGTTAAATGGGCGATCGGGGGGAAAAACACACAGTGGGCAGTTTTGTGCATCAGGGAATCCAATCCGATCGATCGCTAAACTGGTCAAACCGGTTTAGCGAGAATTGGGACACGATTGGTAAGTTTTGTGCATCCCCCCGATTGTTTGCTATTTGCTGTTTATTGTTTTGAGGAGAACAGAGGGCCAGAGCCCTTGATATAGCTGTATGCAAAACAGGGCCACTGTTGGGTCTGGCTGAAGCCATTTGAATTTACCTGAATGTTCTCTGTTGATGATTGCTGTTGAACGTCAATGGACATTAATGGCTGCACAATTGGATTTATTACTATAGAATTTGATGTTAGTGGAGTTTGTGTTTTTTTAGAGCTCTTTTACAGGACTTCAATGTACTGAAAATAAGGAGCAATTTCTGAGGTCTCTTTTTCTCCACTTAATTTTTTTTTTTTTTTGGATCTGTTGTTTATCTATTATGTGCAGGGATCTTCTGATCATAGATGTCTAATACTACTATACTATTATATAAGTGATCACCTATACACTGCTATTTCGCTGAGAATGATAGAGGGTAGATGTGAACGAGACATGGATCCACCTCTGGACCCTTCAATAAGGAACAGTTACAGCCACTTTTTAGACTCCTGGATAACGAAGCACACTATGCCAGCCAGTGCAGGAGCTTCTGCTAGGAGCCAACTCAAAAAATAGAAGCATATGTAGTCTGTCCAGTTCATTTCCTGGTATAATGCCATAGAATCCCCAGTTGAACTCTGACCTCCCTTCTCAACTTGCAATGCGTTGTGTTATCCCAGGCTTCCTTGGATACTGTTACTGTTTTTATCTCTACCATCTCCCCTGTGAGGCTGTTCCATGCAGCCCTTTTCCGCACCATGAAGATATATTTTCTAATATTACTCTTGTATTTATGTATTTAGATTGAGTCTGCACCTTTTCAATGGTAGCACGAAACAAGTTTACCTTCAGATACAGTAGTAGGTATTTTCTTGTCCCCTGAGGACTAACTGAGTTTGTACCTGAAGCAATGAAGGGTTCAATGACTTCCCAAAGGTCAAGGCGTGTCTGCAGGACTTGATCCTTGATTTTCCTTGTTGCCAGTCTACTGGTATAATTACTGGGCTACTCCTTTACATTTTTGAAGCTCGATATCATGATCTCTTATTGAAGAATGCCCTTTCTATTAAGAATGTGTGCTTCTTATTCATAATATATACCCTTGAGGTATGTGAGCATATTGTATTTACAGATTTTTTATAATAACCTAAATCCATTAGAATAATTCTCATTCACATTTGACTTGGGTCTCACTTTTACTGCATACAGTATGCTCAACATTCTTTTCTGTTTTCTGCCTTCCAAGCAAGCTTTGGCTTCACAGCAAAAATGTTGCGTCTTAGAAAATCTTTGTGCCATCATTGTTACAGTGCTTCATACTTTCCAGCAGGTGGCAGTACAAGAATGCTACAATAATGGTTGTAGCACTGTGACCCCAGCAAGAGATAAAAATGTGAATGTTTTCCGATTCATTTTTCTGAGACTTGATATCTCCTCTGGATGACTTTACCCTTAACGTGGACTTGATACTGAATTTGGTTTTCCTTTTTTGATTGATATTTGTATTATGTTTCTTTTCTTGATTTCTAAATTGATATACAGAAAGTACTAATTAAGAAAACACTCGTACAGTTCTAAAATATCTTTCGTAGGCCCCCCTTTTATGAAGCCGCGTTAGGCTTTTTTATCGCTGGACACAGCGGTATTAGCTCCGATGCTTATAGGAAAGGAAAATGGTAAAACCAGAGGACATAATTTGAGGTTGAGGGGGTGGTTGATTCAAGAGCAATGCTAGGAAATTCTACTTTACAGAGAGGGTGGTGGATGCCTGGAATGCGCTCCAGAGAGAGGTGGTGGAGAGGAAAACGGTGACGGAGTTCAAAGAAGTGTGGGATAAACACAGAGGATCTAGATTCAGAAAATAATAGTAAATATTGAAGAACTAAGGCCAGTACTGGGCAGACTTGCACGGTCTGTGTCTGTATATGGCCTTTTGGTTGAGGATGGGCTGGGGAGGGCTTCAATGGCTGGGAGGGTGTAGATGGGCTGGAGTGAGCTATGACGGAGACTTCAGCAGTTGGAGCCCAAGCACAGTACCGGGTAGAGATTTAGAAATATCTAAGAAGAATAAAATAATTTAAATAATTTAAATTGAATCAGGTTGGGCAGATTGGATGGACCATTCGGGTCTTTATCTGCCATCATCTACTTTGTTACTATGAATGTCAGAACTTTTACTGCCACGGCCAGCAATAACAAAGCCTAACACAACTTCATAAAAAGGGGGGGGGGATTAGTGTTTGATTGATAAACAAGTATAGGATGTCTGACTCTTTTTTTTGTTCTTTTTCTAGGCTAAGCGAGATGAGGGGCTTGAGATTAATGAAGCCTTAGCTGGCCAAGATGCTAAAGACTTTTATGAAGTAAGTCAGTCAGGAAACAGCACAGGCATTAAAGCTTTGTAATTTTTGCAGAATTTGTTTGGAGTCCTTAAGTTTCAAGTTTTCAAGTTTTATTAAAATTTGTTGTGCATGCAATGTCAAATATTTCAAAGTGTATTACAAGTTAAAAAATAGGGGATAAACCATAGGACAGTTTGTTACAAAATAATATATATATGTACAAATTTAGTACCAATACAGGAGGAAAGGGGGGGAATGAACTACAATTGTTAAAGAAAATGGAGAAACATTTATGGGTAACACATCAGGGGGAGCAAAAAGTGAAAATAAAGAAGAAGAGAAAAAAAAGAAGAAGGAAAATTTTTGAGTCCGATAAATGAGGACTCATTAAAACTGGGTATTAGGATATAAAATATAAGATTTTAACCGTAAACTGGTTATCTTGTCTATGTCTCAAATGCGTCCTTATACAGGAAACTTTTTTTAAAAAGCCTTTGAATTTTTCTGAGGTTTCACCATGCAAATAGTTTGTTAGATTATTCCAGAGCTGAGGAGCTATATCCGAAAAAAAATAGTATTGCCTATTACTTTTAAGGAGGGGATGGGTTAGAAGATGCTATTCTGTTGATCTGAGTGTCCTAAATGGGGTGTATGGTATCAGAAAGCGATCTAGAAATATTGGTGCATTAGATTGTCAATACTCCCTCCCTCCTTTTACAAAACAGTAGTGCAGTTTTTAGGCTGGCCATGGCGGTAATAGCACCGACGCTCAAACTCCTATGAGCTGGCACAAAAAATTGCACTACAGCTGGCACAAAAAATTGCACTACAGTTTTGTGAAAGGAGGGGGATTGGGATTAATGAACAATCACTAAGAATAAGTAAAGGAAATAAGCAAATAACCAAAAAAAGAAATACGATCCTATGACGAAGTTGGCTACAATGTTGGATATATAAAGAACTCAATATACATATAAAAATGTTTAGGAGAGATATAAATGAGGGAATAATTATTGACGATCAATATAGTTCAAAAGCAGAACCCAGGAAAAATGGTGTAAAAGGATAAAGTTTATTGCACTTCAATTTACAAATGGTATTAATATAATATTTTTAAAGTCCAAAGCACAATCATAACATCAATCAAAGCAACCCTATTCAAATATGTATTATTTTTCCGATAGTACTTATTATTTAAGCCAGTGGTCTCTATGCTGCCCCTGAAGCCCTCCATTGCGGCCTTCAAACAGTTGACCGAAATGCTCTTCAAATCCTTTAAATAGGTTCATTTCAATCTTTCCCACTTGCTATAGTAACAGCAAACAATCTCCTAAGCGTGTTACTCAGGCGTCTTATTTATGGAATGTGCTAATGCTGACAATCCACAATAAAGTGAGTTTTTAAAATGTATCCTTGAAGTATTGTAGAATTAATACTAGAATTAATTCTTAATGTTTAATACCCAGTCTAAACAAACAGGTCAAGATGGTTTACACCCCCACCCTTTACTAAGCTGCAGTAGAGGTTTCTACCATGGCTTGAACGCTGCTCTGAAACTCATAGAATTCCTGTGAGCGTTGGACCATTTAACGCTCCAGGCTGTGGTAGAAACCTCTACTGCGGCTTAGTAAAAGGGAGAGGTGGTAGAATTCGTAGTATGTGTAAGCCTGAAATCTTTTGATGGCCCTCAGAGCTTTCTCATATTCACACTGCGGCCCTTTACGCGAAAAAGGCTGGAGACCACTGATTTAAGCCATGCAGAGACATAATATAGATGTGTACAATTAATAAAGATTGTGTATGGTGCACATAGAAAAAAATAATGGTGGATGTGTTGCCATGACAACTGCCAGTCAAGGGAAGCACAGGAAAGGCTCTTTTAAAATGGTGGCTTTTGCTTTACTGTAGTTCATTTCTTTTCCCTTGGAGGGGGAGACTATGTACAACCTGCTGGCTTGGCACCCACTAACTCTATAATCTGTGTTAGATGCAAGGTGAAGGTCACGGTTTTATGACTGTGCCTTGGGTTTTATAAATACATTTTATGCCAATACTGTTTGTAAAGCGAAGTGCATAAGTTTTTGTCTGGTTGTGCTTTTGGACTACATGCTCTGTACTGGTTCCAGTCAAGAACGCAGGCACGAGGGTCCCCAGAAAGCTTCACATGGGAATGAGAAAACCAGAAAGAGATAAAAATAGCCTTGTAGCAATTCTCACGGAGGCAGACGTCTGTTCAGCCCACTCTGCTTGGCTAAATGTTTTTCATGTCAAGCAGAGTGCAGTACCATGAGAGTAAATAAAAACAAAGAGCTCAATAAGGCAATAGTCACGTGGTGTATTCCCCACAGTATTAATACCTGAACGCTAATTATTTTTAAGATTTACATAGTATGGGTTTTCTTTTAAATCTTCCAGGCAGGAGAAGGCCGCTGGGGCACAGAGGAACTGACATTCAGTACTGTCTTGGCAAATCGAAACTATATGCAGTTAAGGGCTACTTTCAAAGCTTATGAAGTTGTAAGTATGACTGAGGCAGGAGGGGACAATGAAGTGTGCAGTGTGGCCTAGTTCTCCTGATTTTCTGAAGGCCGCCTGCTAAGGTATGACCCTGATTATTCTTTTCATCGTTTCTTCCACACCTCCTGTATCAATTATGGTGTGAAAGTCAACTGTGAAAGGCATACTGTCCCTCCCTTATCCCATCTTCAAGATTCGGGAGTCCTTCTGAGAGTTAAGAGGACATAAGAATAGCCTTACTGGGTCAGACCAATGGTCCATCAAGCCCAGTAGCCCGTTCTCATGGTGGCCAATCCAGGTCACCAGTACCTGGTCAAAACCCAAGGAGTAAGAGGGTGTATGTGGGCTGGAGTGAGCTTTGACAGAGACTTCAGTAGTTGGAACCTAAGCACAATACCGGGTACAGCTTTGGATCCTTGCCCAGAAATAGTTAAGAAGAAAAATTTTTTTTTTTTTAGATTGAATCACGTTGGGCAGACTGGATGGACCATTTGGGTCTTTATCTGCCGTCATCTACTATGTTACTATGTTACTATGAGTAGCAATATTCCATGCTACCGATCCAGGGCAAGTAGTGGCTTCCCCCATGTCTTTCTCAATAACAGACTGTGGACTTTTCCTCCTCAAATCACTCTTACAGATGGTATCTTTACATACGAGAGGAAAAAATAATCTTTTGAGGCTCCTAGGCAGCATGTTGCAGTAAAAACAAAAAAGAAGAAACCCCTACACAATTGCTCTGAATCTGTTTTTTTTTTCCAAAATTTAACACTTTAATTGAGTACTTGATGCAGATTCATTATTTATCATATAGTATACATCTGAGTCTGATGCAATGAATACAAGCAAAAATTAAAAGACAATACGGTCTAAAATTTAAAGTAAACAACTTCTGCTTACTCTAGGGTTTTTTCACCAGCCTACCTGGGCTTTTCCTATATTTACTCATACAGCATCGGGCAAATGTCTCTTCAGTAAGGAAACTGCAAATGAGCTCCTATTGTCATCTCTGGTAGGCAGCAGCTCTGTAGCAGCTTCACCATTTCTGACATCAGCTGTGAAATCTACTTGTTTAGTTATTTGGGTATTCTTCAGTGAAACATAAGGAGTGTGGGATTAACTCATGGCCAATCAGGGACTTCCTTAGGCTACTCACTAAGGAAGTCCCTGATTGACTTAGGCGTCTCCCATTGCATCACATGATATACAGGGGCAGGGCCTAAGGCTCAGACATGTCGCTGGAAGCATACGAGCAGGAGGGACTGAGCACCCCCTCCTGCTCCAAACAGGTACGGGGAGGGGAACAGGAATGGGGAGGGGGCATCCGGTGGCAGGAGGGAGTCAGCATTAGAGAAGAACACGGAGAAAAAAATTTACCACCATCCCTACCCCGTCCCCACAAGCTCAGAACCCCTTCCCTGCACCATCCCCGCAAGCTCAGTCCCTGTCCCGTCCCTGCGAACTCAGTCCCCATCTCTGCAAACTGTCAGATCCTATCCGCACAAGCCTCGAATAGTTATGATTTTATAATGAATTTATTTTATTAAAGTATAAAAAGAGACAATATTCTGTACAATTGTCATTTTATAAACACAAATAATACAGAGCAAGGATCAACAACACCCCTATCTTCCTTCCCTTTCACAAATATCCCCTCCACTATTGTAAAAACTGAACAAACCAAATTACTATAGAATGCTACATAGAAAAATCAAGCTAACAGAATACTTCAGTCACACATGGCAGGAATAGTGTTAGAGGGAGAGCAACTAGAGCTACTGCCTCCCTCCTAAGCCAGCTGGAAGCTAAAGAAGCACAGCCTGGGCTTTGCGGTCCCCAGTGTCTAATATCAGCTCTAGAGGATACATATTTCAAATCTGAAATATTCTAATCACAAAATATAAAATATTTTTTTTTTCTACCTTTTGTTGTCTGGTAATTTTATTCTTCAAATCACATTGGTGTTAGGCTTTGGTTTAGGGTTCCTTCTGTCGTCATCATGGCATGGCTGGCTCCTGAAGGTAAAATAGGTGCAAGAGGAGCTGGGGAGGAGATGCCAAGTCTGACACGGGTACAATTTTTTTACCACAGCAGCAAGACTTTTCACCACTCCCACGGGGCGGTGAAAGGTCTTGTCCCCATTTCCGCGGGGCGGTGAAAGGTCTTGTCCCCATTCCTGCGGTAAACCAATTGCAAAAGTCTCCATTCCTGCAGATTTACTGCGCTGACCACAGTTTACCGCGGTAAACGGGCCCCGTGTCATTCTCTAGTCAGCATCCCTCCTACCATTTGTTTTTTGGGGGAGGGAGTCGAGAATCAGCCCGATGGTAGGAGGAAGTGGGAATCCCTCCTGCCATGATTTTAAAACGGCAATGGTGGTGGGCATCGGCGTGGGGGCATTTTTTTTTTTTTTTTGATTCGGGGAGGGAGGGGGATAGGGCAATTTGTCAGGAGGGGGGCTTTTGTTCTTTCTTTTTTTTAATTGGACAGATATTTTGCGTGTGTAAAACACGCAAAATATCTGCCCAATTAAAAAAAAAAACAGAAAAAAAAACAACAGAAGTCCTGAAAACAGTGACAGGAGGCTACTTCTCCTGTCACAACTGTGAGGGCTTTGCCCCGACTCAATCGCTCACTGAGCGGTTGAGTTGGGAGTTTGCATGCAAATGATTTGCACCTCCGTGCAAATCATTTGCACGCAAAAAAGATAGTGAATCAATCGCTGTTTCAAAATCGGCCAGGAATTGGCCAACAGTGATTGAGTCGCTATCTTTAGTGAATCTGGACCTATGTATTGTCTCTGGTTCTTTTGGATTCTGAGTCTTCTATTGGGATCCTCCTGAACCCCAGTTTAGCTTCTCTCCTGCAGAACAAGATACCTTACAGTATCCTTCAGCATACTCGTAGGATACAGACTAGGAAGAAACAAGATCCAAAATGGGCTTATGAGATTTATAGAAACCAACTTCCTGAAAAACCTCCTTCGACAGTTCCCCATAAATAGGCACCTTTCTCACATCCATTCCAGCAGGGGAGAGCCAACGGAGGAGGGCTGCAGTCCAGCCATCGGACCAACAGTCGACTCGGGGGCCCGTTCCAGCGGGGCACCCGACACTGTCTTCGCTCTTCCCCCATTCCAGCAGGGGAGAGCCGACGGAGGAGGGCTGCAGTCCGGCCATTGGACCAACGGTTGGCTCGGGGGCCCGTTCAAGCTGGACTTCAGTTTTGACTGTTTTGATTTTATTTTCACTTCTTCTTTTTAGTTTATGATATATTTTTTAATCTCACTTATTGTTTTACCACTTATTTTGTTTTATTTTATCATTCAAATTTCATTTAAATTTCATTTAAATTTCTATTGCTTCAACGGTTCTCCCTCTGCATCTATTCTTATCTCCCCTCTTTTTCCAATCTTTCAAATTCCTTTAGATCATTGTAGTCTTATTAGAATGTTTATTTTCTTATTTTTCTCATCTATTCTCTATTTTATTTCTTCATTATTCTACTAATTGTCATTTTTCCAGGTACTTTAGTTAGATTGTGAGCCTTCGGGACAGTAAGGGAATTTCGAAGTACCTATTTTACTTATAATTTTAATGCACCCTATTGTCTATTTTTCTGTAAACCGCTTAGAATCCTAACTGAGTTTAGCGGTATATAAGAAATAAATTACATTACATTACATTACATCCGAGGTTCATTGAGCCACTTGGGAATGTGGAAACAAACACCAAACATTCTTCCTCTTCTGTCCGTTGCCTATTTTGCCCCTCAGAACCTTCTTTTGGAAGCCAGACACTTCTTATATTTCAAATCTGTTTTATTGAAGGAACATATCTGAACAGTACAAATGAAAGATACAAATCTGCAATAGATACAAAAACAAAATCCAGCAGAGCCCTAGTTCGTGTGGCCCCACTCCAGGAATTAAGCTAACTTTGTAAATAAGCAGTTCCTCTACGCATTACAAAGGATAACAACCTGCCCCCCCCCCCCCCCCACCCTCCCTTAAGACCCTAAAGATTGAAAGTGACCTTCAAATCATTCAAAATCAGACTTATAGATCTGTGTGGTAGAGATTGGAGATAGGGTTCCCAGATCAAGCCAGACACGTCTTATCTGGATCCTGGCTCCTCCAACAAAGGTTTACAGAGACAGGAAAACTTCTTCAAGACAGTCTTCAATTTCCTCTGAAATATGGGCTTTTTAAAAATTATTATTTATATGCAACTTATATCCTAAGTGGTTACATTCAGGTACTTTATCATATATCCCTATCTGTCTCGGCGGGCTCAAACTCTATCTAGTGTACCTGGGGCAATGAAGGGATTAAATGATTTGCCCAGGTTCACAAGGAGCAATGAGGGATTTGAACCCACAAACTCAGGGTGCTAAGGCTGTAGCTCTAGCCAGCATTACATTGACAAGAGCTCAGCAGCTCACCCTCAAGCTCCAGTCACTGTGAGGAAAGGGTAAATAGAACTGCTTTCCCATAGACCATCTGCTTCTAAAGTCCAGAAAAATATTTTCTTATTCTCAGCTACTCTGCAAGAAGGGCAGAAAGAATTCAAACAAGAAAGGCAAAAACCATACCCTCATCGAGATTTTGCTACCCAGAATTACATCATCAGTGCATATGAATAGATCCTCCCCCGATACTCAAGACACAGTAGCACATGCCTATAAAGGCTCAATTAATTTCTGATGCTCTAAAAACACACTTAGAAAATTCCAGATAATTACATTCAAGCTTAGCAGTATATAACGCTTAGTAAGCAAGACTCTGCCCAGTGCTTTTCATCTATTGTCTGAAACATGCATATCACAGCAGAGAAACGGTCTATCCTGGTGAATTTATTTATTCATTCAGTCCATTAGATTCTAAGAAACAAAATTAAAAAAGAATAAAGGGCTCCTTTTACAAAGCTGCGTTAGGGCTTTAATGCGCTGAATTGCCGCGCACGCTAGATCTTAATGCCAGCATTGAGCTGGCGTTAGTTCTAGCCGCGTAGCGTGGGTTTAGCGTGAAAATCTTGCGTGCGCTAAAAACGCTAGCGCACCTTGTAAAAGGAGCCCAAAGACTTTACCCACCTGTAAAATAGCATTCTTGTCCACATAATAAGACCCTTTTTTGTTTTTTAAAGCTTGACCACCTTCTTTTGAACTGGCTGTCCTTTTGTTATCTGCACAGCTCACACTTTTGGCCTCGTATCCCATGTATGGCTTTAATTAACTTGGTGCAAAACTATGAGTAAGTTCTGATTTTCTTTCAACATTGTTCCACTAATTCAGCACAAAATACACCATTATTTATTTTTCTATATTGTTCTCCCAGGGGAGCTCAGAATAGTTTACATGAATTTAATCAGGTACTCAAGCATTTTTCCCTGTCTGTCCCAGTATAGCAACGCTTATATTCTTATGAAATATTTCCATATATATTACACTTTTGAGTGCTACAGGGCCAGATGAGACCCCACTAACAAACCTAACTTTACCCTCTCTATTTTATGTCTCCTAAAGATAAACCTACCAAACTTTTATGACTCACTTCAAAATATGAAAAAATAGCCTCAATAATAATTGTACTCAGGGTACCTTATACACTCCAATGGGAATTCAGATTCCACTGTTCTCAGAACGAGTCAGTGGTGTTGGAATTCTTCACCATTCCCCTTACATGGAGAGTAATAAATATATTTTATGGAGATATATATTTTTTTCTTTTTCTTTTCTTTTTCTTATTACATCCTTATTTAATCTTACATCCAGATGTAAGATGGATGTAAGATTAAATAAGGATGTAATAAGAAAAAGAAAAGAAAAAGAAAAAAATATATATCTCCATAAAATATATTTATTACTCTCCATGTAAGGGGAATGGTGAAGAATTCCAACACCACTGACTCGTTCTGAGAACAGTGGAATCTGAATTCCCATTGGAGTGTATAAGGTATCCTAAAGATAAAGCCACTGTTGGCCCTGGGATCAGTAGCTTGGAATATTGCTGCTATTTGGGTTTCTACCAGGCATTGTGACCTAGATTGGCCGGTGACCCGTCAAATGCGCGCAGGACATTGGCGCACCGACAATCCCGCTCTGATATTTGCGTGCAGGACAAATGCGAGCCGCCCTATTTCCTTCCTGTTTGCACTCTGAGGGGGGCTTGGGGGGAATCCCCCACTACACTTACAACTTGCGCGAACTCAAACCTTTCACGTTTACGCTCTGAGGGGGGTGGGGGAATCCCCCCACCACAGTCAGGGGGATGCCGATGCGCTCTGAATTAGATAATTGCAGCAAAACACCCCCCCTCCCACTCCACTTACAGTTTTGCCCAAAGAATCACGCTCCCTTTAGGCACTCACTTGTCAGTGCACGCATTGTAGGGGCGCAATTGTCCGCCGCGCTATTGACGGTGTACCAGATTGGCCACTAGTGGAAGCAGGAAACTGGGCTAGATGTATCATTGATCTGACCCAGTATAACTATTCTTATTTTCTTATATTAAAGGTACATGTACTGTACAGTATATTTTAATCTGTTTAGCAATCTGACTTCCAAAGTCAGCATACCTGGGTACCTTGTATTTGAAATTTAATTTGTTCTGTTTAGCCCAGGGTTGTCAAAGTCCCTCCTGGAGGGTCGCAATCTAGTCGGGTTTTGAGGATTTCCCCAATGAATATGCATGAAATCTATTAGCATACAATGAAAGCAGTGCATGCAAATAGATCTCATGCATATTCATTGAGGAAATCCTGAAAACCCGACTAGAATACGGCTCTTGAGGACTGGAGTTCCCTACCCCTGCGCTAAATGCTAAGAAGCCCATAGGATATAATGCAGTGGTCTCAAACAGGCGGCCCGCCAGGTACTATTTTGATGCCCTCGGTATGTTTATCATAATCACAAAAGTAAAATAAAACAGTTCCTTGATAATATGTCTCTTTAGCTATAAATTACAATATTATTATTAAGAATAAGCCAAAAGGAAAGATATATAAACTATAAAGAGTTTTACCTCATGCAAAATTGTCATTTCTTTAATAAGACATTAACTATGTTTTCTGAGACCCTCCAAGTACCTACAAATCCAAAATGTGACCCTGCAAAGGGTTTGAGTTTGCTAGTCGCGGGTAGCCATGGGTAACCCGCCAAAACGGTGAGGGGGAAAAAAGTGCTCACTGCGGGTACAGGGACAAGACCATCCACCGCCCTGTGGAGCAGTGAATGGCCTTGTCTCCGCAGTTAAGGGAAGGAACACATGTGGTCACCAATTGCGTGGCCCCTTCCCTCCTTCCTACCTACCTGAATATATCTCCCTCCCTCCCCCTTACCTTCACGGCGCGTTTTGAGTAACTTCTTCACAAAGCCATTGGAGCCTGCAAGTAGCGTGCATGTGTGGGCGGGAGCTTCTCCTCTGATGCAACTTCCGGTTAACTCTGTGGCAAACTACTCAGAGAAAGAAAAATAAAAAAATCGTAACCCTCCACAATCCAGTTCCTTTAGGTAAAAGATCAGTGTTGTACCTGTAATAAACCAAAACCATTTATGTGGCATATGATTCAAGAACCTCAGAATCAGTCGAGCCGAACTTTAGCTGCTTATAATGGCACTAAAGTATAACCATCAGTTCCAGGACCCAAATGTAACTGTCAACAGAAGGCCTCAAAAGTCTCTTCATTTAATAAATGAAGATAAAAAAACATGGCATTACAAATTCACTTATATACCGCAGTAAACTCTCAATTCAGCACGTTAACAAAAATCTAGAGACTGTACAAACACAATGTATTATCATCGCATTCAAAAAATTTGTCAAATAAGTAGGTCTTTAGAATTTTTCTAAAGGAAAGATGGGACTTGGAGTTTGTTATCAGGACAGAAAAGGGTTTATCCCATGATCCAGCTTGAAAAGATAAAATTCTATGGAAAAATCTTTTGTAGAAAAATAAAGATGGTGCATAGCGGTGTGTCAAAATGCCTTCTCAGAAGCCTCTCTGCAGTGCCAAGTCACATTTTGTTTCTTTAAAGCCGCCTTGGGGTATCATTAACTCCAGGCTTGACAGGAATACTTTGATGAACGAATTGCAAAATCAAACCAAATCACCAAATCTTCCACTGCTATACATTGCCATTTCACTTTCATGCAATGAGGTTTTTTTTTGTTTTGGTTTTTTGTGGCACTGGCTATAAACTTCAGTGAAGTTTGGACAGTATGGTCAGTGACTATCTAGTTTCTTGAGTACTGGAGCCCTGCAATCTGTCTGCTTAAGGCACTGACCCATTTTCTTTTGTCTTTTCAGCTCCATGGGAAAGACATTGAAGACATAATTGATAGCGAAACCTCAGGAGACTTAAAGGAGGCCTATCTAACTCTAGGTAAAATCCCCAAATAACCGTGTGCAACTGAGTTTGCAGATGTCCTATATGGGCTGTGATGTTTGTCATCGCAGTGCTTCAGAGGTTCAAGTTATCCTGGGTAGGCATCTTTTATTTACAGATATTAATTCTTTAAGATAGACTACCAGTCAGACTAGTTTAGAAGTGCTTTTCCATCTTAAATGTAATGTAAAACGTGGTTGTGTTTGGCCACTTAATATTTTTGTAACTATTTACCCAGCATGGGGGAGAGTATAGTGCAGTGGTTAAAGCTGAAGCCTCAGCACCCTGAGGTTGTGGGTTCAAACCTCTGCTGCTCCTTGTGACCCTGGGCAAGTCACTTAATTTCCCCTGTGCCTCAGGTACATTAGATAGATTGTGAGCCCACCGGGACAGACAGGGGAAAATGCTTGGGTACCTGAATAAATTCATGTAAAACCATTCTGAGTTGCCCTGGCAGAACAGTATAGAAAATTGAATAAGTAAACAGTGTGAAAAGCTTCAGCCTCTGATAACCAGAGCTGGTATTGTGACATCATAATGCCTCATTCCATCACTGCCTAAGAGCCAACCTCAGCAGTGATGTCACAATGGCTTGATTGTCCTCCTATACTTGGCTCACTTTGACTACATTTTGATTTCTAGAGTGGTGCAGTGGTTAAAGCTACAGCCTCAGCACCCTGAGGTTGTGGGATCAAACCCTGTGCTGCTCCTTGTGACCCTGGCCAAGTCACTTATTCTCCCCTGTGCCCCAGGTACATTAGATAGATTGTCAGCCCACTGGGACAGACAGGGGAAAATGCTTGAGTACCTGAATAAATTCATGTAAACTGTTCTAAGCTCCCATGGGAGAACAGTATAGAATATTGAATTTAAAAAAAATAAATGACATATTTTTCATGAAATTCACAGAATTATCACTGATATAATACTAATTTAGCCTGAAGGGAGTTCTCACCAGCTCTGATTCACTCACTGTTGGTTGTGGGGTGTCAGGGAGTTTGTGGGGTGTTTGGGGTGTCAGAGGTTCAGGGTGGGGTGTCGGGGGATCAAGGGGGCACTTCAGCAGGAGGGAGTGGGCATCCTTCCTGTCAATCTCAGATGTGGGGTGTCGGGGGATCAAGGGGTTTTTAGGCAGGAGGGAGTGGGTATCCCTCCTGCCGATTGCAAATGTACCTGGGGCAATGGGGGGATTAAGTGACTTGCTCAGGGTCACAAGGAGCAGTGTGGGTTTGAACCCACAGCCTCAGGGTGCTGAGGCTGTAGCTTTAACCACTGCGCCACACGCTTCAAGGGAGGGAGAGGGGGCATGCTGCCAAGAAGACATTGTGCCCAAATTGGAAGTCTGGTTACGTCACTGCCTGGAACTTTCTTATGCGTGGCGCATTTTCTAACACCCATGCAGTTTCTCAACTCCCTTGACTTTTTGAAAGCGATCTTCCCTTTATTTGTCTAATCCCATTCTGCGGTATGTAATGTTCACTGGAATGTCTCTGTTCCCATTTAGTACAATGTGCCAGAGACTGCCAAGGCTACTTTGCCAAAAAGCTGAACAAAGCCATGAAGGGAGCAGGAACAGATGAGGACATGTTAATTCGAATCCTTGTGACCAGAGCAGAGGTAAGACCACCTGAGAACCCATCCTATCATTTTTGGTCCTGTCACCTGTAATTCGTAAAACCCCTCTCTATTGCTCTTAATCCTGGACACTTGTAGCCACAAAGTATGACTCCTTGTTCTAAAACTGTCTTTGCTCCTATGAAATGCTTGCTTCTTGTGCAGTAGTTATAACATTCAGGGATGAAGTACACTTCCCCCTCCGTATTCTCGGGGGTTCGGGGCAGAGTCGGCCCGCGAATATGAAAAAAACACAAATAATATTCGGGCCCCTAAATAATATTCTGCCCCTAAACCCCACTTCCCCCGGCTATTTTAAGCCCTGAAAGCCCCCCCTTAAGCCTTACCTAGTGGTCTAGCGGATTTTCAGGCAGGAGCGATCTTCCCATGCTCCTGCCCCGTGCAGATCACTCACAGGAAATGGCTGCCTTGAGCTCCCGTAGTCTCTCGAGCCATTTCCTGTGAGCAATCTGCACAGGGCAGGAGCGTGGGAAGATCGTTCCTGCCCCCAAAACCCACTAAACCACCAGGTAAGGCTTAAGGGAGGGCTTACTGGGCTTACAATAGCCCAAAAAATGAAAGTGATTTTTTTTCATTTAAAACCGCGAATAAGCGAATCCGTAGATACAGAATTCGCGAATACGGAAGGGGAAGTGTAATCAATGTGAGTTACCATTGGGATGTGTTATTTTGCCACAAACTGGGGCTATTTTAGCACAGATCTCATTTAGTTACTAACAACACCAGATTAAAGTACAATAACACATCTTAATGGTAGCCCACGTTAATACACTCCCCCCTCCGCATGTGCGGTGATAGGGGAACGGCAAGGCAGCGAATAGAGAAAAAACGCAAATAACTTTTCGTATGTTATTCGCAGTTTTTCTGTAAAAAAAAAAAAAAAAAGACACAAAACTGCGAATAACCTGACCTGTTCCAGTGATGAAAGTGCAGCTGGGAGGATCGATTTTCTCTGTACAATGCCGGGAGCAACGATTTCCTGTGAAGTAAATTTGGGGGCGGAGCCTTCGATCGAATAACTGAAACCGCGAATAAGGAGGGGGAAGTGTAACTTTAACTTCCCCCGTAATAATTAAATTGTGCTTGGGACTTGTAAACTGCCTTTTTGTAGTTTTATAACCACACTCAAAGCAGTTTACATGCAGGTACTTCAAGCCTAAACAAGAATCTGATTTCTAAGAGTCCAGTTAGGCCTGTAGCAGTGCAGTGGACTGAGAAGCTGGGGAACTACGTGTGATTCCCACTCAGTGGTGTAGCAAGAGTGGGAGGCGCCTGGGGCAGTGATTGATCCCCCGCCCTCTTCTCCACTCATCGCTCCTTCCCCGCCCGCACACACCCACCCCTGCCATGCATGTGCACTACTTCCTAGGGTTACCAGATTTTACTTTAGTAAAATCTGGACCCCCCCCTAGACCCCCCCCCAGGCCCGCCCAGTTCCACCCATCCTAGCCCCACCTAGCCCTAGCCCCACCCCAGCCACGCCCCCCGCCACCTGCTCTCGTCGGGCAGGACGGCATAAGTGCATGTGCGGATGTTATGCAATGGTGTCACACGTATGTGCGGGTGCGCATGATGTCATCATGTGGCGTCCGCGCATGTCATCCTGTCCAACGCAATTTCAAGGAAGCTTTTCAAGACACGGACAAAGTGCCGGGTTTTGAAAAGCTGTCCAGACACCCGGACATGTCCTCGAAAAGGAGGATATGTCTGGGGAAATCCAGAGTCGTCTGGCAACCCTACCCCTTCCCTTCCCCCGTACCTCTTTAATTTTGCCGGTGCAAGCAGCATCACCAACCTGCTGCCTGCGCCGGCCTCGGCTCTCCTTCTGATGTCACTTCCTGGTCCTGTGACTAGGAAGTGACTTCAGAGGGAGGGCCGAGGCTGGCACAAGCAGCAGGTTGGAGAAGCGGCTCACACCGGCAAACAGAGATACAGGAGGTGGGGAGGGAAGGCGCATGTGGTGTGTGGGGGGGTGGAGAGAAGGAGAGGAGCCAGCATCCCCACCGAGATGGAATTTGGGGCAGTCCGCTCCCCTTCCTATGCCACAGTTCGCACTGTAGATATTTGTGACTCTAAGCAGGTCACTTAACTCTCCGTTGCCCCAGGTACAATACTTTGATTGTGAGTCCACTAGGGACAGAGAAAGTAGCTACATATTACAAATGTTAAATATGAGAGAATGAAAGCGGAATGTATGGGGTTTAGTAGTTCATTTAATAAAGTGTGGAGCCCACTGAATACGTTTGTTACCTCGCAATAAGGGTCATATATCTTTCCTTTTCTTAGATTTCCTTACACATCCAGGGTGGGTGGTTGGGGGGGAGGGAAATGTATTTTGAGGATTTAAATAATATTGTAATCACATCATATGTCTTATTGTATTAATAATTGGGAGGATGGGAGAAAATGAGTGCTTTATGGATTACTTGTGTAGTTAATAGTGCGTTTTATGCAGTATTTTATGTTCAATTAATTGTATTGCACTGTCGAAGTTTGAAAATCAATAAAGATTTTTTTTTTAAAAAACAACCCAACAAATGTTAACCACTTTGATTGTACCACAAAAGGCGGTATATCAAACCCGATTACCCTTACCTGTTCACGTCATACTATCATTTATTTTGCTGCTGGAAATAGCAATCATATCCCAACCTAGCTGATATAATACAAATGTGTTTTTCACTCATTTTCTTCTAGCTCAGAGCATAACCTCTTTCAGTGCCATCACTGCCGTGTTTAAATCTAAGCACAGTCACTCTCCAATGCACACAAGTAACTGCTACATACTAAGCGAACACGAACTATAAAAAGGCTTGTCTGTGCAGGGTACTTGGAAGCAAAGAAGGCTTAATGTTGAAGACACTGATAAACGATGCAAAGTCTGCTTTTTGTCAGCAGCACGTAAGCAAGCAAGCTGAGGACAAGTTCAGCGAGTTCTGATTAAAGACAGATCCTCTTCTTGTTTTGGTGAATACGATGTGTTCATCCGAGTCAGCCTTGTTTGAGCATTCTCAGTCTGATATAATAACGTGTGCCACCATATTATTGCATGGCAATGCGCAGTGTGAATCGGGGGGAACCATTTCACGTACATGCTATTACATTGACCACAAGTCCTTAAAACCTATAGGGCCCAATGTTTATAGGATTTAAAAGAGCAGGAGAGGCCCCTAAGGACATAAGAACAGTCATACTGGGTCAGACCAACGGTCCATTTGGCTCAGTATCCTGTTTCCACAAAGGTAGGGTTGCCATATGACTCCACAATTGGGTCTCCTGAAGAAGACAAACGAAACGGGGCCACGTTGGGACCCCAAACCTTTTATAAAGCTAAGTAACATTATTACAATTCACCTATTTCAAGTGATATTTGCTTTTATGAAACATACAAACAAAGAATGCCATCATGTTTTGAAGTGGTTTTAAAGGACTGTGATATATTCTTTATTTTTCCTGGCTTGGAGCGTGATCACTATTGAAAAAGCTGCAATGACTGGAAGGTAAACTCTGTACCAATACTAGGGGGGTATAAACCTTCCCTGAAGAGTTTCATGTCTCTGAGCAACTTCTAAAAATTTTTGATCAATCTCCATAGACAGGTTTTAAGTGAGGTCAGTTTACTTTTTGATATACGGTAAGCACTTTCTGACTTCCTTCTGTTTTCAATCAGAAGTTTCCCAGCAATTTCTAAAGGAAATTTATTTTGCTCCAGATAAAGGAGGACAGATTGAGATATCCGGGTTTTACTTGCATTGAAATCAAAGCACATAGAATTTAGCATGCACTAATTCCCATAACATACATTAAAGGCACGTTAACCCCTAATGCTGCTTGATCAGTTCCCCTCCCCCTAAGTGTCTGACGCAAACATAAAGTCATTAATAACAGCATACATGAAAGGTGAATCTAAAATTGCTGTACAATAACCCTACTGTAATTAAGTCAGTTTGACCAATATTTGCATATTTATGACACCAACTACTTTATCCAAGGTGAAGTGAATAAGAAGAGGGAAAAGTGCCTGAAGGGAGGAATGGGGAGAAGGTATGAAGGATCTGGTAAATAAGGGATTGGTGGTCAGTACAGAAAATCGAAATAGAGAACTAGGGACTGGGTGACAGAGAGAGATAGGAAGACGAAAGAAAGAGAAAAGGCAAAAAAAAGGCAAGAGAGATGTCTTACGCCAACCTACAGGTACATTTATTTCAAAGCAATATAAAAAGTCCTAGGTCTTTAAAAAGACCATTTAACATCCCAACCCTAGGATGAAAATAATCCAAGTCATTCAGAATGTTTGACTACACTTCCCCCTCCGAATCCACGGTTTCAGCATCCGCAGATTCGGTTATTCGCGAATTTAAAACAAAAAAACATTTTAATTTTTTGGGCTATTTTAATACCCCCCCTTAAGCCTTACCTGGTGGTCTAGCGGGTTTTCGTGGCAGGAGCGATCTTCCCACGCTCCTGCCCCCTTCAGATCGCTCATAGGAAATGGCTCGAGAGACTACGGGAGCTCAAGGCAGCCATTTCCTGTGAGTAATCTGCACGGGGCAGGAGCATGGGAAGATTGCTCCTGCCCCGAAAACCCGCTAGACCACCAGGTAAAATTTAAGGGGGGCTTACAGGGCTTAAAATAGCTGGGGGAAGCGGGGGTTAGGGGCAGAACCGGCCTGAATATTATTTGTGGTTTTTTTAATATTTGTGAGCCAGCTCTGCACCTAACCACCGTGGATACGGAGGGAGAAGTGTATTGGTATTTATGAATTTGTCAGTTTCAAAACAGTTGACCTATTTGTCTTTTGTGAGCTATGTTACCATAAAAGGAATCAAACAAAAATCATGGAATAATTATCATAGCACAGTGTATTCTATAAAATTCAAGAATTTATTGCTCAAGACAAATAGTTTGCCAGCTATATCTTGGAACATGGTGGCTGGAGGGAAAGAGTGAGTGAGGACACCTAAGTGTCGGGGATTTTCAAATAACCTTCTTAATTTTTCTTATGGGGTCTGACCAGGGCCGGATTTAGATGAAAAGAGGCCCTAGGCTATTCCACTTATGAGGCCCTTTCACCTCCCATTTTTAAGTTTGTAAATTACATGAGAAATAATAAAATACATCATTACTGTGATATATATCAATATGTTAAATGAAACATGTTGTTATTGGTACTAACCTTTATAAAAAATGTGACACGGATAATAAATAAAAAAAAGTCAAGAACACTTATTTGGACATTTATTCTCAGCACCATATATAGTACTTGTAACACTAACTAATCAAACATAACACACAACATTGCCCCTTCCTATGTCCATAGTGCCCCCAGTGCATCCTTCCTCACCTCACCCCCCTCCGATGCCCACCTGCCTCCCATCCCCCTTCCATTGAACCAGGGCCGCCATCAGAAATTTCTGGGCCCCTTACTGAGCAATCCTATTTGGCCCCCCATGCACCCCTCCCCCCCCCCCCCGACATCCCCCACCCCCTTCTTCCATGGGCCAAATACACACATACTTTTCTGCTAATGCTCCACCTAAGCCAGTCTCTTAAAATCTTCTCACGTCCATTGGGTGATTTGGCATAGAGGAGATATTCATAAAAAGAACGTCCGTCAAGATCTTTACTCATAGACTGTGCCATTTGCTTTAAATCATCTTCCATCATTAATCCAAATTGCACAATTCTTTCTCTGTCTTTGTCCTGAATGGCATCTGGCCACATTGCTGGATCCTTCCAGTCAACAAATTTATGAGAAGGCGCAGAGAACGCATTTTTAAACAAATGTAGTTTATCCTTGTACTCCTTATGCAATTTTAATCATCTATGGATATGTTTGTATGTTTATTGTTCAAATGGTTTTATTTATTTCCCCAAATTTATTTTTGTTATACGCATTGAAAATATTTGATATTGCGTTTAAATCAAAATCTCAATAAACTTGAAACTTGAAACGAGTGCCCGTGAGATTGTGGGAGGGTTAAATACTCAAAACTTAGAAGAATAACAATTTACTTAAAGTTTTTGCTACGCCAGCTTTCTGGTATCTTTACATACAGTGGCGTACGTAGCATATGTAACACCCGGGGCCCATCATTTTTTGGCACCCCCCCATCTGTAAGAAAAACATGATTTTTAGTCACAAACCACACGTCACACATGAGTACCTAGGAAAAGGCAGCATCTTACATATTGAGGTGAGCAGTACATCAATACACCCATTGTAAAACTAAACAAGCCAGACCAGCACAGATCAATCCTACACTGTCAATCCTAACAGAAAACCATGTCTTTCGATCACACAGAACACAGAAAACACCTTCGCCTAGTATGGAATATGTCATCACAAACTAACCCCTCACTCTTTTACAAAACTGTAGTGTGGATTTTAGCCACAGTGGTAACAGCCCTGATGCTCATAGAATTCTGAGCATCAGAGCTGCTACCACCACGGCTGGCGCTAAAAAACGCTCCACAGTTTTGTAAAAGGGGGGATAAAATAGAAATACACAGTTTCAACGCTCTAGCTCAGAGGTGCCCAAACTTTTTGAGCTTGTGAGCTACTTTAAAATGACCAAGTCAAAATGATCTACCAACAATAAAATTAAAAAACACAAATCACACAATATGCTGAGAAAATGTTAATTATCATTCCTATTCTGGTTTTTTTTCAAAGAGGTCAAGGCAGATGACTCTATGCATTGTCACCTCAGTAACAACCATACAAAAATAGACAAATATACCCTCCATCCTTTTTATTAAACCACATTAGCAGTTTTTAGCGCAGGGAGCTGCGCTGAATGCCCAGCGCTGCTCTTGACGCTCATAGGCTCCCTGCGCTAAAAACCACTATTGCGGTTTAGTAAAAAGGGACCATATTGTAAAATATAGACAGCAGATATAAATTCAGAACTGTGCATAGTAAGTGAAGGGAAGTTTTCATCTCTGGGAATTTACCCAGTTAACTATTAAGTTATTTGGGCAAATTCCTTTGAAAACTGTGGTAATACTGCCTCCACTTTGCTAAATTTAAAATAAAATCATTTTTCCTACCTTGTCTGGTGATTTCATGAGTCTCTGGTTTGCACTTTCTTCTTCTGACTGTGCATCCAATCTTTCTTCCCTTCTTTCAGCCTGTATGCTTCCTCTCCTCTACACCTCATTCCCTCCCCCAACTTTTTCTTCCTATCTTCATGCCCCCTTTCTTTTTTTCTGTTTCTCTTCTTTCCTTCTGTTTCCCTGCCCGCCCCGTTTCTTTCTTTCTCCCTGCCGTTCCCCAAGCCATTGCCACTGCCGCTGCTATCGGGGAACAGGCCCCAAAGCCGACGCCTGCCCCCTATCTTTCTTTCTCCCTGCCGTTCCCCAAGCCACTGCCACTGCCGCTGCCTTCGGGGAACACGACCCACCAATGGATAACAGGCCCCAAAGCCGACGCCGACTCATGCTCTCCCTGCTTAGGGCCGATCAGTCTTCCTCTCCCCAACGTCAATTCTGCCGTCGGAGAGGAAGTTCCGCCCAGCCAGGCAGCGATTGGCTGGCCCGAACTTCCTCTCCGACTGGCCCTACATCGGCGAGCTACTGGTGCCCCTGCCTTAGAATACTGCCTAGGACCCTGGGGAAGCCAGGGCCCCCTGTCAGCTCCGGGCCCCTGAATGCAGGACTGGTAGTACTGCCCTGATGGCGGCCCTGCATTGAACACCCCCCATGCCATACTGCCTGCCTGCCTTCCATTAAACCCTCCCACCCCCCTCCGATGACAGCCTGCCTGCCTCCCATTCCCCTTCCTCTGAACTCCCCCTCCCCCGATGCCAGTCTGGGCCGCCCTGTCCTGACGGATCCACGTTTTGCCTCTCTCCCCGCGGGGCTGGGCTTTCCCTCCCCGATCCTCCTCCCAGGGCGAGAAAAAGAAAGGGAAAAGCCGAATCGGCACCCCGTTGCGGCCGGAGCCGGTTCCGATCCCGAAGCGTAGAATTTCTCCTTATTTTCGCTTCAGTATTTTAGTGTTCACTGTTTTTAGAATAGTATAATTTTAATTTTGCTAACAATTTTAATGTAGGCCCCTCTTGATCTTGAGGCCCTAGGCTGAAGCCTAGTTAGCCTATAGAAAAATCCGGCCCTGGGTCTGATCTAGGATTTGGGGTGAGGCTTCAGGGAGTGTCAGATAATTTTTCAAGGGCTCTCTGGATGAGTGAAGGAGTGGGGTTTCTACTCGGGTCATCAGAGACCTGTGATCACTTGGGGTAGAGTGCATGCTTTTTGTTCCAGTAGATGGCCCCTTTGACTAGATTACCCAGGAGCATCAGTGAGCCATTAGTAATTACCTCTAGGGCTCCAAACACATGAGTACACTGTCTTTAGGACATCTCATGTAACACTGGTGCTACACAAGTTAAAGGAGCAACTTACAAACTGACATCTGGCTTTTCAGTAGAGAATGACACAGGGACAAATTTTTCCCCGTTCCCCACAGGAACTTATTTTCCCATAACCTTCCCGGCAAATTCTTTTCCTGTCCCTGCCCCATTCCTGCAAGCTCTGTCCTCATCTGCACAAGCCTCAAACACTTTAAAATCATAAGTGTTTGAGGCTTGTGTGGTTAAGGCGGAGCTTACAGAAATGGGGTAGGGACAGGGACAGCAGCATAACTCATGGGGATGGGACGGGGAAATTGAGTTCCTCTATGGACGGGGAAAAATTTGTCCCCGTGTCATCTACACTACACCACTCTAGAAATCAAAATGTAGTCAAAGTGAGCCAAGTATAAGACAATCAAGCCATTGTGACATCACCAATGAGGTTGGCTCTTAGGCATTGGTGGAATGAGGCATTATGATGTCATAATACCAGCTCTGGTTAACAGAGGCTGAAACTCATCACAGTATTTATTTATTCAATTTCCTATACTATTCTTTCAGGGGAGCTCAGAATGGTTTACATCGATTTATTCAGGTACTCAAGCATTTTTCCCTATCTGTCCTGGTGGGCTCACAATCTATCTAATGTACTGGGACAATGGGGGGGTTAAGTGACTTGCCCAGGGTCACAAGGAGCAGCACAGGGTTTGATCCCACAACCTCAGGGTGCTGAGGCTGTAGCTTTAACCACTGCACCACTCTAGAAATCAAAATGTAGTCAAAGTGAGCCAAGTATAGGAGGACAATCAAGCCATTGTGACATCACTGCTGAGGTTGGCTCTTAGGCAGTGATGGAATGAGGCATTATGATGTCACAATACCAGCTCTGGTTATCAGAGGATGAAGCTTTTCACACTATTTATTTACTCAATTTTCTATACTGTTCTCCCAGGTAAGGAATGACACGGGAACAAATTTTTCCCCATCCCTGCAGGAACTCATTTTCCCCATCCCTTCCTGGCGAGTTCTTTTCCTGTCCCTGTCCTATTCCCGCAAGCCCCATCCTCATCTGCACAAGCCTCAAACAATTTAAAATCATAACTGTTCGAGACTTGTGCGGTTATGGCAGAGCTTACAGGAATGGGGCAGGGACAGTGACAAAACTGGCGGGGAAATTGAGTTCCTGGGGGAACGGGGACAAATTTGTCCCCGTGCCATTCTCTGCTTATGAGAAATGTCCCTTAATAAATTCCACTTGTTGAGTTATTATATTGTACCTTGTAAATTTCTCTCTTCATTTCTCAACAGATTGACCTCCAAACAATAAAGGAGAAATACCAGCAAATGTACAACAAATCTTTGGCTGACGCCATCAAGTCTGATACATCTGGTGACTTCTGTAAATTACTTCTGGCACTCCTGCACTAGAAGGAGTCATCCCCCACCTCAGTTGTACTGCGAACCAGGGCCAAAAAAATAAGAACCTAGCAATAAACATTCAAGTTTATTTTTATGTGTTGTGTAAAAGTTATTGCTGACATGCCCAGCAATGTACCCCAAATGTTCTTGTAAAAGGCAAAAAAAAAAAAAAAAAAAAAAAAAACCCAATCTTCTTGAAATCTTATCATTCTCTTAATGTGAAGAATTATTTTGAAAGTTCTGTTTTCTTCCAACTAACAGTCTTGTTGAGTCTTTTTCAGAGGAAATGTAAGAACACAGACTCATTTTAATCACAGGACTCTAGTGATATACAGTAGTTGCACATTTTGAGAGCTATAGGGATTGATTTTCTTGAATCCAACAGTTTGAACATTTAAAAACAAAAAACCAAAAAACACACACACAGAGGAACATGTTTTCCAGGGGTTTTGTAAAGTGTTAGAAATTAAGGGGATGGTATTCAAACAGCAGGAGTTAGCCGGGCTGACTCCCGCAGTCGGCAGCGAACCTGTAAATTCAATGCCAGGCCATTTCCAGTGACTGGCATTGAACTTCCAGTCTATTGTAACAATGGTGAAACTAAAGTAGATAGAATAGAATCGCAAATCAATGCGATGGATGTGCTTGTTTTTTAGTGCAAATTAACTCAAAACGCAGCTCAATAGTTGACAAGCACACAAACACCCATTTCATCATCCACCATCTACAGTTCTCTTTTTTTTTTTTTTTTAATTTCTGTCAGAGCTGAAAATCCAACTTTGCAACGATAAGAAGATTCAAACGGTAACAAAGCCTTGATTGCTTTGTTTCTCAAGTTAGGATAGCTACTGCGTAAAAAATTAAAACTAAAATGACTTGCCATTAGTTTTCAAAAACCAATCGCATCAAAGAATGATGCTTGTCTGGGCGGTTGTAACCTTAAGCACACAGATGCTCATAACGTTGACAGACTTATGTGTACGCGAAGCACATGTCATCTGTTCTATTGTATACTTATGAAGGGAATTTTTAAAAATGAAATAAAATTCCGGAATCTCTAGTGGCACACTCAGAATCTCTTCAGGGCACACCACTGTGTCATGGCACACAGTTTCAGAGAGACTGTTCTAAATCATAGCAGCCAAGGATAGACCTGTTATTTAGGCATGGTCTATCTGGTCACAATCCTTAGCAGGCCAGCCAATGAATATAATAATAATAATAACAGTTTATATACCGCAGGACCGTGAAGTTCTATGTGGTTTACAATGGTTAAAAGATGTTACAAATTAATTAGAATTAACAAGGTTAGAAGCTAGTTATTAACAGCGCTAGAGATCAGCTATTGTGGATTGGCACTAACTGGCTATGTCCGCTCATGCCAAGCTTGATCTGTTATCCCTTTTTGTGTTTGATAAAACAAAATTTTTCAATAAAATTTCATGAAAAAAAATCCAAAAACCTGATTTTATTAAGCTGAAGGATTCAACATCCATACTGCCTTATCTTTTTTTTTTTTTTTTTTTTTTAATTCTTTATTCATTTTTACATATTATAACAAGTGTATCAGAAAAAAATCATTCAAACTTATAAAATACACTTGATTAACTTTCCTGTATCACTTTAAATATAACATTTAAACCCCCCTTTCCCATTTCAGTCAATCCCTATGTTCTATAATATACTGAATATTATATACTATTCCTAGCATCTAAGACAATTAATATCAGGTCAGAAAGCCCTCCCTTTACAAAAGTTCCATCCCTAATATATCAGAAATATTTATATATTCTTATACATTATAGGATTTAATAAAATATTACCCACCCTCATCCCATCATTTCAAATAAACATACTGCCTTATCAAGATTCAGGTCTTCTACTCTGCATGATAGTCTCCCGCTGTTCTTAACCCTCCCCCCCAACCCCCTCCAGACCCTTCAGCAGTCTAGTAAGGAAGCTTAAAATGAGATTCCCTAAATTTAGGACACAACTGTAGATCTGCGGAAGCCCATAAAGGAAGTCAGCCTGAGGTGGTCAGACAATGCTGTGTCATAAGAACAGATTTTAACATTTTAACACTGCATATTTATATATTTTTTAATGAGGTTCCAATTTGTTTAACAAAAGGGGTACAGCAAGTCTATGGATACAGTGTGGTAAAGTCAGTACCGATTCAGACTGTCACATATTGCAGGGAAAAATTTGGCCATTTTAAGTTGCTTCACCTACTTATGGCAGTAATTGGCGACACTAGAAGAAGTTCACTACATTGAAAACAAAACTGATAGAGGTGGGTGGCACCTTATAAACTAACTATCCCCCCCCCCCCCCCCACACACACACCTTTTATCAAGCTGCGCTAGAGGTTTTTATTGTGAGCCAGCGCAGTAAATGCTCCGATGCTCGTAGAATCCCTATAAGCGTTGAAGCATTTACCTCTCTGGCCTGCGCTAAAAACCCCTACCACAGCTTGATAAAGGGGCCCTAATTTAGGGGCCCTTTTGCCAAGCTGCACTAAGCACTAGTGTACACAGTGGCGTAATAAAGGGGAGGGAGGCGGTCCGCCCCATGCACCATCTTGGTGGGGGCACCAGCACCCATTCTCCTCTCTGTCCCCCCCCCTTCACTACTGTGCATGCAGACCCCTCCCCCCCATTCGGTACCTCTTTCACGTTCCCGTCACAAGCAGCAACCCCAACCTGCTGCTCATGCCAGCGTCAACTGTTCCTCTGATGTCACTTCCTGGACCCATGCCGAGGTAGTGACATCAGAGGGAGAGCCGACGCTATCCCTATCAGGAATGTTAAAGAGGTACGGGAGGGGGGGGGGACGGAAGGGGCGAGCACACGGCAGGAGGGGGCAGGGAAGGAGTGGGTGGGAGGTGGAGAAGAGGGGCTCCACTGCTTAAAATGGCTCACTGTGGGACTCACTGAATAATCCTACAGTAATGTCCTAATCTGCACATGTAAATCATGCACTAAGAAATGGTTTTATTGCTCACTGGCATCATGCCAAAGACAGCTTCTTTCTCGAGCTCATGCGATGTGTTGTTCTCTTATAAAGGTTTGCCTGAAAATTATTTTTAATCAAGCTTATGGCACCCAATATACACCCCTCCCCCTCTACTAAACCGTGATAGCAGTTATTAGCGCGGGAGGGGGGGGTGCCGCGCTGAATGCTCCACACTGTTCCCGACTCTCATAGAGATTCTATGAGCGCTGGGAGCAGTGTGGAGCATTCAGCGCAGCTCCCTGCCCTAATAACCGCTATTGCGGTTTAGTAAAAGGGGGTAGGGTGGATAATGAGGTATATTTCTATATCTTTCTGCCACATTTTCTTGATCTCTGACTGCATAAGTTGATATTTGCAGATCTTTTCTTTCTCCAGCCAATGCGCACAATAATCACTTGGTACTATACTGGTTTTAAGATTTCACCATTGTCACAGTGGGTTTTCTTGTGTCCAGCTGTTTATTGTGCTGTTTTATCGGTTAGAACCACAATGTCCCAGGTGATCATAGGCTTTTCATTTCTCATAATTCTCTTAGGGTCATGTTTCCTGTGCTTTCCCAATGCACTGGTTGTATAATGTTTACAGAATTCCTAGTGAATAAGCCATGATATCTTGTCTTTTCTCTCCATATACAAAACCTTATCCCATCAAGGTTTTGCAACCCGTTATGAATTACATAACCATTTCCAGCTCTTCCTTAAAGAATCTACATATCTCAGGTTTCCAAGATATTTTTTATGCTTGCTATGAACCAGTCTTTCTCAACCCTTTCAAGCCAAGTACCCCCTAAGCCTATCAAATTCTGAGTACCCCTGCCCAAACTCTGCCCCAGACCTGCCCAAACTCCGCCCCTGAATCCACCCCATAATAATAGTACTAATTGTAATGCAATTTCTTCCATCCATTTTTCATATACACATAATATAATCTTATTAACATATAATGGTAACACCAAAATTTAAAAAACACAAAGCACACTGTATGCAGAGAAAATGTTAATTATCATTTATATTTAGGGGGGTTTTCAAAGATGTCAAGGCATTTGACTTTAAAATATGCAATGTTGCCTAGGAAAAGATGTCAAAAGGCGAGCTGACACTGACGTGGGCATGCTGCTCACATCAGAGAAGTTAAAAAGGCATGGGGAAAGAAAAGGGGTCATGCGCATGACGGGGGGAAGAGGGCGGGGGAGGGGTGCCACCCTTACTACGCCACTAGGTAGGAAAACACAATATGATAATTTTATGTTTTGCGGAATTCTACCTGCACAGTTAGGGCCCCATTATAGATCTTAATATTTATCTTATATATTTAAGATTTATAAGCATCTTCAAATAAGAAAGTTTTAAGATCGGGCAGACTAGATGGGCCATTTGGTCTTTATCTGGCGTCATGTTTCTATGGTCTTAAACTTATCAAGACAGTTCAATAATCTTACAGATACTGGTAAAGAATTCCAAAGTTTGGGACCAGTTACTGAAAAAATTGGGTTTAATAGATGCATAAGGTACAGTGGCTCTCCTGTGGTTAATGTTTTTAAAAGCAATAAAAGAGTTTTATAAGTTTGTAAGTTTGATGATTTATAGGTAGCTAATGGGCTTCCTTCATTGAAAGGATTACAGTATATGATCAAATTTCCATAAATTATAAATTAATCAAATTGCTGTATTTTGAATTATTTGGAGCCCTGGGATATCTTTCTGATTTAAGCCCATGCCAGCTGTCATTTGGCCTTCCTTCCTCCTTTTTTAATAAATGGAATATATCTGGTTTGGACTTCAAGGGGGGGGGGTCAGGGGGTTCTGGCAGGAGGGAGGGAGCATCCCTCCTGCTGCGGGACTTTGAGGGGGGGTTCTGGAAAGAGGGAGTGGGCATCCCTCCTGCCAATGTCATAAAAATAGCCATCTAGCCCAGTAGCCTGTCCTCACAATGGCCAATCCAGGTCACGAGTACCTTGCAAAAACCCAATTAGTAGCAACATCCCATGCTACCGATCCAGGGCAAGCAGTGGCTTCCCTCATGTCTCTCTCAATAACAGACTATGGACTTTTCCTCCAGGAAATTGCCCAAACCTTTCTTAAAATCAGCTAAGCTATACGCTCTTACCAAAACCTCTGCCAATGCGTTCCAGAGCGTAACTATTCTCTGAGTGAAAATATATTTCCTTCGACTGGTTTTAAAAAAGTATTTCCCTATAACTTCATTGAGTGTCCTCTAGATATCAGGGGGGTCCCCTACCACAGCTGCTCAGCTGATCACAACAGGGGTATTCTCCCCCCCTCCCCCAATCAGTTGAGCTGGCAGGACTCCCTAAAGCTACGGCTTTGGGGAACCCTGCCGGCTCAGCTGATTGAGGATAACTTCCCCTGCCGTGATCAGCTTATGGCTGCTGAAGGCTGGCTTTAGGATCCCGCAACAGCCTAGATAGGTGGCTGAAATGTAGGCCAGGTTTTCAGCCGCCTATCTTGGCTGCATCAGGCGCGATTCTGTAACCGGTGCTGTCGAGTGATTGACACGCAATCAGCAGCCGCTGGCATAGGCACCTGTTATAGAATCCGGGCCTTTGAGTCCCTGAAGCAGAGGGTTTGAAACAAGGCACCTAGTCAGACTTGTGCTGGATTGTATCCATTTTTTCTAATACAGTACTAAGATAGGTTTAGTTCACTGTGGCATTTATTTATATTATTTGGACATTTTGAGACTTTTTTTTCTATTGAATTTGATGCTTTTTGGCACATGAATATGGGTATCTGCTTAGCACTTTTTAAAGGAATGTGTTATTTATGAAGTCTCTTTAAAGCTGTTCTTTAGACCCCATTGTGAATTCAGCATTCAGTTTAATGTTTTTGGCAGTGTATTCATACACCAGTGAAACTGAACATCTCTGTTCTCCTAGGACAAGCAGGATGAGTCAGCCACATATGGGTGTTGTCCCAACAGCTCCCAATTTGCAGATAAGCTCCCCAATAGCTCAGAGATATTTTTTTTTTCTCTCTCTCTCTCTCTCTCTGAGCACGTGCAGTGCCCGGGCCCCACTGGGCATGCCCGAGCCCTACCCATTTCCCCCTAATCCCCAGTCTTTAGTTTCCGCCCGTTCCCATCGGTCGGATTTTCTACAGCTCTCCATTACAACTTTTCTACTCATCACCTTGAAGATGCCTGAATCATCTAAAGAAACGACTGGGATGCAGGAGAAGGATGAACACACTGGATCCTCATGAATTGTGCGCCCACTGATTGGATCCAGCGCTCGAGGTTTCCCTGTTGCTTGCATTGTGCGTACATGTCACCACGTGCACGCAAGCTAAGGAAGAGGGCACTGAGAGACTTCATGAAGAGAAATGAGGCCCGAGAATCTTCCTCCAGCAGCCATCCTCATTGGAATGCAGCAGCGGGGGATCCACAAGCTACAGCGGCAAGGAGCCTCCAGGATGCCCTGGCTCAGCTAATCCCCCCGCCTGCACTCGGCCTGGTAGAGAAATATCTCCCGGAGTTCCTGCATGTTGCCGCTTACAGCCAGTCTCTGCAGGGCAGCCGATAAGAGTCTCACCAGACTGAGAGATCTCTCCAGGAGTCACTGCATGCTGCCGTGTAAAGCCAGCCTCAGCGGTCAGCAGATCAGGGTTTTCGCCCTCCAGACTGAGAGATCTCCCCCGGAGTTTTTGCATGCTGCCGCGTAAAGCCAGCCTCTGCAATCAGCAGATTGGGGTTTTCGCTCTCCAGACTGCATGCTGCCGTGTACAGCCAGTCTCTGCAGGGAGCCGATCGGGGTTCCCCCTCCAGCCCCAAAGGTAAGTCCTATCTGCTTGTTTTTAGGAAAACCTCTGATAATCTTTTGCAAGCCCCGAGGGCTCTGCCCCACCCTCCTCCCAATCTGAATTTAAGGAGAAAGAAACTCCCATGCTTCTTTCCCTCGGAGGGGACCTGCAGACCTCTCCTACCAGCAGGAGACATGCTGCCCCAGAGTTCAGCTTGTAAAGGACATGCTGAAAAAAAACCAAAAACAACTCGATGCTTCTTTCCCTCTTGGGGTCCTGCAGAGTCTGCAGTTCACACCTCTCCCACCCCGCCCCCCTCCCCCTCTCATGTCGGGAACGAGGAGTCTGCCTTTCACAGCAGGGTGCTGATATCATCAGTGATGCGGCATGTCAGACCACGCCTCTCCAAAGGTGGGGGTTTGAAACTCCTCAGCCTAAGAGCTGTTTGCACTTCAGATACTAGCCAGAGTGCTTTCCTGGCAGCATGAGGGACTCTGCTACTATTTATGATTTCTATAGCACTGAAAGGCATATGCAGCGCTGTACAGTTTAATATACAATAGGCAGTACAGCAGAAAAAGCCCACTCAAGAGGCATTATCACTCCTCTTTCTCTGCCTCCAGGCACAGTGGGAAACGCAGCCAGGAGCACTGGCACAGATTAAGGGGTGCATCCTGCCCCCTCTGCAGGCTCTCCCTCCCCCTCTCAAGAAGGACAGAGAATGTCGGTGGAGTACATGGAACCACCCAACCAGTCAAGTGGAGCAGCACATGAACCTGCGAACCACCAGGGTTGGGACCAGCAGCAACAGTTAATCCTCCTACTGACCCACTCCTCTCTCAGCGGGCAACACTCCCCCCAATGCCCCCCTTTAGAGGGAGCCATGCACAACAACATGGCGCATTCCAGCGGCATGCCATGCACCCAAGCAACGGAGGAACAAGCAACACACCAACCTCCAGCCAAGCCCCGAGTCACCACCCACAAAAATAAATAAATAAATAACCAAAAAAAAAAAAGAAAATCCACAAACGAGGACTCACCCCAAGTCCCTCCAGAAACTCAGCCTTTCTCAAGATCCACATGGGTGGACAACAAGTACCCAAGACAAGGCCTGAACTACCAGTACCAGTACTTCACGCAGGCAGTGGCGATTCCAGTCCACAAAAACCTCCTGGACTGCAGAGACAAGATTTTGGCTGACTCCCTCTTCAGGGCAACCAACATCAAGGAGACTGGGATTGAAGTACCAGATCTTTCCAGCCCAGAGATTCGACAACCCGCAGCAGCCTTACATGGACATTGTGGTAGCCTTGGCGCTTAAGAGAAACAGGGCAGCACGACCCCCCCCCTCCAATGCCCTGTCAGGGAAGGACCTGAAAAACCCTGGATTCCATGGGGAAAAAGACCTTCGAGGGCGCAATGCTGAGCGCACGAATTGCTGCGCTCCAGTTCCAGATGCGGCTTTATCAGGAGGCCAGTGAGAGAAAATAAATAAATAAAATAAAATGGGGACTCCAGCTCACTACCGAGCCAGTCCACACTGGCAGCAGTCTGTGCCCCAGCACTCGCAACAGTAACATAACTGCTACGCAAACAAACACCGTCCGAGGGGCAGGGGTATCCAAGGGCAGCCTTCTCCCCAAGACAAAAACAGACCACCCTCCGGCCCAGCAGGATCAGATTGTCTGCGAAGGCTTGGCCCAGGATCACCATCGACCAGTGGGCCCTAGGCATCATCAAGCAGGGATTCTGAATTTGTCTCCACTCCCGTCCCCCCCCCCCCCGAGTGGGCGGGGCACCCTCCATCTGACGACCCAATTTTCCTGCAGCAAGGAGAGGACCTGCTTCGGCAGAATCAATAGAGGCGGTGACGAACAGAGGATATCACCAAGGGGTTTCTACTCCAGGAACCCCCGCGTCCCCATGGACAAGGACAACGCTCGATCCTGGATCTCTGCAAGCTCAACAGGTGCATACAAAAGGTCCAGAGGCACTCTCTGGGTACAGTCTTGGCCCTGTTACAGCCCGAGTATTGGCTAGTATCCCTGGACGTACATGATGCATACACTCACGTGCCCATGCACCCAGCCCACAGGAGGCATCGTCGCTTCTAAAGCCAAAACAGATGCCTCCAGTACAAGGTCCTACCCCTTGGACTCTCAACGGCTCCATGAGCGTTCACAAAGTGCGTGGCAGTGGCACATCCTCGCCTTCAAGGGGTGTGCGTCCTATCTTATCTCGACAGCTGGCAGCACCGACAACCACCATAACCCTCCTCCAAGAACTAGGGTTCCTCATCAACTACATGAAATCCCACCTGATACCCCCCCAGGGGATATCGTTCATCTGGGCAGTCATCAACACCACACAGACCAAGGCCGTCCTACGAGTCTACCAGATCGACGCCATGACATCCCTGGCCCAGTGCATCCCTGCCAGCAGCTCATCGTCAGCACGCTCCCTCCTGTGTCTCGGCTGCGGTCTTTGTTGTCCAGCACACCAGACTACACATGAGATCCCTGAAAGGGCACCTCAGACGTCACTGGGACCAGTGTACCCAACCTCTGACCACCCAGATACCCATTCGCTAGCCCATACACAAGACGCTTCACTGGTGAACGGCCCGAGATAACTTAGCAAAAGGGAAACCAGACCACCACCTCACCAGCTGGTGGCCACCATGGATGCCTCCAAACATGGAGGGGGGGACACACCTTCTCGATCCTGGCACAGGCGTCCTCACTCCATATCTACCTACTGGAGCTCAGGGCCATAGGGAATGCCCTCGAAACCTTCAAACAATGGGTGACAGGCAGGGCAGTCCTCACCCAAACAGAAAACCAGGTGGCCATGCACTATATCAACAAGCAGGGAGGGACAGGGTCAACCTCGCTATGCAAGGAAGCTAGCCACATGTGGGAGTTCACCAACTCCATTCAATGCCCCATCCAGGCAACTTATCTCCTGGGGGAGCAGAACGACCTGGCAGAAAGCCTCAGCCACCAGCTGGATCCCGATTAGTGGTGTCTCAACCCAGCGGTGATGAAGAAGATCTTCAGCACCTGGGGCACACCGAGCATCGACCTGTTTGCAACCGAACCGAACTCAAAATATTCGACCTTCTGCGCAAAGAGATCAACCCATCGCCGTCTCAGCCCCGACAGTCTGTCTGTGAGTTGGAACCACGGACTCTTATACACCTACCCGCCATACCCTAAGTCCTGCAGAAGATCCTTCAGGACAGAGCAACGGTGATCATGATTGCCCTGTCCGGGCCCCTGCAACCATGGTTCCCGTTCTGGCAAGGGATAGCGGTTCACCCACCTCTCCCCCCTCCCGATCAGTGTAGTTCTCATAACACAACGCGGGAGCCTTACCCTCCACCACGACCTGCATTCCTTAGCCCTGACCGCATGGATGATGAGAGGATGAACCTACCACAAGACGTGCAGCACACACTTATGGCAGCCAGAAGACCTTCAACCAGAAAACGCTATGGGATTGAAATGGAGAAGGTTCCGCTACCGGTGCACAGACACGCAGCGAGACGCCTACAACTGCCCCATACCGGACATCCTGCAGTACATACTGAGCTTATCTCAGTGGGACCTAAAACCCACTTCCATCAAGGTCCACCTATGTGCAATCGCGGCATACCACACTGGCCTAGACAACAAACCAGTGTCGAGGCATTCAGTAATCACAAAATTTCATGAAGGGACTGTCCAATCTGCACCCACCGGTCAGACCACCACCACCCGGATGGGACCTCAACTTGGTGCCGCATCAGCTCACCTCGACCCCTTCAAACCTTTGGGGGAGGCAGATCCCGTATTCCTGGCCGGGAAAACCCTGATCATCGTGTCGGCCGACACACTCCTCCATGAGAACATGGTGGTACCCAGAACCCACCCCCGATTCTTGCCGAAGGTGGCTTCAGCGTGCCTCCCGGCACTCTACATCTCCCCACAGGGAGGCACACAGCCGCCTCAGCAACACCTCCTGGACTGTGTGCGGGCCCTGACTATGCAGCAGATTAGACAAGCCTCAATTGTTCGTCTCCTACAACCAAAACAGACCAGGACTTCCGGCCACCAAACACAGGCGCTCGCGCTGGATATACAAGTGCATCCCCTTCACCTATAGAAAAGCGCAGCATCAACCGCAGGTGGGAGCCCACGCCCACCAGCGCAGAGTCATAGCCACCACAACGGCTCATCTGCACCACACACCAATAGGGGACATCTGCGATGCAGCTACTTGGTCCTCCATGCACACCTTCACCAAGCACTACTGCCTCGACATAGCATTCCACGCTCCAAATGCATTCGGCCGAGCAGTCTTGGAAGTGGCTCTTCCCTCCCGGGAGGGACAGCAACCACTAGCACAGCCTTGACAGACACTGATCAAGTAGGGTGTTATAAATATCGACAAACACTGATCAAGTAGGGTGTTATAGATATTGATTAAGTAGTCTTCTAGCACTCCTGTCTAGACTGAATGTGGAATAGGCAAGTATGAATTCTCACATGCAAGTACAAATTGTCACTGTTGACCAGTTGGTTTCTCACTGTTCATTGATTGTCATTGACCAGTTTCACTGTTCTGTGAGTTAAGTAGGTCTTCCAGCACTCCTGTCTAGTCTGAATGTGGAATAGGCAAGTATGAATTCTCACATGCAAGTACAAATTGTCACTGTTGACCAGTTGGTTTCTCACTGTTCATTGATTGTCATTGACCAGTTTCACTGTTCTGTGAGTTAAGTAGGTCTTCCAGCACTCCTGTCTAGTATGAATGTGGAATAGGCAAGTATGAATTCTCACATGCAAGTACAAATTGTCACTGTTGACCAGTTGGTTTCTCACTGTTCATTGATTGTCATTGACCAGTTTCACTGTTCTGTGAGTTAAGTAGGTCTTCCAGCACTCCTGTCTAGTCTGAATGTGGAATAGGCAAGTATGAATTCTCACATGCAAGTACGAATTGTCACTGTTGACCAGTTGGTTTCTCACTGTTCATTGATTGTCATTGACCAGTTTCACTGTTCTGTGAGTTAAGTAGGTCTTCCAGCACTCCTGTCTAGTCTGAATGTGGAATAGGCAAGTATGAATTCTCACATGCAAGTACAAATTGTCACTGTTGACCAGTTGGTTTCTCACTGTTCATTGATTGTCATTGACCAGTTTCACTGTTCTGTGAGTTAAGTAGGTCTTCCAGCACTCCTGTCTAGTCTGAATGTGGAATAGGCAAGTATGAATTCTCACATGCAAGTACGAATTGTCACTGTTGACCAGTTGGTTTCTCACTGTTCATTGATTGTCATTGACCAGTTTCGCTGTTCTGTGAGTTAAGTAGGTCTTCCAGCACTCCTGTCTAGACTGAATGTGGAATAGGCAAGTATGAATTCTCACATGCAAGTACGAATTGTCACTGTTGACCAGTTGGTTTCTCACTGTTCATTGATTGTCATTGACCAGTTCACTGTTCTGTGAGTATTATTGCTCAGTTAACACAGCACTTTATCTAAAACCTTGTTTCCTCAACTTCACCTGCTTCGCCTGATTACCTTGCCCGGCTCGGCCTCCACAGCCAGGCGAGGGATGCACAGAACGCTAAGGCGCAGGTCCAGTCGGTACATCCCTCGGCTAGGGAGTCACCCATATGTGGCTGACTCATCCTGCTTGTCCTAAGAGAAAGTGTAGTTACTTACCTGTAACTTAGGTTCTCCGTGGATAGCAGGATAGTCAGCCACACAACCCACCCGCCTCCCCATACGGCCGACCCGGCCACAGCTAGGAACATCCTGGGGATTAGGGGGAAGCAGGGGGAAATGGGTAGGGCTCAGGCATGCCCAGTGGGGCCCGGGCACTGCCCGTGCTCAGAGAGAGAGAGAGAGAGAGAAAAAAAAAATCTTTCTGAGCTATTGGAGAGCTTATCCGCAAATTGGGAGCTGTTGGGACAACACCCATATGTGGCTGACTATCCTGCTGTCCACGGAGAACCTACGTTACAGGTAAGAAACTACACTTTCCTTTCAATATTATGTTCAGCATAAAACAAAGTCCAGTTTTGGTTTGGATAGATTTATGCAGTGCTAATATCTTTTGCCAAATCACATCCAAAATGTATGTCCTTTATCTAATTTTTAACCCCGTTCCTTTTCTAAAATCTCTACTCTTTATAAAAAAAACTTCTGTCCTTTTACGCATACAAGTCATATACAGGCAAAAGATGCCTAAGGCTTCTAAACTTCATTCTTTGTTCTCTACCACTCCAATTTCATGCTCACATAGAATTACAGAAACATAAAACATAGAATTAATACGGCAATCAAAGCAGCCTTGAAAGAAATGCTAATGAAGTCAATTGACCTTTTGGTCTGGCAATTCTAACATTCCTACTTTAAAGGCACAAAAGCAGCTTTTTTTTTTATGCCACTCAACAAAACCTCCTTGGTAATGGTGGAACACGGTGGTAATGGTGGAACACGGTCTGTGTTTTGATTGACAAATCTTCCTCAGGGGTCCGAGAGAATTCACAAAGGTCCACAATGACGGGCAAGGAAACCAAGCCGCTTATAGCAGTGTTTCTCAACTTCTTCAAGCCAAGTACCCCCTAAGCCTAACAAATACCAACCGAGTACCCTTGCCCAAGCTCTGCCCCAGACCCGCCCAAGCTCCGTCCCTGACTCCACCTCCATAATAATAGTACTAATTGTAATGCAATTTCTTCTTCCATCCATTTTTTATATATACATAATATAATCTTATTAATGCATAATAGTAACCACAAAATTTAAAAAAAACAAACCACAAAGCATACTGTATGCAAAGAAAATGTTAATCATCATTATTTATATTCGGGGGGGGGGGTGTTTCAAAGAGGTCAAGGCAGATGACTTTAAAATATTGTCACAGGCACCCCAAGGTGAAGGCTGCCTCGAAGGTGCAATTGGTAGTTTTCCCAGTAGCCGCTAGGGGTGGATATCAGGACACCGAGCTTACTCCGAGGCAAAAACACCAACGTGACAAGAGTTCATCAAGTGAAACCAAAAATCAAGTTTATTGTGTGGCAAATAAATTCCAGAAAACTATGGGGGGTTTCCCAATAGCCCTCAAACAATGCAAAAAGAATAGCAAAGAAAAGACAATTCAGAAAGGCAAAATTCAAAAACATAGGGTTTCTTCCCAAGACAAAGTAGGACAAAATGGCTTCATACAGCTGCTCAAGATGGTGATAAACCCTTGTATTAGATTACCAAACACAAGTGTGGAAGGATCATATAATACACAAACTACCCCCTTCTACTAAAAAAAAAAACACACTCCAAAGAAAACAGAGAATAAAGTGGAAGCAAATAATCAACTTTCTGTCAATGCAAAGGCTTTACAGACATCTAAGCCAACCAATGTGAGAGGTTACAAAGGAAAAAGCCTCAGAGCCCCTCCCACAAACACCATAATGAGTGAAACATAAGTGGAAAAATATTTCAGGGGTAAAACTCATCATAGGCATAAAACCTTATACATTGGGAGATGTTATAAGCCTTAGGCAATGCAGGAAGAACGAGAGAAAATTACTTCAAGCGCTTTCAGCTGCTAATTACTCAATTTCAAATAATCATGAAGAGAAAAAAAATGAACTGGTACTTATCCCACATGTAGGTAGGTATGTAGAGCAAGTATCACATCGGAAACGGCTGCTTCAGGATGTGCTGGCTCTCAACCACTTGTAACTCCTCTGCTTCTGAGTGGCCCCCCACTTCTTGTCCCGCGAATACTGGTGGAAGCCAATCAGAAAGCAGCTCAGTCCTGTGGGGTGCGACGTGAGATTGGAGGCAGCAGCTCGGCACGGGGCAGGAATGTGGAAAGATCGCTCCTGCCCCATACACCGCTGGACCACTAGGGGTTAAAACCTGCAAAAAAGGTACATGCAGGTGGGCAGGCAGGGGGGTGGGCGGGGGGGGAGGCTAAAAAAAAATTGTTAGGTGGCCGGGACTGGAGACGAGAGGGATATCTCCTGTCCCGGCCTACCAGAAGCCTGCATGAAATCCGGGAGGGGGTCAGGTGATGACCCAAATTTGGGCCCAAAAATCTAGTCCTATATTCAAGTATATACAGTAAGTCTCAATCCCTTTCCCCTAAAATCAAATTAAAGCATGCCTGCTGAATTAAGTGCTGCTTGTTCAGCATAGGTGGGACTCATTCAGGATGCATCTTCAGCTGGTGGGGCTTGACATCCCCACCAGCAAAGGTTATATTCTATCGTAGCGGCGGACGCAGCAGGGAGGAGAGAGGGAAGAGGGAGCCCCGCCAGTCATGAAAGCACAGGGGGCCCAAGCTCCCCCCTCCCACCATGGCTACACCATGGATTCAAACCCATCTCAAATTGCAGAAAGCTTGAGTTTCAGAATACAACTCCAAAACTGGTTCCCCATAGAGGTACAGCTTTACAAAATCTACTATTTATCAAGTGACCCAATTAACACTTACCGGTATAAGTATCAAAATATGGGGTCCTTTTACTAAGATGCGCCAGCCGTGATAAACGCTAACACGTCCATTATATCCTATGGACACATTAGAGTTTAGCACACGCTAATATTTAGTGCGTGCTAAAGCGGCCAGCGCGCCTTAGTAAAAGGACCCCTAAATTCTTTCAAGTATGCATGTGCAAGCCCCTTAGTGCAGTGGACTTCAATGCAAGGCTCCAGGGTCATATGCGGGCCCCTCCCCTCCAAAGTCCTCCATTGCAGCCTTCAAACAGCTGACTGAAATTTTCTTCATATCCTGTAAATGCATTAATTTCAATCTTGTCCACTTGATATAGTAACTGTAGACAATTTCTTTAGTGTTTTACTCAAGTGTCTCATTTATGGAATTTGCAACTGTTGACAATGGAAGATAAAGAGAGTTTTTCAAATACAGTCAAACCTCGGTTTACGAGTACCGCGGTTTGCGAGTGTTTTGCAAGACGAGCAAAACATTTTCTCAAATCGTGACTCACAAACCAGCATCGTCCTCCGCGAACCAGCATGCCCCCCCCAGCGAACACTCCCCCCCTCATGAACCGGCATCCCCCACCCGCCCAAATTGAAGGCTTACCCCCAATGTGGCACCGGCACGCAGCACCAACCACAGGAGGTGCCGGTGCCCGAAGATTCTGTCTCTTCCCGGACTGGGCCATGAGCATCTGCACATGCTCAAGGCCTTCTGGCTCCTGCCTGTCTCCAAGATTCTCAGAAAAAATGAGAGCCAGAAGACCTTGAGCATGCATATATGTTCAAGGCCCAGTCCGGAAAGAGGTACAATCTTCGGGCACTGGCACCGGCACCTCCAGTGGGTTGGTGCTGTGTGCCAGTGCCACATTGGGGGTAAGCCTTCAGTTTGGGTGGGCGGGGGATGCCAGTTTGCACGAGGGGAGGGGGCGAGCGTTCGCAAGCGGGGGCGATGCCAGTTTGCAGGCGTGGGGCGATGCCGGTTCACGGGGGGAATGTGGAAGCGCACCAGTGGCCTCGGGGGTAGGGAGGTCTTTTGGGGATGTGGTGGGGTGGAGCAGCGCCGGTAGCCAGGAGGAGGGGAGGTGGAACCAATCAAGCGAGTTTCCCTTATTTCCTATGGGGAAACTCGCTTTGATATACGAGTAATTTGGTTTAAGAGCATGCTTCTGGAACAAATTATATTCTTAAACCAAGGTTCCACTGTATATCCTTGAAGTGTTATAGAATACCATACCATACGAGCCAAACCATATAGTTTCTTGCAATTTTCTACAAGGAATCTGTAGCTTGCAATAAGTTGTGATCAGCTGCTACAATTGCAAGCAGATTCTAGACAGGGGATTGAGTAGAGATCAGTCATTATAAGGAGAAGAGGTAAGTCTTTCACGATCTTCTGAAGCTGTAATTGGAGGAGAATCAATATTAGAATTCATTTTTAATGTTTAATAGCCAGTCTGTACTAGCAGGTCAAGGCAATTTACAAACTTGTGAAATCTTTCGGTGGCCATCAGAGCTTTTTGCAGCCCTTTACATGAAAAAGGTTAGAGGCCACTTTCTTAGCGAATTTGCTCTTTTTCTGAACATGCTGTTGTATAAAATGGCTTTGAAGCAAAAGCCCCCAAAGCCTCGCTGACAACAGTAACCAACAAAATCCAAAGTTGTGAGAGAATGATGTCAATAATTCATCCATGAATCAACCAGGATACACTTTATTGAGAGAAGCAATAGTAGACTACTGTTGCTTCTGTCAATTGTACCCTGATTGATCCATGGCTGAATTATTGACATAATTTCCTCATGATTTTGGATTTTGTTGTTTATAAAATGGCTTCTCATGTTCTCTCTAACCCCAGATATACCGTATTTGCCGGTGATAAGACGCACCCCCTTTTTTTATACACATTTTTAAGACAAAAAAAAAAATTTTCTACATTTTTTCATGAATTTCTATAATGATTTACTGTACAAATTTTATAGCTATTTATGTCTACAAACTAGGGAACATTGTAGTTAGGTACCTTTTAATCTTCATCCTCAAAACCCAGAAAATCATCTCCAGAGTGTACTTGTGAGACCTCGAGGTGTCCGAGAGAGAGCAGAAACAACGTGACGGTATATTAATATAAACCAGAAGTTTTAGACTGACTGAAATTTATTTGTGTTTTATTTACTTTAATTTTATTATTTTTATTTCTTTTATCTTTTTTCTCTCTTTTTATTATTTGAATTGCACCTTTCCCTCACCATTCTTGAAATTTTATTATATCATTACTTTTTTAATTGTTTACTCACTACTATTACAGAACTCCCCCGAAATTCACAGGGGTTCCGTTCCAGGAACCCCCACGAATTTTGAAAAACCGCGAATACAGTTTTTTGCCTTTCAAAAGGCAGGAGAGGGCAGCTGGAGCACCGGCAGGTGAAGAAAATCACTCGCGGTCTGCTCCGACCGCCTCTTCCTGTAGTAAAGTCAGGCTACACCAATCAGGAGCTGCTTTGATATGCAGCTACTGATTGGTGTAGCCCAACTTTACTACAGGAAGAGGCGGTCGGAGCAAACCGCGAATGAGTGAGTCCGCATTTGTGAACTGTGAGTTCGCGGGGGAACACTGTACTACTATTTATTATTTCTATTTCGCTGAAAGGCCTACGTAGTGCTATACATTTTAACACACAATAGACAGTTCCTTCTCAGAAGAGCTTACAATCTAATTTAGACAGGACATTTCAGGGTTGGGGGAGATAATGGTAGAGGTACTTTAGCTAGATTGTGAGCCTTCGGGACAGATAGGGAAGTTCTAAGTACCTAATTTTGTTTTATTGTAAACCGCTTAGATCTATAATATGCTTAAGTGGGATATCAAAAGCTAATAAAGCATAAACATTATTGGGGAAAAGAGCTGATATAAAGATACTGTGGGTGTATATTTGACCCAAGCTTCCTGGGAATTCCCTGTATTCTTCAATACTTTTTCTTTCCAAGGCAAAGGAAGGATCTGTGTAAGGATGAGTTGCTTTTCATAAGTTGAATAATGGAGAACGAATAGGTTATGACAACCTGGGATATCCCCATTCCAGCCTAGAAAGAACTGGATACAAGCAAACCAGGCATAATGGTAAAAGAGGAAAACAGTAAAATGGCATTGATCCATGGAGGTGTCAGTCTCAAGTGATTGTTCTGTGAATAACCCAGACAAGTAATGATCTCTATCAAATGTCAGCAGCAGGTTGTGGGGTTTTTTTTTTTTAAATGAGAGAGGAAAACGATCTCAGCAGCCCTGCAGACAATCCAACAGGATAATGAAGTCTGTGTTTAACAGGGTTCCATTGTCTTTCATCAATCCTGTGAATCACATGAAGAAAGAGAAGATCCTTGGGTACCCACTTCAGCAGTTAGAACCCAGGACAATACCAGGTGGAACGTTAGTCTATGCCCAGAAATATCACAAAAGAAACAAGTTAATTTAATCATGTATTTTTAATTAGAATAACTAATAAGAACTGGGTCAGACCAGTGGTCCATCATGCCCAGCAGCTCTACCAGCGCACGTTCTTGTTCAGCAGGAACTTGTCTAACTTTGCCTTGAATCCCTGGAGGGTGTTTTCCCCTATAACAGCCTCCGGAAGAGCGTTCCAGCTTTCTACCACTCTCTGGATGAAGAAGAACATTCTTACGTTTGTACGGAATCTATCCCCTTTCAACTTTAGAGAGTGCCCTCTCGTTCTCCCTACCTTGGAGAGGGTGAACAGCCTGTCCTTATCTACTAAGTCTATTCGCTTCAGTACCTTGAATGTTTCAATCATGTCCCCTCTCAAACTCCTCTGTTCGAGGGAGAAGAGGCCCAGTTTCTCTAATCTTTCGCAGTACGGCAGCTCTTCCAACCCCTTAACCATCTTAGTCACTCTTCTCTGGACCCTTTCATGTAGTACCGTGTCCTTCTTCATGTGCGGCAACCAGTGCTGGACGCAGTACTCCAGGTGAGGGCGCACCATGGCACGGTACAGCGGCATGATAATCTTCTCCGATCTGTTCGTGATCCCGTTCTTTATCATTCCTAGCATTCTGTTTGCCCTTTTTACTGCCACCGCACATTGCATGGACGGCTTCATCGACTTGTCGATCAGAACTCCCAAGTCCCTTTCCTGGGAGGTCTCTCCAAATACCGCCCCGGACATCCTGTATTCGTGCATGAGATTTTTGTTACCGACATGCATCACTTTACACTTATCCACGTTGAACCTCATCTGCCATGTTGATGCCCATTCCTCAAGCCTGATTATGTCCCTAGTACCTGGCCAAAACCCAAGGAGTAGCAACATTCCATTCAGAATCCTAAAGAATAGAAAGATTCTGGAATCCCAAAGAGTAAACAAAGATTCCGGAACCCCAGAGTAGCAACATTCCATGCTACCGATCCAGGGCAAGCAGAGGCTTCCCCATGTCTTTCTTAATAATAGACTATGGACTTTTCATCAAGGAAATTGTCCAAACCTTTCTTAAAACCAGCTACTCTATCTGCTCTTACCACAACCTATTCTGAGTGAAAAAATATTTCCTTCTATTGGTTTTAAAAGTATTTCCCTGTAACGTCATCGAGTGTCCCCTAGTCTTTGTCATTTTTGATGGAGTGAAAAATCAATCCAGTTGTACCCGTTCTACTCCACTCAGGATTTTGCAGACTTTAATCATATCTCCCCTTAGCCGTCTTTTTTCCAAGCTGAAGAGCCCTAACTTTTTTAGTCTTTCCTCATACGAGAGGAGTTCCATCCCCTTTATCATCTTGCTCACTCTTCTTTTCTAGTGCTGCTATATCCTCGGAGTCACAAGGAGCATGTTGTTGATGCCATGAGCAACAACTTCAATTAGAGGTACAGTACTGGGGAAGGGAAGGGGGGGCGCACACAGCAGGCAGGAGCGGGGAAGGAGCGGGGGGCAGAAACAAGGGCAGCACCATCCCAGGCGCCTCCACCCTAGGCATCTCTACCCTCACTACGCAGCACTGGTAATGCTTCAGTATTGTGTCTTCAATTGCTTGAGACAGGCAGGTTCCCTGAAGTCCTGCACAACTTGCTTTTCACTATTGAAAATATGTTAGTGAAATAGTATCCCCCACTGGGAAAACTGTAGGTGGAGGACTCCCACTCAAAGGGAACAGCGGTAGCCAGTGATTCTATACAAATCATCTCAGAAGTCAATATTGACTGACCCAACATAGCTGTGTTTCAGTATTTGCCTGCCTCAGAGGTCCTGAAACAAATAAGGAAACATACATGCAATTATGAAATTACATAAACAATGCATATGAATAATATCACAAAACTGAAAAGTTAATGTCAGGAAATTATATGATTTCTTATTTAGATAGAACTCCAATGGGTTTCCAGTTCAGTTTTTGTGCCTTCAAATCTCTATTAGTGATCTGTTGTGGTCTCTTGTTTCATATTTGCTCAGAGTCTGTCAATGTTTTTTGCACATGTATTTAAGGTGCAGTATTTGGCCAGTATGTAGGGTAGTTTCATTGTAGTGCATGTGGTGACTGGCGATTGCTGCGGGGAGATCGCTGCTGGAGACGGGACCAGTGGAGGCATGGTTGATCGCTGCTGGTTGTTGCCTAGGATGGGGCGGCATCTGCTCTCTCATTGGGGAGAGGCTGGTGGTATCTCCAAATCCGTGGAGTGGGGCCATGCTGTGAACTCCTCCTCCCGGTTGTCCGCTGATGGAAGCTGTATTCTTCGGGAGCTTCCCATGAGTATCTGCCGCCCACCGAAAGCAGTGCGGCCCGGCGCTGGATTGTTCTATCTCTGTGCATCTTCTGCCTGGAAGCGATGAGTCGGGGCTGCAGCAGCTGGAAAGCCCGAGCTGATATCTGTCCTGTCTGGACTTTTGCCGTTGAGATTATTTAAAATATGCTGAGCCAACAGAGCTGCTTCAGGAAATTGGACTTCTGTCAGACTTGTTTGATTTTTTTTTCCCAGTTTATGAATTCTTTTTTTTTTTTTTTTTTAATAAATCTATATTGATTTTTAAACTTTGACAGTGCAATACAATTACTTGAACATCTGAATTCTTTAAAATTTTATTCCATTGTTTTTACCCCTATTGTTTTTATTTTACTAATTGAATTTCCCTGAATTCTATCGTTCTACGGTTCTTCCCTTCTATTCCTTTCTACCTATTACTTTAATTCATTTCGATATCATTTATATAGATGGTGCTCCTATCTGTAAAGTTAGGAATTTCTATGAAATATTCGACATGCTTCTCTCCTCTCCACTCCTTCTTGCCCTCCACAGTCCTCCCTACCCTCTTCTAACCCCTTCCTCTGTAATAATAATAATTTTATTCTTGTATACCGCCATACCCGTAAAGTTCTAGGCGGTTTACATCCATTAATTAAGGTCCGTGATAACACACGGATTTACAAAATTTTGACAAAGATACAGGCAATGAAGTGGGGGGGGGGGGAACTCTTTGAAGAGATTAGGTCGAGGTAACGGTAATACAGGAGGACGGGTTGAAGATATGATATAGCGAGAGGGAGAGAGGGACAGCCGAAGGGGCGGGGTAGAGAGGGAAAGGGGAGAAAATAGGGGGCAAGGGGGATTAAAAGGCCTGTTCACGGAAAAGGTGCGTTTTGAGAAGTTTTCTGAAGCTAAGGTAAGAGGGGGCCTCGAGTATCATTTGGGCAAGCCAGGGGTTCAGCTTGGCTGCCTGGTAAGCAAAGGTTTTGTCGAGAAATCTTTTGAAATGACATAATTTTAGGGATGGGAAGACAAACAGCTGTATTCTGCGGGATTTCTTGTTGGTGTGGTTCAGAGTGAAATGGTGATTGAGGTATCTAGGTAATGTCGCCTAGAGCTTGTATGACGCACAAATGGAAGAAATAAAAATAAATAAAAATGTTGCAGACCTGCAGTATTTGTTCCATGTTCTAATTAGGGGATATATTGCTGTTTTAGAGCCCAGTGTAAGATTTACTGTACTACCTTTTTATGCGTAAGATTGTTGCTTTTTGAGACCTGGGAGTTAGTACTCAGTGGCATAATAAGGGGATGCGGTCCGCCCTGGGTGTGGTCTTCCTAAGGATGCAGCAGCCCTCCTCCTCTCCGCACCCCCTGGTCCTCTCCTTGCCGCGCGCACGCGCTCCTTGCCTTCCCCTTTTTAACAGCCCCGGCGTAAGGTTGCTGCCCGCGTCGGCATGGGCGCTCGCTCTGATGCCACTTCCGAGACCCTTGCCTAGGAAGTGATGTCAAAGGCTGGACGGGCATGGGCATGCTCACGCCGGAGAAGTTAAAAAGGTACGGGGAAAGGGAAGGGGGCTTACGCGGCAGGGGGATGGGGAGAGGCACCACCGCCACTCACCTGGGGCGTTGCTGTCACAGTATGATAAGGTTCTGAGTGTGTTTTTTGCACAAATTTGTGCATGTTTTTCCAGTGTGCTGGCCTTACTGAGGTGACATCAAAACTTTAATGTTAGTTTGTCATAGCTTTGGGCAGAGTTTCCTTTTAGCAGACTTGTGTCTGATGACGTTTAAATTCTGAGGCGCTGCCTGTGGATACAAACTTCAGCCACAAATTATAACGATCTGAACATTTTTTGGGGATTTTACTAAATTGGGAGATTTCTCAACACAAGAGCACCAGTCTCCTGAGGCAGTTGACGTTGGACGACACCCCCCCCCCCATCATCAGCACCAATAAATTAAAGCACATGTCCAGAACTGTCATGCAACATTAAATGTTTCACCCTATTGACAGACTTCTCAGGTTGCGAAGTATTTTAGGACAGGAGGCCCCGTTTTCAAAAGAACAACCAGGTCTTTCCTGAACACTGACCGTGGAAAACATCATTAAAGACATGCTCAGCAATGCACGGCCGCCTCTCACTTTAGGGCTAAGTCTGGTCACATGTCATAACGCTGAAAAGCCCATATGCCACTATAATTAGCTCAGGAATGTGTTCTGTGAATTTGGTGCCCCGTGGTCGCTGTGCACAGCTCGAGAGAGTGGTGCAAGTGCTTTCCGGATAAACAAAGGCAGGAGTCAGCCTCTGTGAATCTCTCCAAGCAGCAGGCTCTTTGGTAAGTTTACAATATTTATGCATGGGCTCTGGAAAACTTCTGCAAAAGGATAAATATCAGTGAGTGAGCCAGAGCTGGAGACCACATACGAGGGGGTGCTGAAAAGTTCTCAGCCCAAGCAAACCAACTTCCTAGATTCTGAGCATTATTTTGCCACCGTAGCTGCAGAGAGTGTTATCTTATTTCGTTAGGTATCAAAATTTGCAGAAACGAAATTCTAAGGGCTCCTTTTACTAAGATGCGTCAGGGCCTTAAGGCGCGGAATAGCACAAGCTAAATTGCCGTGTGCGCTGGACCTTAACGCCAGCATTATTCTAGAAGCGTACCGCGCGGTGTAGTGCATGGTAATTTTGTGTGTGCGCTAAAAACGCTGGTGCGCCTTAGTAAAAAGAGCCCTAAGTTTTGGCATCATTTCAGATCGTTGATTTGAACCATATCCGTGGTCAGTCTCGTCTTGGTTGGGCTGGGAACTTTTCAGCACCCCCTTCTATTGCATGCTAATTACCTGCTCTCCCGCTTTATTTCATGCTGCAGTGTTATACCATCAAGCTGCCAATCAGTTGTCCAGAAAAAAATCTTTTTCATTTGCTTTTTGTTTTCTTTAATTATTGCTCCCAATGCATTATTTTGAATCAAAACAAGCTTTTGAGTCCTGTAAAAAAATATATATATTAACCTAATGACTTTTCAAAATCTCCTTCTGTATTTCAAGGGTACTTTAAGAAACACGGAACCCTTTGAAAGATTTTTCTGATTGGTTGAAATTGGGAAAGGGCCCTGTAGATATATTTTGGATATCTGAAAAGATTAAAAGAGTATTATCATGCTTGTTTTGGCAAATATATTGCAACTGATTTTACTGTGACTTTTGGTTATTTGATAGTAGCATTACTCATAGGCAGCGGAACGCTTTTTTGTTTGGGGGTCCCCCAAAAGCTCCCACCCCCACCCCAATAATAGTACTAATTATAATACCATTTTCCCATTCATACAAACAATATAATCTTATTAACAATACATAATGGTTAATGCTGTTTTTTTCTTCTTCACTTTCTGCCATAAATCTGTCTTCTTCTTTTTTTTTTTTTTTTTTTAGAACAAACAGGGAGCTAGGATTTAATACTGGAAGTCTGAAAATTGTGTAGAATGCGTATGTGAGATTGACCTCAATAAATTAAGTGACCACAATGAGTGATCAACAAGATTTTGGTCCGCTCAGAGACATGAAACTCCGAGAGAGAAGGGAAACCCGTACTCCCAAAATGGGTTTACCGTCCAGTCATTGTGAACTTCTAAATGTTAGATCACTCTCTGAGACTTATACGCATAAATCTGTCTTTAGCATTAACTTTTAACATTCAACTTTCTTTCATTTTTCTGCTTTCTTCTCAAAATCTACTTTTTCATGCCTTCCCTTCCCATCTATCCATGTCTACCATCTCCTCCATCTTTCTTCTCCCCTATTCCCATCTATTCATAAGGAGCATTTCTTCTTATCTCTTCCCTGTCGCACCCATTGCTGTGCACTATCTCCTCTCTCTGTCTCCCCTTCCCCTCTATCCCTATGCACCATCTCATCCCTCTCCCATGGTAATACATCTGTCTTGCCCCTTACCCCTCATATGGTCTGGCATCATTCTCCTCTCCTTCCCATAGCCTGGAATCTCTCTCCTCTCCCATGGTCAGGCATCTCTCTCTCCTTTCCTCCCTCTTCTCGAGGTCAAACATCTCTTTCCTCTCCTTTCTGTGGTCTGGCATCTCTCTTTCTCCTTTTCATTCCAGTGGTCTGACATCTCTCCCTTCTTTGAGTCATCTCTCCTCCCTCCCAGTGTAACATTTCTCCCTCCCTCTGCTCCACCACTATCATGTCCAACAGTTCTTCCTCTTTCTTACTTTCCCCATATACATCATCTCTCTTTCCCTCTCACACCACACACCTATGCCAAACAATTCTCAGTTCTTTTTCCCTCCATCAGCAGCATTTCTTTCTCTCCCTTTCCACTATTCCACCTGTGCAGCATCTCTCTTTTCCTCATTTCCTCCCCCCCACCTGTGAATTTGTCCTTCCCAACCCTCTCCCAGTACGTGCAGTATCTGTCTTTCCCAAACCCCTGAACATCTGTTCTCCCTGCCTTTCCATCTCCTTACCCCCTGCGCCCAGCCTCTCCCTGCCAGTCTCTGCACACAACCACTCCCCCCCCTATCAGACTCTGCACCCAGCCCCCTTCCTTCCCCTCCCTGTCAGACTCTGCACACTCCCTCCCTCTCTCTGCACCCTGCCCTGCCCTCCTACCTCCTCTGGCCTGGTAGTCCAGAGGTGCAGCGGGCAGCAGCAAGGTTTCCTTCTCCTGTCCCGCTACTAACCAGCCGGTTGCAGCTGGTTTCTTCTGCCGCTGAGCGGCAATGAGCAAGAGTGCGCTTTGACGTTCTTGCTCAGCGTTCAGCGGCTTCTTTGACTGCCTCCTGCAAATTCTCCCATTTCGCCATGTCTTCTTCAGATAATCAGAACAAAATTCTTAATATAAATAGACCATAGTACTGTGTCTTACAAAACATAATCAGTCCGTGAAATCAGATTTTCCTAATGTATATTTCTTGTGGATATCCCGAAAATTTACTACTCTGTTGGATCACCATGATGGATCTGGGAGACCTCTGCCTGGGCAAAGACACAGACTCACACGGCGGAAGTCTGTGTCTTTGCTAGCAGGCAGGATCAGCCCTTGAGATCACCTAGCTAGCCAACCTGCTTTCGTAGTTTTGGAATTCAGGGACCATTCCCTGCGTAGCTGCTCGCATCTCTGATTTATCAGGAACTTGCGCGCAGGCTGTTTGGCTTCATCCCAGCTTGGCTGAGCTTAATAGTGGGCCGACTGCATGGTCCTCCCTCCGTCACAGTATGAGGTTTTCTTGGGGTTGAAGCCCAAGTTCCTAATGCAAACCTGTAAGGCAGAATTCTTCTCCATTTGTCCTAGCTGTACTCCTAAGCTGAAGCAGGCAGACACATGGCACAGTGAGAAAGGCTTTTATGTCCTATGGAGAAAATTTGGGGGGTCTCCAAAAGTAAGATTTGAAGGTTTCTGCAGCAGAGCTAAGATCCCCCACCTCTAAAACCCCTTTCCCTGCATTTTTTTGAACCTCAGGGGAGTCTCCACATGCCGTTTTGGTGCGATTTTGCTGGTGATGACTATCTGCCTCAAAACCAGGATGTTCAGTCTTACATAGACTGGGAAGATGTAAAGTCCATTTTCATGTTATTATTGTCCCAAAATGCAGTTTCTCTGGCAGAGTCTGGTTTCCTGCATGAGAACAATGGTCAAGAAATGGTGCTCTTAGAGTCCAGCCTCACCTGTGTACGTTCCACTTTAGCAGGAACTTGTCCAACTTTGGCTTGAATCCCTGGAGAGTGTTTTCCCCTATAACTGACTCCGGAAGAGCGTTCCAGTTTTCTACCACTCTCTGGGTGATGAAGAACTTCCTTACGTTTGTACAGAATCTATCTCCTTTCAACTTTAGAAAGTGCCCTCTCGTTCTCTCTACCTTGGAGAGGGTGAACAACCTGTCTTTATTTATTCCCTTCATTATCTTGAATGTTTTGATCATGTCCCCTCTCAGTCTCCTCTTTTCAAGGGAGAAGAGGCCCAGTTTTTCCAATCTCTCACTATATGGCAATTCCTCCAGTCCCTTAACCATTTTAGTTGTTCTTCTCTGGACCCTTTCGAGTAGTACCGTGTGTCCTTCTTTATGTATGGCAACCAGTGCTGGACGCAGTACTCCAGGTGAGAGCATACCATGGCTGGTACAGTGGCATGATAACCTTCTCCGATCTGTTTGTGATCCCCTTCTTAATCATTCCTAGCATTCTGTTCGCTCTTTTCGCCGCCGCCACACATTGCGCAGATGGCTTCATCGACTTGTCGATCAGAAATCCCGTCTCTTTCCTTGGAGGTCTCTCCAAGTACCGCCCCAAACATCCTATATTCTACATGAGATTTTTGTTACCGACATGCATCACTTTACACTTATCCACGTTGAACCTCATTTGCCATGTTGATGCCCATTTCTCGAGCTTGATTATGTCACGTTGCAGATCTTCGCAATCCACCTGTGTCTTCAATACTCTGAATAACTTTGTATTTTCCGCAAATTTAATCATCTCACTCATCGTACCAATGTCCAGATCATTTATAAAGATGTTGAACAGCACAGGTCCAAGCACCGAGCCATGCGGCACCCCACTGGTGATGCTCTTCCAGTCAGAGTATTGTCCATTTACCCCCACTCTCTGTTTCCTATGCTCCAGCCAGTTTTTAATCCACGTGAGTATTTCACCCTCGACTCCATGGCTCGCAATTTTCCGAAGGGGTCGTTCATGTGGAACCTTGTCGAACGCCTTCTGAAAATCCAGATATACAATGTCGACCGGGTCGCCCTGGTCTATCTGCCTGTTTATTCCCTCAAAGAAGTGCAGCAAGTTCGTCAAACAAGATCTGCCTTTGCTGAAACCGTGCTGGCTGGTCCTCATCAGACTGTGTCCGTCTAGGTGATCAATGATGCGGTCCTTTATCAGCGCCTCTACCATCTTTCCCAGTACCGAGGTCAGACTCACCGGTCTGTTGTTTCCCAGATCTCCCCTCAAATCTTTTTTGAAGATTCCAGTCTTCAGGAATCTTTCCCGATTTGATCGACAGATTGGCTATTAGTTGAAGCAGTTCAGCTATAGTCTCTTTCAGTTCCTTGATGACCCTTGGATGGATGCCATCCAGTCCCGGGGATTTATCACTCTTAAGCCTATCGATCTGCCTGCATACCTCTTCTAGACTGACCGTCAACCTTGTCAGTTTCCCGTCTTCGTTTCCAGCATATAGCCTGATGGGTTCCGGTATGCTGCTCGATTACTTTTGTTCAAACTGATGGAGCAGGAGCAGCTCCCTGGGAAGGGGATGGAGTTAAAAGATGATTGAAGGCATTCTGAAAGCAACTTGTGGGTTCAGATGCATAACCCTAGCGATCAGGACCACTAGACACCTCTAAAGAAAGAAGATTATCAAGGTAAGAACCTAATCTTTCTAGATGTTGTCTACAAAATCGACACAACTAGTGTGGTGCTAAGCGTGATTCTATAAAATGCACGCTGTATACTTGTTTTCTTCTATGCTAACTTTTCTATCTACAAATTTGCATTCTTTTCCTACTCTGTCAAATCTCTTTCTTAGACTGTAAATCACTTAGACCTGTCCAGTACAGACCTTGTAGTATAACACATATAAATAAATGTAAATGTATAGTGGAAGAGTAGCCAAGTGGTTAGAGCAGCTGCCTCAGCACCCTGAGGTTTTGAGTTTGATTCCCGCTGCAGCGTCTTGTGACTCTGGCCAAGTCACTTAACACTTCATTGCCCCAGGTACAAAATAAGTACCTGAACATAAGAATAGCCTTACTGGGTCAGGCCATTGGTCCATCAAGCCCAGTAGCCCGTTCTCACGGTGACCAATCCAAGTCACTAGCACGTGGCCAAAACCCAAGGAGTAGCAACATTCCATGCTACCGATCCAGGGCAAGTAGAGGCTTCTCCCATGTCTTAATAACAAACTATGGACTTTTCCTCCAGGAATTTGTCCAAACCTTTCTTTAAACCAGCTACGCTATCTGTTTTTACCACAACCTCTGGCAACGCATTCCAGAGCTTAACTATTCTCTGAGTGAAAATTATATTTCCTCCTATTGGTTATAAAAGTAGCTGTCTAAAATATATAAACTGCTTTGATTGTAACCACACAGAAAAAGTAATTTACATGTCCCATCCCCTTTACCCTTTAGAATCATACTTAGCACTACCAAAGTGGCATCCTAACTTTTAGGCTCATTGTATTTATGCCAGGGATTTTTGGCCTAAATGCCTGCACTTAAGTTGTGCACACAACTGTGCCTAAATCAGAAACTGGCTCATGATCTTCGCCTAACGCTATCTGCTTCTTTTGGAACACGAGAATGCCGAGGAGAGGTTGGTAAAAACTAAAGCTCTTATATGGCATTTTTTAACGACAACAATGCTTTGCGGTAGGTGCATTCTGAGCCCGCCAATGACATCCGTGATTAAACTCCGCCCCATTTCTACGCAGTGAAGTCCTAAAGAGCTAGCGCATGCGTTACGTGCTTCAAAACCAACAAGGATACAGTGCGCACGTGCGTCGATCGATGTTACAGCGAGACGTGTGTACGATTGGATCATTTGCATGGACAAGCTTTACTGAATCGATCGGCCAGAATGACTCGGAAACGGAAAGGACACGAATCGGAGCGATTTGTGAATCTAGCAGCATGTTAGGTGTCTAACTTTCAATTAATAAGAACATAAGAATTGCCGCTGCTGGGTCAGACCAGTGGTCCATCGTGCTCACGCAGCGGCCCCCAGGTCAAAGACCAGTGCTCTTCAATGAGTCCAGCCTCACCTTTGTACATCCCAGTTTAGCAGGAACTTGTCCAGCTTAGTCTTGAAACCCTGGAGGGTGTTTTCCCCTACAACAGACTCCGGAAGAGCGTTCCAGTTTTCTACCACTCTCTGGGTGAAGAAAAACTTCTTTACGTTTGTACTAAATCTATCCCCTCTGTCTTTCTCTACTAAGTCTATTCCCTTCAGTATTTTGAATGTTTCGATCATGTCTCCTCTTCAATTATGAGGTGTTAATGACCAATTATCAATGCTGATTTAGCCTATTAATCAATTAAGTTAGGCACCTATATCGGCTAGACAAAACCGATGTAGACACCTAACTGTAGGCAGATTTTATAGCATTTGGGGGTGATTGCCTAAACCAGTGGTCTCAAACCCTTTGCAGGGTCACATTTTGGATTTGTAGGTACTTAGAGGGCCTCAGCAAAAATAGTTAATGTCTTATTAATGAAATGACAATTTTGCATGAGGTAAAACTCTTTATCCTCTATAATAAAACCCTAAGCGCGCATGTGCACTTAGGACGGCATGTTCCTTGCCACCATGGTGTCTGGGTCCGTGCCAAATTCCATTTTCGAACACAGAGGCAGGGAACACGCCGGCAACTCCCCCCTCCTGCCCTCATTCACCAACCGCTGCCGCCGCTGCTACTCCTCTTCTGCTCCTCTGCTGCTGAGGTTTGCAGGCCGGCTGCAGCTGTAGAGGGGGAACAGAAGGAGGCCACAGAGCAGGCAGGCATGGCACAACAGGGGGCAGGGGGAGGGGGAAAGGGGGCTGCTTTGGGGGGAGGGGTGTGCTGGGGGCAGACAGCAATCATGCTTTGCTCTGGGAGGGGGGAACAGAAGGGGGCCACGGAGAGACAGGCAGGCATGGCGCAAAAGAGAAATACAGGCAAGCAGGGGGCCAAGGAGACAGACAAAATAAGTACCTGAAAGAAAGGCAGACAGACAGGGGGCCAGGGAGAGACACAGACAGAAAGAATGACAGACAGATAGGCAAACAGCGTCCAAGGAGAGAGAGACAATGAAAAAAAAACAGACAGACATCTACTCTAGCACCCATTAATGTAACGGGCTTAAACACTAGTAGTTTATAAATCTTTCCTTTTGGCCAAGTCTTAATAATAATATTGTAATTGATAGCTAAAGAGATATAAGATCAAGAAACTGTTTTATTGTACTCATAATAGTAGCTGGCAGGCCGCATGTGGCCCCCGGGCTGTGAGTTTGAGACCACTGGCCTAAACTAATATACAGTAACTGTGAAACCTCCACATTAATTGTTGGGGGCATGACTAGCATTTTGAGGGCCACAATGCAGTTAACACAGAGAAAAACTTGTTACTACGCATTAAGTGCATGGCAAATAAGGTGTGATGCAGTTATCTACACCTTTCAGATGTAGCTAATTAGACCATGTTATCTCCATGTTAACAGTTAATTCACTGGAAGGCCATGTTTCCACCCATTTCTTCCCCCCCACCCCACCCCCCCCATAGCATTTTTCTTAGCTGTTTATCATAGAAATTAGCTTGCATTAACAATTTAACACAATGCATTAACTGTTAGTGCAGTAATTCCTGTGTTATGATTTTAGTAAACAGAGGCCTTAGTCTGAGAGCTAAGCTTTAGCTAAAACACTTTAATAAACAACATATTTTCCAACTCCTGTTAGGATGACAGAAGACAAACTCCTGTAACCTCAAACTCATCCAATATCTTTAAAGAGTGATGCTGTATTCTCTCAGCTTCTAGGATGGGTTTACAACTTTTCATTTCTATTTGATTTCAGCGAGATGCTCCAGCTTTAGAATTCTAACAAAAATGGAGCTCATACGGTGGAATTTCTACTGAAAAGAAACACCCCACAAGTGAAAATAGCACTTTTTCAAAACTGAGCATAAGATTCACACATCCTAATTCAGCATGGATGAAGAATTCTCAGAGGGCCTTCACTTCCGAGATGAAGAGTTCTCCTCGGGATTACTGAGGCAGCTCAACATGCTAAGACAGAACGAGATTTTGACTGACATTACTATTTGCACCGGTGACCGTGAATTCCCTTGCCACAGAAACGTGCTTGCCTCCAGCAGCCCTTACTTCAGGGCAATGTTCTGCAACAACTTTAAGGAGAGTTTCCAGAAGAAAGTGGGCCTGAAGGGCATTGACTCCACTACGTTGCACCAAATCCTTCTTTATGTTTACACCGGAGAGGTTCTCATCTCCGCAGGGAATGTTCTGTACCTGATAGAAGCAGCTTCCATGTTGCAGTACACAAAACTATTCGAGGCCTGTTCATCCTACCTCCAAAGCCAGCTTACTCCCAACAATTGCTTAAATATGATAAGGCTCTCTGAAATGTTAAACTGTGAGACACTCAATACGAAGGCCAAGAGCATGTCCCTGAAATGCTTTCCTGAAGTAGCCACCTCAGACGACTTGAAAGAGCTCTGTGTACAGGAACTGATTAACTACCTTGGTGACGATGACCTCTATGCTGAGGAAGAACAAGTATTTGACACGCTGATGGTCTGGATCCGACATGACCTACAGGCAAGGAGAGGCTACATACAGGACTTATTCAAGAAAGTGAGACTTCAATACGTGCATCCAACATTTCTCTTCCACTTCATTGCCAACGACCCCCTTATTCAGATGTCTCCTGCCTGCAGAGATATTTTGGAATCGGCGCGTAGGCTCATGTTTTCTTTCAATAGTGCCAGTGCCCCTGACATCAAACCGATGTGGCATGCTCCTCGAAGATATTCACACCAAGAATTCCTGATCAACGTTGGCGGTAGGAAGGACAATCAGCAGACTACCAGGGACGTTTTGCTGTACGATCAGAAGACCCAACAGTGGATTAGCCTTGCTAAACTTCCACTGCGCCTTTATAAGTTTTCTGCTGTAGGCTTGCACAGTAACATTTATGTCTTAGGAGGAATGCCCGTCGGCGGTGAGAAAGCGTCAGCAAGTGCCACTGTCTATATTCTCTCTCTCAAGCTAAATCAGTGGCGTACAGGGGAGCCAATGCTAGTCCCTCGCTATTCACACAAAAGCCTAGCCTACAAGAGCTATATTTTTTCGATTGGAGGAATTGGGAAAAATCAGGAGATCCTGAACTCTATGGAGAGATACGACAGCATTTATAACATGTGGGAGGCCATGGCAAACATGCCCGTAGCAGTCCTGCATCCTGCTGTTGCTGCTAAAAGCCAAAGAATCTATTTGTTTGGAGGTGAGGACATCATGCAAAATCCTGTTCGCCTGATACAGGTAATTATATCGGCACTTCATACCCTTGGCAATCCAGTTTTAGCAGGATGGTCCTGGAGAATACTGAGTTCTCTGCAGGTTGTGATATCTTTTCTTGGACAAGCATAAAAATTATACAGGGTGCCCACAGAAACACTCCTTGATTTTAAATGGTTACAAAACCAAAATTTACTGGAATATTCTTTCACCTTTGAGGCTACAGTTTCATCAACACATAAAGTTTCATATGCTATCTGTTGATTACATACACTTGATGTACTCGGCAAACATCGATGCGATAATCGAGCTCGGACCAGACTCTCCGAAGCATATCCGGCGTGATTGCGTTTATAGCTTCAGTGTTGCGTTCCTGCAGATCATCCATAGTTGCAGGTAGTAGAGGTACGTACACTCTGGGCTCCTTTTACGAAGGTGCACTAGCCTTTTTAGCGCACTAGCCTTTTTAGCGCGCGCTAACCTAAAACTACCGCCTGCTCAAGAGGAGGCGGTAGTGGCTAGCGTGCACAGCATTTTAGTTTGCACTATTCCGCGCGTTAAGGCCCTCTGTCTTTCATGTACCTCCAAAGACAATAGTCCCAAACAGTAATGTCCGGTGATCTCGGGGGCCACTTGGTCATTTTGTCGCATTGCATTGTCTGAAGGTTGTAACGTCTGCACCAATTGCAGCTTATAAGAAGTGCAAGCGATTGTGTAAAGATCTTGCTAACCGTGCTTTTTTGGGATTTGATTTTGTAACCATTTAAAATCAAGGAGTGTTTATGCAATATATAAAGATCATGTTGTGATCAGTTAAGGGAGTCAGACGTACATTTCCAGAGGGCTCAGACGGGAACAGTGAAATATGCAGAAAGAAAAAAAAAAAAGTTTTAGTATTAGCAAAACCATATTTTCTACCATTGCAGCCCCTGTGGCTTCACAGTTTCTGGTTTTCAACCGCCCCCAAGATCTAAAACAATTTGGTCATCCATGAGGGAATTTGACAAGCTGAGGGATGAGCTAAGATGGCTCAAGGAATGAGCAAGTGCATGGCGGCTAATTTTCAAAGGAAAAATATGCAGAGGGATACATTTGAGGGTACGAAACTCCAAGAAAATGTTGCATAATGAGGTCAGAAACTTGTGTGTATCATGTACAAATGAGACCTATGGATTATCATTGCTCAAAGTAGTGAAATAGTACAAGACAGTCAGGTCGAAATAAATGCTAGACAGTTAGAACAGCAGAAAGGCACTAGTCTGAATATTGACCAGTTCCCAATTAACTTCAAGGTCAGTGCATATACAGTGGTACCTTGGATTACGAGCATAATCTGTTCCAGGAGCATGCTCGTAATCCAAAATGCTCGTTTATCAGAACAAAGTTCCCCATAGAAAATAGTGACAACAGCAACGATTTGTTCTAGAACCCGGAGTCTATACCTGTTGGGTGCCGGGTGTTGCAGCGCCATCTCCTCTGTCTGCCTCCTCCGTGGGTCATCTGAAGAAGAACCCCACAGTGCTGCTTCGGGGGGGGAGATGCCAGCCTCCGGAGAACCCCACAGTGCTGCTTCGGGAGGGGGGATGCCAGCTGCGGGAGAACCCCACAGTGCCACGGCCAGCCCTCCACGTCGGATGCCCCTCGCATGCTGGAGAGCCCCCACCCGAGCCCACACAGCCGAGCACCGCCCCACCCGCACGCCGTGCACGACGCCAATGATTGACACTGTGCGCGTCACACGTAACGCGCAGGCGGGACAGTACACAGCCGCGCAGGCCCAGACAGAGGTCCTCCAACCTGCGGAAGGCACCCGATGTAGAAGGCTGGCCGGAAGACGGAAGAGGAATCCCCTGTAAGTGCTCGTTGATCGGGGCAGTGCTCGGTTTGCGAGTCAAAAGTTTGCTAAGTGTTTTGCTCCTCTTGCAAAACTCTCGCAAACCAGGTTACTCGCAAACCGAGGTACCACTGTACTTGGATATTTAATGCAAGGAACCACATTTTTATTTATTTATTAAGTATTTATATACCACCTATCAGGGTTATCTAAGTCAGCGGTCCCCAACCCTGTCCTGGAGGACCACCAGCCAGTCAGGTTTTCAGTATAGCCCTAATGAATATGCATGGAGCAGATTTGCATGCTTGTCACCTCCATGATATGCAAATCTCTCTCATGCATATTTATTAGGGTTATCCCAAAAACCCGACTGGCTGGTGGTCCTCCAGGACAGGGTTGGGAACCACTGATCTAAGTGGTTTACAGTCAGGTACTCAAGCATTTTCCCTAGCTGTCCCAGTGGGCGCACAATCCATCTAATGTACCTGGGGCAATGGAGGATTGAGTGACTTGCCCAGGGTCTCTAGGAGCAGCATGGGGTTTGAACCCACAACTAGTGGAATACTAAGGGGATGGGGGGGGCGGTCTGCCCCAGACACCGTATTGGTGGGGGCACCGGCACCCATCCTCCTCTCCAACCCTCCCCCATCCTTCCCCACCCCCACACCCACTATCACATGGGTGCCCCCTTCCCTTTTCTTGTACCTCTTTAATATACCCAGCGTGAGCAGCAACCCCAACCTGCTGTTTGTGCCAGCATGGGCTCTTCTTGTGACATCACGTCCTGGACCCGCGCCTAGGAAGTGACATCAGAGAAAGAGCCGACGCTGGCACGAACAGCAAGTTAAGAACATAAGAATAGCCTTACTGAGTCAGACCAATGGCCCATCAAGCCCAGTAGCCCGTTCTCACGGCGGCCAATCCAGGTCCCTAGTACCTGGCCAAAACCCAATGAGTAGCAACATTCCAGCATCTCAAAGAATAGCAAGATTCCGGAACCCCAATCAGAACAACATTCCAGAGCTGAGATTGTGATGTCATAATGCCTCATTCCACAGTGCCTCAGAGCCAGCCTCATCAGTGATGTAACAATGATTGGCTTATACTTGGCACATGTAAGAGCATAAGAACAGCCATACTGGGTCAGACCAATGGTCCAACAAGCCCAGTAGCCTGTTCCCACGGTGGCCAATCCAGGTCCCTAGTACCTGGCTGAAACCCAAGGAATAGCAATATTCCATGCTACTGATACAGGACAAGCAGTGGCCTCCCCCATGTCTGTCTATATCAGATTATGGACTTTTTCTCAGGAGCTTGTCCAAACCTTTTTTTAAACCAGCTACGCTATCCGTTCTTACCACAACCTTAAGCAATGAGTTCCAGAGCGTAAGTTAAGGTAGCTGCTCACACCGGGAATGTTAAAGAGGTACGGAGGAAGGAAAAGGGCAAGGAAGGAATAGAGGGGTTGGGGCTGGGGAGCGGAGAAGAGGTCAGGGTGCCCCAGGCGCCTCTCACCCTCGCTATACCACTGTCCACAATTTCAGGGTACTGAGGCTATAGCCTTAACCACTAAACCACTCTTTTCTCCAAGGGCTGGTATTAGTTATTCGGGGGTCCAGGGAGGGGCTTTTAAAGTCCATCTGTAGAATATGCCTCCTGCTTGAGGCAGGCTTTGGGCCCCTTGTGGCATTGTGGCCCAAGGCAGTTGCCCTCTTTGCCATTCCCTAATGCTGGCCCTGCATATGCCCCAGCATTGTCTATGTGGGGTTAGGTCAGCCATGGCTAGGAGCGATTTACTAGCCACTTTCTACCACGGGCTGAATATTACCCCTATTATTAGTAAAAAAAAATTTAAATGAAATAATAATGCAGTCTGCTAAGAAGCTGAGAAATCATATAAAGTTAAGACAGAAAGAAGGCTGTCCTAACTGTCCACTGCTTGTCCTGTTAGTTATGTTTGCTTCCCCTAACTTTGTAATTTTATCGATTTGATCACTGCTTAGAATTTGGAATAGGCAATTAATCAAATTTTATAATAAACTTGAAACTTAAACTTGGTAAAGTCAGCCAGGCACTGGTCTGAATATCAGCCGATGCCTGGTTAACTTCCAGGTTCTCACCCATTGTAGTATCATACACCTTACTCCCTGGTAACTCCCCCCCCCCCCCTTCTGTTCTTCTCTCCCTCCTATTCTTACCCAGAAGCATTGCAAGACCCCCTCCCTCCCACCTCCAAATGCTACTACTGTACTACTACTTAGCATTTCTATAGCACTGCTAGACGTACACAGCGCTGTATATTAAACATGTAAGAGACAATCCCTACTCAACAGTTTACAATCTAATGTTTTTCAAGGTCCCCCCCCCCCCTTTCTGGTGTCTGCTTCCTTCCCACCTCTCTGAAAGAAACAACCAACCTTCCTTAGTCCCCCTGCCTCCCTCCCACCCCCTGGAAAAGCAAGTCCCTCCCCCAATGTTAATGGGCTTACCTGCTTATTTGCCTGGTGGTCCAGTGAGGAAAATGGGCAGAGTCGATACCCACTGGCTCCTGCTTGTTGCGACAGCCCTCCCGAATACGGCTGCCATGAGCTCTAGCTGAATATGACCCCATTGTTTATTGCTTAAATCCAGGTTACATCCTCTCTCCAGCTCTCTCCATCTCCATTTCCATTTTTCTCTTTCTATTCCCTGCCATAAGCCCTATATGTATGCTCCTCTTTCCTTCCTTTTTATTGTAATACTAGTGTTTAAGCCCATTACATTAACGGGTGCTAGAATAGATGTGTATGTCTATCTTTCTTTCTGTCTCTCTGTCTCCTTAGCTGCTGTCTGTCTTTCTTTCTGTCTCTCTCTCTCCTTGGCCGCTTTCTGTCTATCTGTCTTTCTTTCTGTCTGTCTGTCTCTCTCTCTCCTTGGCCTCTGTCTGTCTATCTGTCTTTTTTTCTAGTCTCTCTCTTTGGCCGCTGGCTGGCTGGCTGTCTTTCTGTCTGTCTCTCTGGCCCCCCTGTCTATCTGTAATTCTTTCTGTCTGTGTCTCTCCCTGGCCCCCTGTCTGTCTGTCTTTCTTTCTTTCTCGCTCCTTGGTTGCTGGCTGTCTGTCTGTCTCTTTGGCCCCCCTGTCTGTTTGTCATTCTTTCTGTCTGTGTCTCTCCCTGGCCCCTTGTCTGTCTGTCTTTCTTTCTGTCTGTCTCTCTCCCTGGCCCCCTGCCTATCTCTCTCTGGCCCCCTGAGCAAACCAAGATTGCTGCCTGCCCCCCAGCACACCCCTCCCCCCAAAAGTAGCCCCTTTTCCCTCTCCCCCTCCACTTCCCTGTGCAGCAGTAGCAGCCGGATGCCTTGCAGCACCCGCACCCTGTCCGCTTCGAACAGGCTGAAGGACACCCTCCCGCTGTTGCTCTCGCCGCCGCACACGACGTAAGCTGCCGCAAGCGATGCAAATCGAACACGGCCACGGAGTCACACATCACGCTGTCAGGGATCATGGCATTGTAAGTGTGCATGCCGCTTAGGGTTTTATTATAGAGGATATATCCACACCCCATTTTTCCCTCTGTGTCATGTTTCATGTGTTTGTTTGTCTATCATTTGTAGTTGTTCCAAAATACCATGTATGTTCCCCTTATTAAACTAATTTTTTTCTCTCTCTGTTTTCTCTCTTAAATTGTATACGACTTTTATGGAAACCGCTTAGGCTTTATATGTGGTATGTCAAATAAAATAAGTTTGAAATTTGAAACTATTCACCTCCTGACCTTGAGTGAATTTCTTCCAAAAAGTGTTAACCAGTCCAAGCAGTTGTAGATTGTAGAAGCGAGGCGCGTAAAAAGGGATATGACAGAAACATTCAAACAACTTACGCATAATTAATGTACATGAGGCAAGTATTTTTCAGTGGTTAAGAAAATTCCAGAAAAGAAGTCATGCTCTAAAGCTTAAGATGGGCAGAATCAAGATCAGTGTTTGAAAATATTCACACAAAGGTTGGTGGATACTTGAGACAGGCTCTCTCAGCAGAGGCAGAAATAGTAACCGAATTCAAGAATGTATGGGATAAGCTCAAGAAGGGATTTTGGACAGAGGGATGAGCAATTTGCAGCCACAATCCAGCTTTCAGCTAGTTGAGAGGCACTTGGCATTTGAGATACTGGTGTCTCTGTTATAAATATATCAAAATGCACAGGAAGTCTGTAGTCGGAGTTTTAGTTCAAAGAAGCAATGGGGCAGATGGTCTGAAAAAAAAAATCCAAAATGGTGGTCAAAACAGCAGATCGGCCAAAGTCAAGTCATAAAGATAAATTCATTGTAGTGGGGACACGATGCACATACAGATGCCCGATACAGACCGTGTTTTGCCCACACAAGGGCTGAATCAGGGGTTCATCAAACCAGGTGGTGTATAGAAACAGCATCACCAGCCAAGTATTGGCTAATTACTGTGTATTTGCATTTTATGTGCTATAACCAGCACCTAAACTTTGGTGGCAGTAGGTGCCCTGCCGATGCCTAAGTTAATTGAAAAACGCCAGTGTTGAAGCACCTACTGACGCCAAAATAAAAGGCAGCTGGAATCGTAGCTTGGTAGTCGCTTTAGGCCGCGAAATGCCAAAGTAGGCGTGACCAATGCCGGAAGTGGCATTAGGCGGGCTGGGCGGTGCGAGGGAGATCCTCCCTCTTCCCTGTGCCGGGCTGGACTGGGCTTTGAGCATTTGCGCATGCTCAAAGCCTTCTGGTCTCGCTCTCTCCGAGATCATCTCTGTACTGAAAACCAGTCTGGTTTTCAGTACAGAGTGACAACCTGAGATTGCTCCACAGTCACACCGAGGGTCAGATGCACAAAGCTCCGGAAATCTGGTAGAAAACACCGGGTTGGGAGCGATTTTGATTTTTCGAGCTATGCTCAGCACGAATAGAATGCAAATTATTTATTCAATTTTCTATACCGTTCTCCCAAGGGAGCTCAGAACGGTTTACATGAATTTATGCAGGTACTCAAGCATTTTTCCCTGTCTGTCCTGGCGGGCTCATAATCTACATAATGTACCTGGGGCAATGGGGGGATTAAGTGACTTGCCCAGGGTCACAAGGAGCAGTGTGGGTTTAAACCCACAACCCCAGGGTGTTGAGGCTATAGCGTTAACCACTGCACCACACACTCAGGTATTATCCCAGGACAAGCAGGCAGCATATTCTCACATGTGGGTGACGTCATCCACGGAGCCCCAGCGCGGACAGCTTTTCAAGCAAACTTGATTGAAGTTTCAAGTTTGCACACTGCACCACGCATGTGTGTGCCTTCCTGATCCACTAGAGGGCGCATACCCTCCTCATGGTCCTCAGTTCTTAGTTTTCCGCTGAGCCAGAAAGACCTTGTCTCTCTTCTCTGCGTTCTTCTAAGTGCCTTTCTGGCACCGCGGCTTCTTTATTTTGTAGGGAGTCGCTGTGCGTTTGTTAATTGATCGTGTATTTCTTTGTTTCAAAAAAAAAAAAAAAGGACTTTTTATTGTGTTTTTCCTCCGGCAGGCCCTTCTTGGGCCTCAGCCATGCGGCCAGGCCTCATTTGCCTGCAGCTGTATTTTCTTCTTCCCTGGCCTCTCTCTGGGCTCACCTCGTGTGAGCAGAATGGCCGGGACCCTCTTTCCTTCGTTGGAATCGGACTGTGCAGCTTCGATCCCCGGTAAGTTTTTCTTTCTTTCTTTCTTCTAGGTGCGTTACCTCGGTAACGCCACCGGCTGAGTCTCAGGCATTCCAGGCATCGAGTGCGATCGTGCCCGCCTCTACGAGACCTTCAAAGCGTGCCTCCTTTCATGGGAATACTCATATCGAGGTTGCCCTTATGGAGTGCACTGCTGCACCTTTATTACCAGTTTCATTGGTACGGTGCCGACTTCTGAACCTCGATGTGCCTCGACGTCGACTGGAGCTTCGTCCCTCGACGTCGACTGAGGCTTCGTGCCTCGACGGAGGCTTCGTGCCTCGACGTCGACTGAGGCTTGGTGCCTCGACGGAGGTTTGGTGCCTCGACGGAGGCTTCGTGCCTCGACGGGGACTGTGTGCCTCGACGTCGACGGGGGTTTCGTGCCTCGACGGAGGCTTCGTGCCTCGACGGAGGCTTCGTGCCTCGACGGAGGCTTGGTGCCTCGACGGAGGCTTCGTGCCTCGACGGAGGCTTCGTGCCTCGCCGTCGACGGAGGCTTGGTGCCTCGACGGAGGCTTGGTGCCTCGACGGAGGCTTGGTGCCTCGACGGAGGTTTGGTGCCTCGACGGAGGCTTCGTGCCTCGACGGAGGCTGTGTGCCTCGACGTCGACGGGGGTTTCGTGCCTCGACGTCGACTGAGGCTTCGTGCCTCGGCGTCGACTGAGGCTGCGTGCCTCGACGGAGGCTGCGTGCCTCGACGGAGGCTGCGTGCCTCGACGGAGGCTTGGGGCCTCGACGGAGGCTTGGGGCCCCGACGGAGGCTTGGGGCCCCGACGGAGGCTTGGGGCCCCGACGGAGGCTTGGTGCCCCGACGGAGGCTTGGTGCCCCGACGGAGGCTTCGTGCCTCGACGTCGACGGAGGCTTCGTACGTCGACGGAGGCTTCGTGCCTCGACGTCGACGGAGGTTTCGTGCGTCGACGGAGGCTTCGTGCCTCAACGGAGGCTTCGTACCTCGACGTTGACGAAGGTTTCGTGCCTCGACGGAGGCTTCGTGCCTCGACGGAGGCTTCGTGCCTCGACCTCGACGGAGGCTTCGTACGTCGACGGAGGTTTCGTGCCTCGACGTCGACGGAGGTTTCGTGCCTCGACGTCGACTGAGGATTCGTGCCTCAACGGAGGCTTCGTACCTCGACGTCGACGAAGGTTTCGTGCCTCGACGGAGGCTTCGTGCCTCGACGGAGGCTTCGTGCCTCGACCTCGACGGAGGCTTCGTACGTCGACGGAGGTTTCGTGCCTCGACGTCGACGGAGGTTTCGTGCCTCGACGTCGACTGAGGCTTCGTGCCTCAACGGAGGCTTCGTACCTCGACGTCGACGGAGGTTTCGTGCCTCGACGTCGACTGAGGCTTCGTGCCTCAACGGAGGCTTCGTACCTCGACGTCGACAAAGGTTTCGTGCCTCGACGTCGACTGGGGGCTTGGTGCCTCGACGTCGACTGGGGCCTGGTGCCTCGACTGAGGCTTTGTGCCTCGACGTCGACTGCGGCTTGGTGCCTCACCACCGCCTGAGGCCTTGTGCCTCGACGTAGTATGCGGCTGGGTGCCTCGACGTCGTCTAAGGCTTTGTGCTTTGATTTTCTGACTCAATGTCGACTGGGGCTTGGGGTCTCGATGTCGACTGAGGCTGTGTGTCTTTGTACCTTCAACGTCGGCTGCGGCCGTGTGCTCCGCGTCATTTGACGCTGGTGCTTTGACGTCGCCTGATGCTTGTGCCTCGACGTCGACTGAGGCTGAGGGCCTCATCGTCGGCTGGAGCTCGGTGCCTCGTCGTTGCCGAGGCTTCGTGCCGTCGACGGAAGCTTTGTGCCTTGACGTCACTTGGGCCGTTTTACCTCGGCAGCGGCTGAGGTATTGGGCCTCGGCGTCGACTGCGGGTTTGCGCCTCGGCGTCTCCAGCTCCGGTTTGAGAGGCTTCCCCGCTTTCTCTTCGGTTCATTCCGGGCAGCCGTGACGGAATCTTGTAGTGCGGAGTTTGGTTTCCTGGAGGAGACTCTCTCCCTGCTCCGGCTCTATTGCTCCCGCCATGCGTCATCTCGCTTGGCGCAGAGTGTGGCTGAGGATCCGAACCTCCAGGGTCGTCTCGCCGCTTTTACTTGCGTGAGTTCTGCGCTTCTTCAGGCCTCTCTTGCGGTGGCCACTAACCGCCTCTCAGACCGCGACCGGTCCTTCGCCCCTCGGGACGCCTCCAGCTAAATCCCGTCTGCCTTGGTGGGTTGGTCTCCTTCTCCGAAGGGGCCCTCTGGATACCTTTCTTGTGTTATCTCGGCCTCCTTCGCAGCAGCCGCAATAGCTGCAGCAGCGCCGGGTTAGGGTTCAGCTGCCGGCTTCGGCGACTCCTGGCCGTCCTTTTGACTATTCTCGCATAGCCTCTGGGTTGCTCCCCTTCTGGGGATTCCTCCCCTCCCTTCGGGAGGGGTGTCTCTGTGTCTACGCACCGGGAGTATTGCCTCTCTTCTGTCGGTGGGCATTCCCATCCTCCCTTCTGCGTCTAGTCCTGGCCCTTCGTGACCTGCACTAGTTTCTAGTACGGGAGTGGGTCAGACTCTGCCCACCCCGGTCTCGGGAGTCCGTCGGGGCGGACCTGGACCCAGTTTGTCTGCGCTCCTTCTTGTCTCGGCCTCAGGGGGAGGCCCTTGTTTGTTTATGCCGGAAGGTGGCCCCTCTGTCCTCGGTCCGCCTCCGGTCTTTTCTGCCTCGGCAGGTTGCCTGTCGGCGCTTGAGTCAGCTGGTGTCTCAGCGGTCTTCGGCCTCGGCTGAGCTGTTGCTGATCCTTTTTGGATCAGGGGTCTCCACGGTGATGTCCCGCTGTTCGTCTGGTTTCATCTTCGTGTTCCCCGCTGGACCCGAGCATCTCAGTGATGGCAGGATCGGGATCCCGCTTCCCAGCACATTGTGGTGCCTCCCTCCTGGACACGCTCGTTTCGTTGGTGGGCCACCACTTCGTATCCCCGCATCAGAAGGTTCTGCCGATGGACTCCTCAGCATGGGCTTAGCACCTCGACGGCCTTCGGACTCAGGGTCCTTGGTCGGGTGCAGACTGTCGCAGCCGCATCAATCTGATGGAGCTCCGGGCCATTTACAATGCCGTGGTGGATTTTCGTTATGGGTTGCAAGATTGCGGGGTCCTGGTGCGTCCCGACATCTCGGTGGCGTTATTTCTGTGACCAAGCCAGGGTGTACAGGTTCCCTGTTACTTTGCAGGGAAGCCCTTCGTCATTGGCAGGGGACGTTACACCACTGCTTCTTTCTTCGGGCGGTGTTTTTCCAGGGCGTGCAGCATTGTCTGTTGGACACGTTGAGTCGCCCTTTTCGACCGCATGAATGGTTGCTCCATTCTCGGACTCTGCGGCATGTGGTTGTTCGGTGGGGAACCCAACAGGTAGTTCTGTTCGCTTCGCCCCTCACTCACTGGTTGCCTCGATATTGCTCGAGGATGTTCTCCTGGGTTCGCATCGAGGAGGATGCTTGCCTTCTCGATGGGATGGGCAGGTTCCTCTATGCGTTCCCTCCCTTTACTCTGATTCTCGGGTCTTTGATACACCTCCTGTCGGTCTGCGCCACCAGGATCTTGATGGCTCCTCTGTGGCCCTGGCGGCCATGGTTCTCCCTGCTCCTCCAGCGTGTCAGGGAGACTCAGCTTCTACCTATGTTCCCGTCTCCGCTGTCTCAGTGTTGCGGTTTCTGTTGCATTCCAATCTGCAGTCTCTACACTTATCAGCTTGGTTTCTCGCAACGTGCCTCTCTCCTTCTGTTTCTCTCAGTCGGTGGGGGTGTTCTCGAGGCCTCTCGAAAGATCTCCACTCGGCAATGCTTTTCCCAGATATGGTCCTGATTTGCTGAGTGGTGTGCTGAGCACCGCATGGATTCGCTCTCTGCCTCCTTGCCTTCAGTGCTGGATTTTCTGTTGCACTTGTCTCGGTCTGGTCTCAAATCTACATCTATTCGAGTCCACCTCTGTGCTTTTGCTGCCTTTCTTCGGCCGCTAAATGGGACGCTGCTCTCCGTCCACCAGATGGTTTCCCGTTTTATGAGGGATTTCTTCATTGTACATCCCTCCGGTGGTTTGGGATCTTTGTGTGTTCCTTGCTCAATTGGTGATACCTCCATTTGATTCCATTGATGAAGCTCTTTTGAATTACTTCACCTGGCAGGTGGGTTTCCTGGTTGCTCTCACGTCTGCTCGCAGAGTCAGTGAGCTGCAAGCTCTGGTTGCGGACCCGTCTTTTCCTGTATTTCATCATGACACGGTGGTCCTGCGTACTCAACCCCAGTTCTTGTCCAGGGTGGTTTCGGACTTTCCTTTCGATCTTTCCATTGTTCTTCCGGTCTTTTTTCCGAAGCCCCACTCGCCTCCTAGCGAGGTGGCGCTTCACACAATTGACTGTCAGAGGGCGTTGGCTTTTTGTCTTCAACGCACTCAGTCTCCTTGGACGGTTCCTCAATTCTTTTTGTCCTTCGACCCTAATTGGTTGGGACGCCCAGTTTCCAAGCGCACCTTGTCCAACTGGTTGGCTGCTTGTTTTTCCTTTTGCTACGCTCAGGCTGGTCTCGCGCTGCAATGTCGAGTCACGGGACATAAAGTCCGAGCGATGGCGGCTTCTGTAGCTTTCCTCAGGTCGACGCCTATCGAGGAGATTTGCAAGGCTGCCACTTGGTCTTCGGTTCATACTTTCACCTCCCACTACTGCCTGGATACTCTGTCCAGGAGCGACGGCCGGTTTGGCCAGTCGGTTTTGCGTAATCTGTTTTCTTGTATTGCCAACTTCCCTCCGTCCCTTTTTGGTTAGCTTGGAGGTCACCCACATGTGAGAATATGCTGCCTGCTTGTCCTGGGATAAAGCACAGTTACTTACCGTAACAGGTGTTATCCAGGGACAGCAGGCAGATATTCTCACAACCCGCCCGCCTCCCCGAGGTTGGCTTCTTTGCTAGCTATCTGAACTGAGGACCATGAGGAGGGTATGCGCCCTCTAGTGGATCAGGAAGGCACACACATGCGTGGTGCAGTGTGCAAACTTGAAACTTCAATCAAGTTTGCTTGAAAAGCTGTCCGCGCTGGGGCTCCGTGGATGACGTCACCCACATGTGAGAATATCTGCCTGCTGTCCCTGGATAACACCTGTTACGGTAAGTAACTGTGCTTTATATGCACTCTGGGCTGAATATTCCAGAAAGGGGAGGAACTGTGCCTGCGTACAAGAACTCTTGTACGCAGGCCCAGTACACTTCCTGCGTGGCGCAACAGTTCAAGCTACAGCCTCAGCGTCAGAGGCACTCGACGATTTAAACTTTCCCTCCCTTCTAGGAAAGGGACTCAAGGAGTGAAGAATTTTAGCCTTTTCTCTGGCTTTTAAATTTCCCCAATTAGGGAATGAACTTCCTTTCATTTTGAGATGTCCCAGCTCTTTCCAATCTTTCTGTAAATCTTTAAAAACTTTTGTATTTGCTAAACATTTTGAAAATGAATCCTCTTGTATTTTTTTAACTTATTGTTATCCGCGTTGAGCTTCCTCTGGTTGAAGACACAGTATATAAAGTTAAGGTTTAGTTTAGTTTAGTAGTGAGGGTGAGCGGCATTCAGGGCGCCAGCACCCCTTCCCTGTACCTTTTAACTTCGGCGCTGAAACAGCCACCAACTTGCTGCCCAGGTCGGCTTCGGCACTGTCCCTGACGTCACTTCCTAGGCATGGGTCCTGGAGAGAGAGCCGAAGCCGACTTGCGCAGCAAGTTGATGGCTGCGCACGCTGAAGTTTAAAACGTGCAGGGGAAGGGAAAGAGTGCATGCGCGGCACATGGGGAAGGAGTGGGAAGGGCCAGAGGAGAGAAGGAGGGGTGCCAGTGCCCCGAGCAAGATGGTGCCTCTGGCAGCCGCCCCCTCACCCCCCCCCCCCCTTTATTACACCACTGCTCAGCATCCTGAGGTTGTGGGTTCAAACCCCATGCTGCTCCTTTTGACCCTGTGCAAGTCACTTAAGAACATAAGACTAGCCATACTGGATCAGACCAATGGATTGACCTCTGGGCTAGATGAACCAAGTCATAAGTACCTGGCAAAAACCCAAGCAGTAGCAGCATGCCAGAGCTGAGATTGTGATGTCATAATACCTCATTCCACCAGTGCCTAAGAGCCAACCTCGTCAGTGATGTCACAATGGCTTGACTATCCTATACTAGGCTCACATAAGAACATAGGAATAGCCTTCTGGGTCAGACCAATGGTCCATCTAGCCCAGTATCCCATCTTCCCAGAGGCCAATCCAAGTCACAAGTACCTGGTAAAAACCCACATAGTAGCAGCATTCCATGTCACCAATCCAGGATAAGCAGTTTATGTTAAGAACATAGGAGACAGCACCTCCACCACACCAGATACATTAGATCAGTGGTTCCCAACCCTGTCCTGGGGGACCACCAGGCCAATTGGGTTTTCAGGCTAGCCCTAATGAATATGCATGGAGCAGATTTGCATGCCTATCACTTCCATTATATGCAAATATCTCTCATGTATATTCATTAGGGCTAGCCTGAAAACCCGATTGGCCTGGTGTTCCTCCAGGACAGGGTTGGGAATCACCGCATTAGATAGATTGTGAGCCCGCCAGCTCCGAGAGGGACTATGCTTGAGTATCCGATTTGTAACCCATTCTGAGCTCCTTTTGGGAGGAAAGGCTACAAAATCAAATAAGTAAATAGAATAGTATCAGATCGGTTATAAAGGGAGGTTCAAACGTAAAGTGGAAAAATTGAATGCAGGTGAAACGCAATTGACCCATTGTTTTTATCACCGCAAAGTAAGTGTCTTGTGCAAAGCCTTTCTGCAAAGTTCATCAGCTCCTCTGCAATCTTCTTTTCTCATCAGGTTTATCACGTGTACAGGAACATGTGGTTCAGAATGGAGACCCGAATGGTCAAAAATGTCTTTGCTCCTGCAGTCGTGATCGGTGACCGGATTGTGATTGTAGGAGGTAAATGCTCTGATTCTGGAAGATGTATCTTGTGCTAATATCTCCATTTGTCTTTGTGCTCCTTTTGTTCAATACTTGTAGCTTCACAGAATTCGGTAGCAATTCTACAGCGGTTGGGGGGGGGTCTAAATTAAGGCAATGCAAAAGGGCGCGCTTAGCTCCTGTTCTGTAACTGTTAGGCTGTGCTTAACCCAGGGGTGGGCAACTCCGGTCCTCGAGGGCCGGAATCCAGTCGGGTTTTCAGGATTTCCCCAATGAATATGCATTGAAAGCAGTGCATGCAAATAGATCTCATGCATATATTCATTGGGGAAATCCTGAAAACCCAACTGGATTCCGGCCCTCGAGGACCAGAGTTGCCCACACCTGGCCTTAACCCATTATAGAATACTAATGTAAATCCAATTTGTCATGCCAGAATTTAGGCCATGACAATTTAGTTGGAGAATGAGACCAGTTCCAGGAAGACTTTTACACTCTGTAAAAGACAAGGACCAATCAAGGTCAAGTATGCATATGATCGCATCATACCTTATGCCAGGGATCTCAAAGTCCCTCCTTGAGGGCCACAATCCAGTTGGGTTTTCAGGATTTCTCCAATGAATATGCATTGAAAGCAGTGCATGCACATAGATCGCATGCATATTCATTGGGGAAATCCTGAAAACCCGACTGGATTGCGGCCCTCAAGGAGGGACTTTGAGACACCTGCCTTATGCTATGAGTTTATCTTGTTGGGCAGACTGGATGAACCATGCAAGGCTTTATCTGCCGTCATCTACTACGTGACTGTGACTATTTATGCCAGGTCACTGGCTGGCATAAATTGGCATGCCCATGTGCATCTTGAAATAAAAAAAGAAACACAGAGGCATGATGGCAAGCAACTCATCATATTCTATGAGTTGCGCTGATTGCTAGGTGGAACGCCCATGGGTGTGACCAGTGGCATTGCGAGGGTGAGTGGCACCAGTGGCGGTGGTACCTCTCCCCGCCCTCTTCTCTGCCCCATCTGCCCCTTCCCAACCCCCCTGCCACGCGCGCCCCCCCTTTCCCTTCCCCCATACCTCTTTAATTTTCCCATCATGAGCAGCATCATGAACTTGCTGCCCGTGTCGTGTCGGCTCTCCCTCTGTCACTTCCGAGGCGTGGGAAGTGGCATTAAAGATGTATGAGAGAAGAGAAGGGGAACACGTATGCAGCAGAGGGGGGGATCTGGAAGGAGCGAGCTGGCATTCCCCATCAATGCGGCGCCTGGGGCGGACCACCCCCTTACTGCGCCACTGGGTGTGGCCCACTTGCAATTAGGTGCTAAGTGACTCATACACACCAAGTCGCTCAATTAGTACCTAGCACTTTCGTGCATGACTGCCAATTTATGGTGCCAATCACATGCATAAGGGCAGCTATTATTTAAACTTAGAACACATATTGACACCTTATGTTAGGTGTGCCGTATAGAATTACTTTTTAGGGTTACTTCCAAAAAATCGTGAACATAGTCTTCATTCATACCAGCAACCCAGTTACATTTTCTTTTTCTCCATAGTTTCAGAGCTGAAAAAGTTACCCATGTCAGGAATTGAGACCTTTTTGGGCCAGTCCTGGGTTTGAACTTACATCCCAGTGCAATGGAGGAGGAGCCCGATGGTTAGTGCAGTGGTTGAGAACTAAAGGAACTAGGTTCAAGTCCCACTACGGTTCCATGTAGTTCTGGCGAAGTCACGTAACCCTCCTTTGCCCCAGGTCAAAAAATAAGTCACTGAAAGATGGTATATCAAATTCCATTTCCTATGGCATTCTAAAATTGATTCTGTCCACTGATATTAGTGTTACCTATTCCATAATGCATCAGAATAGGGTTGTCATAAATCCAGGGCTGGCCCGGCCTAGTAGAGATATTTAGAGGGAAATTCTATAAAAGGATTCTAAATAAATAGGTGCCTAAGTTAGATGCCTAATTTCATTAGTATATTGGCTTCAATTACGAGCTTTAATAAGCTCATAATTGAAAAAATAAAAATTAATTGGGTGAGAGGTGTGTTTATGTTTATTGAAAGCTTCTGTTCCATTACTAATGACTGGGGAGACAATTCAGAGCAGTTTACAAGAGCTTCTGTAAACGTGTTACAACACAAAGTTAGCATAAGAGAGGTACATCTTATGGTGCCTAATGGCACCTAACTCCAAAGTAGGCATATTTAGGGGGTGGAGAAGGATTTAACTGCCATTAGGTGCGATTCTCTAAAGTACATAGGTGCCTGTAAGGTAGGCTTTTAAAACCCTGGCCTACATTGTAGGCAACTAAGTTTTAGTTAGGCCTGGTTCTCTAATGGGCGCCTAAGTGTGATAGACACCCAATTACAGAATCTGTCCACTAGCATCACTGCCTGGTTAAGTATTGCTGAGTATTGGTGGCTGGCCAACTCCAAGATTTAGCCAGGCAGGAGCCTCTCCTGTGCAGTTAAATCCTTTTGAATACCAACCCCCATGTTTTTTTCCTAAGTACCCCAGCATTTATTTGGGTTTCCCAACTGTCATGTTTTACTACCTTGAGTTATAACTCCACTAATATGGAACAGGAGATGTTACTGGCCAGACTTATGGTAGCCGGGCTCCATGATAGACTCACGTTGCCTTCGCGTTCTACCTGCTTCCCGACACGGTAAACAGGACACAGAAGCACCGGGCCGACCAGCCTATCCAACCATCCCGTTGTTTGCTGCTGCTGGGTCAGACTAGTGGTCCATCGTGCCCAGCAGTCCGTTCACGCGGCAGCCCTGGGGTCAAAGACCAGTGCTCTAAAATGAGTCCAGCCTCACCTGTAAACTGGGACGTACACAGGTGAGGCTGGACTCATTTTAGAGCACTGGTCTTTGACCTGGGGGCCACCACGTGAGCGGACTGCTGGGCATGATAGACCACTAGTCTGGCCCAGCAGCGGCAATTCTTATGTCCTGCAAACAATGGGATGGTTGGATAGGCTGGTCGGCCTGGCACTTCTGTGTCCTGTTTACCGCGTCGGGAAGCAGGTAGAACGTGAAGGCAACGCGAGTCTATCACGGAGCCCGGCTACCATAAGTCTGGCCAGTAACATCTCCTGCAGTAACAATCCTACAGGGACTAAGAGGAAGAAGATTATTGAAGGTATAAACCTAATCTTCCATTCCACTCTACTCAATATTTTAAAGACCCTCCCGAGTCATCTCTTCTCCAGGCTGAAGAGCCCTAGCCACTTTAGCCTTTCCTCCTCATAGGGAAATCGTCCCATCCCTTTTATCATTTTTGTCGCCCTTCTTTATACATTTTCTAATTCTGCTATATCTTTTTTTGAGAAGCAGTGACCAGAATTCACAAGGTCCTTTTTTCTGATGCCCCTAGATATCTTTCTTCACTCATTCTTCCTCATACACCTTCAAGGACTCTCCATTCACTCCATGATGGTCGTCTATTGTCACCCCAGTCTCGCTTACCCAGCCGTACTCCACATGCTCGAGTGCTTTCTATTGTGTAGGTCCACTCCTTCGGAATTCGCTTGCTCCTTCATTCCATGCTGAACTTTCCTTTCCCATATTTAAAGACTACTTAAAACTCACCTTTTTAGATTTGCATTTGGAGACCAGGTGTAGTTTTGAGCTGATGCAACGGTGTCCAACTCAAGGCCCGTAGGCCGAATCCGGCCCACCTGGCCGTTTTATGCAGCCCGCAATGCGATATGGAATTTTCATTGCCGCCCCCAGTGTTATCTTCTGGCCGGCTCCCTCCTCCTCACTGCCGCAATGTGCACAAAGCCGCGGGCAGCGGCTGCGACTCCGGCGCCTGAACCGGAAGCCTTCTCTCTGACGTCACAATGTCAGAGGGAATGCTTCCAGATGAGGCACGGGACGTGCAAGGAGCCGCCGCCTGCAGCTTTGTGCACACTGCGGCACTGAGGAGGAAAGAGCCGGTCAGAAGATAACACCAGGGGCGGCAATGAAAGCGCTGCATCACACCATGAGCCGCATAAAACGGCCAGGTAGGAGCCAGCCAGAAGGTAAGACACCTGCTGGAGGGAGGCACCTAGTTGAGGCACACCATAGAGGGAGGGAAACAACAAAAGTAGGAGAAATGATTTTATTTTCAATTTAGTGATTGAATTGTGTTAATGTTGAGAAATTACACCTGTCTATATTTTGCACTGTTCAGGAAGAAATGCATTTGTTTCTTTTTCTCTGGGGTTGTACTGCATGCAGAGTCTTGACTCTTAAGGTTTCCTTTCTATATACAGTGGTGCCTCGCATAACGGACGCCTCGCACAGCGAACGCTGCGCACAACGAACTTTATGTCTTGATTCGTACAACGAACTTCGTTTCACACAACGAAGTCGCCCGAGCTGCATCCTTCCGCGCAGGCACTGCGCTTAACTGCCCTCTCTCCGCCTGGCTCCCTCTTGCCCCCCCCGACTCCCCGACACGATCGGGGCAAGAGGGAGCCCAAGCCCTCTTGCCCCCCCCCCGACTCCCCGACACGATCGGGGCAAGAGGGAGCCCAAGTCCTCTTGCCCCCCCCCGACTGCCCGACACGATCGGGGCAAGAGGGAGCCCAAGCCCTCTTGCCCCCCCGACTCCCCGACACGATCGGGGCAAGAGGGAGCCCAAGCCCTCTTGCCCCCCCGACTCCCCGACACGATCGGGGCAAGAGGGAGCTCAAGCCCTCTTGCCCCCCCGACTCCCCGACACGATCGGGGCAAGAGGGAGCCCAAGCCCTCTTGCCCCCCCGACTCCCCGACACGATCGGGGCAAGAGGGAGCTCAAGCCCTCTTGCCCCCCCGACTCCCCGACACGATCGGGGCAAGAGGGAGCCCAAGCCCTCTTGCCCCCCCGACTCCCCGACACGATCGGGGCAAGAGGGAGCTCAAGCCCTCTTGCCCCCCCGACTCCCCGACACGATCGGGGCAAGAGGGAGCCCAAGCCCTCTTGCCCCCCCGACTCCCCGACACGATCGGGCCAGGAGGGAGCCCAAGTCCTCCTGGCCACGGCGACCCCCTAACCCCACCCTGCACTACATTACGGGCAGGAGGGATCCCAGGCCCTCCTGCCCTCGACGCAAACCCCCCCTCCCCCCAACGACCGCCCCCCCCAAGAACCTCCGACCGCCCCCCAGCCGACCCGCGACCCCCCTGGCCGACCCCCACGACACCCCCAACCCCCTTCCCCGTACCTTTCTGTAGTTGGCCAGACAGACGGGAGCCAAACCCGCCTGTCCGGCAGGCAGCCAACGACGGAATGAGGCCGGATTGGCCCATCCGTCCCAAAGCTCCGCCTACTGGTGGGGCCTAAGGCGCCTGGGCCAATCAGAATAGGCCCGGGAGCCTTAGGTCCCTCCTGGGGGCGGGGCCTGAGGCACATGGGCCCAACCCGACCATGTGCCTCAGGCCCTGCCCCCAGGAGGGACCTAAAGCTCCAGGGCCTATTCTGATTGGCCCAGGCGCCTTAGGCCCCACCAGTAGGCGGAGCTTTGGGACGGATGGGCCAATCCGGCCTCATTCCGTCGTTGGCTGCCTGCCGGACAGGCGGGTTTGGCTCCCGTCTGTCCGGCCAACTACAGAAAGGTACGGGGAAGGGGGTTGGGGGTGTCGTGGGGGTCGGCCAGGGGGGTCGCGGGTCGGCTGGGGGGGCGGTCGGAGGTTCTTGGGGGGGCGGTCATTGGGGGGAGGGGGGGTTTGCGTCGAGGGCAGGAGGGCCTGGGATCCCTCCTGCCCGTAATGTAGTGCAGGGTGGGGTTAGGGGGTCGCCGTGGCCAGGAGGACTTGGGCTCCCTCCTGGCCCGATATTGTCGGGGAGTTGGGGAATCGGCGGGGCAAGAGGGCTTGGGCTCCCTCTTGCCCCGATCGTGTCGGGGAGTCGGGGGGGCAAGAGGGCTTGGGCTCCCTCTTGCCCCGATCGTGTCGGGGAGTCGGGGGGCAAGAGGGCTTGGGCTCCCTCTTGCCCCGATCGTGTCGGGGAGTCGGGGGGGGGCAAGAGGGCTTGGGCTCCCTCTTGCCCCGATCGTGTCGGGGAGTCGGGGGGGCAAGAGGGCTTGGGCTCCCTCTTGCCCCGATCGTGTCGGGGAGTCGGGGGGCAAGAGGGCTTGGGCTCCCTCTTGCCCCGATCGTGTCGGGGAGTCGGGGGGGCAAGAGGGCTTGAGCTCCCTCTTGCCCCGATCGTGTCGGGGGTGCCAGGGACCACACGGAGTCACCCACCGTACCACCCGATTCGGGTAAGCGCAGGTATCGGTGGGTGGCTTATTTGCGGGGGGGTGCCTTATTTTACATTTTTTTCTAAAAAGGGGGGGCTGTCTTATTTGATGGCCCTGCCTTATCATCGGGGAAACACGGTAGAAAAAAAAAAAAATGAACAGTTAAGTCCCAGTTTTTGCCGCTGAGACTCTGCCCTCTCTCACTGTAAAATTAGACTCTACTTAGTCTGTCTTTAAATTTAAAAAAATGTGTTGTTTTAAAAAACAATTATGTTTTTAGATGTATCTAAATAAAAATAATAACCAAAAATTTATCTTTTTTTATGTCATCTTAGCATATTTTATGCTGCAGAACGAATTATTTTTTTTTACATGTATTCCTATGGGAAAACGCGTTTCACATAACGAACGTTTCACATAACAAACTTGCTCCTGGAACCAATTAAGTTCGTTGTGTGAGGCACCACTGTATTAGTACTTTTAGTTTGTGGTCCAGGATTTGCATAGGGGTTTTGCATAGGAGTTATCTGTGTTCTGGTAGAAATGAATGTTGAGAAGCATACAGTGTGCTTTGTGTAGTTTAATTTTGTATTTAACCATTATGTGTTGTTAATAAGATTATAGTGTGTGTGTATATACTATTATAGGGGTGGGGTCTGGCCTGCGACTTAGCCTATGTTTTGGATTTCGGCCCTTTAATGTGACTGAGTTTGACACCCCTGCTCTATACTATCTTTTGATTACCTCTTTGACTTTAATTTCTTCTCTGGCTTTTTTACTTTTTACTATCCTTTTTTAATGGAGTCCTTTTCTCATTGTTTTTTTTGTTTTGTTTTTTTATTTTTTTATTATAAACTGCCTCACTGTTCTATATGAGAGACAGTATATATAAAACTAGTTTTTTAGCCCGTTACATTAACGGGTGCTAGAATATATGTGTAGACTTGGGCATTTATTTTTTTTCTCTTTCTTTTTTTTTCTGTATGTCTTTTTTCTCTCTCCCTGCCCCTTCTTTCATTCTTTCTGTCTCACTCCCTGGCCCCCTGTCTGTCTGTCTTTCTTTCTTTCTTTATGTCTCTCTCCCCCTGTCTTTCCTTCTCCAGCAGCACCCTTTTTCTGCTCTCCCTGTCCAGCAGTAGTCCTTCTCCCTTCCTTTTTCCTTTCCCCTGTCCAGCAGCACCCCTTTTCTGCTTTCCCTGTCCAGCAGTAGCCCTTCTCCCTTTCTTTAACTCCCCCCTATCCAGGAGACACCTTCCCTACTCCCCCTGTCCAGCGGTAGCCCTTCTCCTTTCCTTTAATTCCCCTCTATCCAGCAGCACCCCTAGTACCCCTTCTCCCTTCCCTGCTCCCTGTCCAGCATCCGCTAGGCCGGGCAGCCTCGGGGATTTTGCTAGGACCGCATTTTCGAAGTGGACCAGCCTAGCAAATGCCCCACAGCCGCACAGCTCTGTGGTAGAGAAAGAGTGGGGCCAGGCGTCAGTGACGGAGGAAGCCGAGAAGCAGTGAAGCTGAAACTGAATCAGACACTATGCTCTCTATTACGTGTCCATCTCTGCAGCAGGGGCCCTCAGTTATCGAGGTCGGGCCCTCCAGCGAGGCATCTGGTCGTTATGGCGGCGTTGAATTATTGGAGTTTGTCGCTTCGGTTAAAGATGAAGGCGGAGTGGGAGAGGCCGGGCCGCAGCCATCTTTCCTGTCGGGGCAGGAACGTTGCTGGGGAAATATGCGCAGGCTCCTACTGCATATGCGGGTGCACGGCATCACAGAGACACGGGACCAAGGGGATTGAAGTGCGCATGCATGCTAAGGGTATTATTATAGTGGATACATATAATAAACCATGTCATGCCCAATTGACACATGAATTCACCAGCCAGAAATTTGGAAGAAAATCTTATTCTCAGCACCTTCCCTTTACCTGGCAAGGCTCACTGTTTCAAAAAGGTTGTCCCAAGGTTGTGATACTGTCTTGGTTCCCCCCCATGCTCATCCTTAGCACCATCAGGATAGTCTGGCCAGGACCAGTGCCTCTGAATATCCTGCTCAGCGCATTTATCCGGATTTCAGGTGTTGCTAATCTGGAGAAATACTTTTCAGTATTGACAAATCTTATTTTCTCCTATTTAGGGTTTATACCGTGACTGGAACCTTGTATTCTTCTCAGTTTTGGGTTTGGCCAGGATTAAATGCTGCAGGATCACCTAACGTAGAAGAGACTATGCAATATAATATCCCAACTTGATAACCCTTCCAAAAAAGATAAACAGGTTCACTTTAAAACAGTCAATGTCGGACAAAAGGTGAGAGAGGAATCCAAGATGGTGGACGCCACTTAGCTGAGTTGGATGGCTTAGCGTTTTCTTATAAATCTTTACTACGAATACTTTGGAAGCTGCTATTTACCTTTGCCGACATGCCCCATACTAAGAGGAAGGGGAATGTGAGAGCGGCACAGGCACCGCTGCTCACGTCGTCTCCAGCCCAGCGGATGATCCAGCGTTTCTTTCATCCACAGAGCCAAGCTGACACCCAGCTATCCCCGCGGCGGCAGAGTTCCGCGTTGGACGTGAGTGAGGAAGCACTCGAGTCCTTGGACCTACTGACATCACTAACGCCGCCGCTCCTCTCTGCGCCTCCATGTCTAGCAGCTGCACAGAGTGGTGACTCTGACCCTGAGGGAGAGGAGCAGGAGACCCCGGAGCAGACATTGGGAGGAGCTACCGTCCCAGCTGGAAAGCAGGGCCGAAAGACCGGTGCAGGAGATGGAGTATCAGCAATAAGCCCAGCAGTGACACTGGAGGTACTCTTGGAGGCTATAAAGAAGATAGATGTGAAGGTGGAGAAGACTGCATCAGATATGGAGGTACTGGTTCAGAAAATTGATACCTTTTCGGTTAGCCTTGCTAAAGTGAAACAAGAATACATGGACAAAATACAAGTTGAGTCAACCTCCTTGAAAAATTCGATTTCCACCATAATTAAAGAACAAACTTTTACTTCTCGCAAAATAGAAATGATAGAGAATTATAATAGAAGATTGAATTTGAGAGTACTATACTGTCCAAAGATACAGGCAATTGAGACTTTTTTTAAATTCCTCATAGAATGTTTGAATTTTCCTCAAGACCAGATCCTACCCATAAATAAAGCATACTTCTTACCTGTTTCAAAAAAAAACTTGGACACTAACTGATATACCTAGGGGTGAGAATCTGGTCCCTGACAATGATTTGCAAAATCTTACGGCAGTTAGAGGAGTCATTCTTAGATGTTAAAGAGAGAGCAACTCTAATTGTTAACTTTATTTTTGAACAAGATCTTAACTCTGTTATGAGGTTATTCTTTAAAAAGTCTGGAATACTTTTCTGTGGTCAACGTCTATGGTTATACCATGATGTGACCAGAGTAACTCAGGAAAGGTGGAAACTATTCTTGGGAATAAGCGAGGAGACAAGGAGGTTAGGTGCTACATTCATGTTAGCATATCCATATTAAGTTTATGGGTTTAAAATGTTTTCTTCACATCAGACCATCTACGATCCGTTCTAGACCTCAAGGGTCTATCTAGTGGTGGGAGTGTAGTTCAAAGAAGTAAAGCCAGGTTGTAGCCGTTTATTCTTTTCTTTGAATTTTATTGGAATGTTACTCCCTGTAATTTCTTTTTTTTTTTTCCCCCCACTCTTTCTAAATTTGATTGAAGTCTAAGGAAGTGTTAAGTTTCATAATTTTAGTTATTTTATATGTTACAATGCTTTATTTATTTATTTTTAAAAAAAATTCTTTATTAAGTTTTCAACTACAATTGTGCAACAAATGATTCACAAATATGGATAATTCAAAACAAGCACCATGGAGCTTACAATGCTTTATGATGGTCTTTCTGTTGAAACATGACTATTTCTATAGCAAGTAGTTTTTACTTGTAAAGTATATTAAATCGAATAAAAATAAAATTTTTTAAAAAATAAGTCAATGTCACAGAGATACCAACCAGGAGCAAAAAAAAGGATTTAGAAAACAGTAAGCCAAGCGGGATAACGTGAGCAGGTGAGAAGCACAGACATAGTCAAGTCAGTGTAAAGTAGAATAAAACTCTTTATTGAGCTATCCACCAATTATATATCCAGGTTTGTTCATATCGCAGGCCTGGTAACTCTGGAATAAACATAATTCTCTTGTAACTCTGTTTTAATATGTTCCCTGCCAGGCTACAGCTAGTCAGTATGTACACAGGAGTATCAACTTAAAAGTAAGCTTTTAACAGACAGGGAAGGGCCTGGCTTCTGTGAAGCCCCAAGATCAGCAGTTCGCATTGTTCAACTGAGAACTTTTCTAGTTTTTTGCCCTTAACTCATGCAGGTCTACCCTGAAAGGCTAGTCCTGCCTTCTCTGGGCTTCTATCTTGTTCCTGATCTGGATTTTTACGTTCCCTGGCTAAGTAGTCTAGATTAGAGGCAGAACTCTCTTAAGGCAGCCCTTTGGATTGTATATAAGGAGAACAGGGTTTATCCGACACAAGTTTCAAGTTTTATTTAAAATTTGATTAATTGCTTAAAATTACTTCTAAGCAAAGAACAAAAATTAAAAGGTTTAAAAACATTCAGGGAAGTACAATATATGAGACATGGACTTAATATACCAAATCAATTCTTCCTCCGTATTCGCGGTTTCGATTATTTGTGGTTTTTAGCTTGCTGGCTCCTCCCCCCAAATTACATCAGCTTGCATAGAGAAATCGCTGATTCCAAGCGTTTACAGAGAAAATTGCTGATTCCCAGCACTTTCTTTACTGTGTTTTGCCTCTCCTTCAGGAATAGACCAAGTCTCCCCCCATGTTATTCGTGGTTTCACCATATTCACAATGGTTTTTAATAGAAAACCGCGAATAACATATGAAAAAGTTATTTGCAGTTTTTCTGTATTTGCGGTTCTGTAAATCCCCTATCACAGCGAATACAGAAGGAGAAGTGTACTTACATTGCCAATGGGGAAAGGAAGTAAGAATTACAATATAAAATAGGAAAGAAACAAATCTGGGAAAAACATACGGTAGGAATTTGAGAAAGGAAAAGGAGAAAGAGAGAAAAAAAAAGAAAAGGGTTATGAAATAGAGTTAAGATTAGAAAGGAGCTTATCCTAGTTTAAAGATTCACAGTTTATTAAAAACAGTGCAACATATTTTTTTTTCTATGGCAAGAAATGGGGCATACTGGGACCAAAGGTATGGGTGGGTCTGCTCATCTGTGTCCTATCAATTACAAAGTCTGGATCTAATTTGCAATTTTTTTCCCATAAAAATAGAATGAGGAAAAAGCCTTACAGATTTAGCCTCGGTGGTCAGCATTAGTTTTAAATGCCAGTCTCAGCAGCTGAAATACATCTGGATATTTATTAATCTCACTTACTAATCTCCCCCCCCATTCGCACAAGCTTTCTCCCCCGTGAATAACAACACATTAGTCATCTCCTCGAACCATACCTACCAAAAATATTCATATTCCTAAATAAGCAACCATCATCTGTATCCAATAAAATTCTTCATCAATGTTAGGTAATTTTCCCCTGTTACCCAAAAATATTGTTATTCTCCACTGTATCCTGTAATTACTTGAATCTTTGCTATGTAATTCTATCGGAAAAATCCAGATATCTTCTAATTTGTAATTCTCTATTGTATCATGTAATCTACATGTATCATTGTTATATAATTCTCTCGGTAATGTCCGGATCTCTTCTAATTTGTAATCCGCTTAGAACCGCAAGGCACAGGCGGAATAGAAATCACTAATGTAATGTAATGTAATATTTAGCGCCACTAGGAAGCTGAAGGGCAATTCTGTAATTAGGCATGCGCACTGAGGTTGAGGGAGGGTAGGCTTAAGAGTAATGCCAGGAAATTCTTTTTCACGGAGAGGGTGGTGGATGCCTTGAATACCCTCCCGAGGGAGGCGGTGGAGAGGAAAACGAAGACGGAATTCAAAAAAAGCGTGGGATGAACAAAGAGAATCTCTAACTAGAATATGAATGGGCAAACTTTCACGATTTGAATTGCGCAAAGGAGATGGTCTGGATAAGCTGGAGTGAGCTTCAACGGCAACTCCAGTAGTTGGAATCTAAGGACAATACCTGACCCCCAAGGCCCCGCGTCCCCCCCTTCCCCCCCCATGGCTACACCACTGGATCGAAGGGGGCCCTGAAGGCAAAAATGAGGGTTAGGAGGGAGAGGTCCTCTTTTTTTTTTCCTACCTTCATTCATGCAACCCCCCCCCCCCTCCCAATCTATCTTACCTCCTTCCTCTCAGAGTGGAGGAGTGTCCTAGTGGTTAGAGCAGCTACCTCAGCACCCTGCGGTTGTGAGTTCAATTCCCACTGTAGCTCCTTGTGACTCTGGCCAAGTCATTTAACGCTTCATTGCTCTATATAAACCACTTTGATTGTATAAGCCACACAAAATAAAAACTATGTCTGTGCTCCCCCCCCCCTCAAAATCTAGTTTGCAATACTCATCTCTGTTCGTAGATAATGACCCAACTCCTTGCAAACCTTCCCACGCTCTGGCCCCATAAACTGCCCTTGGCCTGATTAGCTTTCCAAGCAATAACAGAAGAAGGAACGTTGAAAAATAGCTGAAACGCATTCAAGATTCTACGCAAGAAATAAATCCATCATTCAGCTCTGGTGATGTCAGGACCAAAAGCAGTGTTCTTCAGTTTGCCAGAAAAATTGAACATTTTGCTCCATTTACAGACATTTTCTTCAACTAAACTTATTTACCAAAATTTTGTATACAGCATGGTTTTCAAGGAATTACAAGTCACTGGATATTAATTCTTTAATTCAGCGTCCACCCCATCCCAAATTCTGTGCTAACACAAGATTGTTATTCTTTTGATGGCTATCTGAAGTCTATGAGAAATGTGTGGGTAGTTCCCAGCAGAGAGGCGTCAATATTCTCACATGTACTCAGTGGCATAGTAAGGGTAGGAGGTGCCCAGGGCCCCGCACCCTCCCCCGCCCTCCACTCAACGCTTCCCCCTCTCCTCCCCGCCCCCACTCCACACTCACGCTCTCCCTCTCCCTCTATCTTTTAATCTTCATCAGTGCGAGTGGCTGTTATCCAGCAGGCTCCTCACACCAGCTCTGGATTTCCCTCTGATGTCACTTCCTGGCCCCTTGACCCGGAAGTGATTTAGAGGGGAACCAGGATGGCACAAGCAACAAGCAGGAGAAGTTGCTCGTGCTAGAGGTAGAGGGTGGGGGGGGGAGGGATGGCACGAGCATGGTGTAGTGTGGCGGGGCAAAGAGGTTCCGGCGCCCCCACCGACACTGTGCCCGGGGCAGTCCGCACCTCCCACTTCCCCCCTTACAACACCACTGCAACCACTGCCCTGTATTTTCAGTCTTGGATGAGACAGTCTGGGAACAGAGCTCTGTATATTAACACCATATAGAAACATAGAAGATGACGGCAGAAAAGGGCTATAGCCCATCAAGTCTGCCCACTCTGCTTACCCACCCCCTGTCTATGCCCTTATGACCCAATTTTCTTATCTTGACCCTCATAGGGATCCCACATGGGTATCCCATTTATTCTTAAAGTCTGGCACGCTGTCTGCCTCGATCACCTGCACTGGAAGCTTGTTCCAATGATCAACCACTCTCTCTGTGAAGAAATACTTTCTGGTGTCGACATGAAATTTTCCGCCCCTGAGTTTGAGCGGGTGCCCTCTTGTGGCCGAGGGTCCCTTGAGAAAGAAAATATCATCTTCCACTTCGACACGTCCCGTGAGGTACTTAAATGTTTCGATCATGTCTCCCCTCTCCCTACATTCCTCAAGAGTGTAGAGCTGCAATTTGTTCAGTCTCTCTTCGTACGAGAGACCCTTGAGCCCCGAGATCATCCTGGTGGCCGTACGCTGAACCGATTCAATTCTGCGCACCTCTTTACTGTAATGTGGCCTCCAGAATTGCACACAGTACTCCAGATGAGGTCTCACCATGGCCCTAAACAACGGCATTATGACTTCAGGCTTTCGGCTGACGAAGCTTCTATTGATACAACCCAATATCTGCCTTGCCTTAGATGAAGCCTTCTCCACTTGATCTGTTGCACAGATTTGGATCCTGCGATTAATTAATGACTTTAAAGGGGATCGGACTTGTATACTGTATGGTTTACACAATCAAAGCAGTTTACATATTTTAGACAGGTACTTATTTTGTACCTGGGACAATGAAGTGTTAAGCGACTTGCCCAGAATCACAAGGAGCTGCAGTGGGAATCAAGCTCACAACCTTAGGGTGCTGAGGTAGCTGCTCTGATCACCAGGCCACTTCTCCCCTGCCACTATCTACGCCATACTTCTTTGATTTCATGAATACGTATTAGATTCTATTTCAGTGTCTTGGAAAGTCATTCTGCTGCTTTTCACTAACACTAAATTTCCTCTCAAAGAAACTACCACTGGATTAAGAAGCTGTTCATTCTGAATTCTGACACACACACTTGTGAGGCATACCGTCCAAAGCAGTGAGACTTCAGCACAGCTAGGGGGAAATCCTATAAATGGTGTACAATAATGGGCCTCGGGAAAGATCAATGCTAAGCGCTATCCTGCCAAGGGAACATGCTCTTTATTGAACAGCACACACTACCAGTTACCACGCCCAACTGGGTGCAAGACAGTAGCGTAGCTGGGACCTCTCCTCTGCCGCATCCCACTGTACTGATGCAACTTCCTGTGGGTGGGATGTGGCAGAGGAAAGGTCTCGCCAGCCAGAGGGGCAACCTTTAGCTCTGTCTGTGATGCTGTAGCTGTGGAGACGGGTAAGTAGCTGAGCAAGGGAGGGGGGGGAGGTGGCAGACCTTGGCATTTTGCCGGGCTCACTCAATAGTAGCTATGCCGTGGCTGGGCAGGCTGTAATCAAGGACGACTACTGCCGTGCTGCTGCTGCTTTGGGAGGCCCAGAAGTATGTCTAAGGTGACCATACGTCCCATTTTGAATGGGACATCCCGTTTTTAGCTCACCTGTTCCGTTGTCCCCAAACATAGCTTTGGGACGCCTAAATGTCCCGTTTTCAGAATGAGCTAAAAATGGGCCACTGCCGCCTATTTCACCAAGTCACTGCCGCACTAACAACATCTTCGTGCAGCAACTGCACAAGCCTTCCCCCTGAGGATACGGGGGAGGATACGGGGAGGGGGGGCAGGATCCGGGGAGGCGAGGGGGAGGTCCAGTCCCATTTTGAGGGAAAAAATAAATGGTCACGTTGGGTATGTCAGGTCTCACAGCAGGAGGGTCGGTGGCGTGCTGCTGCACAGGGAGATGGGAAGGAAGGATGGAAAACTACTGCACAGGGGGATGGGAGGGAGGGTTGGAAAGCTGCTGTTCAGGGGGATGAGAGGCGAGGAAAGATGCTGCACATGGGGGCAGAAAAGAGAGAGGAAGAATTGTTGGGGTGGAGGAGAGGAAGGGAGAGATGAAACAAAGAGGTAGAAAGGGGTGAGAGGGAGAAATCCTGCATATGGTGAAGGGAGGGAGCCCTGCATGAAGAAGAGAGAGGGAGAAATGTTGGACATAGGGTGGAGGGCAGGGAGAGATGGTGCATGGTGGGGAAAAGAGAGGTTTGACCCAGGGCACAAGGCAGAAAGAGAGAGAGATGGTAGACAGTGGGAAAGAAACAAATGTTTGATATGGCAGTGGACGATGGAGAAAAATAATTTTATTTTCTACTTTGTGATTACAATTTGTCACATCTGAACTATGTATCCCGCCATAGCTGGTGTTAGACAGCGAGCATGAGGAAAAGACTTTTTTGTTCATTTTGTTTACACCACAGCACCAGCATGGGGTTGGAGAGGGCAAAGGGAGAGGGGTGGGTGGAAAAGCTACAAAATAAACCTGCCAGGACGTTTGAAACCCCCCCCCAAAAAAAAAAAAAACCAACAACGCCTGATTGTGCAGAAAAAGTGAATTGAATTAAATCGATTCAATAGGCCGGGGGTAGGCAATTCCGGTCCTCGAGAGCCGGAGTCAGATCAGGTTTTCAGGATATCCACAATGAATATGTACGAGATGGATTTGCATGCACTGCCTCCTTGAGATGCAAATCTATCTCATGGATATCCTGAAAACCTGACCTGGCTCCGGCTCTTGAGGACCGGAATTGCCTACCCCTGTAATAGGCCAAATCATATCAAATCGAACCAAAAAAATTTCCTTGAATTGGGCAGTACACTGGCTAAATATGTACCTTTATAGCAGGGGTATCAAAGTCCGTCCTCGAGGGCCGCAATCCAGTCGGGATTTCAGGATTTCCCCAATGAATATGCATGAGATCTATTTGCATGCATTGCTTTCGTTGTATGCTAATAGATCTCATGCATATTCATTGGGGAAATCCTGAAAACCCGACTGGATTGCGGCCCTCGAGGAGGGACTTTGATACCCCTGCTCTATAGTAACAACAAATTACTGGCAAGTCACAATGTGCAAGCAGCTACATTCAAGCATCCAGAGTTGAATTTGGCACTCTGCACAGGTTCCACTTCTCCATGATTAAATAGTGGTATATTTCATCTCTCTCTCCCTGCCAATTTTGGGGCACAGTCCATAGAAGTTTGCCCAGCACCAGTCCTACTTCCCAACTACCGGAGTAGCCATTGAAGCAAACATCGGCTTCGATTCTGATCTGTTTTTTTCCCCATTTATGGGACCCAGGCCATAGAAATCTGGCCGGCGCTGGTCTTACTTCCCAGCCTCTGAAGCTGCTGTCAAAGCTCACCAGAGTTATGAGGTCATTTAAGCATTGCTGTAATCCGTTCTTTTTCTATATAGCGTTCCTCTGTGTTTATCCCTTGCATTCTTTAATTCTGTCACTGTTTTGACAAGCTGGGTGAAACAGGCTGGAGAACCCCTCCTGTCCTTGCAGGAGGGTTGTACAGGAGGAACCCAGACAAAGGAGATACCAGTTTCCTGAAGAAAAGTTTTCCTGGAAAGGAGAGGGCTGGCAGAGGAATGAGAGTAAAGCTGGCAGAAGTGATTCACTCGCAGTCTTTTTTAGTTGTTTCTATTGCAATACTTGGACATTTGGATTAACACATCTTTGGTTTTATCATTCAGCACCAAGACTCCTGAGACAGGCCTTCTTGGGCCGAAACTTGATCGTGTCAAGTCTGTTTTATAATAAAAAGGACTAAGCACCATCTGGTCTCCTTTGTTGTTGTTTTCGTGCCACTCACTGTTTTGTCTTCACCACATCCTGCAGGAGGGCATTACAGGCATTCACCACCCTTTCCACAAAAAAACTATTTCATAACATTGCTCCTGAGTCTCCCACCCTGCACCCTCAACTCATGACCTCTAGTTCTGCCATTTTTGCATTTCTGAAAAAGATTAGTTTATATAGTAATACGTTTTAAGCAATTAAATTTCTGTGTCATATCCCCTATTTCCCTCCGTTCCTCTAGAGTAGTGGTCTCAAACTCGCGGCCCGGGGGTCACATGCAACCCCCCAGGTACTATTTTGCAGCCCGCAGCCTGTATTAGTACTGCCCACTCTCTGCGGCGTCCTCCGGCTTCCCCCCCTGGCCTCCCACTCTTACCTTCAGATAATTACCGCAGCCTGCAGAGAGGATTGCCGATGCTGTAGCAATCCTTGCAGGCTGCCGTTGTCCTCAGCAGCACGTTCCCTTTGCCACGATCCTGCCCCTGACGTCAAAGGGAATGTGCTGCGGCACTGCAGCAGAAGCAACGTGCTGCGGAGGCCAATGGCAGCCTCCAAGGAACGCTACAGCACTGGCGATCCTCTCTGCAGGCTGCGGTAATTAGCTGAAACTATGACCAGGAGGCCAGGGGGGAACATGCAGGCCTTCGGATGGGGGGGGGAAAGATTTATAAACTATAAAGAGTTTTACCTCATGCAAAATTGTCACATTAACTATTTTTTTGCAGCCCTCCGAATACCTACAAATCCAAAATGTGGCCCTGCAAAGGGTTTGAGTATGAGACCACTGCTCGAGGGTATACTAGCAAGTTCTGGACCTGAATCTATTACTTTAAACAAAATCAGTATAAAGTCTTTCAAGTACGCATAGCCTTAACCTCACACAGATAAACACAGCTTCGGTCCAAACACTCACTCCCAATATCACATAGTGGCGTAGCGAGGGTGAGAGACGCCCGGGGCTATGGTGCCCTAGTCTCCACCTACCCTGTTCCCCCCTGCCACACGCAGGCCCCTCCCTTCCCTTCCCCCATACCTCTAGTTGTTCACCGCTGCGAGCAACAAGAACTTCAACGAGCTTCTCGCGACCCCGCCGTCTCTCCCGCTAACGTCACTTCCTATGCAAGGCCCCCCAGCAGTAACGCGTTAAAGCTGTTGCTTGTGACGGTAAACAACTAGGAGGTATGGGGGAAGAGAAGGAGGCACGCGCATGACGAGAGGAGGAGTGAGAGAGGTGGAGAGGAGGGGAGCTAGCGCCCCCCCCCAGCATGGCACCCAGGACGGGCCACCTCCCATTTACTACGCCACTGATAGCTCACACACACACACAGACATATATACAGTGGTCGCCCCCGAATTCGCGAATCGCGGACTCACTCATTCGCGGTCTGCTCCGACCGCCTCTTCCTGTAGTAAAGTCGGGCTACATCAATCAGGAGCTGCGTGTCAAAGTAGCTCCTGATTGGTGTAGCCCGACTTTACTACAGGAAGAGGTGGTCAGAGCAGACCGCAAATGAGCGAGTCCGCGATTCGCTCCAGCTGCTCTCTCCTGCCTTTTGACAGGAACCCCTGCGAATTTCGAGGGAGTAGTGTAAATATAAATGCAGTCTCAGTCTTCCATATAGAAACACACAACTCCAGTCAGATGCACATGAAAAGGGCAATTCTGTCTGCGTGTTCCATGCACATGTAAATGTACAGAATATTAGCATGCACAAATATAAGCTTACTTGCAAAAGTGTCAGCTGGATGCCTAAGCCCTATTCTGTAGCAGCATGTGTCAGTGACATAAAGCCACATACAAGGGGTTGTATACGTGCAGGACTGCCAAGAGGTGGGTAGGGGGCCAAGATTCCCCCTGGGCCAAGCCTTTAAGAGGTCCTGGCACCAGCCATAGAAAAGCCATCCTGGACTCTGTGGTCCTGAATCTCCCTCCTTTCCTTCCCTTCCTAAGTCTCTCTCTGCAAGGGTCAGTGGCAGTGGCGGCAGCAACTCTGACACGATGTCTGGGACCCCCCCTCTCATGCAACTTCCTGACGCGGCAGAGGGAAGGTTTATCGGTCAGCAGCCCTAGGATCGGTAACATGGAATAATGTTATTATTTGGGTTTCTGCCAGGTACTTGTAACCTGGATTGGCCACTGTTGGAAACAGGACACTGGGCTAGATGGACCATTGGTCTGACTTAGTGTGGCTAGTCTTATATTCAGTCTATATATATTTTTTTTTTGTATGTGCCATTTTGTAATCTGTTTACCTTCTGTTTTGGCTTTCTCTTATAATATTGTAGTTCTTTTCCACTTTGTTTTGTTTTATTGTAACAAAGGATATATGCAGACGAGCAAAAAGGCAAGGGAGGCGTCTTTTTAACCAATGATCGAGTCTTTATTCAAATTAAGTTGTCCCAACAAGGATCCTAGTTTCAGCGTATGAAAGACACCTTCCTCAGGGAACACTTGGGTGGTTGGCATGGATTCCAAAACACGCTTTTGAAGACAATCTGCAGTGTGTTTGGGAATCCGTGCCAACCACCCAAGTGTCCCCTGAGGAAGACGTCTTTCATACTTCGAAACTAGGATCCTCGTTGGGACATCTTAATTTGAATAAAGACTCGATCATTGGTTGAAAAGACGCCTCCCTTGCCTTGTTGTTTGTTTTGTTTTATTATAAACCACTTTGATAGTTCTCTCTACAGCAGTATATTACGTTCTCAATAAACTTGGAAACCTCTTAACATCTAAAAAATTGCTTGCCACTGTGGCTAATCACTGATCTGATTTGGCCTTTTACCATCTCAGTCTTACACACACACACACATGTACACATCTAGCCTCAGACACATGATAATTACGCAACAACTGAGGCACACAAAACTTGGTGGACATGACAATCCCAAAGTCCTTTGAACTTAGAAGTCTGTTTTGGATAGGATATACCATTAGAAAAAGTTAGTGCTAGCTTGACTTTCCTAATATTTCATTTATTTTTGTTTTTTATAGGCTATACAAGGAGAACTATTGCTTATGACACCAAAACCAATAAGTTTGTTAAATGTGCGGACATGAAGGACAGGAGAATGCACCATGGGGCTACGGTTATAAAACACAAATTGTATGTAACTGGTGGTCGTTGCCTCACCACGGACAACGGGATCGAGGATTTGGACTCCTTTGACTGCTATGACCCAGACACAGATACGTGGACATTGGAAGGAAAACTACCACACAAACTGTTTGACCATGAATGTGTAACTCTCCAGTGCGTCCCTTGCGCTTCAAATCTTCCCTGAATCTCATCTGACCCCTCATCTTATCCCTGGGATCGGTAGCACGGAATCTTGACATTCGTTAAGATTCTACCAAGATTTTACGGGCTACTGCTAGAAGCAGGATGCTGGGCAAGATGAACCATTGGTCTGACCCAGTATGGCTATTCGCATGTTATGGAATAGCGGAACCAGTGATACTACTAGGCCTTCTCCTAGGGATATGTCCAATAAGGTTAGGTTTGTGCATACCATGATAGCAGTGAACTTCTGTCAGGTACTACAGATGAAACGCCAAAGATCAGTAGCCAGACTTTCTTTCCATTGTGTAAACCGCACGCATAGTTCCAAACTATGTACAACTACAAACCCCGTTGGGATCCTGTTGGAATGAAACATGTCAACTGAATTCTGTTACCAATAGCACGCCCTTGCCACAGTACTGAGAGGACCTGTAGCCCTTGTTATACAATATCAGCGTGGCGAATTCTATACAACAATAGTGAGAACCATTTGCAAAATTAAACGGAAGAAGAAAACAAGGGGACAGATGTGTTCCTAGTATTGCTGGCAGAAAGCAAGGCATTACTGTTACTTTCTACTGTATATAGTGTAAGATAATATATTTTTATTAGTTTGATGCAAAGGCAACGGGACATTTTCATTTTACTTTTGGGTTATGCACCACTGAAGTTATTTTAAATAGTATGTAATCATTGCTAGCAAACTGTAGACTCATTTCAGGATTCTTCAAACCGCTGTACAGAATTGGTAAACAATGGAATTATAGAACCGAGTTGGCCTCGTGATTTGGTAGTAGGGGGTATGTGTTGCTGCTTGTGGGATTTGCCTGTGGGACTGATATTTTGTCTCAAACTGAAACAATATGAGCCAATTAGATCCGCAAGTTTATGAAAGCCAGGTGTGTGTTATGTGCCTGTGTGTGAGACCGCGGGGGAGAGAGTGGCATGCCTGGGCCTCAACCCAGGGCACTCCATGCTTCATATTATTATAGAGATCTCTTAATTGATTCAGTAAACATCAGTGTGTGCCTCAGTCAGGAGTGTCAAGCTGCTGCAATGGTGTTTCCTTCCTTGATTTTGTGCTGTCAAGTCCCCAAAAAAAAAAAGGGGAGCTGGAGCCTCTGTGGTCCCAAAAGTGCTTGCGTGACATCTTTATATAATTTCCATGCTGGTCCAAAGAAAAGTGCCCAAATCGGCAAAGAATCTTGATGAAAACCAAATGAAAAGAGTGAGACTTGAGGAGAAGACTAACCAGAAATTAGAATGGAAAGGTTTTCTAGGACGTAAGTTCAAAGGTCGAACAAGTGAAACCATACCCAGGCTGTACATCTTCAGCTTGCAGCATTTACCCATCGTCTTGGTGCTCTGAATCTTATCCAAAGTTGATTTATTTGAAAGATTCTGCATGCTAGAGAATGGCATAGGGACAAATGTGTTCCTGTTCCCGTGGGATCTCAGTATCGCCTTTCTGTCCCCGTCCCATTCCTGCAAGCTCTGCCTTAACTGCACAAGCCTTGAACGCATGATTTTAAAGTGTTCGAGGCTTGTGCAGATGAGGACAGAGCTTGCAGGAATGGGACGGGGACAGAGCTCAAGGGGACAGGACAGGGATAGAGAGATCCTACGGGGAAAGGGAAGATTTGTCCCCGTGTCATTCTCTAATGGATGCTCAGTAAGTACACAGGTTGCATAAAAGGCACAATAGACCTAAGTATGGCAATTCTTATGTTCTTATGAAATACCTTTACTACAAATAGTTAAGCTCTGAAACTCATTGTCAAAGGATGTGGTTACAGCAACTAGCATATCTGGGTTTAGAAAAAGGTTTGGATAAGTTCCTAGAGGAAAAGTCCATAGTCTGCTATTGAGACAGACATGGTGGATGCCAATCCTTGCCCTCAGATTGGTAGAATGGAATGTTGCTACTCTATGGGTTTCTTCCAGGTGCTTGTGACCTGGATTGGCCTTGGTCGAAACTGTTGGAAACAGAATAATGGGGTAGATGGACCATTGGTCTGACCCAGTACGGTTATTCTTATGTTCTTAACCCTAAGAGTTTCTATATATGCACATTAATCTGGTTTTAAAATGTTCTTAGGTGAGTCAAGTACATGCAGCCCCTGAGTTGCAGATGCCCAACTTAAGTACGACTCATACTTAAGAACACAGCTGCAGCTTCATTTGATTTCACTGAACACTATTTCCAGTGGCATAGACTCCTATGTTTCTCCTATAGCAGAATCAGGAATTACGCATGGCCACATTAAGAACAGTGTGTGGTTGTGCATGCTGTACCTTAGAGGGAACATGGGTAGGGGCAGTTGGCCCTTTTGTCAGCTGGGAGCAGAGGTAAGCAGCAAGAAGCTTAAAATCTACAAGTTCTGAGTTACATACAAATCTGACTTTAGAACAGCTTTAAAAATGTAACTCGTTCTTAATCCGGGGACTGCCTGTATAGGAACAATCAAGCCATTGTGACATCATTGATGAAGTTGGCTCTTAGGCATTGGTAGAATGAGGCATTATGACATCACAATATGAGCTCTGGAATGTTGCTACTTAAGAACGTTGTGGTTTCATTTGATTTCACTGTGCAGTAATATCCAGTGGCATAGACTCCTACACTTCTCCTGCAGCAGATTCAGGAATGACGCATGGCCACTTTAAGAACAGTGTGTGGTACCTTAGAGGGAACACGGGTAGGGACAATTGGCCCTTTTGTCAGCTGGGAGCAGAGGTAAGCAGCAAGAATCTTAAAATCCACAAGTTCTGAGTTACATACAAATCCGACTAAAGAAAAGCTCTAAAAACGTAACTCGTTCTTAACCTGGGAACTGCCTGTATATATTATATGAAGGTAGTTGGGAATGTTTATCTCCAAGAGGAACAGACAGAGATTTGGTGTTATGACCACTGATTACAGTACTCCCCCAAAATTAGCAGGGGTTCCATTCCAGGAACATCCGTGAATTTCAAAAAACCGCAAATGCCGTTTTGAGTCTGTAAACAGGCAGGAGAGGCAACTGGGGCGCCAGCGGGCACAGTACATCATACCCGGTATACTCGGGGGGGGGAAGAGGAGGAGGAATCGGCTGTGCAGAAGGCTGATACGCGGACTCATTCCCTGTATTTTCTGACCGGAAGAGGCAGTCAGAAAATACCGTGAATAATTGAGTCCGCGAATCGAGAATTTGCAGGGAAACATTGCAGGGAGGGACTTGAAACTTAATGAAAAAAGACACAAGACAGTCAGTGTACTGAATCATACTGAAAAGACCAACAGGCAGTGTGTATAACTTCCAAAATTTGAAACATAGTTTTCTTCTTCAAAAAGACTAAGTCAGGGTTTGGATGACCAGACTATTTATCTGAATAAATTATGAGCTTGTATATACATCATCCTAGAATAGTCCTTGACATAAACAAATGGATATCTTCATGAACATGATTATTCATTGTTATGGTGATGTGATACATCATTAGCATAAGTTACATTGCTATAAGCAATCAAAAGAGGGTTTGCACGTCATAGATGTTTCTCTCCATTAAATCAACAAATCAGCATGTGATTTCTGAAGTTTTTTGTTTCTGAGTCAAAAATGCCACACAAGAAAATTAATCAAGTTTAAAAAATGTGTTACCGAGTATGGTATGCCTAGGGCCATAAAGTACAGCAAAAACAGAAATGCTTTTTGGCAAGGAGCTGGGAGAGAAAACAAAGACCTGTATTCCTTATTCTACTGTGGAGCAGATTCAAGAGGAGAAGCTGTTGTTCGCCAAAGCATGTCGGTACCGTACGTGCAGTTCTATTGCATCAAGTAACCTCCGAGAATGGGAAAACAAATGCAGCAGCAAAAGCCATAATCTAGCCAGAGGGATTTATGGAGCAGGAAAGAAGAAAGAATAGGATGAAAAAGAAAAAAAGGAAAGAGAAAACAAAAATCCAGAAGGAAATTAATACAAAAAATGAAAACACAAGCAAGAGAGGAAAAGTAATTCTAGCCAATTATATGTCACTGAAAATCCTGATATAACTCAGTTACGTAGTGTTGAATGTTGGGCCCTTAGGGGTAAATTCTATATATGTCACCTAAAAATTTGGCACCAAAAAAGGTCAGCACTAACCCCCTCTTCTATTAAACTGCGCGAGCAGTTTTTAGCGCAGAGAGCCGCACTGACTGGCCCGGGCTGCTCCCGACGGTCATAGGAACTCAATGAGCGTTGGGAGCAGCGCAAGCCATTCAGCGCAGCTCCCCGCACTAGAAACTGCTAGCGCAGTTTCGTAAAAGGAGGCCTAAGTGTGATATTATAAGCCGTCTCTGGAATTAGACGCAGTTTATATTCACGCGTAGCACCCATCCACATGACTAACATTTAGGCCTAGGCATTTTGCTTTTGTGACCAGGATAGTCAAATTTTGTAATTTATTTAAAACATTAAAACGCTGCATTTTCATCTTTTCATTCTTAAAAAGCAACATATGAATCACAATTAACTTGTATTTATATTGAAATTATACAAAGATGACCACAGAAGATTTAGAAGCGAGTAGTTATACCTGTAAACCGTGCCGAGCTCTATCTTTATGGAGATGATGCAGTATACAAACTTAAGGTTTAGTTTTTCGAGATTTGCAATTATTTTGTAAAGTCACTTTCATGGTGTGTGGTCTTTGTGATAAGGCGTATGGGGACAGACTTAAAGATCTCAATCTGTATACTTTAGAGGAAAGGCGGGAGAGGAAAGATATGATAGAGTCATTTAAATACCTATGTAATATAAATGTGCATGAGTCGAGTCTCTTTCATTTGAAAGGAAACTGCAATGAGAGGGCATAGGATGAAGTTAAGAGGTGATAGGCTCTGCAGTAATCTGAGGAAATACTTTTTTACGGAAAGGGTGGTAGATGCATGGAACAATCTCCCGGAAGAGGTGGTGGAGTCAGAGACTGTGTCTGAATTCAAGAGGGCCTGGGATAGGCACGTGGGATCTCTCAGAGAGAGAAAGAGATAATGGTTACTGTGGATGGGCAGTTCTATGACCTCACAATGCAGGTGCAAAGAGCCTTAGCCTATAGGAAGAGGAGATGCAAATGTTAAGAGCCTTAGCCAATAGGGAGAGGAGGAGATAGTGGATACTGCAGATGGGTAGACTAGATGGGCCATTTGGCCTTTATCTGCCGTCATGTTTCTATGTTCCATGAATCAGCCCCCAGATGTAGTCTGCCATCATGTTATCATTATATTGTCCCTGGTAGCGGCGTTCCAAGTTCAGTATAACCTGGTGGAAAAGCTCACCTTGCTCCTCTGAGAATGCTCCCATGTTCTCCTTGAAAGTCTCAAGATGAGCAACAAGGACATGGATTTTGAGAGATATCCTACAGCCCATTTTACTGTAATTCTTCACCAGATTCTCAACCAACTCCACATAGTTTTCAGCCTTGTGTTTGCCCAGGAAGACCTGAACCATTGCGACAAAGCTGTTCCTAAACCGCTTTCTCCTTCCTAGTTAGCTTCTTGGGAAATTCCTTGCACTCCAGGATCTTCCTTATCTGTGGTCTGACAAAGGAGCTTTGACCTTTGCCTCAGACAGATTAGGGAAGATGTTGTAAAGGAACTTCAAGGCTGCTATCTCATTACAACTACTACTACTTAGCGTTTCTATAGCGCTACCAGACATATGCAGTGCTGTACACCAAAACAGAGAAGAGACAGTCCCTGCTCGAAAGAGCTTAAAATCTAGTTAAGACACACAGAGGGAATGATAAGACAGATATTGGTGCTTAGCAGGTGGTTTGGAGTTTGGAATTGAAAGCATCTTCAAGGAAGTGGACTTTGGGCCTGGATTTGAATACTGCTGGAGTCACGGACAGGGCAGGATTAATTCGTCGAGGGCCCCTAGGCACACAAGTCCACTGGGCCCCCTGACCCCTCCTCCCTCCACCAACCATGCCCCACCTCCATTTATTTACCCATTTTCTTATTTACTTCTTTATTTCCACTTTATTTCTTTTATTTTAAAATTCAAAGCAAACAACAAAGATTACCATACCAGTGCCAATGTACAGTTTTTCTTCTATGCAACCTCCAAACATCTACCTTCCTAGAGGAAGAGATCTTCAGCAGGCAGGGCTTTGGGAAGCCCACCAATTTATATTTTGCATTTGGGTAGGAGGCAAGGGGCATGGTAGGAAGAAAATTTAGTGCCCGTCATTTTATTGAACTGACTAGTTGTTTAGCCCGTTACATTAACGGGTGCTAGCAGCCCTTCTCCCTTATTTTTACCTCCTCCCTGTCCAGCAACACCTCTCCCCCTTTCCCTGCTCCCCCCATATAGCAGTAGCCCTTCTCCTTTTATCTCCCCCTGTCCAGCAGCACCCCTCCCATTCCCTCCTCCCCCTGTCCAGCAGTAGCTCTTCTCCTTTATGTCCTGCTCCCCCTCTGTCCAGCAGTAGCCCCAGGAAAAGAGTGAGGATCACAGGACCAAAGCTTTTACTGACATCCAAGTAGGGGAAATCCACTCTCCCCACCTCCTTGCTCCTGCTGCACTTCCTCCTTGGCTATACACACGCGCGCGCACACACTTACATACAGCTCTCCGGCTCCTCGCGCCCCTCCTCCACATTCCACTTCTTCGGCGGGGGCCAACGTTTTCTTTATTTTGTTTTCTTTTCACGTGTTCCTCCTTCATGGAAAAACAGCACTACCGGCCAACTTAGTCCCTTGCCGCCCCCTTCCCGCGCCGCACAACCACCTTTCCTTCCCTCCCTCCATCAGGTGTAGTGAATCCACCAATGTTAAAAGGAGCCACGTCGAAATCGGAGGCCTGCCACTGCCGTAGCACTTTCCCCTCTGCCTTGGCAGAGAGGAACGTGTTACGGTGGCGGCAGGGCTCCAATTTCAAAGCAGCTCCTTTTAACATAGGCGGAGTTGAACTGACCTGATGGAGGAAGGGAAGGAACGGTGGGGCAAATTTCGGCAACAGCAGGAATTGTTTGGCGGGCCAAGCACCGTGAAACTTTGTTTCTTTAGGCAGCCCCGGGGGGGGGGAGGGGAGGGGGTTGAATCGTCGATGTGCAGGCCGCTGAGACGGGAGTGAGCAGTTCGGCTTCCCCTATCTGGGGAAACCGGGGAAATCGCCGTGCCGAACTCAGCTGCGCGTCGGGAGTGAGTTTTTCAACTTCCCCTATCTGGGGAAACCGCCGTGCCGAACTGAGCTGCGCATGGGGCCGTAGTAAGCGCGGGGCATGCTGCAGTCTTGGCGGCCACGGACATACGGATCATGGAAGCACGCTGATAAGACTGCGCATGCGCCGCCTACGGTTTTATTATATAGATACATTTTTCAATTAGCTTTCAGAGGTTAAAACTTCTTTCTTCAGGTCAGTAAATTGTACTGCTGTTACAGTATCACTGTCCTGACCCGAGGAAAGGTGTTATGGTCTCTGAATTAGTACTTGCCGGCATTTATTGGGGAAATTAGCATTTATTTTTCGTATGTCTTAATTGACAGCTCTCATGCATAATCGCCTTTCTCAGTTTTTGAAGGTTTAGAATCCTTATATTAAGTGGTCAGTAGTCTTCTAGTGGTATCATCCAGCTACTTTGGTGGTTTCTAGTTTTCTAGTTGGTTCTTTACACACACCTGGGATGGGGGGGCTGGGGGAGGGGAGGTGGGAGGGGATGTGGAAATGGATTTTACTTTGCTTTGCCTCGTACTGAAGAATCCCAGTATGACTTTTGGCGGGGGGGGGGGGGGCTGGTACTTGTATGGGATGTTGGTTGCCTTGCTGATGGTTATGTATTTTTTTGCATTTTATCAATACATTTTTTGGGAAAAAAAATGTTAAAATTAGTCCAATAAACAGATTCACCTTATTTCCATTTTTTGTTAATAAATGATTATCAACACAGTTACAATAATACTTTATCCTAAAGCAAAAATAAATAAATAAATAAAACAAATAGAAATTTTTTTCTACCTTTGTTGTCTGGTTTCTGCTTTCCTCATCTTCTCAACATTCTCTTCCTTCCATCCACTGTCAGCTCTCTCTCTGCCTCTTCCATAGGGCATTTGCTCTCTTTCTATGCCTCTTTCTTCCATCTCTCCCTCCTCCCCATTGGTGTGGCATCCATCTACTTCTCGCCGTCCCCCACCATCCACCCCCTCCCTTCATGGTGTGGCATCTGTCTTCTTCCCTTCCATCTCTCCCTCCTTCCCAGCCAGCAGATTTTAGCATCTCTCTCTCTCCTCCTTTCCTCCCCTCAGATCTAGTATCTGTCTCCTCCCCTTCCCCCCTGCTCTGGCATCTCTCTCTCTCTCTCTCTCTCTCTCTCTCCAATCCCTTCCTCCTTCTTGGTCTTCCTTCTCAATTTATTTTCTGCCTCTGAGGCTGAATAGTAAGAGAGAATTTAGACAATTTCCCTCTTTTATTGTGTCTACCTATAGCTTACCACCTCTTTCCCTCACCTCTTCCAGTATCTAACTCTATCCTCTTCCCTCAATCCAGCACCTGCCCTTATTTCTTTCTCCTCCCCACTTCCTTCCAGTGTCTGCTCCCCACTCTCACCCCCTTCCATTCAATGCTTCCCCCCTCCCCCACACTTCCATTAAGTGTCTGTCCCACCTGTCTCCCACATTTCCATCTACTGTTCACCCTCTGTCTCGCCCCTTCCATCCACTGCCCTCTCTGCCCTTTCCATCCAGTGTCCGCCCTCTCTATTTCATATGGCATCTTCCGTCTTTTTATGTCCCTTCAATAAACAGTCTGTCCTGTGCCCCTTCTCTCCTTTGTACATATTTCATTTCAGCTTCACTCCCTCTCCATTTTTTTGTCTCCAGCCCTTCTTCTATGCTCTCGCATCGCTCTCTTCTCATTTCCGGGGGTCCACCAGTGGTTCCCATTTGACGTTGTTTCTTCCCACAGAGAACTTGTTCCATTGTCGTCAGTCCCCCTTTTAGTAGTGTGCCTTTGTGTCCCTGCTGTCCCAAAGGCAGGGATAGCAGATAAACTTGGTAAAAATGCCTTGGAGACCCATTAGAAATGCCACCATTTTGAAGTCTCCAATGACCTTCCAGCCATACTCATCATTCTTCAAGGTGAGCCAGTGGAAGAGACAGGTACTTGTTCCCTTTATGAAGCAGCACAACTTTGATGCTCCTGGATGAGCTGTCAATGAAGAGACTCTTTTGGGTTACAGGCTATTCCAATTGCCTCAAACAGACTGGACACATTGTGGCAGAAGCAGAGCCCATTTTCATGGGTGAAGGTGGAAAAAGCAAGATGACGCTTCCTCTGATCTGTGACTTGTACACTTTCATCCAACAAGTTCCAGTGCTTGGCCTAGATGTCAAAAGCTCTGCACTGGACTTAGTGAGACCAAGATTTCTAATCAAGTCAATGAGGTTTTTTTTTGCTTTGGATTGTATCGGTTTCTCTCATCAGCTGCACCACTGATATTGTAAACTGGATCTACAATGTCTACCTCACTCTCTGACTCGTTACTCTCTTCTGAAGACAGCTGCTCTCTCTCTGGGGGAGCAGGTATGTTAAGGTCAAGGCAATGTGGCACTGGAGCAATGGATGAAGCACCGGAGCAATGAATGCAATCCAGATATGTGATTGCAGATGCATGCTTGCCAGTTCAACATTTTGAAGGGTCCACCATGCAGAAGTAGCAGTTGCTTGAGTGGTCAGTGGGTTCCTGCCAAATTCTTGGTATAGCAAACTTCATGGCTCTCTTTTCCCCTCTGTACCATCCTGTAGAACAAAATGAAATTGTGGTAATGAAAACAATAAATTCATTTTACCTATGACTAAGGTGACCATACGTCCCGTTTTGAAAGGGACCATCCCGTTTTTAGGTAGCCTATCCCATTGTCCCCAAGCACAGCTTTGGGACGCCGAAATGTCCCATTTTCAGAAAGTGAGCAACCCACTGTAACAATTTCAAAAAAGGTGCTGTGCTTGGAGACAACAGGATGCGACTTTACAAGCAGCGGGCACAAAAGCCTTCCCCCCCTCCCCCGATGCCAATTCTGATGTTGGAGAGGAAGTTCCGGGCTAGCCAATCGCTGCCTGACTAGCCCGGAACTTCCTCTCCGACATCAGAATTGACGTCAGTGGGGAAGGCTTGCAGGCCCGCCACTTGTAAAGTCGCTGAACACACCTGGCCTGTTGCATCAGCGGCGGGGAAGCAGGAAGAAATCGGCGGTGGGGGAGGATGGGTGAGACAGGGAGAAAGAAAGAAAGGGGGTTGGCCAGGGAGAAAGAAAGAAAGGGGGGCAGCAAGACAGAAAGAAAGAAAGGGAGGCAGGGAAAGAGAGAGAGAGAAAGAAAGGGAAGGGGAGGGGAGAGGGGGCAGGGAGAAAGAAAGATAGAAATCTACAATGTTATTATCTAAAAATTAGTAGATGTTCCGTGTAAAGGAAAAAAATAAATGGTCACGTTACACATGACTAATGTATATAAGATTCTTGTAACATATTTCATATATGATATATCTTCAAATAACATTGTGCATTTTAAATTTAAATATTTTTAAAAATTAAACATTCTAAGAAATTTTACAGCAGAAAATTCCTCCATCCTAGTGAGAAACAAAATTGTCTTACTTTCCAGAGTTTTTATGGCAGTGCTCGTATGTGAAGTGAGGTGCCCAAGGGTTGTCTTGATCCCCAACAGACATGCTGAAATGTACCATGTAGGCATCGCACATCTTAGCAGATACTTCTATGTATTATTTTATCCTTCTTGTCTTGATAAATTGACCGCATAGATAGTAAAATGCATCTGCCGGATGTTTGCAGCCTCTGGAAGCCATCTAAAACAATGCAGATATGTTACCACTTAGGCAGCTGGAACTGAACTGAGCTGGTAGGCTTAAGATCTGCAAAATTTTAAAATATTAAAGTCCTGGTCACAAAAGCAAAGTTTGAGGGTAATGATAGCTATTTTCTATATTATTGTGGCATAGGCAATTAAGAAGGAACACATGGAGGGACATAATTAAAAAAAAGTCTAAGTCCCATTTTGGCCCAAGGCCTTAAACGTTGACAGAAGAAGCAGGGAAAATGTCCATTATCAAAAAACATGTCCAAAAGGAGGTTTTTTTTAAAAATAATGGCCTGCCTCTACATTCAGCTGTTTAAACGCCCAGGCCACCACTACGTCTAAATTTACACCATATAATCAACCTAAAAAAAGCCCAAATGCCCAAAACAAGGGCTTTTAGGCGAAGGAGGAGCCGGTCCTTCACCTAAAAGCTGGACTCTGTAACCGGTGTCTGTCAAAAACAGCACCGGTTACAGAATTCCCCCCCACTACAACGATCAGGGCAGGAGAGAGCCTAAGCCCTCCTGCCCTGCGGCACCCCGAACCCCCGATGAAGACTGGGGCAAGAGACAAGCCTCGGCGACTCCCCAACCCCCCTCCCCTCCCCTCCGATTACGATAAGGCTAGGAGGGAGCCCATGCCCTCCTGGCCTGGATTGGGCCCATGTGCCTGTGGGTGGGATTTGAGCCACCTGGGCCAACGGATGGCTGGCCTGCTGGACAGACGGGCTTGACACCCGTCTGTCCAGCCAACGATTTAAAGGTAGGAGGGGGGATTGGGGGTGGGGGGATCAAGGGGTCAGCAGGGGGGTGCATCGAGGGCAGGATGGCCTTGGATCCCTCCGGCCTGTATTTTAGTGGGGGTGGGGTGTAGGGGGTGTCGGCGGGCCAGGAGGGCTTGGGCTCCCTCCTGGCCCCATCATAATCAGAAGGGAGGGGGGTTGGGGAATCACCGGGGCAAGAGGGCTTGGTCTCCTTCTTGCCCCGAAGTTGTCGGGGATTCGGGGTGCCACGGGGCAGGAGGGCTTGGGCTCCCTCTTGCCCCGATGTTGTCAGGGGTTTGGGGTGCAGCGGGGCAGGAGGGTTTGGGCTCCCTCCTGCCGGATCGTAATCGCCGGGGGAGGGCTGATCGCTGCAGGAGAGATGGTTCATCTCTCCTGCCGGCAATGGTGATCGCCCGCCCCTCTCCGAACCGCTGTACTTCGGGGTGAGGATCGCCAGCAGGGGAGATGCCCTGCCGCGATGCTCACCCCGAAGTACCGTGGTTCGGAGGGGGGTGGGCGATCACCATCATGACAGGAGAGATGAGCCATCTCTCCTGCAGCGATAGGCAGGTTGCTGGGGCTACTAAGCTGCAGCGATCAGCTCAGCGGGCCCTTTTTCGGCACTTATACCTGTTTTGACTTGGTCTAAGTCAAAACGTATAAGTGCTGACTAGGCAACCTGTCAAAACGTTTGGTTATACCTTCTGTATGGCTAGGTCTAGGTTGGCCCACCTCCCGCCCATCGCCCGTCCTTTCCCCTCCTCTAAAAATTCCTCTTTTTGCTCTATGCGTTTAGAGGCAGAGGAAAGGCCTAAGTTGGTTTTAGATACGTCTAAAACCAGCTTTAATTATGGGTACTTGGATGATCAGGATTTTTGATCGTCCAAGTACCCATTTAGGCCACTTTTTAGACTTTTTAAAAAATTTTTTATTATGAGCCTCTTATTACCCAGGAACAAAAGAAAAATAAAATTTTGTTACATGGAGGGGCATTTTTGATAGGACATCTACGTCTGACTTTGGATGCTGTGAGAAAAACGTCCAAAAATCGGTTGGAGAAAATGTCAATTTTCAAACCCACAAAACATTTATCCATTTTTTCAAAATGGCCCAGCTAGATGTTTTGTCCATCTAGAATTCTATCTTTTATTTGAGAATGGCCTCACTAGGCATTTTGGCCCGGATTTTGTATAGGACGCCCAGGAGAGGCATCCTATACAGAATCCTAACCTTGATTAAGTAACCAATGACCATGTTAGAGACGCCAGTTACAAAATCGGGTTAGAGTAGACGCGGCCACTACACTTATCACAGCAAGGGATCTCCCTGCCACGATAGGTATAGAGGCTGAGGCCACCTGTCCCCCTCCTCGACGATCGCCGGTAGGAAGGTGCCCAACCCCTCCTTCCGGAGGATGCCCCCGATACCTCCAATCGCCAGCAGGAGGATGCCCAACCACTCCTGCCAGAAGGCTGCCCACCTGCACAATCGCCGGCAGGAAAGTGCCCAACCCCTGTGGACCTCCCATCCCCCCCACCCCCGTGCTAGCAACCCCCCTCATGGACCCCCTAACCTTTAATCGTTGGCCGGATGGACGGACGTTGAAATGAGGTGGGCCTGCCCCTTTCCGGCCCATCCCCGCTAAGCCTAAGGCTCCTAGAGCCTGGGCAATCAGGCCTTAGATTTAGCGGGGATGGGCTGGAAAGGGGAGAGCCCAGCCGGCCAGTAGGAAGACCCGTCCATCCGGCCAACGATTAAAGGCTAGGGGGGGTCTGCGGGGTGGGGGGGGGGAGGTCCAGAGGGGGTGCATTTTCCGGCAGGAACCTGGGCCAATCAGGTTTTAGGCTTAGGGGGGATGGGTGGGGATGGGCGGACCCGATAAGCCTAAGGCCTGATTGGCCCAGGCTCCTAAAGCCTGGGCCAATCAGGCCTTAGGCTTAACGGGGATAGGCCAGAAAGGGGCAGACCCATCTCATTTCGATGAGGCGGGCCTGCCGGCCGGCCGGTAGCAAGACCCGGCCCGTTTTAATTTTCTGTTTTGTGATTATAATATGTCAGATTTGAAATGTGCATCCTGCCAGAGCTGGTGTTAGACCAGTGTTCTTCAACCACCGGTCCATGGACCGGTGCTGGTCCATAGAAATTTTCTGCCGGTCCACAGGACCAGCACGTGCATCAGGCCCAAAACAGTGTTCTTCAACCACCGGTCCACGGTGCGATCGATGCGGCGTTATCTTCGAGCCAGCTCCCTCTTCCTCACTGATTCAGTGCACAAAGCCACGGGCAGTGGCTCCTATGCGCATCCTGCGCCTGAACTGGAAGCCTTCCCTCTCACATTGAGGCACGGGACGGCCTGAAGATAATACCGGGGGCGGAATAAAATGACCAGGCGGGAGCAGGCCAGAAGGTAAGGCATGGAGGGAGGGAGACAACAAAGGTAGGGGCGAATGATTTTATTTTTTAATTTAGTGATTGAATTATGTCAATTTTGAGAATTTACATCTGCTGTCAGTGTGCTTTATATAGTTTAATTTTGTGGTTAATCATTATGTGTTGTTACAATTAGTACTATTATGGGGGCGGGGTCTGGCCCACAATTTAGCCCAGTGTTCTTCAACCGCCGGTCCACGGACCGATGCCGGTCCACAGAATTATTCTTTTATTTCTGCTGGTCCATAGGTGTAAAAAGGTTGAAAAACACTGTGTTAGACTGCAAACGTGAGCTAAGATTTAACAGAGAGATGAAAAGTCTTTTTTGTTTATTTTGTTTACACCACAGTGCCAGTGTGGGTAAGAGGGCAAAGGGGGTGAAGAGGCTATAAAAGGGATGAAGAGGCTATAAAATAAACTCACCAGGATGTATGAAAAAAAACAAACCCCAATTGGGCAGGAAAATTGAATCGAATTGAAAAATTGATTCAATAGGCTGAATTGAATCGAAATTTTTTTCTTGAATCGGGCAGCACTAGTGCCAGGTACACATCTCACCATAACGCCCGTACATTATATGGTGAGCCCCCCCCCCCCCCCCTCCATAAGCATTCTCTGCCCAACTTCACCCATAAGTAACAGTCCACAAAACGATTTAATTGAGGACCAATGCATCGGAGGAAATAACTCTTCGAATCCACCTTCGAGTTTCAAGACCCCAAAATTTGGAACTGCCTCCTCCTATCTTCAATTTAGAAAGGTGCTAAAAATGCATCTGTTTTCATTATAGTCTTGCTATGATTCCTAATGTCTATGTTGCTTACCTTATTAATCTTATGTAAGCTGCAATGATTCCCAGTTGACATTTGCAGGATATAAGAAACAGAGCAGTTTACATACAGGTACTTCAAGCATTTTCCCTATCTGTCCCGGTGGGATCACAATCAAATATTTCTGGGGCAGTGGATGATTAAGTGTATGGTTACCATATGGCTCCAGATATGGGAGGATGGATTAAGACATCTTGTTTTTACTTCCATTGACAGCAATGGAAGTACGGAGGACAGATTGAGTCATCCAGAGCCATATGGTAACCCTAATTAAATGACTTGCCCAGGGTCACAAGGGAGCAGAGTGGGATTTGAACCCACAACCTCAGGGTGCTGAGACTATAGCTCTAACCACTATGCCATACTCTTCTCCAAAACCTACTGTACCCACCTGTCTACCACCCCACTAGCCCTTATGTTTGTGTCACCTATATGGCAGTACAGTGGGTTTTGGTGGGCTCACACTTTCGACCACAAGTGTACTAGTTAGGGTGGCATATGGGCCTGGGTTGCCGCCTCTGCAGTCCACTGCACTGCCCACCAGGCTACTTCAGAGACTTGCTTCCAGCTCTACTAGGTCTGACCCTAGTATCTGTAGCTGTTATACAGACAGATATGTACTATTTCATGCAGATTTCATCTCAGATTTTCATTTAAACAAGTGGTCTCAAACTCAACATAAGAACATAAGAATTGCCGCTGCTGGGTCAAACCAGTGGTCCATCGTGCCCAGCAGTCCGCTTACGCGGCGGACCTCTGGTCAAAGACCAGACCCTAACTGAGACTAGCCCTACCTGCGTATGTTCCAGTTCAGCAGGAACTTGTCTAACTTTGTCCTGAATCCCTGGAGGGTGTTTTCCCCTATGACAGAGTCCGGAAGAGCGTTCCAGTTTTCTACCACTCTCTGGGTGAAGAAGAACTTCCTTACGTTTGTACGGAATCTATCCCCTTTCAATTTTAGAGAGTGTCCTCTCGTTCTCCCTACCTTGGAGAGGGTGAACAACCTATCTACTAAGTCTGTTCCCTTCAGTACCTTGAATGTTTCGATCATGTCCCCTCTCAATCTCCTCTGCTCGAGGGAGAATCTTTTGCTGTATGGCAACTCCTCCAGCCCCTTAACCATCTTAGTCGCTCTTCTCTGGACCCTTTCAAGTAGTACCGTGTCCTTCTTCATGTACAGCGACTAGTTCTGGACGCAGTACTCCAGGTGAAGGTGCACCATGGCCCGGTACAGCGGCATGATAACTTTCTCCGATCTGTTCGTGATCCCCTTCTTTATCATTCCTAGCATTCTGTTTGCCCTTTTTGCCGCCGCCGCACATTGCGTGGACGGCTTCATCGACTTGTCGATCAGAACTCCCAAGTCCTTTTCCTGGGAGGTCTCTCCAAGTACCGCCCCAGACATCCTGTATTCGTGCATGAGATTTTTGTTACCGACATGCATCACTTTACACTTATCCACATTGAACCTCATCTGCCATGTTGATGCCTATTCCTTGAGCCTGATGTCACATTGCAGATCTTCGCAATCCCCCTGTGTCTTCACCACTCTGAATAACTTCATATCATCCGCAAATTTAATCATCTCACTCGTCGTACCTATCTCCAGATCGTTTATAAAGATGTTGAAGAGCACGGGTCCAAGCACCTAGCCCTGCGGCACCCCACTGGTGACACTCTTCCAGTCCAAGTATTGTCCATTTACCCCAATCTCTGTTTCCTATGCTCCAGCCAGTTTTTAATCCATGTGAATATTTCACCCTCGATTCCATGGCTCGCAATTTTCCAAAGTAGTCGTTCATGTGGAACCTTGTCAAACGCCTTCTGAAAATCCAGATATACAATGTCAACCGGGTCACCCTTGTCTATCTGCTTGTTTACTCCCTCGAAGAAGTGCAGCAAGTTTGTCAAACAAGATCTGCCTTTGCTGAAACCGTGCTGGCTGGTCCTCATCAGACCATGTCCGTCAAGATGATCAATGATGCGGTCTTTTATCAGCGCCTCTACCATCTTTCCCGGTACTCAAACTCTTTGCAGGGCCACATTTTGGATTTGTAGGTACTTGGAGGGCCTCAGAAAAAAATAGTTAATGTCTTATTAAAGAAATGACAATTTTGCATGAGGTAAAACTCTTTATAGTTTATAAATCTTTCCTTTTGGCTAAGTCTTAATAATAATATTGTCATTTATAGCTAAAGAGACATATGATCAAGAAACTGTTTTATTTTACTTTTATGATTATGATACTGAGGGCCTCAAAATAGTACCTGGCGGGCCACATGTGGCCCCCCGGGCCGCGAGTTTGAGACCACTGATTTAAACCAATATATAATATAATTTATTCCTCCCTCATTTATTGCAAGTTGAGACTTCCCTGCATTCCATTTTTTCCATCACAGCACCTCAATTATGGAATTCTCTACCAGTCCATTTAAGGGAAGAAAGTTCTCTCGATCGATTTAAGGGTAACTTAAAAAGTTTTTTTTTAAATTAAAGACGCCTTCGATTTATTACTCCTTGAACTTGATTCATCCAATACAAATGTGACCCCCCCCCCCCCGCTTCAGCTCCCAATTCTTCTCCGTTATTTCCTAGCCCCTTCCACAATGTTTTTCCCTTTTTGTTTTCTATCCTATCGAAATTGTATTTCACCCCTTCTCACCTATTAGTTCTGTTTGCCTCTCTCTACCCAATTTGTGATTTTTATCAAATATGTTTTATTGTCCCTACTTTGTAACTATGTATTTTAATTTTGTACAATCACTTAGAAGCTTGATAAGCGATTTAATCAAATTTTAAATCAAACTTGACTGCAGGAGAGCATTATTATATTAACTTCATCACACAAAGGACATTCACAAATCCTCACAACCTTTGGTGTCTTATAGTCCAAACAATCCTAGATCGTCTGTTTCCAAGCAAATACTGTCACTTTGGATTTCTGACTGTATTTCCTCGTTACTCATCATCAGAACTTATACTTTCTGGTCACATTGGCCCACGTCATCTCAGAGCAAAAGCAACTTCTGTTGCAAACCTCAGAACAGCATCTATTACAGATATACGCAGAGCAGCCACATGGACTTCAGTTCACTCCGTCACCAAACATTCCTGCTTGGACCATTCACCAGCACATGATGCAGCATTTGGATAAGTGGTTCTCCATGTGTTTCCTGGATGGGTCAGCTTGACAGCTCCAAGACTGCTACCTTAATCTGTGGGTTGGCATGCTCTTCGGTGTCCCCGTTTCTATTTCATTCCATCATTGCACCAGTTATCGCTTTTAACTATCTAGGTGTGCCCACAGATTCTGAATTGCCTTTTGTGCCCCATATTTCCAATGTTGTTCAATCTGGGTTTTAGGTCCTGTGCCAGTTGCATGCAATTTGTGGCTATTTCAGTGCCGAGACTTTATACGAGTATGCGCTGCTTCATGCATTCCTTATCTCAAGATTGGATTACTGCAATGTCATCCATACCGATATTCCCAATCAGGTTTTAGAACCTATTTTAGCACTGAGACAGTGTTGGCTACATTATTAGACCATCTAAATAGCCTGTTGCAAGGGTAAAAGTGCATTGGTACTTCAGTTTGCCTTAAGCAGTGCCTTCGACTTGGTAGATCACACCAAATTATTAGCTTGTTTGGATGCTTTTGGTCTACAGGCAATGTTCTCCTGTGGTTTAAAGGGTTCTTGGAATCCAGACACTATCAGGTTAAGTTTATTAATCAGTTTTCCTTTAACTGGAAAAACCTGACTGGTGTGCCCCAGGGTTCCCACTTTCTCCCACATTGTTTAATGTATATCTTTCTTTCTTGGGTTATAGCTTGAGCAATTTGGATACAGAACTGTTCAGCTATGCTGATGATATTACAATTGTTATACCTTGTGGCACAGTTCTATCCCATATTTCTCAATAAAATTGAGTCTGTGTTGAAATAGATGACTTCTTGGATGCAGAATTTTAACCTCAAGCTTAACTCTGATAAGACAAAGTTTTTTGTCGTGCTGCCGCATAAGATCATTCACGAGCCATCGATCAGTATAAACTCCACATTATATACAATTCAACCAACAATTAAAATATTGGGAGTCGTTTTGGATCAGCATCTGACCATGAAAAAACAGATAGATGCTGTGGTATATAAGGGTTATTACACGTTATGGAAATTGTGTACCATTCGACCCTATTTTGAGTTTTCTGCTTTTAAACTTTTGGTGCAATCTTTGTTACTGAGTATTCTGGATTACTGCAATATTGTATATTTAACAATTCCCAAGAAAGACATGGTCAGACTCACACTGATTCAGAATACAGTGGTTAGAATGATCTATGGTCTTAAAAAGTATGACCATGTAACTCCATTTTATTGTGAGCTGAATTTGGCTTCCAATGGAATCTTGTGTTTTATTTAAGCTCGAATGCTTTTGCTATAAGGTTATGTATGGTACTGCTCTGTTTTACATGGCTAATAGATTTTCTTCAGCATCATATAAATATAGGGCTCCTTTTACTAAGCCGCGTTAGGGCTTTAACGCACGGAATTGTGTACGCCAAATTGCTCCCACACTAGACCTTAACGCCAGCATTGAGCTGGCGTTAGTTCTAGCCATGTAGCGCGGGTTTAGCACATGCTAAAATGCTGCGTGCGCTAAAAACGCTAACGCAGCTTAGTAAAAGCAGCCCTAGTAGAAGATCCCATGCCCTGTTTACTTTTCCATCAGTACAGGGCTGTAACAGCAAGAAATTTCTTGACCATACTTTAGCATTCCAAGCGGCTTCCCATGATAGAGAATTTCGATTGATATTGCTTGGAGCTTGTTCTTATAAACATTTCAGAGGAGTCATGTGATGTGCTGAGCCGAGTGAGTCGCATCTTGCTCGAGCTCCTGGGCCCCGCGATCCTCCCCACCTACCCTAGTCTGTTTGCATGTTATTTTTGAGCATCGGGGATAGGACTTGTGCATGGACAGGTTTGTCCAACACTCCAGCCCAGAGATGAGCGGACGGTCTACCTGAAAAGACAAGGATAAAGACACATGGCCCCCCAAGCCCGATGCCAAGATGGTGGCGGCGACAGCGGAGTCGGGACCCACGTTGCCTCTCTCTGCTGCTCATATAGAGGCTTTGTCCGCATCGGTGGTTCGAGCGCTGGATTCTCGCTTTGAGGGCTTGTCGGGGCAGCTCACTGCATTGGAGACCTTGCTTGCCGAAACTACTCGGCGCACGGGAGAACTAGAGACGCGGGTGTCTCTAGTAGAGGATGCACATACATCATCGGCAGCTGACCTCCTCACCCTAAGGGAACAACTCCACCGCCAGGCTGAGAAAATAGAAGATCTGGAGAACCGATCGCGGCGTGACAACCTGAGGTTGATCGGCTTCCCTGAGTCAGTACCCGACTCTCGCCTTATGACCACCCTTGAGTCCTGGTTTGCCGCTGAATTCCCTCTACCGGTTGGCATGGGGCCCCTGCACTTGGATCGGGCGCACCGCTTGGGCCGGTGCTCCGAGGATCACACCAGAGCTAGAGCCACCATTCTGAAGGTGCATAACTCTGCGCATAAAGCGGAGCTGATGCGGGCCTACAAACAGCGGCGTAATACCCTGACCTACGAGGGCTCGCCGCTGAAATCTTTCAGGATTATTCTCCTGCTCTTCAAGAACGACGGCGGCGGCATTTTTCCCGGGTGTGCTCTGCCTTGTATGATCGTAAGCAGCGCTTCATGTTACAGTATCCGGCCCACCTAAAGATCTGGACTGGTGCCGGGTGGAGAGGCTATGCCACCGTGTAGGATGCCCAGGCATATTTGGACTTGCTGCCGACCACCTCTGACTCCTCTTCGGGACCATGACTGTAACTGCCGTGGGGCTTGCCCTCGTGGTGCTTAGTCATAGGGCCTGTTGGCTCTGGTCAGCTTGGTTTCTCCTTTGTGGAGAGTTTGACTCCTGTTGTTCTGTTATCTCCTATAGTGTATGGCTTCTGTTAGGCCGTTCTGGTGTGCATGGTAGCGTTTGGGGCAATTCACTGAGGCACCTAATCTGGGGGTCTTTTGGGGTTGGTGTTGGTCTGCGTGTGCTTGATGATTAGTGTTTGAGATGCTTGTTTGGATGAGTTGACTGGGGGCTTTTTTCTTGGTTTGATTGGCCTCCAGCACGCTTGGTTCCTTACTTTCTGCCTTGGTTCTTTACTTTTGGGGGTGGTTTTGTAGTTGGTCGCTTTGAAGTGGTTTTTGAGTGGTATGGGGTTGGATTGGAGAATGTGTGATTGGTTATTATAGGGAGCATGTTAACTCAGATATCGAGAGGTGGGATGGGGAGGGTTTGGGGGCCCGGGTCACATTGGTTCGTGACTTCCTCTCTTGCTCCTGCTCTGGTGGGACAAGGGGTGCGATTGTGTTGGGAATGGGGATATGCTTTCGGAGGGGGAGGTTTGGGTGGGGCTGGGTTGGGTCTTGGGTAGAGGTGGGTCACTCTCACTGATGCTGGGGTTTTGTTTTCTGGGTTTGTGGTATGTGTGGGACTGTTTACTTCATTTTGAGAGTTGGGAGCTTTATTTTTCCATTCCTTTTTATTTACTCCTTGTTTTTTGTCCGTGTGGGTTGTCTAATTTGGAGATTCTTTCCCTCCTCTTGTTTCCTGTCCTGCCGCCATATGGGACTGACGGCCCTGGGGGAGGCTGGGCTCCTGAGGTCTTAATTAGGTGGCCTTACTTGCATAAGTGTCTTCTTTTTTATTTCTTCTGGCCGCTGTAAGTTTACCTTTTAGGCTCACTTCTTGGAATGTAGGGGGCATCACGTCCCCAAATTAGGAGGTCTAAAATCTTAGCTGCGCTTCAGCGTCATCATTCTGATATTGCCTGTTTACAAGAAACTCGGCTCACGGATGAACATCTTAAGTTACGGCGTTCATGTGTGGGGGAGGTTTATTTTGCGTCTTCACCTGGCTGTCATAGGGGAGTGGCAGTGTTGCTTCGGAAATCTTCCCCTCTCGGAGTGCAGGTCCTCGATAAATCTCCGGAGGGTCGTCATTTACTTTTGCGTCTTTCGTTGGGAGACTGGAGCTATTTGTTACTAGTGGTTTATGGTCCTAATTCGTCGGAATCCGTATTTTTACGTGAATTGGTTGCCCTCCACTCCAGGTATTCCTTTGCTCTTGGTGGGTGATTTCAATTTGGTTAGTGATCCTGAATTAGATAAATCCGGGGTATCCTCCTCTACTCTTGGGGCTCGTGGACATCTTCTTGCTGATTTATGCAACACGCTCTCTGTGGTGGATCCCTGGCGTCTTTTACATCCGGAGGTTCGGGACTATATTCATCTCTCCAGAGCTCATAATACCTGGTCTCGCATTGATTACATTTTTGTATCTGTGGGTCAGTTCTCCTCCGTTACGTCCGTGGAGATTGACCCTTTGGCCGTTTCAGATCACGCTCAGATTTGGATTGATATTATTATTATAAATGGGATACCCATGTGGGATCCCTACGAGGGTCAAGATAAGGAAATTGGGTCATTAGGGCATAGACAGGGGGTGGGTAAGCAGAGTGGGCAGACTTGATGGGCTGTAGCCCTTTTCTGCCGTCATCTTCTATGTTTCTATGTTTCTACCTTGGATCCCACCTATGTTCGTTTTCCTTCTTGGCGATTTCCTTTCTATTTGGCCCAGGATGTAGAGTTTCAAACCTTTTTGGAGACTCAATGGGAAGATTATCTACAGCACAATGCACAACATCAAAAAGATCCCATTTTGTTTTGGGAAGCCGCCAAAACTGTGCTTAGGGGTCACATTATCTCCTTCCTCTGTGCCAGACACAAACGTATTAAAACAACTGCTTTTACATACAAGCAGCAGCGAGACCTACCGCAACCACCAAGAGCCCACAGACCCGATCCTGCCAGGAGTGTGAACTCTTCCCCCCATGCAATCCGCTAAGAAGATCGACTGTCGGCTCCGGGCGGCTTTCCCGCAGAGGAGAGAATCCTGCATTCACCGTGGGCCTCATCTGGGGCAGCCTCCTTGGAGTGGCTGGGGCACGGGCAGTGTGTCTGGGAGGGAATGCATGGATGGGAGAACATCGCAGGGGAGGAGACATAGGCATCCTGGGACTGTCTGCCAAGTCTCTTCCCTGAAGAAGCCCTTTCTGGAAACGTCAATCGCTCCTCCTAAACTTACTTGCTCCACTTCATCACTGACGCTGAAACCGTGGATTGAAGACAAAGTTTTATTTTATTTTTCTTTCCAGCTTATGATTTATCTTTAATCTTATCTATTGTTTTGCCTTTTGTCTTTGTTTTGTTCTATTTCTATCATTTAAATTTCTCCAGAATTCTACTATTCAACGACTCCCCCTTCTGCTTCTATTCCTTTCTCTCCTCTCTTCTACCTTCCAAAGTATTTAGATCAATGCTGTCTTGTTAAAATGTTTATTTTTCCTCTAACTCTACTTTTCACTTCTCTATTACCCTCCAGGTACTTTAGTTAGATTGTGAGCCTTCGGGACAGTAAGGGAATTTTTCAAGTACCTTTCTTATTTCTAATCTTAATGTATATTTTCTGTAAACCGCTTAGAACCTAACGGATGTAGCGGTATATAAGAAATAAATTACATTACATTACATTACATTAATAGTAGTATTATTGCCTTACAACGTGATCTAGGCGCAGCTAAACAAGCCTTTCAGGCTATTCCCTCCCCCGCTACTCGGGAACACTATCTGTCAGCCCAGGCTACACTTAATTCGTTACTTCACTCCCGTTCTATGAAATGGGCAGCCTTCCATAAACATCGATTTCACAGATTTGGTAACAGACCAGGGCGGTTATTGGCCCGTCTAGTAGATACTCAGTTGGGCCGCAAACCGATTCTGGCCCTTAAGTCGCCTGGGGGGGGGGGGGTTGGGTAACCAAAACGTCGCAGGTGGCGGAGACGCTTACTGATTTCTTTTCTCGACTTTATGCTGAGCCGGATGAGATCTCCGGGGATCTTATCTCTGACTATTTGCACTCGTCTGGCATGCCGCGCTTGGCTGCAGACGCGGCGACAGGTCTTAACGAACCTTTACAATCATTGGAACTGCAGGTTGCCATCAAGTCCCTTCGGTCGGGTCGGGCTCCCAGACCGGATGGGTTTTCCGGCGAGTTTTACCGTATTCTCTCTCACCGCGTTTGCGGGCCCTTACTTGGCTATTATAATGTGGCTATAGCTCGAGGCTCCTTTCCCCGCTATGCTAACGAGGCCTTGGTTACTTTGTTATTGAAACCGGGTAAGGCGGCAGATGACCCGGGGTCTTACCGCCCGATCTCTCTACTTAATGTGGATTTAAAATTGTTTTCTCGTATTTTGGCCAATCGTCTGGCGCCACGCCTCCCTTCAATTGTCCATGAGGACCAGGTTGGATTTGTTCAGGGTCGGCATTCAGTTCGCAATGTGTGCAAGGTCCTCATTGCGCTGGCTCATTGCCAGGAATTGAGTATTGACTCGCTGTTTGTTAGCCTGGACGCCTCTAAGGCATTTGATAGTATTAACTGGTCCTTCTTGTTTCCTATACTTGAACATGTGGGGTTGGGTTTTTTTTATCTTAGTGCAATCCGATCCTTATATTCTAATCCGAGGGCGTTTCTCTTGGTTAATGGTCTTCGCACAGATTCCTTTCCTATCTTTTGAGGGACTAGACAGGGCTGCGCCCTGTCTCCTTTGCTTTTTCTGCTCTTTTTAGAACCCCTACTTTGTACTTTGCGCCACACCGATGAGGTGCGGGGCCTTCGGGTCGCGGGTGAGTCCTTGAAGATGCTGGCCTTTGCGGATGATATGTTTTTAATCTTGACTAACCCTGAGGTTTCTTTGCCCCTAGCATTAGATCTTATTTCGGAATTTGGTTTTCATTCCGGCCTCTCCCTGAATCTAGAAAAATCTTTGGCTTTGCCTTCTCACCCGGCAGTTCGTACTTCTTGCCGGGGTTCCTTTCCTTTGCGGTGGGCGGAGTCTGAGCTTCGCTACCTGGGGGTCCACATTCCTCTGGATCTCGCCCGTCTCTATTCCTTAAATGTTGGCTCTTTGTTTTCTATCTTTGGGACACGGTTACAGCTGTGGAGAGGTCTTCCCCTTTCTTTGATGGAACGGGTGAGTCTTTATAATATGCTCGTTGTCCCACAGTGGCTGTACATTTTTCAAGTTCTTCCCCTTTATTTGTCCCCTCATGATGAAAAACATCTTGAGCGCCTGGTGCAACGGTTCCTCTGGATGGGCAAGCGTGCTCGCCTTCCCTATAGGAGGGCGGCCTCCCCTTGGTATAAGGGTGGTTTGGGGTTGTTAAATATTTGTTTCTTAACGATTGCTTGTGGCATGCGCCACATCAATGATCTCTTTAGCGGCACCTCCACGTTTACTAACACCTCCTTGGAACTTTCTTGCTTTACCTCTACCCACTTTAGTGCGTTTCTCCACTCTTCTTTGCTTTCTAAATGGGAATCTGCACCCAGTGCGTTGTTGCATTGCCCTCTCCGTCAGGCCTGGCACTGGGTCTGTAGGTTTCATTCCCTTAGCTCTACGGTCTTTCCCTTTTTACCATTACGATATAATGCACGTTTCCCTCCTGGGGTGGACAATGTTAGCTTTGTGCGTTGGGAAGCAAAGGGGATTCGTTTTTTGTTTCATTTGGTTGATGATGAAGGTCTAATCAAACCCTTTGATCTGCTTTGCGAGGAATTTGCTCTTCCTCGTACAGATGTCCATGCCTACCTTCAGATTCGCCATTACATTTCCTCCTTGTCGAGTACTCATCTTTCGGCCTCCTTTCGGGAATTGTTGATGGAGGCCTTTACATTTGGTTCCCAACAGCCTGTCCCATTGAAATTTCACCATAGACATCTGAAGGACGAATTCCCTCTGCTTGATTGTCTCAAATTGCGGGATGCTTGGGTGGGGGATTTGAATATGGAATTATCTGAAGATGTAATTTTGCATGCTATCAAAAAGCTACCTTTGTTTAGTAAATATGCAACTTTGTGGGAACAACACTACAAATTGACTCTCCGCCTGTACGTTTCTCCTCGGAGAGCTTTCCTGGCGGGGCTCTGCTCGACTCTGGACTACCAGCGCTGTGGTGCTCCAGATGCAGGTCTCGGCCACATGTTTTGGTCTTGTCCATCAATACAGACATTCTGGGACGCTGTTTTTCTTTTTGTGGATACCACTTGGAACATTACTGTTCAGAGATCTGCCTTGTGTTATTTGGTGCCTCATTGCATTTTCATCCCCGTCGGCCTAGGGCCTCTACATTCCTTCTTTGGACTGCAGTGATTGCCATCAAATGCATTTTGCTTAAGTGGATGGAAGCTGAGGCACCGGACTATTCCATCTGGCGTAGTCACATGATTACATTGCTTTCTTGGGAACGGAGGGGAGTCCAGGACATCTCATCCTTGCCAGGACGGGCTTTTCAGCGAATCTGGGAGCCCTTTTGGACAACATTGTCTCCGGTGGCTCGTAGTCGCCTTTTGAACTGTTAGCCCCTGGTATTTGTTTCTTCCCCTGTTATTTTGCTTTGTTTGACATCAGTGAGAATGGAAGGGGGGATGGGGGTGGGTTGTGGGTTGGGTTGGGTTGGGGGGGTGGGTTTATTGGATTTGTTTGTAAATTATAGAGCTTCTTTGTTATTCTATGTCCTTGATGCTGATTGTTCTTTCTCTTGGTGCTCAATAAAATATAGTTGACGATAAACATTTCAGAACCCAATTGAAAACTCATTTTTTCCGCGAAATACTTGGTCAAATAATTTTTCTGTCATGATCAAAATTGTCTTTAGTTTATCATCTTTTATGAACCGCGTTCCTGCCTATTGCTTGAAGTGCTTATAGATGCTACAGAACACAGCAGCGAGTTTCCTATGCTATGCTCATAAACTTGATCATAAACATCCTCTTTTGCTTTTACTTCGCTGGTTGCCAATGTCATTTCGAGTTCAGTTTAAAATAGTCGTCCTCTTACTGCCTTGTAAGGCCTTGCATGATCCTTCTCCTAGTTACCTGGCTTCTTTGATGATACTATATGTCCCTGCTCATACACTGGCTGGTTCTTCCCTCCCTTACTATGGCTAGACTTAGGGCTCCTTTTACAAAGATGCGTTTGGGCCTTAACGCGCAGAATAGCGTGTGCTAAATTGCCGCATGCGCTAGCCGCTACCGCCTCCTCTTGAGCAGGTGATAGTTTTTTGGGTAGCACGCGCTAATCTGGTGCGTGCGTTAAAAACGCTAGCGCACCTTTGTAAAAGGAGTATTTTTCTTCTTAGTACTGTTTTTGTTGAATTTAAATCCTTATCGAAGACATTTTTTCAGTTGGCCTTTGGCGACATGAGTTTGGGATACTGAAAGTGATTGTATGTGCTTCTTTATACCTACTCTCCTTTTTTTTTCTCTCTCTTTGGTGTGATTGCATATCTTTTCTGTGACATTTGTATAGTTTTTTTTCTGTTTCTTGTTGATTTTGAAGTTGCAAACCACTTTGGTGTGCGAGTCAGTTGTACAGTGGTGCCTCGCATAAAGAACGCCTCGCACAGCGGACGCTGCACACAACGAACTTCATGTCATGATTCATACAACGAACTTCGTTTCACACAACGAAGTCGCCCGAGCTTCCACGATCGCTGCCGATGTATTGCATCCTTCCGCGCAGGCACTGCAGGCAGTCGTTAGTCACTGCGCTTAACTTAAGCACGTATCGCGGCAATCGTTCTTCATTACGAATTAAATCACGCACGCACGCACGTATCACGGCAGTCGTCCTTTTAAGATAAACTCAATATTTTTTATATATCATGGCTTCTAAAAAAAGCAGGAAGGTGATTTCTGTTGAAATGAAACGGGAAATAATTAGAAGGAGTGAATGTGGGGTAAAACAGTGTGACCTCGTCAAAGAGTTTGGCCTCAGCAAGACCATCATTTTCACCATTTTGACAAATTTATCTTTTTTTATGTCATCTTAGCATATTTTATGCTGCAGAACGAATTATTTTTTTTAACATGTATTGTTATGGAAAAACGCGTTTCACATAACGAACTTTTCGCATAACAAACTTGCTCCTGGAACGAATTAAGTTCGTTGTGTGAGGCACCACTGTATATCTAAATAAATAACCTAGCATATCCTATGGGGCCTATCCACTATAATAAAACCCTAAGCACACATGTGCACTTCAAACTTCGTGATCCCTGTGTCCCGTGATCTGTAGCTCCGTGCCAGTAGAATGAGCCTGTGGCGTTTTGTGTGCAGCAGTTTTCTGGCTCCTACTGCGCATGTGGAGGCATGTAGTTTGAAATGGTGACCACCAGGGCGGCAACTCCCCCTCCTGCCCTTACTCCACTCCCCCCTCCCACCTTAACTCCGTCTAAGAGGACCACGAATGCAAGGAGGCGGAGAACACGCCGGCGACTCCCCCCTCCCGCCCTCACTCAGTCTAAGACAGACATGGGCAAACTACAGCCCGCGGGACATATCTAACCCGTTTAGCTTTTGAATCCGGCCCGTTGGAGGGTCTGGCCCATGGTCTTCTGTCGCCTCCGGGTTGGGTGCTGGCGCGTTCTGATACAGGGCATGGCCTCTTCTGGGGGGGGGGAGTGCGCGGTTGGTGGCGCTCTTGCAAATTTTTTTTTTTTAAAGCAAAAACCCACCACAAGTGGCCACTTCGAGGACTGGGGTGCTGTCAGGTTGCCAATTTGGTTCTCTGGCAGCCCTGGGCTTCCTAATCCTGGCAGAGGTGTACTGTTCGACCAAGTTGACGGGGTGCCCACTTGCCTGTGGCGCATCTCAGGAAAAGACGGCCCGGGGCGCACAGTGCACAGGGGTTGGTCCGTGCTGCAGGTGGTGGCGGATGTGGGTGCTAGCACAGTGTGCGGCGCCAGGAGGACATGTTGCCATGCAGGCCCAGGCTGTCCTACTCCCGGCTGCCTTCGCGGTGGGTCCCAGAGTGCTGGGGGCAGGAGTTGAACACTTTATTGGTTGCCACTTCGTTTCTGTGTGGCAAATGTGTGCAACTCCACTGGAGTTCTGTTTCCTCCTACAGCATCAGCCCCCCCTTCCCCCCCAGCATCAGCCTGAGGTCGGATCTGCAACGGAAGTAGCCGCGGTTTGGGAGCTGCTGGACAATGGGGAGGTAAAAGGAATGGAGAAGGGCTACTTCTGGACAAGGGGAGCAAGCCGAGGAGAGAGAGAGACAGAAAGAAAGAAAGACAGACAGACAGAAAGCGGCCAAGGAGAGAGAGAGAAAGAAAGAAAGACAGACACACACATCTATTCTAGCACCCATTAATGTAACGGGCTTAAAGACTAGTTTATTAATAATAGACTTTTAAATGCATGTCGATGCATACATGTTAGTAAATGTAACCCTCAGTGAGCAGTTCCACTTTTTCCTTCATCGCCGTCCAACCAGATCCAGTCGCTTCCAGCCTGTAGCAATAACCAACTCTTGTTTTTGTTAACTGTAGATAAATCAGGGGTCCATCATGGTCTCTTGCACAGATATAGTAAAGTGTATTTCATCTTGGAACGCTATGCTCTTGGCAAATATCAAGTTGCAATGTCATTTGTATGGCAGAGTTGAGAGTGTACTTTGTGTCTGTAAAGCACAGCATAGACAGTTTAGTACTAAACAAATGTTTAATAGCAACAGTGTAAATGATGGCAGACATAGACTGGCACAGCCCTTCGAGTCTGCCCAGTAAGATGGCAAGGGCTGTAACTCTCACTCTGTACAGGTTGCCCGTTCCTTTGCTTAGGGATGTACAGTATATGCCACTGACTATTGTTCCATGAAGGTTACTTCGTCCTATGCGGCTCATAACAAAAAAAACATAAAGACATCCAGAAAACATCATAAGTCGGCACTTGGACGTCCTAATCGCCAGAACATTCAAGTGTCGAATTTTGAAGCTGACTTTCTGAATGTCTAGCAAAATGTTTTGCCCAGGGTTCCAGTGGGCATGTTTGGAGACGTGTTATGGGCAGGCTTTGGGCAGGTTAGACTTGGACATCTTGCGGTAATAATCCAACCTTTCCCATGACATCCTAGATGGAACTTAGACGTTTTAGGCTAGACCTGTTTTAGAAGTGTCTAAGGGCCTAATAGGTACCCAAATTTACCAGATGACAAAGATCTGAATGAATCAGCACATACCTGGAAAACCCTAGTAGAGCATCACACAGGTGTCTTAAGTAACCTGGTGGGTGAGCTAGTGAATCATAGAGAGGAGGAGCCAGACCCATAAGCTGTTCTACCCGCTAAATTCACGAAGGAAAGTGTGAGCTCATCAAAACCCTACTTTACTGCCATATAGGTGCCATCTGTAGCCATAAGGGCTATCGGTGTGGAAGACAGGTAGGTCTAGTAGGTTGGGGGAGGGGGGAATTTGGGGGGGCTCACCTTAAAATCATAAGGGAGTTATGGTGAGATGTACTTCTGGCACTATTTAAGTGAAGTTCACAGCAGTGCCCTCTAAGGTGTCCCACTGTTCTGATGGCATGTCTGTGTGGCCAGTCCATCACAAGGATGGCCAGTCCCATATCCAAATGGTCTGAATTTGGACGTTTTCAACTTGGACATTTTTGTGATCGAAAATAGGGTATTAAGTTAGACATCCTAAGGGTTGAACATCCTGTCGGCCAAGACATTCAACTAGGCAATTTTCAAAAGAAAATATTTTCGGACATCTAGGGCTTCCAACTTTGGATATTTTGTGGGAAACGTCCAAGTCAGACTTAGACATCCTTTTCTAAAATGGCCCTCCATACCTTTGTTTAGAGTTGTAACTACTGGTCTGTGCAAGTTGCCTCCTTTCTTTGTTTAGGAGTATAACTGCCACTTTGCAGGTTATCCACCTATCTGCTTTTTGTTTAGGGTTGTTAGAAACATAGAAACTGACGGCAGAAAAGGGCCTTAGCCCATCAAGTCTGCCCACACCAATAACCCACTCCCTGACTTTTATTCCCCTAGAGATCCCACGTGAATATCCCATTTTCTCTTAAAATCTGACACGTTGTTGGCCTCAATCACCTGCTGAGGTAGCTCGTTCCAATGATCGATTACCCTTTCGGTGAAGAAGTACTTCCTGGTATCACCATGAAATTTCCCTCCCCTGACTTTCAGCGAGTGCCCTCTTGTAACCGAGGGCCCTGTAAGACAGAAGATAGCATGTTTGACCTCTATACGTCCCGTAATATACTTAAATGTCTCAATCATGTCTCCCCTCTCTCTTCGTTCTTCCAGCGAGTACATCCGCAGTTTTTTTAGCCTTTATTCGTACGTGAGTTCCCTGAGCCCCAAGACCATCCTGGTAGCCATTCGCTGAACCGACTCAATTCTCAACACATCTTTCCGGTAGTGCGGTCTCCAGAATTGAACACAATACTCCAGATGAGGTCTCACCATGGATCTGTACAACGGCATTATGACTTCAGGTTTTCTGCTGACAAAACCCCTACGGATGCAGCCCATCATTTGTCTTGCCTTGGACGAAGCCTTCTCCACCTGATTGGCAGCCTTCATATCATCACTAATGATCACTCCTAAATCACGTTCTGCCGTGGTCCTGGACAAGGTTTCACCATTTAGTGTGTAAGTTCTGAATGGTGAAACCTTGTCCAGGACCACGGCAGAACGTGATTTAGGAGTGATCATTAGTGATGATATGAAGGCTGCCAATCAGGTGGAGAAGGCTTCGTCCAAGGCAAGACAAATGATGGGCTGCATCCGTAGGGGTTTTGTCAGCAGAAAACCTGAAGTCATAATGCCGTTGTACAGATCCATGGTGAGACCTCATCTGGAGTATTGTGTTCAATTCTGGAGACCGCACTACCGGAAAGATGTGTTGAGAATTGAGTCGGTTCAGCGAATGGCTACCAGGATGGTCTTGGGGCTCAGGGAACTCACGTACGAAGAAAGGTAACCCCCCTATACAGATTTGTTTGGGTGCAACTGCAGTTTCATGCCTTTGTTTAAAATGGTAACTGTTGCTCTGTGCAGGTCCATCAAGCCCAGTAGCCCATTCTCATGGTGGCCAATCCAGGTCACTAGTACCTGGCCAAAACCCAAGGTGTAGCAATATTCGATGTTACTTATGCAGGGCAAGCAATGGCTTCCCCCTTGTCTTTCTCAATAACAGACTATGGACTTTTCCTCCAGGAACTTGTCCAAACCTTTCTTAAAACTAGCTATGCTATTCGCTCTTACCACATGCTCTGGCAACGCGTTCCAGAGTTTAACTGTTCTCTGAGTGAAAACAAATTTCCTCCTATTGGTTTTAAAAGTATTTCCCTGTAACTTCATTGAATTGAGTCTTTGTAATTTTTGACAGAGCGAAAAATCGATCCACTTGTACCCGTTCTACTCCACTCAGGATTTTGTAGACTTCAATTATATCTCCCCTCAGCCGTCTCTTTTCCAAGGTGAAGAGCTCTAACCGTTTTAGTCTTTCCTCATATCTGCATGTAAACCACTCTGAGTATGGTTGTATAACTACAAAAAGGCAGTATACAAGTCCCAATCCTTTCCAACCCCCCCCCTTTCCCTTAACACCTCATAATTTCTGTTAATTGAAAGTTAGGTGCCGAACTTGAAAAATGTGATTCTATAAAAAGTAGACACTTAGGCCCAGATTCACGATCGGGCCTGATCCGGGAAGGTCCGACGAATTCAGGAAAGAAACATATGCAGATGGGGGCGATTGGAGGAACACCCCCCAACTGCCTGCACGTATCGCTGTTGTGCAATCCACGCACATGTGCAGACCATCTGCAGATGGTCTGCGTATGCCCGTCAGAGCCGTGATTTTTTTTTTTTTTACTTTTTACTGGACCTCTGGGCCGGCTTTTTTATTTTTCTTTTGCCCATGGTTTTAACCCGCTAGAAGCCCGCGGGTTAAAACCATGGGCTAGCACTGAGGGGCAGGCAGATCGGGACAATGGGAGGCAGATCGGGGCAGCGGGAGGCAGATTGGGACAACAGGAGGCAGATCGGGGCAACGGGAGGCAGATCTGGACAGTGGGAGGCGTTCGGGGCAGCAAGAGATCGGGGCTGGCAGGGCAGAGGGCAGAAGGCAGGGCAGCCGGAAAGGGCTTGTGCAACTGGTCCCCAGCAGTCGCTTCTTTTGTGATCGGCCAGCCCAGTCGGTGTGCCTGAATAATGTTGGTAAATCGCTGCCTTGCTAGATTTGCATGCCAGTTCCCTAATTTGCATGTGTGGATCGGATTGGGTGCGGCCAGAAGGTTAGTGAATCGGGTCGGGGTCGTAAAGGGGTCACAAACCGATCGGTACACGATCGGTTTGCTTAGTGAATCTAGCTCTTAGTCCAAAGCACCTACCTATAAGTTGGCATGGTTAGGCACCTACCTATAAGTTGGCATTCTTTGAGTTAGGCACCTAACATAGGTGCAGGTACTTAGGCAAAGCAAACCCTGGCATAAATATGGTGCACCTAAAGTTAGGATGCCTAGCGACGCCTAATGCCACTTAGGCAACACTAAGCATGATTCTATACAGGCGCCTAATTTTTATAGAATCGTGCTTAGCAAGGCTGATTTTTTTTAGGTGACCTATATAGAATTGGGCCCATACTGGCTGAATTTACTTATTTATTTATTTGGATTGTATCCCATCTTCCCAAAAGCGCTCAGAACGGGTTTCAAGTTTATATACATAATAAAACATAACAGGGTAGAGCATGATAGTACATTTTAGATCATGGCATGATAGTACTCAAAAAGCATGGCAATGCTTAAGAGGATATGACAGGAGAAGACCTAATACAGCATGGGGTGGTGATGTTATGAGTTTGGTATGACATTGTGGTAACTAGAATTTATCTTCAAAGATCCTTTTTCCTGTCATGGAAAGATGTAGCTCATCAATACCATATAGCCTATTTGTTTGTTTTTTTGGGGAGGGGGTTGTTATGTATTGCCTCCATCCTCCTATGTATCTAAAACCTTCTTCTTTACACCAGCTTTTAAGCCACTTATTAAACTCTTCCTTAAGAACATAAGAATAGCTTCACTGGGTCAGACCCAGTAGCCCGTTCTCACGGTAGCCAATCTAGATCCCTAGTATCTGGCCAAAATCCAAGGAGTAGCAACATTCCATGCTAACGATACAGGGCAAGCAGTGGCTTCCTCCGTGTCTTTCTCAATAACAGACTATGGACTTTTCCTCCAGGAACTTGTCCAAACCTTTCTTAAAACCAGCTACACTATCCGCTCTTACCACATCCTCTGGCAACGTGTTCCAGAGCTTAACTATTCTCTGTTACATGTAGCCTGTCCTCTCCCTTTACATATGTAGGAATAACTTCAGAGAAAGCTTCAGTCTGAACCAAAGCATCGAGTTCTTTCTGAAGCCTCTGGAACACTCTCTGGACTTCAAACTTGCTCTTGTTGGTCAGATCATTTGTCCCCCCGGCAGTGGCTTAGTAAGACACCCATGGCGGTGGCGCCCGGCATCACCATGCCTTGCAGCCCCTCCACTCTTTCACAGCTTAGGCGCCCCCACTCTTCCTCGCCGCTTGAGTACTCCCCTCCCCCGCCTCCTATTTACCTCTTGAAATGTTGGCTGACATGAGCAGCGCTTTCCACCCACTGCTAGCACCCGCCTTGGCTCCCTTCTGATGTCACATCCTGGTCCTGTGGGCAGGAAGTGACATCAGAAAGGTGCTGACACCGGTGTGAGCAGCGGGTGGAAGATGCTACTTGTGCCAGCAAACTTTTAAAGAGATACGCAGAGGACGGAGAGGAGAAGAGGCGCTGATGGCCCCCACGAAGACATGGAGCGGCCTGCTCCCCTGCCCCCCCTTACTACGCCACTGTCTCCAGGTGGATTACAATATCAGTATTAGAATACTTACTCTCTTCATGGACCACATTCAGTATGTGATTGATATTTCTGGAAACAAAGGACACAGGAAGGCATTTTACTACATTGGGACCCTTGAACTGTGTTCCTAAGTTAATGCCTCTTAAAATGGAGTTTTCTGCTTTGAGCCAGTTTGGCATTGATTTTGGGAGGCCCTTTGAACTGAGTTATGTTCCTTGCCTCTAGCTCCACCTCAGTACTTGTTTTCTAGTAATTGTATTGCTCCAGTGCAGCAAAGGACTCCTGAAGAATCTCCACACATGATATCCAATCACCCCGGCGTTGCGCGATGCCTACTGGCTGCCGATCGGCAAACAATATACTGTATATTCAAAGGCCTAGAGATGGCCTACAGACTCTTCCACGAAATGGTACCGGTCTATATGGCCTCCAAACTTCTGCTCTACGACCGCTTCACTCGCAAGAAGAAAAGCAACTACATGCGCCCTCGGTACGCGCCCTCTGCCTTAAGAGTGCCCGAAAAAGATCTTACTCACACGACCTACTGCGCCTCTGGAACAAACTACCTACCATCCTAAGATCATTAGAAGGCCTACTGAACTTCAGAAAAGCTATAAAAACACACCTCTTGCCCTGATCCTGTTCCGATCCAAATCCCCTGGACCCACTGACAAAGGGCCCCAAATGCTCCACTATCTTAAGTTTTACAAGTTGATGAGCTCTATCCTATGTCTGACCATACCGCATTCTAACATATAATGTTCGACCATAATCCTCCTATACCATACTATATGCCATATTCACCATACGGTGTATACCACAGTCTGCCTTGCTACAATCTCTCATGCCATGGTTGCTGCACAATGTTTGCCATTCCACGTCCTCCAAGCTATGTTTGTCTTCCAAGTTTCCAAGTTTATTAGTTTTTTAATATCCCGACCATCAAGTGAATATCTGGCCGGTTAACAGAGTTTTGTATAGGCTAAAAATATTATAAAATAAAGTGAACATAGAAGACATAGACTAGACAAACTGGATAGTGAGGAAAGTGGGGGGAGGAGGGGAGAAGTTACAAAGTTTAGAGAGAGAGGGGGGGGTGGGGAAAGGATAGAACGAAAGGGATAGGGTGGCATTGTTGAGGCAAGTACTTATTCGCAGGAGGAGGTAGAAAAATGGAGAAGGAGAAACAAAAAAGAGAAGATTTGAAAGGAGAAAAAAGTGATTCTAGGTTCAGTTGAAAGCATCTTGAAATAAGAATGTCTTTAAGCCTGACTTGAATTTAATTAGATTTTGTTCGTCCCGTAGAAATTGTGGGAGAGAATTCCATAATGTGGGGGCGGTTACTGCGAAGTTGGTTTTTCGGGTGTAGTAGAATTCTTTTAAAGAAGGAATAAACAGGAGTTTTTGGTCAGTAGATCTTAGTATACGAGGGGAACTTTGTGGAATTAGTAATTTGTCGAGGAATAGTGGTTGATGAAAAAGTTTAATTTTGAAAGCGAGTAAGATGACTTAATATAAGATGACTTTGCCAAGTCATGTCATACTATATTAACCATGCATTGTAAAACTGTTTGCCATGCTGTTACTCGCCAGTATATACGACAACAAGGGGATCTAATGAAATTTGTAAAATTGCTAAAGCGTCATATTTTCTGTGCGATGAAGTAGGGTTGAAGGTGCAATGCTGGATTGGCACAGTGCGCCTGATTCTTTGGGATTTGCTGTATAGGACATTATTTTATGCTCAGTATTTTATTGTTTGATCTGTTTTGCTGTTTGTATGTTAATCTGTGATTTGCTTTGTATAAATAAACAATACAATACATACCATGCTATGTCTCACTGTTTCATGTTTTACCATGCCATTAGCTCTGTTTTGCCATCTTGCCTAAGTTTACCATGCTATCTGTTACCATACTATGCCTGAGAATGCAGCACCGTGGTTGGAGCTACAGCCTAGGCACCCTGAGGTTGTGCGTGCAGGTCCACACTGCTCCATGTGACCCTGGGCGGGTCACCTGCTCCCCCATTACCCCAGGTACATTAGATAGATTGTGAGCCCACCAGGACAGACAGGGAAAAATGCTAAATTCATGTAAACTATTGTGAGCTCCCCTGGAAGAACAGTATAGAAAACTGAATACATAAAGTGTGAAAAGCTTCAGCCTCTGATTACCAGAGCTGGTATTGTGATGTTATAATGCCTAAGAGCCAACCTCATCAGTGATGTCACAATGGCTGGATTGTCCTCCTATACTTGGCTCGCCTTTATTACATTTTGATTTCTAGAGTGGTGCAGTGGTTAAAGCTACAGCCTCAGCACCCTGAGGTTGTGGGATCAAACCCACGCTGCTCCTTGTGACCCTGGGCAAGTCACCTAATCCCCCCATTGCCCCAAGTACATTAGACAGGTTGTGAGCCCACCAGGACAGACAAGGGAAAATGCTTGAGCGCCTGAATAAATTCATGTAAACCGTTCTGAGCGCCTCTGGGAGAACAGTATAGAAACTGGGCAGTTGTGAATACTTCTTTAAGGTTCATAGTCTAAAGCGCACGAGGACAAAGGCGCGCCGACAACTGAGCGCAGGACTTAATCGCGCCGAAGAAAAACCGTATTTTAAAGGGCTCCGACGGGGGGTGTTGGTGGGGAACCCCCCACTTTACTTAATAGAGATCGCGCTGGCATTGTGGGGGGCTTGGGGGGTTGTAACCCCCCTCATTATACTGGAAACTTAACTTTTTCCCTGTTTTTTAGGGAAAAAGTTAAGTTTTCAGTATAATGTGGGGGAGTTACACCCCCACACCCCCCAACATGGCAGCGTGAGGCAGCGCGATTCCTATTAAATAGAGTGGGGGGGGTTCCCCCCCCCACACCCATCAGAGCCCTTTAAAATACGGTTTTTCTTCGGCGCGATTAAGCCCTGCGCTCAGTTGTCTGCGTTCGGTTGTCGGCGCGCCTTTGTCCTCGCACGCTTTTGACCCGTCACCCTTCTTTAATAGTTGCCAATTCCTTCTTTAGTTTGTTGATTTCATCCTTCTTAACTGTTATTTGGAGACAGATAGGACACGCTCTAAGGTTCCAGTTTACCTTAGGACAAAGGCACAAGAAATATTGCATTGAATAAAACTCATTTTGATATGATTAGCAAGTATAACAAGTGTGAAAAGGTGCACTATGTGAAGAAGGGATAGCAATGAATAGGATTATCCAATAGAAGATTTATGGAAGATAATTGTCTTTTGGTTTTCCTGTATAACAGAGCTAGCCTAGGGGTGAGTGGGAAGAGAGGAACTATAAGTCAGAACAGGAATTTAGCAAGTTATAGCTACAAGAGAAAAGTGAAAGGAAAGGCTGTTTTTTAGGGCATTTTTCTTTGAATATGATAAACAGAGGAATGTCAGCAGTGTTCTAGGCAGAAATTAGAGAGAGACACACAGAAAGAGAGTACCGTATTTTCACGCAAATAACACGCACCCGTATAAAACGCGCACACGTGTATAGCGCGCAGAAATCACGATGATAAGCACAAAAACTTTGGTATAACGCGCTCACGATTATACCGCGCATGCTGCCCGACTCTCCGTTCACCCCCCTGACTTCCGTGCACTGCCCCGCCTCTCCGTGCGCTGTCCCGACTCTCCGTTCACCCCCCCTGACTTCCGTGCACTGCCCCGACTTTCCGTGCGCTGTCCCGACTCTCCGTTCACCCCCCCTGACTTCCGTGCACTGCCCCGACTTTCCGTGCGCTGTCCCGACTCTCCGTTCACCCCCCCTGACTTCCGTGCACTGTCCCCCCTTGAAGGTCTGTCCCCATCCTGAAAGCCTGATGCCCCCCCCCGACGTCCGATACATCCCTCCCCCCGAAGGACCGCCGATTCCCCAACAATATCGGGCCAGGAGGGAGCCCAAATCCTCCTGGCCACGGCGACCCCCTAACCCCACCCCGCACTACATTACGGGCAGGAGGGATCCCAGGCCCTCCTGCCCTCGACGCAAACCCCCCTCCCCCCAACGACCGCCCCCCCAGCCGACCCGCGACCACCCTGGCGACCCCCACGACCCCCCCACCCCCCTTCCCCGTACCTTTGGTAGTTGGGCCAGAAGGGAGCCCAAACCCTCCTGGCCACGGCGACCCCCTAACCCCACCCCGCACTACATTACGGGCAGGAGGGATCCCAGGCCCTCCTGCCCTCGACGCAAACCCCCCTCCCCCCCAACGACCGCCCCCCCCCAAGAACCTCCGACCGCCCCCCCAGCCGACCCGCGACCCCCCTGGCGACCCCCACGACCCCCCCACCCCCCTTCCCCGTACCTTTGGTAGTTGGCCGGACAGACGGGAGCCAAACCCGCCTGTCCGGCAGGCAGCCAACGAAGGAATGAGGCCGGATTGGCCCATCCATCCTAAAGCTCCGCCTACTGGTGGGGCCTAAGGCGCGTGGGCCAATCAGAATAGGCCCTGGAGCCTTAGGTCCCACCTGGGGGCGCGGCCTGAGGCACATGGTCGGGTTGGGCCCATGTGCCTCAGGCCGCGCCCCCAGGTGGGACCTAAGGCTCCAGGGCCTATTCTGATTGGCCCACGCGCCTTAGGCCCCACCAGTAGGCGGAGCTTTAGGATGGATGGGCCAATCCGGCCTCATTCCTTCGTTGGCTGCCTGCCGGACAGGCGGGTTTGGCTCCCGTCTGTCCGGCCAACTACCAAAGGTACGGGGAAGGGGGGTGGGGGGGTCGTGGGGGTCGCCAGGGGGATCGCGGGTCGGCTGGGGGGCGGTCGGAGGTTCTTGGGGGGGGACGGTCATTGGGGGGGAGGGGGGTTTGCGTCGAGGGCAGGAGGGCCTGGGATCCCTCCTGCCCGTAATGTAGTGCGGGGTGGGGTTAGGGGGTCGCCGTGGCCAGGAGGGTTTGGGCTCCCTTCTGGCCCGATATTGTCGGGAAGTCGGCGGTCCTTCGGGGTGGGGGTGCGAGTGGTCCTGCCGGGGGGGGGGGATGTATCGGACGTCGGGGAGTCGGCCGGGCAAGAGGGCTTGGGCTCCCTCTTGCTCCGATGGTGGATGCGGGTGCGGGTGGGAGCGCGTGCGAGCGGTCGTTCGGGGTGGGGGTGCGAGTGGTCCTGCCGGGGGGGGGGGATGTATCGGACGTCGGGGAGTCGGCCGGGCAAGAGGGCTTGGGCTCCCTCTTGCTCCGATCGTGGATGCGGGTGCGGGTGGGAGCGCGTGCGGGTGGTCGTTCGGGGTGGGGGTGCGAGTGGTCCTGCTGGGAGGGTGAATCGGGCGTCGGGCGGGGTGGGAACTATGTTTTAAAACTTTTGTATACCGCGCTCACGCATATAACGCGCGAGGGGTATGCGCGGTAGGTAAAAACGCGTATAACGCGCGCGTTATATGCGTGAAAATACGGTAGTTTAGAACCTATGAATCAACCCCAAAACACGTAAAATTGAAAATATATAAATTCAGGAAAGCTTAGCTTTGAGGCTCTCAGTGCTTTCTCATGAATTCCAGCTCTCCCTTCACAAGAAACATGCTTCCAACATTATAATATTTAAATAGGAACAAGGCCAGTGCCAGGCAGAGTTCTAAGGTCTGTGCCTATGTTTGTTTTGCATGCATTGATCAAGGACAAATGAAGATCAATGCTTATGTAGTATCACATCATCCCTTATTCTATAAGTTTATCTTGTTTGACTAGAGCGCTAAATGTGGTGTATTTAGATTTTAGCAAAGCCTTTGATAATGTTCCACACAGGCGTTTAATAAATAAACTGAATGAACCTTGGGATGGGCCCCAAAGTGACAGACTGGGTCAGAAACTGGTTGAGTGGAAGGCAACAGAGGGTAGTGGTTAATGGAGATCTCTCTGAGGAAAGAGATTTTACCAGTGATGTGCCTCAAGGTTCGGTTCTTGGGCCTGTTCTTTATACCATTTTTGTAAGCAATATTGCTGAAGGGCTGTCAGGTAAGATTTGCCTCTTTGTAAATGACACCAAAATCTGCAATAGAGTAAACACCCCTGATGGGATATATAACATGAGGAAAGACCCAGCAAAGCTTGAAGAATAGTCTGAAGTTTTGCAGCTAATAAAATTTAATACTAAGAAATGAAAGATCATGCATTTGTGCTGCAAAAACCTGAGGGAATGGTACAGTTTAGGGGACGAAGAACTTTTGTACATGAAAGAGGAGCAGGACTTGGTTGTGATGATCTAAAGGTAGACAAACAGGTTGAAAAGATGACAGTGAAAGCTAGAAGGATGCTAGGTTGCATAAGGAGAGGTATGATGAGACATTTAGAATATTGTGTACAATTCTGGAGACTGCATCTTCAAAAAGATATATGGGGACAGACTTAAAAGATCTCAATATGTGAAGGAAAGGCAGGAGAGGGGAGATATGGCAGAGACGTTTAAATAATGAAGGACACGGTACTACTCAAAAGGGTCCAGAGAAGAGCGACTAAAATGGTTAAAGGGCTGGAGGAGTTGCCGTACAGTGAGAGGTTAGAGAAACTGGGCCTCTTCTCCCTTGAAAAGAGGAGACTGAGAGGGTACATGATCGAAACATTCAAGATACTGAAGGGAATAGACTTAGTAGATAAAGACAGGTTGTTCACCCTCTCCAAGGTAGAGAGAACAAGAGGGCTCTCTCTAAAGTTAAAAGGGGATAGATTCAGTACAAACGTAAGGAAGTTCTTCTTCACCCAGAGAGTGGTGGAAAACTGGAACGCTCTCCCGGAGGCTGTTATAGGGGAAAACACCCTCCAGGGATTCAAGACAAAGTTAGACAAGTTTCTGCTGAACCAGAACGTTTGCAGGTAAGGCTAGTTTCAATTAGGGCACTGGTCTTTGATCTAAGGGCCGCCGCGTGAGCGGACTGCTGGGCAGGATGGACCACTGGTCTGACCCAGCAGCGGCAATTCTTATGTTCTTATGATTCAAAATGTTGTGTCCCAGAGTTCCTATGAGCGTCGGGAGCAGCGCGGGCCATTTTTCTACTGATACCAGTGTCAGCATCATGTAATCTGGTTTATATTAAGAAAACTCTTCAGGTATGGGACTCTCAGAGCAGACTGGCAGAGAAAACCTGCAGTGATTGCCAATGAATGAGTTATTGATGGGCTGATGTTGCAATAAAGTTATGTCTCCCTCTTTTTAAAATCGTTGGTGTCTTCTATTACAGTTCATATTAGCAGTCAAATGTTTCTACACCATTTCTCCAGCATATTTTATCTTTTTCATAGTAAAGAGTGTACAAGAATCTATTCCAGGGTGGGGACAGACAATTTTAATGCGCACGCTCCTAAATATTTCCTGAGGGTAAATCTGTAATTAAAGAGTAAAGGGTCACGGATTTAACATACCATCTTTCTGCAGTACAACCAATGTGGTTTACATTTATCATATGTAGGTATTTTCTCTGGCCCTAATGGGCTCACAATCTAACCCCCCCCCCCTTTTACATACTAGGCTTTTTTTTTTATCACCGGCTGCAGCAGTATTAGCTCCGACGCTCATAGGAATTCTATGAGCGTCGGAGCTAATACCACTATAAAAATAAAAAAAGGCCTAATGTGGCTTTGTAAAAGGGGGTGAGGTGGGGGTAAGTTTGTACCAGGGGCAATGGATGATTATATAATTTGTCCAAGGTCACAAGGAGCTGTAGTGGGACTCATACACAGGTGGCAAGACTGAGCTAGTGTGAATTGAAAAGAAAAGCTTAAGAGAAGTGTTGCTTTAAAAGCTATTTTCTTTTCTTTTTTTTTTTTAATATCTTTATTCATTTGAAAGCCAAAAATAAGTGCAACATATTATAGAGACATTTTACACTTTAACAGCACTTAAATTCTATCAAATTATATTTTATGACAAATACATATATTATCCCCCCCCCCCCTTTCTACATATCCAACAATTGCACTCAAATTAAAAGCTATCTTCTAATACAAAAAGGTTTTGTTGAGTGTGTATTCACTAGATGTTTTTTTTTTGCCAATGAGGTCACTATTTAAGCAGGTGTGCCAATTAATAGGCAACTGCTGATCTGAGTTTTTTCCCCCAAAAAAACATTTTTTTTCTTTCTTAATCACTGAATCATAGAAACATGGCAGGAAAAGGCCAAATGGCCCATCCGCAGTAACCATTATCTCTTTCTCTCTCCGAGAGAGATCCCACATGCCTGTCCCAGGTCCTCTTGAATTCAGACAGTCTCTGAATCCACCACCTCTTCCGGGAGACTGTTCCATGCATCTACCACCCTTTCGGTAGGGGGCTGTGGGCATGGTGGGGTAGAGTGTGGGGGGTAGAGTCCCCATTTTCTTTTCCCTGCCTGTGGCTATCGGAAAGGGGCAACAAATGCAGTCCGTTCTCCTCCTTGAGGGCTGATTCTGAGGCAAGTCTGTGTTTTAAACAAAGCCCAGCCCAGACATTTGCAACTTTTCCCATAGCCGAGAGATTAATGGATAAAAATTTGAAGAAGTGGCAAAAGTAACTGTGATCCTCCGAGACAGACAAATATTGAATTAGGCAGTCAAATAACAGAGAAACAAATAAAAAAACTTGGGGCTCCTTTTACTAAGGTGCACTAGCGTTTTTAGCGCATGCTGCATTGCCACGCGCGGTAACCCCACGCTATGCGCCAAGAACTAACACCAGCTCAATGCTGGCGTTAGCATCTAGTGCGCGTGGCAATGCAGCGCACGCTAAAACCACTAACATAGCTTAGTAAAAGAGAGGGTTGGTTAGTTCGTTTTTCCCCAAATTTTTTGTGGAAATTTTCTAGCCATGCCTGTTTTATATATTTTACCTAAGATACATTAAAATCTTTTGAATCCACCGGGTTGTCCCATTATTTCATCAAAAGGATCTTTCTTAGAACTTTTTATCTGTTTTGTTGATAAGTTTTTTTATGGCCCTTATGACAACCAGAAATCGCAATCTTTTTGCTTACCCGAAGATCACAGACTGCAAATACAGAACCTTTCTGGAAAGAACATTTAAGTTTCAAGCTAGCAGACAGCAAACCTGGCTAGGCAACTTCATCGATAGAGCCGGATTGACTTACGGTGCCTTTCGGAAAGTAATTAAGACTGCTCTGTTCAATAGATTTATTTCCTAGTCAAAATACTCCCTCCTTCAAAAACTATTACCGTATTTTCACGCATATAACGCGCGCGTTATACAAGATTTTACAAACCGCGCAATAGCCATGCATGTAATATCCGTGAGCGCGTTATACAATTGTTTTCTGTCTTGCTGGCTGGGAAGCGTTCCCTCTGACATCGTGACGTCAGAGGAACACTTCTGGGTCAGCCGCAAGAGGCACATAGGACCCCCTGCCCGCGGCTTTCAGCGAACGATGCAGGAAGATGGAGGAGGGCGCCAGCAAGACAGAAAACACCGCATCACAATAGAATAGGCATTACAATAGAAAACCTGGGAAACAAAATTACTTCATTGGTAATTTCCCTGCTGGCGGCATTTGCTGATAGTTAAAATAGCTCAGCTAATATTTCTTGTGAAGTCATTTTGCATACGAAGGAACAGTTAGATAAATAGGACTTAAACGCTGGCATGGATTATGAAAGTTCAATGAGGAGCATGCGCGGTATACGCGTGGGCGCGCTCTACCAAAATTTTCTTACATAAATTCCTTGTTCCCGCGCGCTATACCCGTGTGCGCGTTGTACACGTGTGCGCGTTATATGCGTGAAAATACGGTACTCTTCATGCTGATTCTACGCTCCCTCTCCAATTGTATTCTGTACTCTCTGTCTGTTCAGTGTCTTCCTCTCCATTTGTATTCTGTAATTCGCTGGCCATCCAGCCCCTTCACTGTAACATATTAATACTATATTGTAGTTCGCTGATTGTACAGCTCTCTTTATTGTGAACCGCCTAGAAGTCGTAAGATTATGGCGGTATAGAAAAATAAAGTTATTATTATTATTATTATATTTACAGTCTAATACCTGTTTCTGCCAATTGTGCTCGCATAATATTGTGATCCAGAGTATCAAACACTGCTGAGCAATCTAAGAATACTAACACCAAGGCAAATCCCCTGTCTTGGTTTCTGTGTAGATCATCTAGGGAAACAAGGACTGTTTTCTGTTCCATTACCCGGTCTGAATCCAGACTGACAAGGAGCTAACTAGTTTCTCTCTTCTAGCCAATCACTGAGTTGAGCACAGACTGTTCTATAAGTTTTCCTAGAAATGGGATGTTAGATAGTCATCAGTAACCTCCATGCCCTTTAAGAGCAACTAAGCTAATAAAGGGCATGGAGGGCCTCTCATATACTGACAGACTGAAAAAGCTAGGGCTTTTCTCCCTGGAAAAGCGGAGACTTAGAGGAGACATGATAGAAACCTTCAAGATCATGAAGGGCATAGAAAAAATAGACAGGGACAGATTTTTCAAATTAAGGGGATCAATAAGTACAAGGGGGCACTCAGAGAAATTGAAAAGGGAGAGGTTTAGAACAAACGCCAGGAAGTTCTTTTTCACACAGAGGGTGATGGATACATGGAACGCGCTACCAGAGGATGTGATAAACAGGAGTACGCTACAGGGGTTCAAAGAAGCTTTGGATAGGTACTTGGAAGACAAAGGGATTGAGGGGTACAGATAAGAATAGAGGTAGATTATAGGGATGGGATTAGAGGTAAGTTACAAAATTAATCAGGGACCACTGTTCAGGCACTAGGCCTGATGGGCCGCCGCAGGAGCGGACCGCTGAGCAAGATGGACCTCTGGTCTGACTCAGCGGGGGCAACTTCTTATGTTCTTAACTTTCAAGTTTGTCCTGATTAAGGTTGTTCTTTAGCAGCGCCCTTCTTTTTTCTTTTTTTTTCAATTAAATTTTATTATTTTAGAAGACTACAACAGTGTATTACATTTGTTACAGAAAGAGTATTACAAACCTATTTTTATAAAATACACCAATTCATACAAGAAATTATAAAAAATATTGTTTTACCCACCCACCCTACTTATCAAATAATAATAACATTCAGTAACTTATTATTATATAAATTAGAATAGTGTAAAACATGTAATATAAACAATTATTAGAAAAGTACATCAATTCATGTGTATGAAATAACAATAAAAGTTAAATATCCTTATTCAAATAAAATACTGCCCTTCTTGATACTGTTGGTAGTTGCCCATTTGAAAGAGAAAAATTCTCAATTTTTCTGGCACCTCCTATGAGGCTCCTGCTTGACTGCTGCATTGTTTTTGATGGATAGGGGTCAGGAGAGCAGTAATTGGTTGAAGGTCTCTTACGACTTTGTCAAGGCTATCCTCTGTTATTGGGATTTTGTCAAATGACCCCTAAAACTTCAATATCTGGGCCTAATTCAGCCTGCAGCAGGCAGTTCTTACAAAATCACTGACTGCCGCAGTCTGAATATTGTCCCCTTTATTTGTTTACATGTGATTACAATGTTACTTAAAATTGAGTTTTATGTCAAGTAATTCTTATTTAATTCTGTGGATGTTTTTACTTTAGCTCTCTCAAAAGCATAACCTTGAGCAGGTTAAAAATCCTTTCAAAGAAACAGAATAAACTGAAACTTGTGATACGTTCTGTGTGGTACTTTGCAGTTTTCTTGCTGAGATATTTATATAAAACTCTCTTTTTCTTGTTTACATGTGAGCTCTTGTATTTAAGCTGAAACCCACTTTGTGATAAAACTGTTTAAGGGAACTGAGGATACCTTGGATGTCTGCCAGAATTTTCCTGACATTAAAGCAAGTTCTTGGAAATGACTGTCCTGAGCTATCTGTTTCATGGCTGGGTATCAGTATTCCCTAAACAACTGCTTTTTAACAAGAGACCCCCCTACATTACATTGCACTATAACACTATATTCAAAACAATAACACTATGTTCAGAACAACTTATTTTATGAAAGCAATGAAATGCACATAGCAGTTACTGAAAATTGAAAGTACCGTATTTTTCACTTCATAAGTCACGTCAGTTCTGACGTCGGACGAAGGCTTGTGGGCCGGTGACGTGCAATTGCTGCACGCTGGCCCTTCCCTTCTTTGAGTTGAGATGCAGCAGCAGCGGACCGGGGCCAGAGGAGAAGGAATCGGTGGAGGGTAGGCAGGTTTCAGCATGCAGGGAGGGAGGAAGGCAGTTTCCGGCACAGCGGCAGAAAACCGAGGACAGAGGAGGAGGAATTGGCGCAGGGTAGGCAGGTTTCAGCGCGCAGGGGGGAAGGAAGGCAGTTTCCGGCGCAGCAGGGAGGATGAAGGACAAAGGCTAGAAGGCAGTGAGGGGGCACAAATTTGGGACATGGGAGGGAGGGAATAGAAAGGGACAATTCTTGGGCCTGAGTGAAGACAGGAAGAAAGAAAGGAAGGAAGAAGACTCATGAAATCACCAGACAACAAAAGTAGGAAAAATTATTTTATTTTCAATTTAGTGATCAAAATGTGTCAGTTTTGATAATTTATATCTACTGTGTATATTGTGTGTATATGAAAAGTGAAAGGAACAGCCTGGCAGACAGGGTGCAGAACCTGGTATATATTGGTACACAATTTGGTTCAGAATGGGTTTTTTTTCTGGTTTTCCTACTCTAAATCTAGGGTGCTTCTTATGGGCCGGTGCGTCTTATGGAGCAAAAAATATAGTAATTTCAGACTATTTATTATACTATCTGCCTATGAAAGGTTAGGGTCCATTATTCAAAAAAGCTGTGCTTGTAAGCTTTTAAATTTGTGCCTCCATTTTCAGCCAAGATTAGGAACCTTGGTTTTCAGCTGAAAATGTATCTTAGTTTAGGGCCCCTTTTACAGTCATGGTAGTGATGCTGACACAGTAAAGGCACCAAAGCCCATTCAATTCCTATGGGTTTTGGTGCATTTACCACGGCTTTGTAAAAGGGTCCCTTAGAAGCTTAAAAGTTGTGCGTATAAATTTAGGCCTGTCCTTCATTTGCTTAGATGTGTGAGCCTAGTGTTGAAAATCAGTGCTAAGCTTATAACTATTTTCTCCACTCTAACTCTGACCCTGTTGTCACCTACTTTTCATGCTCCAAAATTTAAGAGTTTAAGGGTCAGTATGTTCTCTTAGGCTTCCGTGACTGGTGGCATGATTGTCGCAGTTGTCTGGGCCTCACTGCATCTGAGTAGGTAGAAAGTGGATTGATTTTTCACTCCATCAAAAATTACAAAGACTAGGAAACACTCAATGAAGTTACAGGAAATACAGTACTTTTAAAACCAATAGGAGGAAATACTTTTTCAGTCATTGAACAGTTAAGCTCTGGAACGCATTGCCAGAGGTTGTGGTAAGAGCGGATAGCATAGCTGGTTTTAAGAAAGGTTTAGACAATTTCCTGGAGGAAAAGTCCATAGTCTGTTATTGAGTGAGACATGGGGGAAGCCACAGCTTGCCCTGGATCAGTAGCATGGAATGTTGCTACTTCTTGGGTTTTGGTCAGGTACTAGGGATCTGGATTGGCTATCGTAAGAACGGGCTACTGGGCTTGATGGACTATTGGTCTGACCCAGTAAGGCTATTCTTATATTCTTAAATGTGCCAAGTATAGAACAATCAAGACATTGTAACATCACTCCTTGGTTTGGACCAGGTACTAGTGACCTGGATTGGCCACCATGAGAACGGGCTACTGGGCTTGATGGACCATTAGTCTGACCCAGTATGACTGTTCTTATGTTCTTATGGGTACCAAGTATAGGACAATCAAGCCATTGTAACATCACTGATGAGGTTGGCTCTGAGGCACTGTGGAATGAGCTATTATGACATCACAATCTCAGCTCTGGAATGTTGCTCTCATTGGGGATCTGGAATCTTGCTATTCTTTGAGATGCTGGAATGTTGCTACTCTTTGGGTTTTGGCCAGGTACTAGTGACCTGGATTGGCCACTGTGAGAATGGGCTTGATGGACCTTTGGTCTAACCCAGTAAGGCTATTCTTATTTTCTTATGTAAGAAAGCCACAGCATGATGGCTGAAACATCAGTCCTACCTACCCAGACACAGCAAGACCGGGACAACTGCAATAATAATGGTCAGTAGTTAAATCATTATAACAAGGAAGAGGGGCTCCTTCCTGGTTATACTAGATGGCCCAGAAGCAGATATTCAGTGACATTTAAGCAGGCAGTGCTGCTGAATATTGACTCTGACCACTGCAGTACTCTCTGGTTAGTGCCACGGTGGTCCAAAGGCAGATCTGGGGAAGCACCAGCAATATTCAGTGCCAGCAACTGCTCAGCTAACCAGACCACAAAACAGGCAATGCTGTCTACTGCCCTAGTGGTTAAGAGTTACAGCCTCAGCACCCTGAAGTTGTGGGTTCAAACCCCGTGCTGCTCCTTGTGTCCCTGGGCAAGTCACTCAATCTTCCGTTGCTTCAGATTGTGAACCGGGACAGCTAGGGAAAATGCTTGAGTACCTGATTGTAAACCACTTAGATCATAGAAACATAGAAAATGACGGCAGAAAAGGGCCATAGCCCATCAAGTCTGCCCACCCCCTAGGTTTACTTTCCTAGAGATCCCACTCCTAATGGCCCAACTCTTAACTCTACCCACTTAGGGATCCCACGTGGGCAGTGTTTCCCAACCCTGTCCTGGAGGACCACCAGCCAGTCGGGTTTTTGGGATAACCCCAATGAATATGCATGAGAGAGATTTGCATATCATGGAGGTGACAGGATGGAGGTGTAGATGGAGAGGATCCTGACAGGGACGGGTGGGGACGGAGAGGATCCTTGCGGGGATGGGTGGGGACAGAGAGGATCCTGGCGGGGATGGGTGGGGACAGAGAGGATCCTGACGGGGACGGATGAGGATGGAGAGGATCCTGACAGGGACGGGTGGGGAAGGAGAGGATCCTGGCGGGGATGGGTGGGGAAGGAGAGGATCCTGACGGGAATGGGTGGGGAAGGAGAGGATCCTGACGGGGACGGGTGGGGATGGAGAGGATCCTGGCGGGGATGGGTGGGGACAGAGAGGATCCTGACGGGGACGAGTGGGGATGGAGAGGATCCTGACGGGGGACGGGTGGGGATGGAGAGGATCCTGGCGGGGATGGGTGGGGACGGAGAGGATCCTGACAGGGATGGGTGGGGATGGAGAGGATCCTGACAGGGATGGGTGGGGATGGAGAGGATCCTGGCGGGGATAGGTGGGGATGGAGAGGATCCTGACAGGGACGGGTGGGGACGGAGAGGATCCTGACAGGGATGGGTGGGGACAGAGAGGATCCTGGCGGGGATGGGTGGGGATGGGTGGGGACGGAGAGGATCCTGGCGGGGATGGGTGGGGATGGAGAGGATTCTGGCGGGGATGGGTGAGATTTCTGTCCCCATGCAACTCTCTGCTGTAAAGGTGTTATGATACATTAGCTTCTGTGGAAATGTTACCATAAGGAGTTATGAGGTGTTACAATACATGGGCTCTATACTGAAATACACAGAGCTCTGTGGTGGTGTTACAGAGTTATTAATATCGGCATTATTATGTCATAATCCCATATACCAAATCCATTGTCCTATGTAATACCAGGTTTACTATTTCAGCTAAATACTCTATACATGTTCTCTTCTGAAAATACAATCTGCCATGTAGGTAGTAAATGATTTTCTGTGCACTGTTTATACAGACCTTTCTCCCTTTTCTGGTCTTATGCAGTATAATGGCAAATCTTTCAACTTTTCTTCAGTGACATATGGAGTAGACTTCCACCTATTACAGGGGTCTCAAAGTCCCTCCTCGAGGGCCGCAATCCAGTTGGGTTTTCAGGATTTCCCCAATGAATATGCATGAGATCTATTAGCATACAATGAAAGCAGTGCATGCAAATAGATCTCATGCATATTCATTGGGGAAATCCTGAAAACCCGACTGGATTGCGTCCTTCAAGGAGGGACTTTGAGACCCCTGACCTATTACTACTACTATTAATTATTTCTATAGCACTACCAGACACACTGTACAGAGTTACAAAGAAGAAGAAAAAGTCCCTGCTCAAAAGAGCTTACAATCTAAACAGCCAAGACAAACAGAATGTCGTGGATACTAAGGGGAACGGTTAATCAGCTGGCTGGGTTGGAGGGTAGAGGAGTAGGGTTAAGGATTGAAGACTATATAAAAAAAGGTGGATTTTCAGTCTGCTTTTTAGCAAGTTTATGCTTACCAGGTATTCCCCAATTTTCTAACACCCCGTCACTTTTGTCTAAATCAGTGTGCTTTACCCTTAGGTCATACCTTTGAATATGTGTTTGTGGGTTCTGTTAAAGAAATCTATTTATTGGTCTGAGAAGGGAACTTTAAGCATTGATTCCTTGAGCAAAAACAAGACTCAATCTAGGTAAAAGGGTACTGCAGTTAATAACAATTAAAGGTACCATCAGCAGTCCATGTTTTCGGGAAGCAAACTGATCCCTCTATATTTAGACAGCCAAGTATCTATAACAGTTATACCACATGCTCTCCGTGTGACTGTACAAGTTTCTACAGAACTGAAGCCATCAGGTCACAGAGGTGGTTACAAAATGTTAAAAAGCGTGGCAAGGGAATAGAGAGGATGGTGAAATCCAGAAAGATTTACAGTAACAGGTGGTATCCTCACAGCACTGCTGTATACTCAGCTCCCCACTCAGTTGTCCTTGAAACGTACAAAATCTTGAGACAAAACGTCATTTGGAATATTTGAAGAACTGCACCCTTGTTATTTTTTTCAAAGCAACTACTCTACAGCACAAATCTCAGTAGGGTTCAGCGATGCCATTCTCTCAGATATTTCATATTTAACATCATGTGTACCAAGTCTCTTCCCCATTGACACAAAAGTTCAAATGTATTATGCATTTCCTCTATAGACACGTGAAAGGTAATTCTGTAAAGGCTCTGGTATGTGAGGGGGCCGTTGAAAAGTTCTCAGCCAAACCAACAAAGTCGGGGCAGTCTCCATCGAGGGCTGTACACTTCCCCCCCCCCCTCTTCTACGAAACTGCGCAGGGAGCCACGCTGCTCCTGACGCTCATAGGAACACTCAATGAATTTACATATTTTTTTTTTAAGTTCAATCTTTTTATTAATTTATTTTTATTTTTTTTTAAATATAAATATATTTTACTAAATATGTACAGTCCTCATTGTATCTTCGCTGTAAATGTACAGTCTCTTACACTGTAAACCGCTCTGAACTGTTTGTGGTACTGCGGTATATAAAATAAAGTTAATATTATCATTATTATTATTATTAAAACAGTACAAAGGTGAAACTGCAGTACAGAACTGTGTCACGAAATCTCCACAAAGTGTTACAAGCACAGGGAACACCCTATACATTATCAAAAAGATCTAAAGGAAACTAAAAAATACTTTTAAAACAAAAAGAAGGAAATATTTTTTTCACTCAATGAATAGTTGAGCTCTGGAAATCATTGCCAGAGGATTCAGTAACAGTAGTTAGCATATTTGTGTTTTTAAAAGGTTTGGACAAGTTGTGGAGGAAAAGTCCATAGTCTGCTATTGAGATAGACATAGGGAAGTCATTGCTTGCTCTGGGATTGGAAGCATGGGGTTGCTACTATTTGGGTTTCTGTCAGGCGCTTGTGACCTGGATTGGCCACTGTGGAAACAGTTTATCGGGCTGGATGGACTCCAGTTTGGCTTTTCTTATGTTCAAGATAACATAGACATTCATACTATCACATAATTCAGTACAATATCACTGATGTCACCGTCAACTATCAAACAGCGCTCCAGACACCAGAAAGTATTTCTTCACAGAGAGAGTGGTTGATCATTGGAACAAGCTTCCAGTGCAGGTGATCGAGGCAGACAGCGTGCCAGACTTTAAGAATAAATGGGATACCCATGTGGGATCCCTACGAGGGTCAAGATAAGAAAATTGGGTCATTAGGGCATAGACAGGGGGTGGGTAAGCAGAGTGGGCAGACTTGATGGGCTGTAGCCCTTTTCTGCCATCATGTTTCTATAATCAGAAAGTTCTATAACATCACAATGCAGGTGTAAAGAGCCTTAGCCTATAGGAAGAGGAGATGCAAATGTTAAGAGCCTTAGCCAATAGGGAGAGGAGGAGAGAGTGGTTGCTGCAGACACCAGAAAGTATTTCTTCACAGAGAGAGTGGTTGATCATTGGAACAAGCTTCCAGTGCAGGTGATCGAGGCAGACAGCGTGCCAGACTTTAAGAATAAATGGGATACCCATGTGGGATCCCTACGAGGGTCAAGATAAGGAAATTGGGTCATTAGGGCATAGACAGGGGGTGGGTAAGCAGAGTGGGCAGACTTGATGGGCTGTAGCCCTTTTCTGCCGTCATCTCCTATGTTTCATCTTCTATGACTCACAATCTTCTTAAAATGATAAAAAGACCATGTCCAATCCAGTGGCTCCCAAGGGGCTCTTATTTCAGCTCACACCATGATAGCACTAAGGTGTGAAGGGGTTGTATTTGGAAACATTTGTGTGGTATATTCCTCGCAATACCAGCAGCACTTCGAAGGAGGGGGTGGGGAGAATCACATGCAGGCAGCTGCTACATAGGTGGTTGGAGGGAGCTACTGTCACTCCCTAATGAACGGACAGCCTTGGGATCTGATAAGTGGTGCCTGTGAAAAATGAAGAGTCTAAAGGGCTTCTCCTGAGACAGACTTCAGGAGATCTTATACAGCTAAACAGCCTTTTACGATCACCTTCCTGCAATACTCTTTACTTTAGTTTATTCAAAATTTAATATACTACTTAGTAGAGAGTGACACGGTAACTGTTACTGCAGTAATTCCCGTGGTAACGGGAAAATGTTGCCATTTTTGCATGGTATTCCCACAGTAGCAGTTGACCATTCCCTGGTAGTGCCGTGGGAATGGGAAAAGCTGTCACGGTTAATACTGCAGTAATGGGGACTCAGGGCACACAACCCAAGCCTATATTTTACATCCCTAGTGGTCTAGTGGCTTTTCAGGAGCAGGAGAGAGCTTGACTCCTTTCCTGCCCCTGCAGATGCTCAAGCCCCCCTCCGCCCCCCCTCTTCCTCCTCCCCTGCCATCTGTCCCTCCCTCCCACCTACCCCCCCAATGGTGCAATCTTGATGCTGACCCTACCATCTACCCCTCCCCAATGGCACAACTGACCTGACCCCCTACTCACCTTATTACCCTAGTAGTCTAGTGGCTTCTTCAGGGACAGGAAAGAGCCAGACTCTTTCTTGTCCCTGTTACTGAGAGCTGCACCAGTCTCAAGATGTTCAAAATGGCTGCCAAGGCTGCATGGAGCAGCTTTGTGAGACTTCATGACACATTTCACTTTAACCCCCTTAGTGTATGGTGAGTAGATTACAGTGAGCCCTCCAAAACTCCCCCCAAACCTACTATACCCACCTGTCTACCACCTCAATAGCCCTTATGGTTGCAGGTGTCACCTATTTGGCAATACAGCAGGTTTTGGGTGAGGGGGCTTACAATTTCCAATATAAATATAGTGGGTAGGGTGGGATATGGGCCTGGATCCCCTTTTCTATGGTTCATTCCACCACCTACCAGGCTACTCCAGACACCTACTTGCTGCTCTACTACGTTTTCCCATAATATCTGCAGCTGTCATAGAGGCTGGACTGTAGTGTTTCTTTCACATCTTTGGGCGTAGAAGTGGGTCGGTGTCCACTGGGGGAGTGTAGGGAGTCATGCCTTCATGCATCCTGTGGTCTTTTGGTCATTTGTGTGCACTTTTGGCCCTTATTCGTTTTTAAAACAGGTCGAGCTCCGAGCATCTAAATGACGTCCTGGATGTCTTCAAAAAGGTTTGATTATCGCTGCAAGATCCCACCCGAAACACACCTCTAACACACACCCTTAAGATTTAAATGTACTGGAGAGAAAATGACCTGTGAGACATCTAAAAGTCAGTTTCGAAAATCAACATTTGGACGTTTTGGCGATTAAAACTTCCAAGTGCCAGTTTATGCCATCTTTTGGACATGTTTCTTTTTTGAAAATGAGCCCCATAATCAATTATAAGTAAATTAGAAAGAGGCTTTAAATTTTGTCAGACTTCCTTAAACATGAAGACTAAGTGGAAGTTGGTTCTACAGATAAGAACATAAAAATTGCCATAATTGGACAGACTGAAGGTCCATCAAGCTCAGTATCCTGTTTCCAAAAGTGGCCCCAACCCAGGTCCCAAGTACCTGTAAGAAACCCAAAGAGAAGCAACATTCTAGAGCTGAGATTGTGATGTCATAATGCCGCATTCAAGTTTCAAGTTTATTAAACATTTGTTGTACACGCAATGTCAAAAACATCAATGCGTATGACAGTTTAAAATTAGGAGATAAAACAATAAAACAATTTTATACAAACAAACGTACAAATAATTACTGGTACAAAAGGAAAGGAGGGTGAACTACAATCTTTAAAGAAAATAGAGATACATTTAGGGAAAAAAACATCTGGAGGGTAATAAAAATAATCTTGAAAGCATGGCTAAGCCTAGAGGAGAAGGTAAAGGAGATTGCGACCTTTATCAAACAGCCAAACTCATCAGTGATGTCACAATGACTCCCCTCTACAGCGATTAACTTGTTCTATTGATCACTCTCTCCTCAAAAATGGATTTCCTGTCCTATTATCCCTCTTTCTTCCTCCCCTCTTAAAGTCAATCAATTTGTACCTTTGCTTAATCTTTGTAAACCGCATAGAACTTCACGGTATTGCGGTATATAAGCTGTTATTATTATTATTAATTATCCTATACTTGGCTCATATAAAAACATAAGAATTGCCATATTAGAACAGAGCGAAGGTCCATCAAGCTCAGTATCCTGCTTCCAACAGGTCCCAAGTACCTAGTTAGATCCCAAGTAGTAAAACAGATTTTATGTTGCTTATCCTTATCTCATAAGGTCCTCTTGCAATTTTTCACAATCCTCTTGAAATTTAACAACTCTGAACAACTTTGTGTCATCAGCAAATTAACTCCCCCCTCCCCCTTTTTACTAAGCCACAGTAGAGGCTTCTACCGTAGCCTAGAATACTAAATGCTCCAATGCTCACGGGAATTCTATGAGCGTTGGAGCAGCATCAGAGCATTTAATATTCCAGGTCATGGTAGAAAGCTCTACCGTGGCTTAGTTAAAAAAAAAAAAAGGGGAGGGGGTTAATTATCTCACTAGTTATTCCCATTTCTAGATCATTGCAACATCCTAGGAGCAGAAGCATCAACCTGAGGACTGAACCTGGGCCCTCCCACGTCACTAAGCCACTCGCCCAATGCTTTTGGTTATATGTTTTTTTTTATATTTATAATTTCCACACTTCAAGCAGCATTTCACGCCTTCCTACCTGGATAGGGTTACCAGACGTCCGGATTTCCCCGGACAGCTTTTCAAAACCTGGCACTTCGTCTGGGTTTTGAAAAGCTGGTGACATCGGGGCCGGGGCTGGAATGCATCTGCGCATGCGCGGATACATCTAGCCCCGGCCCGAAGAGATGAGGCTTGTGTGGGGCTGGGTTTGGGGGTGGAATGGGGCAGAGCTAGGGGGTTGGAACAGAGCGGACCCAGGGGCGGAACGGGGCAGTACAGATGAAAAATCTGGTAACCCTATACCTGGCAGCCCTCAGGGAATGATCCTGTAAGGCCTATGATGTTTTCAGTTTTCTCCTACCAACAGGGCCAAGCTCCCCAGCTCGTGTTCAGGTCACTCAATGTTCCACTGCTCTCAGTGACACAACAGGTGCCCCAGCAGGGGCTGGGATGAAATCACCAGCAGTCAGCCAGGTATACGGTTACATCAAACTCAGCAAAAGGCTCAAGTTGATTTTATTTGTTGATAATCAGGAGTCCAAGTAAACACCATAAATTGAAATCTAATCTAAAATGCAACTTACTAATCGCACTATACCAAAACAGTTCAAGGTGATTTGTATCCAAAGAAGCAGCCAAATCTACGGGAAAGTACAAAAGCAATCAATAATTAAAATATCATCATACCATGAATATTACAATAAATTAAGATCAGTCCTAATGTGAACAGGTAGATTATTCCAATTTGTAATGGCAGCGTAAGCTTAAGAGGAGTTAAGTTGTCGTTTATACTGTATATTAGAACAAAAGTTGCCCCCAACTGAACTGCCCGGGGTCTCAAAATAAGAAATTGCTTCCTTCTCTTCTGGGAGGATCGAGAAACATCTGGATTCTTTCTTATAGGGTTCATCAGGAAAGGTATATCCTTATGTTTAAAAAACATCTTAAGCATCCATTCCCTGTCAGAGTCAATAGCAAACTTTACAATCGATGTGGCTGAAACCTGGGCCTCAGAGTCTGACCTCTCCAGGAAATTAGTCAAACATAGAAACATAGAAATAGACAGCAGATAAGGGCCCACGGCCCATCTAGTCTGCCCACCTTAATGTCCCTCCCCTACCTTTGCCCTGTGAATAGATCCCATGTGCCGATCCCATTTGGCCTTAAAATCAGGCACGCTGCTGGCCTCAATCACCTGTAGTGGAAGACTATTCCAGCGATCAACCACTCTTTCGGTGAAAAAGAATTTCCTGGTGTCACCTCGTAGTTTCCCGCCCCTGATTCATTCTGCTGATTAGGATTTTGAAGTTTAGGAGTCATAGGAAGGTAAAAAAATCTTTGAAAGAGGTGGATATGAGATCTCAGGCACTTTCAGAATTTCACTCATATATCTTTTAAACATTGCTAAGGGTGGTATAAGATGAACTTTAGGAAAATTAATAATCTGAAGATTACATCTCCTGATAGAATTTTCCGTCATTTCTTGTTTGAAGTGCAAACTAGCACTGTCCTTAGCCCAAATTAGAGCTTCTGCTTCCAAAGATTTTATCTTCAAAGTCAGTGGTTTTAGACTCTAAACTTGTTACCTTAGTCTTAAGATCCAAATTTTCTGAGAGTGCAGTAGTACATTTGATGGAAAGTTGCTGAATTTGCTTCCTGAGAGAAGTTTGCATAGCTGAAATAGCTTCCCAAATAGATTCCATCGTGAAGACCTTAGTCCTCTGTAAGGGAGCAGCTTCTGTTCCAGAGCTCCCTGTAGCTCCCTCTATACCTTGAGCCGCCTCAGTTGTGGAAACACCTCCTTGACTTTGCTGTATTCTCGTCGCCCGCTGGAAATATGATAATTCCTCCTCTTGCCCCCTACCAGAATCGGTCCTCCCGCTCAGTGGGACCAGCAAGTAAGACTCCCTGGCCGCTACGTCCAAAAAAGACTCTCCCGTCGCACTGGGACAGCTGGGTGGACTCCACTCATCGGAGGATAGAGTGACGCCCTCAAAGAAGAGATCTCGCGCCTCAATTCGCATGGGCTCGCCAGCCAAGGAAACCTTCGAACTTCTAGCTACAGAGCTGCGATCCACGAAGGCATCCATCGGGCCTGACAAGGAAACAGTTTTGTCCGGGAGAACCCAGAACTTAGACTTCCTTTTTACCATTGGGTAGTCTGAAAACTTTCATGCAGGTACGATAGCGTACTCGGAAAGGCATCAGACCACCAACTAATTTTCGTTCCGCCGCCAATATAGTGTTTAAGCAATATTTGGAAGCTGTCCCAAAGGAATTGTGGGATTGGTTGGGGAAGCAGGGTGTTAAATCCCTAGGACAGACTATTCAGTGTATCTGAATGTTATTTGAATACTCTTATGGAGGGAGTGGGGAAAAACAGGGTCCAGGGGAAAGAAACTCATTCCTACCTAGTAAAGGGAATGGTAAAAAAGGGAAATTTGGAACCAAAAGGCTCAGGTTTAATAAGGGCTGGGGGGGGGGTTTCCTCAATCCATTGCTATAATTTGAAAGTTTATTGTTTTAACTTTTTAACTCGTTTTTATTCTTATTTTAAATACTGTATTTCGTAAACCGCCTCGAACTATTATGGCTTAGGCGGTCTATAAGAATAAAATTATTATTATTATTTTAGGAAGGATTGTCCCTCTAAGGATGGTCTACGGCGGGATTAGGGAGAAGATGGAGAGCTCTGAAGATTTTCTAATTAAGGTGAACATTAGAGGCCAGGAATAGGATGCACTGTTAGATTCAGAAATGTCCCAATTGATAATATCATAGAAGGTTTGGGAATATACGAGGGGCCACTGAAAAGTTCTCAGTCCAACCAACAAAGTTGGAGCAGTCTTCATCAAGGGCTATACACTTAGTCTGGTGATTTTCCACCTTTTTCATTCCATCAGAAAAATACAGAACAAAAAAAGTGGAAAATCATTGGACTAAGTGTATAGACCTCGATGGAGACTGCCCCAACTTTGATGGTTGGCCTGAGAACTTTTCAGCTGCTCCTCATATACAAGCCCAAGGTAGCACCCCTAGAAAAAATGTGAGAGGGCAAGTTCACATAGATTGTATACACGACACCTCCACCCTTTACGCCCTTAGACAGATCAAATTGACCCATGGTCAGGACATATATTGAGTTTAAGTAGCAGCCTTAATTAGGTTACCCTATGATATAGTCCTGGGAAAGGATTGGGGAGGATTTAAGGAGCTAGTGTACTCTCGGGTGGGTTTTCCCTCCTTTGATCAGGGCTGAGAGAGAACTGTGGATAAGGGGAAAGACGATCTCCAACTAAGTGATATTTTCCCTTTTGAACAAAGTGGTCTCATGGGAGAACCCGGAAACCCAAGGGCTTCTCGGGCCTTAGAAGAGTTGTGAAAAGAAATAGAAGTTAGCAAATAGTCAGGGTTCAGAGGGAGGGACCTGGAGTCCAGCATTTTGCTGGGCTGGAGGGGGTTAATTGAGCTGGGGGGGGTTCTGAGCTGACATCCCCTCCCCAGCCTACTAAGGGGGGAACTTTGTGTAGGGGGGTGCCGGGGAAAAGTCAGGGGGGAGTATTGGGGAGGTCAATGTGGCGCAAATGCATGGGAATGGGGACAAATTTGTCCCCATATCATTCTCTAGCCCATTACCAATTATGCAGGGGCTTATTACAATACATTACATTACATTAGGGATTTCTATTCAGCCATTACCTTGCGGATCAAGGCGGCTTACAAAAGATTTATAAACGGGGGTTACAATGGGAGAACAATTGGTTTACTAGAATAGTAAAGAGTAGATCTTTTGACATTTCTTGGGTTGTTAAGATTAAGGCGGCTTACAAAAGATTTATAAAAGGGGGTTACAATGGTAGCAAAATTGTCATTACTAGAGTAATAAAGAGTAGATCCTTTGTCAATTTTTGCGTTGTTAAGAGTAAGTGAAGTTAGGGTTGTTTCAGGAAATTCTTGAAAAGTATTGTTTTTATTTCTTTTTTGAATGTCTTGTAGTCTGGGGTGGTCATCAGAAGGTTGGAGATCTAGTTGTCTAGCTTTGCGGCCTGAGTGGATGATAGGGTGATATTTTGTACAGATTAGACTCCCCACTTATCTAAGATCAGGGCCATGTTGCAATCGCTATGAGAGACCAGATTAACTATTAACCCCCAAAAATGTTCTTTTGTGCAAGAGGACATAAGAACATAAGAATAGCCTCACTGGGTCAGACCAATGGTCCATCAAGCCCAGTAGCCCGTTCTCACGGTGGCTAATCCAGGTCACTAGTACCTGTCAAAAACCCAAGGTGTAGCAATATTTCATGCTACCAATACAGGGCAAGCAGGAGGTGAAGTTCCTATTGTATAGAGTGAAATGGGGGAGAGATTAGACCCATCCTTGATAAGATAAGGAGTATCATGGAATTTCCCCAACCGTAAAATAAATGGGAGTCAACGGGAGTTTCTGGATCTTATCAGATACTTTTGAAGATTCATCCCTCATTATTCCTCAAAGGCACAGCCTTTATCTGACAGGTTGGCTATGTCCCGCCCTAATCACTGCAATGGGGACCTAAGGAGCATGAGGCCTTTCAAGTGGTACAGAAAGCTCTATGTCAGGAACATGTCTTAAAAGGTGTGAATTTTTCCAGAGTTTATTTTGCAAAATGGGTTGGGAGCAATATTATCTCAGTTATATGAGGGCAAGCAGCACCCTATAATATATCTTAGGAGGAAGCTGTTACCTCATGAACATGCCTATGCAGTTATTGAAAAGGAATGTCTGGTGATAAAATGGGCAGAAGAAGCATTGAGATGTTATTTAATGGATCGCAGATTCCCCCTTGTGATTGATAAAGCGCCCCTTAAATGGTTATATGATTATGCCAGATGAAGAATAGCAATGCTCGCCTAATCCGATGGTACTTGTCCTTACAAATCTATAATCTCCAAATAGTCCATAGGGATGGTTCATTACATTCCAATGCTGATGCTCTCCCTCACATTTATACTCACCTAATTGAACCTCCCTCACAGGAAAATGGGAGACGGAAAGTCATATATTTTTTGTATAAATGGCGCAGTGTGGTAAGAGCTTTTTTACAGCTGCTCCTGTCCTGTGAGAGAGAGAATGTTAATGAAGGTTAATTTATATGCTTTTGTTCTTCTTTTTTCACTTTTATATTGAATGCGTTAAAAATTTTTTTGAGTGTGTGAATGCAGGTGACCAATTTAAAAATAGGTTCACATTGCCGTTGTGGCATTAGTTGTCACTTCATATTTTATATTTTGACAATTGAGCACAAGTTTATGTTGCCGTTGAGATAATGGACGGTAACATACATTGTTTAATTATGGTTTTTATCACTGTGATTTTTTAAGTGGTGTTTAGTAAATATTCTTAAGTATAGGTTCTACTTGACTTTATTGGCCTACTATGCACTGATAAACACTTTTAGAACAGGTTTTCTGTGCTGATAAGTTTTAGGGTCAAAGGTGTTTGTAGTTAAGTTTATTATTGATTATGAGGCTGTATTTGCACTTTTATTTATTTTATTTATTTCTTGATATGTTTCTGATCAGTTTTATGTGATTGTCGAAGTGATTTGAGTAAGAATGTTGGTTGGTCCATTGATTATAAATGCATTTTAGTGGGTTTCCACATTATTATGCAGGATTGATTTATAATGAATCTATCTAATCATCTGTTGAACCATTTATTCAATTAAATTATTGAATGTTTTAAGCTTTGGATGTATTAACATACCATTAGTGGAAATTATAATATGTTAATTTGAATTGGTGATATAAATATCTGATAAATAAATTAAGTATCCTGCATTTATGAAAGAACGTCTTATGTTTCTGACAATATTAGGAGTGGCAATTATTATGTATGTTTAGCTGGATTGGTGCTATGATTATTGATTGATAGATTTAGTATTAAGAAATTTAATTATGTGAGAAATATTAGGGAATGTTGTATGTATTTATTTATGAGAGTAAGATGTATGAATTTGGTATTATTTTATTTGAATTAGAAACATAGAAACATAGAAAAAGACGGCAGAAAAGGGCTATAGCCCACCAAGTCTGCCCATTCCAAATACCCGCCCTCTGGTATCACTCCCCTAGGGATCCCATGTGAATATCCCATCTTCTCTTAAAGTCTGACACGCTGCTGGCCTCAATCACCTGCAGTGGGAGTTTGTTCCAATGATCCACCACTCTTTCAGTGAAGAAGTATTTTCTGGAGTCGCTATGGAACTTCCCTCCCCTGATTTTCAGCGGATGCCCCCTGGTGGTCGAGGGTCCCATGAGGTAGAAGATATCTTCTTCCGACTCGATACGGCCCGTGATGTACTTAAACGTTTCAATCATATCACCCCGCTCTCTTGGTGTTGTGATTGTAAAGTGGATAAATTAAGTATTATGAAATGCTATATTTATTTATAAAAAATAATTTATGTATTTTGTATGAATGAATGATTTATATATTTATCATTATTCAAAGCTATTACACAGTTTTAAGGGAGAAATGTAATTAATTAAAAAATTTTTATATTATATAGTGCTCCCCCTGGAATCCTTAAGAAAGCCTTTTGTGAGGCGAAACGGGTCCCGTCGAGCCATAATGCTGGGGCAAGCAATGTCTAAATACAATAAAGATTAAGAATCACCGTGTGTTCTGTCTGGGTTTCTGGATTTACGATAAAGAAGAAGTTTAAGTTCTGGAAGAATTTCCCTACAGAGTGAGGATTTATTTTGTTGCAAGATTAGTTACTACCTCACTTTCCGTCTTCATCATCTTTGCTTTAGTGGTCCAACCTGCGGCCCAAGGGCCGCATGTGGCCCCGTGAAGTATTTTGTGTGGCCCCAGTCGAAGGGGATGCAGTGTTTTTCACTGCTGCCCCCAAGCATTTACCGTCTTACCGGCTCCCTCCTCTGTCTTGCTGCAGCGTTTCCACGTTTGGGCAGCCCCAGAAACATTTTTTTCGGCCAATACGGCCCAGGGAAGCCAAAAGGTTAGACACCCCTGCTCTAGGGGAAAAGGGGAGGATTGATCCTAATTCATCCCTGGGGAAATCCCTGGACTGCTGCCAAGTCCTCAGAGATTGTTCAGTTTCTTACGTAAACCGCCTAGAACTCTTGGGTAATGGCGGTATAAAAGAATAAATTTATTATTATTATTATATACATACCCTATTAGCCCCATGAGGAAAGTGCTTTATAGGAAAGAAGAAGGTCGAACAGAATACTAGGAATGATTAAGAAGGGGGTCACGAACAGATCGGAGGTTATCATGCCGCTGTACCGGGTCATGGTACGCCCTCACCTGGAATACTGAGTCCAGCACTGGTCACCGTACATGAAGAAGGACACAGTACTACTCGAAAGGGTCCAGAGAAGAACGACTAAAATGGTTAAGGGGCTGGAGGAGTTGCCTTATAATGAGAAGCTAGAGAAACTGGGCCTCTTCTCCCTTGAAAAGAGGAGACTGAGAGGGGACATGATCGAAACATTCAAAATACTGAAGGGAATAGACTTAGTAAATAAAGACAGATTGTTCACCCTCTCCAAGGTAGAGAGAACAAGAGGGCACTCTCTAAATTTAAAAGGGGATAGATTCCCTACAAACGTAAGGAAGTTCTTCTTCACCCAGAGAGTGGTAGAAAGCTGGAACGCTCTTCCGGAGGCTGTTATAGGAGAAAACACCCTCCAGGGATTCAAGACAAAGTTAGACAAGTTCCTGCTGAACCAGAACGTGCACAGGTAAGGCTAGTTTCAGTTAGGACACTGGTCTTTGACCTAAGGGCTGCCGCGTGAGCAGACTGCTGAGCACGATGGACCACTGGTCTGACCCAGCAGCGGCAATTCGTATGTTCTTATGTGACTTCCCCTTGGTAAACCTCCCCTCAATCCATAGAAACATAGAAACATGATGGCGGATAAAGGCCAAATGGCCCATCTAGTCTGCCCAAACACAGTAACCATTATCTTTTTCTCTATGAGATCCCATGTGCCTATCTCAGGCTTTCTTGAATTCAGACACAGTCTCTGTCTCCAGCACCTCTTATGGGAGACTGTTCCATGCATCTTCAACCCTTTCTGTAAAAAAGTATTTCCTTAGATTACTCCAGAGCCTATCACCTCTTAACTTCATCCTTTGCCCAAGGGAAAGAAGAAGGTCACAAGGGAGCTAATGCCATTTGGTCACAAGGGAGTTTATGACAGAGGTCCAACCCCAACAAGGATTGAGATTAAGGAGGAGGGTCCTGAGGAGGATGGGGGAATTTTGTGGGAAACTGAGGCAGAAGAGAAAATACCCATGGAAATAGGGGAGGCATCTGACATGCCACTCACCACTCTTTCATAGCTCTTTATTCTCTCCCACAACTCAGATCTGAATCTTTCCCCATAAGAGACAAACCCAGTGAGAGATTTGTATCCTCTACACTTTACAACTGAATCCCTCAGAGGGACTTTATTGCATGCTTGGTTATACTTAGATTGTGAGCCCACTAGGGACAGAAAAAAGTACCCGCATATAGAATATATATATTAGAGAATGACACGGTGAAAAAATTGGTCCCCGTCACCGCCCCGTCCCCGTCTCACCATCCTCTGCACCGCCCCGTCACCGCCATTCCCTTCACCGCCCCGTCACCGCCACTGCCACCCCATTCACCGCCCCGTCACCGCCACTGCAACCCCATTCACCGCCCCGTCACCGTCACCGCTGCATACATAAAAGCCTCAAACGGGTACGATTTTATATACTTTTCTTTATTTACGTATAAAGGAAACATTCTTTAAAACTTTAAAACTTAGTTAAATATTACCTTTGTTGTCTGGTTTCTGCTTTCCACATCTTCTCATTGAATTCCTTCCATCCACTGTGTGTCTTCTCTCTGCGTCTTCCATTTGCTGTTACTGTGCCTCTCCCTTCACCCCCCCCCCCAAATTGGTCTAGCACCCATCTTCTTCCCTCCGCTCCCTCATAGTCTGGCATCTGTCTTCTTCCCATTCTGTCTTCCACATTTCCCTTCAGGGTCTGTTCCTCTCCACCCTCCTTCAATGTCTGTCCTATTCCTTTCCACCACCACCCTTCCCTCCCTCCTTTACCATCTGTTCCTTTCTACTACCCTTCAGCTCCTCTCGCGTGGCCTATCTATCTACCTTCCTCCCTCTTATTTTCATGGCACGTTACAATGTAATTTGTGCAAGCCACTGGAGCCTGCGAGATCGATCCCTGTCCCATCCCCACAAACCATCTCGCTTCTGTGCTCCTATTTTCCCCATTTCTAATATCTCCCCTATGTATCTGCCATTGCCCCCCCCCCTGTGTCCATATACCATCCCCATGGCATGTCCCCTTTTTGTCTCTGTCCCTATGCCCCATGCACATAATTTCCCCTCTTTCTGTTACCTTCCTGTGTCCAGATTTCCCCTATCTTCCTCTTCCATACCAGTGTGTCTCTTCTTTTCAACCCCATCTAGCTTTTTTCCCTCTTTCTTCCCCCCCCCCCCCCTGCTTCTAGCATCTGGCTCACCTGCCTGTCCTTCCCTTTCTTTCTTGCTGTGGGTTTTTCTTTCCGTTTTCATCCCCTTGGCCCAGAATCCTTTTCCCTTTCACTCCCTCCTTACAGTCTGAGCCGGGAACACGGGTAATCGCACGGTCCTCGCAGCCCCCACCCGCCTGCCCAATCGATCCTAGTGTTTAGCCAGCTCTCTCCCTTCTCCTCACCTTAATTTGCAGGCTTTCTTTTTCAGCGACCTGCACGCTTTCCCAAAGAGCCACACACGCGCGGCTGCTCAGTGTTCAATCTTCTGCTCTGCTGCAACTTCTTGTTTCCAGTTGCGTCAGAGCAGAAGATCGAAACTGAGCAGCAGCGGCTCTTTGATAGCGTGCGGGTCGCCGAAAAAGAAAATCTACAAACTAAGGTGAGGAGAAGGGAGAGAGCTGGCTAAACACTAGAATCGATTGGGCAGGCGGGTGTGAGCTGCGGGGACCGCGCGATCCTTCATGCCTCACTGCGGGGACAAGACCCATTCACTGCCCCGCGGGCGGTGAATGGCCTTGTCCCCATCGCCGCAGCGACTGCTAGTTTTCTTCCCCGTTTTCGGCGGGTGACCCGCGGCTAAAATGCGGTGGCCGCGGGTAAACCGCCACCGTGTCATTCTCTAATATATATAAACCATTTTGATTGTTCCCACAGAAAGGTGGTATATCAAATCCACTACCCTTACCTTCACCTTACCCAGTAAAGGAATTCAGGCCAGAGACCAGCTTCTTCTTTCAACAGATGATCCTGGATGCAGGACAACCAGGAAACGAGCTGCCTTTTCCCTTCCGCAAACTCCCAGCTCTTTCCAGAGAAGCAGAGGACAGACTTTCCCTTTCTGTCAACTCCAAACTCTCTCACTAGAATGTTCCATGGATCCACTGACCTACACCCTGAACTACTGTATATAATTAAAGTCGATACCACAGTGAAGTACCGCAGCAGAATGGTTCAGTCTACTCTGACAGGTTCAATATATTCTCCACTGAGAGGAGCACAAATCTCTCTGCTAAAGGATTGAAAAGTCCCTTCAGCAAGCACAGCTACACCATCAATCCTATAACTATGGGGCCTTTTTAATAAAGTTTAGCATGTGCTAATAGACATTAGTGTATGCTAAGAGTTATGAGGTCCATAGGTATAAAATAGGTGCTCAGCATTAAGCATGTGCTAATTTCATTAGTGCATGCTAAACTTTAGTTAAAAGGCTCCTATAATAAGAGACTCTACACCAGGGGTGGGCAACGAGGGCCGGAATCCAGTCGGGTTTTAGGATTTCCCCAATGAATATGTATGAGATCCATTTGCATACAATGGGAGGCAGTGAATGCAAATAGATCTCATGCATATTCATTGGTGGAAATCCTGAAAACCCAATTGGATTCCGGCCTTCGTTGTCCACTCCTGCTCTACACTATGGGAGGATAATCTAGTGCAATAGCAGAAGAATTTTACATAACAGCACCGGCTAATATCACTGAAACAGGAGATTATAGCACTATAACCTAAAGCTTCATCATTGAAACGTATTACACTTCTCCCTCCGAATCCACAGTTTCAGCATCCGCGGATTCAGTTATTCGCAATTTTTTTTTGGGGGGGGGGCAATTTTAATTTTTTCACCTATTTTTTCACCTTACCTGGTGGTCTGGCGGGTTTTCGGGACAGGAGCGATCTTCCTACGCTGCTGCCCCATGCAGATCACTCATAGGAAATGGCTGCCGTGAGCGCCCGTAGTATCTCGAGAGACTATGGGAACTCACGGCAGCCATTTCCTATGAGTGATCTGCATGGGGCAGGAGCATAGGAAGATCGCTCCTACCCTGAAAGCCTGCTAGACCACCAGGTAAGGTCCAGGATGCCGGGGGGGGGGAAGGCGGGAGGGAGGCTGGGGTGGGTCAGAGCCGGCCGAGAAGTTATTTGCGGGTTTTTCACACTTCGCAGTCCCGGCTCTGCACCTAACCCCCGTGGATTCGGAGGAAGAAGTGTAATGTAGAACAAAATCTTTTCAAGAGAAAGGAAAATGGTAAAACCAGAGGGCATAATTTGAGACTGAGGGGTGGGAGACCTCAAGAGCAATGCAAGGAAATTCTTCTTTATGGAGAGGGTGGTAGATGCCTGGAATGCGCTCCCGAGAGAGGTGGTGGAAAGGAAAACGGTGACGGAGTTCAAAAAAGTGTGGGATGAACACAGAGAATATAGAATCAGAAAATAATAGTAAATATTGAAGAACTAAGGCCAACACTAGGCAGACTTGCACGATCTGTGTCTGTATATGGCCATTTGGTTGAGGATAGGCTGGGGAGGGCTTCAGTGGCTGGGATGGTGTAGATGGGCTGGAATGAGCTTTGATGGAGGCTTCAGTAGTTGGAACCTAAGAACAGTAATGGGCAGAGCTTTGGATTCGTGCCCAGAAATAGCTAAGAAGAAGAAAATTTTTTTTAATTGAATCAGGTTGGGCAGACTAGATGGACCATTTGGATCTTTATCTGCCATCATCTACTATTTTACTATGTTTATCAAAATAGATTTAGGTTTATTTATTTATTTATTCAATTTTCTATACCATTCTCCCAGGAGAGTTCGGAACGGTTTACATGAGTTTATTCAGGTACTCAAGCATTTTCCCCTGTCTGTCTCGATGGGCTCACAATCTATCTAATGTACCTGGAGCGATGGGGGGATTAAGTGACTTGCCCAGGGTCACAAGGAGCAGTGTGGGTTTGAACCCACAACCCCAGGGTGCTGAGGCTGTAGAAAGAGGCCCCATAGGAAATGTTCACCATATCAGGCAATTCAGTATGAGTTCACTAGTCTACTATTTACTGTATAACTCTGGCAACCTGTGTGGAACATGGTGACAGATATATACTGTAGTAAGCTGGATTTCAGGAATGTACTGTAGCTACATTCATAGGCCCTTGGCCAGCAGATACTGTCTCTGTATGATTTCTATTTTGACTACATGTTGACCTGTGAATCAGCACTGGAATACAATCCAAAAGCATATACAGAGGTTGATATTAGTCAAATCCCAACCTTATAACTTTCTGTGGATACCTTACAAGTGGAACTTTCTATATGTACCCAGCAAGTTTATGCCTTTAAGTGAATCACCTAAAGATACAAGTTATACATGTGGGGTAATTACATAACATAACGCCTATGAAAAAAGAGCAAAACAATGCCTAGTTTAATTTTCTATGGGCCATATTCTATTCAGCGACAATTAGTGTAGTGCTTAGCACAATTCCGTAAAAGGCTACTTCTATACATATAGAATCAGGCTTAGCGGCCATATGCAGCATAACATTTAGGCATACCCATTTAGCCTGCGCTTAAGCTGTTCACTGATTGGGCTTATTCTATATTAAATGTATTTTATTGAGCTCAACAAGGAGAAAAACAGAAAGACAACAAAGTACAGAACCAGCTCGCATTTTAAAGTCAGAAAATCCAACCCCCCCCCCACATCAGTTCACCAACACATTCCAAACCCCAACTTCAAATGTCTTGAAAGAGTCCCAAAACCAGGTACCACAAAGAAGTATACAAGAAACAAGGGAATAGAAAACAGTCAAACAAAGAAAACAAGCTCATAATAAAGGCAAGTATAAACCAACCCCTTCCCCCGGTGCCCACCTCCCAAACACCTCCCACCCCCAGTCCTCCTTCAAGTCTACCCCAAGATACCAAATAGAATTGAAATGCCGAAAATCCCAGAGCAAGCAACAGGTGTAGGCAGCAGTCTCAAGCAACAGAGCAGCCGATCAACAGTTCAATAATCGACTACGAGCCACTGGGGTCAAAGTATTCCAAAAAGGCTCCCATGTCTGTTGAAACGTGTGCCCAAGTAGTGAAAAGTCCTGCACGTCTCTGCGTTTCCACTGCAACAGGGTGATCAGGCGACAACGCCAAAGAGTAATCAGGACTCTTCACCTCCATCCATTTAAGCAAAATGCATTTCAGGGCTATCGTTACTGCCCAACGGAGGAAAGCAGCAATTCCCGGTCGTCGAGGAGAAAAGTGAAGAGGAACTCCAAATAAGAGCAAAGGGGAACGTTGGATGCGTATCCACCAGATCCCCTCCACAAAAAGAAAAATATCTTCCCAAAAAGACTGAATGACCGGACAGGACCAGAACATATGCCCCAGGCCTGCTTCTGGAGCATCACAGCGGAAACAGGCAGCAGTTGCTCTAAACCCAGAACGGTGAGCCCTTTTAGGGGAGATATACAGTCTTAAAACCAGTTTATAATGTTGTTCCCAAAAGGTAGTATATTTATGGAAAACAGATAACTTTTTGACAACACTGGTAATAACATCATCGGGCAATGGAATAGAGAGATCACGAGCCCAGGCGTCCCGTAATCAGATGTGATTGAGCAAAGGGGACTCATCCTTCAAATGCCTATGATGAAATTTGAGAGGAATAGGGAGCTGGGAGCCCACAGTGAAGGCCATGGATAACAGTTCTTGGCAATCAGCCATTAAATGGCAAGGGGGCAAGGAAACAATATAATGAAGAAGTTGCATATAAGCAAAGCTATCAGTACGAGGGAGATCAAATTCTGCACACAACTGGTCAAAGGATTTGATCATCCTCCACCAATTGAAACAAGTAATGAATCCCCCCTTGCTGACCATCAAGCAAAACTGGCCCCATCCACCCCAGGCAGAAAATTCCCATTGAAGCGCAGAGGCAAAAAGGGGGAAATAGTAGAACTGATAGAGTGGAATTTACATACCCATCGCCAAACTTTCCTCAAATGGCGATGTAAAATCGTAAGAGGGAGAGGCTCAGGTGGAGTTGAAGGACAGAATGAAAATAGGCACTAAAGTAAGTCTTAGAAAAGCAAGAGAGTTCAAGGGATGTGTTAGTAAAAGTAGTAGTACCCCGATAGAAATCATTAATATGACGCATATCACAGCCGACCGTCAGAAAGTGAATATTCAGCAAGCCCAGACCGCCCTTATATCAGGGAGAAGCCGCCTGCCAATAAGGTAAGCGAGCTCGCTTACCCGTCCAAAGAAACCTCTGAACTACACGCTCCAAGCGTTTTTCATCTTTAGAAGTTAGATAAAGAGGGAGGACTTGAAAAACGTACAACCAACTAGGGACAATAAGTATATTATATAAACTCACTCTGCCCATAATCGATAGCGGAAGGCCCCTCCATAATTGCAGACGAGGGACAAGAGCCTGAAAGAGGGGCTCCACATTCAGAGAATATAAGCAGGAAAGGTCAAGTGGAATAAGAACCCCCAAGTATTTTACCACAGACACCGCCCAGCGTAAGGGAAAGGAACCCCTCCACGCCGTATGAACCGCAGGACAAGAGGGAAGGGCAACTGATTTATCCTGATTAAGAGAGAGACCAGAGAGGAAACCATACTCAGAGATAAGGTCCAGCGAAGTTGGTAATGAAACTTCCGGGTGCATAAGAATCAAGAACATATCATCTGCATACGCCAAGGTCTTTAAAACCACACCTGCCACCCACAGACCCTGCACCTCCTCAATAGTACGTAGAGTGCAGAGTAATGGTTCCAAGACAAGGAGAAAAAGTAGAGGAAAGAGGGGGCATCCCTGCCTGGTGCCACGGAGAATATGAAAGGAGTCAGTGCGGGTACCATTGACCAACAAGGATGCCCGAGGATTAGAATATAAGGAATGAACGGCGCGAAGGAAGAACCCCGTAAGCCCAACATACTCAAGGGTGCAAAATAAAAAGGACCAATGAACACTATCAAAAGCCTTAGAGGTATACAAGCTAACAAATAAAGCTGGAATCTGATGATGTTGACAATGAGCTAGCGCAAAAAGGACCTTCCGAACATTGCAAACCGACTGCCGGCCGCGAACAAATCCAACTTGATCTTCATGGATCACAGAGGGAAGATGAGGGGCTAAGCAATAGGCAAGCATACGGGCAAGAAGCTTAAGGTCAACGTTAATCAGAGAGATCAGGTGATAGGAACTAGGATCCTCCGCCCTCTTTCCAGGCTTTAACAACAGCGTGATAAGTGCCTCATTAGCACAATGGGTAAAGGAGCAACGATCCACTGCAGCATTATAATAAGCCAACAAAGGGCCACACAATTGTGTAGAAAGTAGTTTATAAAACTCACCAGAGAAGCCATCCGGCCCCAGGGCCTTCCCAGAGCGGAGGGTCTTAATAGCAGATTGCAATTCAAACGCTTGGAACGGATTATTAAGCAAAGTCACTACCTCCTCAGAAAGGCGCAGCAACCCAGACGACTGAAGATAATCCGTCAAGAGCTCTGGGGAAGCATCATCCGGAACTGCATACAAGCATTCGAAAAAGTCAGAGAAGAGCGCAGACATCTCCGAGATGCAAGACACACAACTCCCACCCCCCACCCCCGGAATCTGAAGCGTCAAAATGGGTAGTGTCGACCAGGCGCCCAGGTTTGCTGCCAAACCTTTGAAAATGATGCTTATGATAAGCGGCCCACCACTGATTGTGGGAGTGAAGCAGAGAATTGAGAGCTCCCTGAGCAGTCAAATACCATTCTCTAGTGATCTCTGAAGGAGCAGTGGAGAAAGCCTTCTTAGCAGCCCGTAAGGCCCATTAAAAAATGAGAATGCTGCAATGAATACATTTATTTCGGGCACAAAGAAAGGAAATCACCTGACCCCGAAGAACCGACTTGGTTGCTTCCCAGAATAGAATGGGATCTTCTTGATGTTGGGCATTATTTGTCAAGTAGTCATCCCACTGGGATTGCAAAAATCGCCAAAACTCAACATCATGCGAAAGATAAAAGGGAAATCGCCAAGATGGAGAACAAAGGTACGCTGCATTCAAATGAATGTCTAGCCAAAATCGGGGTATGATCAGATATACTCAAGGGGCCTATCTCCGCCAATACTACTGAGGAAAACAGAACTGGAGACTCAAAAATATAGTCAATCCGCGACCAAGTGTTGTGGGAACGAGAGAGGTGAGTAAAATCCCTGACCTCAGGATGTAAGAGACGCCAAGGATCCACCACTGATAGAGTATCACAGAAATCAGCAAGAAGGCGTCCTTTAGCCCCCAAGGGAGTAGACAGGGAACCAGACTTATCGCAATCAGGGTCACTGACCAAATTAAAATCACCTACCACAAAGAGCGGATCACCCGAATGGCGGGAATGAAGACTAACCAACTGTTGTAGGAATGAAGATTTGGATGAATTCGGGCCATAGACTACTAATAACAAATAACTCCGATCCTCCAATGTAAGACGTAAGAAGAGATAATGACCATCCAAGGACTTTTCCAAGACTTGGACATCTAAGGGCGAAGACTTACGGACCAGCACCGCTACACCCCCGTGGCGTCCCGATGACTACACAAAATAAACATCCCCCACCCAGGATCGATGCAACTTAAGATGTTCAGCATCCGTCAGGCGAGTTTCCTGTAAACAAGCTATATCCGAGCGATAACGTTGTAGAGCAGCCAAGATTTTGGAGCGCTTAATCGGCGACGTTATGCCTCCAACATTCCTAAACGGGGTACTCATCTATGAGGTAAGCAAGGAAAGATGTCACAAAGCAGAGAAAGAGCACAAAGGTGAACCCCAGGAGCCCAGCCTCCCCCAGGGCAACAAGTAGCATATTATCCACACTGTTGAAATAAGCAAAGGGGTAACATCATGCACCCTACAAACCAGACACTAGAACAACAGAAGGAGAACTGTCCCACCCCCCAGACCCCCACCCCTCCAAACCCAAAACTCAACCCCCTCCCTGCCATCCCAACCAACCCCCCTCCCCGCGCCCTACCCAACCTGTTACTCGTGTTCCACCCCATCTAGACAGGCCAGAACGACGGAGTCATGCTTGTTGTGTGCAGGCCCCAAGCCCTCCCCCCATTCAGATAGCTCCAAAAATATCCCAAACGACACACTACAGACACAAATCCTACACACTCACACCAACTTACCCTACCCATGGCACTCACACATTCTCCAAGCCAGAACACTGCCCGACATACCGAGCCTCAAGTGCTACACTGAGAGTCGGGCTTATTCTATAACAGTGTGCATAACTTTTATGAAAGCCCATGATCCACCCATGCTCCTCCCCCTAACCACACCCTCTTTTGAGATCCAAGTGCTAGAAGCAACATGCACCACTTTAGAGAATATGTGCACAAAATTGTGGGTGTGACTTCTAATTAGTGCCAATTAGCATTGATTAGGTACTAATTGCCAAATATTGGCACCAATTGGCCTTGTTAAACAAGTTGCACATATAAATCAGCTGTATGTCATTGTTGAGGATACGATGAAATCCCTCAGCTCAATGTGTGGCGGCGGCTAAGAAAGCAAATAGAATGTTAGGAATTATCAGGAAAAGAATGGAAAACAAAGATGAAAGAGTTAAAATGCCCTTGTGTTGCTGTTTGGTACGGCCACACCTCGAATATTGTGTGCAATTCTGGTCGCTGTATCTCAAAAAAGATATAGTGGAATTAGAAAAGGTACAGAAGGGCAACGAAAATGATAAAAGGAATGGGCAACTTCCTTTTAAGGAAAGGCTAAAGTTGCTAGGGCCCTTCAGCTTGGAGAAGAGATGGCTCAGGGGTGAAATGATAAAGCATTGGTCTCAAACTCATGGCCCGGGGACCACATGCGGCCCGCCAGATACTATTTTGCGGCCCGCGGTCTGTACTAGTGCTGCCTGCTCTTTGCAGTGTCCTCCGGCTTCCCCCTGGCCTCCTGCTCTTACCTTCAGATAATTACCACAGCCTGCAGAGAGGATTGCCGGTGCTGTAGCGATCCTTGCAGGCTGCTGTCGTCCTCAGCAGCACGTTCCCTCTGCCGTGATCCTGCCCCTGACATCAGAAGAGGGGCGGGACTGCAGCAGAGGGAACATGCTGTGGAGGTCGATAGCAGCCTGCAAGGAATTCTACAGCACCAACGATCCTCTCTGCAGGCTGCGGTAATTAGCTGAAACTAAGACCGGGAGGCTAGGGGGGAAGCTGGAGGACGCTGCAAAGAAGGGGGGAACATGCAGGCCTTTGGGGGGGAGGGGGGAGGCTTATAAACTATAAAGAGTTTTACCTCGTGCAAAATTGTCATTTCTTTAATAAGACATTAACTTTTTTTTTCTGCGGCCCTCCAAGTACCTACAAATCCAAAATGTGGCCCTGCAAAGGGTTTGAGTTTGAGACCACTGTGATAGAGATAACATGGATTTACTAGAGGCAGGTCTTGTCAGACAAATCTGATCAAGTTCTTTGACTGGGTGACCAGAGAATTGGATACCATCTGTATGCCACTAAACTTTTAGATCATACAGAGCATCGGTACCCCTAATCGTCATTGGTCTCTTGTAGTAGTTTTCTATAATTAAAATATTTTTTATATATTTCTCAGTAAATAAGTTAAATAGATATACTCATCTTATACTACGCGGGTGGGGGTAAGCACTCCGACGTAGACCTACGTTTTGCCTCTAAGGGCTGTATCAAGGAAATCCCTCTCAATTCAAACAGCTCATGCTCCCCGCGCTATAAGATTGATCCAGGAAAACAATACCGATGCTCTGTATGATCTAAAAGTTTAGTGGCATACAGATGGTACCACTGAGATCTGCAAGTCGCAAAGTATATACTTGATAAAACTACTTAAGATCCTCCTGTTGATATTTGTGCTGCTGCAACTTCTAGCAGTAGTCTTTCAAGAGGTCATAGCCACCATGTTGAATCCAGAGCTAGCATGGGCAACAGTGACTGAGGATTGCTACTGTTGCTGAACCCTAGACTACCAGGGCATCCTTCAAGTATAGAATGAGGAATAACCAACAGAAGAAGGGAGGTGTTGATGCCCCTGTATAGGTCATTGGTGAGGCCGCAATTGGAGTATTGTGTTCAGTTTTGGAGGCTTTATCTGGTGAAGGATATAAAAAAAACTTGAAGTGGTCCAGAAGCAGGCAATGAAAATGGTAAGGGGTTTGAACCAAAAGAAGTATGAGAAGAGACTGGAAGACCTACATTTGTATACTCTGGAGGAGAGGAGGGTCAGGGGAGATATGATACAGACGTTTAAATACTTGAAAGGTATTAATATAGAACCAAATCTTTTCCAGAGAAGAGAAAATGGTAAAACTAGAGGGCATAATCTTGAGTTTGCAAGGAGGAAGACTCAGGATCAATGTTAGGAAATTCTTTTTCACGGAGAGGGTGGTAGATGTCTGGAATGCCCTCTCAAGGGAAGTGGTGGAGAGGAAAACGGTGATAGAATTCAAAAAAGGATCTCTAATTAGAAAATAAAGAATGTAAATTAAAGAGGTCAGGCCGGTATTGGACAGACTTGCACGGTCTGTGTCCCATATGTGATGATTTGGTATGGGATTGGGCTGTGGAGGGCATCGATGGGAACTCCACTAACTTGGAACATGAGGATGTTACTGGCCAGACTCTATGGTAGATATCCTGCAAACAGGATGGTTGGATAGACTGGAGTGAGCTTGGACGGCAACTTCAGCATTTGGAACCTAGGACAATACCAGGTAGACTTTATGGTCTATGACTCAGAAATATCAAAGAAGAGACAAGTTAATTTAATCATATATTTTTAATGAGTATAACTAATGGGTAGACTGGATAGACCGTTCAGGTCTTTATCTGCCATCAATTACTATGTTACTATAAGTAAGCTTGAGGGGTGGAGGTCTATGGGAGGCATTTTGGGGACATTGGGGGAAGTTGATCATCAATGCCTTTTGTGGTGGAAGTAGCTTTCCAGATCGTACGTTCTTCTGGGGGGCATTCCAGTTTGGGAGGGGGTTGTTCCCTGAGGGGAGAGATTTCTGAAGAGTAATGTCCAAGGACCTTCAAGTGCAGGGGGCTTCCAGATCGGTGGGGAGTTGCATGCACTTGGGTGGAGGGATCTTCCTCTTCACTGGGGGCTTCATAAGAGAGATGGATCATAGATGCTTCTTGGTGAGAAATCATGGAAGCTCTTTGAGGCGGGGCCTGGTAGGGGTCTTCAGGAGCAAGGGGCAGGTTTTTTTTAGGAGGGACAATACAAAGTACCTGTATATAGTATATGTAAACTACTTTGATTGTACCTCCAGAAAGAAGTATATCAAATCCATGATCCTTATACCCCCCTCCTTTTTTTATAGTAGCACTCATGTTTGTGATCAGTTTCATAGCACTGAAGGTAACTGATCAGAGGACTGAGTTGTGACATAAATAGACCAGCATTTTTTAACCAGTGTGCTATGAGTCCCAGGTGCACCCCAGCCACTCACAATCCTGCATCCCTTACAAACTTCCTCCCCTCATGCAGGTCTGGGATCACTGCATCTTCCTTCTTCTAACCTCACCCCCGCCCCCAAGCACACACAAAAAAAATGTTTCAGCTTACATTTTCAAGACACCCATCAGTGATTCACACAGGTACTCCTGGGCCTTCCCTCTTCCATGTCCCTTCCTCTGTGATTCAACTTGTGGGACATGGCAGAAGGAAGGTCCTGGAGTGCCTGTGTGAATCGCTGCCAAGTGACCCAAAAATATAAGCTACAAGTGCAGTGTGTGTGTGTGTTTGGGGGGGGAAGTGTTAGAAGAAGGAAGATGCAGCGATCCTGTGGGAGGGAAGGCAGTCGGAGATGCTGGATTGTGGGTGCCTGGATTCAGAGAAGGCAGAGAGGTACTGGTCTTTTGGGAGGAGGAGGGACTGGACAGAAGGGTAAGATGTACTGGACCAGTGGAAGTGAGGTAGGGAGAGAAAGGGGAGCAGATAATGGTAGAAGTGGAGAGAAGAGAGAGGGAGGCAGATGCTGGATGGAAGTGGGAAGGAGAGAGAGGGACAGATGCTGGATGGAAATGAGCAAAAGAAAGAGAAGGAAAGGCGCTGCATGGAAGACAGGAGAAGAGAGGGGCAGATGCTGGATGAATGTGAACAGGAGAGAGAGGAGGCAGACCCGGGATGCAAGAGGGTATTAAGAGGGTACATGCGGGATGGAAGGAGAGGATAAAGAAAAAGGGCAGATGCTGAATGGGGGAAGATAATAGAGTTAAATAGTGGGGTAGTAAGAGGAAGTGAAATAGCAGAGCTGGAGTGAGGGAAAGAAGTAGCAAGCTGTAGGTAGACACAATGAAAAGAGGGAAATTGAGGACTGAATGGTAACAAAGAATTTAATCTAGAAGCAGAAAATAAAGAAAGTGGAAAGAAAATGGAAAAGAGAGAAACTGCAAATGGACAGGAAATCCTTGCAAGAAATTTAAGAAAAACTGAGGAAAGCAGAAACCAGGGACTATGACCAACATAATTGAAAAACTGCAAAGGTAGAAAAAAAGTATTTTATTTTCAGTTTAAGATAATGTAGAGTGCTAGCTGTGTTAATAAAAACAGAAAATGGAAATAAGGCGTTATCTTTATACTGGCCTAATTTTTATACCTATTTGACAAACTTCCCCTCTTTTATCAAGCTGCGCTGTCGCACAGTGTGAGCTAAATGCCAAACCACCCATTGGATTAAAATGGGCGGCTCAGCATTTAGCTCATGCTGCTCGGCAGCGCAGCTTGATAAAAGAAGGTGTTTGAGACTAAAACCACCTTCCTCACGTCAGAACAGAATACCAGGTCATAACAGGATACCATAACAGCAGTATATTATCTTGACCTGAGGATGGGGGTTTGGCCTTTGAAAGCTACGTAATATAAATGTGCATGAGTCGAGTCTCTTTCATTTGAAAGGAAACTGCAATGAGAGGTCACAGGACGAAGTTAAGAAGTGATAGGCTCCGGAGTAATCTGAGAAAATACTTTTTTACAGAAAGGGTGGTAGATGCATGGAACAGTCTCCCGGAAGAGGTAGTGGAATCAGAGACTGTGGGATCCTTTTACTATGCTGCGTTAGGGCATTAACACGTGGAATAGCACGTGCTACAATGTCGCGCACGCTAGACGCTAATGGCAGCATTGAGCTGGCGTTAGTTCTAGCCGCATAGCGCAGGGTTAGCACGCGTTAATCTGCTGCATGCGCTAAAAACGCTAGTAGAAGGAGCCCCGTGTCTGAATTCAAGAGGGCCTGGGATAGGCACGTGGGATCTCTCGGAGAAAGAACGAGATAATGGTTACTGTGGATGGGCAGACTAGATGGGCCATTTGGCCTTTATCTGCCGTCATGTTTTTTTTTTATTTTTTATTTTTTATTTTTTTATTTCAAAGAAACTCTATATTCAATTAAATATACCTACATTTTATTAAACTTTTTTCCTGACGACTATATATCCTTTTCTTAATATTATATAGGGAGGCCTCTCAATATTTTTTCCCATGGGCTCCTGATGTTCTAGCTACACCACTAATCACAAGAAACCAATGGTCAATAAAAATCAGATTGTTTTGCAAATAGACCTACACATGTACATGTAGGTGATTTAAAATGGGGGTGTAAAGTTAGGCATATTAGTAGCACGATGATTACGCATGCATTTTTATAAAAAAAAAAAGAAAAAAAGATAAGCACATATATCGAATATATGCTAATAAGAACATAAGAATAGCCTTACTGGGTCAGACCAATGGTCCATCAAGTTCAGTAGGCCTGTTCTCATGGTAGCCAATCCTGGTCCCTAGTACCTGGCCAAAACCCAAGGAGTAGCAATATTCCATGCTACGGATCCAGGGAAAACAGTGGCTTCCCCCATGTCTTTCTCAATAACAGCCTATAGACTTTTCCTCCAGCAACTTGTCCAAACCTTTCTTAAAACCAGCTACGCTATCCGCTCTTACCACATCCTCTGACAACGCTTTCCAGAGCTTAACAATTCTCTGAGTGAAAAAAAATTTCCTCCTATTGGTTTTAAAAGGATTCCCCTGTAACTTCGAGTGTCCCCCCTAGTCTTTGTAATTTTTGACAGAGTGAAAAATCGATCCACATGAACCCGATCTACTCCACTCAGGATTTTGTAGACTTCAATCATATCTCCCCTCATACTCCTTCTTTCCCTCTTTTCTCCAAGTGCTTTGTTTTTGTGCAACCAGGTTTAAGCACATTATGAAAGTGCTGTATATTTTCAAGCATTTGAAAATCCATTTTCTCACATATTGCTGACATACACGAGTTAACTCAATTTTTACCTGCACCAAAGACAACCGATGGGGGTCTTTTACTAATGATTAGAACAGGGCCTTGCTACAGATAACATGTTCTAATTGTTAGCAAAAGAATTCTAAATCTTCAAAAATTTACCCCACATGCATGACCTGTACTCATACCCCTGCCTATGACATAGGGGACATACATTACAGTACATATGACAGTGTTAAGGTGTCACCACTATGTGGGAGGGGAATAAAACAGCTACATTTTGTGGCCAGAACCCCTGGGCCAGTTCTGAGATCTTGTTTCATTACATCGCAATTAATTTTTCAAGAAATAGAGGGAAGGTGCTCGGTGAAAGGTCGTGACAATAGAAATATCAGCAGCTGTGGAACTATTGCATATCGGAAATAAACACAGGAGTATCTACAGTGATATTAGCTGTTTAGATTTAGGCTAATTCAGACCACACTGTTTTATTGTAGCTTCACTGTTACTAAGGATTTTATGGCTTAATAATTCAGCTGTTCAGTCAGCTGCTTATCTATTCATGGTTGCAGAATTCTCACGTGTTTCAGGCAGTACCTTTATTACAGAGTAATTTTCCACCACTACAGCTGATGTGTCTGCTGCTAATTGGATCTTGCGTGTCTTTGGTTTGGCTGTCACCTACCTTGCACAGCTTAGGTTGACCTTGTAAAACACTTTCTTCTTTCCTGGTCGCACTTTTTTCAAATTTAGCTGTGTGGTAAGCTTTTTAAGTGCTTTCCTACAGCCAGAGGAAAACTCAGGTGAAATTTCAGTTCTGCAGATAGACTGATATCATGTTGCATGTCACTCTCCATTCTTTCTTTTTCCCTCTTTCTTTTTTTGTGTCCCAGCAGTTTCCTCGTTCTCTTTTGGCTTCCAGCTCAATTGGAGCCAGTCCTTGTTGGGGCTGTTGTGCCATGAGCTTTCATTTGCAATTAGTGTGTGTATGGAGGGCAGGGAATCTTTCTGGTGCTCCCTCTTGGGTCTCAACATGACCTTCTCCCTTCTGTATCTTCCTCTGGCAGGTATTTAGCTTCTGGCCGGCTCCCTTGCTGCCTGTAGTTGTTTTTCCGCTCAAAGCTGCGGACATTTGCCGCAAGGGAGCCAGCCAGAAACTAAACACTCGCTGGAGGGAGGCACAGAAGAGAGAGAGAGAGAGACCTACAACTCGCTGCTCTTTTGCTTCGGGCCTTCCTCCGCGGATGCAAAGGAGGTGGGGCCTGGCAGCGAGGAAGGCCCAAAGCAAGCAAGAGCCACGAGTTGTAAATGCTGCGCTGCCGATGGGTGTGTGAGACAGGGAGGGGAGAGGGGGAAGAGAAATGATGCAGCTATACAGGGAAGGGGGAAGGAAGAGAAATGCTACTGCTGCACCCAATTGGGGAGAGGGAAGGAGGGAGAAGGAAAAGGGAGAGGAACGAGAGATGCAAAGTTCATGGGAGGGAGGGAAAGGAAAGAAGGAAAGGAGATACCAGACCATGGAGTGGGAGGGAGAAATGCCAGGGCATGGGGGGAGGGAAGGAGGCAGATGCCAGACTAGGGGAAAGGAAGGAAGGAAGGAGAGGAGATGCCAGATAATGGAGGGGGAGTTGGAAGGAGAGGAGAGAGATGCCAGGGCATGGGGGATGGAAGGGAACTAAGGAGACAAATGCCAGATCAGAGGGAAAGGAAGGAGAGGAGGTGCCAGAGCAAGGAGAGAGAGGAGAGAGATGCCAAGGCATGGGGGGAGGAAAAGAAAGGAGATAGAGATGCCAGACCTGGGGTGGAGTGGGAAGGAAGGAAGGAAGGAAAGGAGAAGAAAGAGATGCCAGAGCATTAGGGAGGGAGTGGAGACAGAAAAATGGAGAGGGGGTGAAGCTGAAATGAATCATGCACAAAGGAGAGAAAGGGCACAGGATAGACATTTTATGGAAGGAGCATAGAAAGAGGGAAGATAACTATATGAACAAGGAGAGGGTGGACAGTGGATGGAAGGGGCAGAGAGAGGGCAGACAGTGGATGGAAGGGGCTGATGCTACATGGAAGACAGAGAGTGAAGACAAAAAGAGAGTGAAGACAGGATGATTAAAGCAGAAACGACAAAAGGTAGAAAAAAGATTTTTTTGTTGCTTTAGAATAAAATAGTATTGTAGTTGTATTGATAAAACTTTTGTAAACAGAAAATAAGGTAATCTTTTTATTGGACTAATTTTAATACATTTTTTTACTAACTTTTAGAGACCAAAACCCCTTTTCTCAGATCAGGACAGTATAATGTAATAGCAGTATATTATATTGACCTGAAGAAAGAGGCTATGGTCTCTGAAAGTTAATTGAAAAATGGATTAGTACAATAAAATAGTATATTCTTATTTTCAATTTTTGTTTTATTTCTATTTGTTAATTTGTAAAGTGGTGATTGTTTGTCAATTTCTTCAAATTTACATCTGCTATATGCGTATTTATATTTTGCAGAATATTAGGGGGCTATATGTCATTGTTTCTGTGGTGTTTCACTGTATGCAGTTTGGCTTCTTGGCGGTTCAGTTTAACCTTTATCTACATATTTCTATTTTTAGTTTGTGATTACTTATTCCATACTAGGCGAAGGTGTTTTCTGTATTCTGTTTGTATGAAAGACATGGTTTTTGATGGTATTGACTAGCCTTGTTTGGCGAAATGCATCGGGCATGGTTCTTGGGAGCACCTTGAATAAACCTGATTTGAATCTCCTTATTTTCTGCCAATCTTCTTTTGTTTCATGTTGGATTCTTTGGTGGACTGCTTGCCTTGTTGTTTCGTTACAAGTTAACATACATGGAGTGGAATATTCTAGAGGAGTTACAGATTTGGTTGTTTATCCATACACTAGTGTTTAAGCCCGTTACATTAATGGATGCTAGAATGGATGTGTAAACTTTTAGCACAATGGCTGAGGCCTTTCTTTCTTACTTACTTACTTTTTTTGCTTCCTGCTCCCCCCGTCCAGCAGTAGCCCTTCTCCCTTCCTTTTACCTCCCCCCTGTCCAGATGCTTCTGCTCCAGCCCCCTTCTCCCACCTACCCTTAAATCACTCCTTTTGCCTCCTGCTAGTTGTTTCCACCCTCCCTAGCTTGAACAACCACCAACCACAGTCCGGATGCTGAGCGTCGGTATGCCTGCTTCCCTGTTATTATTTTTGTGCCATCCTTGGTCCTTTGAGTCACACATTGGTACATAGACTGCTCCAGTGAGAAGACCGCGAAGCAGTGTGTGAGTGCTGCTGGCCTGATGCTCCTCTGCAGCAAGGTATTTATGGTCGCGGTCGGCAGGGATTGGTTAGAAAGGAAGGATGGAAGGTCATTGGCAGTTCGGCTGCACAGTGGGGCGGTGGCAGGTGCTCAAGGGTTCAGCACGAGGGATGGGAGGGAGAGAAGGATGGAAGCTGGGCAAAGGGTTTTGCTGCACAGGGGGATGGGTGGGAGGGAAGGATGGAAGCTGGGCAAAGGGTTCTTCTGCACAGGAAGATAGGAAGGAGGAAAGGATGGAGGGATAGAAAGATGCTGCTGAGGGAAGGCACAAGGGGATGGGTGAGAGGGAAGGAAAGATGTTGCACATGTGGGGGAAGAAAAGAGGAAGAATTGGGGGGAAGAAGAGGAAGGGAGAGATGATCATGTACATGAAAAATATAAGCCCTACCCGAAAATAAGACCTAGTACCTTTTTGGGGCCCCAAATGAATATAAGACACTGTCTTATTTTCGGGGAAACACAGTATTATGTCTGCTAAATTTCCAAAGCCTTTGGAGTTAGTTTGCAAATTCATTTGGGCTTGGTCTCAGGTTGAGGCTGGGAAAAGTCTAGGAGTACCATGTTTGTATTATACTTTTGGCTCAGTCTTCCACAGCAGGCTCTTTTAGTTCACTCTGTGCCATCATGTGCTTGTTTGCTTTCCTTTGTCTTGTAAGGAATTAGCTATTGTTTAAGAGAAAGCTGGAAGTGCAGGCAGGAAGGCTGGAGCAAGGAATTGGCTATGCTGGGATTCGCTTGCAATTGCTTAGTTGACTTAAAAAAGGAGAGCTGACTTTCGCTCTGCCAGAAACAGCACTGGATCAAATATCACTAGTACCATAAGCCAGAGGAGGTGGGAGGGAGGAGGATGGTTCTGAGTCAGGGCCCCTCCCAATGAGTTTGCTCCCTTCACTCCCTGGTCAGAAAGTCTGTAAGAGTCAGGTTTCCAGTTACTATAGGCAGAGGGGAAGGGGAGGAAGCTCTCAGAGCAGTTAGCTTGTAGGTGAGAAATTTGCAATACAAAGACTAGGATCCTGCTTCAAGATTTCTTTCTCAATGTTGCAATATTTGTTTAAGCCAGTTTTTCTTATATAGTACTCAGTTCAAATGTCCATAGGTTTAGCCAATTTCTTTTATTCAATGTGCTTGAAAGAAGGTTAAAAATACCTTTATTTTCTAACCTTTTTGAATGCCTTGGAGAATAGTTGGCAGGGCAGAAATTGAGGGTTATCCCTAACATGACCATTTATTTTTTTCATCAAAAGGGGACATCTATTAATTGTCAGTCCTGCCCCCAATCCCACCCTAGCCCCACCCCCAATTTCTTCCATTCATTTTTCAAGTACGCATATCTTAATTCATAATGGTAACCATAAAATTTTTAAAAACTACAAAGCACACTATACGCAGAGAAAATGTTAATGATCATTTATATTTGGGGGGTTTTCAAAGTTGTCAAGGCAAATGACTTTCAAATATGCAATGTCACCTCAGTAACTAAAGAAAAATAGACAAATATAGTGCAAAATATAGACAGCAGATATAAATTCTCAAAACTGACACGTTTTGATCACTAAATTAAAAATAAAATCATTTTTCCTACCTTTGTTGTCTTGTGATTTCATGAGTCTCTGCTTGCTTTTCCTTCTGTCTGTGTATCCTTTCTTTTGTTTCTTTCTTTCTGCACTCAGGCCCAACAATTGTCCCTTTCTATTCCTTCCCTCCTTCCTTCCCATGTCCTTAGTGCCCCCAGAGCCTCTTTCTCATGTCCTTGGTGCCCCCAGTACCTCTGTCCTGTGTCCTAAGTGCCCCCAGTGCCTCCGTCCTGTGTCCTTAGTGCCCCCAGTGCCTCCGTCCTGTGTCATTAGTGCCCCCAGTGCCTCCGTCCTGTGTCCTTAGTACCCCTTCCTATCTTTAGTGCCCCCAGTGCCTCCTTCCCATGTCTTTAGTGCCCCCAGTGCCTCCTTCCCAAGTCCTTAGTGCCCCTTCCTATGTCTTTAGTGCCCCCAGTGCCTCCTTCCCTTGTCATTAGTGTCCCCAGTGCCTCCTTCCTATGTCCCTCTCACTGCCTTCCACACTTTGTCCCACCTCCACCCCCCAAGCCAGCCTGCCTGCCTGTCTACCTCTCTCCCTCCCTGGCCAAAGCCAGGCTGCCTACCTGTCTACCTCTCTCCTTCCCTCCCTCCCTGGCCAAAGCCAGCCTGCTTGCCTGCCTACCTATCTCCTTCCCTCCCTGCCGCAAAAAAAAAAAAAAAAAAAAAGCCTCCCCATCTTTCCCCTGTCTGCTGCTCTTACTGCCCTGCCACTCTAAACCCGACAGGAAGTCTTCTTTCCGACGTCAATTCTGACGTCGGAGATGACGTTCTGGGCCAGCCAGGCAGCAATTGGCTGGCCCAGAACGTCCTCTCCGACGTCAGAATTGACGTCGGAAAGAAGACTTCCTGTCGGGTTTAGCAGCTGTAGCGGCTGGGCGGTAAGAGCAACAGACAGGGGGAAAGATGGGGAGGCTTTTCTTTTTTTTTTTGCGGCAGGGAGGGACAGGAAGTGATCGCCTGTCCCATTGTCCCCGAGCACAGCTTTGGGACGCTGTCCCTGAAAATGGGACATTTCAGCGTCCCAAAGCTGTCTGTGGGGACAACAGGACAGGAGGTCTGAAAACGGGACTGTCCCGTTCAAAACGGAACTTATGGTCACCTTAGTTATCCCTCAAGCCAAAAGTATAATACAAACATGGTACTCCTAGACTTTTCCTAGCCTCAACCTGAGAGACCTCTTCCAGAAACAGTGTTTTTCACTGCATTGGCCCCTCGGAGTGGAACAACCTTCCAGGATACATTCGCCAGCAGCAAAATGTACAGAACTTTAAAATGAAATATACGGTCTGAATTTGGCTGAGGGAGTGATGACTCTTGAGTGCTGGTCACAGAGATGTTCGATGGTCTGGTGTTTTACTTGGTTTAATGATGTCTTGTATGATTTATGGAATTTTATATTTTGATATATGTGTAGGTTTGGACAGCCTCAGCATTTTCGGTTGGCCTAACCAATGCCAGCAAAGGCCTATGGGAAATCATATCATTCATGTCTGATCTTAGGGCATGTCATTACAAACAGCCTTAGATGACCTAAATTACATTAGTGCTTAAAGGTAACAAAGGACCTTGGTACAGCTAAGACAGGGGTGTCCAACCTGTGGCCCAGTGAAGTATTTTGTGCGGCCCCGGTCGAGGGTGATGCAGTGTTTTCCTCTGCTGCCCCTGGGTATTTACCGTGTTGCCGGCTCCCTCCTCTGTCTTGCTGCAGCGTTCTGCGGCCCCAGAAACATTTTTTTTTTGGCCAATGCGGCCCAGGGAAGCCAAAAGGTTGGACACCCCTGAGCTAAGAGATGCGAAGAGGTGCTAAAGACAGCTAAGATGTGCTAAGATGTGTTAATGTCTGGTGCTTAAGAGGGGCGCCTAAGATATACAATATGCTCAGTAGCATGTTCTAGCACAGATAGTTAAGGTAATCAGAAACCATTGTCAGAGTGAAACTGGAAATTACATTTGACTCCAGTCTGTAAGGGACAGGTTTCCCCTCTATTCTTCTCCAGTCTCTCACACCTCATTTACCTTATTCACCATTGTTTCAAACAGTTTACAAAAGATAGGGCTACTTAACTTCAATAGATTCTATTTTTAGACCAAGCCTCAAATGTATAAATATGGGAGATTAGAACTCCACCCCCCTCTTGCTCTCCCTGGAACATCACCCCTCCCCTCTCTTTTTTTCTTTCCTCTAAACTCTGTAAGTCAGGTAAACTGTCTTTTCTCTCTCATTAATTGTAATGCTTGATGTATCTTTATAAAATTCTGCTTTTCTGTAATATTAAGTTTCAAGTTTATTTAAAATATTTGATATGATCGCAATATCCAAATCCACTGCGATTTACAAAGATTAAAAATAGAAATAATAAAAAATCGAACGAACAGGACATAAAAAAACAGTTATGACAAAAAATGCAATTGAGGGGGAGGGGGCTAAAAAAAATTGGATTAAATACAATTCCAAAATAAATTATGTTTGCTCACTCTCAAATCCATAATATTCAAAACCCCAGCATTTATTTATAAGGTTTTAATTCCTTATAATACTTCGAGAGTATTAGGTCAACAGAACAACATCTGTTGGTTGTTCCTTCTTTAAAAGTTATTAGTACACGACGTCATTGTTGTTAAAGCCAGCAGCGTGAAGGATTTTAAGAGTAAATGGGATGCTCACGTGGGATCTTTAAGGGAGTAAATTCGGGAGCGAATACTTTGGAATGGGCAGACTTGGTGGGCTATAGCCCTTTTCTGCCACTATGTTTCTATGTTTCTATGTCATTCTATTTTCTCAGTTACGGCTCCCCAAGCTTGGAATGCCCTGCCAATTTACCTAAGAGAAGAAAGAATTCTAGACAAATTTAAGAGCAAACTTAAGGGCTTCCTTTTTAAAGATGCTTTTAGTGATTAACTGAATTCCTTATGTTTTAATCTTTTACAATTAATTTCTTCCCCTTTTCCCAATGTAGTTTTAACCTTAATTGTTTCTTTTATATTTAATTGTATTTCTTCCTGCAACCTTCCCATTATTTGATCTTGTATGTAAAATAGTTTTGTTAGTTATATTTTGTTACGTTATTTTATGTTATGTATTTTACGATATTTTAATATGTTTAGTAATAATTTTGTTAGTCATATATGTTTCCCCTAACTTTGTAATTTTTAGCTGTACATCGCTTAGAATCTGGAATAGGCGATTAATCAAATCTTATAATAAACTTGGAAAACTTGGAAACTTGGAAAGAGGGTGGGAAAGGAGACAAAAGGTTAGGGAACGTTACCCACTTAATTTCTACTTAACAGTGTTCCTTGTCCAGATAAGTTCCAGAATGAGGTCATAAGATTTTTGAATGGGTCAGTTAAAGGTGACCTTAAAACAGCCAACTTTTTAGTAGGCCTTTGAACTTATTAAGTAATTTTTCTTCTCTTATGTTGAAAGGAAGCAAGTTCCAAATATGAGGAGCTGTAATAGAAAAGATCATATCCCTCCTTGAATAAATGATTTTTAATGAGGGAATTTATCTTCTGATCTTAGAGATTTTACAGGAATGTATGGTATTAGAAATCTTTCTAAAAATGCTGGGGCTTTATTTACTGGTATTTTATGTGTGAGAAAAGCTATTTTGTAAGTAATTCTATGGTTTACTGGTAACCAGTGATTTTCCTTTAACAGTGGAGTTACATGATCAAATTTTTTTCTTTTCATGATAATTTTTATTTCGGTGTTTTGAAGAATTTGTAGTCTACGTATTTCTTTTAAGGTAGTCCCTTTGTATAGGGCATTGCAATAGTCAATTTTAGAAATGACTAGGGAATGTATTAAAATATTTAATGATGATTTATCGAGAAACGTGGACAGTGATCTGATTAATCTTAACCTGTAGAAACAAGTTCTTACCAGTGAACTAATTTGGTTGCAGTAGTTAAACTTTTGGTCTAATTTGACCCCAAGAATCTTTACCTTAGTAACTACTTTAAGGTTAGTTGTGTTTATGGTTATATTGGCTCCTAATTTCTGCCCCTCCCTACACAATATATATATTCTTTATGCAAGCACTCTTAGCGGTCTTTGTCAGTGATTTTACTTCCTACTGAATTTTCAACGAGGGTATCGAACCCAGGCCCTGGCGGATTGTAAGGCCGCCTCAACATTACCCTTCCAACCTTACATTTGGGGGGGGGCTAAACCTTACAGATGCAACGTGTATGTTACATGTAGTTTGATTTGATATGTAAGTATGTTATTTGTTACAGTGTGCCCTTTAAGTGTTTTGTGCGACAAATGTAGAAGTTTTATTTTGTATGTTAATATGTAAGTCGCCCTGGATAAGGGCGGGTGAGAAACAAACAAGCAAGCAAGGAAGGGTGTTTAACAAAACAGTGGCTGTCAGTTAATCTTAAGGAGCCTCTGGAATGTGGTCAGAGGAAATGCTTGCCAGTATTCCAAATGCTGGTTTTAAATCTTCACAAACTTAACCCCCCCCTTTATCAAGCCGCGCTGCCAGGCAGCTAAATGCCAAACTGTCCATTCTGTTTCAATGGGCAGCTCGGCATTTGCTAGTGCTGCTTGGCAGCACGGCTCAATAAAAAGGGGAGGGTTAGTTTCCGCGACAAATATACTGAAGTAGTTTTATTTAAGTCACAAAACACTGCTTTATTTGGCTCTTTTGCTCTTTCATGGATTCAAAGCTGACTTCAACACAATCTTACTGGACTTAACAACTGATCAAGACATTCATATGATTAAGAACATAAGAATAGCCTTACTGGGTCAGACCAATGGTCCATCAAGCCCAGTAGCCCGTTCTCACGGTGGCCAATCCAGGTCACTAGTACCTGGCCAAAACCCAAGGTGTAGCAATATTCCATGCTACAGATACAAGGCAAGCAGTGGCTTTTCCCATAACATAACATAACATCATACTTGTAAACCGCATAACCGTAAGTTCAATGCGGTGAACAAGATTAAAAATAATATAACCTAAAGATGATTTAAATTAGTTCACCAAATATTTTGAAAAAAGATGAGTTTTCAATTGAGTTCTAAAGTGCTTGTAAGAATAAGCACTACGCAACAGACTATGGACTTTTCCTCCAGGAACTTGTCCAAACCTTTCTTAAAACCAGCTACACTATCCGCTCTTACCACATCCTCTGGCAACGTGTTCCAGAGCTTAACTATTCTCTGAGTGAAAAAAAAAATTCCTCTTATTGGTTTTAAAAGTATTTCCGTGCAACTTCATCGAGTGTCCCCTAGTCTTTGTAATTTTTGATGAAGCGAAAAATCGATCTACTTGTACCCGTTCTACTCCACTCAGGATTTTGTAGACTTCAATTATATCTCCCCTCAGCCATCTCTTTTCCAAGTTGAAGAGCCCTAACTGTTTTAGTCTGGTATAACAGCCTCTTACTGCTGAACAGATTTCAGAAGGCATCCTTTTACAAGCACATTATGCTTGATAAAAAGTTATTAGATCCCCTTTAATTATTATTTTCTTTTTCCTGTTCTGAACTCTTAGGGCTCCTTTTACTAAGGTGCGCTAGCATTTTTAGTGCGCGCTGCATTGCCGCATGCGCTAACCCTGCGCTACGAGCCAAGAACTACCGCCAGCTCAATGGTGGCGTTAGTGTCTAGGTGTGTGGCAATTCAGTGCACGCTAAAACCAGTAGCGCAGCTTAGTAAAAGGAGCCCTTAGGCCATGATTCTATGACCAGTGCCACTGGCGGCCACCTAAAAAGCAGCCACCGATCACGTGTCAATCATGTGATGGTGCCGGGTACAGAATCGTGCCACCATCAAAGATAGGCACCGGAAATGTAGGCCAGGATTTTCCAGGCCTACATTTCCGACGCTTACCTTTGATGTGAATCGTGCTTCCGTAGGCACTTTTAGACCAGCTAACACCACTTCTGGCATTAGCCACACCTATAGTGACGTTAGGTGGCCTACAGCGCCTATGGAGGTGTGATTCTGGCACCAATTTTTTAGGCGTCTGTTAAAAACATCGTCTGAATGGCACTTTTTACTTGGGCACATAGCAGTGTCTATAAAATTGGTGCCAGTTAGAGAATCCAGGCCTTAAAAAGTATTGCCTGGCCTTAAGATGGACTTGAGCTATAATTTCCAGAGAGTAATAACCTTGGCACACCAGCATGCACAAGAAGTCTTTGTTCTTTTCTGAAATTTACTTTATTGAATAAAATTAGTTAATTTACTCGCAGTTCATAGATTCTCAGAAGCTTGTTGCCCTAAGGCAAGAGACTTTGTAGTAGTAGGTAAAGATGGAAATTTTTAAGAGTAAAAGGCTTTATAGCCGAGGCTGGAGAGTCATTAGATAGATTAAGGTGGTTCCAGAAATGAAATGATGAGTTGTGCATATATGTGCATGTGTGATGCAAAGACAAGTTCAGTCCCATGGGCTTCTGAGACAAGTTAAAGCGTGTCTGAGTTCACTCAGGCACAAACATCCAAAAGGGCAAAAGGAACACCCAGAAGGCCAGGAGGTGAGGTGAAGTGACCAACAGGGGACAGAACCTGACCCCCAGGTTACAGAGGAAGTTAGAGAAGGTAGTCTTGGTTTGGAGAAAGAGAGGTCAGACCCTTGCTGACCCATCAGAGCAAAGATAATAGAGGTACTCGGGAAGTAACGGCAAGTAGACAAAGGAATCAAGCCCAGCCGAGAGTAAAAGATGGTCTTTATAAAAAAATAAAAAAATAAATACCATTAGTAGCAAGACTTATACAGACAAGCAGGAGTGGCTGCAGCACGTATGAAAGTACATTACACACATATCAGGCAGGAAATGACTGCAGTATTAAAATTCTAAGAAGTGAGAATAGCATTAATACATTTTAGAGCTATATCATAAAAACTAGCATAAGGCTGCTGGGGGGGCAGATCAGTTGGGCCCAAGTGATTACTCTGTGAATTGTATGGCAATAGAGAGAGAGAAGATCCTCATGTACCAATAAATGCAGTCCAAGACCAAGAAAATGTGGTAGAAGGATACAGAAATATTTCCCATGTTTTGGGTGCCACAAAGAATTATGGGAAATCAAAAAGAATTTCCAAGTACACCTGGATAGGTTACCTATAAGTGTTAGATCCCATGGATAGGATGCAAACATATCAGGATATAATCTTTTTAGGAAGGACAGAGATGGTCAAAAAGGTGGAGGGGTAGCTCTCTATGTAAAGATCGATATCCAAGCGACTGAAAGGCAGGGGACCTGGGGAGAGGAAGAAGTGATATGGATCGCTCTTAAAAGAGAAGATGGAACTTCTATCTACATGGGTGTAGTCTACAGACCTCCGACTCAAACACAACAAATTGATAAAGATCTGATTGCAGTTATCCAAAAGTTCGGAAAGAAAGAGGATGTGCTGCTATTGGATGATTTCAATCTGCCAGATGCTGACTGGAAAGTTCCATCTGCGGAATTGGAAAGAAGTAAGGAGATTGTGAATGCCTTTCAGGAGGCTCTGCTCGGACAAATGGTGACGGAACCCACGAGGGAAAAAGTGATACTGGATCTGGTACTCACAAATGGGGACAGTATCGCTAATATTCAAATGGGTGCCCACCTGGGAAGTAGCATTCTTCAAACATTTTGGTTTGATATAACAGCTAAAGTGGAGGGTGGCCAAACAAAACAGTCCTAGATTTCAAACGTACAGACTTTAGTAAAATGGAAGAGTACCTGAAGGAAGAGTTAATAGGATTGGAGGACATAAGAGAAGTGGAAAATCAGTGGTCTAAGCTGAAAGGAACAATAAAAATTGGCTACTGACCTTTATGTGAAGAAAATAAATAAAAACAAGAGAAAAAGGAAACTGATACGGTTCTCTAAACTAGTGGTGGAAAAAATAAAGGCAAAAGAGCTGGCATTTGTGAAATATAAAAAAAAACTCAAGAAGAGGTGTACAGAAAGGACTACCAGGTGAAACTGAAAGAAGCCAAGAGAGAGATATGTCTGGCGAAAGCACAAGTGGAAGAGCAAATGGCTAAAAATGTAAAAAAAGGGAGACAAAAAAATTTTCTGATATATTAGTGAAAGGAGGAAGATGAAAAATGGAATTGCAAGACTAAAAGATGCTATGAACTGATATGTGGAGAGTGATGAGGAAAAAGCAAACATGCTAAACAAATACTTCTGTTCTGTGTTCACAGAGGAAGATCCTAGAGAAGGACCGAGATTGTCTGGGAAAGTTACACATGAGAATGGAATAGATACTGCACTGTTCACGGAAGAAAGTGTTTATGAACAAGTTGAAAAATTGAAAGTGGACAAAGTGATGGGATCAGATGGGATCCATCCCAGGATATTGAGGGAGCTCAGAGTGGTTCTTTTTTTTTTTTTTTTTATAAATCTTTATTGAGTTTCAAAACCAACAAAAATGCAATACAGTATCTATACAAATAATATTAATCATATATGCATTTATAATCAATCAAAATCCATACAACAATAAAAAAAACCTCACCCAACCAACATTTCATAAGGGAATAGAACCATACAAAGAAATACCCCCCTCCCGCCCTCCCCCCTGGGTGTGTGTGCAATATACCATCAGGAACAAAGGAAAAGACAACTACAATGAATCCATAAAAGATGTCAAAGGGCCCCAGATTAACTTAAATCTCTTAGTATTTCCCAGCATATCCGCATTCATTTTTTTCAAATCTATAAATTAAACATAAATTTCAATAGAACAGCAGATGATCCAGCCAATCGCTGCTTGGCTGGCCTGGAACTTTTCTCCAACGTCAGAATTACGTTGGAGGGGGAAGGCTTGTGGGCCAGCGGTATGCAATCGGTGTACGCGCCTGGCCCTTCCCTTCCTGGAGTTGCAGTGGGGGATAATTAAATGCGGGTGGCGAGAATCGGCGGACTGGGGGAGAGGAATTGGCAGCTGGTCGGCTTGGGGCAGGCAGGCTTTGGCGCAGCAGGGAGGGAGGGAGGAGGGACAATGGCTGGAAGGCAGTGAGGGGGAGGGGCACGAATTTGGGACACAGGAAGGAGGGAGGGAGGAAGGACAAAGGCTGGAAGGCAGTGGGGGGGACACAAACTCGGGACATAGGAAGGAGGGAGGGAGGGAGGAAGGGGCACTAACTTGGGACATAGGAAGGAGAGAGGGAGGGAATAGAAAGGGACAATTGTTGGGCCTGAGCATGTGAGTGAGAGGGAAAGAGATGGTGCACATGTGGAAAGGAAGAGGAAAATTGGGCATAGAGAAGAGTGAGGTAGAGATGCATGGGGAATAAAAGGATGAGAGGGAGAAATGTTGTATATGGTGGTGGAGAGGGAATAGAGGGATAGATTGATGGGATTGCAAGGGGAAGGAATGTTGGGCATAGTGATGGAGGGAGAGATGTGGCATGGTGTGGGAGAGGGGTGATAGAAGGAGAAATGGGCATGGGGCTGGTGGGCAGTGATGAACAATGATCTGGGGATGAGAGAGGAAGAAAAGTTGGACTCATGAAGGGAGAGAGAGAGAGATGTTGGTTGGGAGAAGGAAGGAAGGAAGGAGACAACAAAGGTAAGAAAAATGATTTTATTTTCAATTTAGTGATCAAAATGTGTCAGTTTTGAGAAGTTATATCTGCTGTCTATATTTTGCATTATATTTTCTACTTTTCTATACTGAGGTGACATTGCATATTTTAAAGTCATCTGCCTTGACATCTTTGAAAAACCCCGGAATATAAATGATAATTAACATTTTCTCTGCATACAGTGTGCTTTGTGTTTACCATTATGTATTAATAAGATTATATTGTGTGTATATGAAAAATGGATGGAAGAAATTGCATTACAATTAGTAGTATTATTATGGGGGTGGAGTCAGGGGTGGAGTTTGGGTGGGTTTGGGGCGGAGTTTGGGCGGAGGTACTCAGTTGGTATTTGTTAGGCTTAGGGGGTACTTAGCTTGAAAAGGTTGAAAAACACTGGGTTATAGTATCCGAGGCAACATGGTTTTACTAAAGGCAAATCATGCCAAACAAATCTGATTGAAATTTTTGATTGAGTCACCAGAAAATTGGACCAAGGACATATGCTAGATGTAATTTACTTAGATTTCAGCAAAACCTTTGACACAGTTCCTCATAGGAGGCTCTTGAACAAACTTGATGGGCTGAAGTTAGGACCCAAAGTGGTGAACACCATTAGAAACTGGTTGACGGACAGACGCCAGAGGGTGGTGGATAATGGAATTCGCTCAGAGGAGGGAAAGGTGAGTAGTGGAGTCCCTCAGGAATCAGTGCTGGGGCTGATCCTGTTCAATATGTTTGTGAGTGATATTGCTGAAGGGTTAGAAGGAAAGGTTTGCCTCTTTGAGGATGATACCAAGATTTGTAACAGAGTAGACACTAAAGGAGGGAGTAGAAAACAAGAAAAAGGATCTACAAAATGTTAGAGGAATGGTCTAATATCTAGCAACTAAAATTCAATGCAAAGAAGTGCAGAGTAATGCATTTGGGGATTAGAAATCGGAAGAAGTTGTATGTGCTGGGAGGTGAGAGGCTGATATGCACAGATGGGGAGAGGAACCTTGGGGTGATAGTGTCTGAAGATCTAAAGATGAAGAAACAGTGTGACAAGGCGGTGGCTGTTGCCAGAAGGATGTTAGGCTGTACAGAGAGAGGTGTGATCAGTAGAAGAAAGATGGTGTTGATGCCCCTGTGCAGGTCGTTGGTGAGGCCCCATTTGGAGTATTGTGTTCAATTTTGGAGATCATATCTGGCAAAGGACATAAGAAGACTTGAAGTGGTCCAGAGAAAGGTGACAAAAATGGTAGGAGGTTTGCGTCAAAAGACTTAGGAGAGACTGGAAGCCCTGAATATGTATACCCTAGACCTGGAGGAAAGGAGGGCAGGGGAGATATGATTCTTCAGACATTCAAATACTTGAAAGGTATTAATGTAGAACAAAATCTTTTCCAGAGAAAGGAAAATGGTAAAAACCAGAGGCATATGAGGTTGAGGAGTGGTAGACTCAAGAGTAATGTTAGGAAATTCTTCTTTACGGAGAGGGTGGTTGATGCCTGGAATGCACTCCCGAGAGAGGTGGTGGAGAAGAAAATGGTGACAGAGTTCAAAAAAGCATGGGATGAACACAGAGGATCACTAATCAGAAAATAATGGTATATATTGAAGAGCTAAGGTTAGTACTGGGCAGACTTCCATGGTCTATCCTGTATATGGCCATTCAGTTGAGGATGGGTTTGGATGGGCTGGAGTGGGCTTTGACGGAGACTCCAGTGGGTGGGGCCTGTGCACAGTGCTAAGTGGAGCTCTGGGTTTCTGGCCCAGAAATATAAGAACATAAGAATTGCTGCTGCTGGGTCAGACCAGTGGTCCATTGTGCCCAGCAGTCCGCTCATGCGGCGGCCCTTAGGTCAAAGACTAGTGCCCTAAATGAGTCTAGCCTTACCTGCATACGTTCTGGTTCAGCAGGAACTTGTCTAACTTTGTCTTGAATCCCTGGAGGATGTTTTCCCCTATAATAGCCTCTTGAAGAGTGTTCCAGTTTTCTACCACTCTCTGGATGAAGAACTTCCTTACGTTCGTATGGAATCTATCCCCTTTTAACTTTAGAGAGTGCCCTCTCATTCTCTCTACCTTGGAGAGGGTGAACAACCTGTCTTTATCTACTAAGTCTATTCCTTTCATTATCTTGAACGTTTCAATCATGTCCCCTCTCCGTCTCCTCTCATCAAGGGAGAAGAGGCCCAGTTTCTCTAATCCAGGAGTGTCAAACTCAATCGCATAAGGGGCTGAAATCTAAAACATAGGCCAAGTCGAGGGCCGAATTTTTAATTAAGATACTTAGGGGTCCTTTAATTAGGGTACGCTAACTGATATTGCGTGCGCTAAATGCACCCCTTAATAAAAGCACCCCTTTTTTATTTATTCAGTTTTCTATACCGTTCTCCCAGGGGAGCTCAGAACGGTTTACATGCATTTATTCAGGTACTCAAGCAGTTTTCCCTCTCTGTCCCGGCAGGCTCACCATCTATCTAATGTACTTGGGGTAATGGGGGGATTAAGTGACTTGCCCAGGGTCACAAGGAGCAGCATGGGTTGAGGCTGTAGCTTTAACCACTGCGCCACACTCTCCCCTTTGTCTTACTAAGACTTCTACTAAGAGAAGTATAGGGTTACCCTAAGCCAAAATTTTAAACATGGACAAAGTTGTGGGCTAACATTTATATTTAAAAAATTACCATAAACTTATGTGAAATCCAACTATTCAAGTCCATGCCTTGGAGTTGCAAGGAAAAGTGCATAAAGATTCTGTTTTCCAACTTTCATTTGGCCATTTTTGAGATGGGTCACCCAATGTGACTGGTAGCTTGAGGTTGCTAAAGAATAGGATGCCTATGTAAAATATAAGATTAATTAAATGGCAATAAAACAAAGTACAGCAGGAGAGGCAAGGAGGGAGAGGAGCAGAGAAGGCGGTGCTAGCAGGGGAAGAGGCGAGAGCTAACTCCGCCCACCCCTGACATCACCAGCCAAACTCCCCCCATAAAAGGGGACGAGCCAACAGCAGAGAGTTCACAGTGCAAGGCCAGCCGAAGGGAGACTGTAGGAGCTGTGCCTAGTCCTGAGCACATGGTAGCAGAGTTCTGAGCACATGGCAGAACAGTGAGCGGAGAGTGTGCTAGCAGGAAGAAGCAGAGAGAGGAGCAGAGAAGGCGGTGCTAGCAGGGGAAGAGGCGAGAGCTAACTCCGCCCACCCCTGACATCACCAGCCAAACTCTCCCCATAAAAGAGGACGAGCCAACAGCAGAGAGTTCACAGTGCAAGGCCAGCCGAAGGGAGACTGTAGGAGCTGTGCCTAGTCCTGAGCACATGGTAGCAGAGTTCTGAGCACATGGCAGAACAGTGAGCGGAGAGTGTGCTAGCAGGAAGAAGCAGAGAGAGGAGCAGAGAAGGCGGTGCTAGCAGGGGAAGAGGCGAGAGCTAACTCCGCCCATCCCTGACATCACCAGCCAAACTCCCCCCATAAAAGGGGACGAGCCAACGGCACGCAGCCGTTCGGCGCGCGGCGAAGGCGAGCGGCAAAGGCGCTCGCCTTAGCGAGAGCGCCTTTGCGAAGAGCCTTAAGAAGAGCCAAACTACATAAGACAACGATACCTTAGGGCAACAAGCGGACCTCTCAAGCACACTATCCCTTCACCCTAATCATACAGGCTCTCATACTAACTCACAGACAGCAACCCTCTCAGACATCTCAAACTCTCAGTCTCTCAGACACCCTTATCTTTCAAGCACTAGATACCCCAATCTTCCAACTCTCAGACACCCTAACTTTCAAAATCTCACACCTGCTCACAGACAGATTTTTCTAATTTTCCTAATTCTCTTCCTTACTGACAGGCAGACCTCAATTACAACTCAGCAATGGCAGGGAGGACAAGAAGCGCGAAGTCTACAATCAAGACCAGTATTCCAGTCGCTATGGGGATCCAGGAAGCGACCACGGACTGCGTGCAGAAGGAGGAAGACCCAGGACGGTGGACAGAGGTCTCTGTGCAGACCGAGACCATCCCCCAGCGCTATACTACAGTCTCTACACAGACAGAAGAGGCTGCGCAGCTGGATGGAGATCTCATGCAGGAACTAAGGAGCCTCAGGGAGGAGGTGATACGCCTGAGAAGCATCCGAGAGGACGAGGCCTACATCGACGGAGTCGTCCAGGAGCTGTCCCAAATCACCGAGCAGGCCCATGACAAGTCCATCCTCGAGACACCCAAATCATCAGCTTTGAAACCAACAATTGGGATACAGGAAATGGCTAGCGGCACTGACTCCTGGCAGCTGGTGACCTCCTCCACGGGCAAACATAGGAGATCCCCCCCCCCTTTTTTAATCTCTTCATCTTCTTCTTCTTCTTACAAACAGGGCAGCTATACATCAACCCCTCAACTCGTCCTGCGGAACAGATTCCAGATTCTTCAGGAAGGAACTGCCGATGAGGAACAGGAACAGGAGCAGGCCCAACACCCAGCTCCATCTCCAGGGACAACTGACCGGCTCCCCCCAAAGAAGCGCAGAGTAATAGTCATCGGGGATTCCATGCTGAGGGGCACCGAGGGACCAATTTGCAGACCGGATATGCAATCTAGGGAGGTCTGCTGTCTTCCTGGAGCCAGGATACGAGATGTCACCGCCAGTCTGGATAGACTACTCACGCCCCGAGACCACTTTCCTATGCTTCTTGTCCACATAGGAACCAACGACACTGCCAGGAACACACCGGAGACCATCACCAAAGACTTTGGAGCACTGGGTGAGAGGCTGAAGCAGACAGGAGCGCAGGTGGTTTTCTCATCGATCCTCCCAGTTAGAGGCAAGGGAAGAGCCAGAGATGAACGTATCCTGAGGACGAACGAGTGGCTACAGGGATGGTGCCGGGATATGAACTTCGGATTCCTAAACCATGGGGAAGCGCTACAAGGACTTCAGGGACCAGACGGACTCCATCTGACCAGTAGGGGTAAGAACGTCTTCGGACACCGACTAGCCCGCCTGCTTCACAGGGCTTTAAACTAGGTAAGTCGGGGGAGGGTACCCATTCACATATTAGTGCAGAAAGGAATTATCCTGATGAGGTGAGTCGAAACTCCGCTTCCATGTCCAAGGTAAGTACCCACATTGCAAACAGTTCTTTGGGAGTCACACCGACTCGGGTAGGATACGCTTCACAGGGACTTAGCAAACACAAGATATGGAGGGCCATGTATGTCAATGCACACAGTTTAGGTAACAAAATTCTAGAATTGGAGGCTGAAATAACGAATGCCGATCTAGATGTGGTGGCAATATCTGAAACTTGGTTCACGGACTCACATGGGTGGGATATGGCTATACCGGGCTACAATCTACTTCGTCAGGACAGAGAGGGCAGGTTAGGAGGGGGGGTAGCTCTATACATTAAAGAGGACATCAAAACCACCAGGATCACAGATGTCAAGTACACCGGGGAGTCCCTCTGGGTAAACCTGGCAAGAGGCAGAGAAAAATGCCTGTATCTAGGTGTGGTTTACAGACCCCCAAGACAACTGGAAGACATGGACGCAGAATTAATTGAAGACATAGAGAATATCACTCTACGAGGAGAAGCTGTTCTGCTAGGGGACTTCAATATGCCTGATGCAGACTGGAACTCATTTTCAGTGACAACCAGCGGTAGCAGGAGGCTCTTAACCTCCATAAAGGGAGCACGTCTCAAACAAATGGTAACGGAGCCCACTAGGGCCCAGGCGATCTTCGACCTGGTACTCACCAACGGGGAAAGCGTTTCAGAGGTCTCAGTAGGAGATACGCTAGCCTCCAGCGACCACAATATAGTATGGTTCAACCTTAGGAAAGGCTTCCCTAGATCAAACACGAAAACAAAGGTACTCAATTTCCGGGGCACAGACTTCGCACGCATGGGAGATTTCGTCCATCAGACGCTGCAGGACCAAGCGGAGACCGATGATGTAGAAGCTAAGTGGTTAACACTGAAATCAACCATACATGAAGCAACTAGCCGCTTCATAAAATCAGTAAATAAACGACAAAGAAACAATAAACCCCAATGGTTCACCGCGGAGATCTCGCACCTCATTAAGGAGAAGAAAAAAGTGTTTCTCTCCTACAAGCGCACGGAGAAAAGAGAGGCAAAAGTAGAATATAGGACCAGGTCTACAGCGGTCAAAATGGCAGTTAGGGAGGCAAAACTTCGAGTGGAAGAAATTCTGGCAAAAAACATTAAAAAGGGGGACAAATCCTTCTTCAGGTATATTAGTGACAGAAAAAGGAACACAGGTGGGATAGTACGCCTTAGAAGACCGGACGGAAGTTACGTGGAAGCAGATTCCGATAAAGCCGAACTACTGAATGAATACTTCTGCTCAGTCTTCACCTGTGAGGCACCGGGACACGGTCCCCAGTTGAAGGCAACACAAAGCACAGAAGACCCGTTTCAGAATTTTGAGTTCACACCAGGTGAAGTTTACAGTGAACTGGCAAGACTCAAGGTGAACAAAGCCATGGGACCAGACAATTTGCACCCAAGAATGCTCAGAGAATTGAGCGATGTCCTGGCGAAACCGTTGGCTGAGCTATTCAATCTCTCCCTAAGTAAGGGGAAAGTTCCCCTGGACTGGAAATTAGCTAATGTCGTTCCTCTGCATAAAAAGGATTGCAGGGCAGAGGCTGCGAATTATAGACCGGTGAGTCTCACATCAATAGTGTGCAAACTCATGGAAACACTAATTAAAAGCAAATTGGACACGATCTTGAATGAAGGGAATCTTCGGGATCCCAGTCAGCATGGATTCACCAAGGGTAGGTCCTGCCAATCCAATCTCATCAGCTTCTTTGACTGGGTAACAAGAAAGTTGGACTTGGGAGAGTCTTTGGACGTCGTGTACCTGGACTTCAGGAAAGCTTTTGACAGTGTCCCACACCGCAGGCTGCTAAGCAAGATGGAATCGATGGGGTTAGGAGAGACACTAACTGCATGGGTCAATGATTGGCTGAGTGGCAGACTTCAGAGGGTGGTGGTTAATGGTACCCTCTCTAAAACATCGGAGGTGACCAGTGGAGTGCCGCAGGGCTCGGTCCTGGGTCCACTCCTTTTCAACATATTCATAGGGGATCTGACTCAAGGGCTTCAAGGTAAAATAACACTATTCGCCGATGACGCCAAACTATGTAATATAGTAAGTGAATGCAGTTTACAGAATTATATGGCGCAGGACCTGCTTACATTGGAAAGTTGGTCCTCAACCTGGCAGCTAGGCTTCAATGCTAAGAAATGTAAGGTCATGCACCTCGGAAGCGGAAATCCATGCAGGACGTACTTCTTGAATGGAGAAACTTTAACTAGGACTTCAGCAGAACGAGATTTAGGAGTAATCATCAGTGCAGACATGAAAACTGCCAATCAAGTGGAGAAGGCTTCATCTAAGGCAAGGCAGATATTGGGTTGTATCAATAGAAGTTTCGTCAGCCGAAAGCCTGAAGTCATAATGCCGTTGTACAGGGCCATGGTGAGACCTCATCTGGAGTACTGTGTGCAATTCTGGAGGCCACATTACAGTAAAGATGTGCGCAGAATTGAATCGGTTCAACGGACGGCCACCAGGATGATCTCGGGGCTCAAGGGTCTCTCGTACGAAGAGAGACTGAACAAATTGCAGCTCTACACTCTTGAGGAACGTAGGAAGAGGGGAGACATGATCGAAACATTTAAGTACCTCACGGGACGTGTCGAAGTGGAAGATGATATTTTCTTTCTCAAGGGACCCTTGGCCACAAGAGGGCACCCGCTCAAACTCAGGGGCGGAAAATTTCATGGCGACACCAGAAAGTATTTCTTCACAGAGAGAGTGGTTGATCATTGGAACAAGCTTCCAGTGCAGGTGATCGAGGCAGACAGCGTGCCAGACTTTAAGAATAAATGGGATACCCATGTGGGATCCCTACGAGGGTCAAGATAAGGAAATTGGGTCATTAGGGCATAGACAGGGGGTGGGTAAGCAGAGTGGGCAGACTTGATGGGCTTTTCTGCCGTCATCTTCTATGTTTCTATGTTTAATTAGCCAAGAAGGAAAAAGCACTTTCTTCAAACTTATTGCCAACACTACACTGAGGCTCACCTCGTAAACTTTCTGAGCAGCTGGGTGAGTGCAGACAGCGGCAGTAGAGCGCTGTGTACTCATTTCAGTGCTACAGAAATTATAAATAATAATGGGGGTAAAAAAAATGGAACACAATCAAACAAATCCAATCGAACAAAAAACTTATTTGCAAGTCCCTACCCCACCATACAGCATTAACCCCCCCAAAATGTAACCCAATCAAACAACTCCCCCCCCAAAAAAGAATCCAATCAAAAATCTCATTTCGAAGTCCTTTCCCAAACATACAGCATTGCAATGGGGATTAAAAAAATGAAATCAAACAAACCAAAACAAAAAACAACAACACTTTTTTGCAAGTTCTTACCCCACCAGACAGCATTATAATTGAACCCAATCAAACAAAACAAATTTTTTTAATTTACCGTGAGACTTATCTGAAAGGTGCAGGCAGTCGGGAGTACAGACAGTAGAGAGCAGGCAGTCGATGGCAGCAGGAGGACAAGGAGGCCGTGAACGTAAATGCCTGCTGGGAGGATTAAATTTAGGCAGCTGGGTGAGTGCAGGCAGGTGGGAGGACCAGCAGCAAGGAGGACCGGGCGGCTGCGAATGTCAACGTAAAGACCCCCCCCAAGAATGGGGACCATTATCATAGTATTCCCTGGTAATGTGGAGACTCTTCGGACCACCTTAGCCTCTTTTCTTGTTGGCAACGCTGTAATCCTCCATAGCCAACTTCCATGAATAGCGAGGCAAGCATGCCCTGCTTGTGGGTGGGATCTAAGACTTCTAAGCCAATAAGGAAGGACTCCTAAACGGCAGCTGTACTCTATGTACCTATGATCTGGAAGCGAAGCAGTGGGAGGCAGCCAATGAGAAGGCAGTGCACAGGGTGATGGAGACTGTGATTGGCTGCGAGGATTAAGTGCAGGGAGAACAGCTTCGCATAGTATGGTGGTGGTCATGAGATGCGCAAATCTTTATCAGACAACTTCTGGTGGGCCAGCTTTATCGTAAGTTGGTAATTGTCTTTTGGGCCAGATTTGGCCTGCACGTCTGCTCTAATCTCTCACTGTACGGCAACTCTTCCAGCCCCTTAACCATTTTAGTCACTCTTCTCTGGACCCTTTTGAGTAGTACTGTGTCCTTCTTCATGTACGGCGACCAGTGCTAGATGCAGTATTTCAGGTGGGGGCGTACCATGGCCCGGTACAGCGGCATGATAACCTTCTCCAATCTGTTCGTGATCCCCTTCATAATCATTCCTAGCATTCTGTTCGCTCTTTTCGCCACCACCGCACATTGCGCAGACAGCTTCATTGACTTGTCTACCAGTACTTCCAAGTCTTTTTCCTGGGGAGGGTCTGTCCAAGTACTGCACCGGACATCCTGTATTCGTGTATAAGATTTTTGTTACTGACATGCATCACCTTACACTTATCCACGTTAAACCTCATTTGCCATGTCGCAGCCCATTTCTCGAGCGTGTTTATGTCACGTTGCTGGTCTTCGCAATCCTTCTGCGTCTTCACTACTCTGAATAACTTTGTATCGTCTGCAAATTTAATCATCTCGCTCGTCGTACCAATTTCCAGTTCGTTTATAAATATGTTGAAGAGCACGGGTCCAAGTACCGAATCCTGCGGCACTCCACTCGTGACACTTTTCCAGTCCGAGTATTGTCCATTTACCCCTACTCTGTTTCCTATCTGCCAACCAGTTTTTAATCCACATGAGTATTTCACCCTTGATTCCATGGCTCGCAATTTTTTGAAAAAGTTGTTCATGCGGAATCTTGTTGAATGCCTTCTGAAATCCAGATATACAATGTCGACCAGGTCACCCTTGTCTATCTGTTTGTTACTCCTTTGAAGAAGTGCAGAAAATGCGTCAAGCAAGATCTTCCTTTGCTGAAGCTGTGCTGGCTGGTTCTCATCAGATCGTGTCCGTCTAGGTCAGGGGTGTCCAACCTGTGGCCCAGTGAAGTATTTTGTGCGGCCCCAGTCGAGGGCGATGCAGTGTTTTCTTCTGCTGTCCCTGGGTATTTACTGTCTTGCCGGCTCCCTCCTCTGTCTTGCTGCAGCATTTGCGCGTTTGTGCTGCCCCAGAAACATTTTTTTCGGCCAATGCGGCCCAGGGAAGTCAAAAGGTTGGACACCCCTGGTCTAGGTGATCAATGATGCGGTCCTTTATCAGCACCTCTATCATCTTTCCCAGTACTGAGGTCAGACTCACCGGTCTGTAGTTTTCTGGATCTGCCCTCGAACGTTTCTTGAAGATCAGCATAACATTTGCCACTTTCCAGTCTTCCAGAATCCTTCCCGATTTGATTGACAGATTGGCTGTTAGTTGGAGCAGTTCAGCTATAGCCCCTTTCAGTTCCTTGATTACCCTTGGATGGATGCCGTCTGGTCCTGGGGATTTATCATTTTTAATCCCATCAATCTGCCTGCATACCTCTTCTAGACTGACCGTCAACCCTGTCAGTTTCCCGTCTTCGTTTCCTGCATATAGCCTGGCTTCCGGTATGTTGTGTATATCCTCTTCGGTAAATACAGATGCAAAAAATGTGTTCAGTTTGTCGTAATTCCCTTTTCGGAAGTTCAGTGCCATGGCCGTCATTCTGGATCGATGTTTTGCCCCTGTGTCCAGGTTGACCTACTCTGTCTTTGTGATATAGCTTGTATCCCGGTAGCAGTGTCACAGACATTTTCCTCGTTACACCATGTTTCTGTGATGCCGATGATGTCAAGGTTATCTTTTTGTGCCATAGCTTCCAATTCCCCCATCTTATTCCTCAGGCTCCTTGTGTACATACACTTGAGTTTGCGGCCTGTTACTTTCTTGCATTTCCTTCCCTCTTGTGTCCCTTTCGATCCATCAGGATTTCTGTCTTTCCTATGATCCGGTGAGAATTCCCCGCTATCTTCCTGCATGGTATCCGCAGGGTATACTGTTTTCCGAACCATCGACTCTTGGTCGACTGTCAGCTTTCCCCTTCTTACTAGTTTAAAAACTTCTCAATTTCTCTCTTGATGTTGCTTGCGTATCTAAGAAAAAGAACAATTTAAATTAAATCATTAAATTATAGAAAGTGTACGGTATGTTTGGGCAGATTGGATGGACCATTCAGGTCTTTATCTGCCATCATTTACTATGTTACATCTGATGAACTCCAAACAGAATTTCTATGTGGCACAAGTGTTAGCAGTAAATCTGACTGAGATCCTGCTCCACATACCTTGGCTTAGGAATGAGGTTCATTACTGTTGTGGATCAAACAAAATTAACCTATTTAGAGGCATTGCTTCCTGTAGTAGGGCCTTTAGAAGCTTTAAACCTTTTACCCTGGCCTTTACCCATTAGTAGCAGCTTCCTGAGAGCCAACAAGCCTCATAGGTTTCCGCTTAATTCTCAACCTCTACCTCTTCCTTCTCCTCCTCTTTGTCTTTCAAATAAAGCATGTCTTCAACCAGTTTAAGCATATTCACTCAGTCAACTAAGTTCAAGCTGCAAACCGATGCCCAGAGGCAGGTGTATTGTGAAAAAAAAAATCCTTTCATTGCACAACTAATTTTAGTCCATTTACTCACATGATTTTCTCTCTAAACAAGCCCTGAAGAAAGACAGCAATATCTCGGATTTGTGGGAGTTGTATTTTGTCAAGATGCTTGCAATGCTGTTGGTTTTTTTTTTAAATATTCTTTTGTTTGTAATTACTGCTTGACACTGTTTATTCTGTTTCTTTGTACTTTGCCTTGAACTGTAGTGATAAGATCAGTGATAAATGCTTATAAAAATAAATCACATACTGTATAATGTTACTGAACTATATGCAGCTTTGCAAGCCTATTTTGCATTTAAGACACACACAGAACTATGCTGAGAATAGTAATGAAATGATTTCACATTAGCAATGCAGCAAGTGAAACTATAAGGCAAAAGTACAGACAACAACTGCTGAAGCCTGATCTTTTTCTGTGGTATACAAAGGATTCTTACTTGGGAATAAGGGAAGGACACACAGGTCAACTGGGATCTGTGATAACAGGAAGTAAATTGAACAGACCTGATGGGCTTTGGGGTCTTTATCTACCATCATACCTACTCCTATGCTTGAGTTGCAAATGAAAAGGCATGAGTTAAATATAAATATTTGATTTTTCTATATACAGTATATAGATGATTTTATGGCATTCCACTGCAGTGTGTGCAGTGACAGGACTGAAGTATTTTCCCCAGTGAATCTGACCAAGCAGAATCTAGTCCTCAAAAACTCGAGTGCCAATAAATTAGTTTGTCTATAAGGTACCACCTTATAGACCTTAATAAGGTCTATAGTTTGTCTATAAGGCACCACCTTAATAAGGTCTTATTATTCTTTAGAGAATGACAGGGTGACAGAATTTGTCACTGTCCTCACAGATAACTGTGGGAAACCACCCTGTGTCATTCTGTAGTGTCTAGCTCAGCCTCAGTCCTTCTACACCAGCATTCTTACCCTGATTCTTCCCTCTCTCCTTAAAGAATGACATGGACATGGTTTCCTGTGGTTATCCGCGGGGACGGTGACAAATTCTGTCCCCCTGTCATTCTCTACAAGGCTCCCGAAAATATTCTCCTGTATAAGCCTCTTTACTAAACTTTTCTCCTTCCAGAGAGAAAGAGAAGGATCTGACCTTTAAGCACTATAGCTATTCTAATAAAAGATATATAATCATTATTTCCTCATGCAGCATCGGCAGAGATTAAAAAGGCCAAGTGCCTGGGCAGAAAAAGAGGATTTTTGTTAAAAAGACAAATGTTAGGTAAAATTCTGTGGGCTGTCAGAAGGTTATGGAAAATTTCTGAAACCTGAGAGGTGATATAAGTAGTAACAGCTGCTCAACTTCAGTAAAGGCTGACAAGATGAACAGACAAATGATTCTGCAAAAGGGGGGGGGGGAGGTGCAGGAGGCGATGGAAGAAATAACCCCATTCTTCCTAAACCAGCAAACAAAAAAACCAGCTTCAGTATTCTACCATCCCTTTCCCCGACTCTTTCCAATTCCCCCCTCGGCTTTGCAGCTTCCTGGGTGCCTTTTTAACAACGCTGTTGGAACAGACTGGAGCCCCCGCTCATCCTCCAAGCCCGAAGTTTCCACACAGTTTTGCAACACCGACAGCAGCATAAACAAAGCCACGTGTCCCGAGAAGGGGGAGGGGGGCGGCTCTGGCTCACATTTCCGGCAACAAAGGCAGCGCTATAAAGGCAGCGGCGGTGGCGGCTGAAAGGTCAGAACTAGAGTCTGAATACGAAAGCATCTTTGCAGCCAGCTGTGCACAGTATCTTTTCCCCCACCAGCCTAAACCATGCCTTTTCTAGGGCAGGACTGGAGGTCCCCGGGGCAAAATTGGGTGAAAACCGAAGACGGCTGGAAAAGGTTTTTGGATGAGCAAAGCAACTATGTCAATGAAATTAACAGGTGAGCGATTCGCAGTGGAGGAGAGAGACAGCGATTGACGTGGGGGTCGGGGCATTCCTCTCATCCCTGGATTTCTTAGCCACTCGTTGCTGCCTCTTACTGTTCCTCTCCACTTGAGCCTTCTAGTGGGTAATATCCCCCCCCCCCCCATATAGCTTTGCCTTGTCCCACTTCCCCCATTTGGAAAAATTCACCCCTACGCCACTGGTGATGGAGGAGTTATTCCTACCCCCTTCCTAAAACAATTAATCAAGGATAGGATGCTGGGATGTTTCATAAGGAAGATATTTCCGCTTCAGCTTGGCTAAAGCCCGCGGAGGAGGATGTACAGCGATGCGTATGTCTAGAAGCGCCATAGAAATGATTAGTAATAGGAGGAGGAGGGAGTGTGGGGACAAATCGGATAAGTTTTCCCGTTCAATCCGAATGATGGGATATATTTCTTTTGCTCTCTCATTTTCTTAAAAGGGGGGGGGGGAGCAGATTGTGACGCTAAAATAATCTGGTTGGCATGAAGCGCTAGTATGCTAACGAGATTGTTGCATTGCAAAGATGATGCTGGAGGAGAGTAGTCGGACTTGTTCTTATTTAACTGCGCACTTGATCTTCTGTCGCATCCCGGGTTTGATTTATGGCTGACAGGCTGTAAACAAGCTGAGCTCGCCTGTGTGGTCTTCTTGCCGGAAGCTGCCCGGAGCGAAACGTCACTGTGCCTTGCAGATTTCAGGGGCGGGGCTTGAGAGTCGAACTGTCCCCGTGCCCTGCAGTGAGCGTCAGCGGCCAGTGAGCGGCGCTGCGATACGAAGCGGCGGGCCACGGACTCCCTGGAGGTTGATAATAGGCCTGGGGCCCGTTCCCTAAGCTCTGGCTCTGCTTTATTATACCAGTGGTGCAAGCTGCCAGGCCGGGAGACACTATGGGCTTTTGTCTTTAGTGGTGTGCGAGATTATGGGTACCAGCTCCTTCTAATGTTGAGCGAACAGCTGGGCCTGGAGGGAGGGGTGTAACTTCTGTGGGCTTTAGGAACCCCTCCCCCAGTCATTATGAAAAGCTAGCTTTTGTGTTTTTAAGGCTGCGCTATTTTCTATTGTATTATATTTATTACATAACATTAAAAAATTCAGGAAAACAACAGTTAAAGATCTAAATTAAATCTAGCCCAACTAATGGGATTGCTTCATAAGTAAGTTACAAGAAAAAAAATATAATAGAAATATATATATATTTATTTTCTAGAGCTCTCCAGTATTAGCCTCAGACAGGAAAAAAAAAGAGCGAGCTTAATTTTAGTCACATTTATCTTCAGAAATTGTCTGGGGTGAAGTTTTATCTTGAAGAAATAACTCCTTAAAAATGTACTTATTTCCATATGTAGCCAGATATTTACAAGGAAACCTAAGGAAAAAATAAAGCTCCTATTGTTAAAGTCTTCGACTTCAGTTGCAGGCATTGCTTTCTACCCAATTGATTCTGTCTGGCTAGAGATTGTGCTATTTTTTAAGTAACTGTGTTGGTATATAGAGAATCTCTGATATAACAGATACTCCTTGGTATGAAAAATGTTCCAAGAAGGCTTAGTCACAGGTGCTTGCTGTTCATTATCTGTGATTATTGTATAATGCTAGTACATGGCATGTTGAAACATCCAGCCCACCAGTTGTACTAAAGCTATTTTTAGAGCTGAAAAGCTGTTGTTTTGGACTCTGACTTTAGACGAGCATGTATCATTATGACAGGCTCTTGGTTTCTAACTGTGTCATTTTCTTGAACGCCGGCCATCAAATAGACTTATTAAGCTTTTGTTTATGAAATGAACTACTTGACTCAGAGTGAGGAGGGTTTAAACTCTGAAATCTTCAGTCCCATTCCAAAGGGCACAAAATAGCCCCTTAGTCAATGTATAAATTATTCTAAGTTCAAAACACTCCTGCAGTATCCAGTAGTTCCTTAAAATAAAAAAGGCTTGGATTTCTCAGTACTTAAACTGTAACTATTTAATGTCTGAAAGGATTGTGTGACTTGAAAACGTCACTAGTACCAGTGGAGTCGGCTAATTTTCCAGAAGTGCAGGTCTATAGCAGTGAAAACAGGCTTTTATAGATTAACTGACTTATCACTGTAAGAGCTTTCAAGGGCAAGAGTCATTTCAGCTGAAGTTCCACGTTATCTGGCTCTTTTCAGCCTGCAGATGGTGAATATGAATTCTTAGTTGGAGATCCAGATATTTCATTAGGTAAACTAGGTAGTCCCCTAGAATGGCAAAGAGCAGCTGCAGTCAAATTAAAACAGTAAGTGAGCCCAGGAGTTACCAAACCTGTTCCGAGGGAGTCAGGTTTACAGGACATCCACAGTGATTATGCATGAGAGATTGTATATGATGCCTCTTTAATATCCACAGTGATTATGCACAAAAGATTCATATACCAGAGTCTGATTGAACCTAAGATCTTTGGATTCTGCTGAGAACGAATCTGCAACTGAAACTGGCTGATCAGTTTTGATAGAAACCAAAACGTAAATTTAACTTTTCCCCTTACCCAATCAGTTCCCTTCCTGAGCTGACCCCCCCCACCCCCAAGTAGGTCCTCCCTGGGTCTGTGTTAAGATGACCTAGTGGTCTACTGGAGTCTTTGGGAACAGGAACCCCTCTCATTCCTGTTCCATGCTGCTGATCCACTTTCAATGATTGCTGAGGGCTGCTGCGGTAGATCAGCATCCATTTTGCAATTGGTACAAGTTTAATTGCAAAATGGTGGATGGACCTCCCAAAGAAGTCTAGCTAACACAAGGCTGCTGTAAGTCTCTGCAGCCATTGCAAATAGAGAAGCAGTAGCATGGGTCAGGAATGAGTGGGGTTCATTTTTGCCCCCAAAGATTCCATTAGCCCACCAGGCCTTCCTAAAGTAAACCTATGGAGTGAATGTCAGCTTTCAGCTGAAAATGCACAGGCATTTTCAACTGAAACTAGTTTCCAGTCTAATTTCAGTACTGAATCAAAACTGAAATTTGCCGGTTGACATTGTATATCTGGATTTTCAGAAGGCATTTGACAAGGTTCCGCATGAACGACTACTTCGGAAAATTGCGAGCCATGGAATCGAGGGTGAAAAATACTCACGTGGATTAAAAACTGGCTGGATCATAGGAAACAGAGAGTTGGGGTAAATGGACAATACTCGGACTGGAAGAGCATCACCAGGGCTCGATGCTTGGACCCGTGCTCTTCAACATCTTTATAAATGATCTAGACATTGGTACGACGAGTGAGGTGATTAAATTTGCGGACGATACAAAGTTATTCAGAGTAGTGAAGGGGGATTGCAAAGATCTGGGCTGGAGGAATGGGCATCAACATGGCAGATGAGGTTCAACATGGATAAGTGTAAAGTGATGCCTGTCGGTAACAAAAATCTCATGCACGAATACAGGATGTCCGGGGCGGTACTTGGAGAGACCTCCCAGGAAAGAGACTTGGGAGTTATGATCGACAAGTCGATGAAGCCGTCCACGCAATGTGTGGCGGCGGTGAAAAGGGCGAACAGAATGCTAGGAATGATAAAGAAGGGGATCATGAACAGATCGGAGAAGGTTATGCCGCTGTACCGGACCATGGTACACCCTCACCTGGAGTACTGTGTCCAGCACTGGTCGCCGTACATAAAGAACACGGTACTACTCAAAAGGGTCCAGAGAAGAGCGATTAAGATGGTTAAGGGGCTGGAGGAGTTGCCGTACAGTGAAAGATTAGAGAAACTGTGCCTTTTCTCCCTCGAACAGAGGAGATTGAGAGGGGACATGATCGAAACATTCAAGGTACTGAAGCGAATAGACTTAGTAGATAAGGACAGGTTGTTCACCTTCTCCAAGATAGGGAGAACGAGAGGGCACTCTCTCTAAAATTGAAAGGGGATAGATTCTGTACAAACATAAGGAAGTTATTCTTCACTCAGAGTGATAGAAAACTGAAACGCTCTTCCGGAGTCTTGTCATAGGGGAAAACACCCTCCAGGGATTCAAGACAAAGTTAGACAAGTTCCTACTGAACCAGAACGTATGCAGGTAGGGCTTGTCTCAGTTAGGGCGCTGGTCTTTGACCAAGGGTCGCCGCGTGAGCGGACTGCTGGGCACAATGGACCACTGGTCTGACCCAACAGTGACAATTCTTATGTTCTTAGAGAATATCCTGAAAACCAGACTGACTGGGCCTCTACTGCAATAGGTCCTGAAAGCCACAACCCCCCCCCCCCCCCCAAAACCCCCGCCCCCCCAAAAAAACCTATTTGTGCAAACATTTTACTAGAAGAGATGGTGGTCACTTTTCATATAGCCTGAAAATGTCATTATGTATGGATATGAGTGGGTGCTGAAAAGTTCTCGGCCCAACAAAGAAGAGAATGAAGTGGATATGGTTCAATCAGTTATCTGAAACAATGTCAAAACATAGAATTTTATTTCTGCAAATTGCCACATAAAAATATTCTTTTCAGCCACAGTGGCAAAATAACGTTCAGAATTTAGGAAGTTAGTTGGACTGAACTTTTCAGCACCCTCTCAAATGTAATGAAAGTGAGCCAAGTATAGAACAATCAAACCATTGTGACATCACTGATGAGGTTGGCTCTTATTGGTGGAATGAGGCATTATGACTTCACAATATTGGCTTTGATTACCAGAGACTGAAAGTCTTCACACTACTAGGACGTGCTGAAAAGTTCTCAGCCTAACCACGTGGATATGGTTCAATCAATGATCTGAAACAATGTCAAAACAGAATTTTGTTTCTGCAAATTGGCATTTGACAAAATAAGATAACTCTTCAGCTTCAGTGGCAAAATAACGTTCTGAATTTAAGAAGTTGGTTGGTTGGAATGAGAACTTTTTTTAGCACCTACTCGTAGTGAGAGCAAAGTTCATATTAAAAGTATACCCAATTATATTTTTACAGGATTATTCTGAGGGGGTGGAGGGAGAGATTGTCTAGGGCAGTGGTCTCAAACTCAAACCCTTTGCAGGGCCACATTTTGGATTTGTAGGTACTTGGAGGGCTGCAGAAAAAAATAATTAATGTCTTATTAAAGAAATGACAACTTTGCATGTGGATTCTGAAATCTGAAATGATCAAAAGCAATTAAGGAAATATTTATAAATTATAGTTTATAAATCTTTCCTTAATTGCTTCTGGTAATTTCAGCTATACACAGCTGAAAGCAGTGCAACATGTAGAAAGTGAAAAACTATCAAAGTATCAACTGCAAGAGACAAGATTTTGGGCCAACTATTTTGAGGCCCTCGGTATTATAAAGAATGATTCTTTATGGAAAACTTGTGCCTTAAGTATCCAAAGGTCACGTTCTCAGCCGCCTTCAGCTCTCGCCTCCTCCAGCACCGGACACACGCACAAGCTGAACTGCCTCCAATGGTTACCTTACGTTCTGGAACATTGTCCGCCCATCAATAACTAAAACTGAGGTAGCACTGAAAAAGCCATGTTTGAGAACACTTATATTGCCTTCCCTTCAAGTTTTGTTGCTATTAATTAGAAATTTGTACTTCATTAGCCAGTTGAAAGTCTCCATTTGTTCACGTTCCAGACCAGCCAGTGAAAGCAAGTATGCACTGCATCGTACTCGTCTTCAAAGTTATATCAGGCTGTATGCATATTAGCATTCAAATTCAGATATTCCTTTGTAAGACAATCTTATCAGATTTCTCTCTTCAAAACATTCTTCACTATGCATTTCCATTACCATTTCCTGCAGTATGAGGGGTGCTAAAAAGTTCTCAGCCCAGCCAACCAACTTCATAAATTCTGAGCATTATTTTGCCACTGTAGCTGAAGTGTTATTTCGTTGGTGCCAATTTTGCAGAATCAAAATTCTATGGTTTTTTTGTTGTGTGTTTGTTTTTTTTTGTTTTTTTACATTGTTTTTAGATCATTGATTAAACCATATCCACGTCATTCTCTTGGGCTAAGAACTTTTCAACACCCCCTCATAGACTCGAATAAAGCTAACCCTTTAGACTAGAGGCTAATTTTTCTAATACTTCTAGCTCATAAATTAACCCTCACTTTAAATAGACACCAAACTTAAATTCATGTTTTTGTTGCCAGCTATGACAACAAAAAATTGCGGATGTAGATGTTCTAAAAGATGATTTAATAGTCACTTCACAATAAAAATGTATAAATATAAATCCAAGTTTATAGTCCATACATAATTGTCCTACCGGACCCTACGTAGTCCGTGTTTTGGTGAACACGCCTTCCTCAGGGGTCTGGTTGGTGTAGGAATCACAGATAAAAATGTAGATTAAAAACAGTGTGCGTGTCTTTGAGCTGATAGCCAAAGGCTGTAAGTACAGACAGAATGACGTGAAAAATCACAATGTTGCCAGCTAGGCTTTTTCCTTTTAAAATATGTTCCATTCTGACTTTAGCCTATTATGTCTAAGACATGGCTCTGCTTTTCCTGATGATTAGAACACATCATTCATAGTGGAGGTAAAATTAAAACTGGATCAACAGGTGTTGAGAAGGAGCCCCTTGACAGCCTTTCTGTCACAGGCATTATTTACAGTTAATACCACAAATATGAAGAAACTTTGATGTTACCTAGTTGTCAGTTGGTACTTCCAGATCCAAGGCTGATTTGGTCTTATCTACCTTTCACTAAGTTAAGGTGACTTGTACAAATGTGTGTGGTATGAAGAATGCCTATACTTAAAGCTTGAAATGCAACAAAAAGGTAAACTGAACTTCCCAGCCAGTTTCCCCTTTATACTCGGATCAAGGAACACCTAGCTGGCAGCCATGTGCTGCTCTTTAGTAGCCCTGCCTTTCTGCATTTGAGCTGTACTTTCCTGCACAATTTAATGAGTGGCAGTGCAGCAGAGGCTGCTGAGCAGGAATCGGTGCAGCCATATAAGTGGTGCCAAAGGGAGCTGTGAGCACCTGTTATCTGGAGTGCTGTTACTCAATGCTTTGTCTAGTGTGTGGGCAGGAAGTAGGAATTCAAGAGACTGGCCCACTCCAGCCGGATGATTTGTAGGGAAGCAGTGACCTCTTTCTACAGCTGTAGTATTCGTAACTCCTGTGATAGCATGCAGGGTGGAACCAACCCTCCACTCTGCACAGGTCATGTTCTGGACCCCCTGCCTTGTATCTGTCTCCACCTAGGGCCTTGGAGGATCACAGCAGCAAGTGAAATGCTGTTACTCCTGTAGCAAGGCCTCTTGTCGTCCACAAAAACAGCTTCAGTGGCCAGCTTTCAACCTCTGCCAATATCTGGGGCCAGCTGAAAACCAGCCAGTTGGCAACACTTCCTAAGCAGCAAGTACCTGCTTGAGTAGCATCTTGATTTAAGAACTTGAGGCCTACAGCCAATAAACTTGTTTTCTTGGCTGCAAGGAAGTCTCTGGAAGGCAAACAGTTGGTCTGTTTTCAAAGTTGTGTGTTTGGGTTTGTTTGTTTTTTGTGTGTGTGTATGTGGGTTGGACTACTGGGAAGCATTTTACTGTGACCAGCTGCCAGGTGACTTCTGAAGAATGCTCTATAGCAATGGTTCCCATCCCAGTCCAGGAGGACTGCCCGCCAATCAGGTTTTCAGGAGATGACCGGTATATAAATTGAAAACTAGAATATGCATGGAGCAGATTTGCTTGCCTGTTACCTCCCATTATATGCAAATCTCTCATACTTATTCATTAAGGCTATCCTGAAAACCCATCTGGCTGGTGGCTTTCCAGGAGAGGGTTAGGAACCACTGTTGTATAGCCTGTCAGCAGGTAACCACCATGCACTCCAGATGAGATGACTGGACCATTCATGCATGTAATTTTCTAATTTTCTGGATGTATGATCAACGCATGCCTTCTGTCAGCTATAGATGGGTCTGAGCTCTTCTGAGTGACTAAGCTATAGAACAATTGCTACACTCGTACTATATATCACAGAAGCAAAATGATGGATCTTCAGACTGGATAGGCCATATAGTCTAACTATGGAGCTTAAAGAGAGAATTTTATTAATCTCTTGATCTATAGCTGTGGATGCCAGAGAAAGAGGTTTATATCACTAAATTAGTGAAGTTTAGGGGGTTGGGGGAACATTGGGCCAGTGAAGAAAAGGTAAGAGGCTTCTTTGCAGATTTAACTCTTACATTTGGAAGAGGGTTCAAGACAAATGTGAAGAGGGGAGGGAATTCCAAAGATGGGGACCGAGGTGCAAGAAGGCCATGCCCCAGAAGATATCCAGATTGATATGAGGGATGGAGATTAGATTGCAGGGCATGTAAAAGATGGGTTAGATAAATGAGTTTGTCCATGTGAAGGGTGATAAAGCAGAATTTGGCTACTAGTAACTGCCCATGTTAATCTATAAATATGGGAGAGAAATGCTTTCTTGAATTCAGATAGTCACAATAGAGGTGATAAAAGACACTGTTCTACGCATCACCCCAGTTTTTCATTCTTTGGATTTATCTCATCCTCCCAGAAGAGCTCACAACGCATTACAAGTTTACATATATAATAAAGTAGAATATGGTATAGTAATATAGAGCATGACGGTACATTGTAGGTCATGACACAATAAGACAATACATAAGGGAACATGATAGTAGTCAAAAAGCATGGCAATATTTAATAGGATATTAAAGTATTTTCTCTGGTTACTCCTGAGTCTGTCCCTTTCCCCTTCATCCTGTTCCCTCCTCCATTCCAGAGCTTCCTACCTCCTGTGATCTTATGCCATGGAGATGTTTACCATATTTTTGAGCATATAATATGCATTATACAAACCAAGCACTATACGCACGGGTGCACTATACAAGTGCATTTTTTAGGCACGCTATAATTGCAAAATGAGTGCACTTGTTTTAAGGTTTTCATTTTAGGTTTTGTGCAGCAGCGCCTGCAATAATTTAAAAGCCCTTAAAAATGTTTGCCCAATAATGTGTCTTAGAAAAATAAACTTGTGTAGCAAGTTAAATTTTACATAGAATTAATTTGCATGCATTATCTCCCGAGTTGTTTAAATGGTGCTAAAATGGCATGCGTAATTTCATTGAATTTAGCTACATTAGTTCTGATAATTGAGCTTTATAAATCGGTGTTAATTGGCGTCCATTAAGTTTTATGCCTGTATTTGCTTGGTTCTAAAAAGGGGGTGTGGCCACACCCTGATAAGTAGATCATTAATTTATATACACTGTTATAGAATAAGAAGGATCTGAATTTACAGTGCTTGCCCAGCTAGACTATTGTAATTCAGTCTATTTAGGCATTAAGCAGGGCAGTCTAAAACAACTTCAGCTGATACAAAATACGGCAGCAAAGATTATATTTGGGAAGCAAAAGTACTATCATGTTTCTCCTTTGAGAAAGCTTCACTGGTTTCCAGTCTGCTTGAGGATTCAATTTAAATGTGCATGCATTCTTTAAGCTTCTCTATGGAATATTTAATCCTTTAAGTTCCCTTATATTGGAACCCCTTCAGATCTTGCCATTTGAGGAATACACAGAGATATAAACTATCATTCCCTTCTTTTAAGGGTATTAGATCTATAGGAAAGCTTAGTCAATCTTTTGCCTTCAAGCTGGTAGAGATGTGGAATGGACTTCCTGACGCCATTGGACTGATAGGCCAGCCACAACAATTTCGTAAAGCCTTGAAAACTCTGCTGTTTACACAAAATTTAAATGGCTTAACTATAGTATCAAAGAATTGACGATAATCCAGCTTTTTTTTTTTTTATCCTCGTTCTTATGTATGCTAGTCTTAATTACATGTGAACCGAGTTGAGCTCCGTTGGGAGATGACCTGGTATATAAACTGAAGATTAGATTAGATCTGGGCCTAATTTAGGTGTAAGAATTTACACCAGGGTTTAGTTGGTGTAAATGGTAAAACCTAAAGTTAAGAGGTTCCTGGCACCAAGTGCTATTGTATAAAAGGCGCCTAACTTTCACTACCACTTATAGAATAATGCTTAGCATGGTTTGTTTGTGCTGATTTTTTTTCTTTTCTTTTCAGTGCCGTTTATAAAATTCAGTCCATTATGTGTTTAAAACAAAACAACCCCCCCCCCAAAAAAAAAACAAACCAAAAAACAATAGGTATTTCTAGCATCTTCCCTCATCCATCTTTCTTCCAGGAAAGACATTGATTTCTAAGTCTGAAAATTCTGACCATTGTGGGCCGACTATTGACTTGCAACCCTCTGCCTTGGGCAGACTTTGAACTGTGGATTCCATGACTTTCAGCCTACTGATATAGCCATTAGGTTGCTTATCGTGACAGTGCTCTGAATTAGAGAATGACACGGGGACAAATTTTTCCCTGTCCCCATGGGAACTCTTCCCATCCTGTCCTGGTGAGTTCTTTCATATTCCTCCATTATGATAATAGGGGGCTGGAAGCTACAGGTCGATAATTGGTTACATCAGAGGGGCTTAGTTTTGGGTTCCTGGGGATGGGTGTTGAGATGATTCCTCTTGATTTGGAGGAAAAGGCCAGTTTTTAGGTGATAGTTGAGCCATTGGGTTATTTTCCTGTGTTTTTTGGGGTAGTTGCTTTGATCAGGTAAGGTGGGCAGGTGTCAAGGCTGCAGTGTGCGTTGGAGTATTTTAGGAGAAGCCGTTTTGTGTATTTGAATGTAATCTCTTCAGAGTCCTTCCAAGATGTCTGTAGGTTTAGCTGGATCAGTGGGGGGGTAGTTGGTCTCGTGTGGATTGGCATTTTTGTTTTAAAATGGTTGACTAGTTCCGGGGCTGTTGGAATAGAGGGGGGTGTCACCATTTGTGATCTCATTCATGTTGGTTAGGTTATCTAATATTGAGAAGTTTGTTGATTTTTAATTTAAGATATCTTCTGAGTTGATTGTATCAGTGATTTATATTCTAGGATTTTCTGACGCCACTTAGGGCTCCTTTTACAAAGGTGCGCTAGCGTTTTTAGCGCATGCACCGGCTTAGCGCGTGCTAGCTGAAAAACTACCGCCTGCTCAAGAGGAGGCGGTAGCGGCTAGCATGCGCTATTCCGCGCATTAAGGCCCCTAACGCACCTTTGTAAAAGGAGCCCTTAATCTTGTTTTCCGAGTACGGGTGTTTACGCCAGTAATGCTCAGCTTGTCGGCAAACTCTAGGGACATGAGTGCCGAGTAGAAGTATTGCTCTGATTTTTGGATTCTTTTGCTGCATTTGAGTGGGGCTAGCTTGTTTAGGATTTGTTCATTGATAGTTTTCCAATGGTCCAGAAAGTATTGGTCAGGGATGGGGAGGGGTAACGAGTTATCTATTTCATTCCAGTCTGATTCAGGGGTTACTTTCTATAATAGACTATTCAGGGGGTCATTGATATCTTTCCAGACTATGGTGAATTTTAGGAGAAGGTGGTCCAACTAAGGTACTTTAGATAAGGAATTAATTTTAAATTCTAGGTAGCTTTTGCTTAAGTTGAGGAGGCAAGTTGATCTAACTGATGGACCTTTTCGTGTGTGGGTTGTTGGAACAAGGGTTTGAGGCCTAGCTCATTTAAGAGGTTAAGGAATTTCAGTTTGAGGTGGAGTCTAGTTCTCCTATGATGAGAGTGGAGTCCTAATGTATTGTGGTTCAGCTTCTAGCCACTTTCCAGGAGGGATGTAGAAGTATGCAGCAGATGGGACATTGGAAAGAGTGGCTGTTATTTCTACCATTAGTAGTTCTAGTGAGGTAAGATTTAGATTCCACAATTTTGATGTGAAAGGATGATTTGTGCATTATTGCCAGGTCTTCACCCCTGTGACCAGCTCTCAATAGGTGAGTGATTTTGTATTCTAATTGTAATCTGGGGTTGACTTGCATTGGTGTTCATGTTCTGCTTAGAAATAGAAAGCTGGGTTGTAATTCATTGAGCAGATCTTTTATAATTTTAGTCTTATTGACCACTGATTTCGTGTCAATATATCCACAGGGGACCGAGATGAGCATGACTTATTATGTAAGTAGCTGAGATTCTTAAGTTTAGTGATGTGAGGTCCCTTTGTACAGCTTAATACGTGCTTTCAGTACTTGCCTCGGTGATGTTGCTTCCAGAAATGAAAAGCATTGAATTGCTGATGTTCTAGTATTATCTCGTGTTTACCCAATCCTCCCTGCCTTTTCCAGAAATTAACATTTACATCTCTCTCCTCAGTTACTGCAAGAAGGAAGAATACAACAAAGAGAATCTCTTATATAACACAAACTACAATATTGCTGCTAAGAAGCGGAAGAAGGACCTGCTGAACAACAAAGCAAAGATTCAGTGTAAGGATTCCATATCGGAGCAAGTGCACCAAAAGCCTTTTTGCTAGTCGCAGAAGAGAACTGAGCTGCCTTTCCATACTGTGTAGGCATGTATTGGGTCCTGATTGGGGGGGGTCCCTCAGTTCTTATTCAGCAGGTTCTTGTATATGCCTAGCATAAGAAAATATACGGTCTTACACTGGGATAAACTCTGATTGTTTCAACATCCACAAACAGCTTTATTATCCATTTATGCTGAAGTCGCTTTATTTCTGAGTTAGATTGACAATTAGAGCTTTTTGCTCTATTGGGTTTGTTTTCCTCCTTATGAAATCAGTCTCATTTCCTGTTGGTCATGGCACTTTTCCCAAGTTTGAATACCAGCAGGTAAGAGATTGCAGTGGAGTTTTTTTTTTCCCATTAGCAGATTCTCACTGGACACCTCTTTCAGGACAAGAAGCATTTGAGGTCAGGGTTACCTTTTTGTTAGCTGTTCTAAAGTGAAAGTGATGTCGGTTATACTTCCTGTATGGGTTGCCCTGCACTGATCCTGCCCTTTTAACCTTTCCTTTAATCAAGCACCATTGTTGAACTGAAAGGCAACTAAACAAGAGCAGTTTCTAACTGCTTAACTGAAAAGGACCTTAAAAAAAAAAATGCTCTTTAGGGCTATTCTTTCTAGCTATACTTTAAGTTTAAACACTGAAAGACTTAATTTTTTTTTTTTTTGAGTCAAGTGTTTGAACTCATAAAATTCATGGCACCATATAAGCTGGTATATTGAATATTCAGCACTTCAAGGCAGGCTGGTCTAGTTCAGTGCTCTTCAATGCAAGGCCAATGGGCCAATGGTGGGCCTCCAGAGAACTCATTTCCTTTCTGTTCTTCTCTAAACAGGCTTGGGACATAAATAGGAACGTAGAGGGGGAAGGAGAACACTGCTTGAACGACAAGGCATTTTTCAATAGACGAGAGTGCATTTGGAAATGGTCAAAACCTTGAATCCTCCCCAATAAAATCTGAAGGTGGGCTGTAGGGATGGATGTCATTGCTGACCACTGTGTCAATGTTGTGCCCCCCCCCCCACTCCCCCCGAGAAGATATTTAGCCGCTCTCCTTCAGTTCATTAGAATCCAAAGTGGTCCCAGATTAAAAATTAATGAAGACCAGTGGTCTAGTCAGTCAACTAAAACCAGCTGTATGGAGGCCATGGTGGGTCTAGTGCCCTTCATTGTTTTATGGAGGAGGGGGAACTAAAGAAAATTCAGGCATTCCCCCATCTTAAGGCAATTGGTGGTCCAACACACAGTCTAGAGACCAGAGACTGCAGGGGCAGGTTGCTGCTTACCTAATCATCTGGTATGTGGCTTCATCCAGATGAGGGCTGAGGCACCTTAATGCTTGCACAGTCACTTGGAAGGAGGCATTTGATTTTCAGTACTATTGGATACATTCTATAAGGTCTACTTGCATTAGAACTAATGGTAATTTATTTTACCTCGGCTATATTCTGTTTTAAGGTTAGTAGCAACTGCATCCCTGGTTGATGTCCAACTCTAGTAGAATCCTCCAATTACCACAGAACACAGCAGGGGTAAACTTCCCAAAATGCTTTTTACAGCCAAGACCTGACTTCTAATGTCCTGTAGTGTGTTCACTAGATACAGGTGGGAGGGAAGCCTATCTAGCTGTTGATATTTTAACTGACTTGTGAGGACTTGCAATTCAGTTTCCAGATGTGGTAGAGAAAATTACACCACCTCTTAAGACCTTGATGACTAGCTATATCTAGCAAATTTACCTAGAATTTTTTTTTAATTGACTTAAATAAAAACACAATTCTTTTTCCACAGATTTGCCCCAAGAAAAATGGATCTATGTGCATAAAGGAAGCACAAAAGAAGTAAGTGTTTGTGGTTTTTTTTTCTTTTTATTTAAATAGTTGGTATAATTCTGTAGATACAATGAGGGGGTTACAAATGATGGACCCCAGGTGTCACATATGCTAGGTACGCCACCCAATTATACCCTGAAAATGTCTTATGAAAACATGGGTGGGCTGTTGGCTTTTTAAAGGGGTTATCCTGCTGGAGTTCTTCCAGGCATGGTGCTGTTTATGAGGACTATTTACCATATATACTCAAATATAAATAGAGATGGCCCTTTTTCCACCAAAAAGGTTGACTTCAATATAAACCGTGATTGTAGACTCACCAGGATCACCCAAATTTTCAAAGACTCCACGTATTCCCATAAGTGGTGCAAAAAATACCAGAAACATCCACCTTTTTCATACTCCCAACACATTCACAGCAATTTCATCTCCATATTGCGTTTAAATCTATCTTTAATATTTTATTTATTGTATGTATATACCACTTATTTCCCAAGTGGTTTACATTCAGGTACTCAAGCATTTTCCCTATCTGTCCTGTTGGGCTCACACTATCTAATGTACTTGGGGCAATGGGGGGATTAGATGACTTGCCCAGGGTCATAAGGAGCAGTGTGGGATTTGAACCCGCAACTTCAGGGGGCTGAGGCTGTAGCTCTAACCACTGCACCATACACTCCCAATACTGCAGAGTTCTGAGTTTCAAACCGTAGATTTTTGGCTACATCTGCTCTGGTTTTTGAGAGAGGCTAATATTGTAGCAAAGCACAGTTCCCACTAGAAATATGCAGAGTTAATAGATGACCTGAATGCAGTTACAGAATTCTGTTTTACCCACTGGTAACATAGTAACATAGTAGATGACGGCAGATAAAGACCCGAATGGTCCATCCAGTCTGCCCAACCTGATTCAATTTAAATTTTTTTTTTTTTTTTTCTCCTGTACCATGAAAATAGGGTTCAGTGTGTCCTAGCAATCGCATTCTTTTCACCCAAAACTCAATTCATCCAAATTTGGGTTTAGAAAATGTTATGGCAGCAAATATTCAAGAAATTTAAAGAAGAAAAAAATGCATCTACAGTGGTGCCTCGCATAACGAACGCCGCACACAACGAACTTCATGTCTTGTTTCACACAACGAACTTCACACAACGAACTTCGTTTCACACAACGAACTTCGTTTCACACAACGAAGTCGCCCGAGCTGCCGATGTATTGCATCCTTCCGCGCAGGCACTGCAGGCAGTCGTTAGTCACTGCGCTTAACTGCCCTCTCTCACTGTATACAGTCGTCCTTTTAAGATAAACTCAATATTTTTTATATATCATGGCTTCTAAAAAAAGCAGGAAGGTGATTTCTGTTTAAATGAAACGGGAAATAATTAGAAGGAGTGAATGTGGGGTAAAACAGTGTGACCTCGTCAAAGAGTTTGGCCTCAGCAAGACCACCATTTTCACCATTTTGACAAATTTATCTTTTTTTATGTCATCTTAGCATATTTTATGCTGCAGAACGAATTATTTTTTTTAACATGTATTGTTATGGGAAAACGCGTTTCACATAACGAACTTTTCGCATAACAAACTTGCTCCTGGAACGAATTAAGTTCGTTGTGTGAGGCACCACTGTATTTAAAAACAAGCTTAGTTGGTGATCAAAGCCTTCTGCCATGACACTGAAGGAAGCTGTTGCCTGATAATGTATGCTGAGCTCATGCAGGGCCTTGAGCATGCATAGATGCTCAAGGTCCCACACTGGCCCAGGACAAAAAGTGTTGAAGTCAGCTCGAGCGCCAGAGCTGGTAAGGAGAATGTGGCGACAGCGGGTTGGAATGCAGAGTAATGCAGCACCTGTCAGAGGGAGGGGGAAGTTTAGGAAAGCAGTGCCCGCCATTAGAAAGGGAGGATAAAAGCACGGCTATCTTGTGGACTCAAATATAAACCGAAACCCATTTTTTGGGCCCAAAAATCTGTTTATATTACAGTAATACTGTATAATAGGATTATAACTGAAGCCCCACTGAAGAGGCTAGAAGTGAGGCTATGGCTGCTTCAAAACAGCACTTTTTAAGCATGGTGAAGATTGGATTTGAGAAAGTTGCACACAATTAATCAGCTAAGATAGTCATGTCTTAGATAATATACTCGTATTTAAGTGCAGTGATGGCATATTTGTGTATTCTGAAACTGAAGTTTATGAGGTGTATTTCAAGCACAAAGTATTTTAGTGGTTTTAATTTTATTTGTAAAAAGATACATTAACAAGGGCTGTGCTAAATCCTACTGAAAAACACTTGATCTCAAGACTTCACATTGCTTGCTTTTATTATTTGTTAAAGCTCAATGTCTATTATTTGTAAGTGGCCTAGTAGTAAAATAATGCTATTCAAATTAAACAGTTTTTTTTTTTTTAAATTGCGTTACCAAATGCTCACCTTCATGGTGTGTAGGCCTGTGACAGGAATTGTGTTCAAGTCCAGCTTCATTCTCCTATGTCGGTGACAACTTCTGAATTGATTCCTTGGGCATATTGCTTAGCCATGTTTATTTATTTATTTATTTTCTTTCTAGCGTCATGGCTATTGCACTTTGGGGGAAGCTTTCAACCGGCTAGATTTTTCAAGTGCCATTCTAGATTCCAGGAAGTTCAACTATGTGGTGAGGGTAAGTACCGAGACCTTCTGCTCGTCAATCTGGGATTCCTTCCACAATGCTTTGCTTTCACATGTGTGTTTAGTTTGTGGTGGAACACGCTGCTGCTTGCGTTTAAAAGAAGGCTACACAAATTCCAGGTGACCCTGAACCAAATTAGGTTTCACTTCTCAATCAAGTATAACAGGGGGTAAATGAAGATTTGAAATTGCTCTATTAAACAGCACTAACACAACAGCAGAAGTTTGAAAAGGTACCGCCTGCAAAGAAACACTGTCTGTAGTAAATAAGTTCAATAAGTTAACTTTTCTAATCCTTTTGCTGACCTAACATTATTTGTTTCTGAAAGTTTTTTTGGGGGGGAGGGTTAAATATATACTGTCAATTGGGCAAAGGAGTGCTTTAGAAAAAGTTCACTTTCCTTAAACTGATTTACTGCAGATAGTATTCTTGCTTAGAGTGGCGTACAGTATAATCTCATTATAACGGAACCTCGTCTATAGCGGACGAGGTCCGCTGGTTCCGGCAGTGCACCTTTATACACATGCAGAAAATCATCACATATAGCGGACTCGCATATAATGGACAAACAGTTTTGGTCCCCAGAGCTGCTTTTAGCTTGTAGTTTTGTTTGGCTATAATGGACATGCAGGCTCCGCCTACAAGGTGCGTGGCGTGCCGGTGATATATCAAAATGCAGCCCAGAAGAAAATGAGAGTTTTTTCTTTCCAGTACAGTACAACATAATGCTTTAGAACATCTTTTAGGGTTCTGGTTTTGCAATCATTTTGTGCTGTCCCAATGTTTTGCTGAGTTTTGTTATTGATGTTGCTGATATGCTTGTGCAGTGACTGTTGTTCATTGACTGAACATAAAGTTGACCTAAATAAAGTTTTTTTAAAAAAAAATGCAACTCTGAATATAACGGACTGTTTTTCCAGGTCTCTTGAAGTCCGTAAAATCCGTTAGCATCTTGACATACCAGTCTTTAATACTGCCCTAGTCGCATGGGAAAAAGGCGATTATTGCTGGACTAATAATAATTTGTGACAAGCTGATATTTTCCCCCAGGTCAGAACTGATTTTTATAGTCTGATACCACAGTAAAGTCGGCTGTTTTAAAAGTTCAGCCTGGTTAGACTGTTGTCGGTATTTGTGTTCCAAGTTTCCAAATTTATTTAGTCTTTGATGTACCGTTTATCAAAAACATACCTAAACGGTTTACAATTATCAGAATATTATTAAAATAAAACAAACTTAAATGTAAAAAGTGGAGGGGACAAAACAAATAGACTTACTGGAATAAAAAGGAAAACTTGGAAATGGTAAGAGCTTAAATACAATGAAAAAATAAAATCTTGAAATGGAGGGGCTTTAGCCACAAAAAAATTTTTTTTAACTATCTTGAAATAGAGCAGACACCATGAGAAGGCAATCACTCAGTAATCTTTGTTACATTTTTATAACTCCAGTTTAGTGAGACATGATGGGGGAAATTTGAGACAGAATATTAAGACCTTAAGGATCTGAGATTTTAAGGTTTTTGCTTCTCTTAGAGGGCCAGCCTGTTCTTGAGTTATAAACATACTGTACATCTTGAGGCAAACATATCAAATTGCCACTCAAATGAGTTTTATCAGTATTTTACTCTAATGACAATCTGCCTGGATTGAATCAAAGCAGACTGAACAGTAATATTGCCATTGCTAACTTGTTTGCAGGTATGATCATGTGGCTTTGTGGCAAACATGGATAAATGTGTGTGTGTGGGGGGGGATTGTATTAGAGCAGGGGTGCCCACACTTTTTGGGCTTGCGAGCTACTTTTAAAATGACCAAGTCAAAATGATCTACCAACAATAAAATTTTAAAAAAACACAACGCACACTGTACGCATAGAAAATGTTAATTATCATTCCTATTCCAGGGTTTTTCAAAGAGGTCAAAGCAGATGACTCTATGCACTATCACCTCAGTAACAACCATACAAAAATAGACAAAAATATACCCCCCTCCCTTTTTACTAAACCACGATAGCAGTTTTTAGAGCGCAGGGAGCTGCGCTGAATGCCCAGCGCTGCTCTCGACGCTCATAGGCTCCCTGCGCTAAAAAACTCTATTGCGGTTTAGTAAAAGGGGACCTTAGTGTAAAATATAGACAGCAGATATAAATTGAGACACATTTCGATCACTAAATTTAAAATAAAATCATTTTTCCTACCTTGTCTGGTGATTTCATGAGTCTCTGGTTGCACTTTCTTCTTCTGACTGTGCATCCAGTTTTTCTTCCCTTCTTTCAGCCTGTATGCTTCCTCTCCTCCACACCTCATTCCCTCCCCCAACTTTTCCTTCCTCTCTCCCTGCCCTTTCTTTCTCTCTGCCTCCCTTTCCTTTTTTTCTGTTTCTCTTCTTTCCTTCTGTCTCCCTGCCTGCCCTTTTTCTTTCTTTCTCCCTGCCCTCCCCCAAGACACTGCCACTGCCATCGGGGACCCAAAATGCCATCGGGGACCAGGACCCAAACCGCCACCAATAACAGGCCCGAAAGCCGACGCCAATAACACGCCCAAAAGCCGACGCCGCCCCAACCTCTCCCTGCTTCGGCCGACCAGCATCGCGAGGAACTGTTGGGGGAAATGCTGCCGGGTCCTGCCTTCGCGGAAACAGAAAGTAGGCAGGACCCAGCAGCAAGAAGAGGAAATGCTTCACTAACATGTCTCCCGCCTTAGCCCGTAGCGAACTTATGCTCCGGGCTCTAACGTGTGCGTGCAGGCTTCCCTTCTCCCCCCCCCCCCCTCCCCGGGCATAACTTCCGGTTTCGGAGGGAAGAGAAGAGAAGCCTGCACGCACACGTTAGAGCCCGGAGCATAAGTTCGCTAGGGGCTGAAATCTCCAAGCCGGTTTTTTTGGTTTTTTTTTTTTTAATGTTCAGCAGCGGCAGATGACAGCTGGGCGGACCGCCCAGCTAAAAGGCCCTAGGGAGAACACTGGAGAGGAAGGCTGATCGGCCCGTAGATCAGGACGGCAACACGAGTGCGATCGACTCGAGTTGCCTTCCTGAGCTACTGGTCGATCGCGATCGACGCGTTGGGCACCCCTGTATTAGAGAATGGGGTTCCTTCTGGTGTTAGGTGTGGGGATTTTGGGGTTTTATTGAGGACTTATCTTGTATGGACTTTCATTCTAGAATACCATAGGACACTTAAAAAAAAAAACCAACAACCCAAAACCCAATAGTGTTATTTATAGAGATGGAGAACAGAGGGAGAGGAGTGGAGGGCTTTGAAGAAAAGAGGAGCAGCTTAATCTTGGGCATGTTTAGTTTCAGGTGGCAGCAAGACCTCCAGGCAGCAATGTTGGCAAACAGGCTGAGACTTTTTCTTGGACTCTAGGTAAAAGTTTGGGTGTAGAGAGGTAGAGTTGAAGTCATCCGCATATAGGTGAAACTGGAAGCCATAGGATGAGATCAGGACACCAAGGAAAGAGGGGTCCTAAGACAGAACCCTGGGGTATAATAACTGTTAGCGGAATAGCAGCAGAGGTGGACTCGCTAATGCATCTACTAAAGGTGCAATAGGAGAGGTAGGAGGAAAGCTAGGAGAGGACAGATATGCAGAATCCACGCAAGAACAGCATATCTAGGAGTAAGCAGTGATTAACAGTATCAAAGGCTACGGACGGATGAGGATCGAGTAAAAGCCCTTAGATCTGGCCAGGAACAGGTCAGTGCAGAGTTAGAGGGCAGCCTCTGGAGTGTACGGGGGCAAAAGACAGATTTGTAGAGGATCAAGTAGCCCCACCATCAATATCCTAACCTTATTGAGTTATTGCAATAATTCTTGATTTTTACATGATTTGTATGAGCTTCCTTAAATGAGTCATGACCAAAAGCAGATTGCTCTCTCGGGCAAGTTGGTTTCCCTTGTGCTCTCCTTCTATTAAAAGCCCACACAAGCTATACAGATCAGGTTCGGATCATCTTGTCACTAGAGCTGATGTTGGAGGTGAACAAAAGTCACTCGATCACTCCAGGCCACTTTGGAGCTCCAAGCTACTGGTCCGATGTTGGTGGGTCATTAAGCAGCACAAGCAAGCATCTGATTATAGGATCCCTGCAATAGGTGGCATGCTAGCAGAAACATGCTTAACCAAGGCTGTATAAATTCCAGTCACTCATTGGGAAACCAGTTCAGCTACTGATCAACTTTGTCATGGGGCAGTTTTTGGAAATTTTCTGTCTAAAATATGTTGCATATAGAAAAATAGCTGTTTTTTATATTAGCATAACACAACATAACTTTATTTTTCTATACCGCCTTAATCAAAAGAATTCTAGGCGGTTTCCACAAGAGAGAAAAAACTGGACAATTAGTGAAATACAGAATAGTAAAAAATGAATACAACCTATTGTATTAGAGACATTAAAAATTTAAAATTAATAGAATAAAATTATGTTTAAAAATGAAAGCACAGATTAAGAGATAAATTTCTCAAATAATATTGTCTTGATTACTTTTCTAAAAGCGCCATAGGACAGCATGGCTCCACTGATATAATTACTCAGCCAGGACTGTTTGCTTGCTTGAAAAGTAAGCATCCTGTCTAAGTAAGACTCAAGTTTGCAGCCTAAAATTTTTGGGACTGCTTATAGTGCATATAATTTATACAGAGCTGAGGTGTTGTAATGAAAATGACATATTATAAAATCTCTGGATAGCAAGAGCAGGTGTAAACTGGTGTACTGCTAGGGATATTTCTGGGAGTGTTAAGAGGTGCCTATTGTCACTTATTTAATGTTCCTCTTTGTGCCTTAGCGTCTGTCAGATGAGGATCCAGTGTGCTTCTAGTCATGTGATAGGATTTGGGTGCCAGAACTGACGGCTTCTATTTCCATCCCCAGCTGCTGGAGCTGATTGCAAAGTCACAGCTGACCTCCCTGAGTGGCATAGCCCAGAAAAACTACATGAACATTTTGGAAAAAGTGGTGCAGAAAGGTAATAAAACAAATCATCAATATTGCCTTTTTTTTTTTTTTTTTGAGCCTATCCTACCCTGTCCTTGATCACAAGGGATTTTGTTTAAATTTTCTTTACAGTGGAAGCAGGACCACAAATCCCACAATGTAAACAAAATCCCAGACCGGGGCCATAATTGCACAAGTAACCTGTAGGCTAAATACACTCTTGACTGTATTGTAGAATTTTTCTTTTTTAAAAGATCCAGGAAACAGTTTTGTATTAAAGTTCTAGTAAACTCACTTTTTGACTCCCCATTTCCTCCTTTGTGGGTTTTCCAGGTCAAATATCACCAGTCATTTCTGAAACAAACTTTCAATTTCTATTTCCCAGTTTTACATTCCATCCTAGCCAGTCGGTCATTGTGTATATCCTGAAAACCTATATATGAGATTTTGCATTCAATGAAAAATAGTGCATGCAGATTAATCTTGCATATATTCATTCATTATGAGTATCCTGAAAACAAGACCAGTTTGTCCTGAGTTGAGAGAACCCCTGGTGTAGTCTATTCACTGCAACAACTTCTGGAACACTACAATCGTAATGATCAAATTTAGGCTCTAGGGCCCTGATGCGCAATGCACTGATACCATGGTAAAAATTACCATGGCGGGAGATATATTTTTTCTGTGCCGAGTGATGCTCAGCATAAATAGCATGCAAATTATATGCATGTTCCTGTGGCGCAGCCCTGGTAAAAGGGGGAGGAACTGTGCCTGGTGTTTGCTTAGAAGAGCAGTCACTAGGTACAGGTCCTCCCCACTGCCATCCCTTCTGTCAGGCTTGCTGGGCTGCTGTTGCCGATTCAGCTGATCGTGGCAGGGGAATCCCTGATCAGCTGAACTAGCAGGACTCCCTGAAGCTGCCAATCAGCAGCTTCATGGAGTCCTTCTGGCTCAGCTGATAGGGATTCCCCAGCTAAACTGAACAGGCGCTGCTGCCAAATTTTGTTTTGTTTTTAAATGATCACCTGTATTGTACGAGCTCAACAGCTGCCCATTAAAAAAAAAGGTTGCACAGTTCCCACACCCCTGTAACTTCCCTCCCCATCCCCCCACCCCAAATCGGCAGGAAAGAGGCCCACTCCCTCCTTCCTAAAGGACCCCCCCTCCCACCAGCCCAGGATCCCCCGATACATTCCACATCTCCTGGGAGGGGCTTTAGGTACCTGAGCCAATTGGGGCTTTAGGCCCCTCCCTGTGCATCCCAGGGTGCACCTAGGAAGGGGAAAATATGCTATTTTCAAGATTTAGGCCTGCTGCCAATCTTCAGTAGAAGGTAGGGGATGGCGGCATGGCGGGAGGGGGAATTGGGGGGGCTTTTTTTTTTTTTTTTAAATCGGTGCTGGGTGTGAGTTGCCTTTTGGCTCAGACTCTGACAAGAAAATAAGGCTACAGCTCAGACCCTGCCAGAAAATTTTGCCTCTAAAAACTGTTTGTGTAATGCTCTAAAAAAGTTTAGAACATTACACAGCGTGCTCATATAATACTAATGTGCTCCTTGTAATGTATTAGCATAGGATTCATAGTGTCTGCTGCAAGGAGCATTAGTGGCCATGGAGAACCTTCCCCCCCCCCCATCAGGAGGGGAGCTTTCCGTGCCAGTAAGACTGCTTTAACGAGTCTTGGGGCCATGGAAAGCTTTAGAGCATCGGGGCCTAGGTGTTGCCTTTGTATGAAGAGTGACTCCCCCCTGTGAGTAGCTTCCTTGAATTTCCACAATTCTGGAATAAACCTAACCACTTCAACCACTAGACCAGACCTCTTATCTTTATCAACACAAGATATAGCGCATAGGCTCCATGGCATACCTGATAAGGCTTCCTATTTTATAATCGAGAAAAACAAATTTACTGCTACTATTAACTATATATTATGTATGTTAAGCCTGTAACCCGTCTTGAGCTCTTTGGTGAGGGCAGGACAGAAAACAAAATAAATTCATAAATTAACTATTTGTAGAGCACTATCAGTCACAGAGAAGGGTCCCTACTCGAATGAGTTCAGTCTAGTGAATCAAGATAGACAGGATGCCAGGGTAGGGGTTACAGTTAGCAGGGGATGGTTAAACTGCTGGTTAGGGTGATGAGCAGAGGGAGAGGGTTATTTGTTGAAGGAAATCCCAAAGATGGGGTATGGCACGCGGACTCAGGTAGTCTATTCCAGGCATGCAGGGCAGCAAGGTGTGGAAGGAATGAAGTCTGGAATTGGCAGTGGAGAAGAAGGGCTCAGATAAAATCTGTGGAATGGAGTTTTCAAGTTTCTTTGGTCAAATGCTTGCATGAAACAATGTTCATGAGAAACCCACAAAGGTTGGGAACAACCAAAGTAGATTGCAAAATGTATAGAACCGCCATTTCTTGACATTGTAACCTTCTATAATTGATTCGGTGACGAGTTCTCTCCAAGCTGAATCCTAACCTACAAAGCTTCTCTTGTGCAGAAGTTTCCTCGTATTGCCCCTTCCTGATAAATGCTAAATATCAGGAAAAAAAAATAGAACACACAAAAGCAAGGAGGGGGGAGGCTAAAACTATCCTGCTTGCCCATAGCAAAGAACATTATACACTTTGTGAAAAGGAAATCTCTCTGGCTGTTTGTATAGTTGGGCCAAGTGTTTAGTCATAATAGGGTCTTTGCATTTACCATCTTGTTAGTCCATTCTTAAATTGGTTCCCTGGATTGGTGGAAAATGACTCAACAGAAGGGAATCCTAAAAAAAAGGCTTAACTCCACTTCAGCCTCTTAAAAGGAACACGATGGGATCAGCCTCCTAACTAAATTTTAGTCCATTTTCAAACAAATACTTGGGATGACTTGATGGCCATTGCTGTGCAGGACACGAGTTTTGATTCCAAATTGTGGGTGCTAGGCTACAAATGCTGCTTTTTGTAAAAAAAAAAAAAAAAAAAAAAAGGGAGGGAATCCCAGCTATATTAATACCTACCAGCTGCTTGGAGTGCATTTGTACTTGTTTCCAGGGACTGTACAGAAGAGGCAAGTGATAAAAGGATAAACTTCATAAACCTCCCAAAGGCTTAATGGCACCTAAATCTTGGGTGGCTTGAACAATAAGCCCAAAAATAAGCTGCTCAAAATCACTAAAAAACTAAAATTATTTCATGTTCCAGCTAGTTTCCTGTTTGAAAACAAAGATCACCTTTTTTTTTTATTTATTAATAGATTATCCAATTGAGGTATGTCATTTTGAGGACCAAAGTCTTAGTCGGATGCCTGAACTGAAGTTCAGGACTTCATGTGTCAACAGTAAGACGTTTTCTGTTTGGTCCCAGAACAAATATGGCTAAGATGTAAAGCTAACTAAATAAAATATCCCGTCCTCCCCAGAGAGCTCAGAACAGGTTAGAAATTTAAGGTGGTCATGTTTGCTACATAGGGCCTTCACATTTTTTAGGCCAGTTTCCCCCATTGATACAATCTGCTCCCTAATTGAAGCAACGTTTGAAGATATGGGAATCTGTAGCTTATTTTTCTTTTTTTAATTAAACGCAAGCATGTCATGTTGCATTTTGTTCTTACGTACACAATTCTTATCTTTCTAGTCCTTGAAGATCAGCAGAACATCCGGCTAATAAAGGAACTGCTGCAGACCCTCTACACATCCCTTTGCAGCCTGGTCCAAAGGGTGGGCAAATCCGTGCTGGTGGGCAACATTAACTTCTGGGTGTACCGAATGGAGAGTATCTTGCACTGGCAGCAGCAGCTGAACAACATTCAGATCACCAGGGTAAGAGGGGTTGGTGTAGGCTCTGGGGAAGCCCAGTGGACAATCTTTCATTTCCTCATCACCCGAGTGAGAAGCTAACACAACCAAAATAGTTGCTGTCTTAAATTATAACTCAACGAGGCAAACGGTGTACAATATCCAAGATGGAAAACAAACAAAAAAAAAGAGCAGACCTTCAAGAAAAGTCAACTGTTTTCTTTAGGGTCTACCTTTTGGCCTTCCATCTTAAATTATATATACACCAGTTTCAGGTGTAAGGGATGTTTGGGGGTGGTTTTTTTTTTTTTTAAACTAAATTTGTGGGCAGGTTTAAATTAAGAATTTGACCTTCAAAATGCGCTTATCCCATGGTTATGGTTAGACCCTTGCATGGTCTAATTCTGAGGATCCTTAAGATTTGATACACACAGTTGGTAGAATACCTCACCTTTAGTTGCATTCAGTACATGGCTAGAGCCTCAGGAAATACATACAATAGTGACCACAAATTTTAGAAAAAAAATGGACACCCCAAAGCCCTGTCCACATCCAGCATCTCCCCTCCCTTCCACGTGGGGCATCTTTCTACACCCTGCCCACAGAATATCTCCCTCTTCTTGTCCCATGCAACATCTCCAGCTCGTTTCCACCCCTCGCTGTTCACGTCCCCTTTGGTCCAGAATCTTCCCATCAACTTTTTCCTGTGCAGTTACTGCACTCAATGCCACATCCTCCAGGTCTGCAGTTTGGGGTTTGCATGCTCAGCATCAGTGGTCCTACCCCTTCTGACACAGGAAGCCTAGCAGACACCAAGCATGCACACAGACCCCAAAGCCCCAGGCTGTTTACCTTTGCAATGCTGGTTCTTTGTGGACATCCCTGACAGGCTGGAAAAGGTGCTGATACTGCGTTGAAAAAAGCCCTGCTTTGTAGCATAATAGACTTTAATTTGTGGTCCTAATTATCCCAACCCCCTTACACAGATTGTGCAACTAGTAATAGTGATTCTTTCACTTAACTAGAGAATTTATTTATATTTTTTTTTTTCTAGCCTGCCTTGAAAGGGATGACCTTTACAGATTTGCCCTTGTGCTTACAATTAAACATCATGCAGAGGCTGGCCGATGGGAGAGACATTGTCAGCCTTGGGCAGGTATCTTCAGACCTGCTGGTGCTGAGTGAGGATCGCCTGTTGTGGAAAAATCTCTGCCATTATCACTTCACAGACAGACAGGTAACTTTATCCACAGTTGGGCTTGTTTATCCAGGGATCATTGGCTAGCGTGCAAACAGACAGAACAGCTGTGCAGCCAGCTACATTTCTTCCCCCCCTCCCCACCACCACCAAATAGTTTAATTTCAGGGGAAGCCAGCCAACTCAAGTGACCTTTCTTTGAGCATAAGATGTTGCAGATTACTGTTTTTACCAAATGTCATCATCAGGACCGGTAAATTAGGATGTGAAAATTGGGCGTGGGGGTGGGGAAATTGGAGAGGGATAAGTAATGGCTTTGTAATGTGTTTTGGATCTCCAGAGCGCTTTGCTTTTTCTCTAAACTGTTTTTGATGATCCAGTGTACTAAATGAATGTTTTTTTTTCAATTGCATGATCAGTATTAATGGCTGGAAGGCTTTTACCTTGAACAGTCCATTGTTTGCAGGCCCAGTTTCAACTTGCACTCTAAGGAATTCTGTGCCAGAGAGGCCAGAGAGCCAGTCTTATGGCAGCAGATTTGATCTTTTTTCCAAGCATATAAAGTTGGATAACGAGTCACCTTAACTGAAATATTTCCTTATCAGCAAGGAGACTTAAGTTTAGAATATACCGGTTTCGTAGTTAATCATGCACATCTTGGATAGTAAGTTTATTGCTTAAATGTAGTCCAAGAACAAGTGTGGAGCCCAGTTTTAGAAAGAACATGGAGATGGGAATTGCGATGTCTAGAAAGACTAGCACAATTCCCTTGGTATTTATAGGCTCTGTCACACAGTCTCTTGCTATGTAACATGTGTAGGACTTGCAGTTAATCTTTTATCCCAGGACAAGCAGGCAGGCTATTCTCACATATGGGTGACGTCATCAGCGGAGCCCGGATGCAGAAGCTCACAAGCAGACTTGCTTGAAGAAACTAGAAGTTTCGAGTCGACCGCACTGTGCATGCGTGAGTGCCTTCCCGCCCAGCATAGGGGGCGTCTCCTCAGTTCTCAGTTTTCTGCGGAGCCGAGAAGTCCATGTTTGACTCTCTGCGTTTAACTTCGTTACTTTGTGCCTTCTCTGAACCGCGGTTTGTATTTTTTTCTTCACGAATCGCTGTTCTTACTTTATTTCTTATTTATAGTTTTTTGGGTTTTTTTCTTTTTTAATTTTTAAATCTTCTGTACAACTGCTGTGGCAGGCCACTCGGCTGCAGCCCGCCCAAGGGCTTTGATTTTGCAGCAGCCGATTTTCCTTCTATGTCCGGCCAGTCTATGTCCGGCTTCAAGAAGTGTAGCCAGTACCAGCGAGCGATTTACCTTACGGATCCACACCGTCGGTGCTTCAAGTGCCTTGGGCCGGATCATCAACCGAAGTCGTGTGAGCACTGTGCTACTCATCAACCTCGAACCCTTAAATGTCGTCATCTTTTGGTAAAGAAGCTCTTCGAGATGGAGTCTTCCTCCGATCCCTCGACTTCAAAAGGCGACCTCGGCCTCACCTTTGACCGAGACTCCTCCTGCTCCTACTGCTTCCACCTCGAGCCTCATCAGACCTTCCTCATTTGCAGCGGCTCTTTCTTCAACGACATCTGCTGTATCTTCCCCTGTTGTCTCAGGTCAGATAGCTCAGCAGAAAGTTCCAGCGGTGGTACTTAAAGTGCCTAAGACTTCCAAGTCGAAGCACATTTACACTGCCTCGGTGGAACCTCCAGCCAAAGTAGGTGGTCCGGTTTCAGACGTGGATCCATCCTTGCCGGCTTCTTTCCAGACCATGTTGGAGAAGCAATTCATTCAGTCCCTTACTAATATGAACCAAAGCTTCTTCCTCTTATCCAGCCTGGGCATTTTGCAGACTCCCGCGAGGTCGAGTCGCTTCCTTTGTCTCAGTCTGAGCTTGCACACTCTTTGCAGGAAGCAGAGTCTCTGAGTGTCTGTCTGGTCTGGCATCTAAGCATGTGAAGCAAGGAGCAGAATGCATCGAGGTTCCTCCATCAAGCCTCTGGAGCTTCGCTCTACAACCTCCAGTCCTATCCATTCTTTGGTGGCATCGGCTGCTTCTGTCTCACAGGCGAAGTCTCCTCAATCTTCGAGATCTGCTTCCAAGCTCCGTTCTCACCAACGATAGAGGTATAATTCGAGGCATAGTTCTTCTAAAGAACGTCCTTCTTCCACTAAGTCTCGATCTATTCCTACTTCGGCTAGACCGCCAAGTCCTCGATCGAGGTCTCCACTTCCACACCTCGAGGATGCAGCAGTTTCGATTGCTTCGTCCAAGTCTCCCAGGGCCGGATTTAGATGAAAAGAGACCCTAGGCTATTCCACTTATGAGGCCCTTTCACCTCCCATTTTTAAGTTTGTAAATTACATGAGAGATAATAAAATACATCATTACTGTGATATATATCAATATGTTAAATGAAACATGTTGTTATTGGTACTAACCTTTATAAAAAATGTGACACTGATCTTGAGGCCCTAGGCTGAAGCCTAGTTAGCCTATAGGAAAATCCGGCCCTGAAGTCTCCATATTCTTTTGATGCCTTTTTTCCTGCTGAAGCTTCATCTTCGACCCAGGCTACTTCGATGTCCTCAAGTCCTTCTCGAGGCAAAGCATTGGCGGATCAGCTATCTTTCTCATCTTTTCTTCGTCAGATGGCTGACTTGGATCTTCAATTAGATGCTGGTTCCAAATACTCTAAGGAGTACCTCAAAGTCATGCATCTACCTCAACCTCTGGCAGAGTCTCTTAAGCTTCCTCTTCACAAGCTTTTGTCTCATACTTTTGCCAGATGCCTGGAGACTCCTTATACCGTACCAGCTGTTCCAGGCAAATTGGACTCTAGGTATAAAACTGTACATCGCAAAGGGTTTGACAACTCAGTTATTTCATCAATCCCTGCTTGTGGAGTCCTCCTTAAAGAGGTCCCATTCTTCCAAGGTTTATGCCACCGTTCCTCCTGGACGGGAAGGAAAAACTATGGACAAATTCGGACGTTGCATCTATCAAAATTCTATGATGTCCTCAATTATAATTTTCATTTTATTACTTATTTTGAGTTCCTCATAACTCTTTTACCTAAATTTCTGAGTTATTTGGATACTCAAAAACACTTTGAATTTCAAGAAGTCATTACTTCTTTATCACAACTCAGATTACATCTCCTTCAGTCCTCTTATGATGCCTTCAAGTTGTATGACCGGGCAGCTGCTTGCTGTGTAGCCATGCGTCGCCTTACCTGGGTTCGTACCATTGACATGGACCCTAATCTCCAGGACCGCTTGGCCAATATTCCCTGTGCAGGCAATGACCTCTTTGATGAATCTATCGAGGCAGCCACCAAGAAATTGTCTGAACATGAAAAATCTTTTGCTTCTATTGTCAGACCTAAGCCAAAGCCATCTCCTGCCAAAACTACACGTCCTCCTCCTATATATGGGAGGCGTTTTGCTCCAAGGACGGCTCCTTACAATCGCCTTCCTCCTAAGAAACAGCAACCTCAGAAGCAACAAAAATTTCAACCTTCTGCTGCACCTAAGGCTACTCAGCCTTTTTTGACTGTTTAAAACAGCATAACCTCCACCGTTCTGACTGACTTCTTTTCCCCCCTATAGGAGGTCGTCTCCATCATTTTTACCACCAATGGACAACAATTACATCCGACCTCTGGGTGCTGACCATCATCAAGGAAGGATACTATCTTCATTTCACTCAGATTCCACCAGAGCTTCCTCCAAGAGAGTATGCTTCCAGTCCATCCCAGACCGCCCTTCTTCAGGAAGCTCAAGCTCTGCTTCATCTCCATGCCATCGAACCAGTTCCTTTGGAACAGCAGAACAGGGGTTTTTACTCCAATTACTTCCTTGTTTCGAAGAAGACGGGTGATCTGCGGCCCATTCTGGATCTCAGGGCTCTCAACCAATTTTTGGTCAAAGAAATTTCGCATGTTATCCCTGGCATCCCTTTATCCCCTCCTCAAGCAGAACAACTGGTTATGCTCTCTGGATCTCAAGGAGGCCTACACTCATAATCCCATTCATCCGGCCTCCCGTCAATACCTCACATTTCAGGTGGGGAATCTACATTTTCAATACAAAGTGCTGCCTTTCGGCCTGGCTTCATCTCCCAGGGTGTTCACCAAGTGCCTGGTAGCGGTAGCAGCAGCTCTATGGAACCATGGTCTTCAGGTATTTCCCTACCTCAACAACTGGCTCATCAAAGATTCAACATCTCAGGGGGTTATTGTAGTGACCCAACGGACTACCTGGTTCCTACAAAGTTTGGGTTTCGAAATCAACTTTCGCAAATCCCAACTTCAGCCCTCACAGCATCTACAATTCATCAGAGCTGTTTTGGATACTATCCAACTCAGAGCATTCCTTCCACAACAACATCTGGAAGCTCTACTTCAACTCTTGTCATGCAGTGTCTTCCCACTCTTCCATCTCACATGGCCTCCACAGTACATGTGACTCCTTTTGCCAGACTTCACCTCAGAATTCCTCAGTGGACTCTGGCTTCTCAATGGACGCAAGTTTGCGATTTCTCAAAACATCAGTCACTCCTTCTTTGAAGCAGTCTCTCTGTTGGTGGATGCTCTCTTCCAATCTCTCCAGAGGCTTGCTTTTTCAAATGCCCCTCATCAGAAGGTCCTCACGACAGGTTCTTCGACCTACGCTTGGGGCGCTCATCTCGATGGTCTCAGTACACAAGGCCACTGGACCAGTACGGATCATCAATGTCACATAAATCTGGAACTCAGAGCGATTTTCAAGGCTCTCAACGCTTTTCATCATCTTCTTCACGACCAGGTAGTCCTCATTCGGACGGCAACCAAGTCGCCATGTATTATGTCAAAAAACAGGGAGGAACAGGATCTGCCTCCCTTTGTCAAGAAACTCTGAAGGTTTGGAACTGGGCAATCCGCCACAACACCTTCCTCAAAGCTGTCTACATCCAAGGGGCAAAAAAATTGCTTGGCGGACAACTTGAGGAATCTTCTGCAACCTCACGAATGGACCCTCCATTCCTTGCCTCTTCATCACATTTTTTCTCAGTGGGGAATGCCTCAGATAGACCTCTTTGCAGCTCCCCACAACTTCAAACTACCTCAGTTCTGCTCCAGGATATACTCTCCTCATCGCCTCAAGGCAGATGCTTTTCTGGAATGGACAAATCTTTTCCTATATGCATTTCCTCCATTCCCTCTCATTCTCAAGACTCTGGTCAAGTTGAAGAACGATCATGCCACCATGATTCTGATTGCTCCTCAGTGGCCGAGACAACCACCCTCTACCAGTTTTTCCATCTCTGCTTACACAGTCAAGGATCTCGCCTTCATTCCAACCTGCAGTCTCTACACCTGACAGCTTGGTACCTCTCAACATGACTCCACTTCAATTTTCTCAATCTGTAAGACGTTTTAGAGGCTTCTAGAAAGCCTACCACTAGACAATGCTATCACCAAAAATGGTCTAGATTTTCTGCATGGTTTTTTTCTCATGATAAGGAGCCTCAACATTCCTCCTTATCTTCTGTTTTTGGATTACCTTTTGCATTTATCCACTGGCCTCAAGTCTACATCGATCCGAGTCCATATCAGTGCAATTGCGGTTTTCCATCAGCCTATTGAAGGGAAACCCCTCTCTGCTCATCCAGTAGTTTCCAGATTCATGAAAGGACTTTTCAATGTCAAACCTTCTCTCAAACCGCCTCCGGTGGTTTGGGACCTCAATGTTGTCCTTGCTCAACTAATGAAGCCTCCATTTGAACTAATTGACAAGGCTCATCTGAAGTATCTCACTTGGAAAGTGGTGTTTCTCATTGCCCTCACTTCTGCTCAAAGAGTCAGTGAGCTGCAAGCTTTAGTTGCTGATCCACCTTTCACTGTCTTCCATCATGACAAGGTGGTCCTTCGAACTCATCCTAAATTCCTCCCTAAAGTGGTATCGGAATTTCATCTCCACCAATCCATTGTTCTTCCAGTGTTCTTTCCAAAGCCTCATTCTCATCCTGGAGAAATAGCTCTTCATACTCTGGACTGTAAATGTGCTTTGGCCTTCTATTTGGAACGCACCAAACCACACAGAACTGCTCCTCAACTTTTTGTCTCCTTTGATCCAAATAAGTTGGGACATCCTATCTCTAAGCATACCATCTCTAACTGGATGGCTGCTTGTATCTCATTCTGCTATGCCCAGGCTGGATTACCCCTACACAGTAGAGTCGCAGCCCATAAAGTTCGAGCAATGGCAGCTTCAGTAGCTTTCCTCAAATCTACACCTATTGAGGAAATTTGTAGAGCTGCTACTTGGTCCTCTGTTCATACCTTCACTTCTCACTATTGTCTGGATACTTTCTCCAGATGAGATGGACAGTTTGGCCAAACAGTATTACAAAATTTATTCTCCTAAATTGCCAACACTCCCACCACCCCATTCTGGTTAGCTTGGAGGTCACCCATATGTGAGAATAGCCTGCCTACTTGTCCTGGGATAAAGCACAGTTACTTACCATAACGGGTGTTATCCAGGGACAGCAGGCAGCTATTCTCACAACCCACCCACCTCCCCTGGTTGGCTTCTCTGCTAGCTATCTGAACTGAGGAGACGTGCCCTACGCTGGGCGGGAAGGCACTCGCGCATGCACGGTGTGGTCAACTCGAAACTTCTAGTTTCTTCAAGCAAGTCTGCTTGCGAGCTTCCGCATCCGGGCTCCGCTGATGACGTCATCCATATGTGAGAATAGCTGCCCGCTGTCCCTGGATAACTCCTGTTACAGTTAGTAATTGTTCTATTTGGAAGCCTAGGTAACTCAATCTGATTTTTACGTACCAAGGCTTCTTTCTTTCCTTTCCCTACAAAATTTAAGAGGGCCTCTGGAGAAAATCTAAAAATGGACTTAGAATTATCTGACAATTTTCAGTGAGAGGTTGATCTGGTATTGCTATGGTACAGTTATCTAATTTTCTTGGGAAGGAATAAAATACTGGACCTTTCAAAACAAAATAAGCATCATTGGTCAGCACAGTAAACTAGAAATGAAACCGGCAATACTGTTGCATGTCGGTATATGCCTATTTAAAAGAGATGAGCATCAGTCTAGGTGGAATATCCTGCTCCCTGGGGTAGATGCAAAGGGAAATTCGCAGAACTGGAGAGTATCTTTAGTTCTGGGATAGACCTAACAGAGTAGAAAGGGAGAGTAGTGAATGGGAGCAGAGTGCAAAGGCCTAGTCCAGGTGTGCACACAAGCAGTGGCAACACAAAGGAACAGACCAAGTGTGATACTAAATGGGAAGCCAGCCAAAAAATCATGAGTGCCAAGATTCATAATTTGTTGCCAAGCAACAGACTTCTGGGGTGAGGGGGGGTGGATTTTAGAGCAGGATGAGGAAGATAAGACACAAATATGAGATGATCTCCCTCCCCCACCCCATTCCTTTAGAGCTCATTGGTAATGAGAGAAAGTAAAGAAAGGTGCATAAGAGGGTCAAGATGACTCCTCCTTCCAATCCTACAAGAGTTGAGCATTTAAGTCAAGTCAAACCCTGATGGAGGGTAAAGTGTAAAACTAAGTCTGGGAGGAGCTTGGAATCAAGTGTGCAGCGAGGAAGCAGATGAAAAGGGGAGAATAGAGGTCTGAGCAGTGCCAGATCAAAAGATTGTGGCACCCTGAAGCAATCTTTGCATTGGCACCCCCACACCTACTATTTGGTATATTTTTCCTCCCCTCCTTCCCCCCCCACCTGTGATCTGTTATCTCCCTTAAGGCTCCCCCTCCTGCTAGACCAGGTGAGGCACCGGCTCAGGACACTGATGATAAAGAGTGCCAAAATTCAAGTCCAGCATCTGTCTCTAGAAGTTTGATGGTAGACTTGACTGGGATTTTGGCACCCTCCATCACCAGCACCCTGAGCTAGGGCCTCACCAGGTCCATAGACTGAGTCAACCCTGGGTCGGTGTTCTTACTCTGGATACTTCCCAAGAGCCAAGCCTCGGAAAATATTCCTTGCATTAAGTTGTCCACAATAGCCCTAAAAATGACATAAATGAGCATAAGATGCCAAAGGTCCATCAAGCCCAGTATCCTATTCCTAACCATTGCCGATCCAGGTTTTATTCTCCTTATCCTAGGCATAAGCAGTAAATTTCCCCATCTTAATGACTTATGGACTCTTTAGGAAATTATCCAAACCATTTTTTAAAACCCTGCTAAGCAATCTGTTTTCGCTACATTCTCTGGCAACGAATTCCAGAGTCTAATTACATATTGAGTGAAATATTATTTTCCAATTGGTTTTAAATCTACTACGTAGTAGCTTCCGTGTATGCCTCCTATTCTTAGTATTTTTAGAAAGAGTAAATGAGGAATTTTCAGCCTACTCTTTTCCATTCCATTCAGAACAGGACAAGAAACAGATCTGTGGTTTTAACTATTTATTTTTAATGGCCTTGAACTAAAACAATATTACTGTTGCTCTTTCCTCTTCAGATTCGTAGGCGCCTTATATTGTCTGACAAAGGGCAATTGGATTGGAAGAAGATGTATTTTAAACTTGTGAGATGTTACCCAAAACGAGAACAGTATGGAGGCACACTTCAGCTCTGCAGACACTGCCACATCTTATCCTGGAAGGTGAGCTCAGCAGAAGTCCAATAATATTCAGATAAGTTGTTCTGCTCCTTTTTAGCCACTAATTACTCCTTCTGTAAGAAGCTACCTTGGACCTGATTGGTTCTCCTACGTGTTATACTAGCCAAAATCAGTTTGGCTATTTCCTGTAAATTCCTCCAACATTAACATGGGCCTTATTTCCTCAGTCTTTGGTGGGGCTTATGAAGTTCCAGTGTATAACACTTCTGTAATAGTCCTGAGTAATGACATACTAGAAGCAAATACAGTGGTACCTCGGTTTACGAGTGCACCGGTTTACGAGTGTCTTGCAAGACGAGCAAAACATTCGCAAAATCGGCGCCTCGGAAACCGAGCGCGCTTCGATTTGCGAGCACCCCCCCCCCCCTGCCGCGACCTGAGGTCCCCCCAACTCACCCGAACCCTCTTCTTACTTTTCTGTAGCCTCCGCAGTGGCACTGACACCAGCATGTCCTGTGCTTGGTGCCGGTGCCTGAAGATGTGCTTCCTGTGCTGGGCCTGAGAGTTCACGTCGAACGTGAACTCTCACGTCAAACGTGAACTCTCAGGCCCAGCACAGGAAGCAGATCTTCAGGCACCGGCATGCACAGGACATGCTGATGCCGGTACCGCTGTGGAGGCTACAGAAAAGTAAAAAGAGGGTTCGGGTGGGTTGGGGGGACCTCAGGTCGGGGGGGGTGCCGGATCGCGGGGGGGAGGGTGCCGGTTCACGGGGGGGGGCCTTCGGGGGGAGCAATGCCGGTTCTCGTGGGGGGTGGGAGCAGCGCTGCTGGCCTCGTGGGGGGGGTGGGGGGAACATATCAAAGCAAGTTTCCCTTACTTCCTATGGGGAAACTTGCTTTGATATACGAGCATTTTGGATTACGAGCATGCTCCTGGAACGGATTATGCTCGTAATCCAAGGTACCACTGTATGTTGAAAGCCAGTCAGTCATCACATTAGAGCAGAGTCCTACATGCTGTTTCAATCAAAGGGACCTAATAATCCCTACATAGGGAACTTCTGAATGGGAAAAAAACCCAGACTGGCTTTACTTAAATCTTCAACTGAATATTTTAGCAAAGCATTGCTGATTTAGCTCTGACTATTAGGGCTAATCAGTGAAGTGTTAGGCCAAGTTGGTGCACCTCAACAGTAAGGTCCCACCACCCATTCCTACCTATGCAGAGATGCCACTTTTCAGCCTGGCAACCAGCATTGTTCAGAAAACAAGATTTCCAGTCAGTCTAGTTTTCAGAACATGCATGCCTTTTAGGTCATGTTTCTTTAACTCTGAATATCCTGAAAATGTGACTGCCCAGTCCGTCTCCGAGACCAATAAAACTTTGGCTGAGTCTGTTAATGTTAATGCAAATCTCTTTACACAGACTGCTTCTAAAAACAAAAATTCCCCCCCCCCCACCACCACTTTCCTCCTGAGAGTTGATAAATTACAAAGGGGCGCCTTTATGGAAGCTTAGCAGGTAGTAAATGTTAAGAACCCAATTTTATACCTAATGGGCAGCTTAGCATTTAGTGCATGCTAAGCTTTAGCAAAAAGGTCCTCAAATGCCTACTTGATCTGCATTGCAGATGTTCACTAGCCAAATATGTTGTAGACTGTCCAGTGTTCTGAATTGCGAGTTTTGAAAGCTAGACACAAGAAAGTGTCACTGTGTTAGCATGCACAAATTCAGGTGAAGGGCAATTCTCTAAGCTAGGGCCAAATGCTGGGGCAGAGCATGCATAGGATAGGCAGGGATCCCACTTAAGTTTCCTAACTGGCAGAAATGTGGATGCCTAGATGCAGGCAGATAAATCAGGTTAGACTAGTATCCTATAACAGTACCCAGGCGCCTAGGTTCTGCTATCGACTAGGCTCCTGCCACAAGGCCTCAGGACACCTGAATGGAGATACCCAGTTAGACTTACCCACTTCTATTAGTGAAGAGGTATTAGGACCTTGTAAACACTCTCAAAAAGGGATGGCTGCATATAGAGGTCACAGGGTCATCTTTGCTTAAAGAAGATTTACAAATGCAAAGCTATGGCCCTATCTAACGTGCTGATCTGCCTTTTTTATCGTAGGACACTGAACATCCATGCACAGCCAATAATCCAGAGAGCTGCTCAGTCTCTCTCTCACCCCAGGACTTTATCAACTTGTTCCACTTCTGAACAGTGGTGCCAGGCACTATTTTGGGAGACTTCTACAAAATGGACTCAATTGTGTAAATATTGTACAGTTTTTTGTTGTGTTTTTTTTAATGATGAATGCTGTAATGTTGAAGATTCTGAGTTGTGTGGAAGAGCAAAGAACGTGGGGTGAACAAGTCCCTATCATATTATCAAACTTCATTCAAGAACACACCAGACAAACTTATTATACAGCAGTAAATTGTAAATAGATATCTATTTTTTATGAGTTGACTGCAAAGATATAGCAGATCTTCTAGACAGGAAGTCGTCGAGTTATTTTGGAAACAGAGTGGGATATTTTTTTCCTTCCTGGCACTTGAGAGAATTTTGTCTGAGAAAACAGTCATATTGGAATAATGGTGACATGGAAGGTGAAACTTGAACTATTGTGTGGCATAGTTTACAGTGAAATTTTAAAGTACCAGCAATGTTGCTAAAATGGCATTTGCTTTTATAGCTAATCCATGGTAAGACAGGTGTGTGAGGAGCGCGTAGGATCTTAGGCTGGTCTGATAACGGTTCTTTTAACCCTGTTATTTACCACACCCTGGATGGACATAGGCTAACTGTTTAGCAAAGATGCAATCCTAAAATTCTGGATGTAAAAATACTAATTTTTTTATAGCAACAAAGCTTAAAACTCCTACAACGATAATCCTGTTACTATGTCTTGTTTTTAAATGTCCTAATAAGAGGACACTAGGAAAGTTTTTATGGACAGTAAGAGTGCTTAAACACAAGAGAACTTCAGTAACTTAAGTCACGGAACTGCAACTTTGAGTCGCTCAAAAAAGCAAATATTTGCTAAATTTAGGCACATCTTGCAACTGGCAAGATAAGTGTCTGAATTTAGCAAATGTTTGTTTGCTTTTGAAGTTTGCTAAATATTAGCACAGTGCATTCTTTGATTATTTTTTCACATATTTTATTGGGCTCAACCTTGAGTGGATACTGAGGGCTCCTTTTACTAAAGTGCACTAGGGTTTTAAGGCGTGAATAGCGTGCGCTACATTGCCGTGCGCGCTAGACCTTAACGCCGGCATTGAGCTGGCGTTAGTTCTAGAAGCGTAGTGCGCAGTAATTTCCTGCGTGAGCTAAAAACGCTAGCACACCTTAGTAAAAGAAGCCCTGAGCGATTGTATATCGACACAGTATTGTTAAGAGAAATTATGATGCAACTGATGCATTAGGGAATCGGTAATTTCCTGCATTCAGCTATTTTGAGCGACTCCAAAGTTGCGGTTGAGCAACTTAATGTTGCCAAAGTTACTGAAGTTCTCTTGTTTAAGCACTCTTGCTGTCTAAACTTTTCCCAGCCTCCTCTTATTTATAGAGATACATAGGAGTTTGAGTGGTTTGATTTCAGTTATTACTCCTATTGGGATTTTTTCGTGGTTCACAACATCATCAATCCTTGACATCTCCATTTGAACCATGGAGTAGGAAGCCCTGCCTTTCCAAAACAGATAGCTGTCGCACTTACAACCCAAACTGGGCTTTAATACTGTTATATAACTCTAGACTATACCATTTTCTAGAGTGCTTTGAAAAGAGTTCCTCAATATGCACTATGGATTGGTAGTATTCTAAAACTGGTTTTGTTCCCGTTAGCAAAAACTTTTTGTCGAGTTCCTTTGCCATTTCTTCTGCAAAGGTCTGGTTACACTGCACAACAAAGTTTTTGCTTCCTGAACACTGCTGGGTGTTTCTTATAGAATTTTGGGTGCTGATCATGAATATTACATCAAAAATTACCCATCACGTACCATTTCAGAGAAATCTTCAATTTTGTCGTGATTTTTTCTTATATTTGGATGCAAACAATTTTTTCTCCCATAAGTGTCTTATCAACAACGGTTTGTGCCGCCTGGGTATGTCCATGCATAAAATCTAGCCAGGTTGGAAGCTGTTTTATGGAAGATGACATCCTGGGCATGTCTGGGCAGGTCTGAACGAGCTTGCGCTGTCTCACCATGCTATAATGGTGGCTTCCATACACCGATCCTGCTCATTTGGTTAATATAGATAGTCCGTGTGTGTATATAGTATCAGTATAGTAAAGTATAGTAGTATAGTAGCTGTAGCAATATAACAGTAAGTAAGCTTGATGCTATAGACGTTTTGGTGTCGGGCAATATGTCTCGTCGGTGTCGTAACAGCCGCGACACATTCTGCTATATCTGTGGGGAATATACACTTACGCCTCAGAGACGTTCGATGACTGCCCTTGTAAAGAAAGCCTATCATCTGTATTTTGGCTGCAAAATAGGTGATCAAGACAAGCAATGGGCGCCTCACATTTGCTGTGCGACATGTGCTGTTAGTCTGAGAGCCTGGCTCAGAGGTACTCGAAAGACGATGCCATTTGCTGTTCCGATGATATGGCGAGAACAGAAAGACCATGTGACGGACTGTTATTTCTGTTTGACTAATGTGTCTGGTTTCTCTGCCAAAAACAAGAAGTCAATTGAATATCCTAATCTGCCTTCAGCAATGAGACCCATGCCACATGATGACAGTCTTCCAGTTCCGAAACCACCAGAGGATTGGACCTTAGACGAACCAGATGAAGAAACTGCAGTGCAGGGTTCTAACAGTGACATTGACCCGGATTTTGAACCATCCTCATCAGGCGATCCACATCTGATAACACAGTCCGAATTGAACGATTTGGTCAGAGATTTGGGTCTGTCAAAAGCAAAAGCTGAGCTGCTAGGTTCGAGACTGCAGGAATGGTGTTTGCTATCACCAGGTACGAAAATTTCTGTGTTTCGAGACCGGCATCATGATATAACCAAATTTTTTGCACAAGTCGACAGTCTCTGTTTCTGTTGTGACATTGAAGGATTGTTCTCGGTCTTTGGTTGTGATCACAACCCGGAAGAGTGGCGTCTTTTCATTGATTCGTCAATGTTAAGCCTGAAAGCTGTTCTGTTGCACAATGGCAACGTTTATCCTTCAGTACCTGTTGGCTATGCAGCACATATGAAAGAAACATATGAGAATATGGAAATGTTACTAAAGTATGTCCAGTATACCAGGTATAACTGGAATATCTGTGGAGACCTCAAAGTCGTTGCTCTGTTACTAGGACTGCAGCTTGGCTATATAAAGTACTGCTGTTTCATCTGCGAATGGGACAGCCGAGACAGAGAGTCGCACTATTCTAGAAAGAACTGGCCACTCCGTAAAAAGTTAGTTCCAGGACAGAAAAATGTAGCACATGAATCGCTTGTTGACCCGACAAAGATATTTTTGCCTCCTCTTCACATTAAACTGGGACTCATGAAGAATTTTGTGAAAGCAATGAACAAGGAAGGGGAAGGTTTTCGTTATTTAAGACAGATGTTCCCAAGAATAACTGATGCCAAGATCAAAGAGGGTATTTTTGTTGGCCCCCAGATCAGACATGTTATGAGTGACAAGCGATTTGAAGATCTGTTAGTTGGGCCGGAAAAAATTGGCTGGAAAGCCTTGAAAGACGTTGTTGACAATTTTCTGGGCAATTACAGAGCCCCAAACTACATTCAGCTGGTAGACAAACTTCTCAAAGCATACAAGAGAATGAAGTGCAATATGTCACTCAAGATTCATTTCCTCCATTCACACTTGGACTTCTTCCCCGCAAATCTCGGTGCTGTGAGTGACGAGCACGGTGAAAGGTTTCATCAAGACATAGCTACGATGGAGAAACGATACCAGGGCAATTGGAATCCGTCAATGCTTGCCGACTATTGTTGGATGCTACAACGTGATGCACCAGACACTGAATATAAAAGAAACTCGGGAGCAAAACACTTTTAATTCTGTTTCATTTAGTCGCTTGTGCGAAACGTAAACTTGACTATATATTTTATTGTCAGTAAACATAAAAATGTCTATTTCTCATAGTTCTTACGTGATGCAGTAAAACCAAAACCATATTTGAGCATACCAAGTTGGTACTTGTCATAATCACCAAAAACTTTTCAGGAATCAAGACTTAACCAAAAAATTGTTGTGCAGTGTTATCTAGCAACTTGTGGGATGGATGGGATGGACAACCACTGAAGTCAGACCAAGCAACAGTCTGCCTCATTTGACTTTAATAACTCAGATGGCTGCAGCTGAAAGTTTCCAAACCTCTCTGCCACTGGAGCAGATCCACAACTCCTGTGCTTTTCACTATGCAGCAGAGTGAAGGGGAAATGGCATTACTTGTATGTAGCTTATGTAAGCAATAAGCCCTATGGGAGAAAGTATTTACTGGCTATTTAAAGGCTTAAGGGTTGTGTTTTTGTTGGGGGGGGGGGTTGGGGCGAGGGGGTAGAGAGGGTGTCTTGCATCTTAGTCTTACAACGGATGCTACGGCCCCTCAGTGACACTTAACTGGCCAGAAGGCACATAGACGAGATGTTTGAGGGAGACTGACCAGAGGGCACATGGAAGAGATGTTTGAGGGAACTGTGGTGTGGACATTACTTCATAAGAACTTATACTGGGACAGTCTGAAGGTCCATCAAGCCCAGTATCTACTACTTCTTATCACTTATTTAGCGCTGAAAGACGTACATAGTACTGTAACTTTGTACATTTATAGACGGTCCCTGTTTGGAAGAGCTTACAATCTAATTTGGACGGACAGACAGACAGACCATAGAGAGTAGGGGGTGCAGAACCCAAGGTGAGAGGAGTTGGGAGTCAAAAGCACTCTCAAAGAGGACTTGGGCCTTGAACACTGTATCCTGTTTCCAGCAGTAGCCATCCCAAATACCTAGCTAGACCCCCAAGTAGTAAAATAAATCTTATGCTGCTTTTCCTAGGAATAAGTGGATTTACCCAAGTCATCTCAATAATGGCCTATGAACTTCTCTTTTAGGAAATTATCCAAGCCTTTTTTTAAATCCTGAGAATTCCAAAGTTTAATTACACATGTGAAGAAATACTTTCTCTAGTTTGTTTTAAATCTACTACTCATTATTTTGGAAAGAGTGAACAAGTGATTCACATCTACCCTTTCCATGCCATTCAGTATTTTATAGACCTCTATCATTTTGCACCTGAGCCATCTCTTCTTCAAGCTGAAGAGCCCTAGCTACTTTAGCCTTTCCTTAAAAGGTTTGGGACAACTTCCCTATATCATTTTTGTTGCCCTTCTCTATACCTTTACTAATTCTGCTATCACTTATATAAGTGATAAGAAGTAGTAGTAATATCTTTTTTGAGATACCGCGACCAAAAATGCACACAGTATTCAAGTTGCAGCCGTACCATAGAGCAATACAAGGATGGGGTGGGAGCTGAAGACTCATGAGGTTGTAGCCCAATAGGTTGGTTCTGATTTAACTGGAAGGCAAAAGGAAGAGAAGCAATAAATGCCAGGTCTGAAAAATATTTTAGAGGATGGTGGAACACAGGGCATGTGTATCTAGTGTGAATCCCTGATCTGCAACAGTATACATTAACAACTTCATATACAGACAGGAGTCCTACTATCAGCAAACACTGAAGTGTATGTTGGATCCTTTTTTAGCAGAGATTTAGACCTGAGTGTTCTGAAGAATAAAGCATGTGAAAGAAGGTATTTGTGGAGGATTAAGGCCTGGATTAGTCAATATATATATATTTTAAATAGGTAATCTCACAAGTTACTTTTAGCCCCCAGCAGACAGCACTCTTCCATGGCCAACACCTGTCCATGGGGCCCTATTGCCAAATTTCATGTCACCTTACAGGCTATTTAGAAGTAAATATCTGAGCTTTCCTTTGCAAACATTGGCACATTTTGCTAAGGGAGAGTACGAGGCCTCCCAATGCAGTCCATTGTCTCATTTAACTAAAAGATGGGGATGTGCATAAAAAGGGCACAAATCATCTGTGCAGATGGCAGCCCTGCCTACAGAGGCATTTGGTGGTAGGGGAATCATAGGAAGAAATAGGTTCCTTGGTGACAAATCATAAGGTTCCTTTCCATGACAATAAGATGGAACTGCAGATTATTGCGAACAGTAAAATCCAAGTGTTCTGTTTGTTGACTTGCAGTTGGTACTGGAAGCGAAAGGTGTGTGTTTTCAGGATTTTGGAACGTTGTAACCTTGTCCTTATGTTCCTTAATAGAGCTGTTAGCTTTAGCTGCTGGGCTCATGAGAGAGAGATGTGTGGCCCTTGCTCATTTGGGCAAATTTAGAAACAAATCCAGGAAAAGAAGCATTTCAAATTCTCACTTGGAATGATTATTGAATGTTAATTGTATAATTACCTTTTTCTAAGATTGAGCCTTTCACTCTGTTTTAATGCATGCTACACACACCATAGCGCTGGACTAATTTTGTATCTTGAATAATCTGTTTTCATTATGAAAATGTGTGCACCTTTTGTGTTGTATATTTTTCACAGTTACTACTTTATAATCTAGGAAAATGTTTCTGTAAATATTTTATATACTTTTTAAATTTGCACTTAAACTTTTTTGTTTGTGTATATAAAATATGCACATATAAAGATACTGAATAGTTTCAAAATTTGTGCAATAGGACAACATCCACTTATATCAGTTTTGCCACTCTGCTTTACAATCTATGTAAGACCCAAATACCTCTGCTTGCTAGCATGCTGGTTGTATTCCTTTTAGCTCATAGTTTGAAAAGGACCAGTGTTAGCATGAAGCGTGTTCCTAAAACTTTCTGTTCTGTACCCTCTTGTGCACTGAGAGTCAGTTTGACCTGCCGGTGTGTCTTATCACAGTTCACCGTCTTTGAGGCACTTCTCCAGCTTGTTGGCCGTGTTCTTAGACTTGTTTACACAAATATCTTTGCTGAACACTGATCTGATCACTTCAAAACACAGACCAGTCTGTAGCCTTGAACCTCTAAACTGACGTGTGCCATAAAGAGGGTTCTGTTCACAACTGGGCACCAGTTAACACTAACTAATCTATCACTCAATTATGGTAGTCTCTCTTAAGAACCCCAGTGCCTTAAAAGAATGATAAACCAGTTTCACAATGCATCTGCTGTACTTGCCCCTTTTTTTTTCTTCTTCTTCTTCTCTTCTATGCCTCATGTTTAAAATTATATCCTGTCTCCCTAACGGCTCTCCTTTTTTTTTTCCCCCCTAGCTTCAGTGTTGCCAGATAATTTTCTAAAATCCCACCCGTTTTCCTTGAAAAAGCAGCCTAAAGGGGAGTGTGTGGCGCAGTGGTTAAAGCTACAGCCTCAGCACCCTGAGGTTGGGGGTTCAAAACCACGCTGCTCCTTGTGACCTTGGGCAAGTCACTTAATCCCCCCATTGCCCCAGGTACATTAGATAGATTGTGAGCCTGCTGGGACAGATAGGGAAAAATGCTTGAGTACCTGAATAAATTAATGTAAACCGTTCTGAGCGCTCTTGGGAGAACGGTATAGAAAATTGAATAAATAAATAAATAAATAAACTTTATCTGCCATCATGTCTCTTAAGTCTACAATGACTGACTGCAGATGGGTACCCATGAGGTTCCAGCAATCAGTTCAGATCTCGGAGCTTTTGATGTGCTTAGAAAGTACCACAGATCTCTCATCCGCTTCCACCGTGCGGGTTCTGGTGAGAAAAGGACCCCTTGTAAAATAGTTTCCTTCCTACAGAGGACTTGCTGACATTGTAAATTTTAAAATCGGAAACCTGCCCAAACAAACGCAACCCACAACTGCTCAAAATTTTCCTGCAACCAACTTTCCAAAGCAGCCCAGTTGAGTACTACCATAATCTTGGTATCATCTGCAAAAAGGCTAACCTTATCTTCTAACCCTTCAGCAATGTCGCTCACAAACATATTGAACAGAATCAGTCCCAGCACCGATCCCTGAGGCACTCCACTACTCACCTTTCCCTCCTCTGAGCAAATTCCATTAACCACCACAAAAACACAAAACAAAACATAACCCACCTTCAGCTTAACTGATGGACTTGACATGGAGCCATGTTTCAGCGAAAAATGCCTGCTTCAGGAGTCTCAAACAAAATTCAGGATTTGATATGAACGAACTTCTCTGAGGAGCCGAGTATACTGCAGTATGCTGTATGTATATTCCTCAAGGTGTTTTGGGGTTTGTTTGTGTTTTTGTCTCCTGGCCCATTTTAGCCTGTTTGTATTTATTTAATAAATTGACCCTGTGTTGTCTTCCTTCATTAATTTATGGGAATACAATTGGTCCACCTCTACTCTTTTTAGTTGTTTTAACAGGATCATCAGACAAATATCAAGAGTAATGCAATTGGCAGGAACCACAGATCTGGCAACACTCCCTAGCTTTGCTGCTGTCCTTGCTAAACTTGTGGAGTCCTCACGATACACTTAGCAGCTCAAGTTTTTGGGACACCACAATGAATATGAAAGAGATTATATGCACTACCGCCATTGTATGCAAATTTATCTCGTGCATATTCATTTTGGATATACTGTTAAAAGCTGACCAGCTGGGTATGTCCTAAGAACTGGGTTGAAAATCAAAGCTTTAAACATTTTAGCTTGCAGACTGTGGGTTGGGGGGTGGGTTGTCCTTCATTCCTCTCTGTATCAAACGCTGTGGAAAATGTTGGCATGCAATGTGGTTTTTTATTAAATGGAAGTTACTTGTGGATCAACATACTCCATATTTAACAGTACCACTCCACAGCAGATACAAGAATTTTGCTTCCAGATGCAGAAGACTGTTTTTAGAATTGTAATTTTAGTTCTGAAATGGAAAATATATTAAGGCTTCTTTTCGATTTACTGTGTGAACAAAATTCAGTGCATAGAAGCCATTTTACACAGCCCTTGCTTGCATGTACAGATCTGGGTTTTTTTTTTTCTAAAATCATGATGTACCTTTTTGTATATTTGGGTGTTTTTTTAATTTCATGACACTGAACTGCAATAAAAATAACTAAAATCACATTGTTTTCCAATCACTTAATTTGATTTGTTTAGTAATTGATGTGGATTTAGGAGAAAATAATTTTTTTATTGAACAGAGAAATAAACAAAGAATACAATAAAAGTTACAGTAAATGTTCAAAAGTTTTACATTATACAGAAATAGATCCCAGTACAGTAACCCCCTCACCCCTTCCAAGAAGAGCAGGTAAAGAGCACATATGAAGGAACAAAACAGTATTCAGTCCCCCCCGAGCCTGTTCCCTGTCATAGTAAAATATAATGGCAGACACAGCGAGGAAAGGCAGCCGGTGTACAATCGTGGTAAAGTAGAAAAAAACAAGCAATAGGGAACGGAAGAAAGGAGCAAGTATCCCAAATCCCTCAAACAGGCAAGGTCACAACAGTACCAAACGATAGCTAGAACATCAGGGCCCTGGACACTGATGGGCCCTGAAATACTGCAAAGGGGGACCTCCTTCCACCCCACCCCCACCCACAGCTAGCTATGGCCTGAAAAACAAGAACCAACACAACAAACCAATACAGAAAGACACCCAAAAATCAACAGAAAAAAAAATCCAACAACATAAAAGATGTTGAATAGCCAGGAGTAACAATATAAGCAAAAGACATTCCCAGGGCGCTTGCTCTCTCACCGTATAAAGGAACTTAGATTGTTAAAGTATTTAGCATCAGACTATGGGCTCTAGGAGACAAAGAAGATACATTAGGATCCCAGACCCTCAAAAAGAATTTAGATTGGCGAAAAGAAACACGCACCCAACCCGTCTCAGGCACCATCAGATCATGTAAATGACTACGCCAAGCCCAATAAGAGGGAGCGTGAACAGAGACCCATTCCTCCAGAATCACTTTCAAAGCCAAACTAGCCTTTGGTACAAATGTACGGCTGACCCTCCGGGGGAAAACAAAAAGCTTCATACTTATCCAAGGGTAAGAGGGATGTGACGGCCCAACAAAGATTCCAGATGAAGGGACATGTCTTGTAGTTTTCCTTATGCTATGTTTGAAGCTGTAAATCCAGACACTGTTTGCTTTCTCTTGCTGAAATACTGCAAGGCCATCTTATGTTTGAGAAGATGTGTTCTTGTCTTGTTGTGAAGTGAATTCAATTGTTTTCATAGCTGTATTTGCAAGCAGCTTTAGATAAGAAAAAGGCTCTGCTGACTCTTTGGACTTCAGTCTTTAGATAGTAAAATGCTTGTTATTTCTTTAAAGTTTCATGTGACCTGTGTCCATATATGGTTTGTATTTATGTCACTCGGGATGGGCCCCAAAGTGACAGGCTGGAACAGGAATTGGTTAAATGGAAGATGACAGAGGGTTCAATGGAGATCACTCTGAGAAAAGGGATGTTACCAGTAGTGTGCCTCAAGGTTCTGTTCTTGGGCCTATTTAAGTACCTCACGGGACGTGTCGAAGTGGAAGATGATATTTTCTTTCTCAAGGGACCCTCGGCCACAAGAGGGCACCCGCTCAAACTCAGGGGCGGAAAATTTCATGGTGACACCAGAAAGTATTTCTTCACAGAGAGAGTGGTTGATCATTGGAACAAGCTTCCAGTGCAGGTGATCGAGGCAGACAGCGTGCCAGACTTTAAGAATAAATGGGATACCCATGTGGGATCCCTACGAGGGTCAAGATAAGAAAATTGGGTCATTAGGGCATAGACAGGGGGTGGGTAAGCAGAGTGGGCAGACTTGATGGGCTGTAGCCCTTTTCTGCCGTCATCTTCTATGTTTCTATGTTTCTATTTTTATAAGCGATATTGCTGAAGGGATGTCAGGGAAGATTTGTCTCTTTGCGGATGATACCAAAATCTGCAATAGTATAGACACTGGATGGTGTGAATAACATGAAAAAAGACCTGGTGAAGCTTGAAGAATGGTCTGAAATTTGGCAGCTAAAATTTAATGCTAAGAAATGCAAGGTCATGCATTTGGGCTGCAAAAACTAGAAGGAATGGTACAGTTTAGGGGGTGAAGAACTTATGTGCACGACAGAAGAGCGGGACTTGGGTGTGATTGTATGTGATGATCTTAAGGTGGCCAAACGGGTTAAAAAGGTGATGGTGAAAGCTAGAAGGATGCTAGGGTGCATAGGGAGAGGCATGGCCAGTATGATAAAGGACTCTAGTGAGACCTCATTTAGAATATTGTGTACAATTCTGGAGACCGCATATTCAAAAATATAAAAAGAACAAAGTCGGTCCAGAGGAAGGCTACTAAAATGGTATGGGTGGACTAAGGGATCTGGCCACTTGGAATCTTAGGCCACTCCCAGCGCATCGCAGAATGCACTGGGAGATGGGCCTAAGATTCTGGTTGGCCCAGGTGCCTAAAGCCCACCTACAGGAGGGGCCTTAAGCACCTGGCCATTCAGGACCTTAGGCCCCTCTTCAGTGCAACCGGACATGCACTGGGAAGAGGCAGGCCCACCATTCCAGTGAAGGCGGGTCTGCCGGTCGGACACAGGAAGGACCTGTCCAGCCAGCCATCTAAACAGGGTTGGAGGGTCCTGGTGGGCTTGGGGGGGGGGTCCAGTGGGGGATGCTTGGGGGTGTCTGGGTGGGCTACCTTTTGGGGGGTGTCCATCAGGAGGAACTGGGCATCCTTCCCGCCAGTAAACATTCAGGGGGAGGGTGTATGGCCGGAGAGATTGGGCAGATCTCCTGCCGGTGAACTATCGGGGGGGAGGGGGGATGTCCGGCATGAGAGTTTGGGCATCTCTCCTGCTAATGAACTTTTTTTTTTGGGGGGGGGTGTCTGCAGGAGAAATTGGGCAGATCTCCTGCCGGTGAACTATCAGAGGGGGGTGGGGAGGTGTCAGGCAGGCGAGACTGAGCATCTCTCTTGCTGGCAAACTTTGGGGGGGTTGGGGGGGTCCAGCAGGAGAGATTGGACATCTCTCCTGCCAGCAATCATTGCGGGGGAGTCATGGCAGATGCAGGCAGGAGGGACTGGGCATCTCTCCTGCCAGTGATCATTGTGGGGGAGTCGCAGCAGGTGCGGGCAGGAGGGACTAGGCATCTCTCCTGCCATGATCGTTGTGGGGGGGAACGGGTTGCCTGGGCCACTGAGCTGTTCATGGCAGCCACGAGCAGCTCAGCGGCCCGATCCGGAACTTATACCTGTTTTGACTTCGTCAAGTCAAAACATATAAGTTCCGTCCAGGCAACCTGTCAAACTTTTCATTAGAAACATAGAAACATAGAAACAGACGGCAGATAAGGGCCACGGTTCATCTAGTCTGCCCACCTCAATGACCCACCCTCTACCTTTCTCTGTGAATAGATCCCATGTGTCTATCCCATTTGACCTTAAAATTAGGCTTGCTGCTGGCCTCAATAACCTCTAGTGGAAGACTATTCCAGCGATCAACCACCCTTTCAGTGAAAAAGAACTTCCTGGTGTCCCCGTGCAGTTTCCCGCTCATGATTTTCCACGGATGCCCCTTTGTTGCCGCGGGACCCTTGAAAAAGAAGGTATCTTCTTCCACCTCAATGCGGCCCGTGAGATACTTGAATGTCTCAATCATGTCACCCCTCTCTCTGCGTTCCTCGAGTGAGTACAGCTGCAATTTATCCAGCCGTTCCTCGTACGAGAGTTCCTTGAGTCCCGAGAACATCCGGGTGGCCATTCTCTGGACCGACTCAAGTCTCAGCACATCCTTACTGTAATGCGGCCTCCAGAATTGCACACAGTACTCCAGGTGGGGTCTCACCATGGATCTATACAATGGCATAATGACTTCAGGCTTACGGCTGACGAAACTCCTGCGTATGCAACCTATGATTTACCTTGCCTTGGATGAAGCTTGCTCCACTTGATTGGCAGTCTTCATGTTCTCACTGACCATCACCCCTAAGTCTCGTTCTGCTTCAGTTCTTGTCAGGATCTCACCATTAAGGGTGTAAGTCTTGCATGGATTTTGGCTGCCCAGGTGCATAACTTTTTTGGCATTGAAGCTGAGTTGCCAGGACCTAGACCAGTGTTCCAGTAGGAGTAGGTCGTGCGTCATGTTGTCGGGCATTGAATTTATGTCTGTTGTGCTTTTGCCCACTACGTTGCTTAGTTTGGCGTCATCGGTGAATAATGTTATTTTGCCTCGCAGCCCTTCAGTCAAGTCTCTTATAAAGATGTTGAATAGGATTGGGCCCAGGACAGAGCATTGCGGCACTCCACTGATCACCTCCGTTGTTTCGGAGGGGGTGCCGTTCACAACCACCCTATGAAGCCTACCTCCAAGCCAGTTCCCAATCCATTTCTTCAATGTGTCGCCTAATCCTATAGAACTCATCTTGCTCAGCAACCTGCGGTGTGGTATGCTATCGAATGCTTTACTGAAGTCCAGGTATACGATGTCCAGGGACTCCACAACATCCAGCTTCCTCGTCACCCAGTCAAAGAAGCTTATCAGGTTGGATTGGCAGGATCTCCCCTTAGTAAATCCGTGTTGACGGGGGTCCCGTAGATTCTCCTCGTTCAGGATCGTGTCCAATTGGCGTTTGATTAGAGTTTCCATTAGTTTGCACACTATTGATGCGAGACTCACTGGTCTGTAGTTTGCCGTCTCCATCTTGGAGCCTTTCTTGTGGAGTGGAATGACGTCAGCCGTCTTCCAGTCCAACGGGACGCTACCCGTACTAAGGGAGAGATTGAAGAGCGCGGATAACGGTTCCGCCAAGACATCACACAACATTATTGCTGCAGGATGTTAATCCTGCCCACCTCCCACCCTAACCACTCTTCAAAAAACTCCCCTTTCACTCTGGGCGCACAGCAGTGAAAAGGCCTAAGCTGCTTTTAGATACATCTAAAACCCGTTTCGATTATTGACACTTGGACGACCTGTCCTTTTGATCGTCCAAGGGCTGATTTAGGGTTTTTTTAAAGATGTATTTTCATTTTGATTATGAGCCCCATAGTGTTTAATTGATCCGTCGTCTGACCCTGACTTACAGTAGACAACTCGAACAATTCACAAAGGCCATACAGCCAAAAATCTGCTCACTGTGTGCGATTTCAACCAATCTGAACATTTTCCCCAACATTCATCTTTACCATCTGCATTTTCTTTTCAGAACAGAATCATTTCGAATCATGTTATACAAACTGAGGTAGTTTACAGTTATTCTTAGACATCTTGACTGATATTTCAACATCATAACATGTAAACATAGAATTAAACTTAATAAAATCAGTCAGTCATCCTAGTTGTAAGTAGGCCTAAATAATTCGGCAGCTTTTCTCAGTACAAGTTTCAAGTTTATTAAAAATTTTGATTAAATGCCTATCACAAATTCTAAGCGTTGTACATAAAAAGGGATGTAATTTCAAAACAAAACATATATATACACACAATAATTGGAAGAAAACATTTTATTTTTTCAGCTTTATATTAAAAGTTCAGTCTGCTAAGGATAAATTTTATTTGGGTCTGTGGGTCATGACTACTGACCCATGACCCATCCAATATTATTGGCCCGTTTGACCCTTAATCTGTTGACCCATTGTCAGCTCTATATAGGGGGTCACGTGACTGTGAACCAGCATCAGAGATCAGACTTTTGAAAATGCATTGTGGCAGTCTTTATCTGCCATCATTTACTAATTATGGTCTGTAAACAGAACACAATTTGTTCTGAAACACATTACTGTAATCCTTTAAGCGAAGTGTAAGATAAAATTTTCTCTGAAATTGTACATTTTGTACTTTCAGTGGAGGATGTTTGATGGCTAAGATTTTTTCTTTTTCTCAAAGTTCCATTAGCAGAGGAAAATGTTTTAAATTTATTTTGGACAGGAATTTTCTGCAGTCTTCATGTCCTGATCACAAAGCTATCATGAACCATTTTGAAGCAGCCTGTGTGATATTTGAGCTACCCATCAGGTAACATTGGCTGACAGTTTGCAGTCGGTCAGTGGGAAGAGAAGATGGATATGTTGGGGATTCTTTTTATGATGTAACAATGCTCTTTCTGAGACAGCCATGCTGCTTTTAGTCCAGCATCATGGGAGTACTAGCCCTGCTCTCCATGGACCACTTTGTCTATTATGGTTGGAACAGTGCCGCCTTCTGTGTGTTTACAGTGCAAGTTCAGTGCTGCTCAGCTCTTGGCAGCAAATATCACATTCTTACATGAAAGCAAGGCTGTCTCAAACACAGGCATAGCTCTGTTTGGTTTGTGTAATTCCTTGCTAGCTTTCAGAAAGTCTTCTGTTATAAAAACTTGCACAATTAGTGAACGGCTCAACAAAAGAGGAATGACGCTAGAGGTATTCTACTCTACAGAGTACAATAGAAAACAAAAGACATACATTCAATATTGTCTTAATGAAGGCCTTAATGTATCTTATCCTATGCAAGCAAGTACTTTCAGGGACACCTTCCCTGATGAAACCATTACCTTTGCCCCTCTCTAGAGGGCAAAGGAAATCCTACCTGAGACCTGAAGATGCAGATGCTAGAAAGAAAAAGACAGTGCAGATGAAAGAGCTGAAGATGGATAAATGCATTTTAGCTTCAAATAGTTGCAAAAAGGCACGTAATATTTATTTTACTGGACTGCTGTATGCTTTTAAATATGTCCAATAATTAAGTTACATCTAACACATAGCCTTTAGAGAATGACACGGTGACAGAATTTGTCACTGTCCCTGCGGATATCCACGAGAAACCATCCCCTTGTCATTCTTTAAAGAGAAAGGGAAGAATCAGAGTATGAATGGGCACAACCACTGACCCTCGAGCTTTGCATTGAAGAATGCTAGTGTAGGAGGACTGAGGTTGATAGAAACCAAAGAATAACATGGGCTTCCTGCGATTATCCACAGGGACGGTCACCATATCATTCTCTACAAAGTTTCTGTATAATGACCCATATTGGGCTTTTCTACATGAATGTCATCTGCACTTGCTGTGCCAGGAAGAAGATGAAGTAGGCTGAGCTATCGCAGAGCTAAACAGTGCCCCCGGTGGTTGGGAGAAGGATCCATATCACAGCTGGAATAATCCACTGTCTTGTACTGTGGTTGTTCGGGAAAGACAGTAGCAGAGTTTACCTCTAGCCCTTGTAAGGTCTGGTTCTATTTGTCCCTTGCATACCATTTTGGCTCCTCTGCCAGAAGACTGCTCCAGGTGTCCATCACCATCTCAGTGAAAAAGCATTTTCTCATACTCCCTTTCAGCTTCCTTGTTTTCAGTTTTGTGTGCTGATCCATTGTACTTGAACTTCTCATTCCGTGGAAAATGTTCTCTTCTGATACTTTAATGAATTCTGCTGGATGTTTGACCGTTTGTATCAAATTCCCTTACATAGAGAAGCAAAAATAGTTTGCAGTGGTTTTATCTGGCATAGCACTAGAAGAGTTTCAGTACTTTGATTTAAAGGGAGTGCTGTAAGAGGATTTTGTGGGACTTTTTATTGCTGGCAGCTCCATTCTGCTATGTTAAGCTGAGAGTTGATCTAGTTTGGAAAGTCCCATAAGTATGTCTGGAATTAGCCCAATTAGGTCTAAATACAGAACTCAGAATATTTATGTACTTAAATGCTTCTCAGATGCTGGACAGTAAACACCACAGCATTATACGTATGGTTTCTGTTTATTGGCTTACATTGCTAAACCTTGATTTTTATTTTTATTTTTTTTAAAACCCTGCTGGTTTAGTTTTTAACCGATAAATGCAACACTCTAGTCTTCTACCATACATTTAATCCTTAATCACCAGGAGGAGTTTTGGTGAGCCTGCTTGGAGTAGAGTGACCTGGGGCAGCCAGAAGTAAATGCTGACACAGCCTCAGGGCTTCTAGGAGGTAAAATGTTATGTTTAAATGTATTTATTAAATATAAAAGAGCAAGACAATGCGCCAAACAAATTACAACAATTTTCTTTTAAATACTCACCAAATATACCCCTTCCCCCCACCCATGAAACAATATTGAGCACAACAAGAAAAAGAAAACAGTCAACTTCAGATATTCAACAATCTGCTGCGAGCATGTGGTGTGAGATCCATCCAGAAATGTTCCCAAATTGAATAGAAACGATGACCTTCCATAGTGTCCAGGTCCCCAAACTGCCGGCACTCCAAAGATGCATGAACAATCATCATAGACCTCCACTGACTATAATTCAGCGGGTCAGTAGACAACCAATTGGTCAAAATGGCCCTCTTTCCCATCAATACCGCTCTGGCCACAAATGCCAACAGTCCTCTTAGCTTAGGAGAAGTTAGCGTATAAATTCCAAAAAGAGCTCTAGGTGTGGGAGTCCAATGCCTCCTCCAAAGAGCAAAAATATACTGTCCCAACCGATTCCAAAACTGTAGAATAGATGGGCAAGCCCAAAGCATATGTCCCAGCAAGGCATGAGCATGAGTACATTTTGGGCAGCCATGAGAAGAAGTAATGCCAATCCGATAGGGTCTCTATGGTGGGATATAAAGATGTAATATAATCTTAAATTGTAATTCCCAATGGGCCATATTAGCCGAGATTTTTCTGGAAGACTTTCATGCCTGCTGAAGGTGCTGCGCTTAAAGAGAGCAGTGAAGATCCGCAGTCCAGGATGTCGCCAAAATTTCCAAGTTGATGCCGGGTTGACAGTCGAGGAGTCCCACCAGATGAAATCTTAAAGGGATATATTGCTGAGCTGAAAAACTAAACATCTCAGATATGGCTTCTTGACAAATTTCAGTTAAATGACAAGCTGGCAATGAGCGGACATAATGGCGAATTTGATAATATGCAAAAAAGTCCTTTTCCTGAAGGCCATAAGTCTGCTTTAAATTGGCAAAGGAGGCCAACTGTCCAGATTCTGTAAACAATTGAAATAGATAACATAATCCCCTTTGGGCCCATCTATGAAAGGTTGAGTCCCGTAGCCCAGGTATAAAATTACAGTTTCCCTGAAGCGGGAGAAAAGGTGATACCTCTGAGGATAAATGAAGACACTTTCAAACCCAGCGCCATGCCCTCCGTGCAGGGGCAAATAAGGGATACATTGCCACCAGAGGTCGGAGGGCGGGAGCCGAGACATGCAAGAGGCAACTAATATGGTAAGGAGAAAGTACTGATAACTCCAACCTAGTGTCAGAAAAATATGAGGTACCCCTATACCAATCATTAATGTGTCTCATCTGACAGGCTATTGAATACCAACAAATATTATGCAAGCCATAACCACCCCGCTCCCTCGGCAAACAAGCCCTAACATATGTCATCCTTGGGCGTTTGCCCCCCCCCCCCCAAATAAAGTGTTGGATCCCTCGAGTTAACTGAAGAAAATGGGAATGTGAAAGCAAAAGAGGCAAAACTTGAAATCTATATAGCCATATGGGGAAGAGCACCATATTATAAAAGGCCATCCGACCCGCTGTAGTTAAAGGGAATGAGGACCAAATTTTAAGAGGGAGGTAAAGTGTTAATGTAGTCTCCAGTATGGGAGATGGAGTGCTGGTCAGTGGGGCTCTAAGGATGTCAAGAGGTGACTAGAGGAATGGGGTAGGAGGTGAGCAGAGAATTTGGGAGATTATTTTTCAAGGGGTAAGAGAAATAGATAGTTTTTGTTCTAAAACTATTACAAAATTGAATCAATTGGAATTTGATATTCTAATTATGTTAGTAAACTGGAACGATATTAAGTAACTAATTTTAGATGAGATAACAAAAGAGTTAGATCTTATAAGTTTGGGGTTTTTTTCTTCTTCTTGGCTAAAGGGGATGCAAGATCCTCATGCATCAAGGATGTGTCTCTAAGGGCTCCTTTTACAAAGGTGCGCTAGCGTTTTTAGCACATGCACCAGATTAGCGCACGCTAACCGAAAAACTACCGCCTGCTCAAGAGGAGGCGGTAGCGGCTAGTGTGTGCGGCATTTTTGCACATACTAAGCGCACGCTAAAACCGCTAGTACGCCTTTGTAAAAAGAGCCCTAAGAGTTTCTGCCTAGGAGAGAGGGGTTAGGACGGCCAATTTAGTTGGTAATTTGATTGTTAGGCATGTAGATAGCTGGGTGGCTGGTGGATGTGAGGATTGCTTCATCATTTGCTTGCCTAGTGTAAAAATAAGACAGATTTTAGACAGTGCTGGAAAGGAACCATCTGTCTAGATCAGTGGTCTCAAACTCAACCCCATTGCAGGGCCACATTTTGGATTTGTAGGTATTTGGAGGGCCTCAGAAAAAATAGTTAATGTCTTATTAAAGAAATGCCAATTTTGCATGAGGTAAAACTCTTTATAGTTTATAATTCTTTCTTTTTGACTAAGTCTTAATACTAATATTGTAATTTATAGCTAAAGAGACATATGATTAAGAAACTGTTTTCTTTTACTTTTGTGATTATGATAAACATACCGAGGGCCTCAAAATAGTACCTGGTGGGCCGCATGTGGCCCCCGGGCTGCGAGTTTGAGACCACTGGTCTAGATACATGCACTTACAAATAGCATATGAAAATGTGGGGAGGAGAGTTCTGGCAGTCAAATTTAGGATCCAAGGTAGGAAATATGAAATCCAGACCTTCCATGGTAGAATTTTCAGAAATGCTCCCCATCCCATACATAGGATCCATGAGGGGCTCCAGAGTCTCAATGCATGAGAATTAGTGGTCAACATTCTAGAGAAAGGCGAGCCAGTTCTGAAATGATGGGCTCTACCATGACCTGGATGTAACTAGACTGCTGGTGCTAACATTTTAAAAAATGATATAGGACAGCTTTTAAACTAGAATCTGGATGAAAGCTAATAGTCACTCAGACGTACATGGTTTGGAGTGAGGTATCTTGGAAGGATACTATCAAATCAGGGAAGTTAGGGCATCCTGAGAGAGAAGATGCAACAAAGGTAAAAGAAAGCCAGGAACCTTTAAGGGAAGAACAAAGATTGAAAATTAACCCTGTCAACTGCTAAGCAGCTTGTACTGTAGTTTCAACAAGAATATTTTTTTATGTTTTATTGAGGAAACTAGTGTTTAAGCCCGTTAGATTAACGGGTGCTAGATGATCGCGTCTCCTGCTTTTGAACCTGGTCAGGGGCAGAGGCAGAGCCGGGGCGGGAGGGAGTGACGGTGGGAGAGCAATTTCAAAGCCTCAGCAGCGGCGGCTCCTTGACCAATCGGCGCTTACAACGTCCCCACACTTGCGGTCTGGCTGGCTCCCCCACCAAAGCCCTTCGCAGCGGCAGCCCCTCCCGCATCCGTCCCCGCGTCCCAAGCCTCTCCGAAGGCCGGCTCCCACAAAAATGGTACCCCTCTGTCTAAAGCCGCCGCGGCAGCCTCCCTCAAGACACATTTCAAATCTGACATTGTAATCACAAAACAGAAAATAAAATTATTTTTCTTACCTTTTGTTGTCTGGTCATTATTCATACCATGTAGGGGTCCCAGGCTATGGTTCGCTTTTGATAACTCGCTTGCCAGGGCCCCTTCTTTCTTCTTCCCTCCCTCCATCCCGGAAGCTGAAGACAGGCACCTCCCCCCATTGGTCTGAGACAGGAGGGAGCAGTTAGGAGAGGGTCAGAGGGCAAAGAGGGGCACAACAGCGCACAACCACCTTTCCTTCCCTCCCTCCATCAGGTGCAGTGAATCCACCAATGTTAAAAGGAGCCGCGTCGAAATCAGAGCCCTGCCACTGCCGTAGCACGTTCCCCTCTGCCTTAGTCCTGCCCCTTCTCTGACATATGGGACCGCGGCAGAGGGAACGTGTTACGGTGGCGGCAGGGCTCCAATTTCAAAGCAGCTCCTTTTAACATAGGTGGAGCTGAACTGTACCTGATGGAGGAAGGGAAGGAACAGTGGGCCAAATTTCGGCAACGGCAGGAATTGTTTGGCGGGCCAAGCACCGTGAAACTTTGTTTCTTTAGGCAGCCCCGGTTGTTTACTTGGATTCAATGTCAGCATTAGGGTTCGCCGCCCGCCAGCCGTGAGAGGAAGGCCGCCGCAGGCTCGCGGCTAGGTAGGGGAACAACAATGGCGCTTATACTCAAGCCCCCGCAGCAGCTCCTCTCTCTATCCTGGTGCGGTTCGAGAGAGGAGTCGTGGCGGCGGCTTGAGCATAAGCACGATTGTTGTCCCCCTACCTAGCCGCGAGGCTGCGGCGGCCTTCCTCACCTGGCTCTGACGGCTGGAGGGCGGCGAACCCTAATGCTGACATTGAATCCAAGTAAACAACTGGGGCTGCCTAAAGAAACATGGTAATCATATTCTGTCCTGAAAGCCCCCGTCGCAGCTCCTCTCTCGATCCTGCTGCGGTTCGAGAGAGGAGCCGTGGCGGCAGCTTGATCATAGTGCACAGTGAGAGCCAGGGGCGCGCATGCACACTCGTTTTTCTGCGACGGATCAGGGAACACGTTTTTTTAGTGCGCATGCGCGGCCTATCATTTTATTATATTAGATAACTTTCAATATGAACTGGCAGCAGACCCAACCACAGATATTGTAGAGTGGTGATATTTTTGTTGATTGCTGGTTATAAACTGCTTTTTCTCCTTTATTTTGTAATATAATTTGTTGACAGTTGATTTAAATTACCCAATACTGACTGGATAAATGTCTTCTCAGGAAATGCTAGGGAGGTAAACTTCCTAGACAAAATAAACAATTGCTTCATGAAACTGGCCCAGGAATCAACAAGAGGGGGAGCTGGACTGGAAGGGCCCGCCTGAAAATTTCTGAGAAAATTAAAAAGCCATGGGATAGGAGGCAATGTTCTGTTGTAGATTAGGAACTGGTTAATGGATAAAAAACAAAAGGTAGAATTACATGGCTCTTTCAATAGAAGAAGGTGAATAGTGGAGTACATAAGGGAATTATGAATGAGGTGATTAAATTTGCAGATAACACAAAACTATTCCAAGTTGTTAATTTGCATGTAGACTGTGAGAAATTGCAGGAAGACCTTAGTAGACTGGAAGATTGTGCATCAAAATGGCAGATGAAATTTAAAATGGACAAGGGCAAAGTGCATATTGGGAAGAATAATCCAAATCATAGCTATGTGATGTTAGGTTCCATATTAAGGGTCATCACCCAAAGAAAAGATCTACAAGGGGCCACTGAAAAGTTCTCAGCTGTAGGGATGGAACACAGCGAACACACACACAGGAAGGAGGGGTTGCCAGTGGCTAGCTCCGAACCCCTTTTATTATGCTTCTATTCTATTGACATCATAGTAACTCCCTCAATTACATGTCTAATGATTGGTGGATACAAAGTCACATGCATTTACATCGTATCACCCTCAACTCTGCACGTAAGCAATGCCTGATTAACACGTTGACAAACCCTGAGTCTCTGCACGTATCCAAGGCTGTCAGCTGATGTCCTTTCCAAATAAGGACTAGTTAAATTAAGATAAGGGTTCATTTGTGACAGGTAAGGGGGAGAGAGGAAATGATTCAGCATTTCTTTCACAAGGATCAGGAAATCAGTGTGCTGATCTCACCCTGTTTCAGAATGGCGTCCTCAGCGTTCCCACACTCAGCCCAACCAACAAAGTTGTGGCAGTCTCCATCAAGGGCTATATACTTAGGGCTCCTTTTACTAAGGTGCACATGCACAAGATTAGTGCTTGCTAGCCGAAAAATTACTACCTGCTTAAAAGGGGGCGGTAGCGGCAAGTGCGCAAGGCAATTTAGCGCACGCTAATCGCGCGCTAAAACCGCTAGTGTGCCTTTGTAAAAGGAGCCTTTAGTCCAGCAATTTTCAATATTTTTCCAACATCTGACAAACTTGTACAAATTTAAACACATGTTTAAAAAAACATATTTTTTCTGTAATATGAAATATGGTGGTCAGTAATGTTAGATTTTAATGTGACAGCAGATTCTGTTTTGTGAGTATGCTTGTATGTATTATTACTGTTTTATTAGATATGTATTTTGTAATCTGCCTTGGATAAAGGCAGATTAGAAATAATAAATTGAAATTTGCCAATTGGTGTCAATTAACCCTCTCTTTTACAAAAGCGCAGAAGAGGTTTTTAGCACCGGCTGGCAAGTACAGAGTTCCTATGAGCATCAGAGCAGTGCAGAGCATTTAGCGTACTGGCCGGCGCGAAAAACCTTTTCCGTGCTTTTGTAAAAGGAGGGGTAAGTTAGGCTTGCCAATGTAGTTGCTGAACTGTAGGCATATTTTATAGAATTTGGGGGGGGGGGGGGGGGAATCAGTGAGTAGTGAAGCTGTGAAGCTTGATGCCAGAGAATGTGGTATAAGCAGTCTGGGGGGAAATTCATCAATATATGCTACTGTTAAGACGGGCTATTTTAGCACAAGGTTGCATTGGATAAAATGGGAACCAAGTACTACTACTATCATTTCTGTGGTGCTGAAAGGCGTGTGCAGCACTGTACATTTTAACATTCAGACGAGCTTACAATCTGATTTGGACAGACAGAACATCTTCGGGTTGGGGAGTTTCTGGCAGAAGGAATGATACAATGGGTATAAGGTATCTGATAGTGAATTAAGAGTTGAAAACAGCTCCAACAAAGTGGTCTTCTAGCTTGAACTTTGAATACTGCTAGAGACGGAGGATGACATATTGAGTCTAGCCGCTTGCTCCAGGCTTATGGCATGGCAAGAAGGAAGGGACGGAGTCTGGAGTTGGCTGTGGAGGAAAAAAGGTAAGATAGGAGGGTCTTAGCTGATGAACGGAGTTCACGTGAGGGAGTGGGAGGAGCATAATGGGAGCTAAGTGAGGACAGATATTGAGGGGCTACTGTAAGTCAGTAAGTGGAGTTTGAATTGTATTCGGAAATGGATGGGGAACCAATGAAGTGACTTGAGGAGAGGGGAACATGAGCATGGCAGATCTAGCAGGAATATGAGTCATAAAGCGACATTTTTAACGGGTTGCAGGGGGGAGAGGTTGAGCGGAAGACCTGAGAGAAGTATGTTGCAATAGTCCTACGAGAGAGGTGATGAGAGTGTGGAATAGGGTTTCAGTAGCGCGCTTGGACAGGTCAGATTTTGGTAATATCATAGAGGAGGAAGCGACGGGTTTTAGGGGCTTGTTGGATCTGCGAGGAGAAAGAGAGAGAGGCGTCAAAGATGACCCCGAGGTTGCGAGCTGACAAGACAGGGAGGAGGCGTGTATTATCCACAGAAATAGAGAACGGCGGGAGGTGGATTTAGGCAGAAAGATGAGGAGTTTGGTTTTAGCCATATTCAGTTTTAGATGGCGATAAGACATTCAAGCAGCAATGTCAAACAGGTAGGCTGAGATTCGGGCCTGAATTCCTGTAGAGATATCTAGGGTGGAGAGATAGATCTGGGAGTCATCAGCATATAGGTGATATTGAAAACCATAGGAGGAGATCAGTGTACCGAGAGAGAGGGTATGTATGGAGAAGAGGAGAGGACCCAAGACAGAACCTTGAGGTACACCGATAGACAGTGGGATAACAGCAGAGGAGGATTCACCATAATTACACTGAAAGAACGATGGGAGAGGTAGGAAGAAAAACAGGAGAAAACAGAACCCTGAAATCCCAGCGAGAACAGCATATTGAGGAGTAGGAGTACTAAAATAACCCATATTAACAGTAGCACACATTGATGAATTCCCCCTTTAGTGTATCTGGGTACATAAGAACATAAGAATAGCCTTACTGGATCAGACCAATGGTCCATCAAGCCCAGTAGCCCGTTCTCACGGTGGCCAATCCAGGTCACTAGTACCTGGCCAAAACCCAAGGAGTAGCAACATTCCATGCAGTGGCTTCACCAATGTCATCCTCAATAACAGCCTATAGACTTTTCCTCTAGGAACTTGTCTAAACCTTTCTTAAAACCAGCTATGCTATCCGCTCTTACCACATCCTCTAGCAACGCATTCCAGAGCTTAACTATTCTCTGAGTGAAAAAAAATTTCTTCCTATTGGTTTTGAAAAGAATTCTGTGTAACTTCATCGAGTGTCCCCTAGTGTTTGTAATTTTTGATGGAGTGAAAAATCGATCCACTTGTACCCGTTCTCCTCCACTCAGGATTTTGTAGACTTCAATCATATCTCCCCTCAGCCTTCTCTTTTCCAAGCTGAAGAGCCCTAACTGTTTTAGTCTTTCCTCATACGAGAGGAGTTCCATCCTCTTTACCATCTTGGTCACTCTTCTTTGAACCTTTACTAGTGCCATTATATCTTTCTTGAGATAAGGAGACCAGAATTTAATGCAATACTCCAAATGAGGTTGCACCATGGAGCAATACAGGGGCATTATGACATTCTTAGTCTTGTTAACCATCCCTTTTTTAATAATTCCCAACATCCTGTTTGCTTTTTTGGCCACCGCCGTACATTGGGCGGAAAGTTTCATCATATTGTCTACAATGATACCCTGGAGGAAAAATTTATGAACTTATATTAAGTTAGACAAGGGTAAAGCCATTATTTATCCCTGGGGTCAGCAATATGGAATTCTGCTGCTTTTTGGGATTCTGCCAGGTACATATGATCTGGATTGATCACCGTTGGAAGCAGGATACTGGGCTAGATGGACCTTCAGTCTGAGCCTGTATAGTAATTATTAAGTTCTTATGTTTCTCACCCCTGGCCAAGGTGTATTACTCCAATGCTGGGCTATGGCTAGCTGTGAATGAAAGACACTGGGGTCTCTTTACTAAGCTACAGTAGGTTTCTACCATGGCCCAGAGCACTAAATGCTCTGATTCTCATAGAATTCATATGAGCGTCAGAGCAGCATTGAAGCATTTAGCGCTCCAGGTCAAGGTAGAACCCCCCCCCCCCCTTTTTTTTTTTTTTTACTAAACTGTGGTAGAGATAAGTTAAGGAATTAATATGGGTGTTAGAATACCAGTATTGCCTGCCTTAGATCTTTACAGCAAGGCCTATCATATGTGACAGATGCATGATTGGATTAACTCAATATTATACTCCATCTGTATATTATAACGCATTACATTGTATAGATTTAATCTGCCTCACGTGTTCAAATTCCAGTGTCCCCTGCGGAAGGCATTTTCATTTGGCGAAACCAAGATTCTTGTTGGGGCGTGTTTTTTAAAACTAAAATTATTGCTGTTGGTTTCGACATAACGCTTGCCGTTTCACTGGTTTGTTCTCCCTATTAAGGCAAGCTTTCTCTCTTCCCTTCTTTGGAGTTGGTGGTGTCACTCTATTGAGATTAGCCGATATTTTACTGGATGGCTATCTCTCACGATGAAAACATAATTATAACATAATTTACAAACATAGGGCTCCTTTTACTAAGCAGCATAAGAGCATTTTACGGTGGGCTGGAGAGGTAAATGCTCTGACGCTCATTAAATTCCTATTTGCCGGCCTGCAGTAAAATGCTCTTATGATGCTTAATTAAAACGATAATTAAAACATGACATAGACCGTGCACAATATGCTCAGTAATGGGCCATAACAATTAAAAACAATAAATAACCAACTCAAAAGGAACAAGTAAACACAACCTGCTACAAATCATACAGAAAAATGGAATATAATAGAGAGGAGCAAGCCAAAAATCATACCTGATATGTGACTGAACCTCAATTACCAGATTAAAGAAGCTTCAAAACAATAACATGCTGCAAAAAAACAAAAGGTAAAAATACAAATGATGTGTTAAATGAAAATAACCAACAAAAAGTGGAACAGAAGATCCTGGACATACAGGAGATTTCAAATGCAAATGTTTATTGTTCTCAAAGTATCTTTGATATTTCCACTAAACTCCCTAGAATGCAGAACTTCTGTGTTAAAGTCGTGACATAGTAAAACAGTAGATGACGGCAGATAACGACCTAAATGGTCCATCCAGTCTGCCCAACCTGATTCAATCTAAAATTTATTTATTTTTCTTCTCCTTAGCTATTTCTGGGCAAGAATCCAAAAGCTCTGCCCGGTACTGTGCTAAGGTTTCAACTACTGAAGTCTCCTTTAAAACTCACTCTAGCCCATCTACACCATCCCAGCCAATTGACGCCCTCCCCAGCCCATCCTGAACCAAACAGCAATATACAGACACAGACCGTGCAAGTCTGCTCAGTACTGGCCTTAGTTCTTCACTATTTACTATTATTTTCAGATTCTAGATCCTCTGTGTTTATCCACGCTTTTCTGAACTCCATCACCGTTTTCCTCTCCACCACCTCTCTCGGGAGCGCATTCCAGGCATCCACCATCCTCTCCGTAAAGAAGAATCTTCTCACATTGCTCTTGAGTCTCCCACCCCTCAACCTCAAATTATGTCCTCTGGTTTTACCATTTTCATTTCTCCGGAAAAGATTTTGTTCTACGTTAATACCTTTCAAGTATTTGAACATTTTAATCATATCTCCCCTGTCCCTTCTTTCCTCTAGGGCAGTTGTCTCAAACTCAATCCCTTTGCAGGTCCACATTTTGGATTTGTAGGTATTTGGAGGGCCTCAGAAAACAATAGTTAATGTCATAGTAAAGAAATGACAATTTTGCAAGAGGTAAAACTTATAGTTTATAAATCTTTCCTTTTGGCTAAGTCTTAATAATAATATTGTAATTTATAGCTAAAGAGACATATGATCAAGAAACTGTTTTATTTTACTTTTGTGATTATGATAAACATACCAAGGCTGCATGTGGCCCTCGGGCCGTGAGTTTGAGATTACTGCTCTAGGGTATACATATTCAGGGCTTCCAGTCTCTCCTCATAAGTCTTTTGGCACAAACCTCCTATCATTTTCGTCGCCCTCCTCTGGACTGCTTCAAGTCTTCTTATGTCCTTCGCCAGATACGGTCTCCAAAACTGAACACAATACTCCAAGTGGGGCCTCACCAACGACCTGTAGAGAGGCATCAACACCTTCTTTCTTCTACTGGTTATGCCTCTCTTTATACAGCCCAGCATCCTTCTGGCAGCAGCCACCACCTTGTCGCACTGTTTTTTCGCCTTTAGATCTTTGGACACTATCACCCCAAGGTCCCTTTCCCCATCCGTGCATATCATCCTCTCACTTTTGGAATATACTGTGAACACAGGACCCTACACGGGCCGTATTTCAGCGGTATTTTGCCTTCCTCAGGGGTCCTGATAGTAATCTTTAACCTGAGGTCTAAGAGAAATGGCTGTGAGCTTTAAAAGCTATCAACCTTCAGTAAAACTAGAAATTTCAAAGAGAACACTCCCTTAGTATGAGTGTCTCCTGCCAAGCATCACGTTCTCCTCTTTGAAATTTCCAGTTTTACTGAAGGCTGACAACTTTTAAAGCTCACCGCCATTTCTCTTAGATCTCGGGTTAAAGATTACTATCAGGCCCCTGAGGAAGGCAAAATACCGCTGAAACACGGCCCGTGTAAGGTCCCATGTTCAAGATACATTTCTGAGCCAAAAGTATATAGTACAATTTCTGTCACAACTTTGCCACAGAAGTTCTGCATTCAAGGGCGTTTTTAGTGGATTTATCAATTATATTTTGAGAATAAACATGTGCACTTGAAATCTCCTTATATGTACAGTATCTTCTGTTCCACTTTTTTTTTGTTGCTGCTTGTATCGGAATCTGTGTGGAATATTGGTCTCTCTCTTTGAGTGTTGTTTTGCTCCCAAAATGAAAATAAAACATAAAAGGGGAGATAAACCAGCTGTGCTGAAATGTTTTTACCTACAATAAATCATCAAATTAAAGAGTTTTATCTACAATCGTCTGACTGAGAGCCTTTGTCTCCTTTGCCAATTGTCGTCTCTACCGCTGTGTTTGAATTTGCTTCTGTATCTGTGGTGGATTTTTCTTCTTTGTATGAGATGGAAATGGTGTGGTGGCCACTTTCCAAGGTAGCATAAAGAAATAAAACAAACAAAAAAACCCAAAGGAAATTTTTTTTTTTTAAATTTTAACTTTCGATACTGTTCTCCCAGGAGAGCTCAGAATGGTTTATATGAATTTATTCAGATACTCAAGCATTTTTCCCTGTCTGTCCCGGTGGGCTCACAATCTATCTTTTTTTATTGGACGAACTCAGTGCATTTTATGATGAGCTTTTAAAGGTAACCCTTCTTCAGATCAGAAAAGAGCAAATTCTGACAAATATGAAAACATGAAGAGCTGGAGTAACACAAGTATGGCATCATAACTACTGAAGGACAGGTAAAACCTCTTGTTCATTTATGGGTTGTCTATCAATTAACACCAATGGATCAGTTTACGTACGTCCAGGTAAGGCACTATGTTCAATCACTAGATTCTCAATATTTAACAGAAGCATAGGAGCCAGCTTTTCAAAACAATTGGGGGTGTTAGACTCGTCACAAATGACTAAGTCCATATACAGGAAATTAAAGCATAGTGGGTTGTGAACACTACAGGCCAGGCCATCTTTAAATGAAGAGCACAGCAAGTGGTGCACACTGGGAAACCATCCCCTGTTATTCTTTAGTGTCTAACTCAACCTCAGTCCTTCTACACCAACATTCTTCACTGCAAGGCTTGATGGTCAGTGGTTGTGCCCAGTCATACTCTGATTCTTCCCTCTCTCCTTAAAAATGTCATGGGGATGGTTTTCCGCAGTTATCTGAGGTGACGGTGACAAATTCTGTCACCGTGTCATTCCCTGGGCCACAAATGTGGGTAAAAGAAATGCTAGGGATAGCACTGCAAGTCCCACTAGTCTCTCTTTCTCCCCAACTCATCACTGCACTTCACTACTATATTCCCAGCCCATCTAAACCACTCATGCTATGCTTTCCAGTCCACCCTGGTCCACCTATGCAACCCATATTCTTCCCCTCCCAGCCAGTCCTCAATAGTCCCTCTTCCCTAATCTGTGCATACCATACACTTTCTTTTCTCTCAGATCATCCCTTCTTTCTTAGACGCTCCATGCTTACAGGTGTTTTTCTCATCTTATTCTGTTTTCCCTCACTTCTTTCTCCCAATGCCGTTTGACTTTTGTTTTGGGGTAGGATGTTTAATAACCCTCCCATACCTACTTTCACTCCCCCATTCTATACTTCTCTGCTTTCTACTTCCTCCTGACATGACCTGCCCTGCCCCCTACTAATTTCTTTCCTTATTAGGTCCCTTCCCACTCCCCTTTGGTCAGTGCCACTCCCCTGCAGGCTAGGCTTACCCATCCTTCACCCTTTCTAAGCAGATTCATCAAACATTTCCAAAGTTTTTACCACCACCCTTCTTGCCTTTTGAAAACCAGATACACAATATCAACCAGCTCATATGTGGAGAGTGATGAGGAGAAAGCAAATGTGCTAAACAAATACTTCTGTTCTGTGTTCACAGAAGAAAATCCTGGAGAAGGACCGAGATTGTCTGGCAAAGTTACACGAGAAAATGGAGTAGATTCTGCGCCGTTCACGGAGGAGGGTGTTTATGAGCAACTTGAAAAACTGAAGGTGGACAAAGCGATGGGACCAGACGGGATCCATCCCAGGATACTAAGGGAGCTCAGAGAGGTTTTGGCGAGTCCTATTAAAGACTTGTTCAACAAATCTCTGGAGACGGGAGTGATTCCTGGGGATTGGAGGAGAGCGGATGTGGTCCCTATTCATAAAAGTGGTCACAGGGATGAAGCAGGAAACTACAGGCCAGTGAGCCTCACTTCAGTTGTTGGAAAAATAATGGAAGTGTTGCTGAAAGAAAGGATAGTGTATTTCCTTGAATCTAATGGGTTACAGGATCCGAGGCAACATGGCTTTACAAAAGGTAAATCGTGCCAAACGAACCTGATTGAATTTTTTGATTGGGTGACCAGAGAGCTGGATCGAGGACATATGCTAGATGTAATGTACTTGGATTTCAGCAAAGCCTTTGATACAGTTCCTCATAAGAGGCTGTTGAACAAACTTGAAGGGCTGAAGTTAGGACCCAAAGTGGTGAACTGGGTCAGAAACTGGCTGTCGGACAGACGCCAGAGGGTGGTGGTTAATGGAAGTCGCTCGAAGGAAGGAAAGGTGACTAGTGGAGTCCCTCAGGGTTCGGTGCTGGGGCCAATCCTGTTCAATATGTATGTAAGTGACATTGCTGAAGGGTTAGAAGGAAAAGTGTGCCTTTTTGCAGATGATACCAAGATTTGTAACAGAGCAGACACCGAAGAGGGAGTGGAAAATATGAAAAATGATCTGCAAAAGTTAGAGGAATGGTCTAATGCCTGGCAACTAAAATTCAATGCAAAGAAATGCAGAGTAATGCATTTGGAGATTAATAATAGGAAGGAACCGTATATGCTGGGAGAAGCTGATATGCACGGACGGGGAGAGGGACCTTGGGGTGATAGTGTCCGAAGATCTAAAGGCGAAAAAACAGTGTGACAAGGCAGTGGCTGCTGCCAGAAGGATTCTGGGCTGTATAAAGAGAGGCGTAGTCAGTAGAAGGAAGAAGGTGTTGATGCCCCTGTACAGGTCATTGGTGAGGCCCCACTTGGAGTATTGTGTTCAGTTTTGGAGACTGTATCTGGCGAAAGACGTAAGAAGACTTGAGGCGGTCCAGAGGAGGGCGACGAAAATGATAGGAGGCTTGCGCCAGAAGACGTATGAGGAGAGACTGGAAGCCCTGAATATGTATACCCTAGAGGAAAGGAGAGACAGGGGAGATATGATTCAGACGTTCAAATACTTAAAGGGTATTAACGTAGAACAAAATCTTTTCCAGAGAAAGGAAAATGGTAAAACCAGAGGACATAATTTGAGGTTGAGGGGTGGTAGATTCAGGGGCAATGTTAGGAAATTCTACTTTACGGAGAGGGTGGTGGATGCCTGGAATGCGCTCCCGAGAGAGGTGGTGGAGAGTAAAACTGTGACTGAGTTCAAAGAAGCGTGGGATGAACACAGAAGATTTAGAATCAGAAAATAATATTAAAGATTGAACTAGGCCAGTTACTGGGCAGACTTGTACGGTCTGTGTCTGTGCATGGCCGTTTGGAGGAGGATGGGCAGGGGAGGGCTTCAATGGCTGGGAGGGTGTAGATGGGCTGGAGTAAGTCTTAACAGAGATTTCGGCAGTTGGAACCCAAGCACAGTACCGGGTAAAGCTTTGGATTCTCGCCCAGAAATAGCTAAGAAGAAAAAAATAAAAATAAAAATAATAATTTAAATTGAATCAGATTGGGCAGACTAGATGGACCATTCGGGTCTTTATCTGCCGTCATCTACTATGTACTCCTTCAAAGAAATGCTGAAAATCGGTGAAGGAAGATTTCTCTTGACTAAATCCACCTTGGCTTTTGTTTCAATACTCCATGACTTTGTAGATGGTCTGTAATTTTGTTCTTTATAATATTCTCTACCATTTTGCCTGATACCGACATCATGCTCATCAGTCTACGCTCATAATTTCCTGGGTCACCTCTGGAACCTTTTTAAAAAAATTGTATTACACCGGCCAGTACCATGCTTGATTTTAAAGATACTCATATATTACATATTATTAACAATAGCTCTAAAAGTTCATTTCTCAATTCTAGCAATGCTCTGCGATGTATACATCCAGTCTGGGTGATGTGCTACTCTTCAATTTTTTTTAATTTCTCTGACTCATCATAGAGTTGTTAATATGGACATTGCTTCTGATGATCTTTGTATAAAATGTTGAGAGCATGGGGCTGTGTTGGGGTATCTTTTTTGGTCTTGTAAATATATCCAGTATTTTTGGGAGTGGGTGCACCATTAGAGTCTTGTATAACCAACTTCCATTTAGCCCTTATTTTTTTCTGTTTCATGAATTGTTCTACTATTCGACATTCTACTTCTACATCAAAATAGCAAATATATTACTATATGTTTCTTCTAGATACAAAATGTATACTTCAAAGGTAGAGAAAAGAGCTATTAACTAAGGCACAATGATTAAATCTAGTCTGTGCTATGATGATTTTTGAAAGGCATGGAGTGGGTTAGCAGGATACTTACTGGCCGTTGAGTTTCATTTAAGAAAATCTGGGAGCCATCTTGAAGTGGGATGCCCCCTAGGGCACATAGCTGGATTCTTAATTATTAAATTAGAAGGCCCCTTGTAGGAGTTCGATCTGCATTTTGGATTGTCTTGGGAAGAGGGAGGGGCAAGGTGGCAGTGGGGAGTTGGCTGGGGTTAGATTAATAAGAGGAAAATCAAAAGAATTCAATTTGTTTGTTATTGTTGGCACAAGCTTGGCAAAATGCAATTATTATCAGATTGTATGTATGCTTTTTTGGCTTTGAACCTGCTGTTTTGCATTTGTGATTTTCTGTTAATAAAAAATATTTTTTTAAAAAATGGGAGTTTGTATGAGCATCAGTTTGACAGTATATAAAGTTTAACTGTAAAATGGGGTGAAGAATGGGTGGAATTGTACCTTACATAATAATTGCTATACTGGGATAGATCACAGGTCCTTCAAGCCCAGTATTCTGTGTTTCCATCAGTGGCCAACCAAGGTCCCAAGTAAAACAGATTTTTACATTGCTTATCCTGGACTTATCTTTTACTAATTTATCCAAGCCTTTTTAAAACTCTGCTAAGCTACTTACTTTCACCACAGTGTTTAATTACACATTTTGTGAAGAAATATTTTCTCTGCTTTGTTTTGTCCCCTAGTCCTAGTATTTTTGGAAAGAGTGAAGAAGCAATTCACATCTACCCTTTCCACTCCAATTGGTATTTTATAGACCTCTATCATATTTATTTATTTATTCATTTCTTTAGTCCATTCTCCCAAACCTCAGAAAGGGTTACAGGAGTACATACACAGTATAGGTCAAGAAATGATCTATTATGATAGCTGGTAATACAACATCTGCATTATAGTAGGTAGCAACATTTTAAGTTATACTAAGAATAGCATTTGAGTTCCAAGAGGTAGGGTAAGGAACTTCTAAGTCATAGAAGGTAAAATGGTATAGATCAGAGATAGCAAGAGCAGTATGACTAGCACGGTACACTATGGTGTAATCAGTTAACTATGAAATAGACTTTTGTGTCTGGTCTATCCAGGGGAGTCTGTTTGAGTTTCTTGAGCTGTAAGTCTTAAGGTACTGTGTTTGTAAAGAGGAAAGTTTTTACAGCCCTCCTACAGTTCCATAGCCCATCTTGTGTTCTGAAGGATGTGGGGATGAGGTTCCATAATCTAGGTATAAAATGTGAGTAGGCACGTTTATGGCTTTAGCAGCTTACAATTAACATGTAGGTGGTTAGCACATGGTAACTGTTAATATGGCAGATTACATGGAACAGTTAATGCCACAGCAATTGGAGGCAATAATTGCATCCACTTATCTGCAAAGCAGATAATAATAATATAATAATAATTTTATTCTTGTATACCGCCATACCCAAAAAGTTCTAGGCGGTTCACATCCGTTAATTAAGGTCCGCGATGACACACGGATTTACAAAATTTTAACAAAGTTACAGGCAATGAAGAGGGGGGCATGGGGAACTCTTTAACTGAGATTTAGCAGAGGTAACGGTAATACAGAAGGTAGGGTTAGAAGGTATGAGATAACGAGAGAGACCAAGTGGGGGGAGGAGGGGGAGCAGAAGGAACGGGGCGAGTGTAGGAAAGGGGAGAAGCAGGGGGCAAGGGGGATTAAAAGACCTGTTCGTGGAAGAGGTGCGTTTTGAGAAGTTTTCTAAAACTAAGGTAAGAGAGGGCCTCAAGTATCATTTGGTCAAGCCAAGGGTTCAGCTTAGCCGCCTGGTAAGCAAAGGTTTTGTCGAGAAATCTTTTGAAATGACATAATTTTAGGGATGGGAAGACGAACAGCTGGATTCTGCGGGATTTCTTGTTGGTGAGATTCAGAGTGAAATGGTGATTGAGGTATCTAGGTAATAGGCCAAAAACTGTTTTGTAGCAGAAGCAGGCGAATTTGAATAGGACTCTGGATTCGAAAGGGAGCCAATGCAGTTGGTGGTAGAAAGGCGTGATGTAGTCCCATTTGTTCAGGCCGAATATGAGGCGGACGGCAATGTTCTGGATCAATTTTAGTCTCCTCATGGTTTTCTTCATGGAGCTCAAATAAATGACATTGCAATAGTCTAGTACGCTGAGAACGGAGGACTGTACCAAGATAACGCCTGATAAAAAAAACTTTAAAAATAAAAGGCTCCTTTTCCAAAGCCACAGTAGTGATTCCCCTGTGGCAAATGCACTCAAGACCATTCAGTTCCTATGAGTGCAGTGCATTTGTCATGGAAGAATCCCGACCCTGGCTTTGTAAAAGCAGACCAAAGACAATACACAAGTTCAAATTGCCTTTATTGAAATTTAAAATATAAAACATGATCATGAAGAAAGAGCTTATCTATATATGAACTCATAATGTATAACTTTAGCACAATTTCACAAACATCAATGCTATCAGCAATCTTATAAATATAATATACAGTATAATACAAAAGTAATAATAAGACATCCTGACACTTAGCAGACATGTAAGTAAATATTCTCAGAATACAATGATTCTAGAGGTTCCCACACTTTGCAAAACTTGCTAAAAGATCTGGACTTCTCAGTTATTTTTGTTGCATAATTATAAATAAGGCATAAGGAATTCCACCCAAACCTAGAAGAAACTGCTATTATCTTTCCATTCCTTTATAACAGTTTTTAAGTGGTGGCAATTAAAATGTCAAACATTTTGTATTGTTCAGGAGATAAGGCTCAGGAGTAATCTAAGGAAATACTTTTCTACAGAAGGGTGGTAAATGCATGGAACAGTCTCCCAGAGGAAGTGGTGGAGACAGAGACTGTGTCTGAATTCAAGAAGGCGTGGGATTTCAAAGAGAGAGGAAGAGATAAAATGGTTACGGTGGATGGGCAGACTAGATGGGCCATTTGGTCTTTATCTGCCATCTTGTTTCTAAACAAAGTGAACGGAAAATGATGATTTTTGTATACGAGTGAGCAGCATACATTTAATAATTTCAAAATCCTATCCCATAATCCAGAAAATGTTTAATTTGGGACATAGGTTATGTTAGGATTCATTAAAGGAAACGGAGGAATCTTCAGAGAGAATTCCAATAATTTCTGGATTGGAAACTTTACAATTATTGACAATTTTGGCAGAGTTTACTGCAGATCCGAGTTGTAAATATTTTAAAAAACTGTGAATTAGACAAGAGGGACCACTGAAAAATTTTCAGTCCGACCAACAACGTTGGGGCAGTCTCTGTCGAGGGCTATACACTTAGTCCAGCGATTACCACATTTTCATTCCATATTTTTCCGATGGAATAAAAAAAAAAAGTGGAAAATCACTTGACTAAGGGCTCCTTTTACTAAAGTGCGCTAGCGGTTTTAGCACGTGCTGAAGATTAGTGCGTGCTAGCCCCACACTACACGAAAAATACTAACGCAAGCTCTATGGAGGCGTTAGTGTGTAGTGCGCATGGCAATGTAGCACGCGCTAAAACCACTAGCGCACCTTCGTAAAAGGAGCCCTAAGTGTATAGCCCTCGATGGAGACTGCCCCAACTTTGCTGGTCAGACTGAAAACCTTTCAGCAGCCCCTTCAAAGAAGAACTTCACTTGAAGCCTGTTGAGTTTACTGAATTATTATCCAAGATCAACACATATTTTATATATACCTGTACAAAATCCAAGTTTTCCATATAACCATTTAAAAAATTTATATGAATTAAAGGATTCCCCCATAAAGGGCCACAAACTGTGTTCAGATTGGAATTTTTTTTTTCTAAGACACTCTGGTTTATTACTTGACAAGAGTATAATATTCTTGTCAGGATGGGTGTTATAGAAAGAAGCTCCTATTTTATATTTTAAAGAACCAGTTACATCAGTTGGCCATCTGGGAAGTGAGAGATGCTGGAGGGGCTAGGAAGCGAAAGATGTTATTTTTGCCAATCTGGGATCCTTATTTGCAAGCCTTACATCCCAAAGGGCCGTAGTGCGATTTTAAGACGGGTGTCCTAATTGGGCTCTCATTTAATTGGATTGAGATTGTAATGGAGTGTCTTGAAGAGGTGGGGTAGAGAGTACCATTGGTAGGGGAGGGGAATGGGGAGCTTGGGGAAGGGAGGTAGAGGGTATTGAAAGGTTCGAACACTTGGTGGGGAGGGGGATTGAATGGCATTCTCTAGGCTCATAAGAATCAAGGGCCTCGAGATGCCTTCTCTCCCTTGTTCATCATATGTAATGTAGAAGGGGGGAGAGTTTGTTTGCAGTTATGTATTATTTGTAAATGTTTATTATATTATTGTATTTGATTATTATTGCACTATGCACCTTAGGGTGTCCTAGTTTTGTATTTGATATTGTTTGCATCAATAAAAAATTGTTTGAACCTAAGGGAAAGGGATAAGACATTTGTTCTAGTGGTAACCAAACTGGGATGGATTCACTAGATAAATCCACAAGCCTATGGGATGCAGATCATAGGAAAAAAGAACTAGTTACAAAAGGCTACTGTAAAGTTCTCAGTTCAACCTACAAATTTGGAGCAATCTCCAAGGGCTATATACGTAGTCCAGTGACAGAATGAAAAGAGTGGAACAATCACTGGACTAAGTGTATAGTCCTCGCTGAAGACTGCCCCAACTTTGTTGGTTAGGCCGAGAACTTTTCAGCAGTCCTTCAAATATAATTCAAAGTTGGGGAACTTGACACCTCCCAAATCTTTAAGGGATCTCAATTTTCATAGGGCAATATTATTACTCCATAAAAACTGAGTAATCAATTTATTTACCTTTGTAAATAAAAACTTGGGGGACTTGCACAGGCAACATGCTCAGTAAATATAAGACTTGAGGTGACAACATTTTTATACAATAGTATCAAGTTTTCCTCACCATGAGAGATGTAAATGTTTCCAATTGAGAGATAAGGCTTTAAGGAGAGAAAATAATCTATTCATACTCTCATACCCCCTCTTCTACAAGGCCGTGCGACAACAGGCCCGAAGCCCTTTAAGTCTCTATTGCAGGAGTGTCAAAGTCTCTCCTCGAGGGCCGCAATCTAGTCGGTTTTTCAGGATTTCCCCCAATGAATATGCATGAGATCTATTTGCATGCACTGCTTTCATTGTATGCTAATAGATCTCATGCAAATTCATTGGGGAAATCCTGAAAACTCAACTGGATTGCGGCCCTCAAGGAGGGATTTTGACACCCCTGCTCTATAGGCTTCGGGGCTTTGTAGAAGAGTGGGATAGTTTCTTGAATAGATGTTTTAAATAATAATTCACATCATTTTGCACCAATAAATAGAACAGAATCAAAATTCTTTTGACAATAGTTAAATTTAGTAGGAATAGTTCAGTTTTGTCTAATTTATGGTGTAACCAAATAACCCAAAATCTCTAATATGAAAAATTTCTGAGCTAGAGATGTTTCGTGAAGACACATAATAAAGTATCATTAGTATAAACTGACAATTTAACCTGCATATCTGCAATTTTGATTCCATGTATCTGCCTTGAGGAATGCATAGCAATTAAGAGGGTGCAGTGCTAGAATAAATGGGAAGTGGACAACCTTGGTGGGTGCCTCCTCGTTAAAGAAAATTGTTGGGTAAGAGTGGAATTTATACTTTGAAATATAAAGCTTTAACCATATTCATAAAATCCACCTCCCTCTGAACACTGCACAACAATTTTTTGGTTAAGTCTTGATTCCTGAAAAGTTTTTGGTGATTATGACAGGTACCAACTTGGTATGCTCAAATATGGTTTTGGTTTTACTGCATCACGTAAGAACTATGAGAAATAGACATTTTTATGTTTACTGACAATAAAATATATAGTCAAGTTTACGTTTCGCACAAGCGACTAAATGAAACAGAATTAAAAGTGTTTTGCTCCCGAGTTTCTTTTATATTCAGTGTCTGGTGCATCACGTTGTAGCATCCAACAATAGTCGGCAAGCATTGACGGATTCCAATTGCCCTGGTATCGTTTCTCCATCGTAGCTATGTCTTGATGAAACCTTTCACCGTGCTCGTCACTCATAGCACCGAGATTTGCGGGGAAGAAGTCCAAGTGTGAATGGAGGAAATGAATCTTGAGTGACATATTGCACTTCATTCTCTTGTATGCTTTGAGAAGTTTGTCTACCAGCTGAATGTAGTTTGGGGCTCTGTAATTGCCCAGAAAATTGTCAACAACGTCTTTCAAGGCTTTCCAGCCAATTTTTTCCGGCCCAACTAACAGATCTTCAAATCGCTTGTCACTCATAACATGTCTGATCTGGGGGCCAACAAAAATACCCTCTTTGATCTTGGCATCAGTTATTCTTGGGAACATCTGTCTTAAATAACGAAAACCTTCCCCTTCCTTGTTCATTGCTTTCACAAAATTCTTCATGAGTCCCAGTTTAATGTGAAGAGGAGGCAAAAATATCTTTGTCGGGTCAACAAGCGATTCATGTGCTACATTTTTCTGTCCTGGAACTAACTTTTTACGGAGTGGCCAGTTCTTTCTAGAATAGTGCGACTCTCTGTCTCGGCTGTCCCATTCGCAGATGAAACAGCAGTACTTTGTATAGCCAAGCTGCAGTCCTAGTAACAGAGCAACGACTTTGAGGTCTCCACAGATATTCCAGTTATACCTGGTATACTGGACATACTTTAGTAACATTTCCATATTCTCATATGTTTCTTTCATATGTGCTGCATAGCCAACAGGTACTGAAGGATAAACGTTGCCATTGTGCAACAGAACAGCTTTCAGGCTTAACATTGACGAATCAATGAAAAGACGCCACTCTTCCGGGTTGTGATCACAACCAAAGACCGAGAACAATCCTTCAATGTCACAACAGAAACAGAGACTGTCGACTTGTGCAAAAAATTTGGTTATATCATGATGCCGGTCTCGAAACACAGAAATTTTCGTACCTGGTGATAGCAAACACCATTCCTGCAGTCTCGAACCTAGCAGCTCAGCTTTTGCTTTTGACAGACCCAAATCTCTGACCAAATCGTTCAATTCGGACTGTGTTATCAGATGTGGATCGCCTGATGAGGATGGTTCAAAATCCGGGTCAATGTCACTGTTAGAACCCTGCACTGCAGTTTCTTCATCTGGTTCGTCTAAGGTCCAATCCTCTGGTGGTTTCGGAACTGGAAGACTGTCATCATGTGGCATGGGTCTCATTGCTGAAGGCAGATTAGGATATTCAATTGACTTCTTGTTTTTGGCAGAGAAACCAGACACATTAGTCAAACAGAAATAACAGTCCGTCACATGGTCTTTCTGTTCTCGCCATATCATCGGAACAGCAAATGGCATCGTCTTTCGAGTACCTCTGAGCCAGGCTCTCAGACTAACAGCACATGTCGCACAGCAAGTGTGAGGCGCCCATTGCTTGTCTTGATCACCTATTTTGCAGCCAAAATACAGATGATAGGCTTTCTTTACAAGGGCAGTCATCGAACGTCTCTGAGGCGTAAGTGTATATTCCCCACAGATATAGCAGAATGTGTCGCGGCTGTTACGACACCGACGAGACATATTGCCCGACACCAAAACGTCTATAGCATCAAGCTTACTTACTGTTATATTGCTACAGCTACTATACTACTATACTTTACTATACTGATACTATATACACACACGGACTATCTATATTAACCAAATGAGCAGGATCGGTGTATGGAAGCCACCATTATAGCATGGTGAGACAGCGCAAGCTCGTTCAGACCTGCCCAGACATGCCCAGGATGTCATCTTCCATAAAACAGCTTCCAACCTGGCTAGATTTTATGCATGGACATACCCAGGCGGCACAAACCGTTGTTGATAAGACACTTATGGGAGAAAAAATTGTTTGCATCCAAATATAAGAAAAAATCACGACAAAATTGAAGATTTCTCTGAAATGGTACGTGATGGGTAATTTTTGATGTAATATTCATGATCAGCACCCAAAATTCTATAAGAAACACCCAGCAGTGTTCAGGAAGCAAAAACTTTGTTGTGCAGTGAAATTAAACCGACTTAATGCTGAAATGAAAAATCTACACCCTCCTAAAAAAGCTAGATTTATGAACTGACATTGCGTGAAAAGGTGTGGTGGCTGTGTTAATCGGTTCATAGACAAAACCGTGGAAGACAAAGGCGCACGCCGACAACTGAGCGCAAGATGGAGGCGCGCGCCGAAGAAAATGACAGTTTTTAGGGGCTCCGACAGGGGGTTTTGTTGGGGAGCCCCCCCACTTTACTTAACACAGATCGCGGTGGGTGGTTTGGGGGGTTGTAACCCCCCTCATTATACTGTAAACTTAACTTTTTCCCTGTTTTTAGGGAAAAAGTGAAGTTTTCAGTAAAATGTGGGGGGTTACAACCCCCCAAACCCCCCACAACACGGCGCGATCTATATAAAGTAAAGTGGGGGGGGTTCCCCCACACACTCCCCGTCGGAGCCCCTAAAAATAGTTATTTTCTTTGGCAAGCGCCTCCGCGCTGCGCTCAGATGTCGGCGCGCGCCTTTGTCTTCCGCGTTTTTGACCTGATACCGTGTTAGTCCACTCTTCAAGGGCAATATGAAGTCATGAGCCACGAGGATGCAGATTTCTCATCCGAGGAAGAAGGGGTTACCTTTGAAAGCTAATCATATACTACATTAAGTTGTCCAATATAAAAGTATTTTTTTTCCTTTATGTTTTTGTTTTATTTCTATATATTACCTTGAACAGCCATTAACATACTTTATTACATTTTAAACCAGCTTCAATAAAAAAGTAGGCCCCAATGATAAGTGAGACCAGAATAGAACGACACATTAATGCATCAACAGAGTTAGATTTATAATAAATCCACTTCAGATGATAAAATATATTCATCTTCAATATTCTGAAAAGCCAGTTCCTAAACAGCCGTACCTAGCATTAGATCCTACTCCAAAAATTTACTAAACTCTTCCATGATAAGAGCCCACAATTTGTTTTTAATTAAATTTACAATATTCCTATTTAAACATCTGTATTTATTTCACAAATCCCCCCACTGAGATAGCACCATTGCATACAACTTAGGCTCTAAAGTCTAAAACATTTACAAACATGAAATGTCCTAAAAAAGTTGCGTAGAAAGAAAACCAATGCACACTGAACAAAGCCATCTTTCTTTAATGAGAATGCTGGTGTGAACTTGGGCTGCTGAAGCGCTGTACGAAGTCAGGGAGTGAGTACACAGTGCCCCACCCTACCTCACCATTCATACTGATAAAGTCATCCAGGTTCATCTTTGAATCTAGAAGAATAAAAGAGAGTAAAAATGAAAGCGGGCTCAAAGACTCCCCTATCAGACTGATAGGTACTGTACATCTTTAAGTGTAAGCAGTAGCTGTCCTACACAGCACAAGAAACAACCTCCCACTTCACCTGCGACAAATACACATTTACTAAATCTTCAGAAGAGTTAAAAAAAACAAATAAACACCTTTTCTCCTCGAACTAGTAACATGAACCCTTCTACTCTCTCTCATGAAGCTTTTCATCCCTATAAGAAGAAGGGAGCCAACGGCGCCCAGCCGTTCGGCGCACGGCGAAGGAGAGCGGCAAAGGCGCTCGCCTTAGCGAGAGCGCCTTTGCGAAAGAGCCTTGAGAAGGTGCCCAGATAGCAGCAGCAGCAGCAAAAACCTTTTTTTTCTCTCTCATTACTCTCTTCTCTCTCTACCCTTTCAGCTAGCTGCACGCCGGACACCACTCATACACACCGAGGAACCAAAGGAGCAGGGAAAAAGAAATGGAGGCTGCAGGAACCCAGCGGAGCTACCCAGTGTACTGCATCGAGTGTCATATGTATGACTACCTCCCCTCCGGGAGGCAGGCGTACATATGTGGTCGATGTCAGGAAATGGATAGCCTGAGGAAGGAGGTCGGGAGACTGCAGGCCAGGGTCCAGGAGCTGGAAGGACTGTGCACCTTAGAAGAACCGTGCTGGACAACGGAGGATACCACCGGAGAGAGTCACGTCACGGAGCAAGTAAGAGATCTCGAGAAATTCATCGAGGAGGCCTGCAGGATGGTGGCGGCTCAGGACAAACAGCACATCGGAGTGGAACCAACAATTGGACAGAATCCACCAGACGCCATGAGAGTAGGACCTTGCGGAGGAGCTGGACAGACAGAGGAGAAAGAGACCCAACAGAACCCAGAGGAAAATCTAGCGGATCGCGACACGGACCTGAGACCAGAGAGACAACCAAGGAAGGGGAAGTCTGCAATTGTAGTGGGAGACTCAATCCTGAGAGAAGTGGACAGTCACATAGCAGGAGGGAGAGAGGACCGACTAGTGACATGTCTCCCGGGGGCGAGAACGAAGGACGTCATTGACAGAATAGAGAGAATCCTGGACGGAGCTGAAACAGAGGAGACAGCGGTGATAATCCACGTTGGAACCAACGACATCAGCAGGAGGAGCTACAACAGGACTACACTAACTGAGCAGTTCAGGATCCTGGGGAGGAAACTGAAGCTGAGGACAAGGAGGATAGCCTTCTCAGAGATCCTGCCAGTACCGAGGGCAGATGCTAAGAGACAGACCGAGCTGCAAGCAGTAAACGGTTGGCTGAGGAGATGGTGCGAAGAGGAGGGTTTCCACTTTGTACGGAACTGGACAACTTTTTTGGGGAAGAACAAGCTCTACAGGAGGGATGGACTGCACCTGAGCACGGCTGGGACGAGGTTGCTGGCACGCAACGTCCAGAGCAGCATAGATTTGGCTTTAAACTGAGGAGAAGGGGAAAGCCGACAGTCGACCTGACCTCGACACATCGGACCAAAGTATCAAACAAGGATACTGAACCAGAAATTTGTAAAAGAGGGCTCGGGACTGAGAGGGAACTTTTGGGAAAAGGACACAAGGACGCAATGCAGGGAGCCAATGCACAAACGAACCTAGCAAGCAGAATTAAGAGAGAGCAACAGGAGCCAGAGGGTCATCCAAACATGGGGGAGCAGGCTGAGGACAACATAGACACACCGCAGGATGGGGATGAACACAACAAAGTTCGGGGGCTGGCAACCCATGAGGAGGTTGGCAGGGGCGCCAAACCACGAGGAAAACCAGCGGAAAAGGCAAACAACCAGGACTTAAATTGCCTATACACTAATGCTAGGAGCCTAAGAGCCAAAATGGGAGAACTAGAAGTCATAGCCAATACAAAGAACCTGGACATAATAGGAGTCACAGAAACGTGGTGGACTGACGACAACAAATGGGATGTGGCCATACCAGGGTACAAACTCTACAGGAGGGACAGGACACACAAGAAGGGTGGAGGAATAGCGCTTTATATAAAGGACTCCATACCTTCAACCAGGATAGAAACAACAGTAAGGGCGGACGACTTGGAATCACTATGGATTAAGCTACCTGGAGGAGCTGGATCAGACATAAAATTGGGCCTATACTATCGCCCACCTGGACAACCGGAAGCACTCGACCAGGACCTGGAGGCTGAGCTGAGGCAGATATGCAAAAGCGGAAGCGTGATGGTGATGGGAGACTTCAACTACCCTGGGATAGACTGGAGTATTGGACACTCAAACTGCACAAGGGAGACCAAATTCCTGGAAACCACGAGGGACTGTTTCATGGAACAGCTGGTCACGGAACCAACACGGGGGGATGCAACTCTCGACCTAATCCTCAATGGGCTAGGGGGACCTGCAAAGGAGGTGGCGGTGCTAGAACCCCTAGGAAACAGCGATCACAACATGATCCAGTGCAAGCTGGAAATTGGACCATCAAAGGTGAAAAGATCCACAGCGACAGCACTCAACTTCAAAAAAGGGAATTATGATGGCATGAGGAAACTGGTGGGAAAGAAACTCAACGGTAGCGCAAGGAAGATGGAGTCTGTAGAAAAAGCCTGGTCCCTACTCAAGGGCACGGTGCAAGAGGCACAGAACCTGTACATCCCCAGATTCAGGAAGGGGTGCAAAAAAAACCGAACAAAAAACCCAGCGTGGATAACAACTGCAGTGAAAAAGGCGATAAGTGACAAGAAAGCATCGTTCAAAAAATGGAAAAAGGACCAAACAAAGGACAACCAAAAGGAGCACAAAGAACACCAAAGGGAGTGTCACCGTGTGGTTAGAAAAGCTAAAAGAGAATATGAGGAGAGACTGGCGGGGGAAGCAACAAACTTCAAATGGTTCTTCAGATATGTGAAGGGGAAGCAACCGGCAAGGGAAGAAGTGGGGCCATTGGATGATGGAGACAAAAAAGGAGTGGTAAAAGAGGAAAAAGAGATAGCAGACAGGTTAAATAAGTTCTTCACGTCAGTCTTCACGAGGGAGGACACATCCAATATTCCGGAACCGGAGGACATCGTAAATGGGGATCGGGATGAAAAGCTGGTCCAACTAGAGGTAAGCCAAGAGGATGTCCTCAGGCAGATAGACAGACTAAAGAGCGACAAATCGCCAGGTCCGGACGGCATTCACCCAAGGGTACTCAAGGAACTAAGGAACGTAATAGCAGAGCCACTTCGCCAAATATGTAACCTATCCTTAAAAACTGGAGAGATCCCGGAGGATTGGAAAATTGCAAATGTCACACCCATCTTCAAGAAGGGTTCAAGGGGGGACCCGGGGAACTACAGGCCGGTGAGCTTGACCTCGGTCCCGGGAAAAATGATGGAAGCACTGATTAAGGACAGTATCTGTGAACACATAGAAAACAATGGACAGCTAAAGTCGAGCCAGCACGGCTTCTGCAAGGGTAGGTCATGCCTCACAAACTTATTGTACTTCTTTGAGGGGGTAAACAGATAGGTGGATAAAGGGGAATCCATTGACATCATTTACCTTGACTTTCAAAAAGCCTTTGACAAGGTACCGCACGAAAGACTGCTTAAAAAGCTGTGGAGACACGGGGTGCAAGGGGAGGTCCACCGATGGATCAAAAACTGGCTGGCAGACAGGAAACAGAGGGTTGGAGTGAAGGGCCATTACTCAGACTGGCATGGGGTCACGAGCAGAGTTCCGCAGGGGTCGGTGCTGGGACCGCTCCTGTTCAATATATTTATAAATGACCTGGAGGCGGGAACAAATTGCGAAGTTATTAAATTTGCGGATGACACCAAACTCTACCGCAGGGTTGAAACCATGGAAGACTGCGAAGATCTGCAAAGGGACCTAACGACGCTAGAAGAATGGGCCAAAAAATGGCAAATGAACTTTAACGTAGGGAAATGCAAGGTCATGCATGTAGGGAAAAAGAACCCGATGTTCAGCTACAAAATGGGAGGATCACTGCTAGGGGTAAGTAACCTTGAAAGAGACCTGGGAGTGATGGTGGACATGTCTTTGAAGGCGTCGGCACAGTGCGCCACAGCCTCAAGAAAAGCAAACAAAATGTTGGGTATCATTAAGAAGGGTATCACGACCAGGACAAAGGTCATCCTGCCACTGTATCGTGCGATGGTGCGACCGCATCTGGAGTACTGTGTTCAGTATTGGTTGCCGTACCTCAAAAAGGACATGGCGGTACTTGAGGGAGTCCAGAGAAGAGCAACTAAACTGATAAGAGGTATGGAAAACCTCTCATATACTGACAGACTGAAAAAGCTGGGGCTGTTCTCCCTGGAAAAGCGGAGACTTAGAGGAGACATGATAGAAACCTTCAAGATCCTGAAGGGTATAGAAAAAGTAGACAGGGACAGATTTTTCAGATTACGGGGAACCACAAGTACAAGGGGGCACTCGGAAAAATTAAAAGGAGACAGGTTTAAAACAAATGCCAAAAAGTTCTTTTTCACCCAGAGGGTGGTGGACACATGGAACGCGCTTCCGGAGGCTGTGATAGGCCGGAGCACGTTACAAGGCTTCAAAAAAGGTTTGGATAGGTTCCTAGAGGATAAAGGAATTGAGGGGTACAGATAAGAGTAGCGGTAGGTTATAGGGATAGTCTGGGACCATTGCTCAGGCAATGGGCCTGATGGGCCGCGGCGGGAGCGGACCGCTGGGCGAGATGGACCTCTGGTCTGCCTCAGCGGAGGCAACTTCTTATGTTCATGATCTGATTGAAAGTCTTATTGTAAACAGCATTGAATCCTAGTCAAAATTTGCAGTATAGAAGAAAACTGTATGGAATGGTATAGTAATACTGGGATTAATGGACCTTTGGTCTGTTCTAGTATGGCAATTATGAAGGAAGGGGTAAAACACGGACCTAACGGACCTCGTGGATCTAAACCCGTACGGCCTTAAAAATCTGAGGTCCGTGTCCGTGGCGCTTGTAGTTTCTGTCGCTGACAGACCTTGATGAGATTTTTGCACTGACCGATCCATCTCAGCATAGGGAGGGAAAAGTGTTAGGATCCGTCAGCGCTAAAAATCTTTTCGAGGTCTGTCAGAGCCAGAGACTCGTGCTGGAGTTTGGAGACTTCTTTTCCATAACGCACATCCAAAACCTATGTCCCCGCTCTCTTGGCTTCTGCTCTGCCCTCTAGCACTAGTCTCTGGCTCTGACAGACCTCGAAGAGATTTTTAGCGCTGACGGATCCTAACACTTTTCCCTCCCTATGCTGAGACAGATCCGTCAGTGCAAAAATCTCAACAAGGTCTGTCAGTGACAGAAACTACAAGCACCACGAACACGGACCTCAGATTTTTAAGGCCGTACGGGTTTAGATCCGCGAGGTCCGTCGGGTCCGAGGTCCGCATTTTACCCCTTCCCCAATTATGATGCTCTTATGAATACGATTTTCTGGGAGAACCCAGAAGTGATGAAAAAAGAAACTGGAGTCAAACCTCCAATGCTGTAGTCGGTGAGCCAAGCAATCTCTGGCTCAATCAGGACAGCAAAGTATACAACAGGAGAACCAAATCCACAAACTCAAAGATGTGAAGCTGGGAGTGGAAATGTCCCCAAAAAAGGTGGGCACAATTTGATTTAAAAAAAAAACCAAACCAAAAAACAACCCCACCTTTTATTTATCCATAAATGGCTCAAAAACTCAATGACTCGACATGTACATGTTTCGGCCAAACTGGCCTGCCTCAGGAGTCTGGCGAGTCTTCAGACACAAGGATATATTTATCCAAGTGCTTAATGTATAGACGCTGTAAATACAGCTACTAGTAACCAAATACAAACTTGCAATTGAGTATTCTGTTGAGGTATGCCACTTTTGGTCCTAGGAACTGGTTTTCCTTCATAACACTGTTTTCCTCTCCAGTTTCCAGGACCAAAAGCGGCATACCTCAACAGAATACACAATTGCAAGTTTGTATCCCAACCCAACATCCAACACTCTCTATACCCTTAGTACTCTCTAATATTCTTCTATTTACCTAATGTTATCTAAAACCATATAATTCACCCCATTCTTATCTCCTAAAGACTTCTACTTCCAGTTGGTAACTCTTTACCCAACGTTTGTTTTTTGTTTATTACCTTAAAAATTTTATATCATCGCTTATTCTATTCTTTCAAATTTTGAATGTAATTCTTGCTTTTAGTTTGAATGTACCCGGTAATCCGCCTTGAACCGCAAGGTAATGGCGGAATAGAAATCACTAATGTAATGTAATGTATTTGGTTACTAGTAGCTGTATTTACAGCGTCTATACATTAAGCATTTGGATAAATATATCCTTGTGTCTGAAGACTCGCCAGACTCCCAAGGCAGGCCAGTTTGGCCGAAACATGTACATGTCGAGTCATTGAGTTTCTGAGCCATTTTTGGATAAATAAAAGGTTTTTTGTTGGTTTTTTAAAAAAAATCAAATGGTGCCCAACTTTTTGGGGGACATTTCCACTCCCAGCTTCACTTCAATCAGGACAGCTCCATTCCCCGACCAGCCTGCTCTTTCAAGAACAGATGCATATCTATCACGACCCCAGCTTCCTCATGTACCCACCCTAAGTACATTCCAGCATGTCGTCAAATTTTCCTTTGAATATAGCCCTTACAGGGAAGGATTATAAGCTTTAAGGAAAATCAACTACTAGGCAACAATTCAAAAAGGTACTACAGTAAAACCTTAGATTGCAAGTAACTTGGTTTGCAAGTGCTTTACAAGACAAGCAAAACATTTTATTAAATTTTAACTTGGGAGGGATGTTATTGAAGGAGAGTACCCAAGAAAGGGACTTGGGGGTAATGGTGGATATGACAATGAAGCCGACGGCACAGTGCACAGCGGCCGCTAAGAGAGCGAATAGAATTCAAGGTATAATCAAGAACGAAAGAAGTTATCCTGCCGTTGTATCGGGTGATGGTGCGTCTGCATATGGAGTACTGCGCCCAATATTGGTTGCCGTACCTTAAGAAGGATATGGCGTTACTCGAGAGGGTTCAGAGGAGAGCGACACATCTGATAAAAGGTATGGAAAACCTTTCATACGCTGAGAGATTGGAGAAACTGGGTCTCTTTTCCCTGGAGAAGAGGAGACTTAGAGGGGATATGATAGAGACTTACAAGATCATGAAGGGCATAGAGAGAGTAGAGAGGGACAAATTCTTCAAACTTTCAAAAAATAAAAGAACAAGAGGGCATTCGGAAAAGTTGAAAGGGGACAGATTCAAAACAAATGCCAGGAAGTTCTTCTTTACCCAACGTGTGGTAGACACCTGGAATGCGCTTCCAGAGGGTGTAATAGGGCAGAGTACGGTACTGGGGTTCAAGAAAGAATTGGACAATTTCCAGCTGGAAAAGGGGATAGAGGGGTATAGATAGAGGATTACTGCACAGGTCCTGGACCTGTTGGGCCGTCGCGTGAGCGGACTGCTGGGCACGATGGACCTCAGGTCTGACCCAGCCGAGGCATTGCTTATGTTCTTAATACAAGTAATAGGCTTCGAGGCGAACGAAGATGGCTGTGTGAGGAAACAGCTCCATGGTGACAGGCAGCTTGATTTAAAATAATAGCGGTAAAAGTTTAAAGGAAAGACAAAATTAGTGAGAGAAAAGAAGTATAAGAATGGCGTCGGGCAGACAAAGTAAATCTTCTGTGGCTGGAGCTGGTTCGGGGTCTGTTAAAAGATCAAAAATTGACTCCACTTCCCCGCAGATAGTGCCATTGCCAGCAGATGAAATTGATAACAGAGATCTTATGAGAGAAATACAAACGATAAAAGATATCGTTTTGGAAAATTCAAAAGACATAAAGGAGGTGAAAGGAGAGATAGTGAGTTTAACTCAAAGGTTAAATGCAGTGGATTTGAAAATGGAATGTTTAGAAAAATGGGTGGAAAAATGTGAGGAGGAAAAAGTACTGTGTAAAAAAGATCATAAAGAAATTGAAGCATTAAGAAGGGATTTTGTGGATTTGTCCAATCGTGCAAGAAGGAACAATTTGAGGGTACTTGGATTACCAGAGGAGATTGAGAAGGGTGATCCTATTACTTTTCTGTTAAATTTCCTACCTAAGATTCTACCAATTCAAAGTAAGTTTCCGTTGGAGATAGAAAGGGCGCACAGAATTCCAGCAAAGAGATTAAGCAGCCAAAAGGGACCGCGACCTTTAAGCTACTTAGATATCAGCAAGTAGAAGAGATCCTGAAATTAGCAAAGGAACATAAAAATATGAAATGTCAGGATGCAAAGATATTTATAGTCCCGGATTTTGCCAAGGAAACTGCATATAAAAGAAAACAGCTATTAGAATTACGCCCACAATTGAGAGCAATGGGTGCCAGGTTTGGATTAGTATACCCGGCTATAATGCGGGTGACTCATAACAACAAAACTTTCAGTTTTGAAGAAGCAGAGAAGTTAAAAGAATATATAGATAAATGTGAAAGCCCGATGAATACCTAAAATGAAAATATTAATGAGAAGTCTGTTAATGTTTTAATAGTGTGATGCATAGGTTATGTTTATTTGACTTTATTCATAGTGGGGTATGGTTTTTGAATATAAAACTGTCATTTTCCATTACTTGAGACAGTTGACTGTGGGGATTGGCAACATTCTGAACTGAGCTCGAGGTAATTTAAATATGGGGAGTGGTAACATTCTGGAATGAGCTTGAGGAAACTTAACTGTGGAGAATGGCAGCATTCTGGACTGAGTTTGAGGCAATTTGATTGTGAAGATTGGCAGCATTCTGGACTGAGCTTGAGGAAATTTAACTGTGGAGAATGGCAGCATTCTGGACTGAGCTCGAGGCAATTTGATTGTGAAGATTGGCAGCATTCTGGACTGAGCTTGAGGAAATTTAACTGTGGAGAATGGCAGCATTCTGGACTGAGCTCGAGGCAATTTGATTGTGAAGATTGGCAGCATTCTGGACTGAGCATGAGGCAATTTAACTATGGGGACTGGTAGCGTTATGGTTTGAGATGGAAGTAATTTAATTGAAGAGATTGGCAGCATTCTGGACTGAGCAATTCAATTGTGGGGATTGGCAGCATTTTGGACTGAGTTTGAGGAAATTCAACCATGAGGATTGTCAGTATAATGGACTGAGCTAGAGGAAATTTACCTGTGGAGATTGACAACATTCTGGATTGAGCTTTGTGGTCAATGGAATTGAGAAAGTTGCCGAGTGATCTGATGGATGTAGATTGGTAAAGACAGTTTAATGAAGAACGTCTGAATTGGAATAGTCTGGACTCCTGATCCATATAAAAGAGAGAAGATCATAGGTTTGATTTCTTCAAATGAGAAATATGAATGATGATATATAAATGCTGTCTAATTCTTGGAAAAATGGAAATGACTAATGTGTTAAATGATTATTCTAATTTTTGAAAGGGGTTGAAGGGTAAATGTAAAGGGTTATTTATATAAGTGAGGAGGGGAAAAAAAGGGAAAAGAGAAAAGGAAAAAAAAAAGGAAAAAAATATAATAAAAGATATAAAAATGTATTTGAAATTTATTTATAAGTTATTAATAGATTTTTTATAGAGTAATGGGGAAGGTTTGGGAAATACATATAAAAGATTGAAGTTTTTATTTCTTGTATGTTATATGAGATACTAAGGGTTAGATGGAAAAAAAAAAAGATAGGAGGAAAAGGAGAAGAGGAAGAAATTAAAAAAATAAATAAAAATAAATACAAAAAGGAAAAAAAAAATTAAAGAAATAAAGAAGGAAAAAAAATATATATATATATATATTTTTGTCTTTTCATTAATAATAAGAAGTTATAGATTAATAAGAAGCGGATAGATTAAGTATGATGTTGCCTGTGGGGAGTTTTTCTTTTACACAGTCAGTATGTGCGTTTCGAAGTCTTCATTTATGAGGGGGTGGGGAGGGAGGGGGATGGGTATTTGGGAGGGACAGAGAAGGTGGGGAGGGAGGGTAAGCTTGTATTTTGGTTTAAGGGAAAAGGAAAAGTTTATAATATATGTTTGAGTAGGATATATTTGTATATTATATTTTATTTATATAATGGGTTTTAACATTTTTTCTTTGAACGTAAATGGCCTCAATCATCCAATAAAAAGGAAAAAGGTATTGTCATATATTAAGCAACAAAATATAGATATTTGTTTTCTGCAGGAGACACATTTGTCTGGAATAGAGTCTATGAAGCTGTCAGATAATTGGATAAAGCAATGTTTATATGCACCAGCGATAAAAAAAGAAAGCAGGAGTAGCAATATTAATTAATAAAAAATGTCCAGCAACATTTAATATGGTTAAAGCAGATCCTCAAGGAAGGTGGTTACTTGTTGACATGAGCATGGGCAATAATACAATGGCGTTACTAAATGTGTATGCCCCTAATTCGAATCAAAGTGAATTCTTTAAATCTCTACAACAATTAATTTTGCCACTGGCTACTACTAATTTAGTGGTGGCAGGGGATTTCAATGCTGTTATAGATCCAATAATGGATAAAAAGCCTAGTAGAATTATGAAATCAATGGGATTAGATAATTTGATACAATCATTTAATTTAAAAGATATATGGCGTATTCTTCATTTTAATGATCGGGAATTTACATTTTGTTCACATGTTCATCAATCGTTTTCAAGAATTGATTATATTTTTGTTTCAGATCAGATGGTACAGCAAGTTGTAAAAGCTGACATAGAACCAATAGTAATATCTGATCATGGTGGTGTGTGGATAGAAGTTAACTTAGTAGATCAGGATAATTCCAAACCTGTATGGAGGTTTGATAATACATTGATTGCCGATTCTAAATTTTGCACAGAATTTCAGAACAAAATTAGTGAATATTTTTGTTTAATGATTTAGAGGAAATGTCGATTGAAATTTTATGGGATGCTTTCAAAGCAACGATGAGAGGACAAATTATATCATATTCTGCATATAAAAAGAAACAACTAAGGAAGCAATTTGTAAGTTTGGAAAAATAAATTAAAAATTTAGAATTAAAATTGATTAACAAATGGGAACAAGCTACATTTCAAATATTGTTAAAAAAAAAGTGAATATAATGAGATTTCCTCTGGATTAGTAAAGAAATATATTTTTACTCAGCAAACGTTGTATTATGGTAGTGCAAATAGGGCTGGAAGACTATTGGCAAATTATTTAAAAAAAAAAAAGGAAGGAGAAAATAGGTATAATTAAAGATGAGTTAGGGAATTCTCATTCTCAAATTGGAAGTATATTAAAACAATTTTTGAAGTATTATAAGTCGCTGTATTCTTCTGAGTCTTATTTAAATAAAGAGAAAGATGGGTTGGATTTTTTGAGTTCAGTTGAAGGTCCTAAGGTTCCTGATCATATAAAAAGAAGTTTAGATGAACCTATATCACTAAAAGAATTACAAACGGCATTGAAATCCCTTAGAGCTGGGACCGCTCCAGGTGGAGATGGATTTACGGTAGAGTTTTATAGAGAATTTCAAATTTCCCTTTTACCTTATTTATTAAAATTATATCAGGATCAACTGAATAAAGGTTGTATATTAGGCACTATGGCAGAATCTTTAACTATTGTTTTGCCAAAGCCAAATAAAGATCCAACATTGGTTTCAAACTACAGGCCTATATCTTTAATAAATGTAGATGGTAAATTATTAGCTAAGATTTTAGCATTAAGATTGGCTAAAGCTCTTACGCATATAATAGGAATGAATCAAACTGGATTTGTTGCTCAAAGACACTCTTCTAATAATACTAGACTGGCATTTCAGATGTATTATTTAACAAAACAAATTAATGATCCGGCTTTTTCGGTATCACTAGATGCTGAGAAGGCTTTTGATCGTGTAGAATGGAATTTCATGTATCAAGCTATGGAGTGGTTTGGTATTGGATCCGGATTTATACAAATGATTCAAGCACTGTATAGCTCCCCAACTGCTCGTTTATACATAAATAATAATTTTTCAGATGCTTTTAAATTGCAGAGGGGAGTTAGACAGGGTTGTCCATTATCTCCTTTGCTCTTTGATATAGTTCTTGAACCCTTGTTGTTAGCTATTCGACAGGCAAAGGACATACAGGGTATTCCATGTGCTGGAGTGGAATATAAAGTATCCGCTTATGCAGATGATATCTTGCTTCATTTGAGGAATCCGGAAACAACAATTCCATGTCTACTGGAGGTAATAGATACATTTGGAAAATTCTCAGGATACAAAATAAATTGGACTAAATCAGAGATTTTACCTTTAAATGTGCATTGTACAAAAGGTATACTTGATTCTTTCCCTTTTATTTGGAAAGAGGATGGAATAAAGTACTTAGGTATTTGGTTGAATAAAACACTCGAAGAGACAATGAGAATAAATGAAAAATTTTTATTACAAAAAGTAACAGAGTTGTGTGAGCAATGGAATCCTTTACATTTGTCATGGTGGGGAAGAGTTCAAACTGTTAAAATGATGATTTTGCCTGTAGTTTGCTATCAATTGGGAATGATACCAGTGTTTTTTCAGGGGTCTTTCTATAAAAAATTAAATAGTATTCTGGTTAAATTTATTTGGCTGGGTAAAATTGCAAGAGTGGCTCTAGTGTCTTTGCAAAGACCAATTGAGGAGGGTGGGGTAAATTTTCCCAATTTTTATAGGTATCATCAGGCCTATATCATGCGCCAAGGTATGTATTGGGTCCTCCCAGAGCTTTTGGAACAACTACCAGAGTGGTTACGTGTGGAGAGATCACTTATCTTTCCACTTAGGCTTGATCTTCTGCTTGGTATAAAAGTGCCTAGAATACGTAAAGACAATAGAGTATTAATGGATACTTGGAAAACATTAAGATTTGTAGACAAATTAACTACTGATTCTATTTTAATATCGAAACAGACTATTTGGGTAAACTCCAAGATACAAATAGGCGGGTTTAAGGTTGTCTGGAAGGATTGGATTAAAGCAGGTATAAGATCCTTAACGGAAGTAATTGATAATGGTAAGCTGCTTGATTTTTCACAACTGCAACATAAATATGGTCTGAATAAAAAACAAAGTTATAAGTGGTTGCAATTGAAGCAGGCTATTCAGGTGGGGTTCCCTGAATGGAAATCTTTAAATGATCATTACAGCTTAGAATTCTTATGTTTCCAGGCAGATTTTCTGGGACACCAGGCCGCAAAGTGGTATAAAATTATATCTAATTATTTGAATAAGAAACCAAAAAATGGATTAAGAGATATTTGGAGCATTGAGATTAAGCATCAGATTAATGCATCTCATTGGCCACGTATTTGGTCTTGGAGAATTAAAGGTACGATGTCGGCATCTATTAGGCAAACATGGTTCTTTTTGTTGCATAGAGCATTCTGGACCCCTACTAGATTACAAAAATTAGATTGCTCTAAGTCTAATAGATGCTGGCATTGTAAAATTGAAGTTGGAACTTTAGACCATCTTTTATTTTATTGTCCATGTATTCAGGCATTTTGGATATCAATCTGGGATCAAGTTAACCTAATGATGGAGAGTCATGTGGCATTGTCCTATGACACAGTGGTTTTTGGAATGTGCATGAGGGCTAAATGCCAAATATCTGCAGCAAACAATAAATTACTGATGATTCTTACTGGTGTGGGAATTCAGCAAATAACGACTAATTGGAAAGACTGTTCTAGACTGAATTGTAGTTTTTGGTGGAACTCAGTATGCCATATGTATAAGATGGAAAGATTTCTTGCAGTACAGAGGGGGCATTTTAAAAGGTTTCAGGAGGTGTGGAGTCCATTAATTGAATATTATAATGATTAAGGTTTATTCTTTTTCCTTAGGGGATAATTTGTAGAAATGGGGGTGGGTGGGGGGGATAGGATAATCCAATTAAATAGCGGTATATTTCAACTGATTAATGGATATAAGAAACATGGTATATATGTATGAATAGAAAAGGAAAGGGAGTAAAATTATTGGAAATATGTTGTTATGAAATATTAGGTGATATATGTACTATGATGAGATGTATTTGTTGTGCATTAATGTATATAATAAAATGAAAAAAGAGTTTGAGGAAGAAAGGGTGGGGGGAGGGATAGGTTAAAATATGATTAATTGTATTAAGGAAGAGGGATGACTAAGTATGTATATGTTTGGATAGATTATTTTATTGATATGGGAAGGGATGGGAGGTGGGTGGGGGGAATTAAAACATGTATAATAATATTGTGTAAGAATGTCAAGTGAGTTATGTGAATTAATTGTAATATTATTGTACACTTGTTGAGAGAAATAAAAAGGAATAAAGATTAAAAAAAAAAAATACAAGTAATAATAATAACTTTATTTTTATATACCGCAGTACCACAAACAGTTCAGAGCGGTTTACAGTGTAAGAGACTGTACATTTACAGCGAAGATACAATGCGAACTGTACATATTCAGTAAAGGTATTTATACAGCAAAGAAACATGTAGATTTACCATACAGGAGACAGTACATATACAGCAGAGATATGTATATAGTGGAGAGGCAGTGCGAGAGGCTTTATAAAGAACAAAGCAGTGTACAAAACCAGTGCAGGGTGGAGAATGTCAGGAAGACAACTAGTATCAGTTATTGGATGGTAGTCTTTAATTATTTGGTGATGGGGGAGGTTCTAGAAATTTGTCATAGAGGAAAGATTTGAGAGATTTCCTGAAGGATGAGTAAGATGGGGCAGATGAGATAAGGGTGGTCAGGCAGTTTGTCCATACAGTATACGCACATCACAACTTGTCCATACAGTATACGCACATCACAACTTATCCGATGGTTCTTCTCTCTCTGATGCTGCAAGAGTATAGTGATTGTTCTAAATGAGCGAGGTTTTGCAATACGAGTACGTATAGTATTTTGTAATAAAGTTTTTGGGTTGTGGAACGAATTGTCTGAGTTTCCATTATTTCCTATGGGGAAATTTGCTTTGATATACAAGTCCTTTGGATTACAAGCATGCTTCTGGAATGAATTATGCTTGCAAACTAAGGTTTTAGTGTACTAGCAAAAAAACCAAGCTGCCCTCTGAGCTATCAAAAATGCTCATTTATGTTAATTTTTAAACTCCTAAAGATGCTCCATTAGAATTCTCCTGCATCCTTAGAAGCAACTGCATTTGGAAAACTGTCACCAATTAAATTAGACTGGGATTATATAGAATATGATCCATGATGATGTCGCATGCATGCGTGTGACATCACCAGACTTGGCCCGAGGAGAAGAGGTTTGCATCCTCTTTTCCCAGATGCAAAATCTGGTAACCCTATTTATTTGGCCAAGGTAGCAAGGTGCAGCTATAAAGCACACAGCTGCTTCCAGACAAAGTTCTTTAGCAAGGCAAAATTATTTTTAGAGGATTTACTTGATAATTGCATTTCTCAATTCTGCACTCGTGACATCTGTGCAACAATGGGACAGCAGCCAAGAGCATGCAAAAAAGAAAATCATCTTGGGTCTATGTCCTTGCATTTCTGATTTGAGAAAACTTCAGCATAATTATCAGGCTCAAGTTTTAAAAAGGCACAAACAGATGGTTTCTAGATAAATTTGTAACTGCATAGTAAACACAGGAATAGCAGAGTAAGAAAGAATAGTTGTATTACCTGAAATCTCTCTCAGCTGAGCTAAATGAACTAAAACAGCAAAAAAGTCTTGCAAGGAAATACAGCCCTCTGCAGGATAATGAAAGAATCACATTGTAGGTTTTCAAACTAAACTAAACTAAGCCTTAAGTTTATATACCGCATCATCTCCACGGAAGTGGAGCTCGACACGGTTTACAAAGTAAAAAATAAGGAAGAGAGAAGAGAAGGATTTACAAAAGCATGCAGAAAAGGAGGAATGTAAACAGGAGAAGAGATGTTATATGCTAGAGAAAAGCCAGGTTTTCAGTTGTTTTCGGAAAAGTTGGAGGGAGCCCAAGGTTTCAAAACAAGTAATAGCCCACCCAGGATGTGGAAAGTTCAAGGACTATACTTTTTATGGCTACGTATGAATTAGAAATCACAACAAAAATAGAGGAACTGAAATATATAATAACCACTAATATAGAAAAATGACCTCCAATATAAATGCTAATGGACAGACTGGATGGACTGTTCAAGTCTTTATCTGCCATCATTTACTATGTATAATGCCACAAATTCATCTTAATTTTTCAAAAACAAAGGGAAAAGGCCTCAGAAGCCACAAGGTGCAAATTTATACCAGGGCTATGAAAGACAGATAGATGATTTATCGGCTCCCCCTCATGCTTCGATCATCAGCCAGAAAAACCCTTGATTGAAGACCGTTATTGATAGAGTGTAATGTTATCTAAAGTTATCTAAAATTGCTAATAAATAGCTTAGTGGAAATCAAACTGGACTTATCTTTATGTTGCTCTACTGCTTTAGTTCTGCGGTTTACATCTGCCGCTTCTGTCCAGTGAATGAACACTGGAAAAATAATGCCCACAATGGCCTACGTTTTACGATGTTACACAATTGTTTCCTCAGGGCTCTATGCAAAAAAGGACAAGAGTTAATAAAAACTCGTACAGCCTGCCCAAGTTATTCGAATAAAAAGAAACATTACCTTGAACTGCAAAAGGCATTTGCTCACTCACTCGCATCTAGGTGAAAAACATGGCACCACAGCGTTGATTTAAATAAACAAACGCCAATCATGATCTTGTCTTCAAGTGATTGGCTCAGGCTACTAACACATCAAACAGTGATCAAGGTAATGTTTCTTTTTATTCGAATAACTTGGACAGGCTGTACGAGTTTTTATTAAGTCTTGTCCTTTTTTGCATAGAGCCCTGAGGAAACGATTGTGTAACATCGTAAAACATTGGCCATTGTCGGCATTATTTTTCCAGTGTTCATTCACTGGACAGAAGCAGCAGTTGTGAACAGCAGTACTAAAGGGTAGAGCAACATAAAGATAAGTCCAGTTTGTTTTCCACTAAGCTTTTTATTTGCAATTTTGAACTTTAGATAACATTACACTCTACCAATAAGGGTCTTCAATCAACGATTTTTCTGGCTGATGATCGAAGTATGAGGGGGAGCCGATAAATCGTCTATCTGTCTCTCATAGCCCTGGTGTAAATTTGCACCTCGTGGCTTTTGAGGCCTTTTCCCTTTGTTTTTGAAAAATTAAGGTGAATTTGTGGCATTATACCCAGCATTTATATTGGAGATCGTTTTTCAATGTTAGTAAGTATGAATTAGCTCATACAAACACTGACCCTGCTTGCTTCAAGTTGATTAGGTGTTTTATTTACTGCCTATCAAGGTTTATCTAAACGGGTTTACAATCAGGTACTCAAGTATTTTATCTGGGGCTATGGAGGACTGAGTGACTTGCCCAGAGTCACAAGGAGCAGTGTAGGGTTTGAACCCACAACCCCAGGGTGCTGAGGCTGTAGATCCAACCACTGCACCACACACTCCGCCAGTCATTACAACATGAAGTCTAGGCAAAAGCTTTCATCTGTTTTCCCTCACTGTATAGATATGTTTTTCTCAGTCCTGGACCAATGTGTGCTCTCTCAGTCCAGGAGAAAATCCTCTGAGATATGCCTTCCTGTCATCAACCCTTACTCCCCAAGATAAAAAATGCCTTTCACCTGTCAGTTCTGACACACAAGAGGCTTGTGCATGAATCTTAAAACCACAGCACTGTGCAGTCTTTAATAGTGAAAACAATCCAAAAGGACAATATTATTTATAGTCTTAATTCAAGGGTCAGGGGGAAGAAACTAAATTACCTGAAGTTTCAATGCAAGGGTAAGGGGGAGGAGGCTTCCTCCATTTCCCATTGGTGTATTTCATATGAGATCGGTCAGAAGCAAAAGTCTTCAGATATAGATCCCCTTGCATCACCCTCAGTTTTCTAAATAAAAATATAACCCAAAACAGATGAATTGTCAGACTTTCTTTGTACAATCAATGCAATACTAATTAAATAATGCTACTACTAAAATTTCATAGCACTACTGTACTGTATGCAGCACTGAACAGTGGTGATAATTTACCAAGTACAATATCTCCCATTGCCGAAGGTTTCTACCTACATGTAAGCTCTTTGGGAGGGGACACAATAGACTTGACCAGGCTTCTCTCTTGCCCAGGTTTCTCAGTCCATTTCTTCAACCATACCACCACTCTATCTTAATCCTGCCCGATTTCCAATTTGAATTGATTCACTGAATCGATTCGTTAAAAAAAAAAAAAAAAAAGGTGACCGACCCTCCTCCCCATGCCTCATGTCTCCTAAAGCAGGAGCAACAGCGTTGCCTCTTGCTGGCTATCCACTGCCGCTCCCTGCTTTAGGGGGCGAGGGCAGAGGGTCAGTTGGGAAGTGCTGCAGTGCTTAGGCATTCTTTGCAGCATCCTACAGCTCCCCCTTGGCCTCCCGCTCTTACCTTCAGATAATTACGGCAGCCTGCAGAAAAGATAACTAGCACTAGGGGGCCTGAAGGTATCATCTTTCAAGTGGAAGGCACAACACATCATGCAGGAGCATTAGGGAGGTTGATCCTGTACACCATTACACACCATGGATATCCTGGCAAGGGCTGAGGGTGTGCTGGGTTGTGTCAAGTGGATATTCTGAAAATTTAAAAAGGAAATGAGGAGGGGGGTGGGGAAGGCTTTCTTTTTTTGAGAGATTGAGGAAGGTTTGTCTGGTGTGAAGGAGAGATGATCCGATTGCCTTTGTTAAAGACACAGAAGTGGAAGTGTATTTCAGACAAATCACTGGCCCCTTTCAGAGCATCCCCAGGAACACTGGCACGTACATCAGCAGGCTAATGCTCCCAGGAGAAAAAAAATTAACACTACCTTTTGTTAACTTTTCAAGAATAATGTAGCTTGCAACTTTTACTACAAGCTGTATTACTCATTGTGAATAATAAGCTACTTTCCTTGCATCTGAATGCTTTGTGCTCATTATTTAATGTACATTAGCCTCTTAATTCTTTGTATTAATCTACACTGGCAAATAACACAATGTATGGCCAATTAATGTATAATTGACAAACTTATGTTACTGCCACAATACGTGTTTGTTCTTTGTATGCTATCCCATTTTTAATGGCGCTCCTTTATTTTATAATTTTGTATTGATGTAAACCGCTGAGAACTGTGTTTTAAAGATTTGGCAGCATATCAAATTTTAACAAACAAACAGACCCCTTAATTTATTGTGTTTAACCCCAAATTTGTGCAAGTCTTCCCATTCATAAGAACATAAGAATTGCCGCTGCTGGGCCAGACCAGTGGTCCATCGTGCCCAGCAGTCCCCTCCCGCAGTGACCCCCAGGTCAAAAACCAGTGCCCTAACTAAGACCAGCCCTACCTGTGTATGTTCTGGTTCAGCAGGAACTTGTCTAACTTTGTCTTGAATCCCTGGAGGGTGTTTTCCCCTATAACAGAATCACTTGGGGGCTTTTTTACTAAGCTATGCAAGCACTCAGCATGAGTTTTACCGCACATTAAACATTAGTACAGGCCTGCATTGTGCTCTAATGTGCTAATAAATAAGCCAGCGTGATTAAAAAAAAACAACAAAAAACCTGTTACCTGCTTAACAAAGAAGTGAGCATGAAAAGGGTGGGGCAGAGCAGAGGAGTGGCCTGTGACAGCTGGTGCATGGTAGTCTGTGTTCTAGCTGTCAACTGCTGATAGCGAGACACTACTTATAGTCACTTCAAGAGTGAGGGATCTCCAAAAGATACTTGTAAAACAAAGAACCCTCCCCCCCTTTTTATGAAGCTGCGTTAGGGGTTTTTAATCACCGGCTGTAGCAGTAAAAGCTTCTATGCTCATAGAATTCCTAAGAGCATTGAAGCTTTTACTGCCGCAGCCTGTGATAATAAAAAAATCCCTACTGCGGCTTCATAAAAGGGAGTAAGTTACTGCAGCATAGAATGGATAAAAATCAATGTTTTTTTTCTTTTTAAAAATCGGATTTGATTTAAATTGGATTTTTAAATAAAATATTTTTTTGAGGAAAAATCTGATAGCTTTCTGTTTAAGATTCATCATGAATAACTTTTGGACTATAATGTAATAAGAATTAGTGTTATATGATGGCAGAAAAAGGCCAAATGGCCCATCCAGTCTGCCCATCTGCAGCATCCACTAAGAGATCCCACGTGCCTGTCCCACACTTTCTTGAATTCAGACACAGTGTCTCCACCACCCCTACTGGGAGACTATTCCACGCACCTACCACCATTTCTATAAAAAAGTTATTTCCTTAAATTCTTGAGTCTATCGCCTCTTAACTTCATCCTATGCCCTCTCATTTTGGAGCTTCCTTTCAAATGAAAGCCTCGCCTCATGCACTTTTATGCCAACTAAGTACATATTTAAACATCTCTATCATATCTCCTCTCTCTCACCTTTCTTCCAAAGTATACATATTGAGATCTTCAAGTCTGTCCCTATACCGGTAAACCTTATGACAAAAGCCACCAACCATTTTAGTAGCCTTCCTCTGGACTGACTCCAATCTCTATATCTTTCAGACCATTCTTCAAACTTTGCTAGGTCCTTCCTATTGTTACCACACCATCAAGGGGGGCTACTCTATTTCAGATTTTGGTATAATCCACAAAGAGGCAAATCTTATCCTACACACTTTCACTAATATCGCTTACAAAAATATTAAAAAGAACAAGCCCAAGAACCAAACCTTGAGGCACACCACTGGTAACATCCCTTTCCTCAGAGCAATCTCCATTGACCACTATGCTCTGTCACTTTCTACTCAACCAGTTCTTGACCCAGTCCGATCACTTTGGGGCCCATATCAAGGGCCCTCAGTATATTTATTAGAAGTTTGTGTAGTACAATGTCAAAGGCTTTGCTAAAATCCAAATACACCACATTAGTATACTTTGGAACATCACACGAGGAGACCCAGGAATATAATGTCGCCTATATCTCACAAATCATTCACGCTACTATTACACGATGGACGCCTTTAAAACTATCATGTTGGGGATGCTTAGACTCAATAAAGATGGTCTTAGTAATGAAAATCACGTATGTGCTATCCATGATTCCTTTCCTATTTCCAGCATCGGTTTACAAGAAATTTGAATCTAATATGGTTCAATTTTTATGGAATAACAAAGTGCCTTGTATAGCTCTGAAAAAATTGAAATGTACTAAAGAAAATGGAGGGGTTAACTTTCAACTACCACTTGGATTTTTTATGCAGACAAGGGTCCCAGTGGCTACTGGAACCTAATACCGCACAAATGCCTGCATGGTTGAAATTAGAACATAAGCTATTCGACAAGACCTATTTGAAATATACTTCCTTTGCTGCTACTGATAATATCACCAGAAACAATCGGATTTTAGCCTCTACTACAGCGGCTCTTCATGAAGTCGACACCCTTGCTCCGTTGCAATGGAATGCTACCACAAATTCATCATTGTGGCGAAATCCTCATTTACAGATACAAGGGAAATCTTGGCGCAAGCGTGGAATATGGGCGATTCGCCACTTGATGCTAGATCGTAACTTCATAGATTATAATGTGTTAATTACTACTTTTGGATTAGAGTCCGCTCATCATTACAAATGGCTACAATTACACCACTGTATCACAACCTATTTTAAGCAGACTAATCTATCAACTGAATTACCTTCCATACTAAGTTGGTCCACTATATTGAACTCTCAACCTGGTCAAGCCTCAGCATGGTACAAGCTATTGCATCAAAATAAATTTGTAACTCCATCTGCATTATACGACATCTGGGCCCATGACACAGCTGTGGAATTTAACTTCTCATTATGGACAGAAAACTGTCTCTCATCCTTTAAGGCTCTGAAATCATCTATCATGCAAACAGTTCTCTTTCTTTATCAAAAGGGCATACTGGATGCCACATAAACTTTCCAAAGTGGACTCTTCAGTATCAAATAGATGTTGGTAATGTCTTCAGAGTATTAGTACACTGGATCATATGATTTATCACTGTCCTCAATTACAACTATTGTGGAAACATATTTGGACTACTATATATAAGATACTGCCCATTTACTGAAGAGTTGTCCTACTCGATCCTTGTATATGAAGCATGTGCCCTTACAAAGCCCTTTGACAAGTATGAGGCCAAACTGCTTAAATGCTTATTACTCATAGCGGTCAAAACTATATTATCATGTTGGAAAGACTCTTCTTCTCTCAATTACACTATGTGGTGGAACACTGTTTGTCTTTATTCTAAATATGAAAAAGTCATTGCTCAGAAAACAAATTCTTTATTGTCTTTTCAAAAGATGTGGTCACCAATATTAACCTATTGCAAGGGATGATAACTATGATGTTATTGTTGCATCCCCCTTTGCTTTCTTACCTCTTTAGAGATTCAGATTATTACATATAAACTAAACTGTTCTACATGATCCCAATCTGTAAATTGTGAATGTATTTCACTTGTATATGAATGGTAACTGCAAGACACTGTTCAATGTTTATTGGTTCTGTACTTTTTCTGTTCCTATAAAATTTAATAAAAAAAGATTGAATTTTTAAAAAACCCCAAAACCCCACCACATTTAGCACACCCCCCCTATCCATTCCTCTGGACACCCCAGTGAAAGAAATTGATCAGATTTGTCTGACAAGACTTGCCGCTAGTACATCCATGTTGCCTCGGGTCCTGTAATCCACTGGATTCCAAAAAAGTCACTATTCTCTGTTTTAGCCTTCCCTACATCTGTCTTATTAAACCACACTAGGCAGTGATCACTGGATGCCAGATGATCACCCACTGTGACATCAGAAACACGTTCCCTGTTTCTAAGCATTATGTCAAGCATGGCTCCACCATGAGTGGGTTCTATTACCAACTGCTGGAATAGCATTAGGCTGTATATTCATGTAATATTTTTATTTTTGGTAAATAAATTCCATTAATCTATTCATAATGTCATCATGGACATGATTTAAATCGTCTTTCTGACTAGTGATTTAAATAGATTTAATTTAAAAATCAAATCCACCCTGCTGCATAACGACAAGATGTAAAGCACATCATTAATGCAAGCTGCATTATACAATTCTAAGCAGTTGTTAATTATCTAGTCTGGGAGCATCAGGCCACTAACATAAGATCCCTGGGAGCATTGGCTGACAAACATGTTCTAATGCTCCTGAGCGCAATTTTAAAGAGGCCAGAATTTCCCAAAGCCATTTCCCTCATATGACTTCTTGACCCTTAGAAGTAGTAGAGTCATCAGCACCATTTTGAACTTGGCACTAGCAGAGACAAGAGCACTTGTGGACTGCTCCTCTCCAAAACACTAGATCACCAGGGAGTAGAAGAATGCCCGGGAGGAATGGGGGTCTTTGGGGTTGTGGGAAATACTCTTCAACATTGAGAATTTCTGGTTTCTTTAAGATGACTCTCTGGGAAGAAAAAAAAATAAAAAAATTGGGCCACACATTAATTCCCAGGGAGATGAAAGAACAACAACACCCCCTCCTCCTCACACACACAGTTTGTGAGGTTGATTTCAAGTTGCGTTATTTACTGTGAGTCACAACAGTTCAATAACACTTCCCACATTTTTACAAAACTGTAATGCGGTTTTTAGCACCAGCTGCAGCGGTTACTGCTCTGATGCTCATAGAATTCCTATGAGCATCGGGAATGTTACCGCCATGGCCAGAGCTAAAAAACACGCTATGGTTTTGTAAAAAAAAAAAAAAAAAAAGGGGGGGGAGGGTAAAAGAAGAAGTAGGTGCTTGAGTTTTGGCTCTGTATAAGCTAAACACAAGAATTATTTAATTTACTTACCTCCTAAATTCTGGGTGAATGTCGCTATCTGATTTGAAGGCCTTCTCTACATAAGTGTCAAAGGGACATGGAAAGGGTAGTAGGGTATCAAGGTCATAAATCAAGTTCTTTTTTCCACTCAAAATATGAAGCAAAATCACATGATAATCCTAGAAAAACAAGTTTAAATTCAACTATTTTTAAACTCTCTTTTTTTCCTAAGTTCCAAAAGTTAATAAGACAAAATGATAATTGTACATTTTAAAATAAAATTTTGCCAATTAAATTGATGAAAAATCTGTGAAGTAACAAGAACAGTAAGAGCAGATGTGTATGTAGCTTGATCAGTGTTCTTCAACCGCCGGTCTGCAGAAATTTCCTGCCGGTTCAAAGGACCAGCATGTGCATCGGGCCTGAGACAGTGTTCTTCAACCGCCGGTCCGCAGTGCAATCGATGCGGCGTTATCTTCGGGCCAGCTCCCTCTTCCTCACTGCTGCAGTGCACAAAGCCACAGGCAGCAGCTCCTATGTGCGCCCTGCGCCTGAACCGGAAGCCTTCTCTCCGATGTCACAACGTCAGAGGGAAGGCTTCCGGATGAGGCACGGGACACGCAAGGAGCCACTGCACGCAGTTTTGTGCACTGCGTCAGAGAGGAAGAGGGAGCTGGCCCAAAGATAACACCGGGGGCGGCATAAAACAGCCAGGCGGGAGCAGGCCAGAAGTTAAGGCACAGCATGGAAGGAGGGAGACAACAAAGGTAGGGGGAATAATTTATTTTTGAATTTAGTGATTCAATTGTGTCAATTTTGAGAATTTACATCTGCTGTCTGTATTTTGCCGGTCCACAAAATAATTCTTCTATTTCCAACGGGCCATGGGTGTCAAAAGGTTGAAGAACACTGAGCTAGAATAATCAGGAAAACAAACAAACAAACAAAAAAACACAAAGGTAAAATTAGTAGTTGATTCTTAGATTACTGTAATGTATTGTATATGGGCCTACAAAAGAAAAAGCTTAAATTGACTACAGATTGTGAAGAACATACCAGATTAACTGCCAAAAAGGCAGCATCACTTCAGTATTGAGAAATCTTCACTAGCTTCCAGACTTCCAGGCCCAGTTTATCTAAAGTACATTTGACCTTGTCAACCATGAAATCTTAAGATGTCTGGATGCAATTGGTATATCTGGGCAAGTTCTAAAATGGTTTAGGGTTTTTTTGAATTATCGAATATATTAGTTTCGTTCTAATGATCATTATTCATATAAATGGTGTCACTTGCAGACTCATTTTCAAAAAAGATAGACGTCCAAAAGACAGAATAAACCAGCACTTGGAAATCTTACTAGTCAAAACGTCCAAGTGGGCATTCTCAAAACAGACCTGCTAGACGTCTGTCTGGTCGTTTGTCTCCAGTGCATTTAAATCTTAAGGCGTGTTTTGGGAGGGCTTAAGACTTGGACGCTCAGAAGAGATAATCAAACCTAAAGTCCAGAGCTTTTTTTAAACATTTGGAGCTAGACCTGTTATTTAAAGTATCTAAATGCTAAAGAGGTACCAAACTGACCAGAAAACCACTGGAGGAATTAAGATATGACCCCTCTTACTCCCTTAATTGTCACCAACCCCCCCATACCACCAAAAGATGGGGAGAACACCCCCCCCAGTACTTTCCAATTGTCCTACCCTGTCAGGACAGATTCCCATCAGCTGATTGTGGCAGGGGAATCCCTATCAGCTCAGCCAGTTTCGTGGAGTTCTGATGACTCAGCTGATTAGGGATCCCCTGCCAGATCAGCTGAACCAGCAGGGAGAACTGCAATTTCTCTCTCTCCACCTCACACCCACCAATCCCCCCCAAGCCCTCTTCCACAGAGAGCCGCTGTCCTCAGAACCCTACATCCCTACCCCCCCGGTCCCTTCCAATGGGGAAAAACAAACAAACAAAAAACACAACCAAAAACGGCAGGAGGTAAGCCCACTTCCTACTACCGATAGGGCCACCTCTTCAGAATAATGGGCCTTCCCCCTCCCAATGCATCTTGGGATGCAGTGGGAGGGGCCTAAGGACCTTACTAGCTCAAAATGGAACGGATGTCGGGGGAAGGGGTGTAGGGGAAGGGGTATAGGGCTCGGACAGCCCAGGTTCCTGAATTGCCTTAGACTGCAAGTTTAGTGAAGACCAATTAGTATAATTAGAAAAAGGTTGTGTACTACTAAGACTGTTCTCTGTCCAAAGAGGGGGAAGAGCCTGTAAGTTCTTGCCTCTGAAGAGCTCTATTTAAAGGGGCAGACCTCCTTCTCCTCCATCAAACCCAGCTGATCTCCTTCCCCTTTCCTTACAATGGCGATGCATGAGGTGGTTTATGGAGGCATTGTAGGAAAATTTCTCATACATATTCATCGTGGCTATCCCAAAAACTTGACTGGCAAGGTATGCCCAGCATTGCTCTACCAGAAGTGAAGAAGACTCCACTAGTCCTGAGCATGTCTATTTTTTATTTATTTTTTTTTAGAGTCTGGCCTGTTTGAAAAATAACACAAAACCATGCAAAAAGACACTCAAACCTATATAGAAACTTATCAAACCATAATAGCCCTAACCCATCTTTGAAGACAAGCCTCGGAGAGGGCAGAAGCTGGCAGGCCTTGAGCATGCGCAGAAGCTCAAGGCCCCACACTGGCCCAGAACATTGGTGTCAGTTTCTCTGAGCACCAGAGCAGTAAGCATAATGCTGGCTTGGCGGGGGTGAGACGGCAATACTCATCAGGGGAGAAGGATTTGTGGATGAACGTAGCACTTGTCATTGAAGGAGCACATAAGCACCTAAGCATTGCCTCTGCCGAGTCAGACCATAGGTCCATCATGCCCAGCAGTCCGCTCCCGCGGCGGCCCCCCAGGTCAATGACCTGTAGTGATCTATTACTCAAGAGCATTTTGTCTTGTATAGTAACCCTCTAATTGTACACCTGGATTCCCTTACCCTTTAGGAACTCGTCCAATCCCTTTTTGAAACCCAAAACTGTACTCTGCTCAACTACCCCCTCTGGAAGCGCATTCCAGGTGTCCATCACCCTCTGGGTGAAGAAGAACTTCCTAGCATTTGTTCTGAACCTATCTCCCTTCAATTTTTTTGAGTATCCTCTAGTTTTTGTTGCCCCCGCCAGTCTGAAGAATCTGTCTCTCTCTACCTTCACTATACCCTTCATGATCTTATAAGTTTCTATCATATCCCCTCTAAATCTCCGCTTTTCCAGGGAAAAGAGCCCCAACTTCTCCAGCCTCTCAGCATACGAGAGGTTTTCCATGCCTTTTATCATTTTTGTCGCTCTTCTCTGGACCCTCTCGAGTATCGCCATATCTTTCTTTAGGTACGGCAACCAGTACTGGACGCAGTACTCCAGATGCGGTCGCACCATTGCCCTGTACAGCGGGAGGATAACTTCCTTGTTTCTTATAGTGATACTTTTTTTTTTTGAGTTTGTTGAGGATGGTAGTGTTGGTAATCAGAAAGAAGGGGGATTTGTGGAGACAGAATGCCGGGCATCGGAGGTAGGCAGCACGGAGAGTTAAGTGACTTGCCCAGAGTCATAAGGAGCTGCAGTGGGAAGTGAATCTTGTTCCCCTGGTTCTCTGGCTATTGTGCTAACCATAAAAGGCTATTCCTCCATTCTTATGAAGTGCCTGACCCAATAATTGGGAAGTTCTTCCCTTGGGATATTTCCTCTGAGATAATCCCTTAGTGTCACTTTATAGCTGGAAGGGGTTGACAAGAGAGAGAGAGACACACACACAGAAGATAAAAGCAACCTTTGTGCAGTGGTGTATAAAATGGTATCCAATAGTACAGATGTTAAAAACTGTGTCTGAAAAATTGGCATAAAAAGATTTTCAGCTCTAGGAGCTGAGGACATAGGCCTTTAACTGAAGACCTTCCCTCTATTTTACACAGTTTATTTTCATTTTCTGGCTTGTTTTTCGCCTGGGTTCTTGGTAATGAAAAACCATATCCATCATGTTTCAGCCCATATATTCCTGGATTGTATGAAGGTTGTCAATATTTGTGTGTGTTCCGAGATGCATGCGCACTAGAATGGTAAGCATAATGCCGGCTGGGCGGGGGGAAGACGGCATTGCCGGTCATCGGGAGAGAAGGAAAATAGCGCCATCATTGGGAGAGAGGATTTGGGTTTATGGAGGGTTGATTTTGAGAAGGCCAATGAAGATATGAAACAGGATTATGTAGCACAGTGTCCCGCAAACTTTTCCGTCCGGCGGCACACTAAATACAGTTCCCCAGTCGGAAGGCACCCGGATGTTGACGTGATGATGTCACGCGCATTTGTGATGTCATCGTGTCAACGTCCGTGCATGCACAGAGGCCCATCTTGCTGCGACTCCGCCTTTACAGGGAGGTGCAGGGAGAAGAGGAGATTTCTGGTGTGCCGCGACACACTGGTGAGGGGAGTCGTCCATGCCGGCTGCCTGCCTACAGGACGTGCCTCTCACAGCGAGAGGCACATCCTGTAGGCAGGCAGCCGGCATGGATGACTCCCCTCCTCACCAGTGTGTCGCAGCACACCAGAAATCTTATGAGGCACACTGGTGAGGCGCAGCACACAGTTTGCCATACACTGATATAGAAGAATCTTCCTAAACTGTAGTGTAAAGCAGTGGTTCCCAACCCTATTCTGGAGGCCCACAAGCCAGTCTGGTTTTCAGGATGGCCCTAATGAATATGCAACCGGCAGATTTGCATGCCTGTTACCCCCATTATATGCAACTCTCTCATGCATATTCAGTAGGGCTATCCCAAAAACTCGACTGGCTGGTGGTCCTCCAGGACAGGGTTGGGGGTAAAGCAAGTGTCTTGTCATTATTGCTCCATCTCCTTCCAGCAAGGCTCATTTAGGATGCCCATTTGACATACTCCTAGAAATCTGCAGTTCTTATGTGATCTTCTGCATGGCCCTTCTTTTTCATCACTACTAAGCACCCTCTGTGCTGGTATCTTGCGTCTTTGGGTTCAGCTATTGATTTTGCACCCACAGAGTGGCAATTCCCCTGCATCCATCACTCTCTTTGTGAAGTACAGTTTCTTTTATATTGCTCCCAAATCTACCCTTTACAGCCACTTCTTACAGTTCTACACCATCACATGTTAGTGTGGCGCCCACTGACTGTATTTGTTACATCGTAATAATTGCCATGTATTTATTTATTTATTATTGTTGTTGGTTTTCCTTACACATCCAGGGGAGGGAAATGTATTTTGATTATTAAAATTACTTAATTATAATTTTGTAAACACATAATTGTCTTCTTGTATTAATTGGGAGGAGGGGGGAGAAAATTATTATTTTATGTATAAACTAGTGTTTTAGCCCGTTACATTAACGGGTGCTAGAGTAGATGTCTGTCTGTCTGTTTTGTTTTGAATTTGTCTCTCTCTCCTTGGACGCTGTCATTCTTTCTGTCTGTGTCTTTCCCTGGCCCCCTGTCTATCTTTATTTCTAACTCTATCCTCTTCCCTCAATCCTGCATGTGGCCTTTTTTCTTTCTCCTCCCCACTTCCTTCCGTCTGCTCCCCCTGTCCTCCACACTTCCATTCGGTGTGTCTCCCTCTCTCTACCCCTTCCATCTACTGTTCACCCTCTGTCTTGCCCCTCTCTTCTCTTTCCATCCAGTGTCCGCCCTCTCTCTGTTCCATATGGCCTCTCTCCATCTCCTCCTTCCTTTTCCCTTGATCTGGCATACCTTCCTCCTTCCCTCCAAGCCATTCTCTCCCCCTCTGTTCCCTTTCCTCATTTAACTACTTCATTGGTCAGCAGCAGCATTCACAATTCATTGCTGTTGCTGGCTTCAGGTCTTTCTCTCTGGCTGGTCCTGTCTTCATGAAAACAGGAAGTAGGCAGGACCGGCCAGAGAGGAAGGGCTGAAGCCAGCAACAGCAGCGAATTGTAAACGCTGCTGTTGCCTGAAGCACCCGAGGCAGACGCTTCTCTCCCAGCGAGATGACTTTAATATGAAACCTCCCTCCAGCGTTTGCAGCCGCAGCACGCTAAACAGGCTGCTTCGGACTTTCTTCTGCCGTTGAGTCTCTCTGTCGCGTCATTGATGACGTCATCAGTGATGCGGCAGAGGGACTCAACTGCAGGAGAAAGGCCGAAGCAGCCTGTTTAGCGTGCTGCGGCTGCCAACGCTGGAGGGAGGTTTCATATTAAAGTCATCTCGCTGGGAGAGAAGCGTCTGCCTCGGGTGCTTCAGGCAACAGCAGCATTTACAATTCGCTGCTGTTGCTGGCTTCAGCCCTTCCTCTCTGGCGGGAGGTTTGTGCCGGTATGTCCCTCCCCCTCCAGTAGTGTGCAGCACTTTGCACGGCGCATCCTCTCACGATCCTGGGTCGGCCACACGCTTGTGCTGGGGACTCATACAGTCCAGTCCTTCCAGCGAGTGTAGGGAAGTGCTGGGGATTCGCGCATGCGCACTCATGCGGCCACGGAACTACTGATCATGGAAGCACACAAATAGGAGTGTGCATGCGCGAGTTAGCCTTTTATTATATAGGATTGTTTATTTAATAGTGTGTTTTATGAAATATTTATGTTCAAGTAATTGTATTGCACTGTCAAAGTTTAAAAATCAATAAAGATTTATTTAAAAAAATAAAATAAAGTCAGGATGCTGCTATACTGATCATCAGATTGCTATACGCCAACTGAATGCTGGCTGTGAGATACGGTTTGAATCAATTTTGGGACTTTTTCAAAAGGAATTTATAACACAGACAACTAAAAAGACCCGAGGCAGGCCAAGAGCCAAAACAGTGGTAGTGTGGGGTCTTTTACTGAATAAAGAGTCATTTGTCCCAGTTCTGTTGGCATGTACACTTCTTTGTGGGAGTCATTGACTGTTTTGTGTATTTTGATCCTTTTCTTTGCGTTATTCTACAATTCTATTCACCATTTCTATCATAGATTTTATACCTACACCATTTCCTAACAGTTAAAAAAGAACAATCAGAAGGGTTGTAACACGTAGAATCTCTCACCCAGAGCACAGGTTCGTCTCCCTGACCTGCCTTTTGCTTCCAAATCGGTATCTGCAAAATATTAATGGATTTGAGCACTTTAAACCAAAGCTTAAAATTTCAGACTTTTTATTTAAAAATTTCTAACCCACTTTAACCTAAGCGGTTTACAAAATACAAACATAATCGAACCTACAAACAAAACAATGTACCAATATACTCCTAAAAATGTCATTACCCATTCAATAAAAAGCCTCCATGAACAAAGCTGTTTATAAATATCTTCTTAAATTTCTGAATATAAAAAAGTAATCTTGATGGTTTTGTCAAATTATTCCATAAAGATACCCCCTACTATTGAAATTACAGATGATCTTATATTCTCATAATACACATGCAAAAACTCATCTGTTGATAATCGCATCTTTCCCTCTGACTAAAGAATCTTGAAATGGATCACTTAAAAACAAACAAAAAAAAAAACCAATATAAGAACTTTAAAACCAATGCGAAATTCGATGGGCAACCAGTATGTCAGCCCTCAGAGGAAAGTACAAACTCAAGATTCTTTAACTGACTGAAAGTCAAGACACTTGCGTTAGTCAAATAGTAGCCTGGAATCACTCCAATCTACAGTCGTGTTGGCCTGTTTGGTCCCTGAGGAAGGGGCTAGTGCCCTGAAACCCTGCTGGGTCGAACCGTGTTGAAAGAGGACTGCACCTTAACTTTAGTCTTTGATCAAAAAAAGCTGGACACTCCTTGCTAGAATTATGCTGAGGACCACCCTAGATGTCTACAAGGCAGCCATTGGCCCCCAGGACTTGCACTGAAGGACAGTGACTTAGATCAAGTGCTCATGCAGGAAAAGGTCTGTGTATATCACCAGGGAAGTGTAACAGAAAAGCACAAGACCACCAGCTGCTGATCTTGGCCTCAGAAAAAGAAAATTACACAAACTACATTATTCCCTGTGCTTTTGTCAGCTTTCTTTAACAACTTACCATCTTGCTGTCATTGGATATAAAGACAGCATAAAATTCTTCCAGTGCAGAGGGTTCATGGTCTTTGATGTATTCACAGAGTTTCCAAACATTCTCTTCACTGTGAAATTAAGTCAAAGAAAAACAAAGTTATGCTGAATACTGCCGAGTGGGTTGGGGTGGGATCTCCCTCAGCTTTTTAAGAATTTAAGGGACAAGTCTTTCAAGGTGGGGGGGGGAGAATATCTCAATATTTAAGCCCTCAGTCAGGGCTTAGGGTGCTGTATCCCATCAGGGATTTGAGGATACAACAAATTAGAGGCCAGTGGCATCAATCCCTTTGCAGAGATAGAGGGCTGGGTCATAACCAAGACATTTGGACAAACCTGACATTTTGCATGTAGCACACCGTCAGGCTTCAGTGTTTGCTGGCTTTGCTATTCTAAGCACTAGAGCTGCTCTTTGAGTCGCTCTTTAAAGATTTCAAACTCACACTGAGGGTGCTCCTTATTTAAAAAATTTAGATTTGATGTTTATATATTTGTGATCTCCTTCTTAATCATTCCTAGCATTCTGTTTGCTTTTTGCCGCAGTTGCACATTGCGCGGATGACTACATTGACTTGTCTACCAGTACTCTCAAGTCTCTTTCCTGGGGGGGTCTCTCTGAGTACTGCACCGGACATCCTGTATTCGTGTATAAGATTTTTGTTGCCGACATGCATCACCTTACACTTATCCACGTTAAACCTCATTTGCCATGTCATAGCCCATTCCTCAAGTGTGTTTATGTCATGTTGCAGGTCTTCACAATCCTTCTGTGTCTTCACTACTCTGAATAACTTTGTATCAGTTGCAAATTTAATCTCCTCGCGTGTCGTACCAATTTCCAGGTTATTTATAAATATGTTAAAGAGCACGGGCCCAAGCACCAAACCCTGTGGCATTCCACTCGTGACGTTTTTCTAGTCCGAGTATTGTCCATTTATCCCCACTGTTTTCTATCCGCCAACCAGTTTTTAATCAAGTTTCAAGTTTATTAGGATTTTATATACCGCCTATCAAGGTTATCTAAGCGGTTTTTACAATCAGGTACTCAAGCATTTTTCCCTCTCTGTCCCGGTGGGCTCACAATCTATCTAACGTACCTGGGGCTAAGGAGAATTAAGTGACTTGCCCAGGGTCACAAGGAGCAGCGCGGGGTTTGAACCCACAACCCCAGGGTGCTGAGGCTGTAGAGCCAACCACTGCGCCACACACTCCTCACTTGAATATATCACCCTCGAGTCCATGGCTCGCAATTTGTCAGAGTATACTATGTGCCAACTAAACAAGAACAGTTAGAAAATAAAAATCAACAACAAACCCCACTGGACGTTACAAACTTGTTAGAAGCCTCTGACATAGTTCTTGCCAATCCGGCAACACTATTGCTAACGGTAGCCTTATTACTGGACAAAGAATGGATTTTGAGAATGTTTTTTCAACATAGGTCCAAATAATTTTTAGGACACAAAATCCAGATGTTCCCTGATGTCTCAAAAGAAACAGAAAAAAGGAGGCCAGAAGTAATTGAGATAGGAGGTGTATTCCATCTTAGGTTTCCTTGTAAGTACATAATAAGATATCAGCCTACAAAATATGTTTTTCAAGATCCCTCTCATTTGTCCAGCTTTGTGTCTCTCAAGCGTCTTGGGAGAGAAGAAAGTTTAACAGCCTCAAGAGAATAATGTCTCTCACCCAACTACAAGCTATTGATTTACTTAAGTTAAATATTTTTTTCTTTTGTTAATAGATTCACTCAAGTTAATCTTGGATCTTAATTTTTTGTGTTTGAGGACTTGAGATAATTTAAAAATCATTTAAATTCTTATATAAGTTCTGATTGTAACTATAATTGCTTTAATCTATCTTTCTGTACAAGACAATAATGCTTGGTATAATTTGTTGAAAAAACAAATAAATAATTAAAAAAAAGAAATGAAAGCAGGCATAGCTTATCTTGGAGGAATGATGCTCCACTGAGTACTTCTGATTACTCCATGTCTCTGCTTAACTGGAATTTTTTGAGATTTATAGTTTTACTTATGTTCCAGTTCCTCCATTTCTTTTTATATTGTAATTTTTTTACTGGACAACTGAAAAGGAGGTGTGGCAGTGAGAAGGGCATGGGGCAGATCAGGGCCGTTCATTACAGATGTGCACAGTACTACAGAATACAAGAGATCCATGTCAAATTTAGGCATGAGGATACACTAGATTTCAGTTAACGTAAATCTTCATGCCCCAAACTGCTGCTAACTGCTTTTCTATAAACGGCACTCAACTCGGATTAACATTTAAAGAATAGCCCTCGGCACGCTTTTTTTCAGCACCTCGGTTTGGGCATCATTTGCTGAACTTGGTCCATTTGACCTGCCATTATCTTTGTACAAGAGATCATAGAAATTGCTGTTTTTTGGTTAATATGTCCTTCCGATAATTTTATATATGGTTTTATTACTGTAGACCGCTTAGATACTAAGCGGTCTATAAATGTTTTAAATAAATTATTAGGAATCAGTAGTGCATTTATCCGATGTTAAAATTTGAAAAGCTTGCTTTTTCCTTTCACAGTGAGGTCTCTGCAAAGTGAACAAAATTTCAAATGTGATGAAAATCCAAAATAATCTAGTGAACAATTTTCAGTCCAAATCAGTGGCATATCTGTCGATTGGGTGAAGCACCCTCTCCTCCGTCCAGAGCACCCCCTATGTTCCTGGCAGTGGGGCAATCACAGGGCACAGTTTGCATGCATGTGTCCATCGGCTCTGCCAGTCCTCTGCCCCAGAACAGGAAACTGATGTCAGAGAGGACAGGGCCAACGACCACACACATGCAGACTGCAGCCCTGCTTATACTCCACGCACATCCCCACTCTTCCACCCTTGGTATATGCAAGAGGTCCAGACACAGATCTGTGTTTCATAAATTTGGCTTCTTCAGGGAACTATATCTAAAACCTAATGGGTCTGATATGCAGATGGTGGTGGTGAGCATTTGGCTCTCTGCCAATGGAGCTTTTCCTGGATATTCAAAGCCAAACTACTCGTAAACCACTTTGACTATCAGACTTGTTATCTATAAATGGCAGGTACTACTGCTCAAATCTAGCTGCTTCCCAGAAGCAGCATATCGCAACATACCCATATCAGAAGCAAGGTAAGTATCAAACCTGATTTATAGTGATTGGGTATAGAACTCTTACCAGTAGCAGCTCGTGTACATACAGCTGTTCCTGGAAGGTAAACCAAAATGGCAAGAGACAGTCCCAGGATGGCTCATCAATCACTTGGGCTAGTTGAGAGAGTTGGAGACTTGCACAGCCTGGTGTTCTAGCAGAAATGTATTAGAAGCAGCAACAATAACAGAACATGTCAGCATATCCCAGTGTTACTGAAATGCAAACACAAAATTATCAAATATGAACATCAAAATTCATCACTACAGAAAAGTACTGTATAGCAAATATGCATTACTACACTAGAAAGATGGTTAAAGAAGTCTAGAATTGCATAACAAATTGCATCATGAAAAAACTAAATTAAAGTGATTAATACTATTCCTGAGCCAGGAAGCAGACAGCGCCAGACTATGCTACTCCTGTTGTGGTTCTAAAATCTCTTATTTACTTACAATACACATTTTAGACTGCCTATTTCTAAAGGGTTTACAACAACGTCTGATATACATGAAAAAAAGTGTAAATTCTAGAATCTAGACTTCTCTTATACCTATGTTACCTAATGTTAACTATTCTCCCTTTCTCCAGCTTGTACCCACCAGCCACTTGCTTCACCTTTTCCTTTAAGCTTGCTCCTGTTTCTCTCATCATCAGCCTCTGCAGCAGAGACCATGCGACTACTCTTTTGCCCTGGTCACTACCATCCCTTATTATATCCGCTTATCTGGCTTCACAGCTTTTTTTTTGCCTGTAACATCACAAGTCACCGGTAGCCAAAATAATAATATAAACATGCTAAAACATACATATAAAAATCCAGGTATTGTGAAGTACAGATCTGAAATTAGACTTGATGATCTTCAGAGCAGCAGAGTTAATGACCACATATCAAAGAAGCAGGCTACCAATCCCATTCCTAACAACACCACGAAAGAACCGGCCACTGTGAAAAACAACGAGATCAAATTCAAACCCACCTACCCAAAGCAAGAAAGTGACCCGGAAGAGGGAGGACTCTGTTGACTCACACAAGCAAGCTCTGGGGGGGGGGGAGGGAAAGCACACGGAGATCAGACGCCTAAGAACCAAAAGACAGCAAAGCAGACGAGGGGAGCACACTCCGCCCCCCATCCCCCTCAGCGTTTTGGGGAGGCAGAACTGACTGGCTGCAGGTGGAAAGTGGGCGGGCTCATTTAGGCTCCGCCGATTGCCCGCAAGTGGAAAGTAGGCGGGTTCATTCAGGCTCCACTGATTGGGTGTACGGCACGCAATCAGGAAGTAGAAGTGAAAAGCAGTCGGGCAAGGCAAAGTAGGTCCAGGTGATTGGATTTTGATTTCTGCAAAGTTTTGAAATCCTCGCTCACTGCTGTTGCTATGATATAAAAGTAGATCAGTGAGAACAAAAAGTATTATAACATTTTTGCCTAATTTTGGATTCATTGATCTTACTGTATACCATTGCTTTTATTTATTCAGCATAATTATTGTACTTTGGCAGCGCTCGCTCCACAGCCTCGAACGCAGGTCGGGACCCCAAATCAGGTTATAACCCCCCCCCCATGTTTAGCGTCATGACCTAGGAGGGCTCTTTATAGGTGCAACATTATGCGTGAACTCTGGGGGCAGGGGTCACAGTTTTACTTGGCCCCCCCCAGTAAAACTCTGAGCTGATTCGGTGTTTGCCTCGTTGGTGGCTGAAGCGTCGGGCGGATTGAACGGAAAATTACTGAGATGCAGAATCTCATCTCAGATACCCGTTTCCGCCGTAGGTACCCCCTCCCCAATGTTGAGTGAAGGACTTTTCAGTTTTTCCCTCCCCTCAGTCGTATAGCTGCAGCTACATATATCCAGTGTTTGGTTAAAATTGCTTGTCCCCGCTTTTCCTAAACGCATTTTTAAAATTACAATATGAAGAGCGCGCCAATAGCAAATTATTCACGCGCCGTTAAAAAAAAAAATTCTAAAACGTAATTTTTTTTTCTTTACGTTGTTACTATTGGCTAGCGCCATCCGCGGGAACACTCGCTTTGAGTAAAAGTGAAAAAAAAACCCCAACAATGTGTAGTAGAAAGGTAGTTAGACTGTGAGGAATCCAATGACGATTGTTATATGGTTACATATTTTGGGCGGATATCCTAAGGGAAACGACTAGGCGCTCAGTTTAACGAGCGGAAGAATGCGTGGAGGAAGGCCCCGCCCCCTGCGAAGTTTGGCGCCAGAATTCGGACCGGAGGTGCAGCTGCTGACGTCTCGGTTTTTTTTCCTTACTGCCCTAATTGGCGTTAACAGCTGTCTCGCGCGTGCAGTTAATGAAGTGATTACGGGAGAAGTTATTTAAGAGCGAGGGAAGAAAAAAAAATGGTGATGCTCAGGAGTAGCGCGTCTCACGCTGTTGTTGTGGCTCCCGGACTTAGAGGGTCTCAGTCGGCTTCGCTACTGGACGCAACTGCCGAGTTCCTATCTCTGGACGTACCGGCGAGGAGGCGAGGGACGCGCGCCTCTGGAGGGATCGGTGACCCAGTGTGTCATAATGTGAGTACTGGAAATCCAGTCTAAACTGTGGTTCCTGTGCGGAGTTTGGGTCTATTTTGTTCAAAAACCCTTGGCTTAACGAATATCCGATTAGAATGAGGAATAAGGTGTGCAGGGTTGAACAAGGGACTTGGTCATTCGTGTGTGAAATATGTTAAGTGGGCAGCACCGTCTCTTTTGAGCTGCCACGAGTTAGAACACGTGACCACCTGACGAATACAAGGCTAGGTGTTTGAAAGGTAGGGTCTAGAATAGAGAGTTGGGAAGGCAAGTCATTTAATCATCCACTGCCCCAGCCAGGTGCATTAGATAGACTGTGAGCCCACCAGGACAGATAAGAGAAATGCTTTGAGTATCTGAATGTAAACCACTTAAGTCAGGGGTGCCCACACTTTTTGGGTTTGCGAGCTACTTTTAAAATGACCAAGTCAAAATGATTACCAACAACAAAATTTAAAAAAAAACACAAAGCACACTGTATGCAGAGAAAATGTTAATTATAATTTATATTCTGCGGGTTTTCAAAGAGGCAGTTGACTTTATGCAATGTCGCCTCAGTAATAACTATACAAAAAATAGACACATACCCCCCCTCCCTCTTTACTAAACTCAGATAGTGGTTTTTAGCACAGGGAGCTGCGCTGAATGCCCTGCGCTGCTCTCAATGCCCATAGGCTCCCTGCGCTAAAAACCGCTATTGCGGTTTAGTAAAAAGGGGGACATAGTGCAAAATATAGACAGCAGATAAAAATTCTCAAAACAGACACATTTTGATCACTAAATTGAAAATAAAGTCATTTTTCCTATCTTTTTGTCTGGTGATTTCATGAGTCTCTGGTTGCACTTTCTTTTTCTGACTGCATCCAATATTTCTTCTCTTCTTTCAGCCTCCTGTATGCTTCCTCTTCTCCAGACCTCATTCCCTCCCCAACTTTTTTTTCTCTCTCCCTGCTCTCCTCCCCTTTCTTTCTTTCCGTCTTTCTTTCTGTCTCCCTGCCCCCCTTTATTTCTGTATGTCTGTCTTTCTCTCCCCATGCCTCCTTTCTGTCTCCATGCCCTCTCCCAAGCCACTGCCGCCATCAGGGAACAGGCTGCCGCCGTAAAGAGGACACTGAAGCGCCAAGCCGACCAACCTTCCCCACCTGACGTCAATTCTAATGTTGGAGAGGAAGTTCTGGGCCAGCCAGGCAGCGATTGGCTGGCCCGGAACTTCCTCTCCGATGTCAGAATTGATGTCGAGTGAGGACTGTTGGTCGGCCCAACGCTTCAGCGTCCTCTTTACAGGATCGGGAAGCAGGTAGAATGGAAGGCAACTCAAGTCTATCATGGAGCCTGGGATGGGCTCCATGATCGGCTCGTGTTGCCTTCACGATCGACCTTTTGGGCACCCCTGACTTAGGCTATAAGTGGTATATAAATACTGTACTAAATACTAAGCTTGTTCATCCCTGTAAGTACTGTAATCTCTTCTAACCCTGCCCGTTCCCATAAACCAGTGAAATGTAAACTGTGTGCAGTGGTGAGATTCTGGGTGTGATGTGAGAGGTGTCCTGTATGCCAGTCAGCTGGCACCTCTTCTCTCCCTCCCCCCCCCCCCCCCCATGTAGTAGTTTCAGAGTTAGCAGATAGAGAGATTTCCAAAACCCAGCAGTTTGTCTGGGTTTTGGAAGTCCCCAAGCTCAGGGCCTCTGCACATGTGCAGACATCAGTGTGATAACATGTGCTTTTGATGTCATTGTGCTTGACATCCATGCGTGTACGGAGGCCCTCCAGACGCAGGCCCCAGTTTAGTGTGCTGGGACAGAAAACAGTTTGAGAGTCTGCCACAAACTCTAGAAGTAATTTAATTATGCTTCCAAATAAGTGGACACTTTAATTTGGAAATATTGATTAGGAAGAATACATATCTTGTAAATGGGTCTCTGCCAGAGCATCTAATGTAAATATAAAATATAACTACTCCAGCTGATGAGGATCCTCAGGCTTTGTCAGCTGTAGATTTCCTTTGAAGATGGCCAAAACTCCCTTTTACCAAGCTTGGTAGGCAAGCAGTAGCATCCTTAAGCCACAGATGCTGGCACCTCAGTGGTTCAAGGATGCTGTCAGCAACTGCTGCCCTTGGTAGAAGAGAGTTCCAGCCACCTTTTGAAGGAGGTCCTTAGTGATGCTTGAGGATCCCCACCAGTTACAGCAAGGGTCAGCAAGTACTTCAGCACTAGAGAGAGAAAAAACAAATGCCGTTCCTTTTATGTTGAGCACAATACAAAAGCATCTGCTATATACATTTCCCAAAGCTAATGTATTTTAGTCAAATTAAAAATAAAATATTTTTTTACTTTTGTTTGGAGACTTATTTATCCCAGGACAAGCAGGCAGCATATTCCCACACATGGGTGATGTCACCGACGGAGCCCCGCAGCGGACAGCCTCGAAAGCAAACTTGCTTGAAGATCTCGATCTTTCGAGCACTGTACCGCGCATGCGCGCGTGCCTTCCCGCCCGAACTAGGGGGCGCATCTCCTGAGAGGATCCTCAGTTCATTTAATTCCGCGGAGACAAGAAGACACGTTTTTCTACATCTCTGCAGCATTGCCTTCTCTTCACCGCAGCTGTTTTTTTTCTTTCAGTTAAGTTCGGTCGCTGTGCTCTCCTATTTCTTTTCGTTTTCTTTTCTTAAAAAAAAAAAATAAAAGTTTCAATTGTTTCTTTGATTTCGTGTCCGGCCGGTGAGCCTTGGGCCTAGGCCCATTTGCTCCTTTCGTTCGACACGGACTTTATTTTTTCCATGTCCCGGCCTCTTACCTGGTTCAAATGTTGTCGCCAGTGTAATCGTCTGATTTCGGTCACCGATCCCCACTGCCGCTGTCTACAGTGCCTGGGTCCCACTCATTCCCCAGAAGATTGTCACCGTTGTTTCACTCTTACTCCACGGGCTTTTCGACGCCGGTGCGCTCAATTTTTTCAACTTTTCGGAGACATGGAGCAACCTTCGGATTCTGCTTCGACCTCGGCAGCTGCCCCGGTCTCGAAGGCTTCGACCCAGGCTCCGGCTGGAGCTTCGGTCTCGAAGGCCTCGACCTTACCTGCTTCGGTTCCCTCGAAGACGGTACCTTCTGCGAAGTCTTCTATGGGGGGTAAGTCTCCGGGTTCTCTTTCAGGTACCGTACCCAAGAAGCCACCAGACTCCTCTGCACGTCCATCTTCCAAGCGTACCTCCAAGATAAGGGAATACTCACCTTCGAGGTCGCCCTCTTCGGAGCGTACTGCTGCACCTACGAGGTCAGAATCTTCTGTCTCGGTGCCGATGCTGGAGGACATGCTGAAATCTATACTCACCACTCAGATTTCCTCCTTAGTGGCTCAATTGGTCCCGTCTTCGACCTTGCCTCGGACTGATCAGCCTGTCACACAACCAGAGCTTCCAGTATCTCGAGGCCGATCCAGGACACCGAAGAAAATTTCTTCGTCTGATTCTTCTCCAGACTCGCCTCCTCTGAAGCACCGGTCGAAGCATTCGAGACCTATTGCTCCCAAGCTTCGGAGGGAGTCTTCAGCATTGGATACCGAGACTTCTCTGCCTCATTCTTCGAAGCAGAAGCACAGATCTCGACACCATCGCGCATCGACTCGAAGTCCTTCTCGACTGAAGACTCCACCATCAAAGCCAACCCGTCAAGACAGTTCACCACAGACCTCGACTCATTCTGTACCACGTACACCTGGTACTTCTCCATCCAGGAGCCTGAAGAGAAAACATTCTCTTACTCCACCTCACAGTGCAGCTTCTTCTGTGACTCTACGTCTAGACTCAGAACCACTTTCACCATATTCTAGAGAGGCTTCTCCCTCATACTCAGCTCTTCCTAAATCTCACAGTGTATCTCCTGAGGAAGCGTCTGATTCCAAATCCATTTCTTTTGCCAAATTTATTTTTGATATGGGACAAGCTCTCAAACTGGATCTTCATTCAGATTCTAAATATACTCCTGAATATTTAGCAGATATGGAGCTTCCTCATCCACCGAAAGAGTCCCTCAGATTACCTATGACTCCTGTTCTGAAACAAACCTTTGTTCGTAATATGGAGACTCCTTATTCCATCACTGCCATTCCATCTAAATTGGAATCCCGTTATCGAACAGTTCCATGTAAAGGTTATGAAAAGTCTCAACTATCTCATCAATCCCTGGTAGTAGAATCCTCTTTAAAGAAAGCACATCCTTCCAAAATCTATGCTTCAGTTCCTCCAGGTAGAGAAGGTCGTACCATGGATAAGTTTGGTCGTCGTTTATACCAAAACTCTATGATGGCAAATAGAGTTCTTAATTACAGCTACATCTTTACGTCCTACTTCAACCATTTTCTGAAGATTTTACCATCTTTTTACCCGGATATCTCTACCACTCGTCTTTCAGAATTTAAACTCATCCTTAAGACTCTTTCTCAATTACGACTCTTCATGTTACAAGCCTCATATGATGCATTTGAACTCTCGTCTCGTATCGGCCTTTGCTGTAGCTATGCGTCGTTTAGCATGGTTACGTATTGTGGACATGGATCCCAACCTTCAAGATAGATTGGCAAATCTACCTTGTCAGGGAAATGAATTATTTGATGACTCTATTGAGGCAGCTACCAAGCGTCTTTCAGAACATGAACACTCTTTTGCTTCCCTCATTCGACCAAAACCTAAACCTGCACCAACTAGAGGTTTCAAACAGACTCCACATCGTTATCCTCAGAAAACGACTCCTGCTTTTTCAAGACCTCCTCCTCCTCATCCTCCTCAACAACAGCGATAACAAAAATCTCAGACTCCTGCTGCCACCAAGCCTGCTCAGTCTTTTTGACAATCTCGACATGAGCATTCAAATTTCTCTGTTTCCAAATTCTCCCCTCCCCATAGGGGGTCGCCTTTCCACATTTTATCACCAGTGGGAGCTCATTACATCAGATCTCTGGGTGCTTACCATCCTATGAGAGGGATACTCTCTTCGGCTCCTTCAGGTGCCTCCAGATCGCCATCCAAGAGAGTGTCCTTCCAATCAGTCACATCTTCCCCTTCTTCTCCAAGAAGCTCGAGCTCTGCTTCTCCTACGAGCTGTGGAGGAAGTTCCTCTTTCCCAAAGGAACTTGGGATTCTACTCCCGTTATTTTCTAGTTCCCAAAAAGACGGGGGATTTGCGACCGATCCTGGATCTCAGAGCTCTCAACAAATATTTAGTCAAAGAGAAATTTTGAATGCTCACACTGCCAACTTTATATTCCTTAATGGGGATTGGATGTGTTCCCTCGATCTCAAAGAGGCGTATACTCATATCCCTATTCATCCAGCATTTCGCAAGTACCTCAGATTCCAAGTAGGAAGCCTTCCTCTGCAGTACCGAGTTCTCCCCTTCGGATTGGCTTCTTCTCCCAGGGTTTTCACAAAATGTCTCGTGGTCGTGGCTGCAGCTCTTCGCAACCAGGGTCTCCAAGTATTTCCATACCTAGACAACTGGCTCATCAAGGCTCCCTCTTTTTCAGGGGTTATTGCAGCTACCCAACAGACTATTCTTTTTCTACAAAGTTTAGGATTTCACATCAACTTTCCCAAATCTCAGTTGACTCCTTCTCAGTCTCTCCAATTCATAGGAGCAACTCTGGACACTATCAATCTGAGAGCATACTTTCCACAACCACGTCAGGCCGCCCTGCTTCAGATTTCTCAACAACTCTTCCAACTTTCAACTGTTCCAGCACGAAAGATGATGGTTCTGCTCGGTCACATGGCTTCTACAGTTCATGTGATTCCTTTTGCCAGACTTCACCTTCGTATTCCTCAATGGACACTGGCATCCCAATGGCAGCAATCAGTGGATCCACCAACTCGACTGATTTCCATAACTCCTTCATTGCGGAAGTCTCTCCGTTGGTGGATGCTCTCTTTAAATCTTTCCAGAGGCTTGCTGTTCCACCCTCTTCCTCATCAGAAAGTCCTCATAACCGACTCTTCAATGTACGCATGGGGAGCTCATGTGGACGGTCTTCGCACTCAGGGTCTCTGGACTCAAGCAGACCGTCGGTGTCATATCAATCTATTGGAACTCAGAGCGATATTCTATGCTCTCAAAGCTTTTCAACATCTCCTTCACGACATGGTGATTCTTGTACGTACCGACAACCAGGTAGTCATGTATTATGTCAACAAACAGGGAGGGACGGGCTCTCACTCCCTCTGTCAAGAAGCTCTGAAATTGTGGCATTGGGCAATTCTTCACAACATCTTCCTCAGAGCTGTTTATATTCAGGGTCAACACAATTATTTGGCGGACAAATTGAGTCGTCTTCTACAGCCTCACGAATGGACACTCAATTCTCCTACTCTTCGCCAAATCTTTGCCCGTTGGGGAACTCCACAGATAGATCTGTTTGCGTCACCTATCAACTTCAAACTGCCTCAGTTTTGCTCCCGCATCTATGCCCCTCAACGTCTCGAAGCGGATGCGTTTCTACTGGACTGGAGGAATCAGTTCCTTTATGCTTTTCCTCCGTTTCCTCTGATTCTCAAGACTCTAGTCAAATTGAAGTCGGAACATGCCACCATGATTCTGATAGCTCCTTGGTGGCCCAGACAACCTTGGTTCTCCCTTCTACTTCAACTCAGCACCAGGGAGCCTCTTCTCCTACCAGTATTTCCCTCTCTACTCACGCAGAGTCAAGGATCCTTGCTTCATCCCAATCTGCAGTCTCTACATTTAACAGCTTGGTACCTTTCTGCATAACAGACTTTTCTCAATTCTCTCCGTCTGTTCAAGATATCTTACTTGCTTCCAGAAAACCATCAACTAGACAATGTTATGGCCAGAAGTGGACTAGATTCTCTGCTTGGTGTTCTACACGTCACTTGCCACCCAGATCTTCCTCCTTGACATCCTTTCTGGACTACTTACTCCATTTATCACAATCTGGACTTCAAACTACATCTATTCGAGTCCATCTTAGTGCTATAGCTGCTTTTCATCAGCCTTTGGATGGAAAACCCCTTTCTGCACATCCTATCGTTTCTCGCTTTATGAAAGGACTTCTCAATCTCCATCCACCGCTTAAACCACCTCCAGTGGTTTGGGATCTCAATGTTGTTTTAGCTCAACTTATGAAACCTCCTTTTGAACCGCTTGACAAAGCCCACCTCAAGTATCTCACTTGGAAAGCTGTGTTTTTGATTGCTCTCACTTCTGCTCGAAGAGTCAGTGAGCTACAAGCTTTAGTTGCAGATCCACCCTTCACAGTTTTTCACCATGACAAAGTGGTCCTCCGTACTCATCCTAAATTCTTACCTAAAGTTGTTTCAGAATTTCACATCAATCAGTCTATTGTTCTACCTGTGTTTTTTCCAAAGCCTCATTCTCATCCTGGAGAAGCCGCTCTTCATACCTTGGACTGTAAACGTGCTTTGGCTTTCTACCTCCAACGCACTCAACTTCACAGAACATCTCCTCAACTTTTCATCTCATTTGATCCAAACAAGTTGGGACGTCCTATATCAAAACACACAATCTCAAACTGGATAGCTGCTTGTATTTCTTTCTGCTACACTCAGGCTGGTCTTCCTCTGCAAGGTCGAGTGACGGGCCACAAAGTTAGAGCTATGGCGGCATCTGTAGCTTTCCTTCGATCAACTCCCATTGAGGAAATCTGCAAAGCTGCTACTTGGTCCTTGGTTCATACTTTCACCTCTCATTATTGTCTGGATTCCTTATCCAGGAGGGATGGCCACTTTGACCAATCTGTTTTGCAAAATCTTTTTTCGTAAATTGCCAACTTCCCTCCATCCCTTTTTACTTAGCTTGGAGGTCACCCATGTGTGGGAATATGCTGCCTGCTTGTCCTGGGATAAAGCACAGTTACTTACCGTAACAACCCTCCCACCTCCCCTGGTTAGCTTCTTGGCTAGGTATCTGAACTGAGGATCCTCTCAGGAGATGCGCCCCCTAGTTCAGGCGGGAAGGCACGCGTGCATGCGCGGTACAGTGCTCGAAAGATCGAGATCTTCAAGCAAGTTTGCTTTCGAGGCTGTCCGCTGCGGGGCTCCGTCGGTGACGTCACCCATGTGTGGGAATATCTGCCTGCTGTCCCTGGATAACAACTGTTACGGTAAGTAACTGTGCTCTTTCCATCAGATTGGTTACAGTTTCTCTTTTCTCTGCTTTCCTGTCTTCTGCAAATTCTTCTTCAAGCAATTGCTGCCCATTGGTCCTTTCTTTCCTGTCTTGTTCCATTCCCTCACAACTGCCTCATATACTGCATTAACCTTTCTATTCATTTTCTCCCTTTCTTTTCTACCTGCCTACTGAAATTTCACCCTCCTTTTCCCATCTCTTCACTTTCAGCTACCTATCATATTTCCATCTACTGTTCCATCCATCAACAGTCTACTCCACATTACCATATTTTTACCCACACTGTCCTCTGCTCATTAATTTCCCTGTTAACCCCCCTCCCCCCACCCCGTTCTCCTACATAGTGTCATAATTCCCAGCTTCTCCTTCCGTCACCCTTTCTCTCCTTCCTACCCTCAAAGCCTGGAATCTCGCTGTCTGCACTCTCCATCCAACTTCATCCTGTCCCTTTGTTATTTCTTCTTCTCCTTTGACTGTGGTCCAATATTTCTTCCTTCCCTCCCTTCCAATGTACAGCATACTTGCTCCCTTCTGCCCTAGATCTTTCTCTGTCTTTTTCCCTTCCCTGTTTTGCAAAGCATTTCTTCCTCTCTCCACCCCAATATGCAACATACCTTCCCCTCTCTCATGGTCCACCATCTTTCTCCCACTCATTCCCTCACTTGCTGCAAAGGGAGTGGGGAAAAAGAGAGAGGGATCCAGATTGCATCTCTCCCAGTCCCTTTACTGCCATGTCCAACATTTCTCCCTCTCATATGCCCTGGCCCCTGTGCATTATCTTTTGCCTCTCCCCACCAGCCCTATGCCCAACATTTCTCCTATCACCCCTCTCCAACACCATATATGTGCTGGCAGCAGTATGATTTTATCTCATGCTATCAAAGGTCATTATACACAAAAAAATGTGGGTAATTTTAAATACATACCTTTCCCATTCAAAAAAGAAAGCTTGTGGATGATATCTCGATTCTGCAGAAGAGATCTCTTAAATAGTGGTAAAAAAAATTAATAAATTCGACCATATCTAAGAAACTAGAGCTGATGCGGTCTATCCAATGCAATTTTCTGAATTGGTGCTCCAAATAACCCCAGGAACAGGTTAAAAAAACCAACAAAACAAGGCACCAATTTTTTTTTTGGCCTGTGCTATACATTTTCCATTTACAAACATTCAAAAAAAATTTTTCCTAGCTGGATGATCCCCCCCCCCATAATGTTGCTTCGAGTTTTTCTTTTCTGCTTTCCTATCATCTTCTAATTCTCCTTCAAGCAGTTGCTATCCATTTGTCTTTTCTCCTGTCTCTTCCCTCACTATAGCTGCCTCTGACACATTCATTCCTTTTTAGCTCTTTTCTGCCTTTCTTACCCTTCTCCTCTTTCACTTTTCAGCTACCTATCAAATTTATATCTTTCCAATTCCCCATCTTATTATCTCCTCAGCCCTCCATTCCCTTTCAACTTCAACATACTCCCCATGTCCATATTTCTACCCTCTGTAATAACTGTCTTATCATGTTTCCTTACTATCCCTTCCTTCCCCTCCAGGCCTCTCCCTCATGGTTCTACCATTCTTAGGGTCTTTCTTTTTCCACTCATAGTCTAGTATCTGCTCCCTCTTCCTTCTATCCCCACCCTCATAGCCTGATATCTGCCTGTCCTTTCTCTTTCCTGCTGCACTCTTCCCCTCCCACTCACTTCCCTCACTCATTGCCAAGCATCTCTCCTTTACTTCCTTTTACTCTTGGATTCAACATCTCCCTCCTCCACCTCCATCTCCTGTGTGTCTCTCACACCTTCTCATCTACCCCATGTCCAACATCTCTCTTCCTCCCTTGTGTCCCTCTTCCCATGCAGCGTTCTCTCCTTCCCTTCTAACATTTTTGTTCCTTTTCCACTGTCCACCATCTTTCTCTCTCTCTCCCCCTTGTGCCCTGGGTCAAACCTCTCTAGTCCCCCTCCTCCATGCAGCATTCCTTCCTTTCTCCCCTCCATTGTCATGTGCAACATATTTTTCTCTCTCTCATGCACCATACTACTACTATTTATTATTTCTATAGCGCTGAAAGGTGTATGCAGCGCTGTACATTCTAACACACAATAGACAGTCCCTGCTCAGAAGAGTTTACAATCTAATTTAGACAGGACATTTCAGGGTTGGGGAAATTATAGTGGGTATAAGTATCTGACAGCAGTGAATGGGAATTAAGAGTTGAACGCAGTTTCAAAAAAAAAAAAAAAAAAGTGGGCATTTAGTTTGGATGTGAACACTGCCAGGAATGGAGCATGATGTATTAATTCAGGCAGTCTGTCCAGGCATACGGCATACCATCTCTCCCTCCCTTCTGCCTTATGTCCAACATTTCTCCATGCATATATCCCTCCCCTTCACCATATACAGTATTTCTCCCTCAACCTTTCCACATCTTTGTTGCATCTGTCCCTTCCTCTCTTCCACTCCATATCCAATTCTTCCTCTCCCCCATGCATCATCTTTCCTTCCTTCCCATTCCCCTGTGTACCAGCTTGCCTTCCTTCCTTCCCATCCCTTGTGCACCAGCTTTCCTTCCTTTCCTGGTTGTCTGTCTCTGTGACTCTCTGTGTCTGTCTCTTCAGTGCTTCCCAGCATTGATTCCCATGTGCTGCCTGCCACTAACCCAGAAGTGTCTCCCCAACAGAGGAGAAGCTTCCGGGTTAGCATCAGACAATGTGTGGGAATCACTGCTGATGCTGTGACCCATTCAAGTGTTGCTGTTGATGTGAGGTAGGAGATTCTGCGTGACTGCAGTTATCCCAGGACAAGCAGGCGGCATATTCTCACTGATGAGTGACGTCACCAACTGAGCCCCGGTACTGACCACTTTAAAAGTGCATCGCCACTTTAAGAATTTAAAAGTTTGCAATAGCCCAAACCGCGCATGGTGCCTTCCTGCCCGATGAGGGTGCATGGTCCTTCAGTTTCTTAGTTTCCGCAGAGCAAAGAAGTCGCATTTCAACGATTGTTGAAAAATTTTCTTTTTGCTGCCTTCCTACTGTTGTGGTTTTTCTGACTTTTTGGTCAGTTTTTTCTTTCATTTTTAGTATTAAAAAAACCCCTAAATATTTAGTTTCTTTATTTTTCTTTTACCATCACCGGTTAGGTTTGGGTGAGCCTTATGAATCTCCATACTGTTTTCTCCCCACCTTATGGCTGTTTTTCCATGCAGGTTTTTCCTGCGCCATTTCCATCAGCGCGGTTACTTTGCTAGGGAAATTGTCTTCACAGACATCCTTCTGTGATTCTAGCGGGTTCTCGGCCTTGCCATTTTCTTCTTCCCCATCTCTTCTCTTCAGCGCATTTTCATTCTTCAGAAGCAGTTTTCTGTCTGTACCGTCCAGAATCTGGCACCCGCCAGCGTCAGTAATCCGGTGCACAGCCTACTTCCGACACCGCTCTTCCAGCCTGTACTGACATTGACGGGCCTGATCTTCTCTAGGTAAGTTGGCTTGCAACTTTCTCTTTGGGCTTCAGATCATTGTAGCAGCGAGTCTAATCCTGCCGACCTTGGTCATTGTAGCAGCGAGTCTAGTCCTGCCGACCTCAATCAGCCCCATCCCTGGCATCGATGGTACCGGTTCAAAGGCCAAGGGTACCGGTGTTTTTTCTTTCCGGCTCCCCTTCGATATCAATGAGTGCCTCATCAGGCATACTCATCTTAGAAGGGTGGAGCGACACCGATGGTACAAGTTTATAGACCAATGGTACCAGTGTGTTTTCTTTCTACTCCACTTTGATGTAGATGAGTGTCTCGATACGGATATACTTGTCTTAGAAGTGTGGAGCGACACCAATGGCTCTTAGACCCAGGGTACCGGTGTTTTTTCTTTCGGCCTCCAATTTGATATCGATGAGTGCCTCGGTACGGGCAGACTCATCTTGCAAGTGTGGAGCGACACCAATGGTACTGGTTCATAGACACATGGTACCGGCTTTTTTTTTTTTTTTTTTCTTTCCTGCTAAAATTTTTTCTACACACTGATGGTACTGGCGATGTAGCCAGCAGTACTGGTGTTTTTCCTCTTTAGCAGATTTCCTTCATGTCGACACTCATGTTACTGTAGACTTCGGGTGCCATTCGGTATCAGTTTTTCACATTGGTATCACTTTCACAGGAGGCTTCTGCGTATAAAGCGACACCAGTCTTCTTTATCGTTGCTAGTGTCTATTCGATATGGGAAGGCCTTAGTCATTACAGTGTCTTCATCCTTCAATTCGGACTCCCTGTCATCGATTCTGTGTAGTTGGGATGGAATCTCTGAGAAGGGGGGGTGTTGTGTTGTGGGTTTTTTATTTATTTATTTTTTTTATGAAGACCCTATATCTCTCTGAAGCGGTGTATGTTTTTTTTACCATATGCTTCTCTTTCCACTTCAGTAGGATTAAGATTTTCTTTTCTCACGATTTCTTAGGGGAATGTCTACACTGTCATTCCCTTGGATGTTCCCTTTGCTAAGTCATTCCTTTGCTGAGGGGTTTCTTTTCCTTGACAATACCTCTACAAACACTAAGGCTGTTTCAATACTGGGGGAGTCCACTTTACAGGCTAGTATGTAGGCCTCTGTCTTTCTGGCAGAGTGGGCTAGTCTAGGAATCGATTGGCTAATCGACTTACCAGATTCCTATGCCGCCTCACTGGTTCACTAACCACTTTACTTGGCATACATTTTCTATGTTTCTTTATTTAATTTATTTATAAATTTGCAAATTTTACAAGAAGATATACATTCTTGCTAAAGAAACACAGCAAAAAAATAAGAAAAAGGAGGAAAGTCATATTCAATAACAATTTTTCATGCTTCCTTAGACCACAAAAAGAGTCCTAAGGGGGAGTTTGCAAGTAACAAATAAGAAGTTTAAACAAGTAGGCAAAAGAAAATACAATGAAAGGCTATAACATAATCTGCATACTTTCCTTTAAACAAACACCATTACCCTACAGCTATTTTCTTTAGCGCGTGGAAAATGGCAGCTGGGAGGGCGGGAGGCTGGGGAGGAGGACATACCCTGAGAAGTGTGTGAGAGCTGAGGCTAGAAGCTAGCTGGTATGTTCAGTTGCACCCGCCGGCTCATCCTCAACCTCCCTGGGTCCTTCATTGGCTTCGCCAAGGCTGCCTGTACTTAGGCGATTCCTGGGTAAGAGTGGGGAAGCCCTGGTAGCTGCGAGATCATGGTGGGAGAGAGAGATTTGCGCGCATGCGCACTCCTACCTGAGGTGCCCTACATCTCACGGAAAACAGACGCACGCAGGTGGGAGTGCACATGCGCGGCTTAGTCTTTTATTATATTAAATAATTTGCGGTACTATTTTGCATATTAAAGATCTCCTAGATAAACATAAGACGTCTCTTTTTAATTATGACAAGTACAGCTATACAACTGATTACACGAAACTGGAAAAACTGGGATCATCTCAACTTTACATTTTGGTGGGCAAGTTTATGTCTAATATATAAATGAGAAAATGAATGCTGCTATATTGGGGAATAATGAAAATTTTAAATTAATTTGGGGCCCATTGACGTCCTTTGTAGAATCTCTATAGTTATGGTTTGCCATTAGATAATATGCACATCCAGGGAGGGGGGAGGGATGGGAGGTAAATAAGGTTGGAAAAATGGTTGGAAAAGTTTTGATGGGTGAGGGGAGGGTATTAAGCATGAATTTTTGAAAATTTTAAGTGATGTCTATATTGTAAAATGAATAATTTACTATGTTTCACTTATTGTATATGTTTTAAAAATGAATAAAGAATATTAAAAAAAAAATGAAGGGACAGGAAAGGGGAGTTATGATAGACGATTAAATACCTACATAATGTAAATGCACATGAGTTGAGTCTTTAATTTGAAAGGAAACTGCAATGAGAGGGCATAGGATGAAGTTAAGAGGTGATAAGCTCTGGAGTAATCTAAAGAAACCCTTTTTTACAGAAAGGGTGGTAGATGCAGAAGAGGTGGTGGAGACAGACTGTCTGAATTCAAAAGGGCCTGGGATAGGCATGTGGGATCTCTCGGAGAGAGAAAAAGATAATGGTTACTGCGGATGGGCAGTCTAGATGGGCCATTTGGCCTTTATCTGCCATCATGTTTCTATGAACAGAAAACATTGCAGCCAGGAACAGAACATGTTTTTAACCTGCGGGTTAAAACCACAGGCTTGCATGGCAGGGACAGGGCAGCAGAGAGCAGGAGAGTCGGCAGAGCTTGCCTTCTTATGCTTTTGCACAAGGGAGATGTGTTTTAAAATGTTATTTCAGGGCTGCAGGGCTGGGATTTCAGGGCGGCAGAGAACAGGTCGATTAGCAAGGACGTGAGCGACTGGTTCATCAATCGCTTCTTTTTGGATCAGCCAGCCCAATCGGTGTTCATCCATTGGTTTAGTGAATTGCATGTCATTTCCCCTCATTTGCACGATTGGATTGGGTGGAGGTTGATCGGCCAAGGGGTTAGTGAATTGGGTCGGAGAAGGCTCGCAAATTGGTTGGAGAAGGCTCGCAAACTTAGTGAATCTATCCTTTAGACTTGCTTTTGTATACTGACCATTGTCTTGCTGAATAACCCAATTAACACGCCTGTCTTTGAGCTGATGTTATCCATGAGAGCTTTATGGTACAGTGAGAATTCATGATTTCTTTAATAGCATATTTTCCATGTCCTGAATATGCAAATCATCCTTACACAATTACACTACCACTACTGTTTCTTGTGGCATGCTCTATTTGCTTTACACCAGATGTAATGGGACCTGTGTTGTCCAAAGAGTTAAATTTTTGACATGTCTGTCAATAGGATATTGTCTGAAGAGACTTCAGGATCCATCCAAATTTATTTTTGCAAATGTGAAATACTTTGACCTATCTTGTATGCCCAACCATTCTATTTACTCTTACTCCTTTAGAGATCCCATGTACTTGTCTCAAGCTTTCTTGAATTCAGATAGTTTTCATCTCCACTGTGAGGCTGTTCATCAAATTCATTTATGGTTCTATCCCTGTTACCTTCATCCTATGCCATCCTCACACTTCATTCCAGGACTTCCTTTCAATTGAAAGACTTGCATCCTGTGTATTTTATGCCACGTAGATATTTAAACATATCTCTTCTTTCCTGCCTTTCTTCCAAAGTAAACATATTGAGATATTTGCCTGTCCTTGTACACTTCTTCCCCTGAAGGTCTCTGTGGCTTTTCTTCAGGGAACCCATCTGAGCACATTTGAGCACTGTAAACTGGCTTGCTGGTGGGTGCAGGGATACTATGAATCTCCAGCAGGTGGAAAGGTGGCATGCTTAAATTTTTTATTTTTTTTTTAAAAAGGAAAGGTATCTTACTACTTTTTTTCCTTATTATTTTTTATTTTCAAATTTTACATAAAGTGTACAAAATACTAAAATACAATTGATGAATACAGAATATCACTTTTATATCTAATACATCATATTTCTAAATATATTTTTCCCCCCTCTCCCTCCCTCCACCCTTCTATTACTTTTCATATATTATTTTTAATTTTCAAATTTTACATAAAGTGTACAAAATATTAAAATACAATTGATAAATACACAATATCTAATACATCATATTCTAAATATTTTTTTATCCCCTCTCCCTCCCCCCACCCTTCTATTACTTTTCATTCATACATTACATATTGTATAACATATTATAACATATTATGTAGAAATTATTTTCATTACCCCCCCTCTATGTGCGTCACAAAAAAGATATTTAAAAGAAGAAGAGAAATCCTACTATTTATTCATTGCAGTATTTTGTCAATGGCCCCCATATTTTTATAAATTTAATATATGTCCCTCTTTGTATTGCTATTGTTCTTTCCATTTTAAATATATGACATATTGTATTCCACCAAAATGTATAATTTAGGTTATTATAATTCTTCCAATTATTAGTTATATGCTGAATGGCAACCCCTGTCATAATTAATAAAAGCTTGTTATTTTCTGGTGAAATTTGACTTTTTCTCCTCATCATCATTCCAAATAATACCGTATCATATGATATTGCTATATGATTTTCCATCAATTTATTAATTTGTGTGGAAACATCAATTCAAGAAGAAATAACTGTTAGAGCAACTTTACTGGTAACCTTTGTTTTTCTCCAAGATAAAGAGGCAGTTCTCCGTTTATTCTATAGGACTGAGAATGCAGAATTTCACGGTTCCAAAGTTTCAATATTTCCTGATGTATCCAAATTGACGCAAGCCAGACGGAAGAAATTCCTGGCATATCGACAGTTAACTTTGAATATGGGAGCAACCTTTCAGTTACGTTTTCCCTGCAAATGCTGTCTTACCTATCAGAATGTTAGATATATATTTTATGATCCGGACCAGTTAAATTTCTTTTTAGAGGGTAAGACGGAATTTAGAGCTCCAGATCCCTCCATACAGTCCTCTATCCAGGCAGATAGTTAATCCAACCGTACTCTGTAATCTGTAACTCGTATGAGTATTTTTTTTCCTTTCTTTTAGACCCAACTTCCCTTGGAGGTGATGGACTCTCTCTCTTCAATATGTGGACTCTGATTGGTTATATATGAGGAATTATTATATATAATTTAATATAATTATTTTCTTTTTCAATTGTTAATTTCTTTAGATTGTTGTTAAACAATTTGTGAAAAATATAAATAAATAATAATAAAAAAAAAAAAATTTATTAATTTGTGGCCAAATTGAATTCCAAAAACTTTTAATGTAGGGACAATAATACAGTAAGTGATCTAACGTCCCTGGTTCCAGATTACAGTGCCAGCATTTATTGGACTTAGAACTATCTAATTTTTGCAAACGTGTAGGGGTCCAAAAAGCTCTATGTAATAAAAAGAACCAAGTTTGTCTCATAGATGCTGACACTGTACATCTCATTCTCCAAGACCAAATTAGTGGCCATTGAGATGCATTAATTTGATGCTTAATCTCAATGCTCCAAATATCTCTTAGACCATTTTTTGGTTTTTTATTCAAATATCCAGATATTAATTTATACCACAATGCGGCTTGATGTCCTAGGAAGTCTGCTTGAAAACATAAGAACTTTAAACTATATTGATTATTCAATGTTTTCCATTCAGGGAACCCAACCTGAATGGCCTGCTTCAATTGCAACCATTTAAAACTTTGTGTTTTATTAAGACCAAATCTATGTTGCAATTGTGAAAAATCCAGCAGTTTACCTTCTGAAATAACGTCATCTAAAGATCTAATGCCTGCAATAATCCAGTTCTTCCAAAGGATTTGAGCTCCGCCAATTTTGATCTTGGAGTTTATCCATAGAGATTGATTAGTTGATTTGTTTATTGGGATAGGTGTTAATTTACTTATAAATCTCAACGTTTTCCAAGTATCCATTAAAATTTTATTTTCTCTATATCTTCTAGGCATGTTAATACTTGGAAGGTGAACTAAATTTAGGGGAAACATAAGGCGCCATTCCAAATATAACCAATCTGGTGCATTATCTATAAGTTCTGGGAGGATCCAATACATACCCTGACGTAGAATATAGGCTTGATGGTACCTATAAAAATTTGGAAAATTTACCCCTCCCTCCTTAATTGATTTTTGCAAAGTCACTAAGGCTATTCTAGGTGTTCTACCAAGCCAAAGAAATTTCGTTAAAATGCTATTAAGCTTTTTATAAAAGGACCCCTGAAAATAAATAGGTATCATACTCATTTGGTAGCAAACTACAGGCAAGATCATCATTTTAATAGTTTGAACTCTTCCCCACCAAGAAATATGTAAGGGGTTCCATTGCTCACATAACTCCGTAACTTTTTTTAATACAAATTTTTCATTTTCTTTTACGGTATCTTCAATTGTATTTTTAACTTGAATGCCAAGATATTTAAATCCTTCCTTCCATATGAACGGAAAATCTTTAAATAGTCCTTTTACACAATGAACATTTAAGGGTATAATTTCAGATTTATTCCAATTAATTTTATAACCTGAAAATTTACCAAACTTATCAATTAATTCCAATAAAGAAGATAAGGTAGATTCTGGATTTTTCAAATAAAGCAAAATATCATCAGCATAAGCCGAAATTTTATATTCCATATCTGAATATGGAATACCCTGTATCTCCCCCGTTTGCTGTATTGCTAACAATAAGGGTTCTAATATAACATCAAATAACAAAGGAGATAAAGGACAACCCTGTCTAACTCCCCTCCGCAATTGAAATCCATCAGATATCATATTATTAATATTTAATCTTGCAATCGGGAAGCTATACAAAGTTTTTACCATTTGTATAAATCCAGAACCTATACCAAACCATTCTAAAGCTTGATACATAAAATTCCATTCTACCCTATCAAACGCTTTTTCTGCATCCAAGGAAACTGTAAAAGTTGGTTCATCTATTTTTTTTGATAAATTTAACATATGAAATAATAATCTAGAGTTATTAGAGGAATGTCTTTTAGCAACGAAACCCGTCTGATGCATATCTATAATATGTGGGAGAGCTTTGGCTAATCTCAAAGCCAAAATTTTCGCCAAAAGTTTATTATCCACATTTATTAAAGATATAGGCCTGTAGTTCGATACCAAAGTAGGATCTTTATTTGGCTTAGGCAAAACAATTATTATTGATTCAGCCATAGTACCTTTAATATCACCTTTTATAAGTTGTGTTTGATATAAATTTAGTAAATGTGGGGAAAGAATATTTTGAAATGTTTTATAAAATTCTACTGTATAACCATCACCACCTGGAGCGGATCCAACTCTAAGAGATCTCAATGCTGTTTCTAATTCTTTTAATGATATAGGTTCATCTAAACTCCGTTTTATATGATCAGGAACCTTAGGTCCATTAATTAAATCTAAAAAATTTTTACCATCTTTTTGTCTCTCCAAATAAGGCTCAGAAGAATACAGATCTTTATAAAATTTTAGAAATTGTTTTAAAATTATATCTGTTTGATTTGTTATTATACCATTATCATCTTTTATCCCATTAACATTAGTTTTCCTTTTTTTTGCTTTAAGATAATTTGCCAATAATCTCCCCGCCTTATTAGAATTTCCATAATACACTGCTTGTTTGGAAAACAAATCCTTTCTTATCATTTTTGAAGTTAATTCATTATATTTACCTTTTGCTTTCAACAGAGCTTGCAATATCTCATTTTCCCATTTGTTTATCAATTTAGCTTCTAATATTTTGATTTCTTTTTCTAATTCTATATATTGCATTTTATTCTGTTTCCTAATAAAAGCTGAATATGATATAATATTACCCCTCATAGTTGCTTTAAATGCATCCCATACATTCTCAATAGATGTATCCTCCACTAAATTCATTTGAAAAAAATCATTAATTTGTGTTTTAAAATTTTCCAAAAATTTATCATCCACAAGCAGTGCATTATCAAATCTCCAAAGAGGTCTACCCTTTTCCAATTTATCCAATTGTAATTCTATCCATATTCCTGCATGATCCGAAATAATAGGATCTATGGAAGCTTTAATCACCTGTTGCACTTCATTTGTTGAAACAAAAATATAATCTATTCTTGAAAATGATTTATGAACCTGTGAACAAAATGAAAATTCCTGATCATTAAAATGAAGAATACGCCATATATCCTTCAAATCGCATGATTGAGCCAGATTATCTAAACCTAAAGATTTTATACTTTTACTTGGTTTTTATCCAATAATGGATCCATTACAGCATTAAAATCTCCAGCCACCACTAAATTAGAAGTAGCCAGTGGTAACAACATATTCTGTAATTTTTTTAAAAATTCTGATTGATTCGAATTAGGGGCATATATATTAAACAACGTCAGGGCATTATTTCCCATACCTATATCAACATGTATCCATCTTCCATGTGGGTCTGAATTTATTACCTTAATCTTGGCCATACATTTTTTATTTATAAGAATTGCTACCCCTGCTTTTTTACCCTCTGCTGGAGCAAAAAAAGGTATCTTACTACTAATAAATTTAAACATGATTCAGCTTTTTCCAGCTGATTCAGCAATTTCCAGCTTATCTATAGAGATTCTCAATTCCATAGAAACATAGAAAGATGACGGCAGATAAGAGCTACAGCCCATCAAGCCTGCCCACACTATTGACCCACCCTTTTAAGTCTACTGACCCTCTTAATTGTAATTATACTTCCACTCTAATGACCCTCTCTTTCAAGTCTATACCCTAGTGACCCTATCCCTTGGCATGACCCTCGTAGGGATCCCACATAGGTATCCCATTTGTTCTTGAAGTCTGGGATGCTGCGTGCCTCGATCACCTGCACTGGAAGCTTGTTCCAATGCTCAATCACTCTCTCCGTGAAGAAGTACTTCCTGGCATCTCCACGAAACTTCCCTCCCCTGAGTTTGAGCGGATGTCCTCTTGTGGTCGAGGGTCCCCTGAGAAGAAAGATATCATCTTCCACCTCGACCCGTCCCGTGATGTACTTAAATGTCTCAATCATGTCTCCCCTCTCCCTACGCTCCTTGAGAGTGTAGAGCTGCAGTTTGCTCAGTCTTTCTTCGTACGGGAGACACTTTAGCACCGAGACCATCCTGGTGGCCATCCGCTGAACCAATTCAATTCTGAGCACATCTTTACGGTAATGTGGCCTCCAGAACTGCACACAGTATTCCAGATGAGGTCTCACCATGGCTCTGTACAATGGCATCATGACTTCAGGCTTCCTGTTGACGAAGCTTCTCTTGATACAACCTATCATCTGCCATGCTTTAGATGAAGCCTTCTCCATTTGAGTGGCAGCCTTCATGTCGGCACTGATGATTACTCCTAAGTCTCGTTCTGCCGTAGTCATGGTTAAAGTTTCTCCATTCAGGGTGTAAGTTCTGCATGGATTTCTGTTACCGAGATGCATGACCTTACATTTCTTGGCATTGAAGCCCAGCTGCCATATCGAGGACCAACTTTCTAAAGTACGCAGGTCCATGTTGCTTTAGGGTAAAAATGAAAAGTTTAAGCAGATTTCAACCGACATGCCAAAGATCCCATACTTTATTGAGAGACTGCAAAGGCTGTGTTAAGAGGGGAGATATTAGCCTACTCTAGTCATCAAAAAAACCCCAGAGAGAACTACAGAGATTGAAGAGTTTAGATACTTCACTTCAGCATACTTAGTGAGCTTCTCCATCAGACTGCGCAAAAATCTTTAGCATATTGCAAATATTATCTTTATAGGTTTTGCTAATAAGATCAACAAACTTAGCTAATCTAATTATACACCATACCAGTAGAGTGAAAATAGCAGCCATAGCAGCAAATGTCCCCATTTACCAAACAGGTAGTTTGGTAAATGGGGACAAGCCAATCCATGATGATTTATTAGATTTGTTTTTCAAGGCTTTATGCCGTCACTATCCAGAGGAGCAGGTATAGAGACAATACTCTAGTACAGTGGTTCTTAACCTTGGAGGTACTGAACCCCACCAGTTTCATATGATTGTTCACCGAACCCTTCTTTATTGGAAAAATAAAATGATTTTTACAAATTCAAAACATAGGTATACAGTGAGGGAAAAAATATCAATTTTGAAAACAAAAAAGTTCTCCTATATTTCGAATAATAATAACATAATAATGAAATTTACTGCAAATCAGTGTGACTTCTGCTGTTGCCTCTCAGAGACCAGTTCAGAAATGCGCGGCTTTACCTTGGCAAGTGCCACTCATGTCATTTTTGCAACAAAGTCTGTTCCTTTTCTTCGTTTTTATGTCCAGCATCCTCAAAGGATTGCTCTCAAAGATATGTTGTAACAAACGGTATGAAAATTTCCAGAGCTTTCTTAGCAATAACAGGGTACGTTACCAATTGTTGACACCAAAATGTTGAGAGCGTTGTTGTTCTGAAGAGTTGCTGTTGAACCTGGCTCTGCTGAATTTCAATGATTTCATCGAGGTATTCATCATTGACATCTGTTGTCTCAACACTAAACGTGAACGGCTGTCTCACCCATGCTGGATATGACTCTCTTGTAGGGAAGTATCCGTCGAGACTTTGCAAGCTCATCTAAGTGCGTGGCAATAGTTTGCTTCAGTTCCGCGGGTGCAAGAATGTCTCAGATTCCAGATACATCTTCGATCTTACTTACACAGTTGTCTAGCAGGGGAAAGTTTGCGAAGTTATCGTTTTCTGTTTGTCGTTTCCATAATGGTAGCTTTTTTTGAAAAGCTTTCAGGTTCGATGATGTTGACTCCACCACCCTGCATCTGCTTATTGAGATGATTGAGAGCTGCAAAGATATCAGCCATGTACACTAAAATGAGAATGAACTCAGAATTTTTGAAGCAATCTGCATGACAATGTTGCTGCTCTTGCAAAAACAGAGCTAATTCCACACGCATGGCAAAAACACGATTCAGCACCTGTCCCCGGGATAACCACCGAACGTTAGAATGGTACAGAAGTACCTTTAATTCAGATCCCATTTCTTTACACAGCTCCTTGAAGATGCGGTGCTTCAGAGCATTATTTCGCACATAATTCACACATTTTCCACAACAATTTTTAAAACTTCTGCCAGCTTTGGAGGCAAGGTTTTTGTTGCCAACGCATGCCTGTGCAGAATGCAATGCGTAACAATGATGTGTGGTGCATCGGCATTCACTAGCGCACCAAAACCGGACTTTCTTCCGAGCATGGCTGGAGCTCCGTCCAAACAAACTGCAGAAACCATATCCCACGAAAGATTGTTGTCTTTGAAGAAGTCATCCACAAGTTTCTTCACATCGGTTGCCTTAGTTGTTGTTGTAAAAGGCTTACAAAATAAAAAAATCTTCCTTTATCACATCGTCTTTCACAGAGCGCACGAATACTGCAAGCTGGCTTAGATTGGAACCGTCTGTGGTCTTGTCGAGTTGAAGGCTGAATTTTGCCGGGCTTGAAATCAGATCTGCAACTACTTGAGCCAAGATGTCTTTGCTCATGTCCTCTATTCTGTTGCTGATGATGTCATTTGAAAGAGGAATTTCAGATAACTGAACTTCAGCCGCTTTTCCCAGCATGATATTCGCCATCTTCAACACAGCTGGTTTTATGAGTGTTTCACCAATGGTGTGTGGTTTGCCCTGCTTTGCGATCAGGTAAGCAACTTCGTACGATGCTGTGAGGATCGGTTTGTTGATGGGTACAAAGCCGAGAACAGGCAGAGTAGCCTTTTCATCGAATCTTCAGCGAGCGTTGTGTTCTTGTATTTTCCATCTCCATGCAGCTTAAGGAAGTGTTCCCTTAGTTTTGCTGGAGCTAGACTAGAATTACTCAACTTGGCATTGCAAATCATGCAGTTAGGATGCTGACTCCCATCACGTTCCGTTATACATGTGAATCCATATTGTACATATTTGTCAGACCACTTTCGTATTTTGCTCGACATAGTAAGGGATTAAAATATTAAGATAGGTATCACACGACGTACCATCACAACAGTTACAATTCGACTATTGTGCGCATCAAATCTCCTGCAGCACAGATAGGCCAAGCGATGTTGCGTGATCACCTGCAGCCAATTATGGACAAGCGGGGCGTATCATCACGAATCATAAGCGCTTCGGTCACGTTCAATCATCTATCAGTTAAATCACAAATTTTGATCAGGAATTGATTGATGTATATAAGGCGTTGGTTACAGATTGATAGATCAAGAAACCGAGTACACGATCAGTCTTGATCAAAATCACTGAATAACTGATAGATGATTGAACGTGACCGAAGCGCTATATGAGTCGGAGGTGTGTTGACCTCCGCCGAACCCGTGAGACTGACTCACTGAACCCCTGGGGTTCGGTCGAACCCAGGTTAAGAACCACTGCTCTAGTATTACTGTCCCCCATCTAACAGAAAGAGACCAGCAGTGCCTTAATATTTTGATAATATCTGAGGAAGTGCACTGAGTGAAATAGCAGAGCCCTTTGGGGAAGGAATCCAGTTCTCATGGTAATTGCTTTTGGAGGAGATAACTTTAATGCTATGGTGGAGGGTGGCTCCTTGCCAAATTCCCTTACAGAGGCCCAAATCATAGTGCTTCTTAAACTGGGTAAGAATCTGGAGTATCCAGAGTTATATAGACTGATTTCCTTACTGAACAATGAAGCCAAATTGTTGGCAAAGATTTTGACCAATTGTATGGCTAGAATCTTGCCCTCTTTAGCAGCGGAGCCCTAGGTGGGCTTTAAGGGCCGTACGTACAGTGGTTAAAAATCTTTGAAAGATTATAGCGTCCCGGGAGTTGGTTTGGTGGGGGGAGACCCCTACACTTCTCGTTAGTCTGGATGCTGAGAAGGCTTTTGATAGTGGTGTGGGGACTTCTCTTTGGCACTCTGAGAGACTATGAATTCTGGGATATTTTTCTATAAAGCTATAGAAACTCTTCATGCTTCCCCAAGGCAAATAAAGGCCAAATGGCCCATCTAGTCTGCCCATCCACAGTAACCATTATCTTTATCTCTCTGAGAGATCCCATGTGCCTATCCCAGGCCCGCTTGAATTCAGATTTCAGACAGTCTGTTTCCACCACCTCTTCCGGGAGACTGTTCCATGCATCTACCAGCCTTTCTGTAAAAAAGTATTTCCTCAGATTGCTCCGGAGCCTATCACCTCTTAACTTCATCCTTTGCCCTGGACCAAAATACTTTATTTTATAGTATCTGGCTCTGTTGGAGAATTCAAGCATTTTGGCTGGCCCTGTTCATCTATTTACAATGGGTCCTGAAACATACTTTAGCTTTCCCTTGGCTAGGTATATTATGCAATCTAGGTATATTTCACGATACTCGCTTCATAGGCTCGGGGGGGAGGGGGGGAGAGAACATAAATTCTTGCCAATAGCCTATTTGAAGGGGAGAAAAGTATTTTAAATCACTGGTTGAAGGAGCAGCCCCCATCTTTTTGATACTGGTGCAATAAACTCCACACTTTGATGTGGGAATCCTATGGGGTTAGAGGTCATCGTAAAAAGCAAAAGATATTCCTACAGGTGTTTGGGATAAATATATCCAAACAATTTCTCTGAGAGCACGAAGCTTAGTACTCGCTGGGTTTTCAAATGCACACCAATCTTAATCTGTGGTATTTATCTTTTCGGGGGCTGTCAACAGTCCTTTTAAGAGCCAGTTGCTATTTGGCGAGAAGCTGGTTAGATATGGAGGAGGCATGACAGGCTCTCAGCATTTCTCTACTTTTAAGAGGCATGCTAGGGGGGTCAAGGCAGTTTCAGCCTGGCCCCACTCTGCATCTTGATGAGGGCAGCCAGAGTAGATCATTCAGGCGGGGTTCCATTCAAGGCCTCAAAAGAGCTGGTTCTGCTGGCACTTCCAGCAGAGCTGTGTGGTTCCTCTCCCCCAGTTTTGCCCAATGAGACTGTGCTGAGCCTTTTTCTGTGCTAGTGGGAGGCAGGCTAACTATTCAAGAACAGGTGGGACCAAATCACTTATTAGCGGGTCCTAGAGGTTGTCAACAGTGGGTAATCCACCAACAGCATTTTGCTGTCTTGTACAATCAATCATTCTTTCTAGGCTGGACTATTATAATTCCATCTATCTATATCTAACCAAGAAAAATCTTCAAAGACTTCAGCAGATCCAGAATACTGCTGCTAGGCTGATCTTCACAAAAAGCAAATTTGATCATGGTCTCCCTGCTTTTGTCAAAACTTCACTGGCTTCCGGTGATTTCACTTTAAATGTGCCTGCCTAACATTCAGGGCTCCTTTTACTAAGCTGCGATAGCGGTTTTAGCATGCACTTAGCACACGCTAGACCTTAACGCCAGCATTGAGCTCGTGTTGGCTCTAGCCGCGTAGCATGGGTTTAGCGTGTGCTAAAAACGCTATTGCAGCATAGTAAAAGGAGCCCTCAAGATCTTGCATGGCACTCTTCCTCCTAATTCCATTGTCTTGGAATTCTGCGAGACCTGATGCTACCAGATCCATCCAAAAACTTAAACTATCTTTCCCCTTATTAAAAGGCGTTATCCATGCTGGAAAATTAGGGAAATCTCTTTTCAAAATCACTGAGCTTTGGAATAACCTTCCTACCCGGCTGTGGAATATGGGCTCCTTCCAATTATTCAGAAAACATCTGAAAACTTGACTATTCTCAAAAATGTCAATTTTGCGGCTCTCTTTATAATCACCAATTCTTATGGGTTTTTTTCCCCTTATTTTAAAGTTCCTGTAAATGTGCCGAGCTCTATCTTTATAGAGAGGATGCGGTATATAAGCTTAAGGTTTAGTTTAGTATTCTCTGGAATTGGCCTGTACAGTTTCCAATGACTTCATAGCCTCACCTTGTGGCTCGGCTCTAAAACAACAAGCTGCTGTTTTCACCCTGCAGTACTTGTGCAAGCTCAGGGTGGTGGAACCTGTGTCTCTGGCAGAGTCTGGCCTGGGATGATACTTGTATATTTCATGGTCCCGAAGAGGGCTGACTTCTGCCCCATCTTGGATATCCAAAGGGGTCAATGCTTGTCTTGGGGTCTAGCACTTGTGGATGAAGACATTGCACTTGCCTTGATACAGCCAGGGGAGTTCCTGACTTCAGAGGTCTATGTCCATATCCTTGTTGTTCATCACAGATATCTATGCATCTGTGTGCTTTGCAAGCATGATCAGTTTTGGGCCTTACACTTTGGCCTGGTTATGGCACTATGCATGTCTAATATATAAATGACTCACTACTTCAACAAACAATGGTGAAGAACCTCTTGTATGTGATACACAACTCCCAATAATAGGTTCTTTATGCAATTGGTTTTACATGTGTCTCGAGGGAAAGACCTCAGAAACCTGCATCCAACACAGAACAGTCAATTCTTGTGGTGGTATAACTTGGCAGGACAGATTTTCTATCATTGGTCGCAAAACCCTCCACACACCAATCCCAAGTGCTTTCTGCTATAACTGTCAATATTTATTTCTATAGCACTAGGTGTGTGAAAATATGATGCACTTATCTGGTTGCAGAATAAGGCCCGACGGGACCCGTTTCGCCAGCTTATGGCTTCGTCAGGGATCCTATTTTTGTAACAGCTGCAAGACAACAATAAGACAAGTGCTGAGCCATCGCTACGGTAGCTAAACATCCAATTGTCTCTGCAAATTTATACGAAATCGTACTCACTGTGTTCAGTCCTGAAAACACTTCGAAAAATGGCGCCGGAGGCGAACAGACGCCACGCATGCGTATTTAAGAACATGCAGTCATGACGTCATCAAAAGAGTAGTAAACGACATCAGAGAAAAGAAACATTAGAAAAAAGAGTGCCAGCCGATGTTCCCATTCAAACCGGTGGGTTTTAAAGCACTAAGTTGGAAAGTCCATCTGGCTTCTCTTTGTAATAATCTAGTGTGTCGATCACCCCCCCGCTCGTTATTAGGTTCATGGTCAATGCACATACAGGATAGGTGATGAAAATCGTGCTTGAATTCCAGACAGTGTTCCACGATGGGGGCACTAATTCTTTTGAGCTTAAGGTTAGAACGATGCTCGTACATCCTGGTTTTGAACGGACGTATAGTTTTCCCTATGTACACTTTCTTGCAAGGGCAAAAAATAGCGTACACTACGAAATCAGAGTTACATGTCATATGATGTTTCAAATAGTACATTCTTTTGTCAACAGGGTTTATGAAGCTGGATCCCTGTACCGTCATCTGGCATATACTACAAGTGCCACACTTCACAAAATAAGTGCATCATATTTTCACACACCTAGTGCTATAGAAATAAATATTGACAGTTATAGCAGAAAGCACTTGGGATTGGTGTGTGGAGGGTTTTGCGACCAATGATAGAAAATCTGTCCTGCCAAGTTATACCACCACAAGAATTGACTGTTCTGTGTTGGATGCAGGTTTCTGAGGTCTTTCCCTCGAGACACATGTAAAACCAATTGCATAAAGAACCTATTATTGGGAGTTGTGTAATATATAAATGAGAAAATGAATGCTGCTATATTGGTGAATAATGAAAATTTTAAATTAATTTGGGGCCCATTGACGTCCTTTGTAGAATCTCTATAGTTATGGTTTGTCATTAGATAATATGCACATCCAGGGAGGGGGGAGGGATGGGAGGTAAATAAGGTTATCTTCATACCTGGCCTTGGGTGGTCTCCAAAACAAGGTGTTCATAATCTGATGCCATATGAGCACAATACAGGAAGTAGTGCACATGAGAACTGATTAAAGCGTTCCCTTGGGCCCCTGGATATCATATCAGATGTGAGGACTTTATCCTTTATTATAGGTATATAACTTGGTTCTCTGGCAGGTTTGTACTTGGTACTAGCATTTTACACAGAGTGTATTCATGCCAATTTTTTATAAAGTCTTGTTGGGTGCCTTTTTCTAAAACTTCCTGCGGTTAATTGCTGTCTGGATAACTCTCTGTTGTATATTTTCAGGATGGCTTTTGTGATGGGGAGGAAAGTTTCAACAAATATACTTTGAGAACACTGAGAAAAAGATCAGGAATTGGCCAGCATTCTTCTGATTCCAGCTTTGATAAGAATATGGAAATGCCAAATGAGAAGGAAAACACGGAAGGAAAACCATTTACAAGGTAATTAATCCCTTTGCTCTGTTCAATATCTTATTATGGAAAGTGTAGCCTAGTGATGGTTAGTAGCATGCTGATATTCTTTATGATCCTCTTCCTCCTCCACTGATTCATGCACAAAGTTAGAGGCTAATATAATCTTTGCATTGTACTTCAGTGTTCAAATGTGCATTTGAAAAAAAATTTCCCAATTCAGTAAATGTGGTAGTGTTTTCTGCATCAGGCACAAGTATCTTTCTTCATTCCTGTCAGTGCATGAGCTTCAGAAGAATGGAATTGACTTACACACAGAGGAAAGGAGAAAGAGGTACACCTTTGTCTTTGCAGAGGATGCAAGAGGCCAAACTGGGTTATTTCCTGAACCTTGCTTCTTTCAGTAGCATACCTTGTGGGACCACATGATATGCTTGCAGATGTATGAATGATCCTTATCCTAGAAAGTCCATCCGCATTCATCCTCTACGGAACTCAGATTCGAGGGTAACCCCCTTCCTCAGGAGCCGGCAGAGCTGTTCTGTTATACAGTCTAAATCACCAACCGCAGATTGAGAAGCAGTGTTGGCATAGTTTTGACTCAGTACTTCAAATAACAAGTGAAATAAAAATTGTAATTGACGACTACTAGCCAGCATGGAATTCTGGTAGAGACATCTACCAAACCTGTCCATTGATCGACCTTCATGTCCTGGAGGGACAGTAGTGTATACTTTAGAAAGGGCCATTTTCAACACTGCTTCTCAATCTGCAGTTGGTGATTTAGACTGTATAACAGAACAGCTCTGCCGGCTCCTGAGGAAGGGGGTTACCCTCGAAACGGAGTTCCGTATAGGATGAATGCGGATGGACTTTGACTCCCGCTGGCTATTTGACTACAGAGAAGCTAAGTACTTCCTATAGATATTTCACCACAGTTTGCTTTGCTGATTGTGGACGCTGTTCTTTTTTTCCCCTGGATGAGGGGTAGAGACAGCCTCAACAATTTTATGAGTGTGTTACTTATTTTCACTCTAGCACACGTTTGTGTTTTGATTTATCACTTCACACGGAGGAAGCCCAGGGATGTTTCACAGATGACACCCATGTGACAGCTGGAGCTTTAGGGGCTTGTCCCCACTGCAGGCTGTATAACTGAGGGCTCCCTCCCACTACTATTATTATTATTATTATCTTTTATGGTAGTGTTTGGTTTGGGTTGTCTCTCCCCCTCATCCCATTTCTTTGGGGTCTCGGAGATTTTTCCTCCTTTCTCCTAGACTGGACAGACATTCCTCTGTGCGTTCCCTCCATTTCCACTTATTCTCAAGACACTTGTCAAACTAGAACAGGAGTCTTCCACCATGATTCTGATATCTCCTAGGTGGCCCAGACAACCTTGGTTCTCCCTTCTACTTCAACTCAGCAACAGAGAGCCACTTCTGCCAATATTTCCATCTTCTCTTATGCAGTCATGGTTCTCTTCTTCATCACAACCTGCAGTACCTGGTACCTCTCGGGATAATTTCACACATTTAGTTTTCTCAATCTGTCAAACATTTTAGATGCTTCCAGAAAACCAACCACAAGCCAATGCTACACTCAAAAATGGACTAAGTTTTCCGCTTTGTGTGATCTTCATCACCAGGAACCTCAATCTACCTCCTTATCTTAGATTCTGGATTATCTATTCTATTTATCTCAATCTACCTCCTTATCTTTGATTCTGGATTATCTATTCTATTTATCTCAATCTACCTCCTTATCTTTGATTCTGGATTATCTATTCTATTTATCTCAATCTGGCCTCAAATCTACCTCTATTAGAGTCCATCTCAGTGCCATTGCAGCTTTTCATCAACCTCTCTGCTCATCCTGTGGTTTCCAGATTTATGAAAAGACTTTTCAATGTCAGTTTTGCTTCAATATGCAGGTTGTACTTGCACTGAACTGTCTGAAAGTATATCATGTGACGGTGTATAGATTCTTATTGTATTTTTGTTTCTATTGTATTTGATTGTTTGCTTATTTTTGTATGTTTGTATTCCCTGCCAAGATTTGTAGATTGGCGGGTTATAAATAATTTTAAATAAACCACATCAAGATTTGTAGATAAGTGGGTTATAAATAAACCACCTCTCAAACAACCTCCACTGGTTTGGGATCTCAATGTTGTGCTTCCTCATCTAATGAAGCCTCCATTTGAACCAATGTCTATGGCTCATCTTAAATATCTCACTTGGAAGGTAGTCTCTCATTTCTCTTACATCTTCTCACAGAGTTAGTGAACTACAAGCTTTGGTAGCAGACCCACCATTTACAGTATTCCATCATGATAAGGTAGGTGGTAGTCCACACCCATCCAAAATTCTTACCCAAAGTTGTTACGGAATTTCATATCAACCAATCAATTGTTCTCCCAGTGTTCTTTCCCAAGCCTCATTCTCATCCTGGAGAAACAGCTCTTCATACTCTGGACTGCAAATGTGTATTGGCCTAATATTTGCAAAGGACTAATTCACAAAGATCTTCTCCACAACTTTTTGTCTCCTTTGATCCAAACAAGTTGGGACATCAGGTTTCCAAAAGGTCAATTTCCAGCTGGTTGGCTGCTTGCATCTCGTATTGTTATGCTCAGGCTGGGCTGCAACTGGAAGGTCAAGTCACAGCCCATAAAGTTTGAGCTATGGCAGCTTCAGTAGCTTTCCTTAGATCTACTCCTATTAATGAAATATGCAAAGCTGCTACCTGGTCCTCGGTTCATACTTTCACTTCTCATTTTTTGTCTGGAATCCTATTACAGACAGGATGGCTGCTTTGGCCAAGCAGTATTACAAAATTTATTTCCTAAATGCCAACACTCCCACCATCCCATTCTGGTTAGCTTGAAGGTAACCCACATGTGAGAATATGCTGCCTGCTTGTCCTGGGATAAAGCACAGTTACTTACCATAAGTGTAATCGAGGGACAGCAGGCAGATATTCTCACAACCCACCCACCTCTCCTGGTTGGCTTCTTAGCTGGCTATCTGAACTGAGGAGATGTGCGCCTACGTTGGGCAGGAAGGCACTCATACATGCACGGTGCGGTCATTGCAAACTTTCTTAAGTTCTTAAAGTGCAACAGTGCTTTGGGGCTCCATGTATGACATCACCCACATGTGATAATATCTGCCTACTGTCCCTGGATAACACCTGTTACGGTAAGTAACTGTGCTGTTCTTATCTGGATAATCTTCTTTTTGTTAATCTCCTCGGGAGTCAGTACGGTCCACTCTCAATATGTCCTATTTCACCTGCTTTCTGCCTCGGACATTTCTAGATTCTAGACCTGGCGTTCTTCTGTTAGCCAGGTGACTAAGCGTAAAGAAATCGTGTATAAGAAAGTGTATTGCTCAGCCTCTGGCTCCTTTGATGTTGATATTTGTTGCACACAGCAGGTTGGTTCATTATTGCTGCTATGTTATAAATTCCTGTTGATTCTTTTTTCTAAGTTGCAGAGCAGAACAAAATTGTATGTCGTCTGCGGGGAAGGTCCTCCGTGCCCTCCTTTGTATTCTATTTCAGTGGAGATTGATTGCTTTGGAATATAACTGAAGGAGGCGCTATACTCAACTGGCAGTATGGGAGGTGCTGCAAGTTGAATGACACCAGTATGGGAGGTGCTGAAAGTTGAGTGGCACACTTCTGCAGAACCCGGTCTGAAGGAATGGTTTGAATACCTAATGTACATACTCCTGAGAAGATTAACAGAAGATTATCCAAATAAGCACCAAATCTTTCAATATTCAACTTTTCTTCAATTTTTTTTGCTTCCTTCTCAAATCTATCTACTTTTCCATGTCTTCCCTTTCCATCTATCCATGTGCACAATCTCCTCCCTGTCTCTGCCCTTCCCCTCCCCTTCCCTCCTTGTGTACCATCTTCTCCCTTTTTCTTCTCCCCTATTAACATCTTTTCTTGAACAGCATTTTTTTCCATCTCTCTTCCCTTCTCATCCCTGTGCACCATCTCCTCCCTCTCTCTCCCCCTCTGATGGTCCGACATCTTTCTCCTCTCCTTCCCACAGTCTGCCCAGAGAGGTATCCTCTTCCAAGGAGTGGACTTGTGCCCTGGCACATCACTGTAACCACAAACAATAGGTTCTGGTCTATAATGAGACTGCAGGTTTTTTCCTGGGACTTTGTATAAAAACCTCTTTTCGTATTTAGGTACAGTACTTTGCTCATCTTTGAAAAAGTAACATTTTTGTTAAATTGCCTAAACATTCCTGGCCTGTGCAACCCCTCCCAGGCATACCCTATGCAACCACATACCCCACATCCCAACCAATGACACAACTATAATGCCAAAGAGAGCAAACTGGTGAGCTGGGCTTGATGAGTGAGGCCTTATGCAGGAGACAGTTCTAGAGAAACTATGGAGGAGAGAGCAAACTGATAAGCTAGTCTTGATGGCTCACTCTTCTCCTTCCCGGCAGCCACTGTTTCACTCTTCAGGCTGCTGACAGTGTGTGTGAGGCAAACATGCTACTTTTGGCAGCCTGGAAGCTTTCCCTCTGTTAGTACTTCCTGTCTCTGCAGGGACAGGAAGCAGTAGCAAATGGAAAGATTCTGGGCTTTCTAAGACAGCACGCTTACCTCACTCACGCTGCCGGTGGACTGAAGAGTGAAACTGTAGCTGCTAGAAGGAGAAATGTTGGATCCTGGGTGGGGGGGGGATGGGGTTGAAATCCCAGACTGACGCATGGGCTGCCCAGAAGGTCTCTGCGAGCTGCTATTGGCTCACGGGATTTGCAATGAAGACCACTGATCTAGAGGAAAGTGGTGAAGGGGATGTCTTTCAGTATAGTTTTCTAGCTGTATCTGTTTAATGTGTTCATGAATGTTTTACTTCAATATGATCAGAACTCACTGTGCTTTACTTTCTTTGTACAGGCGGTTGGCTAAGCTACAGGCTAATACACAAAAGAATGAAGACAGCAGAGAAGGTGAATTCAAGACCTGGACATACCTCTTTAATGACTACTGGAAACTATTAATAGTAAACCACTGAACACTTACTAATTACCAGGTCAAAAATTACTGTATTCCCAGACAAAGCCTGCCGTATATAATACTCAAGGACAGAATTCAGATAGTAATTGCTCTAAATTGTGAAGTGGAAGGAAGGAATTCAATAAGGACTCGCCCACGTCCAAGAGCCACTAATCTAAAGTTGCCTCCACTGTTGTAGGCAGTTCATTATGCTGTCCTTAAATCATAGTACTTTACAAGTGCTTAAGCTAAATGTTTTAATACATAAACTTAAATATCATAAATGCATCTGTATTTAATCCACAATTATAAACTTATCAATTAGCTTATGGGGCTGTCATATCCATATAAATGCTTAAAAAGGATGGCTGAAACTGGATGAAAATGGATTGTTGCTTTACAGTCTCCATTTTGATATCTTGCCTCAGTAGCAGTCCCCCCCCCAAAAAAAAAAAACTAATTCATTCTTGAACACAGACCACAAAATTGTTAATTTTTCTTTGAGGATAAGTAGGATAATTTGGCATTCACATGGTTTACATTCTCAAACAGAGCCTGGGGTGTGCATTTACCAGAAGTGATGAGATTTAATGTGTTTCTGTTTAGCATATGCAGGATGTCACGTATCTTATTGCCTCCCTCCAAACGGAGCACAATGGTCATGTCTTAAACTGCATTTATCTCATTGTAAACTACTTTGTGCATGTTTTATTGTAGTTCCGTTACTTAGTTTTTGTGTGGTGTCACTTTTATGCAGTTATTTGCACTGGTATCAAACCATTTTATTTTTGACAATGTTGATTTGCTTCAGCTGTATTTTAGTGCTCTAGAATGAGAAGACAACAGAATCTTTAAAAAGAATCATTCCAAAACAGCTCTAAACTAAACCTTAAGTTTGTATACCGCATCATCTCCATAAAGATAGAGCTCAACTTGGTTTACAGGTAATTCAATAAAATGAGGATAGGACATAATAAGAAATTAGAGGTTATGAAGAGGATAGCTAGCTTTACATTTTAAATAGATAGCTTTATGTTTTAGAGAAAAGCCAAGTTTTCAGATGCTTTCGGAATAATTGGAATGAGCCTAGGTTCCGCAGTGGGGCAGGTAGGTTATTCCAAAGCTCAGTGAATTTGAAGAAGAGAGATTTCCCTAATTTACCTGCATACATGACACCTTTTAATGAGAGGAAAGATAGTTTGAGTATGTGGGCGGATCTGGTAGTGTCAGGTCTTGAAGAATTCCAGGATAAGTGGGATTAGGGGAGGAAGAATGTAGGATCTTGAAAATTAGGCAGGTACATTTAAAATGAATCCTAGAAATCACCAGAAGCCAGTGAAGTTTTGACAGAAGCGGAGAAACATGATCGAATTTGCTTTTTGCGAGGATCAACCTAGCCGCAGTGTTCTGGATCCGCTGAAGTCTTTGAAGATTTTTCTTGGTTAGACGGAATTATAATAGTCCAGTCTGGAAAAAATGATTGATTGTACAAGGACAGCAAAATGTTGTTGGCGGAAGCAGGATCTCACTTTCCTCAACATGTGAAGACTAAAAAAAACATTTTTTTACCAGAGAGTCGAGATGATCATAAAAGGAAAATGTAGTCAATGATGCCCAAAACTTTGCTTGAATTCGATCTGCAGTGTGGGATCAGAAGGTAGTGGAATGAGCATGGGTAACTGATCTAATTTTGGGCTAAGCCAGAGTAGTTTCTGTTTTGGACACATTCAGCTTCATTTGTACAGAGAGGGCCCAGGATTAGAGTTTCGTTATGCAAGCTGTTATATTTTTGGTGAGGTTCGAATCTATCTCAAGAAGGACAAAGATGTCATCTGCGTATGTAAATAGAGTTTCAAAGGGAGATAGATGGAAGAATTTAAAAGAAGACAAATGTTGAAAAGAAGAGGGGACTTCCTGGGACACCAGGCCGCACAGTGGTATAAATTGTTAGCTAGATTTATAAATAAGAAAACAAAAACTGGTCTTAGGGACATTTGGAGTATTGAGATTAAGCACGAAATTTCTGTATCTCAATGGTCACAAATCTGGACTTGGAAGTTGAGATGTACAATGGCAGCATCTATGAGACAAACTTGTTTTTTTTCTGTTACATAGAGCATTATGGACCCCTGTTCGGTTACAAAAGTTAGATAGCTCTAAGTCAAATAAATGTTGGCATTGTCATCTCGAAGTATAGAAACATAGAAGATGACGGCAGAAAAGGGCTACAGCCCATCAAGTCTGCCCACTCTGCTTACCCACCCCCTGTCTATGCCCTAATGACCCAATTTCCTTATCTTGACCCTCGTAGGATCCCATTTATTCTTAAAGTCTGGCATGCTGTCTGCGTCGATCACCTGCACTGGAAGCTTGATCCAATGATCAACCACTCTCTGTGAAGAAATACTTTCTGGTGTCGCCATGAAATTTTCTGCTCCTGAGTTTGAGCGGATGCCCTCTTGTGGCCAAGGGTCCCTTGAGAAAGAAAATATCATCATCCACTTCGACACGTCCCGTGAGGTACTTAAATGTTTCGATCATGTCTCCCCTCTCCCTACCTTCCTCGAGAGTGTAGAGCTACAATTTGTTCAGTCTCTCTTCGTATGAGAGACCCTTGAGCCCCGAGATCATCTTGGTGGCCATCCGCTGAACCGATTCAATTCTGCGCACATCTTTACTGTAATGTGGCCTCCAGAATTGCACACAGTACTCCAGATGAGGTCTCACCATGGCCCTGTACAACGGCATTATGACTTCAGGCTTTCGGCTGACGAAACTTCTATTGATACAACCCAATATCTGCCTTGCCTTAGATGAAGCCTTCTCCACTTGATTGGCAGTTTTCATGTCTGCACTGATGATTACTCCTAAATCTCGTTCTGCTGAAGTCCTAGTTAAAGTTTCTCCGTTCAAGAAGTACGTCCTGCATGGATTTCCGCTTCCGAGGTGCATGACCTTACATTTCTTAGCATTGAAGCCTAGCTGCCAGGTTGAGGACCAACTTTCCAATGTAAGCAGGTCCTGCGCCATATAATTCTGTAAACTGCATTCACTTACTATATTACATAGTTTGGCGTCATCAGCGAATAGTGTTATTTTACCTTGAAGCCCTTGAGTCAGATCCCCTATGAATATGTTGAAAAGGAGTGGACCCAGGACCGAGCCCTGCGGCACTCCACTGGTCACCTCCGATGTTTTAGAGAGGGTACCATTAACCACCACCCTCTGAAGTCTGCCACTCAGCCAATCATTGACCCATGCAGTTAGTGTCTCTTCTAACCCCATCGATTCCATCTTGCTTAGCAGCTTATTGTCCACTTATTTTGGCTTTTTGGAAATCAATATGGGACCAAATAAATTGTTTGTTGGAAAATCCTGTGGCATTATCCTATGATACTGTGCTATTTGGCATATCAATGAGAGCTAAAAGTTAAATATCATCTAAGAACAACAGGCTTTTATTAATAATGACAGGAGTTGCCATACAACAAATTACGAGCAATTGGAAGAGGTTTTAACTATAGTTTTTGGTAGCATTCATTGTGTCATTGTATAAAATGGAAAGAACATTAGCCATTCAGAAAGGGAATTTTAAGAAATTTCAGGAGACTTGGGAGCCATTAGCAAAATATTATAACGTCTAATCATTGTTTTCCCCTATAAACATGTACATCCGGGAGGGGGGAGGTTGGGGGTCTGATAGGATAATAAATTTAGATATATTAAATTGAGTCAATATAGAAATTTTATATGTTGAACATTGTGATTGTTTAGGAGGGAGGGGGGATTAATTCTGGAAGATATTAATAGAATATTAAGTGTGGTATTGAAGAAAAAAATGTATTTATTGTTACACTTATTGTAAGTTTTGAAAATAATAAAGAATTGGAAAACAAAAGAAGAGGGGACAGTCTCCAAGGAGAAGACATGGTTCCATTCATGTTAACAGTGTAAGAGCGGAATCGTAAAAATTTTGAGAACCAGTTTAAGACTGTGGAATCAATGCCTATCTCAGAAAGTTGGTAAATTAGTATATCGTGGTGGACAACATCAAAGGCCGCAGATAGATCGAATTGTAGTAGGATAGCAAACTTATTACGAGATTGAAGTTGTTGAATCTTTGAGATTAAAGAGGCCAGCAGGGATTCAGTGCTGAAATTGGGTCTGAAGCCATATTGGCAAGGTAATAGAATGGAGAATCTCTCTAAGTAAGATGAGAGCTGAGTCGATATAATAGCCTCGAGCATTTTGGTCAGGAGAGGAATATTTGCTATAGGACGATAGCTGGAAGGGGAAGATGGGTCTAGATCAGCTTTTTTCAGTAGTGGGGTCAGGGCAATGTGTCCCTTTGTACGGAAAATAGGCCAGATAGTAAGGCTGAGTTGATAAGTCTGGTGAGAGATGAAATAGCCTGCGCAGGAATATTCTCGTAAAGGTAGGAAGGGAACGGGTCCAGGGCATATTTGCAGATCTTACTTTGTGGCACAGTTTAGAGACCTGGGCTTTGGATACATGCTTAGACTGTCCAGGATCTGTCTACTGGGATAGGGTTAGTGTCGCTGGGTACCAGAGAATTGTAAGTGACTGCTGATGGAAAAGAGCTTCTTATAGTAGCAATCTTTTCGTTGAAGAATTTTGCTAGGTCATCCGCTGCTGGAGAGGAGGGGGAGAATAGAAGTCATTTTTAGATGTTAAGGAGCGCCAGATATTAAACAATGTGCTGCTTTGGTTATTGAATCTGGTGATTTTGTCACCGTAGACATTCTTCCTTGCTTTTTTTAGTACTGTATTGTAGAACTTGATACTGTTCCTCCAGGACTGTCTATCTGCAGGGGATTTAGATTTTTTCCATTTACGCTCCAGTACTCGGCATTTCTGCTTCAGTTCTCTGTGGTACGGAAGATACCAGGGGGCCTTACGGGAGTAGGAGCTCTGTAATTGATGAGCATTAATCTTCAGTATGCATGCACAGGGGCAGGAGAACATACCTCTTTTGGTTAGAGGTGGCGAAACCAGTCTTTGCCCCTGTCTCAAGCTCTTTATTTGCTGATACTGTGTTGAGCAAATTGGTAGAACCATGGCCCCAGTGGCTTATCCTCCTGCTGCTTGTGTGTGCATGAGATGTGGATGCTAAGTATAATGTACCTGGTTGCAATGCCTGTCCAGAGGTGTTTGGTAACACAGAGTGTAATTTTTTTTTTTTTTTTTGTTCCAAAAAGTGGGCCCGTACTTAATCTAGTCAGTCATTTTAGTTCCCATACTGATGTTACTATTGGTCTATGTGGATCTGTAACACTGGCTTTGCTAAAATCTAAGCTTCCTATGTTAACAGATGAATCCAGAAACTTGTGGGTTATGTTTGTCCACCACAGTGTCTCTCAAACTATGTGCCTTGTCACAGTGGTGTGCCCTAAAGAGGTTCTGCATATGCCATGAGAAATTCCAGAAATTTACTTTATTTTTTAAATTCACTTCAAAAGTATACACTAAAATAGATATGTACATAAGTCTTGTCAGTGTTATGAGCGTCTTTGTACATAAAGATACAACCGCCCAGGCAGGCAACATTCGTTCACATGATTGGTCCTTGAAAACTAACAAGCAATTTTTATTTTTATGCAGAAGTTATCCTAACTTGAGCAACAAAGCAATCAAAACTTTACTATTTGCATCTTCTTATCTTTGCGAACTTAGAATTTTCAGCTCTGACTGAAATTAAATAAAAAAGAGATGATGAAATGTGTTTGCTTGTCGACTATTCAGCTGCTTTTTGAGTTAATTTGCACTCAAACTAGCACATCCATTGTTGGGGCAAGTAAAGTATACAACAATAAAGAACAAGTAAACATTTCATCCATTGTGGATTATTTAAATTCTAAAGAAGTTTTACAGATTGATGATCAGACACTGGTTTACCACCAGGAGAAGGTGGAGAACATGTTGATTAACCAACAAGAATTGCCGCTGCTGGGTCAGACGAGTGGTCCATCGTTACCAGCAGTTCACTCGCATGGCAGCCCTTAGGTCAAAGACCAGTGCTCTAAATGAGTCCAGCCTCACCTGCATACGTTCCAGTTTAGCAGGAACTTGTCCAACTTTGTCTTGAATCCCTGGAGGGTGTTTTCCCCTATAACAGATTCCAGAAGAGTGTTCCAGTTTTTTTTACCACACTCTGGGTGAAGAAGAACTTCCTTACGTTTGTATGGAATCTATCCCCTTTCAACTTTAGAAAGTGCCTTCTCGTTCTCCCTACCTTGGAGAGAGTGAACTAAGTCTATTCCCTTCAGTATCTTGAATGCTTTGATCATGTCCCCTCTGTCTCATCTTTTCAAGAGAGAAGAGGGCCAGTTTCTCTAATCTCTCGCTATACAGCAACTCCTCCAGCCTCTTAACCATTTAATTGCTCTTCTCTGGACCCTTTCGAGTAGTACCATGTTCTTTATGTACGGCAACCAGTGCTGGACGCAGTACTCAAGGTGAGGGCGCACCATGGCCTGGTACAGCGACATGATAACCTTCTCAGATCCGTTTGTGATCCCCTTCTTAATCATTCCTAGCATTCTGTTCACCCTTTTTGCCGCTGCCATGCATTGTGTGGACAGCTTCATCAACTTGTCGATCATAACTCCCAAGTCTCTTTCCTGGGAGGCTCTCCAAGTACTGCCCCGGACATCCTGTATTCATGCATGAGATTTTTGTTACTGACATGCATCACTTTACACTTATCCATGTTAAACCTCATTTGCCATGTTGATGCCCATTTCTCGAGCTTGATTGTCACGTTGCAGATCTTCGCAATCTCCCTGTCTTCATTACTCTGAATAACTTCGAATCATCCACAAATTTAATCACCTCACTCATCGTACCAGTGTCCAGATCGTTTATAAAGATGTTGAAGAACACGGGTCCAAGCAGCAATACTATTTTTTATCTGAGGACAAGCAGACAACATATTCTCACAAGTGGGTGACATCAATGGAAAATCACTAACAGGAATTGATCAAAGATGGAAAAGTGAGATCGTCATAACTCAAAAATTTGCAGAATCCCACTGCGAGGTATCCAGAATGAGTAAGGAGGTAAGGGTCTCAAACTCACTTGGATTAAGGTGTAGCTACCTCATACCAAGATTTGCCAGGTTCAGAGTCTCAATTGACCCTTTATTCTCCTCCTAATACAAAATATTTTTTAGTTTTTCATTTTTATTTTTTTAAACATTGCTGTCTGTTTGCTTAATAAATATCATTATTCTTTCATGCTTTTCTTAATTTCATTAAAAGGCAGAACTTCTACTTAACTTAAGTTTGCAGATATCTACAGTGGGATTCTGCATATTTTTGAGTTGACATCAATGGAACCCAGCATAGATGGTAAAAAAATCTATTGTCACTTTCTTGTATAACCCCACTCTATTACTGAACTCTCGGATAATCCATTCCTTCTCATGAAAACACTTGTAGGGAGCTTCATTTGCATACTTTTACCTCTGAAATGCCCTTCAATGCCTCTGTTGTCTTCCTACAAGTGAGACATAGCTTGTCTTATCTGTTCGTGTTAAATTTTCTTTTCTCATTTTCTTTATTTATAAATTTTAAATTACAATCAAGTTATCACTTGTACAGAAAGATAAAGTTAAGCTGCAAACAAAATACAATCTTAATTATATCCTACTAACCCTCTAATTCAAGATATCTTAATATAGCTTAACTTTAACTCAAGTCCTCAATTAGAACCAAGATGTAGAAATCAGTGAGATAATAACAAAGAAATAAAAATAAAGATACGGTTATTGGCTGAGACAGGAAATCAAAATTTGAGTGCTTCAAATATCCGCTCCTTTTTTCAGGCGAGCAGCTGACAAAGTTGTCAGTTGACTAGGATCAAAGAAAACAATTGCAATTGATACACTATCACACATTTGCATGGGTGGCGAAGAAAATAGGTCATCCCAAGAGCAAAACTCCCGGCTTTAACAACAAAAATTCACATCGACGTTTTTGTGTATCTCCTGACAGATCTGGATATATTTGTATTTTATACCCTAGAAAGTCTTTGAGTTTATTCTTAAAGAAAAGTCTTAATAGCCAATTCTTATCTGGTGTCAAGGCAACTGTAAGAAGTGTTGCCAGCTTTGCAAGTTCGCTATCTGAAAGTTCCAAAATTGTAGATATATTAAGTACTCAATCATCTTCTTCCTTTAACTTTTCTTCCCTTTTTATTGGTAAATAATACACTTGGGTAATTGGCGGTAGCAATTCTTCGGAAATTTCCAATACCTCTATCATAACGTTTCAACATATCTCTGGGGGTTACTGCCGCAACTCTAGGAAAATTAGTTTAATTGTTATTCCGAGAATTTTCTAAAGATTCCAATTTTTTCCTTAAATTAATGTTATCTCAAGTGTTTCTGTAATTTGTTTTAGAAACTTTTGCTTCTTGGGAATAATTCAGAGTTGATTTTTTTAAGTCTTGTAGATCAACTTTAATAGTCTTAATTTCCTGTTCTTGAGTATTAATTTTATGCTCTAACTGGGAGAGCTGAGGGTTAATAATTTTAGCCAAATCTGCCACTAGATCCCAAATAGCCTCAAGAGTTACCTTTTGGGGTTTTAATGTAAAGAAGAATTTAGAAGAAACAATATCCTCACCAACTGAGGTTCCTTCATAGTTGCTGGTCTCCTGCTCACATATAGAAAGTGGCGCTGGTAAATTCCCAGGTTCCAAAGGAACACTCTAGAAATGCAGAGGGTCTAATTCCAAGCTCCCACACACATTGCCACCAGCCTCAGGGGCGAATCCCACATCGATTCCTGATGGTTCCTCCATCCGCGGGGAACTTGCACTCTGGGGAGGAGGGGGAAGCACGCGAGCTTTGGGGCTCAGGGTAGTTTCCGGGCCCAAGGAGATCGCTTCCGCCTCGCCACGGTACGTCTCCAGCGGGTGACCTGACGCTTCAGCGGTGTTCTGCATTCGATGCAGCAGCTGGTCCATACTGCCAAAAGCGGCCGGTCCCAAGCGCTGCGAGGCTCTAGCGGCACTGCGCCCTCTCTGCTTCGGCATAAAAGCAGGTAATTTTAGTGTGGAAATAAACAATATTGGCGAGATGTCTGGACCGAAGCACTCAGCCAAACCTTTAGTCTGCCATTTGGTCTTCGTTAAATTTTCTTTTCAGTTCAAACTTTTTTTCCTGTAATTTGTGTGGATTTCGTGATGCAGAGGATCCTCTTGGGGGACAGCTCTGGCTGTGGGAGACTGCAGACTCTTGAAGCAGAGGGTCTTTTTCCAGAGGGCTGGCTGCTTTGCAGTGCACTAAACTAAACTAAACCTTAAGTTTATATACCACATCCTCTCATAATTATACAGCTGGGCACGGTTTACAAGAGCTTAATATAAGAAAGGAACAGTATAGTAGGGGTTGGAGATTGAGTATAGAGGGGAAGAAAGCATTACATTTTTACAAATAGCCTAGTTTTCAGATGCTTACAGAATAGTTGGAAGGAGCCCAGATTCTGTAGTGTGGCAGTAAGGTTATTCCAAAGCTCAGTGATTCTGAAGAATCCCTAATTTTCCCGCATAGAGGATGCCTTAACGAGGGGAAGGATAGTTTAAGTTTTGGGGTGGATCTGGTGGTATCAGGACTCGAGGCATTCCAAGATAGTGGAATTAGGGTAGGGAGGATGCCGTGTAGGATCTTAAAAGCTAGGCAGGTGCATTTAAAATGAACCCTGGAAATTACTGGAAGCCAGTGAAGTTTGGCCAAAACTGGGGAAACATGATCAAATTTACTTTTTGCGAAGATCAGCTTGGCCGCAGTGTTCTGAATCCCCTGAAATCTTTTTTTTTTTTTGGTTAGACTTAAATGGAGTTCAGGAGTCTTAGTCTGGAGAGAATGATTGTACAAGGACAGCAAAATGTTGGTGGAAGTAGGATCTTGTAGCATGTGGAGGTTAAAGCATGTTTTTACCAAGGAGTTAAGATGGTCATTAAAGGAAAGAGAAGAGTCAATAATGATGCCCGGAACTTTGCTTGAACTCAAGCTGCAGTGTGGCACCAGAAGGCAGTTAAATGAGCAAGGGAAGCTGATCTAATTTTGGGCCGTGCCAGAATAGTTTCGTTTTGGACTCATTCAGTTTCATTTGTACCGTGAGGGACCAGGATTGGAGTTTCGTTATGCATGCTGTTATATTTGCAGAGAGGTTAGTAAGGTTTGAGTCTGTCTCGAAGTACAAGGATGTCATCAGCATATGTATAGAGTGTTTCAAGGGAAGATAGATGGAAGAGTTTCAGGGAAGACATATAGATGTTGACAAGAATAGAGGATAGAGGTGATCCCTGTGGGACTCCGCAAATTGGTTTCCAAGGAGAGGACATGGTGTCATTTGTGTTAACAGTGTAAGACTGTGGAGCCAATGCCTATCTTGGAAAGTTGATAAATTAGAATATCATGGTGGACAATATCAAAAGCTGCAGAAAGATCGAATTGTAGTAGGACAAGAAACTTATTGCGTGAATGTAGTTGTTGCACCTTTAAAATTGAGGCTAGTAGGGATTCGGTGCTGAAGTTGGGTCTGAAGCCATATTGATAAGGTAAGAGAATGGAGAATCTCTCTGGGTAAGATGAGAGTTGGGTAGATATGATGGCCTCTAGCATTTTGGTCAGGAAAGGGATATTTGCTATGGGACAATAGTTAGATGGTGAGGAAGGGTCAAGATCCCATTTTTTCAGTAATGGGATCAAGGCTATTTGTCCCATTTCTGTGGCAAATAGGCCCGATGATAAAGAAGAGCTTAAGTCTGAGGGATGAGATGGCTTGTGCGGGAGTCTGTATTCACAGATCTGGAGCTCAGGGACCATTCCCTTGGGGAGTATAGCTCGCTCCAGGCTTGTCTGCTAGTGGGTTTGAGTGCAGGCTGTGGTGGTTTATCCAGTATTGGGGGCAATTGCATTCCTAGCTTACCCCTAGGGTCGTCTGCTAGTGCATTTGAGTGCATGATGCATGGATCCATGGCGCTTTATCCAGGATCAGGGATGATTGTGGTTCTCCCCACGCCCCCCATTTGCATGTAGGGGTACCGGAGGGGGTTGAGCCAGATGGGCCCAAGAGGCAGTCGGAAGAAACAGGCAGTCCAGTTTCCAGGCTTGTTGAAGCAAAGAATCTCCTTATAAGCTATTTCAGCTTCCATCTTGCAGCTCCCAGCACACATGGCATGGCATAGTGAGTAACAAGACTGACGGCCAAATCATTTTGGGGGGGTTCCCTCTAAAATTACATTTTTGGGTGGTTTCAGGTTTAATCCTAGGTTCCCCCCACTGTTTTTTAATTTTTGGATGTGACGACTTTGAGCCATTTTTGGCGCTAAAATTGCTGCCACTGCGGTCATCTTGGATTTTCTGATTTGAAATAAGCTTATTTCTGCCTCAAAACACCTCCATTTGTGCTCAAAAATAGGTGAGATGGACTCCTTAGGTCAGAATACTTAGGATTCATGCCCTATTTGTAGCGGATGACAATCTAAAGAGCATCAGTGTGCCATGTGGCACTTGAGGGTGGGGGGGAGGGGGGCTACTTTAGCCCCTTTTTCCCTCAGGGGTCTGGATCCTAATCCACCTGAGGGAAGTTCCAAAAGTCCAGATTTTGAGCCTGGGGGCAGCACAAGTGCATTCCCAACAATTTGGCATCAAAACCTGCAAAAGTTCAAAGCCAGAACTTCAGGTGTAGGGATTCCTCCCTGAATTTATTAATTTGATGATTCAGGCATATCTGATTTAACAAGGTTATCATGAATCCTTCTAGTATTGTGGCCCTGCTAGTGCTGGGGGTTGTCGTTCCCCCCCCCCAAAAAAAAAAAAAAAGTACAAGTTCCCACAAAAGTGCCATGTGCATTCTGGGGACATTCCGCCCGTGGTCAACTCAGGTGATTAGGATTCCATTTTTAAGCCTTTACTTTCCCTGACAGAGTGATGCTGCTGATCTGGAGGATGCTCCAGATCTTGGGGAGGACCTTGCTGTGCGCTAACTGTTCAAGCCATCAGCGGTAATAGGGGTGATTTGTGGAATCCCTCCAGGAGTTAGACTCTTCAGGCTTCTGAAGCATAGTGCTCCCTTATGAGCAGCTCTACACCATAGTCCTGTTTTCCAGAGCATCCAGACATCAGGATGCTTAAGGATCACTGGGAAGCTCCAGAAGGGCCCCTGTATGGGGCAAAGGCTATGACTAAGCTCTATCTGATGGCTGCTATGTTGTAACCAATTGCTTGGGAAACAAACGGGAGAAACCGCCTTCACACCAGTGAAAAGCAAGAAGAAACAACAAAGGTGACCAATTGGTGCTCAATCTGTTATGACTCGATCTCTTATTGTAATTGACTCTGTGAATATCACTTTCTTTACTCCAAGGGGTCTTATCAATAATGTGCCCCCACTGTTGGTATAGGCTGGGTTCTCACAGTTTTATGCCATTTTTCCAAATGTTGATTATTTGCTCATTAAAAATCATAACATATCAGACATGTTTCTCGGAGTTTGCCTTTATCCTTCCCTTTTTTGTCTTAAACAGGAATGACTGTCTTTGTTACACACTGAGGAACTGGAGGGCAGTTTGGCCAATATATACTCAATTTCATTCAAACTAGTCTCGTTACTAATACTGTACCTAAGCAATGGAAAGAAGCAACTGTTTTCCCTACAATTAAAGACGACAAGTCAGTGCAGCGGAGATTTCCAATTACCGTCCTATCTCTTAATATCCCATTTTAAGCCAAACTTGCAGAAAAGATTGATATCACCCAACTCTCCGACTTTATTGAACAAACAAATGTCTCTCATCCCAATCAGACCGGTTTCTGTAAACACCACTCAACAGAACTGTCCTTGATAGGACTGACCACCAATATTTACCACCTGGACCATCATATATCAGTTCTACTTATTTCACTGGATTTATCATCAGCTTTCGATAGTATAGATCAGTGTTCTTCAACCACCGGTCCGTGGACTGGTGCCGGTCCACAGAAATTTCCTGCCGGTCCATAGGGCCGGCACATGCATCAGGCCCAAAACAGTGTTCTTCAACCACCGGTCCATGGTGTGCTCAGTGCTGCGTTAGCTTCAAGCCGGCTCCCTCTTCCTCACTGATTCAGTGCACAAAGCCATGGGCAGCAGTTCCTACGCGCATCCTGCGCCTGAACCGGAAGCCTTCTCTCTGACACCATAACGTCGGAGGGAAGGCTTCCAGAGGAGCCACTGCCTGCAGCTTTGTGCACTGCATCTGTGAGGAAGAGGGAGCCGGCTCGAAGATAACACCGGGGGCGGCATAAAATGGCCAGGCGGGAGCAGGCCAGAAGGTAAGGCATAGCATAGAGGGAGGGAGACAACAAAGGTAGGGGGGAATTATTATTTTTTAATTTAGTGATTGAATTATGTCAATTTTGAGAATTTACATCTGTTGTCAGTGTGCTTTGTGCAGTTTAATTTTGTAGTTAACCATTGTGTTAATAAGATTATATTGTATGTATCTATGGAAAAAATAGTGTTACAATTAGTACTATTATGGGGGTGGGGTCTGGGGCGCAGATTGGGTGGAGATGGGCGGGGTCTGGCCCACAACTTAGCCCAGTGTTCTTTTATTTCTACCGGTCTATATGTGTAGAAAGGTTAAAGAATACTGGTATAGACTACCAGGCTTCAAGATATAGGGATCACTAATCACATTTTAAACTGGTTCAAATCATACTTTAAAGATCGCTCCTCAAAAATAATGTTTAATGGTAACTTCCTCTAACACTTTCTCTAATGATTTCAGGATCCCTAAAGGTTCCATTCTTTCCCCTATGCTGTTCAAATATTTTATCCCAGGACAAGCAGGCAGGTATTGTCGCATATGGGTGACGTCGTTGACGGAGCCAGGATGTGGACGCCTCGCAAGCAGACTTGCTTGAAGAAACTCGAAGTTTCAAGTCACCCGCACTGCACATGCCGGAGCGCCTTCCCACCCAGCGCAGGGCACGTCTCCTCAGTTCTCAGTTTTCCGCGGAGCTGAGAAGTCAGTCTTTGACTCTGCGTTTAACTTCGTTCACTTTGTGCCTTCTCTCAACTGCGGTTTGATTTTTTTTCCTCACAAATTGCTGTTTTATTTTATTTCTTTTATTTTAGTTAAAAAAAAAAAATTTTTCTTCTTCCGTTCATTTTCCGGGACAGGCCGCTCGGCCGCAGTCTGAGGGCTTCGATTTTGTGGCAGCTATTTTTCCATCTATGTCCTGGCCTGCTACGGGCTTCAAGAGGTGTAGCAAGTGTCAGAGCGCGATCTCTCTTACGGACCCTCATGGACGCTGCCTCAAGTGCCTTGGGCCAAAACATTATCCTAGTTCGTGCCTGCATTGCCAAACACTTCAGCCTCGTGCTTTCAAGCGTTGTTGCATTTTGGTGGACAAGCTCTTTGAGATGGAGTCTCCTACTGATCCCTCGACTTCGAAGGCGTCTTCGTCCTCGACTTCCACCGAGGCTCCTTCTGCGCCTACTACTTCCACCTCGAGCCTCATCAGACCTTCGTCGTTTTCAGCGGCTCTTGCTTAGACGTCATCTGCTGTATCTTCCCCTGTTTCCTCAGGTCAGATAACTCAGCAGTCGGTTCCACCGGTGGTGATTAAAGTGTCTAAGACTCCCAAGTCAAAGCACACTCGCACTACCTCGAAGGAACCTCCAGCCAAAGCAGGTGGTCTGGTTTCAGACATGGATCCTTCGTTGTCGGCTTCTTTCCAGACCATGTTAGAGAAGCAGTTTATTCAGTTTCTTACTAACATGGGACCCAAACTGCTTCCTCTTATCCAGCCTGGGCATTCAGCAGACTCTCGCGAGGTCGAGCCGCTTCCTTTGCCCCAGTCTGAACTTACACACTCTTTGCAGGGAGCAGAGTCTCTGCGAGTGTCTGGTCTGGCATCCAAGCACGTAAAGCAAGGAGCAGATTCTTTGCGAGTGCTTCGACGAGAATCCTCACACTAAACAAGGAGCAGAGTCTTAGAGTGCATAGAGGTTCCTCCAGCAAGCCTCTGGAGTTTTGATCTACAGCCTCTAGTCGTATTCATGCATCGGCTGTCCACATCTCCGAGGCGAAATCTCCTCGATCTTCGAGATCTGGTTCCAGACACAGTTCTCACCGACATTCAAGGCCTTCATCGAGACATCCATCAAGGCATAGTTCTTCTTCTCATGACAGACCATCTTCCTCAAAGCCTCGATCTACTCCATCCTCGACCAGACCACCGACTCCTTGTTCGATGTCTCCGATGCTGGACCTCGAGGATGTTCTGGTCTCGATTGCTTCGTCCAAGTCACCAGGTTCCTTTGCCTTTTTCCCTGCCGAAGCTGCTTCTTCGACACAGGCTGCCTCGATGTCCTCGAGTCCTTCTCGAGGCAAAACATTGGCAGATCAGCTATCTTTCTCGTCTTTCCTGCGACAGATGGCTGTGGACTTGGGTATTCAATTGGATACTGGCTCCAAATATTCTAAGGAGTATCTCAGTCATGCATCTTCCTCAGCCTCCGGCAGAGTCTTTTAAGCTTCCATTTCATAAGCTTTTGAATCAGACTTTTGGTCGTTGCATGGAAACACCTTTTTCCATACTGGCTGTTCAGGGAAATTGGACTCTAGATATAAGACTGTGCATCGCAAAGGGTTTGACAATTCTCAGTTATCTCATCAATCCCTGCTGGTCGAGTCCTCCTTGAAAAGGTCCCATCCTTCCAAGGTTTGCGGCACCATCCCTCCTGGAAGGGAAGGGAAAACTATGGACAAATTCGGATGTCGCATCTACCAGAATGCTATGATATCCTCTAAAGTCCTCAATTATTTTTATTTCATCACTTATTTTGAATTTCATCTTTCTCTCAATTACGTCTGCATCTCCTCCAATCATCTTATGATGCCTTCGAGTTTTCTGCCAGAGTGGCTGCTTGCTCTGCAGCTATACGTCGGCTTGCCTGGCTTCGTACCATTGACATTGGCTCTAACCTTCAAGACCGCTTGGCTAACATTCCTTGTGAGGGCAATGACCTCTTTGATGAATCCATCGAGGCAGCCACCAAGAAATTATCTGACCATGAAAAATCATTTGCTTCTATAGTCAGACCTAAGCCAAAGCCAGCTCCTGCCAAGCCTGCTCTTATCTATCAAAGGTGTTTTGCTCCAAAGCCGGCTCCTTATATTCGCCCTCCTCTGAAAAAACAGCAACCTTGGAAGCAACAGAAACCCCAACCTTCTGCTGCACCTAAGGCTTCTCAGCCTTTTTGACTGTTTACAACAGAGCATAACCTCCACCGTTCTAGCTCTGTCTCCTTTTCCCCCTATAGGAGGTCGTCACCATCATTTTTACAACCGATGGACAATAATTACATCCGACCTCTGGGTGCTTACCATCATCAGAGAAGGATACTCTCTTCATTTCACTCAGGTTCTGCTTTCTCTCCATGCCATCGAACCAGTTCCCTTGGAACAGCAGAACAGGGGTTTTTCCTCCCGTTACTTCCTTGTTCCGAAGAAGACGGGTGATCTGCAACCCATTTTGGATCTCGGGGCTCTTAACAAATTTTTAGTCAAAGAAAAGTTTCTAATATTGTCCCTGGCATCTCTTTATCCCCTTCGTGAGCAGAATGACTGGTTATGCTCTCTGGATCTCAAGGAGGCCTACACCCATATCTCCATTCATCCGGCCTCCCATCAATATCTCAGATTTCGGGTGGGGAATCTGCATTATCAATACAGAGTACTACCCTTCGGCCTGGCCTCATCTCCCAGAGTGTTCACCAAGTGCCTGGTAGTGGTAGTGGCAGCTCTCTGGAATCATGGTCTTCATGACTGGCTATCAAAGATTCCACATCTCAAAGGGTTATTGTAGTGACCCAACAGACTACCTGGTTCCTACAAAGTTTGGGATTTGAAATCAACTTTCCCAAATCTCAACTTCAGCCCTCATAGACTCTACAATTCATTGGAGCTGTTCTGGACACTGTCCAACTCAGAGCATTCCTTCCACAACAACATTTGGAAGCTCTACTTCAACTCTGTCATGCAGTGTCTTCCCGCTCTTCCATCTCAGCGAGACGCATGATGGTACTTCTGGGTCACATAGCCTCCACAATACACGTGACTCCTTTTGCCAGACTTCACCTCGGAATTCCTCAGTGGACTCTGGCATCTCAATGGACGCAAGTTTGCAACCCTCCTTCCCGACACATTTCATTCACTTCTTCCTTCAAGAAGTCTCTCCATTGGTGGATGCTCTCTTCCAATCTTTCCAGAGGCTTGCTTTTTCAAACTCCCCCTCATCAAAAAGTCCTCACGACAGACTCTTTGACCTACGCTTGGGGTGCTCATCTAGATGGTCTCCGTACTCAAGGCCACTGGACCAGTACGGATCGTCAATGTCACATAAATCTCTTGGAACTCAGAGTGATTTTCAAGGCTCTCAATGCTTTTCAACATTCGTGACTAAGTGGTCCTCATTCGGACGGACAACCAAGTTGCCATGTATTATGTTAATAAACAAGGAGGGACCGGCTCTGCCTCCCTTTGTCAAGAAGCACTGAAGGTTTGGGCCTGGGCAATCCGCCACAACAACTTCCTCAAAGCTGTCTACATTCAAGGGGTAAAGAATTGCTTGGCGGACAACTTGAGTTGTGTTCTACAACCTCACGAATGGATTCTCCATTCCTCGCCTCTTTATCAATTTTTTTCACAATGGGGAACCCCTCAGGTAGACCTCTTTGTGGCTCCCCACAACTTCAATCTGCCTCAGTTCTGCTCCAGAATATACTCTTCTCACCGCCTCGAGGCAGATGCTTTTCTTCTGGAATGGACGAATCTCTTTCTCTACGCATTCCCTACATTCCCAAGACTCTGGTCAAGTTGAATGATCATGCCACCATGATTCTCATCGCTCCTCAGTGGCCAAGACAACCTTGGTACTCCCTTCTATTTCAGCTCAGCACCAGGGAGCCATACCTTCTACCAGTTTTTCCTTCTCTGCTTACACAGAGTGAAGGATCTCTGCTTCATCCCAACCTGAAGTCTCTACACCTGACAGCTTGGTACCTTTCAACGTAACTCCTCGTCAGTTTTTTTAATCTGCAAGATGTCTTAGAAGCTTCTAGTAAGCCTACCACTAGACAATGCTATCACCAAAAATGGTCTAGATTTTCTACGTGGTGTTTTTCTCATCATACAGAGCCTCAGCATGCCTCCTTATCTTCTGTTTTGGACTACTTGTTGCACTTATCCAATTCTGGCCTCAAGTCTACATCTATCCGAGTGCAATTGCGGCTTTCCATCAGCCTATTGAAGGGAAACCTCTGCTCATTCAGTGGTTTCCAAATTTATGAAAGGACTCTTTAATGTTAACCCTCCTCTCAAACCGCCTCCTGTGGTTTGGGACCTCAATGTTGTCCTTTCTCAACTCATGAAGCCTCCATTTGAACCAATTGATAAGGCTCATCTGAAGTATCTCACTTGGAAAGTGGTGTTTCTCATAGCCCTCACTTCCGCTCAAAGAGTCAGTGAACTGCAAGCTTTAGTAACTGGCCCACCATTCACTGTGTTCCATCACGACAAGATGGTTCTTCGTACTCATCCTAAATTCCTACCTAAAGTGGTCTCGGAATTTCATCTCAACCAATCCATCGTCCTTCCAGTATTTTTTTCCAAAGCCTCATTCTCATCCTGGAGAATCAGCTCTTCATACTCTGGACTGTAAACGTGCTTTGGCCTTCTACTTGGAATGCCCCAAACCACACAGAACTGCTCCTCAATTTTTGTTTCCTTCGATCCAAATAAGTTGGGCCATCCTATTTCTAAGCGTACCATCTCCAACTGGATGGCGGCTTGTATTTCTTTCTGCTCTGCCCAGGCTGGATTACCCCTTCACAGTAAAGTCACAGCCTATAAAATCAGAGCAATGGCAGCTTCAGTAGCTTTCCTCAGATCTACATCGATTGAGGAAATTTGTAGAGCTGCTACTTGGTCCTCGGTTCAAACCTTCACTTCTCACTATTGTCTGGATACTCTCTCCAGACGGGATGGACAGTTTGGCCAAACAGTATTACAAAATTTATTCTTCTAAATTGCCAACACTCCCACCATCCCATTCTGGTTAGCTTGGAGGTCACCCATACGTGAGAATACCTGCCTGCTTGTCCTGGGATAAAGCACAGTTACTTACTGTAACAGATGTTTTCCAGGGACAGCAGGCAGCTATTCTCACAACCCACCCACCTCCCCTGGTTGGCTTCTCTGCTAGCTATCTGAACTGAGGAGACGCGCCCTATGCTGGGCGTGAAGGCACTCGCGCATGCGTGGTGCGGGCCACTCAAAATTCTAGTTTCTTCAAGCAAGTCTGCTTGCGAGGCGTCTGCATCTGGGCTCCGTTGATGACGTCACCCATATGTGAGAATAGCTGCCTGCTGTCCCTGGATAAAACCTGTTACGGTAAGTAACGGCTTTCTCGCACCACTTATTACATTAGGACGATCCATTGGGTTCTCAATTTTTGCTTACGTGGATGATATCCAACTTGCTCACCCTGTCATTCTTGACGATCCTAGCGATATTTTATCCATTAATCAGAAATTGGAACAAGTTAACTGGCTAAGCTCAAATGTGCTCGCCCTCAAAATTAGTAAAACTAAAGTTATGATCTTTCCGATTAAGGAATGCCTTACTCTATCCTGCCCCATAAGTCTAAAATCTGTTTCTATCCAGACAGTCACATCCATTAAGCTTCTTGGTGTTACCTTAGACAGAAAATTCACATTTCACAAACAAATAAGCTCTGTAGTTAGAAAATGTTATCGTCTCCGTATGATAAGATCCCTCGCCACATTACTAGATCAATTGTCATTAAATATTCTCATTCATTCATTAGTCATTTCATGTTTGGACTATGGCAATTCATTATACAAAGGAATTACAAAGAAAGAAATGACATCTTCAAATCATCCAAAGCATCGCTGTAAAAATTATTTCAAAAGCACGTAAATACAATCATGTCACACGCTTTCTGATCAAAGCTCACTGGCTCCCCATTGAGCACCGAATCACTTACAAAATTGTTATTGACTCTAAACAAAAATTGCTGGCCAACCAGAATTCATCAACAGGCTATTGATCCCTCACACTACCCATCATACTTTACGTTCCTCAAATCAAAACTTAAGATACATCACTAAGATACATCAACACTATGCGTACTACCGGTAGTATTTTTTCTGTTACAGCCCCTACAATCTGGAATTCGGCACCGAATCACATATGAGAAATTACATCCCTCAATAAACTTAAAAGGAGTTTAAAGGCCTTTCTTTTTAAAGATGCGTACGATGTGTGATAGTCCTTTTAAAGACGGTAATGGAAGTCTGTTCCCTTCCATTAGCCTTGCAGTTTCAAATAATTTGCCTGTTTCCCCTTCCATCTGTTTGACACGCTCCTCATTTTTTTCTATTAAAATATTGTAGTTCTGCCCAGTTACCCCTCATATCAGTAAGTCATTGTCAGTGCATCTGATTGTATTGAAATCTTCTTTTTTTTTTTTAATACTATGTAAAACCGCCTTGATATTTGATAAGGCAGTATATCAAATTTTTAATAAACCTGAAGACAGGAGGAGCAAAAGTATGTAAATGAAACTTCCTACAAGAGTTCTCCGAAAAAGGGACCCGAAGGTTCAGGAATAGTGTGGATTTACAAGAAAGATTAACGAGGTAAGAAACTAATCCTTCTTAAATCTTTAAGGCCGCTTGCACCATGTGAATGCAATGCTTTCCCGTCTGGCTCTCTGGAACCATCAGTTTTCAGTTTTTTCTGCAGATCTGAGAAGCTGTTCTTTAGTCTATCTTAGAGAACATAAAACTTGTGAATTTTTTTTATGCCTTCCCTTTTCATTTTTTGTTGTTTTTATAATTTCAGTTTAAAAATTTTAGAATTTTTTTAACCAATTTTGTTTTTTGGGCTTTTGGTCTCTTTTCAGTCTATCAGGTCGGGGGGAGGGGGGGTATCAATTTTTTGGGGTATTTCATTTACTCAACTTCCCTGGATCATAGAGTTCTTTGACCTCACGTCGGCAGTTTTTCCATCAGTCCAAGGCTCCTAGCAGCTTCATGTGGTGCACTTGGTGCCACAAGATCATTTTGGGTACAGACCCGCATAATTTGTGTGTCCTGACCATAGGGACATTTCCTGCACACTCTGCTCTTATTTGCAGAAGAGGTTGCTTAAAGCCAGGAAGTTGCAATTTGAGAAACTTTTCAGTTCAATTTTGGATACATTGACTGGCGATTCCGATACAGACACTCAACCTTGAACTACTCCAGCATTGACACTGGCACCGATGGTATTTCTATGCCATCTCTTCATTGGTTCTACTATTGTCAGGAGAGCTGTGTAAGAAAGCTAATAAGCATAAACATATCTCCCCCTCCAATCGTGCACGGCATCTTCTCAAGCGTCACCATCAACACCGATGCCAGATCGCCATCTCTACAGTTGGTGTCTCCTCCTAAGGTGTGCCTCGATATCGAGGTCCCCAATGCATTGACACCCAACACAGCCAGCGCTTAATGTAGCCTTGCTAATATCGGTACTGGCAAGAACAGTTTTGAGCGCTGTTGCAGATAGAACTACCTGGGATGTTGCAGTCGCACCCTGTGTAAATTCCTTTATCAACAAAAAACACCCAAATGTTCCACAGAAAAAGGTAGTGAACCAAAACAAAACAGAAAACTGGAGTTGATCTGAATAATAATTATTTATGGAAGAAATAGTCTGAGTCCAATGAGTCACAGCAATGGATGTAGGTGCTATGAAAGATGGTGTAGATACAATAAATCACAATAGATGTAGCACCATATTTATAAAATGATGCAGATCCAGCTGTATGTTTGTAAAATGATGCAAATCCAAGAGATCATGTGATGCAGTAGGCTGAGGCAGATGTGTGCTGCCTGAGCTCCCAGGCCCTGAGTTGCCCTGCATCTTACACAGCTGCCCAGACTAGATTTTGAGCTAGCCAGGAGGTAATTTTCCTCAGTTAGAGCTGCATGGATAGATTCCTCGCGTCCCCGGTGCTACAGATGACCACGCACAATACAAAAAAAGATTGAACGGCAGCCACTAGGGACCGACAAAATGGCGCCGGGAACCTCAGCAGCGGTCACTCAGCTCGCGCCTGACATGCTGCGAGACATCACGCGGGCAGTCACTATGGCGGTGCAACCAGACATTTAGCGGCTGTCCTAGCAACTACAGCAGCTGGAAAATATGCTAGCAGGCACTAACTGCCGCACCGCAGAAGTGGAGGCCCATGTGTCTAAATTGGAAGACACTTCCGGAGGTCAGGAGAAAACTTTACAAGACCTGTGGGCACTTACCCGTGCGCAAGCAGAGCGGATTGAGGACCTGGAAAATCGTTCCCCCAGGTCTAACCTTTGTTTTATGGGCATTCCAGAGATGGTGTCAGGGTTCTCCCTACTGCGGGCCATGGAATTGTGGCTGGCGGTAACTTTTCCCATGAGGGAGGGCCTAGCCCCTATCTGCTTGGAGCGGGCACAGTGTATGGGCAGAGAGTGAACCCGAGAGGCACGTCCGAGGCTGGTCATAGTTAAACTGCTTAATTATAACTATAAAGTTGAAATATTGCAACAGTACAAGCAGCTTCGTGATTCCTTGAAATATGATTCGGAAGTGCGCATTTTTCAGGATTACTCTGCGGCCTTGACGGAGGAAAGAAAATTGTTTTACCTGCTCTGCTTCAACTTGGCGGATAAAAAGATACAGTTTGTTTACCTATCCAGCTATTCTGCGTCTACATTACCAAGGCCAGTGGCATACCTTTGACTCATCTTTGGAGGCAGCGAATTACTTGAACACCCATGAACTACATCCTCCGGATCCTAATTGACAGTGTTGGGTGAAGTCCTTTGGTTACCAATTGGCAATGTTATCTACTGTTTAGTATTGTTAGTGTGGCTTTCGGACTCCCTGTTATTAGTCTTCGGCCCCACAGCTTTCTTTATTGCATAGGGATCTTTACTTGGTTCTGCAGTTGTTTTTTTCTTTGTATACATTTGTCTATTTTGATACTTGTAATGGTTTGGTTGACGGAATATAGTTCAGCACTTACTTCTTGCTCCGGCAGCGGAGCCGGAGCGGCAGAGATGTACCCTATAACTAGATGTGAAGGGGACTCGGGGCTCGGGGAGGCACCGAATCGTGATTTTTCACAACTCTAGAGCCTCTCTGGAGTGGTGTCTATAGCTGTGACAATCTAGGAATGTGGGTTTGGGAAATGGGAGTGGGTGGTGGGTGTGGGGTGGGAGAGGGTTTGTGCATTTTGTTTGTGGTGGTGTGTGACCTTCCTTAGTAAAAGTGGCCCAGGGGGGCATGGTACTGATAATTAGACTGTCATTTGAAAACCTGTGGGTACTACTCCTGCTTTTGCCATCTGGATTAGGCTGGGAACCCGGGATGGATCATTTATATAGTAATCGCCATTGTTGAGCAAGGTACTTTATACCCTAACTAAATTATGGCCACTTCCTTAAGAATCATCTCCTGGAATGTATTGGGTATTTCTTCCCCTATAAAAAGAACTAAAATCTTGACTCAATTGAAGCGTCACAAGGCAGATATAGTCTGCCTGCAAGAAACCCGCCTGACTGATCTAGAACATTCCAAATTGAAGAGATCTTGGGTGGGCTCAATATTTGCAGCTTCCTCCCTGCAGAAGCGAGCGGGCATAGCAATTTTAATTCGCAAGTCTTTACCCTTTTTAGCCCAAGTTGTAGAAAGTGATCCACAGGGTAGATATTGCTTCATTTGACGATGGGGACGTATTCATTCTACCTTTTTAAATGTATACACACCCAACGTTTAGGATCACTCTTATTTAAAAAAAAAAAAAATTACTGCATCTTTCAGGCAGGAGACTATAATCAAGTCCTGAACCAGAATGATGACAGATCCTCTCCGGGGACTTTCACAGGGGTGAGCCAGACACGAGGTATCCCGTATCTATGTGCACTGTTGGACCTGGTCGACCCGTGGCGCCTACCTATTACATCCGACAGAAAAAGATTATACACAGGTTGCGGGCACATGGCACCCTTTCCAGAATAGATTATATTCTCTCTACAAGCAGAGCCTTTCTTAATATAGACTCTGCGGATATTGGCCCTGCGGCGATGTCTGATCACGCATTGATTTGGATAGATGTGAATGTAGGATTTGGATTGCGGGGTCCGAAACGTTGGCGTTTTTCTAGCTGCTTAAATCGGGATGATCATTTTCAAAAGTACTTGACGACTAAATGGGAAGAGTTTTCAGAATTTAATGATCAGCACCGGCAGGATCTCACACTGTTTTGGAGCACGGCTAAGGTGGTTCTTCGAGGGGATTGTATAGCATATGTTGTTGATCGTAATAGACGCTTGTCTAGAGGCATAGTTCGTTTGGGAAAAGAATTAGCTGTAGCTAAACGCCGATGTGCTCAACAGCTGTCCCATGCTAACAAGGAACACCTCATTTCTGTAGAGACGGCCTTAAATTCATTTATACATGAGTGCACAGTTAAGATGTTTTACCAGAAGTTTCAATACTATCGTTATGGGAACCAATTGGGGAAATTGTTGGCACGTTTGACAAAACCAGCACGGGGAAAGCATTTTGTCTTTGGTCTTAGAGATGGCCTGGGTCAGTTACATCATTCTACTGACCAGATAGCGCTATTATTCTGCGACTACTTTAAGGGTATTTATGGTCGGCGGGACTCGGGGACAGGGCCTCACATTCGGGATTATTTGGAGGACTCCGGCCTTCTTAAATTGCTAGAGCAGGATGTGCAGTCTTTGAATGCACCAATCACTATTAAAGAATTACAGAAAGCCATTCAGACGCAAAGGAATTATTCGGCCCCAGGGCCTGATGGCTTTACAGCTGAATTTTATAAGTTACTCGCTCCCCAGATTGGGCCCCCGTTACATGAATACTATGCTCGGGTAGTTGAGGACAAGCGATTACCGGAGGCAGCCAATGAGGCTTTAATCACCTTAATATTGAAACCTGGGAGGGAGGAAACGGCTCCTGAATCCTATAGACCTATCTCGCTTCTGGATGTGGATATAAAAATTTTGTCAAAAATACTCGCAGATCGATTGCCCCGGATCAAGTGGGTTTTGTGAGGGATAAGACAGGCAGTCCATAATGTCTGTAAGGCGATACTAACTCTGGCACGTACGCAGGCTCGACACATACCAATGTTGTTACTTAGTTTAGATGCCGCACAAGTCTTCAACCAGTAGATTGGACATATTTATTTGAGGTGCTTGATTACATCGGTTTGAATGGTTGGTATGCTCGGGCGATAAAGACTTTATACATGAATCCGAGGGCATGTCTCCTGGTTAATGACTTAATCACTGACTTATTCCTCATCGAGAGAGGCACTAGGCAGGGCTGTCCCCTGTCCCCTTTGTTATTTTTACTTTATTTGGAACCTTTCCTTCACACTGTTTCTCAGGATGGGGATGTTCTTGGAGTAGATTTTTCTGGGATGCCTGTGAAGGTTTTAGCTTTCACAGACAATCTGTTGTTTACATTAACTAGACCAAGTCACTCCATTCCCCATCTATTACAAGCTCTGGAAGAATTCAGATTTTACTCGGTGTTCACCTTAAATTATAGGAAATCCACTGCTTTGGCTAGCCCATTTGTGGGGGAGTTTCCTTTTACGTGGGCTACGACCTCTATCAAATATCTGGGCGTATGGATCCCTAGAGACCTTAAGACCCTCTAAGTGTAACATCTCTCCTTTACTGCTTGATACGTTACGACTTCAAAATTGGTCCATATTTCCCCTTTCAGTGGCGGGAAGGGTAGCCCTGTATAAAATGGTTGTACCAATTCCAGGTACTTCCTTTATTATCCCATAACGGTCAGCTTACCTAGGGATTACAATGTTTTATATTGGGGACGGGGACGTCGCCCTCGCATGACACTTCCTCGAATGGGCATCCCTAGGGAAAAGGGAGGATATGGTTTATTGAATATTCGCTGGTATGCTTTGGCCTGCCAGATGTGACACATTAATGATTTGGTTTAGAGGCACTTCCCATTTTTCAGCAACTTCAATAGAACTGTCATTATTGGTTCCCTACCATATTAGTTATATGTTACATGTTATTGACCCGTCGCTCCGCCTGGTGGTAGCAAATCATCCCATTTTTGCTCCAGCTAGGCAGACGTGGTGGTAGATTTGTAAAAGTGCTAAACTGTCTTTTGTGGTTTCTCTGTATTTACCTATTCAGGGCAATGGTGCATTTTTGCCGGGACTGCAAAATGCTTCATTTCAACGATGGGATGTAAAGGGCCTCCGATATTTTTCAGCTATATTCGGAGGATGGCATCTTGGTTTCCTTTCCAAGTTGTCGTACGTTTGAATTACCAGCTATGGACATATTTGCTTATTACCAGATATGACATTATGTGCAGTCTTTGCCAGTCGAACACTTTAAGGAATACAGTCGTGAAGCACTTTCTGAGCTATTTAGTCTATCAGCTCAGAGGATCCCTCTTAAATTTCATTTACTGGGTCTCCAGGATTGCCAAGCTGGACCTAATCTGGACATTTTGATAGCCACTTGGGCGGAAGAACTGCGGTGAACTTTGACAGCTCAACAGATACAACAGGTGCTGAAAACCATCAAGAGAGTGTCTGCCAATGTTACTCACTGGGAACTACAATTGAAGGTGGTGCTGTGGCTTTACATTTCCCCTGAAAGGGCAGCTTGGATGGGCATCACTTTCACTCATCATTGCCCCAAGTGAGCACAGGCTCATGCTTCATTGGGACACATGCTTTGGATTTGTCCTTTGATTCTCCAGTTCTGGTGTGATCTGGGCAAACGTTGGTTTCCTCTGCCCAGAGCTTTATTTGGCTATTATACTATTGCTGCACCGAAATTGAAAGGAATGACAGCTTTTGTAGCGCAGACTGTGCTTCTGGGAAAGAAAGCCATATTGACAAACTGGATATCACAGGACCCACCGACTTAGTCAGTGGAGAGCTATGATGATAGTGCAAGCCTCTTTGGAGCGGAGACAGGCTGGTGACCTTGACCTGGGTCCAGGTCGCCGCTTCTGTCAGATTTGGGAATGTGTTTGGATGGACTATTGTAACTCTATGACTATAGTATACTTTTGATTATCCCTGCCCTAAATAGTCTTTGTATTGATGCATGTCCTGACTGTTCTTTAAGTTGCATGTCCTGTTTTGACTGTTCCTTAAGTTGTACTGATATGATTTTGCAGATGAAGTAGTAGCTCCTGTTACTAGACCCTTGAGGAGAACAAGAAATGCGGAGAAGGCTATGAATTCCCTTGCAGAAAACAGGGATGTCGAGGTGCGTCGTAGTTGCAGAATCAGGAGGAGTCGCTACAGTACCACAAACCAGTCTGTTTTGTTCGATAAACTAATAACCAAGTAAGTCATTACATGGGCAGAAGTTGTAAGTTTACTTATTTGGTTATCATTTAAAGTTTTTTAGTAGTGTTTGGTATTGAATATAACAGAGCCTGCATTCCCTTTGAGTTTTTCCTATCTTTAACTTATAACAACTGGATTCCAAAGGTTAAAGAAATTGAAAGACTAGCTCATTTTCTAACAGTTGATTTTATTAGCCAGAATGTATTGAATAGTTAGAATTCTGGCTAATAAAATCAACTGTTAGAAAATGAGCTAGTCTTTCAATTTCTTTAAGGGTAGTTCCACTGTAACCAATGTTTCCCACAGAGGAGAGAATCCTGCATTCACCATGGGCCTCATCTGGGGCAGCCTCCTTGGAGCGGCTGGGGCACGGGCAGTGTGTCTGGGAGGGAATGCATGGATGGGAGAACATCTCAGGGGAGGAGATATAGGCATCCTGGGACTGTCGGCCAAGTCTCTTCCCTGAAGAAGCCCTTTCTGGAAACGTCAATCGCTCCTCCTACACTTACTTGCTCCACTTCATCACTTCATCATGCTTCTATTCCTTTCTCTCCTCTCTTCTACCTTCCAAAGTATTTAGATCAATGCTGTCTTATTAAAATGTTTATTTTATTTTTATTTTTCCTCTAACTCTACTTTTCACTTCTCTATTACCCTCCAGGTACTTTAGTTAGATTGTGAGCCTTCGGGACAGTAAGGGAATTTTTCAAGTACCTTTCTTATTTCTAATCTTAATGTATATTTTCTGTAAACTGCTTAGAACCTAACGGATGTAGCGGTATATAAGAAATAAATTACATTACATTACATTAACCTTTGGAATCCAATTGTTATAATATCAAGGCTAATTGCAAGAGAATGAATAGAGAATTTGGCTGAAAGCGCACATTAAGTTCCCTGTGTTATAATATGATGGGAAACCATAATTCTCATTTGTTTAAGAACTAACCACCTTCTTTACAAAGCCGCACTAATTTTTTAGCGCTGGTTGTTGCGGTATCGGCATTGATGCTCATAGAATTCCTATGAACGTCTGAGCTGTTACCATGGTGGCTGGCGCTAAAAATGCTGGTGCAACTTTTTTTTGTAAAGGAGGGGGTAAGCCATTTATTTATATAACTGATAAACTGCATTGTCCTGAAAGCGGAAGTGCTTGTTCAGATTCATAATTCTCTGAGGGAGAGTGCTGATTTTTTAACTCGCTGAGCTGTTTTTTGGTTTGTTTGTTTTTTTGAATGGAGTATTATTCACATATAAGTAGAGCATATTAATATTATATTCCTTGCTGAGTTGAATTATAGAAACATGGCCCATCCAGTCTGCCCATCCACAGCATCCACTATCTCCTTCCCTCCGTAAGAGATCCCACGTGTCTATCCCACACTTTCTTGAATTCTCTTGCATTAGAACAGATTGTCTCCACCACCTCTACCGGGAGCCTGTTCCACACATCTACCACCCTTTCTGTAAAAAAGTATTTCCTTAGATTACTCCTGAATCTATCACCTCTTAACTTCATCCTATATCTTCACATTCCGGAACTTCCTTTCAAATGAAAGACTCGCCTCATGCTCATTTATGATGTCTAGGAATTTTACTTCCCTAGCACTCCTAGTAACATTTAACCAGTCAATGTTGGGGCAGTCAAAATCACCCATTATTATACTGTTGCCCAATTTGCCAGCTTTCCTAATTTCTGAAAAAATTTCTTCTGTCTGCTCATTCTGTCCCAGGGGACAGCAGTATAACCCTATTTTTATATTCCTTCCCTTCACACATGGAATTTCTATCCATATGGATTAAACACTATCTATGTCATGCAGAATGTTTCTTTTGTTTGATTCAGAAAAGAAATTTGGAGGTTTGCTTATAGCTATGATAGTTTGCTTCCAAGTACAATAGCGGGCTCAGATCTTGTCATTAGCCTTTGTCCTGTTTTACATGCTCATAGCCAAAATTTGATGTCAATGAGCTTTAAGTTTCAGATCGCCCTATTTATTTTAGGAGTGCTGTAAATGGTAACACTTATTTTTCCTAATTCAATTCATTTGAAAAACTTCCTGGTAGACACTTAAGAGCCAGATTCAATAAATAGCACTGAAAGTCGGGCATCAGAAAGATCTGCACTGAAATTGTATTCTGTAAAGGGTGCTTCATTTGTAGAGTAGTGCTTAGTGTAAATTCCTGCAACCAACTTTGGGTACTTGGATGTACCCAAAGAGAAACCTGGTATAAATCCTCATGCATAACCCCTGAATTCTATAACTGATTTTAAATTATGAAAACGTCTTTCCCATAGCCATGCTCTCTGTTGGGTTGTGCATGAGACAATTTTGGCATGCAACTTTATAGACTAGCAGATAGGCAGAAACCTTCTCAAATTTAAATTGCCAATTAATGCCAATTGGTGTTAACTGTCTTAAGTGATTATGTTGTGCTCATATCTCAGAATTGTGCTCAAAATTTGATGCACAAATTTCAGCGGTCTTTATAGAATCTAGGGGGTTAATATTGTACCGAAAAATATTTTCTTCAAGTGGTCATTTAATAGGTACATTCATGTGAGATGCATCTTTTATACTCTTCTCTATCCCAATTGAGAATTTCTATTTATCTCTATGGCCTCCATAATGATGGAATGAAACATGCTTAATTGGACTCTTTTCATAATGCCACAAGGAAAAAGATTAAAATCTCAAGAAAACAGAAAGTGGTTTTGAAAACTGATGTAATTTCCAGAGGTTAAACAGTTGAACGTCGATAAACCTAATGTGTGGCTATTTTGGATTTATTGCCAGGTCTAATAACATTTAAAATTCACCTACTCAGGGATATTTTTCTTTGTTCATTTTTAAATGTAATATTTCCTATAAGTAAAAGCTGAGGTACCGGTAGAATCAAATTCATAAATTATTAAAATTACCAATTAGCTTGCAATATCAGGACAATAGTTAGTGATCCATATATTGCCAGATTGCCCTCAAACCCCAAAGTAAGTCAAAATAGGACAGTCCTCAGTTATAGTATTCACAATTTTATGTGGTTGATTCATTTCGCTTGAGTGGCATTGCTTTCCTGTAGCAGGAGCTCTCCATAAAAAGCAGGAGAAATCGGACCCACATATCCACCCACCTTCTCAGTTTTGCTTTAAGTGGAACTTGTAAGGTTTTGGCTGTATGAGACAGAATGTTTTCCATCCATGCATATATATATATTTTTTTTTAATTCTTTATTCATTTTTACATCTTACAACAAGTGTGTCAGAAAATAACATTTGAACTCATACAATATCACTCGATTAACTTTCATATTCAACTTAAATTATAATATTTAAACCCTCCCTCCCATCCCTACTATTTCTTATGTAGTTACATATATCATATAATCTTTTATATTAATCTAAACATTTAATACCAGATCAGAAATCCCTCCCCCATCCCTCACTTTACAATTGTACCAATATATATCAGGTACTATGGCTGATTCGGTAATTATTGTCTTGCCAAAACCAAACAGGGATCCTACTTTGGTTTCAAATTACAGGCCTATTTCTTTATTAAATGTAGATGGTAAATTGATTGCTAAAGTATTAGCAATAAGATTGGCAAAAGCTCTTCCTTTTATTATTGATGTACACCAAACAGGATTTATTGCTAAAAGACATTCATCAAATAATACTAGATTAGCATTTCACTCATTAAATTTAGCAAAAAATATTAATGATCCAGCTTTTCTAGTATCTTTAGATGCAGAAAAAGCTTTTGATAGAGTGGAATGGAGTTTTATGTATCAAGCTTTACAATGGTTTGGTATAGGCCCCGGTTTTATTAAAATGATTGTATAGCTCTCCTGGTGCAAGATTATATATTAATAATAATTTCAGATAGATTTAATTTGCGTAGGGGAGTTAGACAAGGATGCTCTTTGTCTCCCTTACTTTTTGATGTTGTTCTGGAACCTTTATTAATTGCAATTAATCAAACTAAGGAGATAAAGGGAATCACGTTTTCCAACTGGGAATTTAAACTTTCTGCTTATGCAGATGATATTTTATTATATTTAAGAGAACCGGGGACTACTATTCCATGTATACTTAATTTATTAGAGAAATTCGGTAAATTTTCTGGATATAAAATTAATTGGAGTAAATCTGAAGTCCTTCCAATTAATGTTCATTGTACCAAAGGACTATTTGATTCATATTCATTTATCTGGAAAGATGATGGTTTAAAATACTAAGGAATTATTATCAAAAATACAATTGAAGACAGTCAAAGAAAATGAAAAACTTTTATTAAGAAAAATAACAAATGTGTGAGCAATGGAATCCTTTACATCTTTCTTGGTGGGGAAAAATTCAAATAATTAAAATGATGATATTGCCTGTGGTTTGCTACCAAATGAGTATGATACCAATATTTTTTCAGGGGTCATTTTATAAAAAATTAAACAATCTTCTTACAAAATTTGTTTGGTTTGGGAAAAGACCCAGAATTGCTTTAGTATCATTACAAAGACCAATTATGGAGGGGGGGTAAATTTTCCAAATTTTTATAGGTACCATCAAGCCTATATTCTGAGACAGGGTATGTATTGGATCCTCCCAGATCTCATGGAGAATGTACCAGATTGGTTGTATTTAGAATGGCGGCTCCTGTTCCCATTACATTTAGAACATTTAATTAGTATAACAATGCCTAGAAGATATAAAGATAACAGAATTTTATTAGATACCTGGAAAACATTAAGATATATCAGTAATCTATCACCAGAACCAATAGCTAAATCACTAAATCAATCTATTTGGGTAAACTCCAGGATCAAGATTGGCGGACTTAAGATCGTCTGGAAACATTGGATAATTGCAGGTATACGGACATTGAATGATGTCATTTCAGAAGGTTCACTGCTTAGTTTTTCACAATTGCAAAATAAATTTGGCCTAAATAAAACACAATATTTTAAATGGATGCAATTGAAGCAAGCCATTCAGGTAGGGTTCCCTGAATGGAAAGATCTTAATACTCAATACAGTCTGCAGGTTTTATGTTTCCAGGCGCATTTCTTGGGTCACCAAGCCGCAAAATGGTATAAATTGCTATATGGATTTTTAAATAAAAAAAAGAAAACTGGACTTAGGGATATTTGGAGTATTGAGATTGGACAGACAATTTCTGCGTCTCAATGGCCACGATTTTGGTCCTGGAGATTAAGATCTACAAAGTCAGCATCTATGAGTCAAACATGGATGTTTTTGTTACATAGAGTGTTATGGACCCCGACGCGCCTGCAAAAGATAGATAGTACTAGATCCAATAGATGCTGGCATTGTAGAATAGAAGTAGGGACGTTAGATCACTTACTTTTTTTTTGTCTCTGTGTAAATGCTTTTTGGAATTTAATTTGGCCCCAAATTAACATATTACTAGAAAATCACGTAGGACTCTCATATGATACCATACTATTTGGCACTGCAATGAGAACTCAGAGTCCGATTTCAGCAAATAATAACAAGCTGCTATTAATATTGACAGGAGTCGCCATGCAACAAATTACTCAAAATTGGAAGGACTATACCAAATTAAATTATACATTCTGGTGGAACTCTGTTTGTCATATATACAAAATTGAAAAAGTATTAGCGTTACAACAAGGGAATCTTCACAATTTTAAGAAAATTTGGGAACCATTGACTAAATATTCTAATGATCAGATTTCTTAGCACATTGGTAGTAGCTATATAGGGTTAGGGTGGGATATATATAATTTTTGGAAATATGAATGGGAAAATAAATAAAAGGGGAGGGATTTATTTTATGATATGATATATTGAATGTATCTACAAATGTCATGTAATAATTATATTATATGTGATTCAATTACTGTAAGAATGAAAAATTAATAAATAAAAATAAAAAAAAAAACAAAAAAACAATTGTACCAATAAGAGAATAATATTTACTCATTACAATATTCTATTAATGGACCCCCAAACCTCCTGAAAATTAAAATTTCCTTGCGTGGCTAGCATTCTTTCCATCTTATATATGACACAGAATTCCACCAGAAACTGTAGTTCAGTCTACTCCAATTTTTCCAATTAAATGTAATCTGTTGAATGGCAACTCCTGTCATAAGTAAGAGCTTGTTGTTTTTTGATGAAATTTGACTTTTCTTCCTCATTGACATTCCAAATAAAATAGTATCATATGATAAAAGCCACCGGATTTTCTAATAAACAATTTATTTGGCCCCATATCAATTTCCCAAAAGCCAAAATAAATAGACAATAGAATAATAAATTATCTAGAGTCCCTGCTTCGAGATGACAATGCCAACATTTATTAGACTTAGAGCTATCTAATTTTTGTAAACGAACAGGGGTCTAGAATGCTCTATGTAACAGAAAAAAACAAGTTTGTCTCATAGATGCTGATATTGTACATCTCATCCTTCAAGATCAGATTCGTGGCCATTGAGAAGCAGTAATTTGATGCTTTATCTCTAAAACCAGTCTTTGTTTTTTTTATTTATAAATCCAGATATCAATTTATACCACTGTGCAGCCTGATGTCCTAGGAAGTCCACCTGAAAGCATAAGAACTCCAAACTATATTGATTATTCTATTCAGGGAACCCCGCCTGAATGGCCTGTTCAGTTGCAACCATCTAAAACTTTATGATTTATCAAGACCAAATTTATGTTGCAACTGTGAAAAATCAAGCAGTTCGTACACCCGCCATTACCCAATGCTTCCAGATGACCTTAATCCGCCTATTTGAATCTTGGAGTTAAGCAATATAGTTTGATTTGTTGATTTATATATAGGAATAGGTGTTAAATTATTCACAAATCTTAAGGTTTTCCATGTATCAACTAACACTCTGTTTTCTTTATATATCCTAGACATTTTGATACTAAGAACATGGATTAATCTTAAGCGCCAAAAGATATTTGATACTGTTAGTGTTCTCCCCAGGACCTTTTAGCTGGGTGCTACACCTCTCACCGGCTTAGAGACGCAAACTCGTGGCTTGGAGCTCTAAGGTTTGCGTGCCGGCTTCCCTTCTCTTCCCTCCGAAACCGGAAGTTACATCCCGGGAGGGGGGGAAGAGAAGGGAAGCGGCACGCACACCTTAGAGCCCCGAAGCATGAGTTCGCTACGGGCTAAGGCAGGAGACTGGTCAATGACGGATGGAAGCTTACAACTTGCATCAGGCCTTCCTCGCTGCGGGGTCCTGCCTAATTTCTGTTTCCGCGAAGGCAGAACCCAGCAACGAGGAAGGCCCGAAGCAAGGAAGAGCAGCACATTGTAAGCTTCCCTTCATCGCTGACCTATGGAAGATAGGTCAGCGATGGAGGGAAGCTTACAACTTGCCTAGCGACTCTGTCGGGTGTGTGAGCTGGGAGGGATAGAAAGAGAAATATTGCTGCACCACCGAATGGGGGAGGGGAGGGGGAAAGAGGAATGTTCTGCTGCTGCACCCATTTTTGGGAGGGAGGGAGTGGGAAGAGTAATGTTCTGCTACTGCACCCATTTTTGGGATGGAGGGAGGGGGAAGAGAAATGTTGCTGCTGCTGCACCCAATTTTTGTGGGGGGGAACGGGAAGAGAAAAGTTGCTACACCCAATTGGGAAGGGGAAGGGAAGTGCTGCTGCTGCAGCACCCAATTGGGGAGAGAGAGAGAGAGAGAGAGAGGGGAGAAGAAAGACCAGGGAAGGGAGAAGAGAGGAAAAAGATGCCAAGACCATGGGAGGGAGGGAAAGGAAAGGAGCTACCAGACCATGGAGTGGGAGGGGAAGAGATGTTGAGGCATATGGGGGGAGGGGGGAAGGAGGCAGATGCCAGACCAGGTGGAAGGAAGGAGAAGAGATGCCAGATAATGGAGTGGGAGGGGGAGATGAGAGGAGAGAGATGCCAGGGCATTGGGGGAAGGAAGGGAAACTAAAGGAAACAAAATGCTAGACCAAAGGGAAAGTAAGGAGAGGAGGTGCCAGAGAAGGAGGGAGATGCCAGGGCATGGGGAGAGAAGGGAAGGAGATAGAGATGCCAGACAATGGGGTGGAGTGGTGATTTCTCCACTTCTCCGATTCTTTCCCTACCCCCCAAGCCACCACAATGATTTCTCCCTGCTGCTTCTCCGAGCCAGGCCAGGCATGTACAAGCGCCGAACTCGCAAGACTTCACCTCCGACATCAATTCTGATGTCAGAGAGGAAGTTCTGAGCCAGCCAATCGCTGCCTGGCTGGTCTGGAACTTCCTCTCCAACGTCAAAATTGACGTCGGAGGTGAAGTCTTGTGAGTCCGGCGCTTGTATGTGCCTGGCCTGGCTCGGGGAAGCAGCAGGGAGAAATCATCGTGGTGGCTTGGGGGGTAGGGAAAGAATCGGGGAAGTGGAGAAATCAGCACAGTGGCTTGGGGGGAGTAGGGGGAGAGAGAGAAAGAAAGGCAGAAATAAAGAGGGGGGCAGGGGGAGAGAGAAAGAAAGAGACAGAAAGAAAAGGGGAAGGGCAGAAAGAAAGAAATATTGGATTTACAGTCAGAAGAAGGAAGTGCAACCAGAGATTCATGAAATCACCAGACAAAAAGGTAGGAAAAATGATTTTATTTTCAATTTAGCTATCAAAATGTGTCTGTTTTGAGAATTTATATCTGCCATCTATTTTGCACTATGGCCCACTTTTACTAAAGCGCGATAGTGGTTTTTAGGGCAGGGAGCCTATGTGTGTTGAGAGCAGTGCGGGGGCATTCAGCGCAGCTCCCTGCGCTAAAAATCGCTATCGCGGTTTAGGGAAAGGGGTATATTTGTCTATTTTTGTATAGTTGTTATTGAGGTGACATTGCATATTTTAATGTCATCTGCCTTGCCCTCTGGAAAAAAAACCCCGAATACAAATGATAATTAACATTTTCTCAGTATACAGTGTACTTTGTGTTTTTAAAAATTTTATTGTTGGTAGATCATTTTGACTTGGTCATTTTAAAAAGTAGCTCGCAAGCTAAAAAAGTGTGGGCACATCTGCTGTACTGTCTTGAAGAAAGATTTGGCCTCTGAAAGCTAATTGAAAAATTGATTAGTCCAAAAAATGGTATTTTCTTATTTCTCATTATTTGTTTTATTTCTGTTTGTTAATTTGTAAAGTGGTGATTTGTTATGTAGCAGTTTTTTTTCAAATTTATATCTACTGTCTTTATATTTTGCACAGTATTAGAGGATGTGTCACTGTTTCTGTGGTGTTGCATTGTATGCAGAGTCTGGTTTCTTGGTTCAATTTAACTTTTGTCTACATAGTTCTATTTTTAGTTTGTGATTATTCCATATTGGGCGAGGGTGTATCTGTCTGTGTGTATGAAAAGGACATGACTTTCTGTAAGCAATGACTGTACAGATCAATTGACTGTGCAGAATCTGGCTTGTTTAGTTTTACATTGCATGTGTTGGTGTTCTAGTGCTCACTGCAGTGTTTAAGATGCTGCCTTTTTCCTAGGTGCACCCTTGTGTGACTCATGGATTAAACTAAACCTTAGGTTTGTATATCGCACCATCTCCACAAGCGTAGAGCTCGGCACGGTTTACAGGGTTAGTTTGAAAAGGAGCTAGGAAGATAAAGAAGGTCAGGGTACCAAAGAGCGGGAGGTGTTAGATTTTTGAAAAGAGCCAAGTTTTCAGGTGTTTGCGGAAGGATTGGAGGGAGCTTGAAATTCTGAGCGGGGATGTGAGGTTGTTCCAGAGTTCTGTGGTTCTAAAGGGGAGGGATGTTCCTAGTTTTCCTACGCGGGATATACCTTTTGCAGAGGGGAATGATAGTTTCAGTTTTTGGGAGGATCTAGTGGAATTAGGGTTAGAGGAGTTCCAGAAGAGTGGGCTAACGGGAGGGAGGATGCCATGTAGGATCTTGAAAGCTAAACAGGCACATTTAAAGAGGACTCTGGAGTGAACTGGGAGCCAGTAAAGTTTGGACAGGAGTGGGGAGACGTGGTCGAACTTGCTTTTAGCGAAAATAAGCTTGGCCACGGCGTTCTGGATTAGCTGAAGTCTATGGAGTGTGTTTTTTTTAGTTAGGCTTAAATAGATGGAGTTGCAATAATCCAGTCTAGAGAGGATGGTGGATTGAACAAGGACGACGAAGTGAGAATGTTGAAAGTACGATCTCACTTTCCTCAGCATATGAAGACTAAAGAAGCATTTTTTTACCAAGAAGTTGAGGTGGTCATTGAAGGAGAGAGAGGAGTCTATGATGATGCCAAGGACTTTGCTTGAAAACTCAAGCTGAAGTGTGGAGCCGGAAGATAATGGGATGGAGGTGGGTAAATGACCTAATATTGGGCCGAGCCAAAGTAGTTTTGTTTTGGACTCGTTCAATTTCATTTGTACAGAATGTGCCCAGGATTGAAGGTTCATTATACATGCGGATATGTTCTCAGTGAGGTTCGAGTCGGTCTCAAGGAGGATGAGGATATCGTCAGCATAGGTGTAGAGAGTTTCCAGGGGGGATAGATGAAGGAGTTTCAAAGAGGACATGTAAATATTGAAAAGGATAGGAGAGAGGGGTGAGCCTTGTGGGACTCCACATATCGGCTTCCAGGGAGGGGATGAGGTACTGTTTATGTTAACGGTGTAGGAGCGTAAGCGTAGGAATTTCGAGAACCAGTCTAGGACTGTGGAACTTATGCCTATTTCAGAGAGTTGGAAGATTAGGATATCATGATGGATGACGTCGAAAGCTGCGGAGAGGTCAAATTGTAGAAGTACAGCGAATTTGTTGCGAGAATGAAGTTGTTGTACCTTAGAGATTAGTGAGGCTAATAGGGATTTGGTGCTGAAGTTGGGTCTGAAGCCGAATTGGTGGGGTAGGAGAATAGAGAATCTTTCTAGGTAGGATGAGAGTTGAGTGGATATGATGGATTCTAACATCTTGGTTATGAGAGGGATATTAGCTATTGGACGGTAATTGGAGGGAATAGAGGGGTCAAGGTCTGTCTTTTTCAGTAGAGGGGTTAGTGCAATATGTCCCATTTCGGAGGAGAAAAGGCCCGATGTTAGAGCATCGTTTAAGTTTGGTGAGGGAAGCGATGGCCTGTGTAGAGATATTCTCAAATAGGTAGGAGGGGAAAGGATCCAAGGTACATTTGCAAGTTTTTAGTTTGAGGCAGAGTTTGGAGACTTGCAATTCAGAAACAAGCTCAAAAACGGTCCAGGATCTGTTGGCTGGAATGGGATTGGAGACAGGTAGGGAAGGGTTGAGGTCAGTAGAGATTAGGGAGTTGTAGGAGTCTGTAGGTGGGAAGGAGCATCTTAGGGTGGTAACCTTTTCATTGAAGAATTTTGCAAGGGCATCTGCTGATAGAGACGAGGGGAGTAAGGATGGGTCCTTTTTTGTAGTTAAGGAGCGCCAAATGTTAACAACGCACTGATCTGGTTGTTGGATCTGGAGATTTTATCTCCGAAGAAATTCTTCCTGGCTTTTTTTAGTAATGAATTGTAAAGTTTTTAATATTGACCCTCCAGGTCTGTCTATCTGAGGGGGATTTAGATTTTTTTCCATTTGCGCTCCAAAGTGCGACATTTCTGTTTCAGCTCTCTATGGAGCGGTAGATACCAAGGGGCCATTCGGGGGTAGGAGATGGTTTTTGTGGATATTGGAGCGAGGGAGTGATAGATGGATTCGGAGAGGGAGATCCAATTGCACCAGCAGGATTCAGAGTCTGTAGGCTTAGGATTGGAGGAGAGTTGATTGAGAAATTTGGACCAGAAAAGATTACTCGAAATTTTCTTGCGGAAGGTTATTGAATGGGATGGGAATTCAAGGTGTGACATGAAAATGGGGAGGCAAGTAGCCCCTAAGAAGTGGTCAGACCAAGGGACTTGTTCCCAACGGGTGTCATCAGTTGAAGTTTTGAAGGCAGTAAGGTTGAGGAAAGTGGTGAAGTCTAGTGTATGTCCTTTTTCGTGGATTGGAGAAGAGGTTGGTGAGGGAAAACCTAGAGAGGTAAGGAAGTTGTTAAATTCGATCATGTCCTTGCTGTTGGTGTCATCAAGGTGGAGATTAATATCACCAACAATCAGTAGTCTTTGAAATTTAAGAAAGGCGTTTGTTATAGCCTCAAAGACGAGATTGGAGGAGTTGTTCCAAGGGGTGGGTGGGCGGTATACTAATAAGATGCCCAATGGGTGAGTGCGGAGTTCATCATTGACAGAGACAAGCATATATTCTAGAGAGGCGTGAATGCCCTTCTCGAGGAGCTGGACGTCAAAGAAAGATTTGTAGAGCAGCGACAGTCCGCCTCCTTTTCGGTTGGATCTGGGGGAGAAGAGGCCTTGATAACCATGGGGGAGGAGTTCGTTTTGTGTAAAAAGATCATCTTTGGCGATCCATGATTCCGTGATGCACAGGAATCCAGGGTTGAACTCATCTAGAAGGTCCTTCAAGATTTGGGTCTTATTGCATGCTGATCTGGCATTGCAATAAAGAGTCGGGACTGGGGTGAGAGAGTCAGAGACAGCATTGGGAAGATTGGCTGGGGGCAGGGGCTTTAGTGAGTTTAGGTTGACTTTTCGGAGATTTTTCTTGAAAGGGGGAATTCTGGTGCGTATCAGTGTGGGGATTCTGAGGCCAGGGCAAATATTATTGGTGTTTGGTGGGTCGAGTAGGTTGGGGGAGGGGGGTATCAGACAGAGGGAAGAGTAGAGAAGTAAGCAGAATAGAAGGAGAAGGAACCAGAAGAAAGGATTCATGGCGGGGTTAGGGCCGGATGATGTGTGAAAGTCTGCAGCAGGGGGGGATTAGTGTTAGCTAAGGAAGGGGCAGGGGACTTAATTAGGCTGGCTGAGTGCATAATCAAGAGTAGGGAAGAAAGGCGAAACCTTTGGCAGTAATACAATTTGGCACTGAACAAAAGCACAGACAGTAATAAACTTAGGCAGCTAAAACAAAGAGTATAGACAGTAATAAAATTTGGCCCCCAGTGGATCTCGATAAGCCAAGGAGGGGGAGGGCGGTGAGTTAGTCAGAAAGGAGCCCTGTTGGTTTGAGCGTCAGACTGCAGCTCTCAACTGTCGGCTCTCCCCTGCTGGAACGGGGGAGGGGTGTAGATGATGTTAGGTGCCCTGCTGGAAAGGGCTCCCGATCTGGCCACTAGTGAAACCTTTAAGTCTAATAATTGATGTTTAGAGGAGGGAGCTCAACTGCTAGGCAGCCATCCACTAAGCCTCCAAGTTATTACTAAAAATATCTTTTTATATAAAGGAGGGGGGTTGTTAAAAAATGATCAGCACTGGCTGTCATATATACTAGGTACGCCACTGGATTTAATGACCCTATTCTAACTTTACTGTTGATGTAGGTGTTGTCCCACCCCACACACACTAAAGAATTAAATTAAAGTTGTATTAACATCAAGCAGCTTTCAAATGACATTATAAGCAAATAAAAATAAAATATTTTTAATACATTGCTAATTATTACCTGCTTCTTTACCTAAACTGTTTTGCCCTAGCTCTCACTTTGCACCACACTTCCCCCTCCGTATTCGCGAATTCCGTATCTACGAATTTGCTTATTTGCGGTTTTAAACCAAAAAATGCATTTTCATTTTCAGGCTATTTTAAGCCCTGAAAGCATTCCTTTAAGCCTTACCTGGTGATCTAGCGGGTTTTTGGGCATGAGCGATCTTCCCACGCTCTTGCTCCGTGTAGATCGCTCACAGGAAATGGCTTGAGAGACTATGGGAGCTCAAGGCAGCCATTTCCTGTGAGCGATCTGCACGGGGCAGGAGCGTGGGAAGATCACTTTTGCCTGAAAACCCGCTAGACCACTAGGTAAGGCTTAAGGGGGGCTTTCAGGGCTTAAAATAGCTGGGGGAAGCAGGGGATAGGGGCAGAACCGGTCCAAATATTATTCAGTTTTTTAATATTCACAGGCCAGCTCTGCCCCTAACCCCTGCGAATACGGAGGGGGAAGTGTACAGCAAAAAAGTAGCAGATAAAGATCAATCACACAGGTCTCCTTCAAGGCTTAGTAACACCTCTCCATAAATTATGTGGAAGAAGTCTGGAAGTGGGGATCGCATCTATTTCATATCCTCAGTGAGACCTCAGGAAGGAACCTGACACTCACCTTCCCCGCGGGTGTTCCCGGAGCCGAATGCGGGAGCGAGGAGGGCACCTGGGGCTCCTGACTAACGAGGTAATAAAGGGAATGGATATAAAAAGTCGGAGGGGGGGGGAACCTTTCACTGGGCAGCACAGTCATCTTGTCAGTAGAAGCTCTAGTTTAGTTTACACTGTGGTATCGAGTACTCTTTCCTCGGAAAGAAAAGTGGACAGGCCCAGGGCACGGGAAGGGGCAGGGCCAGCTCTGTGGGTGCTCAATATTAAGCAAATGCCTTCACTTTGTTCAAAGAAGGTTAATTTGTGATGGGTTTAGCACTCCCCCCCCTTCCCAACTCCTTTATCATTTTGAAAAGTTGGCTCCTGGGTGCCACACAATTAATAGGAATCAGATATGTATGCTGGATAGCTCAGAAACAATCTAATTTTGTATGTAACGCCACTACCGAGCTATTTTATCATAACTCCAGCAACGTTGTGTTACTATTTGACTATACAGAACAAACAGAAAGAGAAGAACCAACAAGGTCTGCAGTGGGGGATATAAAAGCAAAGTAAACTGCAGACACACACATACAATGATGCAGGCTAAATGTATTATATCAAATAATTAAATGTGACCTTCAAGATCATGAGGGGCATAGAGAGGGTGGATAGGGACAGATTCTTCAGGTTGAAGGGGACAACAGGTACGAGGGGGCATTCGGAGAAACTGAGGGGAGATAGGTTCAAAACAAATGCAAGGAAGTTTTTTTTCACACAAAGGGTCGTGGACACTTGGAATGCACTACCGGAGGAAGTGATCAAGCAGAGTACGGTACAAGGATTCAAACAGGGATTGGACGGATTCCTGAGGGATAAAGGGATCGTGGGATACTGAGAGAGGTGCTGGGATGTAACACAGGTATAGAAAGCTAACCAGGCAATAAGTATAGATACCTAACCAGGTCGTGCATGTGCAAGACCGGAGGGTTAGGACTTCGATGGGAAGATAGGACTCAATGGGAAACCAAGGTGGCAAGGGGGCCCCTTCTGGGATTCAGACAGATCGTGACCTGTTTGGGCCGCCGCGGGAGCGGACTGCTGGGCAGGATGACCAGGCGGAGGCACTGCTTATGTTCTTAACCTAGTGATTAAAACATTATTAGAGGTGCTGTAGAGCCATTTCTTGTATGACTGGATGAGCTATATTTATCTTTTTTTTTAGTTGTTTAAAATTCATATAGAAATAAATGGCTATGACTTCATTAACGCATTTCCCTTTTTTAAACCTCTATACCATTTGAAAGAGGGCAAATATCTAATTCCCTTCTAGAATTGAATACTTCTTAAATTTAGTAAAAATATTCTGGCACAAGTGTCAAATCTTAAAAATGGAAGTCATATTGAGCATTGGAAAATAATAATAATTAACTAATAAAAATAGTACACATTTAGGGCTCTTTTTACTAAACTGCGATAGCGGTTTTAGCGTGTGCTTAGCACGTGCAGAATTGCCGTGCGCGCTAGATGCTAACACCAGCATTGAGCTGGCGTTAGTTTTCCTGCGTAGTGCGGAGGTTTACGCACGCTAAAAACACTAGCACACCTTAGTAAAAGAGGGGGTTAATTTTCCCCATCACCAAATTTCCCCATCCCGCCCCACCCGGCTACTTTTTCATACCACCCGGCTGTAAAAAATTTCTGGGGAGAACACTGCTGTTAGGTGATTATTGCCCCATTTGTGTGCAAATATGCAGTAAATATCTTCTTTCAGTTTAATGTTCTTTTAGCAAGGAATTAGAGAAATGTACAGTGTACCCAAGTCTTTAAAATTGATGCAGTAGCATAATGATGCCATGCAGAACACTAAGTACGAATAACATAATCAGCATCTCAAATATCTGTATGTTCCTAGTGAGCTGGCTGGAAAATTTCTACATTTATTTACAGATTTAAATAACTAGTCAAACTATTTCCTTCTTTAGTCACCTCTTGAAAAGTACTATTAGCTGGATTGTAGATATTAAGAGTATATTTCTTATGTCCTCAAGTATTAGTGCTTATCTAAATTCAAACCTTCTCTTTTTAAAGCACTGCTGAAGCTGTACTTCAGAAAATGGATGACATGAAGAAGATGCGCCGCCTTCGAATGAGGAAATTAGATGATCCAGGAGATTTTAATGATACCGAAGAAGTAAATCTGTAGTTTTACCTCTTTAAATGTGCTAAAGGTGTTTCTGGGAACTTTAAGAAATGTGTGTGTTTGCCCAAGCAGTTTCATCCTACATAAGACATGCCACACTGGGACAGACCAAAGGTTCAGTATTATGCTGTTTTCAACAACAGCCAATTCTGGTCAAAATTACTTGGCAGGATCCCAAAGAGTAGGCTCATTCTATGCTGATTCCAGTATAAGTGAAACTATGAAGACCCTCAATTCCCTCCCCCCCCCCCCCCCCCCAAAATATTGGTCTAATCATTGTAGTGATGGTCCTTGACAAAGGTTCCTTCTGAAACCCTGGAAACTTGGGGTCCTAAATTCAGCCAATAAGTATTTGATGATGTATGATGACTTGCATAAGAACATATGAAAGCTCATATGTTCTTATGACTTCCTCCTAATTCCGGGAGTAGATATTGGTCTTTGCAGTAGAGAATGACATGGGGACAAATTTGTCCCTGTTCCCGCAGAATCTCAATTTCTGTCCCCATGAGTTTTGTTGCTGTCCCTGTCGTTGCCCCATTCCTGTAAGCTCTGCCTTAACCACACAAGCCTTGAACAGTTACAATTTTAAAGTGTTTGAGGCTTGTGCAGATGAGGACGGAGCTTGCAGGGACAGGAAAAGAACTTGTGGGGATGGGACGGGGAAAAATTGGTCACCTTGTCATTCTCTACTCTGCAGCATTCTTGAGTAACCTGGGGTCTTTTTCAGTAGAAAGTGGACCAGTAGCTGACTAGTGTATCAGGATGTGTCAGATTCAACAGGGGATTGATTACATCATAGCACCAAAATGTTGAGGTTGAGTAGGGGAAAGGGTTAAAGGAATGGAGGAGAAACAAATCTTTCTAATTATGGTTGTCTCATCAAAGCTAATTATCAAAATAGGAGCTATGGGATCTAAGGCAAACTAGAAATAGCACAGGTAACAGTTGATCTGGAAAAGTGGCAAGAAGAGATCTCATGGTTAGGGTCACCACAGTCAAGATGAATGTTGTATAATCATGTTGAGGATTCAAAGAAATATATCAATTTATGTGAAGGAAAGGCTCCTGAGAGTAGCAAAGAGAGAGTAATGTATTAAGAATAGGATGGAATGCACCTTTGAGTGCGTATCTGAATCCCTGGTCCTCAATCTCTGCCTCAAACTGTAATTGCTCCTTGGACCCATTCCCCTCCTACCTATACGAGAACATTCCCGCTCAGGCTATTTCTTCTATCACCATTCTCATAAACTCCGCCCTTCAGTCGGGCCATTTCTCCCCAGAAATGGGTCATATCGCCTTGACCCCACTACTGAAAAAATCTGACCTTGACCCTTCCATACCATCCAGCTATCGCCCAATTGCAAATATCCCTCTCCTAACCAAGATGTTAGAGTCCATCATTTCTTCCCAACTCTCATCATACTTAGAGAGATTCTCTATTCTTTTACCCTATCAATATGGCTTTCGTCCTAACTTCAGCACCGAATCCCTACTGTCTTCCCTGATTTCAAGGGTTCAACAACTTCACTCTCGAAACAAGTTCGCCGTCCTCCTACAATTTGACCTTTCCGCTGCTTTTGACGTTGTTCACCATGATATTCTTGTTTACCAACTCTCTGAGATAGGTATCAACTCCACAGTCCTAGGTTGGTTATCTAAATTCCTCCGCTCTCGTTCTTACATTGTTAACATGAATGGCACCTCATCCTCCCCCTGGAAACCGAATTGTGGAGTCCCGCAAGGTTCTCCACTATCCCCTATCCTTTTCAACATCTATATGTCCTCCCTAAAACTCCTCCACCTATCCCCTCTAGAAACAATTTACATTTATGCAGACGACATCCTCGTCCTCCTCGAGACCGATTCGAACCTCACCGACCTGTCTAAGAACATATCCTCTTGTATAATGAACCTACAATCCTGGGCCCACACTGTGCAAATGAAATTGAATGAGTCCAAAACAAGACTTCTTTGGCTCGGTCCAAAACTAGATCACCTACCCACCTCCATCCCACTACCCTCTGGCTCCTCTCTGCAGCTTGAGTTCTCGAGCAATGTCTTGGGCATCATCATTGATTCCACATTGTCCTTCAATGACCACCTCCAATCCTTGGTAAAAAAATGCTTTTTCAGTCTTCACATGCTGAGGAAAGTAGATCCTGCTTCCATCAAAAACATTTTACCCTCCTTGTCCAATCCATCATCCTCTCCAGATTGAACTATTGCAACTCTATCTACTTAAGCCTAACTAAGAAAAACCTCCACAGACTACCCTTCCCCACCTCTAAAATCCCAAAATTTCTGGGGGGTTTTTGGGGGGAGGGGGTTCCTTTTGATTTCCTGGGCTATTTTTTTTAAATCAAAATTGGCACCTGTGGCCATCTTGGATTTTTCCTAATTTGAATTTAAAGTTTTTATTTTTCATAGTTCCCAGCTTCGATTTTGCAAGAGAACCTCATAGATGGCCTCCCCAATGCTGGATGGGATGTATTCATGCTTCATTTGTGGTGGATGGCTGTAGGATGTGCATCCGCGTTCCACATGCGCTTTGGCCCGCAAGGGGGGGGAGCGAAGTTTGCCTGAGTGTGGTGCCTTCGACCTCCAGGGAGGATCTTCAAGTACCTTCTGCCCTGACATCCACGAAAATGGAATGGGCCCTAGGGAGTGCACTGGTGACGTTTTGGCGCAACGTAAGTGCGGCTCTGGTGAAAAACCTCTTAAATCTTCCAAGCATTCCAAATCTAAGGTGCTGAAGTCAGTTTCGCCTTGGAGGACGATTTTCCTCTGGAATTTGTAAATATGCTTTATCAGGCATACTTAAAAAAATCTTTGCCTGTTTCCATTCCACTGGACTCTGTGCTGGTCACAGTGACCCCTGCTCCAATGGACCAGGGTCTGTCTTGCCTTCCTGTGGGTGTACCAGGGAGTAAGTCTGCTGTGCCTGCAGTTGCGCCAGATGCTTTCCATTCCTTTGCTTTCACAGGGCAGCTTTGCGGTGCCATGTATGTGGCGAATCTGACGGATCTCCAGTGTGCGAGCCCATGATCTGACACTGGTGATTTGTATTTTCTCATCTCTGGAGTGGATTATGTGGCAGATGCCTTGTATAACATCTTAAGTTTTCACCAAGCTTGGCGCCTATTCTATTTTGACTCGCAGAATGTTCTGGATCCGGCAGTGGTCTGGTGATCTCATTTTCTAAAGTTACATTGAGCCGGTTGCCCTTTGAGTCAGCTCCTGTTTGGCAGGTCCCACCATTCTAGCAGTTCTGGGCATTCTAATTTTTGTCCCTTCCAGCGTTCTTGTCTGTACTCTGGTCCTTCCACAGGACAATGGTCCTCTTCATCTGCCAGACTATGCTTTGGCAGGTCTCGCCATCAGCGTTCTGAGGCAACTTGGCCAGCATCTTTTGCTAAAAAACAGTTCTGACACCAGGCCACTGTCTCCGTGCATTGGGGGGAGGTTGTTGGCCTTTCTGGGATTTATGTGCAAGTTAATGTGCACACTTGTGAAAAAGTAAATACAAAAAAAAGCAGCAATTCATGGACCAGGTGATTCAGACTTGGATTGAGTTCTTTTTATGTATTTGTTACCCTGTGCAAGGTTTTTGTCCTTGCTCAAAAAGACCATCACTTGTAAGACTAAGATGTTATATTGGCTGGTTTTGAGCAGTTTCTCTTCTCCTTGGTGTAGATACAGGGCTTACTGAAAAGATAATGCTTAACACACAAAAAAAAGGTAAAAGCTAAAAGATTATAAAATATGGCATATTAGGTTAAATTATTATTATTATTTTTTTGTTATTTATGCATGCTGAACTCAACCACAGTGCTTGTGGCTTTGGTTCTTCAAGCATACTATGCTACTGCTGTATTTGTATGAAAATAATTGGGTTTATCCTTGGACAAGTAGGCAGCATATTCTCACATGTGGGTGACATTATCCAAGGAGCCCAGTACGGACAGTGCTAAGTGTACTGTCACTTTAACTTCATAAGAAGTTTCAAGACTGCCTTCCCGCCTGACGTTGGCTTGTGGTTCCTCGGTTCTTCATTTTCTGTGGAGAGAAGAAGGTTTTTTTGTTTGTATTTTTTTTGACTCTGTCCAATTGAGATAACTTCCCAGTCAAAGTACTTTTTGCCTTTCGACTCGTTTTTCTTTTCTTTGATTTACTTATAGTATCTTCGTTACTTTTTCTTTAAAAAAAAAAAAAAAAAAGTACTTTTCTCATTCTTTTATGTTTTTCTTCAGTATGGGCCTTTTTCTCCCCGGTTTCTCCCCGGTTCCATCTCGGGGTGCAACCATTGAGTTTTTCGACCTTGTTGCTGAGATTTTTCCTCATATGTCGAGGCCTTCTAGCAGGTTAAAAAAAAATGCACTTCTTGCTAGCAGCCCATCTTTAACACTGGCCCACACCACTGGTGCATTTATTGTCTGGGGCTGGAGCATCAAGCAGACACTTGCATGCACTGTTCTAGTTTACAAAAATGGTCTCTTAAGGCTCAATGCATCCAGCAAGAGAAGCTGTTTGGACTGGCCAGGACCTCTGGCAACTGATCAATGCCATTGGTACCAACAGTACCGCATCAATACCTCACTTGACATCAGATGTCCTTCCTGTATCGGGTAAGCCTGCTAAGAAGCTGTCCTTTACCCAACCAGCATCGCATGCATCTTCCACATAGTCCCTTGATGCATGCCAAGTGCCTTCGTCATTATCGATCTCCTCATGTGCAGGCTGTGTCTCCTTTAAGGTGTGCTTCCTCATCAAGGTTACCCACTCCTTGATACCCTGCAGCACCAATGGTACAGACTGAGCCAACGGTATCAATGCAATCCTTCCAGAGTCAACTTTAGGAATTCTATTGGAGGGAGCTCAGTGACCTGTTTAAGCTATATGTGGCACCAGTGTTTGCATAGACTTCCTTGGTACCGGCCCAGCCTGAGCATGGCACATTGAGGCCCAAGGTTATTGACTCCAGTTTTCCATCAAAGCATTGATGGACATTGAGATCCCACAGTATTGATGCCCGCTCCTCTAAATCCAAACGAGCATCACAAGGTACCAATTCAAGTTTCACCTCAACATAAGTCCAGATCTACACATTCTTGACGCCTATCTTCCTCTTCAGCTGACCAGTACCGACATCATCCAAAAAGCTCTTCTTGAAGCTCTCACAGTTGTCATACTCCTCAGACCATGAATCATCCTTCTTTCTATAGAGAATCTCCTGGAGTTTGAGAAATTGATTCTGATCTTTCTGTGCAAGATACTGATACTGACCTTTACCCACATTATCTGCTCCAGAGTTGTATGGCGTCCCATTAGAGAAATCTCTTTACTTTAAAATTATTGAGCTTTGGAACAATTTTCCTGTCCAGCTGCATAATTTGGGCTCTTTCCAATTATTTTGAAAACATCTGAAAACCTGGCTATTTTCTAAAATGTAAACTTTGCTGCTCTCTATACAATCACTGCTACTTATTATGTTTTCCTTTCTTTAAATTTTTTATAAACTGTGCTGAACTCTGATCTTTATAGAGAAGATGCAGTATATAAGCTTAAGGTTTAGTTTAGTTATCTCTTTCACCGCCAAGATGCAGATCTCCAGAAGGACTCTTTCACTAAATTTATTAGGTAGATGGGGAAAGCTTTGCATGTTAAACTGGAGTCAGACATTGAGCCACAGCAAAACTCCTTGACGTTATCTACCTAAGGAAGCTCTGTTTAAGAATTGGGAGACTCCTCTCACCCTTCCCATAGCTCCAAGAAAGATTGACAATCCTGCACCGGCTTTGATTAGCCGCAATTGCCACATCAATGCTGGCTGAATCTACTCTTAAATCCTCCAGTACAAGAGTATATGCTAGTGCGCCACATGAATGCCGTACCATGGATATGTTTGGACACCGCCTCTTCTAGAACTCTGTTGACCAGCAGAGTTCTCAGCTATAACTTCTGTCATTTTATCTTAAACAACTCATAAAATTACATAGAAATATGATAGCAGAAAGGCCAAATGTCCCATCCAGTCTGTCTATCCGCAGTAACCATTATCTTTCTCTCTGTAAGAGATCCCATGTGCCTATCCCATGCTTTCTTGGCTGATTTTGAACAATATATCCCATTTGAGTGTCTTCCAGAGTTCCAGGAGGCTACTCATAGCGTACTCCAAACAAGAAAGTTCATGGCAAGATCAGCTTTTGAGCATCCAGAGCATCAGTGATGTCTTGCATGGCTGCGAGACTTTGACATAGACATTAACGTTCAGTATCGTTAGCAAATATTCCCTGTTTTCATGAAGAACTCTTTTTGGGGATAAAGTCAAGGATGCTACTCAAAGGCTTATGCGACATGAACATAGCTGGACCACCTTAACGGGGTCCAAGGCTAAGACTCAGCCATCCAAGTCTTACCAGCGACCAGTTTCCTCTTCATATAAGAGGTGTTATCCAATCACCTTGTCCTCTTCCAAACCACCACCACAAAGGCAGAAATAGCAGAAGTCTCGGACTTCAGCTCCTCAAAAACCAGCTCAGCCTTTGACATGCTTCTAGAGAGCATAGCCACAATACCCCCATCTTAACCACCTCCCCAACCCATTGGAGACCAACTTCTTTCTTCAAAATGTTGCTTTTATTGGCTATGCATGATCAAAGCCTTAGCAAAATTGTTAGAGCCCGCGTCTTTGAATATTTTAATCTATTCACTGGTTATCTCTTGTTTGGATTACTACAATGCCCATCTCAAGGGCACTACAAAAAAAGAAATAAAAGGCTCCAAATGGTTCAAAATACTGCAATAAAAATCCTATTTAACGCAAAAAAATATGATCATGTTACGCCTCTTCTTCATAAAGCTCATTGGTTGCCTATAGAGCATAGGATCACTTACAAAATTTTACTTCTAACCTTTAAAATGAAAGCAAATAGCCAGCCAGAATTTATTAATTTGCTTATCCCTCAAACTCAAGTTAGGTCTCTACAATCCACTGTGCAAAATCTTCTTATAGTTCCCTCATTGAAACAGATCAGTATTATGAGGAATACAATTTTTTTCCGTTAATGCACCTTTTCTCTGGAACAGCATACCCAACTACTTGCGGGAAAATACATCATTGATCAAATTCAAGGTTATGTTAAACATTCCTTTTCAGAGACTTTGTAACATTCCTTTGTAACTTAAACTGTCCTTTTCAGGACAACTTAGATTTATTTTTAAGTATTTCCCCAACCTTTTGTTCTTCCCTTTAACTGTTCTCTCTCTCTTTCTATCAATTGTAATTAATGTCTTATTAAAGAAATGACTATTTTGCATGAGGTAGAACTCTTTATAGTTTATAAATCTTTCCCTTTGGCTAAGTCTTAATAATAATATTGTCATTTATAGCTAAAGAGACATTTGATCAAGAAACTGTTTTATTTGGCTTTTGTGATTATGATAAACATACTGAGGGCCTCAAAATAGTACCTGGCGCCGCATGTGGTCCCGGGCTGCGAGTTTGAGACCACTGTTTTAGACTAAATTATTTTTTAATTGGTATAATAATAATATAATAATATTTTGTACACTGCCCAGAAGGTTTGAGTGGGCGGTATAGTAAATTTGAAATAAACTTTGAACTTGAAAACTGGATTCATTACCACAGACACCTAGGTCCTCAAGATCCATACAGGAGTTACCCTTCATTTTATCACCATTCCTCCTAACAACCCTCCAAGATAGTCCTCTTTCACTTCTCATCAAATGTCCCTTCTTCAGGAAATCGAAGCTCTACTTCAACTAAATGCCATGGAAGTAGTACCCCCTTCCCAGAGATATCAGGGGGTTCTACTCCAGGTATTTCCTAATTCCAAAGACAGGAGGTCGTCGTCCCATTCTCAACCTGCTAGCTCTCAACAAATATCTAGTAAAAGTTTTGCATGCTATCTCTGGGGACTGTATACCCACTTCTAGAACAAAACGATTGGATGTGATCTCTAGACTTTAGAGGCCTACACACATTTCCATACATCCAGAGGTTTGCTTTTTCACATCCCTCCACATCAGAAAGTACTCATGATGGATGCCTCCACATATGCATGGGGAACTCGCCTGTATGGCCTCCAGACTTGGGGGGCAATGGTCTGCTCAACAAAAGACATTTCATATCAACCTGTTAGAATTGCAGGCAATTCGCAATGCCCTGAAAACAGTTCTACCTTCTACTTCAACTAGCTGTCAAGGAATCCAATTCCATTACAGATCTTTCCTCGCTCAGAGTCAAGAATCTTTTACATCCCAATCAGCAATCTCTTCAACTAACAGCTTGGTATCTCTCGACCTGACTTCAGTAGATTTTAATCTCTCAGACTCTGTACAAGTCATTATAGCTGCTTCCAGAAAATCCTCTACTCAGCCATGCTACTGACTCAAATGGACACGCTTCATTTCATGGTATAATCTCTATCACTTGGATCTCTCTACATCTTTTATATCATCAGTATTAGACTGCTTTCTTCATTTATCCACCTTTGGACTTAAGACCACTTTGGTTAAGAGTTCACCTCAGTGCTATTAGTGCTTAACATGTTTTTGGAACAATAAACCTCTAGCCATTCATCTGCTTGATTCTCGGTTTATGATGGGACTCTTGAACTCCCCACTAAAACCACCTTCAATTATCTGGGCTCTCAATGTAATCCTCATCAGTCTAATGAAGCTACCATTTGAACCACTGGCAATTGCTCATGTTAGGTTTCTCACTTGGAAAGTGATCGTCTTGATCTGTCACTTCTGCTCGTCGAGTGAGTTAACTGCAGGTGTTGGTTTGTAATCCACCATTTACAGTATTTCAACACTAAAGTGGTTCTTAAAACTCATCCTAAATTCCTTCTGAAAGTTGTCATAGAATTTCACCTGAATCAATCCAGTGTGCTACCTGTGTTCTTTCCAAAGCCTTATTCTCACCCTGGAGAAACTGTCTTCATACTGTGGACTGTAGATGTCTTGGCTTACTGCATACAGAGAACTAAGACACACAGGTCTTCGCCTCAACTGTTCATCTCTATTAATTCTAACAGATTGGGTCTACCTTACAGATTGGGTCTATGTTTCAAACAAACTATTTCCACATAATTAGCAACCTGCATTTCCCTTTGCTATGCTTAGGCTGGGCTGCAGCTTGAAGGGTCATGTTACAGCACACAAGGTCTGTTAGAGAATGACAAGGGGGAAAAAAATCTGTCCTCATCACTGCCCCATCCCCACCATCCCCTTCACAGCCCCGCCCCCGCAGCATCCACCCTTCCCTCTCGCTACTTCACTGCCCTTCAGCATTCCGAGAATCTCCCTCCCTCCCCCTTAACTTCATGGCGTAAAGAAGCTTAAGGGAGGGAAGGTGTGCGGTCCCTTCCCTCCCTCCCTCCAGCCAAATCTATCTCCCTCCCCCTTACCTTCGCGGCACTTTAGAAAAACTGATGCCGGCGAAGCCTGCAGTCGCATGTGTGTGGGCGGAAGCTTCTCCTCTTACAATTGTAATTTTTTAAACACAAAACAGAGTAAGGTTCAACAAAACCCATCTCCCCTCCCTTTCACAAATAGCTCTTTCACTATTGTGAAAACTGAACAAACCAAATTACTACAGAATGCTACATAGAAAAATCAAGCTAACGGAATACTTTAGTCACACATGGCAAGAATAATGTTAGGGGAGTGCAACTAGGGCAACTGCCCCCTGGTCAGAATAAGCCCTAAGCCAGCTGGAAGCTAAAGAAGCACAGCCTGGACTTTGTCTAAAACCAGCTCTAGCAGGATACATATTTCAAATCTGAAATATTCTAATCACAAAATGTAAAATTTATTTTTTTTCTTTCGTTGTCTGGTAATTTTATTCTTCAAATCACATTGGTCTCGGGCTTTGGTTTTAGGTTTCTTCTGTCTTCATCGTGGCATGGCTGGCTCCTGAAGGTGAAATAGGCGCAAGAGGAGCTGGGGAGAAGATGCAGAGTCTGACACGGGCACAATTTTTTTACCACAGGAGTAAGACTTTTCACAGTTCCCATGGGGCGTAAAAGGTCTTGTGCCCATTTCTGCGGTAAACCAGTTGCAAATGTCTCCGTTCCTGCGGATTTATTGCGGTGACCTGCGGTTTACCATGGTAAACGGTCCCCATGTCATTCTCTAGTCCTCCTTGAGGGCTGCAATCCAGTAAGGTTTTCAGGATTTCCCCAATGAATATGCATTGAAAGCAGTGCATGCACATAGATCTCATGCATTTTCATTGGGGAAATCCTGAAAACCCGGCTGGATTGCAGCCCTCGAGAAGGGACTTTGAGACCCCTGCTCTAATCTGTGTTATGGCTGCATCAGTTTCTTTTTTGCATTCCACTCATTGAAGATATTTGCATAGCAGCTACTTGGTTCTCTATTCACACATTTACATCTCACTAAACTAAACCTTAGGTTTGTATATCGCATCCTCTCCACAATCATAGAGCTCGGCACGGTTTACAGGAGTTGGGAGAGAAAGGAACTCCGATGAAGATTAAAGGATAAAGTGAAGAATATTTGGAGGGCTTAGTATGTAAGAGAAGGAGTAAGTATTATATTTTTGAGAATAGCCAGGTTTTCAGATGTTTGCGGAAGAGTTGGAGAGAGCTCAGGTTCCAAAGAGGGGAGGTAAGGTTGTTCCAGAGCTCAGTGATTCTGAAGGGGAGGGAGATCCATAGTTTTCTTGCATGGGAAATGCCTTTTAATGAAGGGAAGGGTAGTTTTAATTTGGGTGGGTCTGGAGGTATTAGAATTTGAGGAGTTCCAAGAAAGTGGGATAAAGGGAGGTAGGATGCCGTGTAGGATTTTGAAAGTTAGACAGGCGCATTTAAAGTGGACCCTGGCGTTTATCGGAAGCCAGTGAAGCTTAGACAGGAGCAGTGAGACATGGTCAAATTTATTTTTTGCGAAGATAAGCTTAGCCGCGGCATTCTGAATCCGCTGAAGTCTATGAAGGTTTTCTTGGTAAGGCTTAGGTAGATAGAGTTGCAATAGTCCAATCTGGAAAGGATGATGGATTGGACAAGGACGGTAAAGTGTTTTTGATGGAAACAGGATCTTACTTTCCATAGCAAAGCAGCAGATGAATCCAGAGACTAGTGGGTATAGCTCACATCGACCAGCAGGTGGAGATAGAGAACTGATTAACAGTTGGCCTTAAAGCCTGGTGTTCCTTCTGTTGATTCAGTTTTGCTCTATCTCCCAGCAGGGTTGGAGCTATCCTTCTAGCTCCTGGTTTCTGCCTGCTGCAGGATCGATTGAAGTGGTGTTCCGTTAGGATTCCTCTGTTGAGACTAGTTCTCTTCAGTAGGTGGGGGTGCCTGGCTGTTTGGTGCCGGCTTTAGGTGGTACACCTGGGCCCTCCCAGGTCCCTGCTCCACCCTCCCCTCCGTTGGATAGAGGGGTTCCTTTCCAGGTGCAGGAGTGGCTGGCTTCTTCATTCCAGTTTAAAAAAAAAAAAAAAAAAAAAAAAGGGGGAGGCCTTCCTGCTTGTACTGAGCCGTGCTGTGCTTCACTCGGCATGCAGTACATTTACCAATGATTGCCTGGCTTCGGGGGTAAGCGGCTGACCGGGTGAGTGTTTTATTTTCCTTCCTCGAGTGTGGTCGCGTTTTCCCGGGTGCCGGGCGTCTTGGGGGGCGGAGTCGTCATTCGGCGGCGTTCGCCGCGTGTGTAACAAAAAAAAAAAAAAAACGCGTCGGAGCTCTTTTGTCAGGCCGAGGGGGGATGGCTGCAGAGGCTGGTCAGATGTGTTCGCGCTGTGGGAAGCGCCGAACACGGTCGGGTCTTTGCTCTGCCGGGTGCTTGGAAGCACCGGCAGACGACCCGTTTTTGGCGGCTTGTGAGGCGGCCATGTCCCGGGTGCGGGAGTCTTGCGCAATGTCCCCGCCGCTCGGAGCCGATGCAGGGTTACTGCAGGACTCGGCCACGGATGACAAGAGTGAGGCGGCAGGGGACGAGGCGAGAGCGCTGGAGGCCGGCGCGGCCCCTTCCCTCGGCTCGGAGCAGGGCGGGGGAGTGCCTCTTAGCTGGGGGGCATTTTCGCCCGAATTTGTGATGTTGCTCCATCAGGCATTTAAATTACAGAGCTCGCAGCCTTCCCAGCCGGGGCTGGGGGCCGGGCGGTCCCTTGCGGTACCCTCTACCTCTACGGGGGGGGAGGGGACAGAGGCTAGACCCACTGCAGGGGCAGCAGGATCCCCGGGGCAGTCGCAGGGGGCTAAGAAGCGCAGGCTAGGGTCTGCGGAGGCGGTGGATATTTTGCCCAGATCACCTTTCTCCCTGCCTGAGTCGTTGGAGGAAGGGGAGCTTTTGGATTGGGACACGGAGAGTATCCCGGGTAGGGAGGGGGATGACCCTACGGCTATCCGGTTGTTCCATAGAGAGGAGCTTTCTTCTTTTATTTCAAAAGCTTTGCAGAGTTTGAACATTGCTCAGGAAGATGCCAAGGGGTCCGGTAACCCCCTGATGGCAGGTACACGTAGGCCGCCTAAGGCCTTTCCGGTCCATGAGGCCATGCAGGAGCTGATCTCGGCGCAATGGGAGGCGCCGGAGGCCAGTTTGCGGGTGGCAAGGGCCATGAGGCTCTTGTATCCGGTCGAACCGACCGAACTGGACAGGTTTAGATTGCCTAGGGTGGACGCTCTGGTGGCAGCGGTGACTAAGAGAACTACCTTGCCGGTAGAAGGGGGCGTGACACTTAAGGATGCACAGGATAGAAAGATTGAAGCATCCCTAAAGATGTCCTTTGAAGTGGCTGCAGTTACCTTACAGGCCGCAATCTGCAGTTCTTACGCGGCGCGGGCTTGTCTGCAGTGGTCACAGGGAATGACCGATAATTTGCTGGAGTCTGGGGGTACTATCCCTTCGGAAATGGCTGATTTGGAGTCAGGCTTGGCTTATTTGGCGGACTCCTTATATGATATTATTCGGGCGTCTGCGAAACAGATGTCTCTGTCTGTGGTTTCACGCAGGTCCTTGTGGCTCCGTCATTGGGCGGCCGATGCGGCGTCCAAGCTCCGGCTGGTGAGACTCCCGTTTAAAGGGGGTTTATTGTTTGGAGCGGAGTTGGATAGACTGGTAAAGGATTTTGGGGATACCAAAACGCAGCGTTTACCGGAGGACAGGGCTAGGCCCCCGGTTAGGGCCGCATCGTCTAGACCGCGTTTCCGGGATGTTAGGCGGGCCAGGGCTGGTAAACCTTTTTCCAGGTCTGCATCTGGCCCGTTCTCTGCTTCGAGACCTCGGTTTCAGCAGAGAGGTTCCTTTCGTACGGCGAGACCCTCTTCAGGGCAGTCAGCCCGTACCCCAGCCAGTCGCCCTCCACAATGACGGGGGCTTGGCTCCCTCCGCCCTGCCCTTAGGGGGTCGGCTTTCGGCATTCCGGGCGGAGTGGGCCACAGTCACGTCCGACCAATGGGTGTTGGACATTGTTCACGAAGGGTACAAATTAGAATTCGCCGCTCCCGTCGTAGATTCTTTCTTGGTGTCCCCGTGCCGTGGCGCGGCCAAGGAATCCGAGGTCCGCAGGACGCTTCAGGGGCTGCTCGATCTGGGGGCGGTAGTACCGGTGCCCCCGGAAGAGGTAGGCCGCGGTATATATTCCCTATACTTCATTGTTCCAAAGAAGGGGGGGTCCTTCAGGCCAGTGCTGGATCTCAAAAGGGTCAACAGATTCCTCAGCGTGCGCCATTTCCGAATGGAAACGGTGCGCTCGGTTATTGCGGCGGTAAGACCAGGAGAGTTCCTCACGTCTCTCGATCTCAAGGAGGCGTACCTCCATATTCCGATATGGCCTCCGCACCAGCGGTATCTGCGGTTTGCGATTCTGGGCCAACATTATCAGTTTCGGGCAATGCCCTTTGGCCTGGCGACGGCTCCCCGCACGTTTTCCAAAGTCATGGTGGTGGTAGCCGCTTTTCTACGCAAGGAAGGGATTCGGGTACACCCTTACTTGGACGATTGGTTGATCCGCGCCTCATCCCGGCAGGAGAGTTTGTCGGTGACGCAGAGAGTTATCTCTCTCCTTCAGTCATTGGGGTGGATTGTCAACTTTCCCAAGAGTGTTTTGTCCCCATCGCAGTCTTTGGTGCATCTGGGGGTACGGTTCGATACGGCTCTGGGGAAGGTGTTTCTACCCCGAGATCGGGGGGAGAAATTGCAGGCTCAAATTCGCCTCCTTCTCGGGTCGCCCAGACCTCGAGTTTGGAATTATGTACAGGTGCTGGGCTCCATGGTGGTGACTCTGGAGGTGGTTCCCTGGGCCCGGAGCCACATGAGACCCTTACAGCAGTCTCTGCTCTCTTGCTGGTCCCCAGCTTCTCTGAATTACAATGTGCGTCTCCAGTGGAGTCCTCGAGCAGCTCGCAGCATGCGCTGGTGGCTCCAGGACTTGCATCTTTGGAGGGGCATGCCGTTGGCCACACCGGATTGGGTGGTAGTTACAACGGATGCCAGTCTGCGGGGCTGGGGAGCCCAGTGCATGCAGACGTCGGTGCAGGGAATGTGGTCTTCCCAGGAGGCTCAATGGCCCATAAACTTGCTGGAATTAAGAGCGATCCGGTTAGCGCTGCGGGCTTTTCAGGCCCTAGTTCACGACAGACCGACCAGGATCTTTTCGGACAATGTCACGGCGGTCGCATATGTCAATCTTCAGGGGGGCACCCGGAGTCCGCAATTAGCCGAAGAGGCAAGACATTTGTTTCGATGGGCAGAGGGGCATGTTCCGCTTCTGTCGGCGGCACACATTGCAGGGCACGAAAACGTGCAGGCGGACTTCCTCAGCAGAACTCTTCTCGATCCGGGCGAATGGGAGTTGTCGTCTCCAGCGTTCGGCCTGCTAGTCCGTCGTTGGGGGTTGCCAGAGATGGATCTCATGGCCTCCTCCCGCAATGCGAAGGTGCCTCGGTTCTTCAGCAGACGCAAGGAACAGGGATCGGAGGGGGTGGACGCATTAGCTCTCCCGGGGCCTCCGAATTCCCTTCTGTATGTATTCCCGCCTTGGCCCATGATAGGGCGGGTGTTGCAACGCATCTCTCGCTTTCGAGGCAGAGTAATCCTGGTGGCTCCGGATTGGCCACGGCGGCCGTCGGTAGGCGAGCAGGTAGCGTTCCAGGTAACTCCGGACTTGCTAACTCAGGGTCCAATATTGATGGAAGATCCGGGCCGCTTTGGTCTTACGGCCTGGCTATTGAAAGGTCAAGGCTGAAAAAGAAGGGCTATTCAGAACGTGTGATTTCCACCCTGCTTAAGGCTAAGAGGATTTCAACGTCAGCCTCCTATGCGAGGGTCTGGAGGATCTTTGAGGCATGGTGCGGAAGACACGGAATTGCGCCTTTCCATGCTTCTCTGCCAGCTATTCTTGCGTTCCTGCAGGAGGGCGTAGAGAAAGGGTTAGCATGTAACTCTTTAAAGGTTCAGGTATCGGCCATTGCCTGTTACAGGGGCCGGGTGGCTCGCTCGGCTCTCGCGTCGCAGCCGGACGTGGTGCGGTTCCTCAAGGGGGTTCAACATATCCGGCCGCCGGTTAAGCGAATTTGTCCAACTTGGAACCTTAAGCTCGTCCTTGGGAAATTGCAGGGGGCGCCTTTTGAGCCCCTGTCAACGGCCACTTTGAAAGATGTCACACTGAAAACAGTATTTTTGGTGGCGATGGCTTCAGCAAGGCGAGTATCGGAGCTGCAAGTGCTTTCTTGCAGGGAACCCTTTTTGCGTTTCTCGGCGACTGGGGTGACGGTGCATACGGTGCCGTCCTTCCTGCCTAAGGTTGTTTCGTCCTTTCATGTGAACCAGAGTTTGTTCCTGCTATCCTTCAGGAAGGAGGATTGGGGGAAGCGATTTTTATCGGTACGGCTACTGGATGTCCGCCGTATGCTTCTCCATTATTTGGAGGTGACGAATGATTTTCGCCGGTCGGACCATCTCTTTGTCGCGTTCGCGGGTAAAAACAAAGGGATGGCGGCATCTAAAGCGTCCATTGCGCGTTGGGTCAAGGACACTATTGCTTCGGCGTATGTGTTGTCAGGGAAGAAGGTACCGGAGCACCTTCATGCTCATTCCACTCGGGCTTTGGCTACATCTTGGGTGGAGTCCGGGGGGATGTCATTAGAGGAGATTTGCCGGGCGGCCACTTGGTCGTCAGGGAATACTTTTTCAAAGCATTATCGGTTAGATGTAGCGGCCCGTTCAGAGGTGAGTTTTGGCGCTGCAGTGCTGGCGGAGGCGGCATTGGCGTCCCACCCAGTTTGAGTTTGCTTTGCTACATCCCACTAGTCTCTGGATTCATCTGCTGCTTTGCTATGGAAGGTAAAATTATGGTCATACCTGTTAATTTTCTTTCCTTTAGAAGCAGCAGATGAATCCAGAGCCCCTCCCCAAGTGCACGGGCTGTGTGTAGGGTGTTTAGGTCATTGGGTTAGCCGGGGCTATGGTTGGTAAGTGTATTATTTCATGACTGAAAAAAAAAAAAAACAGAAAATATCAATGATATTCAGAAGAGAAGACACATTTTTTACTGGAATGGAGTTTGTGGCTGCTCATTCTCCTTTCGGGATGCTTGGGCAAAGTGCATAACTGAATCAACAGAAGGAACACCAGGCTTTAAGGCCAACTGTTAATCAGTTCTCTATCTCCACCTGCTGGTCGATGTGAGCTATACCCACTAGTCTCTGGATTCATCTGCTGCTTCTAAAGGAAAGAAAATTAACAGGTATGACCATAATTTTACCTTCCTCAGCATGTGAAGGCTGAAAAAGCATTTTTTTGCCAAGGAATTGAGGTGGTCGTTGGAAGGACAAAGTGGAATCAATGATGATGCCCAGAACATTGCTTGAGAACTCAGCTGCAGAGTAGAGCCAGAGGACAGTGGGATGGAGGTGGGTAGTTGGTCTAGTTTTGGGCCGAGCCAAAGTAGTTTAGTTTTGGACTCGTTCAGTTTCTTTTGCACAGTATGGGCCCAGGATTAGAGGTTCGTTATACAGGAGGATATGTTCTCCAAGAGGTTGGTAAGGTTTGGTCTAAAGGAGGACGAGAATGTCATCAGCATAAGTGTAAATTGTTTCTAGGGGGGATAGATGGAGGAGTTTTAGGGAGGATATATAGATGTTGAAAAGAATAGGAGATAGAGGTGAGCCTTGTGGGACTCCACATATTGGTTTCCAGGGGGCGGATGAGGTGCCATTCATATTGAAAGTGTAAGAACGAGAACGTAGGAATTATGAGAACCAGTCTAGGACTGTGGAGTTAATGCCTATCTCAGAGAGTTGGTAGACTAGGATATCATGATGAACAACGTCAAAAGCAGCGCAAAGGTCGAATTGTAGGAGGACGGCGAACTTATTTCAAGAGTGAAGTAGTTGAACCTTTGAGATTAAGGAGGTCAGTAGGGATTCGGTGCTGAAATTGGGACGAAAGCCATATTGGTAAGGTAGGAGAATAGAGAATCTTTCTAAATATGATGAGAGTTGGGTAGATATGATGGAATCTAGCATCTTGGTTAGGAAACGGATATTTGCTATTGGGCAATAGCTGGATGGTGTGGAGGGGTCTAAGTCTACTATCTAGAATCCAATTCTAGACAACATGGTTGTTTCAGCCAAGCAGTTTCACATAATTTATTTTCTTTCTAATGACTGATTAACTCTCTCACCATCCCCTTCAGTAAGCTAGGGAGTCCCACATGTGAAAATATGCTGCCTGCTTGTCCAAGGATAAAGCACAGTTACTGTTATCCAGTGACATCCCTCCCACCTCCCCTGGTTGGCTTCTTAGCTTGCTTATGGAATAGAGGAACAGCGAACTGATGGGCCGATAAAGCACATGCGGACAGTCTTGAAGCTTCTTTTTTTTTTTTTTAATAATTTTTTATTCATTTTCAAATTTGACAAGTGCACAAAATAATATAATTCAACAAGTTATTACACAATAGCACTTTGATATCTACTACATAAAAATCTAATGATACATTTAACCCCCCCTACCTCCCAACCTTCATCTTATTTTCAGTCAGAATATACACATATTATAGAACATATTAGAACATATTATGTAAGATTGTTCCCAACACCCTCCCCCCTTTGGTGTGCCAAAAGAAGAAAAAGAAAACTCTCGATTCTTAAGAAGTTAGTGATGGTACACTTTTAGCACTGTTCGTACTGGGCTTCGTGGATGATAGCCACGTGAGAATATCTGCCTACTTTCCTGGATAACACCTGTTATAGTAAGTAACTGCTATATGCTGCAAATATCATCTGTTAAGCAGTTCTACCGTGAGATAACATTTACTACTGTTTGATTCCTCATTAATTAGGAAAATCTTGATATATATTCTCGAGTAAAGAAGAAAAGAGAAGTTCAACAGACTGATGAAGAAACAACTGATAATCAAGACGAAAGTGGTGGTCAGTAACCTTGTTGCATTTTTTTTTTTTTTGTAGCACTATGAAGTCTTACTACAACATTTGCTTTTACCTATTCCTTCTTTATGTTCCTCTAACTGGGTATTCTGTTACATCTCCTTCAGAGTTCATACGTAAGGTGATCAGTCCATTCCCACGAACTGGACTTGCAGAAGTGAGAATAGTTGCAGCTTTGAGCATCTCCCATATAGAGGTAGAGCACAGTGTCCCTTCCAGTTTTTCCTTTTCAAGCGCAGGGTTAAAGGCAGTGATTCAGTAGCTCCAGATGCCCGCAGTCCTCCAGAGCTCACCTTAACCTATCCTCCAAAAAGCCCCAATGGTGCCAGATTGACGGCTGCACCCCCAGTACTGAATATCATCTGAGTAGGTCACAAGAGAGCTGCTTTACCCTCACATGGATTTGTTCCTAGACTCTCCAGTTGGATGATTGGAGAAGGTCAATATCCGAGCCACACTTCAGAGACTTCTGGACATTCATGCCATAGAACCTTGTTCCCAATGACAACTCAGGCTCAGGCAGATACTGTAGACCAGGTCTGCACAATTCAAAAATGATCCGGGGCCGAAATGAAGTCAGAAAATGTAGTGGCCATGGCTCGAGGCACCCAGAAGTGCGCGGACGTTGCCATGATATCATGCACATACATGACATCACATTGACATCCATGCATGCACAGAGGCCTTCCAGAGGGGCCCTGAGAGGCCAGCAGGGGGTGCCAGCAGAGAAGAGGGCAGAAGAGGAGAGGCACTGGTGGCGGCTGATTGCCTATAGCAATGTTTTTCAACTACTTCAAGTTGAGTACCCCCAACCACAGACCTCCCAAGCTCTGCCCTAAAACCACACAAGCTCTGCCCCAGATCCTGCCCCCTTTACTAATTGTAATGCAATTTTTTCCTTTCATGTTTCATATACACACAGCAGATATAAATTCTCAAAATTGACACATTTCGATCACTAAATTGAAATGAAAATAATTTTTCCTACCTTTGTTTGGTGATTTAATCAGTTTCTGGTTGGACTTCCTTCTGACTGTGCATCCAATATTTCTTCCCTTCTTTCTGTCTCCTGTATGCTTCCTCTCCAGACCTCATTGCCTTCCCCAACCAACATCTTTCTGTCCCTCCATGAGTCAAACTTTTTCTTCCTCTCCCTGCCCCCTTTCTTTCTTTCTGTCTTTTTCACACCCTGCTTCCCCAACACTCTCCCTGCTTCCTCGACGCAGCAATTGCAGTTCAGAAGCACTGGGCCCACAATTCTTCCCCCTGCTCCCGATGTCAATTCTGACATCGGAGGAAGTTCCAAGCCAGCTAATTGCTGCCTGGCTGACCCGGAACTTCCTCTCGGACGTCAGAATTGACGTGGGGGGGGGGAGAGTCTTGTGGGCCCGGTGCTTCTGGACTGCAGTTGCTGCACGCACCTTGGTGTTGCTGCGTCAGGGAAGCAGAGAGAAATCCTGGTCTCCAAAAATGGGACAGGAAAGGGTTTAGAGAGGGCCACAGTGAGAGCCATTTTGGGATGCATGCAGCCTGGGGGCTATATGTTATGCAGGGCTGCTCTAGATACTTCATGCCTAAGAAAGGCACAGATGACTGGAGGCCCATCTTGGATCTCAGTGGTAAATACCTAAAGATTCCCCCGTTTCCACATAGAGATGGACCGTTCGATCATTGCAGTGGAGGCTCTGGGAGGGTTGCTAGCCTCTCTAGACCTTGCAGAAGTGTATCTGCATATTCCCATCTTTCTTGACCACAGAAGATATGAGGTTCCACATACTTGAGCAGCATTTCCAATTTGCAGTTCTTCATTCGGTCTGGTGACAGTTCTTCGCACGTTCAATAAGGTTATGTGGTGTTGCAGCTCACCTCCGGAAGATGGGGATTCAAGTACATCCCTACCTGGACAATTGGCTGATCAGAGCTTCGTCCAGACATGGCGTGCAAGCTTGCAGTGCGTCGCATGACGGAGTTAATCCAGTATTTGGGCTGGATTGTCAACATCAATAGCCATTGGGAACCAACCCAGAATCTGGAGTATCAGCATTCTTTTCCACATGGACTTCTGGCCACATTTTCCTTCCTGAGCCACGCAATCAATCTCCAGAGACAAATTCTGTCCTGGCAATGTGGATTCCTCCTGCTTGACATTATCTTCAAGTGTTGGGCTCCATGGCATCCACTGGAGGTTGTCCCCAGGCTAGGGCTCACATGCAACCTCTCCAAGACTCTTTTCTGTTTTAGTGATCTGTGCAGAAGCATCCTTTTCAGATGCAGCTGCCCTAGACAGGGGCTGCAAAGGACAGCCTGTGCTGGTGTCTTCAGGATGTGTCCTTGTCGAAGGGCATGCCTCTCTGGATTTCGGAATGGGTGACTCTCGCAACGGATACCAGCCTTTCCAGTTGGAGAGCACATTGCAGGGACAGCTCAATTTAGGACCAGTGGACTTCCCATCAAAAGAATAGTCCATAAACTGGAACTCTAAGCCATTTGGCTAGTCCTGAAGGCTCTAGAAGATGTCTTAGAGGTCAAGGGATTAGTTAAATTAGCAGGGAATCAGGAGCTTAGGCAAAGGATTAAGCAAGTTAAATTAGCAGAGAATCAGGAGCTTAGGGATCAGGCTGCCATTTCAGAACTGTGATGTCACTTCCTCACCTATGAAGTCCCATTTGTGAGAACATTCTATACTGCTAGTATTTGGATAACACTAAGGCACATTCCTGCAGCAGATGCTGTCCATTGTGAGGATTTTCCTGCTGTCATAATCTTCCACCTTGTCTTGGAGTGTATTCCATGTCTAGCTAAGTAGAAATTGGCGAGGTCCTATGTGATGATGCAGTGCAGGAAGTGCTACACACAGTTTGAGCTTAAAAGCTAGGGAAAACTTTCTCACATGGTTTGTATCAGATGACTTCTCAGGACTTCTGTCCTGTTGTCCATGGCAAATACTTTCTGCAGATAACTTGACTTTTTTATATTACTGGGAAAAGTTGAAGAAATGTCTTCCTTAATGCTATATTTTTTGGGTGACTGTTACTATACTGAACATATTGTAATATGTCCATCCTGCTAAGGATATATTATCTGCAGCAATCTGCAGGATATATTAACTGCAACAATCGGATGATCTGCATATTTCTTATCCATGACAATCTCTTCTGTTTTTGCCATTTTTTTTATTGTTACGCCTGCAAGAGCTCCACTTAGTTTTGTTTTGTACCCACATTTCCCATGCCTAATGCATGGTTGCATGATCTAAATAGCCAGGAGCATAGATAATTATATTGAAGAAATACCATCATTTTAAAATAAGGCTGCTTTGAAATTTAAAAAAAACAAACAATTAAGTAGAACCTGCAGTATTTCTAAATTGGAGGTGTCGCTGTATCCGATTCATTTGTTTTATTCCTAAGTGTTAACTTTTCTAGAGTCTTCAGAAGAAGGCGAAGACCAAGATGATGATGGTGAGGAAGATAATCAAAAGCGCTATGATTTCAGACAGAGAAAAGCAGTTGTACGTTACCAGGCTCCATTAAAAGGTACTATGTGGTCCTAATGACATTTAAGGTTAAAATAAAATTTGCACTTGTTGCACTTGTTAACTAAGTTTAAGATTTTTTTGAACTTTAAATTTTTTAGTTTTAAAGAATTATGAATGTTTTCCTCTACAAATCAGCTTCAGTCTCATAATTGTATACCACTTTCTTGGTAATTTTGTAGTAATCAGAGATGGGTAATAACAATGTATTTATACTTTGTTAAAGTACTTGAGTATAATATGCAGTACTTTTAAAGCGAGAAGGATGCTAGGGTGCTTAGGGAGAGGTATGGCCAGTAGGAAAAAGGAGGTATTGATGCCCCTGTATAAGTCTCTGGTGAGACCTCATTTAGAATATTGTGTACAATTCTGGGGTCTACACCTTCAAAAAGATATAAACAGGATGGAGTCTGTCCAGAGGAAGGTTGCTAAAATTGTTGGTGTTGGACGGTGTTCTTCAGCTGCTAGTCCACAGGGCCAGCACGTCCATCGGGCCCAAGACAGCCGGTCCACGGTGCGATGTTTTATTTCCACCGGTCCATAGGTGCCAAAAGGTTGAAGAACACTGGTTAAATGTCATAAGGCTTATGGGGACAGACTTAAAGATCTCAATATGTATACTGTACTTTGGAGGAAAGGAAAGGTATGATAGAGAGGTTTGAATATCTATGTGACATAAATGCACATGAGGTGAGTCTTCATTTGAATGAGAGGACATAGGATGAAGTTAAGAGGTGATAGGCTCAGAAGTAATCTAAGTAAATGCTTTTTGACAGAGTGGTAGATGCTTAGAATAGTTTCCCAGTAGAGGTGAAGGAGACAGTGTCTGAATTCAAAAAGGGTGGGACAGGCATGTGTGATCTCTTAGGGTAGTGGCCTTCATCACAAAAGCGTGAGCCAATAAAAGCCCGCAGAGATCTGAGCGGCTCGCACACCTATCCAGAGTCCTCTCTCTCCCCTGCAAGATCCAGTGCTTGCTCACCATTCTTGTTCCCAGCAGCACTGCTCTTTGGGCTGCCAGCAGCGTGAGTGAAGTAACACACTGCCTTCAGTGACCCGGAAGCTTTTCTTCTGCTTCTTGTCCCTGCGTAGGCGGGAAGTAGTAGCAAAGAGAGCTTCCGAATTGCCAAAGACAGCATGTTTACATCACTCATGCTGCCGGTGGCCTGAAGAATTACAGCAGCACCACTGGGAAGAATGGTGAGCAAACACTGGATCCCGCGAGAGGGGGGTAGCATTGGGAGAGTAAGGGAGATGCTGGACCACGGGGTGGGAAGGAAAGATGCCAGACCTCCCGGGGAAAGAAAGCGAAAGGGCAGATAGAGATGTCTTGAGGGAAGGGAAAGATGTCTTGAGAGGAGGAGATAGTGGATACTGCAGATGGGCACACTGGATGGGCAATTTGGCCTTTATCTGTCATGTTTCTATGTTTTTTGGCCATATTTTTTATTTGTAACTAGTAGTAAAGTAAGCTGTACTTGGTAATGAAGTACAACTTTAAAAAGTATTTTTATCCTAGGACAAGCAGGCAGTATATTCACATGTGGGTGACATCAACCACACAGCCCATTACAGACAGTGCAAAGGTGTACTGTCACTTTAAACTTCTTGAAAGCTCTTGAAAGCTCGTGGAGCTATCATTTCTCGGTTTTCCCCTGAGCTGAGAAGCTGTGTTCTTTTAAACTTCCTCCATATATATAAAAACTGCACTCTTCACACAAAAATCTGAAGAAAACGATAGGGAGGGATCTGTGCTGGTCTGGAGAGACTAAAAAAAGAAAATTAGCAAGTAAGAAGCTAATTTCTCCTACTTTATAGCCTCTCCAGACTGGCACAGAAACTGATGGGACGTATCAAAGCAGTTCCCATCATGGGTGGGACCCCCCGAAGGGCTGCCACAAGAACACGCTCCCCGAACACACCTGAATGTGTCACACAAAAGAATGCAGATGCGACCAAACCGCCACTTTACAGATATCCACCAGAAGTACAAGAGATGACTCAGCCCAAGAAGCTGCCTGACCCTCCCTCCTAGAATGAGCTTTAAGAAATTCAAGAACAGGTATATATTCTTGGGCTGAGTCATCTCTTGTACTTCCGGTGGATATCTGTAAAGTGGCGGTTTCGTCGCATCTGCATTCTTTTGTGTGACACTACCTGTGTACATTCAGGTGTGTTGGGATGCGGTGTTCATGAATTTCTTAAAGCTCATTCTGGGAGGGGGGGGGGGGTCAGGCAGCTTAGCCAGCGTAACACATCCTCTACCTCACTGTCCCTATTGGTGGTAGTCTCGCTCACTTCTATCACCATTGGTCCCTCATAACATCAGACCACTGGGTATTAAAAAAAAAAAAGTGAGATGAGGTTTTGCCCTTCATTTAAAACATAAACCTCCAAACCATCCTTCAAGAGTCTGTTTTCAATTCCTATCAGACCACTCTTCAACAAGAGCTCTCAGCCCTTATGCCTCTCAATGCAATATAACAAACTCCTCTGCAGGAGAGGGGCCAAGGGTTCTATTCCAAGTATTTCTTAATACTGAAAAAGATACTGTCATCATCCAATACTAGTTCTCTGTGCTTTCACCGATACTTTGAAGGAAAAGTTCTGAATGGTCTCTCTGGGAATCCTGTTAACCACTTCTGGAGAAAAATGACCTCACGAATGGCACTCAACTCAACTCAACCATGTTATGTCAAATATTTACCAACTGGGGGACTCGGGAGATAGATCTTTGTTTCTCTCCACAATCGCAAACGTCCACTTTTCCAGAACACTCCCAATCACCTGAAGCCACATGCCTTTCTCCTAGACTGGATAGACAAATTTCTATATGCTTCCCTCTAATTCCTCTATGCTTCCCTCTAATTCCTCTTAATTTGGAAAACTTTGTGCAAAATCTACCAAGAACCAGCTACCATAATTCTCATAGCACCTCAGTGACCGTGACAATCATGGCTTCCTCTTCAACTCAGTGTCCGGGAACCCATCCCACTTCTAATCTTTCTGACTTTGATAACTTGGAACTCTCACAGCATGGTTTCTCTCCCAGTGAGTACATGCATTCATACAATCTGTGCCAGTGTCAGCCATCGTTGAAACTTCTAGGAAACTTTCCGCTCAAAGTTGTTTATCACTTCAATGCAAGGTCAATGCAAGGTCATGCATGTAGGGAAAAAGAACCCGATGTTCAACTACAAAATGGGGGGAACACTGCTAGGGGTGAGTAACCTGGAAAGGGACTTGGGGGTGATGGTCGACTCATCACTGAAACCATCGGCGCAATGTGCGACAGCCTCAAAGAAAGCAAACAGAATGCTGGGCATCATCAAAAAGGGTATCACAACCCGGACGAAGGAAGTCATCATGCCGCTGTATCGCGCAATGGTGCGCCCGCACCTGGAGTACTGTGTTCAATACTGGTCGCCGTACCTCAAGAAGGACATGGCAGTACTCGAGGGAGTGCAGAGGAGGGCGATTAAGCTGATAAAAGGTATGGAAAATTTTCCATACGCTGACAGGTTAAAAATGCTGGGGCTGTTCTCCCTGGAGAAGAGGAGACTTAGAGGGGACATGATAGAAACCTTCAAAATCCTTAAGGGCATAGAGAGAGTAAATAAGGACAGATTCTTCAAACTGAGGGGAGCCACAAGCACTAGGGGTCACTCAGAGAAATTGAAAGGGGACAGGTTTAGAACAAATGTTAGAAAGTTCTTTTTTACGCAGAGGGTGGTGGACACATGGAACGCGCTTCCGGAGGAAGTGATAGGCCAGAACTCTGTACAGGGGTTCAAGAAGGGTTTGGATAGGTTCCTGGAGGATAAAGGGATAGAGGGGTACAGATAGAACTTGAGGTAGGTTATAAAAGTGGTCAGAAACCACTTCACAGGTCGCAGACCTGATGGGCCGCCGCGGGAGCGGATCGCTGGGCGAGATGGACCTCGGTCTGACCCAGTGGAGGCAACTTCTTATGTTCTTATGTTCTTAAGTGGACTTGCTTCACACTTTGGTGTTACTGCCAATCATTGCATCTGAACACATGTCCTCTACCATCAGTCCTCAAAGTCTCCTACACCTTTCAACTTTGGTCTTAAAACCACTACAGTCAGAGTTCATCTCTGTGCTATTAGGAGCTTTTTATCCAGCGGTGTATGAAAAGCACTATTTGTGCATCTCCAGATTCTACTAATCTACCAAACTACTAATCAAACCTCCTCCAGTTGCTTGGGATCTCAATATTATACTTTCAATACTGATGAAGCCGTGCTTTGAGCCACTTCAATCTTCATCTTTCAAACTCACTTGGAAAGTTTTAATCTGCATCATTTCAGCACACAGAATTGGTGAACTGCAGGCTCTTGTCAGAACCACCATATACAACATTCTACCACAATAGGGTGGTTTTCTGCACACATCCAAAATTTCTTCCTAAAGTAATTTCGGATTTTCATCTAAACCAGTCTATAGTTCTGGTTAAGTGGAATGAGACAAAGGATAGTGGTAAATGCAGTTTGCTCAGAGGATAAAGATTAGTTGAGTCCTGCAGGGAACTGTCCTTGGGCCAGCTTTATTTAACATGCTTGGGTGCATAAGGAGAGGAATGGCCAGTAAGAAAAGGAAGGTGATAATGCTGTTGTATAAGTCTCTGGTGAGGTCCCATTTGGAATATTATGTGCAGTTTTGGAGACTGCATCTTTAAAAAGATAAAATTGGTTTGTAGACTGTCATAAATCATATGGGGACAGACTTGGAGACCTTAATATGTATATTATCCCAGGACAAGCAGGCAGCATATTCTTAACACATGGGTGACGTCACCGACGGAGCCCTCGGTACGGACCTTTTAACTAGAAGTTTCTAGTTGGCCGCACCGCGCGTGCGCGAGTGCCTTCCCGCCCGACGGAGGAGTGCGTGGTCCCCAGTTTCTTCGTTTCCGCGGAGCGAAGAAGACGCGTGTATTTTTTCAACGGCCGTTGAAATCACTTTTTGCCTTCCCGCTCGCGCTTTTGTTCTAAATTTTTCTTCCTCTACCTTCGGGTTTCCTTTTTCTTCGAATTGCAAAAAAAAAAAAAAAAAAAAAAAACTTTGATTTTTCTTGTTTCTTTCGTTTTTGCCCCGGCGGGGCCTGTTGCCATTTTACAGGCCTCGGACTTCGATTTTGCGGAGGCTATCTTCCCCTTCATGCCCCCGCAGGTCGGTTTTAAAAAGTGCCAGCGGTGTGCACGCCCGATCTCCGTTTCTGACCCACACAATTGGTGTTTGCAGTGCCTGGGTCCGGAGCATCGGGCAGATTCCTGCACCCGCTGTGCCACTTTACAAAAACGTACTCTTAAAAACCGAAGAATCCAGCAAACCCTTCTCTTCGGCTCCGAGTCGGCGATGGATTCATCACCTTCAACGGCGGTACCGCAGAAATCGGCACCGTCAAGCTCGACACCGACCGATCCCGCATCGGCGCCACTAGCGCCAGGTAAGCCGGCTAAGAAGCCTTCCTCTTCCCTCGAGCGCCCTCCAGCTACGGTGACGACACCGTCCATACCGGCATCGCACCGGTCCCGTAAACGCTCCGCCCCGATAACGGTGAGTGCCTCGTCATCGGCCTCCTCATCGCCGGGGCGTGGAGCGGCATCCAAGGAACCGAAGAAAAAGAAAGCGGTTCCGATGCCACCCCTAGATGACCGTATCTCGGCCATTCTACAAACTCAGCTTCAGGAGCAGTTGAAGAAACAACTTGAACAACTGCTACCCTCTATCCTGGCACCGCTCCTTCCGGTACCAGACCGGCCCGAGCCCCGCACCGAGGCCCCGGTGTCCACTCCTTCGGTACCGGTAAACACCTCGATGCCGATCCTTTCGGCCCAACAACTTCCTGATGATCCTGTGGTTCATTCTCAACCCACAGTGGATCCTACTCGGCACCAGGCGGTACGGCACTCTTCTCGGGACCGAGAACGACGCCGATCGTCCTCCCCTGGTACCGTTTCGGTGCGCTCTGGTAAATCTTTGTCCAAGACTCGCCACACCGCACCCTCCACCCTGGTGTCCCGACATGCACCAGAGGTCAGGGATCCTGATTTATGGGAGGAGACTCCTCTCGGTACCGAGGAGGATCCCTCCTCATCTGATGAGGAACCATCGGCACCTGATGCCACCTCTAAACCTGAGCAATCCTCTTTTTCTAAATTTCTGAGGGAAATGTCTGCTGCTCTGTCACTTCCCCTTGAATCTGACTCCAAAAAGTCCCAAGCCTTTTTAGAAGCCTTAGACTTTGAGCAACCTCCTAAAGAGTTCCTCAAGCTTCCCGTACATGACATCTTACGGGAGACATTCTACAAAAACTTGGAAAATCCCCTCACGGTACCGGGAGCTCCCCGTAAACTGGACAACCTTTACCGTGTCATCCCTATTCCAGGATTCGACAAATCTCAATTGCCCCATGAGTCCCTTCTGGTGGAATCCACCTTAAAAAAGACTCAGGGCTCCAGTGTCTATGCCTCTACCCCTCCTGGCAGAGAAGGTAAGACCATGGACAAGTTTGGCAAGAGACTTTACCAAAATGCCATGCTTGCCAACAGGGCAAACAACTATTCCTTCCATTTTTCCTTTTATCTCAAACACTTGGTCCAACAGCTGTCTGCCCTCCAGAAGTACCTACCTGAGCGCAAGGTCCCGCTATTCCAGCAGCACATATCTGGCCTTCTCCAAATGCGCAAGTATATGGTCCGCTCGATATACGACTCCTTCGAGCTCACCTCTCGGGCCTCTGCCATGGCTGTAGCCATGCGTCGCTTGGCCTGGCTCAGAGTCTCCGACCTGGACATCAACCACCAGGACCGCCTGGCCAACGCCCCCTGTCTCGGGGATGAGCTTTTTGGAGAGTCACTGGATTCCACCACCCAGAAACTCTCTGCCCATGAGACCAGGTGGGACACCCTGATCAAGCCGAAAAAGAAGGCTCCGCCTGCTCGACCCTATCGGCCTCAATCATCTTACCAGCGGAGGTTCTCAGCCAGGCCACTCAATCCGCCTCCCCAACAATCTCGGCGACCCCGTCAACAGCAGCACCATGCCCAGGCTCGGTCTCAGGCCACTCAACCCTCCAAGCCTCCTCAGCCTGCTAAACAATCTCAGCCCTTTTGACTCTTCTCTCCAGGGCATAGCCAGTCATCCACCCTCGCTGCCTCTTCCACAGCCTATCGGGGGTCGTCTCACCATTTTCTCAAGCCGTTGGGAAGTCATCACGTCGGACCAGTGGGTCCTCAACATCATCCGCCACGGCTACTCTCTCAACTTCCAGACTCTGCCTCCGGACAACCTTCCCGTAGAGTCTGCTTCAAACTCATCTCAAACCCCCCTCCTCCTGAGGGAGGTTCAATCCCTCCTCCTTCTCAATGCCATCGAAGAAGTACCTCCAGATCAAAGGGGGCAGGGATTCTACTCCCGCTACTTCCTGGTACCCAAAAAGACGGGAGACCTCCGTCCCATTCTCGATCTCAGGGACCTCAACAAGTGTCTGGTCAAGGAGAAGTTCAGAATGCTCTCCCTTGCCACGCTCTACCCTCTTCTTTCTCAACACGACTGGCTATGTTCCCTGGACCTCAAAGAGGCCTACACTCACATCTCCATCCATCAACATTCTCGCCGCTACCTGCGGTTCCAGGTACTGCACCACCACTATCAGTACAAGGTGCTACCGTTCGGCCTCGCCTCCTCACCCAGGGTCTTCACCAAGTGCCTTATAGTGGTAGCGGCCTTCCTCAGGTCTCACAACCTCCAGGTGTTCCCCTATTTGGACGATTGGTTGGTGAAAGCACCTACGTCTCCACTTGTGCTACAGGCTACTCATCACACCATCTCTCTCCTCCACCTCCTGGGGTTCGAGATCAACTACCCCAAGTCGCATCTGCTTCCCACCCAGCGACTTCAATTCATTGGAGCAGTTCTGGACACCACGCTAATGAGGGCTTTTCTCCCCTCCGATCGCAAGCAGACCCTGCTCCATCTCTGCCGTCAGGTACTCATGCATCCCTCCATTCCTGCTCGACAGATGATGGTCCTCCTGGGTCACATGGCCTCGACAGTGCATGTCCTTCCTCTGGCTCGTCTCCACCTTCGTACACCTCAGTGGACGCTCGCCAACCAGTGGTCACAGACTACGGATCTTCTTTCTCATCCCATCTCTGTGACATCATCTCTTCAGCAATCTCTCCAATGGTGGTTGAACTCCTCAAATCTTTCCAGGGGTCTTCTTTTCCATCTGCCCCCCCACTCTATGATCATCACCACAGATGCGTCCCCCTACGCGTGGGGAGCTCACCTGGGAGATCTACGCACCCAGGGACTTTGGACCCCACAGGAGCGTCGTCATCACATCAATTTCCTGGAACTCAGAGCCATGTTCTACGCCCTCAAGGCTTTCCAACATCTTCTCTGTCCTCAAGTCCTCCTCCTATGCACAGACAATCAAGTCGCCATGTACTACATAAACAAGCAAGGCGGCACCGGATCTCGCCCCCTTTGTCTGGAGGCTCTGCGCATCTGGACCTGGGCCACGGACCGCAATCTCTTTCTCAGGGCGGTCTATATCCAGGGCGAACAGAACTCTTTGGCCGACAATCTCAGCCGCATCCTTCAACCTCACGAGTGGACGTTGGACCCTCCGACTCTACTCTCCATCTTTGCTCGATGGGGCACTCCGCAGGTGGACCTCTTTGCAGCACCTCACAACCATCAGCTGCCCCAATTCTGTTCCAGACTCTTCTCTCCTCACCGTCTGGCCCCGGATGCATTCCTGCTCAACTGGAGGGATCGGTTCCTCTATGCCTTCCCTCCACTTCCTTTGATGTTGCGGACCTTGTCCAAACTCCGCAAGGACAATGCCACCATGATCCTCATCGCCCCTCGGTGGCCTCGTCAACACTGGTTCTCCCTTCTGCTTCAACTCAGCTCCAGGGAGCCCATTCCTCTTCCTGTGTTTCCTACTCTACTTACACAGCAGAATCAGTCTCTACTACATCCCAACCTGTCTTCCCTCCACCTGACAGCTTGGTTTCTCTCGGGCTGACCTCTCCGGAGAATCTATCTCAACCGGTCCGCCTCATTTTGGACGCCTCCAGGAAACCGGCCACTCTCCAATGTTACCATCAGAAGTGGACCAGATTCTCCTCGTGGTGTCTCCGGCATCATCAAGAACCCACCTCTTTGGCGGTGGAAACTGTCTTGGAATATTTGCTCTCGCTGTCCAACGCTGGCCTCAAAACCACCTCCATCAGAGTCCACCTCAGTGCCATCACTGCGTTTCACGAGCCTATTCTCGGAAAACCCCTCACGGCTCATCCTCTGGTTTCAAGATTTATGAGAGGGCTCTTCAACATCAAACCGCCTCTCAAGCCTCCTCCCGTCGTCTGGGACCTGAATGTGGTTCTCTCTGCTCTCATGAAACCTCCGTTTGAGCCTCTTGCCACAGCTTCATTCAGGCTTCTTACCTGGAAGGTGCTTTTCCTAATTGCCATCACCTCTGCCAGGAGGGTTAGCGAACTGCATGCACTGGTTGCCGACCCACCGTTCACTGTTTTTCACCATGACAAGGTTGTTCTGCGTACCCACCCTAAATTCCTTCCCAAGGTGGTCTCAGCTTTTCACCTCAACCAGTCCATTGTGCTTCCCGTCTTCTTCCCTAAGCCTCACTCGCATCCTGGAGAACAGGCGTTGCACACGCTGGATTGTAAGCGTGCCCTTGCTTACTACCTTGATCGTACCAGAGCTCACCGAACATCCCCTCAGCTCTTTTTGTCTTTCGATCCCAACCGTTTGGGCCGTCCTGTCTCCAAACGGACACTTTCAAATTGGCTTGCTGCCTGTATTGCCTTCTGTTATGCTCGGGCCGGTCTCTCACTGGAAGGATCTGTCACGGCCCACAGAGTCCGAGCTATGGCTGCTTCTGTGGCTTTCCTCCGTTCCACGCCCATCGAGGAAATCTGCAAGGCGGCCACTTGGTCCTCAGTTCACACGTTCACTACTCACTACTGTCTGGATGCGTTCTCCAGACGGGATGGACACTTCGGCCAATCTGTGTTACAAAATTTATTTTCCTAATGGCCAACCATCCCTCCTCCCTCTTTGTTAGCTTGGAGGTCACCCATGTGTTAAGAATATGCTGCCTGCTTGTCCTGGGATAAAGCACAGTTACTTACCGTAACAGGTGTTATCCAGGGACAGCAGGCAGATATTCTTAAGTCCCACCCACCTCCCCGGGTTGGCTTCTTAGCTGGCTTATCCTAACTGGGGACCACGCACTCCTCCGTCGGGCGGGAAGGCACTCGCGCACGCGCGGTGCGGCCAACTAGAAACTTCTAGTTAAAAGGTCCGTACCGAGGGCTCCGTCGGTGACGTCACCCATGTGTTAAGAATATCTGCCTGCTGTCCCTGGATAACACCTGTTACGGTAAGTAACTGTGCTTTATGGAGGAAAGATGGGAGAGAAGATATGATAGACATTTAAATATTTCCGTGACATTAATGTACAGAAGGTGTCTTTTTTTTCAAAAAAAGGAGAACTCCATAAGGAGAGGGCATAGGATAAAGTTAAGAGGTGATAGGCTCTGGTGTAATGTAAAAAAATACTTCTTTACAGAAAGGGTGGTAGATACGTCGCATAGTTTCCCAGTGGAGGAGGTGGAGATGAAGACTGTATTTGAATTCAAGATAGCATGGAACAGGCATGTGGGATCTCATAGGGAGAGAGGAGGAGATAGCGGATGTTGTGGATGGGCCATTTGGTCTTTATCTGCCATCATGTTTCTGTTTCTAGACTGCTGAAGCAGGCCTATTGGGGCTGAAACACGATTTGTGTTGTCGCTTCTTTATACTGAGTTTTGCATCAGTAAAGCCACTACTATTGTGAATGCCTATAGAGCGTGACTCCATCTTCGCTGTTTAATCCGTCTGCAGTACTATAGAGAACCTTTTCGGGGGGTTTTTTCCTCCTTTTCCGAAGACACCATTAGACCACCAGGGTCTTTGCAAGACCTATTGGGGGGGTGGGGAGGTGGCAGAGTGGTGGTGGAGGCTGGCTTGAGGCAACAATAGTGGGCGGGCAGAGTCGTTTTGGTTATTTATATCCATGGGGTTACATCATATTTCCAGCATCACTGAGCATTTACAAATCTGGGCGATGGCCCATTCAATGTGGTTTAAGCAGGAAGGAGCCTCTTCTGCCTGTTTAGATCATGCTGAATATCAATCCCAGTTATGACTAATCTGGTGCAGAGGAGATGTTAGCTTTAACACAGCATCTTCTTTAGGTAACACCTAGTTTAGTCGACTAATGATCCTTAGCCATTGTATCTTAAAAAAAAAAAAAAAAAATCCAATTAGCTATGCAATTGTTTCCTCAATTAACTTGCCTAAAAGAGGCAAGTTAGAAATTTGGAGCAGTAGTTAATTTGGAACATCACAAACAGCATTTTCTTTCCAATACAGGTATCAAACCTCTTTTCATAGATTGGCATCTCACCTTTTATGAAAGAAGCACTAATACAGTAGTTAAAAATGTACTCTATGCATAATTGACTTATTGGATATTTCATGTTCTGTTGTAGAAAAGGTCCAAATTGTCTATTGAATTATATTGCTTCCTTTAAGGTATAAATTGCTACAAAACCAAATATAACTTTCTTTGTTTTCCATCAATGTAGGGAATTAAAAAAAAAAAAAAATTTCAATCTTGGGCCCTTACTGATTGGCCTTAATTCTACCAAATGAGCTAAGATTACAATTCAGTTTGTTTTGCAAGAAATTACCCCTTGTGTTCAAAAATTTCTTTTAGCAAAATGAATTCATTTAACACTTGAAAGTTCTGTTGAAGTACTCCAATATTTTGTAGCTTCCTAGAAATTAGTTCTAGCTTCTTAGACTTATCTGCATTAAACCAATTTTATCTGGGGAATAGTGGAATATAAGAAGCCTTAATTTTGTCAATGTTAAGTGGTGGTGATATAGAATGATGCATTTAATGTAAGATTTCACACATTTTTAAAAATCTGTTGGCTAGAACCAAAGCAACAAAGGAAGCAAAAAATATTCTACAGTGGTCCAGCCTCTCCTGTGAGACGAAAATATCGGTTTACGTCTGCTGCGCCAAGGAGTCCTTACTGTAAACGAATTAACAGGTGTGTTTCTGCACTGCACATGTAATAATGAGTTGCTGAATGACAAGATTGCATTTATTTTAGATTTTGAGTAACATTTACTTCAATAATGAGGGTGACTAGAAATCACTGTGGTGGTTTGCTTTTACTTCTTTCCTCAGCATCACCCAGTCCATTCCACTCTGCGGAGTAGCCTAATGATTAATGCATTGGACTGAGATCCTGGGGAACTGGGCTCAGTTCCCACTATAGAAACTTGTGACCCTGGGCATGTCACTTAGCTCCACTTCCCCAGGCACAAAAAAAAACACATTTTGAGCCCATTAGGCACATAGAAACTACTTACATAGAATGTGCATAGAACAATGTCTAGCAGTGCTATAGAAATGATGAGGAGGATGAGGAGTAGTAATAGTAAGAGAGCATTATCTTTCTGCAATGTTGCAACATTAAAATTAGTACTTATTGGCAACCATTGGTCGTCCTAGCCTAAATCTGTGGAACAGGAACATAGCAATAACACCCTTCTAAAGGATGAGGCAGGGAACTGGTTATTAGTCCACTTGCTTTCATGTGCATCTTTAAATAGATGCTTTAACCTGGACTAGTTTAATATTACAATACAGCCTTTTGCACAACTTAGTGTGAAGTGCAGTTAGAAATAATGTTCCTTTCTTTAGCACTCTCCAGACCAGTAGAGGTTAACTTTACGAATGGGTATATATCTAATCATGACCAGCAGGTGGAGACTGAAAACAAAACTTTGGGACAGTATATACTATCCTCCCTTCTCTATTTCCCTCAGTCTTCTTTCAGTCTCCAGCAGGTGTTGAGTGATCTGTACCCATCTCTCTTGGTAGGGCTGTTGGAATTTGTTTAGGGGTTTCTAGTCCCTGTTTTTGGCCGGACGGAGCTTGGCCGGGCCCTGTTTGGGGGTCCGTCCGACCTCGGGGGTGTCAAACCCGGCGGGTCACGAGCGGGGTCCCTCCCCCCACTTCCTCCACCTCCCCACATTTTTTTAGAGGAGCCTCAGCAGTAAGCCTTGCCCCCTAAGTCAAGCAAGGCATATTGCTTCGAGAGCCTGTGGAGTCTGTTCTGTAAAAAAAAAATAAAAAAATCCTGAGGTAGTGCTGGTCTGAAGGGTTGTTTCCCTTTAAGAAAACTGTATTTTACTGTATTTTTTCATGTAACCAGCACTTTTTTATAGCTAGGTCGCGTCTGGAGCAATTGTGCCCTTCTCCGGGGGAGTAGGCCACAATTTTAGTCCAGCCGCGAGGCACTCGCGGCCGGCCTGAACTCGGCGGTTTGGGTCGGTGAGGTGGTGGAGCTCCGTCGGCAGCGGCTGCAGGCGCCCAGAGCTCCCCGCCGATGGTGCCTCGCGAGTCGGCTTGGAGCAGTGGGGAAGCCCGGTCTTCCACAACCGCCCACGGAGGGATTCCCCGAAGGATTCCCTCTCAGCTGATTTTTTTGACAGCTGATGCCGACTTGCCTGTCTTAGCGGCTGAGACTGTTCAGTCTTCTCAGCCGCTACAGGCCATGGAGGGAGCATTTTTGGCGGGAACTTCGCCATTTTCTTTGTCTGGCCCCTCCATTTTGTCTGCAACCTCAGGTGACCTTCCCCCTGTATGGCGAACACAGGGGCAGGTTTCAGCATGGACCCCTGCTGGGGCAGGGAGTCCCTGGGGACCCCCAGGGGTTTTTTGCCCCCAATTTATTTTCTTTCTTTGTGCGGACTTTTGGGGGTCCCACGTGCGCCTGGGGGGTTTCGGGGGGGGTTTCCCTCCACGCCCCCTATGGCTTTGCCTCCCTCTTTTCGTTTGGCGTCCCCTCTTCCTCCTCCCTCATCCAAGCGCCCGCGGGGGGGCTTGGATTGCGAATTGGTGGGCGGAGGAGCGTGTTGGCCTGGTTGAGGACCTGGCTGCTTTGGCGGGCTTCCAGGATCCTCTAGAGGGGACGCCTGTTGGCAGCGGGGCGGCGGGTTTCCCGTCTTCCAGAGCAGATGCGTCCGTGGTGCGCTTTTTTATTCAGAGGGATGAGCTTTTAGACCTGTGTAGCAGGTCTCCTTGGTGCTGCATTTTTGCAGTGGCGCCGCCGGAGACCCCGCGTATGGGGGCCCCTCTGCTTCAGGGGGTCTGTCCTGGTTCCCGCTCTTTTCCTGTGCGTCAGGATTTGCGGGATTTTGTGTTGGCGCAGTGGCCTATGGGCGCAGTTTCGTTTGGTGTGCGCCTTGGCTCTTGGGTATCCCGTCCCGGAGGGAGGTAGGGCTACCTTAATTTCGCCAATGGGGAACGCGGTGGTCTCGGCACTTCCTAAGCGGCATACCGTGCCTGTTATGGACGGTTCTGCTCTTAGGGTCTCGGAGGCGCGTGCGTTAGAGACTCTTCTTAAGTATGATTTTGATGTCTCTGCCTTTGGGGTACAGGCGGCTGTTTGTGGGGAGCTAGTCGCTCGCGCCGTGTTTCGGTGGGCTGAGCGTGTCCTGGATCGGGAGTCTGATGACTGGTCTCTAGTGGATCAGGAGGTAGCGAAGATTGCGATGGCTGCCTCGTTCCTCTCAGATGCTCTTTATGACTTGGTGCGGATTTCGGCTAAGTCTATGGCATGGCCGCGCGGCGTATTTTGTGGCTGCGCGCTTGGGCGGCGGATTCTGCGTCCAAAGCTAAGTTTACTAAAGTTCCCTTTAGGGGGTCTTTTTGTTTGGAGAGGAATTAGATGAGTTGATTCAGACTCTGACGGACTCGAAGGTGCCCCGTCTGCCTGAGGACCGTGCCCGCCCTGCGTCTAGGTGTGGGGCTGCCCGGGGGCGTTTGCGGGAATTTCGCAAGTATCGCCCGGGGCGTGGGGCTGCTTCTTTCCCGGCTCAGGGTTTTTCCCGGGGTCGGTTCTTCCAGCGCATGCAGCCCTTTCGGGGGGCCCGTCGGGGGGCAGGGAATCCCTCCGCCGGTTCCCCCGCTTCCCGTCCTGCGCAATGACTCCTTGCCGGCGCCCCCTTTGGTTCCGGTGGGGGCCCGGCTGCGCAAATTTTTCCCCAAATGGGCCGAGATCGCGTCCGATCAGTGGGTCCTTGAGGTGGTGCGGGACGGTTACGCTCTGGAGTTTACCCGCTCTCTGCCGGACCTTTTCCTCGCTTCTCCATGTCAGACTCCATGGAAGACGCAGGCTTTTCGTCAGACCCTTCAGCGTTTGCTAGATCTCGAGGCAGTGGTGCCGGTGTCCCCTACGGAGTGGGGCACCGGCAGGTACTCCATTTACTTTGTGGTGGCCATAAAGGAGGGGACCTTTCGGCCCATCCTGGATTTGAAAGGGGTCAACAGAGCTCTCAAGATTCCGTCTTTCCGCATGGAAACGCTGCGGTCGGTCATTCTGGCGGTTCAGCCGGGGGAGTTTCTTACGTCTCTCGATCTGACGGAGGCCTACTTGCAGGTTCCAATTCGGGCCTCTCATCAGCACTTCCTTCGCTTTGCGATCTTGGGGCGGCACTTTCAGTTCTGTGCGCTTCCCTTTGGTCTGGCCACGGCTCCTCGGACGTTCACCACGGTAATGGTGGTCGTCGCGGCAGCCTTGCGGTCGGTGGGCATCCTGGTTCACCCCTACCTGGACGACTGGTTGATTCGGGCAAAGTCGTTGCAGGAGAGCTCCCGGGTTACGGCTCGGGTGGTGGAGTTTCTCCGGTCGCTGGGCTGGGTGGTCAACCTTTCCAAGAGTCGGTTGGTCCCGGCTCAGCGTCTGGAGTGCCTTGGGGTTATGTTCGACATCTCCTTGGGGAAGGTCTTCCTTCCAGAGGCCCGGGTGAGCAAATTGCAATCTCAGATTCGCCTGCTTTTGGCGTCCCGGGGTCCTCGGGCGCGAGATTTCCTCCAAGTCCTGGGGTCAATGGCGGCGTCCCTGGACGTGGTGAGGTGGGCGCGGGCCCACATGCGTCCTCTTCAGTATGCTCTGCTCCGGAGGTGGTCTCCCCGGAGGCAAGATTTGGATGTTCCGGTTCCCCTGCGAGGCTTGGCGCGCTGCAGTCTGCGCTGGTGGCTCCGGACCCCTCACCTGGTTCAGGGGGTGGGTCTGGATCTCCCGCAGTGGACGGTGCTCCTTACGGATGCGAGTCTCCTCGGTTGGGGGGCTCAGTTTATGGGCCACTCAGCTCGGGGCACCTGGTCCGCGGAGGAGGCCTCCTGGTCGATCAACGGGTTGGAGACCAGAGCGGTCAGGCTGGCGCTGTTAGCTTTCCACTCCCTTTTGCTGGGCAAGTCGGTCAGAGTCCTGTCGGACAATGCCACGGCGGTGGCTTATGTCAATCGTCAGGGGGGCACCAAGAGCACTCCTGTGGCGCAGGAGGCGGCTCGGCTCATGGTTTGGGCGGAGTCCCATCTTCTGGACCTCTCGGCTTCTCATATAGCCGGAGTAGAAAATGTTCAGGCAGACTTCCTCAGTCGTCACTTCCTGGATCCAGGAGAGTGGTTTCTCGGCGCCGGAGCGTTTCGGTTGATAGTGCAAGATTGGGGGCAGCCCCTGATGGACCTGATGGCCACGAGTGGCAACGCCAAAGTGCCCCGCTTCTTCAGTCGTCGCAGGGAAGGGCTGGCCGAGGGTCTGGATGCTCTGGTCCAGCCGTGGCCAACGGAGGGGCTGTTGTATGTGTTCCCTCCTTGGCCGCTGGTGGGCAGAGTGCTTCTTCGCATTGTTCACCATCCGGGTTTGGTGGTGCTGGTGGCTCCGGATTGGCCTCGACGTCCGTGGTATGCGGATCTGGTGAGGCACCTGGTGGCGGTTCCTCTTCCTCTGCCTCTCTCGGACGACCTTCTGATGCAGGGTCCCATTCCCTTGTTCGACCCGTCTCTCTTCTGTCTTACGGCGTGGCTCTTGAAAGGGGTCGCCTTAGCAAGAAGGGATATTCAGACAAGGTGATCGCTACACTGTTGGGGTCCCGGAGGCTTTCTACCTCTCGGGCTTATGTGCGGGTTTGGCGTCTCTTTGAGGAATGGTGTCGGGCGCGGGGAGTGACCTCTTTTCGCGCTTCTCTGCCTAACATTCTAGAGTTCTTGAAGGATGGCCTGGATAGAGGCCTGGCATGGTCTTCTCTCCGGGTTCATCTTGCGGCCCTGTCGACCTTTCGAGGGTTGGTGTCAGGTCAGCGTTTATCGGCTCTTCCTGATGCGATTCGGTTTCTGCGGGCGGCCAAGTTGCTTAGGCCTCCCCTACGGCCCTCGGTTCCCTCTTGGGATCTTACTCTGGTTCTCTCTGTTTTGGTGCGCCCGCCTTTCGAGCCCTTGGACGACTGTTCTTTGAAGGACCTTACTTTGAAGGCGGTCTTTTTGGTGGCCATTACTTCTGCTAGGCGTATTTCTGAGCTGCAGGCTTTCTCTTGTAGGGCTCCCTTCTTGGAGTTGTCTAGGGAGCGGGTCATCTTGCGGCCTGTTCCTTCCTTTCTGCCGAAGGTTGTTTCTCCTTTTCATGTCAATCAATCGGTGGTTCTCCCGGTCTTGGGTGGTCGGGAGGGCTCTTCTGAGCAACGGCAGCTGCGCAAGTTGGATGTCGGTCGGGTCCTTCGCTCTGATGTGCAGCGGACCCAGGAATTCCGGAAGTCCGATCATCTCTTTGTCCTCCTGGCTGGTCCTCGTCGGGGAGCTGGCGCTTCTAAGGCTACTATTGCGCGCTGGATCAAGGAGACGATTGCTTCCGCTTATCTTCTGAAACAGCAGCCTGTTCCGGAGTTTCTCAAGGCTCATTCCACTCGGGGTCAGGCGGCTTCTTGGGCTGAGTCGTCGCTCGTGCCTCCGGTGGATATTTGTAAGGCTGCGGTTTGGTCCTCCTTGTATTCTTTTGTTAGACATTATCGAGTAGATGTTCAGGCGCGTCGGGACGCGGTGTTCGGTGAGCGTGTTCTGGTATCGGCCCTTCGGGGGTCCCGCCCGTGAGAGGGACTGCTTTGGTACGTCCCATTCGTAAAGTTAACCTCTACTGGTCTGGAGAGTGCTAAAGAAGGAGAAATTAGGTTCTTACCTGCTAATTTACTTTCTTTTAGCTTCTCCAGACCAGTAGAGGTCCCCACCCTGTCTGTTGTTGTTGTTGTTGTTGGGGCTGTTTTCGCGGGCAGTTTTTGTTTTTTGCTGCGGGTTCTAGTATTTTTCTAGGGCCGGGGAGAATTAAAGAACAGCGGCTGTGGCTCGGCTGGCTTAGCTGGCGAGCTGTGGGGACATTTTCCTTCGGGTATTTCTCCTCTGCATTTTCCAACAGCATTTGGGTATGTTATTTGTTACTCCTGTTCGGAGTATTGTTTTCTTCCTGTTTTCCAGTTCTTGGTTCTGCTTGGCTATTCGGCAGACTGAGGGAAATAGAGAAGGGAGGATAGTATATACTGTCCCAAAGTTTTGTTTTCAGTCTCCACCTGCTGGTCATGATTAGATATATACCCATTCGTAAAGTTAACCTCTACTGGTCTGGAGAAGCTAAAAGAAAGTAAATTAGCAGGTAAGAACCTAATTTCTCCTTAGTTCCCATTGTTCTGACCCTATGTGGTCCAAGCTGCAGCCTATGAACTTTAAACAACTTTGTTAATCTCTTTAGCAAATTTTAAGAACATAAGAATAGCCTTACTGGTTCAGACCGATGGTTCATCTAGCCCAGTATCCCATCCTCATGGTGGCCAATCCAGGTCACAAGTACCTGGTAAAAACCCAAAATAGTAGCAACTCCATGTTACCAATCCAGGGCAAGCAGTGGCTTCCCCCCATGTCTGTCTCCTTCAGGAACTTGTCAAAACCTTTTTTAAAACCAGCTATTTTAACCGCTCTTACCTCATCCTCTAGCAATGTGTTCCAGAGCTTAACTATTGTCTGAGTGAAAAAATATCATCTTTTATTCTATTGTCCATTTATTTTATCATTCTGGAAATCAATTTGGCCTCAAATTAATAGGATGTTAGAAAATCCGGTAGCCTTGACATATGATTATTTTATTTGGAACAACTATGAGAGCAAGGAGTCAAATCTCGTCAAATAACAACAAACTTTTATTTATTTTAACTGGAGTAGCAATACAACAAATAACATACAATTGGAAAATGTATGACAGGTTAAACTACAATTTCTGGTGGAATTCTGTATGTCATATATACAAAATGGAACTCACAATAGCAACGCAAAAAGGTTATATTAGTAAATTTCAGAAAGTCTGGGGACCATTAACAGATTTTTGTAATGAATGATTAACTTTTCCCATGATAGGATATTTGATTAGGGGGGAAAAGGGGTGGGTTTTACTTGTTGTTTATAATACATGAGTATTTGAATAGTTTTCACAGTAAGGAGGATTTTATGTATTATTAAATAGGGAGGGAGGGGTGAGGGATTATTATATTCAATAAGAATGATATAAATTTTAGATTTCTTACATAATATTTAAAATTTTATAAAATATTAATTTGTAATGAAATGTTTAACTTTATGCTTATATGAGAGTTAATCAAGTGTGTATCTTTAAGTTCATATGAAGTTAATTGATGCACTTGTTGTAACATACAAAAATGAATTTAAAACAGAAAAAATATTTCCTCCTATTGGTTTTAAAACCAATCTCCCTGTAACTTCGAGTGTCCCCTAGTCTTTATAATTGTTGAAGTAAAAATTGATCCACTTGTACCTGTTCCATGCAGGGTTTTGTAGATTTCAATCATATCTCCCCAAAGCCATCTCTTTTCCAAGCTGAAGAACCCTAACCTCTTCAGTCTTTCCTTATATGAGAGTTCATCCCCTTTATCATGATCGCTCTTCTATGAACCTTTTGTAGTTCTGCTATATCTTTTTTTGAGATAAAGACGACCAGAATTGAACATAATACTCAGGGTGAGGTCGCACCAAGGTGTGATAACAGAATTCAGCTGCACGACTCATATTCCGTGAGAGCTACCATACTCACGTTACCCCTTTCTAAAGTCACTTCACTGGCTTCCTTTCTGCTTCTGAATACAATTCAAACTCTTACTGACCTATAAGTGCATTCACCCGGCTGCCCCTCACTATCTCTCTTCACTTATCTCCCCCTATGTGTCGCCCCCCCCACCCCCACGAGGTCCACTCAGCTGATAAGTCCCTCCTCTCTGCCCTTCTCTTCCTCCACCAACTCCAGATTGTCCTTTCTACCTTGCTGCACCGTATGCTTGGACAAGCTGCTCGAATCCCTGCGGCTGCTCCGTCTGTGGCAGTGTTCAAGGCCCAGTTAAAAGCCCACCTCTTTGAGACTGTCTTAAACATCTAACTCCTTTCACCTTGGGTTCCGCATCTTTTAACCTTATATGTCTTGTCTGTCCAAGTTAGCAGGGACTGTCTATTAAATGTCAAAATGTACAGTGCTGCGAATGCCTTTCATCTCTATTTAAGTGATTAGTAGTAGTAGTACAGAGGCCCCATCCCTTTACTAACAATTCCTAGCATCTTGTTTGTTTGTTTTTTTGGGTGGGGGGGGGATTTTGGCAGCTGCTGCACATTGGGCAGAAGGTTTCAGCTTATTTTCTATGATACCCAGATCTTTTTCTTGGTCACTGACCCCCAAGGTGGACCTTAGCATCTGGTAGCTATAATTTGGTTTATTCTTCCCAATACTAAGAATGTTATAATGCCCCTGTATCGCTCCTAGGTGCAACCTCACCTGGAGTATTGCATTCAGTTCTGGTCTCCTTATCTTAAGAAAGATACAACAGCACTAGAAAAGCTTCAAAAAAGAGTGACCAAGACGATAAAAGGAATGGAACTCCTCTCGTATGAATTCTGTATGTCTAAAAAGGTTAGAGCTCTTCAGCTTGGAAAAGAGACTGCTGAGGGGAGACCCTCGGTGCACGCTTCTAAGAATCATCAGAGCGCTTCGTCTATGAAAGCGGATCGCCTTTACTCTGATTATCAGTCAGATAGGGATTCAGGGGATGAAAATTCAGTCTTGGTCCCCTTAGTCTCAAAGCAAGGTCTTCCTGATGGAAGATTCGGCCTCCTATGTTAAGGAACGGGATGTAGTCCCAGCCACAGATCCAGGAGAGTATCCCTCCAGCAAGTTGATCTAAAGTAGAGAATGACACAGGGACAAAATTTTTTTTTTCACCCATCCCCATGGAACTCATTTTCCTGTTCCAGAGTTCTTTTTCTGTCCCTGCCCCATTCCTACAAGTTCTATCCTCATCTCCACAAGCCTCAAACACTGTAAAATCATAAGTGTTCAAGGCTTGTGTGCTTAAGGCAGAGCTTAAAAGAATGGGGCAGGGACTGCGACAACACTCGTGGAGATGGGACAGAGAAATTGAGTTCCTGTGAGGATGGTGAAAAATTTGTCCCCGTGTCATTCTCTAATCTAGAGAGCTTATATTCCTGAAGTGACCATGCTATCTCCCAGAGACACCATACAGAATTTATCCTTCACCAAGTATTGATTGAGAGCTTGGAAGTCCACGAATTCCTTGTATGGCACATTTCAATTCAGACCATCAAGAATATATAAAACAGCTTTGTTGATATCCTGATGAAGGATCACAAGATGGTTAACTTCAGAAAAAGTTCAGGGAAAAGAATGTATTGCAGACAAGTTGAGCAGGCTTCTTCAACCTCGTGTGTGGTCACTCAACACTTCAGTCTTGCGTCAGATCTTTGCTGTTGAGGAGACCCCCCCCCCCTCCCAATACACACACAAAACCACTTTATTGCTCCAGACTTTACATTCCTGCCCACCTGGAGGCAGATGCTTTTTTCCTAGACTGGAAACATCACTTCCTATATGCATTTCCCCCTCTGTTCCTTGTAGGGAAAATTCTTCTCAAACATTACCAGGAGCAATACTCCATGATTCTAATTGCACCCCACTGGCCTCTCCACCCAAGAACCTATCACTCTACAAGTATTTATGACCCTACTAACCTAGAATGAAGGTTCTTTCCTTCATCCCAATCTTCATTCATTGGCACCTACAACAATGTTATCTCTCTCCCAAGGAATAAATGCTTTTTCACTTTCTGTACCAGTGTCGGACATCAGTGAAGCTTCCAGAAAACCTTCTACCAGACATTGCTATAAGTTTTAATGGACTCATTTCATCATCTGATGTGATCTCGGCTCTCTACAGCCACTCATCTGTCTCTTTGCCTTCACCTCTCTAAATCCGGACTTAAAACATCTTCTGTCCAAGTTCACCTCAGCGCAATCAGTGCATTTCATTCCCTTGGTTTCTAGAATCATAAAATATCTTTACCACATCAAACCTTCCCTAAAATCACCTACCATTGTCTGGGATCTCAATGTGGTTCTCTCCATTCTAATGAAATTTCCTTTTGAGCCCATCTTGACTTTGACTCTTAAATATCTTTATCTAAAAAGTAGATTTATCAAGTGTTGTTAGTAAATCTATGTATTACTTATATTGTACACTTGTTGAAAGATTAAAAATGAATAAAGAATTTATAAAAAGTAGATTTCCTAATAGCTCTTAACGTCTGCATGCTGAGTCAGTGAGCTTGAAGCACTGGTTTCGGATCTACCATATACCAGTTTCTACCATGAGTGGATGAGTTTGAAGAACCACCTTAAGTACTTTCCAAAAGTTGTCTCAGAATTTCACCTCAACCAATCCGTTGCATCCTAAGACCATATCCTGGTGAAGCAGCTCTCCACACCTTGGGACTGTAAAACAAGCCCTTGCTTTCTATTTAAATTGCATGAAGTCTCGTAGAACTCCAACTTTGTCTTTTTTTGTCTCATTTGACCTTAACAGACTGGGAGTTCTGTTACCAAGAAAATAATATCCGCTTGGCTAGCAGACTATATCTGCTTTAGTTATGATTGAGCTGAACCGACACTAGAAGGCTATGTCGCTGCTCATAAAGTGCAAGCTATGGCAACTTCAATTGCCCATCTTCACTCTATACCTATTGACATTTGAAGAGCAGCCACTAGGTCCTCAGTCCACACTTTCAATTCTTGATACTGCTTAAATCAACACTCCTAGAAGCGCAGTCAATTTGGTCAGGCAATGCTCAGAAATTTGTTCTCTTTGGAAGTCATCTTCCTTCCATCCCTTCTGGATTTCATCTGGTTCATGATAGTTACCTTTAACCAAGATGGATCTGATTTAAATCACTAGTCAGAAAGACTTCGGTTAAATCATGCCTGTGACATGAATGGATTAATTGAATTCATTTACCAAAAATTTAAACATTGCACGAATATACAGCCGCATGCTACGTAATTAAAAACTAATTCTTATTTCATGAGTAACTTGGACTATAATGCATTTTAAATAGAAAACTGTCTTTTACATGGCATTTTATTAAAGAAAATCCAGTTTTTAAAATTTTTTTAAAAACTGATTTTTTAAAAATTTTCTTTAAATATGTGCTAATAAATGCATATTCCTATCCTATAGAATATCCTGTTTGCATTCATAACCTGCCTAGCAGTGCTAAGGGTAACTTTGGAATCATTTAGTTCTGTCTGCTTGTCTTTTAAAAACACCTAGGCTGCTTCAGCTTTTACCATATGCTCTGTTGGGGTTTTCTAACTTATACCAGTATTCTTTTGAAGATACCTCGGCTTCAGTCATGTGCTCTTGACAATTGTTGGTTCTTTGAGAGAGTTTAAATTTTAATCATTTTTCTTTTAAATGTTAGCAACAATAACTGGGTGTTACCCTGGATAAAGTAGAGCCCATCATTGCTTTTTCTACACCATCATCTCATTCATGCACTGAGATTTGGGACATTTGTTATTTTAATACAACCATTGTGGCGATTTTTCAAAACTTTTGTGTTATCCTTGGGGGTGGATAGCAAGCACAGTTGAAGGTCCAGAATGGGATGTTGTCTTTATAAATTGTACTATCTCAACAATGCACAGAAATCTATAGGGGTAAGCTACCCACATATGATTTGAACATGACTTGTATGGAGCTAGTTCCACCCTGACCTAAGTCTAATCTACCTGAATATCTGATTTTACTGTGACTGAACAGTGTGGGTACTTTGACCTTTGTCTCTATCTGCATTAAACAGATTTTCATTGCACCTCTAGAAATCCTAGAGTACATAGTAGAGAAGACTGGTTAGTTGAAAATCCCTTTCATTATCCCAGGACAACCAAGCATATATGGGTGATGTCATCCACGGAGCCTCGGTACAGACAGCTGCTAAAGTGTATGTACACTTTAAGAACTTTAGAAAGTTTGATCGCACCACACATGTGTGAGTGCCTTCCTGCCCGATGTAGGCGCACGACTCCTCAGTTCTTAGTTTTCTGCAGAGTTAAGAAGTCATGTCTTTTGAACGTTGTTCAATTTTTTGCCTTCCCGCTCACACGTATTTTTTCTGCTTATTTTACTTATGTATTTTTTCTATGTATTTGTTCTATGTGTTATAAATAATAACACAGTTGAATTTGTTGTTCTTGTTGTTTTTTTCTTACCTCACAGGCTTTGCCCGCTGAGGCCCTTTACTTTCCTCAGCCTTCTACTGCCCTGATTTGCTCTGCTGCGTCTCTGATGATGTCATCAGGGACGTGCCAGAGTAAATCAGGGCAGTAGAAGGACCCGAAGCAGCGTGTGAAGACTGCTGCACACGCTGCTTGAATCGCCATGTGTAGTCAGGCCCGCGGGAAGGGGAAGGGGGTTAGAGGAAACGCTAATGCTGCTGCACAGGGAACTGGTGGGGGTGGGAAATGGAGGGGGAGGGAATGTTGCTTTGGACAGGGAGGAAGGGAGACAGAAAGAAAAGAAGAAAGACACAGGACAGGGAGATACACAGAAAGACAGACAGACAAAGGGGGACAGAGACAGACAGAAAGAAAGACAGCGGGAGTTGCGTCAGGAGGGTGTGCGGGATGCGGCAGAAGGAACTTTTCCAATGGGTGCAACTGGGCGGCTGTCGGGACCTCTGATCAGGGGCAGAGCAAGGTAAGTGTATCATAGGGATAAAAAGGAGGAGGAGGGGGGGAAGGAAGGGACGCCTACTGCTGGACAGGGGCAGAAGGAAAGAGGTCCTGATGGACAGGGGGGGGTGAAGAAAAAGGAACGGAGGCCTAATGTTGGACAGGGGGAGAAGGAAAGAGGTGCTGCTGGACAGGGGGGTAAAACAAAGGGAGAAGGGCTGCTGCTGCATAAGGAGAGCAGTGAAGGGGTGGTGGTGGACACAGGGGAGGTAAAAGGAAGGGAGAATGGACAGGGGGTGCAGGCAAGGGGTGGTGATGGACAGCCAAGAAAAAAGAAAGAAAGAAAGCGGCTAAGGAGAGAGAGAGAGAAAGAAATAAAGACAGATACACACACATATATTCTAGCACCCGTTAATGTAACGGGCTATAAGACTAGTTTAATAATAATTATTTATTTATATACCGCCCTACCGCAAAGTTCTAGGCAGTTCACATACGTTAATATTTTGCCTTATTACCCTGACACCAACTCCACTGGTATCGGCCCAGCCTGAGCGCACAAGAGATGCTAGTACTGCCACTACTTCATCGATGCATCATCATGAAAGGTCATTAGATAGTCATACTTCCAGGCATTGGATCCAGATATCATTCTAGTTCATCGAAACATCGTTCTTCTCCTTCTCAATGTTCTCACACTAGCAAGCGCTCCTGCAAATCTAAATATCCAGAAAAACGCAGAAACACTGCCTACCCCAACGGATCAACCCCTTGCAGTGACATCGATCACCGTCACTGGTTATTGACTCTGATCTTCAAATTGACTCTAATATTGATGCCTCTCCTTCAACTGAAGCCTATGACTCTCCTGAGCCACAATCTCCATGTAGGTTTCCTCCAGGAAAATCAACTCCTATGGAGACACTTTCCTTTATTCATTTCATTAGACAATTGAGGAAAGATCTCTCCATCAAACTTGAGGCAGATTACAAGTATAGTGCTGAATTTGTGGAAACTATGGACTATAAACATCCGCCTAAGGAGTTTATCAAACTTGTCTTGCATGGAATCCTGAAATAAACCCTACATAGAAACTGGGAATCTCCTCAGTTCCTGTTGCTCCTAGGACTTTGTATAAGATCATTCCCAGTTCAGGATTTGATAAACCTCAATTGTCTCATCAATCTTTGGTGGTGGAATACACTTTGAAAAAAATCTGCTCCATCCAAGGTTTATGCCTCAGTCCCGCCAGGTCGAGAAGGTCGTACTATGGACAAGTCTGGTAGACGGCTTTACCAAAACTCCATATTAGCAAATCGAGTCATTAATTGCAACTTCTGTTTCACATGTTACATGAAGCATGAAGCAACTACCTGTTTTTCAAAAATATCTTCCATCTCATTGAAAGACTCAAATCCAGCACATAGTTTCCACCCTTACTCAACTGAGACAGCACATGGTTCAGTCTGCTTATGATGCCTGTAAATTGTCTTCCAGGGCTGCTTCTGTTTGTAGCCATGAGGAGATAAGCATGGCTCAGAATTGATGACATGGATGTTAACCTGCCAGGACAGGCTGGCCAACATTCCATGTCTTGGGAATGAGCTTATTGGAGACTCAATTGATGCCACTCAAAAGCTTTCTGCCCAAGAGAAGTCTTAATTCTTAATCAAGCCATCCACTTCCAGGCCCAATAATCTACCTTCTTTCTATCAAAAGGCGTTTTTCAGCAAAACAATCTGCTACTTCCAGATCACAGCAGAGGAAACAAAAGCAACAGCACCCTCAGAAAACTCAGGCATCTGTTCCTTCTAAGCCCACTCAGTCTTTTTGACAAGTTACTTGAGAGCATAGCTTCCATTCCTTTACATCTGTCACTCCCTCTACCAATCGGAGGTCATCTTCAACTTGATTTTCATCGTTGGGAGTCTTATCACCTCTGGGTTTTGAATACCATTTGAAAGGGTTACTCTCTTCGTTTTTTCGCCATTCCTCCAGATCATCCTCCAAGAGAGTCTGCTTCAAACCCTCTCCAGTCTTCCCTTCCTCAGGTGATAGATTCCCTACTTCTCAATGCCAATGAGAAGGTTCCATGGACCAGCGGAACAGGGGTTTTTATTCCTGCTATTTTCTTGTCCCAAAGAAGACGGGAAGTATTCAGCCAATATTGGATCTCGGGGTGCTCAACAAATTTCTTGTCAAGGAAAAAGTTTTGAATGTTATCCCTAGCATCTTTATATCCCCTCCTGGATCACAACGATTGGCTATGCTCTTTCAATCTCAAGGAAGCTTATACTCGCATTCCAATTCATCCAGCATTCAGGAAGTTCCTCAGATTTCAAGTGGCCCATCACACCACTTTCAATACAAAGTTCTACCCTTAGGCCTGGCATCCTCTCCCATTCTGCGTGCGTATGGTAGCGCTATAAAAATAATTAGTAGTAGTAGCTTTCACCAAGTCTTTCCCTATCTAAATGACTGGCTCATCAAGGATCCTTCGTCTTAGGGTGCGCTCTTAGTGACACAGCAGACTATATTATTCCTTCAGAATTTGGGATTTGAGATGAACTTCCCCAAATTTCAACTTCAACCATCTCAGAAACTCCAGTTTATTGGAGCCCTACTCGATACCATTCAACTCTGGGTGTTTCTTCCTCAGCGTCGGGACACCCTAATTCAACTCTGTCATCAAGTTATCCAACTTAAGTGACTCTCAGCAGGGTGCATGATGGCTCTTCTAGGACACATGGCCTCCACAGTCCACGGGCCTCCCTTTGCAAGGCTGCAACTATGAATCCCTCAATGGTCTCTGGCCTCAGTGGTCACAGGCTCTCGACCCACTTTCCCAAAATATTAGTCACCTCGTCTCTTCGACAATCTCTATAGTGGTGGATGCACTCTTCCAATCTTTCCAGAGGGTTGCTATTTCAAATGCCTCCTCATCAGAAAGTTCTGACCATATATTTGTCAACCTAAGCTTGGGGAGCGGATGGTCTACACACGATCAACCAGTAGATCGCAAAGGCAACGCGAGTTGATCATGGAGTCCATCCTGGGTTCCACGATACTCGCGTTGTCTTTGCGTTCTCCCTGTTCCCTGATGCCATAACAGGCCAGCAGCAACTACAGAAGTGCCGGGCACGCCAGCCTTCCTCCCCCCCTGTCAATTCTGATGTCGGAGAGGAAGTTCCAGGCAAGCCAACAGGCGACCCCCCCAGGTTGAGAAACACTGCTGTAGCAGACAAACTCAGCTGCATTTTTCAACCTCATGAATGGGCGCTGAAATCAACAGCTCCCCATTCCATCTTCTCTCAATGGGGGGACTCCTCAAATAGATTTGTTTGCGTCTCTCCACAATCACAAGCTACCCCTTTTTTGCTCTAGGCCATATTCTCATCACCTAAAAGTGGACGCTTTTCTCCTGGATTGGACGCGTAAGTTTCTCTATGCTTTTCCACCCATTCCTCTTGTCAAGCTGAAGCAGGAGTCTGCCACCATGATTCTGATAGCTCCTTGGTGGCCCAGACAACCATGGTTCTCCCTTCTACTTTAACTCGGTATCAAGGAGCCAATACCTCTTCCAATTTTTCCATCTCTTCTCACACAGTCAAGGATCTCTTCTGCACCCCAGCCTTCAGTCTTCACACCTGACAGCTTGGTATCTCTTGGGCCGAGTTCAGCTAATCTAAGTTCCAAGTTTATTCCAACAGAAACAAGAAGATCTTGGGCTAGGCAAGCATGAAATACATTGAGATGAAATAAAGGGTGGTAAAGGGGGAGGGGAAAAAACAAAGGGGAAAGGGAATTACGCTTCTTAAAAGCGGTTGGTATTCATTTTTGTGTGCAAAGTGAGTAGGTTGGGTGAATTGACCATTTTCATGTTAAAGGCGTCCTTGAATAAGAGTTTTTAATTTGGTCTTAAATTTGTCCAATGATTCTTCCAATGTGATATCTAATGGAAGAGCATTCCAAAAGGTAGGGACTCTGACAGAGAATATGGTATTGTGTGTAGTGTTCCCTAATGGATGGGATAGTAAATAAGTTCTGACTGTTAGATCATAGTAACCGAGAGGAGGCATAAGGAATAAGATATTTATCTAAAAAAGCTGGAGTTAGTAAGTTTGATCTTAAAGGCTAGTAGAAGTATTTTGTAAGTTGTCCAGTGAGATATGGGGAGCCAATGGGCTTTGCAGAGTAGAGGGGTGACATGATCGTATTTCCTTGCCTTATATATAAGTTTAATGGTTGTATTTTGGATGAGTTATAGCCTGAGTGAATGTTATGCTGTGGTATAAAGAGTTGCAATAGTTGATATGTGAAATGAGAGAATGGATCAGAATTTGAGCAGAGGAGGGGTTAAGAAGAGAAGTTATACAACATATTAATCTCAATTTTTAGAAACAACGTTGGGTTACTGCACTTATTTGGTCATGGTAGTTAAGGTTTTTGTAGAGTATGACCCCCAAAAGTTTGATTTTGGTTTCAGTCAGTATAGGGTGGGAGTCTATGCATATGGTTCAGACTAAATTTTCTTTATCGGATGCCGGAAAGAATACATTTTTGATTTTTCAATGTTTCATGAAAGCTTATTGCAGTTTAACCAAGTGCTAATTTTGTCTAATTTGGCATTGATTTCCTGGATTTCACTGGCTTGAGTTGGGTTGTTAAGATGCCAAAGTTGGATATAGTCAGCATATGCGTAAGCGGTGAAACAAATAGATTGTGCCAGAGTAAGTAAAGGGGCTAAAAATATTGAAAAGTAGAGGGGATAATATAGAACCCCCATGGAACTCCAAATTTTTGCAAAATTGGGTCAGAAGTTGATTTATTAAAATGCACTTTAAAGTTTCAATCAGTGAGATAAGATGAGAACCAGTGAAGTACAGAGTCAGAGACTCTACTGGTTTGAAAGTGATTGAGGAGAATGGCATGATCGATTGTGTCATACGTTGCTGTTAAGTCAAGGGATATTAATAGAACTGATTTGCGATGATCGCAATAGTAAAGTATGTTTGTAGTTAGGCCAATTAAAGAGTTATGTGGAATGATTGATGCAAAAACCCATTTGGCTTGGATGAAGAGCATTGGTTTTGTTGAGAGTCTGAAAGTTGGCTAAATGTGTTTCTGTGAGTTTAGCAGTGAACGGGAGATTAGCTATTGGATGATAGCTAGAACATTGATCATCTGGTAAGTTTATGCTCTTTAGTTTTGAAAAACTAGAGCAGATTTCCAAATTTTGGGGACAGTACTGGAAGAGAGGCTTTTGTTAGTCATTTCCAGAATGAACGGGCCAAAAGTAGGAAAATATTTTTAGGGTGAGGGGGAATCATCTCAAAGGGGTTATTTGAGATATTCATGGTCTAATATTTTATATATATCAATTGTGGGGAGTCGAAATTCAGAGAAGGAGCTGAAGGAGAGGTGATTTTCTGAGCTTGGGGAAGCTGGAGGTATGGAGTGTGGTACCTAACTTAGAGCAAACTGTTGTAACCTTTTTATTGAAATAATCTGCAGGATATGATATAGTTGAAGATGATATAGTCTTTTTGAATAAGGGTGAGAGTGAACGGACAATAGCATAAAGAGCTGAAGAATTGCAGGCATTAGTAATGTGCTTTGAATAGTAATTTTTCTTAGCTGTTTGGATCGCAAGTTTGTAACATAAGAACATAAGCAATGCCTCCGCTGGGTCAGACCTGATATCCATCGTGCCCAGCAGTCCGCTCATGCAGCAGCCCAACAGGTCCAGAACCTGTGCAGTAATCCTCTATCTATACCCCTCTCTCCCCTTTTCTAACAGGAAATTGTCCAATCCTTTCTTGAACCCCAGTACCGTACTCTGCCCTATTACGCCCTCTGGAAGCGCATTCCAGGTGTCCACTACACGTTGGGTGAAGGAAAACTTCCTAGCATTCGTGTAGAATTTGTCCCCTTTCAACTTTTCTGAATGCCCTCTTGTTTTATTTTCTGAAAGTTTGAAGAATCTGTCCCTCTCCACTCTCTCTATGCCCTTCATGATCTTGTAAGTCTATATCCCCTCTAAGTCTCCTCTTCAGGGAAAAGAGTCCCAGTTTCTCCAGTCTCTCGGCATATGAAAGGTTTTCCATACCTTTTATCAAACGTGTCGCTCTCCTCTGAACCCTCTCAAGTATTGCCATATCCTTCTTAAGGTACGGCGACCAATATTGGATGCAGTACTCGGATGCGGACGCACCATCGCCAGAAACAATGGCAGGATAACTTCTTTCGTTCTGGTTGTAATACCCTTCTTGATTATACCTAGCATTCTATTCGCTCTCTTTGTGGTCATCTGCGCACTGGAGTGGCTAGGTTCTTTATATTGTAGAAGTGAAGAGGAGGAATGTTGTCTGTGCCATTTCCGTTCAGAGGATTGAAATTGGTGTCATAAAAGAACTAAGTTTGGGGAGTACCATGGTTTCTTTTTTGATTGTAATGAAGATGTCTTTGAAGGGGAGCTAGTGTCTTGCGTGTGTGTGGTGATATCCCATAATTTTGTCTGTTCTTCCATATCTTCATTGTCAAGAGATAAGCAATGCTAGATAAGGAATTCTCTGAGCCTGTCAGACTTCTTAGATGCTTCCAGAAAACCGGCCACACGACAGTGTTATACTCAGAAATAGACCTTGGTTTTTTTTTTTTGCTTGGTGCTTACTTCATCACCAGGATCTGAAATACACATCTGTTTCCTTAGTTTTGGATTATCTCCTTCATTTGTCTGACTCGGGCCTCAAATCCACTTCTATTAGAGTCCATCTCAGTGCAATTGCTGCTTTTCATTAAACGGTGGATGATAAACCTCTCGCTATGCACCTGGTGGTTTCCCGATTCATGAAAGGACTTTTCAATGTCAAATCAACCCTCAAACCAGTGGTTTGGGACCTTAATGTGGTACTTGCTAGATTGTTTGAAGTCTCCCTTCAAACCAATATCTTTGGCTCATCTCAAATATCTCACTTAAAGTACTTTTCCTCATTTCTTTGACTTCTGCTCGCAGAGTGAGTAAACTTCAAGCATTACTGGCGGGTCCACCATTTACAGCATTCCACCATGACAAAGTTGTGCTTCGCACTCGTCCAAAGTTCTTACCAAAGGTCATCACTGAATTTCATCTCAATCAATCCATTGTTCTTCCATTTTTTTCCCAAGACTCATTCTCATCCTGCTGAGCCGAACCTTCATACTCTGGACTGCAAACGAACATCTCCACAGCTTTTTGTCTGTTGATCTAAACAAGTTGTGGCTTTTTATCCAAATGCCTAAATATTTTTTATTCCATCTTCTTTCCATAGAAAAGAGAATTTTTCAAATAATCCTTTTGTGCAATGGGCATTAATAGGAAGAACTTCTGATTTACTCCAATTTATTTTGTATCCTGAAAATTTTCCAAATTTTTCTATTACATCAAGTAAGCATGGAATGGTTGTTTCAGGATTCCTCAAATGAAGTAGTATATCATTGGATGAAACAATGCAAGTGAATGAAAAAGTTTTATTACAGAAGGTAACAGACATGTGTGAGCAATGGAATCCTTTACATCTTTCTTGGTGGGGGAGAGTCCAGACTATTAAAATGATGATATTGCCTGTGGTTTGATATCAAATGGATATGTTACCAGTTTTCTTTAAGGGGTCCTTTTAAGAGAAGTTAAATTATATTCTCACAATTTATTTGGCTGGGTAAAACTCCTAGAGTTGCTTTAGTATCTTTACAAAAACCAATTACGGAAGAAGGGGTAAATTCACCCCCCACCCCCCCAATTTTTATAGGTATCATCAAGTCTATATTTTATGCCAAGGTATGTATTGGGTCCTCTCAAAGCTCATTGAAAATACCCCGGATTGGTTATGGTTGGAATGGCGACTCATGTTTCCTCTGCAATTATGCCATGTTCTCAGTATCAAGCTGCCTAGATTATATAAAGAAAACAGAATTTTAATGGATACATGGAAAACCTTACGATATGTTAACAATTTAACACCTATCCCAATAAATAAATCAACAAATCAGACTATATGGCTTAACTCCAAGATTCAAATTGGCGGATTTAAGGTTATCTGGAAGCATTGGATGATAGCAGAAATACATACTTTAGAGGATGTCATATCTAATGGTAAACTGCTTGACTTTTCACAGTTGCAACATAAATTTGGACTTAATAAATCACAAAGTTATAGATGGTTGCAACTGAAGCAGGCCATTTAGGTAGGGTTACCTGAATGGAAAAATTTAAATAACCAGTATAGTTTGGAATTCTTATGCTTTCAAGTAGATTTCCTGGGTCACCAGGCCGGACAGTGCTATAAATTGTTAGCTGGATTTATAAACAAGAAACCAAAAACTGGGCTTAGGGACATTTGGAGTATTGAGATTAAGCACCAAATTCCTGCATCTCAATGGCCATGAATCTGGACTTGGAGGATGAGCTGTACAATGTCAGCATCTATGAGACAAACTTGGTTTTTTCTGTTACATAGAGCATTATGGACCCCTGTTCAGTTACAAAAGTTGGATAGCTCTAAGTCTAATAAATGTTGGCATTATCTCGAAGCAGGGACTTCAGATCATTTATTGTTCTACTGTCCATTTATTTTGGCTTTTTGGAAATCAATATGGGGCCATATAAATTGCTTATTAGAAAATCCAGTGGCATTATCCTATGATACTGTGCTTTTTGGCATGTCAATGAGAGCAAAAAGTCAATTATCTAAGAACAGGCTTTTATTAATAATGACAGGAGTTGCCATACAACAAATTATGAGCAATTGGAAGAATTGGACAAGGCTTAATTATAGTTTTTGGTGGAATTCGTTGTCGTGTATAAAATGGAAAGAATATTAGCCATTCAGAAAGGAAACTAAGAAATTTCAGGAGATTTGGTAGCCATTAGCAAAATATTGTAATGTTTTTCCCTATGTTATGCACATCCGGGAAGGGGGAGGATGGGGGTCTGTTAGATTTATATATTTAGATATATTGGGGTTCATTATAGAAATTTCATATGATTACATTATGATTGTTCAGGAGGGAGGGGAGTGTAATTCTGTAATGGATATTAATGGAATATTAAGTGTTATTGATGTATAAAATGTGGTTAGAGGGTAGGAAACAGAGGATAGGGGTGAAGGGCCACTACTCGGACTGGAGGAAGGTCACGAGTGGTGTTCCGTAGGGCTCGGTGCTTGGGCCAATGCTATTTAATATATTTATAAATGATCTAGAAACAGGGACGAAGTGTGAGATAATAAAATTTGCAGATGACATTAAACTATTTAATGGAGCTCGGACAAAGGAGGACTGCGAAGAATTGCAAAGGGACTTGGACAAACTAGGGGAATGAGCAACGAGATGGCAGATGAAGTTCAACATTGAGAAGTGTAAAGTATTGCATGTAGGAAGCAGAAACCTGAGGTTCAATTACACGATGGAGGGATGTTATTGAATGAGAGTACCCAAGAAAGGGACTTGGGGGTAATGGTGGACATGACAATGAAGGCGACGGCACAGTGCGGAGCGGCTGCTAAGAGGGCGAATAGAATGCTAGGTATAATCAAGAAGGGTATTACAACCAGGACGAAAGAGGTCATCCTGCCGTTGTATCAGGCGATGGTGCATCCGCATTTGGAGTACTGCGTCCAATATTGGTCGCCGTACCTTAAGAAGGACATGGCGTTACTCGAGAGAGTCCAGAAGAGAGCGACACGTCTGATTAAAGGGATGGAAAACCATTCATACCCTGAGAGATTGGAGAAACTAGGTCTCTTTTCCCTGGAGAAGAAGAGACTTAGAGGGGATATGATAGACTTACAAGATCATCAAGGGCATAGAGAGATTAGAGAGGGACAGATTCTTCAAACTTTCAAATAATAAAAGTACAAGAGGGCATTCAGAAAAATTGAAAGGGGACAGATTCAAAACAAATGCTAGGAAGTTCTTCTTTACCCAATGTGTGGTGGACACCTGGAATGCGCTTCCAGAAGATGTAATAGGACAGAGTATGGTACCAGGGTTTAAGAAAGGATTGGACAATTTCCTGCTGAAAAAGGGGATAGAAGGGTATAGATAGAGGATTACTACACAGGTCCTGGACCTGTTGGTCCACCGTGTGAGCGGGCTGCTGGGCACGATGGACCTCAGATCTGACCCAGCGGAGGCATTGCTTATGTTCTTATGTAAGTTTTGAAAATAATAAAGATTTGGAAAAAAAAAAGTTGTGGCATCCTGTTTCCAAAAGAATGCTCTCCAATTGATTGGCTGCTTGCATCTCTTTTTTTGTTATGCTCAGGCTGGGCTGCAACTGGAGAGTTGGGTCACAGCCCATAAAATTTGAGCTATGGCAGCTACAGTAGCTTTTCTCCACTCTACTCCTATTGATGAAATCTGTAAGGCTGCTACTTGGTCCTTGGTTCATACCTTCACTTCACATTTATTGTCTAGAATCTTATTCCAGATGGGATGGGCGCTTTGGTTAAGCAGTATTACAAAACTTATCTTAAAAGCCAACTCTCCCATCATCCATTCTGGTTAGTTTGGGGGTCACCCATATGTGAGAATATGCTGCCTGCTTGTCCTGGGATAAAGCACAGTTCTGTTTCCTTTTGCTCCTTCTCACATTCTTCATTTTCTGGTATGGTATATAAATGTGGAAACTGTAGAAAGTCAGTCTGAGTAGAAACTTGCTCAAAGGAAAACACGTACTTCTATGGTTCAAAGTGGTAGTGTTATTTTGCTGAATGTTACAGGAGAAGACATGCCATTCACAACAGTGATTCTACATCATCATCATCTGATGATGAACAGTGCTTTGAGAGGCGCAGAAATCGCAATCGCAATAAAGTGCTAAGCAGGTTAGTGCTATAGCTGTTTTATTTTATCTTTTATAATAGGTAAATTCTAGTTAGATGCCAATTGTGGGTTTCATAAAACACACAGGATCTTTTGAAAATTAAATCCAGGCAGAATTACAATAAATTCTTTTCTGAGTTGACCTGTATTTTGATTTTGATATTTGCAAAGTATGCTTGAAATGGAAAACTTTCATTGGGTAATTTTTAAAAAATGGGGAAAAATTAAAGCTTACAATTAAATCATCATAAAGACGCTCTAATTAAAGGAACCAATTTTCTTTTTAATATAAACCATAACAATAGGTCCAGGATTAAAATTTTTGGCAAACTATATAAAATTATATATAGAAGCTGCAAAGTGAACAGAAGTAATGCATGAAACAGTTTGCCTAGTGCAATACAGTAAAATATAATCAGTAACTATATAATCTGCCTCAGTTATTCCAGTTTGAGCACATGTAAGTAGTGATTTCTTCACCACCACCCCCCCCCCTCACCACCAAATATTGGTTCTAGTTGGAATACTTACAGAGATTGAGCAAAACTGTTGAGGCAGTAATTGTTACTCCTGATCAGTTGGTTTGGCTGGAATGAACTCATTCTTCGGAGCTGCTGGGCTGAGCTGCAGTGTTTGGAGTCTTCTCACTGGATGGTTGGTATGACTCAAATGGGGGAGAGAAACATAGTAAACTATCTTAAATTAATATGGTGGTCCTAAGCCAATACTTTACAATCATCAAAAATACCCATTAGGTTCTTACCTGCTAATTTTCTTTCTTTTAGTCTCTCCAGACCGGCACCAACACCGCCATGTCTTTCTTGTTTGGATTGTTGTGTGAAGAGTGCATTTTTCTGTGGTGTCTTTTTGTTTGGAGGTTTGGGGAGATTGATAATACATGAACATGAAGAAAAAAGACAGAGAAAGAACAGCAGCATTTGGTTCGTCTGGCGTAACTGCCAAGCTGTCGACATTTTTTTGAAGGTTCTTATTTTATTCAATATCCAACAGTATCTCTCTGTTAGTTTCTGTTCTCCTTCTGGGAGTCTTGTTTAGTTTTATTAGTTCTTGTTTAGTTTTATTAGTTCTGCTTGGCTATTCGTCAGACTGATTGTAATTGGGACTGCACAGCTCACTTGTACTACAGCCAAAAGTTTGTGTCTGTCTCCACCTGCTGGTCATAGTTAGCTTTTACCTGTTAGTTTCTGTGCCGGTCTGAGAGACTAAAAGAGAAAATTAGTAGGCAAGAATCTAATTTATCCTTTAATCTTGATATACAATATTTGCTGCCATAGGCCCAATCACTACAGCTCTAAGCTATCTGAGCAGCTTCTGAGATGCTGTCCACTTCTAGAAGACATGGAGGTCCCCCCTCCCAACACACAATGACAGCTGCTGTTTTGTCTAGATTAAAAAGCCTGCTGTCACCATTTTCCTGATGTTTTTAGCACTTGCAGATTTTGTAGTTAAGTGTGTTTCACTTTATAGGTGTCTTCCTCTGAATCTGAGAGGAGAAGACTTAAAGGGAATTCACAAAGATCGCATGAAAATTGGAGCAAGCCTAGCAGATGTTGATCCAATGCAGTTGGATTTTTCTGTAAGTGTGAAAATATGGTCCACTTAAACTAGGTCAAGACATTTCTCTTTCAATCTGAGATCACTCATTCCTCCTAATACCCATTGCTCCAACCAAGTGCAGGGGAAGGAGGGGCATCCTTTCAGAGGTTTGCTGCTGCTCGTTTGGGTCTTAATTTGAGACTGCCGATGGAAACAAGGAAACACCAAAGACAACTTAGTGAATTAGGCCCTTAATGCAGAACTGTATAGTGCTAGCAGAATCTAGCAGTCCTTCCTCAATCACACTGCCAAGTCCCTATAATAGCTGTGCCAGAAATGATTTACCTTGGTTCAGTTGTTAGCTATAGCACAGGGTCTCAACCAACCTCCCATTCTTTCTTCACCATCACCACTGTGCCCTTCCTAGCCACACTTCTATCTCATCCCCCAGCCAATATTAGTTGTGTGACTATCTAGTTAGTTGTTTCTTCCATCAAAAGCTTGGGGAATTCTCATGAGAATTTGCAGGAGCCATTACGAAAGCTGCTCAGCACTGAGCAGCAGCGCAAAATCACACACCTGCTTGTGCTTCTTCTCAGCGGTCAAAGACGCTCACAGGCAGCCAGTTAACAGCGGGGCAGGAACTTGGAAAGTTTGTTCCTGCCTGCTGCACCTCCACCAACAATCACCAGTAGAGGTATGAGCGGGAGTGTGGCAGGCTGCAGAGCCTGGAAGATAGGGAGGGTGCAGAGTCTGACGGGGGAGGGAAGGAAGGGTGCTGGATGCAATGTCTGACGAGGGAGGGAAGGGAAGGGTGCTGGGTGGCTGTGCCTGGCATAAAGGGAGCTGGGTGCAATGCCTGACAGGGGAGGGAGGGAAGAGTGCTGGGTGTAGAGCCTGACGGGGCAGGGCACTTGAATATTAAGCCGCCCGACTTATATTCGAGTCAACCATTTTTCCTCCTTTTTGAAGGGTAAAGGGGGTCTTGAATTATATTCGAGTATATACGGTATTTATTTATTTTCCCCCTGTCTGTCCTGATGGGCTCACAATCTATCTAATGTACCTGGGACAATAGGGGGAATGAGTGACTTGCTCAGGATCACATGGAGCAGCGTGGGATTGAACACACATCCTTGTGCTGAGGCTGTAGTTTTAACCACTGCGCCACCTCCTACCCCCTCCCCCCCCCCCCCCCCCCCCCCCGTCCCCAAAGAGAAGATAAATTGTCCTTTCTCCAAACAAAATGAAGTTTGAAATTAAACGGAGGACTGGTGCCTCAAAACAGACTGAATAAAAGCCTGTAAAAGTTGTAAATAAAAAGTGTAGTGGTTAATTTAAGTTGCAGGAGCCTGATGTGAACCCAGCCAGCTTGTTTGTAGAAGATGAGAAACTGATTGTGCTTGTGATACAATGACTGTTGTCCCATTCATACTCTTATTTTTAAAAAAATATATTTTTAAAGCTTTGGGAGCTGTTTAGACACACACATGAGTGATGTTAGATAGTTACAAGAAAACTTTCATGTTAGAAGTAAGCATCTCCAACTATTTCAGCATATGTACATTGTTTAGCTATTCTTGAAAGCAAAAATATCTATTTGGTTTTTGTGTTTTACTTTACTAGGTACATTTTGATAGTGTGGGTGGACTTTCCAGTCATATTGCTGCACTAAAAGAAATGGTGGTTTTTCCTTTGCTTTATCCTGAAGTCTTTGAGAGATTTAAAATTCAGCCTCCAAGGTATTGTTTGGTCTAAAATTCTCATTTCAGTTTCATAAGGAGAGTTAGAAATTACTTGTTTCTATTCTGATTCAGAGGCTTTATTTTTGAACCCTTGGCAATGTTTGAAAAATAGTGCTCCCATATAAAGGTATATACAGTGTTCCCCTGCGAATTTGCGGTTTGTGAATCGCAGACTCACTCATTCAAGTCTGCTCCGACCAGCTCTTCCTGTAGTAAAGTCAGGCTACACTAATCAGGAGCCTCAAGTCAAAGCAGCTCCTGATAGGTGTAACCCGACTTTACTACAGGAAGAGGCAGTTGGAGCAGACTGCGAGTTATTTTCTTCACCTGCTGGCGCTCTAACTGCCATCTCCTGTCTCTCTCCAACTGCCCTCTCCTGCCTCCTATGCCTTTTGACAGGCAAAAAAACGCATTTGTGGTTTTTAAAAATTTGCAGGGGTTCCTGGAACGGAACCCTCGTGAATTTCGGGGGAGTACTGTAGTACATAACTTTTACCTCTCAAAACAAGCTTCTGTATGTTCTAGAAAAGTTCAAATTGTTCACTTTGCTGTGTCCTAGGTGCCACCTGGTTTATAACTCCTTGTCACAGCTCTGCTCTAACAGTGCTGAAAGCTACCTCTATGGTTGCATCCCACTCACAGAAAGTTGCATCAGATCAGTGGGATGTGGTGGAGGAAAGGCCCTGCCAGCCAGGGAAGTAACTTTCAGTGCTGTTGCGGCCATGACCCACTGCAGCCTTTGGCAGACCTGGCAGGCAGGTGTGGAGCTTGGGGGAGGGGAGAGAGAGAAGCTTCTGTAATAGTGAAACAGATTAATTTCCACATTAAAATTATCCACTATTACACACCTCTTTATAACTGACTACACTTATAATAAATGGAGAACAGCGGCAGTAATTTTGGAAAGCTGCTCTCTTACAGAAGCGTTATATTTCCACCACATGTAGCTTTACCCTCTGAATTCCTGCACTTCTGAAAATAAATGCATATGTGGATTATTAAATTCCCCTTGGATGCTACAAATTTTTCTACCAGGACTTTTCTTCCTGCATTTGATCTGCCATTGTTTATAATTTTGATATGTGTAAGGTTGGCTCTCTGAGGACATTCGGGTATAATATTCTCACAGATGGGTAATATCCACAGAACCTGGTATGGACAGGTACCAAAAAAATAAAGTACAACACACCGGATCTTCTTTCACAATCTAAATTGATTAATGCTCAAAAAGGCACTGCCTCTAAATGGTATGCAATACTAAACAGACCTCTTCCACTTCTATATCACAACTGATGAGTGTATGGCATCCTGAGCTAGAAATATAGGTCGAAGACAATATTTTGCAAAAGATCCGGACCCGAATGTTTAAATCCATACGATCAGCTGTGATATTGCAGTCAACATACTTTCTTCTACATAGAACTCATTGGACACTAAAAAAAACTTGCTAAACTCTCAAAGGACACTTCTAGCCTTTGTTGGTCTTGTGAGAAAGCTGAAGGAACATTATCCCCCATGATATATCATTGCTGTCATCTCTATATATTGGGATAAGGTTTGGAACACCATCTCATCCCTCTTGAATATGCAAGTTCCTTTATATCTTAAAATCATTATATTGGGTCATCATGGTTTCCCACATCCTCTTGTCTGAATATAGCGCTCATCTGGCCAGCTAGATCGGGGACATCATCGGAGCGTGGGAGCCCTACTCCGCCCTCCCCCCCCCCAAGCCAACCGGGACACAGACTTAAAAGGCCTCAGCGCCCACACCTACACCTCTAACCAGCTAGATCAGGGACATCATCGGAGCGTGGGAGCCCTGCTCCACCCCCCCCAAAGCCAGCCGGGACACAGACTAAAAAGGCCTCAGTGCCCACACCTACACCTCTAACCAGCTAGATCGAGGACATCATCGGAGCGTGGGAGCCCTGCTCCACCCCCCCCAAAGCCAGCCGGGACACAGACTAAAAAGGCCTCAGTGCCCGCACCTACACATCCAGCCAGTTAGATCGGGGACATCATCGGAGTGTGGGAGCCCTGCTATGCCTCCCCCCACCCCCCCCCCCCGAGCCAGCTGGGACACAGACTAAAAAGGCCTCGGCGCCCGCATCTACACCTCCAGCCAGCTAGATCAGGGACATCATCGGCGCGTGGGAGCCCTGCTCCACCCCTTCCCCCAAGCTAGCCGGGACACAGACTAAAAAGGCCTCAGCGCCCGCACCTACACCTCCAGCCAGCTAGATCGAGGACATCATCGGAGTGTGGGAGCTCTGCTCCGCCCCCCTGGTGCGCCGATGAAGGCGCACGACAAAGGCGCATGCGCCTTAGTGAACGCCTTCGTGAAACACCCGCGTGAAACAGCCCGCGCCCTCAAGACTCTAACGACACCTAGATCTCCTGACCTCCCGGCCTTTCCAGTTGCTCTCCGCTGGTCTTACCTCCACCACGAACCAGCTACTTGCAACAACGCCCCTGATGGACACTAGGCCCCCCGCTCCAAGTCAGGTAACAGCAACCTGACCAATTTTTTATTTCTTATACTCGGTTCTAAGAGCCCACATATCTGCTCAATGACAAACTATCTGCTGCATGACTAATGTTTAAATATCTGCTCAATGACAAACTATCTGCTGCATGACTAATGTTTAAATATCTGCTCAATGACAAACTATCTGCTGCATGACCAACGTATAAATATTAATAATACATTTTACTGTACATCTGTCTCCATGGCACATTACCTGCTATCTGACTACTGTACTACTGTTTAACCCGTATTCTGTTGAACCAGCTTGTTCGTTCACAACTCTCAAGTATGTCACTGCACCATTGCGCTATTGCAGTATCCCGCCAAGCCAACGTGTTTGTTTACTTCTCTCAAACAAGTCACTAGTTGGCTCATGCACTATTGTAGTTTCTGACTATCATAACAATATGGCGCTCCTTCACCACAGCCTGAGCAAGAAGCAAGGCAACCGCCCCCCCTTATCTACTCCCACTCCCCACCTACTACCTCTTCTATATGTAACTTCAAGCCCAAACCTCCACCAACACAAATCAAGGTAACCCTTGATAACCCAGACTCCACCCCTTCAGAGATAGCAGTCCTGACAACATTCTACAGACCTTCCAGACCATATATCAAAAAAGCCCGAATACTAAAAAACTTAGTTTCTTCCCATCTCCCCCCCAAAATCCCACTATGCTACTCCAGTCTCAGAGGTTCCTACCTAAATATAAGATCTATGAGGAACAAATCCAAATTAATTTACAACTGGCTAACAGACATCAACCCTGACTTCGTCCTACTAATGGAGACCTGGTTACTCTCGGATAAAGACATTATCATCCAAGAATGCCTCCCCACTAATTTCAAATTCTAACCTTAGCAAGAGAAAGAGGCAGGGGTGGTGGACTGGAAGTAATCTTTCAGGACAACTTAAACTGCACCATGCTAAGCTCTAAATCCTCCTCCACCTTGGAAATCTTATCTCTAAAGCTACATTCAGAACTTCTAGCCGACTCCCTAATAATCACTCTAGCATATATTCCCCCCCAAAAATGGTCCTCAGCCAAAGAAGAATTTCACAAGTTCCTGTTAACCGATTCGCTAACAGGGCCTTGCAACCTCTTATACGGAGATTTAAACCTACACCTAGAGAATCCAGATCTACCAGAGACCACTGAATTTTGGTTCTTTCTTGCTTCACTAGGCTTCCCTCACTCTCCTCCGGTATCTACTCACAAAAAAGGCCACCAACTGGACTTAGTATCGCTGGCAGCAATAAACGCTACAAATCCCACGATCCGATGGATATCAGAAACCTGGTCAGATTCACTTTGGTCAGACCACAAAATATGCAACTTCGAGCTGGAATGGCAATAGAAAACAACTACAATGAAAGCCAAGAACAAATCCACACTATTTCAAACAAGCAGAGGCAAGATCAGCCCCGTAGAATTCTGGACTCACTACGAAATTATCTACAACCAAGACGAGGATCTTAATCACTTCATGAACTCCTGGATCTCCACCAGCACCCAAATCCTAAACGAAATGGCCCCGCTGAAAAAAAGAAGGATTAGACCTAGAAACCTAACAGGCTGGTTTGATCCAGAGCTCCTCGAGATAAAGAAGATTAGAAAGGAAATGGTCAAAGTCAGGAACTCCAGAGTCTAGAGACGCTTGGCGCCAAATGCTAAAAAGCTATAAAAACATTACCAAAGAGAAGGAAAAAACCTATGTCTACATTATAGGTAACATCTCCTTAAACAGCAGCAAACTGTTTAAACTAGTCAATGACTTGTACGATACTCACTCTTACACAAACCCGGTAGAAGAATCCACAGTTACAGCAGACGACCTAGCCGATTTTTTTTCTACTCAAAAATAATAAAATCAAGACATGCTCTACCAAGCACTCAAGACTCCCACTGGAACTACGTCATCCCCCAGGACCCAGACGCTTCTAAAGCCGACATGAGTTGGACAAACATCAAGGAGACTGATTGGCAAACGTTCATCAAGTACTACAACAAATACGCCAAATCATATTGCAGATTGGACCCCTGCCCCCCAAATGTAATGAAATTGGCCCCTATCAACTAGAGAGTTGCGCGGGGACAGAAATCCCACCCGTCCCCCCGAGGAAACCCCTCCGTCCCCGCCCTTCCCTATGAACTTCAGGAGTAATTTGGTTTAATTATGCTACTGAATTCACAATTATATTTTCATACATGTTTCTATCATTCCTCCAAAATGTATTTCCCTATGACCCATATCAACTCCCCTTGCTCCCCCCACTCCCCTCCCCCTTCCCCCTTCTATTAACATTGTATTGAAGTAATCAAATTATAATAAATTATGATATTTACATACATATTTCTATCATTCCTTCAATATACATTTCTATATGACCTATTCCATCTTACCCCTGCACCTCCCCCAGTTCTCCTTGTGGATTCGTTTAAGTAAACATATCTTTTGAAAATTGTTTATGCACAATAAAAAATAAAGGGTTTGCGATTTTTTTTTTTTTTTTTTTTTTTTTTTTTTCAAATCTTTATTCATTTTAATACATACATCAAGTGTACATTAAATACAAACTATCATAATACATTATCACTTGAAAATTCCATCATAATGTGTATCTAAAAGCTTTATATCCCACCCCCTCCCATAACCATACACAAATAATAAAATTCATATGTATATTAATCATTTAAAAATATGCTATATATATATATATATACAATTCTCCCTAATTCCCCCACCCCTCCCTTCCTTCAATTATCACATAAGGAAAAAGAATAATAAATTAACATTAATCATATTTTATTATTGGCCCCCACACATCCTGAAATCTATTAAAATACCCATTTTGTACTGCAATTAACCTTTCTATTTTGTACAGATGACACATTGAGTTCCACCAGAAGCTGTAATTTAGTCTAGAACAATTCTTCCAATTAAGTGTTTGTTGTATCCCCACACCTGTAAGGATCATCAGAAGCTTATTATTTGCTGCAGATATTTGGCTTTTAGATCTCATACACATTCCAAATAGAACTGTATCATATGATAATGCCACATGATTTTCCATTAAAAGATTAACTTGATCCCAGATTGATAACCAAAATGCCTGAGTACATGGACAATAAAATAAAAGATGATCTAAAGCAGGGGTGCCCAACGCGTCGATCGCGATCGACCGGTAGCTCAGGAAGGCAACTTGAGTCGATCCCAGAGCCCATCCCGGACTCTGTGATAGACTCGTGTTGCCGTCCCGATCTACCGGGCCTATCAGCCTTCCTCTCCCCGACGTCAAAGATGCCGACGCCGGGCATTAGGCTGTTTTTGTCATTTTTTTTTGGGGGGGGGGCGTGGTGGCGGCGGCAGCAGCAACAGCCTGAAAAAGAAATCATCCTGGCCCGGGTCAGTGTCATACTCGCAACTTCTACCTCTTCCAGCAGCCTTCTACCTGCTTCCGGCCACACCCCCTACTCCGCGGCTCTCTTCGGCAACTCAGCAGCAGCGATCGACACAAGCTTCTGACGTCGGGGCCTACCCTCTGCGAATCCCGCTTGTTTCAACTTCCTTTTTCCACAAAGGCGGGACTCGTAGAGGGAAGGCCCCGATGTCGGCAGCTTGTCTTGATCATCGCTGCTGATGAGTTGCTTAAGAGAGCCGCAGAGCAGGGGGTGTTGCCAGGTGCAGGTAGAAGGGAGAGGGCCAGATGCAGGACTCGTGGGTGAGGGAGGAGAAGAGAGAGAGAGAAAGAGAAAAGGGGAGGGAAACAAAAGGAAATATTTCATACTGGGCTGGGCCGGAGTGGAGGGAGGGTGGAAAGATTCTGGCTACAGGGTGCAGTAACAAAGGAAAAGGTGGGAAAGCTGAAAATGGAGATAGTGACACAAAGAAGAGAAAGGGTAAGCAGGACCTACTGAATAAGGATAGAGATACAAAGGGGACATGAAGAGGAGATGAAATAGAGACATAGAAGTAATGCTGAAAAAGGGGGGGGGAGATAAAGACATTGAAAGGGTAAATGGTGAACATGGGGTAAAGACAAGGACAGAGACAAATGAAGATTCTGAAAAAGTGTTGAGATAGGGATATAGGTGAGATGGACACAAAGAAGGGTGATGCTGGAAAATAGGTGGAATGGTAATTCTGACAGACACAGAAGGGAAATGCTGGATCAAGGAGAGATGGGGCTCAGGCTTGATGGAATGAGGAGAAATGCCTTGTTGGCCTGGAACTTCCTCTCCTACGTCAGAATTGACGTTAGGGAGCGGAATGCTGGTCAGCGCGACGCTTTTGCAGGGAAAGCTTGGGACGGCGGTGGCTTGGGGGCTGTTCCCCGATGGCGGTGGCAGCAAACCGAGTGGCTTGGGGGAGGGCACGGAGAAAGAAAGAAAGGGGGCAGACAGGGAGACAGAAAGAAGGGGGAACAGGGAGACAGAAAGAAAAAGTTGGGGGAGAGAATGAGGTCTGGAGGAGAGGAAATATACAGGAGGCTGAAAGAAAGGAAGAAAGATTGGATGCACAGTCAGAAGAAGAAAGTGCAACCAGAGACTCATGAAATCACCAAACAGCAAAGGTAGGAAAAATGATTTTATTTTCAATTTAGTGATCAAAATGTGTCGGTTTTGAGAATTTATATCTGCTGTCTATATTTTGCACTATGGCTCCCTTTTACTAAACCGCAATAGCGTTTTTTAGCGCAGGGAGCCTATGAGCATTGAGAGCAGCACGAGGCATTCAGTGTAACTCCCTGTGCTAAAAACTACTATTGTGGTTTAGTAAAAAGGGAAGGGATGTATTTGTCTATTTTTGTATTTTGTTACTGAGGTGACATTGCATAGATTCATCTGCCCTGACCTCTTTTTTTATGTTTTAAATCTTTATTCATTTTTTTTGTGTTACAACAAGTGTTACAAATAAACTCAATAGAAACTTAAATACACACTTGACTAACTCATATATTAATATCAAGTTTAACATTAATATAATAATCCCCTGTCCCACCCTACTTCCCAACCAATAATACATAAATCAATTTTATTGTACATTCTTTAAATATTAATTTAGTATATAAAAATCAAAATTGAAAAGCCCACCCCATTCCCCTCTTTACAATTATCTTATCATGGGAAAAGTTCATTAGAGAAATCATGTTAACGGTCTTCAGATATTTCCAAGTATTATTTATAGGAAAATTATCCTTCTTTACAAAAATCGGTTAATGGTCCCCATATTTTTTGAAATTTATTCATGTATCCTTTGTGTGTTGCAATAGCGAGTTCCATTTTGTATATGTGGCATACCGAATTCCACCAGAACATATAATTCAATCTATCATGTTGTTTCCAATTGAATGTAATTTGTTGTATTGCAATTCCAGTTAAAATAAATAAAAGTTTGTTATTACTAGATGAAATTTGGCTTTTTGCTCTCATGGTTGTTCCAAATAATATAGTATCATATGTCAAGGCTACCGGATTTTCTAACATTCTGTTAATTTGGGGCCAAATTGATTTCCAGAATGATAGGATAAATGGACAAAAGAATAAAAGATGATCTAATGTCCCAATTTCAATATGACAGTGCCAGCATCTATTAGATCTTGAACTATCTATTTTTTGTAAACGAGTAGGGGTCCAAAAAGCTCTATGAAGAAGAAAAAACCAAGTTTGTCTCATAGATGCTGACACCGAACATTTTAGCCTCCAAGACCAAAGTCGTGGCCATTGAGATGCACTAATTTGGTGTTTTATCTCAATGCTCCAAATGTCTCTAAGACCATTTTTTGGTTTTTTATTTATATATCCGGATATTAATTTATACCACTGTGCGGCTTTGTGACCTATTGAGTCCATCTGGAAACATAAGAATTCCAAACTGTGATATTTAGCGAGATCTTTCCATTCAGGGAACCCTTTCTGAATAGATTGCTTCAATTGCAACCATTTAAAATATTGTGTTTTATTGAGACCAAATTTTTGTTGCAATTGTGAAAACTCCAGCAATTTATCATTTTTAATTACATCATCCAGAGTGCGAATGCCTGCTATCATCCAATGTTTCCAGATGACTTTAAAACCGCCAATTTTGATCTTGGGGTTTAGCCATATAGTTTGGTTGGTTGATTTACTAATTGGTATTTGAGTAAGATTACTTATGTATTTTAGAGTTTTCCAGGTATCCATAAATATTTTATGATCTTTGTATAACCTTGGCATTTTGATACTAATTACATGATTAAGACGTAATGGAAACATAAGCCTCCATTCTAGCCAAAACCAGTCTGGAATATTATCTGTGGGTTCTGGGAGGATCCAATACATACCATGACGTAAGATATAGGCTTGATGATACCTATAAAAGTTGGGAAAATTTACCCCTCCCTCCTTAATTGGTCTTTGTAATGACACTAGAGCAATTCTTGGTTTTTTATTAAGCCATATAAATTTTGTCAAAGTCCTATTTATTTTTGTATAAAACGAATCTTGAAAAAAAACTGGTATCATCCCCATTTGGTAACATACTAGCGGTAAAATCATCATTTTTACAGTTTGTACTCTTCCCCACCAAGATAAATGCAAAGGATTCCATTGCTCACACATTTCTATTATTTTTTGTAATAAGCATTTTTCATTAATTTTCATTGTTTCATCTACTGTTTTTGTTATCAAAATTCCAAGGTATTTAATATATTCTTCCTTCCAAACAAAAGGGAATGTATCAAATAAACCTTTTGTACAATGTATATTTAGTGGAAGAATCTCTGATTTATTCCAATTAATTTTATATCCTGAAAAATTTCCAAATTTCTCAATCAATTCAAGTAGATGTGGAATGGTGGATTCTGGATTTTTCAGATATAGTAATAAATCATCTGCATAAGCAGATATCTTATATTCTTTATCTGAATGAGGTATACCCTGTATCTCCTTAGCTTGTTGGATGGCTAATATTAAGGGTTCTAAAACAATATCAAACAGCAAAGGGGACAAGGGACATCCTTGTCTAACTCCTCTCTGTAGATTAAATTTTTCTGAAAACGTATTATTAATATATAATCTAGCAGAAGGGGAGCTATACATTGTTTGTATCATTTGTATAAATCCAGGACCTATACCAAACCATTCCATTGCTTGATACATAAAAGGCCATTCTACTCTATCAAAGGCCTTTTCTGCGTCTAATGAAATTGCAAAAGTAGGTTCATTCATTTTCTTTGTTAAATATAACATATGGAATGTTAATCTGGTATTGTGAGATGAATGTCTTTGAGCAACGAATCCTGTTTGATGCATACCTATTATATGGGGGAGAGCTTTAGCTAATCTTAGCGCAAGTATTTTTGCTAATAATTTTCCATCTACATTTATTAAAGATATTGGTCTATAGTTTGAGACCAAAGTGGGATCTTTATTGGACTTTGGCAAAACAATAGTCAAAGATTCTGCTATAGTGCCTTTAATACAACCTTTATTGAGCTGATATTGATAAAGATTTAATAAATAGGGTAATAAAAAATTTTGAAATGTTTTATAAAATTCCACTGTATATCCATCACCACCTGGAGCGGATCCAACTCTAAGGGACTTCAAAGCTGTTCCTAATTCTTTTAGTGATATTGGTTCTTCCATACTTCGTTTTATATGTTCAGGAATTTTTGGACCCTCTAACATTTTTAAAAATTCAGAACCATCTTTTTCTTTATTTAGATAATTTTCAGAAGAATAAAGAGATTTATAAAATTTTAAGAATTGTTTTAAAATAGGTTCAATTTGTGTATATGTATTTCCATTTTCATCTTTTATTGCTATTAATTTTGTTTTTCTTTTTTTCGCTTTAAGATAGTTTGCCAATATTCTTCCTGATTTGTTTGAATTACCATAGTACAATGTTTGTTGAGAAAATAAATCTTTCCTAATCATCTTAGATGAGATCTCATTATATTTACCTTTTAATTTTAATAATTCTTGTTGAATAGAATATTCCCATTTTTCTATAAGTTTTGATTCTAAATTTTTAATCTCTTTTTCTAAAATTAAAAATTGTTTTTTAATTTGTTTTTTTAGAAAAGCCGAATAAGAAATTATTTGTCCTCTAATTGATGCCTTAAAAGCATCCCATAAAGTTTCTCTGTTAATATCATCATTATCATTTATTTGAAAAAATTCTTTCATTTTTGTTAGAAGATTTTCACAAAAGTTTTGGTCAACCAACAGTGTATTATCCATTTTCCAAATTGGTCTGTTATTATTTTGATCTGTAGTTTTGATTTTGATCCACACTCCACCATGATCAGATAGAATAATTGGATCAATGGCTGCTTGTGTCACTTGATGTGCAAGATGATTTGAAGTAAAGATATAATCTATTCTTGAAAAGGAATTGTGAACATGAGAACAGAAAGAAAATTCCCGACCATCAAAATGAAGTATTCTCCATATATCTGTTAAATCACAAGATTGAATCAAATTATCTAGTCCCATAGATTTCATAACTCTACTTGGGTTTTTATCTAATAAAGGATCCATTACAGCATTGAAGTCCCCTGCTACTATAAGATTTGAAGTAGCCAGTGGTATGATCAATTGTTGAAGAGTTTTAAAGAATTCATTTTGGTTCGAATTAGGGGCGTATATATTAATTAACGTCATGGTAGTATTTCCCATATTCATTTCCACCATTATCCATCTTCCATGAATATCTGAAGCTTTTAGTTTAAATGAAGCAGAGCATTTTTTATTAATTAAAATAGCAACACCTGCTTTTTTCCCTATAGCTGGTGAGAAAAAACACTGTTTGACCCAGCCTCCTTTTAGCTTATTAGATTCTATATGTGAGAGGTGGGTCTCTTGTATAAGGCATATATCTGCATCTTGCCTTTTTAAAAATGATAGTGCTTTTTTCCTTTTTATCATATGATTTAGACCGTTAACATTTAAAGACATAATTTTAATATCCATTTTTAAAATTTTCAGGTATTAAATTATGTATATTTTCCCAATGTTTTAAGTATTTCATTTCTCTTTTTTCCTTTACCCCCATGATTACCTTATATATCTCCCTTTTATTCCCTCCCATCCCTCTTATCCCTCCCTTCCCCCCCTTATTAATTACGAAAACTTGGATACGCAGGTTGAGGTTAGATTTAGATAACTCCCACAAGCTATTAATAATTATCTAAAGTACTACAATCTTTTCTCTATTTTTGTATATTTTCTCTTATTTTATAATTAATTATAAGAATAAGTAAAAGTTTTTCATTCTTATATATTGAAAGATTATTTTCTATATTTGTATGTCTTTAAATCCATAAGAATGATTATATTACATTACTTATATCTGAGAACATTTCAATTACAATTCATTTCTTTTCAAGGTGGTATATTATTTTTACTTTAAAAAGCTTTCATACCTGGGTATAATAAATTTATCATGTTAAGAGCATTCGAATTTAGCCTCTTTTCTCAGAACTGTAACAAGAGTCTTCAGCACAGGAATTCCCTCTCCTCTTATGCTCACTATTTTCCTATGATTCACGAGAGAGTTGTCAATTAAGAGAAGCTGATACTCCCATCAGTGTTCTATTCATGTGCCTAGACCCTAATTCAAACTAGAGAATGACATGGAGACGAATCTGTTCCTTCCTTCAGGAACTAAATTTCCTCATCCAGTCTTTGCCCCATTATTATAAGCTCTGTCTCAACAGCATACTCTCCAGACACCTATAATTTTAAAGTACCTGGGTCTTGTGCAGACGAGAGTGAAGTCCTGTGCCAAAAACTCTTTTCATATCTCCCGTAGAGGATTGCCAGGTTAAATAAATTATGGGTACTAAAATTTAACTTAATAAATAAAAGAGCAATTGTCTATAAAGATGAAACATGAAGTTTGAGATATATATATTAAAAAAAAACTTTTCAGGCAATTTTTGCGTTTCAGATATATTCTTTTCATATTTATCGTATTTGAAACACATTGTAATGTATTTGAAACGCAAAATTAAACCGGAAGTACCACCTTCAACAGGAAATATAACAAACCAATCACTTCGTCTTTTTTATAATCTTCTCTGTGATTGAAGGATGATTCTCCTTCTCACCATTACTCCGCCTTCAAAATTTCTCAACCAATCAGTACATCTTTAAGTTTGTTGAAAAAAAAATTCTTCGTCATCATTTGAGTTCGGAGATGTGTTTCAGTTCATTTTCATTCCTGCCAGTAAGTTTATTCTATTTATTCTGTGTAGAATTCTAGAATTTTTGTGTTTTTTCAGTTTTCTTGTTTTCCATGGAGAATTTTGCAAGTTGTTTAAATCTTTAATTCGATCCTTGTGTCAATAGTCATTAGTATGAACCCATTAAATGTTCTTTAGATTGTCATAGGTTGCTCCAGTTGATTCATAAATTCCTGTAGTTTTTTTGGATCCGTAAAGTTTTGCGTTTTGTTAGCAATGGTAACCTTCATAATCGCCGGGTATAGGAGCCCAAATCTAGCTCCTAGAGATCTTAGTTGTGGTCTCATGTCTAAGAATTGTTTTCTTTTTGTTGCTGTTTCTTTTGCAAAGTCCGGGACAATGTATATTTTTGAGTCTTGGCATTTAAGATTTTTGATTTCCTTGGCTATTTGGCATATTTCAATTGCTTGTTGATGTCTTAAAAGTTTGAAAATTAAAGTTCTTGGACCTGTTTGAGTGTTATTTCTTTGTGTTGGAATCCTATGAGCTCTTTCAATTTCCAGTTCCGTTTTAAATTTCAGTGGTAGTATTTTAGGTAGAAATTTTTCAAGAAATGCAATCGGATCATTTTTTTCCACTCCTTCAGGTAATCCGATTATTCTTAAATTATTCCGTCTTTCACGATTCCGGCTGTCTTCAAGATTTTTTTTTATCTCTGTTATTTCTTTCCATATGATTTTGCTGTGATTCATATCTGTATTTAATTGTTCTGTAATATCTTCTAATGTTGAAATTCTATTTTCTGTGATGTCCACTCTTTTAGTAAGGATTGCAGCATCTTCCATTGCTTTTTGTAGTTTTTTGTTACTATCTAAGACAATTTCTTTTATTTGTCTTAGTTCTTCCATAACATCCAGATTTTTTTTCTGTTGGTAATGGGATTTTAGAGGGTGTACCTGGCTCTGGTTTCGATCTCTTATTGCTTCCCGATGTTCCGGCTCCCAAATCAGCTTTATTTTGTTTAGTTGAAGTCATGTTTCAATATATATCTTAATTTCTTTAAAATATTTGGTAGTAATTCTTTTTATATGCTTGTATATAAGGAGCTACTCGTTTATCCAACCATTCGAGTCCAAGCCACTCCCCCCCTTTTTACAGTACTCTTAAAGCAACTGTAAGTTATTTGTCTCAAGGTCTATTGCTGTGAGTAAAAAAAAAAAAAAATTGTCTGTAGTCTTTCTTTCTGTTTCTTCTCCTTCAAGCCTTATCTCAGTCTCTATGAAGGCAATAATATTCTAATTAGTAGCCTTTCTTTTCCTTAGATTTTTTTAGATATGGCTGGTTATTATTTTTATAGATTTTTCCCTTTTTCTTTCTTCTTTAATTCGTTGTTGACATTTAGCTTCAGCGCTGAAAAAATTTGTAGTCTTTTTTTTTTTTTTTTTTTTTCTGGCTCTCCTCTTATAAGCCCAATCGCAGCTCTTACCGAGGAGAGCAATATTCCATCCAATATATTTTTACTTTAGTATTTTTGATGTATATGTATTTTTCAGCGCCTCTCAATTGCCTTGATGTTATTTTCCTTCAGGTTAAAGAAACCGTTAATCCTTTATTTTGTCCCTTTCTCACAGCCCAAGCGCTGAAAAAAAAAAAAAAACCCAGCTCACCGGCAGTTTCAGACTCTGTTAATCTCCAGCCTCTCACACATCGCTTCTCAGGACATTAAAACGGCACTTCTATCTTTTTAAACGTCTCAGCTAAGGAGGTAGATTTTAATTTATCATACCATCAAGAACGTAGGAAATCTTTTTTTGTAGTTATTTCTGTAAATTAAGCTTGTTTGTACGGAGCTTCTTCTTCACCCAACCGTCATCATTCGCGTCCAAGCCCTGACCTCTTTGAAAAAACCCGGAATATGAATAATTAACATTTTCTCTGCCTTTCAGTGTGCTTTGTGTTTTTTTTTTTTTAAATCTTATTGTTGGTAGATCATTTTGACTTAGTCATTTTAAAAGTAGCTTGCAAGCCCATAAAGCGTGGGCACCCCTGATCTAAAGTTCCAATTTCAATTTTACAATGCCAGCACCTATTAGACTTAGAGCAATCTAAATTTTGTAATCTAGTAGGGGTCCAGAATGCTCTATGCAACAAGAAAAACCATGTTTGCCTAATAGATGCCGACATCGTACCTTTACTTCTCCAAGACCAAATACGTGGCCATTGAGATGCATTAATCTGGTGCTTAATTGCTCCAAATATCTCTCAATCCATTTTTTGGTTTCTTATTCAAATAATTAGATAAAATTTTATACCACTTTGCGGCCTGGTGTCCCAGAAAATCTGCCTGGAAACATATGAATTCTAAGCTATAATGATTATTTAAAGATTTCCATTCAGGGAACCCTACCTGCTTCAACTGCAACCATTTATAACTTTGTTTTTTATTTAGACCATATTTATGTTGCAATTGTGAAAAATCAAGCAGTTTACCATTATGAATAACTTCATTTAAGGATCTTATATCTGCTTTAATCCAATCTTTCCAGACAACCTTAAACCCGCCTATTTGTATCTTGGAGTTTACCCAAATAGATTGATGTGTAGATTTTCCAATAGACTCAGGAGTTAATTTGTCAACAAATCTTAATGTTTTCCAAGTATCCATTAATACTCTATTGTCCTTACGTACTCTAGGCATCTTTATACTGAGCAGAAGATCAAGTCTAAGTGGGAATATAAACGACCTCTCAACCCATAACCAGTCTGGCAGTTGTTCCAAAAGCTCTGGGAGGACCCAGTACATACCTTGGCGCATGATATAGGAAAATTTACCCCACCCTCCTTAATTGGCCTTTGTAGAGACACTAGAGCAACTCTTGCAATTTTACCCAGCCAAATAAATTTAACCAGAATACTATTTAACTTTTTATAGAAATCCCCCTGAATAAACACTGGTATCATGCCCAATTGGTAACAAACCACAGGCAGAATCATCATTTTAACAGTTTGAACTCTTCCCCACCATGACAAATGCAAAGGATTCCATTGCTCACACAACTCTGTTACTCTTTGTAATAAAAATTTTTCATTTACTCTCATTGTCTCTTCGAGTGTATTTTTCAACCAAATGCCTAAGTATTTTATTCCATCTTCTTTTCTAAATAAAAGGAAAAGAATCAAATATACCTTTTGTACAATACACATTTAAAGGTAAAATTTCCGATTTAGTCCAATTTATTTTGTATCCTGAGAATTTTCCAAATGTATCAATTACTGCAAGTAGACATGGAATTGTTGTTTCCGGATTTCTCAAATGAAGCAAAATATCATCAGCATAAGTGGATACTTTATAATCCACTCCCGCACATGGTATACCCTGTATGTCCCTTGCCTGTCGAATAGCTAATAACAAGGGTTCAAGTACTATATCAAAAAAGCAAAGTAGATAACGGAAAACCCTGTCTAACCCCCCTCTGCAATTTAAAAGCATCTGAAAAATTATTATTTATATATAAACGAGCAGTCGGGGAGCTATACAGTGCTTGAATCATTTGTACAAATCCGGAACCAATACCAAACCATTCCATAGCTTGATACATGAATTTCCATTCTACACGATCAAAAGCTTTCTCAGCATCTAATGATACTGAAAAAGCCGGATCATTAATTTGTTTTGTTAAATAATACATCTGAAATGCCAATCTAGTATTATTGGAAGAGTGTCTTTGAGCAACAAATCCAGTTTGATGCATACATATTATATACGGAAGAGCTTTAGCCAATCTTAATGCTAAAATCTTAGCTAATAATTTACCATCTACATTTATTAAAGAAATAGGCCTGTAATTTGAAACCAATGTTGGATTTCTATTTGGTTTTGGCAAAACAATAGTTAAAGATTCTGCCATAGTGCCTGATATACAACCTTTATTCAGTTGATCCTGATATAATTTTAACAAATATGGTAAAAGGGAAATTTGAAATTCTTTATAAAACTCTACCGTAAATCCATCCCCACCTGGAGCAGTCCCAACTCTAAGGGACTTCAATGCTGTTTGTAACTCTTTTAGTGATATAGGTTCATCTAAACTTCTTTTTATATGATCAGGAACCTTAGGACTTTCAACTAAACTCAAAAAATCCAACCCATCTTTCTCTTTATTTCCATAAGACTCAGAAGAATAAAGGGACTTGTAATAATTCAAAAATTGTTTTAATATATTTCCAATCTGAGAATGAGAATTCCCTAAATCATCTTTATGCCTATTTTCTCTTTCCTTTTCTTTGCTTTTAAATAATTTGCCAATAATCTTCCAGCCTTATTTGAACTACCATAATACAATGCTTGCTGAGCAAAAATGTCCTTCCTTACTAACCTAGAGGAAACCTCATTATATTCACTTTTTTTTTAACAATATTTGAAATGTAGCCTGTTTCCACTTGTTAACCGATTGTAATTCTAAATTTTTAATCTCTTTTTCCAAGTTTACAAACTGCTTTCTTAGCTGTTTCTTATTATATGCAGAATATGAAATAATTTGTCCTCTCATAGTTGCTTTGAAAGCATCCCACAAAATTTCAGTCTATTTCCTCTAAATCATTAAGTATAAAATATTCATTAATTTTGACCTGAAATTCTGTACAGAATTTAGAATCAGCAAGCAATGCATTATCAAACCTCCATACAGGTTTGGAATTATCTAGATCTACTAAATTTACTTCTATCCATCCATATACCACCATGATCTAATATTACTATTGGTTCTATGGCAGCTTTTTCAACTTGCTGTAACATCTGATCTGAAACAAAAATATAATCAATTCTTGAAAATGATTGATAAACATGCGAACAAAATGTAAATTCCTGATAATTAAAATGAAGCATACGCCATATCTTTTAAATTACATGATTGTATTAAATTATCTAAACCCATTGATTTCATAATTCTACTAGGTTTTTTATCCATTATTGGATCTATAACAGCATTAAAATCCCCCTCCACCATTAAATTAGTAGCAGCTAGTGGTAATACTAATTGTTATAGAGATTTAAAGAATTCACTTTGATTCGAATTAGGGGCATATATATTTAATAACGCCATTGTAATATTACCCATGCTCATGTCAACAAGTACCCACCTTCCTAGAGGGTCTGCCTTAACCATATTAAATGTTGCCGAACATTTTTTGTTAATCAAGATTGCTACTCCTGCCTTTTTTTTTTTTATCGCTGGTGCAAATAAACACTGTTTTATCCAATTACCTGACAGCTTCATGGATTCTGACCCAGACAAATGTGTCTCCTGTAGAAAACAAATATCTGTATTCTATTGCTTAATATATGACAATACCTTTTTCCTTTTTATTGGGTGATTGAGGCCATTTACGTTCAAGGAGAAAATTTTAAAACCCATTATATAAATGAAATTTATTATACAAATACCGTATATCCATCTCAAAAATAAAATATAAACTTTTTCCTCATTCCCAGACCTAGACGTGGTAGCAATATCCGAAACATGGTTCACTGACTCTCATGGGTGGGATATAACTATACCAGGATATAACCTGCTTCGCCAAGATAGAGAGGGTAAGTTGGGAGGTGGGGTAGCACTTTACATCAAAGAGAACATCAAGACAACTAGGATCACAGATGTCAAGTACACTGGGGAATCCATCTGGGTAAACCTGGCCAGAGGCGGAGAGAAATGCCTATACCTCGGTGTGGTATACAGACCTCCAAGACAATCGGAGGACAAAGACAATGAATTAATTGAAGACATTGAGAATATCACCTTACGGGGGGACGTTGTCCTGTTAGGGGACTTCAACATGCCTGATGTAGACTGGAACACATTCTCAGCAACAACTTGTAGTAGCAAGAGGATATTAACTTCCATGAAGGGAGTACAGCTCAAACAAATGGTACTAGAGCCCACTAGGGCCCAGGCCATCCTGGACCTGATACTTACGAACGGGGAAAGCGTCACGGAAGTCTTGGTGGGAGAAACGCTGGCAACCAGTGACCATAACATGGTATGGTTCAACCTTAAAAAGGGCTTCCCTAGATCACAAACAAAAACGAAGGTACTCAATTTCCGGGGCACTGACTTCGCAAGCATGGGTGATTTCGTCCATCAGACGCTACAGGCTCAAGAAACAACGGATGATGTGGAAGCTATGTGGTCAACACTGAAAGGCAGAGAAAATGTTAATTATTCATATTCCGGGATTTTTCAAAGAGGTCAGGGCAGATGAATCTATGCAATGTCACCTCAGTAACAAAATACAAAAATAGACAAATACATCCCTTCCCTTCTTACTAAACCGCAATAGTAGGTTTTAGCACAGGGAGTTACGCTGAATGCCTCGTGCTGCTCTCAATGCTCATAGGCTCCCTGCGCTAAAAAACGCTATTGCGGTTTAGTAAAAGGAGCCATAGTGCAAAATATAGACAGCAGATATAAATTCTCAAAACCGACACATTTTGATCACTAAATTGAAAATAAAATCATTTTTCCTACCTTTGCTGTTTGGTGATTTCATGAGTCTCTGGTTGCACTTTCTTCTTCTGACTGTGCATCCAATCTTTCTTCCTTTCTTTCAGCCTCCTGTATATTTCCTCTCCTCCAGACCTCATTCTCTCCCCCAACTTTTTCTTTCTGTCTCCCTGTCTGCCCCCTTTCTTTCTTTCTCCGTGCCCTCCCCCAAGCCACTCGGTTTGCTGCCACCGCCATCGGGGAACAGCCCCCAAGCCACCGCCGTCCCAAGCTTTCCCTGCAAAAGCGTCGCGCTGACCAGCATTCCGCTCCCTGACGTCAATTCTGACGTAGGAGAGGAAGTTCCAGGCCAACAAGGCATTTCTCCTCATTCCATCAAGCCTGAGCCCCATCTCTCCTTGATCCAGCATTTCCCTTCTGTGTCTGTCAGAATTACCATTCCACCTATTTTCCAGCATCACCCTTCTTTGTGTCCATCTCACCTATATCCCTATCTCAACACTTTTTCAGAATCTTCATTTGTCTCTGTCCTTGTCTTTACCCCATGTTCACCATTTACCCTTTCAATGTCTTTATCTCCCCCCCCCCCCTTTTTTCAGCATTACTTCTATGTCTCTATTTCATCTCCTCTTCATGTCCCCTCTGTATCTCTATCCTTATTCAGTAGGTCCTGCTTACCCTTTCTCTTCTTTGTGTCACTATCTCCATTTTCAGCTTCCCCCCTTTTCCTTTGTTACTGCACCCTGTTGCCAGAATCTTTCCACCCTCCCTCCACTCCGGCCCAGCCCAGTATGAAATATTTCCTTTTGTTTCCCTCCCCTCTCTCTTTCTCTCTCTCTCCTCTCCTCCGCCACCCACGAGTCCTGCATCTGGCCCTCTCCCTTCTACCTGCACCTGGCAACACCCCCTGCTCCGCGGCTCTCTTAAGCAATTCGTCAGCAGCGGTGATCAAGACAAGCTGCCGACATCGGGGCCTTCCCTCTACGAGTCCTGCCTTTGTGGAAAAAGGAAGTTGAAACAAGCGGGACTTGCAGAGGGTAGGCCCCGACGTCAGAAGCTTGTGTCGATCGCTGCTGCTGAGTTGCCGAAGAGAGCCGCGGAGCAGGGGGTGTGGCCGGAAGCAGGTAGAAGGGAGAGGGCTGCTGGAAGAGGTAGAAGTGGCGAGTATGACACCGACCCGAGCCAGGATGATTTCTTTTTCAGGCTGTTGCTGCTGCCGCCGCCACCACACACCCCCACCCCCCCAAATGACAAAAACAGCCTAATGTCCGGCGTCGGCGTCATTGACGTCGGGGAGAGGAAGGCTGATAGGCCCGGTAGATCGGGATGGTAACACGAGTATCACAGAGCCCGGGATGGGCTCTGGGATTGACTCAAGTTGCCTTCCTGAGCTACCGGTCGATCGCAATCGACGCGTTGGGCACCCCTGTGCTAGATGCTTCAGTTCTTTAGCTTGTGCGTCTAACAGCATGGGCTGAGCTGATGTATCATGAGCTGGGCATGTAGTATGGGCTAATGTCTTTGCCATTGTTGCTCAATAGTCTGTGCAAAGCAGAACTCCATGCTCTCCTGCTGGGCCTGAAGTTGCTCTGCTAACTACTTTAGTCCTGCTTCTGAGGTCATCTTCCTGGCGATTTCTAGATCCTCCATTGTCACAAATTGAGTGCTCACATCGTTGCTGTTAGCAGAGACTGCCAACTGGTTACTCTGGTATCTTTGGTCTCCTCTCTCTCTGTCTCGGTTACTCTGTACCTTGGTACCTGTGGACTTACTCTTAGGACGGAGGAAGGGCAGGGGAACTAAAGAACTGCATGTAAGTTTTAAACTCGGATATGTCTGGCTATTCTGTCAATTATTCTACTATCTGGACATTAATGTAAACTTCTGCTGACTTTTACAAAAGGTAGACATTCTGGCAATTCTAATCTTGAGTCCCGAGCACATCTTGCAGGGCCTCTCTAAACATGTTGATCCAAAGTATATTTAGAGTTTACGTATGGCCACAGCAATAGATAGCAATACACATAGCAACCAGTAAGAAAACTGCATGATTCTTGTAATTTTCAGAGTAGAATTAAAGAAAAATAAAGGGATAAAGAAATTTTAGCATCCCCTGCATGTGTGTGTTCTTGAAGGTGGGGTGGTTTGTGGTGTGGTGTGGCAGGTGGGGGAGGGGAGGTTTTGAGCTGGGGGAGAAATTTGGGGGAGGGGCAGTTGCAAGGGATATAAGTTATCAGGGTAGGGGCAGTCTGGGAGTTTGGAAGAGAAAGGAATGCCACCCTTTAAATTGTTTTGCCCTGCATTAGCTGGAATTCATTGAACTGTAGAAATGCATTTGGTCATTTTGGAGAGGATCTATAGTTCTAGAACCCCCTAGTCCAAATTGGCCTATTTTTGAACCAGTCGGTATATAAACTTAAGGTTTAGATTAGATTAGATTAGATTATGCCAGGTTTTACTCCATTAATTTTTCAGTTATTTTACTCAAACATTCTTGATCCCCTTGTATAGTTCTTTCCAACTTCTGTTGGTTTGGAAAGATTAACCTGCAGAACAGGTTGGTATTGATTGAAGTAGGGTGGAACAAGTTGCAGCAAAGAAGTCCTCCATATATGCTCAGGATGCTCTTGAAGCTTTGCTTGAGCAATTGGAAAACGGTTGCAGATTGAGGGCCATTGAAGGACATCTAGAAGTGTAGCTGAATGCTACCTGCTGTCCACAGAGAACCTCTGTTAGAAGTAAGAACCTTTACACCTAACAGTACTTTTGAATATAACTTTTCATGAGATGATTTAAATAAAATGCATTTTGCTTAATCTCGCACAACAAAAAAGTGTACTGAAGTGATGTACAACAAAATCAAAAACTTTCTTTACCATTTTAGGGGCTGTTTGTTCTATGGGCCTCCAGGTACTGGTAAGACCCTCGTTGCCAGGGCACTTGCCAATGAGTGCAGCCGGGGTGACAGAAGAGTAGCATTCTTTATGAGAAAGGGTGCAGATTGCCTGAGTAAATGGGTTGGAGAATCTGAGCGACAACTGCGTTTGTTGTTTGATCAGGTAAGTTACACGTATTCTATTACCAGGAATATGTTGTCTATGGCAGCATTATGTAACGCAGCTTTTTCATTGTAGGCATACCAGATGCGTCCTTCAATTATCTTCTTTGATGAAATAGATGGATTGGCTCCTGTACGATCTAGCAGACAAGATCAAATTCATAGGTAGTGTTTCTTTGTAGAGTTCTAGCTTGACAGACCTTTTTCCTTGTGATGACTTATTTACTCTTATGTATTAACACTTATAAAATTAGGGTATATCTAGTCAGTTTAAATTAGGGCTGTACCAAATATTTGTCGTCTTTTCGATTCTACCCCAAATAGTGATTTAAGTTTGAATACAAATAACATAACTAATAAAAAGCAACATGAAATATGAGATCAAGTGTTTAATCTAGAGTTCTACTGTGCTAAATCCTACTGAAATAAAGTTCAATGCCCATTATTTATAATCAGTATTCAACCGAATAATAATTTGTATTTGGCCGAATAGCAAAATATGCCATTCAGTTCTAGTTTAAATCCAGCAAAGATTCAAATCTATTTTCATGTTAAATCAATGCTTTATGTGTAGAAATGGAAGTTTGTAAGCTTGTGCATGTACAGCTTGAATACACCCAAAGTTACTTGCTATTTAAATAGGCATGCCTGAGGCCTCATTTTATTTGCAAGTATGTGCATACTATTAAAAATTAAAACACATGCATGTAATTTAACCCAGAAAATGTGAATACCTCAAATCTTAAGTTATTTTTCCTAAAATTTTTGATTTTGAGAATCTGACAGACCACATATGTTTAATCTATCTATATGTGTTTATTTTGAAATTGTTACATCCCTTCTGGATTCTATATTTGTTTATTTTGAAATTGTTACGTCCCTTCTGGATTCTATATGCTAGGTGTTCAATCCCAACCCACAATCCAGGAGTTGCAGAAATCCAACACTTATCTGAGCACATGCTCCACCCCCTTAGCCTGAAAGCTAGCAAACATATCCAGTTACAATTTCTGCAAGCAAGCAATACAGAAGTCTTTTGCAGTTGCTTTGCTTTTTTTTTTTCGTTTAAAGTTCGCTTTCTTGGTGGCTTTAGTGCATTGATGATGAGGATATATGGGGGCGGAGGTCATAGTTAGTTTCTGACCGACTGGCAGTCTGAAGATCTTCAACTCTGGTCATTTGGAAATGTTTCTGAGGCAGAAAATCCTTTTTCTCCACTTAGCTGTTATCTGTTGCATCCCTTCCAGATTCCATATGCTAGGTGTTCATTTCCAACCCGCAGTCCAGGTGTTGCAGAAATCCACATCTTTTCTGAACACATGCGCCACCCCCTTAGCCTGAGAGTTAGCAAACAACCCTAGTTTCAGTTTCTGCAAGCAATCTGAGCAGAAGTCTTTTGCAGTTGCTCTGCTTCTGTTTATTTTTTTGCTTAAAGTTCATTTTGGTGGCTTCAGTGCCTTGAGACCCCTCCCTGGTGGTCCCCTGTTGGAGAAAAGGATGCAGTCCTGCAGTGCCATACTGGAGCTTCACAAAGAAACTCTGGATCTGTAGAGCCAGCCTGAATGTGTGACACCTTCAAGTACCTAGGGGTCCCTTCCTGTGGGAATCTGCTGGCCGGTGACTGTCACCCAGTTTCTAGCGCAGGCTATGTGTGTCTGGACAGAAACCCACCCTGGGTTTCAAGGCACAAGACTGCCTTTCCCACCCTAACCGCATGGCAGAAAATCCTTGGAGGCGGAGTTTGAAGTCGGTCGTGGGCTGGTAGGCAGTCTGCCTCAGAAACAGTTCCAAATGCACAGACTTGAAGCCCTTTTTCTTCACTCAACTGTTTTAAAAACGCTGACAGACAAAGGCACTACAGAGACTGAGTACCTCCATTATTTCTTATGGGAACTTCGGGGATGGCTTGTGGAAAGATTTAAACTTTTTCACAGTTTCTGTGGTAGGTTTCAAGTCCCCTACCTCCCAAGACACCAAATCATTTTTATTTTTGGTTTTTGTTTATTTTTGGCGCAAATGAGATGAGGGAAGCAGAAACCATACAACAAAGATAGACAAAATTCTATTTATTTTCGGTTTTTGTTCTAGGATAAAGTAGTATATTAGTTGTGTTTTTAAAAATTTATAAACAAAGCCCTGCCAGCTGAACATCTTTCTCTAGTTCAGCAGCCAGAACTTTGATTTATAAGGAAGAAATAAGCTAAATATTGCAGTACTGAGGCTGTATGGATGCTGCTAAGACGGGGCGGGGACGGTGGTTACAGAGATGGGTGGTGACAGGGGCAGTGATTGAGGGGTGGTGACGGGGACAATTTTTTTTTCCCCCCATGTCTTTCTCTAATCTTGAGGACTGGACTTGGGCAGCCCTGCTGTAGAGGGTAGCATTTCTGTTTTAGGGCCAAACCATAAGTTTTGTTTTTGTGGTGTTTAATTTCATACGTACCGATGAGACCCACTCCTGAATCCTTGAAATTCAGGAATTTATACTAGATGGTAAACTTTTTAAAGAAGGGTCAATTTTGAGCAGAGTGAAAATATTGTCTGCATAAGTAAAGATTGATTCTGTTGGAAATAATTTCAAGTATTGTAATGTAGTCAGATATATATTGAATAGAATAGGGGACCAAGGTGAGTCCTGTGGCACTCCAAAAGTAGAGGTCCAAGGGGAGGAGAGTTACCCTCATTGTACACCTGATAAGATATTAATGTTAGTTTTGGATTGGTTCAAAGGTTTTCTTTCTCATCAAGACTGATGTTAGTCAGCCATCATTACAGGTTGGATATTCAAGCATGAGTGAGTTATATTTTGGGCCAAGGTTTTGGTGGTTGGCTTGGCTGCTTCCTGCCCTCATTGAGTTCTGCCTTGATACCTCCCACTCATCTGGACTGGTTTGGAGAGCCAATGAGGAAGGAGAAATTAGATCTTGCCAGCTAACTTCCTTTTCTTCAGGTTTCCAAACCAGTCCAGAGCACTCCCAGTGAACTTTTCTTTCAGCAGCCAAAATATGTATCTATGAAGCATTTTTCATGTTTTGTTTTAAATCTGGAGCTGATGTTTACAGCCTTAGAGGGTAGCCTAATCTCTGTTTCCTCTGTTGGTTGATTGGTTTATCTGTTTTGTCATTTGTTTGCCATACAAAAAGGGAATTATAATAATTTTTAAAAATGTGGGGGCCATTGATAACTTATTGTAATTAGACGCTTTTTTACACTGACAGTATAATTATAATTATGGGAAGGGGGGTGGTATATAATTATATCAAAGGTTTAATCAATATTTATGAATATAACACATGTATGATTTTTTTTATTACAATATTTTTGAGAAGTATGGGTGGGGGGAGATAATTTATATATTTAAGATAATAGAAAGAATTTCAAGTGATGTGTATGATTCAGTTGATTGTAATATTGTGTACTTGATGTAAGATGATAAAATGAATAAGGAATTGGAAAAAACAAACCAGACTTCCACAAGAAACATTTCAAAATGTTCATCTTTCTGATCCATTAGATAGATAGATAGATATAGATATAGGTATTTAAATTAGCATAATTACATCATGCCTGACCTTCAAGTTTATTTAAAATGTGTTATACCGCCCACTTAAAATGCAATATAATCAAAAACAAACCGAGGGAAAAAATTTTTAGGAACAAAGACGAACGGGCACAAAAGGGAAAAAGGGATTGGAACTACAATTGATAGAAAGAGAACACTTAAGGGGAAGAACAAAAGGATGGGGAATCTTGATATCTATTGCAAAGTAATGGTCACAATTCTGTTGGTTAGTTCTATAGTATCCACACTTCTGGCTCTGATGGATGGTTTAGACAGTCGAGGAGAGATTGTTGTAATTGGAGCTACTAACAGACTGGATTCCATAGATCCTGCTTTAAGAAGACCTGGGCGTTTTGATAGAGAGTTCCTTTTCAGCTTACCAGACAGAGAGGTATGAATTTACATTAACTGTTTGATAGTAAGCTGTTTTGTGTTAGGTGGTGTAGCAATTAACCTGCAAATTTTTCTCTTTTACCAGTATAAAGGTTCAGTTTCTTTTAGAGGTTGTTCATTGTCATATCGGTAGACAAAATTTAATGCAAATCTGAGTTAGTTACAGTACATGTTTTAGCTGTCTTCATATTAACTTATTTTGGCACCAATTAACCTATCCCATATTTCTAATATGGTCAGTCATGCTAAAACCTCAGCTGAGGATGTTACTTGAAAAGTATGCCATCTCATTTCCTGTTCTACCTGGAATTATGGGATTTCTGAAGAGAGCTGTATTGATGGCTAAAAAGTTGATATTACTTAACTGACTCTCAAAAGATATCCCATCCATACCTAAATGACATACCTGCTGGCAGAGGGAAGGCCCTGACAGGGCCGGTTGCTTGCAGCTCTTTCACAGCACAGCCTCTGCTGGCCGGCTGCTGCCCCTGCTGCTTTCTTAGGAGGCCCACAGCTATGTCTGATCTCATATGGGGGGTTGGTAGGTCAGAGGAAGGTAGAGACCTGACCCATGTAGGGGAGGAGGAGGAGACGGGCAGAACAGCAGCATGTGCAGAATTCTGCACAGATGGTAAATTCTGCGCTGCGCAGTTGCACAGAATTCTGTCAGGAGTGATTTATGCATACTTACAAATTGTAGATTCATAATGTGTTTAATGGGATGTACTGTTAGCAGAGTAGCAGGGAAGAAGTGGATAAAAGGCTACTGCTCTCCCCATTGCCTACCCACCTACAGTGTATATGGCAATGAAAAGAGTCTTTAGACTGTGCTGAGGCAATGGGAGAGATGCTGCTAAGGGTAAGTGGGTGAGGCAGTGCACCAATTCACTCTCCCCTTCTTCAGCAAAGCTGCAGCATTAGCTTCTTTCCGTTGCCTATCTGTCCCAGCAGCTGCAGTTTTAAATCCTTCTGCTGCTGGTCTACCTGCCTTTTGCAGCGTCAGCTTCTCTCCCATTTCTCCAGTAAACACAAACTAAAGCTTAGTGATTAGCACAGTGGACTGGGGACATGGAATCAATTCCCACTGCCGCTCCTTCTGACTCTGGATAAGTCACTTAACCCTCCATTCCCCTAGGTACAATACTTAGATTGTGAGCCTACTAGGGGCAAAGAAGCTATTTGCATATAACTTTAAACTGCTTTGATTGTACCACAGAGAGGCAATATTTAAAATCCCATTACCATCACCTACTCAGCCACCCCAGCAGCCACCCCAGCAGCCTTGGAATCGTATCTTACCTACCCTGTGTAGCCTCTCTCAATGCTTCTTCCCATGCCTCCCTACCAGCAGGACTTCTGGAAGAACCTCCTTATGGACTACTACTACAGTTGCTAACGCTCTAAAATCTCCTTCTGATTTTAAGGTGGCTCTATGTGGGTTGTTTTTTCAGGTGGATACCCTTAGTTTATTTCTTTCTACCTGTCCTCCCTCAAGCCCCTTTCCCTCCCAGCTTTCTCTCCATGCCTGAACCTAGCACATACACATCTCCATGGTTCATTTTCTTGTTTCCCTCGCACTCCCCCACCTCCTGTGCATACATATCCCTGCCCCCCTCACTTTCAAAAATGTCTCCATGTCTCTCACCAGCTTTGTCTCCATTTACCCCTGCTCACAGTCCTAGCCCAGCAAGGACCAGAAGCAGAAGAGGAAGAACTGCACATTGCTTTGGCGCTTAATGCAAAATTTGAACTATGTGGTTCAAATTTTACATTCAGTACCAGGCAGCAGGAGGCTGTGACATGATGCAGAGCCATGCTTCTTTCCTTTAATTACTGATCAACTTTAGGGAATGAGGCAGGAGGAGGGTGCATGCAAGCGTGTCGGGAGGTTCTGCTTAGGAGTAGTATGAAGAGGAGGGAAAAGTAGCCTGCAGTTAATGCCACCTGCTTGCCTCAGCTTGACTAAGCTGTGCATGTTCTAAGTGCTAGGTCCAATTTTTTTTTTTTTTTTTTTTTGGTTCCTGAGGTTTGTGAAGCACTGGTGTAATGTTTGTTGTAATCTTGATAGCCAAACATGCCATTAAATATTTTGTTATTTCTGGTAAGGTATATGAATAAGCTCCAAGATATGGGGAGGATTGAACTCTTTATGAATTTTTTTTTTTTTTTTTTAATTAATGTGTTTAAAAATTTTATCTCAAGGCTAGAAAAGAAATTCTTAAAATTCACATGCGAGATTGGAATCCCAAGCCTTCAGATATCTTCGTGGAAGAACTGGCAGAAAAGTGTGTAGGTAAGAAACAACCTTATTTTGTTTACAGCTGTTTTTTTAAATTTTAAAGACCTTACCTTGTCTCTTGAGGTTTTAGTTTATTCATAAAATGGGAACAGGAAGCCAATCATGCTTAAATACAGAATTTTATAGCCTATTTTCTGTTTTACCTACTAGCTAGACTTATTTGCCAGTACTTGCTATTAGCAGTTTCTGACCCCTCCTCTATGGTATCATTACCTGAGACAGGAGGAAAGAGTGTATATTTGGAAACAAAATAGCTCTACTCTACTATTTCCTCCAACCTCTCTTGCTTCTTGCCTGTTGTGTATTCTGCTAAGAAAACCAGTATCAAAGGGCACTGACATTAACTTTCATTCTGTGAAAACTTACAACAGAATTGCCCTCCTGTCATTTCATTCATTTGAGAGGAGTGTGTGGCGCAGTAGTTGGATCTACAGCCTCAGCACCCTGGGGTTGTGGGTTCAAATCCCGCGCTGCTCCTTGTGACCCTGGGCAAGTCACTTAATCCTCCATAGCCCCAGGTACGTTAGATAGATTGTGAGCCCACCGGGACAGAGAGGGAAAATGCTTGAGTACCTGATTGTAAAAACCGCTTAGATATCCTTGATAGGCGGTATATAAAATCCTAATAAACTTGAACTTGATTTCCCCTTTTTCTTAGACTCTTCATGGATGCATAGTTTTTGGGTTTGAATTCTAGGGGGGGAGAGTGGACATAGCAACAGGTCCATGACTTTTTGTTCCGTTTCAGTTGCCAGCTTGGAAAATAGGGGGAAGGGGAGCAGCAGTGGTTCCTCTTTGTCACTATTTATGTCTGATCTGTTTATTCTCCTTCCCTTACTACCACTTTTCCAATACTACTGTGGCTCTCCAAAGTTTATGGCTCTGAGCAGTTAATCCAGTTCACCACAACCCTTTGTATAAGTATAGGCATCTTTTTTTCTAGGGAAAGAGAGCTGGTTTATCTGTATGCCAATGCATAGATGTTTTGAGTCAGTTTAAGGAACAAATCTAAATGCACCTTATCTTTTCAATTTTGCTAGGATATTGTGGTGCTGATATTAAGTTTGTATGCACTGAAGCTGCTTTATCTGCCTTGCGCCGGCGTTATCCTCAGATATACACCAGTAACCAAAAACTACAGTTGGATGTTTCTTCTATTAACATCACATCAAAGGACTTTGTAGTGGCTATGCAAAAAATAGTTCCAGCTTCTCAAAGAGCAGTAGTTTCACCTGGGCAGGCATTATCTTCTGTTATCAAGCCACTGCTGCAAAATACTCTTAACAAGATTTTGGGTGCCTTGCAGAGAGTATTTCCACATGCTGAACAAAGCTTAGAAAAAGGAGATAAATCAGGTAAGGACGTTTTCTTTTTTTTTTACTTAACAAAATAAAGTTTTTTTATTGAAGCATGTTATGGGACAAGTTAATGTTACAAATCAGTAAAAGCGAAGTAGTATATATAATCTTAACTTTGTAGTTCCTTTGAGTATAGCATGATCTGCAAGACCAATAAGATTTTCTCAACTTTTTTTATTAGAGGAGTATTGATTCAGGTCTTCACGTTCCCTTGCCAGAAAGAAGGGTAAACACTCTCTACTAGTGTAATGAGCCCACAATTTGTTGCAGAATATCACACATCTGCCTTCTTTCCAGCAGGCTGTCTTCGTGCCTACTCAGTTTTCCCTTGTGCAAGCAAGTTGAGAAGGTGTTTTTCTGATCTGCTCTAAAATGTTGTTAGGTTTTCTTTGTGATCTGAATTTCGAAGCTTGGTACCCTAAGGTTCCCACTAGTCTGGAATTTCTGCCTGGGAGAAGAAGCAGGCTCGTTACATTGAAGTATGCATCTAGCAGGATCAACCTTCGAGGATACCTGTCTAACCAGCCTGGTTTAATATTTTTGGAACTCGGGGTTCATTCCCCTTGTAACACTTGCATCCCTGATTTATCAGGAGCTTGAGTGCAGGCTGTTTGGCCCCATGTTCAGCTGTCAGGAGCCAGCTACATTTTAATCCCTGCCCCCCCCCCAGTTGTGGCATGAGGATTAGAAGTGGTTGAGGCTCAGTCTGGCATTCATTCAACTGGCAGCCTGAAGACCACTTGCATGGAGTTAAGTTTGAGACAGAAATCTTCTCCAGCATTCCAGCTGCTCTTCTAAGCTGAAGCAGAAGGCACCACATGGCACAGTGAGTAAGATTATTGAGGCCTATGGGGAAAATCAGGGGGTCTGAATTTGGGAGTTTTGGGGTCAAGGTGTAGGGTCCCTCTCCCTCTGAAAACTATCTTATTTTTTTTTTTTTACTTTTAGTTTAGTTCCCCTGGACCGTTTTTGGCACCAAAATTGCTGCTGCAGTGACCATTTTGGATTTCCAAATTTTATTTTAACTATCTGCTTCAAAGCCCCTCAATTTTGCTTAATCGATAGGGATGGACTCCTTATGCCTTTCTACCCCTATATCATGCCAGGTTTGTGCTGGATGATCAGCTGAGGAGTGTCTGTATGCTGTGGGGCACATGGGAGGGGGTGGCAGGAACCATGGGCTTATCCATAGAAACATAGAAGATGACGGCAGAGAAGGGCCATAGCCCATCAGGTCTGCCCACTCTACTGACCCACCCCCAAGTCTACTATCCTAGGGATCTTTATTCCTTTTTATTTCTTTCAACAAGTGTACAATATTATTACAAGTAATTCACATCACTCACTTGACATTCTTAAGCAATATTATTACACATGTTTTAATTCCCTCCACCCACCTCCCATCTCCTCCCCTATCAACAAAATATTTTATCCAAACATATACATATTTAGACTCTCCCTCCCCCCCATTTTTACAAATTATCCCCTAAGGAAAAAGAATAACCCTTAATCATTACAATATTCAATTAATGGCCTCCACACCTCCTTAAACCTTTTAAAATATCCCCTCTGTAAGGCAAGAAATCTTTCCATCTTATATAAATGACAAACTGAGTTCCACCAAAAACTACAATTCAATCTAGAACAGTCTTTCCAATTAGTCGTTATTTGTTGAATTCCCACTCCAGTAAGAATCATCAATAATTTGTTGTTTGCTGCAGATATCTGACTTTTGGCCCTCATACACATTCCAAAAATCACTGTGTCGTAGGATAATGCTACATGATTTTCCATCAATATATTAACTTGATCCCATATTGATATCCAAAATGCCTGAATACATGGACAATAAAATAAAAGATGATCTAAAGTTCCAATTTCAATTTTACAATGCCAGCATCTATTAGACTTAGAGCAATCTAATTTTTGTAATCTAGTAGGGGTCCAGAATGCTCTATGCAACAAAAAGAACCATGTTTGCCTAATAGATGCCGACATCGTACCTTTAATTCTCCAAGACCAAATACGTGGCCATTGAGATGCATTAATTTGATGCTTAATCTCAATGCTCCAAATATCTCTTAATCCATTTTTTGGTTTCTTATTCAAATAATTAGATATAATTTTATACCACTTTGCGGCCTGGTGTCCCAGAAAATCTGCCTGGAAACATAAGAATTCTAAGCTGTAATGATCATTTAAAGATTTCCATTCAGGGAACCCCACCTGAATAGCCTGCTTCAATTGCAACCACTTATAACTTTGTTTTTTATTCAGACCATATTTATGTTGCAATTGTGAAAAATCAAGCAGCTTACCATTATCAATTACTTCCGTTAAGGATCTTATACCTGCTTTAATCCAATCCTTCCAGACAACCTTAAACCCGCCTATTTGTATCTTGGAGTTTACCCAAATAGTCTGCTGTTTCGATTTTAAAATAGAATCACTAGTTAATTTATCTACAAATCGTAATGTTTTCCAAGTATCTATTAATACTTTATTGTCTTTACGTATTCTAGGCACTTTTATACCAAGCAGAAGATCAAGCCTAAGTGGAAAAATAAGTGATCTCTCCACCCTTAACCACTCTGGTAATTGTTCCAAAAGCTCTGGGAGGACCCAATACATACCTTGGCGCATGATATAGGCCTGATGATACCTATAAAAATTGGGAAAATTTACCCCACCCTCCTCAATTGGTCTTTGCAAAGACACTAGAGCCACTCTTGCAATTTTACCCAGCCAAATAAATTTAACCAGAATACTATTTAATTTTTTATAAAAAGACCCCTGAAAAAACACTGGTATCATTCCCAATTGATAGCAAACTACAGGCAAAATCATCATTTTAACAGTTTGAACTCTTCCCCACCATGACAAATGTAAAGGATTCCATTGCTCACATAACTCTGTTACTTTTTGTAATAAAAATTTTTCGTTTATTCTCATTGTCTCTTCGAGTGTTTTATTCAACCAAATACCTAAGTATTTTATACCATCCTCTTTCCAAATAAAAGGGAAAGAATCAAGTATACCTTTTGTACAATGCACATTTAAAGGTAAAATTTCTGATTTATTCCAATTTATTTTGTATCCTGAGAATTTTCCAAGTGTATCTATTAATAATCTCCAGTAGACATGGAATTGTTGTTTCCGGATTCCTCAAATGAAGCAATATATCATCTGCATAAGCGGATACTTTATATTCCACTCCAGCACATGGAATACCCTCTATGTCCTTTGCCTGTTGAATAGCTAACAACAAGGGTTCAAGAACTATATCAAAGAGCAAAGGAGATAATGGACAACCCTGTCTAACTCCCCTCTGCAATTTAAAAGCATCTGAAAAATTATTATTTATGTATAAACGAGCAGTTGGGGAGCTATACAGTGCTTGAATCATTTGTATAAATCCAGATCCAATACCAAACCATTCCATAGCTTGATACATGAAATTCCATTCTACACGATCAAAAGCCTTCTCAGCATCTAGTGATATTGAAAAAGCCGGATCATTAATTTGTCTTGTTAAATAATACATCTGAAATGCCAGTCTAGTATTATTTGAAGAGTGTCTTTGAGCAACAAATCCAACATTTGATTTATTCCTATTATATGCGGAAGAGCTTTAGCCAATCTTAATGCTAAAATCTTAGCTAATATTTTACCATCTACATTTATTAAAGATATAGGCCTGTAATTTGACACCAATGTTGGATCTTTATTTGGCTTTGGCAAAACAATAGTTAAAGATTCTGCCATAGTGCCTGATATACAACCTTTATTCAGTTGGTCCTGATATAGTTTTAATAAATATGGTAAAAGGGAAATTTGAAATTCTTTATAAAACTCCACTGTAAATCCATCTCCACCTGGAGCGGTCCCAACTCTAAGGGATTTCAATGCCATTTGTAACTCTTTTAATGATATAGGTTTATCTAAACTTCCTTTTATATGATCAGGAACCTTAGGTCCTTTAACTAAACTCAAAAAATCCAACCCATCTTTCTCTTTATCTAAATAAGACTCAGTGACTTATAATATTTTAAAAATTGTTTTAATATATTTCCAATTTGAGAATGAGAATGTCCTAATTCATCCTTAATTATGCTTATTTTCTCCTTTCTTTTCTTTGCTTTTAAATAATTTGCCAATAATCTTCCAGCCTTATTTGCACTACCATAATACATCGTTTGCTGAGCAAAAATCTATTTCCTTACTAATCCAGAGGAAATTTCATTATATTCACATTTTTTTTTTAACAATAATTGAAATGTCTCTTGTTCCCATTTATTAACCAATTTTAATTCCAAATTTTTAATTTCTTTTTCCAAATTTGCAAATTGCTTTCTTATCTGTTTCTTTTTATACGCAGAATATGATATAATTTGTCCTCTCATAGTTGCTTTGAAAGCATCCCATAATATTCCAATCGACATTTCCTCTAGGTCATTAAGTCTGAAATATTCATTCATTTTTATCTGAAATTCAGTGCAAAATTTAGAATCAGCAAGCAAAGTATTATCAAACCTCCATAAAGGTTTGGAATTATCTTGATCTACTAAGTTAACTTCTATCCACACACCACCATGATCAGATATTACTATTGGTTCTATGTCAGCTTTTACAACTTGCTGTACCATCTGATCTGAAACAAAAATATAATCAATTCTTGAAAATGATTGATGAACATGTGAATAAAATGTAAATTCCCGATCATTAAAATGAAGAATACGCCATATATCTTTCAAATTACATGCTTGTATCAAATTTTCTAATCCCATTGATTTCATAATTCTACTAGGCTTTTTATCCATTATTGGATCTATAACAGCATTGAAATCCCCAGCCACCACTAAATTAGTAGTAGCCAGTGGTAAAACTAATTGTTGTAGAGATTTAAAGAATTCACTTTGATTCGAATTAGGTGCATATATATTTAGTAACGCCATTGTATTACTGCCCATGCTCATGTCAACAAGTACCCACCTTCCTTGAGGATCTGCCTTTACCATATTAAATGTTGCTGAACATTTTTTATTAATCAATATTGCTACTCCTGCCTTCTTTTTTACCGCTGGTGCAAATAAACATTGTTTTATCCACTTATCTGTCAGCTTCATAGACTCTGTTCCAGACAAATGTGTCTCTTGCAAGAAACATATATCTATATTTTGTTGTTTAATATATTCCAATACCTTTTTCCTTTTTATAGGGTGATTAAGGCCATTTACATTCAAAGAAAAAATTTTAAAACCCATTTTACAAATAAAATATAAAATACATATATAATCCACTCAAACATAAAATATACATTTTTTCTTTTTCCTTAAACCAATATATGAGTCTCCCCCCTCCCCTCTTTCCCCATCCCCCCTATTCCCATCCCCCACCCTCCCCTCCCCTAACACAAATGCAAACTTCGAAACGCACATATTACTGAGCAAAAATAAACTCCCCACAGGCAATAACATACTCATTTTTCTTTCTCTAATCTTTCAAACAACCAACACTATATTATCCTGCAGTCAATCCATTCTTCAATACCCTAAATACCTATATTTACTATAATTCTTTATTATATACTTCCCCTCTCATTCAAATTTCCAAACATTCTTCCATCCTATACCTCTAATATATTTATAAAAGTATATACCCAATATTTCGGAAACCATTTCTTACAATATATACCCCCCCAAGATTAATATTATTATTTTATTTTATTTTATTTTTTTTTGTCTAACCTAAGTTTCTCACAACTTCAATGGAACATACATCACTCCATCCTATAATATTTATTTATTTTTTTTTTTAACCTTACATCAAAAGAAGGATCAAACATTTCAACCAAGCAGACCTCATATTTTTTAAAACTCTCATTAATTTTCATTGCATCTTCAATCTATTAGTCTATTCTCCATTCTGCACAACTGTAACACTTATGCATCTTCATCCTGCTGTTTCAGTCTCTTATTCCATCTTCTTGCAGATTGCTATTTCATCTTTCTCCAATAAAGTATTTTTGCAACATCATCCTTATATCTCAGTCAATTTCAGATGCAAATTGTAAATCTAAATAATGCTCAAGTCATTTCCATCAGTCTATCTTCACATCTTCTTCTCTTTACATCAGTAGTCTTTTGTATTTTTCATCTTATTATATTCTAAGTTCCCACATTTCTCCAATGCAGCATTTTTGTGTCCTCATATTATTATCTCAGTCACGCTCAAATGCAAATTATAAACTCACATTAAGAAACCATCCAAATCTTATAATTGTTCCTCATTTTTTTCACTTCCTATATGCTCCATCCCTCTTATTACCTTGTCAAAATCTTCTTTTCTTATTGTCTCTTTAAAATTTTCATTTCTATTCTTTAAATCTTGTTTGAAATTTTGATCCCCCCTTAATCTAACCTCAACAATTTTCTAGAAAATATTTTTCTCCTTTTCTATTTTTTTTTTTCACTTTTTCCTTCTTTATAAAATATCTTTCAATTTTCACTCAAAAATATAAACCAAAAATAATCTAAGTATATTATTTATTACATTTTCTAAATACTTTCATGAAACCATAGGCAAATTATATTGATCTAGAAATTCCTGTAATTTGCCTGCTTCTTCAAAATTATAAGAAAACAACTACTGGATTTAAGACCTCAATTAAGAGCACTAGGAGCAAGATATGGACTTCTATATCCAGCGATTATGAAAGTAACTTTGGGAAATAAAACACAAAACTTCACAGATTACAAGAAATTAGCAGAATATATAGAACAATGTGAACAACCAATGACTTCTTAAATAAAACGCTGAGTAAGTTTATCAAGATTGATATTTTTTTTTTCAAATGAATGTGTTTATATTTCATATTATTTTAAATCGTTACTGAAAATAGACTTTGAAAAAAAACAGTTTGAATTAACTGATTCGAATATATAGAATCTTCCAACTTACTTTTAAAAAAGAGAAAGATCGATGACACGAGCATGGAACTTGGCTCGGTGAGAGCGTGGATGAGTGGCTGACATGGGGGAGGGGCGGAATGTTGACTTCATGCTGTGTGTCGCTGCACGACTCAGGGAGTTGGAGGATTGAGTCGGATTTCAAATAGACTGAGAGGATTGCGAGGTGAATGTCTCCCTGCCATATAGTCCCTCAGAGACACAGAAATACCCGAGGTATGATGGTTGCTATGACACTGCCGAACAAAAACACGAAGAAGCATGCATTTACAGGAAATCTCTATTCAACCAATGAACTACACTGGAAATGGAAAAAAAAAAAAGGTTGTTTTCACGTCATCACGTCTACGGAGGAAGAAGAGGAAACTTGAAGAAAAAAAAAAGGCATTCATACCAACGGAACTATACGGAATGAAAATATATTTAATATTAGATATAAAATATAGAATGAAATAAACTGTATTTACAAAGAAAATAATAATAACTTCATAGTAAGAATATGTTTTATGATTCAGATATAAGCTGAATCCATTCTCTATAAGATACAGTTCTTTACCGGATATAGAGAAAAAGGTTTATGGATAGGAATCATTAAAGTTTTCAATTGACCTATTAAAATAGGAATAAGAATGAGTAAGAGAATGGGTTATGATAGATTTTAATTTTTATTTTTTTCCCCACAATTTTTACCTTTTAATTTTAGATGAATGTTTCTCATAGAATAGAAATTATAATGAATGAGATGAATGATTGAAGTTATAAAAGATAAAATGTTTGCTTAAAGTATTCTAATAATCTTATCCTTTTTATAAATTCAAAATATCTTATATATATTTAATTTAGCTGAACATAACAAAATTTGGATAAATAAATAAAAGTATTCATATAAATAAGAAAACAAAGATATATAAATTGTTGAATTTTAATAGTAGCATTTATATTATTACTATGGAGCTTGTGATATTAAAGTAATTTATAGCTTGTAAGGAGTGATGTTAAACCTGATCTAATTTTGCGTTTCCAAGTATTCGTATATGTATGGGGTGGGGAGGGAGGAAATAGGGGGGTATTAAATTTCAAGGGTCTGTGTACAATAGGTAATTCTTTATTTTATCTTATATGTGGGGAAAAAAAGATTAAAAAAAATATTGAAGATTGGGATGTTACATTACAAATTATATTAATGCATAATGGGTCTTAAGATAATATCTTTAAACGTTAATGGTCTCAATCACCCGATTAAAAGAAAAAAAGCATTATTATTTTTAAAAAGACAGAACGCTGATATATGCTGCATACAAGAGACCCATCTTTCAAATAACGAATCTATAAAGCTAAAAGGTGATTGGGTCAAACAATGTTACTTTTCTTCAGCAATAGGAAAAAAAGCTGGTGTTGCTATATTAATAAATAAAAAATGTTCTGCTTCATTTAAATTTAAGGCAGCTGATCCTCTTGGAAGATGGATATATGTGGAAATGGACATGGGAAATACCACCATGACGCTCTTCAATATATATGCCCCTAATTCGAACCAGAATGAATTTTTTAAAACTCTGCAACAATTAATTCTTCCACTTGCTACTTCAAATCTAGTAGTAGCAGGGGATTTCAATGCTGTTATGGATCCACTGATGGATAAAAGTCCGAGAAGATTTATAAAATCATTAGGCCTTGATAATTTGGTACAATCTTGTGATTTAAAAGATATTTGGCGTATTCTTCATTTTGATGGTCGGGAATTTTCGTTTTGCTCACAGGTTCATAATTCTTTTTCTAGAATAGATTACATTTTTGTTTCTAATCAATTAGTACATCAAGTCACACAGGCTGTCATTGATCCAATTATACTATCTGATCATGCCGGAGTGTGGATTGAAATTAAAATAATAAATCAGAATGGAAATAGACCTATATGGAGATTAAATAATACATTGCTCACAGATACTGATTTTTGTGAAAATCTTTTAGAAAAAATAAAAGATTATTTTCAAATTAATGATACAGAAGAAATTTCAATAGAGACTTTGTGGGATGCTTTTAAAGCATATATTAGAGGACAAATTATTTCTTATTCAGCATTGCAAATAAAAAAAGAAAAAAAAAAACAATTTACAGAATTGGAAAAAGTGGTGAAGTCTCTAGAATCAAAATTAATTGAAAAATGGGTTTATTTGACAAAACAAGAACTTTTAAAAGCTAAAGGTAAATATAATGAAATTTCTTCAAAAATTATTAGAAAAGATTTATTTGTACAGCAAGCTTTGTATTATGGAAATTCGATTAAGGCAGGAAGAATGCTAGCAAATTATCTTAAAGCGAAAAAAAGAAAAACAAAAATAATTGCTATTCAAAATGAGAATGGTGAAATTTTATCTCAAATTGATCCCATTATAAAACAATTTTTAAAATATTATAAAGATTTGTATTCTTCTGAGCCTTATTCGAAAAAGGAAAAGGATGGTTTAGATTTTTTAAAGTTAATAAAAGGACCAAAAATTCCTGAACATATAAAACGAAGTTTAGAAGAACCAATATCCTTAAAAGAATTAGATACAGCTTTGAAATCCCTTAGGGTTGGATCCGCTCCAGGTGGAGATGGTTATACAGTGGAGTTTTATAAATCATTTCAAAACATTATAATGCCCTATTTATTAAAACTATATCAGACACAACTAAATAAAGGTTGTATTACAGGTACTATGGCTGAATCAATAACTATAGTTTTACCTAAGCCAAATAAAGATCCCACTTTGGTTTCAAATTATAGACCAATTTCTTTAATAAATGTGGATGGAAAAATTTTAACTAAGGCATTAGCATTAAGATTGGCTAAAGCTCTCCCTTTCATTATAGATATGCATCAGACAGGTTTCGTTGCTCAAAGACACTCATCTCATAATACTAGACTGGCACATCACATGTTATATTTGACAAAATCCATTAATGACCCAGCATTCTCTATTTCATTAGATGCTGAAAAAGCTTTTGATAGAGTGGAATGGATCTTCATGTTTCAGGCAATGGAATGGTTTGGAATAGGATCCGGATTTATACAAATAATAAAAGCATTGTATAGCTCCCCTGCTGCTAGATTATATATCAATAACAATTTTTCAGAAAGATTTATTCTACAAAGGGGGGTTAGACAAGGATGCCCACTATCTCCTTTGCTTTTTGATATCGTTTTAGAACCCTTATTATTAGCTATAGAACAGGTAAGGGAGATACAGGGTATTCCGCATTCAGATAGAGAATATAAATTATCAGCATATGAGGATGATATTTTACTTTATTTGAGAAATCCGGAAACAACTATTCCAAATTTGCTTGAATTAATTGAAAAATTTGGAAAATTTTCAGGTTATAAAATAAACTGGAATAAATCAGAAGTGCTTCCACTCAATGTACATTGTACAAAAAGTTTATTTAACTCATTTTCTTTTATTTGGAAAGAAGAAGGATTAAAATACTTAGGAATTTAGATTACAAAAACTGTGGATGAGACTATGAAAATTAATGAAAAAAATTTATTACAAAAAGTGTCAGAAATGTGTGAACAATGGAATCCTTTATGCATATCTTGGTGGGGCAGAATACAAACTGTAAAAATGATGATATTACCAGTAGTTTGTTACCAAATGGGTATGATACCAATTTTTTTTCAGGGGTCATTTTACAAAAAATTGGATAAGATGTTAACAAAATTTATTTGGCTTGGAAAAAACCCCAGAATTGCTCTAGTATCTTTACAAAGACCAATTGCGGAGGGAGGGGTAAATTTTCCAAATTTTTATAGGTACCATCAAGCCTATATTATGCGTCAGGGTATGTATTGGATCCTCCCAGAGCCCATTGAACATATACCAGATTGGTTCTGGTTAGAATGGAGATTAATGTTTCCTTTACGTCTGAGTCATGTTATCAGTATTCAAATGCCAAGGTTTATATAAGGATCACAAAATATTTGTTGATACTTGGAAAACTATAAGATATATAAGTAATCTAACTCCTATTCCAATAACTAAATCAACGACTCAAACAATATGGCTCAATCCAAAGATCAAAGTTGGCGGTTTTAAAATTATCTGGAAACATTGGATGATTGCTGGAATTCGGATTTTAGAAGATGTAATAAATAAAGGTAAACTGCTTGAATTTTCACAATTGCAAAATAAATTCGGTTTGAATAAATCACAATATTTCAGATGGATGCAATTGAAGCAGGCCATTCAGGTAGGGTTCCCTGAATGGAAAAATCTTAATAACTATCATAGTATGGAATTCTTATGTTTTCAGATAGATTCCATGGGTCACCAGGCCGCAATGTGGTATAAATTAATATCTGGATTCGTACATAAAAAAAAAAAAAAATGGTCTTAGAGATATTTGGAGCATTGAGATTAAGCATCAGATTAATGCATCTCAATGGCCATGACTTTGGTCTTGGAGGTTAAGATGCACATTGTCAGCTTCTATGAGACAAACTTGGTTTTTTATTTTACATAGAGCTTTATGGACCCCTACACGTTTACATAGAATAGATAGCTCTAAGTCTAATAGATGCTGGCATTGTCATCTTGAAGCAGGGACATTAGATCATCTTTTATTCTATTGTCCATTCATATTAATATTTTGGAAATCAATTTGGCCTCAAATTAATAGGATGTTAGAAAATCCGGTAGCCTTGACATATGATACGATTTTGTTTGGTACTGCAATGAGAGCTCGAAGTCAAATTTCATCAAATAACAATAAACTTTTATTTATATTGACTGGAGTAGCAGTACAGCAAATTACACATAATTGGAAAAATTATGACAGATTGAACTATAATTTTTGGTGGAACTCAGTTTGCCATATATATAAGATGGAGCGTACATTTGCAACACAAAAAGGATATATGGATAAGTTCAAGAAGATTTGGGGACCATTAACAGATTTTTGCAATGACTGGTTTTAATTTTTTCCCATAATAAGATAATGGTTAAAGAAGGGAGGGAGGGAAGGGGTAAAGAATTTATTCTCTTTATTATACATTATAAAAAATATATCATAATGAATGAATGATAGTCTTATGAGAAATTAATGTGATAAAGGGAGGGAAAAGGGTTCATAATTAAATAACTGATAAAATCATTACAATATATATGTTATATAAATTCATAAGAAAAATAATATAAAATATGGTTTATATAAAATACATTATAGAGATATCAAGTGTATTAAGATAAATGTATGGAAAATTTATAACACTTGTTGATATGTGAAAAAATCAATAAAAAACTTAAAACGGATAAATTGCTTATTACATACTAAGCGAGTAACATTGAAAATATATGGTATACAACATTAAAATGTTTGGTATATAACACTAAAAGAGGGGTAAACAGACTGACATTACAGACGAACAGGAATACATTAGGGGAAGGACAAAGGAGGGCAAAAGTTACAAAATCCTGTTTTCATAATGAAAAGAGAAGGAGTGTCTAGTAAGGGAAAAAACATTGGGATTGGGAAAAAATGGGTAAAAAGAGTTATTTTAGAGATTAAAAGAAGCTTTAAAAAGAAAAAATTTTAAATTAGTTTTAAATAAATTAAGATCTTTGACTTCTCTGAAGTATAAGGGAAGAGTATTCCAGGTAAGGGGGGCCATAACTGAAAAAATGTCGTGACGTCTGGTTCCTATGATTTTTAAGGAAGGAACCATAAGCAACCCCTGTGCAGTAGACCGCAGGGAACGGGTTGAGTCATGTGGAACAAGTAACCGGTCTATGAATTGTGGTTCATTAGTGGATAATGTTTTAAATGCTAATAGTGCTATTTTGTATGTTATTCGTTGGGTTAATGGGAAGCCAGTGTGAATCTATTAAAAAAGGTGTTACATGATCGTATTTTTTTCCATTGTGGATAATTTTAATTGCAGTATTTTGGATTATTTGTAAGCGTTTTTTTTCCTTTTGGGTGATATTTAACAGAAGTGAATTACAGTAATCTAGTTTTGATATGACAAGGGAATGAATTAAAATGTTTAAGGATTGTGGTTCTAAGAGCTTAGACATTGAACGATAAAAACAACATTTGACTACATTGCTGATGTGCTCTTGATAAGAAAATTTATCATCGATGATAACTCCTAATAACTTTAATGATGTTACTAACTCAATAGATATATTGTCTATTAAGAAAGGAGCTGATAGTTTTAATCCCTGTTTCGTTGGGAAGAGTAAGGCCTTAGTTTTCGTTATATTTAGAGCTAATTTATTTTTTGTGAGCCAATTTTTTATTTTTTCTAGTTTTTGATTGATTAGAAATATTTCGTTCTGATTTTCGGGGTTAAATGGGTGGGTCAGTTGAATATCATCTGCGTAAGTGGTGAAACCTATAGATTGACTAAGACTAAGTAAAGGTGAAAGAAAGATATTGAACAGCAACGGAGACAGAATTGAACCTTGGGGGATTCCATAGTTGTGTGAAAATGGTTTAGAATTTGCGTTATTAAAGTATACTGTAGAAGATCAGTTAGATAGAAAAGAAGTGAACCACTGTAATGATAGATCGCAGACGCCTATAGTTTGAAGTCTGTCTAAGAGAAGAGAATGATCAATGGTATCGAATGCTGCCGAGAGATTCCAAATGAGGTCTCACCATGGTTCTGTATAATGGCATTATGACTTCAGGCAAGATGCAACCTAACAACTGTCTTGCCTTAGATGAAGCCTTCTCCACATGATCAGCAGTTTTCATGTCTGTGCTGATGATCACTCCCAAGTCTCGATCTGTTGAAGTTCTAGCTAAGGTGTAAGTTCAAGGTGTAAGTTCTGCACGGATTTCTGCTGCCGGGGATCCACAGGGGGCTCAATTTTTCAGTGAATAAATCCCTGCCAGAGGCTGCAAACAGTGATTTGGAGAATGCATACCCGTGATCGCCTAGGAGTCCAGGAGGAGACAGATTGATGGATCAACTACAGTAGATCAGGCAGAGGGAGGTTCTGGAAGATTTTAGGTAGGAAGTTGAAATCTAAAACCTCCAGGTTAACATTCTCACGAATGACTCAGTGCTGGGTAGTAACTAGTTACAGTAATGCTAGTTACCTAAAAATGTAACTAATTACAGTAACTATGTAATTAGTTTTTATAATATCGACAAAATTTACAAGTTACTTTTGCATTACTGTTTACATAGCATGCAAAACAATTGACGACAAATTTCCTTCATGCTATTTTACTCATTAAGCCTCCAATTCAATTTGTTTCTCTTGCCTCACCATAGTGCATTGCAGTAATTAGAAACATGATGGCAGATAAAGGCCAAATGGCCCATCTAGCCTGCCCATCCACAGTAACCATTATCTTTTGAATTCAGACAGTCTCCGTTTCCACCACCTCTTCCGGGAACCTGTTCCACGCATCTACCACCCTTTCCATTAAAAAAAGTATTTCCTGAGATTACTCCGAGCCTATCACCTCTTAACATTAACTTCATCCTATGCCCTCTCATTGCAGAGTTACTTTCAAATGAAAGAGACTTGGCTCATGCACATTTATATTACATAGTTATTTAAACTTCTCTATCGTATCTCCCCTCTCCCGCCTTTTCTCCAAAGTATACAGATTGAGATCTTTTAAGTCTGTCTCCAAAAAGAATGGAGTCGGTCCAGAGGAAGGCTACTAAAATGGTATGTGGTCTCCGTGATAAGGCCTTATCACGGAGAACACATACCATTTTAGTAGCCTTTCTCTGGACCGACTCCATCCTTTTTATATCTTTTTGAAGGTGCGGCCTCCAGAATTGTACACAATATTCTAAATGAGGTCTTACCAGAGTCTTATACAGAGCATCAATACCTCCTTTTTCCTACTGGCCATACCTCTCCCTATGCAACCTAGCATCCTTCTAGCTTTCGCCGTCATCTTTTCAACTTGTTTGGCTACCTTGAGATCATTGCATACAATCACACCCAAATCCTGCTCTTCCATCGTTACCCTCTAAACTTTACCGTTCCCTCTGGTTTTTGCAGCCCAAATGCATCACCTTGCATTTTTTAGCATTAAATTTTAGCTGCCAAATTTCGGACTATTCTTCAAGCTTTGCCAGGTCTTTCTTCATGATCACAATATCCGGCTTGTCTATTCTTTTTTCAGATTTTGGTATCATCCACAAAGAGGCAAATCTTACCCGACAACCCTTAAGCAATATCATATCATTTATGAAAATGTTAAAGAACAGGCCCAAGAACAGAACCTTGAGGCACACTACTGGTAACATCCCTTTCTGTATCGCTTGGTAGACTGGGTAATATGCCTCACTGCTACTAGCAGGTGGAGACTGAGATCAAACTTGTATATCAGTATAGCATGCCCCTCTTGCTACTCCAGTTTTCCTCATTCTCTGGTAGCAGGTGGTAAGGCTTTTCATCTCCCCTCTTAGCACTGTTGGAACTTTGTTTGTGAACTCCTGGGTCCCCTTTTTGTGCCAGATAGAGCTTTGGCGGGTTCTGTTTGGGGATCCGTCCAATCTCTAGGGTGTTAAACCTGGCGGGTCTCGTGCTGGGTCCCTCTCCCCATATTTTTGTAATGGGCCTCAGCAGGTGGCCTGGCCCCCTGGTTGGTCCGCCCTCCAACTTTGAGAGCCGTGGAGTCTGTTCTGACTAAGTAAAAATAAATAACAAAAAATCCCGAGGTGTGCAGGTCTAAAGGGCTCATTTCCCTTTAACTGCCTTTTTTCTGTGTTTTCTTTACACCTAGAGCAGTTTTCAGCACAATGAGCTCTTTTAAAGGGAAAAAAAGTGCTCCTTGAGCTCCAGGCGTGAAATATTTGTGGCTGGCTTGTGCAAGCATTGTGCAGGCTGGAGCAGTGGGGAAGCACCGTCTGCAGCAGATGCCAGCAGCCTGGGCACCCCGCTGAATGTGCCTCACAGTACGATTTCGGATCGTGGGGAAGCCTGGGCTTCGCCCAATGCCCACGCGGGTGGTTCTCCAGCCACTGACAGTCAGGGAGCACAGGCTTCCCTTACTGCCGGTTCGGCTGGGGATTCCCTTTTTGCATTGGTCGGTTCCTTGGCCTCAGCGTCGGGAAAGTCCCAGGCTTTTCAGACACGACAGGCCGCAGAAGCTACGATTTTGATAGTTTCAGGTCCAATTTCTATGGGAACTTCCTCATTCATTTCAGTTACCTCAGGTGGCCTTCCCCCTGTTCTGGAAATACAGGGGCAAGGTATGTCAGGGTCCCCTGCTGGGGCAGGGAGTCCCATGGGACCACCAGGGATCTTTTCCCCTGAATTTGTTAGCACTTTGTAAAGCTTATATGCTGGCGGCAGGAGGTTCTGTGTCCCCTCGATGTCTTGCCCTTGACTCCCCTCTCCAAACGCCTGAGGGTCTCTTGGGATGAAGATTTTTTTTCCCAGAGGAGCACGAGGTGATTGAAGACATGGACCCTTGGTGGGCCCCCGCGTGAGTGGACTGCTGGGCATGATGGACCTCTGGTCTGACCCAGCAGAAGCACTTCTTATGTTCTTATCCAAAGCTCAGTTGACGAAGTTTCCTTTTAAAGGATCTTTCTTGTTTGGTGAGGACCTGGACAAGTTGGTTCAGACTCACTGATTCTAAAGTGCATCATTTGCCTGAGGATAGGCCTAGGCTGCTGGCTCGAGGCGGCTCTGCTTGTGGGTGTGATTTCCGCCATTTCTGCTCCAGTCGAGGGGCTGCTTCTTTTCAGTCTCCTGGGCTCTCAAGAGGCAGGTTCTTCCAGCACATGCAGTCCTTTCGTGGAGCCCGCCTGAATGCAGGTAGCGCCCCCGCTGAGTCCCCTGCTGGCCGTCCTACACAATGACTCCTTGCCTGCGCCCGTCTTGGTTCTGGTGGACGCCTGGTTGAGAGACTTTTATCCACAGTGGGCAGACATCACGTCCGATCAGTGGGTTCTGGAAGTGATCTGGGACGGCTATGCTCTGGAGTTCGCCCAGTCCTTGCCAGACTGTTTTCTCGCTTCTCCCTCACAGATGGCGTGGAAGCAGCAGGCCTTTCTCCAAACCCTTCAGAGATTGTTGGATCTTCACGCGGTGGTTCCAGTTTCCCTGCTGGAGTGGGGCACAGGTTGGTACTCTATTTTACTTTGTGGTGCCAAAGAAAGACCCATCCTGGATTTGAAGGGGGTCAACAGGGCTCTTCCTGTGCCTTCCTTCCACATGGAAACTTTTTCTGATTCTGGTGGTTCAGCCGGGGGAGTTTCTGACCTCTCTCGATTTGACCGAGGCCTACTTACACATTCCTATTCGGGCCTCCCATTGCTTCCTGCGCTTTGATCTTGGGGCAACAGTATCAGTTCTGTGCACTTCCCTTTGGTCTGGCCATGGCTCCACAGATGTTCACCAAGGTGATGGTGGTCGTTGTGGCAGCGTTGCGCAAAGAGGGCATTCTTGTTCATCCTTATCTGGATGACTGGTTGATTTGAGCCAAGTCGTTCCAGGAGAACACTCGGGTCACGGCTCGGGTGGTTGAGTTTCTGCAGTCGCTGGGATGGGTAGTCAACCTTGGCAAAGAGCCAGTTGTCTCCAGCGCCTGGAATATATTGGGGTCCTGTTCGATACCTCCTTGGGGAAGGTCTTCTTTCTGGAGGCCTGGATGAGAAAATTGCAATCTCAAATTCGCCTGCTTATGGCATCCTGGTGTCTTCGGGAGCAGGATTTCCTCCAAGTCTTGGTCGATGGTGGCCTCCCTCTATGTAGTGAGGTGGTCGCAGGCCCACATGTGTCCTCTTCAGTATACTCTTCTTCAGAAGTGGGCACTTCGGAGGCACAGTCTGGATCACCCTGTTCCGTTTCCGGGCTTAGCTCGGGGCAGTCTTTGCTGGTGGCTTCAGACCCCCTATCTTGTGCAAGGGGCGAGTCTGGATCTGCCGCAGTGGACAGTGCTGCTCATGGATGCCAGTCTTCTTGGTTGGGGGGCTCAGTGTTTAGGTCACTCAGCTCAGGGCACCTGGTCCACGGAGGAGGCTTCTTGGTTGATCAGTGTTTTGGAGACCAGAGCCATCTGTCTGGTGTTGCTAGCCTTCCAGTCCTTTGTGATGAGCAAGTCAGTCAGGGTTCTGTCGGACAATGCCACGGCGGTGGCCTATGTCAATCATCAGGGGGGCACCAGGAGCACTTTAGTGGCGCAGGAGATGACTCTGTGCATGGTTAGGGCGGAGTCGCACCTTCAAGAGAGCTCAGCATCCCACATAGATGGAGTGGAGAATGATCAGGTGAACTTCCTAAGTTGTCACATGCTAAATCCTGGAAAGTGGTGTCTAAGCCCCGTGGACTTTCAGTTGATAGTGCAGTCTTGGAGTCAGCCCTTCATGGACCTGATGGCCCCAAGTATCAATGCCAAAACACCCCGCTTCTTCAATCATTGCAGAGACAGTTAGGCCAAGGGCCTGAATGCTCTGGTTTAACCATGGGCAATGGAGGGACTATTGTATGTGTTCCCTCCGTGGCCATTAGTGGGCAGAGTTCTCTTCATAATTCACCATCCGGGCCTCGTGGTTCTGGATTGGCCTCGACGTCCATGGAACGCAGATCTGGTGTAACATCTGGTGGCAGATACTCTTCCTCTGCCTCTTGGACGACCTAATTCAAGGTCCCATTCCAATGTTTGATCCGGGTCCCTTTTGTCTTATGACTTGGCTCTTGAAAGCGGTCATCTAGGTAAGAAGGGGTATTCAGATAGTGATCTCAACGCTCTTGGGGTCCCGGAGGCTTTCCAACTCTTGGGCTTATGGTGAGGGTTTGCCGTGTATTTGAGGAGTGATGTGATGCGGGTGGAGTAGTCTCTTTTTTCGCGCTTTCCTGCCTAACATCTTAGAGTTCTTGCAGGATGGCCTGGATAGGAGACTGGAATGGTCTTCTCTCTAGGTTCAGCTTGCAGCATTGTCAGCCTTTCGGGAGTTCTTGAAAGATCAGCGTTAGACTGCCATTCCTGATGTGATTTGCTTCTTGCGGGCGGCCAAGTTGCTCAGGCCTCTCCCATACGACCCTCTGTTCCATCTTAGGATCTGAATCTGGTTCTGTCCGTTATGGTGTGTTCTCCTTTTGAACCATTGGGCGACTGCTCTTTGAAGGACCTTACTCTTAAGGCGGTTTTCTTGGTGGCCATTACTTCAGCTAGATGCGTTTCTGGGCTACAGGCTTTCTCTTGTAGGGCTCCCTTCTTGGAGTTTTCTAGGGAGCGGGTTGTCTTGAGGCCTGTTCCTTCCTTTCTGCCAAAAGTGGTTTCTTCTTTTCATGTCAATCTGTAGTCCTCACGGTGTTGGGTTTTCGAGAGGACTCTTCTGAGCAGAGACAGCTGCACAAAATGAATGTCAGTCGGGTCCTTCGCTCTTATGTGCAGAGGACCCAGGAGATCAGGAAATCAGATCATCTTTTCCTTTTAGCGGGTCCTCGTACTGAGGATGACACTTCTAAGGCTACTATTGTGCGCTGGATCAAGGAGACTATTGCTTCCACTTATCTTCTGAAGAAGAAGCCTGTTCCCAACTTTCTCAAGGCTCATTCCACTAGGGGTCAGGCAGCTTCTTGGGCTGAGTCTTCTCTAGTGCCTCCAGTGGATATTTGGAAGGCTACAGTTTGGTCTTCTCTGCATTCCTTTGTCAGACACTACCATGTAGATGTCTGGACGTGGATATCTGGAAGCGGTATTCGGTGAATATGTTCTGGTGTTGGCCCTTCAGGGGTCCCACCCTTGATGGGTACTGCTTTGGTACGTCCCATTTATAAGGACTATACCAGTCTACCAAGTGATAGATGGAGAAATTAGGTTCTTACCTGCTAATTTTCTTTCTGTTAGCTTGTAGACTGGTATAGTCCCCCACCCTGTCTGTCTTTGTGCAGTGTTTGCGAGTTTTGCTCATGTGCCAATTTTGAATTTTTCTGCGGGTTCTAGTATTTTTCTAGGGCTGGGGAGAATTAAGAACAGTGGTGATGGCTCAGCTAGCTTAGCTGATGAGCTGTGGGGATGTTTTACGTCCAGGATCAAGTTTTATACATGTTCCAACAGTTGTTTAAAGATGTTTTTTTTTTTTCTTACACTCCTGTTTGGAGTGTCATTTACTGTTTTTCAGTTAAGAAATTTCCTAGGTTCTGCTTGGCTATTCGGCAAACTGGAGTAGCAAGAGGGGTATGCTATACTGATATACAAGTTTGATCTCAGTCTCCACCTGCTGGTAGCAGTGAAGCATATTACCCATTCATAAGGACTATACCAGTCTACAAGCTAACAGAAAGAAAATTAGCAGGTAAGAACCAAATTTCTCCTTCCTCAGAGTGATCTCCATTGTTGACTACCCTCTTGTCGCCTTCCACTCAACCAGTTCTTAACCCACTTTGGGACCCATCTCAAGGGCACTCAGTCTATTTATCAGTTGTCTGTGTGGAATACTGTGAAAGGCTTTGTTAAAATCTAAATACATCTAGCACACACCCAGTCAAAGAAATTGATCAGATTTGTCTGACAAGACCTACCTCTAGTGAATCCATGTTGCCTCCAGTCCTGTAATCCACAGGATTCCAGAAACTTGACCATTCTCTGTTTTAAAAACATTTCCATTAATTTGTTTACCACAGAAGTCAGACTTACTGGCCTGTAATTCCCTACTTCTTCCTTACTTCACTTTTGTGGAGAGGAACCACATCCGCCCTTCTCCAGTCCTCCCACACCACTCCCGACAGACTCTAGAGATGCATTGAAAAGGTCAGTCAGCGGAGCTACTAGAACTTCTCTAAGTTCCTACAGCACCCTTGGATATACACCATCAGGCCCCACGCATTATCTACCTTTATTTTAGCTAGCTCCTCACAAACACAACCCTCTGAAAATTGATCAGGGTCTATTACTCCTCCTTCCCTATTCACGTTTGTCTTCTGCGGACCTGCTCCAGGCACTTCAGCCGTGAACACAGAACAGAAATATTTAAGCAATTCTGGATTTTCTTTATCTGCTTCTACATATTCTTACCCTTCACCTTTGAGTCTCACAATACCACTTTTGCACTTCTTCCTACCATTGGCTGTACATGGTGACAGCCAGCCAAATGAGCTCTACTGAAAGAATTGCTTCATAAAAGGCTGGACTGTTCTTGCATACTTAAAGGGGCTCATTTGCTTGTACTATTGGTAATAAAAAGGGTCTCTGAAGTGGTTAAGAGGCCCTAAACACTGGGGAGAGAACCCCAGAAGGGGAGGTGTCGCCCCCTTCCAAAAGGAAGCCTCCAAGAAGGACTACTGTGGACATAAGATATTCTCACCCTGAGATAAAAAGGAAGTAGTGACAGACCTGTGACTGGAAAAGCACCTTGAGTCCTGGGAAACTGGGACTCTCCCAGTGACCCTTGAGGGGATGAATTCTGGCTGTGGCCTAACTCAGTAAGCACGAAAGGATGCAAAAGAAGAAAAAGTGAGACAAAACTGTAAACAACCACAGCAACCGCACACCTCACTGGTTCGGATTCAATTACAGCAGGGGGTCTCCAAAGTCCCTCCTCGAGGGCCGAATCCAGTCAGGTTTTCGGGATTTCTCCAATGACTATGCATGAGATCTATGTGCATGTACTGCTTTCAATGGATATTCATTGGGGAAATCCCGAAAACCTGACTGGATTCGGCCCTTGAAGAGGGACTTTGGAGACCCCTAAATTACAGGATGGGAAAAGGGCCTCCAAAACCATTTACATCAATACACAAGATGTGTGAATGTCCGGTGAAAAGGATTAGGTCCCAATTCCTGCCCCATACTTTCTCTCTGTCATTTGGAAGCCAGATGCACCTGGGGGCATATCTTAAAGACCAGAAATCATCTTCCAAACATGTCCGCTTTATTGTCAGCTTTACACCTCTTTTATATCATTTTACATGAATCAGTGTTATCAGCATGTGACGTAAATGCAAACCATATATGGACACAGGTCACATGAAACTTTAAAGAAATAACAAGCATTTTTACTATCTAAAGGTTGAAGTCCAGAGGGTCAGCAGAGCCTTTTTCTTATCTAAAGCTGTTTGCAAATACGGCTTATGAAAACAATTGAATTCACTTCACAACAAGATAAGAACACATCTTATCAAACATAAATGTCCTTGCAATATTTCAGAGAAGGAAAAACAAACAGGGTCTGGTTTTCTTACAGCTTTAAACAGCATATGGAAAATTACAAGACGTGTCCCTTCATCCGGCATTGGCTCATCTAATTGCCTCCTTTTTAAATGTAGTTTCTTTGCTTACTACTGTATTACTTTCTGTTATTTTTCAAAAATAAAGACTAACAGCACATGTTTCTTTTTTACTTATCCTTTTTAATGCAGTGTCTCTAGCATGCCCCGACGGGACCCGTTTCACCCAAAGGAGCTTTTTCAAGGGTTCATAAAGGAGCTCTTTTCAGCATCCTTCCTCATTTGGGGCTAGAGTAAATCTGTAGAGCTCCTTTATGAAGTCTTGAAAAAGACTCTTTGGGCGATACTGCATTAAAAGGATAAGTAAAAAAGAAACATGTGCTGTTAATTAGTCTTTATTTTTGAAGAATAACAGAAAGTAATACAGTAGTAAGCAAAGAAACTACATTTAAAAAGGAGGCAATTAGATGAGCCAAAGTCGGACATTCACACACACTTTGTATTCATGTAAATGGCTTTGAAGGCCCTTTTGCCATCCTGTAATTGAGCCTAACTCAGTAAGCCCACAATGGAGAAAAATTATAATCACAGTGCAAGTTCATTTGAATATTCAGTCTTCACTTTTTTATGCTAGTAGGATCAGACAGCAGAAATATCTGTGTACATTGCAAACTTTGTCCGCTAGCTTTTGAGGATACATACAGCTGTGCAACCAAATCTTAAGAAGCACCTGCAAAATGTCCACCTGGCTGCGCATGATAAATTACCTTTGTTGAAGAAATCAGCAAACTTGGATCTGTAACAGGGACATAATTGTGTCACAAAAAAGGGTCAATGATCTCATCACAAATTTTGTTTCAAATTGCTGAGGCTTCTGTTGAAGCCCAACCAAGCCCATCCTAAACTGAATTGCCATATACAGGACATAGATCATGCAAGTCTGCCTGATACCTACCTTAGTTCTTCAATTTTATACCATTCATATTCTAATTAGAGATCCTTTGTGTTCGTCCCACGCTTTTTTGAATTCCATCAGTTTTCCTCTCTACCACCTCCCTTGAGAAGGCATTCTAGACATCAACCACCCTCTGTGAAAAATAATTGAAAGCAGTGCACAGCAGGTAGATCTCCATGCATATTCATTGGGGAAATCCTGAAAACCTGACTGGATTGCAGCCCTCAAGGAGGGACTTTGAGACCCTTGATTTATGCCCTCCTAGTTTTAACAATTTCCCTTTGGAAAAGATTTGATTCTATATTAATACCTTTCAAGCATTTAAATATCCATCATATTACCCCTATCCCTCCTCTCCTCTAGAGTATACATGTTCAGGTCTTCTAGTCTCTTCTCGTATGTCTTTTGATGCAAATCCCCCACCATTTTTGTTGCCTTCCTCTGGACCGCTTAAAGTCATCTTGTATCCTTTGCTAATTAGGGCTTTCAAATCTGAACACAATACTCCCAAGTGGGGCCTCATCAATGACATGTACAAGGGACATCAACACATTTTGTTCTGCTGGTTACGCCTCTCTTTACAGCCTAGTATCCTTCTGGCTACAGCCATTGCCTTGTTACACTGTTTTGTCGCCTTCAAATCCTCAGATACCATAACTCCGAAATCCCTCTCCCAATCCATGCTTATCAGCCTCTCACCTCCCAACACATACGATTCCCTTGAATTACTTCTCCTCAAATGCATCACTCTGTACTAGTGTTGCCCGATTCACGATTTGAATCAATTCACTTCGGGTCAATCGATTCGAATCGATTTACCCAACCAAAAAATCAGCCTCTTGCTGGCCTGCTGCTCCTGCTTTAGAGGGCGAGTGGGGAGGGTCAGTCGGGAAGTGGCTTCCCCACTAGTGCCGGCTTCCCCGCAGCAGTTTACCTAAATTCAGCAGCCTGTCCTGCAGAAAGATTGCTGGCTCTAGCAATCTTTGTAAGCTATCATACGTCATCCAAGTTGTCTTCTCTCTGCCGCGGTCCCGCCCCTTCTCTGATGTCAGGCTGCTGAATTTAGGTGAATTGAACGCGCAAGCCTCCCGGGGGGGAGGGAGGTGTAGTCCTTTGTGGGGACGGTGCAGGCCTTCCGGGGGGACGGTGCAGGCAGGTCTTCCGGGAGAAGTTGTACATGCCTTCGCAGGGGGGAGGTGCAGCCTTCCAGGGGGGTACAGGCCTTCAAAAGGGACAGGCAGGCCTTCCAGGGGGGTGGTACATGCCTTTTGGGGAGCTGGTACATGCCTTTTGGGGGGTGGGGGTGCAAACTTCCAGGGGAGGTACAGGCCTTCAGAAGGGACATGCAGGCCTTCCAGGGGGTGTTGCAGGCCTTCCAGGGCAGAGACAGGCAGGCCTTCCGGGGGGGGGAGGGTGGTGGTACATGCTTTTGGGGAGGGTACAAGCCTTCCGGGGGGGACAGGCTGGCCTTCAGGGGTGGGGTGCAGGTCTTCAGGGGGGGGACATGCAGGCCTTCAGGGGTGGGGGCCTGGTGTAGATGTACACGGAGGGAGGGAAGGGCGGGTTCAAAGAGACGTGCATATGCCGGACTTTGGGGGGGTAGAAATAATGGGTCTAAAAACAGAGGAGATGGTGGACAATGGGATTTAAGGATAAAAGGAACAGAAAGGGAGAGATGGTGGACCCTGGGGTGGCGGGGAAGGAGGTCGAGATGCTGGATGAAAGCATAGTTGAGGAAAGATGGATCTGTGGATGAAGACAAAAAAAGGAAAGATGTCAGACCTCCGGGAGAGGGAAGGGAAACGGAAGGGGAGGACAGAGATGGCAGATGGATGGTTAGCATGGAGAAAGAAGAAAGGAGACCCTGGCAAGCAAGACAACCAGAGCCTGGGACCAACAAGATTTGAATATTGACCAGACAACAAAAGGTAGAAAAACTAATTTTATTTTCTGTTTTGTGATTACAATATATCAGATTTGAAACATGTATCCTGCTAGAGCTGGTGATAGACCGCAAACGTGAGCTAGGATTTAACAGAGAGAGGAAAAGTCTTTTGTTTATTTTGTTTACACCATGGCACCAGTGTGGTTAGAAGGCAAAGGGGGTGAAGAGACTATAAAATAAACCCATCAGGATATTTGGAAAAAACACCCAATTGGGCAGGAAAATCGAATCGAAAAATCGATTCAATAGGCTGAATCAAATCAAAAAAATTTTTTCCTGAATTGCGCAGCACTACTCTGTACTTCTTTGCAATGAATTTTAATTGCCAGATTAGACCATTCTTAATGTTTTCCCACTCCCTCCAGGGGTGCCCACTCTTACAAATCTTGGTATCATCCGCAAAAGGGCAAACCTTAATCTTCCAACCCTTCAGCAATGTCACACACACATATTGGTCAGCAATAGCTGGGGGGCCTTTAGCTTAAGGTAGTGACTCAACCCAGTCCTTGAAATACACCCAGCCTGTCAGGTTTCCAGGATAACAGATCAAAATTGCCAGTCCCACATCTCAAAAATATTCAATAACGGTTATACATATCAAGCTGCTCTCTCTTTAAATACATATAAATGTTTGCAGGTATGTTCTCTAAACTCAATAGAGCCTCAGAAGTGGCTTGTTTCAAGGGAAAATGTACCTGATTTCTTTTTAAGAGCTGCAAGCTTCCTCACTGGCTCACCAACAGTAAAGTTTCTCAATAAATATATAAAGTGCTCAAATACTATAATATTAGAAAAATTTTTTTTACTCCTCTTAAAAGCCAAATAATGGCGTTTTGCCAAACCCTATGCCGAAATGCATGTTTTGCAATCTGCGTCAGGGTTGGGTTTCAACTAAAAGAAAACAAAAGTGCAAACTCAATAAGTACAATCACACAAATATATATATCGCAGATCTCTTATAAGAAACTCAATTGCAACACTTAAAACTTTCACCATGGCGCTTTGCTTAGATTCATTCTTACAAAATGACATTCAAACATCAAGTTTAAGTTTATCAAGTTTATTAGATGTTTTTATATTCTGCCTATCAAGGTTATCTAAGTGGTTTTACAATCAGATACTCAAGCACCGCTGATTTTAAAGCTCAAATGACCTCACCAAGTACCAACGTATCTCAAATTTCAATGAGCAAATTACGTCAGACATCCAATCAAGTTCAGCATTTAGACCACAGGGATCCAATGTATTTAACTCAAATATCAAATGCTGTTCTTTATGATTTAAAAGCGATTCAATGTCACCACCCTCCCACCCAGATGCTATTTGCTCAATAACTCTCCACTTAAAATATGAAAACACATGTCCTGCTTGTTCCCAATGGACTACCTTAGAGGCCAAAGCTTTTTTTATTTTTCAATCTAGATTTATGCTCAGTTAAGCAGATTCTAATGGCACGTATTGACCTGTCAGTGTAGACTTTATCACATGTACAAGTGATCGCATAGATCAGTGTTTTTCAACCTTTTTTGGGCAAAGGCACACTTGTTTCATGAAAAAAATCACGAGGCACACCACCATTAGAAAATGTTAAAAAATTTAACTCTCTGCCTATATTGACTATATATAAAGTAATTCTCTTGAATAGGAATCAAATAAACACAAAGAAAGTATTTTATAATTACTTTATTACAAAATAAAAATTATAAAATACTTTATTCAGTGCGAAACCTGGGCCTGTTTGGCTGAACACAAAGCTGATATTCTGGCTGGAATCGAAGAAAGACACACACGTAGCTCTTCGTCAACAGCTCTCAGTCTCTCTCTGTATTTGGTTTTTATAGCATACAAAAATAGACAAATATACCCTCCATCCTTTTTATTAAACCACAATAGCAGTTTTTAGCGCAGGGAGCTGCGCTGAATGCCCAGCGCTGCTCTTGACGCTCATAGGCTCCCTGTGCTAAAAACCACTATTGCGGTTTAGTAAAAGGTGACCATATTGTAAAATATAGACAGCAGATATAAATTCAGAACTGTGCATAGTAAGTGAAGGGAAGTTTTCATCTCTGGGAATTTACCCAGTTAACTATTAAGTTATTTGGGCAAATTCCTTTGAAAACTGTGGTAATACTGCCTCCACTTTGCTAAATTTAAAATAAAATCATTTTTCCTACCTTGTCTGGTGATTTCTGGTTGCACTTTCTTCTTCTGACTGTGCATCCAATCTTTCTTCCCTTCTATCAGCCTGTATGCTTTCTCTCCTCCACACCTCATTCCCTCCCCCAACTTTTTCTTCCTCTCTCCCTGACCTTTCTTTCTTTTTTTCTGTTTCTCTTCTTTCCTTCTGTTTCCCTGCCTGCCCCCTTTCTTTCTTTCTCCCTGCCGTTCCCCAAGCCACTGCCACTGCCGCTGCCATCGGGGAACAGGACCCACCAATGGATAACAGGCCCCAAAGCCGACGCCGACGCATGCTCTCCCTGACGTCAATTCTGCAATCGGAGAGGAAGTTCCGCCCAGCTAGGCAGCGATTGGCTGGCCCGAACTTCCTCTCCGACTGCAGAATTAACGTCAGGGAGAAGAAGACTTATCGGCTCGATAGATTAGATCGCCAAGACAAAGTGAGTCCTGGGTGATCGACTCACTTTGCCTTGGCGAGCTACTGGCGCCCCTGCCTCGGGCCCCCTGTCAGCTCCGGGTCCTGCGGCACACCAGGCAACATCTCGCGGCACACTAGTGTGCCGCGGAACAGCGGTTGAAAAACACTGGCATAGATAACACAGCTAGATAAACAAGAAGCATTAGTATGGGACCAAATCTTTCTATTACTACCTATTGTAGACGTACACCATTGACAAGTTCCACATTTGGTGTGACCAGTTATAGCCACCATATCAGTTTGATAATCCAAACGCTTATAAGTGAGTATTTCTCCCAGTGTCTTGCTCCTTTTATAAGCCAACATGTGGGGGAGGGATTATCAACTCTTTATATACTGACAAAACCGACCAGTGTTTTAGTACAATAGATCTTACTTGTGATGATCGTGTAGAAAAAGGAAACACTGCTGTCATTTCAGTGTTCCCTCTAAGCTGAGCAGGTGTCCTCCAGCTGCATTGCTACCACTAGGGGGTGGAATATTTTCAGTCGCTAAGGACAGGTATGTTCCCTGGAGTCCTGCAGAACTTGCCTGTCCCTCACAATTGAAAAATGTGACAGTAAAACAGCACCCTCTATTGGTGAGACTGTGGGTGGAGGACTCCTGCTCAGCTTAGAGGGAAAAAGCTGTTCCCTGTTAGCAAATTTTGCCCGCAAATAGGCATTACGAACCACTTTATGGGGATAACCATGATATACCATGATGTTTGAATGCTACTTCTGTAGAGCATATTTGTCTGACCCTTAAAAATTGACTGAGTAAGCTTTATTTGTTTCCAGGATAGCCATAATGTATATGTTTGAAGTAAGTTTGCATGCACTACCTCCATTTTTATTCATATTGATTCAATGTATGCACTTTTAGGTGAAACCCCCCCCCCCCCCCCCCCCGAAATTAGGTATTTTGAAATGTTGACATTTCCTTGTTTTATCTTTTAATAGGTCACATGTTTGAGAGTGATTTGTACAGTGATGATGAAGGTCCATCTGTATTTGTAAATGGAATGAGTCAGAGCACAACAAATAAGCAGAAAGAAAATATACCTGTCCTTCAGTTCAACAGGCAAGTTTGTCTGAAACAAGTAAATTCTTTACAAACTTGTTAGCTTAATCAAATATTATTTCAGATTAAACTGAAAGCCTCTGAGGACAAACAGGATACTGAAATTCTCACAATATGGGTGATATCGCCTGATAAAACCTGGCAAAGTAACTGTAGGACTGGTTGAATCAACTCAAAAGATGGGGGAGGATGTTATTATTGACGCATATGTGCTATTTATTTTATTATTGACACACATGCGTTATTTCTTATTTTCTCGCAGAGCTGCTGAGACAGGTTCATTTGGTGTTCCCAATGCTGTTGATTGACAGTTTTCATACCAAAATTTGTATAACTTATGTCAGTGTCATGCAGTTTATTTCTGGATAGCTCTCATAAGTTCTTGATCACCTTTTCAAGTTTCCTTTATTTTGAGAGTCCTGGTTTCAAACTCCAGTTTGATTTCACTGTGGCTGTTTTTCTAGATGACATGGGAGACTGGACATCCAAATGGCAGATGACATTAAAAAGTGAAGGTCAAAGTGATGCATGTTGGGGTTTTTTTTGTGTTTTTTTATAATTCTTTATTCATTTTTGACTCTTGCAACAAGTGTACAATATTAAATCATATAATTTGTACAAATCACATTCTTAACAATTCTTATCCATTACATATAAAAAAAGACTCTCCTCCCCCCACCCAACCCAATCATCAATAATAAATTCATTAAATCACATAACATACCTCCCCATCCCCACACTAATTATATTCCTTTTTTTTTAAAGTCTATATTCATTTTCAAACTTTCATCAAGTGTACAGGCATTAAATAAACATTAAAGTGCAGCACTTGCAACTCTTATTACAGTATCTAATATGTATAATTATAATTAACCCTCATCCCACCCCCCCTACCCATTATTCTATTCTGAGATAAACAATAAAATGTGACCCTCCCCCTCCCAGCATTAGATGGTGTATCTTTCAATAGATTTTAAAAAATGGCATTTAATCATTACAATAATTTGTTAATGTCTCCCAAATTTTAATAAAATTCTTATAATTACCATGTTGTATAGCTACAATAGTTGATCTTTCCATTTTATATATGTGACACAGTGAATTCCACCAAAACTTATAACTTAGTCTACTATGATCTTTCCAATTCTAGTAATATGTTGAATGGCAACTCCTGTCATTATCAATAAAAGTTAGTTATTCGCTGATATCTGGCTCTTTTTTCTCATCAACATTCCAAATATTATAGTATCATAAGATAATGCTACGTAATTTTCCAATAAACAATTTACTTGATTCCAGATTGAATTTCAAAAGGCTAAAATATAGGGACAGTGAAACAAAAGATGCTCTAAAGTCCCTACTTCAAAGTTACAATGCCAGCATCTATTAGACTTTGAACTATTTAACTTCTGTAATCTAACCGGGGTCCAAAATACTCTATGCAAAAGAAAAAACCATGTTTGTCTCATAGATGCAGACATTGTACATATCATCCTCCAAGACCAAATATGTGGCCCTTGAGATACTGAAATCTGATGCTTAATCTCAATGCTCCAAATATCCCTAATACCATTTATAGGCTTTTTTTAACAGATTCACTAATAATTTTATACCACTGTGCGGCCTGGTGTCCCAGAAAGTCCGCCTGAAAGCATAAAAATTCCAAACTGTATTGGGTACTAAGACTTCTCCATTCAGGGAACCCCACCTGAATGGTCTGTTTCAATTGCAACCACCTAAACTTTGTGATTTATTTAAGCCAAATTTATGTTGCAACTGTGTAAAATCAAGCAGTTCAGCATTTGAAATATCATTTAAAGTCCGTATTCCTGCAATCATCCAATTCTTCCAGATGATCTTAAATCTGCCAATTTGAATCTTGGGGTTTAGCCATAAGGTTTGATTTGTTGATTTACTAATAGGATTAGCTGTTAAATTGTTAACAAATCGTAAGGTTTTCCAAGTATCCATTAGAATTCTATTATCCTTATATAACCTGGGCATCTTGATACTAAGAACATGACAGATGTAATGGAAACATGAGTCACCATTTCAAATATAGCCAATCTGGAGTATATTCAATGATATCTGGGAGGACCCAATACATACCTTGATGTAAAATATATGCTTGATGGTACCTATAAAAGTTGGGGAAATTTACCCCACCCTCCTTAATTGGTTTTTGTAAAGATGCTAGAGCAATTCTTGGAGTTTTACCCTGCCAAATAAATTTGGTAAGAATAGAATTTAATTTTTTATTAAAAAAAACTCCTGAAGAAACACTGGTATCATACCCATTTGATAACAAACCACAGGCAATATCATCATTTTAACAGTTTGAACTCTCCCCCACCAAGATAAATGTAATGGATTCCAATGTTCACATAATTCTGTAACCTTTTTTAATAAAAGTTTTTCATTCTCTTTGACAGTATCATCTAATGTGTGTTTAATCCAAATACCTAAATATTTTAATCCATCCTCTTTCCATACAAAAGAGTATGCATCAAACATACTTTTTGTACAATGCACATTAAGTGGAAGAATTTCAGACTTATTCCAATTTATTTTATATCCTGAGAACTTTCCAAAATTTTCTATCAATTCTAACAAACAAAGAATGGTTATGGAAGGATTTCTCAAATAAAGTAAAATATCATCTGCATATGCAGAGTTTAAATTCCCAATCATTACGGGGAATACCCTGTATCCCCTTTGCTTGTTGAATAGCCAATAATAAGGGTTCTAAAACTATATCAAAGAGCAAAGGGGATAATGGACAACCCTGTCTAACTCCCCTATGTAAATTAAAACATTCTGATAAATTATTATTAATATATAATCTTGCCATAGGGGAGCTATACAAAGTTTGAATCATTTGAATAAACAACAAAGAAACAAGAAACCTCAATGGTTCACGGATGAAATCTCGTACCTCGTTAAGGAGAAAAAAAGAGCATTTCTTTCATACAAACGCAAGGGGGAAGGTGAAGCTGACATTGAATACAGGACCAGGTCTGCAGCGGTCAAAATAGTAGTTAGGGAGGCCAAACTCCGAGTGGAAGAAAATCTAGCAAAGAACATCAAGAAAGGGGACAAATCCTTCTTCATATATATTAGTGATAGGAAAAAGAACACCAGCGGAATAGTACGCCTTAGAACACCGGATGGGAATTATGTAGAAGCAGACTCTGACAAAGCCAAACTACTGAATGAATACTTCTGCTCAGTCTTTACCTGTGAGGCACCTGGACACGGACCTCAGCTGGAAGCAAACCCAATCGCGGAAGACCCATTTCAGAATTTCGAGTTCACACCAGCTGACGTTTACAGCGAACTGGCAAGACTCAAGGTGAGCAAAGTCATGGGACCAGACAAATTGCACCCAAGAGTGCTCAGAGAGCTTGCGGTGTCCTGGCGGAACCACTAGCCATGCTCTTCAATCTCTCCCTACGTACGGGGAAAGTCCCCCTGGACTGGAAAACAGCCAACGTCGTCCCTCTGCACAAAAAGGGTAGCAGAACAGAGGCTGCGAATTACAGACCGGTAAGTCTCACATCGATAGTGTATAAACTCATGGAAACACTACTTAAACATAAGATAGACATGATCTTGGAGGAGGGGAATCTGAGGGATCCCAATCAACATGGATTCACTAAGGGTAGGTCGTGCCAATCCAATCTCATCGGTTTCTTTGATTGGGTAACAAGGAAGTTGGACTCCGGGGAGTCTCTGGACATAGTGTACTTGGATTTTAGTAAAGCTTTTGACAGTGTCCCACACCGTAGGCTTCTAAACAAGATGAAATCAATGGGGTTAGGTGAGACACTAACTACATGGGTCAATGATTGGCTGAGTGGTAGACTTCAGAGGGTGGTGGTCAACGGCACCTTCTCCGAAACATCGGAGGTGACTAACGGAGTGCCACAGGGCTCAGTCCTGGGTCCACTGCTCTTTAACATATTCATAAGGGACTTGACACGAGGGCTTCAGGGTAAAGTAACATTATTCGCCGATGATGCCAAAATATGTAATTCAGTAAGGGAAAGTAATGTGCAGGATTATATGACGCAGGACCTGCTTGCGTTGGAGAGCTGGTCCTCGACATGGCAGTTGGGCTTCAACGCTAAGAAATGTAAGGTCATGCACCTCGGTAGCAGGAATCCGTGCAAAACTTACACCTTAAATGGAGAAACATTAGCTAAGACGAAAATAGAACGAGACTTGGGAGTGATCATCAGTGCAGACATGAAGGCTGCAAATCAGGTAGAGAAAGCATCATCCAAGGCAAGACAAATGATGGGATGCATCAATAGAAGCTTCGTTAGTAGGAAACCTGAGGTCATAATGCCACTGTACAGAACCATGGTGAGACCTCATCTGGAATACTGTGGGCAGTTCTGGAGGCCACATTACCGCAAAGATGTGCTTAGAGTCGAGTCGGTTCAGTGGATGGCCACTAGGAATATCTCGGGGCTCAAGGGTCTCTCGTACGAAGAAAGACTGAACAAATTGCAGCTCTACACTCTGGAGGAATGCAGAGAGAGAGGGGACATGATAGAGACGTTTAAGTACATCACAGGTCGTGTCGAGGTGGAAGATGACATCTTCCTACTCAGGGGACCCTCGGCCACAAGAGGGCATCCGCTCAAACTCAGAGGAGGGAAATTTAAGGGTGACACCAGGAAGTATTTCTTCACGGAAAGAGTGGTGGGTTGCTGGAACAAGCTTCCGGAGCAGGTGACCAAGGCCACCAGCGTGCTTGACTTTAAGAATAAATGGGACATCTACGTGGGATCCCTACAGAGGCCTAGTAAGGCACTCAGACGCGATGGGGTGGGTCAGTAGAGTGGGCAGACTTGGTGGGCTGTAGCCCTTTTCTGCCGTCATCTTTCTATGTTTCTACACCAAACCACTCTAATGCCTGATACATGAATGCCCATTCCACTCTATCAAAAGCTTTTTCCGCATCTAAAGAAACAGTAAAAGCCGGTTCATTCATGGTTTTTGTTAAATTTAGTGTGTGAAAAGCCAATCTTGTATTAGAAAAATGTCTGTTCGCAATGAATCCAGTTTGGTGTACATCAATGATAAAAGGGAGAGCCTTAGCCAACCTCAATGCCAATGTTTTTGCTAATAGTTTTCCATCCACATTAATTAAAGATATAGACCTGCAATTTGAGACCAAAGTGGGATCTTTATTTGGCTTCGACAAAACAATAGTCAAAGATTCTGCCATAGTACCTGTAATACAACCATTATTTAGTTGAAATTGATATAAATTTAGCAAATGAGGTAATAAAGAACTTTGAAATAATTTATAAAACTCTACTGTAAAACCATCCCCACCTGTAGCGGATCCAACTCTAAGAGATTTCAACGCTGTTCTAATTCTTTTAATGATATAGGCTCTTTTAAACTTTTTTTTATATGATCAGGAAGTTTTAGACCCTCTATAAGATTTAAAAATTCCAAACCATTTTGTACTTTATCAGCATAAAACTCGGAAGTATACAGATCTTTATAAAACTTAAGAAAATGACTTAACATATTTTCAATCTGAGTATGTGTATTTCCTTTATCATCTTTTATTGCTATAATTTTTATTTTCCTCTTCTTTGCTTTAAGATAATTTGCAAGTAAACTTTCCACCTTATTGGAATTTCCATAATACAAAGTTTGTTGAGAAAACAAATCTTTCCTTACCATTTTTGAAGATATCTCATTATATTTACCCTTTGCCTTCAAAAGACTCTGCAAGGTATCCTGTTCCCATTTATCAATTAATTTAGACTCCAAATATTTAATTTATTTTTCCAAATCAAAAAATTGTTTAGTGAGTTGTTTTTTAATATATGCAGAATATGAAATACTACCTCTTATAGTAGCTTTAAAAGCGTCCCATAATATTTCTGTACTAATATCTGCTGATGTATTTATTTGGAAAAACTCATATCTTTAACTTAAATTCTTCAAGAAAAATTGAATCCGCAACCAATGTATTATCAAATCTCCATATTGATTTCTTGTTATCTTTTTCACCAAAATTAAATTTAATCCACACCCCTCCATGATCAGATAAAATAATTGGAAGCTTGTGTCACATTCTGTACCAATGAATTTGAAACCAAAATATAATCAATTCTTGAAAACGACTTATGAACTTGTGGGAGAGGGAAAGGGGGCTGCTTTGGGGGGGAGGGGTGTGCTGGGGATAGACAGCTTTGCTCGGGGGGAGAAGGGAAGACAGAAGGACACAGACAGCGGCCAAGGAGAGACAGAGAAAGAAAGACAGACAGACACATCTATTCTAGCATCCGTTAATGTAACGGGCTTAAAGACTAGTAAAAAATATAAACATATATTTAGACATACCATTTAAAATGATGGGTTAGACCAACAGACTTACAGACTGATCAATACACAAGGTAAAAAAGAGATAGGGATAAAGGAGTCTAGACACTGGTCTATACTGCAGACTTTATAACCAACCTGATGCACTGGAAATCCGGTACAACAGCACTTAACTTTAAAATAGGAAACTTTGATAACACGAAGAGAATGGTAAAAAAGAAACTTAAGAGATACAGCTGTAAAGGTCAAAAATATACATCAGGCATGGATGCTTAAAAATACCATCCTGGAAGCCCAGACTAGATATATTCCATGTATTAACAAAGGAGGAAGGAAGACCAAACGGCAGCTGGCATAGTTAACGAATGAGGTAAAGTAAGCTATTAGAGCTAAAACAGAATCCTTCAGAAAGTGGAAGAAGAATCCAACTGAAAATAATTGTAAACGGCACAAGGAATGTCAAGTCAAATGCAAGGCGCAAATAAGGAAGGCAAAGAGAGACCTTGAAAAGAAGATTGCGCTGGAAGCAAAATCACACAGTGTAAACTTTCTTAGGTATATTAAAAGCAAGAAGCCATGAAGAGAATTGGTTGGACCACTAGATGACCAAGGGATAAAAGGGGCTCTCAGGGAAGACAAGGCCATAGCGGAGAGATTAAATTAATTTGCTTAGGTTTTTACTGAGGAAGGCGGGGAGTTGCCAGTGCCAGAAATAGTATTCATTTCTGATGAATTGGAGAAACTCATACAAATCTCTAACACTGGATGGATCAATTTGACAATTGAACAGTAGCAAATTGCCTGAACCGGATGATATACATCCCAGAGTGCTGATAGAATTGAAAAATGAACTTAAAGAGCTATTAGTAATTTGTAGCTTTTCTTTAAAGCCAGCATAGTACCAGAAGACTGGAGGGTAGCCAACATGATGCTGGTTTTTTTTTTTTTTTTTAAGGGTTCCAGAGGTGATCTGGGAAATTATAAACGGGCGAGTCTGACATCGATGCTGGGCAAAAGTTTCAAGTTTTACAACAGTTTACAATAAGATTAATAGTATATAAAAGAATAAAAACAGCTCTTGATAAAAATAAAAGGGGAGTAAATGGATTAATTGAGACCCAATACAAAGCCAGGAGGAGAAAAGAAAATGGGGGACAAATTACTTTGAGATGATAAAGTAAAAAAAAAAAAAAAAAGTAGGAAGGGGAATGGCAAAGCACAATAGGGTGGGAATCGCTTCTTGGGAAGTGTTTGTCAACTTTGGCTAGAAAGTTCAATCTCAAATGCTGGTATAGACTATTATAGACAACTAGTCGTTAAGCCCGTTACATTAACGGATGCTAGAATTTATGTCTGTATGTTTCTTTCTGTCTCTTTCCTCCCTCCATTTCCCTGTGTAGCGCTGTCTCTGCTTTCTTCCTCAGTCTGCACTCTCAAGCTGTAACATTACTGCTTAGCTTTTTCTCCCTGCAAGCATCTCTGCTCTCTCTCATCCCCAGTCTCTCTGCTATTTTTATCTTCTTGCAGGGGTCTCTGCTCTCCTTTCTCTATATGTTCCTGATTCCTGCAAACTTCTGTTTTCTCTGTATGCTCTTGATCCTGTGTTTCCCTGTAGGTGACTCTTCCTTTTTTTTTTTTTTTTAATTCCTTCATGTATGGTTGATTTATTAAAAGTTTTTATATTTTTCCTATTTGTTGCATGCCTGTCTCCTTGGCCGCTGTATGTTTCTCTTTTTTTGCTTTCTATGTTTGTGTTTTTTTGCTGATTGTCTACTTGGTCGCTGTCAGTCTGTGTGTCTCATTGGCTGCTGTATGTCTGTATGTATTTTTTGCAGTCGTAATTCCTTGGCCACTGTATGTCTGTATGTCTTTTTTCCTGAATTTATCCTTGGGCATTGTATTTTTTATTTTTTTCTGTTTGTCTCCTTGCCCACTGTCTCTCTGTCTGTCTACTTGGGACGCTGTATATAAGTATGTCTGTATTTTTTTTTGTTGTCTGTCTCCTTGGCTGCTGTATGTCTGTTTGTCATTTTTTTCCTGTGTGTCTCTCTCTCTCCTTGTCCTCTGTGTTTTGTTATTTTTTTCAATCTGTCTCTTTAGCCCCCTGTCCTTCTGTGACTGTCTGTGTGTCTCTCTCTCCTTGTCCACTGTTGTTTGTTTGTTTTTTTCAATCTCTCTTTAGCTCCTGATCCCCTCTCACTGACCCTTGCGACTGCATGGTATTCTGGCTGGGTTTCCATGGCAACCCTGCTCGCGGGTCTGTGAGTATAGGGCCGTTTTGTTTATTTCCTCTTGGGAAGCAGTCCGTGTAGGGTGGAAGCGGGGAGGCGGGGCCTCAGTACCGGCCGGGCGGCTCACGCCACCGGCCCCCAGGAGCCCGAGGCCGGCAGCGGGGGAGGCAGGGACATGCCTGGCGTGCCATGGTGCAGGAGGAACAGATATCGGCGGCTGGCTGTGGTCCGGCTTGTGAAGGCGATCGGCTGGTGACGTATAAGCGCACATGCGCAGTCCTTCGGCCACAGACCTACAGCGCACGGAACACGCAAATAGGAGTGCGCATGCGCGGCTAGCTTTTTATTATATAGGATAAAATGAGAGAACATATATGTAAGCATGGATTAATGAGAGAAAACCAATAGGGAAATCTTGCCTCACCAATCTATGGCATTTCTTTAAGGGGTGAAAGAACATGTGGATAAAGGTGAACAGGTTGATATTGCGTATTTGGATTTTCAAAAGGCATTTGACAAAATAGCTCATGAAATACTTCTGAGGAAATTAGAAAGCCATGGGATATGAGGTAATGTCCTATTACAGGTTAAGAACTGCTTACAAATGGGGAAAGTTGTTTCTGATGTTAGTGGGTGATCTGGCATCCAGTGATCACTGCATGGTACAGTTTAATATTAAGATGGGTTTAGAGAGGTCTCATTCAAAAGCAAAGGTGCTAGACTTTTAAAACACTAACATTGTTCGGTTGAGGGATTACGTCAAGGAATTGTCTGGATGGGAACGTCTGGAAGGAGTGACAATGCAGTGGGCAAAACTAAAAGGAGTAATTGTAAGAGTGACAAACCTTTTTATGAGGCAAGTAAGTAAAAGTAAGAGGAAAAGAAGGTTGCTTTGGTTCTCAAAAGTAATAGCTAAAAAGGTAAGGAATAAGATCTTTCATAAACTACTAAAGATCACAGAAAGAGGAAGACAGGTAAAAATATCTGGAAAAGTTGAGGGAGGATGGTCATATAATCAGGAAAGCAAAGATGCAAATGGAAGAAAAAAATAGCTGACAAGGTAAAATGGGGACATAATATTTTTTAGATATATTAGGAAGAAGTGCAAAAGTGGCATTGTGAGACTCAAAGGTGAAGGGGAGAAATATGTAGAAGCTGATAAAGAAAAGGCTGAATTGCTTAACAAATATTTCTATTCTGTGTTCATGGCTGAAGCACTGGGAGTAGGACCGCAGAAGACAAACATGAATAGGGATGGAGGAGTGGTAGATCTGATTGATTTTCAGAGGGTTGTGTTCATGAGGAGCTAGCTAAAATAAATAAAGGTAGGCAAAGTGATGGGGCTGGATGGTGCACATCCGAGGGTGCTGTAGAACCTTTTCAATGCATCTCTAAATAAGCAGTGGTGTGTACCGGAGGACTAGAGAAGGGTGGATGTGATCCCTCTACACAAAAGTGGAAGTAAAGAAGTATGGAATTACAGGCCGGTAAGTCTGATTTCTGTTGTAAGTTAATTAATGGAACCGCTTTTAAAAGGAGAAGGTGGCCTAGTGGTTACAGCTATAGCTTCATCACCCTGAGGTTGTGGGTTCAAATCCTGTGTAGTTCCTTATGACCTCCATCGGGAGCCTTTGCCTGCCCTGCCTGCCGAGGCGCTCGTGTGAGCCCCGCTCCGCCCCTCCCCCGAGCCCGAGATTTTATTAAAGATTCGCTCCATCGGGAGCCTTTGCCTGCCCTGCCTGCACAAGGCGTTGAGCCATTTCCGCCCCTCCCCAGACCAGCGGGAGCCTACTCTCTAAGTTGCACCACCGGCACAGGAGAGGAGCGTGGGAGCCCTGCTCCGCCCCTCCCTCAAACCAGCGAGATCTCCAAGCAGTTCTAATTCAGGAGAAGGGCAAGATCCTCCGCAGAACACAAAGCACTCGAGCTTTCCCTAGCTGCATTCAAATTGAATACTTCTGCATCCTTTACCTGCATTTATAATTCATGTACAACTGCTTAGCCTGCATGTATATATCGTACAAGCTATATGTTCTTTAACTAACCCAACTGCATATACAGCCTATTATAACTAGCAGCAGTTAGTTACTCAATCTCCTCCAACTCAGCTTGTTTGTTCTCTGGTTCCTTTCTTTTTTTCTGTTTCCTAGCTTTCACTTCTCTAGCTGCTCCTCCAGTTGTCTCAATAGTAAAAACTCAACTCAAAGCTCCTGGCTTAGCTCTGTCTTATTTGACCTTCCATTAGACTCTAGCTACGACAGTAGGACTCAGCCAGGACTTGATAGCGAGACTCTCCTGAATTCCCTCCGACCCAACGCCTCAATTCCCCTTCCAGCCATGCCCCCAACTCTTCAGGCCACCACCCTCCCCGCCCCCCTCCCACCACTTTCCAAACCACCCTCCCAACCACCCCACTCCTACCACTTCCCTTACACTCCTTACAACACTATACTTCACCATCCCCATTATTACAGGCCAAGGCAGATATGGTGATCTCTCCTCCCAACCTAAAAAAAGCCGCACCAGAAACCCTGCCAACCTCATCCCCATTCTTCCCTCTCCACAAGCCCCTTCCAGCAAGACACTCAAACTGGCACTCATAAATGCTAGATCAGTTAACAACAAATCCTTCCTCCTACACGACCTCATCTATGACAAGACTTGGGACGCCCTCATGATCACCGAAACCTGGCTCCAAGAAATGATGGGATAACACTAGGCGAACTATGTTCTCCAGGCTACCAGGCCCTAGCCTGCTCACGTACCGCTGGAAAAGGAGGTGGAGTGACTGCCATTATCAGGACCTCCACCACACCAAAACTGATGAACTCCATCAATATACCCTCCCTAGAAGCACTTGCTTTCACCATAGGCCACAAACACAAAATCGCCCTCATACTCCTCTACAGAACCCCTAGCTCCCCAACAGATACCCTAGAGACCCTCCTCAAATTCATCACCGAACTATCCATCTCACACAAACACGTGACTATCCTGGGAGATTTCAATTTCCCAGACTACCCCAACACCTCAGGACAAATTGACAACTTCCTCTCCTCCCTCACTGACCTGGGATTTCATCAAGCTATAACCACCCCCACGCACTCAGCAGGCAACATCTTAGACTTGCTCTTCACCCTCAGAGGCCCAACTGCAGAGCCCCAACAAACAACTTATACCACCACACCAGTCCCATGGTCAGACCACCACCTCATTGAATTCGAACTCCCACTTGAAACTACCCTAGCCCCGCGTAAAGACCCTACCCCTCCCATCCTACGTCAACTCCCTAACTCAGTCAGCCCTCCAGCCATGGCCGCGGGCATTCGCACCCTAAACGAAACCTGCATCCAACATCCCCACTCCATTGACCAGGCAGCCTCCACATGGCACTCCAACATCCAATCCCTCTATAATAGCCTCGCCCAGACAAAAACAACCCAAATAATCACCAACAAAGCACCTGCTCCCTGGTACACCAGTGACCTCCGATCCATAAAACGATCACTGAGGAAAGCAGAAAGGATCTGGATCAAACACCCGAGCTCAGAAACCAAAGCCCATTGGAATAACTTATCCATCACCTACAAAGCTGCCATCCTAGAAGCGAAAAAGACCTACTACTCTCGCCTCCTACAACTAGCCCCTTCTAGATCCAAACAACTGTTCACCCTCACAAACCAACTCTTCACCAGCGCCCAAAGAAAAAGTCACAACAACCAAACAGAACTTGATAGTGAGACTCTCTCGGACTTCTTCCAGTCCAAAGTACAAACCATCCGAGATAATCTTGACACCAACACCAAACCCACTCCTATTCAGCCCCAACCGATCCCAAATACCCCATCCTCCGTCGCTCTCTCCCAATTTCATATGGCCACTCATACCGAGGTCCTCGAAACCCTGAGAGAACTCAAACCCTCCCAACACCATCCTCGATCCCTGCCCATCCAGCCTCCTGCTGTCCACAGAAGACGCCATGGCAGAATCCATCCTCCCCATCATTAACACATCTCTAACCACTGGGACTGTTCCCCTCAGCTGGAAGTCAGCTATTATCAAGCCCACTCTCAAAAAACCCACCCTTGATCCTAACGAACCCGGCAACTATCGCCCAGTCTCCAACCTCCCATTTGTCTCCAAACTCCTTGAACGAATTGTGCTCCACCGACTACACCCTTTCATTGAAGAACAAGCTGCTCTATCCCCTGCCCAATCCGGCTTCCGAAAAGGCCACAGCACAGAGTCAGTACTCCTTGATATCATTGATGACAGCTGGGCAATACTCGACAAAGACAGTGATGCCCTACTAGTCCTACTTGACCTCAGCGCTGCCTTTGACACAGTCGACCACCACCTCCTCACATCCAGACTCTATGATCTCGGAATCAAGGACACAGCCCTCCAATGGATCACCTCCTTCCTCCATCAAAGGACCCAAACTGTCCTACTAGGGACACATAAATCTCACCCCAAGCCTATCAAATATGGTGTTCCTCAAGGCGCCCTTCTATCCCCCCTCCTATTCAACCTCTACATCAGGCCTGTCATTGATATAGCACAGAAATATAGCATTAAAATCCACTCTTATGCAGATGACATCCAGCTGCTCCTCCAACTAGGCGAGAACCGATCGTCCCAAATTGCTAACCTACAACAATGCCTATCTGACATGAAAGCTTGGATGTCAAACAACAAACTTCAACTTAACGCCTCTAAAACCGAACTCTTATGGATCAGGAAAAAAAGCACCAAATACACACGTCCCACACTAGCATGGGACTCCACTCTACTAACGGCAACAGATCAGGTGCACAGCCTAGGAGTAACCTTAGACGGACACCTATCCCTATCTGCCCACATATCCCCAAGTAATCTCCACCTCCTTCTACTACCTCCGCCAACTGAAAAGGATCAAACCCTACATCTCCACACCTGACCTCGCCCAACTCCTTTACGCATATGTCCTCTCCAGAATGGATTACTGTAACTCCCTATTTAATGGCCTAACTAAAAATAATCTCAAATGCCTACAACAGGTCCAAAATACAGCTATCCGCCTCCTACACAACCTCAACTACCATGATCCTGTCTCCCCGGCACTCCGCGCTGAACACTGGCTCCCAATTAGCCAGTGCTGTGCTTTCAAGGCCCTAACAATAGCCCACAAAAGAATTTATACCACCACCCCCTCCTACATAAAATCCAAGCTTCCCATCTACACACCCACTCGCACCCTCTGCTCAAAATCGGAAATACGCCTACGCATTCCCCCTGGAAGGTTCCTCCTCTCAGAAACTGCCCGCAAACGATCCTACAGCCACTTCATTCCACATCTCTGGAACCAACTCCCCCCTCAACTCAGACAACAGAACTCATTATTGACATTCCGTAAAATGGTAAAGACCCTCCTCTTCAACTAAAAGTCACCCTCAGTCCTCACCCCCCTTAAACCCCCCTCTCTCTTCCCTCCCCTGTCCAACTTCTCCCTAAATTTCAGTACAGTCCTCTCTTAGTCTGTACTCTGATAAATTGTACCGAAACTCAAATAACTTGTACTAAACTAAACTACTCATACCAAACTAAACGACTGATACTAAACTAAACTGCATATACTTAAACTCTACTCTTAATTTACTGTACACTCCCTGTATTTAACTACTTCGCAGTCCTGTATGTCCAAACATTTAACCTATAGAACATCTTATTTGTCTAATTACTCTCCATTGTGTGTGTTTATCTGTAGACCGTTCTGAGCTACTGGGAGAACGGGATAAAAATCTAAATAAATAAATAAATTGGGCAAGTCACTCAATCCTCCTTTGCCCCAGGTACATTAGATAGATTGTGAGCCCACCAGGACAAATAGGGAAAATGCTTGAGTATATGATTGTAAACCACTTAGATCAGGGGTGTCAAATATCAGTCCTCGAGGGCCGCAATCCAGTCGGTTTTCAGGATTTCCCTAATGAATATGCATGAGATCTATTAACATACAATGAAAGCAGTGCATGCAAATAGACCTCATGCATATTCATTGGGGAAATCCTGAAAACTCAACTGGATTGTTGCCCTTGAGGACCGACATTTGACACCCCTGGCTTAGATAATCTTGATAGGCAGTATATAAATACATAAAATAAATAAAACAGAGAATGTTGGTTTCTGTAATCCTGTGGATTACAGGACCGGAAGCAACATGGATTCACTACAGGTAGGTCTTGTCAGACAAATCTGATCAATTTCTTTGACTGGATGACCAGAGAATTGGATAGAGGAAGTGCGCTAGATGTGGTGTATTTAAATTTTAGCAAAGCCTTTGACAGTGTTCCACACAGATGTCTAATAAATAAACTTGAGTGCCTGCGAGATGGGTCCCAAGTGACAGATTGGGTCAAGAACTGGTTGAGTGGAAGGTAACGGAGGGTAGTGATCAGTGGAGATCACTCAGAGGAAAGGGATGTTACCATTGGTGTGCCTCAAGGTTTTGGTCTTGGGCCTCTTTGTGGATGATACCAAAATCTACAATAGAGTAGAAACCCAGGATGGGAATAACATGAAGACCTGGCGAAACTTGAATGGTCTGAAAATTTGGCAGCTAAAATTTAACTTCTCTGAAATTTCAGAAATGAGAACATATTGTTGCAACTCAGGTTCTGACGACGAGTCAATAAACAAAACCAAGTCATCTCAATGACTTCTAACTTGACTGTTTCATTCTTTTTATTATATGCTCTTCTTCATCACTCTTGTCATCTGTCATTTTTTGGTTCATAATGTCTTTAGCTATCTCACTCTCCAACATAATTTGATAACCAGGATCACCCTCATCTTCTTCCAGCCATTCTAGTAGGAGCATCTTCTGTTGTATTTCCTTCATTTTTCATCATTGTGTTAAAATCTTCAGCTTCAAATCCATTGAACTGCATTTCGCTCTATGTTTAGAAGTTTATTGTACCCATTCGCTAATGTTTCACAGTTCACCACCTTCCAAGCAACTGCAAAATTATATATAGCTGATTTGATGTTATATTTAAGATTTTGCAGTGTGTTCCCCTCTGATGTCTCTTTAGTTTCATCTTCCAACACCATTAACTTCTTGCAAAAAATTTTTCTTGTATATCCTTTTGGTTGCCAAAATAACTCCCTGGTCCATAGGCTGGAGAAAAGATGTTGTATTTTTTTGGAAGAAACATGCATTTAATTTTCCCATCTTGACCACACAATTTTTTCAGGTGGATGTGCTGGTGCGTTGTTGAGTATTAAAAGTGCTTTGATATTTTCTGCTGGTTTGGATAATTTTTCCATATGAAATCTCTTAACTTATTCATGTACTTTCAATACACTTCCAGATAAACCTAACATGACTAAACTTAACATGCCAATGTAAATTCATAAGTTCGCTATAATGTCACTGTCTGTATACAGTCTTCCCTTGTAAACCTTTTAGAACTGTTTATGGTATGACGGTATATAAAAATAAAGTTGTTAACTTCTGGCACAAAATGTTCAAAAAACCATGCTGTAAAAATACTTTATGTAAACCAAGCTTTTTTAGAATCGTAGTAAATTGCGGGTAATTTATTCATGCAATCTTTCAACGCTCTTGAGCGACATGATTTGCTAACAATCATCAGCGTTCACACAAAGTAGGGCGGAGATTCATTCTTTGCTTAATTTGCTGCCGGAAACAGTTCTTTCTGTTTTAGAAGCTTGGGTATTTACTGGCAGTGAATGCCAGAACAAACTCTCATCCGCATTATAAAGCTGACATTTCAATAAATTTTCCTCTTCTATTAGATTGGATAATTTCTTACAAAATGGTTCAATCTCTTCTGTCAGCGCACTCAACGCTTTGCCATAAGTCCATTTTTTCATGATTTCATGTCTCTCTTGCAAAGTCTCCACAACCACCCATCACTAATTTTTATTTCAATGTTCATGTGTTTAGCTAATGTCTTTGCTACAGATCAGTTCCACTCCCCGCACACTTACACCCAAAGTATGTTGCTGAGCATACCACTTTATTATAGCCTCTTCCAGGGAAGATTCTTGTGCCTTAAGATTTTTTTCTCAAACAAGTGTGTTAGAATCCACATCGCTGGACAAAGCAAATTTTTGCAGTTTTTCTTTTGCTCTGCTAATGTCTGAAACGGTTTGTTTTTTGACACCATATTCCTCACAAACTTGCATTACAGATACGCCCGATTCCACTTTCTCAATGAGATCCAACTTTTGTTTTATACTCAAGTTTGTGCGCTTTGGCTTAATTCACTGCCAGAAACGGAAAGGACTGTTTGAGAGAGAGTACGTATGCTCAGCTTTCTTGCCCGGAAGTGCATGGTGATTATGAAGTCGGGTAAATCCGAAGTACAGATAAACCAAGTGCAGAAAATCGAGGGTTCACTGTACCTTTGGCTCACAATTAGTATTTTCAATTGAAAAAATATACAGTATTCTTAAAGTTTTAAAGATTTATAGAGGAGGAGGAAAAAGCCTCAGACTCATGCCTGCTGCTAGCTGATTAGCATGCAAACAGGTTTTCACACAGAGATACCTCATTGGCACAAAAAATCTCCTCCTCTATCCATTCCTTCAAATTCTTTTAAGCTATTTTGAATTTTTTTAAATCCTTCTGATTGAGCCAAACTACTAGTGTTCAGGCTGTATCAAGTAGTGACACCTCAAAGATTTCTATTTATATGCTCCAGGGTGTGTTCAATCGAGTCCTTCCACAATATACTAGAGCTCTGAATTCATAATGTTCACATCCCAGAAACTGTCACTTATCTGGCAGCACTACTGTCTTGTGTTCTTCAACTTAACACAGCCTCTATAAGCAAATTTGCTCAGCCAAAGCTGACGGTGGCCAGCCAGCATTTCGCTGAAGCTGCGTCAGGGCATTCAAGGCTGTGCTATAAAACAAAATGCAGACGTGTATATCAGATCATTAACAAAAAATACAAAATCTGCAACTCCTTAAAACCTTAGGACAGCATGTTACTACTTCAGCACTTTCATTCCTTGCTCACTGGCATTGCAAAGATGGCTACCTCTGGGTTGGCCCTTGTAATCTATGGTGTCTGTCATAAAAACGCCATATTGTGAATGGTGGTTGCAAAAACTTCATATCTCTGGCGGGTTATCAAGTGTAGACAAGCCTACCGATCAGTAATTCACGCAATTCTTCTCTGTTCTCAAACGATCTACATACTCAAATTTAAACTACTCCCCTAAAGGAGTTCTCTAACTATGAGTCTTCATACTAAAATCTACATTACTAATTCACCATTGCATATTACATGTTGGTCCACTAAGCTTAAACCTATAAAATTTTTTAGGCTTTTCTACTTCTACGGTATTTGCTGTTTTTTATAAATTTTTTATTCAATTTATTTTTTTCTTATTTCCATGGTTAGTTTTTTGTTGTTTTCATTGTTTCTTTCTACTACATAAACCATACAGTCATTTGAAACTCATTGAACATGTGAATACCCCATACAGTGTTCTCCCCAGCGCTTTTCAGCTGGGTGCTCCGCCCAGCAAATTTGCATTACCGCCCGGCTGTCATATGCCGAATCCTGCCACCACCACTGCTTAACGCGCAGCCTGAAGAGCCGCCGAAAGACTCCCGCCTGACTTTAAACAAAACCCAGCAAGCGACTCAAACCCGACTTCCCTCCGAAACCAAAAGTTACGTCCGGGGTAGGGGGGGGTAGGGAAGAGAAGCCGGCACGGACCATTAGAGCCCCAGAGCATGCGGGATATAGGCCAGCCACGGAGGGAAGCTTACTTGCTCTTGCTTACTTCGGGCCTTTCTCGCTGCCGGGTCCTGCCTACTTTCTGTTTCCACGAAGGCAGGACCCGGCAACGAGAAAGGCCCAAAGTAAGCAAGAGCAGCAAGTTGTAAGCTTCCCTCTGTTGCTGACCTTTAGGAGATAGGTCAGTGACGAAGGGAAACTTGCAACTTGCCTTTGTCTGTAGCGAATCTGCCGGGTGTGTGAGAGGGGGGGTGAATGGGAGGAGAAATGCTGCTGTACCCAATTAGAGGGGACGGGGGAAGAAAAATGCTGGTGCTTCTGCTGTACCCAATTGGGGGGGGGTTTAAGAGAAATGCTGATGATGATGCTGCTGTACCCAATAGGGGGAGGGGGAAAAGTCATGCTGCTGCATCCAATTAGGGGGGAGGGTGAAGAGAAATGCTGCTTCTGCTGTACCAAATTGGGGGGAAGAAAGAGAAATGCTGATGATACTGCTGTACCCAATGGGGGGAGGGGAAGAGAAATGCTGCTGCACCCAATTGGGGAAAGAGAGGGAAGGAGGAAGGAAGATCAGAAAAAGTAGGAAAGAGATGCAAAGACCATGGGAGGGAGGGAAAGGAGATACCATAACATGGAGTGGAAAGGAGAGATGTCAGGGCATATGGTGGGGGGGAGCAGGGCCGGATTAAAGGATGGGCACAGGCCTAGGGCCTGAAATGGTCAGGGGGGGCCCATCAGTGCTGTGCTTTGGGGCCTCATCCTTGCTGGATTCGCTGGCAGCAGCAGCAGCCTCACCATCATCCCAGGTGCCCCCCCAAACCCAATCTGACCCTCCTAGCTTTCCCTCCTTCCCTCATCAGTGACATGCCAGAGGGAATCACGGCAGGAGAAAGCCCTGAAGCAGCCTGCTTAGAATAGAGCAGTGCTGTTTAATCCTTTCAGGACCAAGGGACATATTTGTCCCATAACTTTAAAATCCTATAAATTTTGATTGGGATAGTCTACAGTTCTAAATTTGATATGTACGGATTCCATATGATACTGCCTTTATGTAAACAAACTGGTTCCGACATTCATTCATTAGCGTCGTTGCCAGATTGACGAGAAGATTCACTTGCCACACTGTCCATAAGCCAGAAGTGTGATTTTTTTTTAAAAAAAAATAATGATATTTCACAAAAAAAATCAATTTTTTTGGCATCTGCAAGCCCTTTTTACCATAAAAATGTCGTCAAAACCACAAAAATTGGCCTACGATCCTTATGGTCCTGAAAGGGTTAAAGTCTCATGATGGGAGGGAGGGAGAGATAGGAGGGTTGTGGGGGGGGGAGAGTAGCAGTGTCCCGGGTGCTCGGCCTGGCATCATGAACTTCTTCGGCTAGCAACACTATTTACAATTCACTGCTGTTGCCAGCTTCAAGCCTTCCTCTCTGCCGGGTCCTGCCTACTTCTGTTTCTATGAAGGCAGGACCTGACAGAGAAGAAGGCCCGAAGCTGGCAACAGCATCGAATTGTGAATGCTACTGCCTGAAGAAAAGGAAGGGGGAAAGGAAGGAGAAGATGTCAGAGCATGGAGGGAGAGGGGGAGATGGAAGAAAAGGAAAGAAGTGAGATGCCAGAGAATCAGGGAAGGAAAGATACCAGACTGTGGGGTGTGAAGGAAAGAAAGGAGAAGAGAGAGTTGCCAAAGCATAGGGGACGGGGTGTTGACAGAGAGAGAAAAATGGAGAGGTGGCAGAGCTGAAAATCAATCATGTACAAAGGAGAAGAGAAGGGGCATAGGATAGACAGTTTATTGAAGGAGCATAAAAAGAGGGAAGATGCCATATGGAACGGGGAGAGGGCGGACAGTGGATGGAAGGGGCTGATGCTGCATGGAAGACAGAGCGGACAGATGCTGGCTAGAAAGAAGAGTGAAGACAAGATGATTAAAGCAGAAACGACAAAAGGTAGAAGAAAATTTTTTTGTTGCTTTACGTAGAATCAAGTAGTATTGTATCTATTGATTAAAGTTTATAAATAGGAAATGGAAATAAGGCAGTTTTTGGGGGGACTAAACCCCTTTCCTCGGGTCAGGACAGGATACCATAACAGCAGGGGTGTCCAAATGGTCGAGCGCGATTGACCAGTAGATCGCAAAGGCAATGTGAGTCGATCGCTTTGCCTTGGCAATCTTTTTCTTCCTGCCTCCCTGAGCCAGGCCAGACGCGTACAAGCGCCGGACTCACAAGACTTCACCTCCGACGTCAATTCTGACATCAGAGAGGAAGTTCTGGGCCAGCCAATCGCTGCCTGGCTGGCCTGGAACTTCCTCTCCGATGTAAGAATTGACATCAGAGGTGAAGTCTTGTGAGTCCGGAACTTTTACATTCCTGGTCTGGCTCGTGGAAGCAGGGAGAAATCGGCATGGTGGCTTAGGGGGTAGGGAAAGTATCGGGGAAGTGGAGAAATTGGCGCGATGGCTTGAGGGGGCAGGGGGAGAGAGAAAGAAAGAGAGACAGAAAGAAAAGGGGAGGGGCAGAAAGAAAAAAATATTGGATTTATAGTCAGAAGAAGGAAGTGCAAACAGAGACTCATGAAATCACCAGACAAAAAGGTAGGAAAAATGATTTTATTTTCAGTTTAGCGATCAAAATGTGTCTGTTTTAAGAATTTATATCTGCTGTCTATATTTTGCACTATGGCCCCCTTTTACTTAACCGTAATAGCGGTTTTCAGTGCAGGGAGCCTATGTGCATCGAGAGCAGCGCAGGGCATTCAGTGCATCTCCCTGCTCTAAAAACCAGTATTGCGATTTAGTAAAAGGGGAGGGGGTATATTTGTCTATTTTTGTATAGTTGTTCCTCAGGTGACATTGCATGGAATCATCTGCCTTGACCTCTTTGAAAACCCACGGAATATAAATGATAATTAACATTTTCTCTGCGTACATGTGCTTTGTGTTTTTTTAAAAATTTTATTGTTGGTAGATCATTTTGACTTGGTCATTTTAAAAGTAGCTAGCAAGCCCAAAAAGTGTGGGCACCCCTGCTGTAGAGCCATTTCTTGTATGACTGGATGAGCTATATTTATCTCTTTTTTTTTTTTTTTTTTTTTTTTTTTTTTAGTTGTTTAAATTCATGCAGAAATAAATGGCTAGATTGAACCTAATGACTTCATTAATGCCTTTCCCTTTTTTAAACCTCTATACCATTTGAAAGAGGGCAAATACTTCTTAAATTTAGTAAAAATATTCTGGCACAAGTGTCAAACCTTAAAGGAAGTCATATTGAGCATTGGAAAATATTAATAATAATTAACTAATAAAAATAGTATACATTTAAGGCTCCTTTTACTAAGTTACGATAGTGGTTTTAGTGTGCGCTTAGCGCGCGGAGGAATTGCCATGCGCGCTAGATGTTAACGCCAGCATTGAGTTGGCGCTAGCTTTCCCACGTAGCGCAGGCATTTGCGCGCGCTAAAAATGCTAGCGCACCTTAGTAAAAGAGGGGGTTAATTTTCCCCACCACCAAATTTCCCCATCCCGCCCCACCCGGCTACGTTTTCATGCCACCCGGCTGGAAAAAATTTCTGGGGAGAACACTGCCATATATATAGTCAAATATGACTTCAACACCAGCTCTAGTGAAGGGAGGAGGACTATAAGAACAGGTGCCAGTCAATCCTCAAGTTTAATCCAAGGGGTTCTTCTGACCCCCAAATGAAAAATCCACTCTTGCTCACGCTTCAGTAATGTTCTGCTTCTATCATATATGTTCAGGAATGTGGTCAATAATATAACACTTCAAAGAAGAGTTCATGATTCTGTTTACAATGTTGAACGAGTGTCTCCTCCAGCTGTCACAATTGATGCTACTCCTATGTTCTCCAAAGCGAGTTTGGAACCAGCAGGTGGTTTGCCCCACATACAACTTAAGACATGGACACAAAACTATATATACAACAAAACTTGTACTGCATGTTTGAAATTCCAGGAAAAATCTTTTTTGTCAATGGATGTTCAAAAAATTGTGTTAATTCCAAAGTATAATCACAGGTCAGCAAGTTCCCTTTTTCGTGTCCACCCTCCATTCTCTGGATGCCCATCCGTTCATTATCAGCCGGACATAAGATCTCTTTAAAATTCTGGTTCTGACTGAAAGTTATTCTTAATTCTTTTCCCTGGAAAACTTGATGGAGTTGCAAGATCTTCCAATCTTTAATAAGAGACCACTTGACCTATGCCATTCGCATATCTTAGGACACATGTTGGAATCCATTCCTCTGATTCCCTGTTTTTCTCCATAAAAAAAGTCTCAATTGCAAAACTTGGTCCTTTTAAATGTTTTATTGACAGTACTGGAGGGATACCCTCTGCTCAACAACCTGCTCTTTAAAGTTTTTGACTGTTGAAAAACTTTAATATCTGAACAATTTCTCCTAAACCGGAGAAACTATGAAAAAGGCAGACTCTTCTTCAATGCCATAGGGTGACTACTGTCAAAATGAAGAAAAGTATTGTGATCCGTTTCTTTGCAAAATACTCTTGATGCAAAGCCATCTTTGTCCTTGGAGATGGTTAAATCCAAAAAAGTTATTTCACTAAGATGGTATGTCATGCTGAACTGTATGTTTTGATGCCTCTCATTTAACCACAGAACAAAAGCACTTAATTGGACCTCAGTCCCCAACCATAACAGGAACACATTATCGATGAACCTAACCCACAGTTTAATCCACTGTACAAATTTATTATGTTCAACCCATAACTCTTCAAAGTGCTTCATAAACAAATTTGCGATGGAGGATGCCATGCTTGCCCCATGGCAACCCCTGATGTTTCCTGAAAAAACCTGTGTCCAAAATGTAAAAAATGTTTCTTCTTTGCTATCTCAATAAATTTGACTAGATCTGTGGGGATTCTTCTGCTATCAGCGTTGATTCAAGTTCCTGAAACAAAATATCCAAAACTTCATCTTGAGGTATAATGGTATATGATTTCACATCCAAGGAAACCAGAAAATTAATTTCTTCAACTCCTCTTAACTGTGGATAGACGTGCTAGAAAATGAAGAGTCATGAATATAGAAAGACCCTTTTTATACTAAAGGTCGAAGAAAACAATCCACAAACACCGACAGGGGTTCCAACAATAGATCTCCCAAGAGGGGGTTTTGTAATGTCTTATGGATTTTAGGCAACAGATAAATCACTGGTACCTTTGGACTGTTTGGATTCAAAAATTCTTTACGTACCAGGCTAGAGGAGATTGATTAACTCCATAATAAAAGCATATTTTTATATATTTTGTTTTCAAATTTATCTATTCCCATTTGTGGTCACTTTTGGTGATATACAGTCATAACTTGTGTGAAAGTCATTATTCCACAGCAGCAAGCAATTAAAATTTTGTTAAATTGAGGTGTTTGTTTTTTTTAATTTCAGACATGTTTATCAACAGCCAATATCTTATAGACCAAGATTCTTATTAACTGGTGAACCTGGGATGGGTCAGGGTTCACACTTGGCACCAGCTGTTCTCCATGCTTTGGAAAAGTTTTCAGTGTACACATTGGATCTTGCGGTTCTGTTTGGAGTCAGTGTAACATCACCAGAAGAAACATGCGCACAGGTATTTTTGCTAATGTTTTAGATCTTCAGAAATGTGATCTAGGACAGGCAGGCTATAAGGTTCTTAAAGATGTGTGGTTTCATCACAGAGCCTATATGGGGAAGAAGCTCACTAGGCAGAAAGGGGGAAATTCTAAAAATGGATGCCTAAACCTGATGAACCAGTCGGGGAAGCCCTAAACAGCTGAGCACAAGGGAAACCCTGAAGCTAGTGGCTTCAGGAAGTCCTGCTGGCTCAGCTGATCAAGGATTCCCCTAACACAGGGGGTAGGCAATTCCGGTCCTCAAGAGCCAGAGCCAGGTCAGGTTTTCAGGATATCCACAATGAATATGTATGAGATGGATTTGCATGCACTGCCTCCTTGAGATGCAAATCTATCTCATGCATATTTATTGTGGATATCCTGAAAACCTGACCTGGCTCTGGCTCTCGAGGACTGGAATTGCCTACCCAGTCCTAACACATCAGCTCAGCCAGCAGCGAGAGCAGCAGCGGCAGGCAGAAGAAGGCTTAAATATTTTGACAGGAGGGATGAGGGGAGGAGCCTGTGCCTAGCAATAGCTTTTCTGAGCAGACATTAGGTACAATTCCTCCCTCTTTACCAGGGCTGCTCCGCAATCGGGCATGATTTCTCTGTCGCTGTCAAGTGATTGACACGCAATCAGTGGCCGCTTTTAAGTCGGCCGCTGACATGGGTGCCAGTTAGAGGATCCAGGGAGCAATGACCTGGCTTCTCTCAAGCTGCATTTAAATCCTAACCCTACATATATCTGTCGACTCCTCAATGGTCCCCTACCATCTCTTCAGCCCCCTCCTGTTCCCTTCTTGAGCACTAAGTTCAGACTCCCCTTTGTCCTATGTGATTCCGCATAATCAACCCTCTCTAATTCCCTACATGAGCCCTGTTCAGCCCCCTCCTATTCCCTTCTTGAGCACTAAGTTCACACTCCCCTTTGTCCTATGTGATTCCTCTTCAGCCCCCCCTTCCCTACATGAGCGTCGTTCTGACTCCCCTTTCGTCCTGTGTGTTTATCATAATTAGATTGTAAGCTCTTCTGAGCAGGCACTGTCTCTTATGTGTACAATGTACAGGGCTGCGTGCACTAGTAGAGATATAGAAATAATAAACTGTTGTTGTTGCATCACCTTTCAAGTACTAGGTACATCTATGAATCCACACAGCTGGTTTGTCCTTACTAAAACCGTGAGATATTACACTCCTATGGAAATAGATTCACGCACCCTGAAATTGATAAGGTGATTGCTTAGTGGACAGCACTGGCTGCAGGAGATCAGACTTTACTGGAAAAGTCTGTTTCCAGGGGGTTGGCTGCTCTGCAATTCACATACCTGGACAGCCTGCATGCACAGATTGGGGCTCAGGGACTGTTACCTTGGAATCTTTGCTCACCCCAGGTTCATCCACTACTGGGTCCGAGCCCAGGCTGCGTGGCTTCCTGGAAGTGTATCCAGGATCGTAGCCGACTGTACTTCCACCCGTTCGCGTATCTGACGTTTCTGGGTGTAGTGGTAGTCTCTGGCCAAGGCATTGGACCCGAGAGGCAGTCGGAAGACTAGCAGTCCAGGTTCCAAGGCTTGTTGAGACAGAGGATCTAGTCGTTAGCTGTTTAGCTTCTATCTTGCAGCTCCCAGCACATAGCGTGGCAGTGAGTATCAGGTTGACAGCCTGTGAAACGGTTTTTGGAGGGGTCTCTGCTTTTAAGTTTTAAGAGTTTGGGGAGTAAACCTTAGGTCCCCCACCCCAAAAATTCTAAAATTGCTGTGGGTTTTATTTTTGGTTTGTTTGTTGTTGTTTTTTTTTTTCTGGGGGGGGTCCCAGGTTGTTTTATTAGTAAAATAAATCCTGCGGTGGCCATCTTGGATTTGCCAGATTTGATTTTAAAAATATTTTTTGCCTCTACAAGCTGCTGGTAACGGGGAGGAGGTCGAGCTGACTTGACCGACCTGCATGCCGGTCCGATGTAGTCCTCTGTGGTGGCGTGGACTGGCTCCCGCCTTAATCTGCCCTCAGCACGCCGTTGTTGCAGCTTGAATTCAACAGAGCTGGTCCTATGCTGGTTCGGGAGGGGGCGAAGCAGTGCTCCCATACTCCTCTCCGCTAGTGGCTGGACATGAACACAATGAGCCGAAAGCCAGAACTCTCCCATCCACTACGAAAAGAAACAGGACCCAATTCTTCAACTCTTAACCGCCTCCATAGAACCATTCAAGCATCAGGCAACGGCTCCCTCAGCTGCCAGATCGAAGCAACTGTCAAACTGGAAATCGGTGTGGAGCTCAAAAAAAGCAAACACCAACGAGACTGGAAGTCCCAAATGAAAACAGCAGAGACAGAACAAAAAACCAACAAAAAAGAAATTTAAAAGAAAAATCAACAAAGGCAAAATAAAACAAAAACAGGACAAGGGAGACAGCACAGAAGATGACCTAACTGGCCGTTATCTTGTTGGAATATTCATTTCTATCTCTATCTCTACCTCTTGTCTTTATATTTTTATCTTTACTTTTCATAAATTGTTTCTTCAGGTACTTTAGTTAGATTGTGAGCCTTTGGGACAGTTAGGGAATTTCCAAGTACCTATCTTATTTATTTTTATTTATTGGATCTTTTAATGCATCATTTTTGTAAACCGCTTAGAAACCTCATGGTTATTAGAGGTATATAAGAATTAAATTAAATTAAATTTGTTTTTACAAGAAAACACATTGGATGGACTCCTCAGGACAGGATACTTCAGATTCATGCCCCATTGCGGCAGATGGCTATCTGGCAAAGATCTGTGTTCCACGTGCTATATGGCGCATGAGGAGTTGGAAGTGGCATTGGCTTTAGCCCCCTCGGCCCCTTCAAAGGGCTCTACTGCTCAGGCCATCAGCAATCAGTCAGTCCAAAAGGCGAAAATGGTTCTGTGGAGGCATAAGTGCATCCCCAGCAAAACACAGCCATGATTCCATGCCTAAAGCCTACAAATCCTCCAAAAGCTCCAAGACTCTCAGGAGATGGCTATCCTATTGAGGATATTTGTAAAGCAGCTATTTCATCCTCAATTCATACTTTTACATCTCATTACTGTCTGGAAACTCATTTCAGACGGGATAGTCTGTTCGGCCAAGTAGTTCTTCAGAATTTAATTTCAACTTAGATGCCAACAACCCACCATCCTGTGGTTTTAAGCTAGGGAGTCCCATATGTGAGAATATGATTTCTGCTTGTCCTGGGATAAAGCATAGTTACTTATCTGTAATGGGTGTTATCCAGGGACAGCAGGCAGATATTCTCGCGTCCCTCCCACCTCCCCTAGTTGGCTCCTTAGCTTGTTCACTGAACTGACAATCCTACAAGCCAGCATTGAGCAGGAAGGCACGCGCGCATGCATGGTATGGGTGGTTTTGAGATTTCTAAAGTTAGTGACAGTACAATTTAGCACTGTCTGTACCAGGCTCTGGATGATGTCACCAACATGTGATATCTGCCTGCTGTCCTTGGATAACATCTGTTACAGGTAAACTGTGCTATCCGGGAGATTGGTCTCTGTCTCGGAGAATCTTCTGAAATATAGTGAACAGACATTTGACCTGATGGCGTTGGTGTCCAAAAAGAAAGCACCTTGTTTCTTCAGCTGTCATCGCAATCCAGGAAGCAAAGGATTAGATGACCTGGTGCAGCTGTGGCTGCAGTGGGGCGTTCTATGTTTTTCCTCTGTGGCCCATGATAGGCCATCTTCTGAGATGACTCAACTCGCTGAGGCCAAGTAACTCTAGTAGTACCCGATTGGCCAAGGCACCCATGGTATGCTGATCTGGTTCATCTGTAGCTGGATCAGAGTCTCAAACTTCCCTGTCACTCGCACCTTCTCACGCAGGATCCCATAGCCCTGCTGGATCTGGACCGCTTTGGTCTTACGGCCTGACTCTTGAACCCAAAGACTTATTGCGCAGAGGTTACTTCACAGGAGTGATTGCGACAATCTTGTGCAGTAAGAAGTCAACAGTGGAAGCACTTGGAGGTGTTTTCAAAATTGGTGCACTTGGCAGCATAAAGATCTAAGCTCAATGTCTATTCCCCTTGTGCTTTCATTCCTTCAAGAAGGCCTGGAATAGGGCCTTGCAGTCTGCTCCCTTAGAGTGCAGCTAGCCGGTCTTTCTCTGGCTACCCATCTAGACATGGTCAGGTTTCTGAGGGGAGCGATATGGCTTCACCCTCCGTTGCATCAACCGTTCTTGACTTGGAATCTCAATCTAGTTCTCCGGTTACTTGCTAGTACGCCCTTTCAACCGTTGGACCGAGCTTCTTTGATGGATCTCACCATCAAAAGTTTGTCTTGGTGGCCATTACATCGGCCTGCAAAAGTTTCTGAACTTCAGGCTTTGTCCTGCAGAAATCCATTTCTTTGGATTGATTCCTATGTGATCTAAGTACTGTTCCTCCTTTCTTCCAAAGGTGGTCTCCAGTTTCCAAATTAATCAGGAGGTACAGTTGCTGGCTTTTGAACCTTCGAGTTGGGTAACTGACAGGGTGATGAAATCTGTAAACTGTATATTATATATGTATTGGTATTAGATCCCTAATATGTGTCAAGTTAGGATAAAAACTTGGCCTGTAACTATGGCACATTGTAACCTGTCAACTATATATTATATGTTAGCCTATAGCCCGTTCTGAGTTCTTTGGGAGGACGGGATAGAAAATGAAATAAATAAATTGATGGATGTGCGCAGACTTTTACTGAAATACATAGAGATTATGAATGAATTTTGTTTGATCGATCATTATTTGTTCGTGCTGTCCACAGGGCAGATAAGCTTCGAAAGCCACCATTTCCAGATGTATCCACATGGCTGTTTCATCTGCCTGTGTCAAAAAGCAGCCGCCCCTTTCAATAAAGGTGCACTCCACACGAGGTGTTGCTTCCTTGTGGGCAGAATCTTCAGTGGTTTCCCCTGAAGAGATTTGTAGAGCTGCCACTTAGTCCTCCTTACATACCTTTATGAAGTTTTACAGGATAGACATGGCAGCAAAGCAGGACTTTGCTTTTGGGTCTTCAGTTCTGGCTACTGGCTCATCAGTCCCACCCTGACTTTGTGGGACCACTCTTACATCCCACTTGTTCAGGAATAGTGTGATTGTACAAGAACGAAAGATTAGGTACTTACCTTTGCTAATCTTCTTTCTTGTAAATTCACACTCCTGGATCCCACCCTGGGAATTGTGATTCGCTGATTGTCTGCCTCAATAAATGCTAGTAAGTTGGACTTCTATTTTTTTGACCAGCCTTTCTAAAATTACCATCTGATCATACTGTGCCCCGGGGGTTTGTGGCTACTGTCTCTCCTTATTGTTCTCATGTTTTGGTTTATATGAATTTTAAGATGTTTATTCTCTGATTATTCATGATTTGTTATACAGTTTCTAATGTGAGCAGATTAGACTTGTTTCTCAGTATTACTGGAAAAGAGTACAGGAGACAACTACTGCAGAATATGGCAGCCAGACTAATCGTCAGGTAAAGCCAAATCGAGATTGTTATCCCACTCTTAAGGGATCAACATTGGTTTCCTGTAAGGAAGGTCCACAAGGCCATTTATAGGGGAAACTCCTTAGGTCTCCTTAGGTTTATGATGACATTGTCACAAACTCATTTTCCAGCTCGATATCTATCAATGCAACATTTTACGCTGGCATTCCCCTCTCCTTTACATATGTACCATAAGAAGTTGTTTGAATCCACTTTTGCATTTCAAGGCCCCAAAATCTGGAACGGCCTCCCACAACACATGCATCAAAAGACACATTATAACTTTAGGAAAAAGCTTATGACTCTTCTGTTCTCAAATCTCTAATTCAGAATAGAAAGACAACTCTATATCTTCGAACTTGTAATGTACATGTTCATGACAGCTAATTAGAAATCTTATTGTAAACCACATTGAATCCATGTAGAAATTTGCAGTATAGAAGAAAACATATGCTATGGTAGCAGAACAGATTTGGAGTGTCCCTGTCCCCCCCCCCTCTTGTTAATGCTTCTTCTCTAGGGTTGACCATCTGCTTTGATACAAAATGAGGATTTGCAGAAAAGCCCAGAGTGAAGGGAGGCGGAGATTTTGCGATACACCAATTCAAGAATGATGTGTATCTACTAGAAAGAAAATTATCAAGGTAAGGACCTAATCTTCGTTTACCATGCTTTCATAGGCTATAGTCAATAAATGAGGATTGCCTGGGGAATTCCAACTAATATCACATTTAACAATAGAGAGGTCAGTATAGTTTGTAGTTTGTTTTGATAACTAATCTATGATCTTCAATTTCCTAGTAAACTGGAAAAACTCAATCCTAGTATTAAATTCATTATAATGCATTAATAGAAAGAGAGATTATCCCAGGACAAGCAGGCAGCTATTCTTGACTGATGGGTGACGGCACCGACGGAGCCCCGGTACGGACAATTTTAGAGTGATTGCACTCTAAGAACTTAGAAAGTTCTGGTAGGCCGCACCGCGCACGCGCGAGTGCCTTCCCGCCCGACAGAGGCGCGCGGGTCCCCAGTTTCTTAGTTTCCGCGGAGCTAAGAAGACGCGTCTCTCTCAACGGCTGTTGTGAGAGGATTTTTTGTGAACTTCCCGCTCGCGTAAACTTTTTGAGGAATCTTATTTCCTTTCCTTTTTTCTTTATTTTCTTTCTTAAAAAAAAAAAAAAACATTTTGTTTTTTTGCCTGTTTTTCCTCGGCCTTCGATTTGGCTGAAGCCGTTTTTACATTCATGCCCCCCCAACCCGGCTTCAAAAAGTGCCAGCGGTGTGCACGACCAATTTCACTAACTGATCCTCATAATTGGTGTCTCCAGTGTCTTGGTCCCGACCATCGAGCGTCAACCTGCACCCGCTGTGCAACTTTAAAAAAGAGAACTCTTAAAAATCGAGAGATTCAACAAAAATTATTGTTTGGTGCCGAGATGTCTGATTCTACACCGGCACCGACATCGGCACCGGCGCAGTCGGCACCCACATCATCGACACCACGCGATACCGCGGCGGTGTCGACTCCAGGTAAGCCGGCTAAGAAGCCTTCCCCGTTGGAGCGTCCTCCGGTCTCGATGGCAGCGAGTCCAATTCTGCCGACCTCGAGGCGCCCACGGAAGCGCTCCGCTCCAATAGAGGTGAGCCCCTCGACATCGGGGTCCTCATCCTCGGAGCGTAGAGCGGCACCGCAGGTACCATTAAAGAAAAAGACGGTACCAGTGCCTTCCCTTGAGGAGCGTATAGCTGCTGTTCTGAAGACACAACTTAAAGAACAGTTACAGCACCTCCTACCTCCAGCCCTGGCATCGAATTTACCGGTACCAGTCCGGTCTGAGCCACCGGTACCGATAGTGGACCGTCCTATTTTATCGACATCCACTCTATCGGTACCGGTACAGTCGGTTTCCTCGGTCTCCATGCCGATTCTGGCGCCGGAGCCGAGAGCTCACCATCAAGCTGTACAGACTTCGGCTCCGGTGCGTACTGTAGCATCTCCCGGTACCGAATCAGGCAGGTCGGGGAAGTCTCTTCACAAGTCCCGGCATTTAGAGCCTTCCACTCCAGAGTCTCGAGACCGGAGTTCTCAGGTTCGAGACCCTGACTTATGGGGTGACTCGGAGGATCCTCTTCTTTCGGAGGGAGAATGCTCTTCTGGTGATGAGGACCCGTCTGTTTTAGGAGCCTCCTCTAAACCAGAAGTGTCTTCCTTTTCTTCATTTTTGAAGGAAATGTGTGATTCTCTCTCCATTCCTTTGGAGGCTGAGTCAAAGAAATCCAAGGCTTTCCTTGATGCCTTGGACTTTGACCAGCCTCCAAAGGAATACCTTAAACTACCTCTCCATGATATATTGAGAGAGACGTTTTATAAGAATCTGGAATCTCCTTTAACTATCCCTGGAGCTCCTAGAAAGTTGGATTCCTTGTATAAAGTCATTCCTATTCCTGGGTTTGACAAGCCCCAATTACCTCATGAGTCCCTTTTAGTTGAGTCCACTTTAAAAAAAGTCCAAAGGGGCTAGTGTATATGCCTCAGTCCCTCCTGGCAGAGAGGGCAAATCTATGGACAAGTTTGGTAAAAGGCTATACCAAAATGCTATGTTAGCAAATTGATCAGGAAATTATGCATTCCATTTCTCTTTTTATCTTAAGCACCTAATACAAAATCTCACTGCTTTTGAGAAATATCTTCCTGATAGGAAAAAGTCTGCTTTTCACCACACTTGTTCATCTCTTTTACAGCTTCGAAAATTCATGGTAAGATCTATCTATGATACTTTCGAGCTGACCTCCAGAGCCACTGCCATGTCAGTGGCCATGCGAAGGCTAGCCTGGCTTCGTGTTTCAGAACTGGACGTTAATCACCAGGATAGGCTAGCCAATACACCTTGCTTAGGGGATGAGCTGTTTGGAGATTCCATGGACTCCACTACCCAGAAATTATCGGCTCATGAGACCAGATGGGACACGCTTCTTAAACCTAAGAAGCCTCCACCAACCAGGCCCTTTCGTCCACAATCAACCTACCAACGTAGATTTGTGGCTCGTCCTCTGCCTCAAACTGCACAACAACCTAGGCGTCAGAGGCAACAGCGTCCAGCTGCTAGACAACCTCAGCAACAACAGCAGGTAAAACCTACTCCTGCACAAAAGTCTACCCAACCCTTTTGACTTGGTTCTCCAGAACATAGCCAGTCTTCTCCCTCCTACTCAACTTCCACAGCCTATAGGAGGACGCCTTTCTTATTTCATAAGCCGTTGGGAACTTATCACGTCAGATCAGTGGGTTCTGAACATCATCCACCACGGCTACTCTCTCAACTTTCAGACTCTACCTCCTCCAAGTCAACCAAAAGAGTCTGCTTCGCACACTCAGTCTTTCCTTCTTCTCCAGGAGGTTCAATCCCTTCTCCTTTTGAACGCCATAGAGGAGGTTCCTCTAGATCAAAAGGGACAGGGATTCTACTCCCGTTACTTTTTAGTCCCCAAAAAAAACAGGAGATCTCAGACCCATTCTAGATCTCCGCGATCTCAACAAATGTTTGGTCAAAGAAAAGTTCAAAATGCTCTCTCTAGCCACTCTTTATCCTCTTCTAAATCAAGGCGACTGGCTATGTTCTCTCGATCTCAAAGAAGCATACACTCATATACCGGTCAATCTGGCCTCCAGACAATACCTACGCTTCATGATCAATCGTTGTCATTACCAATACAAGGTGCTACCCTTCGGTCTTGCCTCCTCTCCGAGAGTATTCACCAAATGTCTGATTGTGGTGGCTGCCTTCCTGCGATCTCACCACCTTCAGGTCTTTCCTTACCTGGACGATTGGTTGATAAAGGCCAATTCATCTCAGACTGTTCTCCTGGCCACCAACCAAACCATCAGGTTTCTTCAACTTCTGGGGTTCGAGATCAATCTACCCAAATCTCATCTCATCCCCACTCAGAGACTTCAATTCATAGGAGCTGTCTTGGACACAATCCTCATGAGAGCGTTCCTGCCGTCCAATCGTCTTCAAACGCTTCACTCTCTATGTCAACAGGTGCTTCCACAGCGTTCCATCAAAGCAAAGCAAATGATGATTCTCTTGGGTCACATGGCCTCCACAGTTCATGTCACGCCTCTTGCACGTCTTCACCTGCGCACTCCTCAATGGACACTAGCTACCCAGTGGTCCCAAGTGACGGATCCTTGCTCACGTCACATATCTGTGACATCATCTCTTCGTCAGTCTCTACAATGGTGGTTGGTATCCTCAAATCTGTCCAGAGGTCTTCTGTTCCATCAACCTCCTCATCAACTAGTCATCACCACCGATGCCTCCCCTTATGCATGGGGAGCTCATTTGAACGAGTTCCAAACTCAAGGTCTTTGGACTGCCCAGGAAAAGAAGCGTCACATCAATTTCCTGGAACTCAGAGCGATGTTTTATGCCCTCAAGGCCTTCCAGCATCTTCTTTTTCCTCAAGTTGTCCTGTTGTGCACAGACAATCAAGTTGCGATGTACTACATCAACAAACAGGGTGGGACGGGCTCCCGCCTCTTATGCCAGGAAGCCCAAAAGATCTGGACTTGGGCCATAAATCACCATCTATTCCTGAAAGCTATTTACATTCAGGGAGAGGAGAATTCCTTAGCGGACAAGCTCAGCAGAGTTCTCCAACCTCACGAATGGACAAACGATCCTGTAACTCTACAATCCATCTTCGCTCAATGGGGCACCCCTCAGATAGACCTCTTTGCAGCTCCTCACAATCATCAGCTGCCCCTATTCTGCTCCAGACTCTACTCACCTCACCGTCTGGCAGCGGATGCTTTTCTCCTCGATTGGTCCAATCTGTTCCTGTACGCTTTCCCTCCTCTGCCTCTCATGTTGAGAACCTTATTCAAGCTCAAGAGGGATCAAGCAACCATGATTCTGATTGCTCCGAGGTGGCCCAGGCAACATTGGTTCTCCCTTCTACTTCAACTCAGTTCCAGGGAACCTTTTCTTCTGCCTCTGTATCCTTCTCTGCTTACTCAGCATCAGGAAACTCTTCTACACCCCAACCTACAGTCTCTGCACCTGACAGCTTGGTATCTCTCGGGCTGACTTCTCATGATACACTCTTGTCTCAGCCTGTTCGTTCAATTCTGGATGCCTCCAGGAAACCGGCCACTCTTCAATGTTACCATCAGAAGTGGACACGGTTTTCTTCATGGTGTCTTCTTCATCATTATGATCCCACTTCCCTTGCAGTGGAGACATTGTTGGATTATCTCCTTTCTTTATCAGACTCTGGCCTCAAGTCCACTTCAATCAGAGTCCATCTTAGTGCTATAGCAGCTTTTCATGAGCCAATCCATGGAAAACTCCTCTCAGCTCATCCCTTAGTGTCCAGGTTCATGCGGGGTCTTTTTAATGTGAAACCACCTCTTAAAGCCCCTCCTGTTATCTGGGATCTTAATGTAGTTCTTTCCGCTTTAATGAAGCCTCCATTTGAACCCTTGGCTACTGCTTCTTTCAAGTTTCTCACTTGGAAGGTGCTTTTTCTTATTGCTCTTACCTCTGCCAGGAGGGTCAGTGAGCTCCATGCACTAGTGTCGGATCCACCTTTTACGGTCTTTCATCATGACAAGGTGGTTCTGCGTACTCATCCAAAGTTTCTCCCGAAGGTTGTCTCTGAATTCCATCTCAACCAATCCATTGTTCTGCCTGTCTTTTTTCCAAAACCTCACTCTCATTCTGGTGAACAGGCTTTACATACTTTGGACTGTAAGAGGGCTCTGGCTTACTATTTAGACCGTACTAAGCCTCACAGATCGTTCCCTCAACTCTTTCTGTCCTTTGATCCAAATAAATTGGGACGTCCTGTTTCTAAACGTACGTTGTCTAATTGGCTGGCAGCGTGCATTTCATTCTGTTATGCTCAGACCGGACTGACACTGGAAGGTTCTGTCACAGCCCATAAAGTCCGAGCTATGGCAGCATCTGTAGCTTTCCTCCGGTCCACGCCCATTGAGGAAATCTGCAAAGCTGCCACTTGGTCCTCAGTTCATACTTTTACATCTCATTATTGTCTGGACACATTTTCCAGACGGGATGGACACTTCGGCCAATCTGTTTTGCAAAATTTGTTTTCCTAATGGCCAACCTTCCCTCCATCCCTCTTTTTGTTAGCTTGGAGGTCACCCATCAGTCAAGAATAGCTGCCTGCTTGTCCTGGGATAAAGCACAGTTACTTACCGTAACAGGTGTTATCCAGGGACAGCAGGCAGATATTCTTGCGTCCCTCCCTCCTCCCCGGGTTGGCTTCTTAGCTGGCTTATCATAACTGGGGACCGCGCGCCTCTGTCGGGCGGGAAGGCACTCGCGCGTGCGCGGTGCGGCCTACCAGAACTTTCTAAGTTCTTAGAGTGCAATCACTCTAAAATTGTCCGTACCGGGGCTCCGTCGGTGCCGTCACCCATCAGTCAAGAATATCTGCCTGCTGTCCCTGGATAACACCTGTTACGGTAAGTAACTGTGCTTTATGTACTTACCCTGGTAAGCTCCTTTCCACTAGATAGGTAAGACATTCTAGACAGATGGGTAGTGTCCCCATGGCCATGTGCAATCTTTTTTTTTTTAATAATTCTTTATTCATTTTCATATTTTACATGAAGTGTACAAAATATTGAGTTACAACTAATGAATACACAATATCACTTTTATATCTATTACATAATATTCTGAATAAATTTTTTTTATCCCCTCTCCCATCCTTCAAGTACTTTCCAATCACCTTATACATATTGTATACCATATTATAACATGTTATGTAAAATTATTTTCACTACCCCCCCTCCATGTGTGCCATAAAGAAGACAAGAAAAAGAAGAAGATAAATCCTATTATTCATTCAGTACAATACTTTGTCAATGGCCCCCATATTTTTATAAATTTAGGATATGTCCCTCTTTGTATTGCTATTACTCTTTCCATTTTGAATATATGACAAATTGTATTCCACCAAAATGTATAATTAAGGTTACTATGATTCTTCCAGTTATTGGTTATATGCTGAATGGCAACCCCTGTCATGACTAGTAAAAGCTTGTTATTTTCTGGTGAAATTTGAATTTTTTTTCTCATCATCATTTCAAATAACACTGTATCATATGATATTGCTACATGATTTTCCATCAATTTATTAATTTGTGGCCAAATTGCATTCCAAAAACTTTTAATTTAGGGACAATGATATAGTAAATGATCCAACGTTCCAGATTACAGTGCCAGAATTTATTGGACTTAGAACTATCTAATTTTTGCAAACGTGTAGGGGTCCAAAAAGCTCTATGTAATAAAAAGAACCAAGTTTGTCTCATAGATGCTGACACTGTACATCTCATTCTCCAAGACCAAATTAGTGGCCATTGAGATGCAATAATTTGATGCTTAATCTCAATGCTCCAAATGTCTCTTAGACCATTTTTTGGTTTTTTATTCAAATATCCAGATATTAATTTATACCACAATGCGGCTTGATGCCCTAGGAAGTCTGCTTGGAAGCATAAGAACTCTAAACTATATTGATTATTCAATGTTTTCCATTCAGGGAACCCAACCTGAAAGGCCTGCTTCAATTGCAACCATTTAAAACTTTGTTTTTTACTAAGACCAAATCTATGTTGCAATTGTGAAAATTCCAGCAGTTTACCTTCCGAAATAACATCATTCAGAGATCTAATGCCTGCAATAATCCATTCCTTCCAAAGGATTTGAGCTCCGACAATTTTAATCTTGGAGTTTATCCATAAAGACTGATTAGTTGACTTGTTTATTGGGACAGGTGTTAATTTACTAATAAACCTCAACGTTTTCCAAGTATCCATTAATATCTTATTTTGTCTGTATCTTCTAGGCATGTTGATACTTGGAAGATGAACTAAATTTAGGGGAAACATAAGGTGCCATTCCAAATATAACCAATCCGGTGCATTATCTATCAGTTCTGGGAGGATCCAATACATACCCTGACGTAAAATATAGGCTTTTTGGTACCTATAAAAATTTGGAAAATTTACCCCTCCCTCCTTAATTGATTTTTGCAACGATACCAAAGCTATTCTATGCGTTTTACCAAGCCAAAGAAATTTCGTTAAAATGCTATTAAGCTTTTTATAAAAGGACCCCTGAAAATAAATAGGTATCATACTCATTTGGTAGTAAACTACAGGCAAGATCATCATTTTAATAGTTTGAACTCTCCCCCACCAAGAAAGATGTAACGGATTACATTGCTCACATAACTCTGTAACTCTTTTCAATACAAATTTTTCATTTTCTTTTACTGTATCTTCAATTGTATTTTTAACTTGAATGCCAAGATATTTAAATCCTTCTTCTTTCCATATGAACGGAAAAGCGTCAAATAATCCTTTTACACAATGAACATTTAAAGGTATAAGTTCAGACTTACTCCAATTAATTTTATAACCTGAAAATTTGCCAAACATATCAATTTATTCCAATAGACAAGATAAGGTAGACTCTGGATTCCTCAAATAAAGTAAAATATCCGCATAAGCCGAAATTTTATATTCCATATCAGAATATGGAATACCCTGTATCCCCCTTGCTTGCTGTATTGCTAACAATAAGGGTTCTAATACAACATCAAATAACAAAGGAGATAAAGGACAACCTTTTCTAACTCCCCTCTGCAATTGAAAACCATCAGATATCATATTAATATTTAATCTTGCAATCGGGAAGCTATACAATGTTTTTACCATTTGTATAAATCCAGAATCTATACCAAACCATTCTAAAGCCTGATACATAAAATTCCATTCTACCCTATCAAACGCTTTTTCTGCATCCAAGGAAACTGTAAAAGCCGGTTCATCCATTATTTTTTATAAATTTAACATATGAAACAATAATCTAGAGTTATTAGAGGAATGTCTTTTAGCAACAAAACCCGTCTGATGCTTGTCTATAATATGTGGGAGAGCTTTGGCTAATCTCAAAGCCAAAATTTTCACCAAAAGTTTATTATCCACATTTATTAAAGATATAGGCCTGTAGTCTGAAACCAAAGTAGAATCTTTATTTGGCTTAGGCAAAACAATTACTATTGATTCAGCCATAGTACCTTTAATATCACCTTTTATAAGTTGTGTCTGATATAAATTTAGTAAATATGGGGAAAGGACATTTTGAAATGTTTTATAAAATTCTACTGTATAACCATCACCACCTGGAGCGGATCCAACTCTAAGAGATCTCAACGCTGTTTCTAATTCTTTTAATGATATAGGTTCATCTAAACTCCGTTTTATATGATCAGAAACCTTAGGTCCAATAATTAAATCTAAAAAATTTTTACCATCTTTTTGCCTCTCCAAATAAGGCTCGGAAGAATACAGGTCCTTATAAAATTTTAGAAATTGCTTTAAAATTATATCCGTTTGATTGGTTATTATACCATTATCATCTTTTATCCCATTAATGTTCTTCTTTTTTTTTTGCTTTAAGATAATTTGCCAATAATCTTCCCGCCTTGTTAGAATTTCCATAATACATTGTCTGTTTGGAAAACAAGTCTCTTCTTATCATTTTTGAAGCTAATTCGTTATATTTACCTTTTGCTTTCAAAAGAGCTTGTAATACATCATGTTCCCATTTGCTTACCAATTTAGTTTCTAGTATTTTAATTTCTTTTTCTAACTCTATATACTGTTTTTTAATCTGTTTCCTAACAAAAGCCGAATATGATATAATATGACCTCTCATAGTCGCTTTAAAAGCGTCCCATACATTTTCAATAAATGTATCTTCCACTAAATTAATTTGAAAGAAATCACTAATTTGTATTTTAAAATTTTCCAAAAATTTTTCATCCACAAGCAATGCATTATCAAATCTCCAAAGAGGTCTTCTATTTTCTAATTGATCTAATTGTAAATCTATCCATACTCCCGCATGATCCGAAATGATAATGGGATCAATGGAAGCCTTAATCACCTTATGTGATGAAATAAAAATATAATCTATTCTTGAAAATGATTTATGAACCTGTGAACAAAATGAAAATTCCTAATCATTAAAATGAAGAATACGCCATATATCCTTCAAATCACATGATTGAACCAAATTATCTAAACCTAAAGATTTTATACTTTTACCTGGTTTTTTATCCATTAATGGATCCATTACAGCATTAAAATCTCCAGCCACCACTAAATTAGAAGCAGCCAGTGGTAACAACATACTCTGCAATTTTTTAAAGAATTCTGATTGATTCGAATTAGGGGCATATATATTGAACAACGTCAGGGCATTATTTCCCATACTTATATCAACATGTAGCCAAGGCCATGTGCAATCTACAAAAGGAATCCACTCTGGATTTTTCCTTTTTGTCTCTGCTGTACTTCACTGTGCTACTTAGCTCCATAAGAGCATAAGAATTGCCGCTGCCGGGTCAGACCAGATCATGCCCAGCAGTCCACTCCCGCGGAGGCCCTTAGGTCAAAGACCAGTGCTCTAACTGAGTCTAGCCTTACATGCATAAGTTCTGGTTCAGCAGTTAATACCCAAGCACTGAGAGCCACTGAATAAACGTGAAGTAGAGGTGCCTGTAGCAACAGGCTCAGAAACAAACTGTTCTGCTCAAGAAGTAAAATTGAACAGTAATGTTAAATTTAATTTAATTCTTATATACCGCTAATAACCGTGAGGTTTCTAAGCGGTTTACAAAAATGATGCATTAAAGGATACAATAAATAAAAATAAATCCAAGATAGGTACTTGGAAATTCCCTAACTGTCCCAAAGGCTCATAATCTAACTAAAGTACCTGAAGAAACAATTTATGAAAAGTAAAGATAAAAATATAAAGACAGAGGTAGAGATAGAGATAGAAATGAATATTCCAACAAGATGGTGGCCAGTTAGGTCATCTTCTGTGCTGTCTCCCTTGTTAATGCTTCTTCTCTAGGGTTGACCATCTGCTTTGATACAAAATGAGGATTTGCAGAAAAGCCCAGAGTGAAGGGAGGCTTCAAAGGAGCTCAGAAACTACTCCCATATGAAACAGAAACATATATACAGTATCCTTCCCAGCCTCCAACTTAATATACTGAATGTTGTATAGGAAGTAATCTAAAGAAATACTTTTTTTTTACAGAAAGGTGTGGTAGATGCATGGAATAGTCTCTCGGAAGAGGTGGTGGAGACAGACTGTCTGAATTCAAGAGGGCCTGGGATAGGCACATGGGATATCTCAGAGAAAGACATAATGGCTACTGTGGATGAGCAGACTAGATGGGCCATTTGGCCTTTATCTGCCATCATATTTCTGTTTTATGTTTAATTCTGATCACTACTGCTTATTTTTTAGAGGGGAGTTCCCATGTGTTCTGTATTTGTGTATTTGCTTAGAGCTTAAGGTTTAGCAGAATATAAATGCTTAAATTAAATACAAGCATAATTTGTTGGATTTTTTCTGAAAATAAATGGTACTTTATTTTCAGCTCTTCAATGAAGCAAAGAGAACAGCACCAAGTATACTTTACCTTCCTCATATCCACTTATGGTGGGAGACGGTTGGATGCACGCTGAAGGCCACATTTATCACTCTGATAAAGAATATTCCTTCTTTCACACCAATATTGCTGCTTGCAACCTGTGATGTATGCCATGAAGATCTACCAGAAGAAGTATGTCTCTTCCCTTTACAGTAGTTTCCAACATAGTGACTATTTTACTTTATATTCAGAAGGGAACAATGACTCATCACTTTAATACAAAAAAAATGTTTACTTTTTACAGGTACAAGAACTTTTTGTATCAGATTATGAAGAAGTTTTTCATGTCCATCCACCTAGCAGTGAGGAAAGAAGAATGTTTTTTGAGGATTTGATTCTTAATCAAGCTTCTAAACCACCTTCATCAAAGAAGAAAGCAAGTTAGTGTTAGCAAAGATTTTTCATTACTCTTATTTGTACTCTTGCTAGTAATGGTACCTCTTCCTTTGTTTGTAGGTTTATTCATAAATGCATGAATTTGTTTAGTTTTGCAAGCACTAGAAGTTTTACCTGTAGCACCTCCACCTGAGCCACGACAGCTGACAGCAGAAGAACTGAAACGATTGGAGGAACAAGAAGAAGACACACTTCGAGAGTTGAGGCTCTTCCTGAGAGATGTTACGCATAGACTTGCCATTGATAAACGCTTCAGAGCATTTACAAAACCTGTGGATCCAGAAGAGGTAAATCAGTTTGGGGGTTTTTCTGGATTTAGTAAATTTTATCATTTAGGCTAGTGGTCTACATCCTTTTTCATGTAAAAGACCACAGTGTAATTACAAGAAAGTTCTGAGGGTCACCAAAAGATTACAAACGCTACTAATTTTGTAAACTAGGTAGTACATGCTTATCCTAGGACAAGCAGGCAGCATATTTTCACATGTGGAATGACGTCATCCATGGAACTTGGCACAGAACATCTAAAGTGAACTGTCATGTTTAGTATTTTAAAGACTATCTATACTGCACATGTGTGGGTGCCTTCCTGCCTGCTGCTAGCGGTTCATAGACAACCCCGCGAAAGACAAAGGCGCGCGCCGACAACTGAGCGCAAGACGGAGGCGCGCGCCGAAGAAAATTACAGTTTTTAGGGGCTCCGACGGGGGGTTTTGGTGGGGTGCCCCCCCAGTTTACTTAATAGAGATCGCGCCGGCGTTGGGGGGTTGTAACCCTCCACATTTTACTGTAAACTTAACTTTTCCCCTAAAAACAGGGAGAAAGTGAAGTTTTCAGTAAAATGTGGGGGGTTACAACCCCCCCACAACACGGCGCGATCTCTATTAAGTAAAGTGGGGGGTTCCCCCCCACACACCCCCGTCGGAGCTGTGAAAACAGTAATTTTCTGCGGCGCGCACCTCCACACTGCGCTCAATTGTCTGCGCGCGCCTTTGTCCCGGCACGCTTTTGACCTGACACCGCTGCCAGCTCACGGGACCATCAGTTCTTTGTTTTCCGTAGAGCAGAGAAGCCGTTTGGTTTTCTCTTCACACGCGTTTCGGCATTTTATCGTATACATTTTTAACATATGTATTTTATATGCATTTATTTTCTGTGTGTATTAGTTGTGTTCTCATATTAAATTTACTTTCTTTTTTTTTTTTTTATTTGCCAGTATTACTGAAAGGAGTGTTTTCAGACATTGGCTTATTTGCTGCCTTCTTTCTGAGGAGTCTTGTGTTGGCAGTTTTTTTCTCAGGGTTGTTAGCCTTCTGAAAAGTTTAATGCTTTTGAAGCAAGGTTGAGGATGGCCAACTCTGATGCTGAGGCTCCTCTGCGCAGCCCTACTCCAGGGCCATCAACTTCAATGTCCAGCTCTACCTCGGCTACTTTGGTTTGCTGCCATTGGGGAAACCACATAAGGCTAAGAAACTTCCCTTTCAATGCTGCTGCAATGCAAGCAGTACAAAGAAGCAACATGAATGCCTTTGCACATCATGTGCCAAATACCACAAAGGCGCCAGTTCCAGTATCTGTGCAGCAACAAGCGCAAGTTATTATTATTATTATTTTGTGCTGCCTACTGCACAAGTACTATCATTAAAGCAGCAAACACATTCTGTGCTGCCAACCACACATGTGCTCAACTTCTAGCAACAGGTGCCATATGTACAGATTATTGTACAGGCCCCTGCTATCCAAGATCTGAATATTCTACTGTGGAATAGGCTAGCTGGGCTACTGCAGTCACATGCTGTGCTAAATCCTGTCATTGTGCCCCCTAGCCTTGTCTAGAACTCGATTTACAAGGAGTTGCCCAAACACTGCCTGAAGGTTCCTCTACACAACCTTATGAAAGAGACCTTGGCTCAAAAACTGGGAATTCCCCCCCCCTTTGTATACCAGTGGCTCCAAAGAGGTTGGATTCCCTTTACAAATGGCAGTCTGTCCCTGGGTTCAAAACCCACAGCTGCCACACAAGGTAGTAGTGGAATCCTTCTTAAAGCACACAGCTCTAGAGCCTATGCTAGTGCACCACCTGGCAGAGAGGGTAGTACACTAGATAAGTTTGGTCACAAGCTGTTCCATGCTTATGGGCAAAATCCTGAATTACACTTTATATGTCCTTCTACGTGAAATCTCTTGCCCAGATGTCCCATTATGACAACCACTTATCGGCATCTCAGACATGACCTCCTGGAAACCAGGAAATATATAGCTCGTTCTACTTATGATGCCAATAAGAACATAAGAAGTTGGCACCACTGGGTCAGACCAGAGGTCCATTGCGCGCAGCGGTCCGCTCCCGTGGCGGCCCATCAGGTCTGTGACCTGTGAAGTGGTTCCTGACCATTTCTGTAACCTACCTCTACATCTATCTGTAACCCTCGTTCTGCTTATGATGCCTTTGACGTAGCTTCTTGCACCTCAGCAGTATCCATTGCTACTCACTCAGAATCTCAGATCTAGATGCCAGTGTTCAAGATAGTCTTTCCAACATACCCTGCACGGGTGATGACTTGTTTGACCGTATAGAAGAGGCCACTCAAATGATAGACATACTGATTGTATGACCATTCTTTCCTCCTTGAAAGCAGGCTAAGCAATTTTCAAACTCCTACAGGCGTTCTTCATTTGCTTACAGAAATAAATACATACAGTCAGCCTCCTATGTCTATGCGAACATCTGCCCAAAGACACCGAAGGCAACTTGGGCAAAATAAAACTTCTGCGCCTTCTGCGCCTACTCAACCTAAAGATCAGCAGTTGTTTTGATTACCTAAAGAGCTTAGCCGGTGTTTCTCAGCCCATGCCTCTGACTCTCCCAATAAGGGCTCATCCATTACCAACAGTGCTGGACCCTATTAACATCAGATGGTGTATATCCCATAGTGCTGACATACATACATAGTAGATGGCAGCAGATAAAGACCCGAATGGTCCATCCAGTCTGCACAACCTCATTCAATTTAAATTTTTTTAAGTTTTTTCTTCTTAGCTATTTCTGGGCAAGAATCCAAAGCTTTACCCTGTACTGTGCTTGGGTTCCAACTGCCGCAATTTCTGTTAAGACTTACTCCAGCCCATCTACACCCTTCCAGCCATTAAAGCCCTCCCCAGCCCATCCTCCACCAAACGGCCATATACAGACACAGACCGTGCAAGTTTGCCCAGTACTGGCCTAGTTAAATATTTAATCTTATTTTCTGATTCAGATCCTTTGTGTTCATCACACGCTTCTTTGAACTCAGTCACAGTTTTACTCTCCACCACCTCTCTCGGGAGCGCATTCCAGGCATCCACCACCCTCTTCGTAAAGTAGTGCTGATAGAATTGAAAAATGAACTTTCACACCTATTGTTACTAATTTGTAATTTTTGGGGGTTTAATCCAGCATAGTACCAGAAGACTGGAGAGTGGCCAATATGACACTGATTTTTAAAAAGGGTTCCAGAAGTGACCTGGGAAATTATAGTCCATTGAGTCTGATGTCAGTGGTAGAGACTATTAATAAAGGACAAAATGACAGGACATATACGTAAGCATGGATTAATGAGAGAAAGCCAACATGGGTTTAGTCAAGGGAAATCTTGCCTCACCAATCTACTGCATTTCTTTGAAAGAGTGAATGAATATGTGGATAAAGATCTACTAGTTGATATTGTGTATTTGGATTTTCAAAAGGTATTTGACTGAGGAAATTAGAAAGTCATGGGAAAGGAGGTAATGTCCTTATGGATTAAGAACTGGTTAGAAGAGAGAAAATAGAGAAGGATAAATAGGGAGGTTCCCCAGGGGTCTCCGCTGGGACCGCTGCTTTTTAACATATTTATCAATGATCTAGAGATGAGAATAACTAGTGGATAATTAAATTTGCCGATGACACAAAGATGTTCAAAGTTGTTTAATCATTAATAGGATTGTGAAAAATTGCAAGAGAACCATGTGAGATTGGGAAACTAGGTATCAAAATGGCAGATGATGGTTAATGTGAGCAAGTGCTTGTGGGAAAAGGAACCCAAACTATAGCTACATGATGCAGGGCTCCATGTTAGGAGTCACTGCTCAGGAAAAGGTTCTAGGTGTCATTGTTGATACGTTGAAAACCTTAGCTCAGTGTGCGGCAGCAGCTAAGAAAGCAAATAAAATGTTAGAAATTATCAGAATAGGAATGGAAAACAAAGATGAAAATATTATAATGCCCTTGTATCACTCTGTGGTATGGCCGCATCTGAAATATGTGCAGCTCTGGTCACTGTATCTCAGAAAAGATGTAGCGGAATTAGAAATGGTACAGAGAAAGATGTCAAATGATAAAAGGGATGAGAAATTCCCTATGAAGAAAGGCTAAAGTGGCAAGGGCTCTTCAGCTTGGAGAAGAGATGGCATAGAGGTCTATAAAATTCTGAGTAGAGTGGAAGGGTAGATGTGGGTTGCTTGATTACTCTTTCCAAAAATACTAGGACTAGAGGGCATGAGATAAAACTACTAAATAGTGGATTTAAAACAAACCAGAGAAAATATTTCTTCATGCAACATGCAATTAAACCCTGGAATTTATTTCCAGAAAATATGGTGAAATCAGTTAGCTTAACAGGGTTTTAAAAGGGTTTGGGTAATTTCCTAAAAGAGAAGTCCATAGGTCATTATTGAGATGGCTTGGGGAAATCCTCTGTTATTCCTAAGATAAACAGTATAAAATCTGTTTTACTATTTGGGATCTTGCAGGCTCTTGGGACCTGGGTTAGCCACTGTTGGAAATAGGATACTGGGCTTGATGGACCTTCGATCTGTCCCAATGTGGCAATTCTTATGACTTACTGGCCTGTAGTTCCCTACCTCTTCCTTTCTTCCATTTTGGTAGAGAGGGACCACATCAGCCCTTCTCCAATCCTACAGTACCACTCCTGACTCTGGAGAAGCATTGAAACAGTGATGTAGCTGTGGGTATGGGTAGGCTGAGACCTACCCACTAGCACTTCTAGTGGGGATCTTCAAGCCCTACCAACTAACACCCCCCCCCCCCCCCCACGGATGGTCTCAGGACTCAAGGATCTCCCGTACGAGGAACGGCTGGATAAATTACGCCTATACTCACTCGAGGAACGCAGAGAGAGGGGAGACATGATCGAGACGTTCAAATACCTCACGGGCCGTATCGAGGTAGAAGAGGATATCTTCTTTTTCAAAGGTCCGACAGCGACAAGAGGACATCCATGGAGAATCAGGGGCGGTAAATTGCATGGCGACACCAGGAAATACTTTTTCACCAAAAGAGTGGTTGATCCCTGGAATAAACTTCCACTTCAGGTGATCGAAGCAAGCAGCATGCCTGATTTTAAGAAGAAATGGGATCGTTACGTGGGATCTCTACACAGAGTTAAATAGGGGAGGGTCATTAAGGTGGGCAGACTAGATGGGCCGCGGCCCTTATCTGCCGTCTTTTTCTATGTTCTATGTTCTAAAAACAACTCTCCTGCCGTGTACCGTCAAAAATTACAAAGACTAAGGGACACTCAACAAAGTTTTAGGAAAATACTTTTAAAACCAATAGGAGGAAATATTTTTTCCACTCAGAGAATAGTTAAGCTCTGGAATGCATTGCCAGAGGATTACCGCAAGGTAATGGCGGAATAGAAATCCGTAATGTAATGTAATATGGTAATGGCTATTAACGTAAATGGGTTTAAAAAAGGTTTGGACAAGCTCCTGGAAAAAAATGTCTATAGTCTATTATTGAGATAGATATGAATGAAGCCAATGCTGCCCTAGGATTGGTAGCATGGAATGTTGATACTATTTGGGTTTTGGCCAGAGACTTTTGACCTGGATTGGCCACTGTAGAAACAGGATACTGGGCTTGATGGACCTTCAATCTGTCTCAGAATGGCAATTCTTATGAGCAATGGCAACTTCAGTAGCCCATCTATGTTCCACTTCCATTGAGGTCACCTTGTCCTCAATTCATACATTCACATCCTAAACTAAACTAAACTAAACCTTAAGTTTGTATACCGCATCATCTCCACAGAAGTAGAGCTCGGCACGGTTTACAAGAATTGATATAGAAAGGAACTCAAAAGAAAAGAAGAACTTAGTACAGAGAAGTTTAGAGAGACTTAGTATATCAAAGAGGGAGAGGTCGTTACATTTTAGAGAAAAGCCATGTTTTTAAATGTTTTCGGAAGAGTTGGAGGGAGGTCAGACTCCGAAGCGGGATAGTAAAGCTGTTCCAGAGTTCGATGATTTTGAAGAAGAGGGATGTCCCTAATTTTTCTGCATGGGATATGCCTTTTAAAGAGGAGAAGTATAGTTTGAATTTTTTAGTAGATCTGGTGGTGTTGGGATTCCATGTGGGCTAATCAGTTCGACTAAGCAGTTGTACAAAATTTTCTTCACTTAGATTCCAACTTCCCTCCAACCCTTTTGTTTTTGTTATGCTCATGATAGTTGTCAACCCTCTTCTCAGAGGCATTATCCTGGCAGCTTGGGAGTTCCACTTGTCAGAATATAATCTCTGCTTGTTGTCAGAGAAAACATTTACCTGTAGTAGGTGTTCTCTGAAAACAGCAGGCATATATTCTCACAACCCTCCCATCTCTCCTAGTTGACTTCTTCACTTTGTCACTGAACTAATGGCCACACAAGCCAACATCGGGCAAAAGGCACCAATACACATGGTATGGGTGGTCTTAAAGTTTTAAATTGGCAATATACTTTTCAACTGTCCGTGCCGGGTTCCATGGATGACATCGCCTACATGTGAGAACATAATGCCTGCTGTCCTTGGAGAATACCTGCTACAAGTGAGAACTATGTTGTGTGATCTATCCAGTCTGCCCATCAATTATGTTGATTTTTGAGACAATGTTAAACTACCTGTCCCGTAATTAATTTTACTTGCTAAGATCTACAATAAAATGTTTTCCCCTCTCCCCTGAGATAACCAAGACCTATGCTCAGACTATATGAATATGATAAAAATCATGTTTTCTTACTCTTGATCCATGTTGTCGTGCATGGGGTACACGCCGTAAAAGTCTGCCCGGCATTGACCACACTGTCCCACCACTGGAATTGCCATCCAAGCTAACTCCAGCCTATCCCAATGCATCTTGCTTATGATGAAATCATAATAGAGTGCAACTATTTTTCAGCACTTTACCTAAATGGTGTATGTTTTTACAAGTTTAAGGTATTGACAGTTTTTAGTTTATGAAGTTCTATTATGAAGCTTTTGTCATTTAACTTCCAGGTTCCTGATTACGTCACAGTTATTGCACAACCAATGGACCTCTCAACCATTATCAGTAAAATTGATCTGCACAAATATCAGACGGTAAAGGATTACTTGAAAGATATTGATCTAATTTGCAGTAATGCTTTAGAATACAACCCAGACAGAGATCCTGCAGGTGAGATGCTCTAAGATGCTATTTATTTATATACTTAAAACCTTGTATCCCACCTAAGACTAAGCATGATATATTTGAATTTTTTTCTTTTTTTTTGTTTGTTTTGAATTCTTTATTCATTTTTGCATATTACAACAAGTGTATTAGATAAAGTCATATGAACTTATAAATACACACTTGATTAACTTTCATGTAACACGTTAAATACAACATTTCATTACATATTTATATTCTATAATATCTTGAATATTATGTAATATACCTTATATCTAAACAATTATTATTAAAGTAGAAAACCCTCCCCTCCCCTCCCCTCCATCCTAATACAGCAAAACTATTGATATATTCATATTAGAGAATGACACGGTGGCGGTTACCCGTGGCTAGCCGCGTTTAGCCGCGGGTAACCCGCCAAAACGGGGAATGAAAAATAACAGTCGCTGCGGGGACAGGGACAAGGCCATTCACCGCCCGTGGAGCAGTGAATGGTCTTGTCTCTGCAGTGAGGCATTAAGGATCGTGCGGTCCCCGCAGCCACCGCCCGCCCGTAGCGTTTAGCCAGCTCCCTCCCTCCACCTCACCTTAAATTCTGAGTTTGCCGGCTTCCTTTTTCCTGAGCCGCACGCGTTCAAAAAGCCGTGTACGCCCGGCTGCGCAAGTCCATCAAGCTTCTCCTCTGACGCAACCGGAAACAGGAAGTTGCAGGAGAGGAGAATCTTGATGGACTCGCGCAGCCACGCGTGAGCGTCTCTTTAAACACGTGCGGCTCAGGGAAAAAGGAAGCCGGCAAACTCAGAATGTAAGGTGAGTTGTAGGGAGGGAGCTGGCTAAACGCTGCGATCAGGTAGGTGGGGGCTGCTAGACTCTGCGATCGCGTTTGTTCCCGGCTCATACTAGGAAGGAGGGAGTGAAAGGAAAAAGAATTCTGGGCCAAGGGGATGAAGAGGGAAAGAAAGAAACCCACAGCAGGAAAGAAAGGGGAAGACAGGCAGGTGAGCCAGATGCTGGAAGCAGGGGGGGAGTGAGAAAGAAGGAAAGAAGCTAGATGGGGTTGAAAAGAAGACACGCTGGTATGGAAGAGGAAGATAGGGGAAATCTGGACAGAGGAAGGTAACAGAAAGAGGGGAAATTATGTGCATGGGGCATAGGGACAGAGACATAAAGGGGGACATACCATGGGGATGGTATAAGGACACAGGGGGGGGCAATGGCAGATACATAGGAGAGATATTAGAAATGGGGAAAATTTATCAATTGTATTTTAATATGTTGTACACTTAATGTAAAATTTGAAAATAAAAAATAATGGGAAAAAAAAAAAGAAATGGGGAAAATAGGAACACAGAAGCGAGATGGTTTGTGGGAATGGGACAGGGACAGAGCTCGCAGGCTCCAGCGGCTTGCCAAATTACATTGTAACATGCCACGAAAATAAGAGAGAGGGAGGTAGATAGATAGGCCATGCGAGAGGAGCTGAAGGGTGGTAGAAAGATGGTAAAGGAGGGAGGGAAGGGTGGTGGTAGAAAGGAATAGAACAGACATTGAAAGAGAGTAGAGAGGAACAGACCCTGAAGGGAAATGTGGAAGACAGAGTGGGAAGAAGACAGATGCCAGACTATGGGGGAGCGGAGGGAAGAAGATGGGTGCTAGACCAATTGGGGGAGGGTGAAGGGACGGCACAGTAACAGCAAATGGAAGACGCAGAGAGAAGACACACAGTGGATTGAAGGAATTGAATGAGAAGATGTGGAAAGCAGAAACCAGACAACAAAGGTAGAAAAAAAATTATATTTATTTATTTATTTTTTGCTTTAGGATAAAGTAGTATATTAGTTGTGTTGATAAAAATTTATAAACAAAGCCCTGCCAGCTAAACATCTCTTTATCTAGTTCAGCAGCAGGAACTTTGATTTATAAGAAAGGAATAAGCTAAATATTACAGTACTAAGGCTTATATGGATGCTGCGGGGACGGTGACGGGGCGGTGAATGGGATGGCAGTGGCGGTGACGGGGCGGTGAAAGGGGTGACGGTGACGGGGCGGTGAAGGAAATGGCGGTGATGGGGCAGGGAAGAGGATGGTGGGCCGGGGACAGATTTTTTCCCCGTGTCATTCTCTAATTCATATACATTATGAGATGAATAAAATAATACCCACCCACTTCCCCTCCTATCAAATATCTTACTTTGGGAAAATGTTATCATTCATTACAAAAGTCTGTTAATGGTCCCCAGATCTTTTTTTGTTTGGATTTGGCTAATGCCTTTTTTAGTTGTAGCTCAAGTCAGGTACAGTAAATATTTGTAGCATAAAACTACATAAATACTTGATATAAGTTTGTTAAGTTCAATATTTTTTTCAGTTTGTCCCTTTTCGGTTATTTGGAGCTTGAAGGTGAACATCATCTTTAGCTGATATTTCTGGTAGTTTGGCAGTAAATATATTTGATAAATTGGTCTACATAATAAAATCTAGTTGAAGAAAGGCAAAATAGGTGTACTTTGTAATATCTGAAATTATACTGAATGAAATGTAAGCATATGGACTTATTTGATGAAATGTAATACATATTGTCAGTGCCCATGTACTTTATACTGTAAAGTAAGAATGCTGTTTTAGGAAAATTCTATCAACAAGTAATTTTCTCTCTATTCTCAGATCGTTTGATCAGGCACAGAGCATGTACTCTTAGAGATGCTGCATATGCAAATATTAAGACAGAATTAGATGAAGACTTTGAAAAGCTCTGTGAAGAAATTCAGGCATCTCGAAAGAAAAGGGGTATGTACTGATGCTACTGTATCTGAAAGAGAAACCAAATGTTTTGCCTGAAAGAATGAATGGTTTTGTGATTAGAATAATGGATTGGGGTCACAGAAACCTGGGCTTAGATCTTCTGTCTGTCATGGATTCTTGTGATGATCAGCAAGCCGTCATTTCCAAATGCCTCAGCTACCTATTTATCCTTGTCCCTTCACCCCCCTTACTAAACTGTGGTAGAGGTTTGTACCACAGCCCTTACTAAACTGTGGTAAAGGTTTGTGGTAGAGGTTTGTACCACAACCCAGAGTGATAAATGCTCCGAAGCACTCGGTCTGCGGTAGAAACCTCTACCGCGGCTTAGTAAGAGGGCCTATATTGTAAACTGTCTAGTATGGACTCACTCTGTATTTTTTTGTTGTTGTTGTTGCAAAGCGTTCTGTTTTAGACCATTTTATAAATACCACACAAATCTCTTCATTTTTAAGGCTGTTTCTCTTCAAAGTATGTACCATCATATTACCATGTATTGCCGAAGCATAGTACATCTGAGTATAAGAAAGGGGAAACTGAACACAGTGAGAAGCTTAAGATACCAGCTTTGCCTGTGGCTGCTAGTACTCCTTCCCATCTTTGCACAGGTAAGTTGCAAAATATTCCAGCATAATTTTTTTTTCTCTCCCTCAGTACTAAGAAGAAACTGAACAGGCTGTTTTTCTTATAGCTTACACGTGTATGTCTTTAAGCCCTTCTTTATTCTTTCTAACCCAACAGTAATTAGAAACAATTATACAAAGGTCTCAAATATCCATCCATCTGTCTGGAGGCAGTATAATACTCAATAAGAGTTTGCTAAGCACCTGCTAGCGCCAAACTGTGTCAGCCTACCATGAGGCTAACTTCAAACAAAAAATTTTTTAAAAATGGAAACCTCAAAGCCCCAGGATTCACTAGTGTACTTCCAAATTCTTAACTGAGGCACCAATGTTTTCATCAGGTTCCAATATAATACCCCCCAAAAAAATTTAACAGAATGGAATAAAACTTAGCATGTGAGAAAAATCAGTAAAGTCAATACATTTAGTATAAAAATGGTCCAAATCCAGAGATATAAGCACCCCCCTTACAAAAAAAAATGACCCAGTACATTTCTGGAGAAGGAGTTCCAGTTTCTTTAGCATTGAAGTCTAAACCGATGCTTCCTGTGCTTAGCTGTGCTTTATGCTGATACTATAGCAATTCTAAAATAGCCACTTTAAATTTCCAGCCTAGGAACAGTAATAGACTTTCTATGCTAAGAACTATCCTTTAAAACTCCCCATTTAAATGAGAAGAGTACTTAAAATAAAGTCCTTGAGCTTACCTAATTTTAAATTTACCTTTCTCCAATTGAAGATCTGTCTCTGAAAGTCCTCTCACAACACCTCTTCTGGAAGTTAACAATTTTCTTCCAGAATTCAATTCAGCTGGTAGTCTGGCTCCACATTGCATTCTTTTTTTTTTTTAAGTTTTTTTTATTGATTTTTTTCACATATCAACAAGTGTTATAAATTTTCCATACATTTATGTTTACAATACACTTGATATCTCTATAATGTATTTTATATAAACCATATTTTATATTATTTTTCTTATGAATTTATATAACATATATATTGTAATGATTTTATCAATTATTATTTAATTATGAACCCTTTTCTCTCCCTTTATCACATTAATTTCTCATAGGACTATCATTCATTCATTATGATATATTTTTTATAATGTATAATAAAGAGAATAAATTCTTTACCCCTTCCCTCCCTCCCTTCTTTAACCATTATCTTATTATGGGAAAAAATTAAAATCAGTCATTGCAAAAATCTGTTAATGGTCCCCAAATTTTCTTGAACTTATCCATATATCCTTTTTGTGTTGCAAATGTACGCTCCATCTTTTATATATATGGCAAACTGAGTTCCACCAAAAATTATAGTTTAATCTGTCATAATTTTTCCAATTATGTGTAATTTGCTGTACTGCTACTCCAGTCAATATAAATAAAAGTTTATTGTTATTTGATGAAATTTGACTTCGAGCTCTCATTGCAGTACCAAACAGAATCGTATCATATGTCAAGGCTACCGGATTTTCTAACATCCTATTAATTTGAGGCCAAATTGATTTCCAAAATATTAATATGAATGGACAATAGAATAAAAGATGATCTAATGTCCCTGCTTCAAGATGACAATGCCAGCATCTATTAGACTTAGAGCTATCTATTCTATGTAAACGTGTGGGGGTCCATAAAGCTCTATGTAAAATAAAAAACCAAGTTTGTCTCATAGAAGCTGACAATGTGCATTTTAACCTCCAAGACCAAAGTCGTGGCCATTGAGATGCATTAATCTGATGCTTAATCTCAATGCTCCAAATATCTCTAAGACCATTTTTTTTCTTTTTATGTACGAATCCAGATATTAATTTATACCACATTGCGGCCTGGTGACCCATGGAGTCTATCTGAAAACATAAGAATTCCATACTATGATAGTTATTAAGATTTTTCCATTCAGGGAACCCTACCTGAATGGCCTGCTTCAATTGCATCCATCTGAAATATTGTGATTTATTCAAACCGAATTTATTTTGCAGTTGTGAAAACTCAAGCAGTTTACCTTTATTCATTACATCCTCTAAAATACGAATTCCAGCAATCATCCAATGTTTCCAGATAATTTTAAAACCGCCAACTTTGATTTTTGGATTGAGCCATATTGTTTGAGTCGTTGATTTAGTTATTGGAATAGGAGTTAGATTACTTATATATCTTATAGTTTTCCAAGTATCAACAAATATTTTTTGATCCTTATATAACCTTGGCATTTGAATACTGATTACATGAAACATTAATCTCCATTCTAACCAGAACCAATCTGGTATATGTTCAATGGGCTCTGGGAGGATTCAATACATACCCTGACGCATAATATAGGCTTGAAGGTACCTATAAAAATTTGGAAAATTTACCCCTCCCTCCGCAATTGGTCTTTGTAAAGATACTAGAGCAATTCTGGGGTTTTTTCCAAGCCAAATAAATTTTGTTAACATCTTATCCAATTTTTTGTAAAAAGACCCCTGAAAAATAATTGGTATCATACCCATTTGGTAACAAACTACTGGTAATATCATCATTTTTACAATTTGCACTCTTCCCCACCAAGATATGCATAAAGGATTCCATTGTTCACACATTTCTGACACTTTTTGTAATAAATTTTTTTCATTAATTTTCATAGTCTCATCCACAGTTTTTGTAATCTAAATTCCTAAGTATTTTAATCCTTCTTCTTTCCAAATAAAAGAAAATGAGTTAAATAAACTTTTTGTACAATGTACATTGAGTGGAAGCACTTCTGATTTATTCCAGTTTATTTTATAACCTGAAAATTTTCCAAATTTTTCAATTAATTCAAGCAAATTTGGAATAGTTGTTTCCGGATTTCTCAAATAAAGTAAAATATCATCCTCATATGCTGATAATTTATATTCTCTATCTGAATGCGGAATACCCTGTATCTCCCTTACCTGTTCTATAGCTAATAATAAGGGTTCTAAAACGATATCAAAAAGCAAAGGAGATAGTGGGCATCCTTGTCTAACCCCCCTTTGTAGAATAAATCTTTCTGAAAAATTGTTATTGATATATAATCTAGCAGCAGGGGAGCTATACAATGCTTTTATTATTTGTATAAATCCGGATCCTATTCCAAACCATTCCATTGCCTGAAACATGAAGATCCATTCCACTCTATCAAAAGCTTTTTCAGCATCTAATGAAATAGAGAATGCTGGGTCATTAATGGATTTTGTCAAATATAACATGTGATGTGCCAGTCTAGTATTATGAGATGAGTGTCTTTGAGCAACGAAACCTGTCTGATGCATATCTATAATGAAAGGGAGAGCTTTAGCCAATCTTAATGCTAATGCCTTAGTTAAAATTTTTCCATCCACATTTATTAAAGAAATTGGTCTATAATTTGAAACCAAAGTGGGATCTTTATTTGGCTTAGGTAAAACTATAGTTATTGATTCAGCCATAGTACCTGTAATACAACCTTTATTTAGTTGTGTCTGATATAGTTTTAATAAATAGGGCATTATAATGTTTTGAAATGATTTATAAAACTCCACTGTATAACCATCTCCACCTGGAGCGGATCCAACCCTAAGGGATTTCAAAGCTGTATCTAATTCTTTTAAGGATATTGGTTCTTTTAAACTTCGTTTTATATGTTCAGGAATTTTTGGTCCTTTTATTAACTTTAAAAAATCTAAACCATCCTTTTCCTTTTTCGAATAAGGCTCAGAAGAATACAAATCTTTATAATATTTTAAAAATTGTTTTATAATGGGATCAATTTGAGATAAAATTTCACCATTCTCATTTTGAATAGCAATTATTTTTGTTTTTCTTTTTTTCGCTTTAAGATAATTTGCTAGCATTCTTCCTGCCTTATTCGAATTTCCATAATACAAAGCTTGCTGTACAAATAAATCTTTTCTAATAATTTTTGAAGAAATTTCATTATATTTACCTTTAGCTTTTAAAAGTTCTTGTTGTGTCAAATAAACCCATTTTTCAATTAATTTTGATTCTAGAGACTTCACCACTTTTTCCAATTCTGTAAATTGTTTTTTTTTCTTTTTTTATTTGCAATGCTGAATAAGAAATAATTTGTCCTCTAATATATGCTTTAAAAGCATCCCACAAAGTCTCTATTGAAATTTCTTCTGTATCATTAATTTGAAAATAATCTTTTATTTTTTCTAAAAGATTTTCACAAAAATCAGTATCTGTGAGCAATGTATTATTTAATCTCCATATAGGTCTATTTCCATTCTGATTTATTATTTTAATTTCAATCCACACTCCGGCATGATCAGATAGTATAATTGGATCAATGACAGCCTGTGTGACTTGATGTACTAATTGATTAGAAACAAAAATGTAATCTATTCTAGAAAAAGAATTATGAACCTGTGAGCAAAACGAAAATTCCCGACCATCAAAATGAAGAATAAGCCAAATATCTTTTAAATCACAAGATTGTACCAAATTATTAAGGCCTAATGATTTTATAAATCTTCTCGGACTTTTATCCATCAGTGGATCCATAACAGCATTGAAATCCCCTGCTACTACTAGATTTGAAGTAGCAAGTGGAAGAATTAATTGTTGCAGAGTTTTAAAAAATTCATTCTGGTTCGAATTAGGGGCATATATATTGAAGAGCGTCATGGTGGTATTTCCCATGTCCATTTCCACATATATCCATCTTCCAAGAGGATCAGCTGCCTTAAATTTAAAAGATTGATAATGACTGGCTATATTTTTTTCACAAAACTTTAATCCAGTGTAAATCAATAGCATGTGAAAAAAGTAATCCACTGGATCAATACAGTTCAAATTCAACTGTGTGTTGTTTAGGACGCCTCAGCCCCACCACTCCACCACTGTAATAGATTTATTATAACAGCGGGAAGACTGTGTGGTGCCTCATCATCGGCGGTCCATTTTTTAATTTTTCATTTTAATTTTATTTTTAAATATTTTTATTTAAAAATATATTTTATATATAAATATTTTATATATTTTTATATAAAAATATTTAAAAATTAAATTAAAATTAAAAATTAAAAAATGGACCGCCGATGATGAGGCACCACACAGTCTTCCCGCTGTTATAATAAATCTATTACAGTGGTGGAGTGGTGGGGCTGAGGCGTCCTAAACAACACACAGTTGAATTTGAACTTTTTTCACATTAAATTTAAAAGAAGCAGAACATTTTTTATTTATTAATATAGCAACACCAGCTTTTTTTCCTATTGCTGAAGAAAAGTAACATTGTTTGACCCAATCATCTTTTAGCTTTATAGATTCGTTATTTGAAAGATGGGTCTCTTGTATGCAGCATATATCAGCGTTCTGTCTTTTTAAAAATAATAATGCTTTTTTTATTTTAATCGGGTGATTGAGACAATTAACGTTTAAAGATATTATCTTAAGATCCATTATGCATTAATATAATTTGTAATGTAACATCCCAATCTTCAATATTTTTTTTAATCTTTTTTTTTTTCCCACATACAAGGTAAAATAAAGAATTACCTATTGTACACAGACCCTTGAAATTTAATACCCCCCCTATTTCCTCCCTCCCCACCCCATACATATACGAATACTTGGAAACGCAAAATTAGATCAGGTTTAACATCACTCCTTACAAGCTATAAAATATTTTAATATCACAAGCTCCATAGTAATAATGTAAATACTACTATTAAAATTCAACAATTTATATATCTTTGTTTTCTTATTTATATGAATACTTTTATCTAAATTTTGTTGTGTTCAGCTAAATTAAATATATATATAAGATATTTTGAATTTATAAAAAGGATAAGATTATTAGAATACTTTAAGCAAACATTTTATCTTTTATAAATTCAATCATTCATCTCATTCATTATAATTTTTATTCTATGAGATACATTCATCTAAAATTAAAAGGTAAAAATTGTGAAAAAAAAAAAAAAAATTAAAATCTATCATAACCCATTCTCTTACTCATTCTTATTCCTATTTTAATAGGTCAATTGAAAACTTTAATGATTCTTATCCATAAACCTTTTTCTCTATATCCGGTAAAGAACTGTATCTTATAGAGAATGGATTCAGCTTGTATCTGAATCATAAAACATATTCTTACTATGAAGTTATTATTATTTTCTTTGTAAATACAGTTTATTTCATTCTATATTTTATATCTAATATTAAATATATTTTCATTCCGTATAGTTCCGTTGGTATAAATGCCTTTTTTTTTTTTTTCCTTCAAGTTTTCTCTTCTTCCTCCGTAGAAGTGATGACGTGAAAACAACCTTTTTTTTTTTTTTCATTTCCGGTGTAGTTCATTGGTTGAATAGAGATTTCCTGTAGATGCATGCTTCTTCGTGTTTTTGTTCGGCAGTGTCATAGCAACCATCATACCTCGGGTATTTCTGTGTCTCTGAGGGACTATATGGCAGGGAGACATTCACCTCGCAATCCTCTCAGTCTATTTGAAATCCGACTCAATCCTCCAACTCCCTGAGTCGTGCAGCAACACACAGCATGAAGTCAACATAACGCCCCTCCCCCATGTCAGCCACTCATCCATGCTCTCACCGAGCCAAGTTCCGTGCTCGTGTCATCGATCTTTCTCTTTTTTTAAAAGTAAGTTGGAAGATTCTATATATTCAAATCAGTTAATTCAAACTGTTTTTTTTCAAAGTCTATTTTCAGTAACGATTTAAAATAATATGAAATATAAACAGTCATTTGAGAAAAAAAAATATCAATCTTGATAAACTTACTCAGCGTTTTATTTAAGAAGTCATTGGTTGTTCACATTGTTCTATATATTCTGCTAATTTCTTGTAATCTGTGAAGTTTTGTGTTTTATTTCCCAAAGTTACTTTCATAATCGCTGGATATAGACGTCCATATCTTGCTCCTAGTGCTCTTAATTGAGGTCTTAAATCCAGTAGTTGTTTTCTTTTTAAGGCAGTTTCTCTGGCAAAATCCGGTACAATGTGTATACGTGCATCTTGACATCTTAAATTTTTATTTTCTTTAGCCAGTTGACATATTTCAGCAACATGTTGGTATCTTAATAGTTTAAATATTAAAGTTCTTGGACCTTTTTGTAATGTTGTTTTTTGTCCTGGTATTCTGTGTGCTCTTTCAATTTCGAGAGGCACTTTGGATTTAAGAGGCAGGATTTTTGGAAGAAATTGTTCCAGGAAAGTGATGGGATCATTTTTTTCCACTCCTTCAGGCATCCCTATAATTCTTAAATTATTTCTTTTTTCCCTATTCAAACAATCTTCCAAGTCTCTCTTCATTATTTCCATTTCTTTCCAAGCTTTTTTATTTTGCATGACTTCAGTATGTACCTCTTCCGATTTTTCTTCTAAGTGAGTTATTTTGTTATCTATTAGGTCCACTCTTTTTGTAAGCATGGCTACGTCGTCAATTGCCTTTTGAAGTTGTTTTTTGATATCTAAAACGATATCTTTGATCTGTCTTATTTCCATCATCATGTCTGTTTCTCCTTCTGAAGGCAGCGGAACCTTTGAAGGTGTCCCTGGTTCAGGCTTTGATCTTTTATTACTGCTTGTTCCTGATCCTCCGGCTCCTGTATCGTTTTTATTTTGTTTGCCCGATGCCATTTTCTTCTTATCCACTTTTTTTTCAATGAATAAATCGATTTTGAAGCTTTAAATTTGAAATATTAGCTTGTCTGACATGGAGCACAGCTATTACCCGACCATTTGCCTGCGTGTCCAAGTTCTAGAATCTCCACATTGCATTCTTGCTCCTAAATGCTTTTAAGACTTGCATTTTGCAATCGATTCTGACCCATTTAAACTGTTTGTCTACATGTTTTGTAATTTTGTTCTTTAAGTTTCCACTATCTTGGCTGAAACTGAAGTCAGGCTTACTGGTCTGTAATTTTCCCAATCACCCCCCGAACCTTTTTTAAAAGTCAATGCTACACTGGCCACTCTCCAATGTTCAGGTACTACAGATAAGTGGCGTACCTAGCATATGTGCAGGGCCGGATTTTCCTATAGGCTAACTAGGCTTCAGCCTAGGGCCTCAAGATCAAGAGGGGCCTACATTCAAATTGTTAGCAAAATTAAAATTACACTATTCTAAAAACAGTGAACACTAAAACACTGAACTGAAAATAAGGAGAAATTCTACGCATATGACTAATAAACAAATATAAAAATGTATTGGTTAAGATCAACGCGTTCGGCTCATTGGGTCTGTTAGTTTGTATATACTAGATTGCACCAAAGTATAGTTCATACGTTCACTGATTGCTATGGCAAATATTGACGTGCCTTATGCTACTAAACTGATACATAACAAATCACCACTTCACAAATTAACAAATAAAAATAAAACAAATAATGAGAAATAAGAAAATAACCATTTTATTGGACTAATCCAATTTTCAATTAGCTTTCAGAGGCCAAATCTTTCTTCAGAACAGTATAGTATACTGCTTTTATGGTATCCTGTCTTAAGGAAAGGGGTTTATTCCAAAAAATTGCCTCATTTCCTATTTATAAACTTTTATCAATACAGTTACAATATTGCTTGATTCTAAGTAAAGCAACAAAAAAAATCTTTCTACCTTTTGTCATTTCTACTTTAATCATCTTCTCTTTGCTCTCTTCTTTCTATATAGCATTTGTCCTCTCTCCCTTCCATGCAACATCTGCCCTCTCTTTGCCCCTTCCACCCAGCTTCTGCCCTCTCTCTCTCTACCACTTCCATCTACTGCCCACACACTCTCTGCCCCTTCCATTTACTGTCCACCCTCTCTCTCTTCCATATGGCATCTTCCCTCTTTCTATGTCCCTTCAATAAACTGTATATCTGGGGTCCCTTCTCTCCTTTGCACATGATTCATTTCAGCTTCACCCCTCTCCATTTTTCTGTCTCCACTCCCTCCCCTATGCTTTGGCATCTCTCTCTTTCTCTTCTCCTTTCCTTCCTTCCTTCCCACTCCACACCATGGTGTGATATCTCTTATCTCCTTCCCTTCCCTCATGCCATGGCATCTCTTCTTCTCCTTCCATGGTCTGGTATCTCTCTTCCTTTCCCTCCCATGGACTTGGCATTTCTGGTTCCTCTCCCTTGTCTTCTTTCTCCCTCCTTCCCTCTCTCCCCAATTGGGTGCTACAGCAGCAGCATGTCTCCCCCCCTTGCCTGTGCAACATTTCTACCCTCCCCCCCTTGCCTGTGCAACATTTCTACCCTCCCCCTTGCCTGTGCAACATTTCTACCCTCCCCCCTTTCCTGCCCATCATTTCTTTTTGTGTATTAATTTTTATTAGCAAGTGCAACACAGAGTGTACAGAAATCCAACAGTACAAGGCCCGGAATAGGTACAAAACTGAGTATTATATCAAACTGGCAGTATACAGAAAAGAAATAAACGGAATAGCACCATACACTCCAGTCACAATCTGCAAATTTTTCTTATATAGAGCAAAAGCAAACCCTCCAGTCATCCTGCACATGCACATACTACAAACACACCAGACAAAACTCAGACGCTCCACAGACACACTATCAAACACACTCAGGCACTCACCCCTCATGTTGGAACTGCCCTGACGCCCCCGAAACGGGAGGAAAGAAAGAAAGGGAAACTAGAAAAGGTGAAGTAGAAAAAGTGTAATCAAGAAAGATTGTCCAACTGCGCGATTGATTCCCCGGGACATAGTAACAAGGCTGCCTTCCAGAGCCCCACATAGAAGCGATGGTCAAGCCTCCCCCCCTTGGGAGTTCTGTGGATTTCAAAGCGGGCTACCTGAGCAACCCGATGAAGCCAATGAGTAAAGGATGCCACCTGATAAGAAACCCAATATTGCAAGAGGAGTTTTTTCACCAAGAGAACGGCTAAATAAAGAAATTTCTGCTGGGGACCCGAGAAACCGGCGTCCACCAACACCCTCTGATCTCCCAATAAGAGCATGCCATAGTCATGGGGAATAGGACGATGCACAATCTGTTCCAAAAAAGGAAGAACATGCAACCACAGATCAGTGGAGGGGCATTCCAGAAAATGATGGACCAAAGTCCCAGAGGAGCGATGACACTTGGTACAAATATCCCCCTCCCAGAGGCCCATAGAAGCCCCTCACTTCCGAGAGAGAAACGCCCTATGTAGGTTCTTAAACTGCATCTCCTGGAGATCAGAGGAGCCCCCCATGGATCTTATATGACCAAACAACTCAAGGAACTCCCTCTGATCCCCCAGGAAGCCCCCTCCCCCCTCCACATAGAGGCCACGCCATCAATGGGACCCAGAGATAGTCGCCCGTAGCATATTCTGGGAAGGAGGGACCAGAAAGAATTGTGCATCCAGGGGACCACAGAGCCATGCGTCCCCCCCCATCTCCGCTGTAGCGTAGCATAGTAGTGGTGGACCTGAAGGTACACCCAAAAGTGGTTCGGCAGATCCCACCACTGCTGAAGCTGAGCATACGTGGGAAATGCACCCTCGCCGCCGCCCCCATCCCAAACGTCTCTCAATGTCCGGCACCTCCGCTGCTCCCAGGCCTGGATTCGGGAGGGACCCATCCCCGGAATGAAGGCAAGATTACCGCACAGGGGCAGCAGCACCGACACAGCAGGCGTTTTCCGCTGTTGTCGCCTCCACCACCGCCATGCCAGCCGAAGCGGTTGTAGAAGGCGCATTTTCGGGGAGCCCCCCGGGACTGCCGATGGCTGCATATGTAATAAAGCCAAAAAAGAGTGCAGTACGCACCAGGAAGTGAGCCACCTCCCAGGGGCATACTTGAAATGTCCTGTCCAGCCCTCATGGATAAAGCGAAACAGAGCCACCATGTTATAAAGTCTGATATCTGGGAGATTCAATCCACCCCACGATCTATCCAACATCAACTTAAAATAACTAATGCGAGCCCTCCTGTGGCGCCAAATGAAAGTCGAAATAATAGAGCAAAAAACCTTTACATCCCGAGCAGAGAGCCATACAGGGAGAGTCTGTAACGGATACAGGAGCTTCGGCAAGAGAACCATTTTAGTTAAAGCTACTCTGCCCCACAGGCCTAACGGTAGCTCCTTCCAGCGGTTGCAAAGAGCCTTGATTTGTTCAAGAGGGCAACGGACGTTATAGTGATACATGAGGGACAAATTGGGACTCAAATACACTCCAAGATACCACAGCAGACCCCCGACAGCCGGTATAGAGAGCTGAATGCCAGGCCTCCTGGTGAAAAGCATCCAGGGGCAACAATTCTGACTTGGCACAATTAACTCGCAGGCCCAAAAAAGGTTCATGGAGGCCTACCGGCCAGGAATAAAGCCCACCTGATCCTCATGGATTAAGAGAGGAAGAAGGACATTTAAACTGCGGGCCAGTATAGCAGCTAAGAGTTTAGCATCCTGGTTGAGCAGAGAGATCAGGCGATACGATCCCACCTGGGTGGGATCCTTCCCCGGTTTAGGCAGCAATACCACATGGGCCATATTCACAGTCCGAACCCCTTCCGCGAATGCATCACATTATAAGCAGCCCCCAATGCAGGATGGATCAAATCCGCCACAATTTTATAGTATTCGGGCCCGAACCCATCCAGGCCCGGCGCTTTCGTGAATTTCAAAGTTTTAATACCTGCCTGAATTTCCTCGGTTGTAATCTGGGCATTCAAAAGTGCAAGTTGGTCATCGCTCACTTGGGGTAAAGCTAAATTCTGGAAAAAATCTGTACGATCTTGCTCAGATGACTCTCGGGGCGAATAAAGGTCCTCATAAAATTTCACAAATTGGGACTGAATTGTCTTCCGCCCTCGTATAAAGACGGCCCCCACTATCTTTGATAGACAGGATAACCTGTTGCTTCCGTGGAGGATGCACAAGATTGGCTGGCAGGCGCCTCTCTTCCTCCTCAGTGTGCCGCGGCACACTTGGAATCTCAGGAGGCACACAGTTTGAGATACACTGCTCTAGTCTAACCAGTGTGTTCTCAGTTTGGTGCTGGACTGAGCTTGGGGGTCCCCTTATGGGGGTATGTCTGGCCTTGGGGGTGTCGCACTCGACGGATCACGAGGAGTCCCTCCCCCCATTTCCTCCACATCCCCCAAATTTTTCTAGAGGTGCCTCAGCCGTAAGCCTTGCCACCAATACCAGCAAGGCATATGGCTTATAGAGCCAGTAGAGTCTGTTCTGACAGAAAAAAAAAATCCTGAGGCAGTGCCAGTCTGAAGGGAGCCTTCAGTTCATTGTTGCTTTTTATTGCTAACTGGCACTTTTTTCCTTAGCTAGGTTGCTTATTGCGTACTTTTAAAGGGAAAAAGTGCTCATTGTTCTCCAGATGCAAGGTCGATGCGGCCGGCCTGTGCTTTCAGTGTACTGGCCACTGCGAAGTGGAATCCTCATTTACTTTGGGTGCCAGCATCCAGGAATCCTTTTCACAAGTGCCTTGCACGCCAGCAGCTGACAGCAGGGAAGCCCAGGCTTCCCTCACCACCTACAGTGATTCCCCCAGCCACCGACGGTCAGGGAAATAAGGTTTCCCTTACCGCCGATGATGTAGGCGACTCCCTTACTGCTGCTTCCAGCTTGCCTGCTTTAGAGGCAAGTTTTTCGGTGGGCTTAGCTCCAATTTTGATGGGAAGCGCCACTTTTTTTAGATTAGCCTTCAACTGATAACCCTACTTCCCACTACCCTCCTCACCATCCTAGCCAACAGTTACACTATCCCTTGCTAACTATAACCCCTACCCTGGCATCCTGTTTGTCTTTATTGATTACATTGTGAGCTCATTTGAGCAGGGACTGTCTCCATTGTGACTGTACAGCACTGTGTACATCTGGTAGCACTCTAGAAATAATAGTATTAGTACTACTTTAATATTAAGTCGAAGTCAATCAATTTGTCCCCAGTTTCATAGTTTCCGCCTTCCCGCTCGCGCGTTTTTTCTTGTCGTGAAGTGTTCACGTTCTTGTTTTCTTTCTTTTCTTTAAAAAAAAAAAAATATATAATTTTTTCCGATATTTTTTTGGGGGGGGGTTTTTTTTTTTTTTTTTTCCCCGGTCGGCCCCGGCGGAGCCTGTTGGCACCATCGAAGCCTCGGGCTTCGATTTTGCTACGGCCGTTTTTCCCTTCATGCTCCCTTCACCGGGTTTTAAGAAGTGTCAGCGGTGTGCACGTCCTATTTCCCTTTCCGACCCACACAAGTGGTGCCTTCAGTGTCTGGGTCCGGACCATAGAGCTGAAACGTGCACCCGCTGCAGTTCTCTCCAAAAGAGAATTCTAAAGAACTGCCAAATTCAACAGCGGATTCTTTTCGGGGCCGCCATGGAAGTTCCCCCGACATCGACACCGACAACTTCCTCCAAATCGGCACCGGTGACTTCGACACCGCAAGATCCATCCTCGGTGTCGCACCCTGTAGGTAAGCCGGCTAAGAAGCCATCCGAACAAGCAGTGAGTCAAGTCCTGCAGACTGCGCGCCGGCCCCGCAAACGCTCCGCTCCCATTGAAGTCACTGCCTCTTCATCGGCATCGACTTCGCCTGAGCGTCGAGCTGCATCGCAGGTACCGAGCAAGAAAAAACCGGTACCGGTGCCATCGGGCCCGTCTTTGGATGAGAGAATAGCATCCATCCTTCAGACCCAACTTAAGGAGCAATTACAATACTTGCTCCCGGCTCTCTTAACTCCACACCTTCCAGTGTCGGTACCTACTGAGCCTTCGGTGCCGATGGTCGAACAGCCTATTCTGTCAGCATCGACGTTATCGGCACCGCAAAAATCTGTCTCTATGCCGGTTCTCTCGGCAGAACCAAAGTCTCTTCGACGCACCGCTTACTCAACTTCTGAGCCGGTGCTGTTCTCTGACACCCATACCGCTGTACAGTCACCCGGTACGGTGTCCATGCGATCAGGTAAATCGGTGCGCAAGACCAAGCATACCGAGCCTTCTACTCCCCTTTCTCAGGGCCGTCTTTCATCGGTACGGGACCCTGATTTGTGGGATGATTCTGACGACCCTCTCGGTACCGAGGCAGATTATTCTTCAGATGAGGATGATCCATCGGTGCAGGATCCTGCTAGCAAGCCAGAGCACTCGTCCTTCACCAAATTTCTTAAGGAAATGTCAGACACCCTTTCCATCCCTCTAGAGTCTGACTCTAAAAAATCCAACTTAAAGCTTACAAACCTTATGGCAAAAATTCAACAAAAATGGTTAAATCCAGTCGAGTAGCATGAATAAATATCAACGTTGTCTGGATTGTGTTTAATTTCATCAATTTAATATGTTGTATTCAAAAAAAGAAGCCTCAGCCCCACCACTCCACCGCTTGTAATAATTCAAAAAGCGGGAAGCTAGTTGTGATGCTTCATCATTGGCAATCAATTTTGCATGATATTTTTCCCCTAATTTTAACTCTTTTTTTTTTTTTTTCTATGTATCAAAAATCTTTAAAGAAATAAATATTTCAGAAACTCTTCACTTCTTGAGTGTCATAATGTATGCTTTAAAAAGTAGATAATACTTATCTCAGCCAAAAACACAGGGAGTCAGACCCGACATGTTTCACAACCAAGTGTTTTTTCAATTTTTCTCATTACTAACTTGGAGTCGGATGACAGCGGCACCCTTGGGAGACCCTTGAAAAAACACTTGGTTGTGAAACATGTCGGGTCTGACTCCCTGGGTTTTTGGCTGAGATAAGTATTATCTACTTTTTAAAGCATACATTATGACACTCAAGAAGTGAAGAGTTTCTGAAATATTTATTTCTTTAAAGATTTTTGATACATAGAAAAAATAAATAAAAAAAGAGTTAAAATTAGGGGGAAAAATATCATGCAAAATTGACTGCCAATGATGAAGCATCACAACTAGCTTCCCGCTTTTTGAATTATTACAAGCGGTGGAGTGGTGGGGCTGAGGCGTCTTTTTTTGAATACAACATATTAAATTGATGAAATTAAACACAATCCAGACAACGTTGATATTTATTCTAAAAAATCCAAGGCATTTCTTGATGCTTTGGATTTCGACCAGCCTCCTAAAGAATTTTTGAAGTTACCCCTCCATGACATCTTGAGGGAAACTTTTTATAAAAATTTGGAAACCCCTCTAACCGTTCCAGGAGCCCCTAGGAAGCTGGAATCTCTTTATAAAGTGATTCCCATACCAGGGTTTGACAAACCCCAGCTGCCCCATGAATCTCTGCTGGTGGAGTCAACCCTCAAAAAATCGGCAGGCTCTAGTGTGTATGCCTCTGTCCCTCCTGGTAGAGAGGGCAAGGCCATGGATAAATTTGGAAAAAGGCTTTACCAAAATGCAATGTTGGCCAACCGTTCAGGTAATTATGCGTTTCACTTCTCTTTTTACCTGAAACATCTGATTCAACAAGTGGCCTCTTTTCAAAAGTATCTTCCTGACCGTAAACTTCCTGCATTTTAGCAATGCACTTCCAGTCTTCTGCAACTCAGGAAGTTTATGGTCCGTTCCATCTATGATACTTTTGAACTTACATCCCGTGCCACGGCTATGTCTGTGGCGATGAGACGATTAGCATGGCTACGAGTCTCAGACCTTGATGTGAACCACCAGGACTGCCTTGCCAATGCCTCCTGCCTGGGTGACGAACTATTTGGAGAGTCTATGGATACCACCACTCAAAAACTCTGCCCATGAGACGAGGTGGGATACCTTGTTGAAAAATAAAAAGAAGCCTCCTCCTCCTCGTCCTTTTAGACAACAACCTTCATATCAGAGGCGGTTTTCTGCTCGGCTGGTTCAGCCTCATCATCCTCAACCTCGGAGGCAACGGCAACAACATCAACAGGCTCGTCAGCAACAGCAGCCTGCTATCAAGCCTGTCACTCAGACTAAGCCGACTCAGCCCTTTTGACTCCCTTCTCCAGGGCATTGCCAGTCTTCCTCCCTCCCGTCCTCTTCCACAGCCCATAGGAGGTCGACTAAACATTTTTCACTCTCGATGGGAAGTAATCACCACCGACCAGTGGGTGCTCTCGATCATAGCCCACGGCTACTCCCTCAATTTTCAGACTCCTCCGCCGTTAGGCCTGCCAAAAGAGTCTGCTTCCAACAAGTCTCAGTCCCTCCTTCTCGCTCAAGAGGTTCAATCCCTCCTTCTTCTCAATGCCATCGAAGAAGTTCCTCCAGATCAGAGGGTCAGGGATTTTACTCCAGGTACTTTCTAGTTCCCAAAAAGACCGGAGACCTCCGACCTATCCTAGATCTCAGAGATCTCAACAAATGTTTGGTCAAGGAGAAGTTTAAAATGCTCTCTCTTGCCACCCTCTACCCTCTTCTCTCTTAGGACGACTGGCTTTGCTCCCTCGATCTCAAAGAGGCTTACGCACACATTCCTATCCATCTGACGTCCAAGCAATTCCTTCGATTTCTTATCAACCAACATCATTATCAATACAAGGTGTTACCCTTCGGTCTGGCCTCCTCTCCCAGGGTGTTCACCAAATGCCTAATTGTGGTAGCGGCCTATCTTCGCTCTCACAACTTTCAAGTCTTCCCTTATCTGGACGACTGGCTGATCAAAGCTCATACACCTCAGGCTGTTCTGCTTGCCACCGATCAGACCATTCACTTCCTTCGCCTGTTGGGGTTCGAAATCAATCTGCCCAAGTCGCACCTCATTCCAACTCAGCGACTTCAGTTCATTGGAGCCATTCTGGACACTGTTCTGATGAGGGCGTTTCTTCCATCAAACCGCCTTCAAACCATCCTTCATCTCTGTCAGCAGGTGTTTCAGCAGACTACCATCTCTGCAAATCACATGATGGTGCTCTTGGGGCACATGGCCTCCACAGTACATGTCACCCTCTTCGCACGTCTCCACCTGCGTACTCCTCAATGGTCCCTAGCGACTCAGTGGTCACAAGCGACAGATCCTTGTTCACAACACATATCTGTGACCTCGTCTCTTCGACAGTCGCTTCTTTGGTGGTTGACATCTTCAAATCTTTCCAGAGGTCTACTGTTCCATCTACCTCCTCATCATTTTGTGATCACCACAGACGCATCCCCTTATGCCTGGGGAGCTCACCTGAACGAATTCCAAACTCAGGGGTTTTGGACTGCCCAGGAAAAGAAACACCACATCAATTTCCTGGAACTCCGAGCAATGTTTTATGCCCTCAAGGCTTTTCAACATCTTCTCTCTCCTCAAGTACTTCTCATTTGCACAGACAATCAAGTTGCAATGTATTACATCAACAAACAGGGAGGGACGGGCTCTCGCCTGTTGTGTCAGGAAGCCCAAAGAATCTGGTCTTGGGCAACAGCTCGTCACTTATTCCTGAAGGCTGTCTACATTCAAGGAGAAAAGAATTCCTTAGCAGACAATCTCAGCAGAATTCTCCAACCTCACGAATGGACTCTCGACCCTTTGACTCTCCAGTCCATTTTCGCTCAATGGGGCACTCCTCAAGTGGACCTTTTTGCAGCTCCTTGCAATCATCAGCTGCCCCTGTTTTGCTCCAGACTCTACTCTCCTCACTGTCTGGCAGCGGATGCATTTCTCCTGGATTGGACCAATCTTTTCCTATATGCATTTCCTCCTCTACCGCTCATGCTGCGGACATTGTTCAAGCTCAGGAGGGAACGAGCCACCATGATTCTCATCGCTCCACGGTGGCCCAGGCAGCATTGGTTCTCCCTTCTACTTCAACTCAGTTCCAGGGAACCCATACTTCTTCCACTGTTTCCTTCTCTGCCTACTCAGCATCAGCAGACACTACTGCATCCCAACTTACAGTCTCTGCACCTGACAGCTTGGTATCTCTCGGGCTGACTTCGGCTCACTCACTCCTTTCCCAACCTGTCCGTTCTATCATTGATGCTTCCAGGAAACCGACCACGCTTCAGTGTTCAACAGAAGTGGTCTCGGTTTTCCTCCTGGTGCCTCTGCCATCACCATAATCCCTTGTCTCTGGCAGTGGAAATGGTGTTGGACTATCTTCTTTCCTTGTCTGACTCTGGTCTCAAATCTACTTCCATCAGAGTTCATCTTAGTGCCATTTCTGCCTTTCATGAGCCAATTCATGGAAAACCCCTCTCGGCTCATCCTTTGGTTTCTAGGTTCATGAGGGGCCTTTTCAATGTGAAACCACCTCTTAAGCCCCCTCCTGTAGTCTGGGATCTCAATGTGGTTTTTTTCTGCTTTAATGAAGCCTCCTTTTGAACCTTTGGCCACAGCGCATTTCAAATTTCTTACTTGGAAAGTGGTCTTCCTTATATCTCTCACTTCTGCCAGGAGGGTCAGTGAGCTGCATGCACTAGTGGCCGATCCACCTTTCACTGTTTTTCACCATGATAAGGTGGTCCTCCATACACATCCAAAGTTTCTCCCTAAGGTTGTGTCTGACTTTCATCTTAATCAGTCCATTGTCCTACCTGTATTTTTTCCAAAGCCTCATACTCATCCAGGTGAACAGGCTTTGCATACCTTGGACTGTAAACGTGCTCTGGCTTACTATCTTGAACGCACCAAACCTCACAGATCATCTCCTCAACTGTTTTTGTCCTTTGATCCTAACAAGTTGGGTCATCCTGTATCTAAACGCACCCTATCCAATTGGCTTGCTGCTTGCGTTTCATTCTGTTATGCTCAGTCGGGCCTGACACTGGAAGGTTCTGTCACGGGCCACAAGGTTAGAGCTATGGCAGCGTCTGTAGCTTTCCTCTGTTCCACTTCCATTGAGGAAATCTGCAAGGCTGCTACTTGGTCCTCAGTTCATACTTTTACATCTCACTATTGTCTGGATGCATTCTCCAGACGGGATGGACACTTCGGCCAATCTGTTTTACAACATTTGTTTTCCTAATGGCCAACCTTCCCTCCATCCCTCTTTTTATTAGCTTGGAGGTCACCCATCAGTCAAGAATATGCTGCCTGCTTGTCCTGGGATAAAGCACAGTTACTTACCGTAACAGGTGTTATCCAGGGACAACAGGCAGATATTCTTGCGTCCCTCCCACCTCCCCGGGTTGGCTTCTTAGCTGGCTTATCCTAACTGGGGACCACGCGCCTTCGTCGGGTGGGAAGGCACTCGCGCACGCGCGGTGCAGCCTAACTAGAACTTTCTACGTTCTTAGAGTGCAATCACTCTAAAATTGTCCGTACCGGGGCTCCGTCGGTGCCGTCACCCATCAGTCAAGAATATCTGCCTGCTGTCCCTGGATAACACGTGTTACGGTAAGTAACTGTGCTTTTTGGGAATTTCATTTTATATGAACAACACTAATATGATCTGTATTCAAGATCAGTAATTCTCATCAAAAATTGGTATAGACAGCAAGCCTTTGTTTTTGCTTTATCGCCATTACTATCTGCAAGCTGGGAAGACCGCAATTTTGAGTAATGTTCTCAAAATGCTCGTTATTGGTCCCTATTTCTGCTTCCCCGGTATACCCAATGATTACTGCCTTCAGACCCAACTGAACATGTTGGTCTGCTGTTTGCTGTATACTTTGATTAGCATATTTGCAGGTTTGTGTTGCTTCACAGAATCTGGCAGTAGAGGGATTTTGTGTTAATTTACCTAGGTGATACCAGAATTTGAATATAAATTTGCTTTGCTGTATGACAAGTGAGAAATCTGGAATCGATGCATTGATTACAGCTTTTTTTATATGGGATAGGCAAATAATTCTAAACTTATTAAACAATGAAATATTTAGGCACACTTTGTTCTGCTGTGAACTTTAATGTTTAGTGTCACATACATGAGCATTGTCAAGTGTCGCAAGAGAAGAAAAGTTGAGGAACATTGCATTAAAGATACCTGATTCACTCCTTCTGTTGTACGCAAATATCTCATGAATTTCCATTGCGGATGTCCTGAAAATCAGAATGGTCAGGTGGTTTTGAAGGTCACTTGAGTAAATTGATTTAGACCACCTCAAAATTGTCATCACAGTTCAAACCAGATCATTATTCAAATCTTGATAATCTTATTGAAAGTTTCAGTAGGTTAGGTAGTAGAAATCTGCTTGCCAGTGCTTGAATTTTTACTGTTGAATAGAATGAATCGAAATAATGAATAGGGATGAATAGAAACAATGCAATAAATATAAAGAACTTCTCACTAATGGCTCTTTTAGATACCAACTTAATCAACTTTTTATTAACAGCCCCAGGAAAGAAAAGATATCGCAGAAAAAGTAGGTGGAGTGCTGGAACCATTGCAAAGAGAAAAAAAATGCCCCAGGCTAACAAGGATAAGATTGAAGAAGGTGATGAAGCTGAGAGTGATGGAGCTGAAAGCCTTGACAATCAGGACTCCAGCATGGATCAAACTGAAAATGAAGTGAATGGTGATTCTTCAATGGAAGCTGAAACAGAAAATGTTCTTGAAAATCTGGCCAATGATTCTAAGAGCAACCCAAAGGCTGACAAGGAATGTGGTGGTCTTGATAATTCTGTAGAGCATATTAAAAATTATGCTATGAATGAAACTGCTGGTTCAAAACACAGAGGAAAGGAAAATGAAATGGGGAACAAAGAATCTTCTAATTTCCAAATGGGAAATATTGCACAGAATGATGATGCCAAAGGTAAGTTAACATACAACAACATAGTTGGACCAATTGGCTCACTCAGTCTGCCTGATTGTTCCCACTTATGGTACTCTTACTAAAGATATCTCCTTGTATATAGGCTTGACTACCAACACTACTCTAACTTGGGGTCCTTACCTTTCCTTGTGTTAATTGCTTCCCATTGTGCTTGGCTACCTGCAGACTATTAATCCCTTGCATACATCAAATTTGTCGTTTCTCCTCTTACATCCTTTGCCGCAACATTTACCATCTCTTCCTTTCCCTAAGAGATCTCACATGCCTATCCCATGCTTTCTTGAATTCAAACACAGATTTTGTTTCCACCACCTCAACCAGGAGACTATTCCATGCACCTACCACCCTTTAAGTGAAGTATTTCCTTAGATTACTCCTGAGCCTATTGCCTCTTAATTTCATCCTATGCTCTCTCATTCCAGAGCTTCCTTTTAAATGAAAGAGACTCGCCTCATGCGCATTTTTGCCACGTAGGTATTTAAACATCGCTATCATGTCTCCCCTCTCCCACCTTTTCTCCAGAGTATATATATTTGAGATTTTTAAGTCTATCCCCATATGCCTTATAACATAAGAATTGTCATTCTGGAACAGATCAATGACCCGTCAAGCCCAGTATCCTGTTTCCAACCCAGGTCCCAAGTAGTAAAACAGATAACAAAGACCACTGACAATTTTATTAGCCTTTCTCTGGACCTACTCCAACCTGTTTATCTTTTTGAAGGTGCAGTCTCCAGAATTGTACACAGTATTCTAAATAAGGTCTCACCAGAGACTTACACAGAGGCATCAATACCTCTTTTTTTTTTTTCCTAATGGCCATACCTCTTTCTAGGCACCCTAGCATCCTTCTACCTTTCACGTCACCTTTTCAAACTGTTTGGCCACCTTAAAATCATCACATACAATCACACAAGTCCCACTCTTCTGTTGTACACATAAGTTCTTCTAAACTGTACTGTTCCCTCGGATTTTTGCAACCCAAATGCATGACCTTGCATTTCAGCTGCCAAATTTCAGACAATTCTTCAAGCTTTGCCAGGTCTTTCTTCATGTTCACACCATCCTGGGTGTCTATTGCATAATCCACATGATTTTGGACTGTTACCTTCACCTTCAACCTTGCAGCACTACTTTTAAACTACTAGTTTATCTCTTCTTGTATTTTACTACCTCTCAAATTGTTCTGTAATGAATCTCCTAGAGCATCCTTGTACTGTATTGATTTGTATCTCTTTAAATTGTACTGTTAGTTGCCTTGAATCTATTTAGGCATAGTGCAACTCATAAATCCCAGATTAGATTAGTCGATGAGCACAAACAGGTTCTGGATTGGTTTGGTGGAACCAAAGGAAAGGTAAAAACTTAATTTCGAATGTGGTTGACATGATGGCAAATTGTCAACCAGTGTTTAATCATGGATAACTATAGCACCTGCACCAAAAATAGTAACATAGTAATTGATAGCAGATAAATATCTGAACAGTCCATCCAGTCTGACCTATTTACATGCATTATAATTTCATGATTAAATTAAAATGTCAGATTTTTTTCTGGGCAATAGTTCCAACTACTGGAGTTGCCTTTGAAGCTCACGCCAGCCTAGCCAAACCATTTCATATGCAGGATTCAGACCATGAAAGTCTGTAATAAGACTTTCATGGTCTGAATCCTACAATCCCATTCAGATTGTAATAAGAGATCCTCTGTTCATCCATACTTTTTTTTTTTTTTAATTCTGTCACTGTTTTTCTCGCCATCTTCCTCAGGAGGGCATTCTAGGCACCTGCCACCCTCTGTGAAAAAGAATTTCCTAACATTACTCTTAAATTTACCACCCCTCAATCTCAATTTATGTCCACTAGTTTTACCAATTTCTATTTTCTGGAAAAGATTTGGTTCTATATTAATACCTCACAAATATTTATGTTAAAGAATAAAACAGTTTTCTTGTGAATCCGCACATTATAATCCCCACCAACCCTGCCCCCCACCCTCCCCTCCCACCATACAAATCCAATTCGTGAGCACTCAAAACAGTAATAACTCCAAGTCAAACATTCAAAAGTCTACTCTGGGCGTGAGGAGTAAGATCCATCCAAAAGTGTTCCCAAATTGCCTGAAAGCGACGGCCCGGACCCCCATCAAGAGCTTCAAAGTGTCTACGTTCCAAAGAGGCTTGAATGATCATCAGTGATCTCCAATGACTAAAGGTCGGTGGGTCAGGAGGCAGCCAATTAGTCAAAATGGCTTTTTTGCCCAGTAACATCACTCTAGCTACAAAACCTGAAAATCCTTTGGGTTTAGGAGACGTTTTCTGGTAAAATCCAAAAAGTGCTCTGGACATAGGCAACCATCTTCTGCCCCATAATGAGGTCGTGTATTGTCCCAAACAAGTCCAAAATTACATAATACGCGGGCAAAATTACATAATACGCGGGCAAGTCCAAAACGGCCCAGTGTGGCCTGAGTCCGCGCACATTTGGGGAATAATTCTCATCAGGTATGCTCTCATAGGTGGAATATACAGCCAGAGAAGAAACTTAAGCTGAAGTTCCCAATGGAGTATATTAGAAGACAACTTCCACAAATTCTTTAAGACCTGTTGCACCTGTAATGCTGTAAGCGCACACTGCAAGTCTTCTGACCAGGTGGCTGCTAATATCTCCAAATTAATGCCCGGTTGCATGTCACAGAGTCCCACATGGTGAAATCGTAAGGGAATCAGTTGCTGAACAGAAAAACTGAACATCTCAGATAGTGCTTCCCGGCACTCCTCTTAAGTGACACGCCGGCAATGATTGTACATAATGGCGGATTTCCCAATAAGCAAACATGTCCACCTCCGGAAGTCCAAAGGTGTGTTGCAAGGAGCGAAAGGAGGTGAGAGTCCTCTCCTCCATGTACAATTGGAAAAGATATTGTAATCCTTGGGATGCCCACCTCTGAAAAGGGGGGTTCTGCAATCCTGGAATAAAATCACAATTACCCTGTATCGGAAGGTATGGAGAAATCACAGGTGACAGTTTTAAACAACCACAAACCCATCGCCACGTCCACCTTGCAGGGGCAAATATAGGATACTTTGCCACCACGGTGCAGAGTTGGGGCAATTACATGTAACAAGTAACTAATATGATAGGGAATTAACACAGACAACTCCACCTGGGTGGCAGAGAAATAAGATGTACCTCTAAACCAATCATTTATGTGTCTCATCTAGCAGGCCAATGCATACCAGCGAATGTTGGAAAAAAGACCATAACTCCCCCTCTCCCTGGGTAGACACATATGCATAAAGGTCATACGCGGCCTCATTGCCCCCCCCCCCCCCAACCCAATAGATAGTTTTGTAAAACTCTAGAAAGCTGGACATGGTGGGCATGGGTTAACAGCAGTGGTAAAACCTGAAAACGGTATAACCATTTTGGGAATAGGACTATTATACAAGGCCACCTATCCTGCCACTGATAAGGGGAAAATTTTCCAAAGTTTAAGCTGTTGTCTCGTTTCCTTCAATAATGGAGACACAATGCATGCATATATTTTATTGCTGTTGGAGCCCAAGAAAAGGGGAAACCCCCCGTCCCAGGTATCCTGAAGAGAAACTGGAATAGTTAGGGCCTTGGATTTGTGATAGTTCAGCGTGAATCCCGAATAAAACCTAAACTCTTTCAGGGATTGCAAGAGATGGGTCGACATAAATATTAAATCATCGGCAAAGGCTAACACCTTTACTGTGTGGTCTGCAAATGCCATCCCTGTCACATCAGGATCCCACACTATTGTTCTTTTTTTTATTTGTTTTAAATCTTTATTCATTTTTTTGTGTTACAACAAGTGTTACAAATAAACTCAATAGAAACTTAAATACACACTTGACTAACTCATATATTAATATCAAGTTTAACATTAATATAATAATCTCCTGTCCCACCCTCCTTCCCAACCAATAATACATAAATCAATTTTATTATACATTCTTTAAATATTAATTTAGTATGTAATAATCAAAATTGAAAAACCCACCCCATTTCCCTCTTTATAATTATCTTATCATGGGAAAAGTTCATTAGAGAAATCATGTTAACGGTCTTCAGATGTTTCCAGTTTTATTTATGGGAAAAATTATCCTTCTTTACAAAAATCGGTTAATGGTCCCCATATTTTTTTAAAATTATTCATGTATCCTTTGTGTGTTGCAATAGCGAGTTCCATTTTATATATGTGGCATACCGAATTCCACCAGAACATATAATTCAATCTATCATGTTGTTTCCAATTGAATGTAATTTGTTGTATTGCAATTCCAGTTAAAATAAATAAAAGTTTGTTGTTACTGGATGAAATTTGGCTTTTTGCTCTCATAGTTGTTCCAAATAATATAGTATCATATGTCAAGGCTACTGGATTTTCTAACATTCTGTTAATTTGGGGCCAAATTGATTTCCAGAATGATAGGATAAATGGACAAAAGAATAAAAGATGATCTAATGTCCCAATTTCAATATGACAGTGCCAGCATCTATTAGATCTTGAACTATCTATTTTTTGTAAACGAGTAGGGGTCCAAAAAGCTCTATGAAGAAGAAAAAACCAAGTTTGTCTCATAGATGCTGACACCGTACATTTTAGCCTCCAAGACCAAAGTCGTGGCCATTGAGATGCACTAATTTGGTGTTTTATCTCAATGCTCCAAATGTCTCTAAGACCATTTTTTGGTTTTTTATTTATATATCCAGATATTAATTTATACCACTGTGCGGCTTTGTGACCTATTGAGTCCATCTGGAAACATAAGAATTCCAAACTGTGATATTTAGCGAGATCTTTCCATTCAGGGAACCCTTTCTGAATAGATTGCTTCAATTGCAACCATTTAAAATATTGTGTTTTATTGAGACCAAATTTTTGTTGCAATTGTGAAAACTCCAGCAATTTATCATTTTTAATTACATCATCCAAAGTGCGAATGCCTGCTATCATCCAATGTTTCCAGATGACTTTAAAACCGCCAATTTTGATCTTGGGGTTTAGCCATATAGTTTGGTTGGTTGATTTACTAATTGGAATTTGAGTAAGATTACTTATGTATTTTAAAGTTTTCCAGGTATCCATAAATATTTTATGATCTTTGTATAACCTTGGCATTTTGATACCAATTACATGATTAAGACGTAATGGAAACATAAGCCTCCATTCTAGCCAAAACCAGTCTGGAATATTATCTGTGGGTTCTGGGAGGATCCAATACATACCATGACGTAAGATATAGGCTTGATGATACCTATAAAAGTTGGGAAAATTTACCCCTCCCTCCTTAATTGGTTTTTGTAATGACGCTAGAGCAATTCTTGGTTTTTTATTAAGCCATATAAATTTTGTCAAAGTCCTATTTATTTTTGTATAAAACGAATCTTGAAAGAAAACTGGTATCATCCCCATTTGGTAACATACTACCGGTAAAATCATCATTTTTACAGTTTGTACTCTTCCCCACCAAGATAAATGCAAAGGATTCCATTGCTCACACATTTCTATTACTTTTTGTAATAAGCATTTTTCATTAATTTTCATTGTTTCATCTACTGTTTTTGTTATCAAAATTCCAAGGTATTTAATATATTCTTCCTTCCAAACAAAAGGGAATGTATCAAATAAACCTTTTGTACAATGTATATTTAGTGGAAGAATCTCTGATTTATTCCAATTAATTTTATATCCTGAAAAATTTCCAAATTTCTCAATCAATTCGAGTAGATGTGGAATGGTGGATTCTGGATTCTTCAGATATAGTAATAAATCATCTGCGTAAGCAGATATCTTATATTCTTTATCTGAATGAGGTATACCCTGTATCTCCTTAGCTTGTTGGATAGCTAATATTAAGGGTTCTAAAACAATATCAAACAGCAAAGGGGATAAGGGACATCCTTGTCTAACTCCTCTCTGTAGATTAAATTTTTCTGAAAACGTATTATTAATATATAGTCTAGCAGAAGGGGAGCTATACATTGTTTGTATCATTTGTATAAATCCAGGACCTATACCAAACCATTCCATTGCTTGATACATAAAAGGCCATTCTACTCTATCAAAGGCCTTTTCTGCATCTAATGAAATTGCAAAAGTAGGTTCATTCATTTTCTTTGTTAAATATAACATATGGAATGTTAATCTGGTATTGTGAGATGAATGTCTTTGAGCAACGAATCCTGTTTGATGCATACCTATTATATGGGGTAGAGCTTTAGCTAATCTTAGCGCAAGTATTTTTGCTAATAATTTTCCATCTACATTTATTAAAGATATTGGTCTATAGTTTGAGACCAAAGTGGGATCTTTATTGGACTTTGGCAAAACAATAGTCAAAGATTCTGCTATAGTGCCTTTAATACAACCTTTATTGAGTTGATATTGATAAAGATTTAATAAATAGGGTAATAAAAAATTTTGAAATGTTTTATAAAATTCCACTGTATATCCATCACCACCTGGAGCGGATCCAACTCTAAGGGACTTCAAAGCTGTTCCTAATTCTTTTAGTGATATTGGTTCTTCCAAACTTCGTTTTATATGTTCAGGAATTTTTGGACCCTCTAACATTTTTAAAAATTCAAAACCATCTTTTTCTTTATTTAGATAATTTTCAGAAGAATAAAGAGATTTATAAAATTTTAAGAATTGTTTTAAAATAGGTTCAATTTGTGTATATGTATTTCCATTTTCATCTTTTATTGCTATTAATTTTGTTTTTCTTTTTTTCGCTTTAAGATAATTTGCCAATATTCTTCCTGATTTGTTTGAATTACCATAGTACAATGTTTGTTGAGAAAATAAATCTTTCCTAATCATCTTAGATGAGATCTCATTATATTTACCTTTTAATTTTAATAATTCTTGTTGAATAGAATATTCCCATTTTTCTATAAGTTTTGATTCTAAATTTTTAATCTCTTTTTCTAAGATTAAAAATTGTTTTTTAATTTGTTTTTTTAGAAAAGCCGAATAAGAAATTATCTGTCCTCTAATTGATGCCTTAAAAGCATCCCATAAAGTTTCTCTGTTAATATCATCATTATCGTTTATTTGAAAAAATTCTTTCATTTTTGTTAGAAGATTTTCACAAAAGTTTTGGTCAACCAACAGTGTATTATCCATTTTCCAAATTGGTCTGTTATTATTTTGATCTGTAGTTTTAATTTTGATCCACACTCCACCATGGTCAGATAGAATAATTGGATCAATGGCTGCTTGTGTCACTTGATGTGCAAGATGATTTGAAGTAAAGATATAATCTATTCTTGAAAAGGAATTATGAACATGAGAACAGAAAGAAAATTCCCGACCATCAAAATGAAGTATTCTCCATATATCTATTAAATCACAAGATTGAATCAAATTATCTAGTCCCATAGATTTCATAACTCTACTTGGGTTTTTATCTAATAAAGGATCCATTACAGCATTGAAGTCCCCTGCTACTATAAGATTTGAAGTAGCCAGTGGTATGATCAGTTGTTGAAGAGTTTTAAAAAATTCATTTTGGTTCGAATTAGGGGCGTATATATTGATTATCGTCATGGTAGTATTTCCCATATTCATTTCCACCATTATCCATCTTCCATGAATATCTGAAGCTTTTAGTTTAAATGAAGCAGAGCATTTTTTATTAATTAAAATAGCAACACCTGCTTTTTTCCCTATAGCTGGTGAGAAAAAACACTGTTTGACCCAGCCTCCTTCTAGCTTTTTAGATTCTATATGTGAGAGGTGGGTCTCTTGTATAAGGCATATATCTGGATCTTGCCTTTTTAAAAATGATAGTGATTTTTTCCTTTTTATCATATGATTTAGACCGTTAACATTTAAAGACATAATTTTAATATCCATTTATTTTTAAATATTCAGTTATTAAATTATGTATATTTTCCCAATGTTTTAAGTATTTCTTTTCTCTTTTTCCCTTTATTCCCATGATTATCTTATATATTTCCCTTTTATTCCCTCCCATCCCTCTTATCCCTCCCTTCCCCCCCTTATTAATTACGAAAACTTGGATACGCAGGTTTAGGTTAGATTTAGATAACTCCGACAAGCTATTAATAATTATCTAAAGTACTACCATTTTTTCTCTATTTCTGTATATTTTCTATTATTATTATTAATTATAAGAATAAGTAAAAAGTTTTTCATTCTTATGTATTGAAAGATTATTTTCTGTATTTGTATGTCTTTAAATCCATAAGAATGATTATATTAAATCACTTATATCTAAGAACATTTCAATTATAATTCAATTCTTTTCAGGTGGTATATTATATTTACTTTAAAAAGCTTTCCAATTTAGCCTCTTTCCTCAGAACTGTAACAAGAGTCTTCAGCACAGGAATCCCCTCATCTTTTATACTCATTATTTTCTTCTGTTTCACGAGAGAGTTGTCAATTAAGAGAAGCTAACACTCCCATCAGTGTTCTTGTAAGTTCTATCTCAATAGCATACTCTCTAGATATCTATGATTTTAAAGTATCTGAGGCCTGTGCAGAAGAGAGTGAAGTCCTGTGCCAAAAACCCTTCCTTTATCTCCCATAGAGGATTGCCAGGTTGAATAATTGTGGGTACTAAAATTCAACTTAATAAATAAAAGAACATAAAATTTGAGATATATATATTTAAAAAATTTTTCAGGCAATTTTTGCGTCCCCAATACATTCTTTTCATATATTTCATATTTAAAACGCATTTTAATGTATTTGAAACGCAAAATTAAACCCGAAGTACCACCTTCAACCGGAAATATAGCAAACCAATCATTTCGTCTTATTTTTTTATAATCTTCTCTGTGATTGAAGGATGATTCTCTTTCTTATTATTACTCCGCTTTCAAAATTTCTCATTCAATCAGTACATCTTTAAGTTTGTTGAAAAAACTTTCTTCGTCATCATTTGAGTTCGGAGATGTGTTTCAATTCATTTTCATTCCTTCCAGTAAGTTTATTCTATTTATTCTGAGTAGAATTCTAGAATTTTTTTTTTTTTTTTTTTGTATTTTTCAGTTTTCTTGTTTTCCATGGAGAATGTTGCAAGTTGTTTAAGTCTTTAATTCGATCCTTGTGTGTTCTTTTTCCATTGCTTTCCGTTCTGATCTATCTTTAACCGTCAGTAGTCTTTAGTATGAACTCATTAATTGTTCTTTAGATTGTCATAGGTTGCTCCATTTGATTTATAAATTCCTGTAGTTTTTTTGGATCCGTAAAGTTTTGCGTTTTGTTAGCAATGGTAACCTTCATAATTGCCGGGTAAAGGAGCCCAAATCTAGCTCCTAGAGATCTTAGTTGTGGTCTCATGTCTAAGAATTGTTTTCTTCTTGTTGCTGTTTCTTTTGCAAAGTCCGGGACAATGTATATTTTTGAATCTTGGCATTTAAGATTTTTGATTTCCTTGGCTATTTGGCATATTTCAATTGCTTGTTGATGTCTTAAAAGTTTAAAAATTAAAGTTCTTGGACCTGTTTGAGTGTTATTTCTTTGTGTTGGAATCCTATGAGCTCTTTCAATTTCCAGTTCCGTTTTAAATTTCAGTGGTAGTATTTTGGGAAGAAATTTTTCAAGAAATGCAATCGGATCATTCTTTTCCACTCCTTCAGGTAATCCGATTATTCTTAAATTATTCCGTCTTTCACGATTCCGGCTGTCTTCAAGATTTTTTTTTATCTCTGTTATTTCTTTCCATATGATTTTACTGTGATTCATATCTGTATTTAATTGTTCTGTAATATCTTCTAATGTTGAGATTCTATTTTCTGTGATGTCCACTCTTTTAGTTAGAATTGCAGCATCTTCCATTGCTTTTTGTAGTTTTTTGTTACTATCTAAGACAATTTCTTTTATTTGTCTTAGTTCTTCCATAACATCCAGATTTTTTTCTGTTGGTAATGGGATTTTAGAGGGTGTACCTGGCTCAGGTTTCGACCTCTTATTGCTTCCCGATGTTCCAGCTCCCAAGTCAGTTTTATTTTGTTTAGTTGAAGTCATATTTCAATATATATTTTAGTTTCTTTAAAATATTTGGTAGTAATTCTTTTTAATATATTTGCATATAAGGAGCTATTCGTTTATCCAACCATTCGTCCAAGCCACGCCCCTTTTTTTTTTTTTTTCCAGTATTCTTAAAGCAACTGTAAATTATTTGTCTTAGGCTCTATTGCAAACTCTTTGTTGGCATCCAGCCTCAGCTGAAAAAAATTTTGCAGCCTTCCTTTCTGGCTCTCCTCTTACAAGCCCAATCGCAGCCTTTACCGAGGAGAGCAATATTCCATGCAGTATATTTACTTTAATCTTTCAATGTGCTTGTATATGTATTTCAGTGTCTCTCAACTGCCTCAATGTCACTTTTTCTTCAGGTCAAAGAAGTTACCAATCCTTTTATTTGTCCTTTTCTCAGAGCCCAAAAACCTACAATCTCCTATATCTGAATCTCTTCAATTACAGCAGCAGAGATTGACATTTATACTGATCCTTCACAGTTTATTTTTGAAGTTAGCAGCAAGGAAATAGTTAAAAAAACCGTTGCCAAGTAGATTTCACTGTAGACCTCGCCTCATCTTCAGCAGAGGACAGCTATTTCAAAGCAGCCCATTTCCCTAGTTTGACAGGCATCAGGCATCCTTTTTAAAAAAAACCTTTATCCCTGTCACTAGGCAGCTCACCGGCAGTCCCAGACTTTTCAATTTTTTTTTTTTTTCCGATCCAAGATGGCCGCGGTCGTGGTGCACCGAGCAACCGTCTGCAAAACCCCACCTTCGGGAAATCTTTCCTCCTGCGCTCTACGCCGGAGAGCTTTAATCGTGCCAAAGAGGAGGGGAAGGAAAGCCTCCCTGGCCTCACGACGTACCGGACCAGCCCTCCCTGGCAACACTGAAAAGCCGCTGAGACGGATTCAGCCCTTCACCTCGCCTCCCAGGAAACAAACAAAAACGGCACCTCTTTCTCCCGAATTTCTCCTTTAAATATCTCTCCGACCCATTCAAAGAGGCAAACTCCAATTTATTATGCCATCAAGAACGTTTTTTTTTTGTAGTTTTTCTGAAATTTAAGCTTGTCTATTCGGAGCTCTTTCTTCATCCAACCGTCATCGTTCGCGTCCAAGCCACGCCCCTCCACACTATTGTTCTTAAAAAGGGCTCTTAGTAGAGCAGAAAAAGAAGCGGGGATAAAGGGCAGCCCTGCCTCATTCCACATTATATTGAAAAACTCTATCGTGTCATTTATTAATAAACGCGCCACCAGGGATAGAAACATAGAAGATGACGGCAGATAAGGGCCATAGCCCATCAGGTCTGCCTACTCTACTGACCCACCCCCAAGTCTACTATCTAGGGATCCCACTCCTGGTGACAGGTTCCCTTGGCTTAACCCTCTAAGGGATCCTACATGGGCATCCCATTTGCTCTTAAATTCTTGCACGCTGTTTGCCTCGATCACCTGCAGCTTGTTCCAAGAATCAACCACACTCTCGGTGAAGAAATATTTCCTGGTGTCGCCATGAAATTTCCCGCCCCTGAGTTTGAGCGGATGCCCTCTTGTGGCTGAGGGTCCTTTGAGAAAGAGAATCTCTTCTTCCATCTCGATACGGCTGGTAATATACTTAAACGTCTCGATCATGTCTCCTCTCTCCCTATGTTCCTCGAGTGAGTACAGCCGCAAATTTTTCAGCCTTTCCTCATACGATAGATCCTTGAGCCCCTGGTGGCCATCCGTTGCACCGACTCTACTCTCAGCACATCTTTTTGGTAGTGTGGCCTCCAGAATTGCACACAGTATTCCAAATGAGGTCTCATGATGGTTCTGTATAATGGCATTATGACTTCAGGCTTCCGGCTGACGAAACTCCTGCGGATGCGACCTAACAACTGTCTTGCCTTAGATGAAGCCTTTTCCACATGATCAGCAGTTTTCATGTCTGCGTTGATGATCACTCCCAAGTCTCGTTCTGTTGAAGTTCTAGCTAAGGTCTCACCATTCAAGGTGTAAGTTCTGCACGGATTTCTGCTGCCGAGGTGCATGATCTTGCATTTCTTAGCGTTGAAGCCCAGCTGCCAGGTCGAGGACCAAAGCTCCAACAAATGTAGGTCCTGTGTCATACTATCGGGTGAATTGCCATCTCTCACTATATTGCATATTATCCTAGGACAAGCAGGCAGCATATTCTTAACGCATGGGTGACATTACCGACGGAGCCCCGGTACAGACCTTTTTAACTAGAAAGTTCTAGTTGGCCGCACCGCACATGCGCGAGTGCCTTCCCGCCCGACGGAGGAGTGCGTGGTCCCCAGTTTCTTCGTTTCCGTGGAGCGAAGAAGACGCATGTGTTTTCAACGGCTGTTGAAAAACTAATTTTTGCCTTCCAGCTCGCGTATTTTCTCACTTTTTTCATATTTTTCTTATTGGATTCCCTTTATTTTTGTTTTCAAAAAAAAAAAAAAAAACTCGTCAAGTTTTCCTTATTTTTTCAGGCCGGCCCCGGCGGGGCCTGTTGCCACCATACAGGCCTCCGGATTCGATTTTGCGGAGGCCGTGTTTCCCTTCATGCCCCCTCAACCGGGTTTTAAGAAGTGCCAGCGGTGTGCACGCCCGATCTCCCTCACCGACCCACACAATTGGTGCCTCCAGTGCTTGGGTCCAGAGCATTGGGCTGACACCTGCACCCGCTGTGCTACGCTTAAAAAGCGTACTTTGAAAAATCGGCAGATCCAGCAAAATATTTTGTTTGGTACCGGATCTGCCATGGAACCGGCTGCGACGTCGACGGCACCACAAAAGTTGGCACCGACGACATCGACACCACCGGACCCTTCCTCGGGGTCGTTGGGCCCAGGTAAGCCGGCTAAGAAGCCTCCCACTTCCCTTGAGCGCCCTCCTGCCACGGTTGCGACACCAGCCCTCCCGGCACCGCACCGGCCCCGCAAATGCTCCGCTCCGATCTCGGTGAGTGCCTCATCATCGGCCTCCTCATCGCCGGAGCATAGAGCGGCACCTATGGTACCGAAGAAGAAAAAAGCGGTACCGGTGCCTCCCCTGGACGACCGCATCGCGGCCATACTCCAAACACAGTTACAGGAGCAGCTGCAACAGCTCCAACAACTGTTGCCGGCGTTGCTGGCACCGCACCTTCCGGTACGAGACCGGTACGAGCCTCACACTGTCCCATCGGTGTCGACCCCCTCGGTACCGATTAATACTTCCATGCCGGTACTCTTGGCAGAAACACCTACAGTACATACCCGTGATGTTGCCGACCCTGTCCGGTCCCAGGAACGACATCGGTCTTCCTCACCCGGTACCGCCTCGATGTGCTCAGGCAAATCTCTTTCAAAGACTCGCCATGCCGAGCCCTCCACACCGATGTCCAAACGTATGCACCCCGACGTTAGGGACCCAGACTTGTGAGAAGACTCCCCTCACGGTACCGAGGAGGACGCTTCATCAACCGATGAAGAACCCTCCATGACCGACACCGTCTCAAAACCAGAGCAATCCTCTTTCTCCAAATTCCTTAGAGAGATGTCAGCAGCTCTTTCCATTCCCTTAAAGTCCGACTCTAAAAAGTCTCAGGCTTTCCTCGATGCCCTCGACTTTGAGCAACCTCCCAAAGAATTTCTGAAGTTGCCCGTCCACGACATCTTACGGGAAACTTTCTATAAAAACTGGGAAGCTCCCCTCACGGTTCCTGGAGCCCCTCGTAAATTGGATAGCTTGTACCGGGTTATTCCAATCCCAAGGTTTGACAAACCTCAATTGCCCCACGAGTCCCTCCTGGTGGAATCTACTTTGAAAAAATCTCAGGGTTCCAGTGTATATGCCTCCACCCCTCCTGGCAGAGAGGGAAAAAACCATGGATAAATTTGGTAAGCGCCTTTTCCAAAATGCCATGTTAGCCAATAGAGCCAACAATTACACCTTCCACTTCTCCTTCTACATGAAGCATCTGGTGCAACAGCTCTCCTCCTTACAGAAATATCTTCCTGAACGTAAGGTCCCTCTTCCATCAACATATTTCCAGCCTCCTCCAACTCAGGAAATTCATGGTTCGCTCCATCTACGACTCATTTGAGCTGACCTCTCGCGCATCTGCCATGGCGGTGGCCATGCGCCTTTTGGCATGGCTGAGAGTCTCTGACCTAGACATTAACCACCAGGACCGCCTGGCTAACGCACCTTGTCTGGGTGATGAACTCTTCGGAGAGTCCCTGGACTCAACAACCCAGAAACTCTCAGCACATGAGACCAGGTGGGACACTCTGATTAAGCCTAAAAAGAAGACTCCACCTGCTCGCACCTATAGACAGCAGTCTTCCTACCAGCGCAGGTTCTCGGCCAGACCTCTCAACCCTCCTCAACAGCAGCCGCGCCGACCTCGGCAACAACATCAAACTCAGGCTCGCTCTCAGTCTCACCAACCTGCCAAGCCTCTACCTCCGTCAAAACCATCTCAGCCCTTTTGACTCTTTTCTCCAGGGCATAGCCAGTCTCCCAACATCATTGCCTCTTCCTCAGCCTATCGGAGGTCGCCTCCAACTCTTCCTCAGCCGTTGGGAGGTCATCACATCAGACCAATGGGTCCTCAACATCATTCGCCACGGCTACTTTCTCAACTTCCAGACTCTTCCACCAGACAATCCTCCCGTAGAGTCTGCTTCTCACTCCTCCCAAACCCCCCTCCTCCTGAGGGAGGTCCAATCCCTCCTTCTTCTCAATGCCATCGAAGAGGTGCCTCCAGACCAATGGGGTCAGGGATTCTACTCCCGCTACTTCCTGGTTCCCAAGAAGACAGGAGACCTCCGCCCCATCCTCGATCTCAGGGACCTCAACAAGTGTCTGGTTAAAGAGAAGTTCAGAATGCTCTCCCTGGCCACGCTTTACCCTCTTCTCTCTCAACATGACTGGCTATGTTCCCTAGACCTCAAAGAGGCCTACACTCACATCCCCATACATCTGAATTCACGTCGCTACCTCCGCTTTCAGATTCAGCACCGCCACTATCAGTACAAGGTACTTCCCTTTGGCCTCGCATCATCGCCCAGGGTGTTCACCAAGTGCCTTATTGTGGTGGCGGCCTTCCTCAGGTCTCACAACCTCCAGGTGTTCCCCTACTTGGACGATTGGTTGGTGAAAGCAACTACGTCTCCACTTGTGCTGCAAGCCACTCATCACATCATCTCTTTCCTCCATCTCTTAGGGTTCGAGATCAACTACCCCAAGTCGCATCTGCTTCCCACACAGCGACTTCAGTTCATCGGAGCAGTTCTCGACACCACTCTGATGAGGGCGTTTCTCCCCTTCGACCGACACCGGACCCTGCTCCACCTCTGTCGTCAGGTGCTCCTTCATCAAACCATCCCTGCTCGACAGATGATGGTCCTCTTGGGCCACATGGCCTCGACAGTCCATGTACTTCCTCTGGCACGACTCCACCTCAGGACACCTCAGTGGACTCTAGCCAACCAATGGTCACAGACCACGGATCCTCTTTCTCATGTTTCAAGTTTTCAAGTTTCAAGTTTATTAGGATTTTATATACCGCCTATCAAGGTTATCTAAGCGGTTTTTACAATCAGGTACTCAAGCATTTTCCCTATCTGTCCCGGTGGGCTCACAATCTATCTAACGTACCTGGGGCTATGGAGGACTGAGTGATTTGCCCAGGGTCACAAGGAGCAGCGCGGGGTTTGAACCCACAACCCCAGGGTGCTGAGGCTGTAGATCCAACCACTGCGCCACATGCTCCTCACATCATCTCTTCAGCAATCTCTTCAATGGTGGTTGAACTCCTCCAATCTTTCCAGGGGTCTACTCTTTCATCTACCCCCTCACTCCATGATCACGGATGCCTCCCCCTATGCGTGGGGAGCTCACCTGGGAGATCTACGCACCCAGGGACTCTGGACCCCTCAGGAGCGTCAACATCACATCAATTTCCTGGAACTCAGAGCCATGTTCTATGCTCTCAAGGCCTTCCAGCACCTTCTCTGCCCTCAGGTTCTTCTCCTGTGCACAGACAATCAAGTCGCCATGTACTACATAAACAAGCAAGGCGGCACCGGATCTCGCCTCCTCTGTCAGGAGGCTCTCCGCATCTGGACCTGGGCCACGGACCACAGTCTCTTCCTCAAGGCTGTCTACATCCAGGGCGAACAGAACTCCCTGGCTGACAATCTCAGCCGCATCCTTCAACCTCACGAGTGGACTCTGGACCCTCCAACACACCGCTCCATCTTTGCTCGCTGGGGCACTCCACAGGTGGACCTCTTTGCAGCTCCTCACAACCATCAGCTGCCCCAGTTCTGTTCCAGACTCTTCTCTCCTCACCGTCTGGCCCCGGATGCATTCCTGCTCGACTGGACGGATCGGTTCCTCTATGCCTTTCCTCCACTCCCTCTGATGTTGCGGACGTTATACAAACTCCGCAGGGACAGGGCCACCATGATTCTCATCGCTCCTCGGTGGCCTCGCCAACACTGGTTCTCCCTCCTGCTCCAGCTCAGCTCCAGGGAGCCCATTCCTCTTCCTGTGTTTCCTACTCTACTTACACAGCAGCATCAGTCTCTACTACATCCCAATCTGTCTTCTCTCCACCTGACAGCTTGGTTTCTCTTGGGCTGACCTCTCCAGAGAATCTGTCTCAGCCTGTCCGTCGCATTTTGGATGCCTCCAGGAAACCGGCCACTCTCCAATGTTACCATCAGAAGTGGACCCGGTTTTCCTCTTGGTGTCTCCTGCATCATCACGATCCCACCTCATTGGCGGTGGAAACTGTACTGGACTATTTTCTCTCTCTGTCCGATGCTGGCCTCAAGTCTACCTCAATCAGAGTCCACCTCAGTGCCATCACTGCGTTTCATGAACCTATCCTCGGAAAACCTCTCACGGCTCATCCTCTGGTTTCCCGGTTCATGAGAGGCCTCTTCAATGTCAAACCACCTCTGAAGCCTCCTCCTGTCGTCTGGGACCTGAATGTGGTTTTATCAGTCCTCATGAAACCTCCTTTTGAGCCTCTTGCCACAACTTCGCTCAAACTTCTAACATGGAAGGTGCTTTTCCTCATTGCCATCACCTCTGCCAGGAGGGTTAGTGAGCTGCATGCACTGGTCGCTGATCCACCGTTCACTGTTTTTCACCATGACAAGGTGGTTCTGCGTACCCATCCTAAATTCCTTCCCAAGGTGGTCTCGGCTTTTCACCTCAACCAGTCCATTGTGTTGCCTGTCTTTTTCCCTAAACCCCATTCTCATCCTGGGGAACAGGCGTTGCACACGCTGGATTGTAAGCGTGCCCTTGCATACTACCTAGACCGTACCAGGGCTCACCGCTCGTCTCCTCAGCTCTTTCTGGCCTTCGATCCTAACCGTCTAGGTCGTCCTGTCTCTAAACGGACGCTTTCCAACTGGTTTGCTGCCTGTATTGCGTTCTGTTATGCGCGGGCCGGTCTCTCACTGGAAGGTGCTGTCACGGCCCACAGGGTCAGAGCTATGGCTGCTTCTGTGGCTTTCCTCCGTTCCACGCCCATCGAGGATATCTGCAAGGCTGCCACTTGGTCCTCAGTTCACACGTTCACTACTCACTACTGTCTGGATGCCTTCTCCAGACGGGATGGACACTTCGGCCAATCTGTATTACAAAATTTATTTTCCTAATGGCCAACCATCCCTCCTCCCTCTCTGTTAGCTTGGAGGTCACCCATGCGTTAAGAATATGCTGCCTGCTTGTCCTGGGATAAAGCACAGTTACTTACCGTAACAGGTGTTATCCAGGGACAGCAGGCAGATATTCTTACGTCCCACCCTCCTCCCCGGGTTGGCTTCTTAGCTGGCTTATCTTAACTGGGGACCACGCACTCCTCCGTCGGGCGGGAAGGCACTCGCGCATGCGCGGTGCGGCCAACTAGAACTTTCTAGTTAAAAAGGTCCGTACCGGGGCTCCGTCGGTGACGTCACCCATGCGTTAAGAATATCTGCCTGCTGTCCCTGGATAACACCTGTTATGGTAAGTAACTGTGCTGTTTGGCGTCGTCAGCGGATAACGTTATCTTACCTTGAAGCCCCTGAGTTAGGTCCCCTATGAATATGTTGAAAAGGAGCGGGCCCAAGACTGAGCCCTGCAGTACTCCACTGGTCACCTCCGATGTTTTAGAGAGGGTACCGTTAACTACCACCCTCTGAAGTCTGCCACTCAGCCAGTCATTGACCCATGTAGTTAGTGTTTCTCCCAGCCCCATTGATTTCATCTTGCTCAACAGCCTGCGATGCGGGACACTATCGAAAGCTTTGCTGAAGTCTAGATATACGACGTCCACGGATTCTCCCAAGTCTAGCTGTTTTGTTACCCAGTCAAAGAAGCTGATGAGATTGGATTGGCAGGACCTACCCTTGGTGAATCCATGTTGACTGGGATCCCGTAGATTCTCCTCATCCAAGATTGCGTCTAATTTACATTTGATTAGTGTTTCCATGAGTTTGCATACTATTGATGTGAGACTCACCGGTCTGTAGTTTGCAGTCTCTGCCCTGTGATTCTGGTAGTTTTGATGTCGTCTTTAATGTATAGTGCCACCCCTCCCCCTGACTTTCCCTATCTGTCCTGACGAAATAAGTTGTATCCCGGTATAGTCATATCCCACACATCTGTGTACCAAGTTTCGGATATTGCCACCACGTCAAGGTCGGCATTCATTATTTCGGTCTCTAATTCTAGAATCTTATTGTCTAAACTGTGTGCATTAACATACATAGCCCTCCATACCCCGTGATTGCTAAGACCCTGTGGGGAGTTTCCCACCTGGGGTAGTGTGACTCCTAGAGAATTGTTTGCAATGGGGGGCACTTACTTTGGACTTAGAATCAGTTTCGACTCACCTCGTCAGGATCGTTCCTTACCGCACTTGTATCTGAGTGGGTACCCTCCCCCGACTTACCTAGTTTAAAGCCCTACGAAGCAGGTGGGCTAGTTGGTGTCCAAAGACGTGCTTACCCCTGCTGGTTCAGGGAGAGTCCACATAGACTGGAAAACAGCTAACGTCGTTCCACTGCGCATACCACCCTGTTACCCCCAAATAATCCAGGACACCAAACAGGTATGTCCAGTCAACTTGATCAAAAGCACAGGCTGCATCCAAACTCACCAATAACATTGGAATGTTATGGACTTGAGCATGGGCCATTGTTAAAAGCACCTTACGAACATTTTGTACTGACTGTCTGCCCTTCACAAAACCTACCTGTTCTAACCCAATGAGTTTAGGGAGAAGTAAAGACAGGCGGTCCGCCAAAATTTTGATGTCAATATTAAGAAGTGATATAGGATGATAGGATTCAGTAGAAGTCGCATCCTTACCCGGTTTCAAAATTAGTGTAATCCATGCCTCATTGGCACCCGGGGGAAAGCTCCCTCGTGCAATAACTCGTGTAAAATAATCTCTCAAAGGAGCACCAATCTGAGAGGACAGGAATTTATAAAATTCAGCTGTAAATCCTTCGGGTCCGGGGGCAGAATAATTCCTTTGATTCTGAATCACTCGCTGCAATTCTCTAGGTGTAATAGGGGGCATTTAAAGAGGCAATTTCTACATCATTAAGCTTAGATAAGCCCGAATCAGCAAGGTAATCCCCCTAGTCAGGGAACCCGCTCCCTGATCCTGTTTTGCATAGAAATCCTGAAAGTAGGACCTAAAGAGGTCTGCAATCTGGGTTGTTTTATGTTGAAGTCTCCCGTTCCATCTTTTATCCCCATTATAAAACGCTGTCCCTTTGACCTCTTCGTGAGATAAGATAACAATTTCCCTGGACGATTACCATATCTATATTTATTTTTTGATAAAATAACAATGTCAGCCGAGCTTCCATGCATCAGAGGGAGGTTATCGGCCTATTAGGGAATGTGGGTGGAGATCACCACAGATAGCTGGATGTTTCGTAGTGAATGACAGAGGGACAAATTTTTCCCTGTTCCCACAGGAACTCATTTTCCCATTTCAAGCTCTGTCCTCATCTGCACAAGCTTCAAACACTTTAAAATGATAAGTGTTTGAGGCTTGTGCGGTTAAGGCAGAGCTTAGAGACAGCGACAACTTGCAGGGACGGGGAAAAATTTGTCCCCGTGTCATTCTCTATTTCATCCCTTCCCGGACCTTTTTTTAGACACTGGCTGGGAGGCTGGAAAAAGCAACCAAAGTTCAAGTAACAGTCAAAGGATCTGGAAGCCATAGAGTTTCTGTTAGGCAGACACTTGATATACCTCATAGTCCCTAGAAAGGCTCAGATGACTGGAGGCTGATTCTAGACCTCAAAACAGTGAATGTGGCCCTCAAGATACCACATTTCTGAATGGAGACGGTGAGACTAATGATTACATCAGTGGCTAGGGGGGAATTTCTCATATCTCTGGATTTGACCGAGGCCTATCTGCACATTCTCTTTTTTTCAAAGAACAGGAAGTTTTTTTTGTGATTCCATGTGCTGAAGCAATACTTCAGTTTGTAGCCTTGCTCTTCGGGCTGGCCTTGGTGCCATGGACCTTCACCAAGGTAATGGTGGTTGTTGCAGCACACCTGCACAGAGTGGGCATACAAGTACACTTCTTCCTTCGTATTCGAGGTGAATGTGGGCAGAACATAGCCACGAATATGGAAAAACAGCAAATAACTTTTTATATTTATTTATTCATTTATTTAGCCCGTCCTCCCAAAGGAGCCCAGAGCGGATTACAGGAGTACATTCATTGTATGGATAGGACAAACTTTAGTGAGAAATACAGACTTTACAGCATTTACAGTAAAGACAAGGGGGGGTTAGGTTACAGCATTTACAGTAAAGAGTGAACAAGAAAAGGACCTGGGTGTACTGATAGATAGGACCCTGAAGCCGTCGGCACAATGCGCGGCAGCGGCGAAGAAGGCAAATAGAATGTTGGGCATGATAAAGAAAGGAATCTCGAGTAGATCGGAGAAAGTTATAATGCCGCTTTATAGGGCAATGGTCAGACCACACTTGGAATACTGCGTCCAACATTGGTCTCCCTACCTAAAGAAGGATATAAAACTGCTGGAGAGGGTGCAGAGACGAGCGACAAAACTGGTGAAGGGTATGGAGAAACTGGAATACGAGGATAGACTTATAACACTAGGATTGTTCTCCCTAGAGAAAAGGAGACTGCGTGGGGATATGATCGAGACCTTCAAAATACTGAAAGGAATCGACAAAATAGAGCAGAGAAGATTATTTACATTGTCCAATTTGACACAGACTAGAGGACATGAAATGAAGCTAAGGGGGGACAGGTTCAGGACTAATGTCAGGAAGTTCTGCTTCACTCAGAGAGTGGTTGACGCCTGGAATGCCCTCCCAGAGGAGATTATTGCGGAATCGACCGTCCTAGGCTTCAAGAGCAAACTAGATGCATATCTCCTTAAGAGAGGCATATAAAGATATGATGGACTATAAATTACGCCAGGGTACACCTGGCAGGGCCTCCGCATGCGCGGATCGCCGGACTTGATGGACCAAAGGTCTGATCCGGAGATGGCAGTTCTTATGTTCTTATGTTCTTAAAGACAACATACAGACTTTTTTGTTCAGAAAATTTTTATTGTTTTTAATACAAAAGTACAAATACAAATATATGGAACATTTGTATAAAACAAAATGACACTGTGAAGGATTAGAAGCAGAACAATGCATATACATGGATGCAATCAAGTTATATAGTAATATACATAGATAGCTGAGGTATTAAGTTAATCTACAACTATGTAGTAAAGCTATAGGGGAACACATATTAAATTGGGGATTCACAATACCTAATTAGAGGGGACCATATGAGATCATAATGTTTCAATCTTTGATTACGTTCAGCTAATATCTTCTCATATTTCCCCGTCAAACAAACAGAATTCCACCAAGCGTGAAAGTTAACTTTGGATAAGTCTTTCCAGTCATACAGAATATTTTGAATGGCTAATGACAATAATAGGGTAAGCAGTTTAGATGAATAATCATTCAGTTTGGTACATAAACCTTGTGACATGCATATTATTATACGTAATGATAGCGGTTCATCAAGATCCAAGATTTTACATATAGTAGACCAGACTCGAGACCAATAATCTGTAATATGAGGACATGAAAACAAGAGATGTGATAATGTGCCCGGTTGTTGTTGACACGACCAGCAATTAGGAGAAAGAGTAGCATCAATTTTATTAGATAGTAAAGGGGTCCATGTGGCTTTGTGCATCAAGAAGTATATAGATTGCAATAATGACGCTGACCTAATGGACCTAAAAAATTGCGTCCATAATGTAGGCCAATCAATGGCATCGGATGGTAAATTCAGTTCTTGAGACCATTTGACCTCGGTAGGAAGAGGAAGATCCCTAGATGTTTTTTGGAGCAATTTGTACCACAAGGAAGCTCTGTTACCCAGTTCAGCCAATTGGATGTTGTGAGTGAGAAGGCTTGGAGACTCATGCAGATTAAGTATGGAGGGAAATGCAGACTTTAAGCAGTGGCGAAGTTGTAGCCAAGGAAAGTATTGATTTGAAGGAAGACAAAATTTGTCCATTAGTTACGAGAAGGGAAGCCAATTATCATGTGACAGTAGATCATTAAGGTACCATATTCCACAACTTTGCCATCTGGGCCAAGAAATCATTTCACCCTGTATTTGAATTCGAGCGTTGTTCCATATAGGAATCATTTTTGAGGAAGACCACGGAATTTTTAGAAAACTGTCAACAGTAGTCAAGACGTTTTTCAGTGAAGTAAACACAGGATCCTTCCGCTCTTTTTTGGATAAGGTGAGACAAGCTAGACATTGCATCTTAACTAGGCCATACGTGTTCCTTTCCAAGGTTATCCAGGCGGGATCATGTCCAATGATACTAGATTGTAATGCCCTGGACCAGTGTTGAATAATGAAGGCATGGTGGTATTGAAGGAAGGATGGAAAATTTACGCCGCCCCTGGATCTAACTGCCTTCAATTTGGACAAGGCAATCCGCGGATGTTTCTTACTCCAAAGAAATTGGGAAAGCAAGGTATCAATCTGTTTGTAAATTTGTTTAGGGAGCAGAAATGGAAGCATACTCAAAACATAGATTATTTTAGGAGCAATTACCATACGGATGGATTCTAATCTACCCCACCATGATAAGTTCAATGGGGACCACTTGTGAGTGAGGGACTTAACGTTATCAATTAAGAAATCAGCATTTAGTTGTAAAGTTTCCTCTACAGTTGGACCGAGGAGTATGCCTAGATATTTCATGGATGAGTCTGACCAATCGAAACCCAAGTGTACTGATTCAAATTTAGTATCAGGACAATTGAGGGGCATGATTATGGATTTATTTTTATTGAGTTTGTATCCGGACTCCACTGAGTAGTTTTCAATCGTTGACAGGAGAGGAGGAAGAGATGTAGGGGAGATATATAGCAAGATATCATCGGCGTATGCTGATAATTTGATTTCTTGATTCTTATGTTGGAAACCCTGTATGTTAGGATTATTTCTTATGGCAATGAGTAAAGGTTCCAATGCTATATCAAATAAAAGAGGGGACAAAGGGCAACCTTGTCTAGTTCCTCTGCTAGGAGTAAAAATGGAGGATAGTTTACCCAGTGGCGTACCTAGGGTATGTGGCACCCGGGGCCCATCATTTTTTGACACCCCCCCCCCCCCCTCATGTAAAATTTTTTTTTTTTTTTTTTTTTTTGCAATAACCATGAAATGGAATAAATGGTCAGAATAGAAACAGGCAGTGAAAATTTTCTTTTTTTTTTTTTTTTTTTTTTTTCCAAAGTATTTTTATTGAGAATGGCAAAAGGTCCAGACAAGCAACCATGGTCTGTACAGAAACTTATACATTATCAAAAAGAACACAGAATGAGAGTAACAGCAACAACAAGCATGAACAAGCCTCTCCCAAGAGAAAATTGCCAATGAGAGGCATAGCAATACACAACAAAAGGCCAAAACTTGGGGCAAGCAAACAAATCCCACCCCAGAACCCACAAGAATAATAAGCCGGACTAGACCCTCAGCCATATTTTATAATGAAAAAAACCCCCACAAGCAACAACACCCAGACCGCTCACCAGACACACCAATCCGCACAACAAGCACCCAAGAAACACCCAGCCACCACCCAGAAAAAACTACCAGACACACCTACCCCACCAAGCCCAGACCCAACCCCCCCTCCCCAGAGAGTGCAAGCGCAAAGTGGACCGTGAAAAGGGCAGCTGCAGAAGTGGAAAGCCCCAGATAAGTAGGTTAGCTAAAGAAAGCCCACAGATAGAAGAAATCAGGATAACAGAAGTTCCAACAAATGCTCCCACAGAAAATTTTCTTTTATTGAACCTCATTTATGTAACCATTATTCCAAACATAACATAACATAAATTATGTCTGAATTGTCATGACATCAGAAGTACATATGGAGTAGTTGCAGGTGATGCTTGGGACAGTTCTGATTATGTTAGTTTGGTTTTATGTGTTTTTTTAATAGAATGGTTTTTATTTCTTTTTTTAAGGTTTTGTAGTTTGTGGTCGAGGTCAATAGGTTGTAGAGTTGGGGGTCAAGTGTTGCAGCTCGAATGGCTAGGAGGTTGTCGAACAGTTTTTTTCTTTTGACGTTTTTGGTTGGAGGGTGTGTGAATGGTGCGTGAGTTCTCCTATGTCTGTTTGAAGTGGATTGAATTATTTAGCTGAAGAAATTAGTTACCCCCCCCCATTCCACACACATTAATTCTCTTCCATTTTTGTTCCCATTATAAAAAAACACTGATAAGTTCCCAGGAAAAAAATACATTAAAATAAGAAGTGAAAACAAAGGCCCCTACAGATGAGAACATAACATAAGAATAGCCTAACTGGGTCACACCAATGGTCCATCATGCCCAGTAGCCCATTCTCATGGTAGCCAATAGTGCTGCCCGATTCAGAGAAAAATATTTCATTCGATCCGATTCACCCTGTTGAATCGATTTTTCGATTAGATTCACTGTTAATGACACCGCTTTTTAAGTTTAAACAAAGTATAACAATAAATTTCACAACAACAATAAATTTCACAAAGTACTTAAAAAAAAAAAAAATCACATTTTTCCATTAAAGCAGTTCTGGAGACATTTGCTTGAACAGTCTTTTTTCCCAGTCCATAAGCAAGCAATATGAAAAAGATTTCCTTAATTATCTACTCAAACATTTTTGCTATTTACTTTCATTGTACCTATACTATTATTCAGTAGAAAAAATGGACTTAACTGTGCAGGAAATGAATCTCCTCATACACCCACCATATAGTGCAAAAATGTGCAAAGGTCTGTTTTTTTCTTTCGATCACTACATAGCCTAATGCCACACAAGCAGCGCTGTTACAAACATATTCTGAAGGTCAATGCTAAGGTTGACAAAGTTTCCTTCCTTGGACCAGAAGGAGATACTGACAAACCACTGGAAGAGATTCTAAAACAACTACCCAGAAATAACACCCAAAGACCCACTCAGTGTGTGAACCAGTTGAGTGGAGTGGACTAACTGGGGGTGGAAATGGGCCCAGAGTTTGCTCAGCAGAATTTCCCAGACTACCTCTTCCTCTCAACACACTGACATGCTACCACCACCACCAACACTAGGAACACCTCACCGAGTATGCCAGCAATGCTTATAAACTTTATAAAACACATTATTATATTTTCTTATAAAGCATATATTTTAACTGAACTCAGCCTTGCCATTCACAAAAATAGAAAAGTTCCCATTTCAAGCTGTCTCATGTACACTTTTCAAATCTAACATATTGTAATCACAAAACAAAAAATAAAATTATTTTTTCTACCTTTTGTTCTCTGATCAATATTCAAATCTTGTTGGTCCCAGGCTCTTGTTGTCTTGCTTGCCAGGGTCTCCTTTCTCCGTGCTAACCATCCGTCTGCCATCTCTGTTCTCCCCTTCCGTTTCCCTTCCCTCTCCCGGAGATCTGGCATCTTTCCTTTTTTTTGTCTCCATCCACAGATTCACCTTTTCTCAACTCCCCACCACCCCAGGATCCACCATCTCTCCCTTTCTGTTCCCAACTATCCTCCTATCCAGTATCTCTATCCCCCCTCCACACCATCCCCTGTTTCCAAGTTCTCTCCCTTTCTGTTCCTTCCCTCCCTAAATCCCATTATGCACCATCTCTCTCCCACTCCTCTGTTTTTAGACCCATTATTTCTAACCCCCAAAGTCTGGCATATGCATGTATCTTTGAACCCCCCCTTCCCTCTCTCCCTCTGTGTACTTTTACACCAGGACCCCCCCTCCCCCAAAGGTCTGTCCCCCCTCCGAAGGGCTACACCCCACCCCTGAAGACCTGCACCCCCCGAAGGACTTTACCTCCCACCCGAAGGTCTGTCCCCCTCTGAAGGCCTAAACCCCACCCCTGAAGGACTGCACCCCCCCCCGAAGGCCTGCACTCCCTTGAAGGTCTGCACCCCCCCGAAGGCCTGTCCCCCCCTTGAAGGCCTGTCCCACCCCCTTGTAGGCCTGTCCCCCCTTTAAGGCCTGCCTGCCTGCCTTTCCCCCCCTTGAAGGCCTGTCTCCCCCTTGAAGGCCTGCACCCCCCTTGAAGGCCTGCACCCCCCCTTGAAGGCCTGCACCCCCCCTTGTAGGCCTGTCCCCCCCCTTGTAGGCCTGTCCCCCCCCTTGTAGGCCTGCCCCCCCCCCCCTTGTAGGCCTGTCCCCCCCTTGAAGGCCTGCCTGCCTTTCCCCCCTTGAAGGCCTGCACCCCCCTTGAAGGCCTGCACCCCCCCTTGAAGGCCTGCACCCCCCCTTGAAGGCCTGTCCCCCCCCTTGTAGGCCTGTCCCCCCCCTTGTAGGCCTGTCCCCCCCCCCTTGTAGGCCTGTCCCCCCCTTGAAGGCCTGCCTGCCTTTCCCCCCTTGAAGGCCTGCACCCCCTTGAAGGTCTGCACCCCCCCAAAGGCCTACACCCCCCCCGAAGGTCTGCACCCCCCTGAAGGCCTGCCTGCCCCCCTTGAAGGCCTGCACCCCTTGAATGTCTGCACCCCCCCCCCCCGAAGGCCTGTCCCCCCTTGAAGGCCTGCCTGCCTGCCTGTCACCCCCTCCCCCTTGAAAGCCTGCTTGCCTGCCCGCCCGCCCCACCCTGAAGGCCTGATGCCCCGACCCACCCCGAAGGACCGCTCGCCCCCCTGGCCTCCCCGCACCACCTATGAACAGCCGCAGCAGGATCGCGAAGTCAGCGTCGGGTACCAGCCCTAAGGGGGTGTTCCCGGCCTTGCCGTTCAGTCCCCCGCCACCCCCGAAGGACCGCTCGCCCCCCTGGCCTCCCCGCACCACCTATGAACAGCCGCAGCAGGATCGCGAAGTCAGCGTCAGCGATCCCTGCTGCTTCCTGCGCCACGGTCCCGCCCCTCCTCTGACGTCAGAGGAGGGGCGGGATCGCGTCGTAGGAAGCAGCGCAGGGATGCTGACGCTGACTTCGCGATCCTGCTGCGGCTGTTCATAGGTGGTGCGGGGAGGCCAGGGGGGCGAGCGGTCCTTCGGGGGTGGCGGGGGACTGAACGGCAAGGCCGGGAACACCCCCTTAGGGCTGGTACCCGGGGCGGCCCGCCCCCCCCTAGGTACGCCACTGAGTTTACCATTTATAAAAGTCTTGGTAGAGGGTGCAGTATAAAGTATTTTAACTTTTTGAATGAAACTAGGAGAAAATCCAAACCGCTGCAGTACTTGGAAGAGAAAGGGCCATTCGACCCTGTCAAACGCCTTTTCGGCATCTAATCCGATGGCCAGAATCTGACGGTCAATAGAAGGATTTTGATTGTGCATTAAAGATATTATATTGGAGACTGTATAGGTATTATCCGAAGAGTGTCGTCCAGCAATGAATCCACATTGATCAGCATCTATGATCTTGGTTATGATTCGTTGAATTCTGGAAGCTAGAACTTTGGCGTAAATTTTTGCGTCAACATTTATTAAGGAGAGTGGTCTATAGTTGGGAATCTGCTTAGGGTCCTTACCCGGTTTTGGTAAAACAATAATGGTAGCTTCAGTAAAAGAACCCTCAGGTTTGCCAGACTCTATGAGATGGACAAGGTATCGTAGATAGTGAGGCAGAATAATATCTTGAAATGCTTTATAAAATTCCACAGTTAGACCATCTGGTCCTGGGGACTTACCGGGTGCCATAGTTTGAAGTATGAGCGATATTTCTTCTGTTGTAATAGGGGAGTCGAGCATTACCAAATCAGAAGAGTCTAATGTAGGATGGGGAAGGTTTTCCAAGAAGGGAGAAACATTGTTAGTGGTAGCCAGTTCCGTAGTGTAGAGGGTACGGTAGTATTTCATGAAGGCTTGAGAAATATCAAAGGAGTCGGTTAGAATTGTGGAATCCTCCTTGGTTATGCAGGCTATGTCTGATTTATCCAATCTAGATTTCTGGGATGCAGCCAAAAGGTGTCCACACTTGTTACTTTCAGCGAAGTATGAAGTAGATTTCTGAAATACTGATTGAGCGGCAGCACTACTCAATACAGCATTATATCTGAATTTCTGTTTGCCAAGCTGGGTCAGAAGTGTCATATCTAATGGTGACTGTTGATGTAATGATTCCAGACGTTTGATTTCCATCTCCATCTGATTTAATTCAATTCTCCGTTCCTTATGTTTGTGAGCTACATAAGAAATAATATGACCTCTTATACACGCTTTAAAGGCATCCCACCAAGTACACCAGGAAGTGTGACCCGGTTGATTGAGAGAAAAATATTCAATTATGGCATTTCTGATATGTTCAATGAACTTGGAGTCTAATAAGAGTGTAGAATTAAACCGCCATTGCTTTGGCGAGACTGCGGGCAAAGCAGTTTTTATTGTCATACTTATCGCTGCATGATCAGAAATGGAGATTGGGTGAATAGTGGAGTCCTGTACCTCTGGTATTAAAGACTGACTAACGAGAAAAAAATCAATCCGGGAGTACGAGAGATGAAGATGTGAAAAAAAAGTGTAGTCAGATTGGGAAGGATGAGTGAGTCTCCATATGTCAGTTAATTTCAAAGATTCAGTCATTTGATGTAGCGCAAACCAGGCTCTGGGTTTTTTATAGCCTACTTGCGATTTTCGGTCCTGGGTGGGATCAAGCACTAGATTAAAATCCCCTCCTAATATGATTTGTGAATTAGGGCCGCCTAGGATGGAAGCTGAAATCTCATGGAAGAATTCAGGACTGTCAACATTAGGAGCGTATATGTTATAGACTGTAATATATGATTTACCACACAGCAAAGTGACCTTTACCCATCTTCCTTGAAGATCAGAAGATGAGGAATGTACAGTCAAACCCTGGCGCTTCCTAATAATAGTTAACACGCCTCTTTTTTTCTGAAAGGCAGGAGAGAAGTAAGGTGGAAGAGCCCAAGGAAAAGTTATCCTCTTAGATGATATTTCATCTAAATGAGACTCCTGTATTAAAATGATGTCAGGAGTGAAACTTTCAACATAAGACAAAATTTTTTTTGCTTTTATCTTATTATTTAACCCCTTAGCATTAATAGAAAGTATCTTAAGTGACATAAGCAATTATAAATAGGAGTGTATCAAAGTAATGTGAACAAAAGATGCAAGCATTAATAAACCCATGCATATAAGCAAGAAGAGCAAATCTATGCAACATGCAGTTCATATGTGAGGTGAATAACAGCAACATGCAGAACCTTACACAGTGAAACAGCGATGAAAACATCTCTAAAAGAAAAATCCTGTGGGAAGTGCAGCTAAAAGTTAGCAAAGAACGACAGGGGTAGAGCACCTGAAATACAAATTCAGCATATAAAAAAGACATTCCACTCTGGGAGAAGGGAATCACATGAATTACTGAAAAAGAGAGTATAGTGCTGGAACTAGCATGCTTAAAGTGAAGTCAACCATAATAACAGATCCATGCAGCAGTCAGTATGGAAATTACATGCAGGGTGATTCACAGCACACATCAAACCTGATGTATTGGTGTAGGAGCTTGTTGTTCGATGAAGGCAGCAAGGTCTTCAGGGTTGAGGAAATCCTTTGTAGTGTTATTGAGGGTCACTCTCATTCTGGCAGGGTAGAGGAGCCCGTACCTGGCATTTAGTTGTTTCAGCTGTGGTCTGTAGGAGAGAAGTTGCTTGCGCTTGTAAGCTGTTGTCTTGCTGAGATCTGGAACAAAAAGTATGGCGGCTCCCTCGTGTTTTAGTGGAGCCCGAATCTTAGCACGCTGCATTATGTCGATCACCTGCTGATAACGAAGAAGCTTTACCACCACTGGTCTGGGGAATCGATCTGAAGAGGTACGATGAGATGGGACACGGTGTGCCCTTTCTATTTCAAATTCCTGGGTAAACTGAAGTTCAAGGAGTTTCGGGATCCAATTACATAAATATTTTATGAGATCACGGTTGGGTATTTCTTCCGAAACGCCAAGAATTCTGAAATTGCTTCTGCGTGAGCGATTATTGCTATCTTCAAGCTCACGCTCCAATGCTGTGATCCGCAGAGAATATTTCTGTTGTTCTTTGATATTATTAGTGGCCACCTCCATTTTGGTCTCCAGAGCTGTGACACGTGTTTGCATGAGGGAGAGCTCCGTTGTCAGGGAAGTAGTCTTCTCATTAATTTCGGACGTTTCAGATTTCGTGTCCGATAGCAAATCTTTAAGCTCTTTAAGTTCAGCCAGAAGTTCTCTGTTACTGACCGCGGGTGGATCCGGGAGAGGAGTCTTCGACGGAGAGGTCGGCTCAGGTTTGTGTCGTTTGTTAATCTTCTTTTCCGACATCGTAGCTGAAGGCACAAAGCAGCTAGAGACGTGGCAGATATTAAAGTGCCCTTTAAGATGCTATTCACTTGAGAAAGTTGATTAATGATGAGCGGAATGTCAAAATACAAATATCAGGTGCAGGAGCTCTGGACTCATGCTGCCATTCCTCACGGGCTCAGCAGCGCCCCCCCCCGACAACATACAGACTTAAAATACAGACTTAGTAGGCATAGGGTGGATTAAATTGTATCTTTTACAGTGTCAGTATAACATGGAGGTAACATCGCTTTCCTAGCAATGGGTGTATCTTTGTTGTCGGAGAATGTGGTGGTAATTCAGGCTATATTTGCGGTGTTCTGCGAGTTTAGAGATGTCATTTGGTGTATAAGGCGGTGCCTTTGAGATCCATCCATCTGGGGTGTAGACACGGGTTATTCGTGGTGTTTTGTAACAGCCAGCATTTTTACTATTGAAACTGCGAATAACTTTTCAACTGTTATTCATAGTTTTTGGAAACAGCCACTATTACTATTGAAATTTGCAATTTGGGGGGAATAACAATATTTATTGCATAACAATACAGTAGTGTACAACAATAATCTCTAACAGGTAAAAAATAAAGTTGAATACTGGTTTCTCACCAAGGAAAAAAAAAGTTCAATACTGAGAGTTCAGTACTGGAATACCTGTACTGTATAAAATACTAAAAAAATACTCAGGCAGTGTCTTTACCCTCATCGTCCTGTACAAGTACTGCAGGAGGGGGAGAAAAAGAGGATGTGAGCACCGGGGCCTCCTCAAGCAGTGGAAGTGGGTCTTCAGTAGGAGGAAGATGAAGAGACAAGCAGGCAAGCAGCGATTCCCAGCATTTTTCAGGGTAATAGCAATTGAGTAATAGCAATTTTCTCCATGAATGCTGGGAAGCAGCGTTTCTCTCTGCACGCTGGGAAGCAGTGATTTTGAGGGTGAAAGATCTGAAGCAGCGATTTTGTGGGAGGAAGCATGGAAGCATCAATTTTCAGAGTGAATGTTGATAAAACGCTAAACTTTATCGGTACAGTAAAAGTAAAAACTTTATTCATGATGTAATTCTTAGAGGCGGAGTCAGCATGCAAAAACTTGCGAATAAGCAAAACTGCGAATACGGAGGGAGAAGTGTACATTCATATCTGGATGATTGGCTAATAAGAGCCCAGTCCAAATCCGAAAGCAAACTAGCGGTTCACAGAGTGATTCAAGTACTGCAGAAGCTGGGCTGGGTGGTCAACTTTTAGAAAATCCACCTGGAGCCAATGAAGTATAAGAACATAAGAATAGCCTTACTGGGTCAAACCAAAGGTCCATCAAGTCCAGTAGTCCATTTTCATAGTGGCCATTCCAGGTCACTAGTACCTGGCAAATACCCAAAGAGTAGCAACATTCCATGCTACTGATCCAGGGCAAGCAGTGGCTTGCCCCATTTCTTTCTCAATAACAAACTATGGACTTTTCCTCCAGGAAATTGTCTAAACCCTTCTTAAAACCAGCTACACTATCTGTTCTTACCACAACCACTGGCAATGCATTCAGAGCTTAACTATTCTCTGAATGAAAAAAAATTTCCTCCTATTGGTTTTAAAAGTATTTCCCTGTAATGTCATCAAACATCCCTTAGACGGAGTGAAAAATCAATCCACTTGTATCTGTTCTGCTCCTCTCGGGATTTTGTAGACTTCAATCATATCTCCTCAGCCTTCTCTTTTCCAGGCTGAAGAGCCCTAACCTTTTTAGTCTTTCCTCATACAAGAGGAGTTCCATCCCCTTTATCATCTTAGTCGCTCTTCTTTGAACCTTTTTCTAGTGCCACTATATCATTCTTAAGGTAAGGAGACCAGAATTGAACGCAATTCTCCAGGTGAGGTCGCACCATGGAGTGATAGAGAGGCATTACATTCTTAGAGGTGTTAACCATCCCTTTTTTAATAATTCCTAGCATCTTGTTTGCTTTTTTTTGGCCACCACCACACATTGGGCAGAAGGTTTCATCGTATCGTCTACAATAACACCCAGATCTTTTTATTGGACACTAACCTCCAAGGTGGACCCTAGCATCCGGTAACTGTGATTTGGGTTATTCTTCCCAATGTGCATCACTTTGCATTTGTCCACATTAAATTTCATCTGCCACTTGGATCCCTAATCTTCCAGTTTCGTAAGGTCTGCCTGCAATTTTTCACAATATGCATGTGTTTTAACAGCTTTAAACAGTTTAGTGTCATCTGCAAATTTAATCCCCTCACTCATCGTTTCAATTTCCAGATCATTTATAAATAAGTTAAATAGCACCGGTCCCAGTATAGATCCCTGCGGCACTCCACTGTTTACTTTCCTCCTTTGAGAAAAATTACCATTTAACCTTACCCTTGGTTTTCTAGCTGATAACCAATTCCTAATCCACAACTAAACTTTTCCACCTATCCCATGACTCTTTAATTTTCTCATGACTCCGGCTCAACAAGGGAAAAACAGTGTTCTTCCCGGAGGCCCTCAGAGAGAAGTTTCTGCATCGGATATGGGAGTTTTGGAACGAGTCTGCTTCAACAGCTTGGCATTATTTACAGGTGATAGGATCAATAGTTTCAACCATTGGCATAGGCTCCTGGGCAAGGGCACACTCGGATCCACTCTGGGATATTCTCCTCTCTCAACGGTGCCCGCAGAGGGATGGCTTTTACCAGCAGGTGCCTTGGACAGCGGAAGCAAGTTGCAGTCTAACCTGTTGGTTGAAACCCCAGTCTGTCACCAGAGGAGTTCCACTTCGCATCTCTGCATGAGTGATACTGATGACAGATGCCAGCTTATAAGGCTATGCTGAACATTGTGAGGGAATACTGGTCCCCTTTCCAGAGGAAGTGGTCGATCAGCTGCTTGGAACTTTGAGCCATCTATCTGGCACTTCAGGCTTTCAGGAGCATGCTGCAGAGCAAAGCAGTACAAATTTTCTCAGACAACATGACGGTGGTAGTCTGTCAGTCACCAGGGAGGCGCCATGAATGCTCTACGCTTGGAAGCCCAGATGCTGTTTTGATGGGCAGAGGCCCATCTTTTGGCACTTGCAGCAGCACGTGTGGCAGGCATGAACAATGTGCAAGCAGATTTCCTCAGCTGGAAGACCCTGGAAATGGTCATTGTTTTCAGGAAGCCTTCATTTGCATTATGAATTGGTGTGAATTTCAATCTGATGGCATTGTTAAACTAACAAGAAGGCGGCTCTGTCCTTCAGTTAAAGATATGAGCCAGGAAGTGAATTATTGGATGTCCTGATGTAATTCTGGCCAAAGGCAGGTCTTCTTTATGCCTTCCCTTCATGGCCCATAATAGGCAGACTTCTGTACAGGATCATGGCGCACCAGGAGCTGGTGATTCTAGTAGCACTAGACTAGCCAAAGGTAACCGTTGTATGCAGACCTGATCTGTCTACAAAGAGATCAAAGTCTCAAGCTTCCAAGACATCACCAGCTGCTTGCACAGGGTTCAATTGCATTGCAGGATCCAGAATGCTTTGGTCTTATGGCATGGCTCTTGAATGCATGGCACTAATCCGTAAAGGCTATTCAGTTGGAGTGGTCTCCAGCCTCATAAGATATAGGAAGAAGGAGGCTATAGATGGCATATGTAAAAGCCTGGAAGTGCTTCCAAACTTGGTGCACTCAGGAATGAGGACCCGAACTCAACACCAATCTCAGTGGTGCTTGCCTTCCTGCAGGAAGGTCTGTAGAAAGGCCTAGCAGTTGGCTCCCTGAAAGTTCAGATTGTGAGGCTTTCTTGTTTTGGGCCTAGGATTAATAAGAGCACTATAGCCGCACATCCAGATGAGGTTAGGTTTTTGAAGAGCACATTGGCACCTCCATCCTCTGATTCGACAGCCTTTTCTGGCATGGAGTCTTAATCTGGTCCTCCATTCACCAGCTAGAGCACCCTATGAACCTCTGGAGCAAGCTTCTCAAATGGACCTCACCATCAAGACTGTTTTTGGTGGCTATTACCTCAGCCCAATGAGTATCAGAACTTCAGGCTTTGTCTTGCAGAGATCCATTTCTCAGAATTTCAAAGTCGGATGTGGTCTTTTGCTCAGTTCCATCTTTCTTACCAAAAGTAGATTACAGCTTCCACATCAACCAAGAAGTACGCTTACCTGCCTTCATTCTCTCAGGATCGAGAGAGTGACCAGTTGTTGAAATTTGTTGGTATCTAGAGGTATCTAGAGGTTATGAACAAATTTTGATTGTCAGATTATCTGTTCATTGGCAGGGGCTCTCCGTAATGGATAACCAGTTTCAAAAGCAACTATTTCCAGATGGATATGTATGGTCATTTCGTCAGCCTATTTCTGAAGTGGAAAAAGTCCACCTATAAGAATTGCCACTGTTGGGTCAGACCAGTGGTCCATTGTGCCCAGCAGTCCGCTCACGCGGCGGCCCTATGGTCAAAAACCAGCACCCTAACCGAGACTAGCCCTACCTGCGTACATTCTGGTTCAGCAGGAATTTGTTTAACTTTGACTTGAATCCCTGGAGGGTATTTTCCCCTACGACAGACTCCGGAAGAGCGTTCCAGTTTTCTACCACTCTCTGGGTGAAGAAGAACTTCCTTATGTTTGTACGGAATATATCCCCTTTCAATTTTACAGAGTGCCCTCTCGTTCTCCCTACCTTGGAGAGGGTGAACAACCTGTCCTTATCTACTAAGTCTATTCCCTTCAGTACCTTGAATGTTTCGATCATGTGTCCTCTCAATCTTCTCTAATTTTTCACTGTACGGCAACTCCTCCATCCCCTTAACCAGCTCTTCTCTGGATCCTTTCGAGTAGTACCGTGTCCTTCTTCATGTACAGCGACCAGTGCTGGACACAGTACTCCAGGTGAGGGCGTACCATGGCCCGGTACAGCGGCATGATAACATTCTCTGATCTGTTTGATTCCCCCTTCTTTATCATTCCTAGCATTCTGTTTACCCTTTTCGCCACCGCTGCACATTGCATGGATGGCTTCATCGACTTGTCGATCAGAACTCCCAAGTCTCTTTCCTGGGAGGTCTCTCCAAGTACCGCCCTGGACATCCTATATTCGTGCATAAGATTTTTGTTACCGACATGAATCACTTTACACTTATCCACGTTGAACTTCATCTGCCATGTCTATGCCCATTCCTCGAGCATGATTATGTCATGTTGCAGATCTTCGCAATCCCCCTGTGTCTTCACTACTCTGAATAACTTCGTATTGTCCGCAAATTTAATCGCTTCACTAGTCGTACCTATGTCCAGATCGTTTATAAAGATGTCGAAGAGCACGGGTCCAAGCTATATCCGTGAAGGCGCACTCCACTAAGTGTGGCTTCTTGTGGGTGGAATCTTCTGCAGTGTCCCTGGAAAAAAATCTATAGAGCAGCCACTTGGTCTTCTCTCCATATGTTCATGAGGTTTTACAGTATAGATGGGGTGACCAAACAGTCTGTTCTGACAGCAGGCTCATCTGTCCCACCTTAAACTCTGGGAACTGCTTTGATATGTCTCTCACATATTCAGGAATAGTGTCTGTCGTACTTCATGGAAAGATTAAATTCTTACCTCAATTTTCTTTCTAGTAGACAAACACCATTCCTGAAGCCCACCATGTCAGATGTTCATTTGCCTGCTTATTTTCTCAAAGGTGCCGGGGAATCTGGACATCTTGCCTCTTTCCTTTGTCTAGCGTTGACAAAGAAAGAGGTTGTGACTGCCACATTGAAGAATTTAGGGGGTATCTATAACATTTCACACACTTTTAGTGCAGACTATGCTCGAGTTGGTAACTTGTTCGTTTTTCACCTTGGTATGTATTGCAAATGGTTAAGTTTAGTTTATCTGTTTAATGATATGAGCAGAACAGACATGTTTCTCGGAGAGCCTCCCCATAACCCCTCCCTATTCTATTTCCTCTCAAGGGCTGACCATCTGCTTTTGTATGAACTGAGGAATTGGAGGACAGCCCAGAAGATGTGAGGCAGAGCAAAAGAATGCTAATGAAGCTCCCTACAAGAATTTTTTGCGAGAAGAAATTGACTACCCACAGGTTCAGGAATGGTATCTGTCTATTTATTTATTCATTCAATTTTCTATACCATTCTCCCAGGAGAGCACAGAACGGTTTACATGGGTTTATTCAGGTACTCAAGCATTTTTCCCTGTCTGTCCCGGCGGACTCACAATCTATCTAATGTACTTGGGGCAATGGGGGGATTAAGTGACTTGCCCAGGGTCACAAGGAGCAGCATGGGTTTGAACCCACAACCCCAGGGTGCTGAGGCTGTAGCTTTAACCACTGTGCCACACTCTTCCTTGGAAGAAGATTACCAAGGTAAGAACCCAATATTTCCTTTTAAAAAATGCTGTATGGAATGGTTGCAACCATACTTGATTTCTTAATAATAGACACACATTAGTTGTGCATCTTGTAAAAGAAAAATCATAGTTCATTGAAATGTCTGAGAAGCTATTTGGTTTTCTCCTTTATGTAGTGTTGCTTATTTTTCCTTCAGTTTGATATTTCATCAGCTTTTGATGCTGTAGATCATGAACTGCTGTTTGTAGGCTGATCAAATTAGGTGATGGTAATAAGGTTTTGTCCTGGTTTAGGGAATTTATAGATAAAAACATATAGAGTGAAGAAAAGGTTGAATACATCCTCAGATTGGTAGGCTATATGTGGGGTGCCACAAGGTTCCCCACTTTCTCCTCTGTTTATCTATTTGAGTAAGTTGGGTGCCACCTTATAGGTATTAGGAGTTAATTTTATTATGCTGATGCATTGGAAGATTTGGATAATATCTCGTCTCATTTGAAGGGAGATGATTGCGAAAATAGAACAATGGGCCCATGATGATTTTTAAAAATTGAAAAGATTGAATAAGAGTGGATTTGATTTAAATCAAATCAGTTTAAATCGCTAGTCAGAAAAATTTGATTTAAATCGTGGCTTTCTACAGAGAGATTTTTGCTGTGAGGAAAAAGGATGTTATCTCTGCAAACACAAATTCACAGTGTTGAGAAATGTAATGATGAGTAACTTTTTGGACTGTAATGCATCTTAAACAGAAAAAGATAGATTTTTCCTGAAAAAAGCATTTTATTTAAAACGATCTAATTTAAATTTTTTAAAAATCCAACTTTAAAAAAAAAAATCATTGATATTTATCCACCCTGTTGAGGACTAAGGTAGTGTGGTTTGGAGCCTATGATTCCTTGCAACGGTGGTGGCGTACGTAAATCATCAAGAGGGCACGAGAAGCGCTCCCTTGGGCTAGGAGGCTCACATGCTGTTTCGCTGGGCAGAAGCTCATCTTCTGTCACTCTCGGCGGCCAATGTGGCCAGAATCGACAATATTCAGGTAGACTTTCTTCGCTAACAGATCCTGGACTCGGGCGAATGGTCCCTCTCGCAGAAGGTATTCCATCTGATTGTGCAGCGCTGGGGCCATCCCAGATGACTCGAAGACCAGGCACTTTTTCAGTCAACGAACAGTGTGGAAGCCTAGGGCTGGATGCTTTGGTTCAGCCCTGGCTGGTTCATGAGCTCCTCTATGTGTTTGCTTCGTAGCCTCTGATCGCTCGGGTCATCCGCCAGATAGTGATGCATCCCGGTCTGGTGATTCTGGTTGCTCCAGATTGGCCTCGTCGCTCTTGGTATGCGGATCTCGTCTGTCTTCAGCGGAATGAGAAGCTCCAGCTACCTCTTCATCGATACCTTTTTTGTCAGGGACCGATGCCCATAGAGAACCCTCGGTGCTTTGGTCTTACGGCATGGCTCTTGAGCACTCAACCTTAATGAAGCACAGATATTTGAATGTAGTTATCTCGACTCTCTTGTGCTAGAAGAAACCCTCTACTATGGCTTCTTATGCCAAAGCCTGGAAGGCTTTCTAACCGTGGTGTGCTAAGGATCAGGTGGAGCCTGAGAGGGCTCCCATTTTGGTGATCCTGGCTTTTCTTCAGGAAGGCCTAGACTAAGGTCTGGCAGTAGACTCACTTAAAGTTCAGGTTCCAGGCCTTTCATGTTTTCGAGCATCAGAGGCGCTGGTTCCCTTACTGCTCATCTGGATGTGACCAGATTTATGAGCAGGGCGCTTCATTTGCATCCTCCCTTGTGTCTGCCTTTCCTTTTGTGGAATCTTAACATTGTTTTGCAGGGCCTTGGAGAGGCCCATTCGAACCATTGAAGGATGCTTCTCTTCTGAATCTCATGATCAAGACTTTCTTTCTTGTTGCCATTGTCTCAGCACGGTGTATATCGGCGCTTCAGGCTCTTTCGTGCAGGGAACCTTTTCTCTGTATTACGGACACATGTTCTCTATGCTGTATCTTCCTTTCTGCTGAAGGTAGTTTTGGCCTTTCACGTCAACCAGTTGCCTGCATTTCCTTCTACAGGTTCAGAGTGCAAAGATCAGATCTTACGCAAATTGAATGTCCAGAGAGTCTTGCTCCATTATTTGGAGAGGTCTAATGATTTCGGGCTGTTTTGTCTTGACTGCTGTGTCTCATCGTGGTCATCCAATGTCCCAAGTGTTCAATCGCTTGATGAATTTGAATGGCCATTTCCATGACTTACATCGCCCGCATCAAGCAGCCACTGATTTTGTTTAAAGCACACTCGACTAGAAGTGTGGCTGCGTCATGGTCAGTCTCGCGCAATTCCTCCTGATGAAATTTGCAGGGCGGCTACTTGATCCTCTCTTCATACTTTTACCCAGTTTTACCAAGTGGATGTGGTGGCTCGTTCTGATGCTGCTTTTGAGACCTCGGTATCTTTCCCTCCCTAGCTGCTACCCATTGCTTTGGTGTGTCACCTAGCATATGGAATCCGGAAGGGACGTAACAGAATGAAAGATTAGGTTTATACCTTCAATAAATCTTCTTTCTGTTACTCCCTGTAGGATCCCATATGATCCACTCTCTCTTTATACACTCAGTTATTTGGAATAGCCTGCATTTATGCCTCTGGTATTATCCTTACAGGCTTAGAGTTTTTCAGCCAGTTGCCTGATCCTGTGGGGAGATTTTCTGCGAATATGTGCATTACCGAAGGCGTTTTCTTGAGGTGCTCATTGCACACAGTAGGTTAGTTCTACATTGTTCCTCAATGTTTTTCTGAGTTGCCTTTGTGCCTGTTTATTACTTGTTCATGTTTTGCAGAGCAGCCCAGTTCAAGACTTGTTTGTGTTATTGGGGGTTATCCCCCATACCTCCTTGTCATGGATTTGTTCAGGTATGTTACTAAGCTTTGGGACTTAACTGGATATGTCTGCTAGTTCTCAGGCTAAGGGGATGGAGCATGTGCTTAGAAATTCATCAAGTTTTTGTGTTATAGCACAGGCTATACTATTGCTATATCTGGATTATTGTAATTGTTTGTTTAGAGCAGTGGTTTCCAACTCAAACCCTTTGCAGGGCCACATTTTGGATTTGTAGGTACTTGGAGGGCCTCAGAAAAAATAGTTAATGTCTTATTAAAGAAATGACAATTTTGCATGAGGTAAAACTCTTTTTTATAGCTTATAAATCTTAACATTTGGCTAAGTCTTAATAGGCTCAAAGATGGAGACAGCAAACTACAGACCAGTGAGTCTAACATCAATAGTGAGCAAACTAATGGAAACTCTGAACAAACGCCAATTGGATAAGATCCTGGATGAGGAAAATCTAAGGGACCCCCGTCAAGATGGATTTACTAAGGGGAGATCATGCCAATCCAACCTGATCAGCTTCTTTGACTGGGTGACAGGGAAGCTGGATGTTGGGGGTCCCTGGACATCGTGTACCTGGACTTTAGCAAAGCATTCAATAGCGTACCACACCGCAGGTTGCTGAGCAAGATGAGTTCTATAGGATTAGGTGTCACATTGACGAAATGGGTTAGGAACTGGCTTGGTGGTAGGCTTCAAAGGGTAGTGGTGAACGGCACCCCCTCAGAAATGACGGAGGTGATCAGTGGAGTGCCACAGGGCTCGGTCTTGGGACCGACCCTATTCAACATCTTTATAAGAGACTTGGCAGAAGGGCTTCGAGGTAAAATAGCATTATTCGCCGATGATGCCAAACTAAGTAATGTAGTGGGCAAATGCACAACGGACGAAGATTCAATGCCCGACAACATGATGCACGACCTACTCCTACTGGAGCGCTGGTCTAGGACCTGGCAACTTAGCTTCAATGCCAAAAAATGCAAAGTCATGCACCTAGGCAACCATAATCCATACAAGACTTATACCCTTAATGGTGAGAGCCTAACAAGAATGGTAGCAGAACGGGACTTGGGGGTGATCATCAGTGAGGACATGAAGGCTGCCAATCAGGTAGAGCAGGCCTCATCCAAGGCAAGACAGATCCTAGGTTGCATACGCAGGGGTTTCGTCAGCCGTAAGTCATTATGCCATTGTATAGATCCATGGTGAGGCCCCACCTGGAATACTGTGTGCAATTCTGGAGGCCACATTATCGCAAAGATGTGCTGAGATTGGAGTCGGTTCAGAGAATGGCCACCCGGATGGTACGAAGAACGATTAGACAAACTGCAGCTATACTCGCTCGAGGAGCGCAGAGAGAGGGGGGACATGATCGAGACGTTCAAGTATCTCACGGGCTGCATCGAAGCGGAAGAAGATATCTTCTTTTTCAAGGGACCCACGGCAACAAGAGGGCATCCGTGGAAAATCAGAGGCAGGAAACTACGAGGTGACACCAGGAAATTATTTTTCACTGAAAGGGTGGTTGATCGTTGGAATAGTCTTCCACTGCAGGTGATTGAGGCCAGCAGCGTGCCTGATTTTAAGGCCAAATGGGATCGACACGTGGGTTCTATTCACTAGGCAAAGGTAGGGGAAGGTCATTAGGGTGGGCAGACTAGATGGGCCGTGGCCCTTATCTGCCGTCTATTTCTATGTACTATGTTTCTAATATTGTAATTTATAGCTAAAGAGACACATGATCAAGAAACTGTTTTATTTTACTTTTGTGATTATAATAAACATAGAGGGCCTCAAAATAGTACCTGGTAGGCCACAAGTGGCCCCTGGGCCATGAGTATGAGACCATTGGTATAGAGGGATTACAAATAAGCTGCTAGATAGACTGCTGTTTTTGCAGAAGGCTGTAGTATTAAAATCAAACTTACTTGTGCCAAGATAGGTTGCTGCCTGAACGATCGGTTTAATGCTCCGACCGAAGCGCTCCTGAGTACCTGGCTTTCTTGCGGGTGACGGTTATTTTCAGCCGGGTTTCACTTTTTTCCTTTGGAACGATGCCAAAGAGGAGAGGCAGGAGCATTGCTGGTGCCTCGCGGCGCTCCGAGGGTCCCTCCCTCGGCAACATCGAGGAGCTGCTAAGGAGGATGCAGGGAGCTGCGTCAGAGTCCGGAAGCCAGCCCGCTGAGGATCCCGCGAGTGAGCGAGACCGACGAGATACCTCTTGGGCCAGATACCACTCTGAGCCCGGATGTCAGAGCACCGCCTCCTCCACCACAGTTGGCTAGCTCTCCCAGGGGTCAGGAAACCCCGGAAGAAGGAGTAGTACTCTCCCCAGAGGCAGGAGATTCAACATCGAAGAGCCTGAAAATGGAGATCCCGGTTCGGATTATCTCCAGAGAAGACACCGTGGGGAATTTAACAGCTGGAGGATGATTGAAACAGAGAGAACAGAAACCAGAATACCTTAAGGAAGGTGAGACTCTGCACTCCTGTGCAAGCTTATTTCTGGGATAGGCCTCCTGAGGTGACCCTAGAAGCCCTTTGGGACTTGGTGGCAAATTTTAGGAAAGTAATTAGTCCTAATTTCCAAAAGATTGAAAATAAACTTATTTGCCATTTAGAAGAATTGGAAAAATTAATAGTGGACATGACTTCTTCTTCAAAAGACTCAGCAGGATATGGTTTCAGCAAAACAACTCCAGGAAATTATAATTTAAGATAATTTAAATCTTAGAAGAAAAGTGGAGCTATTAGAGAATCAGGTGCGTAGTAATAACTTGTGACTGATAAATTTTCCAAGAATAACTACGATTACACCTAGAGATATGCTTAGGAGATATCTAATAGAAATATTGGGAGTTCCGGAAGATAATCTTCCACCATTTTCTCAAGTCTATTATCTTCCCAGTAAAAAGTAACATCAACAGCAACCTGTTCCTACTGAAGGACAAATATTGAATACTAGTGTGTTAGCCCGTTACATTCGTTACAGTAACAGGTGCTAGAATAGCCCCACCTGTACCCTGACCCTGACTCTGACCCCACCCATGCCCAGACCCTGCCTCCTACTGATCCCAGTCCCACCAACTCACCTTTCACCATTTCCTTTGTACCCTTTTGGCCCTCCTGACAGGGTCTTTACTTACCTGAGGCGGCAGCAGCAGTCCCTACATACCAACCTTTCCTCCCTCAGTGCCCAAAAGCAGCAGTGGTCCTACCATTTCCATCTCTCCCTTTCCCCCTTTCACACCCTCTACCATCTCTCTCTGATCCTGTTTCACCTCTTTTGCCATCTTTCCCTTTCCTGTCCCCCTCTGTCCTTCCCCAAGACCATCTCTCTCTCCTGCCCCCTCCACACTCCCTGAAGTCTATCTCTCCCTATCCCCTACCGTCTCTCCTGGTCCCCCTAGTAGCCCCTCTGTCCTTCTCATCCATCTGTCTCTGTCTCTCTCTCCTGCCTCTGCGGAGCTCTCGCAGCTCCTCCTTGTCCTCCTCCAGCCAGGCTTCAGACATCTTCTGCCGCGGCAGACATCCGCCTCGGGATTCTCGCGCATGCGCACTCCTACCTGTGGTGCCCTACAGCGCACGGAAAACGGGAGCACGCAGGTAGGAGTGCGCATGCGCGCTTAGGGCTTTATTATATTAGATTACTGAGATATTGGAGAAGTTGGACAAAGAAGTGGTAACACCTGCAACATTAGTAGCTACTTTAGCTCTTTCTATAGATAAATCTTGGTTATTGAGACTATTCTTTAAGAATAAACAGAAGGAATTTCTTGGTTGTAAAATTCAAATGTTCCCTGATGTTTCAAGGGAAACTCAAACGTAGACGTGATTTTCTTCTTTTGAAACTGGGGGTCATTTCGTTGGGGGCTACCTTTTATCTAAGACATCCTTGTAAGTGCATTGTCTGTTATCATTCATTAAATATGTATTCTTTGAGCCTCAACATTTGATTAATTTTCTGGCTATGTCCCCACTGGAAAAGGAGAAAATTCAATTTGAGCTCTAAAGAAAATAGTAACTCCCAACCCGATATATAGACACACTTTTACTTTTTTTTTGTTTGTTTTCTTGTTTTTACTCGCAAACTAATTCTTGGATCTAAAGAGGACTTGAGCTAATTTCACCATAATAGTTTTTCTTGTAAACTACTTAATTTGTTAAGTATGGATTTATACGATTGTAGTATGTTTGGTTAAATTTGCTTTTTGTTTTACTTGATATTATATTGAAATCAATAAAATACTTAATTTAAAAAAATCAAACTTGTTTGATTTTTAAATCACTTTACTGATGGATGTACCTCTATCTGTTTAGTTCAAAGTTTGAATTTATTTACATCTCTTTGTACGGTTTCAAAAGAGCGACATTGAAAACTAAATGACCCATCTGTGAAGTCTATTTATAAAGCCGTGTTTAGAATCTTCTTTTTTTTTTTTTTAACTAGAGGGTTAAAGTATGGAATACAGTACCTCTAAGTACCTGTATTAGAAAAATTCAAAGCTATAAAGTTTTTCAAAAAGCTTTGAAACTTACTAGTTTAGTGAGGTAGATAATAGTTAAGACTGATTTCTGTACTTCTCCTAAATAGTAAGATTCTTAAATAGTGATTTGCTTAGAATATAAGGCTTGTACAATATTTTCTCATTCTTTGGAACACCCTACATTTATGGGCTTATGAGTAGTGGGTGATATATATATATAATTTATTTTATTTTATTTTTTATTTAATTTCTTTTATAAGTTTGGTAATATTACTATTTTCTATACAAGTGTGTGTTGGTGATTGTCTTCAATAATTTTCTTTTAATATTCTTTATTCATTTTCAAAATTACATTAAGTGTTAAATATATTCATTCAGATTAACATTAACTACATCACTTACAAACAATCATTGATATATTACATAAAAAATGTAACAAACTTCCAGAGAATTTCAAAATACCTGTTAAAGCGTTCCATAAAATAGGGCCGGCAATGGAGAAAACCAAGATTTTTACAAAGGCACGCCTTAGCGTTTTAGCATGGATTTAGCACACGCTAAATCAAAATTTGTACTAAATACTAACGTGTCCATAGGATAACATGCATGAGTTACTGTTCAGCACGTGCTAAAAAGCTTAACGCACCCTTGCAAAAGAGGGGGTTAGTAGTCTTCACCTAACGCACTTTGGACTAGATTCATTAAGCAAACCGATCGTATATCGATCGGTCTGCGAGCACTTTGCGACCAGATTTCCCTCCTGCACTATTCACTAACCCAGTGGCTCCCAAACCCGTCCCGGGGGACCCCCAGCCAGCCAGGCCCCCAAGACATCCCCAATGAACACGCACGAGAGAGACCCGCATACCTGTCACTTCACAAACCGATCCGGGTAGGTCCATAAGAACATAAGAAGTTGCCTCCACTGAGTCAGACCAGAGGTCCATCTCGCCCAGCGGTCCGCTCCCGCGGTGGCCCACCAGGTCCGTGACCTGTGAAGTGGTTTTTGTCCACTTTTATAACCTACCTCTAGTTCTATCTGTACCCCTCAATCCCACTATCCTCTAGGAACCTATCCAAACCTTCCTTGAACCCCTGTAAAGTGCTCTGGCCTATCACCTCCGGCGGAAGCGTGTTCCATGTGTCCACCACCCTCTGGGTAAAAAAGAACTTCCTAGCATTAGTTCTAAACCTGTCCCCTTTCAATTTCTCCGAGTGACCCCTAGTGGTAGTGGTCCGACGAATTCACAAAAAAACAAATATGCAGATGGAGGCGATCGGAGGAACGCCCCCATCTGCCTGCCCGGATCGCTGGTGCACGATCCGCGCGCATGCGCACACTATCTGTAGATGATCTGTGCATGCCCGTCCAAGCTGGAGCCCTGTTTTATTTTTTTTTTCCTTTTCTGCATGGGCCCTCCTGCTCTCCCCTTCCAAGCCCTGCTCTTGCCACCGGGACTCTCTTGCTCTCTGCCGCCTTCCCTGCAGTGCAACCCCGCTTTAAACTTGCGGCTGGCACTGCAGGGAAGGCGGCAGAGGGTAGGAGCTCGGGGCAGGGACAGAGTCGGAAAAACGTTTTCGACTGGTCCCCAGCAGTCGCTTTTCAGGGTGAGCGGAAGGCCCGGTTGAATTGCAAAATTTGTTTAGTGAATTGTGTCCCTGCCTACTTTGCATGCAGTTCCCCTCATTTGCACGCGTGGATTGTAATCCAATCGCTACACAGGTTAGTGCAGTGGTTCCCGGGCCTGTCGTGGGGGGCCCCTAGCCAGTCGGGTTTTCGGGATGTCCCTGGTGGGTGTGCATGAGAGAGATTTGCATATAATGGAAATGACAGGTATGCGGATCTCTCTCGTGCGTGTTCATTGGGGGTGTCTTGGGGGCCTGGCTGGCTGGGAGTCCCCCGGGACGGGTTTGGGAGCCACTGGGTTAGTGAATAGTGCAGGAGGGAAATCTGGTCGCAAAGTGCTCGCAGACCGATCAATATACGATCGGTTTGCTTAATGAATCTAGTCCACAGTGCGTTTTGGTGAAGACTACTAACCCCCTCTTTTGCAAGGGTGCGTTAAGCTTTTTAGCACGTGCTGAACAGTAACTCATGCATGTTATCCTATGGACACGTTAGTATTTAGTACAAATTTTGATTTAGCGTGTGCTAAATCCATGCTAAAACTTGGATGCTCTCCATTCAGATTTTAATCAACGATTTGATGATATTTTGAAAATGAACATACCTGATTGGATTTTGGATCCTTTTTCAAGTGTAAACACAGAAGAATTTCCACAGTTACAAGAAGAACTAATGGAAGTAACTACAAATGATGAATTGAAATTTAAATTCAAAAGCGGCTACCAACAATTCTGGCTGCAAAATGAGATCCCTACGGCTTATCCTGAAATATGGGCTGTAATTCAAAAGTTCTTAATTGCATTTCCTTCATCATATTTAGTGGAACGTGGGTTCAGTGCGGTAACCAATTTATTAACAAAAAAAAGAAACCAATTGCAAATAGTTAATCGCGGTGATTTAAGATTACTGCTGACGAAAATAGAGCCAAGGATTACTAAATTGGTAGCAGCACACCAGGTTCATCCTTCTCATTAAGATGATTTCGAATGTTTTAACTTTTTTTGTATTACATTCTATTTTGAGTTCAATAAATAGTTTCATAATTTCAAAGTTCAATGTTTCTAATTTACACCTTTCTTTACTATATTTTACGAAAAAGGTAGAAACATTAATACATATATATTTCCTATTAATTGCTATTAAAATTTTAAAAAAATTAATTTCCAGGGGGCGCTAAATAATATTTTTTCTGGAAAGGGGGCGGTAGGACAAAAAAGTTTGGGAACCACTGATCTAAACTAAGCTATTAAGAAATTAAAGACATAAGTATTATCATTTAACAATTGTTTTGAAGCTGGTCATTGCTAACTAGCTTAGCTACTATATTAGATATTTATATGTGGTAGAATAATATGTGTTGCTAAAAATGTGAAACAGTAGCTGGAAAAGGGCAGGAATGCTCTCATATTAGCTAAATGGGGAAGGCTAGATTGACTTGATTTATCAGGATTCATTTACTGCCTTTTTAAAGGCATTCACTCTAGGCAGTGCACAGCAAGAATAAGTCAAACAGGCTCCTTTTTCAAAGCCTTGGTAGTGGTTTGTACCACGGGCTGGTGAGGTAAATGCTCCAACGCTTATAGGAATTCTAAGAGCATCAGAGCATTTACCTTGCTGGCCTGCAGTAGAAACCTCTACCACAGCTTTGTAAAGGCAAGTGATAAACAGTAGATAATTACAGCAGTAACATCATACTATGCTGTGTTACAATGTCAACACAGTATGCAATTAAACATTGTAATAGCACAAGGTAAAAACAAAGATGGAACATGTAGATCAGATAGGGTAAGGGGACTAATTTTAAAAAAAGTTACACATGATACAATTTTATTTTCTTGTACAGAAGCAATTGGAAGTGAGCTGAGAAATCATATGGGTAAAAAAATGGACCTTAAATATGTTGGGAATGGTCTTGTTTGGCTTCCATTGCAGTGGGGCCTTTTTGTATTAAGCTCATTGTGAGGGGAACCAAACTGCAGATTAAAATTTTTATCTCCAGACAAAGATTGCAGAAGAGACTTTTCAGGAACTAAGAGTATTCACAAAGTATTTAGTGTTCATTGTATTCAAAAAGTGTTAATGTAGCAATAATTTCTTAGCTTTTTTTTCATTCTTATCATTTCAGATGGCTGCATTTTTCGTATGACACGTGCCAGACATTCCCAAGTAGGGCAGCAGCACTTCATAAATGTTGAAAAAGCTATGGAAATTCTTTCAGAACCAACTCCTCTGTTTTATGTAGACCAGCAGCAGCTTAAGGTGAGTTAGTAACTAGCCTACTTTTTTATTTTGTAATAATTCTTAGCTAATAAGTAAGAAATCATGGCTGAAAAGGAAATGCAGTTTATATCAAAGTCCATTGCAGTGCATATTTAGCTTATGCCGCTGGATCTCTAGTAATTCTATAGGGAGCCACCTAGTTGCAGGTGGCAAGTCATTACATACATAAGTGGCCACTTATGCACATAAATGACCTCTTCTGGAATACAGATTGGTGGGAAAATATATACCATGATATGATGGCATGAACCTTACCAATACTCTAACGCACAGCTAGGTGCAGGCACCTATACTTACTATCTGTGCTAATATTCCATAAAGAAAAGTCAACACCTACTTTTCTTAATAGACTAACCTTAAAATAGGCACCCTGTTATAGGATTACTTATTTATTTTGAGTATTTATGTACCACTTATAGCCTCTACGCTTTCATGACCTTTGCAACAATGCTGGGGAAGGGGGGAAGGAAAAGATTTCTGTAATAGTAGAGCCATAAGTTTTTATTTATACCTAGTTCAGGATGATTTGGAAATAAAAGGATGAACTACTTTGCCAAACTAATAAAATTTAAAACCGGAATTTTTTTATTTAAATTATATGAAGATTTTATCAGATATGCTAGAATTTCTCAAGTCCTCCTGCAGAAACTATCCTGCGTTACCACAGGTGTAGGGGATGCTATGCTGATAATCCTGAAAATGTAAATGATTTCTTATCCATCCCTCTTCTCTCTGGGATCACTCAATATGGTATAAATAGAGCAGTGAGATATGACACCTTAGGGGAGAGCAGAAGCATGAAGATTTTAACTGTTTTCATAAAATAACTCATTCTTTCTAAAGAGAAAATGTTAAGATTTATATTTGATAACTAAAAAAAAGTTTGCTCTTCTCAGAGACTGTTGAAGAGAGTTACTGAAAAAAGTCAAGGATACAATGTTTTTCACTTGGAAAAACTATATGCATTACTCAGTCTTTGTATCTATCATCATCGTAAAGACTATGACAAGACACAGTTGATAAAGGTAAATAACCATTTGTTATGTCAGGAATAATTTTTAGCTATTTAGAAATAGTCATATGCTTAACTTGTGCATTTGGGCTTAGCGAAGGCACTACTGGCCATAAGTTTAATTTTTTAGTTCTATTTATGTAATGGCAAAGGCCAGTAGAGGGGTTGTTTTTGCTTGTCTAGGGATGGGGGAAGTATGGAGTACATGGAGGTGGGTTGATAAAACAGGGTATATATTTGTGCAGGGAAGGTGGCATATCTCAGGTGGGCCTTATTAGGGGTCAGGATGTGTACAAGTAGGATGTATGTTTGTGCTCTGAGGTGTGTATATGTCTAGGGGGTGAAGGATGAGGGAGATGTTGAGGGGTGTGTGTATACATGCACATGTGTGTGGGGAATGATTACAGGAGGGGGTGGGACATGTGGTGTAGAATGGTATAGATGTGGGTTGGAGGGATGATATATGTTTGAGTAGAGGGTTATGAGTATGTGCGTGGTGCTGTTTTGAGGTGGGGCATATATGTTTTGAGATTGTATATATGCACAGGGGCAAAGGGTGGAAATGGGAGATGTGGATGAGTGGAGGGAGTTTTTGTCTCAGTATTTGTCTGGGGTTATGTGTGGACATTATGGGAGCAAATGGTACTTGGGTCAGTGGTTATGTTTATGTGGGCAGTAGTGGAGGGAGCAGAATATGGGTTTTCTAGGGGGGTTGGGCGTCTATCTGGAATGGGGGACATAAATGTATTGTGGAAGAGGTTATATCTACATGCAAAGGGTATATATATATTTGTCTTAGGGAGGGCATCTGAGAAAATGAGGGGAGGTATATGGCATATGAGGTGGTTCAGTTATACCGTATATATTCCTGCTTTAGAATTGTCATCCATTCCATATCGCAGTTAGTAAATATGGAAATGAGTGTGAAATTTTACGAACGGACTTGATTCTTCTCAATGATGGAAAAGAATAGCGACCAACCCAGGGTTGGTAGTTATGGTTGCTCCAAACTGACTGCGTTAAATGGTACACAGATCTGATTCGTCTACAGAGGGACAATCTGCAACTTAATTTAATTCTTCCCTCGCAAGGTCTTGTTGCCCTGGGGGATCCGGATCACTTGGACCTACAGCATGGTGCTGGAACATGCAGCTTTAGTGCATAAGGGCTACTTGGAGGTGGTCATAGCTACCCTCCTAAAGTCTATGAAACCAGCAACTGTCACAGCCTATGCTAAGCCTTGGAAAACTCATCAGCACTGGTATGCTAAGCAGAATGAGGAGCCTTTTAAGGCTTCAATTAGAGAATGATATAAGGACAAATTTTTCCCCATCCCTGTGGGAACTCATTGTCCCATCCCTGCAAGTTCTTTTCCTGTCCCTGCCCCATACCTGCAAGCTCCATCCTCATCTGCACAAGCCTCAAACACTTTAAAATCATAAATGCTCAAGGCTTGTGTGATTAAGGCAGAGCTTACAGAAATGGGACAGAGACAGCCACAAAACTTGTGGCGATGGGAAAATTGAGTTCCTGTGGGGACAGGAAAAAACTTGTCCCAGTGTCATTCTCTAGTTCCATTTTCTGGGGTCATAGCATGTCTTTGAGACAGGCCTAGTGATTGGTTCCCTCAGAGTACAGGTGGCATTGGGAAGCGATGTCAGAAGGGAGCCGAGGCCAGTGCGAGCAGTAAATGGAAGATGCTGCTTGTGCCAGCAAACATTTCAAGAGGTACATGAGGTGGAGAGGAGAAGAGGCGCTGGTGCCCCCACCAAGATGGCTTCTGGGGCGGTCTGTCCCCCTCCCCCCTTACTACACCACTGGAACCCTATCCATTCCATATTCATTTGAAGGATGCATTGGGCAAACCAGCTACCCCTTTAAAGCAGAATCTTTTGTGCTCTGCAGTGTCTTGACAGTTCATGGCTATCGATCCTTCCACAGATGCAACAGCAATATCTCTGCAACTTATTTGCCCTAAAAGACTTTTTAAAATTCTACTAATTGAGATTCAGAATTAGAAGTGCTTCATGTCATCTTTTTTTTTGGCAACATTTTTTCTCATGATCCTCAATCAAAATTGAAGCTGAAATCTGCAATATTGAACCTTCATTCATAACTACCTGGAGATTTTTCCCTTTCTCTATAGCCAAGCAGGGGATGCAGGCACACTTGGGATGATGTCACTGGATGGCTCCCATACCAGACAAACAGGATACTGGGCTAAATGAACACAGCATTACTATTTTATGTTCTTACGAACAGTGGGGTGAGTGGTAGGATAGGAGTGAGAAATATAGCACCACAGCAATGCAGCAGCTTCAAAACAATATTAATTACCTTCCCTCTCTTAACTTCTAATATTAAAAGATAGTGTGAAGAAAACTACAGCAAAAAAAATTCTATTACAAGAATTCCCTTTTGAAAAAAGCATAAAAATAATTCCAGGAACTTAACCAGCAACATAAAAATCAAAATAAAGTGTTGTCCATTTTAAGGTCACTAGCGGACCACTTGATAAAGCAAGAAAATTACTGTACTTTGAAATGAGCCCCTCATGTCCCAGGTCACTTGGTGGCAGCAGTTCCAATGGTTCTTAGTGCTGGCCTGAACATTAGAGCCTTAGGGATTTTAATGTTCACGCTGATGATCCCTCTGGCACTTATGTCTCTCGCTCATTATCTCATCCTACAACTCTATTCTTTCCTCTGGACACCCTTTCTCCCCCTGTTCCTGCTCTGTCAGGTGTACCAAACCTCAACCTTGGCTCACTCCCAGAATTCTCTACTTGCATTCCTGTACCTTCTATGCCGAGCGCCTTTGGCTCAAATCTCATACACATTCAGATTTCCTTCAATTCTGCTCTTAACACTGGTCAAGCAAGACTACTATATTCACTTAACTTTCTTTTTTTTTCCAACTCCTGCTGTCTTTGCCATGCTGAACTCCCTCCGCAAAGCCCCCCTCTCCCCCCGATCCCTCCATCTCTCTCTCCCCAGACAATGACTGAATACTTCCATGACAAGATTGCCCTTGAATTTGCTGTAAAGTCGCATCTTCCCCCCCCCCTGTCAACACTTCCTTCTCTTAAATCAGAGAGGAAGAAACTCAGCCAAGCCTACTATATGCCCCTCAGACCCTATTCCCACCCCTCTACTTGACCCCCCATATCAAACACTGTTATCCCTCCCATCTGCCATATTCTCAACCTATCCATTTCCCTGATGCCCATTTCTTTACCTTGTTTAAAAGTAGACTGAAAACCCATCTTTTTATAGCCTTACTACCCTAGCCAGCCACCCTGGCATCCTGTTTGTTTTGTCTGTTTAAATTGTAAGCTCTTTTCAGCAAGGATATTCTCCTTTGTGACTCTGTACAGCACTGCGTATGTCTGGTAGCACTATAAAAATAATTAGTAGTAAAAAAAGAAAGGATAAAGAGATCAATGAGAAAAATTTCAAAAAGCTATTAAAGTTAACATAGACACAGCATGATCATAAATCCCTGCCAAAGTTGTTTATTCTAACACTCAAATAGCCCCATATGATTTTCTGCATCTCTAGAAAAGCTCTTAATTGCTCAAGGGTAAAAAAAAAAAAAAAAAGTATTTGGATCCTCCAAACTTAACCAAACATTTGTATGGATTTGCCATTGAAAAGTAGCTTCAATATTTTAGTCTCATGGAAAGAAAACCATTCTTTCTTGAGTAATCTTAGTCAGATGTGGATCAACTCTCACTTTTTCACCATAGAATATCTGTGAATGTGTAAAGCAGAGTCTTAGAACAGCATGTAAATCTTGCTCATAAACAAAAAACAATGTGGCTAGAGCTTTCAGTTGTTTCATTTATGAATTCTACCAATGTGGCTGGAAAATTATTTAACTCACTTGGCTTCTTGACTACGAGCTCCCTGGATGTTTTTGAAGCATTAGGTAAATAATAAATTGTTTAATGGGGGAATGGTTTTAGACATAGGCATTGGAGCGGGGGAGGCCACAGGGGCTATGGCCTCCCCCAAAATTGGCGGTCGTCAGTTGGTGCCCACCCTCTCACCCTTTTCCTGACATTGTACTTTAAACTTCAGGGCAACTGCCGCGCAATGTCAACAAGCAGGCCTGCCCCAGAACCTTTCATTCTACTTCCGGGGGGCAGGCCTGCTCATTGACATTGTGGGGTGGCTGCCCCAAAGATTTAAAGTACAATGCCAGGAGAAGGTGGGGGTGGAGTCAGGAGCTGGTGACAGATCATGCTACAGGATTCCACTGGGGCTAAGGTAGAGCTCCTGGGCCCCCCCAAACCAAATATCATTCTGTTGCCTATGGTAAGGTAAACTTTAGAACTTCCAGTAGATGGTGGGAGACAAGATGGTGTCAGGAAAGTCAGACGCTAACCGAGCTCTGAGTTTTTGAGAAGATGGGCAAAACGAGGAAGGGTCAAATTAAGGTGACCACCTATCCACTTGGATCCAGCATTAACCCAACCTTGGTAAAATATTCCATCCAGAGTTTTGCGACATCTGTGGCTATTGCAAAGATTTTTGAGGACTCTCAGATGGTGTTTGGAGAGAACTGAACCAGCAGTATTGGAAGCGTCACTGAGTCCCGAACAATGTGAGACTCCAAGACCAGATTTCTCAGTCGCTCTGAAGGGCTTGCCATTGGTTACTGATTCAGAAGGTGCTGCAGCAGCTCTCAGTAGTGACTAGAACCTTTCACTGCAGAATTCCTGGATACCACAGCTATCCCCTTCTGTACCTAATGTGGTAGAAGTAGAGACTTTGAAGGATTCTTCAAAACCAAATGAGGCATCGGGTACTGTGACCTCAATTGAGGGTGTACTGGAAGTAGCAACTAATACTCTGAAGAGGAATGGGCAAGATTGTATCTCTTTAGTGAAGGTTTGTAAAGATATTGAAAATATGGAAGCTCGGTGACTCAGTGTTTGGATAAAATTGAAGAAGGGGGTGCTTTCTCTTCACAATCAATTGGGCAACATCAAAAGGTCCGGGAATCTATAGAAATTGGAATAAAAAATCAGGGGGAAATCCAAGGATATTAGCAAGAATTAACTAAAGATAAACTTTGGGTATATCAGATGTTAGAAGTGATGGATAAATTTAATAGAAGATTAAACTTGAGGTTTATTAATTTCCCCAAATCTCTTCTTCTGTCTCCAATTGATATGGTAAATAAATATTTGGGGGGGATTTACAGATTCCTAAAGATTTTATGCCACCATTAATCAGGGCTTTTTATATTACCACTGGATCTGTAGAGAAGGAAGTAGACAAAAGGAGAAATGGGACACCTAGCTTGGATGTAACGGGTTTTTTAGAACGCTCTGTCTGATTATTGCTGCTAGGGTAACTGATCAAGTTTCAAGTTTATTTAAAAATTTGATTTGATTGCAATATCATATTCCAATGCGATTTACAAATAATACTAAAAACAAGCTTACATAAGACACACACATTTTAAAACTATGACGCTACATGACACAAGAGGAAGACAGGTTTAATTACAATTCATAAAAAATAAAATGAGAGTAGAGGTTGACAATAGGATAGGGAATTGTTACCCACTCAATTTTCATTTTAGAGGATTTTATTCTATAGAATATTTGAGTTTTATAGAATTCAAGAGTCCTTAAAGAGCTAGCTTTTTAAGAGACCTTTGAACTTACTAAGTGATTTTCTTCCCTAATATAAACTGGAAATAAGTTCCAAGTTTGAGGTAACTTTCACCTTGGAAGCTGATAGGAATTGGATTTTGAGACACTGTGTCACAAGGAGACTAAAGGTCAGATGCACAAAACTGACCGTCTAATGATCCTAATTAAACTAGTTTGGTTTAGCAATGGACCTAATTTGCTGACCTGATGACCCACTGCGTGCTTTTCCATGTGTTCGTTCATTCATTCTCCAGCTCTACCATGCATTTGACCTCAGTATTTAAACGAGGTCATTAATATTAAAACGAGCCCTCCGATCAGTGCCCTTACACATCACTAAGGCATCTAGCAATGGCTGCTAAGGGCCTGAAATTACCGACAGGTCTGCCCTATTTTTTCTTTTTTGATGACCCACTCCCTCCTGCTTTGGCACGTTTTAGTGCATCCGTCCCCCCACCACAACACCTCCCAACACACACCCTGACATGTAGGTCCTCCCTTTCAACCCTCCCATAACCCTACCAAAGTCCCCAAGAGAAGACCCTGGTGGTCTGAATAGGGTCAGATCAGATACCCCCACCCCTGACGCAAAGGTGCCCCCTTCTCACCCACCTACCATACCACCAAAGTCCCCAAAAGAAGGCCCTGGTGGTCTGGCGGGGGGGGGGGGTCAGATTAGACCCCCCCCCAACAGCATAAGAACACCCCTCAAATCCCCCCTACCCTGTACCTTGTAGGCATTGTTGTCATTGAAATCCAGCATGAGGGATGCGTACTCCCTCTTGCCAGCATGCCTCACCTCTGCAAAATGGCAGGCATGCACTGGGAGGGGCCTAAAGCCCTGATTGGCCTGGATACCTAAGGCCTCCTTCATTTTTATGGAAGGAGTGGATTGATAAAGGCATTACTAGGCTCCAAAATGTCTTAACCCCAGAAAAACTTTGATTCCCTTTTCCACATTAAGAGAGAAATTTTCACTAGACACCAAAGAATATTATAAATGGCTGCAACTCCATCACTGTCTTACACACAAAAATCTTTTATATGTCTTCCATAATCGCATTCCTTCTATCCCAAGTAAGGCCACCCTTTTAATACAAAATGGTCACACAGCCTCAACTTTTATACAAAATGCCAAGGATCCTCGTGGGGGGGGGGTGATCTTTGGAGGGGAGGTAGTGTGGGGGATCTGAGGGAAGCTGGCACTTTTTTGAGGACAGGTATTGTACGTGTGTAACACAAGCACAACTGTGCCATTAAAAAAAGGAAAAAAGTCTCAAACAGCTGAGTGGCAGGAAGCTGCTTTGGGACTTCCCCTGCTGCTCAGCTGTTTGAGCTTCCCCTGCTGGCTCTGCACAACTGAGTGTCGCTTTCAAAACGAGCGATTGTATGGGATTATGGCTGCCCTCCACAAAACTCATTTGCATGGGAAACCATTTGAAAATCAATCACCATTTTGAAATCGGCCAAAAACAGCCCACAGCAACCTGCACAGTCTCAACGACTGTTTTTAGTGCATCTAGCTCTAAATTTTGTGGTTTGAGTGTTTGCTTTTCCTGATTTGTCCAGAGTGACACTTATCGGTGTTTCTCAACTTCTTCAAGCCAAGTACCCCCTAAGTCTAACAAATATCAACTGAGTACCCTCGCCCAAGCTCCGCCCCAGACCCCCACCCCCATAATAGTCCTAACTGTAATGCAATTTCTTCCATTTATTTTTCATATACACACAATATAATCTTAATACATAATGGTAACCACAAAATTAAAAAAAAAACACTGTACGCAGAGAAAATGTTAATTATCTTTTATATTTGGGAGGGTTTCAAACAGGTAAAGGCAGATGACTTTCAAATATGCAATGTCAGCTCAGTAGCAACTATAAAAAGACAAATATACAGCAGACATAAATTCTGAAAACTGATACATTGTGATCACTAAATTGAAAATCATTTTTCCTACCTTTGTTGTCTGGTGATTTCAGGAGTCGCTGGTTGCACTGATAATTCCTAACATTCTATTAGCTTTCTTAGCTGCCACTACGCACTGAGTGAGGATTTCAGTGTATCCTCAATAAAGACACCTAGATCCTTTTCTTGGGCGATGACTCAACGTGGAACTGTACATCACTCTTTACCCTTCTCAATTGAGAATATTGACTATTTAAACCTACTGTTTTCTATCTTTCAACAGGTGCTTAATCCATAATAAGACATTACCTCCTATCCCATGACTTTCTGATTTATTCAGAAGTCTTTCATGAGGTACTTTGTCAAATGCCTTTTGAAAATCCAAACACATAATATCAACCCAACTCACCCCTTCAAAGAATTGTTGTAGATTAGTGAGGCAAGATTTCCCTCGACTGAATCCATGTTGGCTTTCTCTCATTAATCCATGCTCATCTACTTGGTTAAACATACACACTTTTACCAAACACCACTGTTTGGACTCAGCATCACATCAAGACAGCACATTCAGACACAGTCCTATAGAACTTGCTTACGTAAACTGATTCACCATTATTCTGTTACATCTTCATCATTGATATACAGTATGTAATTGTCATTTTCTCATAGTTACTAGTGTTTAAGCCCGTTACATTAAAGAGTGCTAGAATAGATGTTTAGACTTTTAGCACAATGGGGTGCTGAGGTGTTTCTTTCTGTCTGTCTGTGTCTTTCTCCCTGCCCCCTTTCTTTCTGTCTGTCTGTCTCTCTCCCTGTCTGTCTATCTTTCTTTCTGTTTCTTCTCCCTTCCTTTTACCTCCCATGTCCAGCAGTACCCCTTCCCTGCTCCCCCTGTCCAGCAGTACCCCTTCTCCTTTCCTTTTACCTCCCCCCTCTCCAGTAGTACCCCTTCCCTGCTCCCCCTGTCTAGCAGTAACCCCTCTCCCTTCCTTTTATCTACCCATATTCAGGCTCCCATTTCCCCTTTTACCTTCCCTATTTCCACCTTTTTCTCCCCATCCAGCTCTCTCTCTCTCTCTCTCTCTCTCTCTCTCTCTCTCTCTCTGTGTCTCTCTCTCTCTGTGTCTCTCTCTCTCTGTGTCTCTCTCTCTCGTGTCTCTCTCTCTCTCTCGTGTCTCTCTCTCTCTCTCGTGTCTCTCTCTCTCTCTCGTGTCTCTCTCTCTCTCTCGTGTCTCTCTCTCTCTCTCGTGTCTCTCTCTCTCTCTCTCGTGTCTCTCTCTCTCTCTCTCGTGTCTCTCTCTCTCTCTCGTGTCTCTCTCTCTCTCTCTCTCTGTGTCTCTCTCTCTCGTGTCTCTCTCTCTCGTGTCTCTCTCTCTCGTGTCTCTCTCTCTCTCTCTCTCTCTCTCTCTGTGTCTCTCTCTCTGTGTCTCTCTCTCTCTGTGTCTCTCTCTCTCTCTGTGTCTCTCTCTCTCTCGTGTCTCTCTCTCTCTCTCGTGTCTCTCTCTCTCTCTCTCGTGTCTCTCTCTCTCTCTCTCTCTCTGTGTCTCTCTCTCTCGTGTCTCTCTCTCTCGTGTCTCTCTCTCTCTCTCTCGTGTCTCTCTCTCTCTCTCTCTCTCTCTCTCTCTCTCTCGTGTCTCTGTCTTCCCCTCCATCAAGAATCACCCCATCTTTCTCTATATATTTCTTCCCTCATCCATCACAGACTTATTTGTCAATCCCTTGTATCCCTTCCCCCTCATCCAACATGGCTCCCTTTGCCTCTGTTTCCCCTTTCCAACATCCAGTGTCATCCTTTTACAACATTTCAAGTTCAGTGACAGAGCAGCAGTAGTATCAGCTGTAAAAAGAAAAGTCCACTTGCTGCAACTGGAAGTGCCCCTTTCCCCCTTCTCAGTTCCTTCAGTAGTATCCCAGCGATCATCTTTGCCGCTTCACTCAATCCCGCTATCCTGGTGCAGCAGTAATTGCACCCTCTGCCTGGGATTCTGTAGTGCCTGCACCCGGGTGCCCACACCACCCTCCACTTTCTCTCCCCTATCATCCAGATCCCTGGGCCCTCTCCTCCCCCTCCCGTTTCCAGGATGCCGGCAGCACCCTCCCTTCTGTCCAGCTCTCCCCAACGCTCGCACCCTTTCCTTTTATAAGGGGGTGAAGCATACGGACGTCAGCATGTACCCGGGCTCCGTGCGCCTCCACCCCTCCCTGCAGAGCTACCCCGGTGCCGCCCAGTACCCCGACTACGGAGGCTACACAGCCTGGACTTGGACCCTGCCTCGGTGTCCCTGGCCTGGCTCTCCCCCTGTAGTGCTTCCCAGGAGGAGTTGGGTCACACGAATTATAGCGCGGGAGCGGCTGCTCTCAACCCGTCCCCCGGCCCACCCTGGGTTACAGCCCAGTAGATAGTACCCGACCCTTTACCTGCTCTTCCTGGTCTGCCCTAAATAAAGAGAGAGAGAGCAATCTGCAATCAAAAAAAGCCTACTGAGGATCACAGCCAGTTGTAGCGAACCTCGCAGGCGCTAAGCACCTCAGTAGCACGTTCCCTCTGACGCAATCCGGTGCGTCAGAGGGAACATGCTACTGAGGTGTGGAGCGGCCAGCAAGGTTCGCTACAGCCGGCCGCGATCCTCAGTAGGCTTATGCGCGTGGTGGGTGCTTGGAATGCACTCCCGGAGGAGACTACTGTACAGGGATTCAAGCGCAAGTTGGATGCACACCTTCTTGTATATCATATTGAGGGATACAATAAATCCGTGTTTCTAAATAGGAGTACCTAAATGGGCCGCCGCGTGTGCGGATCACCGGACTGGATGGACCTCGGTCTGATCTGGTGAAGGCGTTTCTTATGTTCTTAAGAGCCCTTCGGTGGACCGGATGGAGGACTGCTGCTCGATGCCTGGAGGAGCTGGAGAGCATGGAGGTCCGTGCTAGCTAGCGTGCATGTGCACTCTGCAGCCACATACCTACAGATCATGGAAGCATGCAGTTCAGAGTGCGCATGCGCGGCTAGGGTTTTATTATTATTGATAGTTGCTTTGTTTGGTAATGGGTAAAATAAAACAGGTTAACTCCTAATTGCTTCAATCCTTCTACCTCCCACTTTATTTTCTGGGCTGTCAAATAATATTCACAGATGTAGATTTGTCTTTATTTGGGCAATATTTAACTAGAAAATCACCCTGTGTTCTTTCCTGTTTGGTCCTGTAATAGAGATTCTCTTTGGACAACAGAGGAATGTAGCCATATTTATCAACTCTGTTGCCCCCCTCCAGGATGAAAGTTTACAATCAGCTTTGAATTTTTTGATAGGAAGGGAGGGAGCAAGGTGGTATGCAGGTGATCTTGCATAAGCTGAGAAAAGTCTTAAGGCTTTGCCTGAGCTTTGAAGAGTGTGTTTGGCATGGGGAGCTATCTGATGTTACCCTGAAAGTGGCTGCATCCCCCTTGCTGTCCTCATTTTTACTATGCAGCTGGTTGGTGTATGAGACGTGCAAGATCCAGTGTGATTCATCCTTAGTGCAAATTATTCTGAATACTGTAACATGTTTGATATTCCCTGTAAAACCTGTTTTGTGTACAGCCCATCAATGTTTTTATAAATTAGGAATACATTTTCTTAATTCTCTGTCACATTGCTTGTTCTTTTCAGGTCTAACTACTTATGCTTTCCTAATTTACTTTTTTGTTTGTTTTCCTTTTCAGGAAATGGAGAAAGAAATTGAAAACTTCAGAGCTTCCATTTGAGTTAATCTTTTATTTGTGGGTTTTATTTCTCTTCAACTAGTTTCAAGACCCGTCTGTCTTATATTTTATGTCTGATACTTCATAATTTGTGCTCTAGTCATAACAAATATGACTGCATATAAATTACAAAGTATATTGTGCTACAGTACTATCAAATAAAAATACTAACATATTTTTTGAATTTTTATGTCAAGATGAGGGAAATAAATAAAGAGAATTTGTTTGTGTTCATTAGCATTTGTGTTCATTGGCTTCCATGGGTGGAGAGAGACCATCTCAAAGTAAACACTGAAAAAAAAAAAACCCTGTTATGGTTCAGGTGACACACATTCAATTTCTACTATTACTATGACAACTGGAACCAGCTTCAACGCTGAGAGAACCTCCAGAGTTGTGGGAGTCACTTTAGATAGCTTGTTAAGTTTTGAAGTTTTGAAGATCATGTTAACAACTTGGTCTGAAAATCCTTTCTTACATTACAAAAACTAAGAAGGGTAAGACCCTACTTCCAACAGCACTACACAATACTAGTACAGTCAACTTCTATATTGTCACTACTAGACTATTGCAATGCTCTACTCTCAGGTATCTCCATGAAGTTAATGGAAAACAAACCTCCAACTACACAAAAGCTGTTCTACACCATTTATGTTATATTCAAGTACAATATATACAGTACATGTGCAACAGTACTTACTGTGGGAAAATTATCAAATACACACTTTCCTTTTCAAAATTAGCAGTACCTACACATTTTAATGAATAGGTTAAAAAGCCTGTTATAAAATTGCCTTTTATATGACTTATACTGATTGTTGACTTCACAGCAGAAAGCAATACTCATCCTGTATTAACCTGATATTGAAGGTCCTAAAAGCAGTTCCTGAACTTAGGTCATCAAGTTCATGTTTACTTTCAATTTTGTATACCACAAAATGAGTAAAAACAATTACAAAAAATAATCTAATTAACTCATTCATTAGCAACAAATGTTATGTGCAACCTTATATCCTGCTGAATCCTCATTAATTAGAGTTCTAGGCAAGTTACAAGGAACATATTTTTATATAAAATTTTGTATAGCATTAACTGTTAATAAAGAATTATATATACTACATAAAGTTATTAAATGAAACACACAGTGAGATATAGAGTTATGTTGGTCTGCAGATCTACCTAATAGTAAATCTGGGGAAGCTATTTGGGACATCACTGTATAGTTTTAAATGCTATGTAGCAATTCTATTCTGTTTTCTGTCGGTAACAAATATAGTTGTATAAGCAGTGGTATTACAGTTAAATCTTGATTTGTAGTATATGAGTTTGGTACAGTTCCTATCCCCTCTTGAGAGTCTCAAAGAAGGCAGGAGCTGGCAGGCATTAAGCATGTATAGGTGCTCAAGGCCCTGCACCGGAGGCGGCAGCAGCAGCAGCTTTCTTAAGTACTGAATGGTAAGTATGATTCTGACTTGGGGGGGGAGGGGATGAGAAAAGTCTGTATAGCATAAAGCTGACCACCTAGATCTGCCAGTCGGCAGCTCACTCAGGAGAATATTAAAATGCCTCCCAGTCACGACAGTGATACAGGTAGTCTAATCAGCACTGGAAGGAAAAGGGGGAGAAGCAAAAGAGCCTAGTTTGTGTGCAGTTTAGGAAGTTAAATGTGATCAAAGCAGTTAGCAGGGTTTAACAAAGGTCTGGGTAATTTTCTAAATGAAAAGACTATAAACCATTATTAAGATGGACTTGGGGAAATCCACTGCTTATTTCTCTCACACAAAAATTTCTGTTTTCCTATTAGTTTCTAAATGGGTTAAAATAAGGAGGTGGCAGTTTTTGGAATTAAAGCAGCCAGTAATATCATTGGGCACTACCCTTCAACTGTGATTCCCTTTCAAAATGCATGATATATTTTTTGAGTCATCTCAGTTAACAATTTTTCCCAAAAGATAAAGGTGTAACTTTGTAGCCTAGACCCACAATGGTATTGTTTTGTTTGTAATTAATTGAGGATTTATATAAGTGCCTACTTATTTTGTAATTATTAAAAAATCTCTTCATGTTGGCCAGCTTCCTATGGCCCTTTGGACCATCTCATCTCCTTACAGGTGACCTATAATCCTAATTTAGGCCCCCTTTTATCAAGCTGTATAAAGTTGTTGGGGGTTTTTAAATCACAAACCACTGCAGAAAAAGCTCCATAGCTCATAGAATTGCTATGAGTGCCGGAGCTTTTACCACAGCAACCCCTGATACAAAACCCTAATGCAACTTGATAACTTAACTAGTGTAATTTACTATACTTCAGTGAACTGGTCTCAGCGTCTGAAATAAAAGAAACTAAAAGTTTTCAATCAATCTTCCAGTTTTTCAAAACAAAGATCTTCCTGCATTCTGGCTCAGTTAATATGCTTGGATGTAAACAGGAGAACCTGCCCTCATAAAAGTGAACAGCAACTATAACAACAAAGCATCAATTGATGTTCAATCTCTTTATTGATAAATAGATCATGTTTTGTCCCGTAAGGGCCTGCCTCAGGAGTCTTTAGGTAAATTTATTTGTGTAATCCACAAAAGCACTTCACTACACACCATAGCAGTGGTTTCTAACCCTGTCCTGGAGGACCACCAGCCAGTCAGGTTTTCAGGATAGCCCTAATGAATATGCATGGAGCAGATTTGCATGCCTGTCACCTCCCTTATATACAAATCTCTCTTGTGCATATTCATGAGGGTTATCCCAAAAACCCGACTGGCTGGTGGTCATCCAGGACAGGGATGGGAAACACTGTTCTAGACAAGTGGGTAGTATCCCAATGGCTGCGTGCCATATGCAGAAGGAATCCAATCCCGATTATCTTTGTGACTCTGCCCTACAGCTCCATCTACAGTTAATACCCAAGCACTGAGAGCCACCTTACAAATGTGAAGTAGAGACACCCATGGCAATAAAGACCATAAATGTGTTCTGCTAAAGAATTAACATGAAAACAACTGGAAACAGGTAACAAATGAATCAAAGGAGCTCATAAATGACCCCTGCATTAAACAGCGCTAACATCCCAGAAGTAACTTGGAGAAGCATAAATGGAGAGTAGGCAGGTGCAGGAAGGACAGGGTGGGAGTCTAGAATGTCTCCCCTATCTACTGGAAAAGAACTTATCAGGGTAAGTACATAATCACTTTTTCCAGTGCAATAGGAGAGACATTCTAGACAAGTGGGATGTACCAAAGCAGTCCCTAAATACTAGGGCAGGCTAACTGCTGCCTTGGAAAACCAAGGACCCAAAGACAGAGTCCTGTCTCGCTACCCCATCCACTCTAATGCTTGGCAAACTTGTGCAGAGGACCATGTTGCTGCCATGCAGATTTCCTCAAGGGAGACTGAACTAACTTTGGCCCACGATAAAGCCATAGTCTTAAATTAATGTGCCTTAATGGAGACGGGTGACTGAATCCCGGCCAAAATATATACTGACAAAGTGGCCCTATGGATCCAACTGGAAACAGCCTTGGAAGTGGGAGCACCCCGCTTAACAGAATGAGTCAGCACAAACAGAAGGTCAGAGAGACGTTGTTAGTTATCTCCAGGTAACAAAGAAGCACCGCGCGCACATCATGGTTCTTCAAATGGTGATCTTGTGGCCTGGAACCAGTAGGCTGAAAAAAACAGGCAAATGCACCTCCTGATGAATATGGAAAGCCAAAATTAACTTCGGCAGGAAAGAAGGAACTGTGTGCAAGGAAGACCAGACACCAAGAATAGGTAGAAAGACTCCTGACAGAGCCTGAAGTTCAGAGACATGGCTCGCTGAAGTAACAGTGGCCATAAAGACAATCAGGAAGATCAAGAGGGAAGCATCCCAAATAGTCTCAAAGGGAGCTTTGGTAAAGCCAGACAGCACCCAATTGAGGTCCCACAAAGGGCACAGTGGTTTAATCAGCGGTAGAATGCAAAGAGCCCCTTGCAGAAATCTGGTAATAATAGAGTGAGATACCCAAGACTAAGGACCATCCCAGACTCTGAAACAAGAGAGCCCAGCCACTTGGACCCAAAGGAATGCCACAGTGAGGCCTGTATCTAGACCAGCCGGAACAAAGGCGAGAACCACCAAAATCGGAGCAGAATATGACTGTCCATTCCTGGGCCAGCGTAGGCAGACACAGTAGTTTATTACATAGACTTGAGAAGCATGGCAAAAACGAATACCTGGTGTGTGCTAAAATTGCACATGTAAAAACCATGCTGCAAGATTAAAGTGACCCGGGTCCTCCATAGAGACCAGATCCTGAGAAAGCAGGTCCGTAGGGGCATGGAACCGAAGGCTGCAACCTCTGCGAAGACACAGCAGTTCTGTGTACCATGGCCTTCGAGCACAGTTCAGACCCACCAGAATGACACAGCCCAGAAGAGTTGCTATCCACCAAGTGACTTGGCCTATCATGGGCCAGGGAGGAAAGACATACAGGTGAATCCCCTGAGGCCACAGTGGCACAAGAGTATCGAGATCTATGCTGTCGGACTCAGATCTTCAACTGAAGAATCGAGGTGTCAAAATACCCTGTGCCATGGCTACGAGGATGAAGTAGGGCCAATCCCAGTGCTGCACAATGACTTGGAACACCGTTAAGGACAGCTGCCACTTGCCCGGAATCAAAACCTGTCTGCTGAGGGAGTTGACTGGTACATTGTTGACTGCCACCAAATGTGCTGCAGAAAACATCTGTCTTCTGTGGGCATACCGTCTTCTGTAGGAAAAAGGCAAGCCTCCAAAGCCAGAGAGGGTATCTTGGTGCCTCCCCAGCAATGGGTTTAGGCTACTGCCATTGCACTGTCAAAGAAGACTTCGACCACTTGGCCCTCCAGAAACTTCTAGAATTGCACCAGAGCCAGCTGCATGGCTTTCAGCCTGTCAATCGACAGTGTCTAGTGGGAGAGATTCCAATCCCATACGATATGATGACTAGTACAATGGGCTCATTATTCTCAAAATCTGGCATATGTCATCACTCATACCCAGAAGTCAATCCTCAAATGGCTTGGCCTATCATGGGCCAGGGAGGAAAGACATACAGGTGAATCCCTTGAGGCCACAGTGGCACAAGAGTATCGAGATCTATGCTGTCGGGCTCAGATCTTCGACTGAAGAATCAAGGTGTCAACATACCCTGTGCCATGGCTACGAGGATGAAATGGGGCCAATCCCAGTGCTGCACAATGACTTGGAATGCCGCTCCAGTGCGACTGAGGGAGAAGCCACCAAGGCATACTCATCTGAGTCTCCAGAGTCTAGGGAAGACTGGATTGTAACGCAGTCTTGTGCAGAGCCAGGAGAGGAAAGCATGCTGGAGAGGGCATCTCTGTGTTCTCGCCCAAGGAACCATATCCAACGTGGCTGCCAGGGACCTTAGGACCTGAAGACAGCTCCATGCCAATGGAGCAGGTTCCTACAAAAAGTAAGAAACTGAGAAAACAACTACCAGCAGCTGGCCTCTGTAAGATAGACACGGGCCCACTGCCGCATCATATAGAACACCCAGATATTCCAGAGGCAGTGTGTGTCAAGACTGCTCCGTCCAGAGCTCACAATTCAACCCAGGCCCTCCAGAACGGAGATCACTGGATCCACTGTGTGGCAACCCTTGATCAATGAGGGAGCTCTTAGGCTGTCCAAGTAAGGGTGCACTGGCAGACCCATGTTCTGTAAATAAGCTGCCACGACTAGCATCACTTCGGTGAACTGGCAATGATTTTTTTTGGGGGGGGCGGGGGAGTTTAAACATGAAACTATAAGCCTGCATGGTGTGGCTGGAAATATCAGAGAGGCGAGGAACTCTCACGGGGACACCGCTGCAATGACAGATCACACTGTCTCCATGTGAAAGCATGGAACCATGAGAGCCACATTTAAGCATTGGAGATCCAGAACAGACCCTCAATCATTGGAGCCTTTTTTAGGCACAATAAACTGCCAGAGCCCAAGAGATTGGGCGGCCCTAGCTCTATAGCTTAAATATCCAGCAAACATTATACAGTGACTTGCACCTTGAGTGCTGTGCAGGAGAGTCCACAAATCAATCCGTCAGACACCAGGCAAGTCCAATGTGAAGCCTGACTGAAAAATGTTCAAGACCCATAGGTCGGACGAAAGGTGAACCCAGGCCAGCAGGCAACTGAGAGTCTGCCCCCTATCTATAGAGGGGCATACTTCAGCCTGCATCATTGTGCCTTTGTACGCAAAATGAGAGGCAGAAGGCTGGAAGCACCTGCAGTCAGAGTACTGCTGCCAGGAGCTTTGGGAAAATTCCAGAGATGTGGCAGTTATATATGGGCAGAATTGCCCAGAGCCACAAAAAAATTAAAGTGACCAGAACCTCTAAAGAATCTGGGTCTGTTATCAGGAAGGGACATAGGGCGATGGTCCACCACAGAATACATGAGGTTGTCCAGTTTCTTGTTAAACTAAAACCGCTTCTTAAAGGAAAGTTTAACCAAAAGAGCAACTGATTGTCACAGTTTAAGCAAATGTTAAAAACACAATTTTATGTAGAGGCTTTCCTTTGAAGTAATGTTGAAGGGAGATGCCTAAAGAGGAATCTAATCACAGCCTGTGTCTTAGAATTATTGAGATTTGATAACATGGAATTTTCTTGCATGTTCTCTGCTATTTTTAGTGAGTTAAATGTGGTGTACTGAAAAGCAGTTACTTACCATAACAGGTGCTATCCAGGGACAGCAGGTAGCTATTCTCACATGTGGGCGATGTCATCCACGGAGCCCGGATGCAGACAGCCTCACAAGCAGACTTGTTTGTAGAAAACTCAGAAGTTTTGAGTCTGCCACACTGCGCATGCGCGAGTGCCTTCCTGCCCAACATAGGGCGCGTCTCCTCAGTTCAGATAGCTAACAGAGAAGCCAACCAGGGGAGGTGGGTGGGTTGTGAGAATAGCTGTCCCTGGATAACACCTGTTACGGTAAGTAACTGTGCTTTATCACAGGACAAGAAGGCAGCCTATTCTCACATGTGGGTGACCGCCAAGCTAACCAGGATGGGATGGTGGGAGTGTTGGCAACTTAGGTGAATAAACTTTGTCATACTCTCTGGCCAAAATGGCCATACTGTCTGGAGAAAACATCCAGATAATAATGAGAGGTGAAAGTATGAACCGAGGACCAGGTGGCAGCTTTGCAAATGTCCTCAATAGGAGTGGATCTGAGGAAAGCTACTGAAGCCACCATGGCTCTGACTTTGTGGGCTGTGACTCGACTCTGTAGATGCAGTCCCGTCTGAGCATAGCAGAAAGAGATACAAGCAGCCATCCAGTTGGAAATGGTTCGCTTAAAAATCGGATGTCCCAACTTGTTCGGATTGAAGGAGACAAAAAGTTGAGGAGCAGATCTGTGTGGTTTAGTGCGTTCTAAGTAGAAGGCCAAAACACACTTACAGTCTAGGTATGAAGAGCTGATTCTCCAGGATGAGAATGAGGCCTTGGAAAAAAAACACTGGAAGTACAATGGATTAATTGAGATGAAATTCTGAAACCACTTTAGGTAAGAATTTAGGATGAGTACGAAGAACCACCTTGTCATGATGGAAAACTGTGAGGGCAGATGTGAGGGCAATGAGAAACACCACTTTCTAAGTGAGATATTTCAGATGAGCCATATGCATTGGTTCAAAAGGAGGCTTCATCAATTGAGCAAGAACAACTCGATGACATTTGAGGGCTTGAGGTTGAAGGGTAGCGCAGCGAACGTACGACTCTGGGCAATGGTCAGGCCCCAGACACTGAAGGCACCAGCGGTGTGGGTCAGTGAGGGAGATCGCACGCTGGCACTGGCTACACTTCTTGAAGCCCAAGACCGGCCAGGACATAGAAGGAAAGATAGCCGCCACAAAGTTGAAGCCTGCAGGTTGAGGGCGTGCGACAGGCTCCGCCAGTCACTCAATTAAAAAATTAACTTTTTTTTTAAACAAAGACCAAAAGAAAAGCACTACGACACGGTAAGAAGTAAAATAAAACATGAGCCGTGGTGAGAGAAGGCACGAAGCGAACTAAGTTTAGCCCAGAGCGTCAAAGACAGACTTCTCAGCTCTGCGGAAAACTGAGAACTGAGGCGACGCACCCTGTGCTGGGTGGGAAGGCACTCGCATATGCGCGGTGCAGCAGACGCAAAACTTCTGAGTTTTCTACAAGCAAGTCTGTTTGCGAGGCTGTCCGCGTCCGGGCTCTGTGTATGACGTCACCCACATGTGAGAATAGGCTGCCTGTTTGTCCTGGGATAAGTATTGTTATGTATGTCGTCCTCTGAACCATTGTGAATGTTTTATATTGTAAACTGCTTAGTTATAGGCGGTTAAGAAAATTTAGAAATAAATAAATAAATAAAAACTGTCAGATCCAGAGCATCCAGCAAGCAATAACGGAGTATGCCAGCACTTAGCCAGTACTCGCATAAGAAGCCAAAAGAAGGTGAGGAGGAAGATGCACAGCCTCAGTCTCCAGAGCAACTCAGCCGAGAAAGACAGGATACCGCCAAAGCAGCCATAATGCCTAAAGCAGCTGCAGCAAAAGCCTCTGGAGACAACATTCTCCCAGTGGTCCTGCATATCCATAAGCACCACAGCACCTGCCCTGGGAAAAGAGGTGCTGGAAGTCAGCTGCACAACTCAAAAATCCACCCTACGCTGACTTAGAAGCTACTGGCACTCCTGTGTCAGTGGATAAAAGTGAGTCTCCACACTATCTTAAAAGCTCCTTCCAGAGAGGCATACTGCTCTGAAATTAAGAAGGCCATAGCAGGGTATCAGGGAAAAGCAGAAAACTGGGAGTGTACTCCAAAAAGCCAGGAGACCAAATTCAACTCCTGCAGAGGCACGAACATAAGATCCAGCAAAACCGCTCCCACGGACTCTGAGGAGCTGGCACACAGTCCCTGAACTCCCATTCCCTGAAGCACTGTGCTGGAGCATAAAGGGCCAGTGTGCTGATCATCACCCAAAGTATCACCCAAAACAGGATCAGGCAGTGCTGAAACAGCGGCAGATTGAGAGGAAGACATGCCCATAGAAGTGAAAGAGCCCGCTGTTAAGCCCCTTCACTTCTCGATCTAAGAGAGAATGACCACGCCATGTGATATGTGCCTTAGAATAATGCAGATATTTTATATCTACAGAATCACACTCGTAGCAAGTGAACAGCATATGAAGTAATCATAAAGAAGTTCTAATCAAATTAGCACACAGGAGAGAAATTTATGACATAGAAACATGAAGGTAGATAAAGGAAAAATGGCCCATCTAGTCTGCCCATCTGCAGTAACCATTATCTCTTTCTCTCTCCAAGAGATCCCATGACGTGACAGAGTGCCGGCATCTATCATTGTAGAAAATGTCTCTGAACCAAAGCTGCATTCTCCACATTCTTATACTTTTTATGATGTCACTAGAGGATCACCTGATTTCTTGTAAATCATAACTAAATTTACCCTGAACACGTCCTATTACTAAGCCCCCCCCCCCCCTCCCCTTCCCAGCTCTCATGGGCCTGAGTTGTTTCCTTATCCTCTCCTCTTCTTCTTTCATGTGCAGCTGAAGGTCATCTTGTCCTTTCTACTATGTTTGGGCTGTGAACCAAGGATATGTTGCATATAATAATAATAATTTAAAGTTCTAAGCAGTTTACAACAAAGATACATTACATTACATTACATTACATTAGTGATTTCTATTCCGCTTGTGCCTTGCGGTTCTAAGCGGATTACATGTTAGAAGACTGGACATTTCCAGTAGCATTGCAGTACATATAAACAAGAATGCGTTAAGTTACAATTGTTGTTCTGGACTTTTCCAGGATAAATTGGTAGTAGATAGTAGATAGTGATAGGTTGTTTAGACGAATAAAGATAATATTGTCCGGATTCTGTTGTTTAGACGAGTAGAGATAATACTGTTCGGATTCGGGTGTTGCTGGTGGTGGTGTTTGGGTAGTCATGAGAGCATTATCTTAAACTTTTGTGAGGTTATGATGATGGGAAGTGTTTTTTGAAGAGATGAGTTTTGATTTCTTTTCGGAATGCTTTAATGTCTATTGATTTGGTCAGTAGATTGGTGATGGTAGTATCGATCTTTGCTGCCTGTGTCGCTAAAAGGCTGTCATATAGTTTCTTTCGTCGTGTTCCTTTGAGAGGGGGGTGAGTGAATAGGCTCTGGGTTCTCCTTGATCTGTGTGAGAGGTTACGGTGTAGTCTGTTGTTTAGGTAGCTGGGTGCTGTTCCATGTATTACCTTGTATAGTAGACAGTAGAATTTGAACTGAGATCTTGCTTTTATTGGTAGCCAGTGTGAGTCTAAGTATGCTTTGGTGATGTGGTCGTATTTGCCTAGTGAGTAGATGATTCTGAGGGCTGTGTTCTGAACTGTCTGTAATTGTTTTATCATGTAATTTGGGCATGATAGGTATAGGCTGTTACAGTAGTCTACAATACTCAGTACTAGGGATTGTACTAATATCTTGTATTGATCTTTGTTGAAGAATTTTCTTATTTTTCTTAGGTTACGTATTGTGAAGAATGCTCTTTGGATGATTTTGTGGATTTGAGATTGCATTGTGCAATTTCTGTCTAGTAGGATTCCCAGGATTTTGAGTGTGCTTTGCATTGGGTACTTGATTGTGTTTACTTCTAGTTCTGTGAGAGAAGGTTTTTTTTCCCTTTCCAGTAGTAGGAATTTAGTTTTTTCCGAGTTCAGTTTTAGTTTATGACTTGACATCCATTTTTCTACCGTTTCCATTATCATTTTCAGGTAGTTTGTGGATAAGGGGTCTTGAATATTAAAGGGGAGGAGGATAGTTATATCATCTGCGTAGCTGAATGATACTGTGTTTAGGGCGTCTAGGCGTCTACATTCGGAGATTAAGATACAGGGTAAAAACGTTCAGTCTAAAATACAATAACAGTTGAAAGAGAACATCAGTTAAATCTGAAGATTGAAAGATGTAACAGTGGCGTGATTATGTCCAGTCCTGTGAAGTTTCGTTTTCCTTGTAAATGATAACAGTTTCTTGGGAAATTCACAGCCATTTTGTAGACTTAAGTTTCAGTCTGCACCATTTTGTATGCCAAGTCTGTATCATCGTTCTGTTCAGTAGCAACGCCGCTTAGAGACAGATCGAGGCCACCAGCGTGCTCGACTTTAAGAAAAAATGGGACATCCAGGTGGGATCCCTACGAGGGTCGAGTTAAGGAACTAGGTCATTAGCACTCAGACTTAATGGGGTGGGTCAGTAGAGTGGGCAGACTTGATGGGCTGTAGCCCTTTTCTGCCGTCATCTTTCTATGTTTCTATATGTTTCTATGATTAAAGGCGGAGTGGGAATGCACAGGGGAAGAACAGTGCTTCGAGATGCATTCTGCAAATATGCCATAAAGTCTTCAAAGGTATCTGGCTCCTGGGATGCAGAATCACCCTGAGATGATGGAAGAATGTGGTTCTGAGTACATGGGGACAAATTTGGCCCCATCCCCATAGGAACTCAATTTCCCCATCCCATCCCCGCAAGTTTTGTTGCTCTCCTTGTCCCTGCTCCATTCCTGTAAACTCTGCCTTAACCCCACAAGCCTCGAACACTTATGATTTTAAAATGTTTGAGGCTTGTGCAGATGAGGATGGAGCTTGCAAGAATGTGGCAGGGACAGGGAAAAATTTGTCCCCATGTCATTCTCTAGTTCTGAGGCTGTGGAGGGTCTGCAGTCCTGTACAATGAACCTTCAGCCATGCTGAGCACCAAACACAAGCCACTGCTGGGCTAGCCTAGAGTTTAGTTACCTGCTGAATCAAGGGAGAAGCTAATCTTTACGCAGCCACCACCACTCCTGGCTGTGCCACGCGACACGTGGTGCAACAATGCTCCAAAGCACCCAATTTGTGTAATCCTGGCAAGAATTCACACTGAGAGCCCAAGGATTCCATCCCAACAAGTTTGGAGTCAAAATTGCAGTTTTGGAGAAGCAGAGAGCTTTTGAAAAAAAAAAAGATTGCTAAAAATCCAAGATGGCCGTCACTAAAAAATTTGCACCAAAATCATGATTTTTTATTTTTTTTTCATATATAGCCTTTAGGCACCTATGCTGAAATGCTGGAAATGTGCTGCAGCCTGCCCCAGCTCTCTCACAATAGCTGGAATCAGAGAACCACTACCTCATGCTTAGAATGTCTCCATGATACTGATCTTTGGGCTGCCAGTCAGACTCCATGCCTGACTGCACCTCCATCCCTACGGACTGAAGGACGTGCTCAGAAATGAGCGGAAGCACATAACGCAGATGGCACCTTGCAAGATACCATTGAATCTCCTAAGAATGCTCAACAGCATGTGCCAAACTTCATCCGACAGTAGAAGAAACAGGGATGGCCTGAATTCAGAAGCAGATGCAGGCTGGCTGGCAGGTACACACTGGGATTGGCCTGTCATTGCAGACTGAAGTCTGTGAGTTCTCCTTGCAGGCAGAGCTGGATAATTGTTCCGAGCACAAGAAATCCAGAAAAAAGGGACCAAAAAACTCAGAATAAAATAATAAAAAGGAAGGAGCAGAACAAACACACTCCTGCCCACACTTTTTTTTTTTTTTTTAACATTAGAATTATCCCCCCTCCATTACAAAGCCGTGCTAGCATTTTTAGCACCGACCACTGTAGTAACAGCTCCAATGCTCAAACAATTCCTTAGAAAGCAAATCTCGCATGCACGTTCATTGTGGATATCCTAAAAACTTTACTTGCTAATTTTGCCCCAAGGACTGGGTTGAGAAGCACTAAAAAGCCATATCTATAATAAATAAATTTAAAAAAGGAGAAAACTGAAGGAGGCTTGTTTTCTATAATGTTACTGCACTTATATGAGGACAGTCAGGCAGTATATTTTCACGTGTGGGTGATGTCATCCACGGAGCCCAGCACAGACAGTGCAAAAGTGTACTGTCACTTTCAAAGTCTGAAGACTACCTGTAATGTGAACACATTGGTGACTTCCTGCCCAATATCGGCTCGCAGCACCTTCAGTTCTGTTTTGTATGTATGTAGATATATATAAGACTGTAATGGATAGCTTTGTCTCACCTACATTGTGGCCTGTAGGTTCAAGCCAGCACAGTGCCTACTGGGCAGCCTCTGTGCACCGACTGCAGCACAAGCATATGGTAAAGTAGCACAGGTATATGACAAGGGTAAAGTGAAGCTAGTAAGGAGGTAAAGTGATGCTCAGAGAATGTCAGTATGTTTTTATAGATTTATATGGTCACAGTTATAACTTGCATCTCCAACTTTTGCTCTATTGATGTACAATATAAAATTACAGGGGAAGGATATCCAAGATGGTGGTGCATCTTATGTTAGATGTTTGTTTTTTTTGGCTCTGCTTTATTTTTGCATATTATAAAAACAAAAGGAAACCGATATGGCTCTCCAAACTAGCAGCGGAGAAAATAAAGGCGAAAGAGTTGGCGTTCGTGAAATATAAAAAAAACCAAGAAGAGGAATGCAGAAAGGACTACAGGGTGAAACTGAAAGAAGCCAAGAAAGAGATACGTCTGGGAAAAGCGCAGGCAGAAGAACAAATGGCTACAAATGTAAAAAAAAGGGAGATAAATTTTTTTTAGTGAAAGGAGGAAGATGAAAAATGGAATTGCTAAACTAAAAGATGCTGGGAACTGATATGTGGAGAGTGATGAGGAAAAAGCAAATGTGCTAAAGAAATACTTCTGTTCTGTGTTCACAGAAGAAAATCCTGGAGAAGGACCGAGATTGTCTGGCAAAGTTACACAAGAAAATGGAGTAGATTCTGCGCCGTTCAAAGAGGAGAGCGTTTATGAGCAACTTGAAAAACTGAAGGTGGACAAAGCGATGGCACCAGACGGGATCCATCCCAGGATACTGAGGGAGCTCAGAGAGGTTCTGGTGAGTCCTATTAAAGACTTGTTCAACAAATCTCTGGAGACGGGAGTGATTCCTGGGGATTGGAGGAGAGCGGATGTGGTCCCTATTCATAAAAGTGGTCACAGGGATGAAGCAGGAAACTACAGGGCAGTGAGCCTCACTTCGGTTGTTGGAAAAATAATGGAAGTGTTCCTGAAAGAAAGGATAGTGTACTTCCTTGAATCTAATGGGTTACAGGATCCGAGGCAACATGGCTTTACAAAAGGTAAATCGTGCCAAACGAACCTGATTTAATTTTTTGATTGGGTGACCAGAGAGCTGGATCGAGGACATATGCTAGATGTAATTTACTTAGATTTCAGCAAAGCCTTTGATACAGTTCCTCATAGGAGGCTCTTGAACAAACTTGAAGGGCTGAAGTTAGGACCCAAAGTGGTGAACTGGGTTAGAAACTGGCTGTCGGACAGATGCCAGAGGGTGGTGGTTAATGGAAGTCGCTAGGAGGAAGTAAAAGTGAGTAGTGGAGTCCCTCAGGGATCGGTGCTGGGGCCGATCCTGTTCAATATGTTTGTGAGTGACATTGCTGAAGGGTTAGAAGGAAAAATTTGCCTTTTTGCGGAAGATACCAAGATTTGTAACAGAGTAGACACCGAAGAGGAAGTGGAAAATATGAAAAAAGGATCTGCAAAAGTTAAGAGGAATGGTTTAATGCCTGGCAACTAAAATTCAATGCAAAGAAATGCAGAGTAATGCATTTGAGGCTTAAAAATCGGAAGGATTCTCTGCCTATGTAGATTACCTGAAGATGCTAAATGTGAAACAGAATACTCCTGTTGGTACAAAGATTGTTCAGGACTTTAAGAAGATGGTTTCGATATGAAATAAGTGAATTTATTATTTGTCCCAATTTACTTGAAGAGTGACTGCAGTAGCATTTTTCTGCCATGAGAAAGGATAGACTGGGCTTCCTGGCTGGAAAATTGTGAAGTTTTTTTCTTGATATCTGAGCTTACTATGTTACAACTGATTTGTGATGCTCCTTGTTTTTTAGGTATTTTTCTCCATTTTCTGTAGTGCAGTGGCCAGCCTTCCTCCTCAGGCAGAAGAGAGTTGAGCTGTTTTGTCTTTGCTTTCAACTTCCCCAATAAACTGACTAGGTAAATGTTAACATCAGGGAGTGCTAGGGAGGTAAAATTCCTAAAGGTAATAATGACCGCTTCTTGAAGCAGCTGATCCAAGAACTAACAAGAGGGAATGCTATTTTAGATCTAGTCCTTAGTGGAATGCATAGCATAGTAGGAGAGCTCTTTGGGTCTGTTGGGAAACAGTGATCATAACATGATCAAATATGAACTAATATTTGAAGTGAAATCAAAAAGGAAATCTACTGTTACAGCATTTAATTTTTGAAAGGACTACTACCAGTATGATAAAATGAGGAAAATTGTTAAAAAGAAGCTAAAAGGATCAGCCACAAAGGTTAAGATTTTAAATCAGGCATGGATGTTGTTTAAAAATACCATCTTGGAAGCCTAGACCAGATGTTTTCTGTGTATTAACAAAAGTGGAAAGAAGAGCAAATGACAGCCAGTGTGGTAAAAGGTGATGTGAAAGAGGCTATTAGAGCCAAAAAAACATCCTTCAAAGAATTGAAAAAGGACCTGAATGAAGAAGAAGCAACATAAGCACTGGCAAGTCAAATGCAAAGCATTAACAAAGAAGGCTAAAATAATATGAAGAGAAACTTGCCACAGAGGCTAAAACTCAACTTTTTCAGGTACATCAGAATCAGAAAGTCTTGGAGGGAATCCATGGGACCATTATCATCAAAGAGAAAAAGTGGAACTGAGGGAGGACAAAACAGAGAGAATGAATGAACTTTATGCTTTGGTCGTTACGGAAGAAGATGTAATAGATCTACCTGAACCATTCAGTTTTCAAGGGTGACGATGCATAGGAACTAAAAGAAATCTCAATGAATCTGGAAGACATACTGAGTCCAATCAGCAAGTTAAAAAGTGATAAATCACTTGGACTGAATGGTATACACCCAGGGTAATGAAAGAACTCAATGCAAAATTGCTGATCTGCTGTTGGTGACCTATAACCTATCATTAAAATCATCTGTAGTACCTGAATATTGGAGGGTAGACAATGTAATGCTGATTTTTAAAAAGGGTTCTAGGGGGATCCATGAAATTACAGGTAAGCCTGACTTCAGATTCAGGCAAGATAGTGCAAACTATTATAAAGAATAAAATTATGAAGCACGTAGACAAACATGGTTTAATGGGTCAGAGTTTGCATGGGTTCAGCCAAGGGAAGTCTTGCATTACTACTTTGAATGTATGAATAAACATGTGGACAAAGGTGAGCCACTTGGCGTATTGTATCTAGATTTTCAGAAAGCTTTTGATAAAGTTCCTCATGAGAGACTCTAGAGAAAATTAGAGAGTCATGGATAGGAAGCAATATTCAGTTGTAGATTAGGAATTGGTTATTGGACAGAAAACAGGGTAGGGTTAAATGACTATTTTTTTTTCAACTGATAAGGGTGAATAGTGGATTGCTGCAGGGACTGGGGCTAACATTTATAAATGATTTGGAAATTGAAATGACAAGTGAGATGATTAAATTTGCAGATGACATGAAACTATTCAAAGTTGTTAAAACCAGTGGTGTACCTAGGGTATGTGGCACCCGGGGCCCATAATTTTTTGACACCCCCCCCCCCTCCATGTAAAAAAATATTTTTTGTAATAACCATGAAACTGAATAAATGGTCATAATAGAAACAGGCAGTGAAAATTTTCTTTTATTGAACCTCATATATGTAACCATTATTCCAAACATACCATAACATAACATAAATTATGTCTGAATTGCCATGACATCAAAAGTACATATGGAGTAGTTGCAGGTGATGCTTGGGACAGTTCTGATTGTGTTAGTTCGGTTTTATGTGTTTTTGAATAGAAGGGTTTTTATTTCCTTTTTGAAGGTTTTGTAGTTTGTGGTCGAGGTCAATAGGTTGTAGAGTTGGGGGTCGAGTGTTAGGAGATTGTCGAACAGTTTTTTTTTCTTTTGACGATTTTGGTTGGAGGGTGTGTGAATGGTGCGTGAGTTCTCCTATGTCTGGTTGAGGTGGATTGAATTATTTAGCTGAAGAAATTAGTTCCACACACATTAATTCTCTTCCATTTTTGTTCCCATTATAAAATCACTGATAAGTTCTCAGTACATTAAAATAAGAAGTACATTAAAATACATTAAAATAAGAAGTGAAAACAAAGGCCCCTACAGATGAGAACATAACATAAGAATAGCCTAACTGGGTCAGACCAATGGTCCATCATGCCCAGTAACCCATTCTCATGGAAGCCAATCCAGGTCACTAGTACCTGGTCAAAACCCAAAGGGTAGCAACATTCCATGCTACCGATCCAGGGTAAGCAGATGTTTCCCCCATGTCTTAATAACAGACTATGGACTTTTCCTCCAGGAATTTGTCCAAACCTTTCTTAAAACCAGCTACGCTATCTGCTTTTACCATAACTTCTGGCCACTTCATTTTTAAGCTGAGATCTTTCCTTCCAAACAGAGACTTTGCTAGATGTCAAATACAGAGCAAGGTAACTTCACATGGACTTAGCTGTGCAGGAAATGTGAATCTCCTCATACACCCACCATATAGTGCAAAAATGTGCAAAGGTCTGGTTTTTTCTTTCGATCACTACATAGACTAATGCCACACAAGCAGCGCTGTTACAAACATATACAAAAGTTTCCTTCCTTGGACCAGAAGGAGATACTGACAAACCACTGGAAGAGATCCCAAAACAACTACCCAGGAACAACACCCAAAGACCCACTCAGTGTGTGAACCAGTTGAGTGGAGTGGACTAACTGGGGGGTGGAAATGGGCCCGGAGTTTGCTCATCCGAATTTCCCAGATCACCTCTTCCTCTCAACACATTGACACGCTGCCACCACCACCACTAGGAACACCTCACCGGGTAGGCCAGCAATGTTATAAACTTTATAAAACACATTATTATATTTTCTTATAAAGCACATATTTTAACTGAACTCTCTGACATCCTCAGCCTTGCCATTCACAAAAATAGAAGGAAGAAAAGTTCCCATTTCCTGCTGTCTCATGTCCCCGGCCTATACAATATTTTTCTTCTGCAGAGTGCAGACCCTTCAAAAATCTGACCAAATCCTCATTTCACTTGCATTATAAAGTACTGAGGATGCCATCTCTCCCCATTCCCAGGTCCTAAAGTCTAAGACAGTAGAGCAAACTAGTGCTGCCAGATTCAGGAAAAAAAATTTCGATTCGATTCAGCCTATTGAATTGGTTTATCGATTCGATTTTCCTGCCCAATTGGGTGTTTGTTTTTTTCAAACATCCTGGTGGGTTTATTTTATAGCTTTTTCACCCCCCTTTGGCTTCTCCTAACCACACTGGCGCTGTGGTGTAAATAAAATAAAGAAACAAAAAGGACTTTTCCTCTCTCTGTTAAATCCTAGCTCACGTTTGCGGTCTAACACCAGCTCTGGCAGGATACACATTTCAAATCTGACATATTGTAATCACAAAACAGAAAATAAAATTAGTTTTTCTACCTTTTTGTTGTCTGGTTATTTTTCAAATCTTGTTGGTCCAAGGCTCTGGTTGTCTTCTGATAACTTGCTTGCCAGGGTCTCCTTCTTTCTTCTTTCTCCGTGCTAACCATCCATCTGTCCTCCCCTTCCGTTTCCCTTCCCTCCCCCGGATATCTGGCATCTTTCCTTTTTTTGTCTCCCTCCACAGATCCACCTTTTCTTAACTACCCTTTCATCCAGCAGCTCTCCCTCCTTCCCCACCACTTCAGGGTCCACCATCTCTCCCTTTCTTTTCCCAACTACCCTCCTAATCAGTATCTCTATCCCCCCCTACACACCATCCCTTGTGTCCAACTTCTCTCCCTTTCTGTTCCTTCCCTCCCAAAAACCCATGTCCATCACCTCTCTCTCTCTCCTCTATTTTCAAACCCATTATTTCTTCCCACCCAAAGTCCGGCATATGCACGTCTCTTTGAACCCCTCCCCCTTTCCTCCGTGTACTTCTACACACCAGGGCCCCCCCTCCCCTGAAGGCCTGTCCCCCCCTTAAAGGTCTGCATCCCACCCCTGAAGGCCTGTCCTCCCCTTGAAGGCCTGCCTGCCTGCTCCCCTTGAAGGCCTGCCCCCCCTGAAGGCCTGTCCCCCCCTTGAAGGCCTGCACCCCCACCCCAAAGGCCTGCACCCCCCAAAGGCCTACATCCCCCTCAAAGGCCTGCCCCCCCTGAAGGCCTGCCCCCCCTTGAAGGCCTGCCTGCCTGTTCCCCTTGAAGGCCTGCCCCCCCCGAAGGCCTGCACCCCCCCAAAGGCCTACACCCCCCAAAGGCCTACACCCCCCTCGAAGGCCTGCCCCCCCTGGAAGGCCTGCATCCCCCCTGAAGATCTACACCCCCCTCTTGAAGGCCTGCCTGCCTGTCCCCCCCCCGACGGCCTTGCACCCCCCCCGACGGCCTGTCACCCCCCCCCCGAAGGCCTGCCTGTCCCCCTTGAAGGCCTGTCCTCCTGAAGGCCTGCCTCCCCCCCTCTACAAGGTCTGCCTGCCCGCCCCACCCTGAAGGCCTGCTGCCCCCCCCCACTACCTCGAAGCACTGCTCGGCCCCACCACCACCACCACCACGAAGCACTGCTCATTCCCCGGCCTCCCCGCTTCATTTCCCTGGGGAAACAGCCTGCAGCAAGATCGCGCGATGCCAGCGATTTTTGCTTGCTTCGGCTGTTTCCTCCGCCGCGGTCCCACCCCTCCTCTGACGTCAGAGGAGGGGCGGGACCGTAGTGGAGGAAACAGCCGAAGCAGGCAAAGATCGCTGGCATCGCGATCTTGCTGCAGGCTGTTTCCAGACTCGACACCCGGCGCAGGTGGGGGGGGGGGGAAACCGGACCGGACTGGGAACACCCCCTCAGGGCTTGGCACCTGGGGCAGACCGCCCCCCATGCCCCCCCTTGGTACGCCACTGGTTAAAACATATGTGATTTGTGAAAAATTGCAGGAAGACCTTAGAAAATTGAGAGACTGAGCATTCATATGACAGATACAATTTAATGTGTAGAAATGCAAAGTGATGCACATTGGAAAGAAAAATCCAAATCATAGTTACCAGATGCTAGAGTCCATCTTAGGGGACAGCACCCAAAAAAAAGATCTGCATCATAGACAATACACCGAAACCTTCTGCTCAATGTGCAGCAATGGCCAAAAGAGCAAACATGATGCTAGAAATTATTAGGAAAAGGATGGTAAATAAGACCAAGAATATTATAATGCCTCTATCACTCCGTGGTACAACCTCACCATGAGTATTGTGTTCAATTCTGGGTTCACAATAGAAGTGGCCTAGTGGTTAGAGCCACTGCCTCAGCACTCTGTGAGTTCAATCCCAACCTGCTCCCTGTGACACTGAGCAAGTCACTTAACCCTCTATTGCCCCAGGTACCACAGTTAGATCGTGAGTCTGCAAGGACAGATTAAAGTACCCGATTACTATTCAATGTATTATAAACTGCTTTGGGTGAATCTCTTCATGGAAAGGCAGTTAATAAATCCACCCAAAAATAAATAGCAGAATTAAAAAATGTTCAAAGAAGAGCATCCAAAATAATAAAAGGGATGGAACTCCTCTTGTATGAGGAAAGGCTAAAGAGGTTAGGGCTCTTCAGCTTCGATAAGAAACAGCTGAGGGGAGATATAATTAAGGCCTACAAAATCCTGAAGATACTAGAGACACTCATTGAAGTTACATGAAAATACCTTTAAAACAAATTGGAAGAAATATTTTTTCACTCAAAGAATAGTTAAATTCTGGAACTTATTGCCAGAAAATATGGCAACAGCAGTTAACATAGTTGGATTTACAAAAAGGTTTGGACAAGTTCCTGGAGGGGCATTCCTTTTGGAGAATCACCCAGAGATGTCATTTTAATATTAATGACCTCATTGTACTACTTTTGCATAGTACAATCAGAGGCTACTAGAAAGCATGGAAAAGACCACGGTAAGCCATTTTGATAATCAAGTGGTAAAATACATGCATTTAAAAATGATTTAGTGCCATCATTAAATGTACAATGACTTTAGAGCAGGGCTATCCATGCAGCCCCATGAAGTATTCTGTGTGGCCCTGGTCCAGGGCGATGCAGTGTTTTCCACCGTTGCCCCCGGGGGTTTACCATCTTGCCAGCTCCCTCCTCTGTCTTGCTGCAGTGTTTGCACGCCCCCCCCCCCCCCCATTTTATTTTGGCCAATGCGGCCCAGGGAAGCCAAAAGGTTGGACACCCCTGCTTTAGACAATCTAGCCCCTAGTCATTGGGATATTGACCAATCCGGTTTCCTGGATATCCACAGTGAGAACACGAGAGGTTTGCAATCATTGCCTTTGTTATATACAAACTTCCTGTGTGCCCAGAAAACCAAGGTATGCCCTGCACAATGGGTTGAGAAACATATGGTTAAATTCTGTTTTCAAGTGTTTTATCGTGTTTTTATATTTGGTTTTAAGTTAGTATTATATCCTGTTCTCTCCAATGAGCTCAGAACAGGTTGCCATACATAATATATAGTCAAAACGGTTTACAATTTGACATACTTACAATAAGTACATTAGATTGTGAGCCCACTGGGACAGATAGGAAAAAATGCTTGAGTATTTGAACAAATTAATGTAAACGGTTCTGAGCTCCCCTGGGAGAACAGTAAAGTGAATAAATAAATAAATGTATGTGAACCTCTTGACATGTATCTATACAGAGGATCTAGTTCTAAGATTCGTTTCTTATTTCTCACAAACTGGTGATTGGTTCTCTACTGGGGGATGAAGAATGAATGGGGGGGGGGTGATGTTTTAATTCTAATCTGTTTCCTTATCTAGTCCTTGGTACACACATCAAGCCAGTTTCCTGGAAATTGGATTGTGGACCTCTGCCTCAGTCCGTCAGCAAATGATCAGTACAACTCACTGTCTGTTGCAGCACAGCAATGCTCTCATTATCTCAGCAGATTGTTAGGGGTTCAGAGGATGCAATTTCTAAATGTCTGGTAACCCTGGTAACCAGGGTTTTTGATGCCTGTATTATATTTTATTTCTAATGTTGATTTTTTTAATATGTATTATTCAGTATTATGATGCTATGTTTGTGTTGAAGCTTTTATTATTTAAATCAGCGTCCCACAAACTTTCTTGAGCCATGGCACACTAAAACTAGTGGCCGCGGCTCGAGGCATCCGGAAGTGCGTGGACGTTGTTCTTGCAAAAGTCCTCCAGACAGGCCCTGAGACTCCAGAAGGGGGTGCCAGGAGGGAAGAGGGTCGGAGAGAAGGAGGCGCTAGTGCCAGCCGATTGTCTACAGAATGTGCCTCTCGCCACAAAAGGCACAACCTGTAGGCAGTCAGCCTGTACCGGCGTCTTTCCTCCTCTCCAGTGTGCCGTGGCACACCTGATATCTCAGGAGGCACACAATTTGCAATACACTGATTTAAATAGTGGTGTTTGGTTTTAAATTGTTGCATTGTAGTACAGTCCAACTTCTTGCAATGTTGAGTTTTTCTCTAAATGTCCATTCCTTAATTGTGCTCAATTATTCTGTATTGGAAGATATATCTTGTGTCCAGGCTGAATGAAGTATTTTGGCTAGCATGTATTGTAGCTTGTGGGGTTCTATAGCACTAAGGGTTAGTTTATACAACAGGGGATCCTCTACTACTTTAGGGCCTATTATATTGACAGTGTTGCTTTTTGCTGTCTATTTCAAGTCCATTCTGTTTTGGCAGGGCAGGTTGCTGTGTGGGTTGTTTACAGCTACTCAGAGACCAGCATGATCCATCGCCAGTGTGTCCAGAAATGTGGCAAGGATTTCACCAACTGCTAGGAACAGGTTGTTGGGGTTATAACTCTATTTATCATTACATGAATTAATCAACCACAGTTCCAATATTCCTAGTTTTCAAAAATGAAATGCCACTAAAAAGTTTAAAAAAAAAAGGGGCAAGGGCACCAGAGCCAAACAAAGTATGTACCGTAATCAAAAAAGTATCAAGACAGTCATTGTGTGAAAATATATTTATTGACTTTGAACCTTCATATATAGAGAAAGCTGGTTATATTTACACTATTTGTCCACTGCTCACTCCAGTAATACCACGTATCTTCTGCTCAGTTCAGTAATTGCTTCGCACATAAGAGGAAAGGAAAACAAAAACATTGCAAATTGAGTGTAGGTTGCCAAATTCAATAATAACTACTATTTTTTTGTTCCAATTGTCATAGATTTTTAAAAAAGCCCTCTGTTGCTGAATATCACAAAAGAAAAGCACAACTGGAATTGTCTTTGGGAAAACAAAGACCTACAGTAGAATCCCAATTAACCGGTACTCAAGCAACCGGCACTCACCCAACTAGCTAAAAAAAAATCACCAGCAAAAAAAACAAAAACCCCCAACAATCATCCTCGTAGTGACAGTGGTCCTGAGCCATGACCTCCTCCCCTCCTTCAGGCCCAAAGCGGGCGTCAGCAGTCCTGACCCTATCTCCAGCCCCAAAGAGAGAGACTGGATGGGAAGGAGTCCTCAGTGTGTGAATCTGGAAAAAGACGACTGAGCGACTGCGAGAGGGCCTAGAAGTGTATCTCAAACTGTGTGCCTTCTGAGATTTCAGGTGTGCCACGGTATACTGGGGAGGAGGAGAGGCGCCGGCACCAGCTGACTGCCTACAGGACGTAGGCAATCAGTGGTTGCCAGTACCTATCCTTCTCTATGGCCCTCTTCCCATCTGGCACTCCCCAATGGTGTATTAGGGCTCACCTGGAGGGCCTTCACACACACGTGGCCATTGGCATGATGTCACACATGCGCGTACTTCCAGGAGCCTCGAGCCACGACCACTAACTTTAGTGTGTCTAACTTTAGTGTGCCGCGGCTCAAGAAGGTTTGCGGGACATTGGCCTAGGAGTAACTGGAGGGCTCAGTAGAACCTGGAGTCCAGGGGGAGCTCAGGTTTGACAAACAATGGCGAGACCGGTAAAGTTTCCAGGACCTGTGGGGACCCAAGAGGCTGGGGAGCGTAGGGACTTGCAGTGGCCCAAAAGAAGCTTCCAGAAGAGTCCAAGCGCCTAGGCTGACAGGGGACTGGCGAGGGACCAGTGGCGACTGGCGGAAAGACCGGTAAATGGTATCGGGATCTGTCAGAGGACCCCCCCTAGGAAGCAACATGTAGGCCCTGAGAGCAGTGGCTAAAGGTCCGGCAAGTGACTGGCAGAGAGATCTTTAAATGGCACTGGAAGTTGCCTGAAGACTCAGAGGGCCAATGAAGAGTCGGAGAGGACCTGAAGAACTATAGAGTCCAGGGAGGACTTGGAAATGACCAGAAAGTGTATGCCTGGAGGGGCCTGGTCATGCATTTTAGAGGTGTATGAATGTGTTTTGGTGATGTTCTTCTTTTAACAGAAGTATCTGGTGATGAAGCAGAGCCTGAAGAAGACCATGAAGTGCCTGGGGGACAAATGATGTGACAGGTAATGACCACTCAGCCCAATCACGTGATCACATACTGTTAAATGACTACATTTGTGTCTTGTCTGCAATCTGCACATCCTCCCTTTATGTACCCAGCTGCTCAAGCATCTTAGTGTTACTGCAACTGATTCTTCCATCATTGCTGGCATTAAGAAACATTTCTAATATTTAAGACACTTCTTTTCCTGTTCACTCACTATACAGTTTAGGTTCTCTTCTACACTCATGTCTGAAAGACAATCCAATTACCTTCCCAGATGATGTAAAAACATAGGAATCTTTGGGAATGTTGTACCAAAACCATATAGAAATGGCTCTATTTATAAGCAGTAGCACAGAATATTGTCCCTTTTTATACTTTAATTAAAAGCAGTTACTTACCTGTACCAGGGACAGCAGGCAGATATTCTCACACGTGGGCGGTGTCATCCATGGAGCCCAGTCCGGACAGTCCTAAAGTGTAATGTGACTATCTTCTTAGACATCTCGAGACTGCACGTACCATGCATGCGCGAATGCCTTCCTGCCTGGCGTTGGCTTGTGGGACAATCAGTTCAGCAAACAAGCTAAGAAGCCAACTAGGGGAAGTGGGAGGGTTGTGAGAATATCTGCCTGCTGTCCCTGGATAACACCTGTTGCAAGAAGGTAACTGTGCTTTATCCCTTATCTGATGACAAGCAGGCATCGTATTCTCACATGTGGGACTCCCTAGCTAATATGTAAGGGATGGAGGGAAGTTGGCATCTAATTAGCAAATAAATTCTGCAGAACAGCTTGGCCAAACAGACTATCCCGTCTGGAGTCTCCAGAAAGTAGTAGGGTATGAAAGTATGAATTCAGAACCAGGTAGCTGCTTTACAAATGTCCTCAAGGGGAGTGGAACTGAGATAAGCTACTGAAGTTGCCATCGCTCTAACTTTATGTGCTGAGACACGACCTTCCAGTGGCAGCCCAGCCCAAACATATCAAAAAGAGATGTAATCCACTAACCATGTAGAGATTGTTCTCTTAGTAACAGGTTCTGCTAGTCTGTTAGGATCAAAGGAAAGAAAGAGTTGCGTAGTAATTCTGTGAGGTTTCATTTGATCCAGGAAGTAAGCTAAAGCACATTTACAGTCCAATGTGTGGAGCGCCACTTCACCAGAATGAAAATGCGGTCTTTGGAAGAAGACAGGTAAAACTATAGACTGGTTGAGATGAAAATCCGAGACTATATTAGGGAGGAATTTTGGATGTGCAAACAACTCTATCATGATAAAAAGTTGTGCAAGGTGGATTCTGGCAGAGGGCGAGTGCCATGTACTACCTGCTTGTTGAGGTAGTACATGGCTACCTGATTGTCCATTCTGATTAGAATGACTTGAGGAGGCGATCTTGAAAGGTGTGGAGAGCGTTGCAAATGACACTCAGTTCTAACAGATTAATATGGAGGGATCGTTCTTGTGGACTCCAGGAATCCTGAGTGTGACGGCCATCCAGGTGAGCTCCCCATGAGGCATCTGTCATAAGTATCTTTTGATGAGAAGGAACATGGAATAGGAAGTCCCCTAGACAGTTAAGTGGATTGCAACCACCAGTGATGTTTTTTGAGATTCTGGCCAAATGCAGGATTATGCCTCTGGAGCCACTGCTACAGGGGTGTGCCATAGAAAATGGTTCAGTCCACTCACTACTCTTACAACTACAACTTTCTCTCCACTGGGAGGAGCGTAGACTCTTTATGTATAAAATCTTCATTCATCTCACCAGAAGGCAATTTGAATTTCAAGTGATCTATTTCTTTCTGTTAATGAAGTCGGGGACTGAAGTCTATTGTCAACTGAATTTACTTAACAATAACATAATACTCGTAAAGTGATCCACCACACTGGCCATGAGGTCATTTAGCCTCTTGCCAAACAGCATCTGCCCCTTGAAGGGTAAACTGCTGAGTGGCCTTGGAAGCTGAGTTGCCCACCTAATGTCTGATCCAGAGCATCCAGCGGGCAGAAATGAAGTAGGCCAAAACCTTCTTCAGGACCCTGATGATGTCATAAAGAGCATCAGTTACATAAACCACTTCCTCCTTAAACATATGGGGATTGGAGTCTCCAAGCTCCAAAGGACTAGTCCACAGTTTGGTATGGCAGGCTCATGCCACAAAGGAGGCAGCTGCTTTGATACCCAAAGTCAGAACTTCAAACTGGTTTTTAAGTACAGTATAATCTCATTATAATGGATTTCAAGGGACCTGGAAAAATAGTCCATTATATCCAGAGTTGCATTTTTTAAAAACTTATTTAGGTCAACTTGAAACAACATACAATCAGTGAACAACAGTCACTGCACAAGCATATCAGCAACATCAATAACAAAACTCAGCAAAACATTGGTATGGCACGAAATGATTTCAAAAGCAGAATATTAAAAGATGTTCTAAAGCATTATGTCGTACTGTACTGGAAAGAAAAATAATCTGTCATTATCTTCTGGGCTGCTTTTTAATACTATATCACCAGCACGCCATGCGCCTTATAGCCACCATGCACTTGCATTTCGCCCTATTGTTGCTCAGGTCATCCGAGCAGGATCTCATCCCCTTAGACTGGATTTTCAGGGATTTCAGGGGTTCCAAGACCTTGGAGGTCTGATTGGGGCTGAGCCTGAAGCTCTCACCCCTTCTTCCTGCGTTTCACGGCACTTGGAACACGGCCGCTCCTCAACCAGCAACTTTGCACAATAAGCACAGGAACTGGGACCAGAAAGGCCTGGAGCATTCATGAGAGGCAGGCTCTAGTAAAAACAAGTGGTTTCGAGGCAGAAAAAAAACGAAGTTTAAAATAGATTGCTAAAAATCCAAGATGCTGCCAGCAAGAAAAACACTAAATTAAAAAATAGCAATTTTAGGGTTTTGGAGGAGGGGGAACCAAATTCTAATCCTAGAAACATCTAAAACTGAAATTTACAGACCCTCCGATGTTCCTCATAGGGAATAATGGGAGTACTCCCTATGACTTCTGGTGCATGTTTGTCTAAATCAGCCTATACGCAGGGAAAGGATTTCTGCCTCAGCAATTCAGACCTCATGTTGAAGGAATTCTTATGGCCAGACAGATCACAACCATGGACTCCCACCCCCAAGATTCTTCACACAGCAATAGAGGGAGAAATTACACAGCTGGCTCCCTTGATGCAGCGAACTGGAGAGCGTGAAGAAACAAGGCAGACCCCTGGAGGGCAGAATACTGGAACTGGAAGCACTTTGAGCAGTGGAGGAGGACAGGGATGCAGAGAACGTCATGACAGAGGAAACAATTGAGGAAGCAGTCCAGGAGTTAAAGAAGTTCATTGAGGTTGCATACAGGGAGGCCGTGGAAAATCATCAGCAACAGTGGAACTGCTCAGATACACCTACAGAGTTAGAACCATCTGGAGGACAATCACAAGGAAGAAATGGGCGACACAGCAGCGAGATCTGGAAACAGCGGTGACGGGATAATCGCGCGCTAGACGCCAGCGCGCCGACAATCCAGCACCGACAATTCGGTAGAAGACAGAAGCGCGCGGGGGAAAAAATAATTTTTAAAGAGCTCAGACTGTGGGTTTGGGGTGCCAACCCCCCCACTTTATTGGTTAGTGTTTGCGCTGCCGTTGTGGGGGGTGAAACCCCCACATTATAGAGAAAACAGAACTTTTCCCGAAAAAAAATCAGAAAAGTTCCCTTTTTGCTATAATGGAGGTTTCCAACCCCCCCGACCCCCCTCCAACAGCAGCGCGAACACTAACCAATAAAGTGTGGGGGGGAGCTCTTTAAAAATTACTTTCTCCCCCGCGCACTTCTGTCTTGTGCCGAATTGTCGGCGCTGGATTGTCAGTGCGCTGACGTCTTGCGCTCCACTGTCTATGAACCGGAAACAGCGGAGGGAACCCACAAGACCAGTCCAGTGCAAGCCAATGCCAGGATGAGGGAAGATGGAAGTGCACAGAGGACACGGACCTATGGCTGTAGAGATAGTCATACACCAGAACACGGACCTGCAGCTAGCGAGGCAAGAGAATATAGATGACAGCAATCATCAAGAGGGACTCAATCATCAAACAAGTCGACATCCACATAGCAGGAGGAAGAAATGATCGTCTGGTGACCTGCCTACTGGGAGCCAAGGTAGAAGACTTAGTGAGCCACATCGACATGATCATCGACAGCGTGGAAGAGGAAGATATGGCGGTGGTGTGATCCATGGTGGTGATACATGTGGGGACAAACAATGCGAGAACAGGAAATACAACAGGGAAGTACTGAAGGACCAGTTCCTGATGCTAGGAAGGAAGCTGAAAACCAGAACACAGAGGGTAGCATTCTCAGAGCTACAAGCAGTCAACACATGGATGCGGCGCTGGTGTGAGGAAGGATTCTACTTCGTGCGCAAATGGATGACTTTTTGGAGGAAGAGCAAGCTATTCAGGAAGGATGGACTCTACCTCAGCAGAGACAGAATGAGGCCACTTGCAAGCAACATCAAGAGAGAAATTGAGAAGTTTTAAAACTAGGAAGAAGGGGAAAGCCGACAGTTGACCGAGAGTCGATGGTTTGGGAACCGATATACCCAGAGGATACTGTGCAGAAAGATAACAGGGAAGACTCATCAGATCATAGGCAAGACAGAAATCCTGACGGACTGAAAGGGACACAAGAGGGAAGGAAATTCAAGAAAGTAACAGGCCGCAAACTCAAGTGTATGTACACGAACGCAAGGAGCCTAAATAATATGGGTGAATTAGAAGCTATGGCACAAAATGATAACCTTGACATCATCGGCATCACGGAAACATGGTGGAAAGAGGAAAATGTCTGGGACACTGTGCTACCGGGATACAAGCTATACCGCAGAGACAGAGTGGGTAAAAAAGGTGGGGGCATTGCCCTATACATCAAAGAGGGAATTGAGTCTACCGGAGAGAACACAAAGAATAAGGTAGAGTCTCTATGGATCAAAATTCAGGGAACAAATGGAACAAAGATCGGCATCTACTACCGAACCCCAGGGCAGTCTGAAGAAATTGATGGAGAAATGACAGACAAGATTGAACGCAACTGCGAGGGAGGCAATGCAGTCATTATGGGTGACTTCAATTACCCTGGGATAGACTAGAACCTAGGCACCTCTGGCTGCGGTAGGAAGACCAAGTTCCTGGATGCTGTGGGCGATTGCTTCCTGGAACAACTTGTCAAGGAAAATACGAGGAAATGCAATTCTGGACTTAATTCTAAATGGACTACGAGGACCGGCGCAAGGTGTAGAAGTAGAGGGGACGCTGGGAACCAGTGATCAAAATATGATCCGCTTCAACCTGAACACAGGGGCAAAACATCGATCCAGAACGATGGCCATGGCGATGAACTTCCAAAAAGGGGATTACAAAGGGATGAGACTCATGGTGGGAAGAAAATTAAGAAGAGGATAAGTACTGTAAGGACGCTAGAGCAAGCATGGTCCCTTTTTAAGGACACAGTCACCAAGGTGCAAAATCTATATATACCGCGTTATCAACAAGGGATCCAAGAAGAAAAAAAAACAAGGAACCGGCGTGGCTCACTGTAGCGGTGAAGGAAGCGATCAGAGACAAGACTTCGTTTAAGGATTGGAAAAGGTCAAAAACGGACAAAAACTGGAAAAAGCACAAACAGCATCAAAGCAGGTGCCATAAGGCGGTAAGAGAGGCCAAAAGTGATTACGAGGAAAAAATAGCCAAGGAAGCAAAAAACTTCAAGCTGTTCTTTTGATATATTAAGGGGAAACGACCCATGAAGAAAGCTGTGGGGCCGTTGGATGACCATGGAATAAAAGGAGTGCTAAAGGAGGACAAAGCCATTGCCGACAAACGGAACATATTTTTTGTGACTGTGTTTACCGAAGAGGATATACACAACATACGAGAAGCCAACAGGCTATATGTGGGAAACGAAGACGGGAAACTGATAGGGTTGATAGTCAGTCTAGAAGAGGTATGCACGTAGATTGATAGGCTTAAAAATGATAAATCCCCGGGACTGGATGGCATCCATCCGAGGGTAATCAAGGAACTGAAAGGGGCTATAGCTGAACTGCTTCAACTAATAGCCAATCTGTCAATCAAATCAGGAAGGATTCCGGAAGACTGGAAGGTGGCGAATGTTACGCCGATATTCAAGAAAGGTTCGAGGGGTGATCCGGGAAACTACAGACCGGTTAATCTGACCTCAGTACCGGGAAAGATGGTAGAGGCACTGATAAAGGACCGCATCATTGAGCACCTTGACGGACACAATCTGATGAGGACCAGCCAGCATGGCTTCAGCAAAGGAAGTTTTTGCTTGACGAACTTGCTGCACTTCTTCGAGGGAGTAAACAGGCAGATAGACAAGGATGACAAAGTCGACATTATATATCTGGATTTTCAGAAGGTGTTCGACAAGGTACCGCATGAATGACTACTTCGAAAAATTGCGAGCCATGGAATCGAGGGTGAAATACTCATGTGGATTAAAAATTGGCTGGAACATAAGCAGTGCCTCCGCCAGGTCAGACCATAGGTCCATCCTGCTCAGCAGTCCGCTCCCGCGGCGGCCCAAACAGGTCACGACCTGTCTAAATCACCAGAAGGGGCCCCCATGCCACCTCGGTTTCCTAATTGAGTCCTATCTTCCCATCAAAGTCCTAGCCCTCCGGTCTTGCACCTGCACGACCTGGTTGGGTTTCTACATTTATTTTCTGGTTAGCTTTCTCAGTATCCCATGATCCCTTTATCCCTCAGGAATCCATCCAGTCTCTGTTTGAATCCCTGTACTGTACTCTGCCTCCGGTAGCGCATTCCAAGTGTCCACGACCCTCTGGGTGAAAAAAAACTTCCTTGCATTCGTTCTGAATCTATCTCCCTTCAGTTTCTCCGAGTGCCCCCTCGTACCTGTTGTCCCCTTCAGCCTGAAGAATCTGTCCCTATCCACCCTCTCTATGCCCCTCATGATCTTGAAGGTCTCTATCATATCACCCCTGAGCCTCCTTTTTTCCAGAGAGAAGAGCCCCAGCCTATCCAACCTCTCAGCATATGGGTAGTATTCCAGCCCTCTTACCAGTTTCGTTGCTCTCCTTTGGATTCTCTCAAGTACCTCCATGTCTTTCTTGAGGTACGGCGACCAATATTGAACGCAGTATTCCAGATGCGGACGCACCATCGCTCGATACAGTGGCATGATGACTTCCCGCGTCCTGGTAGTTATGCCCCTCTTTATGATGCCCAGCATCCTGTTGGCTTTTTTTGAGGCCGCTGCGCACTGTGCAGATGGCTTCAGTGATGCATCCACCAGCACACCCAAGTCTCTCTCAAGATTGCTTTCTCCCAACAATGCCCCCCCCAATTTGTAGTTGAACAACGGGTTCTTTTTCCCTATATGCATGACCTTGCATTTTTCCACGTTAAAGCGCATTTGCCATTTGTTTGCCCAGTCTTCCAGCTTGTCTAGGTCCCTTTGCAGGTCTTCACACTCCTCCCTGGAGTTAACTCTGCCGCACAGTTTCGTATCGTCTGCAAATTTTATAACCTCGCACTTTGCCTCTTTTTCCAGGTCATTGATAAATATGTTGAAGAGTAACGGCCCCAGCACCGATCCCTGTGGCACACCGCTCGTGACTCCCCGCCAGTCAGAATATTGGCCCTTTACTCCGACCCTCTGCAGTCTACCCGACAGCCAGTGCTCGATCCATCTGTGCACATCCCCTCCCACCCCGTGATTCCACAGTTTCCTAAGCAGCCTTTCATGTGGTACCTTGTCGAAAGCCTTTTGAAAATCGAGGTAAATGATGTCGATGGGTTCCCCATTGTCCACCCGACTGCTTATTCCCTCAAAGAAGTACAGAAGGTTCGTTAGGCACGACCTTCCCTTACAGAATCCGTGCTGGCTTGTTCTCAGTAGGCCATTTCTCTCAATGTGCTCGCAAATGCCGTCTTTTATCATAGCTTCCACCATCTTCCCTATAATTGAAGGATAGGAAACAGAGAGTGGAGGTAAATGGACAATACTCGGACTGGAAAAGCATCACCAGTGGAGTGCTGCAGGGTTCGGTGCTTGGACCCGTGCTCTTCAACATATTTATAAATGATCTGGAAATTGGTACGACGAGTGAGGTGATTAATTTTGCGGGCAATGCAAAGTTATTCAGAGTAGTGAAGACGCAGGAGGATTGCGAAGATCTGCAACATGACAAACACGCTCGAGAGATGGGCTGCGACATGGCAAATGAGGTTCAATGTGAATAAGTGTAAGGTGATGCATGTCGGTAACAAAAATCTTATACACGAATACAGGATGTCCGGGGCAGTACTTGGAGACCCCTCAGGAAAGAGACTTGGGAGTACTGGTCAACAAGTTGATGAAGCTGTCCGTGCAATGTGTGGCGGCAGCGGCGAAAAGAATGCTAGGAATGATTAAGGGGATCACAAACAGATCGGAGAGGGTTATCATGCCGCTGTACTGGGCCATGATACACCCTCTCCAGGAATACTGCGTCCAGCACTGGTCGCCGTACATGAAGAAGGACATGGTACTACTCAAAAGGGTCCAGAGAAGAGCGACTAAAATGGTAAAGGGGCTGGAGGAGTTGCCATACAGCGAGAGATTAGAGAAACTGGGCCTCTTCTCCCTTGAAAAGAGGAGCCTGAGAGGGGACATGATAGAAACATTCAAGATACTGAAGGGAATAGACTTAGTAGATAAGACAGATTGTTCACCCTATCCAAGGTAGGGAGAACAAGAGGGCACTCTCTAAAATTAAAAGGGGATAGATTCTGTACAAACGTAAGGAAGTTCTTCTTCACCCAGAGAGTGGAGAACTGGAACGCACTTCCAGAGGCTGTTATCGGGGAAAACACCCTCCAGGGATTCAAGACAAAGTTAGACAAATTCCTGCTGAACCGGAACGTAAATGTTCTTATGTAAACAGGTAGGGCACTGGTCTTTGACCTGGGGCCACTGCGGGAGCGGACTGCTGGGCATGATGGACCACTGGTCTGACCCAGCAGTGGCAATTCTTGGCACTATAACTCTAAATTAAGCTACATCCATAGCAATAAACATTTCAGGAGTAATCTAAGGAAATGCTTTTCTTTTTCTTTTTTACAGAAAGGGTGGTAGATGTGTGGAGTAGTCTCCCAATAAAGGTTGTGGAGACAAAAACTGAGTCTAAATTCAAGAAAACTTGGTGCAGGCACATGGGAGCTCTTATTTAAGGGAACAAGGTAGTGGATGCTGCAGATGCACAGACTGGATGAGTCATTTGGCCTTTATCTGCCTTTATGTTTCTATGATTCTGTTACTTTTCCACAACTAATTCCTCCTCGGGTCTTTGCATCCCTAGCCTGACTGCGCATATTTGCACCATTTTGTGTTGCTCACAATGCCCATCCTTCCAAAGAAGTAAAGCTGGATTATCAATAAAACAGCATCTGTGAGTAAGCACAAGGACTAATCAGTCAATGTTCAAAGACTACAGAGCAGCTACTCCCAGTCTGCATTCTTTTCAGAAAATGGAATATAAGAGTTGCCATAGTGGGACTTGACCGTAGGGCCATCAAGCCTCATATCTTGTTTCCAATAGTGACCAATCCATGTCACAAGTACCTGGGAAGAACTGATTTTCTGTTACATATAGACAGGAGTCCATACTGTTTAGCTGTCGATTCCCTCTTCCGCAAAACTACAGAAGTGTATTAAGATTTTGTACTCCTCCCCTTCTTTAGTGAAAATTGGAGAACGGCTCCCTCCTCAGTTTTTCCTTAAAGCGAACTCAGAAGGGGTGTTCTGATCTGCTCTGCTTTTTGTTATTTTTGAGTATTTTTCCACTGGGGTTTTGCAATTCTTTGTGGCTTCAGTGCTTGGAGATAGAGAATGATACAGTGATGATTCATTACTGTTCTGTCTCTTTGGATAATCACGGGAAACCATCCCGTGTCATTCTTTAGTGTCTATTTCATCCTCTGTCCTTCTATACCAGCATTCATTAATGCAAGGCTTGAGGGTCAGTGGTTGTGCCCATTCATACTCCGATTCTTTCCTTTCTCCTTAAAGAATGACACGGTGACAATTCATCACTTTTCCCATCCCCATGGATAACTTCAGGGAACCATCCCGTGTCATTCTTTAGCGTCTATCTCAACCTGCGTCCTTCTACACCAGTTCCACCGTCCACTAACGCTAGCCAGCAACTTTGTGGCCCAAAACTTTCCAACATGTTTGAAGTTTATCGTTCTTTAGAATGAGTTGTATAAGGGTACGGGCCTCCTTTTAACTTTAGGCTCTAGGTGTGCACCTGGTTGGCCTACGAGTTCATCTTGTCCCGACAGAATACCCGCACTTTCGGGAAATGAGCGAAAACGTTACGTTGAACGCGATGTACAGCCGCCCCACAGCGCCTCCACATTGTGTGCCCCATCGCGCTTTAGAGGCCACAACTTCTTTAAGGAAAAAAAAACAGGTCAAAACAATTCAATTTGGGACAGTAAACCAATCCGAGATTAAGAGGTGTTGAAGTACGACTCTACTGCTCGTCGCTTTTCCAGCTCAGTTTAGCGACGCCTTACCGGGGGCTAAAGGAAGCAACTGGTGAATTCCTCCCCCTCCCCCTATGACCTCCCTCCCCTCGCAGCTCTTTAAATGGGCGAAAACACACATCTATCTATCCATTCATCCTAGTGTGCTTTAGCTGCGAGGACAGACAGTGCACCTGTAACCGCGGCCGAACCAAGTCTCGCCTGTGTGGTCCGGTTAAGGAAACGGGAGGGGGGGGGAAGATGCGAAGTGATGGCCGGGTGCAGGGAGGACTCGGTGCGTGCCTTTGTTTTGTTTGGTAGTTTGAGGCACTGAGGAGAACTCGGGCCTGCTTTCTCCTCCTCCCCTCCCTATTTCCTGGCACGCAGCGGGCCTTAGGCTCTCTCCCCCCCCCCCCCCCTTGCATTTTAACAGGTCGTACTTGGCGTCCTCATCTTCACTTTTGCGCCATATACGCCGAAATGCAAACGAGCAAAGCGATGTTCTTGTGTGAGTAAACGTTAACAGCCCGGTTCAAAGTTCACAGTTCGTATACAAACCATTCCCCCTCCCCCTTCACGAAAAAAAGTGCGGTTTGGAAATGCAAGATGGCGGCCGGGCAGTGAGGGGAGGACGGCTGCGAGCACTTCAAGGTACATGTCGGCCGAGCACAGCCCCCCCCCCCCGAGCCTTTGGCTTTGTTGGGATTGCCTTCTTTTAAACAAGCGCTTGGTGGCTGTTCGGCAGCCCGAGGAAGGGGGGTTTGATAGGGCGCAGGGAGAATGTACGTTTCCCGGGGTTTCCATCCTGAGCATGGAGACTGGCAGGGAAGCGCTGGGAGTCCCGAGTCGCCGGTGCCGCTCCGCTCTCACTAGCCTTTGTCTGCTCGGCGGTGCAGCCCGGCGGTGCGAGGGGGGTTTTGAGGGTGGGTGCCTTGGCGCCCCAGTTTCTCGGCGTGGCCTCTTTCATTTTCTTCAACAGGGCCGGGAGTGCTTGGCTTGCCTTTCACCCTGCCGTTCAGGTAAGGTTGCCCTCTCACCGTCGCCCTGTGGCCACCTGGCGTCACTCTGTTCTCACCTTATGTAGCCCTCACCTCAATTACCCCTTGCCCAAGTACCTTCCCTCTCTTCCGTTCGCCTCAGGGCTACTGCACTGCCCCCACCCTAATCCGCCTACTACCACTCTTCTTATCTCACAAATCCATAATTAAAGCTCCTCTCTTCCTGGTGAGAAAGGGTTCATATCCTGATTTAGACCACCTCAGTGCTACTCTGGCACTTAATCCAACCCTTGAGCTCCAGGATACTGTCCTATTTATTCTCCTCTGTTACTTCTTTTTCTGTTGTTTTTGTCTTTCATTCCCCCGCCCAGCCTGTTACTCTTCTATTAAGCCCCTATTCCTTTTAATATTCCTACCCCTCTTTCCTGGAGTGTTCTACTATTTAACTGAATAAGTTTCAATGTCCTAATTTTTACTCATGGTGTGGTTCTGAGTTACTAGTGCTGCAACAGGGGGTCAGGTAGACTGCTGCCCTTTGCAATTCAAACTTACCTATGTGAATGAATGGTGCTGGGAGGTACTGTGGCAGGATTAAAAGGGGAAGCAGCTGAAAGAGAAAACCAAGGAGTGAGTGAGGAGGAAGGAGGGAAGAGAAAGGGAAGAAGAATTGAAGCAATCAGTTGGGTTGAGAAAAAAGTTGGGATCAGGCATCTGAAGAGCTAGTGAATTAGAAGGCAGACTTAACAAGAAGAATATGGAATGGAGAAAAAGGAAAGATGAGTTGGGCTATGGAGCAGAGAAAGGTGTAAAGCAGGGATTTTGCATCCTATCTCAGTGACCCCTATTCTATACCAGTGTTCTTCAACCTTTTTACACCTATGGACCAGCAGAAATAAAATAATTATTTTGTAGACCGGCATCAGTCCGTGGACTGGAGGTTGAAGAACACTGAGCTAAGTCGTGGACCAGACCCCTCCCATCTCTACCCAATCTCCAGCCCAGACCCCGCCCCCATAATAGTACTAATTGTAACACTTTTTTCCATTCATTTTTCACAGATACACAATATAGTCTTATTAACAACACATAATGGTTAACCACAAAATTGAACTACACAAAGCAAACAGACAGCAGATGTAAATTCTCAAAATTGACATAATTCAATCATTAAATTCAAAAATAAAATTATTCTCCCCTACCTTTCTTGCCTCCCTCCCTCCATACTATGCCTTACCATATGGCCTGCTCCCACCTGGCCATTTTATGCCGCCCCACGTGTTATTTTCAGGCCGGTTCCCTCTTCCTCACTGATGCAGTGCACAAAGCTGTGGACAGTGGCTCCTTGTGCATCCTGTGCCTCATCTGGAAGCCTTCCCTCTGACATTGCAACGTCAGAGAAAAGGCTTCCAGTTCATGCGCAGGACGCACTTAGGAGCCACTGCCCATGGCTTTGTGCACTGAATCAGTGAGGAAGAGGGAGCTGGCTCGAAGATAATGCCGTATCAATCGCACCGTGGACCGGTGGTTGAAGAACACTGTTTTGGGCCTGATGTACATGCTGGCTCTGTGGACCAGCAGGAAATTTCTGAGGAACACTGCTACTTATTTCTATAGCACTGCTAGGCGCCAGAACCACCTCTCCCTCTTGTTTTATCCTTTCCCTCTTCCCACCCTTTTATTTTTATTTACACAGTGTAATTAAAATCTCCCTCCCCCCTGTCCCTCTCATCTCCAACCTGTCTTAATTTTGTCCTTGTCCTGGCCTCCACCCACCTATTTTTATTTCAATTTATTTTTTTTAAGCTATTTTAATTATTATTATTATTAAGCTATTTTAATTATTATTATTGTAAACCGACCAGACACTTGTGATAGTCGGTATATCAAGCTATAAATAAACTTGTGAAACTTGTGAGTGGGCTTTTACCCATCTTAGTTGAGCCAGATCTGATGCATTTGACATTGAAGTAGCTGCTGAAACTGCTGCTTCCGGGAGTCTTGGGGGATCTGGCTATTTATTTTAGTTCTCCCCAACGAGCTCAGAACGGGTTTAAAGTTGGAGTCGCTGTATTTGATGTAATCCACCTTAAAGGAGCTACCTTTAATACTAATGGGCAGGATTTATTTGTACCATGTGGTGGTCTTCCTGAAGTTCTTCAATCACCTCCTTTACGTTTGCTTAAAAAGGATATGGCCAAATTACAAAATTTAGTGATCACTTTTTGTTGGGGGGACGTAAAAAGTCAAAACTGCAATGGGATTTTCTCCAGGGCTTCTGGACTCAGGGTGGTTTGAGGATCCCAAACATTAAACTTTATAATCGGGCCTGCTTATTACTTCATCTAAGGAATTGGCTTTTAAATGATAAGCTGTTTACAGATCTTAATCTTGAAAAAGACTATTTTTACCACTGGCATTTTAATTCTTTCTTACATGCACATCTTCCTAAATTATCAACGGTGATCAGAGAAAGTATATTGTTCCTACCCCTCAGTTTCCTCTGGAAACAGCTGATGCTATTTTGGAACCAAGATCCACATTCTAGTATTCTAGTACCTATTGTGGGGAATGCGGACTTTCTCCTGGGGATGGAAAATGTGATGTTTTGATGATGGAAAGCTGAGGGGTTCCATTTACTAGAGCAGGTATTGAAAGACAATGGTACACTATTGACATTTTACTGAAGTTCAACAACAGTGGTCCCTGGAACTGGTAGCGAAATATACTTACTTGAGTTGGAGCTGATCTTTGAAAGAAAGTGGATGTTACTGAGTGTGTGGTTATGAAAGAGAATTCTTTTGGGTTATACTGAGATAGAAAATAGTTATATTTGAGAAGTTTTAGAAGATTGGTTAGAGAAATAGTGAATGTGGTTGAATGGAACCTGCTTAGATCATGCTTTCCTCAGGTTTTACCCTTAAGGACCTGAAAAGGATTAGTTATCGTAAGTAAATTTGAAACTGTGGAATCATAGACACTGGAATCTCTAGTTTTTAAAATATTTTACTGAGCTTATTTTTGCCCAGTTTTCCAAAAGAAGTTAGAAATAAGAAATTAGAGTTTTCATATAAAAAAGAAGTTTCTGTATGAGGCTTCTATAGAGTTTAAAAGGGAACTGACAAATTTTTTACAAAGAATTTCAAAAAATTGTCTTCCTTTTTATTAAGGTTGACTGAAGTTCAGAAAATAATTACTAGATAGAGCCAACCTAAAAACTTATTTGGATTGCCATTTCTCTCTTACCCCCCTCTTCTACAAAGCCATGTGGTAACAGCCCCGAAGCTCATAGAGATTTAAAGGGCTTCGGGGCTGTTGCCGTGTGGCTTTGTAGAAGAGGGGGTTAGTTTTCTAACATGTTTTTAATTTCTTTTATGATTTGGTTTTAATTCTCAATTAGGCATCTCTTAATACAGCAACTAAATGACTTTTTTTTCTTCTCTCTATCCTTGTATCATGATTATTTGGCATTCTTTTCCCTTTTTAATTGATGTACACCGCACTGATATAATGAAGAGCAGTATATAAATACAAAATAAACATAAATATACTTTCAATTAATACATGTAAAGAGCCTTCAGGTACACAGCTTATCTTTGTAATTTGGTATTAGAATATGGCAGTTTTTATCAGGAAAACAACTGGAGAGAGTGTCGGTTTCTTATTTCAAAAATCATTAGACAGCATGTAGCCTCAATAAAACTACCAGTCAATGTTGGATAAATGGGAAAGAGATGTTGGGAGATCTGTAAACCTTAATACTTTTAAGAGAAATAATTTCATTAACTCCCTAGTCTATAGTGCTGAGCTCCAGAGGGCTGTCGGATAAGATTTGCCTCTCTGTGGATGATATAAAAATCTACAATAGAGTAGACACCCCTGATGGTGTGAATAACATGGTGAAACATAGAAACGTGATCTAATCTAATCTAGTCTTCGATTTATATACCGGGTCATCTCCCAGTAGAGCTCGACTTGGTTTACAAGTAATTAAAGATCAGCAAAAAAGCAAACAAGAGCATAGGAGAAAATAAGTGTTATAAGGCAATCAATTCATTTAATCTTTAGGTAAACTGTTCAAGTATTGTGTAAATAATAAGGTATTTAGGACTTTACAAAATTGTTGTAACTGACCTCTATCAATCTGACAGAATCAGGAAGCCCATTCCACATCTCTACCAATTTTTAAGCGAAAGATTGACTGAGTTTCCCGGCCGATTTAATTCCTCTAAAGGAAGGGAACAATAATTTATATCTCTGTGTAATGTCTGATAAAGGCCAAATGGCCCATCCATTCTGCCCATCCGCAGTAACCATTATCTCTTCCTTGCCTATCCCACACTTTCTTGAATTCAGACATGGTCTGTCGCCACCACCTCTTCTGGGAAACTGTTCCACACATATACTACCCTTTCTGTAAAAAATATTTCCTTAGATTACTCCTGAGCCTATCACCTCTTAATTTCATCCTATACCCTCTCATTCCAGAGCTTCCTTTCAAATGAAAGAGATTTAACTCATGTGCATTTATGCCACGTAGGTATTTAAATGTCTCTGTCATATCTCCCCTCTCATGCCTTGCCTCCAAAGTATACTTATTTAGATCTTAAGTCTGTCCCCATACGCCTTATGATGAAGACCACACACCATTTTATTCTTCCTCTGGACTGACTCCATCCTTTTTATATCTTTTTGATGGTGCAGTATCCAGAATTGTATACATATTGAGATCTTTAAGTCTGTCCCTCCAATGATGAAAATCACTGACAATTTTAATAGCCTTCCTCTGAATCGACTTCATCCAGTTTATATGTTTTTGAAGGTGCGGTCTCCAGAATTGTACACAATATTCTAAATGAGGTCTCACCAGAGTCTTATACAGGAGCATCAATACCTCCTTTTTCCTACTGGCCATACCTCTTCCTATGCACCTTAGCATCCTTTTAGCTTTCACCATCACCTTTTTGACCTGTTTAAATTTGAAGGACCTAGAGAGGCTTGAAAAATGGAATGAAATTTGGCAGCTAAGATTTAATGCTAAGAAATGCAAGCTCAAGCATTTGGGCTGCAAAAACCCGAGGGAATAGTACAGTTTAGGGAGTGAAGAACTTTTGTGCGTGAAAGAGGAGTAGGACTTGGGTGTGATAGTATGTAATGATGTTAAGGTGGTCAAACAGGTTGAAAAGGTGGCAGCGAAAACTAGAAGGATGTTAAGATGTATAGGGAAGAGGTATGGCCAGTAGGAAAAAGGAGGTACTGATGCCCCTGTATAAGACTCTGGTGAAATCTCATTTAGAATATTGTGTATAATTCTGGAGACCGCACCTTCAAAAACATATAAACTGGATGAAGTCGATCCAGAAGAAGGCTATTAAAATTGTCAGTGATCTTCATCATTAGAGGGACAGACTTAAAGATCTCATGATGTATACTTTGGAGGACAGGCGTGAGAGGGGAGACATGATAGAGGTGTTTAAATACCTTCATGGCATAAATGCACATGAATCTAATCTTTTGTTTGAAAGGAAGCTCTGGAATGAGAGAGTATAAGATGAAATTAAGAGATGATAGGCTCAGGAGTAATTTAAGGAAATATTTTTTTTTACAAGAAGGGTGGTAGATGCGTGGAATAATCTCCTGGTAGAGGTGGTGGAGACCAAGACTGTCTAAATTCAAGAAAGCATGGGCAGGCATGTGGGATCTTAGGGAGAGGAGGAGATATAAAACTAGCCAAATAAATAAAATAGTGGATGCTGTGGATGGGCAGACTGGATGGGCCATATGGTCTTTGTATTTTATGTATTGTACATTAAATTTTTATTGGTTTAGTTTTACCTGTACATGTAACTGTGTAACCCATGTAGAACTATAGGATGGAGCAAGTAAGAAATTTTTAAATAAATAAACCTTGCACTGCTCTCTGTGACCCTAGGCAAGCCATTGCCCCAGGTACATTAGATAGATTGTGAGCCCACTGGGACAAATAGGGAAAATGAAGTACCTCTATGTAAACCACTTTTTGTGGTTGTATAACTAAAAAATGGCTGTATATGAGTCCCAATCTCTTTCCCTTTATCTTCCATCATGTTTCTATGATAGCACATTATTCACCAGGTGTTTGGGGCTGATAATTCTTTTGATCATGGTACTGGAAACTAGTGTTTTAGCCCATTACATTCGTTACAGTAATGGGTGCTAGAATAGCCTCACCGATACCCTGACCCCACCCATGCCCCACCTCTACCATGCCCAGATCCTGCCTCCCACTGATCCCAGTCTCACCACCTCACCTTTCACCATTTCCTTAGTCCTCTGTACCCTTTTGGCCCTCATAGATACTCCATTGCATTTATCACCTGACAGGGCCTTTCGCTCCGTGTGGGTCTGGCCTTCTGGACACCCATTGCTCACCCGAGGCGGTGGCAGCGGTCTTGACGTACCAACCCCTCCTCCCTCTGTATCCCAAATCAGCAGCGGTCCAACCATTTCCATTTCTCCCTTTCCCCCTTTCACACCCTCTACCATCTCTCTCTGACCCTGCCAACTTCCCCATTCCTGTTCCCTCTGTCCTTCCCCAAGGCCATCTCTCTCTCCTGCCCCCTCCATCCTCCCTGAAGTCTATCTCTCCTTATCCCCTACCGTCTCTCCCTGTCTCCCTTGTAGCCCCTCTGTCCTTCTCATCCATCTGTCTCTCTCTCTCCTTTCCTCACTTGAGTCCAACATCTCTCCCTTCTCCCACTCCCCCAAATCCAGCACCTCCTGCCTCTAAGGAGCTCTCGCAGCTCCACCTCGTCTTCCTCCAGCCAGGCTTCAGCCATCTACACTGGCTCCAGACTTGCAGCGTCGTAGAGGGAGGGCAGTGTGGAAACCGCCGCAGGCTCCTTCTTGCGATGGGGATAATAAAACCCTTAGCGCGCATGTGCACTTGAAACTCCGTGTGTCCTTGCAGGCTCCTACTGCGCATACGGAGGCACAAAACACAGACGATGATGTATTCAATTTCAAATGTTTTATTATTTATACACTTGATGTAAGATGAAAAAATGAATAAAGAATTATAAAAAAAACAAAACACAGATGCACAGAGTTTCAAGTGCGCATGCGCGCTAAGGGTTTTATTATAGCGGATGTAGGAACTTTCTGGAGGGAAATAGTTTTTTCAGATCCTTTTAAGTCATCCTCTTATTTTCTCTTGGAGAGCATGATCTTTACAAAATGATCAGCACAAAATGCAGGAGAAATTATTTTTGAATAAATGCTATATTTTAGAAAAGTATACTTAATCACTGGCTTCTTTCCACTCCTCCATTGTTTTGGTATTGGAGGAATAAACTTCATGCAAATCATTTGGGATTATCTTTGCATTTGAAAATCTGTCTCTTTCTGGTAATGCTGCTCTCTGTACTTTGAAAATGCATTTGAAAATCTTACATGCTTTTCTGCAACTTCTAAATTACAATCTTGGCTTTACTGCTAATTGTGTTATACAACAACTTCCCTGTCTTCACAGATTGATTGACTGAAAAGATATCCACCAAACCAGACCTACACTTAACTGTGACAGCTCATTCTCTGCCAAAGTCCCTCCTTCAACCTCATAGAAGTAGTTAAATCCATACTAGTTTTATTCATTCATTCTGTTTGAGCAGAATTTTTTTTTACCCTTCTTTAGTTCTACTGTCTTGTGGCACTCGTATGTCCCTGCCCTTCGTGTGTCGTCTCACTGGTGAGTTTACTTTACCAATTTACTCTCCTTTTCATCTTACGTAGGGTTACCATATTTTACTATGAAGAAACCTGGATCCATGGCCCCATCCTTTTCTGCCTCAGCTCCGCCTTATTCTGCCTCCAGCCCATCCCATTACTCCTCCAGCCCTGACCCCAAATGTCTTGTCTCCTTTTCCTGACTTCCAGGCTGCATCTGGAGGGCCTCCAGCATGCACAGATGTGTGTGACATCATCCGTGCATGCTTGTTGAAGGCTCTCCAGGTGCAGTCGGAGCTCAGGGCTTTTCAAAACCCAGACAAACTGCCGGGTTTTCGAAAGTCCATTTGGGAACCCGGACAGTCCTTTAAAAAGAAGACATAGGGCCTCTTCTCTCAAACTGCGCTAGCAGTTTTTAACGCAGAGAGCCGCGCTGAATGACCTGCACTGCTCCTGACACTCATAGGAACTCTGAGCATCGGGAACAGCGCAGGCTATTCAGCGCGGCTCACCGTGCTGCAAACTTCCTTCGTGGAAGTGCGCCCTCACCTGGAGTACTGCGTACAGCACTGGTCGCCATACATGAAGAAAGACACGGTACTACTCGAGAGGGTCCAGAGAAGAGCTACTAAGATGTTTAAGGGGTTGGAGGAGCTGCCGTACAGCGAAAGATTAAAGAAATTGGGCCTCTTCTCCCTTGAACAGAGGAGATTGAGAGAGGACATGATCGAAACATTCAAGGTACTGAAGGGGATATACTTAGTAGAAAAAGGACAGGTTGTTCACCCTCGCCAAGGTAGAGAGAACGAGAGGGCACTCTCTAAAGTTAAAAGGGGACAGATTCCGTACAAACATAAGGAAGTTCTTCACCCAGAGAGTGGTGGAAAACTGGAATGCTCTCCCGGAGCCTGTCATAGGGGAAAACACCCTCCAGGGATTCAAGACAAAGTTAGATAAGATTCTACTGAACAAGGATGTACGCTGCTAGGACCATTATCCCAGGACAAACAGGTAGCATATTCTCTACATGTGGGTGATGTCATCCATGGAGCCCTGTCACGGACAGCTTTTCAAGCAAACTTGATTGAAGATCTTAAAGTTTGCTAGTACTGCACCGCACATGCGTGTGCCTTCCCACTCAGCTAGAGGGCTCGTCTCCCCAATGTGGTCCTCGGTTCTTAGTTTTCCGCGGAGCCAGAAAGCCCTGTCTCTCTTCTCTGCGAATCTAAGTGCGTTTCTTGCACCGTGGCTTCTTTTATTGTTTTTATCGGAAGTCGCTATGCCCCGCGTATTTTCTGTTTTACCAAAAAAAAAAACCCAAACAAAACCTTCAATACATTGATTGCGACCGGGGGATCCCGGTTTTTTCCTTGGCCGCCCAGCCTCGTGTGGCTGCGGCTTTTTTTTCCTGACTTATGTCCCGGCCTCGTACCGGTTTCAAGAAGTGCACGCAGTGCGGTCGGGTGATCTCGATCACAAATCCACACCGTTGGTGTATACTTTGTCTAGGTGTTGATCATCCTACAGACTCTTGCCCTTGTTGTGCCATTCTTCAACCTCGGGCTTTTCGACGACAGGCCAAGATTGTGGAACTCTTCACCATGGACCTGCCAGCAGATAGAACCTCGACCCCGGCCTTGGCCTCGGTCTTGACTTCGGCTTTGAAGACCTCGGTCCCGAGCAGGTCTCCCTCGACTTCGAAGGCCTCGGCTGCTCTGGCTTCGAAGACCTCGGCCTCGAGTAAGTCATGAAATAAATTCTACCAAAGGGATACAAAATACTCCCACTATCTAGAAGCTGGAAAAAAGGAGGCGGCCTAGCGATCATACTAAAAGAACCCTTTAACTACACTAAGACAGACTCCAAAACATCAGAAAACCTTGAAATACTAACCTGCAAAATCACCAACGCCAAACTAGAAGAATCACTGACTGCTACCCTAGTCTACATCCCACCCAAAAAATGGTCAAATGCCAGAGATGAATTTTTCGAATTCCTAACCGTTAATACACTAAAAGGATCATACAATCTACTCCTGGGGGACATAAACATACACCTAGAACAAAAAGGAAAGCCAGAAGTAACCGAAATTGCCAACTTCCTATTGTCACTCGATTTTCCAATTCCAGACACAGAGATAACCCATGAAAAGGGACACAAACTAGACATAGTCACTTTCTCTCAAAAATAAATCCTTGATCCAAAAATACAATACTACACAGGGACCTGGAAAAAATGCATCTGGTCAGACCACTATATTGGCAATTTCAACCTTCATTGGCAAAAAAAGAGTTCACAACCAAAACACAAAAACAATAACTAGTCGTGGTACCATAAACCCAACAGAATTCTGGGCTCACTATGAGCTACATCCCACCAGCAAAATACAGGAATTCCCAACAAGATGGGAAAAGTTCAGCAAAGACCTCCTAGACCAAATAGCCCCATACCAAACATACAGAAAGAAAGATAGACCACCAAACGAATGGTTCGACTCAGAACTACTAACCAACAAACAGGAACTAAGAAAATTGAAAGAATCTGGCAAAAAACAAACAATGAAATAGACAAGACAAATTGGAAACAAAAAATGAAAATATACAAAAATCTGATCAAAGAAAAACGCACAATACACTATGCACAAAAAATTGGTTCAACAAAAATAAACAGTAAAGAATTATTCAAACTGGTAAAAACGTTAACAGACACAACACGAATCCTGAAAAAGGACAATGAGAGCCCCCCATCCGCTCAAATCCTAGCTAACTTTTTTAAAAATAAAATCACTGACTTAAGAACTACTCTACCCACACCCACAACCAATACACTTCAATACCTTGAACCCCATGATCAGGTTCCCAGAGCAGACATGAATTGGGATCACTTCGAATTCCCAAACTGGCACCAGTTCCTAAGTTTATTCAGCAAATATACCAAATCTAACTGCCTACTCGACAAATGTTCCCCTAAACTCTTGACAGTTGCCCCCCCTGAATTCAAAATGGAACTATTCAATTGGTTAACAACTGCCCTTACAAACGGAACCTTAAAGAAGGATATGGGACACATACTGATTACTCCTATCTCCAAAAATCAAAAAGCCTCAACAGCACTAACAACCAATTACAGACCCATAGCAAGCATTCCCCTTTTCACAAAGCTACAGGAAGGACTGGTCAACCTACAACTAACAGACTACATAGACAAATTTAACACTCTCAGTGAACACCAATCAGGCTTCCAGAAAGGATACAGTACAGAAACTGTCATAGCTTCCATACTAAACCACCTCTATGATCTTTTCAGCAAAGGCAAAAGCGCACTGATTCTGCAACTAGACCTTAGCAGTGTGTTCGACCTAGTAGACCACAAAATCATGCTACTGTGCCTTGACGCAATAGGAATCTCGGGAAAGGTAATGAAATGGTTCCAAGAATTCCTAACAAACAGATCCTACCGAGTAACCAGCAACGGAAATTACTCCAACTCATGGAAAAACCCTTCAGGGGTACTTCAAGGCTCCCCTCTATCACCCACATTATTCAACATCTACCTCACATCCTTAGGTCACCTACTACAAAACCTAAACCTAAAGCACTACATATACGCAGACGATATAACCATCCTAATCCCCATAACTGACATCACAAATGAAACTATAGATAAACTCTCACATACTATGATAGAAATCGAAAAATGGACCACCAACTTCAAACTAAAACTAAACACAGAGAAAACAAAAATCTTCTTGGCAAGCCCCAATGACAAAATAACAAAAACATCGTTAAAAATAAGCGACCATGAATACCCAATCTCCAAACCATAAAAATACTGGGTATCACTCTAGATACTCACCTAACCATGGCTGACCACACAAACCTACTGGTGAAGAAATGCTTTTACACGATGTGGAAGCTAAGGACTATCAAAAAATACTTTGACACAACATCCTTTAGATTACTGGTGCAATCGCTGATCCTATCTACCCTAGATTACTGCAACATCGCCTACCTGGGTATCCCCTAAAAAACAGTACAAAAATTAAGATTAGTGCAAAACAGTGCAGTTCGCTTGATCTTCGGACTGAAGAAAAAAGACCACATCAGCCCCTATTACAAAAAATTACACTGGCTACCAATGGAGGTGCGAATACTGTTCAAATTTGCATGTATCTGTTACAAACAAGTCTGGGGCCTAGCACCTTGCTACCTGCAAACACACTTCACTCTGCACAACCCCACACGTACAACCAGAAACAAAAACATCTTTGCATACCCAAAGATCACAAGCTGCAAATACAAATCCTTCCTAGACAGAACCTTCATGTTCCAAGCAAACAGACAGCAATCCTGGCTGGGAAACCACATAAATAAAGCCAGACAGACCTACAACACATTCCGAAAATCAATTAAAACTGCTCAATTTGACAAATTCCTTGCCTAATCAGATGACCTCTCTCAGATATTCTTTCCCCTTATAACCCCAATGTATTATGTAATTTCTTTCTCTCATGTATTCCTTTCCTATGCTTCCCTAATTATTATGTAACTTCCTTCTCCTTACATTGTGTAATTCGCTGATTGTCCAGCCTTCTTTTTATGTGAACCGCCTAGAAGTCAGTTTGACTATGGTGGTATAGAAAAATAAAGTTATTATTATTATTATTATTATCCTCTTCCTCCTTTCGGAGTCTCTGGCCTCCCAGGCAGCGAGTATAGTCCTGCCGGCCTCTGCGATACCTCCTCCTAAGCGTTACGGGAATACTCTACATCGAGGTCGCCCTCGTTGGAGCGCACTGCTGCACCAGTTCGTCCAAATCCTTTGGTCTCGGTGCCTATGTTTGAGGATATGCTTAAGGCTATCTTAACCTCGCAGATCTCCTCTGCTTTAGCTCAGCTTGCCCCGGCCTCGACCTCGCTCATTGTTGACCAGCCTGAGCATCGCGCCGAGGGCTCTCGAGGCAAGGTGCGTTGATCCCGCCACTTGTCCTCGAGTGACTCCTCGCCTATTCCATCAAGGTGGACTTCCCCCGTTGCCTGACCTCGTTCGAAGCACTTCTTCCTCGAGGCAGTGGTCTGCCAAACGGCCCAGGGATTCTCCCCTGAGGCGGGGTAGGTCGCCAGGTCCTCGCATTAAAGGGTCCATCAAACCGTCGGACTTCGTACTGTCTGACCCTCGTCTTCATCGATCTCCCGTGCCGTCTTGGTCTTCGAGCCGAGGGGCTTCGTAGTCGAAGACTCCAACCTCCCTGCCACGTCAGAAGGTCTCTTCTTCCTGGGGCTCACCAAAACGGGCTCCCCAGTTCTCCGTCCCTCGGACCCCCGGGTCCTCGCCTTCCAGGCTCTCTAATTGCAGGCTGTCGTCAACTCCCCCTCGTTCTCTCAGCGGGGCCTCATTGACGTTCATGCTTGTGGACACTGACTTGCCAGCGCAGTACTCGAGCGAAGCTTCCCCCTCGTTCTCTGCTGCCCCGAAGTCCCGCTCGGCTTCGCCCCTTGAAGGGCATTCTGCGGGAAAGCCTTCCTCCTTCACCAGGTTTGTGCTGGACATGGGCAAGGCGCTGCAACTGGACCTCCAGTCAGAATCCAGGTATACCCGGGAATATTTGGAGGAAATGGAGCTTCCTTATCCACCGAAGGAATCCCTTTGCCTCCCCCTGAATCCGGTCTTGTAGCAGACTTTCTTCCGGAATTTGGAGACACCTTACACCATTCCAGCCATTCCGTTCAAGATGGAATCCAGGTACTGGACGGTCCCATGTAAGGGGTTTGAAAAGGCTCAGCTCTCCCACCAGTCCTTGGTGGTGGAGTCTTCTTTAAAGAAGTCTAATCCTTCCAAGGTCTACACGGCTGTCCCGCCGGGCCAGGAAGGCAAGACTATGGACAAGTTTGGCAGGCACCTGTACCAAAATTCGATGATGGCGAACAGGGTTATGAATTACAATTTTACTTTTACATCCTATCTCAAACATTGCATCAAATTCATGCCCTCTTTTCAGGATGATTTGGCTATCCATCGCCGGACTGAATTTCACCGGCTGCTGGATATGCTGTTGCAGATTCGCCTTTATATATTTCAGGCGACCTATGATGCCTTTGAACTCTCCTCGCGGGTCTCTGCCTTTGCGGTAGCCATGCGCCGCCTAGCTTGGCTCCGCATAGTTGACATGGACCCGAATCTACAGGACCGTCTGGTGAATCTCCCATGCTTGGGCAACAAGCTCTTTGCCGACTCCATCAAGGTGGCCACCAAATGCCTTTCCGAGCATGAACGCTCCTTCGCCTCCTTGGTCAGACCCAAGGCGAAGCCCGCTCCTCCTAAGTCGTACAAGTTGCCTCCTCGGCGCTACCCCCAGAAGTCCACGCCGGCTTTTTCCAGGCCGCCACCTCGGCTTCAGCAGCAGTAGAGGGCCCCTCAAAAGTCTCAGTCCCCTGTAGCGGCTAAGTCTGTGCCGTCCTTTTGACTATCCCTGTTGGAGTGGGCCAGCCCCTTCCATCCTCGAGCCTTCTCCTCTGCCTATCAGGGGCTGCCTCAGTGCCTTTTGTCACTGCTGGGAACTGATTACTTCGGACAACTGTGTCCTCTCCGTCATCAGAGAGGGGTATTCCCTTCATTTCCGGATGACGCCTCCGGACCTGCCCCCAAGAGAGTGTCATTCCAACAGGTTGAAACTCCCCCTTCTTCTCCAGGAGGCTCATGCCCTCCTTCACCTCCGGGCGGTGGAGAAGGTCCCTTTGTGTCAGGGCACCAGGTTCTACTCCCGGCACTTTGTAGTCCCCAAAAAGACCGGGGACCTGCGCCTTATCCTGGACCTCCGGGTGCTGATCAAGTTCCTGGTCAAGGAGAAGTTCCGTATGCTCTCTCTTCCCACGTTGTATCCCCTGATGGATGAAGGGGACTGGTTGTGCTCACTGGACCTGAAAGAGGTCTACACTCGCATCTCGATCTACCCGGCCTCTCTCAAGTTCCTTTGCTTTCAGGTGGGAGACCTTCACCTGCAGTATCGAGTCCTCCCGTTCGGGCTCGCTTCATCCCCACAGGTCTTCACGAAGTGCCTCGTGGTGGTGGCGGCGGCCCTGCGGTCGCAGGATCTTCAAGTGTTCCCGTACCTCGACGACTGGCTCATCAAGGCACCGTCACAGCAGGAGGTTATTTCAGCGACCCAACAGCAGGCTGCACTCATTCACGCTGGTGGACGCTCTCTTCCAATCTTTCCAGAGGTTTTCTCTTTCTTGTGCGTCCGCCGCAGAAGGTCCTAACAAAGGACTCCTCCGCGTATGCCTGGGGGGCTCACCTCGACAGCCTCCAGATTCAGGGTCTTTGGTCGAGCGCAGACCATCGCTGCCACATCAACCTGCTGGAGCTTCGGGCCATTTACAGTGCTTTGGTAGCCTTTTGGCATTTGCTTCAGGATCACATGGTCCTGGTGCGCATGGACAACCAGGTGGCAATGTATTATGTGAACAAGCACAGGGGTACGGGTTCCCTGTCTCTTTGCCGGGAGGCTCTTTGGCTCTGGGAGTGGGCGATACGCCACAACATGTTCCTTCGAGCGGTCTACATCCAAGGCGAACAAAACTGCCTGGCGGACAGGTTGAGTCGTCTTCTCCAGCCGCACGAATGGCCACTATTTCTCAATTCTGCGTCAGGTGTTTTCTCGATGGTGGATGCCGCAGATAGATCTGTTCGCCTCACCCCTCAACCACAAATTGCCTCACATCTGCTCCAGGATTTATTCCCCGGATCATCTTGAAGCGGATGCTTTCCTTCTAGATTGGACGGGATGGTTCCTCTATGCCAGTGGTTCCCAAACCTGTCCTGGGGGACCCCCAGCCAGTCAGGTTTTCAAGATATCCTTAATGAATATGCATGAGAGATTTGCATACCTGTCCCTTCCATTATATGCAAATCTCTTTCATGCATATTCATTAGGGATATCTTGAAAACCTGACTGGCTGGGGGTCCCCCAGGACAGGTTTGGGAACCACTGCTCTATGCCATAGGTAGGGAATTCCGGTCCTCGAGAGCCGCATTCCAGTCGGGTTTTCAGGATTTCCCCAATGAATATGCATGAGATCTATTTGCATGCACTGCTTTCAATGCATATTCATTGGGGAAATCCTGAAAACCCGACTGGAATACGGCTCTCGAAGACCGGAGTTCCCTACCCCTGCTCTACGCGTTCCCTTCATTTCCTCTGATTCTGAAGACTCGTTCACCTCAAGTCGGTCCACGCCACCATGATTTTGATAGCTCCTCAGTGGCCCAGACAGCCGTGGTTCTCCCTTCTCCTCTGACTCAGTGCCAGGGAGCCTCTGCTTCTGCCTGTATTTCCTTCTCTGCTGTCTTAGAGCCAGGGTTTGCTGCTGCATCCCAATCTACAGTCTCTACACTTAACAGCGTGGTTCCTTTCCACCTAACTCCCTCCTTCGGTTTTTCTCAGTCGGTGCGGGATGTCCTCGAGGCCTCTCGGAAGAGTTCCACTAAACAGTGCTACTCCCAGAAATGGACTAGATTTGCTGCGTGGTGTGCTACGCATCGCGTGGAGCCTCTGCCTCCTTGTCCTCCATGCTGGATTATCTGCTGCACTTGTCTCGGTCTGGTCTCAAATCGACTTATTCGAGTCCACCTCAGTGCGATTGCTGCCTTTCATCAGTCGATTGATGGGAATTCGCTCTCTGTCCATATGGTGGTTTCCTGATTTATGAAGGGCCTTTTCAATGTCCATCCTCCACTCAAGCACTCCCCGGTGGTTTGGGATCTTAATGTGGTTCTGGCTCAATTGATAAAACCTCCATTTGAACCCATTGATAAGGCTCATCTGAAGTATCTCACTTGGAAGGTGGTGTTTCTGATTGCCCTCACGTCTGCTCGCAGAGTCAGTGAGCTGCAAGCTTTGGTTGCGGACCCACTTTTTACTGTTTTTCATCATGACAAGGTGGTCCTTTGTACTCATCCTAAGTTCTTGCCTAAAGTGGTTTTGGATTTCCATCTCAACCAGTCCATTATTCTTCCGGTGTTTTTTCCCAAGTGCCATTCTCATCCTGGAGAGGTGGCGCTTCACACTCTTGACTGTAAGAGGGCATTGGCTTTTTACCTCCAACACACCCAGTCTCATCGGACAGCTCCTCAACTCTTCATATCTTTTGATCCTAATCGGTTGGGGCATCCTGTTTCCAAGCATACCTTGTCCAACTGGTTGGCTGTTTGTATTTCCTTCTGCTACGCTCAGGCTGGTCTCCCGCTGCAGGGTTGGGTTACGGGGCATAAAGTTCGAGCTATGGTGGCGTCTGTCGCTTTCCTCAGGTCCACGCCTATTGAGGAGATCTGCAAGGCCGCCACTTGGTTCTCGGTTCATACATTTCACTTCTCAATACTGTCTGGATACTTTCTCCAGACGCGACAGCCAGTTCGGCCAGTCGGTTTTACGTAATCTGTTCTCCTAAATTGCCAACTCTTCCACCGTCCCTTCCTGGTTAGCTTGGAGGTCACCCACATGTAGAGACTATGTTGCCTGCTTGTCCTGGGATAAAGCACAGTTACTTACCATAACAGGTGTTATCCAGGGACAGCAGGCAGATATTCTCGCAACCCTCCCACCTCCCCGGGTTGGCTTCTTTGCTAGCTATCTGACCTGAGGACCACGCTGAGCGGGAAGGCACATTTATGTGCGGTGCAGCACTGATCTTCAATCAAGTTTGCTTGAAAAGCTGTCTGTGACGGGGCTCCGTGGATGACATCACCTACATGTAGAGAATATCTGCCTGCTGTCCCTGGATAACACCTGTTACGGTAAGTAACTGTGCTGTCTCAGGGCGCTGGTCTTTGACCAAAAGTGCCGCCGCATGAGCGGACTGCTGGGCATGATGGACCACTGGTCTGATCCAGCAGCGGCATCTCTTATGTTCTTATATAACTGCTAGCACAGTTTGATAGAAGAAGCCCATAGTTTATTTATAGTTTATTTTGCTTGATATATCACCTTACCTGACTTGTAGTTCAAAGCGGTTTACATTTTTCTAAAAGTACAAGGGAGAAAGGAACTACAATAATTTGATAGGAAAGCAACACTCACATAAAGGCCATAGCTCAAACACAGAGGGTAAAATGAGAAGAGATGGGTAGTGAGGGAACATGGAAAAGGCAAATCGGTGGAATAACAATGACACAGAACTGGTTGAAAATGTGTTCTGGTTCAAAGGTTTGTTGGAAAAGCTGAGTTTTCAAAGAAGTCTTAAATTTCTCCTCTGATTTGAAGGGGTAGGAAATTTCTTAGGTGCAGTGTTAAAAAATAAAAGGCTCTGTCTGGTAACCCTAATATTTTGAGACTAGCCACCACTATTTAACAAACTTCACTAATCTGTCTTGCATCATCATATCGAGGACAATTCTTGCTATCCAATTAGGAGACACCTACTACTTGCTCCTTCCCCTCCCTGATGACCTCTGTATACCAATTCCTCTTCCTTCTACTGACCTTCCCCATCTCAAACCACTTAACCCCCCCACCACCATGCCACTCACTTTTCAACTTACCATCTCACCCTCCCTCTTGTCCCCTACCCATTTCTCAGCCCTACAGCTACTATACTTTCTCCCTCTCTTTCAGCCATTCCCACTATACCTGTATGCATCTCAACCATGGTTTAGCCCCCATGCTTCTCCTACACTAACTCGTCTTTTACTCGTCTTTCTCTCTGCTGGGGCTTCAATCCTAATCCTGGTCCTCCCAATCAGCCCTCTGACTACGCACTGCAATGTAACCAGTCTTATTTCTGTTTCTCTTCTCTCCTTTCTTCCCTGCCCTTCTCATGCGCCCTTTGGAATGCCTGTTCTACCTCCAACAAACTTACCTTCATCCATGACCTCTTTATCTCTATAACTCTCCACCCATTAGCACTGAGACCTGGATCTGCCCCAAAGACTCTATCTATTTCAGCTGTTGCCCTATGTCATGGAGGGTACCTTTTTCTCTCACACACCTTGCCCAGATGATCATGGAGGCACTGTTAGACTCTTACTCTTGCCATCTTGTAAATATCAACCCTTTCTGCCTCAATCTCAGTGTTCTCCTTCCTTTAAAGTCCACTCCATCTGTCTATTCGCTCCTCTACTTCTCAGAGTAGCAGTCATTTACCGCCCCCCCCCCCCAATAAGTTCTTCTCCCTCCTCACCGACTTTGACTCCTTACTCCTTATTTGAACCTTCATCTCCCTCCCTCATATTCGGCGACTTCATTCTAATGATCCTTCTGACTACTATATGTCCAAGTTTCTCATTCTAACAAAAGAACATAAGAATAGCCTTACTGGATCAGACCAATAGTCCATCTAGCCCAGTATCCCATCTTCATGGAAGTCAATTCAGGTCACAAGAGCCTGGCAAAAACCCAAATAGTATAGCAGCATTCCATGCCACCAATACAGGGCTTCAAAGAAGGTCTGGACAGGTACCTGGAGGACAAAGGGATAGAGGGGTACAGATAAGAGTAGAGGTAAGGTTATAGGGATAGGATTAGAGGTAATTTATAAAATTAGTCAAGAGACCACTGTTCAGGCAGTGGGCCTGATGGGCCGCCGCGGGAGCGGACCGCTAGGCGAGATGGACCTCTGGTCTGCCTCAGCGGAGGCAACTTCTTATGTTCTTATGTTCTATCTCAACAGCAGTTTATGGACTTATGTTCTTATGACTTTTCCTCATACAGTCTCCAAATGTGCTTCACCACCACCCCTACGTACTGGCCACTGCCTTGACCTCGTCTTCTCCTCCTACCTCACCTCGACCCGTCCCCTCTCTGACCATCATCTGCTAAATTTCACAACTTATCACCCTACCCCCCCCCCCCCCCCCCCCGCCCAAACCTGGCCAATCACTACCCATATATTAGGAACCTTCAGCCTATTGACCCTGTCACACTCTCCACCACTGTCTTTTTTTTTTTTTTAATTTTAGTATTTATATACCACTTAAAGCCTAAGTGGTTTACATTCAGGTACTCAAGCATTTTTGCCTATCTGTCCCGGTGGGCTCACACTCTATCTAATGTACCTGGGGCAATGGGGGATTAAGTGACTTGTGTGCTGACCTGCAAAGAACACACTTCATCTTCCTATCCCCCCTGATGCAGCCAATAGCGAAACTCTGGCCACCATCGTCGCAGGAGGAAGATTTTTGAATATGCAGCTCTGCACAAGTCAATAAGCTGTATATTCACAGTTGGGTGCAGCACATAAGATAAGTAGCTGTTACCTTTAACAACTGTTTCATGTGAACTATGACTGTTTTCAAAGCAGAGCTGCTCATTAAGTTAAGCCAGAGTTTTTTTTTGAATACTTAAGATTTGTAAGAACTTACTGGCAAGGAGGTTTTTTAACAAGCCTGTGAGCTTACCCTTTCTAGTCTTTCAGCAAGATTTGTTCTGGCTATAACAGCCCCTACCTTATGGAACTCACTGCCACAACATCTTCGTGACGAACAACAACTAGTCAAATTCAAGATCAATCTAAAAACTTTCTTATTTCGAGATGCTTTTAATCAAACCTAAAAGCATCCTCTCTTTCTTCTTTCGACCAGCAAGCTTCCATTATTTTAATGTTCCCCTCCCTTTTGTTCAATCCTCCCCCCCACCCTCTCCTTCTCACCTATACAATGTAACTTTTTTCTCTTTCCACACTTACTGCCCTCACATTCCAGTACGTCAAGTCTTTGTCATTTATGTTTAACTTTAGACATCTTTTTGCACATACTATTACACTCAATTCTTTTTTTAAACATTATTGTTAACCGGCCAGACAATTGCTTGATGGTCGGGATATTAAAAATCAATAAACTTGGAACTTGGAAGACGTGGATATGAGGCTTTTTCCTCCTTGTAACAAGGATAGTTTTGGTACACATTTATTTTTTTGTTTTTTGGTGTTAAATAATTCCAAGAGAACAGAGTAGGTATTTTTGGAGTATTGAATTGAACCTTCTCTCCTGCTCTATTTTGATAGGATTAAGTGACTTGCCCAGTGTCACAAGGAGCAACATAGGATATGAACCCATAACCGCAGGGTGCTGAGGCTGTAGCTCTATCCATTGCACAACACACCCTCCTTTCAACTACTATGTCACACAAGTCTGTCAATGAAGCTGTCCTTTCCTATAACTTTATTCTCTCTTCTGCTCTTGATACTCTTCCTCTCTCATCTCATGTCCTATAAGAAGTGCCAAACCCCAGCCCTGACTGACCCCCAACATCTGTTACCTGTGCTCCTGTACCTGAGCTGCTGAACGTCTTTAGTTTAAATCCTGCACACATGCCAACTTCATACATTTCAAATTCATGCTGATGTCCTTCCAAGCTACTCTCTCGGTCGCCAAACAAGAATACTATAACCATTTAACTAACTTTTAATGCCAACCCTTGCCATTTCTTTGCTACACTCAACTCTCTACTCCCAAGTACCCCCACCTCCTATCCCCTCCTCACTTCACCCCAGACAATGGCAGAGTTCTTCTATGACAAGATTCACAAGATCCACCTTAAATTCTCAACCAAGTCATCTTATCCACCAGCCCTTCCAGCTGTCCACTCTACCAACCTCCCTTCAACAATCCCTACCACCTTTTCCTCTTTTTCTTAAGTCGAAGAAGAGGAAACTGCTCACCTTCTCTCCTCCTCTAAACCTGATCCTCTGCCTCCAAACCTGATCCGATTTCCACCCACCTACTCAGAACTATCACTCCCACTGACATCCCTCCCTTATGTCACATCCTCAACCTATCAATCTCCACTGCATCAGTTCCTGATGTCGTCTTGCAGTAGTTAATACCTCTCCTCAAAAACCCCATCTCCCTCCTCCACTTTACCCAGATCTACTTCTCCACACTAGATATCTCTACAGGAATTCAGGCCCAAATCTCAGCTTGCCTGTCTGACATTGCCACTTGGATGTCTTGCTGCCATCTAAAACTGAATATGGTTAAAACCAAACGCCTTATCTCTTTGCCTAAACCCACCGCTGTTCTCTATTTCTGTGGTTGACATTCTCCTCCTCTCTATCTTGTCAACCTCAGGGTAATCTTTGACTCCTCTCTCTCCTTCTCCACTAAGATCCAACAAACCGCTAAAACCTGTTGCTTCCTCCTCTATAATATTACCAAAATGTGACCTCTTCTCTCCCAACACACTACCAAAACCCTTATCCTCGCTCTCATCACCTCTTGCTTAGACCTGAGAGAAGTACATTGCAGTAGCAGTATTTTCCCCAGAAATTTTTTCTAGCTGGGTGGCAAGAAAAAGTAACCAGATGGGATAGGGAAATTTGGTGGTGGGGAAAATAAAGTGTGCACTATTTTTATTAGTTAATTATTTTTCAGTGCTCAATATGACTTCCTTTTTTAAGGTTTGACACTTGTGCCAGAATATTTTTATTAAATTTAAGAAGTATCCAATTAGGATCCTGCAACCCAACAAAAATTTTAAATAACAATTGTTATGATATAAACCAAGAGGCACAAGTATTGTCGCTGTTGGGATGAAAAGTGAAAACGATGAAAAAAAAGTATGAGAAACCTAATGAAAAATAAAAAAAAATATTCTTCAAAGCCAACTTGCATATGCAGAAGGTGTCTTCAGTTAAATATTTATTCTTCTTTTCTTCCTAGAGGCTCAGTTGTCTACACCTTTCCCATAATCAAAGATCCCAGGATCTGGGCCCTCCAAGGAGATCAGCATAGCGTGCTTTGATTTATGCGATTTCTCAAACATATCCTTGATCCTTTTAAGGGCAGAAAACCCCCTTTCACATTCAGCTGTGCTCACTGGGATCACTAGCCCAATATGAGCTAGTTTGGCTAAATTTGGAAACAACTCTTTAAGCTCTGATGTTGTTACCATTTTTAGTAAAATCTGTTTTTGGACTGAAGTCTTTATATGATTAACTTCTGATCATTTTTGATGCAACAGTCCTGCTACTTTCATATTTTAAAATTGGAGGGCTACCATTTTTGGAATAATAATCGAAAGGAATTTCAACAGCCACTTGAATCGTGAGTTTCTGCATTGAAAACTTTTGAAAAGCTGGAAATAATTGGCATGTCAGGGAATCTTGCATCTAGCTGCTTGACAACTGTCTGTAGGTATTTATCATATATTGCATGACATTACATCACTCTGTATATAAACAATGCAGAGATCCGACCATTCTTCTGCTAGACAATGATGAAGGCTTTGAAAATATCTTCTAGGAGTGTCTTTCAACTCCATGATGGACAATTTTGTAGTGAGCAAAATTGGCTCAATTTTGGTAAGATTGATACCTTGCTTATGCCAAGCCTTAGATAAGTTGGACAACAAAGGTAACATGTCTGAAAGCATCATCAGAGAGGAAACAAAATTGTATGTTTTAATACATCTGCTTAATCCTTCAGCTGTGGTGTCATTTTGTTCAGTGGCCTCTTTCCAGCATGGCTATGACACTCATCATACACTGTCGTAGTGACTGTACTGCAAAGTCATGAGATAGCCATCTAGTGTCACTGGCCATTTTCAGCTTAATCTAGGGAATGTTCAAAATATTTTGGATTTCCGTTAAACCAGCCATCCTAACTGAAGAATTTTGGAAGAACTAGAACAGCTGCCTTAAGATGTCGTTCAGTTTTGTTAAATAAGATACAGCAGCTGCTTCTTGGGCACTTGCAAGAGCCAATCGGTGGTTTACACAGTGACAGTTGACCAAGATGTTTTATCTTTAAGCAGTTTTGCTACACCTTTCTGTTTCCCAATCATAACATCCACTCCATCTGACCCTAGTCATAAGAACATAAGAAGTTGCCTCCACTGGGTCAGACCGAGGTCCATCTTGCCCAGCAGTCCGCTCCCGCGGCGGCCCATCAGGTCTGCGACCTGTGAAGTGGTTTCTGACCACTTCTATAACCTACCTCAAGTTCTATCTGTACCCCTCTATCCCTTTATCCTCCAGGAACCTATCCAAACCCTTCTTGAATCCCTGTACAGAGTTCTGGCCTATCACTTCCTCCGGAAGCGCATTCCATGTGTCTACCACCCTCTGCGTAAAAAAGAATTTTCTAGCATTTGTTCTAAACCTGTCCCCTTTCAACTTCTCCGAGTGACCCCTAGTGCTTGTGGCTCCTCTCAGTTTGAAGAATCTGTCCTTATTTACTCTCTCTATGCCCTTAAGGATTTTGAAGGTTTCTATCATGTCCCCTCTAAGTCTCCTCTTCTCCAGGGAGAACAGCCCCAGCATTTTTAACCTGTCAGCGTATGGAAAATTTTCCATACCTTTTATCAGCTTAGTCGCCCTCCTCTGCACTCCCTCAAGTACCGCCATGTCCTTCTTGAGGTACGGCGACCAGTATTGAACACAGTACTCCAGGTGCTGTGTCCAACCAGATTAGCAGTTTTCAAGCCTAGTATCCGTAATCTCACTCAATGTGTTGGTTATAGTCTCCAAAACTAATCAGACCTCTATAGTGACCTGGCAAACATATTTAATATAAATAATTAATTGTTTTGCAACTGAGATGTCTGTGGTTTCATCACACAGAATACTGAAAAAATTTTCAGCATGTACCGTATATTTTTCAGTATGTTAGACTTTATTTCTGTTGCTAAGACATCCAGCAGGTCTTGCATTATTCTTTCAGAGGTGTAATGTGCATTTTTACCAACATTTAGATATTGTAAAAAGGAACAAAGACATGCGAATAAAGGCAGATGTCTTGTGTCTGTGTCAGGGATTCCCCAAATAAGCACACTCTTTTTTTTTTTTCCAAAAACAGATCTCAGAATCCAAAGGATATTGCTCATAAAGCCAAAAGGCTGTAAAAGGAGTTAACCTGATCTTATCATTGTCTCACTCTGGGAAAGCCGAGACAGAGAAAAAAAACTTCCTTTAAGAGGGAGAAAAGGTCTCTGGCTCGGAACCCGGGTTAAATTAAGTGCTTACCAACAACAAAAGGGAATCGCCCCACACAAAGGGAATTCAAATTGCCAACTAAAGAGGTAAATTTATGTTCAAGGGTGTAGTGTAAATATCCAGTGTTCAATAAGGAAAGGAAATTCAAACTTACCCCCTCTTTTACAAAGCCACGCAGTAACGGCCCCGAAGCCCATAGAGATTTAAAGGGCTTCGGGGCTGTTGCCGTGCAGCTTTGTAGAAGAGGGGATTAGTTTCTGTGCTGTGTATGGTACAGTCCTTTCCAGATGAACGATCCAGCCGACGATTGTAATCCACATTCAGGCAAAAACTTCCTGAAAACACCCAAGAACTAGGACAGATATTTCTCAACAAGAGAATCCTTGTTTCGCTCGAACTGCTGCGTCAGAAGCACACCTCATTACAAAAACTGCACATAGAGAATTTAAGGACCAGAGAAATGATGTCATTTGCAGGATGAACAGACATGCTGAAATGTTATTAGAAATTAGGGAGGCTAACAAACTGGGTGGGTAACACAATAATAGGTGATTTTAACTATCCTGATATTGACTGGGTAAATATAACAGAGCATGTTAGGGAGCTAAAATTCCTTTTTTAAAGCAAAGACTGATTTATTGAACAGTTGGTTCAGGAACCGACAGGAGGAGAAACAATTCTGGATCTAGTTCTTAGTGGAGCACATGAATTGGTGCTAGGTAACGGTGCTAGGGCCGCTTGATAACAATGATCATAACGTAATCACATTTGATATAATCCCTGGAATAAGTTCACACAGGAAATCCAATACAACTTTAAAAAAGGAGACTGATAACATGAAGAGAACAGTAAAAAAGAAACTGAGCAGCTTCAAAGGTCAAAAGTTTACATCAGACGTGGATGTTATTCAGAAATACCATCCTGGAAGCCCAGACTATAGATATATTCCATGTATTAAAAAAGGAGGAAGGAAGACCAAATGGCTGTCAGCATGGTTAGCGAGTGGGGTGAAGGAAGCTATTAGAGCCAAGAGAATCCTTCAAAAAAATGGGAGAAGGATCCGAATGAAAATAATTGTAAACAGCACAAGGAATGGCAAATTAAATGCAAGGTGCTAATAAGACAAAGAGAGACCTTGAAAAGAAGATTGCGCTGGAAGCAAAAATACACAGGTATATTAGAAGCAAGAAGCTGGGAAGAGAGTTCTTGGGTAGGCGTATAGGGAGACAGTGTGGTACAGGCATGTGGGATCTCTTAGACTGCTAGACAACCGAGAGATAAAAATGCTCTTGGGGAATACAGTGGATATCATGCAGGAAGATAACGGGGAAGACTCACCAGATCATAGGCAAGATAGAAATCCTAACGGATTAAAAAGGACACATGAGGGAAGAAATTGCAAGAAAGTAATAGGCCGCAAACTCAAGTGTATGTACACAAATGCAAGAAGCCTAAGAAATAAGATGGGGGAATTGGAAGCTATGGCACAAAAAGATAACCTTGACATCATCGGCATCACGGAAAAATGGTGGAACGAGGAAAACGCCTGGGACACTGTGCTACCGGGATACAAGCTATACTGCAGAAACCAGAGTAGGTCAAAAAGGTGGGGGTATTGCCCTATACATCAAAGAAGGAATTGAGTCTACCAGAGAGAACACACCGGAAATGAAAAATAATGTAGAATCTCTATGGGCCAAAATTCCAGGAACAAAAGGAATGGAAACAAAGATCGGCATCTACTGCTGACCCCCAGGGCAGTCCAAATAAATTGATGGAGAGATGACAGGCAATATTAAACGCAACTGCAAGGGAGGCAATGCAGTTATCATGGGTGACTTCAATTATCCGGGGATAGACTGGAACCTAGGCACCTCCGGCTGCAGTAGGGAGACCAAGTTCCTGAATGCTGTAGGTGATTGCTTCCTGGAACAACTTGTCAAGGAAAATGCGAGAGGAAAGGCAATTCTGGACTTAATTCTAAATGGACAAGGGCCTGCGCAAGGTGTTTAAGTAGAAGGGATGCTGGGAATCAGTGACCACAATATTATCCGCTTTGACCTGGACACAGAGGCAAAACATCAATCCAGAACATCGGCCACAGCACTGAACTTCCGAAAAAGGAATTACAAAGGGATGAGACTCGTGGTGGGAAAGAAGATTAAGAAGAGGATAAACAGTTATGCTGATTTTTAAAAGGGCTCCAGGGGAGATTTGGGAATTTACAGACCAGTAACCCTGACCTCAGTGCCGGGCAAAATGATGGAAACATATAAAAAATAAAATTGTAGAACACGTAGACCAGTGTATTGCAAACTGTGCCGCAACACATTGGTGAGGAGGAGAGTCATCCACGCCAGCTGTCTGGCTACATGACGTGCCTCTTGCAGCAAGAGGCACGCCCTATAGGAAGTCAGCCGGTGTGGACGACTCCTCCTGGCCGGCATCTCTCCTGCACCTTTCGGATCCCTGTAACGGCGGGGTCGCAGCAAGACATGCCTCCACACATGCGCAGATGTTGATGCAATGACATCACGCATGCGTGTGATGTTATCACATTGACTTCCGGGTGCCTTCCGGCCAGGGCACTGCATTTAGTGTGCCGTCGGCTAGAAAAGTTTGTTGGACACTGACATAGACAAACATAACATAACTTTATTCTTCTATACCGCCATAACCAACTGATTTCTAGGCGGTTTACACCAAAGAAGACTGGACAATCAGTAAAATACAAGATGGTAAGAAGGTACAAAATATTGCTTATAAGTACAAATATTTTTTAAGAAATACTATATAAACTTTTAATTAGAATAACAGTTCATAATGATGCAGCAACCACACTAGGAAATTAATTTTTCAAACTTGATCAACATGATTTAATGGGACAGAGTCAACATGGGTTCATCCAAAGGAGGTCTTGCCTCACCAATTTGCTTGACTTCTTTGAAGGTATGACTAAACATGTAGATAAAGGTAAGCTGGTTGAAGTAGTTAGTGTATCTAAATTTTCAGAAAGCTTTTGACAGTTCCTCATGAGAGGTTCCTGAGAAAATTAGAGTCATGGGATAGGAGGCAGTGTTCAGTTGAGAATTAGGAATTGGTTATCAGTCAGGAAACAGAGGGTAGGGTTAAATGGCCATTTTTCTCAGTGGAGGAGGATAAATGGTGGAGTGCTGCAGGGATCTGTTCTGGGACTGGTGCTATCTAACTTATTTATAAATGATCTAGAGATTGGAACGACAGGTGAGGTGATTACATTTGCAGATGATACTAAACTGTTCAGAGTTGTTAAAATCCATGTAGACTCTGAAAAATTGCATGCAGACCTTAGGAATTTGAAAGACTTGGCATCCAAATGGCAGATGAAATTTAATGTGGACAAATGCAAAGTGATTCACATTGGGAAGAATAACCCAAATCATAATTATCAGATGCTAGGGTCCATCTTGATAGTCAGTGCCCATGAAAAAGATCTGAAACCTTCCACCCAATGAACGGTAGCAGCCAAAAAAAAGTAAACAAGATGCTAAGAATTACCGATATTAGAAAAGGGATGGTAAACAAGACTAAGAATGTTATAATGCCTCTTATCATTCTATGGTGCGACCTCACCTTAAATATTGCGTTCAATTCTTGTTGCATTATCTAAAAAAAAAAATATAACGGAACTAGAAAGGGTTCAAAGAAGAGTGACCAATATGTTAAAGGGGTGGAACTCCTCTCGTATGAGAAAAGACCAAAGAAAGCTTTTCAGCTTGTAAAAGAGACAGCTAGGGGAGATATAAGTCTACAAAATCTTGAAAATTTTGAACAAGATAGGAGATAGAATGAATCTCTGTGGAACACTACATGTCAAAGAATATGAAGAGGAGGATGAGGCTAGCATAAATACTGTGAAGAAATGATTTGACAGATAAGATAAGAAACAATTTAATACCTATCTGGAAATAATAATGATGAAAGCCTAATAATAGCGAATGATGTACTAAGTCAAATGTAAATGACAAATCCTTATTTATCTTACTATGAAGTTTACTGCTGAAAGATGTAAGGATTGTTTTGGTACCATGTTCTATTCAAAATTCAAACTGAAGGGGGTGAAGGACATGGACAGATGCCGTAAGGGAAAGGACCTGATTTAAAAACTATTCTCTCAGTTAGCTTAGAGATAAATGTGAAATGGAGGTCATAAGTCATTTTCCCCCAAAAAACTGTTATCCTAAAGTAGGGTTTTTCAAAGCGGGTCGAACTGCAGCAGATTTCCAGAATACTGAACGGATCCCGAGGATAGGTTGTGATTAATAATATGAAATGCAAAAGGTAGAAGACCCAAAGAAAGTTAATTTTAGCCAGTCAGATAGAACTGGGTCCAGAAACCCAGAGGCAATATTCATGAATGTAAGATCCTTGACAAGGAGCTAATGTGGATAATTTAAATGACCTCTAAGCAGAAGAGAACAATGGGAAGGGAGAGGAGGGGTGGGGTCAGAGATGGAGGTATGATCGAATAGCAAAAGAGAGTCCTTTAAGGCAGAAATTTTGGGACTAAAATATCTTGCCAAGTAGCCTGGAGATAGTGGACTATTGAGGGAGAGGGAAACAGACTAAGCAGGTTTAGTACTTTTTCAGAAAACAGCAAATAGTTGCTTTCTTCGATTCGGGGAAGTCTTTTTAAAAGACACAACATATAGGTACTTTTAGCCTTAGTTAACTAGGAAGCATAGAATTTACATTGCTTAGCAAGGTTTAAACAAGATTTGGATAATTTCCTAAAAGTAAAGTTCATAAGCCAATATTAAGATGGACTTGGGAGAATCTATTTTTTTTCCTAAGATAAGCAGCATAAAATCTATTTTACTCTTTTGTATATTACCAGGTACTTGTGACCTGGATTGGCCATTTTTGGAAACAGAATAAAGGGCTTGATGGACCTTCAGTCTGTCCCAGTAAGTAAGGCAAAGCTTATTTTCTTATGTTACGCATTACAAACAACTAGAGTGTCAGGTGTCCTTCACTTGAGTCAAAGAAATTCAAGCCCTATGCACATGGTCTGTTTTATAGTTCATTTTGCTTGATATACCACCGTCCCTGACTTGTAGTTCAAAGCGGTTTACATTATTCTAAAAGTACAAGAGAGAAAAGAAGTACAATAATTTGATAGGAAATCAACACTTTTATAAAGGCCATAGAAAGCTCAAACACATTTGAAATGAGAAGAGGTGGGTGGTCACATGATGACAATGCTTTGATCGGACGCCTCTTGTTCGAGCTTCGACTTTCCTCCTCGAACAACCCCCCAACGTAGCGTTTGTCAGCTAAACTACAGCATTATTAAAGTACCACCATCTCCCGATTTGCAATCGCTTTCTTCCTAGGGGCCTCCTGGAGCTTCAATTGTAGCAGCCAGGCAGTTAAGCCCATAAAAGCGACGTGGCCTAGAAAGGAAAAACCCATCAAGCCCTCCATCATGGTGGCTACTAGCCTGGCGCCTAGCGGCACGCCTTCGCACAAAGCCAACATGCAGGTCTCTGCCACCTATCTACTCTGCTGGACGAAAAGTTATCCAAACTCCATGCTGTGCTGGAGGAGATAAAGGACAGCATAGCCAGCCATGCAGCTAGCATCCAGCAGGCGGAGGAGCGGATCTCGGCGCAAGAAGACTGGGCGGAGATGGAAGATCAGTGTATTGCTGCACTGGAGACCCAGGTGAAAACCTTGACAGAGAGGGCGGAAGATGCTGAAAATTGCAGCCCCTGAAACAGTCTCCGCATCATTGGACTGCCGGAGATGGTAAAGGATGCGGAACTGAGTGCTTTGGTGGAGAACTGGCTGCCGCAGACTCTGGGGCTGGCACCATCTTTGGGCCAGGTGCACGTTGAGAGAGCCCACCGCATCGGGGCGAGACTGGTGATAGCCCATTTCCTTAACTACGCTACTAAGGCAAAAATCATTGAGGCCTACAGACAGACCCAGACCCTGGTCCACCAGGGCACTAAGCTTTTGCTCTTCCAGGACTTTTCTGCTCAGCTTTCTGAACGCCACAGGGCTTTGACTCCATATTGTACTCAGCTGCATTCCAGGGGGATCAAATTCGCCCTACAATATGCCGCTAAAGTTTGCATCCATCATAACAATGGGACAGTTACTTTGGACACCCGGCGGATCTTCACTCCTTCCTGGCCAAATTGCTTTTGTTCTGAGAGGGGTGCTCTGCGGACCATGTGCATAGTGATTCCTGGTTGACTCTTGTCTACGCTGTGCTGGGGGCCCTGGGAAGTCTCTTGTGTTGGAGCCTTGCTTACTTGCTACCCTGTCTCACACGACTTCTGCATCTGACATGTTTATCCTGGATGGTGCTGACAGTCCTGCCCCGCCTGTGCTCATGTACTGCTAACTGCCTAAGGGATGCTTGGCCACATGGTACCCTGTGTATTACTTTCTGGCAAGACTTGGCTAGAACGATTTGGGGGGCCGTGCTTCCTATATATTTCTCCTGCTGTTTCTCTTCCGAGAGATGGATTCCTTGTTTGCTGACAAGATCAGATATCGTGCATGTACTTCCTTTTGATAGGGGGAGAAGGGGGGGGTTTGAAGGGTGGATTGGGGGCTGAATAGAGGATGGGTTTTATGGGGGGTGTATGGGTTGGGTGCGGTTGGGGGGAGCGTGTCGGGTGGGGTGTGTATGGCTGTATGGCTGGGGGGGTGCATGTATGATGTAAGTGTGATGGCTTGAGAGAGCAGAGCACGGCTTTCATTGCAGCCTTGCTTGGGGGTCCTCAGGGACTCTTGGATTGAATGCTTTCATTTCCACTTGGAGGGGGCCTGGCTGGGGGGTCCCTTTCCCATTACATATGGGACTATACTCTTATCTATTGATGGGCAAGTAGAGTATGGTTAAATTAAAACTTTCCACACTTAATGTGGATGGGATCCACTCCTCTATCAAACGAAAGAAGGTGTTGACATGGTTTTGCAAGGAGCATGTTGATATTGCCTTCCTACAAGAAATGTATCTCACTACTGTAGAACATTAGAAACTGAGACGGGACTGGGTGGGAGTGGTGTATTTCTCTTCCTATAGTAGCCATCATCGTGGGGTAGCCATTTTGGTCCATAGGCAGTTACCCTTCCACATGCACAAGGTTGTTCAGGATAAGGAGGACAGATATGTACACTACTGGTACTTGGGGAGCTCTGGGGACACAAGCTGTTGCTTTGTAATGTGTACGCCCCAAATATTTACACACATCATTTCTTTTCAGGGCTGCTGGTGCAGCTGACACAGTACCCAGGCTACCAATTGATTCTGGGTGGGGACTTTAACATTACGGCTGATCCCACTCTGGACTGTGCCCCCCCCAAAATGCTTTCCGCGGGACCATGGTGGTAAGGGCGTCAATTTTTTGACCCAGCAACTCAGGCTATTAGATATCTGGCGGTTGTTATACCCTACAGAACATATTTATACCTTTTTCTCTCATCCCCATAATCTTTATACTCGATTAGATTACTTTCTTTTGTCTCCCTCCTTACTACCTGTAATGGCTGATGTGGGCATTGTTGAGGTTCACTTGTCAGATCACTCTCCCGTGTTGCTCTCTCTCCAGATAATGGCAGACCCTACTGAACAGATTTGGTGTTTCCCCTGTTATTTGTACAAAAATCTTGCATTCCATCGGTATCTGCGGGATCAATGGTTGGAGTATTACAGTAATAATTATACCCCTGACCTTGACCCGGGCCTCTTTTGGGAGGCATCAAAAGCGGCTAAGAGGCTTCATTATAGCATATGTGGCGGGTAAGAAATGGCAACAGGAGATGGAGTTGCAAACGTCTGGAGAGATGCAACAGATCTGCAGGTGCCACCAGTGCAGCCTGATGATTGCTGATAAATCTAGGCTACGGGAGCTCCAACAGAGCGTTGATGCCATCCTTACAGCTTGGGCAGAAAGGGATATCTATTTCCGTTGCTATCGCCTTCATAGATGGGGATGGGGAAGGCGGGTAGCTTGATGGTTCGACTTATCCACCCTTTTCGTAAGCGTCAGGTGATTACGTCTATAACTGATCAGCAAGGCCAAATGCATACTACAGAAGCTACTTTTCATCAACAATTTGTGATGTACTACTCGGTTATATGCTCACAGACCATAGAGAGTGATCGGGATATATTTTTTTCAGAACGTTGTGCTTCCTAAGCTTTTGCCAGATCAGATTCAGATTTTGAATGTTCCCATCATGCGTTTGGAGGTGGAAGCCGATATCAAAGGGCTCAGACTTACTAAATCCCCCAGACCCGATGGTTTGGATGTTATTTCGCCATCTTTGAGTGCGGCATACAATACTTTGCATTCTCAGAGGGGTCTGGACCGTTACAAAATGGCCCATGTTATTATGCTGCCTAAGCCGGGTAAGGACCCTGCCCAGGTGGGCTCTTACAGGCCCATATTGCTCCTTAACCAGGATGCCAAGTTGCTGGCAATACTCGCGAAGCGCTTGAATGCTTTTCTGCACTTCCTTATCCATGAAGAGCAGGTGGGCTTTGTACCGGGTAGATATGCCTCTATGAACCTGACTGAGTGTTGATAGCTATCTACTCTCAGCGGGGTGGGTGGCAGTCAGTCAGCCATTGTGGGCCTGGACATGGAAAAGGCATTCGATAACATCTCCTGGTCCTATCTCTTCTGGGTACTGGAGCAATATGGCCTGGGGGGGACACTCTTTCAGAATGGGTGAGGAGTCTATATTTTTCTCCTCAGGCTCGGCTCATGGTCAGTGGCCATCTTACATCTCTCTTTCCTTTGGAGAGGGGCATGTGTCAGGGTTGCCCGTTGTCTCTGCTTCTTTACCTTCTTGCTATAGAGCCCTTGGCGGTCAAGGTCAGATCGGATCATGTTCTCCTGGGCATCAGGATAAGAGACCGGGAGAGGCGTATTAACTTATTTGCAGACGACATCCTTTTGTATTTAGAAAATGCCCATCTCCACCTGCCACTAGCCCTTAATATTGTGTAAGCCTTTAGGACCATATCGGGCCTTCGTGTAAACTATGCCAAATCGGAACTGCTACCCCTGGCTTCTGGGAAATATGAACCTTAGTACGACGATCTCTCTCTCCCCCCTGTCCGGAAACCAATGCGCTATTTGGGCGTCTATTTGAGTGTCCAACCTACACTTATGTACCGCTATAATGTTCTTAACCAAATAGAGATCATCCCAGCCCGCTGTATCAAATGGAAGGACTTGCCGCTTTCTCTTTGGGGCCAGGAGGCTTTGTTCAAGATGGTCTTACTACCTAAACTCTTATATCCATTGCAAACTGTTCCCATGTGGATCACCGCCAAAGATGAATGGGCTTTTAACTCTATCGTGCTATCTTTTATCTGGTGTAATAAGGCAGCACGGATTAGTCATCATACCTTGACTCTAGACATATCGCTGGGTGGATTGAATCTCCCGGATATTCGTTTATACAATGTGGCCTCCCTGATGCAGTTTGTACATGAGGGCATTACAGGAGGCCACAAATTCTCACCTCCCAGGTGGTTGACTGCATGGTGTGCTTCCCACGCCTTTATCTTCTTATTGCATGTGTTGCTGCAGATTGTTTTGGGGGCTGGCCCTCGGTTTCAATTTCTGCTGGCGTGGAGGTGGTGAAGGAGGAGACAGCAGCGTTCCCCCAGGGCCTCTCCTTTCCTCCCTTTGGTGGGGAATGCTGACTTCACACCGGGGATGGGTATTTCGAGGTTTTGGTTGTGGGAGTCCCAGGGCTGTGTCAGCTTACAGCATCTCTCTGATGGGGGCATGGGGGTCTTTCCCCACCTTTGCTTAGTTGCAGTCTCGATGGGAGCTCCCTGCTACTCAGTTTTGGGCCTACTTACAAGCCAGATATTACTATTCTTCTTTAGTACACTAATGGGGGGAGAAGTGGTCTCTGGGTAGGTTGGATACACAATTGGTGTTGGTACCCTCGCAGATGAACAGGTTAGCCATGTGGTATAGAGTCCTTAAGTTTGCTCCTGCGGCTCCGTATCTAGAGAGAGTGGTGGGCCTGTGGTCTAGGGACTTGGCAGCTGACTATGACAATGCTCACTTTTTGGATCTCTCTGCTAATATTTCTCTTTTAGTGGGGACTACAGACCTTAGAGAAATTCAATTAAAAATCTTGCACTGGGCTTACATATCGTGAGATCGGGGTAAAGCTATGGGTCTTTGGGAGAATGCCACTTGTTCTCATTGCCAGAAGGCCGTGGGCACTCTGGTCCATATGTTCTTGGAATGCCCTCACGTGGCCGTTTGGCTCCGGGTCCTCCCCTTTGTGGATGACTTGGTTGGGCAACGGGTGTCCTGGGATTATGGCTTGTTGCTGCTAGGGGACTAAAGGTAGCTCCTTCAGAGGGGGTTTGCTTTCCCACACAGGAAGTTTTTCTACACCGCAGTATTGTTGATGAAAAAATTTTTTGTTACAGCATTGGGTGAGCCGACGCCTGCATCTTTTCCGCCGTGGATACAAAGGATGAAAGAGATTGCCTCCTTTGAGATACATACATACCATTCCGCTCTATGTACCGATAAACATCTTTGTTTCTCTGTGGAGGGCATTCCGAACCGCAGCTGAGGTGGATATGTCTGCTACCTCACCCTAATCTAATCTAATCTAAACCGCATCATCTCTACATTCATAAAGCTCGACACGGTTAACAAGAGTTAGGGTAGAAAGGAACTCCAGTGGAGGGAAGAGGCAAAATGAAGAGAAAATTTAGAAGACTAGAATAACCAGAGAGGGAAGAGGAGTTACATTTTTGAGAATAACCAGGTTTTTAGATGTTTACGGAAGAGTTGGAGGGAGCTCAGATTCCTAAGAGGGGAGGTAAGGTTGTTCCAGAGCTGAGTGATTCTGAAAGGGAGGGAAGAACCTAGTTTTCCTACAAGTGAAACGCCTTTTAGAGAGGGAAAGGAAAGTTTCAGTTTTTGGGTGGATCTGTCAGAATTGGGGTTAGAGGAGTTCCAAGAAAGAGGAATGAAGGGAGGGAGAATACCGTGTAGGATCTTGAAAGTGAGGCAGGCACATTTGAAGTAGACTCTGGAGATAATCGGAAGCCAGTGGAGCTTGGATAAAAGCGGCGAGACGTGGTCGAATTTGCTTTTTGCGAAGATAAGCTTAGCAGCGGTATTCTGAATCCGCTGGAGTCTTTGAAGGTTTTTCTTTGTTAGGCTAAGGTAGATAGAGTTGCAGTAGTCCAGTCTGGAAAGGATGGTGGATTGGACAAGGACGGCAAAGTGTTTTTGATGGAAACAGGATCTCACTTTTCTCAGCATGTGAATCTGTTCTGAAGGATCTCATGGGCTCGCAGATGCCTATATGCTCTCTCAGGCCGGTATGATTGGGGTGTGTATGGGTGGTGAGTATGTGGGGATTTGAATGGGGTTTGGCTGATGTGGTTAGTATGGTGTGTATTGCTGGAAGGTATGCGTTGGACTGGTGGTGGGCGTGCATGGGACAAGGAGTCCATTCATCCTAAAAAGTTAAGGCAGCCTTGATTTATTTCCCGAGGGTGCCTTTTAAACGCCTCAGTTATGTACCCATATGGAGGGGGTCACACTAAGTTTGCTAATGGCATTGATATTGTATGTCTGTACTGTACGCTCACAGCATTTATTTGCTGGTGTTTTACTTCTGTCCTTTTATGGTTGAATTTTACTGTCATCCTCCCGGGTCAGCTCGTTTTGTTCTTAATTACTATTGTGTTGTAGCCTCTGTTTTCTTGTTATGGTGCTGGCTGCTTTCTCAATAAAAATTGTTAAAAAAAAAAAATGAAATGAGAAGAGGTGTAGTGAGGGAGCATGGAAAAGGCAAATGGGTGGTATAGCAATGGCACTGTAGGTTCATATTTGAAAAGAAATCTTTTTTTGTTTTCTGCATGTGTGACAGAGGCCAGGTGTCCTAGTGGGATAGAAGTCCAGAAACTTTGGTGTTGAGGCCCCATGTAGCTTTCCTTCAGCTTTTTTTTTTACGCGAAACAACCCAGATGAAAAATTAGTGATTATGGTATGATCACTGACAAATGACACACAACCAAATTTCTAATCTCAGTTTATATAAAAGTCAACCTTTTCTCTTCCTTTTTTGGGGAGAAAAAAGGTTACCGGTTTATATTTGAGTATATGTGGTAAATTATCCCAATAAAAACAGGAAAACCAATTTGAAAATCTTACTGTGCTTCACAAGCATCCTAGTCTCTTTTTTGTTGTTATTGTTGAATAACATCTGCAAGTTGTATCCTGCTGTCTATGGAAACATCTGTTACAGGAGAGCAACATTGCTTTTGTGCTTGGGGTGTTTCATTAAGATATTTCCTTATCATCAATAAGTTTTATTGAATGATGCTTTTTGTAAAATCTTTAATTCTCTTTTTATGTCCCCAGGTGCTAAAGTGCAGTGGTGTCGTCTTCCCATGCCTAATATGTGTTGTCTTTGGAATGTTGAGAAGTCCTAATTATTGGAATTGGAAAGAGTACTGGATCTGGAAAGTGACAAGGGGCCTAATTAATGTGGGGCTTCAGGCTCAGTAGGTACTTAACATGCATTTCATAACTAATCCTTTTTTTCTACATCCTGATTATTATAGCTCAGACTAGTGCTGCCTGATTCAGGAAAAAAAATTTTGATTCTATTCAGCCTATTGAATCGATTTTTCGATTCGATTTTCCTGCCCAATTGGATGTTTTATTTTTTGTGTGTTTTTTTTTCCAAACAACCTGGTGGGTTTATTTTATAGCCTCTTCACCCACTCCACCCCTTTTGCTCTCTCCCACCCACACTGGTGCTGTGGTGTAAACAAAATAAGCAAACGAAAAAGATTTTTCCTCTCTCTGTTAAATCCTAGCTCACGTTCGCAGTCTAATACCAGCTCTGGCAGGATACACATTTCAAATCTGACACATTGTAATCACAAAACAGAAAATAAAATTATTTTTTCTACCTTTTGTTGTCTGGTCATTATACAAATCATTTTGGTCCCAGGCTCTGCGACAAACGTCTTCTGATAACTCGCTTGACAGGGTCTCTTGCCCATTTGTTGTTTTCTTCTTTCTCCATGCTAACCATCCATCTTCCATCTCTGTCCTCCCCTTCTGTTTCCCTTCCCCCGGAGGTCTGGCATATTTTCCTTTTTTTCGTCTCTATTCCCATAGCTGCATCGATGGACCCCACCACCCCCAGATCCATCCTTCTTCTTTTCTCAACTACCCTTTCATCCAGTATCTCTTCCTCCTTCCCCACCAGCTCTCCCTTTCTCTTTCTAATTACCCTCCTATCCAGTATCTCTACCCCCCCACACCATTCCTTGTGTCCAACTTCTCTCCCTTTCTGTTCCTTTCCTCACTAAATCCCATTGTCAACCATCTCTCTCCCTCTCCTGTTTTTAGATCCATTATTTCTTAGTAGATCCATTAATTCTATTCCTCCGCCATCTCCCCTTTCCATGATCTCCCTAAAGTTCATCTCTCCCTCCCCCAAGTCCGTCTCCACCCTCTACCAAGTTCATCTCTCCCATCCATCTTCTCCCCATCTCTCCTCCAGTCCACCAACTCCCCCAAGTCCATCTCCCCTCTGCCCCCATCTACCTTTATTTTGACGTTACAACATGTTGCCAGTGGCGGTAGTGATTTAACGATCCAATCATGCCACCACTCCTTGCGTCTTCTCTCCACTGTGGCCTGCCCTCAGTGAAAACTTCCTGTTTCCGCTTGAGCGGCCGAATGGAGAGAAGATGCCCGGAGTAGTAGCATGGTAGTGAATCGCATTCGCTACCACCACTTTTGCCTGGCTGGGGAAGAGAGGAGAAATACTTCCGGCTGGGTAGGAGAGAGTCTTGCTGCTGCCAATCTGCACACAGAGACCCATTCGGGCTTTTCCTCTGCCACTGGAGTCCTTGCTTCTGATGTAACTTCCAGTTTTGCAAAACTGGAAGTTACATTAGATGGAAGGACTCCGGTGGCAGAGGGAAAGCCCGAATTGGTCTATAGCAAGGAAGCCAACGAATCAGTAAGTTCAATTTTTTGCCAAAACAAATTGATTCGAATCACGAATCGGGCAGCACTAGCTCAGACCACTATTGTACTGTGCATAACCTAAATAATGCAGATGGTAACATACAAATGAGATCCAGAGCAAGGTTCATTGGATAGCAAATCCAGTTCCTCAGTGATTTTACAGTCTATTACCTCAATGTCTAAGGAGTAGAGGAACAGCTTGGTGATTGGAGCAGTAGAATGAGAACTACAGAATCCATGATTCATATCCTATGCCTCCCATTGATGTTCCTTATGACTTTGGTTAAGTTACCTCATCCCTCCATTTCCTCAAGTAAAAGGGTAAAGGGTCATGGATTTGATATGCAATGAGATTGTAAGTCCACTTGCAGGGAATTAACTTATGTGCCTACTTGTTTTCCATTGACAAGCAGGATTGAGGCCCAGATGCACTAAAGTCAGCAATCGTTGCTAAACCTGTTTTGACTGCTTTAGCGATGATCACATTTTCTGACCCAATACACCAAACGGCTCACCGTGTTTTCTCCACCGCTAGTTTGAAGAACAATATCCGTTTTCTTTTTCTCTTGTTTTTATTTATTTTTCTCACATAAAGGTTGATAGTCATTTTTATTGCTTCTTTCAACTTAAACGGTACTTCATCCCCCCCCTGGAAACCGAAATGCGGAGTCCCGCAAGGCTCCCCCCTCTCTCCTATCCTTTTCAACATCTACATGTCCTCTCTGAAACTCCTTCATCTATCCCCCCGGGAAACTCTCTACACCTACGCCGATGACATCCTCATCCTCCTCGAGACCGACTCGAACCTCTCGAACCTCGCTGAGAACATATCCACTTGTATTACGAATCTCCAATCCTGGGCCCAATCTGTCCAAATGAAACTGAACGAGTCCAAAACAAAACTACTTTGGCTTGGCCCAACATTAGATCATTTACCCACCTCCATCCCTTTACCTTCTGGACCCACTCTTCAGCTTGAGTTTTCAAGCAAAGTCCTAGGCATCGTCATAGACTCCTCTCTCTCCTTCAACGATCACCTCAACTTTTTGATAAAAAAATGCTTCTTTTGCCTTCACATGCTGAGAAAGGTGAGATCCTGCTTTCATCATTCTCACTTTACCGTCCTCGTTCAATCTACTATCCTCTCTAGACTGGATTACTGCAATTCCATCTATATAAGCCTTACTAAGAAAAACCTCCATAGACTTCAGCTTATTCAGAACGCCGCGGCTAAGCTTATTTTTGCAAAAAGCAAGTTCAATCATGTCTCCCCACTCTTCTCCAAGCTTCACTGGCTCCCAGTATACTCCAGAGTCCTCTTTAAATGTGCCTGCTTAGCCTTCAAGATCCTACATGGCATCCTTCCCCCCGTTATCCCACTCTTTTGGAATTCCTCAAAACCACACTCCACCAGACCCTCCCAAAAACTGAAACTATAATTCCCCTCTATAAAAGGTATATCCCGTGCAGGAAAACTTGGAACATCTCTCCCCTTTAGAACCACAGAACTCTGGAACAACCTCTCATCCCCACTCAGAAACTCAAGCTCCTTCCAATCCTTCCGCAAACACTTGAAAACGTGGCTCTTTGCAAAAATCTAATCACCTCCCATTCTCCAGTATTCTGTCCCTCTCTTTCCTCTTAGTCCCTCTCCTTTATCCCTTATTGTAGTTCCTTTCCTCTTAACTCTGTAAACCGTGCCAAGCTCTGCGCTTGCGGAGATGGCGCAGTATACAAACCTAAGGTTTAGTTTAGTTTAGTTTCAGCTTGCAGCACTGTTTTTCCACTTCTCTTTATGTCCTTCCATCCTATTGGCTCTTTACTAAAGTTTACATGTTTGAAGTCCAGGACTTGGAGTTTTGTGTAGCCACCTTCCACTTTAGCTGTTATATCAAACCAAACCATTTGATGATCACTGCCGCCCAGGTGGCCACCCACTCAGACATTAGAGACTCTTTCCCCATTCTTGAGCACCAGATCCAATATTGCTTTTTCCCTCTTTGGTTCTGTTACCATTTGTCTGAGCAGAGCCCCTTGAAGGGCATCCACTATCTCTACTTCTTTCTGATTCTGCAGACAAAACTTTCCAGGCTGTATCTGGCAGGTTGAAATCACCTAGCAACAGCACCTCTTTTTTCCCAACATTTGGATATCTGCAACAAGACCTTTATCAATTTGCTGTGATTGAGTTGGAGCTCTGTAGACAATACCCATGAGGATAGAAGTTCCATCTTGTCTTTTCAAAGTGATCTATATCGCTTCTTCCTTTCCCCAGGACTCCTGCATTTCAGTCACTTGGATATTGGTCTTTACATAGAGAGCTGCTACTCTACCTTTTCAACCATTTCTGTCCTTCCTAAAAAGATTATATCCCGGTTTGTTTGTGTCCTATCCATGGGAATCACTTAACCATGTCTCTGTGATAGCAACAATATCCAAGTCGCCTCTAACATCAGGGCTTGCAGATCATGATTTTTGTTGCTTAGATTGCAAGCATTTGTGGTCATTGCTTTCCAGCTACCTTTCAATGGCAATTTCATTTTTTGTATAGTTTTTTGTTTAGTCTAACTTCCTGTTGCCTTGCTAAGAAGTATATTGCTAATATTGTTGTTTACATTGCTATCTTTATTACCGTCACATTGTCTTTTGCTGGGGGTGCCTCAAAAAGCATTTTGTTTTAAAAAATCTGATTTAAATCAAAGAAATCTGATTTAAATTTTAAAATCATTGATTTTTATCTACCCTGAGAAAAATATCAAAATAGTACTACAGTTATAAATAATCATAAACCCTATAAATAATCATAAAACCCAGATAGCGTAGCTTGTTTTAAGAAAGGTTTGGACAATTTCCTGGAGGAAAAGTCCATAGTCTGTTATTGAGAGAGACATGGGGGAAGCCATTGCTTGCCCTTGATCGGTGTCAAGTGTTAATTATTTCATTACTTAGCAATTTTTATCCTCAGAGGGCTAGAATTTGCCCCGTTGGTTTTTGTTAAGCTTATCACAAAACCCGATCTTCATAGGATCAGTTAGTTCATACTTTTGTTATTTTATATTAATTTTTTTAACTAGTTTTTTTAGTTTTTCATCAATAAATATTATTATCTTCAATAAATATTGTTCATATAATTTAAATATTCTTATGTTCTTAATAGTACTTAGCTTATAATCAATTGTTGTAGAGGCGCTCCCTTAAACAATTGATTATAAGCTAAGTACTATTTAAATTATATGAACAATATTTATTGAAGATAATATTTATTGATAAAAACTATTTAAAAAATTAATATAAAATAACAAAAGTATGAACTAACTGATCTATGAAGAACAGGTTTTGTGATTAAGCTTAACAACAACCAACGGGGCAAATTCTAGCCCTCTGAGGATCAAAATTACTAAGTAATGAAATAATTAACACTTGACACTAGATTTGCTGGAATTTCAGTTTTGAGTTATACAGTAAAACCTTGGATTGCAAGTACAGTAACTTGGTTTGCAAGTGTTTTGTAAGACAAGCAAAACATTTTATTAAATTTTAACTTGATATACAAGCAATGTCTTCCAATACTAGTACTTACAGTATACACACATCACAACTGAGCCGATGATTCTTCTCCCTCTGACACTGCAAGAGTGTAGTGACTGTTCTGAATGAGCAAAGTCTTGCAATACGAGTACATACAGTATACATGTGTCGCATCATCACAACTGAGCCGATGGTTCTCTCTATTGATGCTGCAGGAGTGTAGTGACTGTTCTATACGAGTGAGGTCTTGCAATACAAGTACGTATAGTATTTTGTTTTTGGGTTGTGGAACGAATCGTCTGAGTTTCCATTATTTCCTATGGGGAAATTCGCTTTGATATACAAGTGCTTTGGATTACACGTATGCTTCTGGAATGAATTATGCTCACAAACCAAGGTTTTACTGTATATGCATTATTCTGGCTTCTGTATAGCTACTATATATATATGCCCTTGATCGGTAGCATGGAACATTGCTACTCCTTGGGTTTTGGCCAGGTACAAGTGACCTGGATTGGCCACCGTGAGAATGGGCTACTGGGCTTGATGGACCATTGGTCTGACCCAGTAAGGCTATTCTTATGTTCTTATGCAATCATGGAAAGCCTCCTTAAATAAGATGGCTTTTATGTCGTGTTTAAATAATATAGTTGTTCAGAGGGATGGCTTAGGGTAAGCTGTTCCACAGACAGGAATGAAAAATATTCTGTATATACAGGTACTACCATTTTTGTTTCAGTGGAGAAGGGATACACAATGATGTTAATCAACAATTAGAGAGCAGTTAAGTGATCTAATAAACACTGAGCCTCTAAGATATTTTTGACCTTAAAGGACAATCTAGAATTTTAATCTACATCTTGGAAGATGCCAATAACTAATGTGCTCTAGATTATGGGTTTGTGCATGCTTAAATTTATGTTCACCAAAATTCTTGTGGAAAAAGTGAATAAAGAATGGTTATTGACTTTTTCAGATAATATTATGGGTCGTATAATGGGTGATACTTGAAATTAATTAATAACTAATTAATAATTAGTGGCAGATTGAAACAGATTTAATAAATTAGGGTTTTTTTTTATTGAACATACAAACTATTTGTATGTCATTTGTGGTCATTAAAGTGATCAGGACTAGTACTATAGTTGAATTTAAAGGTTTATAAGGAGTCACGAGCGAAGGAGTCACGAGCGGTGTGCCGCAGGGATCAGTGCTGGGGCCGCTGCTCTTCAACATATTTATCAACGACCTGGAAACGGAGGCAAAATGCGAGGTTATAAAATTTGCGGACGATACCAAACTCTGCGGCAGGGTTAGGACCAGGAGAGCCGCCGGAGATCCGAGGAGAGGAGAGCGTGCGAGCTCCGCTCCGCCCCTCTCCCGTGACCAGCGGGGGACAGATCGTTTGAAATTTGGACTGCCCACGGCGCGCAGCCATTTACAGGGCCATCTCAGCCACCAGCAGAGCCGCCGGAGATCCGAGGAGAGGAGAGCGTGCGAGCTCCGCTCCGCCCCTCTCCCGTGACCAGCGGGGGACAGATCGTTTGAAATTTGGACTGCCCACGGCGCGCAGCCATTTACAGGGCCATCTCAGCCACCAGCAGAGCCGCCGGAGATCCGAGGAGAGGAGAGCGTGCGAGCTCCGCTCCGCCCCTCTCCCGTGACCAGCGGGGGACAGATCGTTTGAAATTTGGACTGCCCACGGCGCGCAGCCATTTACAGGGCCATCTCAGCCACCAGCAGAGCCGCCGGAGATCCGAGGAGAGGAGAGCGTGCGAGCTCCGCTCCACCCCTCTCCCGTGACCAGCGGGGGACAGATCGTTTGAAATTTGGACTGCCCACGGCGCGCAGCCATTTACAGGGCCATCTCAGCCACCAGCAGAGCCGCCGGAGATCCGAGGAGAGGAGAGCGTGCGAGCTCCGCTCCGCCCCTCTCCCGTGACCAGCGGGGGACAGATCGTTTGAAATTTGGACTGCCCACGGCGCGCAGCCGTTCGGCGCGCCGACGAAGGCGCACGACAAAGGCGCATGCGCCTTAGTGAGCGCCTTCGTGAAGCGGCAGTAGTGAAGCAAACTAGAAACAAGCAGCTCACCAGCTCCCCAAAATAGGATAAAGCAACAGCTAAGAGATAATCTTATCAGTCAGATCACACACATCGTATATTTAGCAACTAACGCCCTAGCAACCTTACTCACCAACAATGGCAACCCGCCCTCCTAAAACCCTGCTTGTCCTTCTGTTGCTCGCCCTCCTCATATCCAACTGGAAAACAGCAGGCTACCATACTTACTCCATCCCAATCATTACAACAGACCTCAGGCAAACTCCACCAGCCAGGAAACTCCACTCCCTCAGAACTCTGACACCATGTCCTAACTCCAGCCTAGAAAGCATCCCAACATCCTGGGGTAAACGACCCCCGCCAAAACCCAAGACAAACAGCCATAAACACTTGACACCCCCAAGAATCTTCCTCAACTCAATCAGTTCACAATTCTCCTTCACAAATTTCACACCAATAAAATGTGCTTACATGAACATAAGATCAATCAATCCAAAGGTGGAATTAATCAAAGATTGGCTAATCAAAGATCATCTAGGCTGCCTATTCTTAGCTGAAACCTGGATCACTTCAGACTCCGACCCAAGCATAATAGATCTCTGCCCAAAAGGATATAAATTAGAGCTTGTTTGTCAAGAAAACAAACGAGGGGGAGGGTTAGCCATCATAGTAAAAAACAACTTTAACTTAAAAGTCCTAGCCAAGAACTCATCCCCACACCTGGACCTTCTAGCCTGCCAACTCTCCGATAACACTCTCTCCGGAAACCTGACCTGCATTCTATGCTATGTCACACCAGGGAAATGGTCCGCATCAAAACAAGAACTCGAAGAATTCATTCTCCAGAATTCACTAACTTCCACCCACAACTTACTCCTCGGAGACTTAAATCTCCATCTAGAAGACCACTCCTCCAAACAAGTAGAGGGAATACTCTCATATCTCGATACCCTATCCTATCAGATACTTAACCCCGAACCCACACACGAAAAAGGCCACCAACTGGACATTGCAGCATTCACGTCCCATAACCTTGACACTCAAAACATACACACATCCAACGGTGTATGGCACCCCTCCCTCTGGTCAGACCACTACAAATACACTTTCACTATAAATTGGGCTCAAAACAACCACAAACCCGCACCCCAAAAAATCCACATCAACACACGACAGAAAATCAATCCTACTACATTTTGGGAGAAGGTAGATCCAGCATTCGACCACATCAACCCCAAAGAATTTGTAACTCACTGGCGTACCCTTAGCGAAGCTACTTTGAACGAGCTAGCACCAATAAAAACAAAAAACAAAATCTGTAGACCTTCAGACAAATGGTTCGACGCCGAACTACTCCATTTAAAAAGACAATGCAGACACCTCGAAAGAATATGGAAAAAACAGAAACAAGACCAAACAAAAGTAGCATGGAGAAACCAAATCAAACAATATAACATCAAACTAAAGGAAAAAAGGAAAGCATACTACTCCAAACTAATAGGCACTGAAAACCCAGACTCAAAAATACTCTTCAATATTGTAAGAAAACTCACGGACACCAAACCTTTCCTAGCTACTCAAGGAAACCAATCTCCTTCAGCCCACCAATTAGCAGACTACTTCAAGCACAAAATCACCAATATCAGATCCACATTCAACAATTCATTAACCCTCCTCGATGAGATTATAACAACACCAACAATAGATGAAACCTTAGTAGCTGACAGAACGTGGACTAACTTCCCCAAAGTACAATGGAACGACATGACTCGACTATACAACAAATATAGTAAAACTTCTTGTGACCTAAACAGCTGCCCATCGTACCTGCTAACAACCGCATCCATCAAGTTCAAAGCTAACCTCATGAACTGGCTACAATCCACGCTCACAGATGGTCACTTCCCACCAGAACTAGGCGAGATTATTATCACCCCCATACCGAAAGATCCCAAAGCTCCAAACAATAATCCAGCCAACCACAGACCCATCGCTTCAATCCCATTATATATCAAACTACAAGAAGGTCTTGTAGCACAATACCTCACCAACTACCTAGAAGACCACAACATACTACACCCATCACAATCAGGATTCAGAAAAAACCACAGCACAGAGACACTACTTGTATCTCTAATGGATATAGCCCGCCAACACATCAGCAAAGGGAACAGGATACTACTTATCCAACTAGATCTCTCAGCAGCTTTCGACCTAGTGGATCACAACATACTACTCCAGATACTAGACGCCATAGGGATCTCAGGTTTGGTACTCAACTGGTTCCAAGGCTTCCTTAAAACTAGAACTTATAAAGTAAAGACAAAAGACCACATATCTGACCCTTGGTCAAACCCCTGTGGAGTACCGCAAGGATCTCCATTATCACCCATACTTTTCAACCTCTACGTATCCTCAATGGGCACCACTCTAGACTCCCTAAATATAGTCTCATTCAGCTACGCAGACGACATAACAATCCTTCTCCCCTTCAATACCCAAGACCCCAATTCATCAGGATGACTGAAAAAAACTCTGGAAACGGTAGAAACATGGATGACCAACCACAAACTGAAACTGAACACGGATAAAACCAAATTCCTGCTGCTAGAAAAAGACAAAGAACCTACCTTAACTGATCTGATGACAAATGCAATCACATACCCAATACAGCCAGCACTCAAAATCCTGGGAGTAACGATAGACAGGAGATGCACAATGCAGACTCATACTAACAAAACCATCCAAAAAGCCTTCTACACCATGCGCAACCTGCGAAAAATAAGAAAATTCTTTGACAAAATACAATACAGGATCTTAGTCCAATCACTTGTACTAGGACTTGTAGACTACTGCAACAGCCTTTATCTACCCTGCCCCGCTTACATGACCAAACAATTACAGACAGTACAGAACACAGCACTCAGACTTATCTACTCGCTAGGAAAATACGATCACATCACTAATGCCTATCTCGACTCACACTGGCTACCGATACAAGCAAGAACGCAATTCAAACTATACTGTCTATTATTCAAAGCACTAAACGGAACAGCACCTCTCTACCTAAACAGCTGCCTAATCCGAAACCTCTCAACTAGAGTAAGGAGAACCCAGACCCCATTCACCTACCCCTCACTCAAAGGCACAAAACGCAAAAAGCTATATGACAACCTACTTGCTACACAGGCCGCGAAAATTGACCCCATCATATCCAAGCTGCTGACCACAACTACGGACTACAAAGCGTTTCGAAAAGATATAAAAACTATACTATTCAAAAAACACATCCCAATATTATAATCTACCCTCATCTTCTCACCCTTCATAACCTCCTGCAACTCACAACCAACTGCAATTTCGTCCCCATAGGCAACATCTAATCTAGTTGCAACGGGCGATAAGCCAATTCATATCCAGAAACACTGTTTCCCCAAGTACCGAAAAATCAGACATAACAACCTAGGAACAGACGATTTTTTGGTAACATAAGATTATGCTTTGTAATATTATGTAATGTAACATAAGGTTATGCTTTGTAATATAACATAAGGTTATGCTTTGTAATATTATGTAATGTAAGTTATGCAATGTACTGGAATAATAAGGTAAAATAACACAAAGTAACCCTACGTAAAGTCTTGTAAAGTTATGTAAGATAAATTATGTAAGATAAATTATGTAAACTTAATGCAAGCAATGCAAGCACGGTAAGGATAATGTAAAGTAACGCAAAGTAACTCCACGTAAAGTTATGTAAAGTTATGTACGAAAAGTTATGTAAAGTTAGGTATGCAAAGTTTGTAAAGTTATACAAATAAGTGTATTGTCATCGCCTGGAAATGACCAGCCATCTTCTAATGTAATCCGCTTAGAACCGCAAGGCACAAGCGGAATAGAAATCACTAATGTAATGTAATGTAATGGAGGAGTGTGAGGACCTGCAAAGGGACCTGGACAAGCTGGAAGACTGGGCAAACAAATGGCAAATGTGCTTTAACGTTGAGAAATGCAAGGTCATGCATATAGGAAATAAGAACCCATTGTTCAACTACAAAATGGGGGGGGGGGGCAGTGCTGGGAGACAGCGGACTTGAGAGAGACTTGGGTGTGCTAGTGGATACATCAATGAAGCCATCCGCACAGTGCGCAGCAGCGTCGAAAAAAGCCAACAGGATGCTGGGCATCATAAAGAAGGGTATCACAACCAGGACGCGGGAAGTCATCATGCCACTATATCGGGCGATGGTGCGCCCGCATCTGGAATACTGCATTCAGTATTGGTCGCCGCACCTCAAGAAGGACATGGCGGTACTTGAGAGAGTCCAAAGGAGAGCAACGAAGCTGGTAAGAGGGCTGGAAAACTGCCCATACGCCGAGAGGCTGGATAAGCTGGGTCTCTTCTCTCTGGAAAAAAGGAGGCTCAGGGGAGATATGATAGAGACCTTCAAGATCCTGAGAGGCATAGAGAGGGTGGATAGGGACAGGTTCTTCAGACTGAGAGGGACAACAGGTACGAGGGGGCACTCGGAGAAACTGAAGGGGGATAGGTTCAAGACAAATGCAAGAAAGTTTTTCTTCACCCAAAGGGTCGTGGACACATGGAATGCGCTCCCGGAGGAAGTGATCAGGCAGAATACAGTACAGGGATTCAAACAGGGATTGGACGGATTCCTGAGGGACAAAGGGATCGTAGGGTACTGAAACCAAGGGGTGATTCAGACAGGTCATGACCTGTTGGGCCACCGCGGGAGCGGACTGCTGGGCGGGATGGACCTGTGGTCTGACCCAGCGGTGGCACTGCTTATGTTCTTATGTTTGAAGTATAAGCCTATTAAATGTTAATAGGGGGTATTAGCCAGACTTTGGGACCCTTTTACTAAAGCTTAGAAGGTTCTAATGGAATTAATGTGTGCTAAATGCTGAGAAGCACATTTTATATCTATTGGAGACAGGATGCTGGCCATTGGTCTGAGTGAGGCCCCAATGCTCAGAAGTTTTCTGTGGCAGTAAGAGTTGTTAAAGCACTCTTACTGGCAAGGAAAGCTGTCGTCCTGATGCAGAAAAGGTTCTTCATGGCTGCTACTGATCATCAATCATCATAACAGCCACCAAGAACCCTATGCAAATCCATCGCAAGGAGCTCATTAGTATTTAAACCGTATGCACAGTCATAACTGCTGTCTCCCCCAGGGAGTTTCTAGCATCCTTGGGTCTGACTGAGGCTTTCTTCCATGTTCCCATCTACCCAGAATGGCGATTTTGAGCCAATCAGGGCCTTAGGCCTCTCACAAGATGCATTGGGAGGGGGAAGACCCATTATTCATAGTACATGGCCCTGTAGGCAGGATGGAGTGAGCTTCCCTCCTGCCAATCTGACATCAGCAGGTACAGGGGAGTCCAGGGATGTGGGATGGGGGTCCAATAATGTTGGAGGATTTGGGTGAGATGTCGGGGAGGGTTCCAGGTTGTCAGGGGGAGGGGTGTAGGGCTCTGCAGCTCAGCTTATCCTGTCAGGGGGAATCCTCATCAGCTGAGCCGGCAGGAATCCCCACGATAGCTGTCCTCAATGTGCTGTGTTTTTTCCTCCATCTCTGGGTGGTGGGAGGTAATCTTGATCACTAGAGGGAGTAAGGGGGAGTCATGCCTTAAACCAACCAGTTTGGTCACCTTTGGAGCACTTAGACCTGTTTTACTTTGGTCTAAGTTCTGGCATGTCTTTCTGCCTAGGATGTCCTGGAAAAGTTTCAATTATTGCTTCAAGACATCCAGGTGGAAGCCTGCCTGATTCCTACCCATAACACATCTCTCAACATGCCCCTTTGAGCTCTGGATGCACAGCAGCTTAGAAGTGTTGCTGAATGTCCAGAAAGTTTGTTTTGATTATCTGCACTTGGATGTTGCTACTATTAGGACATCCAAGTGCTGATTTAGGCAGGTTTTTGGATGTTTTAAAGTTTTGATTATGTCCCTCCTAGCATATTGAATCCTCCAGGGACGGAGATTATCGAAGGTGAAAACCTAATCTTCCAATACTTTCAGTACAAGGCTCGGGGAACAATGGCAGCCTCTGTAGCAGGCCCCATCATCATTCTGAATTTTTTTTCTCTACTCTTCAGCTTTTTACCCAAGCCCACAAAGGAAAGGTGGAAGTGGAGGGGGGACAGACCCACATGCTTTAAAGTTAAAGCATTTCTGAATAGAATAAGAGAATGCGTTTGGAAACAACCAGCTCCTTGAGAATATGCCCATGAAAAGTTTGAAAGAGGGCTAATGTGGATGGATGTCATTGACACATGCTGATCTGCAATGTTGTGGTCCCACATGGGAAGATATTTGGTGGCTGCTGTTCAATTCATTTTGATCTAAAGCGGCCCCAACTTAAAAGTTAGGGAAAACCATTGATATAAAGGAAAGACTATGAAAGATAAAATTTTATTCTTTGAGATCCTTCAGAATAAGGAGTAATGTGATCACTTTTCTTCCAACCTCATTGCTTTGTTGTACACTAACTGAAGTCTTTTTATTAGATAGCTTTGTGTTTTACATAGATATAGACTAGACATCTTTTTTAAAAGAGTTTAAACAGAAAAATGTGCATATATTAGATACCTGGTAACAAAATATGCATTTATTAGTATTTTATTTTAATTGGTCACCTGGTAACAGGGCCAAATTCTGCAAATGGTACCGTTATCGACGGCTGCCTAAAAAACTGCCACCAATCTTGTGTCAGTCACACCGGAAATGTAGGCCTATGTTTTCAATGCCTACCTTCCACGAAAATCATGTCTAAAGAGGCAACTAAGGACACCTAAGGCCACTTCTGGCATTAACCACACACCGTCAGTGGCCCTAGGCGCCCTTAGGTGCCTCTTTAGTCGAGACAAAGGCACTGGTTTTGAAGGCACCTAAGGGCACCTCCTTTTTTAACAATGTTTTACCGTATTTTTTGCTCCAAAAAAGTGGGTGGAAATAAGGGTGGGTGTGTCTTATGGAGTGAATACCACAACCCTCCCCCCCCCTCGGTACCTGTTTTTAATCGCGGTGCTTCCCTTGCTAGACGGCTGCAGCAGCAGCGAACGGCAAACAAGACAGCAGGGAGTTGGGAGGTGTGCCGAGGTCAGCAATGTTCTACTTGCCAGAGTGAAAGCAGTGCATTGTGAAGAGCTCAGAGGGTGTGAGTCAACGGAGGCGGCGGCTTATGGGGACGCCCAGTATTCCAGCGAGGGCGCAGTCTTTGTGTTGCCACCGCCAGCCTCTTCCTCTGCTCAGGGGGTGCAGCGGAGACCAGCAAAGAAGAGTAGTTGGTGCCTGTGACTGATAGAACCAGAGACGAGTGTAACGGAGGCCAACAGCCAGTGCAACACATAGCCGGTGGATCACTCTTCTTGGAGGCAACTGACTGTTGGGCCCTGAGATGGCGGTTATTTCTGTGTGGATCCCTCTCACACCACCGGGAGTCCTGGGCTTGCTGTGCCATTTAGGCAGCGGCGTGGGCCCAGGCAGGCATGTGAAAAACTCACGCCTGCCTTGTTTGCCTCTCACTGCCGCAACCGTCCAGCCACAATTAAAACCAGGTAAGGGGGGGGTGCGCCCTGCTGCGATTAAAACCAGGTACACGCCTACATGAATAATGCATGAACCCATTCTTCTCTTTTCCCCAAACCAAAAGACTAGAATGGGCCCATGCATTATTCATGTTGGCCTTCAACAGTCATTTTTCATGGCAGGGGGAGGGAGGGGTACAATATATCATCTACTTTTGTACATGATGACTTTGTAAGTTGAGAGATATTTTGAATTTGGATGATTAACTGCTTCTTTGTTGTTACTGGTTTCTCCATGACACATGAGAAATACCCAACAGATGTTTTACCTAGTATATAGAGGTATCTATTTCAGCATTTGCAGGAAGAGTACCCAGCCTCTGCAGTTTTATTGACTAATCTACTAAACACATCCCTCTTTCCAAATAATTGGTTACAAAATTGTTGGGAACCATAGTAATTGAATGCTGCTATATGGAGACTCTAAAATAACCATTTCTCTGTGTTGGAGCAAGAATGAGTGATTAAATGTTAGTTTTCTTTGCCTTTGCGTTAGCTTTGTAAAATGCTTATTGTTTTAATTGCAAGAATTGGAATATTTTTCAGGACTATACTGTTATTATCCCAGGACAAGCAGGCAGGTATTCTCACTAGTGGGTGACGTCATCCAACGGAGCCCGATGCGGACATCTCACAAGCATACTTGCTTGTAGAAACTTTTAGAAGTTTCGAGTTTCCCACACCGCGCATGCGCGAGTGCCTTCCGGCCTGAGGCGTGTCTCCTCAGTTCTTTCTCTTCCGCGGAGCTGAGAAGTTTGCCTTTGAAACTCTCTGCGCGAAGTTTCTTTTTTGTGCTTTCTGTGCCCGCAGGTTTGGGTTTTTTGTGCTCATTCCTGTTGACTCGCGTTACGTTTTGTTGTTTTAAAAAAAAATAAAATAAAATTTCGACCGGGCAGGTCGCGTGGCTGCGGCCCCACGGCTTCGACCTTGCGGCGGAGCTTTTTTGGCCTATGTCCCGGCCTGTTACCGGTTTTAAAAAGTGTGTCAAGTGCCAGCGCGCGATTTCGTTGACGGACCCGCATCGACACTGTCTTCAGTGTCTCGGGCCTCAACACCTTCCGTAATCGTGCCGGCCTTGCTCCACGCTCACAGCACGTGCATTTAAGCGTCGCTGTATTTTGTGGGAGTCGCTGTTTGGCATGGAGGTGTCCCCGGTACTGCCCTCTTCCCAGAGCGCCACGCCTTCGACTTTCGATTCTACATCTTCGGCCTCGAGTCTGCTCAAGCCTGCCTCGTTCATGCCGGCTTCGACCTCGACGCAGGCTGCGGTGCCTTCCGATGTCTCTTCAGGTCAGAAAGTGCAGCCTCCTATCCCTCCAGTGGTGCTTAAGGTGCCCAAGGCCTCCAAATCCAAGCCCCCTGGGGGCCGATTGACCGACGTCCGTGCAGGAGGTCCCATTTCTGATGTGGATCCCTCTTTGCCGGCGTCGTTTCATGCCTTGATGGAGAAGCGATTTGTCGAGCTCTTTACCAAAATTGGGCCGACGCTTCTCTCCCAGATCCAGCCTGGGCACGCGGAAGCCTCCCGCGAGGTCGAGCCGCCTCCGGTGCCTCCTCGGCGCTCACTCTCGCTGCTGGGAGCAGAGTCTCGGCGAGTGTCTAGTCTGGCTTCGGGGCATGTCTCGCAAGGAGCAGAGTCTTTGCCCATGCCACCATTGGAGCCGATACCCTCGATCCATGGCTTCCCTGGTCCGGACCCTTCCTCGGCGATGCTGGGCCTCGAACCTTGGGGAGTGCCTTGGGGGGGCCTCGTCTCAGCCTCTGATGCTTCAATCCACGGCCTCCAGTCCCATCTACTCGGTGGCTGCCTCGTCTGGGCGTCGCTCGCCTCGTCGCTCGAGGCCTGCTTCTCGACACAGCTCCGGTCGTCGATCGACGCACTCCTCGAGGCATTCATCGAGACACGCCTCGCCTCGTTGGAAGCAACCTTTCCGGGAGTTTTCTCCGGAATACTCGCCCCCTCCTCCCATGCCGGAACTTGAAGACTGCGGGGGTTCGTTCTCTCCGTGCCGGTCCTCGGCATCGGCGGACCAGGCCACCTCATCGTCTTCGAGCCCACCTCGAGGCCCGGCTCTGGCGGACCAGTTGTCATTCTCATCCTTCCTGAGGCAGATGGCGGTGGATCTGGATATCACCCTGGATTCGGGTTCCAAGTTCTCGAAGGAGTATCTGGAGACGATGCATCTTCCTCAACCTCCTGCCGAGTCTCTGCGCCTGCCTCTACACAAGCTTCTGGACCAGACTTTCATGAGGTGCTTCGAGACCCCGTACTCCATCCCGGGGGTTCCGGGGATGTTGGATGCTCGCTACCGCACGGTGCACCATAAGGGCTTCGACGGGGCACAGCTCTCGCACCAGTCTCTCTTGGTTGAATCCTCTCTGAAGCGGTCTCACCCCTCCCAGGTCTATGCTTCCACAACTCCTGGCCGGGAGGGCAAAATCATGGACAGATTTGGCAGGCGCATCTACCAGAACTCGATGATGGCTTCTCGAGTCCTCAATTACAGTTTTCATTTCGCAACCTACTTCGAGTTTTTCCTCTCCATCCTTCAAAAGTTTTTACCCTATCTGGACTCTCAGGCTCGCTTCGAGTACTCAGAGGTACTGGCATCGTTGTCCTTGCTTCGCCTGCAGATGATGCAATCGTCTTACGACGCTTTCGAGCTCTCGGCCAGAGCGGCAGCCTGTTCGGTGGCCATGAGGTGCTTGGCATGGCTTTGCACCATCGATATGGACCCGAATCTCCAGGACAGGCTGGCGAACGTTCCCTGTGCGGGGGCAGACCTGTTCAACGAGTCCATCGAGGCAGCTACGGAGAAGTTATCCAAGCATGAAAAATCTTTTCAGTCTATCCTCCGCCAGAAGCCCAAGCCTGCCATCTCTCGTCCGGCTCGTCCTCCTATGATTTATCAGCGGTGCTACCCGCCAAAGCAGGCTCTCGCCATTCGGCCACCAGTGAAGAGGCAGCATCAGCAGAAGCCCCAACAAAAGCCTCAACCTTCTGCTGTCCCCAAGGCTCCCCAGCCTTTTTGACTGTCTCGTAGGGAGCATAACTTCCATCGTTCTGCCCTCCCCTCTTTTTCCCATCAGAGGTCGTCTCCATCATTTTTACCATCGATGGACGACTATTACCACAGACCTCTGGGTCCTTTCCATCCGTAAGAGAGGGATATTCTCTTCAGTTCCATCATGTTCCCCCGGAACATCCTCCAAGAGAGTATCCTTCCAACTTAACCCAGACCGCCCTTCTTCAGGAAGCTCAGGCTTTGCTCCGGCTTTGCGCCGTCGAGCCGGTCCCTGTGGACCAGCAGAACAGGGGTTTTTACTCCCGGTACTTCCTTGTTCCGAAGAAGACGGGCAACCTGCGTCCTATTTTGGACCTCGGGGTGCTCAACAAGTTCCTGGTCAGGGAGAAGTTTCGCATGTTGACCCTGGCTTCTTTCCATCCCCTCCTCGAACAGAACGACTGGTTATGCTCCCTGGATCTCAAGGAGGCCTACACTCGTATTCCCATCCATCTGGCCTCCTGTCAATACCTCAGATTTCGGGTGGGACATCTTCATCTTCAGTACAGAGTGCTTCCTTTCAGCCTCGCTTCGTCTCCCAGAGTCTTCACCAAGTGCCTGGTTGTGGTGGCCGCAGCACTCAGGAACCATGGTCTGCAGGTGTTTCCCTACCTCGACTGGCTCATCAAGGATTCCACGTCTCAGGGGGTCGTCCGGGCCACTAAGAGGACTGTCTGGTTTCTACAGAGTCTGGGATTCGAGATCAACTTTCCCAAATTCCATCTTCAGCCTTCACAGACTCTCCCCTTCATCGGAGCTGTTCTGGAATCTATTCAACTCAGAGCGTTCCTTCCTCCACAACGCCTGGTGGCTCTTCTTCAGCTTTGTCACTCGGTCTCTTCTCGCCCGTCCATCTCGGTGAGACACATGATGGTGCTCCTGGGCCACATGGCCTCTACGGTTCACATGACTCCTTTTGCCAGACTCCTTTTGCGGATTCCTCAGTGGACCCTAGCTTCTCAATGGTCGCCGATCTCTGACTCGTCACATTCAGGTCACTCCTGCTCTGCTGCAGTAGCTTCGCTGGTGGATGCTCTCTTCCAATCTTTCCAGAGGTTTGCTGTTTCACATGCCTACCCATCAGAAGGTCCTCATGACCGACTCCTCGGCCTATGCTTGAGGGGCTCATCTGGACGGGCTCCGCACCCAGGGCTATTGGATGAGTGCGAATCGTCTGTGCCATATCAATCTCCTGGAACTCAGGGCGATTTTCAATGCTCTCACCGCTTTTCAGCATCTACTGCACGACATGGTGATCCTCATTCGTACGGACAATCAGGTCGCCATGTACTATGTCGACAAACAGGGCGGCACGGGATCGGCCTCCCTCTGTCAGGAAGCTCTGAAAGTTTGGGATTAGGCGATTCGCCACAACACCTTCCTCAAATCTGTCTACATTCAGGGGGTGGACAATGCCTTGGCGGACAACTTGAGTCGCCTTCTACAGCCTCACGAGTGGACTCTCCATTCCACGCCCCTTCATCAAATCTTCTCCCTGTGGGGAATGCCTCAGATAGACCTCTTTGCAGCTCCCCACAACTTCAAACTGCCTCAGTTCTGCTCCAGGATCTACACTCCTCATCGTCTCGAGGCGGATGCTTTTCTTCTGGACTGAGGGAATCTTTTTCTGTATGCGTTTCCTCCATTTCCTCTCATTCAAAAGACTCTGGTCAAGCTCAAGTCCGACCGGGCCACCATGATTCTGATTGCTCCTCGGTGGCCCAGGCAACCTTGGTACTCCCTTCTTCTACAACTCAGCAGCAGGGAGCCCTTCCTTCTACCAGTGTTTCCATCTCTGCTTACGCAGCATCAGGGGTCTCTGCTTCATCCCAACCTGCATTCGCTACACCTGACAGCTTGGTTCCTCTCAGCGTAACTTCCCTTCAGTTTTCACCAGCTGTGCGGGATGTTTTGGAAGCTTCAAGGAAGCCTGCTACTAGACAATGCTATTCTGAGAAATGGACTAGATTCTCTACTTGGTGTTTTTCTCATCACAAGGAACCTCAACACGCCTCCTTGTCCTCTGTTTTGGACTACCTTTTGCACCTGTCTCGTTCTGGTCTCAAGTCTACATCAATCAGAGTCCATCTTAGTGCAATTGCTGCTTTTCACCAGCCTCTTCAAGGGAAACCTCTGTCTGCACATCCTGTGGTTTCCAGATTCATGAAAGGACTTTTCCATGTCAGTCCTCCCCTCAAACCGCCTCCGGTGGTTTGGGACCTCAATGTTGTTCTTTCTCAACTCATGAAGTCTCCATTTGAACCTCTTAGCAAGGCTCCTCTGAAATTTCTCACTTGGAAAGTGGTGCTTCTCATTGGCCTCACTTCTGCCCGTCGAGTGAGTGAACTTCAAGCGTTGGTTGCGGATCCGCCCTTTACAGTGTTTCATCATGACAAGGTGGTCCTCCGCACTCATCCCAAATTCCTCACCAAAGTGGTCTCGGAATTTCATCTGAATCAATCCATTGTTCTTCCTGTGTTTTTTCCAAAGCCTCATTCTCATCCTGGAGAATCAGCTCTTTACACTCTGGATTGTAAACGTGCTTTGGCTTTCTACCTGGAACGCACCAAGCCTCACAGAACTGCTCCTCAGCTTTTCATTTCCTTTGATCCGAACAAGTTGGGACGCCTTATCTCTAAACGCACCATCTCCAACTGGATGGCGGCTTGTATCTCTTTCTGCTATGCCCAGGCTGGATTATCCCTTCACAGTAAAGTCACAGCCCATAAGGTCAGAGCAATGGCAGCCTCTGTAGCTTTCCTCCGATCGACACCGATTGAGGAGATTTGTAAAGCTGCCACTTGGTCCTCGGTTCATACCTTCACTTCACACTATTGTCTGGATACCTTCTCCAGACGGGATGGACAGTTTAGTCAAACAGTGTTACAAAATTTGTTCTCCTAAGTTGCCAACTCTCCCACCATCCCATTGTGGTAAGCTTGGAGGTCACCCACTAGTGAGAATACCTGCCTGCTTGTCCTGAGATAAAGCAATGTTACTTACCGTAACAGTTGTTATCCAGGGACAGCAGGCAGCTATTCTCACGTCCCACCCGCCTCCCCTGGGTTGGCTTCTCTGCTGGCTATCTGAACTGAGGAGACACGCCCGGTGCATCGGGCGGGAAGGCACTCGCGCATACGCGGTGTGGGCAACTCGAAACTTCTAAAAGTTTCTACAAGCAAGTATGCTTGTGAGATGTCCGCATCGGGCTCCGTTGGATGACGTCACCCACTAGTGAGAATAGCTGCCTGCTGTCCCTGGATAACAACTGTTACGGTAAGTAACATTGCTATTTGCTCTAAACTATAAATGGGATGGGATAGGTGGCATTAGCATTGAAATCGGACAAATTTTTTGTTCATTTGTTTTGAAGGTGAAAGGGAAGGAGTGCCGAATTATTTTAAAATATTGATCATGTTAGCAGGGGCACCTGATGATTTTTTGGTTGTTTGGTTTTTTTGTAAAGTGACGTGATCTAATGGGGTACTTGAGCACAAAATGTTGCCATTCTCACCATGAAAAGGATGGTTTGCTGCATTGTATTGGTTGTGGGTGTTTTTTTTAAATATTTTTTTAAGGTTTTAACATTTTCTGTGTTGTGTAGTGTTTTTCATTTTTGAATTTGTATTCTGAAAATACTGTTAACAGTATGGGGCAACCATTTTTAAATAAACCCCCCAGGTACCAGGGAAGGAGGGCCCCTGATGCGATTAAAACCAGGTACCGGGGGGGGGGCCTGCCAGGATTAAAAAAAGGTACGGGGGAGCCCTGCCCTGTCCCTACCTGCTTGCCCACACTGTGCCGTGGCCCAGCCTACCACTAGATGGGGGGGGGGGGCAGGGTAAGGAGCCTGGCAGGGGGGGGACAGGGTGCAGAGCTTGGCAAGGAGTGTGGGGTTGAGTGCAGAGCCTGGCAGGGAGAATTTGGTTCAGAATGTTTTTTTCTTGTTTTCCTTCTCTAAATCTAGGGTGTGTCTTATGGTCAGGTGCGTCTTATGGAGCGAAAAATATTGTAATTGGTTTTAATCAGCACAATCAATTACTGTGCTGATTGAACCAATTAAAATGATTGTTAGGAAGTGGTAGGGCACCTATCACCCGCCTATCTAATGGCACTGTTTTCAGAATTTGCTCCTCAAAGGGCATAAGTTAGTAACTCCTGAATCTTGTTAAGTACTAGCGCCATTTGTTAAGGCCTCAGACCAGCTATTTGTTTGGGCATCTCTTAAGCATTAAAATATAAAACCTACCAGAAGTAAAAGGAAAGCTTTCATTTTCCAGTTTATTGAATCAGCAAGAACAGTTCATCATTCTGGTTCTGAACTCTTTGAGAGAGCTCCCATTAGCTAATGTACATATCAGTAGCAAAATGAGATTTGCAGGGAAATATGACTGGGAGTGAGGTCAAAAGAAACTTCTTTGAAAAACTAGCCTGGAAGCTGATCTGGGGCATGAAGATAAATGTACTGTAAACTAAATTGTCTGAAGGACAGTTCTATAACTGTCACACGTAGTTATGCACATCTTAAGTAGCACTTGCTCATGCAAATACACTGAGCACTATTCTGATATAGTGTACACAGTAACTGCAAGAGTGTACACGTGTTTGGAGCATAGGCAGGATGTGACTGTGTCTCCTACTTACACATTTATTTTATAGAATACTCTTAAATTGTGCACACAGCATGGCACACTTAGGCATGCCAACTTACAACGACTATAGACCAAACATAAATGGATATGCCTAAATATAAATGCATTAATGCTGACATGCTAGTATTCTGTAACAAAATCTTGGCACAAAGATGTAATTTATTGAATTAATTTCCAGTACACAGCATTTGAAGTGCCTAACCTGACATGCCAAAATATAGAATTGCCCACATAGCCTAAAATCTTAAGCATTAGTCAAATTTGGAAGTTTGTATTGGTGGGAGGATTTCTGGCAAAATGTTAGTGAACATTAGTTTCATGCCCCACATCAGCTTCCTCTGTATTCTTCCAGAAATAATTTTCTACTAGTTTCTCTTCCCTCCCCCCACCAAGCTACAGTAGTATTTTCTACAGACCACCTTTCTCTGATGACGTTTTAGTTTCCTAATGGAAGCCCTTAGAGAATTAGAAGACAGTATACATAGCAGTTTTTATTGATCCAAGCATGAGGTGAGTGAATGAAAGATTTTTTGATAGATTTTATTTTTTGTGAGTTATATATGGTTGTGCGAATGGACAGTAGCTAGGGTTGAGGCCTTGACGATTGGCGCTACTGCTCACAAGTTTCAGACTTGTGCTAATTCAACCCCTTTGTGTGTTTGCAATTTGCTTTTGTAATCAAAAGTAATATGGATTCCACAGATTTTATAAATATAGGGCAGATCTTGTTAAAACATAGTTCTTTTTCAAATTTTTGCTGTCCAAACTATTAATGATACAGTGTGACTCTAAAACTATAAACAGTATGTTGCATCACAGTTCATTCTAAAGAGTGAAAAGTAAAAGCTGGTTGGTTTTATTCATCTTTTCTTTTTTCTTTTAATTCAACAAAACTGCTTATGTAAACTTTCAGTGTATAAAAGCATAAAATGTATAATGTAGATGAAAGAAAAACCTCTCCCTTCCTTCAAGAATATACTTGAAAACTAATACAGTACTTTGGTCTTATTTGCTATTTTTAGTATGACAACCCACCCAATTGATGAAGCAAAGCAATACCCAGCATTATGTAGAAGTTTCCCATATGGGGCAGTGGAAGACCTTTTTTAGTTAGGATGACTAAGCTAGCTTTCCTTTTGTCCCCTCAAATTCTCTAGTAGTTGATGCCATATGACAAAAAGTTGACTGGGCTAAGTCCCCAGTGGTCTACCTCATTCTGCTGCAGAGCTGCCAAGTTACCCAGTTCCAAAAGGAAGATTTTAAACTAATCTTGGATTTCATGCAACCTATTCTGTTGCATTATGGGACCTGAAGCATGGATTTCAATGAGTAGAATCAAGGACTTCAAAAATCACATTGTATCAGGGATTAAATTTAAAACCAGTACTGGCCCATCTCCTTTCTGGCACTGGTTAACTGGGTAGCTCTGTTGCTGTTTACACCAGTGTTTTTCAACCTTTTTACACCTATGGACCGGCAGAAATAAAATAATTATTCTGTGGACCGGCATCGGTTGAAGAACACTGGGCTAAGTCATGGGCCAGACCTTGCCCATCTCCACCAAATCTCCACCCCAGACCCCGCCCCCATAATAGTACTAATTGCACCTTGCACGTCCCGTGCCTCATCTGGAAGTCTTCCCTCTGACGTTGCAACGTCAGAGAGATGGCTTCCGGTTCAGGTGCAGGATGCCTATAGGAGCCACTGTCCGTGGCTTTGTGCACTGAATCAGTTAGGAAGAGGGAGCTGGCTCGAAGAAAATGGCGCATCGATAGGACCGTGGACCGGCGGTTGAAGAACTCTGTTTTGGGCCTGATGCACATGCTGGCCCTGTGGACCGGCAGGAAATTTCTGTGGACCGGCACTGGTCCATGGACCGGTGGTTGAAGAACACTGGTCTACACCATATGAAACCTGATACACACTCTCTCTTCTTTCATATCCTCATCTAACTTCTTTTAGGATTGTAACTACCATTCCACAAAGTTTTACACAATCTCTTATAAGAAACAATTCAGTAATATCATTGCTATTGTGGACTAGCTTGGCACTCTGTAAGAGTTACCCAAGTACTTCATTGCCATCATCTTTCCCCAGGGATCCTCTTTGTTTTTCCAAATATATTTGAATTCCATTTCCATTTTATCACTACTATCTTTTCAAGGATGGCATTCCAGGCATCTCTACTATCATTTGTATGAAAAAATACTATCTAACCTTGTTCTTGAGTCTACCTCTTGGAGCTTTATATTGTAATCAGTAGTTCTATAACTTTCTTTCTGTTGGGAAAAAAGTTTGCTCTTTGTGAAAGATAATTAGCTACTACTACTACTTATCATTTCTATACTGCTACCAGATGCATGCAGCACTGTACAAGGGTGTGCTGTAAAGTTCTCAGCCCAACCGAGAAGGGAATGACATGGAGCCATGAAAGTTTTTTCCACATATTCACCCCTAAGTTTAACACACTTGCCACATAGTGTCTGAAGTTTCTGTAACCCTTGCAAAAAATACTCTGATGTCTGGTCACTGAAATACTTACTGTTCTGCTGTTGCAATCGCCTCTGAATCATTCAAAAACTGTCGCCCTTTCAAACTCTTTTTAAAGTTTGGAAATAGAAAATAGTCAGATGAAGCAAGATCTGATGAATAGGATAGATGGTCTATGCCAGTGTATTATAAACCTTGTGCCGTGGCACACTGAGAAGGAAGGATGAACACTTGAAAACGTGGCTCTTTGCAAAAATCTAATCACCTCCCATTCTCCAGTATTCTGTCCCTCTCTTTCCTCTTAGTCCCTCTCCTTTATCCCTTATTGTAGTTCCTTTCCTCTTAACTCTGTAAACCGTGCCGAGCTCTGCACTTGCGGAGATGGCGCGGTATACAAACCTAAGGTTTAGTTTAGTTTAGTTTAGAAGAGAGGCGCCGGCCAGCTGACTTGCCTACAGGATGTGCCTCTCGCCATGAGAGGCACATCCTGTAGGGCCAGAGGTTCTCAACACGTGGTACAGCGCCAGCGCTGCATGTCTATCAACTTCCTACTCCTGTCGCTTATCTTCCGAGACTCAAGCCTTCATCGTCTTCTCTCCCTACCCCGGATCAGCAGCGGCAGCTCAATGTGCATTTAACTTCCCCACACAGCTGCCGCTAGCATTAGTTTAAACTCGGTTCTATCAGGCAGCCTCGGGGCCTTTGCTAGGCTGGTCTGCTTCGATGATGCAACTTCCTCTTTTGTCAGAGGTGGGCCAGCCTAGGAAAGGCCCCAAGGCTACCTGATTGAACTGGTCTAAACTAATGCTAGTGGCAGCTGTGTGGGGAAATTAAGAGCAGAGTAAGCTGCTGCTAGGGAAAGGAGAGGTGCTCCTGGACAAGGGGGGGGGGAAGGGAAGGGAGAAGAGGTGCTGCTGGACCTGGCAGAAGGGGAGGGAAAGGAAATGTGCTGGACACTGGAGGAGAGGATGAAATGGTGCATGGGGAAAGATCATATTAGTTGTGAGTGGGGTTGGGGGAGGGAAAGAAAATTGTTGCAGGAGGAGTGAGTGATGAGAGAGAGAAAAATGGACATGGGGTGGAGGAGAGTGAGAAATGGTGCATGGGGAGCTAGCATGTTAGGTGGAAAGGAGGGGATGTCATTCAGTAGAGTCGAGAGAAAGCATGCAGGAGGCAGACAGTGTTGGACTCATGGAGAGAGCGAGATGGATGGGGAGGATAGAAAGGATGGAAGGAGAAATGTCGCACTCGGGAGAAGGGGGAGAGGGCAGAGAGTGAAAAGTTGAACTCGTGGAGAGAAATTTGTTGGGGAAGGGAACAAGGATCAGAGGAGAAACAGCATGCAGGAGGAAGAGAGAAAGAGATGTTGGACTGGTGGAACGGAGGGAGAAATGTTGGACCACTGGAAGGAGGGAGGGAAGTAGAGAGATGTTGGACTATGGGGGGGTGAAGGAAGGAGAGAGATGTCAGACCATGGAAACAGGGAGGTAAGGAGAGAGAGATAGGAAGAGAAGACTTGAAAAAGTAGATTTTGAGAAGCAGAAAAATGAAAAAATTGAATGTTAAGTTAATGCCAAAGACGGATGCAAGGCAGAAAGTAAAGGAGAGAAAAACAGTCAATGGATAAGAAGGCACTGGAAACATAGTTAAAAGCACAGAAAAATAAAGTCACCAGATAACAAAGGTAGGGAAAATTATTTAAATTCTCAATATAGTGATTGAAATGTGTCAGTTTTGCAAATTTATATCTGCTGTGTATATTATGTGTATATGAAAAATGAATGGAAAACATTGCATTACAATTAGTAAAGGCGGTGGGATCTGGGGCAGAGCTTGGGTGGGCCTAGGGCGGAGCTTGGGAGGTCTGTGGTTGGGGTACTCAGTTGATATTTGTTAGATTTAGGGGATACTTAGCTTGAAGTAGTTGAGAAACACTGTTGTTGGCAATCAGCCGGCGCCTCTCTTTCTCTCCGGCCCTCTTCCCTGCTGGCATCCTCTACTGGTGTTTCAGGGCCCGTCTGGAGGTCCTCTACGCATGCGCGGATGTTGACATGATGTTACGCATGTGCGTGATGTCATCACGGCGACATCCGCGCACTTCTGGGTACCTCGAGCTGTGGCCACTACCTTTAATGCGCCCCGGTTCGATAAAGTTTGAGACACACTGGTCTATGCACTGAAATCCCAACTATGTCAAAACATCCTTCATTTTGCCAGCCTTGTGAGCAGGTACATTATCTTGCAAAAAGAGAACTCCTTTCCACTGCTTCCCTCTTCTTTCTTTCGGTGCCTCCTTTAAGCAGCATAGCAAGTTAAAGTAGTATCCTGAATTAACTGTTTGACTCCTTGGAAGATAGTCAGTCATTACAACACCTTCTTGATCCCAAAACACCATGGGGCTCATAATCGAAAGAGAAAAACGCCCAAAATCCGGCCTAAGTCGGCACTTAGACAAACATTTCTCAAAAACGTCCAAGCGCTGAAAATAAAAACAGGTTTTGGACATATTTCTAAACAACCTAGGCCTTCATAGTGCCGCTCAACGTCCAAAGCTAAACGGGGCGTTTCGGGAGGCGTGTCAAGGGTGGGAGTTGGGCTGGCTTAGACTTAGTCGTACAACATGTAAAACCGAAAGTTTTACAACAGAGCTTAGATGGAACTTGGACATTGTGACTTAGACCATGTAAAACATGGTCTAAGTCACAAAAACCCACCTAAAGTCACCAGATAAGCACTTCAAACACACTACCCCAGTGATCACCAAACCCCCCCACCCACCTCCATAAAAATTTCATTCACAACTTTAAATTTCAGCCTCCAGACCATCGTCACCTGGCCGCCTGGCATAGGAAAGCCTAGTCGTCCAGCCCAGAGGCAGCTTAAGACATCTTGGGGGTGGGTTAGGGACCCATAGAGAAGAGGACCCATGCCCATAAGCCCCTGTAATGACTATATTGATACTTAAACATGTGCACTCCCCTATACACCCCCAAAACCCTTTTTTACTGGCAAATAAGTGGCTCCTGAAGCCATAAGGGCTATTGGGTGGTAGTTAAGTGGGTCTAGGGGATTTTGGAGGTGGTTTGGGGGGCTCACCGTGACCTATAAGGGAGCTGTAGTGAGGAGAAGCCATGGCACCCTTTTTGTGAAGTTCATAGCAGTGCCCTGTAAGGTATCCCACTATTTAGGTGGCATGTCTGGGTGTGTAGTCCATCACTTTGCAGACCCCTCCCACGTCTAACAGGGCTTGTTCTAGGCATTTTGGACTTGGATGGAAAGTTGGACAGAAATGTGGTATAAAGATGGACGATTTAGCAGCTTGGACGATCAGATCGGCAGGACGTATAATTAGATGATTTTCGAAAGTAAAAAAAAAGTTGGACGTCTCTTTCGAAAATGTGTCTTAGGCTCTTTTTAACTTTGGACAACTTGAGAGATGGACATAAACGGACTTAGACATCCCTTTCGATTATGCCCCTTCATGGCTATGGCCTTTCCTGCTTTTTGGTCTTGAATTTCCTTGGACTTGGAAAACCTGAGTTCCGTTATTGCATGGACTATTTTTGTGTTAGGATCATAGTGGTGTAATCATGTTTCATCAATAGTAACTAGTCATTCTAAAAAGTTGACACCAGTTTACTGAAAATACTGAAAAATCAACTTGGAAGCGTCCACTCGATGTTATTTCTTGTCAGCATTCAAACATTTGGGCACCCACTTGGCTTCTGCATATCCAGGTGCTCGTGGATTTATGCACCCAACATGTTCACTGGATATCTGCAGTGTTTCAGTAATTGTTTTAGCTGATATTTGCCAATCTGCCAAAATCAGGTCATGGAGATCTGAAACAATATCAAACTACACTTCTCCCTCCATATTTGCAACGGTTAGGTGCAGAGCCGTACTGCGAATTGCAAAAATCGCAAATAAGTTTTTCGTCCGGCTCTGACCCACCCCCGCATCCCTCCTACGTCCCCGGACCTTACCTGGTGGTCTAGTGGGGATGCAGGGCAGGAGTGATCTTCCTATACTCCTGCCCCGTGCAGAGCTGTCAACAAAATGGCTGCCCTGAGTTCCCGTTGTACGAGACTACAACGGGAACTCAGGCAGCCATTTTGATGACAGCTCTGCATGGGGCAGGAGCATAGGAAGATCGCTCCTGCCCCGTGTTCCGCTAGACCACCAGGTAAGGTCTGGGGAGGCTTGGACAGCCTAAAAGTAGATGAAATTTTTTTTTAAAAAAGCGAATAATCAAATCCGCAGATACTGAAACCGCGGATTCAGAGGGAGAAGTGCACAGCATTATGATTCTACAAATTGGCACTTTGCAAAATAGCACTCTTCAGCTACAATGTCAATATAACGCTCAGAATTTAGGAAGTTGAATGGGATGAGAACTTTTCACCACTCTCTTGTACATTAAACATGCAAGAGATGGTCCCTGCTCAAAAGAGCTTACAATCTAAATATGACAGACAAACAGGACAAAAGGGTGAATTTATACATGCTGGACTATGAAGTGAATGACAAACAGATAAGGGTGTTAGGACTTAAAAGCAGATAAGGGAGTTAGGACTTAAAAGCAGCTTCAAAAAAGTGGTCTTTTAGCATAGATTTGAATACTGCCAGAGACGAGACCTGACATACCAAGTCAAGCAGTTTGTTCTAGGCATACATTGCAGCAAACTAGAAGGGACAGAGTATACTGTACTGGTACTATGATTCCATCCACCTTTGAACTGAAGAACCGGTATGCTGCCCTGGAAGTGGAGGAGATGAGAGCTGGATCCATGTCCATAGGAAGCATAAGGTAGTGGTGGTTGGCGATTCCCTTCTGAGGGGCATAGAAGTGTTCATCTGCAGACCAGACATGATGTCCCGGGAGGTATACTATCTGCCTGGTGCTAAAATCCAAGATGGTACAGAAAGATTGCCAAGATTCATCAAACCTGATGACTATTATCTGATGCTGCTCATCCATTGGCACTAATGATACTGCCACATTGCAACTAATGATACTGCCAGGTACCCCTGTGAACGTATCAAAAGTGACTTTGTGGCTCTGGGAGAGAAGGCGAAGTAGTCGGGTGCGCAGGTGGTATTCTTGTCCATCCTCCCTGTCGAGGGTAAGGGCCATGTCAGAGAAGCACGCTTCCTGGAGATGAATGCGTGGCTATATGGATAGTGTTATCGAGAGCATTGTGGCTTACTGGACCAAGGGATGATTTTCCAAGGGCTGCTGAGCATCTATCAAAGAAGGGAAGAAGTGTCTTTCAACAGGCTGGCTAATCTACTGAAGAGGGCTTTAAACTAGAAGTAATGAGGCAGGATGACCAAAGCCCCTGGGTGAGTATAAGCCCTCAAGTAAATAAATCACTGAATACCTCTACATGGATGGGAAAAGGGGACAATGTCTAGAAAGCAGTATATACTAATGCTTGAAGTATGGGATACAAGATTCTGGATCTTGAAGCTGTGATGGAAGAAGATGAGTTGGATCCGCTTAGAACCGCAAGGCACAAGCGGAATAGAAATCACTAATGTAATGTAATATAGTGGCGATCAAAAAGACATGGTTCACTGAAAACCATGACTAGGATGTACGTAGTTATACCAGGCTATAATCTGTTCAGGAAAGACAGGATAGGAAGAAAAGTAGGGGGAGTAGCATTATATGTTAAAGATCATATTAAAGCCACTCAATTGCAGGATCTGTAGGGCCAGGAAGAGGCACTGTGGATCAATTTCGAAAGGGAATGGTAAATATATTTACACTGGTGTGATATACAGGCCTCCTACACAGAAGGAAGAAGAGGACAGAGATTTAATAGTAGACATTCAGAATACAGTCAAACCTTGGTTTACCAGTGCATCGATTTGCAAGTGTTTTGCAAGACAAGCAAAACATTCGCAAAATCGGTGCCTTGGAAACCGAGCTTGACTTGATATATGAGCGCCCCTCCCCTGCGATCCGGCATCCCCCCGCGATCTGGCATCCCACCCCTGCTCTAGCGCACCCCCCCTCCCCCGCCGCGATTTGGAATCCCCCACGCACCCACCCAAACACATTGGCTTAACAAGGCCCAGCAAAAGGAAGACGGCAGATCTTTGGGCACCGGCATGTCCTGTGCGTTGGTGCTGGTGCGTTGGTAAACCAACATGTTTGGATGGGTGAGTGGGGGATGCCAAATCGCGGGGGGGGAAATGTGGAGCAGCGCCAGTGGCCTCGGGGGGGGGGTTAAAGTGGAGCAGCGCCGGTGGCCTCGGGGGATGGGGGTGTTTCGGAACGCATCAAGCGAGTTTCCCTTAGTTCCTATGGGGAAACTCGCTTTGATATACGAGTACTTTGGTTTACGAGCATGCTTCTGGAACAAATTATGCTCATAAACCAAGGTTCCACTGTATATCTAAAAAAGAGGAGGATTTACTAATAGGTGATTTTTACATGCCAAATGTTGATTGAGGTATTCCTATTGTGGGGTCTTCTAGAAGTAGGGAGATCCTGGATTCTCTTCAAGGAGAACCCATATGGGATACAGTCATACTGGACTTAGTGCTTACAAACGTGGAAAGTGTTTCTGATGTTAGAGTGGGAGATTACCTGACATCCAGTAATCATTGCATGGTACGGTTTAATATTAAGATGGGTTTAAAAAGGGCTCATTCAAAAGTAAAGGTTCTAGACTTTAAAAAAAACTAACTTTGAAAGGATGGAAAGATTATATCAAGGAATTGTTGTCTGGATGGAAATGTCTGGAAGGAGTAGAACTGCAGTGAGCAAAACAGAAAGGAGTTATTGTAGGGGTGACAAATCTTTTTGTGAGGCAAGAAAGTAAAAGTAAGAGGAAAAGAAGGCCACTTTGGTTCTCAAAAGTAGTAGCTGAGAAGGTAAGGAATAAGAGAAACATAGAAACATAGAAACATAGAAAGATGACGGCAGAAAAGGGCTATAGCCCATCAAGTCTGCCCACTCTACTGACCCACCCCGATAAGTCTAGATGCTAGTGATTCGTGCTATGTAGGGATCCCACGTACATGTCCCATTTACTTTTAAAGTCAAGCACGCCGGTGGCCTCGACCACCTGCACCGGAAGCTTATTCCAGTGATCTACCACCCTTTCCGTGAAAAAATACTTCCTGGTGTCACTATTAAACTTTCCTCCTCTGAGTTTAAGCGGATGCCCTCTTGTGGTCGAGGGTCCCCTGGGCAAGAGGAAGACATCTTCCACCTCGACCCGTCCTGTGATGTATTTAAATGTCTCAATCATGTCCCCTCTCTCCCTGCGTTCCTCTAGAGTGTAGAGCCGCAGTCTGCTCAGTCTCTCTTCGTATGAGAGACCCTTGAACCCCAAGATCATCCTAGTGGCCATCCGCTGAACCGATTCGATTCTAATCACGTCTTTACGGTAATGTGGCCTCCAGAACTGCACACAGTACTCCAGATGAGGTCTCACCATGGTCCTGTACAGCGGCATTATGACTTCTGGTTTCCGACTGACGAAACTTCTTTTGATACATCCCATCATTTGCCTTGCCTTGGATGTGGCCTTCTCTACCTGCTTGGCAGCCTTCATGTCTGCACTGATGATTACTCCCAAATCTCGTTCTGCTGAGGTCGTGGCTAATGTTTCTCCATTTAGGGTGTAAGTTCTGCACGGATTTCTGCTACCGAGGTGCATGACCTTACATTTCATAGCATTGAAGCCTAGCTGCCATGTCGAGGACCAGTTTTCCAATGTACGAAGGTCCTGTGTCATACTATCCTGTAAAAAGCTTTCACTTACTATGTTGCACAGTTTTGCATCGTCGGCGAATAACGTTGCTTTACCCTGTAGCCCTCGTGTCAAGTCCCTTATGAATATGTTAAAAAGGAGAGGACCCAGGACCGAGCCCTGCGGCACTCCGCTGGTCACCTCTGATGTTTCAGAAAGGGTACCATTGACCATCACCCTCTGAAGTCTACCACTCAGCCAATCATTGACCCATGCAGTTATCGTCTCGCCCAACCCCATTGATTTCATCTTATTTAGTAGCCTGCGGTGTGGGACGCTGTCAAAAGCTTTGCTGAAATCCAAGTATACTATGTCCAGAGACTCTCCTGAGTCCAACTTTTCTGTTACCCAATCAAAGAAGCTGATGAGGTTGGATTGACACGACCTACCCTTAGTGAATCCATGTTGATTAGGATCCCTAAGATTTCCCTCATCCAAGATCGTGTCCAACTTACGTTTAATTAGTGTTTCCATGATTTTACATACTATCGATGTGAGACTCACTGGTCGGTAATTCGCAGCCTCTGCCCTGCAACCCTTTTTATGCAGAGGAACAACATTCGCTGTTTTCCAATCCTGGGGGACCCTCCCCTTCTTTAGGGAGAGATTGAAGAGCATGGCTAATGGTTCCGCCAGGACCTCGCACAGCTCTCTGAGCACTCTTGGGTGCAATTCGTCTGGACCCATAGCTTTGCTCACCTGGAGTCTTGACAATTCGCTGTAGACATCAGCTGGTGTGAACTCAAAATTCTGAAATCGGTCTTCCGCGCTTGACATTGCTTCCAGATTTGGCCCTTGCCCTGGTGCCTCGCAGGTAAAAACCGAGCAGAAGTATTCATTTAGTAGTTTGGCTTTATCGGAATCTGTTTCCGCGTAATTCCCGTCTGGTGTTTTGAGGCGTGTTATTCCATTTGTGTTTTTTTTTCCTGTCGCTAATGTACCTGAAGAAGGATTTGTCCCCTTTCTTAATGTTCTTTGCTAGAGTTTCTTCCACCGCAAGCTTGGCCTCCCTGACTGCTGTTTTGACTGCTGCAGACCTGGCCTTATATTCAATGTTAGCTTCACTTGTTCCCGTACGTTTGTATGAAAGAAATGCTCTTTTTTTTCTCCTTGACGAGGTGCGAGACCTCTTCAGTGAACCATCGGGGTTTTTTGTTTCTTTGTTGTTTATGTACCAATTTTATGTAGCGGATAGTTGCCTCGTGTAGGGTCGATTTCAGGTTTGACCACATGGCTTCCACATTATCAGTTGCCTTTTGATCCTGCAGCGTCTGCTGGACGAAATCTCCCATACGTGCGAAATCAGTGCCCCGGAAATTGAGTACCCTCGTTTTGGTTTGTGATTTAGGGAAACCTTTCCTGAGGTTGAACCATACCATGTTGTGGTCACTGGTAGCTAGCGTTTCTCCCACTGAGACCTCCGAGACACTCTCGCCGTTTGTAAGTATGAGGTCTAGGATGGCCTCGGCCCTAGTGGGCTCTAGTACCATTTGTTTGAGCTGTACTCCCATCATGGACGTCAAAATCCTCCTGCTACCACAAGTTGTTGCTGAGAGTGTGTTCCAGTCTACATCGGGCATGTTGAAGTCCCCTAGCAGAACAGTGTCCCCCCGTAGAGTAATATTTTCAATGTCTTCAATCAATTCATTATCCTTGTCCTCTGTTTGTCTTGGAGGTCTGTATACCACACCAAGGTACAAGCACTTTTCTCCACCTCTGGCTAGGTTGACCCAGATGGATTCCCCGGTGTACTTAACATCTGTGATCCTGGTTATCCTGATGTTCTCTTTGATGTAAATTGCTACCCCTCCTCCTAGCTTACCCTTCCTGTCTTGTCGAAGCAGGTTGTATCCTGGTATAGTTGTATCCCACCCATGGGAGTCCGTGAACCATGTTTCTGATATTGCCACCACATCTAGGTTGGCATTCACAATTTCTGTTTCCAGTTCTAGAAATTTATTCCCTAAACTATGTGCGTTGACATACATAGCTCTCCACTCTGTGCGTTTATTACACCTTTGTACAGAGATTCCTATCTGATTCAGAGTGTTTCCTAGTGAACCTTTAGCAGTGAGGGTACTTACCTCGGACTTAGAAGCGCAGTTTTGGTTCACCACATCAGGATTGTTTCTTACTGCACTGGTATATAAGTGGGTACCCTCCCCCGACTTACCTAGTTTAAAGCCCTCCGAAGTAGGCGGGCTAAACGGTGTCCGAAGACGTTCTTACCTCTGCTGGTCAGGTGAAGTCCGTCTGGTCCCTGGAGTCCCTGTAGTGCCTCTCCATGATGTAGGAATCCGAAGTTCATTTCTCGGCACCATCGTTGTAGCCATTCGTTTGTCTTCAGGATGCGTTCGTCTCTGTCCCTTCCCTTGCCCCTAACAGGAAGAATAGAGGAGAATACTACCTGTGATCCTGTCTGCTTCAGCTTTTCTCCCAGAGCTCCGAAGTCTCTAGCTATGTCCTCCGGCACATTCCTGGCAGTGTCATTAGTTCCGACGTGGATGAGCAGCATGGGAAAGTGGTCCCGGGGGCTGAGAAGTCTATCAAGTCTGGCGGTCATAAACTACAAAAGATTGCAGAAAGAGGAAGACAGGCAAAAATATATGGAAAAGTTAAGAGAGGCTGGTCGACTAGTTGGGGAAACAAAGATACAAATGGAAGAAAAGTAGCTGACATGGTGAAACGAGGAGATAAGACATTTTTTAAAAATATATCAGTGATAGGAAGAAATGCAAAAGTGGCATTGTGAGACTCAAATTGAAGGGGAGGAATATGTGGAAACTGATAAAAGGCTGAATTGCTAACAAATATTCCAGTGCAATAGGTGAGACATTCTAGACCAGGGGTGGGCAACTCTGGCCCTCGAGGGATGGAATCCAGTTGGGTTTTCAGGATTTCCCCAATGAATATGCATTGAAAGCAGTGCATGCAAATAGATCTCATGCATATTCATTGGGGAAATCCTGAAAACCCGACTTGATTCAGGCCCTTGAGGCCAGAGTTGCCCACCCCTGTTCTAGACCCTAGGGTTATTTCCCACTACTCACATGGTCTGCAGAAGAAATCCATTACAGGTTTTTCACTCTGCCTCGCGTGTACTTCACAAGCTAGTTTAGTGTCCTCTAGCAGTCTTTTCTTCTTCTAGCATGGCTGCAGCTGTGTAGATTCTCTCCCCATTTTATTATTTTAATTTGACGTAAGTTCGTCCCTTTTGTGGGTATTTTTGCATTTGAAATGGATTTGAAGCTCTGCCCGCTTGAGAATTCACAGACTTCAGTTTGTAGCTGACAGGCCAATCCCTTTGGGGGGTACCTATTAGCCAGTCTGTTTAGTCTTCCTTGGAGTACAGGGCTGTCCCTGACCTAGTCTCACTCCCTGTTAAGTGGGAGGATCGAGCAGACTGTATAGCGAGCTTAGGGGGCTCAGTGGTGTTCTGTAGCGTGCTGGCTGCGTTTTCGCACCTTTTCCCTTTCAAGTGTGCATCCAGTGGTCCACAGGGATGGAGGCATAGTAAGACAGGGGAGTTTTACTAGCAGCCCGAAGATCAGCTTCAAAGATGAATTTCCAGTAGGGTGGCAATGAATTCTGAACTGGCCATTGAAAAGGCTGGAAGCAACAGGAGCAGGTCTGGTGTCTGAATACAGTGCAGCTGACAGGCTGCAAAATCAATATTTTAAAAGTTCATTTCAAGGGGTTTTGAAGGTTTCCTAGTGTTCCTCTATGTTCCCCCACCTGAATTTTAGTATTTATGTAATTTTTAAAGTTTAAGAAATGTCATTTCTGGTGTGTTTCTGAAGCAAATTCGAGTCCATCGGCTATTTTGAATTTTTAACTATCTTTTTTTCAACTTTTCTCTTTTTCTGTAAAATTTGAAATTTTGCCAGGAAGACTGCTGGAATGGAGTTCTTAGGGTCTCCTCGTGTGGATTCATACCAAATTTGGGAATAAATTGCCACATTTAGAGCATTTTGCACCACATGCTGCGTGGCGTGGGGGGGGGGGCGGTAATTACTGGTTCAGCCTCCCCTTCACAGAAGCAGGTGATTAAACGCTCAGCTAGCCTGTTGGGGTGACCACATTTATTTTTGGGCCTTGGTTCTGCGGCTTTGTCCACTGCAAGATGGATTCTCCGCAGCCTAAGGGAGCACAAGTATAAGTCATCTAAGGGTGACTATTCCCCAGGGTCCAGATATCTTCTCAAAATGTCTAAAATTTTGTGGCTTTGTATTTTACTCCAGGGGTCCGGCTGCTGGGTGCTTTTCTGTTCCCCCTGCTACATATCTCAGCGGCTGAGTGGGGGTGGGCGGGAGGTCTCTGCACTTTCGCCTGCACCGTCTGTTCCTCCTTCCTAGATTGTTTCAGTGGTTCCAGCAGCTGATCTGGACCTCCCTTTTTGGACAGTGCTGCATTTCCTGGATTTGGAAATCTGGACTTGAGTGGTAGATCTGCTGATCCCTTTGAGGCCCCGGATCCTAGAGAAGCTTTGATGGTCAGGCGTTTGTTTAAACTGAGGCGCTACCGGATCTCATTGCTGCTTCTTTACCAGAGTTTGGCGTGGATTCCCAGCCTGCTCCTTTCTTTTCTTCAACTTTTTCTCCATAGCTCTGCAGCATTTGTTCGTAATCTGCGACTTTTCCTGGCATCTGGATATGAGTTCATAGTTCCGGAGCAGTTTGACTCTGGAGGATCCTTTATGGAAAGCTCGGGCTATTTCTAGCTTGCATCCTCGGGTGCAGGAGTGTCCGCAACTTTGTGGCAGACCAAGGGAGCTTCCCTGATGGCTCAGCTGACCCGGCGCAACTCTCTCCCTAGTGATGGGACAGTTGAAAGCTACGCAAGCCAGCCAGGTGGATGTGGTTCTCCGGAAAGTTTTAAACCAGCTATTTAGCCATTGGAACTGTGATGCCTATGTCCTACGTGCCACGCACCTGTCTAGATCAGCTACGAATGCCTTTTCCACACCTTTATGAGCTGGAATGGCCTACATGGCAGATGGCTTCTATGACCTTTTGAAGGTGCTAGCAAGGGTGTCAGCATATTCTGTTCCGGCCCGCCGAATACTCTGGGTTCGGCAGTGGGCTAGTGTTTCCTCCTCTGAGGCAAATATGGCACGGCTACCTTTTCAGGAGCATTTGTTGTGTGGCAAGGATCTGGTTGACCTCTTGAATTCAGTAATGGACCATCACCCAAAGACCTGGCCAGATAGTTGAGCACGGCCCGAGGGTGCTGGGCATCCTCCTTTGAGTGGTTCCTGACGATATTTTTGTAACTACAAGTAAGATATTTCATCCTCTTCGCAGATATTTTCTCAGGGTTCCAGCTGTAGGCACGCTCTTTCAGATTTAATCAGTATGATTACATCCAGATCTCTTACCTGTTCTTTGAGTAACATATCTACCATTATGTTCTACACTGTAAATGTGTGATTGAGCTTTTCTGTATTGTTTGAGTTGCCAAATTCTTGACCATTTCCTAAACCTTTCTAGATTTATTGTCATATGAGGTTAGTTTAAAATTTGTTATGAAAGCAAAGCAATATATTAAAGGGGGGGGGGGGTCTGAGAGAAATTACCAAATATGAAAAGTCAACTGACAGGGAAATTTTTCATACTATGTATGTCATATTTTCTTTTGTGCTTTTTCCCCCTCTAGGTAATTGGACATTGGCACACTTCACATTGCAAAATCAAGAAATTATCCAGCTCCATTGTGAAAGGGCCACTATTTTGATTACAGATGAATTTTAAGAAATTAAGAGACAGACTTGAAGTACCAAAAATCTTTGTTTAAAAACTGAAGACAGATACAACAAGCATTTACAAAAGATATATCAGCAAAGGACTTTCACTATAATAAAATGGCAAGCAAACGAAAATCAACCACCCCTTGCATGGTCCTGGCCAGTGAACAAGATCTTGATCTAGAAATGATCTCCGATTTAGAAGTGGGTCCTCTTGTACAAACGCCAGCACATAATGCAGCAGCTGAGAGCATATCAAGCGATGAAGAAATACAAGACTATACCGATTCAGACAATCAGCAAAATAAAGTAGAAGGTGGTTATGAGTGTAAATATTGTTCTTTTCAGACACCAGATCTAAATATGTTTACTTTTCATGTTGATTCAGAGCATCCCACTGTAGTACTTAATTCATCTTATGTCTGTATAGAGTGCAATTTTCTTACTAAAAGATATGATGCACTCTCTGAACATAATATAAAGTACCATCCTGGAGAGGAGAATTTTAAACTCTCTATGGTGAAACGTAATAACCAGACGATCTTTGAGCAAACAGTTAATGACCTAATTTTTGATGGCATTATTGTTCATGAAGAGAATCAAGAACAATCTGAAGCTGCTGTTTCTGGAATCTCAATCAGTAAAACCCCTATTATGAAAATGATGAAGAATAAAGCAGAGAATAAACGAATTGCTGTTTCCCACAATGTAGTTGATGATATTCCTGCAGAAAATGAAATGGAGGTTGACCATGAGCGAGAACAAGAGGAAGAGGTAATTGAGCCTGCTCTAGCAGTGTCAGAATCTGTTCAGGCAAGCAGTCCAGTTGTTACTAGTGCACAGGAAACATCTACCACTGTGGTTGCTCCAGCTACAGTTTTGCAGTCAGGATTGGCACACGTGATAACTACCATACAGGCACAACAGAATTCTAACTTGGGTCCAAAAGTCTTGATACCTGTGAATAGCATTCCTGCCTACAATTCTGCTTTGGATAACCATCCCCTATTACTCAACTCATATAATAGATTTCCCTATCCAACAGTGTCGGAAATCACAGTTCTCTCTACTCAAGCAAAATATACTGAGGAACAGATTAAAATATGGTTCTCAGCTCAGCGCCTGAAACATGGTGTCAGCTGGACCCCAGAAGAAGTAGAAGAGGCCAGAAGGAAACAGTTCAATGGTACTGTGCACACAGTACCACAGACCATTACAGTTATTCCAGCTCAGATCTCCACAGCTGGTAACGGTTTGCCTTCTATTTTACAGACATGCCAGATAGTTGGCCAGCCTGGTCTGGTCCTTACACAGGTTGCAGGTGCAAACACATTGCCTGTGACAACACCTATAGCTCTGACAGTATCAGGAGTCCCCAGTCAGACACAATTGCAAACAGGTCACATTCAGACTCCCCAGCCTATTGCAGAAACAAAGCACATGGCAGCTGTTCCAGCTCCTCAGCTTAGCAAACATGACTCTTCGCAAATGAATGTAGATTCTTTTAATATGCGTGCAAAGAAAACAAAAGAGCAGCTAGCGGCACTAAAACTCAGCTACCTTAAAACCCAGTTTCCCCTTGATGCAGAGATTGATAGACTCATAAAACTAACAGGATTGACTAAAAGTGAAATAAAAAAATGGTTCAGTGACACAAGATACAATCAGAGGAATTCAAAAAGTAGTCATGGCATGCATTTCATGCATGATTCCAACAGCACTATTATTATTGATTCTAGTGATGAAATGTCAGAGTCCTCAACTGTTATCACTTCACAACGTAAGCAAACCTGGAATGCCTTTCCTGATTTTACTCTTCAGAAATTCAAAGAAAAAACTTCTGAACAGTTACAAGCTCTAGAGGACAGCTTTCTCAAAAGCCCTGTCCCAACAGATGAAGAGCTCAGTAAACTACGGGCAGAAACCAAACTGACCAGAAGAGAAATTGATGCCTGGTTTTCAGAAAAAAGAAAGTCCAAAGGTTTAAAAGAAGAACAGAACTCAAATGAAAATAATATAAATAATGTGAAAGGAGAAAAGGTTGAGAACTCACCTGGGAATGGAGGAGCCGTAAATAAGTCCAAGAATTTTGTATCTAACAAAATAAGCAAAAAGTCACCAGAACAGTTGCACGTATTAAAAGGTGCATTTGTTCGTACACAGTGGCCATCTGCAGAAGAGTATGACAGATTAGCAGAAGAAACTGGGCTTCTTCGTAGTGATATCGTAAGTTGGTTTGGGGACACAAGGTATGCCTGGAAAAATGGCAATTTAAAATGGTACTATTATTATCAGTATGGTAGTGGTGATGCTAGCACAAATGTTATGAATGGCCAAACTTTTACTAGAAGAAGGGGAAGAGGAAGACCAAGAAGCCGAGGAAGAGGCAGACCTCGCGGGCGCCCTAAAGGAAGAAGAGTATACAACTGGGACAGAGTATCAACCACCATAAAATTTAAAACTGGAAAATCAATTTTGAAAGATTACTACTTAAAGCATAAATTCCTTAATGAACAGGACCTAGATGAACTTGTTGCCAAATCTCATATGGGATATGAACAGGTGCGAGAGTGGTTTGCAGAAAGACTGAAACGAGAAGAGGCAGGATTAGAGCCGTTTGAGGAGAATGAAGAGAATGAGGATGATGAGGACAATGAGGACCATGATGAAGAGGAAGAAAATGAAGAAACGGATGATAGCGATACATGGGAACCTCCAAGACATGTTAGGCGCAGAATGTCAAAGACAGATGACTGACATGTAAGTGATTTGGTATTTTAGGGTGGGAAGTGGGGTGTTAGGGACATTTTAAGTGTGTTACCTAATTAACATTATTTGTAGTGCATTGGACATCATTCTAGAACTGGTGGGTAGTGACCCTCTGATGACGAGATCTGGTGTAGAGAACCTCATTAACATGTTTGTGCTTTGCCTCCCTTCACTCTGGGCTGTCCTGCATATCCTAAATTTTACTTTCTACATGTGAGATGGTAGGAGTCTGTTCTGTTTATTTTAAATTTCAAGGGGGGGAGTTATTCAGTTGTGAGGCTTTTTAGTGCTGCAGAGGCTTCCAATTAAGGGACATCTCTGGCTGCAAAGAACATAGGCTCTGAGGGCAGTAGTCTGTAGCCAAGAGGCAGCCTGCTTGGTAGGACACTTTCTTGGCCAGCCTGTATTAACACTTCTGGAGCTCAGGGACCATTCCCTTGGGAGCAAGTCCGCAGAGAGCTTGAGTGCAGGCGGAGTGGCCTCCCATGGTGGTTTTTCCAGGATCGGGTACCAACACTACTACTGCTACTATTAATTCTATAGTGCTACCAGTTTCATGCAGCGCTACACAGTCACAAAGAATAAGAAAACAGTCCCTGCTTGAAAGAGCTTACAATCTAAACAGGCAAGACAGACAAAACAGGATGTCATGGATACAGTCAAGGGGAACAGTCAATCAGTGGGCTGGGTTGGAGGGCAGAGGAGTAGGGATTAAGGATTGAAAGCTATATCAAAAAGGTGGGTTTTCAGTCTGCTTTTAAACAAGGGAAGGGGCTTGACGGACAAACTCAGGTAATTTATTCCAGGCATAGGAGGCAGTTAGATGAAAAGAACGAAGGAATTGGCAGTGGAGGAGAAGGGTAATGCTAAAAGTGACTTATCTGAGGAACAGAGTTCTCTGGGAGGTGTATAAGGAGAGAGAAGCGAGGAGAGATATTGAGGGACAGCAGAATGAACACACTTGTAGGTCAGCAACAGGGTTTCATCTCCCCATCTTCATGCATGCATTCCAGTGGGGGTTGAGGCCTTCGTCCTGCCGGTTGGACTGAGGGCAATCTGAAGAAACAAGCTATCTGGATATCCTGGCTGTCTGAGTTTCAACCCTTTTGCAACTCCCAGCACCAGCATGGCACAGTGAGTAAGGCTCGACAGCCTATTAGAGAAATCAAGTGGGGGGGGGGCTTTAAAAGCCATTTTAAAAAATTTCTGGGTTTAGGGATAGGGTCCCCTACATCTAAAATCCTGTTCCCTGAATTTATGACACCTTATTTAGCTCCCAAGGGTCGATTTTAGTGCTAAAATCACTGCTGATTCGGCCATCTTGGATTTCTTGATTTTGAAATAAAAGCTTCTATCTGCCTCAGATCACTTTAACTTGGTCCAAAATTGTCCAGGATGCATGTCAGATTTGTGATGGATAGCTGGCCGAGGCCCATCTGTGTTCCACATGCTGCATGGCATGTGAGGGGGATGGAAGCCATTGGCTTAGCCTCCTCTGGAAGTATGGGGTTCCACTTGGATCGAATTCTAGGTCAGACATCCTAGCTGGAACTTAGAACTGGCAACAGGGATTCCACAGTGAAGCGAAGCTTGCCAGAGCCTTCTGGGCATCTTAGTCTGGCTTTTGTGACCCCTCAGTGATCACAATGGTGGTAGCGCCAGGGGTTATTCCCTTGAAGGACCAATTTTCCCTGCAGCAGAGCAGACTGTACCCCTGTAAGATGCAGGGGTACAGTCAGAAGAGGACTGGGATGAAGTGAATTTAACATCCCTGCATTTACTGTCCCAGTTGGGGGTCCTCCATATTAGGAGACTTGGCATCATGCCTAGGAGAGTCAGGTTCCAATCAGGTAGCAGCCCTGAATCTCAGAGAGACTGTGTGCAGGTTGTTCAAGCCATCAGCCCTTTTGGGGATTATTACTGAGTCTCTCCAAGAATTAAAAATAGAAATGGCTTAGGCCTCTGCTGTGCAGTGCTCACTCATGAGCAGCACTTAGACTGAGACCACATGGCTCTTGGCGCTTTCGCCAGTACTTGGGAGGACCTTCGGTCCAGAGATCTTTTCAAGGCTTGAGACAGAGATTTGTGGGTGCTAAGCATCCCTAGTCCTCCGGATCTCACCCTACAGTGGACCCCAAGAAACAGTTCTGACACTAGGTCAGGAGCTGTACCTCCACAGATAGGAGGGAGGTTGTTAGCTTTCTGGAAGGTGTGGGTGAAGATCACATCAAACCACTGGTTATTAGAAATTATTCAGGTGAGGGATAGAAGCTCGAGTTCTTTCATCCCCTTTCTGGATTCTCCAGTGGGAAAGCCAGAGACAAGCAGTCAGAGTCCGAGCAACAGTAAAGAAGCTACTAGCAGCCATAGAAGCCATCTTGGATGAAGAATTGGGCTTAAACAGGTATTCCATATAGTTTATCATGCCAAAAAGAGATTCAGAGGACTGGAGGCTGATCCTAGATCTAAAAGCGGTCAATACAAAAATTAAGATCTTCGTTAATTGTCCCTGCCAAGCCTCATTGGTGTTATCCTATTCTGCAGGATTTTGATGTTCCCAGAATTGACCTGAGTTGGAACAGGTTCACAGCTATTGACCGGCAAACATTTAGTAAATTATACAATAAAGTATGTAACATCTTACTGCAGACTGGACATCTGCCCTCCCAATGTTATGAAAGCCACCCCGGTTAATTTTAAGGCTAAATTGCTAACTTGGGTACATAAGAACATAAGAAATGCCTCTGCTGGGTCAGACCTGAGGTCCATCGCGCCCAGCAGTCCGCTCACGCGGCGGCCCAACAGGTCCAAATTCATTATTATTCTTAGGAAAGAACCATCTAATATTGCATCTAATTTCAGACCTATTGCCGGTATCCCTTTGGCCACCAAATTATTGGAGGGGGTGGTAAATATTGAACTAATTACAAACTTGGAAAAATATAAGTTTCAAGTTTATTACAGATTTGATTAATCGCTTATTCAAAATTCTAAGCGATGTACAAAACAGTAAAATTACAAATTTCTGAGGGAAACAAACCAAATAAATATGACTAACCTGACAGAACATATAATACAGAAAGAAAAAATGGGGAAAGAAATACAAGTTATTGATAGTAACATTTTACATGAAAACCAATCCGGCTTTCGGTCTGGTCACAGCACCGAAACAGTCATAGCTTCATTGTTTGATTATCTGCACTTACTTTTCAGCCAAGGTTCAAGTGCTATGATTTTGCAACTTGATCTGAGTAGTGCATTCGATTTAGTTGATCATATCATTCTTCTGGATTGCTTGGAATCCATTGGAATCTCAGGTAATGTCCTGAATTGGTTCTGTGGGTTCCTGGGAAAAAGATCCTACCAGGTCTCTCCTATGGTTGGGACAACTCCTGTGGAGTTCCTCAGGGCTCCCCTTTGTCCCCCACCCTGTTCAACATTTATCTTGTTTCTTTGGGAAATCTATTGCAGATCCTAAAGCTCAAATTCTACATTATGCGGATGACATTACTATAGTCATTCCGCTAATTTGTTTTACATCTGAGTTTACAAATTCTCTATCATTCATTTTAAAACACATTGAACTTTGGATGTCTGCTTTTAGATTAAAATTAAATAGAGAAAAAACTAAATTTTTTTTAGCAGCTCCTAATGATAAAATCAAGGAAACTATGATACATGTGAATGGGATGGATTATAATATTGAACAATCCTTAAAAATACTGGGAGTAAGTTTAGATAAACATTTCACATTGGAAAAACATTCTGATTTAGTATTTAAGAAAAGTATTTCGGAAGTACTTTAACAAAGCCTCTTTTTGTCTGTTAGTACAATCTTCCATTCTGAGTATTCTCAATTATTGTAACATCATATATTTGGGTGCCTTCAAGAAAATTACTAGAAAATTGAGGGTGGCCTTATTTTCGGCCAAAAAAAATGGGAACATGACGCCCCCTTTTATCAAAAGCTCCATTGGCTTCCTTTGGAATCCAGGGTTCTGTTTAAGTTCTCATGCATTTGCTACAAAACAGTATTTGGCATGCTACTGGGTTACCTCATCCCTCGTTTTACTTTGAATTACACTTGTTTGCATATCCCTCAATAAAATTATGTCATTATAAAAGGTTCCTTGAAAGAACCTTTTCTTCTCAGGCAGCCAAACTGATTTCATGGCTCGCCAAAACTGTGTTAGAAGCCTCTTCTTATCTTGATTTTAGAAAACAGATACAAACTCAATTATTCAATAGGTTGGATTCTTAATACATCTTAATAGTTTAACATTTTTATTCTATTCATATATTGTCTGTATCCTTCCTTATATTATATGTATTCTTCCTACATTGTATGCATTTAACTTGTTGAAACTCAAATGATTTGCATTGTTTGTACTATGCTTAATTGTTGTGAACCGCCTAGAACTTTCAGGTATGGAGGTTTATAAAAATAAATTATTATTATTAGTTATTATTAATACAGCTCTCAAGATACCTTGTTTCCACATGGAGACGGTAAAATCAGTCATTGCCTCCGTGGCACCCGAGGGAGTTTCTTGCCTCACTAGACTTGACAAAGGCCTATCTGCTTATCCCCATTGTCCTGGAACACAGGAAGTTCTTGAGGTTCCATGTTCTGAAACAACACTTCCAGTTCTCGGCTTTTCCATTTGGACTGGCCATAGCACCACGCACATTCACCAAGGTGTAATGGTTGTAGTAGCAGCGCACCTCCACAATGAGGGGATACAAGTGCATCCATAACTTACAACTGACTGATACGAACTTCCGTCCAAATCCAAGGGAAAAACAGCAGTGAAGCATGTGGTCCAGCTACTGCAAAGCCTGGGCTGGGTCATAAACTTCTGAAAAAGCCACCTGGAGCTGAATCAGCCCTGGAGTATCTGGGAGTCCTTTTCAACAAGAAAGACAAGAAAGATTTTCTCCCTGAAGTTCTCAGAGCGAAGGTTCAGATCAGGGAGTTTCGGGACAGTCTAGCATTGACAGCGATTTCAAATTTACGCCCAACAGTATCTACGTTGAGCTGTCCAAGCTCAAGGTTTACAAGGCAATGGGACCGGACAACCTGCACCCCAGGGTGCTCAGGGAGTTGAGTGATGTCTTGGCGGAGCCCCTGTCAGCGCTCTTCAACCTCTCCCTTAGTTCAGGTAGCGTCCCGTTGGACTGGAAGAAGGCTAACGTCATTCCACTCCACAAGAAAGGCTCCAAGACAGAAGCGGCAAACTACAGACCAGTGAGTCTCACATCAATAGTGAGCAAACTAATGGAAACTCTTATCAAACACCAATTAGATACGATCCTGAATGAAGAGAACCTACAGGATCCCCGTCAACATGCATTTACTAAGGGGAGATCCTGCCAATCCAACCTGATCAGCTTCTTTGACTGGGTGACGGGGAAGCTAGATGTTGGAGAGTCCCTGGACATCGTATACCTGGACTTTAGCAAAGCATTCGATAGCGTGCCTCATCGCAGGTTGCTAAGCAAGATGAGTTCCATAGGATTGGGCAACACATTGACGAAGTGGGTTGGGAACTGGCTTGGAGGTAGGGTTCAAAGGGTAATGGTGAATGGCACCCCCTCTGAAATGACGGAGGTGATCAGTGGAGTGCCCCAGGGCTCTGTCTTAGGCCCGATACTGTTCAATATCTTTATAAGGGACTTGGCAGAAGGCTCCGAGGTAAGATAACATTATTTGCCGATGACGCCAAACTAAGCAATGTAGTGGGCAAAAGCACAATAGATAAAAATTCAATGCCCGACAATATGATGCACGATCTACTCTTACTAGAGAGCTGGTCTAAGACTTGGCAGCTCAGCTTCAATGCCAAAAAATGCAAAGTTATGCACCTGGGTACCCAAAATCCATGCAGGACTTATACCCCTAATGGCGAGATCCTAACAAGAACGGTAGCAGAACGGGATTTAGGGGTGATCGTCAGTGAGGACATGAAGGCTGCCAATCAAGTGGAGCAAGCTTCTTCCAAGGCAAGACAAATCATAGGTTGCATACGCAGGGGTTTCGTCAGCCGTAAGCTTGAAGTCATCATGCCTTTGTATAGATCCATGGTGAGCCGCACCTGGAATACTGTGTGCAATTCTGGAGGCCGCATTACCGTTAGGATGTGCTGAAGCTGGAATCGGTCCAAAGAATGGCCACCCGGATGGTCTCGGGACTGAAGGATCTCCCGTACGAAGAACGGTTAGATAAATTACAGCTATACTCACTCGAGGAGCGCAGAGAGAGGGGAGACATGATCGAGACGTTCAAGTATCTCACGGGCCGCATCGATGCAGAGGAGGATATCTTCTTTTTCAAGGGACCCACGGCAACAAGAGGACACCCGTGGAAAATCAGAGGCGGGAAACTGCACGGTGACACCAGGAAATTCTTTTTCACCGAAAGGGTGGTAGATCGCTGGAATGGTCTTCCACTTCAGGTGATTGAGGCCAGCAGCGTGCCTGATTTTAAGGCCAAATGGGATCGACACATGGGATCTATTCGTAAAGTAAAGGCAGGGGAGGGTCATTAGGGTGGGCAGACTGGATGGGCCGTGGCCCTTATCTGCCGTCAATTTCTGTTTTCTATGTTTCTATGGTACTTGCAGGTGCTGGTATCAGTGGTAGCAATGATAGACGTGGTCCCCTGGGTGAGGGCACATTTACGCCCTCTTGAGGATGTGCCTTATTCGGCTGGTCACCATAAATTAATGCGTTGCAGATGCCCCTACTTTGGACATCGGAGGCACAGAACAGTCTGAACTGATGGCTGTAGCCACAGTCTCTATCCTGGGGAGTACCGCTTTACATCTCTACAGTGGGTGATCATGACGACAGTGGGTGATCATGACAACAGCTCCCTTAACGGCTTGGGAGCTCATAGTAAAGATTGCTTGGTGCAGGGATGCTGGTCTCCTGCACAGTCAAAGTGGTTGGAACTGAGAGCCATCCACCTGGCACTGCAATACAAGTTTTCTTGGCAATGCAACTGCAGTAGCCTATGTCAATTAGCAGGGAGGCATCAAGAGTGCTCCACTACAGGTAGAGGCCCAAAAGCTGTTACAGTGGATGAAGACCCATCTGCTGGCCCTTTTGATGGCAAATGTAGCAGGAATAGAAAATGTGCATGCGGATTCCCTCAGCTGGCAGATTGTGGATCCTGGAGAATGGGCTTTATCTCAGGAAGCGTTCAACAGCATTATAAGTCAGTGGGGGGCGACCGATGTTCGACCTCATGGCCTCAGTGACTAACAAGAAAGTGACTCTGTTTTTCAGTTGAAGATACGAGCCAGGAAGCGCTGGTCTGGATGCCCTGGTTCAGCTGTGGCCATAGATAGAGCTTTTATATGTGTTCCCACTGTGGCTCATGATATGTAGAGTTCTGCGATGCATAATGTCACATTCAGGTCTGGTAGTTCTTGTCACTGGACTAATCAAGGCATCTGTCGTATGCAGATCTGGTCCATCTAAAGAGGGATCAGAGTCTCAGACTAACCTGTCATCTGGGATTACTCGCACAGGGCCCAATCATTCTGGAGGATCTGGAGTGCTTTGATCTTATAGCATGGCTTTTGAGAATGCAGCCTTAGTATGAAAAAGCTATTCGGAAGTGGGGATTGCCAATCTCTAAAAGTCCAAGAACATAAGAATAGCCTTATTGGGTCAGACCAATGGTCCATCAAGCCCAGTAGCCCATTCTCAAGGTGGCCAATCCAGGTCACTAGTACTTCGCCAAAACCCAAGGTGTAGCAATATTACATGCTACCAATACAGGGCAAGCAGTGGCTTCCCCCATGTCTTTCTCAATAACAGACTATGAACTTTTCCTCCAGGAACTTGTCCAAACCTTTCTTAAAACCAGCTACACTATCCGCTCTTACCACATCCTCTGTCAACGCGTTCCAGAGCTTAACTATTCTCTGAGTGAAAAAAAATTTCCTCTTTTTGGTTTTAAAAGTATTTCTCTGTAATTTCATCAAGTGTCCCCTAGTCTTTGCAATCAACTTTAGCTGCCTATGTGAAGGCTTGTAGATGCTTCCAGGGCTGGTGTGCCCAGAAGAATGAGGACTCAGTCATAGCACCGGTATCTCTGGTTCTAGCTTTCCTTCAAGAAGGACTTGAGAAAGGACTAGCAGTTGGTTTCCTCAAAGTACAGATAGCTGGCCTCTTGTGCTTTAGATATCAAACTAATAGGATATTGGCTTCCCACCAAGATGTGTCCAGATTCTTGAAGGGAGCCTTACATGAGATCTATTAGGGAGAGGAGGAGATAGTGGATGCTCTGAATGGGCAGACTGATGGGCCATTTGGCCTTTATTTGCTGTCATGTTTCTATGTTTCTTATGTCTGAATCCTCCAGAACATAAACTGTTTCCAACATGGAGTCTTAATCTCATTCTGCAGGCTCTTACTAGAGCTCCGTACGAACCTTTGGAATCGGTGTTATTAATGGACCTAACAACTTCAGCGCATCAGGTGTCTGAAAACACACCTGTTCCTAAAGTATCTAGACAACTGATCTTCTCTTCTCTCTCCCCTCTATAGCGATTAACTTGTTCTATTGATCACTCTCTCCTCAAAAATGGATTTCCTGTCCTATTAACCATCCCCTCTTAAAGTCAATCAATTTGTACCTTTGCTTAATCTTTGTAAACCGCATAGAACTTCACGGTATTGCGGTATATAAGTTGTTATTATTATTATTATTATCTACAGGCCTTATCCTATAGTGAACCCTTTCTCAGACTTTCAGAGACAGGGGTTTGACTGAGGACAGTACCCCCTTTTATGCCAAAAGTAGTCTCCAGTTTTCATGTCAATCAGGAGATGCAGTTGCTGGCCTTCTCATCTATGGAGTCAAGGAAGAATGACAAGGCTCTGAAATTGCTGGATGTTTGCAGAGTTTTGCTTCATTATCTGGAAGTGACAAATGAGTTTCAACTATAAGATCACGGGTACTAGCCGTCGTGGCAGCCGGGATTGAAAGCGACCATTTCTAGTGGATTCATATAGCCATTTTTTCTGCTTATATCGGAAGTGGAAAGTGACCTCAAGTATTCTTAAAAGCACATTCTACTAGGAGCATAGCATACTACTGGGCAGAGTCCAGCCACATGGTCCTCCCTCCATACTTTCACAAAGTTTTATAGGATAGATGTAGCGGCCAAATTGGATACAACGTCCAGAACTTCAGTGCTCTCAGCAGGCTCATCTGCACCACCTTAGATTCTAGGGGACTGCATTGATACATCCTACCAGTTCCAGAATGATATGTGTATTGCACTAGAAGGGAAGATTAGGTGCTTACTTTGATCTTCTTTCTAGTAGATACACACATCATTCTGGTAGCCCATCCTGTCAGATGTTTCTTTAACTTGCTTACTGTCTCAGACATGCCCATATTTCCAGATGCCTTGTTTCTTTTCTCTGTCCAGCACTGTCATGTATGGAAGGCAACCATTACTATTCTGAAGAGAATAGGAGAGTTTCTTTCAGTACTCCAAGACTCTTAGTGCAGGTTGTGGTGGCCTGTTCGTTCCATCTTGTTATATAAGAACATAAGAATAGCCTTACTGTGTCAGACCAATAGTCCATCCAACCCAGTATCCTATTTTCACGGAGGTCAATCCAGGTCACAAGTACCTGGCAAAAACCCAATTAGTAGCAGCATTCCATGCTACCGATCCAGGGCAAGCAGTGGATACATTTTTAAAATGTTTTTTAATGATTTCATGTTAAATGTTGTGATATGAGCAGAACAGACTTGTTTCTCAGGGAGTGTCCCTATACCCTTCCCTCTTATGTTTCCACTCCAGGGCGGACCATTTGCTTTAATATGAAATGAGAATTTGCAGAACAGTACAGAGTGAAGGGAGGTGGAGCACAAAAATGTTAATGAGACTACACCGTAGGAATGCCCCACAAAGGAAACACACACACGCAGTCTTTTCTCACACACAGAAGCAGTCTCTATATCCACTCTGTATTTTAATATTTCTTGATTTCTTGGTTCTATTAAACTAATTCCTGCATCTACAACAAGTATCAGGCGGTCGTCCTAACCTGTTTATAAGTTCAGCTCTCTGTTTGATGCTTGCATAACTTTTAACTGGTATTCCTGAGGCTAACTGATCTGGGGTATAAAGCCCTCCAGACTGTAAAGCTCTCCGTTGAGCCTCCTTATTATTTTCACTATCCCACGTAACATATTGACCCGTAGTCAATACCATGCGCATAACGTCTGGTATGAAAGTATGCGCTCCAGCCATGGATTCAAAGAACCCGGCTGTGAAATTACTTCTTAAACCTGTCACTGAGATATATTGCGCTAATGTTTCTGCCTTTTTTTCCTGTAAAGGAGCTAGGGATGCCTGTGCTGGAGGTATGATTTTTGGATATGTGTTCTCACTTGAGTAGTCAGGGGGGGAACGGTTAGCGAAACCATTGTCACCTTGGAATGCGTCTCTGTCCCTACAATTTCCAAGGCACGCTCACACTGAGGCCATACCCATATGGCTGCCGAGGCCGGAGGCTCAGCATACAAAACTTTCCCGACTCTAAGCCAATCTTCTAATTTTAATAATCCCTTGTCTGAATACTGGGAGCAGTGCTCTCCTATCTCTTGTACTAAACAGTTTAACTGTGAATCAGAGGCCTCTCTGTCTGTATGTCTCGTCTCAGAATATTCTTCAATTCTGTCACATGAGCACGTTGTAAATCTGACAGGGAATTGCCCATACTTACTCGAAGGGATACCGGAGGATGAGGTGCACCAAGTCTAATTGTCAGACGGAGCAAGCAGGGCGAGGGTCGTCGAGAGTCCCTGTGTTCGGGCGCCACTTGTAGGAATGCCCCACAAAGGAAACACACATACGCAGTCTTAGAATCGGGAGGAGGCGCTAGCAAGGGCTAGCTCCGAGTCCCTATACATCTCATGATTGGTGGGTACAAAGGTACATGGTTTTACATTGGTGGATAAAAAGATAGGTACATGCTTTTACCTCGTGATTAACCTCCCTTTACCTCGTGATCATCCTCCAACTCAGCACTTAGACAAGGACCTGATTAACACGTGGATAGGGCCTGAGTCTTTGTACATCCTCAAGGCCTGTCAGCTTATGTCCTTTCCTAATAAGGACTGCTCAAATAAGATAAGCATGTGACAGTCCAAAGGTTATAATGCATACTCCTTAAGCTATCTTAAATAGTCTTAAGCTCAGGGCCTGCACGTAGGCAGAGTCTGATTGCTGCCCATATAAGGGATAAGGGTAAACCTGTGTCAGGTTAATATGTGACAGATCTTGTGACAAGATGCTAGCATTTTCCTTAGAATGGCTGCATGGCAAGAAGGGAAAGGAAATGGTGATAATTCATAATTCTTTCCCAGGGGCTCATAATTCTTTCACAGGGGTGGTGAAATCAGTGTGCCGATTTTGCCCTGTTTCAGAATGGTGTCCCTACATTACACCAGATCTCGCAATCGGAGGGTCACTACCCACCAGTTCCAGAATGCTGTGTCTATCTACTAGAAAGAAGATTATCAAGGTAAGGACCTAATCTTCCCTTAGAAAAGGAGACACTCTGGGGTTCATTTTCAAAATAGATAAACGTCCAAAAAGTGGCTTAAAGGACGTTTTTCTTGCCAAACCATTCCAATTTGCTATTTTTTGAAACCTATATTCTAGACTGATATCTATGCTGTTCATCAAAATCTCAAGAGGGCATGTTAGAGGTGTGGTATGGATGTAACTAGGGTAGTGGGGGGGCTTATGGCTTTGACATTAATCTCAAACTCACAAAAACACCCCTCAAAAACCAGGGCTACATCTCAGAATCTATAACAAAAAAGGAGAAAAGACCTCAGTGTCTAACAGGGGCTCTAAAAAAGCTTCCCAAATAGACAAGCCAATCTCAGACAAAGTTTGAAACTGGCAGACACATCCTTGGCCAAAAAACTCCTTCAAACTCCATCAATATTCAGAGTCACACATCTCGTTTTATCAACTTTGTTTAAATTTTCATAAATAGTGTCATAAAAATCACTTATCTGAACAGATAGCTGTTTGGACGTAGTCCTGGGGTTAGAAAGCAGGAACAAAAAATGCTCCTTGGGAAGTTAGCTGAAGGCTAGTTAAAGCATGTCCAATGCAACACTTCCACAATCATCCAACAGGGCTTCCTGTTTCGCTACAATGCTTCGTCAGGGATTTTGCAGTGAAAAAAGAACAAATTAAGTCCAAAACATTTTTCAAAAAACAGAAAAAGAAGAAGAACAAATGCTACTTAACCCACAGCGTCCATTCACCCGCTTCCACTCCTGTCACAAAATGGCCCCTCAGCATTCTAAGCTAATATGCAAATCCACTCGTCATCACGCCCACGTGGTGACATCATATTACTTCCAATTCCACTCATTCACTGGAAATACAGTCCAAAAAACCACAAAAATTACAAAAAAGTTACAAAAATATCAGCAAAACCAAGGTTTCCAATCCAAGGTACTGTTCAAACCTATCGGAGCACAGGTTTGTAACCAAAAAATCCAACGCTGTTCTCTTTTGAGTAATAATTGCTTGAAGTCACCCCCTCTAGCAGAAGGAGACACACGTTCAAGAACCCAGCACCGTAGGTCTTCAAAAAGATGTTTAAACTCTACACAATGTTGCACCATCGGAGCTTCTGCCCGTTCTCGCAGCAGACAGGAACGGTGCTCTATAAGACGTGTCTTCAACACTCTGGATGTCTGTCCTACATATAACTTCTGACAAGGACATCTGATGACATATACAATTCCTCTGCTATTGCAATCTGTGGTATGATGTAAAATATATTGTTTTTGATCCACTGGGTTCACAAAAAATGAACACGTCTCCATAATACTGCACACAGAGCAATGCCCACATTTGTCATGCATACCCCCCGGCTCCCTCTCCCAGCGCTCATTCCCCTCTATTGCCACTCTGCTAGTAGGGCAGAGCTCATCTTGAATACATTTATTTCGTGAAAAAGCAAACATCATTGAACATTCCCGAAAACAAGGGTGTACTGATAAACAGTTCCAGTACTTCTTCAAGCTACGTCCATATGCACTCGCCTGCTGAGAAAAGGGTAACACACAAGTGATTCTAGAGTCAATTTCCTGAAACTTAGAGTATTCCAACAAACGTCCTCTAGGATTATATAATGCTCTAGTGTATGCTTTTTTTACACATTTTTCTGGGTACCCTCTATCGTATAATTTCTGTTTCAGCATAGTTGATTGACGTCTAAACTCGTCTTTAGTGGAACAAATTCTTCGATACCTCAGAAACTGAGAATGAGGTAAACTTTCCTTTAAGTGCTTAGGATGAGAGCTTGAAAAGTGCAAGAACGTATTACGGTCAGTACTTTTGCAGTAAACAGTTGTAAAAAAATTTTGATCCCTGATCTCTACCAACACATCCAGGAATGCAATTTGTTTCAAATCAAATGAGCAGGTGAATTTTATGGTATGGGCATAACTATTCAACTCATCTACAGCAAGCAAAAGCTCATCAGCTGACCCTTCCCAAAGCATAAAGATGTCATCAATATATCGACACCATAATTTGGTGTTGATGAACCAGCTAGATGAGTAGACATAAGTATTCTCAAAATGAGACATAAATAAATTCGCTAATGAAGGGGCACAGGACGCCCCCATAGCAGTGCCACCACATTGTTGGTAAAATGTATTCTGAAAAACAAAAAAATTCTGTTTCAAAGAGATTGAGAGGAGTTGAATAATAAATGCTGAGGGGACCAAATGTGGGCGTGGACGGGACTCCAAAGCCATGTTTAAAATTGTTAAAGCTTCTTCTTGTGGTATATTAGTATAAAGGGATTGTACATCCAGTGTTAATAGAATGGTGGAATTAGTGGGATGAAATTGTTGAAGAATATTCAAAAAATGAGTAGTGTCTTGTATAAATGATTTTGCAGAGGGCACCAGCGGATTCAGAAACAAGTCCACATATTGATTAACACGCTCCAATAACGACCCTTTAGCAGATACAATAGGCCTACCAGGAGGGCAGGTCAAATTTTTATGTATCTTTGGAAGGGTATATAGGAAGGGGAGACGAGAAAATTGTGGTGTCAAAAACCCAAACTCATTCTGAGTAAGAAAACCTAACTGAAACCCTTTCCCAGCCACTTCCAAAATCTGCTCTCTGATATTCTTAGAGGGGTCCTCTGATAAAGGTTTATACACAGATACATCTTGAAGTTGTCTAGATATTTCAGCTATATATTGCTCCTTATCCTGCACTACAACTGCACCACCTTTATCCGCCCGGCGTATGACTATTTGATCGTACCCTTGCAATTGTTTCAGGGCATTTTTCTCAGCCATAGATAAATTCCAGGCTGGAAAAAAGTGTTTTTTTTGTTTAACTTCAATATCGTGTAAGACTAGATTTTTGTAAGTCTGTAATGCCGGGTCAATAGGACCAGACGGAGTCCAGGAAGATTTATCCCGAACAATAGATCTATCTTGCTTACACTCTTTATCAGAGAAAAAAAGCCGTAGTTGTAGCTTTCTAAAGAATCTTTCTAAGTGGACTCTAAATTCAAACAAATCAAGTTTTTTCTCAGGTACAAAAGTGAGACCTTTAGCTAATACATCCATCTCTATTGTAGATAAATGTACCTGAGAGATATTAACTACTACGCTGTGGTCTGCTGCTGGGACCTTGTTACTGGTCGAGTATTGTTTGCAAATCTCCCCCTGTTTCTTCTCTGACCTCTTTTTCTCTGCCCTCCTCGCCCTAAAAAATGTCTAGACTGTCCATCACTTGCAGATGATCTTTGTGCATCTTCCACAAAACTTCCAATCTTGATTTAGACGTCATCGAAAATGCCCCTCCAAATATAATAAAACTCTTGAATTAATTCACTTAGGGCAAGATGTTCTAAAATTGCCATTAAAATCCTGTGGGTTGCTATGGTGCCAGTAAATTATCTGATTTCAAAACAACGACCAATGCTCCAAAAATCTTGCATGCAAATGAGTCGTGGAGGTTTACAGAAATCCCATCTGATCAGTCGTTTGAGAAAACAACTGACACATGCACAGAGTCAGCAGGGGAAGTTGAAACATGTGTAGGGTTGGCAGGGGAAGCCTTGAAGCAGCCTCCTGCCGCTCAACTAACTGTTCAGGGCAGGAAGAATAGTTGTGTTGTATTTGGGTTTTTTTTTACAGATGCCATTTAAAAAAAAAAAAGAGTCATGCCAGCCCCCTTCCCTACCTCTACCTAAGCCAATTAACCTTATCGAAGGTTTTAGCCGCATCAAGCCCTACTAGGAGACCAGGATGACTGCATGCCCTGGAATAAGCCATCAACACTCTACGAACATTGATAACTGAGTGGCGCATTTTCACAAACCCCCCTTGTTTCAGAGTCACTAGGGTGGGTAGTAGGAGAGCCAAACAATGTGCTAATATACGGGCAAAATTTTTTATATTTACATAAAGGAGTGATATGGGTCGATAAGACTCCAATTTTAGTTTTGGCTTGTCTGGTTTTGGGATCAAAGATATTAAGGCTTCATTAGCATAACGCGGCAATGTGCCTTTTTTCTGTGTGGTCTCATAATAGGCCAAGAGGGGACCCCCCCAATAGAAAGAGACAAGATTTTATAAAACTCTGGAGAGTACCTATCTGGTCCCGGTGCTGTACAAGGCTTTTGAGTCTTTATTGCCTGTAATACTTCCTGTAATCGTAAAGGTCTATTCAAGAGAGCTAGTTGTGCTACTGATAACTTTGGCATACCAGCATCTTCCAAGTAGTCGGACACATCAGGACCAGTATAAGTTTCTGGAGCTGCATAGAAATTTTTAAAATATTAGTAGAAACAAGCAGAAATATCCATTTGCTTAGTCAAGTGTCGGCCCCCAGTGTCCCGCAACACTGAAATATACCGTAACCCTCGCCAATGTTTTGTAATGTAAGAAAGTAACTTTCCAGCTTTGTTACCATATTTGTGATAGTGATATTTACGATAAAACAAGGATTTTTTTGCCCGGTCATGAATCAAGGCATTGAGGACAGTCTATCCGTGAAAATGTCCGATGTACCCGGGACTGATTTGTATAATTATGATTGGGGTTCAAGAGCCGCCAGGGGTCTAGCAATCCTAGGGAGTGACATAGGTATGGTATACCCTTAGTCTGTTTTATTGGAGTAACACCACCAGGATTAGACCTATTAAGATTTGGGTCCATGCCCTGATTAAAGTCTACAATCATCGGTAGTTCGGAGTCTCTAATACACATATTAACCAAATAGAGGTGCCTGATAATTAAAGATGCATTCCATTGAGTAAGTGATTTAATTTTTGGGGGGGAGGGAAATTGAAGGTAAAACATGTCCTTGTCTATCAGTTGATAAAGAGACTAATTCTAGCAGATGTGGTGGTCCTTGGCCATATAAAATATTAAAAAGTCATACAAAGCTTAAAATTTATCCTTGCGTTTATTGACAACCAATGTAATTTGATAATATATGATGTAATTCTACCATGTTTCGAAATCGAAAAGATCATCCTAACTGCAGTACTCTGTACTGTCTATTAGTGCTAAGAACATAAGCATCGCCTCTGCCGAGTCAGACCATAGGTCCATCATGCCCAGCAGTCCGCTCCCGCTGCAGCCCCCCAGGTCAATGACCTGTAAGTGATCTATTACTCTAAAGCATTTTGTATTGTATAATAACCCTCTATTTGTACCCTTCAATCCCCTTTTCTTTCAGGAACTTGTCCAAGCCCAAAATCGTACTCTGCTCTACCACCTCCTCTGGAAGCGCATTCCAGGTGTCCACCACCTTCTGAGTGAAGAAGAACTTCCTAGCATTTGTTCTGAATCTGTCTCCCTTCAATTTTTCCGAGTGCCCTCTAGTCTTTGTTGCCCCCGCCAGTCTGAAGAATCTGTCCCTCTCTACCTTCTCTATACCCTTCATGATCTTGTAAGTTTCTATCATATCTCCTCTAAGTCTCCGCTTTTCCAGGGAAAAAAGCCCCAGCTTGTCCAGTCTCTCAGCATACGAAAGGTTTTCCATGCCCTGTATCATTTTTGTTGCTCTTCTCTGGACCCTCTCAAGTATCGCCATATCCTTCTTAAGGTACGGCAACCAGCATTGAACGCAGTACTCCAGATGCGGTCGCACTATCGCCCTATACAGTGGGAGGATAACTTCCTTGGTTCTGGTAGCGATACCTTTTTTGATAATGCCCAACATTCTGATCGCCTTTTTTGAGGCTGCCACGCATTGTGCTGCCGGTTTCAGGGTTTTATCCACCATAACCCCCAAGTCCTTTTCTAGGTTGCCTTCCCCCAATATCATCCCCCCATCGTGTAATTGTACATCAGGTTTCCTTTCCCTATGTGCATGACTTTACATTTCTCTACATTGAAGTTCATCTGCCATTTAATTGCCCACTCATTTAGTTTGTTCAGGTCCCTTTGAAGTTCTTTACATTCCTCAACTGTTCTAACTTTACTGGAGAGTTTTGTGTCATCTGCAAATTTTATAATTTCGCACTTCGCCCCTGCTTCCAGGTCATTAATAAATAAATTGAACAGCAACGGTCCCAGCACTGACCCTTGCGGGATGCCACTTGTGACCCCTTTCCAGTCAGAATAGTGACCTTTTACTCCTACCCTCTGTTTCCTGTTCGCCAGCCAGTTTCTGATCCATCTGTGTATGTCCCCTTCCACTCCATGGTTCCACAGTTTCCTTAGTAGGCGCTCGTGAGGTACCTTGTCGAAGGCTTTCTGGAAGTCCAGGTATACTATGTCTATGAGGTCACCTTTGTCCAATTGTTTGCTTATCCCCTCAAAGAAGTGCAGTAGGTTCGTTTGGCATGATCTTCCATTACAGAAACCATGCTGGCTTGTTCTCATCAGCTTATTTTTTTCTATATGCCCATTGATACTATCTTTGATTAATGATTCGGCCATCTTCCCCGGAACTGAGGTTAAGCTGATCAGTCTATAATTCCCTGGGTCGCCTCTGGATCCTTTCTTGAAGATGGATGTAACATTCGCTATCCTCCAGTCTTCCGGGATTACCCCTGTTTTCAAGGATAGGTTACAAATCTGCTGTAGTAGCTCTGCTATTTCGTCTCTAAGCTCTTTTAGTATTCTCGGATGGATTCCGTCTGGGCCCGGGGATTTGTCAGTTTTTAGTCTATCCATCTGTTTGAGTACATCTTCAAGGCTTACCTCCATGCACGATAATTTTTCCTCTTGATCCCCCTTGAAGATCTTTTCTGGTTCTGGCACGTTGGATGTGTCCTCTATTGTGAATAACGACGAGAAGAACGTGTTTAATCTGACCGCCACCTCCTTTTCCTCCTTTACCACTCCCTTCCTGTCTCCCTCATCCAGGGTCCTACCTCCTCCCTTGCCGGTAGTTTCCCTTTCACATATCAAAAGAATGGTTTAAAATTCCATGCCTCCTTGGCAAGTCTCTCTTCATACTCTTTTTTTTTTGCTGCTCTGACCACACGGTGACATTCTTTTTGATTCTTCCTGTGCTCTTTCCAATTTTGATGCTTCCTGTGCTCTTTCCATTTTTTTCTGATTCAGGAAAAAAAATTTCAATTTGATTCAGCCTATTGAATCGATTTTTCGATTCGATTTTCCTGCCCAATTGGGTATTTTTTTTTTTTCAAACATCTTGATGGGTTTATTTTATAGCCTCTTCACCCCTTTTATAGCCTCTTCACCCCCTTTGCCCTCTCCTACCCACACTGGCACTGTGGTGTAAACAAAATAAACAAAAATGACCTTTCCTCTCTCTGTTAAATCCTAGCTCACATTTGTGGTCTAACACCAGCTCTGGCAGTATACACATTTCAAATCTGACATACTGTAATCACAAAACAGAAAATAAAAGTGTTTTTTCTACCTTTTGTTGTCTGGTCATTATTGAAATCATGTCGGTCCCAGGCTCTGGTTGTCTTCTGATAACTCGCTTGCCAGGGTCTCCTGCCCATTTGTCATTTCCTTCTTTCTCTGTGCTAACCATCCATCTTCCATCTCTGTCCTCCCCTGGAGGTCTGGCATATTTCCTTTTTTCATCTCCATCCCTGCAGCTGCAGCAGTGGACTCCCCATCTCCAGATCCACCATCTTTCCTTTTATCCCAGGACAAGCAGGCAGCATATTCTCATGTATGGGTGATGTCACCAACAGAGCCCCGGTACAGACCACTTTAAAAGTGTATCCCCACTTTAAGTCTTTAGAAAGTTTGCGATAGCCTAAACTGCGCATGCGCGAGTGCCTTCCCGCCCAACATAGAGCGCACGGTCCCTCAGTTTCTTAGTTTCCGCGGGGCTAAGAAGACGCGTCTTTCAACTGCTGTTGAAATTTTTTCATTCGCTACCTTCCCGCTCTTGCGGATTCCTGACTTTTCAGTCAGTTTTATTTAGTTTTGTTGTTCTTTATTATTTTGTTAAAAATAAAGAAGACTAAAAATTTTCGTTTTTTTCCCTTTCATCCACCTTGGTCTCCGGGTTTGATTTAGCTGAGGCCGTTTTTCCATCAATGTCCCAACCTCAGACAGGTTACACATCAGTGCTTTGGTGAAAAATTGTTTCTATAAACTGAGAATGATCCGTTCATTGGTTCCCCTTCTCGATTCATTTTCGCTCAATACTTTAATTCATTCTCTAGTGATTTCAAAACTAGACTACTGCAATTCCTTGTTAAAGGGGGCATATCTTAAGGATATAAGGCGCCTCCAAATCATACAAAACACTGCAATAAAGGTAATCTCAGGTTCAAAAAAATTCGATCATGTTACACCTCTGCTTCAAAACGCTCACTGGCTACCAATTTCATATAGAATTACTTATAAAATAGCACTATTAGTCTTTAAGACAATAAGAAATAATACTCCTGCATTTATAGATAGGCTTCTGATTCCTTACAGCCCGTCAAGAGTTCTCAGATCATCCTCACAAGCGTCCCTATATGTTCCCTCTTTAAAAATCATCGGTACTCGCCGTGACCTGATTTTTTCGGTTACAGCCCCTACTATTTGGAACTCACTCCCTCTTTATTTAAGACTTGAACAAGATTTGAATAAATTCAAAAATAGTTTAAAGTGTTTTCTTTTTAAAGAAGCCTTTAACTAAAAGTTTATTTTTCGGTTGATTCCTAATCTCATCGTTTTGTATTAAACTCTGATTATATATCCCCTTTTTTTTAGATTTTCAAGTTTGCAAATTTTTTTCTCACATCATCCTTATGTTCTAACCTAATCTGATTAACACATTATTTTTTTTTTTTTATTGTATTTTTTCTTTTCCCTCCTTTCCTACTGTTCCATGTGTTTGTTACCCCAGTTCGTTTTTTAATTTTTAAGTAATTATTTTTATTTACGATGTATTTGTGATTTAAGAAATCCAATTTTATTTCTTTGTAAAACGCTTTGTATCCTGAAAAGCGTTTAATCAAATAATTTAATAAACTTGAAACTTGAAACTTGTTTTAGAAAGTGTGGACACTGTGCTCGGCCCATTTCGGTCACTAATCCACATCGCTGGTGCCTCCAGTGCTTGAGGCCTGAGCACCGTCCAGAGACTTGCTCTCGTTGTTCTTCCCTGCAGAAGACCCTTAAAAACCACCTCATTCAGCAGAAACTACTTTTCAGTGCAGCTATGGAAGGAGACTCAACACCGGTCTTGGCATCGGTGGCGCCATCCAAATCGACACCACAACTTTCGGCATCAGGGGAGCCATCTGCGGTGTCACTCTCATCATTGGGTAAGCCAGCTAAGAAGCCTTCCCCCACCTCCTCAGGGTTTTAGTTCAAAGTAGCAGGGATTCAAGTCCTGCCGACCTCGAGAAGACCCAAAAAGCGCTCCGCTCCGATATCAGTGAGTGCCTCTATATCGGCCTCCTCATCGCCGGAGCGTAGAGCCGAACCGAAGGTACTGGCAAAATAGTCAGCGGTACCAGTGCTTACTCTTAAGCAGCAGATTAAGGAATTGCTGCAAGAGGAATTAAAGGAGCAATTCCAACTGCTGATGCCGACCATGTCGACACCTCCAGTGCCAATCAGGTCTGAGCCCTCAATACTGGTAGAACCTGAACAGAAGTCTCCACCATGTCTCATGAAGGAGCCGACACTGATGAGCCGCCGACGCCAGTCATCCTCAGCTCAGATGTCACCTGAGACCGTGTTGGTGCAGTCAGGGAAGGCTCTGAAGAAGTTGAAACATCTCGAGCCTTCGACACCGAGTGCTGGGCACCGACCCCAAACAACTCGGGATTCGGATCTCTGCTTCCAACTCAATGCCTGCAGTTCATTGGGGCAATCCTAGACACAACTCTCATAAGAGTGTTTCTTCCTTTCCCACCACCCCAGGGTCCACCAGCTCTCCCTTTCTCTTCCCAACTATACTCCTATCCATTATCTCTATCCCCCACCCCTTCTCCACACCATCCATTGTGTCCAACTTCTCTCCCTTTCTGTTCCTTCCCTCCTTAAACCCCATTGTCATCCATCTCTCTCCCAGTCGGATCCTTCATCATTTTCAAGGAAGCATGCAATCCAGATTTTTACCCAGTACTCTGCTGTTTGTTCCCGTCCTGTTCTCACTAGTTTCTCTTGCTGTCTCTTTTTAACATTTCCTCTTCCCCCCCCCAACCAAACTCCAGCAGTTTCTCTGACTAGCTCCAGTCCCCACAGGTCATAAGAACATAAGAACTGCCATCTCCGGATCAGACCTTCGGTCCATCAAGTCCGGCGATCCGCACACGCGGAGGCCCTGCCAGGTGTACACCTGGCGTAATTTATAGTCCACCATATCCTTATATGCCTCTCTTAAGGAGATATGCATCTAGTTTGCTCTTGAAGCCTAGGACGGTTGATTCCGCAATAATCTCCTCTGGGAGGGCATTCCAGGTGTCAACCACTCTCTGAGTGAAGCAGAACTTCCTGACATTAGTCCTGAACCTGTCCCCCCATAGCTTCATTACATGTCCTCTAGTCCGTGTCAAATTGGACAATGTAAATAATCTTCTCTGCTCTATTTTGTCGATTCCTTTCAGTATTTTGAAGGTCTCGATCATATCCCCACGCAGTCTCCTTTTCTCAAGGGAGAACAATCCTAGTGTTATAAGTCTGTCCTCGTATTCCAGTTTCTCCATACCCTTCACCAGTTTTGTTGCTCGTCTCTGCACCCTCTCCAGCAGGTTTATATCCTTCTTTAGGTAAGGAGACCAATGTTGGACGCAGTATTCCAAGTCAATCTCTCTCCCTCCAGCCTGTCCCACTCATCTGGGCCCAGCAGTTTCTCTGACTAGCTCCAGTCCCCACAGGTCAATCTCTCTCCCTTCAGCCTGTCCCACTCATCTGGGCCCGCTCACAGGTCCAGAACTCTATTCTCCCAATCCCCACAGGATCCTCTTCTTGTTCGCTGCACTTTCACTCTTGGGGTCACATGGGCAGTGCGAGTGAAGCAAACACGATGCCTTCAGCGGCCCTGGAAGCCTATCACTCAGCTACAGTTTCCTGTCCCTGTATAGGCGAGAATTCTCCCAAAGATGCACAACATGTCTTTCATCCATTCTGACCCTATGACAGTTGTCGGTGGAACACTGTTCTCTCCATTAGCCGCTGTTCCGCCCTACCCGAACCTGCTCCTTGCTCTGCACAGCACACAAATTCCGACTTCCACAGCGCATAAACCGTGGCAGGAAACCAAACCCCACCCTAACACTCAAAAGGCAGCCTTCTTCATGGTCAGATACTGTAGCAAAGGAAAAGCTTCCGGGGCTCACAAAGGCAGCGTTTTTTTAATGCTGCCCGCAGCCCTGACGGTGAACACATGCAGTGCAGTTGGGGAGCTAGCAGGGTAAGTAAGTACTGGATCCCGCAAGGGGTGTGTGGAATAGAGCTCCGGACAGATGCGCAGGTCTTGCATTGAAGACGACTGGCATAGCCTCATGAACTTCCCAAATGACCCCCACCAAATCGGCAAGGCCAATTTTTTGTTGTTTTTTTTTTTAATGAATCGATTCGAATCAATTCACCCAAAGTGAATTGGTGAATCAATTTGAATCATAAATTGGGCAGCACTACTGTCTATAGCTTCTTAAACATCTTCTTTGCACATCCCAAGTACTGTATGCTATATTACAATAATCTATCAAGGAAAATATAAGTGATTGAACTATATTTGCAAACACCTCCTAAACAATTCAGGTTGTGCTGAAAAGCAATAATGTATACAATTACAATGGTTCAAAATTTATAAAACAAACTCCCTATCCTCACCACCTTCTTAATCCTGAAATCCAAACTATATGAGAACTCTCCCATCAGTTTTCAAAGGCCTCAGTGAACAACCACATTTTAGTTGCTTACAGAAAGATAGATTATATTGTCCTGGAGCAGAACCAAGGACTGGGAATTCCATACTCTGGGATAAAGGTATCAAACATCAATACTAGAGGACCTGCAATACTAGAGGGCCCACAGTCCAGTCAAGTTTTAGGATATCCCTAGAGAAATGTATTGGAAAGATAGTTTATAGTTTAAGGTTGATATGTTGCCATTTCTAAAATACAGCACCATAGTCAATTAGAAAGAAAGGAACTCCAATAATAAACAGGATAGAAATAGGACAGCATCCTTCATATCATGGGGGGGGGGTCTGTCCCAGGTGCAGCCCATAAGGGGGTGCTCCGATAACTCCGAGGGCCTGCACTAGCATCAAGAACTTCTTCCCAGCAGTGGCAGCAGCATTCACAATTCTTTTTGGCATCGGACCTTCCTCTCTGCTGGGTCCCGCCTACTTTCTGTTTCTATGAAAGCAGGACCTGGCAGAGAGGAAGGCCTGACACCAGCAAGAGCAGTGAGTTGAGAACATTGCACTGCCGACTGCAGGGTGAGAAAGGAAGGGAAGGGGGAAGGAAATGCTGCACCCAATTGGGGAGAGGGAGGTAGGGAGAAGGAAGACCAGGGAAGAGAGAGGAGATGAAAGACAGATGCCAGACAATAGGGAATGGAGGGAAGGGAAGGAAAGGAAATGCCAGGCCAGGCCATGGAGAGGGAAGGAAGAGATGCCAGGGCATGGGGTAGAGGGAAGGAAAGGAAAGGAAACTGAGGTGCCAGACCATCGGGAAGGAAGGTCTTGCAGAGAACGGAAAGAAGTAGATGCCACAGCATAGAGGGAGAGAGATCCCAGAGCATGGAGGAAGGGTAGCAGATACGAGACCACAGAATGAGTTGGGGTGGGAAGGAGGGAAGGAAAGGAGAAAGACTTGCCAGAGCATGGGGGAAGGAGTGGAGACGGAAAGAAAAAAATGGAAGGGACAGAGAAAGAGGGCGGACGCTGGATGGAATAGAGTGAACAGAAAATGAGGAAAGCAAAAACCAGAGATGACAAAAGGTAGAAAATATATTTTTTTGTTGTTGCTGTAGAATAAAGTATTATTGTAGCTGTATTGGTAAATATTTATAAATAGAAAATTGAAATAAGGTAATCTTTTTATTAGACTAATTTTAATACAATTTTACAAACCTTTGGAGACCAATATCCCCTTCCTCAGGCAGTGGCATGCCAAGGGTGGGGGATGGTTTGCCCCGGGTGCAGTTCCTAGGGCAGGGGTGTCCAATGTCGGTCCTCAAGGGCCGCAGTCCAGTCGGATTTTCAGGATTTCCCCAATGAATATACATGAGGTCTATTTGCATGCACTGCTTTCATTGTATGCTAATAGATCTCATGCATATTCATTGGGGAAATCTTGAAAACCCGACTGGATTGCGGCCCTCGAGGACCGACATTGGATACCCCTGTCCTAGGGGGTGCTCCTCCAATCCAATCCCTTTCTATATTGGGGAGGGAGGGGTGTTTAAAAATGATCAGCACTCGGTGTCACATACCCTAGGTACACCACTGTCAAGAAAACTACACTATTAAATAAAGCTACACATTACTAACATTCACCCTGAATAAAACATCTACAGATGCCCAGTACTGGCAACTTAACATATATCTCCATATGTAGTTTTAAATAAGTGGATCTTGAGAGCTGCTTTGAATTTAGGAAATGAAAGCTCAAATCAGAGTGGGTGAAAGCGAGTTCTGTAAGACTGAAGCTACATAGTAAAAAGCCAAATAACCTAGTGAAGCAAAGCCTTGCAGGTGATGCCAAGGGGATATGTAGTCAATGGTTATTCAGTGATCTGAGAAGTTGGGAGAAGCTTTATTGGATTATGAAAAAGATAAATATGTAGGAATTCCTGTAGATAGAGTTCTGTAAGAGTCAAGACCTTATGTTGAATACAATAGGCTACCAGGAGTCAATGATTCTGAATAAAGAGGGGGAGTAATTTGAAAAAGCTTGACTGGGTTTTGGCATTCCGCTACTGCTTTAGCAGCCAAAGAGTCAGAAGTCCAGTCTTGGATGCTTTGCATTTGCAATCTGGCTAGCAACTAATTATAATGACTGTTTTGATTAACTCAGATTGCTTGCAGGAAGAAGCCAACTGAATTTCAGTTTGAAATATGGTTTTAGCCATAAATTGGGATTGTTCCTCCCAATATCTAAAAATAGCTGCTGGGACCTCCTGCAACAGTAATTTTGACTGTGGATCCGGCATGGGACAGAGCGACACGTTATTGTTCTTGATCAGAGAGGGAAGTGTAGACCAAGAGGTCTTCTATAGGTGGGCCCAGGAAGGGCCTACAAGTGGTTGGAGGGTAGAGCTTGTTTGTGTGTGTGTGTGGGGGGGTGACTTGGGGATCTACTGGATCGCTTTAGTTTCAGTCAAAACCAAATGACAGATTTCAGCCACAGATTCAGTATCAGTCAAAACTGAGAATCCCAGTTTGTGCTTGCAAGCAGAGGGGAATAATCTATGGAATAGATTTAATTCCCCAACTATAAAGTGTTCTTTTTTCAATTTCAAACATTCTATTTAAAATTGTATTTTTTTAAATAACTACTGTACCTGAATATAACTTATCTTGAACTACTGAGAATAAGTCTTCCCTTTTATGTGTATATTACTGTATATCAGTGATTCATAGTCTAACTTTAAAGTACTTATAAACTGTGATCAAATAGCAACCTTATCTACTCTTTATCTCCTCTAGAAATTACCAGATATCTTCTTTTGTAATCCGCCTTGAACCACAAGGCAATTGCGGAATAGAAATCTCTAATGTAATGTAATATAGGAGGTAATTCTCAATAGATTGTCTGAAGTTACACACCAGGATGATGCACACTAAGCATAGTTGCATGGGGGAATTATATGCAAAATTCTGTAGTTTCTAGCATTTTTACACAGAATTTCCTCATCAAGCCTCATCCTCCTTTATCCTTCCTAATGGCATACTCGCTTTTGTCTGTCCCCCTTCCCACCCTCTCAAATGACACATTCACATTTCTCTGTCCCGCTACTTCATTGTACTCCTGGAGCTGGTTCCTTTCCCTGGCAGAGAATGCACAGCAGGAGGCAGAAGAAATGAACCATTGCACATCAAGTCACTTCCTCCTCCTTTTGCTGCGCAATCTTTATGAAGGAGGGGAGGGAGAAAGACCTGATTCTAGCCCTGAGCAGAATTCTCTGTGTTTTGCAGGGTGGGGGAATTCTGCACTAATTCTGCCTTGCACAGTTATGCAGAATTCTCCAAGAGTAATGCTAGCATAAATTTGCATTTATGCACCTAACTTTAGGTGCTAACACTTATGCCAACCAAATGGCAGGTGTAAATGCTCATACATAACTGTAAGCAGGTGCATAAATGCTAATATTCTATAATCCACACTGTAACTGCCTGGCACGCCCTTGACCCACTCATGTCCATGCTCCCCTTGGAGCTGTGTGCTATGGAATTTGAGTATACAACTTATAGAATACTAAAGTTCAGTTTTGCATATAACTGCCAATTAGCACCAATTAGAGCAAATAATTGGTTAAGATCACTTAGCATCTAATTAATCTATGACTTTTTGCACACAACTGACCTTATTCTATAAATTGCATGCTAGTCAGAAATTTGGGCATGCAACTTTCTAGAATTAGGGCAACTGTGTGCAGCCATTTTCATTTTAGGATGATGAACAGAAAGAACAATAGAAAAGTAGGTAAATGCTTGATGTAATTTATATTAAATAAGAAATTTTCCTCCGAGGTCAAGCAGGACAGATTTTTACACTTGGGTGATGTTATCCCAACGGAGCCTGGTACGGATGCTGCCCAGTGCACTATAGCTTTAAGAGGCTTTAGCAGTGACCTCACCACGTATGTGTGAGTGCTTGCCTTCCCATATAAGCACAGAGCCATCAGGGAAAGATTCTCAAAGCTAAAAGGTGCCTTTAACGTGCTCGCTAAACTGGTTCCAGCCAGTTTAGCGTGCATGTATTTATTATTAAAACAGCTTACCGTGGTTTTTTCCGAGTTTTCTAGCAATCTCCGATACTGCCATGCAAATGTAGTACAACGAGGTCATTAATTTTTAATCTGTGCTTGAGCGCTGATTGGCTAAGGAACTGACAGGAGAGTAAGGTTTGATAGCTCAGAACAGCAACACACATAAAAAAACCCCAAACAAACCCCAAATTGAATATTGGCAGGAGAAATGCCCAATCTCTCCTGCAGAGCTCACACAACCTCCGGACACCCACCCCTGGCAGCGGGAGAGATGCCTACTCTCTCCCGCCAAGCTTGCACAACTTCTCTGATTGGCTCAGATGCCTAAGGCCCCTCCCACAAGAGAGACCTTAAGAAACCTGGGCCAGTCAGAGCCTTGGTACCCTCCCCAGCGCATCCCAGGATGCACCGGGAAGGGGAAGGCCTGCCAGCCAGAGAGTAGGCATCCTCCGACCGGACTTCCTGAATAAGGTGGGGGGGGGGGGCAGAGAGGTTGGAGGGGGCACAGGGGGAATTGTCAGAGGGGGTTGGGTGAAGGCAGGAGGGAGTGGGCATCATTCCTGCTGCGGTGGGGAGTAGAGTCTGGGGATTGGGCACGGCAGAAAAGAGTGGGCATCTCTCCCACTGCCAGGGATGCGTGTCCAAAGGTTGTACAAGCTTGGGAGAGAGTGGGCATTTTTTCTGCTGCCAGGGGTAGATGTATGGAGGTTGTGGGAGCGCAGTGGAAGAGAGTGGGCATCTCTCCCGATGCCAGGGGTGGATGTGGAAGTTGTGCGAGCATGGCGGGAGAGAGTGGGCATCTCTCTTGCCAAGCTTCGATTTTTTTTTTATTTTTTATATGCGGGTGTATTCTGCGAATATGATGATTGCTACCACCAGCGACTCATCTCAAGTAAATTTAGCGAGCCTATGCTCTGCTCCATGAACCTCATTTGCATGTGCTGTTTTTGGAGAATGACTCGCCTTTTTAAAATCATTACAAGAACAGCTTAGGACAGCTGCCCATCAGTTTTTACCACAAAGCTTTGAGAATCTTCCCTTCAGTCTTGCCTTTTCTGTGGAGCAGGGAGGTTGTGTCTGGCTGATCTCCTTTTGGAGATTGTGCCCTCCTATGGGAGTATTTTTGCTTCCTTGGTTATTTTTTTCCTGTAGTCCCTTATATTTTCTTATCATTTTAGGCATTTTCAGTTTTATTTTTCATGGCCATCTTAGACCAGAGCACCAAGCTCAATTTAAGATTATCCCCTCTTTTGCTTCACCATTGAGCCTTTTGATTTAGCTGTGGTTCTTATTACCATGTCCCAGAAGACCCCTAGTGGCTTCAAGAGATGCACCCAGTGCAATCAGGTGATATCCAATATTGATACACACAATTAGTGTGTGGGGTGCTTGAGGCATGACCATGACCCATCTAACTGTGTTCTATGTTTAAAAATGCAAAAAAGAACACAGCGCATCTGGACTGCCAAAGGAAACTTTTTGGAACCTTGGCATCTAGTCCATCTGCATTGGAAGCACCAACCCAGATGGCTGCCAGGGCACTGTCTGATAATGTAAGTGTACAGTCATTGAGGAGGTCTCCACCTCCCTTCATGTTAGGCACTAGTAGTGGAACCAATCTGCATTGGATCTGTCACCAAAGATGCACATGGATTCAACAGTATTCTCTTCAGAACCAAGAGACCCTGATGTGCATTATTGGGCAAAGACTAAGAAGCATCAATATTAGTCCCCTTTGCATGGTGCCAGGAGCTTGTTATTCAAGAAGTGCTGGCCCCGCCAGGACTGCTCCACCATACAGCCTAGAGAATGACACGGTGACAAAATTAGTCACCGTTCCTGTCCCCGCGGATAACCGTGGGAAATAATCCCATGTCGTTTTCTTGTGTCTATTTCAACCTCAGTCCTTCTACACCAGCATTCTTCAAAGCAAAGCTTGTGGGTTAGTGGTTGTGGCCATTCATACTCTGATTCTTCCCTCTCTCCTTAAAGAATGACATGAAGATGGTTTCCCGCGGTTATCTGCGGGGACGGGAACGGTGATGAATTTTGTCACCGTGTCATTTTCTACCTGGGATCTTACTTCCAGTATGGCACCAACAACTCAGCAGGCTGTCTCCACACCAATACTGGCCCTGGCTTTACCGATGTCTGTCCTCGATGACCAGTTCCAGGCCATGATGAGGGAAGAGTTAGCAGGCTTGCACCAGTGTCTGTGCCACCCCATGCACTAGTAACTCCACTTGACGACAAGAAAGGAGGCTCCCTGGATGATCGCCCAGACAGTCAAGACAGGGGCAGCTTCAAGAGATCCATCAGGATTATTTTACTGAGTCTGGCATGAAGGAGGTCTCTCAGAGTAGATGTTCTGTGGCATACCCTTGGACCCCTCTCAACATGATGCCATTTCCTTTAAGTTGGAATCGAAGGACAAACCTAGGACTAAATTGTTCCAAGTTCTAGAGTTTTATTCTCCGCCCAGAGATGCTGTGACAATTTCACTAAACTAAACTAAAACTTAGTTTTATAGACCGTGTCATCAACCAAGAGGAACTTGACTCGGTTTACAATAATGTAAAACATAATACATAAATTTGACAAGAAAAAGTAGACTGAAATAGTTAATTTCCAAAATGTTTAGCAAATAAAAAAGTTTTCAGAATTTTCCAGAATAAATCAAAAGAATTTAAACTTCTTAATGTAAGCAGTAAAGCATTTCAGAATTCGGTTAATTTAAAAGCAAAAGAATAACTAAATCTCTTAAAGGTTCTGTTTTTACCACTGAGAGAGGGAAATGTAAGTTTTAATTTTTGAGAACTTCTGGCAAGATGAGATCTATGAACATTCAAGTCTAAAGGAATCAAAGTGGCAAAATGCCAAACAGGATCTTAAATGTAATACAAATGCACTTAAATTGAATTCTGAGATACACTAGAAGCCAATGTAATTCCTTGAGCAAAGGGGTTACATGATCAAATTTACTCTTACCGAAAATAAGTTTAGCTGCAGTGTTCTGTATTAATTGAAGTCTCTGCAGACTGACCTTTGAAAGACCCAAATACATTGAATTGCAGTAATCCAGCCTTGACAAAATGATTGATTGAACCAATACAGAGAAGTGTTGTTGGTGAAAAAGTGCTCTCACTCTTCTCAGAGCATGGAGAGTGAAAAAACACTTTTTAATAAGCGAGTTTAGTTGGTCCTTAAATGTAAGTGAAGAATCGATAACAATACCTAGTATTAACGAGGAAAACTCAATTTTCGAAGATTCTCCTAAGATCACAGCAGAAGGGATAGAATCTAACTTTGGACCAAGCCATAAAAGCTTAGTCTTTGCAGCATTTAATTTCATCTGGACCATTGTCGCTCAGGACACAAAATTCTCCAAAACGCACAAATGAAGAATTGGGAGAACCCTGTCTGTGCAGGTGGCACCAAAGAAGGTGGATTCCATGTTTTGGATCCAAAAGATTCCATGTTTTGGATTCAGTTGATGCACCATTTCCTGGTGATAGAATGCACTCTTAAAAGGGCTAGGAGTTCCGAGTCTCATGCTTTGGCACCCCAGACAGGGAGGCCCAAACCCTGGACTCTCTTTGGGAGAAAGGTTTATCAGGCCTTGATGCTAGTCCCCTGCATTCAGGATTACCAGCTTTACATGAGCATTTACTTACAGTTCTATGTATATAGTATCCTAGACTTTGCAAATATTCTTCCACTAGAGCAGGCCGCGGAACTGCTCCAACTGACCAAAAACCAGAAGGACTGCCAGAAATATCTAGCCAGGGGCACAGATGATAGCGGTACTAGAAAAGGTTCAAAGAAGAGCAACCAAGATGATAAAGGGGATGGAATTCCTCTCTTATGAGGAAAGACAAAAGAGGTTAGAGTGTTTCAGCTTGGAAAAGAAACATAGAAACATGATGGCAGATAAAGGCCAAATGGCCCACGCAGTAACCATTATCTCTTCCTCTCTCCAAGAGATCCCACGCTTTCTTGAATTCAGACACAGTCTCTGTCTCTACCTCCTCTTCCGGGAAACTGTTCCATGCATCTACCACCCTTTCTGTAAAATAGTATTTCCTTATATTACTCCTCCTGAGCCTCTTAACTTCATCCTATGCCCTCTCATTCCAGTGCTTCCTTTCAAATGAAAGAGACTTGACTGATGTGCATTTATGCCACGAAGGTATTTAAACATATCTATCATATCTCCCCTTTCCCACCTTTCCTCCAAATTATACATATCTTTAAGTCTGTCACCATACACCTTATTTTTATTTTTTATAAGTTATATTCTGCATATCCAACAATTGTATACAGATTACTAATTATTCAGGTACTCGAGCATTATTCCCTAACTGTCCAGCAGGCTCCCACTCTATCTAATGTACCTGAGGCAATGGGGATTAAGTGACTTGCCCAGGGTCACAAGAAACAGTGCGGGATTTTATCCCACAACCTCAGGGTGCCAAGGTTGTAGCTCTAACCACTGCACCACACACTCCCACGCACCATTTTAGTAGCCTTCCTCTGACCAACTCCATCCTTTTTATATGTTTTAAAAGGTGCGGTCTCCAGAATTGTACACTACCCTCTGTCGTCCTGACCCAGCCTGTCACTTTTGGGCCCATCCCGAGAGCACTCAGTTTATTTATTAAACTTCTGTGGAACACTGTCAAAGGCTTTGCTAAAATCTAAATACACCACATCTAGTGCACTCACTCTATCCAATTCTCTGGTCACCCAGTCAAAGAAATTGATCAGATTTGTCTGACAAAACCTACCTCTAGTGAATCCATGTTGCCTCTGGTCCTGTAATCCACAGAATTCCAGAAACTTGACCATTCTCTGTTTTAAAAGTGTTTCCATTAATTTGCTTACCACAGATGTCAAGACTTACTGGCCTGTAATTCCTTACTTCCACTTTTGTGTAGAGGGACCACATCCGCCCTTCTCCAGTCCTCTGATACCACTCCCGACTCTAGAGAAGCATTGAAAAGGTCAGTCAGCGGAGCCACCAGAACTTCCCTAAGCTCCTTCAACATCCTCAGATGTACACCATCTGGCCCCATTGCCTTGTCTACCTGTAATTTAGCTAGCTCTTCACAAACACAATCATCTAAAAATCGATCAGAGTTTACCATTACTCTATCCCTATTCGTGTTTGTCTTCTACAGTCCTGCTCCCAGCACTTTAGCTGTGAACACAGAACAGAAATATTTGTTAAACAATTCGGCCTTTTCTTAATCAGCTTCTACATATTTCTCCCCTTCACCTTTGAGTCTCACAATGCCACTTTTGCACTTCTTTCTATCACTGATATATCTAAAAAATATTTTGTCTCCCTGTTTTACCGTATCAGCTATTTTTTTCTTCCATTTGTATATTTGCTTTCCTGACTACTCGACCAGCCTCTTTTTCCAGATATTTTTGCCTGTCTTCCTCTTTCTGCGATCTTTTGTAGTTTATGAAAGCTCACCTCTTATTCCTTACCTTCTCAGCTACTACTTTTGAGAACCAAGTGGCCCTCTTACTTTTACTTACTTGCCTCACAAAAAGGTCTGTCACCTTTACATAACTCCTTTGTTTTGCCCATTGCATTTTTACTTCTTCCAGATGTTCATATTCAGAGAACAATTCTTTGACATAATCCCCCAACCAAAGTTCATTTTTAAAGTCTAGTACCTTTACTTTTGAATGATCCCTCTGTATACTCATCTCAATATGAAACCATGCCATGCAGTGATCACTGGATGCCAGATAATCACCCACTGTAACATCAGAAACACTTTCCCCATTTGTAAGCACTAAGTCCTGTATGACCCCATCCCGCATGGGTTCCATTATCAACTGCTGGAACAGATCTCCTTGTAGAGAATCTAGAATCTCCCTACTTCTAGAAGACCCTGCAATAGGGATTCTCCAATCAATATCTGGCATGTTAAAATCACCTATTAGTAAAACTTCCCTTTTTTAGATATATTCTGAATGTCTACTATTAAATCTCTGTCCACTTCTTCCATCTGTGAAGGAGGCCTGTATATCACACCAATGTAAATATATTTACCATTTCCTCTTTCCAAATTGATCCACAGTGCCTCTTCCTTGCCCTGCAGATCCTGCAATTGTGTGGCTTTAATAATATCTTATAAAATGACATGATTAAGTTAAATAATTAATTATGTGCTCAGTGACGTGAACATTCAAATATGCCAGTGAAGGGCTAAAAGATGTTCAACTCCTTACTTCATTGCACAGCCCTCCCTGCCTCCATTACGAGAACATAACTTGGACAATGTATGTATATAGTAAAAAAACTACTTAGCTTGATAGATCTTGTAAGTTCATAGAAGCTCATGTAATTTCCAAGCCGGGGGGCACTGATGCAGGAAGTGCAATGGCGTTATTAATTAGCTCCACTGTTCAATATTATCAGAGAATGGCTTAAATCTTCACTTAAAGCGTTCCAGCAACCCTTCAAAAGATACTCTAAGATAATGTCTTCTCATTCCATCTCTTACATTTCTCATATAATAATAATAATAACAGTTTATATACCGCAGTACCGTGAAGTTCTATGCGGTTTACAAAAGATTAAGCGAAGGTACAAATTGATTGAACTTAAGAGAGGTGGAAGAAAGTGATTAATAGGACAAGAAAAACAGTGTTGGGGAGAAAGTGATTAATAGGACAAGGTAATCATTATTGAGGAGAAAGAGATGAGTGGGTCAGTTGTCTAGATACTTTAGGAACAGGTGTGTTTTTAGATGCTTCCTGAATTCCTCATAAGTAGTGGGTGAAAGCAATTGTTCTAGATCTTTGCCCCATAATGCTGCTTGATGTGAGAGAAGGTGTTCATGGTGTTTTTTCAGTTTGCAACCTCTAACTGGGGGGAAACGAAGTTGGAATGTGAGCTTCTCTTATGTCTGTTGGCTGAGAAGGAGAAAAGGTCAGTTATATATTTAGGGGCAAGTCCATATAGTGCTTTGAAGCAGAAGCAGGCAAACTTAAAACTTTACGCGTGCTTCTATTGGTAGCCAATGCAATTGCTGGTAGTAGGGTGTCACGTTATCGAATTTCTTTAGCCCAAAGATTAGTCTGACTGCTGCATTTTGCATTAATTGTAAACGTCGCATATATCACAATCATATTAGCTGTTACGCCATAGACCTCAGAACCACCACCACTCCTCTGTCCGTTATGATATTATTCATTGGGGAGCTTGTGCAAATCTTCACTGGTCAAAAGCTTTATAGCTTTATCCATTAATATAACTTTCAACATGAAGTTCTCAATTACTCCACTTTTTTATTTTTTTTTATTTTTTAAATTTAAGTTTTGATTTTAACTTTTCACTTACCTTATAATAGTATTCGCTTCTTTGTAATTTGGTGATTTGCAGTTGGACCCGACATGTTTCGCCTCAGCTTTGTCAGGGATTCACTCTATAATAAATAATATTAAATATATTAAAATCTCTTATCCCCTCCTACTATTATCAGAATGTACTTTGAGAACATTATATTTCATTCTTACCCTTAGGTGCAGGAAAGATCCACCTCAAAATAAATTACTTCAAATCCATAATCCTTCATTCATATAATCCATGTAAAACAGTAAATCCACACACTGCATCCTCAACACAGATCGTGTTTCGAGAAACTCAAGAGGAAGATAACGCTGAAAAAAATGAAAGCACACAGAAAAAGCTGTATGAGCAAAAAAACTCAAACTGAAAAGCAGTTTCAAACTTTAATTACAACTAAACTTAAAACAAATGTTAGAACTTCCTTACCGGGTGGAGAGCAGAGACAGCACATAGCCAAGAACAGCAATGTGTGTTCAGCCAGTTGGAATCACATGATCACTCACAACGGAAGTGAAGTTTAAACACACAGAGAGAGCTGACGTCAGTAGCTCAGGTGAGATGATCAGTGAGGCTGGGAATAAAAATGTAACAGCACACAGGACAGTGACTTTCACAACATGAAAACTCTAAAAAAATCTGATTAAAACACGCATACAGTTCAATGTAATGTAAGCCACTCAATTTCCCTGTTAAGCCCATGAGGGCTAACAGCGTCCCATGCAAAAATTAAATGCTGTTCATGGTAGGTGAGAAGCTGAGATATATTCCCTCCATTCTTAGGGCAGAACTGTTTTATTACACAAAATCTCAACTCTGTTAGCAGATGATTTGCTTGGCCTCAATGTTCCACTAAAGAGGAGCCAGTTTTATTGGTTCTAATGCAACTTAGATGTTCAGCAATGCGGATCTTTACAGCTTTCTTCGTCTGTCCAATATATAACTTGCTGCAGGGGCAAAAATCCCATAGAGCACTTGAGCTGAATTGCAGGCAGTTTTGAATCTCAATTCATAATCAATGTTGACATTAGGAATATGAATCCTATGAACATTCATAGAGAACTGACAATATTTACAAGCCCCACAAGGTGTTCCTGCCCGTGTCCTGTCAGGAGAAACTTCAGCTAGTTATCAGGGACCATTTGACCACCCCGGTTCTGACAGCCTGGCTGTATCTCCAAGTTCTGGGGACTATGTTGGCATTGATCGATGTGGTCCCTTGAATGTTAGCAATATTGTGATTAGTGTGATGCTTCAGACGTTCCCCTAAATTTCTACCATGTTTGAAGGCAAATCTAGGTCTCTTCCTGAATTCAGGGTGGAGACCCAGTAAGTGCCAGTAATGAATGATGATATTTTGGAGGGGAGCAGACAAGGGGGAAAAAGGTAGGACACAAGTCACAAGGTGATCGGAAACTTTATCATAAGATTTAGGAAGCAATAACCATTCACGAGCATCACAAGATGTACGTTTGGTGGCCCGTGTAACAATATTTGCAGGTCATCTCAGAGACCTGTTTTTTAAAATCCAGTTCAGAAGAGCATAGGTGTTTTAGTCTTAACATTTGACCTGTAGGAATGCTGTTAGGAAGAGACTGAGGATGATAACTGCGGTAATGTAACATAGAATTGGTGTCAGTCTCCTTACGAAAAATAGATGTCTCAAATTTACCAGCATGATAACTCAGCCGTATATCTAAAAAGTTCACCTCCATGGGATGACTAGTAATAGTAAATTGGATGTTAGTGTCACAGTGATTAAGATAAGTTGAAAATTCATATAGTTCGGACCGAGACCCTACCCAAATGACAAAAATATCATCTATACAGTATATCTTTTCCAGCTAAGGACCCTGGGGAAAAACACAAAGGGATATACATACTGCTCCTCAAATGCTGCCATAAAAAGGCATGCGATAGAAGGGGCCATAGTGGCCCCCATAGCTATACCCTTCTTTTGTAAAAAATATGTCCCCATATTTGAAATAGTTCTTCCTGATCACAAAGTTAGCCATAGAGAGTAAAAGGTAGACGATTACCAACTAGATTAGATGTAGACAAAAAAGTGTTGAAGGATATGCATCTCTTCAAACTGGGGTATGCTCGTATAGAGCGAAACAATGTCCTTAGTAACTAGCAAGACATTGTCTTGCAATTCCATCGGTATCTCAATCTGACAAAGCTGAGATAAGTCCATAGAGTTACGCACAAAGGAGGTGATGGGACAGGCAGGTGGAATCTCATAGGGAGAGGAGGAAATAGAGGATGCTGTGGATGGGCAGACTGGAAGGGCCATTTGGCCTTTATCTGCCATCATATTTGTATGTTTCTATGTTTGAAGACATCAGAGACAGTTAGAAACATAGAAACATAGAAAGATGACGGCAGATAAGGGCCATAGCCCATCAAGTCTGCCCACACCATTTACCCACCCTCTTAAGTCTACTGACCCCTAAAGTACAATAATTGTACTGTCATTCTACTGACCCGCCAATTCAAGTCCTAGTGACCCTATCCCTTGGCATGACCTCGTAGGGATCCCACATAGGTATCCCATTTGTTCTTGAAGTCTGGGATGCTGCGTGCCTCGACCACCTGCACTGGAAGCTTGTTCCAATGCTCAATCACTCTCTCCGTGAAGAAGTACTTCCTGGCGTCTCCACGAAACTTCCCTCCCTTGAGTTTGAGCGGATGTCCTCTTGTGGTCGAGGGTCCCTTGAGAAGAAAGATATCCTCTTCCACCTCGACCCGTCCCGTGATGTACTTAAAAGTCTCAATCATGTCTCCCCTCTCCCTACGCTCTTCGAGAGTGTAGAGCTGCAATTTGCTCAATCTTTCTTCGTACGGGAGACCCTTTAGCCCCGAGACCAACCTGGTGGCCATCCGCTGAACCGATTCAATTCTGAGCACATCCTTACGGTAATGTGGCCTCCAGAATTGCACACAGTATTCCAGATGAGGTCTCACCATGGCTCTGTACAATGGCATCATGACTTCAGGTTTCCTGTTGACGAAGCTTCTCTTGATACAACCTATCATCTGCCGTGCTTTAGATGAAGCCTTCTCCACCTGAGTGGCTGCCTTCATGTCAGCACTGATGATCACTCCCAAGTCTCGTTCTTCTGTAGTCCTTGTTAAAGTTTCTCCATTCAGGGTGTAGGTTCTGCAAGGATTTCTGTTACCGAGATGCATGACCTTACATTTCTTGGCGTTGAAGCCAAGCTGCCAGATCAAGGACCATTTTTCTAAAGTACGCAGGTCTTGCTCCATAGCATCCTGTAGATTATAGCCGTTTACTATATTGCATAGTTTGGCGTCATCAGCGAATAAGGTTACCTTGCCTTGAAGCCCTTGAGTTAGATCCCCAATGAATATGTTGCACTGGAAAGTGATAGATTGGATGTGACAGATGGAAGGGGAGAGAGTAGTAGAGAGAGTGCTGAGTGTCCTGCTGAATAGCCTAGCATCTGCACCCAGGTATTCATAAAGACCCCAATTCTATAAAATATGCCCTAAAGTTAGCTGCCTAGCCGATCTAGGTGTAAATCTCTTTGCTACTTACCTCAACAACAAAGTCCCTCAGTACTGCTCCAGATTCAGATCATATGATGATGTCTTCTGCCTGCGTAGTTTGTGTGTGTGGGGAAAGGTCTCCTGTATGTGTGATTTTAATCGTATCCTACTAGCTGAGGCAGGTATGGTTCCATCTTCTGGAACTGTCCTACAAAGAACTATTGAGATTAGACTGTTTACTGAGCCTCATCACACAGAACGAGGGGGGGTCTCTTCTTTCCCAAACCATATGCCCATCCTAGTGAAGGTGTGCTATACACCTTGGACTGCAATCAAGTCTTAGCCTTCTATCTGGAGCAGACTAAAGCCCATTGACAGTCCACCCAACTTTTTGTTTCTTTTGGTCCCAATAGATCAGGGACAGTCATTGGTAAGCACACTTTATCCAGTTGGCTAACAGATTGCGTCTTCTTCACTTATGCCCAGGCTGGGTTGAGCCTTGAGGAGCCAGGTCATGGCTCACAATGTCAGAGCCATGGCTGTATCAGTAGCCCACATGAGGTCAGCCGCCATTTAGATCTGCAAAACTGCAGCGTGGTCTTCTGTTTACACATTCACTTCTCATTACTGCCTTGAGCATAATTCCCAACACAACAGTCGATTTGGTCAGACAGTCCTGCAGAATTGTTCAGTGTCTAGAATCCAACTCCACCCACCTAGGCCCTTTTTTATTGTGTTCTAGACTGCACCTCTACAGTCTGTTTTTATGTAGTTTAAGGTTGATTGGATCCAATTAGTCTTGCCTTTGCAGGAGACTATTGACCTAGTACTGTTATTTTCTGTGAGCCTGGTAGCTAGGGATTCCCAGGTGTAATGATATATCTGTCCTGCTTGTCCTCAGAGAAAGCAAAGTTACTTACCTGTAGCAGGTATTCTCTAAGGACAGGTATCCATACACCTCTCCCATCTCGCTTTGGAGTTGAATTTTCTTTTAGGTATTTTATGTAACTGAGGGTCCCACGTTTGCAAGTCAGATGGGAAGGCACTTGCACATGTGCGGTGGGGCCACTGCCAAAAGCCTCTTAAAGCTATAGTACACTGGGCAGCGCCTGCATCGGGCTCTTTCGGGATGACATCACCCAAGTGTAAGAATATCTGTCGTCTTGTACTTGGAGAACACCTGCTAAAGGTAAGTAATTTTGCCTTTTTATCCATAAAAAGGATTTTTTTCCTCATTTTTAGTAACTTATGCATATTTTCTCTTTAATAGTTGTACAAAGTGGTGAAGAGGAGCAGCTGTAAAGTGTGAAATATCAGATTTACTGTGAAATGGGCCTATCCTTCATGAAACCAAGTGGTCTATGAATGCACATGCAGAACACACAAACCACCCCTTGGAACAAAAGGAATTAACCTTAAGTGGTGTGCCAAAGTTAACATTTGGAGGAATTTCTACATTGTAAATAGAACATTGTTGAAAAACTTGTAAAAAAAAAAAAAGTCACATTTTAATACATTTTTACTCTATTACATTGTGACAGGCATCTGCTGTCTTAGCTAGACCTATTTTGAGGGAGTTCGATGACCACTAGATTTCAAGTCCTCTTACATTTTGTCTAGCTCAGTATGTTCTAGTAAGATAGGCTTTATTGCCTGTGTTCTTTGATACGTGATTAAGCTTATAGCTTTGAGTGACCAAACATTTTACAGAGTAAAAGTTCTTAGAACAGTAATTTAATTGATCATTCTACGTGTTTTATTTATCAGGTTCTGCACATACCTTGAAAGTTATTGCACACACTGGATAGAAGTTAAAATTCTACTGTACAAAAATCTGCAACCTTTTTACAAAAAAATATAGCCTTGATAGGCTTTGTTGTATTATGAACCCCATGTTCTTGGAATTTTCAAGCTACAAATCAGAGGTGGCTCTGTTTTGCTAATTAGTAATCCCATTGATATTTGTACAGTAATAGACATAATTAAGCAAGGAGGAGGAAAATTCAAGTGAATATACTGTATGCATTTGTTCATCCCAAGTCTCTGGAACAAGTTTATTACTAAAACTAATGAAACCAAATTAATGCAGTAGATTACTTTTAAAATGGAGATTTTGATAATCATGTATTATTGGGTCAAGGAAAATTGTTTTGAATTACATATCCATACAGCATTTTCTATTTTAAACAAAAACTATCAAACATTCTAAAATATTGACAGAAAACAGGTCTGTACTGATGCATAATTTTTGTTAGCAGTTTTGACAGGTTAGGAAATTACAAATTAATGTAAAGTCTGTTACTATGTGTTTATTGGGCGAAACCTCTTTTCATGGCTATAGGACCTTCTATTGTAATTAATAACTTTCTTCAGAGAAGAAATATAGATGAAAGTAGTATGTTCATTTAAAAAATTAGTTTCTGTACAGAAAGTTTTGGTTTGGCCACTTTATTTTACATGTTATTGGTAAATCATAAAATGTCAGCTATTGAAAAAAGTTACTGAAGAGCCTTGAGATATGCATGCTGCTTTATTTTTATTTTAGCTTTATTAATATTGATATTTTTACAGATATTAATCTTGCGTGTGTTTTGTCCCTTTTATTTTTCATACTACTGTCAAGCTACTTTTTTTTACAATGTAAAGTATGCAAAATTTCAGTGTTTTGCTTTATAATGCTTTACAGCACTATGTACTGTAATGTTTAAATTTGTCTTTTATAACCATTGTTTATTGTACTACTTAACAGTAGGGATTTTATAGTAGTATTCTTTATTGTTAAAATTACTTTTTTGTGCTTCACCTATGGTAAAAGGAAGCCTCTGACTATATTTATATCTGTCTCCAATGCAATAATGTGTTTAACCATTCATTGTTGTAAATACTTCTTACCTGTGTATTTTTTTATTTCCAGGCTCAGTGCTGATAATGTTTGCTATCTTGAACTATTTATTTTGCCAGAGCACAAGCAAAAAAAGAAAAAAAAATCTGCCTCATGTGGTTGATTTGTCTTTACATAATAAAGGTTGGCATTCAGTAGTATTTTAGCAAATTCCTGCTATGTTCAGAATAAAAAAGTATATATTATTTTTACTTCATTAAAAGGTCAATGGCCTTCATTGTCCTTATTTTGGATAGCTGGAGATATCTTGAGAAACTTACTAACTATGTGCCTACTGTGCTGATAGCTGGTTCACAGGGCAAGAAGTTGAAAATACCTGCATTTGAAATCACTACTTATAGAAACATAGAAATATAGAAACATGATAGCAGATAAAGGCCAAATGGCCCATCTAGTCTGCCCATCCACAGTAACCATTATCTCTTTTTCTCTCTCTCTCTCTCTCAGAGATCCAACGTACCTATCCCAGGCCCTCTTGAATTCAGACACAGTCTCTGTTTCCACCACCTCTTCCACGCATCTACCACCCTTTCTGTAAAAAAAGTATTTCCTCAGATTACACCGGAACTTTATCCTATGTCCTCTCATTGCAGAGTTTCCTTTCAAATGAAAGAGACTCGACTCATGCACATTTATATTATGTAAGTATTTAAACGTTTCTATCATATCTCCCCTCTCCCACCGTTCCTCCAAAGTATACAGATTGAGATCTTTAAGTCTGTCCCCATATGCCTTATCACGAAGTCCACACACCATTTTAGTAGCCTTCCTCTGGACTGACTCCATCCTTTTTATATCTTTTTGAAGGTGCAGCCTCCAGAATTGTACACAGTATTCTAAATGAGGTCTCACCAGAGTCTCATACAGAGGCATCAATGCCTTCTTTTTCCTACTGGCTATACCTCTCCCTATGGAACCCAGCATCCTTCTAGCTTTCGCTGTCACCTTTTCAACCTGCTTGGACACCTTAAGATCATCATGTATAATCATACCCAAATCCCGCTCTTCCGTCATGCACATAAGTTCCTCACCCCCTAAACCAGACATGTCAAACTGGCCTGCGGGCCAAATTTGGCCCACAGTGTGCTGAAATTTGGCCTGGCAGATAATTTCAAATTTCCCCTAAAACTGGCCCACCGGTACAAGCACCGTATCGCCGCATCATCTATAGGTTCACACCGCATCATTCGCAGTCTGCAGAGGATCACTGGTCGGCATTAGCAATCCTAGCAGGCTGCCGTAGCCTCAGCTGTACGTTCTCTCTCGCGCCAGAGGGAACATGCAGCTGAGGCTAAAGCAGTAGTAGTGATCCTGTTAGGATCACTACAGCTGACCAGCGATCCTCTGCAGGCCACATGAACCTACAAATGATGCAACATGAAACACAAGTATTGCCACATGTAGATTGTGTAAAAACATAGGACTTTATTAAAACCCCCAGGTAACAGCTCCTTCCCTGTTAGTGCCTGATCCAATCCCTGTCCAGATAGGATCTCAACCACAAAGCTCCAAAAGATACTAAGATCTGGCACAATGTTCAACTTTTATGCTTACAATCCAGTATTTCAAGTTTGATCATTATCTTAGTTCATTGTCTTGGAGCACAGAGCCTGGGACCAACATGATTGAATAATGACCAGACAACAAAAGGTAGAAAAACAATTTTATTTTCTATTTTGTGATTACAATATATCAGATTTAAAATGTGTATCTTGCCAGAGCTAGTGTTAGACAGCAAACGTGAACTAGGACCTAAAGGAGAGAGGACAAGTCTTTTTTATTTATTTTGTTTACATCACAGAGCCAGCATGGGGTTAGAGGCGTTGTAACCCTATACTTCTACTAAGACTAAGCCATAGTCATTTAGAGGTCCTTTTATTAAGGTGCGCATTTAGCACACGCTAAATCAGTTAGCGTACCTTAATAAAAGGGTCCATAAGTATCTTAATAAAAAATTCAGCGCACGACTTAGCTGTTTTTTCAGATTTCTGCCTCTTATGTGATTGAGTTTGACATCCCTGCCCTAAACTGTACCGTTCCCTCTGGTTTTTGCAGCCCAAATGCATGACCCTATTGATTCCTGCAAAGTTTAAGAAGAGGATAATCTTATAACAGCATTTTATATGGAATGTGAAAAAATAAAGTGTGTGTATATATGCTTATATACACACAAACATACATATATATATATATACATGGGCCAAAATTAGTTACACTGTATATTATTTATTTTTATTTTACAGTATTAAATAGATATAATACAGTACTGAACGATAAGTAAAAGTGAAACAATGTAACTGCTACAAAAACTGCACATGAATTTACTGATATCTACTTTTGGCCCACCCTGTATACAACGGCAAATCAAAAATTAAAGGCAATTGTTAAATTACACAATAACTGGAACAGAACTAGCGAAATGCAAATTATTGTCTCGTACATTGCCTGTTGGATAGTTTGTCCATGTGCAGTTCTCGTCCTTTAGTTGTGTGGCAGCTACAAAGTCAGAAACATGGATGTTTCACTGCAAGATTGCACCATTGAAGAACAACTTGCAGTAGTGCGCTTTCTTTGGGCAGAAGAAATGAAACCTGTGGACATTCACTGTCGGATATTGACTCAGTATTGTCATAGCACCATGAACCAACAAAAGGTTTTGAGTGGGTAAAAAGGTTTAAAGCGGGAATAACAGGTGTAACTGACAAAAGTTGTTCTGGTCACAATCAACATCACACACACAAGAGCACATTGACAGGGCAGATGCCTTGATTAGAGAAGACTGATGAATAATGGTGTCTCAATTGTTTGCAAATTTGGATATCAGCTATGGATGTGGATCTGCATCTGCCATAATGCATGGTAGCTTGGCATACAGGAAAGTTTACATACGCTGGGTTCCCAAACAGCTTACTAATCTGTACAAGCAACAGCATCTGGAGGTTGCGACCCAGTTCCTGAAACATTTCTCTCCAAGTATTCTGGAGAGAATTGTCACCAGTGATGAGACATGGGTGCATCATTGCACTACAACAAGAAATTAGCCTGGGCATTCCCAGGGAGATTACAAGGTTGATAGCTATAGTATGCGTCAGGATCTGGGAATGGTCGATATGGTTTGGTTAGATCATTTGACAAATTTCTTGAATAGTATGGTTTTCAGTTCCTTCCTGAATGTTTTGTAGTTGGGTGTCGTGATCAGCATATTTGAGAGGAGGTGGTCTATTTTTGCTGCTCTGGTGGCTAGTAGACCGTCATATATTTTTTTCCTTTGCATGCCTTTGATTGGGGGGTGGGTAAAGTGTGCTTGAGTTCTCCTTGGTCTAGATGTGTTTTTCCTGATTAGGTGGTTGTTCAGATAGCTTGGTCCATTTCCATTTAGGGCTTTGAATAGGGTGCAGTAGAATTTGTGTTGTATGCGTGTTTGTACTGGGAGCCAGTGTGAGTCTTGGAAAGCTGAGATAATGTGGTCCTATTTTTTCAGCGAGTATATTAGTCTTAGGACTGTATTTTGGACTGTTTGTAATTGTTTTAGCATGTTGGCGGGGCTTGACAGGTAAAGTATGTTACAGTAGTCCAGGAGTCCTAGGATTAGCACTTGTACTATGAGTTTGAATTGTTCGTTGTTGAAGTATTTTTGGACTTGTCTTAAGTTGTGCATGGTTGTGAATGCCTTCTGAACCGTTTTGATGATTTGAAGTTGCATGGTGCAGAGAGAATTGTTTTTCTAGTGCAATAGGTATGTCAATCTGGACAACCGGAAAATTTCCCTATAGCCACGAGCCACTTTGCATTTTGTCTGTATCCCTCATACTTCAGAGAGGGCTCTGCTGACACCTACAGTTGTTTCCTTTTGCATGCAAGCCTAGAGGAGTGTTTCTGTTCTGCTCTGCCTTTTCCTTTATTTTAATCTTTTGTTATTGCTATTCTCTTTTCAGTGCTAAGAGCTTCCCAGTTCAAGGGTTCAGTTCTGACTGGGTTCAAGGGTTCAGTTCTGACAGGCTAATCTCTTGTGGTACCTGTTAGCCAGCCTGCAGAAGCATTTTTGGGACTCAGGGCCATCCCTGTATAGCTTGCTCACCTACTGCTTGCAGGGGTTCGAGTGCAGGCTGTCGGGCATCTGTAGGAGGCTCAGCGGTGTCTTGCAGGGTGCTGGCTGCATTTTGCCTTACCTCTTGATTTTGTGGCACCCCAAAGATTTAGTGCTGGAAGGACGTTTTCTCTCGGGCAGTGATCTCTTCTCTATGATCCTACTACCTTTAGAGTTGAGGCAGGCTGCAGCACATTGCCAGCACAGGTTACAGTGAGTAAGGCTATTACAGCCTATGAAGAGAATTGGGTTGGGGGGGTGGTGGTGGTGGATCTATAAATCTAATTTTTAAAGATTTCTGCATGTTTCCATGTGTTCCTCCATCTCTAAAATCCTAAAATCACTGGTTTTATTTTGGGCTTGATTGTTTTTTTGGTGTCAAAATCTGGAAGTGGCCATCAATTTTTTTTCAAAATTCTCCAAAAGCTTCAAATCATCTCATTTTGCCTCAAAACTGATACACAAGGAGTCCTCAGGCTCTTTTTTTCCCTAATTCATGTCAGGATTGCACTTGTGTGCCCAAAGAACACCCTTGCACCACGTGCCGCTCAGCAAATGAAGGGGTGGGAGCGTCTATCTTAGCCTCCTCTTTGCTCTAGCTCAGGGGTAGACAATGAGCCAGGAGCCAGGTCAGGTTTTCAGGATCTCCACCATGAATATGTATGAGATGGATTTGCATGCACTGCCTCCTTGAGATGCAAATCTATCTCATGCATATTTATTGTGGATATCCTGAAAACCTGACCTGGCTCCGGCTCTCGAGGACCAGAATTGCCTACCCCTGCTCTAGAGCCAAGGAAAGGGAAGGAAGCCATTTTTCTTACTGGCCCTCAGAACTGCGACCCTGCACTGAGAGGCGCGGAGGTGCAGAGCCCAAGAGATGCAAGTTGGAGTGCCTAGTACAGCTTTTTCTCCTGAATTTGTTAATTTATGTGGAAAGCCTTTCAAGAGAGCCATCATTCTAAAGAGAAGTCTGGCAGCGCTTCAGACACTGCACAAAGGGGTAGAGGCTCCAATGGTGTATCTACTTTGCCAACTGTATCTAGCCAGGGTCTGGGAGACCTTTCTGAGACTCAGATGAGGATGCTTCTCTTACTATGCTATTGTCTCAGGATGCACCCTCCTTATCGGGGGATGTAGGGGTGCAATTTGGCGCTTTGGAACCAATTATGGCCCTTGACCCCAGAGATGATCCTACAGTTCTGTGCTTATTTAAACCCTCCGCTCTCTTAGATCTGATCACCGATTCACTTCAGGAGTTAAACTTGGACTCCCAGCAGGTCCCTTCTACTTCCTCCTCTATTATGAGTGGTGTGAGGGCTCAGTCTTCTACGGTTCCCTGGCATACTGACATTAAAAGTTTGGTAACGGAGCATTGGGATGCTCAAGGGGTCATTTAAGGTGGCAAGAACAATGGCTTAGCTGTACCCTTTGCACAACCCAAGGTAGATTCCTTAGTGGTGCAGATTACTAAGCATGCCTCCTGAGCGATAGTGAAGTGATGTTAAAGGATATGCAGGATCACCAAATGGATGTGGTTCTCAAGAGGCTCTTCGAGGTTTTAGCTTTGGGAATCAAGGATGCCTCTACAGCTTCCTTTGTAGCCCATGCTTGCCATACCAGGTTACGGTGCCCCAGCTCCTGACAAGAGTGGATTATGTGGTTGATGCTCTAAATCAATGTTCTTCAACCTTTTTACACCCGTGGACCGGCAGAAAAAAAGAATTATTTTGTGGACCGGCAAACTACTAGGACTAAAATTTAAAACCCCCATCTCCGTGAGCTCGGTCCCCACAAATCATCTGATCCCATCCACACAAGCCTCAGTTATGATTTTATATTGAATGTATTTTATTAAAGTATAAAAAGAAACAATATTCTGTAGAATTGTCATTTTATAAATACAAATAATTCAGAGCAAGGATCAACAAAACCCCTGTCTCCCCTCCCCTTCACATATATCCCCTCTACTATCAAGAAAACTGAACAAGCCAAATTATTACAGAATGCTACACAGAAATATCATGCTAACAGAATACTGAAGTCACACATGACAGGAATAGTTTTAGGGGAGTGCAACTAGGGCAACTGCCCCCTGGTCAGAGAGCGCCGTAAGCCAGCTGGAAGCTAAAGAAGCACTGCCTGGGTTTTGCAGTCCCCAGTTATGTCTAACACCAGCTCTAGCAGGATATATATTTCAAATCTGATATATTCTAATCACAAAATAGAAATAAAATTATTTTTTCTACCTTTTGTCGTCTCTGGTTTCTGCTTTCAATCTTCTTTTCACTCTCTTCCTTCCAGCGTCTGCCCTCTCTGTCTCTTCAATCCAGCATCTGCCCCTTCCATCCACTGTCTGTCCTCTCCCCCTTCCATATAGTATCTGTTAAGCAAGATGAAATCGATGGGGTTAGGTGAGACACTAATTGCATGGGTTAATGATTGGCTGAGTGGTAGACTTCAGAGGGTGGTGGTCAACGGCACCCTTTCTGAGACATCGGATGTGACCAGCGGAGTGCCACAGGGCTCAGTCCTGGGTCCATTCCTTTTTAACATATTCATAGGGGACTTGACCCGAGGGCTTCAGGGTAAAGTAACACTATTTGCCGATGACGCCAAAATATGTAATATAGTAAGTGAAAGCAATCGGCAGGATAGTATGACGCAGGATTTGCTTACGTTGGAAAACTGATCCTCGACATGGCAGCTGGGCTTCAACGCTAAGAAATGTAAGGTCATGCATCTCGGCAGTGGAAATCCATGCAAAACTTACACCTTAAATGGAGAAACATTAGCTAGGACTTCAGAAGAACGAGACTTGAGAGTAATCATCAGTGCAGACATGAAGGCTGCCAAACAAGTGGAGAAGGCCTCATCCAAGGCAAGGCAAATGATGAGATGTATCAGTAGAAGCTTCATCAGCCACAAACCTGAAGTCATAATGCCACTATACAGAACCATGGTCAGACCTCATCTGAAATACTGTGTGCAATTCTGGAGGCCACATTACCATAAAGACGTGCTTAGAGTTGAGACGGTTCAACGGATGGCCACTAGGATGATCTCCGGGCTTAAAGGTCTCCCGTACGAAGAAAGACTAAACAAATTGCAGCTCTACACTCTAGAGCAGTGGTTCCCAACCCTGTCCTGGAGGAACACCAGGCCAATTGGGTTTTCAGGCTAGCCCTAATGAATATGCATGAAGCAAATTTGCATGCCTATCACTTCCATCATATGCAAATCTCTCTCATGCATATTCATTAGGGCTAGCCTGAAAACCCGATTGGCCTGGTGTTCCTCCAGGACAGGGTTGGGAATCACTGCTCTAGAGGAACTCAGGGAAAGGGGGGACATGATTGAGACATTTACATAGTAACATAGTAGATGACGGCAGATAAAGACCCGAATGGTCCATCCAGTCTGCCCAACCTGATTCAATTTAAATTTTTTTTTTTTTTTCTTCTTAGCTATTTCTGGACGAGAATCTAAAGCTTTACCCGGTACTGTGCTTGGGTTCCAACTGCCGAAATCTCTGTTAAGACATACTCCAGCCCATCTACACCCTCCCAGCCATTGAAGCCCTCCCCTGCCCATCCTCCTCCAAACGGCCATACATAGACGCAGACCATACAAGTCTGCCCAGTAACTGGCCTAGTTCAATCTTTAATATTATTTTCTGATTCTAAATCTTCTGTGTTCATCCCACGATTCTTTGAACTCAGTCACAGTTTTACTCTCCACCACCTCTCTCGGGAGCGCATTCCAGGCATCCACCACCCTCTCCGTAAAGTAGAATTTCCTAACATTGCCCCATAAATACATCACAGGACGTGTCGAGGTGGAAGACGACATCTTCTTTCCCAAAGGACCCTCGGTCACAAGGGGGCATCCGCTCAAACTCAGAGGAGGGAAATTTAATGATGACACCAGGAAGTATTTCTTCACAGAAAGGGTGGTAGATCACTGGAACAAGCTTCAAATGCAGGTGATCAAGGCCACCAGCGTGCTTGACTTTAAGAATAAATGGGACATACACGTGGGATCCCTACGAGGGTAGAGTTAAGGAACTAGGTCATTAGTACTCAGACTTAATGGGGTGGGTCAGAAGAGTGGGCAGACTTGATGGGCTATAGCCCTTTTCTGCCGTCATATTTCTATGTTTCTATGTCTTCTTTCTATGCCCCTCTCCCCTTTCCATCCAGCTTGTGTCCCCTCTCTCCTTTTTACATGATTCATTCCAGCTTCACTGCTGTCTTCATTTTTATCTCTCCTACACCAGATCTATCATCGTTGTCCCTCTCTGCTTATTTTTCTGCTGACCCCTTCCTATCATCAATCTCTCTACTTTCTCATGCCTGTGTCTCCCCTTCCCCTCCTCTAATCTCTCTGCCAGCTGTTTCCTTCCTTTTTTCATTCTCCCTTCCCTCCTCCTCCTTTCCAGCAGTAACTCTCTTCCCTTCCTCCCCTCCCAGCAGCATCTCTCCTTCTCCCTCTCCAGTAGCAGCTGTCCCTTTTTTTCCCTTGCCCAGCAGCTTCCCAGATTCATTTACCTCCTCCCCTCCCAGAAGCATCTCTCTTTCTCCCTCTTCAGTAGCAGCTGTCCCTTTTTTTCCCTTGCCCAGCAGCTTCCCAGATTCCTTTCCCTCCTCCCCTCCCAGAAGCATCTCTCTTTCTCCCTCTCCAGTAGCAGCTGTCCCTTTTTTTCCCTTGCCCAGCAGCTTCCCAGATTCCTTTCCCTCCTCCTCTCCCAGCAGCATCTCTCCTTCTCCCTCTCCAGTAGCAGCTGTCCCTTTTTTTCCTTGCCCAGCAGCTTCCCAGATTCCTTTCCCTCCTCCCCTCCCAGCAGCATCTCTCCTCCCTCTCCAGTAGCAGCTGTCCCTTTTTTCCCTTGCCCAGCAGCTTCCCAGATTCCTTTCCCTCCTCCCCTCCCAGAAGCATCTCTCTTTCTCCCTCTCCAGTAGCAGCTGTCCCTTTTTTTCCCTTGCCCAGCAGCTTCCCAGATTCCTTTCCCTCCTCCCCTCCCAGAAGCATCTCTCTTTCTCCCTCTCCAGTAGCAGCTGTCCCTTTTTTTCCCTTGCCCAGCAGCTTCCCAGATTCCTTTCCCTCCTCCCCTCCCAGCAGCATCTCTCCTTCTCCCTCTCCAGTAGCAGCTGTCCCTTTTTTTCCCTTGCCCAGCAGCTTCCCAGATTCCTTTCCCGCCTCCCCTCCCAGCAGCATCTCTCCTTCTCCCTCTCCAGTAGCAGCTGTCCCTTTTTTCCTTGCCCAGCAGCTTCCCAGATTCCTTTCCCTCCTCCCCTCCCAGCAGCATCTCTCCTTCTCCCTCTCCAGTAGCAGCTGTCTCTTTTTTTCCTTGCCCAGCAGCTTCCCAGATTCCTTTCCCTCCTCCCCTCCCAGAAGCATCTCTCCTCCCTCTCCAGTAACAGCTGTCCCTTTTTTTCCCTTGCCCAGCAGCTTCCCAGATTCCTTTCCCTCCTCCCCTCCCAGCAGCATCTCTCCTTCTCCCTCTTCACTAGCAGCTGTTCCTTTTTTTCCTTGCCCAGCAGCTTCCCAGATTCCTTTCCCTCCTCCCCTCCCAGCAGCATCTCTCCTTCTCCCTCTCCAGTAGCAGCTGTCCCTTTTTTTCCTTGCCCAGCAGCTTCCCAGATTCCTTTCCCTCCTCCCCTCCCAGAAGCATCTCTCCTTCTCCCTCTCCAGTAGCAGCTGTCCCTTTTTTTCCCCTTGCCCAGCAGCTTCCCAGATTCCTTTCCCTCCTCCCCTCCCAGCAGCATCTCTCCTTCTCCCTCTTCAGTAGCAGCTGTTCCTTTTTTTCCTTGCCAAGCAGCTTCCCATATTCCTTTCCCTCCTCCCCTCCCAGAAGCATCTCTTCTTCTCCTTCTCACTCTCCAGTAGCAGCCCTTTTTTTCCCTTGCCCAGCAGCTTCTGATAGTGGCTTTCTCCCCTCCCAGCAGCTCTTCTTACTTCCCAGCGCAGCGATTCAGGAAAGCAGCCTCAGGTCCTTTGTTGGGTCGCGCCGCCTCTGAGGAAAGAGGAAGTTGCATCATCAGAGGCAGCCGCGACTCAGCAAAAGCCCCGAGGCTGCCTTCGTGAATCGCTGCGCTGGGAAGTAAAGGAGAGCTGCAGAGAGGGGAGAAAGCTACTGTCGGAGGCTCCCCAAGATCTCTCCGGCCCAGCACATGCTTCAGATGTTGATCTTGCCGGCCCTGTGCGAACCGGCAGGAAGTTGAAGTGAGTCAATCTTGCCGGCCCTGTGCGGACCGGCAAAAATTTCCTGCGGACCAACACCGGTCCGCGGACCGACGGTTGAAGAACTGTACTCTAAATTACATCATTAGGGTCATGAGCAAGGTTTCAGCTTATTTGATCTCTGCCTGCAAAATGCTTTGGATCAGGCAATGGGCTTGAGATTCTACCTCCAAAGCTATTCTCAACAAACTTTCTTTCAAAGGGCAATTGTTATTTGGAAAGGGGTTGGATGATCTTATGACCAATGAGACTGATCATCCAAAATCTTTGCCCAGTAACAGACCCAGAACCTCTAGAGGCTCAGGGTTCTCTAATTTTTGTGGTTCCAGGCGATCTAGGCAGTACTTAGGAGCCACATCCCAGAGACTCTTCTAGGGTTACAGATAGAGGTTTGCTGGTTCCAAGTGCAACCTTGCTTCCAGTTCCTGTGCTGCTTCATCCTCCAAGAAGACATAATGACGCCAGATCCGGAGCTGTTCCTCTCAAGATAGGGGGACAGCTCTCAGACTTTCTGCAGGCCTGGACTCAGATATCCTCAGATCACTGGGTTCTGGACATCATTTAGAGCGGTTGCAAGCTGTAATTTGTCTGGCCCTTAACAGACTGGTTTGTGGACTCCCCAGCAGGGCAACCAGTAAAAGCAAAGTAGAGGCCACAATGAGAAGGTTGTTGGAGATTCAGATCATAGAACCTGTATTGTCTGAAGACTTTGGCTTGGGCAGATACGCCATAGACTTCATTGTGCCAGAGAAAGGCTCAGATGATTGGAGACCCATTCTAGATCTTCCTCATGTCAATGCAGCACTCAAGGTCCCGTGTTTCCACATGGAAGACAGTTTGTTCTGTCATTGCGGCAGTGGCTCCGGGAGAGTTTCTCGCCTTTCTGGATCTGACGGAAGCCTATTTGCATATTCCCATCTTCCTAGACCACAGAAGGTTCTGGAAAACCATTAACAGTTCTTGGCCCTTCCCTTTGGACTAGCAACTGCTCCTTGCACTTTTACCAATGTAGTGGGTGATACCTGTTTAAGTTGGGCTTACAGGTGCATCCTTACCTGGATGACTGGCTGATACAGGGCTGCTTCATTTGCCGAAGGGCAGAACATAGTAACTTAAGTCCTCCGAGTCCTGGAGAGTCTGGGTTGGATTGTGAATTACCAAAAGAGCCATTTGTTACCACTTCAGTCTCTGGAATACCCGAGTGTCTTGTTTAACTCGGTGGACGATACATCTATCTTCCAGAAGCACTCAGATGGAAGTTGTGCTCTCAGATAATGAACTTACTAACCATTCCATCTCTGCCAGCATGGCCCTATCTCCAAGTGCTGAGCTCCATGGCAACCACAATAGATGTAGTTCCCTGGGCAAAGGCCCACATGCATCTTTAACATGTATTGCTTGCCCATTGATCTCCTCAGACTGACTATGCAGAAATCCCTTGCTTGGACCCCGGAGGCCTGGGCCAGTATGCACTGGTGGCTCTGTCTGCAGTCTCTCACCAAGGGCATGCCTCTCCACATAGCTTCCTGGGTAGTTGTAATGATGGATGCCAGCCTCTTCAGCTGAGGAGCCCACTGCAATCGTCAGCCAATTCAGGGGAGATGATTGGCTACCTAGAGAAAGTGGTCAATTAACAGCTGGAGCTCAGAGCCATTCAGCTGGCCTTACTGAAACTGCAAAAGACTCTGGAAAGCCAGGTAGGCGATGGCCTATGTCAATTGCCAGGGGAGTACCAAGACTGCCCATCTGTGTCTGGAAGCCCGCTTGCTGTTCAACTAGGCGGAATGTCATCTTCAGGCACTCCTTTGGTTTTGGCCAGGTACTAGTGACCTGGATTGACCACCATGAAAATGGAATACTAGGCTTGATAGACCATTGGTCTGACCCAGTAAGGCTATTCTTATGTCATGTAGCGGGAGTGGACAATGTCCAAGCCAATTTCCTCAACAGGCAGACCTTGGATCTGGGCGAGTGGACAGCCTTCCAAGCCATTGTTCATTGCTGGGGTCGGCCAGGGTCAATCTCATGGCAACAGCAAAGAACAAGAAAATGGACAGGTTCTTCAGCCGAAGATCTAAACCTGGAAGCATAGGTCTTGACGCTCTGGTCCAGCCGTGGCCGCAGAGCGTGCTGTTATAAGCAGTGGCGTAGCAAGGGGAGGCGGGGGGAGGTCTGCCCCAGGTGCAAGCCATGAATGGGTGCTCCCGGCCTTGGCGTCATGGCCCAGGAACTTCCCTTCTCATGGCCCGACCCTCACTTAACCGACTGCAGCAGAAAGCAACCTGCAAAAAGGATCGCGAGTTCTTTAGCGATCCTTGCAGGTTGCCTTAGGCCTCCGGAGTTGTCTCCCTCTGCCGCAATCCTGCCTCTGATGTCAGAGAAGGGGTGGGACCGCGGCAGAGGGACGACAACTCTGGAGGCCTATGGCAACCTGCAAGGATCACTAAAACATAGTAACATAGTAGATGACGGCAGATAAAGACCCAAATGGTCCATCCAGTCTGCCCAACCTGATTCAATTTAAATTTTTTATTTTATTTTATTTTTTTAAATTTTTCTTCTTAGCTATTTCTGGGCAAGAATCCAAAGCTTTACCCGGTACTGTGCTTGGGTTCCAACTGCCAAAATCTCTGTTAAGACTTACTCCAGCCCATCTACACCCTCCCAGCCATTGAAGCCCTCCCCTGCCCATCCTCCACCAAACGGCCATACAAAGACACAGACCGTGCAAGTCTGCCCAGTAACTGGCCTAGTTCAATATTTAATATTATTTTCTGATTTTAAATCTTCTGTGTTCATCCCACGCTTCTTTGAACTCAGTCACAGTTTTACTCTCCACCACCTCTCTCGGGAGCGCATTCCAGGCATCCACTACCCTCTCCGTAAAGTAGAATCTCCTAACATTGCCCCTGAATCTACCACCCCTCAACCTCAAATTATGTCCGAACTTGCGATCCTTTTTGCAGGTTGCTTTCTGCTGCAGTCAGATAAAGGGAGCCATGGGAGGCTAGAGGGGAACACACAGGCCTTACCGGGGGGGGGGGGGGAACAGTCCTTCGGGTACAGGCCTTCAGGGGGGGTTCAGGGGGGACAGACCTTCGGGGGGAGGTGCAATCCTTTGGGGGGTGCAGGCCTTCATGGGTGGGGTGTAGGCCTTCAGGGGGGACAGACCTTTGTGGGGGGGTGCAGGCCTTCAGGGGTGGGGTGCAGGCCTTCAGGGGGGACAGACCTTTGGGGGGGTGCAGGCCTTCAGGGGTGGGGTGGGGTTCAGGCCTTCAGGAGGGCACAGACCTTTGGGGAGGGAAGTACAGGCTTTCAGGGTGGGTGCAGACATTTGGGGTGGGGTGCAGGCCTTCAGGGGGGGACAGACCTTCGGGGGGGGTGAGGTTCAGTCCTTCGGGGTGGGGGGACAGGCCTTCAGGGGGGGACAAACCTCCAGGGTCGGGGTCCTGCTGTAGAAGTACACGGAGGGAGGGTTCAAAGATATGTGCATATTCCGGACTTGGGGGGGGAAGAAATAATGGGTCTAAAAACAGAGGAGTTGGAGAAAGATGGTGGATAATGGGATATAGGGAGGGAAGGAACAGAAAGGGAGAGAAGTTGGACACAAGGGATGGTGTGGATAGAGATACTGGATAGAGATAATGGATAGTTGGGAAGAGAAAGGGAGAGATGGTGGACCCTGGGGTGGTGGGGAAGGAGAGAGAGATGCTGGTTGAAAGAGTAGTTGAGAAAAGGTGAATCTGTGGATGGAGACAAAAAAAAAAAGGAAAGATGCCAGACCTCCGCGGGAGGGAAGGGAAACGAAAGTGGAGGACAGAGACGGCAGATGAAGCACGAAGAAAGAAGGAGACCCTGGCAAGCAAGACAACCAGAGCCTGGGACCAACAAGATTTGAATACTGACCAGACAACAAAAGGTAGAAAAAAAAATTTTATTTTCTGTTTTGTGATTACAATATGTCAGATTTGAAAAGTGTATCCTGCCAGAGCTGGTGTTAGACCACAAACCGTGAGCTAGGATTTAACAGAGAGAGGAAAAGTCCTTTTTGTTTTTTTATTTTGTTTACACCACAGCGCCAGTGTGGTTAGGAGAAGCCAAAGGGGGTGAAAAAGCTATGAAATAAACCCACCAGGATGTTTGAAAAAAAACAACAACACCCAATTGGGCAGGAAAATCGAATTGAAAAACCAATTCAATAGGCTGAATCGAATCGAAATTTTTTTTCCTGAATCGGGCAGCACTAGTTTGTGCTACTGTCTTAGATTGTAGGACCTGGGAATGGGGAGAGATGGCATCCTCAGTGCTTTATAATGCAAGTGAAATGAGGATTTGGGCAGACTTTTGAAAGGTCTGCAGAAGAAAAATATTGTATAGGCCGGGGACATGAGACAGCAGGAAATGGGAACTTTTCTTTCTTCTGTTTTTGTGAATGGCAAGGCTGAGGATGTCAGAGAGTTCAGTTAAAATATGTGCTTTATAAGAAAATATAATAATGTGTTTTATAAAGTTTATAAGCATTGCTGGCCTACTCGGTGAGGTGTTCCTAGTTGTGGTGGTGGTGGTGGTGATGGCAGCGTGTCAATGTGTTGAGAGGAAGAGGTGGTCAGGGAAATTCTGCTGAGCAAATTGTGGGCCCATTTCCACCTCCCAGTTAGTCCACTTCACTCAACTGGTTCACACATTGAGTGGGTCTTTGGGTGTTGTGCCTGGGTAGTTGTTTTGGGATCTCTTCCAATGGTTTGTCAGTATCTCCTTGTGGTCCAAGGAAAGAAACTTTGTTAACTTTAGCATTGACCTTCAGAATATGTTTGTAACAGTGCTGCTTGTGTGGCATTAGGCTATGTAGTGATTGAAAGAAAAAAACCAGACCTTTGCACATTTTTGCACTATATGGTGGGTGTATGAAGAGATTCACATTTCCTGCACAGCTAAGTCCATGTGAAGTTACCTTGCTCTGTATTTGACATTAGCAAGGTCTCTGTTTGGAAGGAAAGATCTAAGCTTAAAAATGAAGTGGTCAGAAGTTATGGTAAAAGCAGATAGCGTAGCTGGTTTTAAGAAAGGTTTGGACAAATTCCTGGAGGAAAAGTCCATAGTCTGTTATTAAGACATGGGGGAAGCATCTGCTTGCCCTGGATCGGTAACATGGAATGTTGCTACTCTTTGGGTTTTGACCAGGTACTAGTTACCTGGATTGGCTACCATGAGAATGGGCTACTGGGCATGATGGACCATTGGTCTGACCCAGTTAGGCTATTCTTATGTTATGTTCTCATCTGTAGGGTTCTTTGTTTTCACTTCTTATTTTAATGTATTTCTTTTTCTGGGAACTTATCAGGCCATTAAAAATGGATACACTAACAGTATAGGATCCCTAGAATAGAGGTTCCCAAACTTTTTAATGTCTCCTTTTTTTTTTTTACCTATCTTCCTCTTTCTTTCACCCCTCCCAGTATCCACTTTCCTCACATGTTCTTAAAATAAGCCATGCTATGTCATAGAAACATAGAAAGATGACGGCAGATAAGGGCTACAGCCCATCAAGTCTGCCCATACCATTGACCCCCTTTTAAGTCTACTGGCCCCCTTAACTCTACTGACCTGCTCTATTAAGTCTATATCCTAGCGACCCTATTCATTGGTATGACTCCCGCAGTGATCCCACATAGGTATCCCATTTATTCTTGAAGTCTGGGATACTGCGGGCCTCGATCACCTGTACTGGAAGCTTGTTCCAATGCTCTATCACTCGTTCCGTGAAGAAGTACTTCCTGACGTCTCCACGAAACTTCCCTCCCCTGAGTTTGAGCGGATGTCCTCTTGTGTTCGAGGGTCCTTTGAGAAGAAAGATATCATCTTCCACCTCGACCCGTCCCGTGATGTACTTAAATGTCTCAATCATGTCTCCCCTCTCCCTACGCTCCTCGAGAGTATAGAGCTGCAATTTGTTCAGTCTCTCTTCGTACGAGAAACCCTTTAGCCCCAAAACCATCCTGGTGGCCATCCGCTGAACCGACTCAATTCTGAGCACATCTTTACAGTAATGTGGCCTCCAAAATTGCACACAGTATTCTAGATGAGGTCTCACCATGTCTCTGTATAATGGCATCATGACCTCAGGCTTCCTGTTGACGAAACTTCTCTTGATACAACCCATCATCTGCCGTGCCTTAGATGAAGCCTTCTCCACTTGTCAAGCCAAGTTCCTTGGGCAGTCTGCATCATAAGTAGCTGGCAAATACCAAAGAGTAGATCATATTTTTCACAGTTGATCTGAAGCAATGTGATGGCTTTTACTGGTCTTTTCATTCAGCCATCTCCGTTCTGTTCTCCATACTCTCTCTCTTGTTTGTTCTCCTCTGCTTGGGTTATCGGTCCCAATCCTAACTCTTACCCCACTGGTTCAAATTGCCACCTTTCCAATCTTATTCCTCCTATTCCTCCTCTCTTTCTCATGTACCCTGTGAAAAGTCTTTTGTCTCCAACAAGTTTTCCTACATTCATCTTTCTCTCTCATACTTACCAACTTCCAGAGCAATGAACTACTTCTACTAAAAAGACAATGCAGAAAGAAAATGGAGGAAAAACAGTTAAGATTCCACAACCATGATAAAACAACTACAAACAATACAAAACACAGCCCTAAGACTGGTCTACTCACTGAAGAAATTCGACCACATCACAGAGGCATACCACGACTCACATTGGCTCCCAATGCAAGCGAGAATACACTTCAAATTTTCCTGCCTACTATTTAAAGCAATAAATGGAGACAGCCCAGCCTATTGGAACAATCGACTAGTTCAATCCACCTCAACCAGACAAAGGAGAACCCACACACCATTCACACACCCTCCAACCAAAAACATCAAAAGAAAAAAATTGTACGAGAACCTCCTAGCTACTCGAGCTGCAACACTTGACCCCCAACTCTACAACCTATTCACCTCGACCACAGACTACAAACCTTAAAAAAAGAAATAAAAACCCTTCTATTCAAAAAAAATACATAAAACCGAACTAAATCAGAAATGTCCTAAGGATCACCTGTAACTACTCCATATGTACTTCTAATGTCATGACATTTCAGACATAATTTATGTTATGTTATGTTTGGAATAATGGTTACATATATGAGGTTCAATAAAAGAAAATTTTCACTGCCTGTTTCTATTTATTCCGTTTCATGGTTATTACCAAAAATATTTGTTTACATGGGGGGGAGGTCAAAAAATGATGGGCCCCGGGTGCCACATACCCTAGGTATGCCACTGGTTATAAGGATTGCAATGCATCAGGGAAAGATCATTCTGGTTAATCCAGACTAGCCGCGCAGGCTGTGGTAAGCGGATCTGGTGTGTCTTCGGACGGGTCCTACTCTCAGGCTACAAGTGCAACTGGACCTACTTTCCCAGAGTCCAGTAGCTTGGAGTGTGCATAAGGTGATCCTAGGCATTTTATTTTTCCATAAAAATCTCTTTTGAGTTTTTATTTGGTGGGTTACAATATTCCTTTGCGCATAGACCACTCAAATCTGCCTCTTTCTCACCCTTCTTCTTTTTAAATTTTCAGCTACCCCTGAATTCTCCATCTTCTCTGTCCCTAGCTCTCCCATTTCCCATCTCACTCCTTTCCCAGCCTCCTATTTCCTTCTATCTACTCCCCATTATCACAGTCCTACCACTATACTCACTGTTCTCTCACTAATCATCTCCCTTTTGACCTCATCCACATGGCTCACCACTGGTCAGGCTAAATCATTACCTTTCTCTCATCCCCCATCCCCCATGCAGAACCTCGATGACCCATCCCTGCACAGCACCTTGCCATCTCTCCCTCCCATCCCCCACGTGCAGCAGAACCCTGATGACCCATCCCCCTGCACACCTTTCCATCTCTCCCTCCCATCCCCCACTTGTAGCAGAACCCCGAAGACCCTCTGATGAGGCCCCAACATACCTCTGTTCTGAAAAGCGCAGTGGCAGCAGCACTGAACAGGCTGCTTAACTGTCTTCTCCACCAGGGCCTTCCTTCTACCGCTGCATCACTAATGATGTTATCAGTGACATGGTGGCAGACAGAAGGTCCAGGGGAAGGCAGTGAAACAACCTGTTCAGTGCTGCCGCCACTGCGCTTTTCAGAACAGAGGTGGGATAGGAAGGAGGGATGGATACTGTTGCGGCCCAACTGTCAGACAGTCGTGGCTGGGAAGGAGGGATGGATACTCTCGTGGCCCAGCTCTCAGATGGCTACAGCCTGCTAGTGGGCTGCGGACTGGGGGTTGGGGACCCCTGCTCTAGAGTAGTGTATAGCAAACTGTGCCTCCTGAGATTCCAGGTGTGCCGCAGCACACTGAGGAGGAAGAGAGGCGCTGGCCAGCTGACTTGCCTACAGGACGTGTCTCACCACAAGAGGCACGTCCTGTAGGGCCAGAGGTTCTCAACACACAGTACATTGCCAGCGCTGCATGTCTAGCAACTTCCTGCTGCTATCACGTATCTCCCGAGACTCCTGCCTTCCTCATTTTCTCTTTCCATCCCCAGACCAGCAGCAGCTCGGTGTACATTTAATTTTGCTCCATGTCCAAACTAATGCTAGCGGCAACTGTGTGGGGAAGTTAAAAGCACAGTGAGCTGCCACTAGAGAGAGAGGTACTACTGGACATGGGAGGAGGGAAGGAGAAGGGGTATTGCTGGACATGGGAGGAGAGAAAGGGAAGAGAGGTACTGCTGGACTTTATTTTTCTGTGCTTTTAACTATGTTTCCATTGCCAACTTATCCATTGACTGCTTTTCTCTCCTCCTTCACTTTCTGCCTTGCATCCATCTTTTCATTATAGTTGTTTCATTATAGTCAGTTTGTTCTTGATCTATCCTTGCATCCATCTTTGGCATTAATTTAACATTCAATTTTTCTGCTTTCTTCTCAAAATCTACTTTTCCATGTCTTCCCTTCCCTCCCCGTTTCCATTGTCTGACTTCTCTCTCCTTCCCTCCTCCTCTCCCCCCAGTAGTCCAACATTTATTTATTTAAAAATTTATATATCATATATTAACTGTGTGATTTACAAATTACATACAAATTAACTTAAGTTCCATATACAAACAATAGTAAAACAGATGTGTAGCACAGGAAGGCATTAATAGATGCATTATTAACATGTTCTTGGAATTCATCCTCCCCACACTGTATCACAATATTCCAGGAAAGCACGAACAAACAATAGCAGGTCAGGTTTCAACAGGATTAAAACAGGAAGACATTAATAGTCGGATGCATTTTCAACATATTTTTGAAGTTCATCCTCCCAGCACAATATCATAAAATTCTCTCTCCTAATAGATCTCTCTCCTCCAAGTGGTCCAACCTCTCTGTCCTTCCTTTCTCCCCTTCCCAGTCTGGCATCTCCTCTCCTTCCCATAATTTGGCATCTCTCTCTTCTACTACTACTACTATTATTTCTATAGTGCTACCAGATTCCCCTCTTTCCCTTTCATTCCCTGGTCTGGTATCTCTCCTTTAGTCATCTTCCCCCCCCCCCTGTGTAACATTTCTCTCTCCCTCCTTTCTGCCCCTTGAAGTCTATCTCCCTTCCCTTCCTCCTTTCTGGCCCCCCTCTCAGTCCAACATTTCTCCCTCTCTTCCTTCTGCATGCTGATTCTCCTCTGGTTCTCCTTACCTCCCCCAACCAACTTATCTCCATGAGTCCAACTTTTTACTCTCTCCCTTTTCCCAGTGTGACATTTCTCCTTCCCTCCTGTCTGTTCTCCCCATCCATCTTGCCCTCTCCATGAGTCCAACACTTTATTCCTCCAGCATGCTTTCTCCTTGCCTCTTCCCTCGAGTGCCATTCCTCCTTCCCACCCACCCCAACATGCTCTCTCCCCATGCACCATTTAAGAACATAAGCCCATGGCCAAAACCCAAGGTGTAGCAATATCCCATGCTACCGATACAGGGCAAGCAGTGGCTTCCTCCGTGTCTTTCTCAATAACAGACTAATGGACTTTAACTCCAAGAGCTTGTCTAAACCTTTCTTAAAACCAGCTACACTATCCGCTATAACCACATCCTCTGTCAACGCGTTCCAGAGCTTAACTATTCTCAGAGTGAAAAAAAATTTCCTCCTATTGGTTTTAAAAGTATTTCTCTGCAACTTCGAGTGTCTCCTAGTCTTTGTAATTTTTGATGGAGTGAAAAATCGATCCACTTGTACCTGTGCTACTCCACTCAGGATTTTGTAGACTTCAATCATATCTTCTCTCAGCCGTCTCTTTTTTCCAGGCTGAAGAGCCCTAACCGTTTTAGTCTTTCCACAGTACAAATCCCCTTTACCATCTTGGTCGCTCTTCTTTGAACCTTTTCTAGCGCCACTATATCTCTCTTGAAATAAGGAGACCAGAATTGAATGCAATACTCCAGATGAGGTCGCACCATGGAGCGATACAGGGGTATGTCCATTTCTCTCATCACTCTCACTCCTGCAACAATTTTCTTCCCTTCCCCAACCCCTCACAACTAATATGATCTCACCCCTTGCACCATCTCACCCTCCCCTCCAGTGTGCAGCACCTTTCCTTTTCATCCCCTTCTGCTAGGTCCAGCAGTACCTCTTCTCCCTTCCCTTTCCCTCCCCCCTGTCTAGCAGTACCTCTCCCTCTCCCCATGTCCAGCAGCACCTCTCTTCCGTTTCTCTCCTCCCCTGTCCAGCAGTACCCATCCTCTTTCTAGTGGCAGCTGTGTGGGGAAGTTAAAAGCACAGTGAGCTGCTGCTAGCATTAGTTTAGACGTGGTTCCATCAGGCAGCATCAGGGCTTTTGCTAGGCCGGCCCGCCTCTGACAAGAGGAAGTTGCATCATCAAAGCAGACTGACCTAGCAAAGGCCCAGAAGCTTCCTGATGTAACTGCATCTAAATCAGTGGTCTCAAATTCAAACCCTTTGTGGGGCCACATTTTGGATTTGTAGGTACTTGGAGGGCCGCAGAAAAAATAGTTAATGCCTTATTAAAGAAATGACAATTTTGCATGAGGTAAAACTCTTTATAGTTTATAAAACTTTCCTTTAACAGTTAAAAGGAAAGATATATAAACTATAAAGAGTTTTACCTTATGCAAAATTGTCATTTCTTTAATAAGACATTAACTATTTTTTCTGCGGCCCTCCAAGTACTCTATTTTTTCTGCAGCCCTCACATTTAAAGTTTAATATCTTTTCTTTCTCAAAACTGACACATTTCAATCACTATATTGAAAATAAAATCATTTTCCCTACCTTTGTTGTCTGGTGACTTCATTTTTCTGTGCTTTCAACTATATTTCCAGGTCCTTCTTGTCCTTTGACTGTTTTTCTCTCCATCTTCACTTTCTGCCTTGCATCCATCTTTGTTATAGCAAATTACAGGGACTGTCTATAAACAATAGTCAGTAAAGGGCTTTGAACGGAACGATCGACTGAGCTGGCCAGACACGCTGCTGCTCCAAAAGGAAGGGAAGGGGGAAGAGAAATGCTGTTTTGATCGCGTCCAGACTGCGGGCCGCAAAATAGCACCTGGAGAGCTGCATGCGGCCCATGGGCCGCGTTTGAGACCGCTGATCTAAATTAATGCTAGCGGCAGCTTTGTAGCGAAGTTAAATGCACACTGAGCTGCCGCTGCTGGTCCGGGAGTGGGGAGAGAAGACGAGGAAGGAAGGACTCCCGAGAGATACACGATGGCAACAGGAAGGTGCTAGACATGCGTTGGCATCGTAACGCGTGCTGAGAACCTCTGGCCCTACACGACGATCTGTGAGTGGCACATCCTGTAGGCAAGTCAGCTAGCCGGCACCTCTCCCTCCTCAGTGTGCCGTGGCACAATTAGAATCTCAGGCAGCACAGTTTGCGATATCCTGCCCTAGGTTAGGGCTGTAGCTACAATGCAAATGACCTGCTTAAATAAATCTCCTTCCCTTGGGTTTATCTGGGGATGAAGTAGTTTTCCATACCACCACACAATGTCAGACAGCAACTTGGTTATCCCCTGTTGAATTGGGGGGGGGGGGGGGGGAGATGGACCACCCCGGGCACAGGCTTCCTAAAGGCACAGCCTTTCCCTGTACCTTTTTACTTCCTCAGCATAAGGTTGCTGCCATATGAGCATCAGCGCTCTATCTGACATCATTTCTGGGACCTGTGCCTAGGAAGTGATGTCAAGGGCCAGCTGACACCAACGTGGGCATGCTGTTCACACCAGAGAAGTTAAAAAGGTACAGGGAAAGAAAGGGGGGATGTGTTTGCGGCAGGAGGGGCACCACCGCCCCAGGTGCTGTTCACCCTTACTACGCCACTACCCCTATCCCAGTCTCAGGAAACTCCTGAATCCTTGTTCCAAAAACAAATGCCTTTGCTCTCCTGTGGCGGTACAGGCAGGCTGATACTTCAAAGCTGGCAGGTCAGAGGTGGAGTACCAAAGGCAATTTTGGGGTGCAAACCAGGAGCTTGTTACTTTGGAGTGTTCCTTCTGCCACTAGAGGAACATCACAAGCACAAGCACCCTCCTTCACTTCCAACAACTTCTGTAAGGGGTCTTTTCCAGATAAGCCCCGCCACTAATGCAAAAAGTGCACGGGCGAAAACTTAAGCCCCGCCACCTTATAAATTATTAAACTATTGAAGCCCTCCGAGGAAATTATTCACATGATTTTAATAATGACTCGGGGGGGGGGGGGGTCAAGGGGGGCTCCGCCCCCCCTTGTATATCACTTTCCCCAAGTATTCACTTAGCATGGTGTTAGCTAAAACTGTGTCGGGGGGTTAACTTTTTGGCGGGGCTTATCTGGAAAAGATCCTCTGTAAGTTTCCCCAACCCTTCAGAAGATTCTGGTGCTAGCAGCTTGCTTTTATTGGCAGAACCTATGACAAGATACAAGATAGACACATAGGCATTTAAAAAAAAACAAAACAACGACCCACTCCATATCTCAAATCTTTATTCAAATGCACAAAAAAAATAAAAAGCCGGCCATCTGATTACGGAATACGAACTGCAGAATGCGTAGCCAATGTGAACGGCGGAACCCCCGCGCCCGGCTCGCAGTTTCCGTGTGGAGCAGCTGCCGGCGTCCTCGTTTAGCCACCAGCACCATGGAGCCCCTGGGCTACGAGTTCGAGGAGTCGTTGTTTGCAGAAAGTGAGAAGAGAAGCCCTCCACTCACTCTTGCCCCCGCTGCCTCCTATACGGCCAAGGTCTGCGCGCCTCAGGTGAGTCGTACTCGCCGAGTTACACGAGGCGCGCCTGTCTCGAGCTAAGGCCTGTGTGGAATCCCGGGGTGTGCGCGTGCTGACTTATTTTTTTTCTTCTTCTTCTCATCTCTAGTTCACCGCAGCTAACTTTTTCAGGACGTCACAGTTTATTTGTAAGATGTCGTAATTTTTTTGCCGATGCACGTCAGCTTTATTACGGTTACACAGATGCACGTCTTCTTGATGCATTACGTTCAGGTGGAGCTGCGCTGCTGTGACGTATAGGGAAGGGGAAGGATGTTGGGTTTAGGTCCGGTGATGTGGTTGTTTTTTTCCTGGTCGTAGCTCAAGTCCACTCGCTTTTAGGTTCAGTAAGTATTTCCCTGTCCCTGGAAAGTTTACAATCTACGTTTTTGTACTTGAGGAAAAATTACTTGCTCTAAATGATACAGGAAGATAAGAAGTGGTGCGTTAGAATGGTACAAAGTAGAGAATGACACAGGAACAGATTACAAGGCTTTAGAGACTGTGGGGACAGGATTTGTCCCCATGGGTAACTGTGAGAAACCATCCTGTGTTATGAAGTTTCAACCTCAGTTCTTCTACACCAGCATTCTTCAATGCAAGGCTTGAGGGTCAGTGGCTGTGCCCAATCATACTTTGATTCTTTCCTCTCCTTGAAGAAAGGCACAGATGGTTTCTCGTGGGGACAAAGACAAATTCTGACCCCATGTCAGTCTCTAGTACAAAGTCTCCTAATCCATGTACTAAAACCCTCCAACCAAAATAAAACTTTTTTGGTGACATCTAAATTTATTTTTGTTTTAGGGGAAGGAACCAAAACCCACCCCTTTGCTCTTTAATCTCTCTGCTCCTCCATCTTCACCTTTTCCTACATATCCTTGCTTCTCCCACAGTCCTTGCATCTGACTACAGTCCCTTTATCAGTCACCAGCCCTTGTATCTAATCTCAGACCCTGTGTTCTGTGAGCCTTCTGCCTACCCCAACATCGGACCCCTTCTGCCACACCTACCTTCTGCCTTTGTAGTCGTCCTTTCCATAGCCTATGCCCTTTTTATCCCAATAACAAATGGTATGTAAGTTGCAGGATTTTTAAAACTTGCACTGACAAAAAAACTGCACATTGGCTCCATGAGTAAAATATCTCCCTTTGTTGGTTAAGGAGATCACTTAGTTTAGGAAATATTCAATATCTTCACAAACCATCTGAATATCCCACAAACTCCATAATCAATCTTGTCAATTATACCTTCTTAGGCAAATCATTTAGCTTAGGAAATATTCAATATCTTCACAGATCATCCGAATATCCTTTCTTAGTGCACGAGTGAGGATTGTTTTTGCATTGACAAGGAGGGATATGTTTAAACAAGAACTGGACTAACTGATCTCTGCCCTGTCCCTTAATTGCACCCTGCAAACATTCCAACCCCCTCTCCCCGGGATCCTCAACACACTCCTCAAAAATTCCTTAGTGGCATAGTGGACCTTAACACTCTCAAATCCCCCTTGGACCTCCCCCTGGTCCAAGGCACCTTGGGTTAGGGCACTCCAGGCATAGGACTGCCCAGCGAGCCTTTGTAATAATGGACCAGGCCCCACCAGACCAATTATGCTTACCAGGTCTGTGGGAGCATCCATTGGCATCCCTTCACTCTGCTATCTTGGAAAATATCAGAATGCTACCCCTAGTACTGCATCAAGATGCCTTTCTGGGAGCAGCCTGCTAAATAAGGGAAGCGCTCCCTTATTTGGAAAACTGATTCTTGAAGGTGAGTCCTGAAGCATTTTGGAAAATGGCAGTACCAGAGAAAGGGTGTCAGCAGATCCACTTGGCCCACAAGGTTTCTGTATATGGGGGTCAGGACGAGTGTGAGGTGCAAGTTGCCTTCTGGGCCACCAAGGTTTTTTTGTGGGAGAGGGCAAGGGGGTAGGAAGTGCAAGGAAGAGACTTTGGCCTCCAGGGAGATTTTGGAGGGTGGGAGTGGTCCATCCTGGAGTTTTTTTGTGGGGGGTCCAAAAGTGTACTTGAGCCACCAGAGATATTGATTCATCTGAAGTGAAGGGCTGCACTTCACCTCAGATGACCCTTTTGATATAATGCTGCATCTTTTCCTCCAACTCTGAGCCAGAGTAAAGAATCATGCTACAATAAAAACTTGTTAAATTTTGGTAGTTTTTATGTTGGGATCAATTTGACATTCAGTTTTGGATATATTCTACATGACCACTGCAATAACCTGTAAAAATCACATGATTTTTTTGAATTTAGATATACACGGTCGAGTCACATTATTATGACCACCTCTGACATCAGAGATGCACAGCCAATGAACAAATTCACATGTCATACACAGACTTCATATGTATGTATATAAGGTGGGATGTCAGCAATTGCCAAAATAGCAACCATGGCTGTCATGGGGAAAAAGCGCAATTTATTAGACATTGAAAAGGCATGATCATTGGCTACTGGGCCAAGGGCTGATACCAAACGCACAATCCAATCCCTGAACCCCAAGGGCTCAAAATCTGATACTATCTCCCCATTCATATTAAAATAATACTTCCATATATTTGGCCCTCTCATTCACATAGTGATTACCACAAGCCTTACCTCAGGTACATTGCCTAGGGACTGGAAACATTCAACAATCCATCCAAAAATCAAGGGCTTTAAGGAAAAAAAAAATAACAGAAAAATCCAATTACTGACCAATTGCAAACTTCCTAGCAAAATTAACTGAAAAAATTAGTTTTCAACCTGGTCTCTGATTTCATTGAAAAAATGAATGTCTTACATCCAAACCAAATGGAATTTAGGTAACACCACTCTACAGAACACTCTCTAATAGGACTCACAACGACTATCCTATACCGCCTAGACCAGTGGTTTCCAACGGGCACGCTACCGCCCACCAGTGAGCGCTGAGAATTATAAGGGGGCGTTTTGTGTCCAAATCATAATGAAGGAGCATTGAGGACCAGCCGCCGCACCCTTGAGCAATTGGCGAATCCAATGGCCACTGATGGCAGCACTATCGTCTTTGTTTTGATTCTTCAACTTTTGACGCTTTAACTTTTTGCCGCCACGGCATCATTCTCACCAAGTCCCGTGCGACTGCCCCAAAGCTTCTTCTCTGATGCAAGCTGCCCAGGCGGAAACAGGAAGTGCATCAGAGGAGAAGCTTTAGGACAGTCGCGCGGAACTTGGTGAGAATATTGCCGCATCCAGAGACATCAGAAAGCGAAAACTGTGAAGAGCATTCACAAAGGTGAGGGGAAGGAAGGAAGGTGGCCTGATGAAGGGAAGAGGTTGAGTGGTACTGAAGGGAAGTGAGGGAGGAGAGAGAGGGAAGCAGACGCTGAAGGGAAGTGGAGAGAGAGGAAGGAGCAGAAGCTGGATGGAATTTTTGTATTGAGACTGCCCCATACGCCAGAAATGAAGCATTTAGTAAACATCATATGTTGCTATGACACAGGGAATGGGGGAAAGAAATTAAAATGCAAAAAAAAGAAGCAGGGGTTGTGCCCTCCCAGACAGAGAGATGCTAGATTGGGTGGAAGGGGGATGGACAGAGAAAGGAACATAGAAAAAAGAGAAAGCTGGCATTTCAGGTTTGCATGTAATCTCCTGTCACCAGGCTAGGATGGTTGATGTCAGGCTTCACTTTGTTCTGCTTCCACTGGTCCCTCTTTCTGGCAGCACTAGTGGTGACAGCTCTAAATGCAAGCCGGCACTCCAGCATGATGACGTTCTTGAGGAAGACCATCATGCCAAGGGGCTGGCATATCTTGGGTGGAGGATAGGAGGACAGTGCTTTATTGGGGAGAAGCCACAGATTTTTGTTTTATTATTTTACTTAATATACTGCTTTTGGGGGGATACAATTCTACCAAGTTACAAATAAGTAATACTATACTATAAACCAATAAAAACAGGGCAAAGGAGTACAGAAATTAAACAGATTACCATTAGGTGGCACTATGAATCAAAAGGACAGGACAAAAAGGGAAACCTGGAAGCAGAATTAAATAAAAAGTAACAAAAGATTCATCAGTAGCAACAACTAAGGGCCTCTTCTATTAAACTGCGCTAGTAGTTTTCTAGCACGGGGAGCCATAATGAATGGCCCGCTCTGCTCTGCTCTGCTCCTGACGTTCATAGAGTTCCTATGAGTGTCGGGAGCAGTGCGGGCCATTCAGCGCGGCTCTCTGAGCTATAAACTGCTAGCGCAGTTTAATAGAAGAGGGGGCAACTGTCCATCCTTAGATCCATAGCGCTAGTCGGCCAGAAAGGCTGATGAGGATAGTCTTTAATCTCATCTTGAAGTTCTTAAAATTAGTCTCTTGTCTAAGGTATAAAGACAGAATATTCAAAAGAGGCAAGGAAGAAAAAAGGCTGTGTTTCTAGTGGAGTCAAATCCAACCATAGCTAAGCAGTGACAGAATAGCAAGAGGATGTTGCTCATGAGAACGCAGACATCTTTTTGGAACATACAGAATCAAATGGCCAAACAAGTAGTGGGAGAGACCTGTATAGAAGGCTTTATGTACTTTTCATTCACATCTTATGGGGCGGGAGGGGGGATCAGTGATCACAGGGGGAGTAAGGTGGGATCATGCCTTCATCCCTCCAGTGGTCATCTGGTTAATCTGGCCACCTTCTAGGCACTTACTTGTTATGAAAAATGTCTAGCCTCGTATGTCCAAATTGTGCCCTGGACAATGTTTCATTATTGCAGAAAAATGTCCAGATCATAAGCCCGCCCTAGTCCCACCCAAAACACGCCTCTAGCATGCACCCTTGAGATTTCAAATGGGTTTTGAAAATAGTGATTTGGAAGGTTTGGTGAGAAAAACATCCGCCTGCCAATTTATGCTACTTTATGGACATTTTTCTTTTTTGAAAATAAGCCCCATAGTTACTTAGACCATGCTTTTCTTCTTACACAGTTTGCTTCATTGTAGCAGTTCTCTGTCTCCTAAGAACAGGGGTGTCAAACTCAACTACATAAGGGGCCAAAATCTAAAACATAGGCTAAGTTGCGGGCTGAATTTTTTATAAAGATACTTAAGCGTCCTTTTATTAAGGTACAATAACTGATTTAGCGTGCTCTAAATGCGCACCTTAATAAAAGGACCCCTTAGTCTTAGTAGAAGAATAGGGTTGCAACCTCTCCAACCCCACGCCGGCTCAGTGAGGTAAACAAAATAAATAAAAAAAGACTTTTCCTGTCTCTTTTAGGTCCTAGTTCATGCCTGCTGTCTAACACCAGCTCTGGCAGGATACACATTTAAATCTGACATATTGTAATCACAAAACAGAAAATAAAATTATTTTTTCTACCTTTTGTTGTCTGGTGATTATTCAAATCATGTAGTCCCAGGCTCTGGTTGTCTTCTGATAACTTGCTTGCCAGGGTCTCCTTTCTTCTTCCTTTCCGTTTCTCTTCCCTCCCCCGGAGGTCTGCCATTTTTCCTTTTGGCCTGAGATTTGGCTCTCTGTTCCTTCCCTCCTTCCATTCCAGCTTCAGAGAAGGGGCGGGACCGCGGCAGAGAGAAGAGAGCTCCAAAGCCGTACAGCAGCTTGCAAAGATCGCTAGTGCCAACGATCTTATTGCAGGCTGCTGAAATTAGGAAAATTCATTCCGGGAGGCCAGGGGGAACACGCAGGCCTTCCGGGGAGGAGGGGGAGGGTACAGGCCTTCAGAGGAGATAGACAGGCTGGCCTTCGGGGGAGATGCAGGCCTTCAAAGAGGTGGGACAGGCAGGCAGGCCTTCGGGAGGGAGATGCAGGTCTTCAAAGGGGGGGACAGGCAGGCAGGCCTTCGAGGGGAGATGCAGATCTTCAAAGGGGGGGACAGGCAGGCAGGCAGGTCTTCGGGGGGATGTAGGCGTTCAAGGGGGGGGACAGGCCTTCAGGGGAGGTGCAGGCCTTCAAGGGGGGGACAGACCAGGGGACGGGGGGGGCTCTGGTGTAGAAGTACACAGAAGGAGGGAAGGGAGGGGGTTCAAAGAGATGTGCATATGCCAGACTTTGGAGGGGGAAGAAATAATGGATCTGAAAATAGAGAAGAGGGAGAGAGATAATAGACCATGGGATTTAGGAAGGGAAGGAACAGAAAGGGAGAGAAGTTGGACACAAGGGATGGTGTAGAGGGGGGGATAGAGATACTGGATAGGAGGGTAGTTGGGAAAAGAAAGGGAGAGATGGTGGACCCCGGGGTGGTGGGGAAGGAGGGAGAGATGCTGGATGAAAGAGTAGTTAAAAAAAGGTGGATCTGTGGAGGGAGATGAAGAAAAGGAAAGATGCCAGACCTCCTGGGGAGGGAAGGGGAGGACAGAGATGGCAGATGGATGGTTGGCAAGAAGAAAGAAGGAGACCCTGGCAAGCAAGTTATCAGAAGATAATCAGAGCTTGGGACCAACAAGATTTGAATAATGATCAGACAACAAAAGGTAGAAAAACTAATTTTATTTTCTGTTTTGTGATTACAATATGTCAGATTTGAAACTTGTATCCTGCCAGAGCTGGTGTTAGACCGCAAACGTGAGCTAGGATTTAACAGAGAGGAAAAGTATTTTTTGTTTGTTTATTTTGTTTACACCATAGTGCCAGTGTGGTTAGAAGAAGGCAAAGGGGGTGAAGAGGCTATAAAAGAAACCCACCAGGATGTTTGAAAAAAAAACACCCAATTGGGCAGGAAAATCAAATCGAATCGAAAAACCAATTCAGTAAGCTGAATCAAATCGAATCAAATTTTTTTTTTCCTGAATCGGGCAGCACTAGAATGTATTGCTGAGGCTACGGCAGCCTGCTCGGATCGCTACAGCTGATCAGCGATCCTCTCTGCAGGCTGCTTTAATGTGAGACTGGGAAGCCACGTGAACCTACAGCTGATGTAGCGCTTGCACCTGATTGAGTTAAAAAAATGTCTGACAGCGAGCCAGCTTAAGTGCAAATTTGTAATTGACTGGCGGGCCAAATTTTATTGCACTGCAGGCTAAATTTGGCCTGCGGGCCAGAGTTTGATAAGTCTGCCTTAGAACTTCATTATTATTACTATTACTATAACATCCCTTGCAGTTCATATTCTAGTTATGAAAGACAGACAGGATCTACAGACAAAAATAACAGACCTAACACTAAAACAGTGAGGCTGTGAAAGAAAGATTAATTGATGAAGGGGCAGTTTTAATTGAATTTAAGTCTTAAAAAGGAACTGGACATTTAGCAGTTTATACAAGAAAATTACCAGTGTGTGTGGGGAGAGGTAAGATGGGAAATAAAATCAGAAAAATGAACATTTCTCTCCTTAATCCTGTAACATAAATGCTAGAATTTCAGAAAGCCATGCAGGAAACATTGATTGTATATTTCTGTATGGGGTCCTTTTATCAAGCCACTCTAGCGGGGTTAGCGCATGGGACATTTCATCACGCACTAATCCCTGCGGCCGGCCAAAAAACTAACGCCTGCTCAATGCAGGTGTTAGTGGCTAGCACGGCAGGCGGTTTAATGTGTGGTATTACGCACGTTAAACCCCTACCGCAGCTTGATAAAAGGACCCTTATGTGTTGTGAGGGAAGACAGGGATTTGGAATTAAAATCTAATATGAAGGTATAGAAGGGGTTTCTATGTATTTTCAATTTGAAATGCTCTGTTTTGCTGCTGAACAGCTTGGTTATCTGTTGCAGCTTCTGAAATATCTTTTCATTAATTATGATTTTATTTATTTGCAGTGGTTTTTTGGGGAAAAAAGGAGCGAAGATTATGCTGAGGTTCTGACAGCTAAAAAATTCAGCGGGGATTTGGCATACAGACGACAAAACTTTCAGGTGCATTTTAGTTTGTTTTTTTCCATTTCGTTTGTTCCTGTGCAGCACTTTGCCTAGTACAAGATTTTGCTGTACACTTCTCCCTCCAAATCCGCTGTTTCAGTATCTGCGGATTTGGTTATTCACGATTTTTTATTAAAAAAAGAAGAAGCGAATTCCGTACCTTCCTCGCCTTCCTCTCGCCTCCTTCCCAGTATCCCAGACCTTACCTGGTGGTCTAGCAGGCTTTCAGAGCAGGAGCGATCTTCCTACGCTACTGCCTCGTGCAGATCACTCATAGAAAATGGCTGCCGTGAGTTCCCGTCATAGTCTTGAGAGACGACGGGAACTCATGGCATCCATTTGCTATGAGTCATCTGCATGGGGCAGGAGAGTAGGAAGATCGCTCCTGCCCCGAAAGCCCACTAGACCACCAGGTAAGGTCTGGGATGCTGGGAGGGAGGTGGGAAGGTCTGGAATGAGGCGGGGGTGGGTCAGAGCCGCCGAAAACTTATTCGCGATTTTTCACACTTCGCGGTCCAGCTCTGCACCCAACTCCATGAATACCGAAGGAGAAGTGTTTAGCCTAGGAGCTGGAGTGCATCTTTTTCATAAGACTTTGTGTCAAATATATTTCTGTTTATAACTGGTCATCAGCTAATCTGGTTATAAAATTTGTTCTGGGTGGCCTTTATGAGCCATTGTTTTATGCCTTATTTTTTGGCCAGAGAATTTTCTTCCTTAGCATTAGTGAAGTTTTTTTTCTCTCTGGTCTGTTTCTGGAGCGAACCTACGATTGCCAATTAGACTCTTTAATGAAGTTGTGTACTTTGAGAGCATTCATACTTTTGGATTTTGAGGTCCACTTTATAGCGCTTGGTTTAGCTCAGTGGTCCATCTAGTGCTAAAGAGTTGAGAGATACTTAGGTGTTTTTGTTTTACAGTTGAGTTTCCTTAGCGCCGGCAGCAGATGAATCCAGAGATCGTGGGATAGCACATACCTACCAGCAGGTGGAGATAGAGCCCTGATTTTCAGGAGTATATCTGGATGGAACTCCCTCTTGCCAATCAGTATGCCCTATCTCCAGCAGGTTAGATGGTGTCTATCATTCTGGTTCCTGGTTGCTGCTCCTGAGGACGAAGGGCTTGCTGCTCCTGTTGCTGTGGCTTCAGTTGAGCCTTGGAGAGTTGGCTGGGCTGGGCCAACCCGGGTCCCTTCCCCACCGTCCCTATCATTGCGAAGAAGCTGAGGGGGTCTGAGGTTCCTTTCCCATATTTAAAAAAAAAAAAATCCGACCTTGGGTGCCGGCATCCATAGGCCGCTGCAGCACAAGCTTCTCCCTTTTGCCTTCCGGTAAGATGAGGAGCACGTGAGTACTTTGAGTCTTTCTTGTTGGTTTTGTTTGTGCCGGATTGTGAGCCGAAAGGGGCGCATTTGGCAGCGGAGGCAGTTAAGCGATGTTCCCGCTGTGGGAAGGGAAAGACGCTGGCGGGAATTTGTGTGGCTGGTTGTGCGGGGGACGCGGGGTTGAATTTGGCAGCGCCAGAAGGCGCGTCTTTTTCCCACGCGTCCAACACAGCTGCTGCGGTTTTGAAAGCTCCGTTGCAGGAGCAGGCCTCTTCGGAGATGGTTGTTAGCCTGAGCGAGTCCGATGGTGGGGGGGGGGAGAGGAGGGAAGGTACAGAGCGAACCGGGGTTGATAGGTTGGCAGCCTGATTCTTTGCTTTTCTCCCCAAAGTTTATCTTTGCAATGCACAAAGCCTTTTTATTACAGAAGGCAAACTCCAGTAAAGAGGGAGAAGGAGCAGGGGACGCCTCGGTTCCGGCGCTGCAGGTCCGACCTTTAATGCAGGGGAAGACAGGGCCAAGAGGCGCAAAATTGTGCTAGACACAGAGGAAGAGCAGGATTCTCACCCTAATCTAGCTCTCACTTTGTTTGGGGCAGTACTCCAGATCGGGCAATGGTACGCCTGCATCTGGAGTACCTCGTCCTTTGTGGTTGTTCCATAAAGAGGAACTGTCGGCATTTATTTCTAAGGCCTTGGAGTGCCTTCACATTTCTCAGGCAGACCCAGGGGTGGCAACAACACCCAACCCCTTAATGGTGGGCACTAGGAGGCCTCCTAGATCGTTTCTAGTGCATGAGGCCATGCAGGAATTAATTGCTGCAGAATGGGTCACACCAGAGTATGGGCTCAGGGTAGCCAAGGCTATGAGACAATTGTATCTGGTAGCTCAGGAAGATTTAGTGAACTTCGGGCTGCCCAGGGTGGATGCACTAATAGCAGCCATAGCTAGGAAGACCACTCTGCCTGTAGAAGGTTGAGTGGCACTTAGAGATCCTCAGGATAAGAGAAGTTTCTTCTGCTTCTGTCAGCGGCGCATATTGCGGGTAAGGACAACATTCAAGCAGCCTTCCTCAGCAGGAATCGGTTGGATCCTGGGGAATGGGAGCTGTCTCGACAAGCATTCTAGCTCATTGTTTACAAGTGGGGGCTCCCAGAGATAGATCTTATGGCCTCGGGCTGCAACGCCAAAGTTCCCAGGTTTTTCAGCAGGCGCAGATATCAGAGTTCAGAAGGGATAGATGCTTTGGTTCTTCCATGGCCTCCGCACAGTCTGCTATATGCATTTCCTCCTTGGTCGATGATAGGCCAGGTATTAGATCAGATTGCACACTTCCCGGGATCAGTGATGTTCATTGCCCCGGATTGGCCGTGTCGTCCGTGGTATGCGGATCTGATGAAGCTGTCACAGGGCCCTCCACTTTGGTTCCCAGTGACACCAGACTTACTCACACAAGGACCAGTGCAGATGGAAGATCCCTCCTGCTTTGGTCTTACAGCCTGGCTATTGAAAGGTCAAGGCTGAAGTGGAAGGGGTATTCCGAGCAGGTTATTTCTACTCTGCTGCAGGCAAAGAAAAAGTCTACTTCTACGGCTTATGCTAGGGTCTGGCGAGTATTTGACTCTTGGTGTTGTAGAATGGGGATTTTGCCTTTTCAGGCTTCCTTATCTCATATTCTCTCTTTTTTTGCAAGAAGGGGTTTCCAAAGGATGAGCGTGCAATTCCCTTCGAGTGCAAGTGGTGGCTATTGCCTGTTACAGAAGTAAGGTGTCTAATACTTCTTTAGGGTCTCAGCCAGATGTCATGAGGTTCCTTAAGGGGGTCAACAGGATTAGGCTGCTGCTGCGGAAGCCTGTCCAGATTGGAGTTTGAAGGTGGTTCTTGGGTGGGTTGATTGGAGCTCCTTTTGAATCTTTGAGTACGGCGACGATCAAGGATGTTACCTTAAAGACAATTTTTCTGGTGACTATGGCCTTGGCAAGGCAGGTGTCAGAGTTGCAAGCTCTGTCTTGCAGGGATCCGTTCTTACATTTTTTGGACTCATGGGTCTCGATTTGGACGGTTCCTTCTTTTCTGCCTAAGGTAGTTTCGTCTTTTCACGTCAATCAGGCTCTCTTCCTTCCGGCCTTCAGGGAAGAAGAGTGGGGGTCTCAATTTCAGTCTTTACATTTGCTGGATGTGCGTAGAATTCTCTTGCACTATCTTCAGGTTGCTAATGACTTTCGGAAGTCAGATCATCTCTTTGTTCTATTTTCAGGACCGAGTAAAGGCCTGGTGGCCTCAAAAGCTTCAGTAGCTCGGTGGGTCTGAGAGGCTATTACTTCTACTTATTTGGTAGCAGGCAAATGGCTACCGGAAGCCCTCCATGCTCACTCGATCAGGGCAATGGCTATGTCCTGGTCTGAGTCCAGGGCTGGAGAGGGCTTCAATGGCTGGGAGGGTTTAGATGGGATGGAGTAGGTTTTAACAGAGATTTTGGCAGTTGGAACCCAAGCACAGTACCAGGTAGAGCTTTGGATTCTTGCCCAGAAATAGCTAAGAAAAAAAAAAAAAAAATTTAAATTGAATCAGGTTGGGCAGTCTGGATGGACCATTCGGGTCTTTATCTGCTGTCATCTACTATATTACTATGTAAGATTTGCAGGGCGGCCACTTGGTCCTCCTCTAGCAATTTCTCTAGACAGAGGCGTCTTTTGAGGTTTCTGTCATTGCAGAGGCTGTAACTTAGCCCCACCCAGTATGAATTGGCTTTGCTACATCCCACTGGTCTCTGGATTCATCTGCTGCCAGTGCTAAGGAATGTAAAATTATGTCCTACCTGTTAATTTTCTTTTCTTTAGATGCAGCAGATGAATCCAGAGCCCCACCCAGGCTAGATTCTGCGGTGTCCCCCTGCAGGGAGGGGAGAGTACTGGGGTTGGTTTTACATTGGCTATTGACTATTGTTCTTGTATGGGAAATTTTTCTTGAGCTGCAACTGCATTGTCCCGGATGCTTGGCAAGAGCAGTACTGATTGGCAAGAGGGAGTTCCTTCCAGATATACTCCTGAAAATCAAGGCTCTGTCTCCACCTGCTGGTAGGTATGTGCTATCCCACTGGTCTCTGGATTCATCTGCTGCGTCTAAAAGAAAGAAAATTAACCGGTAGGACATAATTTTACAATTTGTGTCTTCCCCTCCTTAGATTTTTTGATAGTTGGATATAAAATCATGTTAACATTTATGAAAAAAAAAACCCTGCATCCCCCTTCTCTTTTTCTAGTAAGGGTAAGAACGTGTGTATAGCAATGATGTCTAGATTGTGCATCAAACATGTCCACTTGCTCTGAGCCACAGCCATTGTGAGTAGGGTTTCTCTTCATATTTTCTTAAACTTTATGAATGAAGTGGTTGCTGTCCCCCTCCCTCTTTCCTGAAACTGAAATGGGATACAAGGCTGTATGAGAGCTTCAGATTAGAGAATGATACGGGGAAAAAAATTGTCCCTGTCACCGCCTCGTCCCCGCGACCACTGTCCCCGCAGCATCCATACAAGCCTGCAATATTTAGCTTATTCCTTCCTTATAAATCAGAGTTCTGGCTGCTGAACTAGAGAAAGAGATGTTCAGCGGGCAAGGCTTTGTTTATAAATTTTTATCAACACAACTAATATACTACTTTATCCTAAAGCAAAAAAAGAAAATAAATATACATTTTTTTTTCTACCTTTGTTGTCTGGTTTCTGTTTTTCTCATCTTCTCCTCATTCAATTCCTTCCATCCACTGTCTGCCTTCTCTCTGCGTCTTCCATTTGCTCTGTTACTGTGCCTCTCCCTTCCATCTCTCCCTCCACCCCACCTCCAATTAGTCTGGCACCCATCTTCTTCCCTCTGCTCCCCCCATAGTCTGGCATCTCTGTCTTTTTCCCTTCCAGCGGTTTCTCCCCACACTCTCTGTTCCCCATTTCCCTTCAGTGTCTTCTCCCCACACTCTCTGTTCCCCATTTCCCTTCAGCGTCTTCTCCCCACTCTCTCTTCACCATTTCCTTTCAGCGTCTGTTCCTCTCCACCCCCTTCAGTGTTTGTTCCTTTCCACCACCACCACCCATCCCTCTCGCTACCCCCATTCAACGTCTGTTCCTTTCCACCACCCTTCAGCACCCCTCACGCGGTCCGAGCATCTCCCTCCCTCTTACCTTTGTGGCGCATTTTACTTTAATGTGTAATTTTTTTCAAGCCGCCGGAGCCTGCCTGAAGCCGTCTGCGTCTGCAGGCGGAAGCTTCTCTCTGATGCGACATGATAGAGAATTACAAGATCATGAATGGCATAGAAAAAATGGAGAAGGACAGATTCTCCATACTCTTGACAACTACAAGAACGAGAGGGCATTTGGAAAAATTAAGAGGGACCAGATTCAGAACCAATGCTAGGAAGTTCTTCTTCACCCAAAGGGTGGTGGACACCTGGAATGCGCTTCCGGAGGGTGTGATAGGACAGAGTACGGTATTGGGGTTCAAGAAAGGATTAGATGATTTCCTGAAGGAAAAGGGGATAGAGGGATATAGATAGAGGATTACTATATAGGTCCTAGACCTGATGGGCCACCATATGAGCGGACTGCTGGGCGTGATGGACCTCTAGTCTGACCCAGCAGAGGCATTGCTTATGTGCTTATGTTACTATGCGTGTGATTTTATCACGTCACATCTGCGCATACTCTGAGGCCTTCCAGACATGGCCCAGAGCTTGGGGAAGAAGAAACGAGGTCTCTGTGTGGCGGGGCTGGGGCACAATGGGGCATGACTAGGGGGCAGAACGGGGTGTGGTCACATGGTCTCTTTTTTTAAAATGGAGAAATCTGGTAACCCTAATAAAGGCCAAATGGCCCATCCAGTCTGTGCATACGCAGCATCCACTGTCTCCTCCTCATTTGAAACATATCCCCTCTTTTATAAAGCTGCGCAGCAACAGCCCCAAAGCCCTTTAAATCTCTATGGGCTTCGGGGCCGTTACTGCGCGGCAGCCGCTAGCTCGACTTTATAAAAGAGGGGGATAGTTTCAAATAAGTAATCTTTTTTAAAATTTTTTTATTGAAATTTAACAAATTCAACAAGATAAACTCTTGCACAAGAAATACAGAAAGAAAATCAAAATAATTAAGGAAATCTTCAATTAACATAAAAATTGCTATCTTCCTTATACCCCAATAATAAGGAGGACAGATCTTGGTAAAGAGAAGAGAATCACATTTAAGACCCCAAAAGAAAAGGAAAAAGGCTTAATGGAAGGTCCCAATATCCAAAAGAGTGGTTCTTAATCTCTCCCAAACATTCACGTCACCAACTTCTTCATATCCAAGAATGTTCTCAGTTGTTCTGGTGCATAGAAGACGTATTTCATTCCCAAGTACTTAATCATACACTTGCATGGGTATGCCAAAAGTCAAATAAGTAATCTTGACATATTTCCTGTTGAAAAACACCTGTGAGTTGGACATCCTTTTTGGATGTTGTGACCCAAAAGTCCCTATTCTGATTTGGATTTATTTTTGAAAATCCCAACACGACTTTGTGCCAATGGCTTAGGTATGCCCTTAAGCTATTACAGAACTGGTATTAAGCACACCTCTTCAGGGTTCTTAAAATACAGTGATACCTTGGAATCCAAACTTAATCTGTTCCAGAACCCCGTTCGAGTTCCAAGACAATTTTTCCCATTGAAAATAATAGAAACTGGATTAATCCGTTCCTGGGTCCCACAAACTCAGATTTTAACAGGAAAAACACTGGATTTTAAGGTAAAATATTAACAAATATTCCAAAATAGCATTCAGATTCTGGGGCACAAACACACACATACAATGTGCAGGGCGTTCGGATTCCAAGACAAAATTTACTAAAAAAAAAAGTTTGGATTCCAAGTTGTTCGAGTTCTGGGGCGTTTGTATTCCGAGGTACCACTGTAAGGCACAATTTATGGAATTGCCACCATAATCTTGATCAGATGAATGTTCCATTTTGTAGTTTTCTACCCATGGTTTATTTGTTTGCAAGGTATGATTATGCAGTCTTTTTTTTTCTGTTATTTTTGCATGCTTTATTCAGTTTCTTCATTTTCAGGTGGCACTTCAAGAATATTCAAGTTGCTTGCTGCTCCTGCCTGCTTCTAATACTTCCATGAAAAGAGATGTGCAGGAGAGTCAAGCTCGCTGTTTACTTCACTTAGGAAGGCAAGAGGAAGCTTTAGGAATTGTACAGAAACTGGTCAGTATGTCCAATAGTCTTAAGAGAAAATGTGGACTGTTCTTGAACATGTTGAAATGTTTATGTTTTATTAACATTTGATATACCGCTTAAACATATTACAGATCTAAGCGGTTTCCAATAAAATACAGGTACTTAGAACTTCCCTTTCTGTCCCGAAGGCTCACAATAAAGACACAATGGCAAAGCAAAAAAAGAACCAACAAAACCTGCAGTGAAGATGCAGAGCAAAAACCAAACCAAAACTGCAGGGAAATGTACAAGGCATAGGAATTTATTAAAAATGACACAAATCTTAAACATAGATGACATATATAAAACAAAAACATAAGCTGCAATGGTGATATCCAAACAATTGGTCCTAATATCCTTGTAGACCTGACCCGACATGGTTTGTGTTTCGAAGAAACACTTCTTCTTCAGGGGTCCCAGATATTAGTACGTAGAATATCAAAAAACCAGATTGGATAAAATAACCAGAATCAAAAATACAGATATTAGGACCAGTTGAGGAAGAGCTAAACCAAGATGGAGGCTTGAGGTCTGCAGGGGAATGTCGGCGCGGTCTTTTAAGAATAATTTCTCTGCTGCTTAAAAGGTGAAGCGCAAATCAAAGCTTCAGGTTTTCCTGGAGGAGTCAGTGTTGCACAGACTGAGCCGGTGGATCTCTTTGTGGAGCAGGGAGCCCGTACGACACAACCGGCGGATTTTGCCTCAGCTGGAGTGAGCACGCAGGCTGAAGCGTACGAATTCTCCTTCGAGGGAGCCACACTGTTCCCAGATGAGCGGAACCCGCCTACTTGTCCTGTAACGTCGGAGGAGCTGCTGTTGGCTGAACTGACTCAGGACACTCTCTTGTTAATCCAACAGGGAGGATTGGTTGTCCCTGAACGGAGCTTCAGTTACCAACAGTGCAGTTAGCGGGGAGATTGGAACAAGCTCAAGGAATCCTGATGCCTATTTCAGCGATTGATACTGCAGCAAGAGATACTGTTGTTTCCATGATAGGGCCCAGAACTGAGCTTGCCCCTTTACGGAGACCTAAGGTCTTTAATATGGAGTCTCTCTGGGAGGCAATTTCTGGCCTACAAATGTCTTTGGGGAATCAGATAGAACAGTTATCTTTAAAGTGTACTACAATGCTTTCTGAAAACCTGGAATTGAAGACTAAAATAACCAGTTCGGAAAATAAATCGGATGATATAGAAACTAGGATAAAAACTTTGGAGACACAAGCTTTGACTTGGGTCAAAGATAGTGCAAGTTTGCATTTTAAACAAGAAATGATGGAGAATTCTATCAGGAAGTGTAATCTTTGGATTATTAACTTTCCAAAAAAATTTCCGACAACTGCACTAGCTATGTTTAAAAGATATTTGAATGAAGTTTTGAAAGTACCAGAGACCTCGCATCCCCCTCTCTCCAAAGTATATTATTTACCTAGACGAATTAAGTCTGAAAGTCCTAATCAACAGAACTTATCTGTTGATAGTTTGGACTAGTGCTGCCCGATTCAGAAAAAAAAAATTCGATTCAATTCAGCCTATTGAATCGATTTTCCGATTCGATTCAATTTTCCTGCCCAATTGAGTTGTTTTTTCCAAACATCCTGGTGGGTTTATTTTATAGCCTCTGCACCCCCTTTGCCCTCTCCTACCCACACTGGTCCTGTGGTGTAAACAAAATAAGCAAACAAAAATACTTTTCCTCTCTCTATTAAATCCTAGCTCACGTTTACGATCTGGAAGGATACACATTTCAAATCTGACATATTGTAATCACAAAACAGAAAATAAAATTATTTTTCCTACCTTTTGTTGTCTGGTCATTTTTCCAGTTGTGTTGGTCCCATGTTGGTCTGGTTGTCTTCTGATCAGGCTTTCCTTCTTTCTTCTTTCTCCGTGCTAACCATCTATCTTCCATCTCTGTCCTCCCCTTCTGTTTCCCTTTCCTCCCCTGGAGGTCTGGCATCTTTCCTTTTTTTCATTTCCATCCCCCCCCCCCCACCCCGCAGCTGCAGCGATGGACCCCACCACCCACAGATCCACCATCTCTCCTTTTCTCATCTACCCTTTCATCCAGCATCTCTCTTCTGTGTCCCTGTTTCTATGCTCCCTCCATGCCCAGCATCTTATCTCTCCCCATATCCAGCTTCTTCTTTCTCTCTTCCTTACCTCCTGTATCCCCTTCCCCAGGTACAGGCTTTCTCCTACTATTGCTCCTGCCATCCTGCACCTTGCCCACCTACTTTAGAACAGTATCTGTCCCTCTTGTACCCTTCCCCTTGTGGTCTTGCATTTCTCTCTCCCTCTCTCCATTAGTTCAGCACCTCTCCTCTGCTTTCCTCCTCCCTCTTTTTGATCTCTCTCTTCCCTTCACCTCAGGTCTGGCATCTCCCCTCTCTTACTCCTTCCTCCTCCTCCCTCTGCACAGGCCTGCCTCCCTGTCCTGAAGGCCTGCTCCCCACCACGAAGACCTGTTCCCCCCACGAAGGCCTGCTCCCCCCAGGAAGGCACTTTCTCCCTTCCTCCCCGCGCGAAGGCCTGCTCCCCTCCCCCCTCACAAAGGCACATTTTCTCCTCCTCCCTACCGCGAAGGCCTGCTCCTGCTGCGAAAGCCTGCTCCCCCCTGCTGTAAACGAATGCCTGCTCCCCCCGCCGCGAAGACACATTTTCTCCTCCCCCCACCGTGAACAAACGCCTTCTCCCTCTGCAGCCTGCACCTTCCCCGCTCTTACCTCCTTACCACTAATAGGGCAGCTTGCAGGCTCGCTGGTGTTAAAGTGATCCCTACAGCTGCCCGTGATCCTCAGCGGCACGTTTTCTCTGCCGCGATCCTGCCCCTGACGTCAGAGCAGGGGCAGGACGTAGCAGGAAGAACGTGCCGCTGAGGACCACGGGCAGCTGTAGGGATCGCTATAACACTAACGAGCCTGCAAGCTGCCCTATTAGCGGTAAGGAGGTAAGAGCGGGGAAGCTGGGGGAGGTAAGAGCAGGGAGGCAAGAGCGGACAAGCTGGGGGATGCCTTTCTGACCGACCCTCCCCCCTCAAGCAGGAGCAGCAGCGGATGGCCAGCAAGAGGCAGCGCTGCAGCTCCTGCTTTAGGAAGGCACGGGGGAAGGGTCGGCCATTGAAACGGGAGGCCAATTTTTTTTTTTTTTTTTAATTGAATTGATTCGAATCAATTCACCTGATTTGAATCGGCAGCACTAGTTTGGACGTATCTAATTTCCAGGAGAAGTCAGATGCAGAGGTCCAGGTTGCGGCTACACTATTGGTACAATTTACTCTAGACTCGGATAGGGAATAGATGCTCAAACTGTTTTTTCAAACATAAAGATGTTCCCTTTTTGTCCAATGTGATAAGAATGTATCCAGATGTATCTCGTCCTACCCAAAGGAGAAGAAAGCAGTTTTTGATTATGAGATCTCAGGTTCTTTGTTCTGAGGTACCCTTGTAAATGTGTTTTGGTATTTAAGGAAAACAGATATGTTTTTTATGAGCCACAGCAACTATCCAGATTTATTTCCGCGATAGTCTCATCTTTAGTTTACCTTATTTTCTTTATCTGATGTTAAATTTCAGCTCCTCTTCCATATATGGTGGACTAACTACAATCTGCAAATTTAAAGTATTGTTTCTTTTTTGGAATAACGAGTAGACAATGTAATACATTGTATTGATATGTTTTTCTATTGCAGACTGTTTTTCCTTTTTTTGACTTGTAAAATTGTCAATAGTTGAAAAATCATAAATAAAGAATTAAAAAAAACAAACAAACAAACATGGTAAGATTAATCAATTTTTCCTGGAAGTGTTTTAGAAGTACATTATGGTAGAAATGGAGTCAGAGAAATTTGTCAAAGAGATAAGTTTTGATTGACTTCCTAAAAGTTTGGTAAGAAAGAGTGTTTGAGATAAAGTTGGTTATTCCATTTGCCTGCTTGGAATGATAGTGTTCTATCGAGGAATCTCTTGTAGATACAGCCCTTCAAGGATGGGAAAGCAAACAAGTAGGCACTACGGCCCTGATTCTGCAAAGTGCGTCCTGATTGTAGGCAGCTGTAGGCATCCTACAGCTGTCTAATCAGCCAATCGGGAGGCACATTTTCTAAAACAATGCTCCCCAGGCAGGCCGCCTATTTTGAAGGCGCCTCTGGGAGCCTAGGGAGGCCCGTAAGCTCGCCTAAAGCTAGGCGGTAGCATTAGGCGAACCTAGGCGGCCCTACACATCTCCCTAGCAGAGCGGGAGACGCTTACAATGTAGGCTAGCAAAATGCTGGCCTACATGGTAAATAGACGTGGCTGCTATAATTAATCGCGGCAAGGTGCTCAACCCTTCCTGCCGACAGAACTGCCCTCCTTGAAGATCGCCGGCAGGGGGATACCCAACCCCTCCTACTGCCCCCCCCCCCACAATCCCCCAAACCCCCTATAGCGGGAGGGGTCTTAGGCACCTGGGCCAATCAGGCCCTAGGATCCTGTGGGTTGGGCAGGGGAGGGGCGAGCCCGCCTCATTTGGACGGAGGCGGGCCTGCCGGCCAGACGGTGCAAGGACCCATCCGGCCAACTTGCAGGTAAGCCCGAGGGGGGTTCTGGGGGGAGGGTTGTTGGGGGGGAGTCCGGCAGGAGGGGTTGGGCACCCTCCTGCCGGTGATCTTCAGGGGGGCCGTTGGGGGAGTCTAGCAGGAGGGGTTGGGCACCCTCCTGCCGGTGATCTTCAGGGGCGCCGTTGGGGGTTCCGGCAGAAGGGGTTGGGCACCCTCCTGCTGGCGATCTTCAGTGGGTCATTGGGGGGGTCCGGGGAGGGGGGTTGGGACATTTTGTTTGGGGGGTCATTGGAGGGGTCCAGCAGGAGGTGTTGGGTATCCTCCTGCCGGCGATTTTAGGGGGGCGGGTTCTGTCGGCAGGAGGTGTTAGGCACCCTTCTGCCGCGATTATCGGGGGTGGGGAGGGGAGATCCCTTGCCGCGATTAAGTATAGTGGCCGCGTCTAAACAAACCCAATTTTGTAACCGGCATCTGCAATATGGACGTCGGTTACAGAATTGAGTTTACTTTGGGAGGGTTTTGTTCCGATTCTGTATAGGATGCCCTCATGCTTCCTACAGTCCAGACATGAGTCCACCAGACTTCAACCTTTTTCCAAAGTTGAATCAACCTATGCGTGAATTTCGTTTTGCATCTCTGGAAGAGCTTTCTTCTTCCGGTACCCGAGCCATTCTGCAATTGAACAAAATGGATGGAATAATGAAGCTTCCTGGACGTTGGGACTTGGGCATTGCAAAGCAGGTTGACTATATTGAAGGATTGTAAAGAAATACTTGAAAAAAACCCAAACAAACATGTAAATTTTAAAACATAGTGTGCATTATTTATGAAATGACACTCATATATCAGGTCAATGGTGAATAAAAACTATATAAATGAAAACTTAATATGATATGAATGTCTGAAAAATAAGGTATTGTCATATCCGGTGGATGGCGCTCTCATGACAACAAAAAAAACTAGACAAACATGTATAATTAAAATTTTAAAAAGTACAACTTGAACAAAGATTACAGCCTGAAATGCTCCCTCGGATTATTTACTGTTCTGAGTTTTGAAGAAATCTCTCAGTGGAAAGCGATTTTCAAGTGATGAAGAATTATTTTCAAAGGGGTTAAAGTCATTGCAGGAAAAATGGATGAAGTGTATGGAGCTATAAGGGAGACTTTATTGAAAAATAAAACAATGTTTTGAAAATTCTTTTCTTTCCTACTGAGATATAAATTATATTGAACGCCCCTCGAATCGCATTTAGGATTGCTGTGGAGGAGTATATTACTGTTAGAGCAGTAATCCTCCATGGCCTTTCGGTATTAGATAGTATGGACTAAATTCACTAAGCAAATTGATCGGTTTGCGACCCGATTCACTAACCTGTGTACCAATCCGATTCTGATCCGTGTATGCAAATGAGGGGAAAGGCATGCAAAGTAGGCAGGGATGCGATTCACAAAAAAAAAAAAAAAAAGAGGGACACCGACTGGGCTGACCGATCCAAAATAAGCAACTGCTGAGGACCAGTCGCTCAGGTCCTATCCAACTGCCCTGCCTTCAGCTCTGATCTGCTGCCTGCCCCGATCTCCTGCTCTCGCCCCAAATCTCTCCTACCGCCCCGACTCTCCTGCCCTTCCCAGGTTTAGTAGGTACTTTCATGGTTCCAGAGGATTTAAGGCTAGATTCACTAACCTTCGATCTGTGTCCATTTGCATGCAGGCCTTTAGTGAATTTGTCGGCCTGCATGCAAACGGACACAGATCGAAGATTAGTGAATCTAGCCCTAAATCCTCTGGAACCATTAAAGTACCTACTGAACCTGAATGCAATTCATCTTGAGCTACTGAGAAAGGTGTGAGCTAAATCCAGTTCCTTTTGACTAGCCTTTGTGGGGAGAGTGTGGCACAGTAGTTAAAAGCTACAGCCTCGGAGGAAGTGACGTCATCGCCGTGGATGGGAGCTTGAGCTGAGAGCTCCGTTCGGGCCCGGCGTACTAACTATTTAAAGTTGTGTAAACGGCGCAATTTTTCTCTTCCCGGGTGGTGGTGAGGCGTGTGAAGGAACGGGGAACCCCATGGCAACGTGCAAAAAATTGCCCGGCGATAAACCCAGCCAGCGCACGATGGAGCAAGCGCTGGGCCGGGCTGCACGTGGCAGCGCGGGCCCGGAGACCAGTAGCGGGGAGGCGGCAAGATTGAGCGGCGCAATTGCGGCAGTCACCGATATGGTGGCAGAGCCCATGCAGGAATGTGCCTCGCCAGAACCGCTTACGAAAGCGGATATGCAGCGCTGGATTACGGAGGTAAAATCTGAAATATCGGCAGTGGCTGTACAAGTCCGGGAAGCGGTGCAGGAGCTGTGCACTGACCTGGTGGAGGTAGGCACAAGGGTGGAAGTGGTGGAGATGCGGCTGGAAAGCTGTGAGGAAAATGTGACTGGAGTGCAAAGATCTCTGGAAACTGCCTCTGCTGACTACCAACTCCTCATGGATAAGGTCGAGGACCTGGAGAACCGCACCCGGCGTAAAAACTTGAGGGTGCGGGGCCTACCGGATCTGCCAGAGAATAAAGATGTTCGTGCTACCACTATCAAGCTGATTCGCTGGCTTCTACAGGATAACAATCTAGAGCCGGGTCTTAAGCGTGCACACCGGGCTCTGGGACCCTGGACCACTGATCAACCCAAAGATATTGTGCTTTGCCTTCAGAGCTTTGTGCTTAAGGAGCAGATCTTCCGCAGAGCCCGGGAGTTGGGCACGGTTACTTGGGAAGGCCACCGGTTGGAGTTCTATCAGGACCTGGCTGCAGGCACGCTCCAGAAACGCCGGGCATTCAGGAAAGTGACAAAAGCTCTGCAGCGTAGCAATTTGCACTACCGCTGGACTTATCCTTTTGGGGTGGTCATTTCCATCAATGGAGTACACACTAAGGTTACCACCGTTCGGGAGGCCCGTGGTTTGCTGGAACAAGCGGGTATTGAGATCCCGGAGGAAGCTGTTCCTGCAGTGGGAGTGGTGTCCAACCGAGTGGGGACTCCCGCCTCCTCCCGATGGCAGAGAGTGGATCCAGGAGCGGACGGGGAGGCCGAGGGGGAGGACTCCCTCCTCGAGCTACTGCCTCTTCCTCGAGTGGCCCCCCATGAGGGTTGACTGACTGTGTTTGTTTTGTTCTTGTTTCTTCTGTACCCTTCATACTTCTGTGGGGTGTTTCTGGACTCACCCCTTGATGTGGTATTTCTGGGTCCTGAGTCTTGGGTGGGAGTCTTGTGGGGGCTGCCCATGGCCTGGTTTTGGGGTGTGGTGGGAGGGGGGGCCGGGAGGTTGCATCTGTGCTATGTGGGGATGCAGTGAAGTGTTTGGGGGGGAGTGAGAATTGTTGTTGGGGGGGCTTGTGGGGTTGGTAGGGTTTGCTTATGGGGATTGTTGCGAGCACTGTGTTGATAGTTAGCATTTGGTTGTGGGGTTTGAGTAAGGGGCCATGGGGATGGTTCACTTCCTTGTATGTTGGTGGGAGATCTGTGGACTCTCACTCTGGGGGAGGGGGGTGGAGGGATGGGGTGGTGGGGGGGAGAGGGGGATATGGGGACACATATGGAGGGGTTGGGTCTGCATTGTTCTTGTTTTATTTGGATTATGGAGGGGTTTAGGTTGGTTTCTTATAACATCCGGGGTCTTAATTCCCCCAACAAGAGACGGGCTTTTTATAGAGAACTGCTTCGTCTCCGGGCGGATGTCTGTTTTGTCCAGGAAACTCATCTACTTCAGTCCCATGAATCCCTGGTTAAAGATACTAGGTTCCCCCAGGCCTTTTGGGCCTCCCGGGTTGGTACTTCCAAGAGGGGAGGGGTGGGCATTCTCATTCGTAAGGGGATTCGTTGTGAAGTGCATAGGGTGGTGCGGGACCCTCAGGGTAGATATATAATGTTGGAGGCTCTGATTGAGGGGGTCTTGTACTCCCTGGTTAATATCTATGCCCCTAATGACGGTCAGGGGGCCTTCTTTCGTGAGTTGGTGCCTCAAATTCTCAGGTTTAAGGGGGGTGCCCTGGTTCTGGGTGGGGATTTCAATTTTACTGTGACCCCTCATTTGGATAATTCGGGGAGGATGGATCTGTATGGGAGAAAGGATCGCAAACTGTTGCGGGAGGCACTGACTACCCTTAATGTGGTGGATTGTTGGCGGTGGATGCATCCATCGGTCAGAGACTATACTTACTTTTCGGGGATTCATTCCTCTTACTCCAGAATTGATTGTGTATTTGTGGAGCGGGGATTGCTTCGTCGGGTGGAGTCAGCGGGGATTGAATCACTTATGTGGTCGGATCATGCTCCTGTTTGGTTACGGTTCGCGGGGGAGGGAGGTGGTTCGGGACAGAAATTCTGGCGTTTCAATGATAGTCTCCTCGATGACCCGGAGGTGGGAGCACAGATAGAGGGGTGGCTGCATGAATATTTGGATGTGAATGAGGAGTGTGGAGCATCGCTGGAAGCGGTTTGGGAGGGGTTAAAGGCTACCCTTAGGGGCAGATTGATTGCTCTGGCTTCTGCCCGGCAGCGTAAACGAAGGGAAGAGGCGGTGGCTTTGTTGATTCTGATTGGCCGGTTGGAGAGCTCACATAAGCGTAGCCCTTGGGATATAGAGTTGCGTGGGCGATTGTTTCAAGCCCGCCGTGATCTACAAGCTTTGGACTTGGAGTGTTTGCAACTTAATTTGCAGCTCCTACAACAGAGATATTTTGAGTTTTCCAATAAAGCTAGTCGACTGGTGGCCCATCGTTTGAAAGTGCGGCAGACGCGCAGTCAGATTCTATCGATTCGGGCGGCTTCTGGAGAATTGTTGCAGAAAGAGGATGCTATTCGTGCACGTTTTGTGGAGTTTTACTCCCATCTTTATACTCCAGGACCTGGATGACTATTTAACTTCGGCGGCGATGCCCAAGATTGCGCAAGATGATGTGGCGCGGTTGGACCGTCCTCTCACGCTGGTTGAGGCGCGGGGAGCGCTGCGCTCTATGAAGCTTGGTAAATCGCCTGGGCTGGATGGCTTTACTGTTCGGTACTATAAACGCTTTCAGGATCTTTTGCTGCCTCCTTTGTTGCGCTTTCTTAATTCTTTGCAAGAGAATAGTGCCCTTCCCTTCTTCATGCGATTGGCGGGTGTTACAGTGTTAAGAACATAAGAACATAAGAAATGCCTCTGCTGGGTCAGACCCGAGGTCCATCGTGCCCAGCAGTTCGCTCACGCGGCGGCCTAACAGGTCCAGGACCTGTGCAGTAATCTTCTATCTATACCCCTCTATCCCCATTTCCAGTAGGAATTTGTCCAATCCTTTCTTGAACCCCAGTACCGTACTCTGCCTTATAACGTCCTCTGGAAGCGCATTCCAGGTGTCCACCACACATTGGGTAAAGAAGAACTTCCTAGCATTTGTTTTGAATCTGTCCCCTTTCAACTTTTCCGAATGCCCTCTTGTTCTCTTATTTTTCGAAAGTTCAAAGAATCTGTCCCTCTCTACTCTCTCTATGCCCTTCATGATCTTGTAAGTCTCTATCATATCCCCTCTAAGTCTCCTCTTCTCCAGGGAAAAGAGACCCAGCTTCTCCAATCTCTCAGAATATGACAGGTTTTCCATACCTATTATCAGACGTGTTGCTCTCCTTTGAACCCTCTCGACTAATGCCATATCCTTCTTAAGATACGGCGACCAATATTGGACGCAGTACTCCAAATGCGGGCGCACCATCGCCCGATACAACGGCAGGATAACTTCTTTCGTTCTGGCTGTAATACCCTTTTTGATTATACCAAGCATTCTATTCTCTCTCTTAGCGGCCGCTGCACACTGTGCCGACGGCTTCATTGTCATGTCCACCATTACCCCCAAGTCCCTTTCCTGGGTACTCTTATTCAATAACATCCCTCCCATTGTATAGTTGTACCTTGAGTTTCTAAGGAGGGGAAGGATCCCCTTCAGTGTGCTTCCTATAGGCCGATTTCGCTGTTGGGGGTTGATACTAAGATCTTTACGCGGATTTTGGCGGATAGATTGATGAGCTGGATTCCCCGGTTGATCCATCCAGATCAGTCGGGTTTTGTAGTGGGTAGGCAGGTGGGTGATAATACTCGTCGGGTCTGTAACTTGTTTGAACGGGCTAGGGGGGGGGGGGGGGCGGGAAACGGTGTTTTTATCTATCGACGCTGAGAAGGCTTTTGATAGGGTCTCCTGGACTTTTTTGTTTAGGGTCTTGGATTCTGTGGGTTTGGGTCCGCACATGCTGGACTGGATTAGGGTTCTTTATACTAGTCCTCTCGGTTGTATTAAGGTAAATGGGAGTTATTCGGAGACTTTTTCTCTAGCGTGGGGAACTCGTCAGGGGTGCCCTCTCTCCCCGCTCCTCTTTGCCCTGACGGTAGAACCCCTGGCGCAGCGGGTGCGAATGAATCGGGATATTCGGGGGGTTACTGTGCCGGGAGGTGACTATAAGTTGGCACTGTTTGCGAATGATCTCTTGTTTACAGTGGAGGAACCTGAGATTTCTTTGCCAGCTATATTACGGGAGTTGGATGATTTCGGTAAGGTGTCGGGATTTCGCGTTAATGTGGGGAAATCTGAGCTCCTTAATATTAACTTGCCCCTAGACAGAGTGACTTACCTTTGGGACTGGTTCCCATTTCGGTGGGTACAGCATTCTCTACGTTACCTCGGGGTTTATTTTGGACCGCCGGGAGTGGATCTCTATGATCTTAATTTCCCTCCGCTTTTTCGTCGCATTCGCCAGGATTTGGTTGGTTGGAAAGATCAGTACTTCTCATGGTTGGGTAGGGTGGAAATTGTGAAGATGATGATCTTACCTCGTCTCTTGTTTTTATTTCAGGTGTTGCCACTCTTTGTGAGCAGGAGCACATTGGAGGGGATTCAACGGCATATTTTTTATTTTATTTGGGCCGGTCGGCGACCAAGAGTGAGCAGGAAGGTCTTATGTATGGGGAGGAGTGACGGGGGGCTGGGGGTTCCCAATGTGGTAAAATATTATCAGGCTGCTCAGCTGCGTGCCCTGTTAGAGTGGAAGACGCAGGTACCGAAACCGTGGGTGGAGATGGAGCAGAGTTTAACTGGTGGGGTGCCTTTGTTACATCGGCCTTGGTTGCCTGGCAGGGTGCGGCCTGCGGGTGAGTTGTCTTCCATTGGCACTTCTTTCAGGGTTTGGAATCAGACCCGAGGTGGTCTATTGTTGGGCAGACGCCATTCCTGGTATACCCCGTTGAGACATAATCCGGCTTTTCTACCGGGCAGGGGGGAGGGAGTTTTTGCTACTTGGGAGTCTCGTGGCTTGGTTTGTGTGGGTCAATTGTGGGATCCGGTTTTGGGCCGGATTCGACCCTTTGCAGAGCTCAGGGGCAAGTTTGGCTTTGGGGTCCGAGATCTGTTTCCTTACCTACAAGTTGTTCATTATATCCGGACCTCGGGCCTTCTGGGGGACTTGGGGGGGTAGGACCCCCTTTGAGCTGTTGTTGGGTCCGGTACTTCGGAAGGGAGCTCTGTCTGCTATATATAGGTGCCTTAATTGTCAGAGGGCCCCGCATCCCTATATGGTGGCTTGGGAGGGAGATTGGGGTTCTGCTATTTCCTGGGATACCTGGGGGGACATCTGGAAAGAGGTTTCCTCGGCGGGTATTGCTGCTTTGTTGATTGAGAATGGTTATAAGGTCCTCTTTCGTTGGTACTATACTCCTCAGGCTGTGGCTCGTTGGCAGGGGGGTGCGAGTGTTCTTTGCTGGAGGGGCTGTGGGGAGGCGGGTACCTATCTTCATATGTGGTGGCAGTGTGGGCGGGTGCGTGGGTTCTGGACTGGGGTTTTCTCTCGGGTGTCCCAGATCCTTGATTTCCAGATTCCGGTTGATTGGCGACATGCCCTATTATTCTGGCACCAATTAGACCTAGCCTGGGGAGATTCTTTGTTTTGTAAGTTGGCTTTCACTGCTGCCAGGTTGGCTTTAGCCTCCTTATGGAACCAAGTGCTCCCTCCCACATGGGCAATGGTGGAGCAGCGCTTGCTTACCTGGCAACTTCTTTACCACTTAACGGCCTTACGGCATGGCAAACAACATGGCTATGCTCGTATTTGGCGTCAGTTTCGGGCTTCTGTGGGGGTTTGTGGTAGGGGGGGAACGGGGCTTTGAGTTGAGGTTGGGGCTGGACTGGGGGAGCTTGGATTGGGGGGACCCTATTACCTTATTCCCCTTCCATTCTTTTCTTTGTATGGGGTTGGATGGTTCTCGACCCTATCGGGTGCTGTAGGTATTGTGTTTCGTCCCTGGGGGGAGGGAGGGGGGGGTTTGGGTTGTGTTACTGGTGGGTATTGTAGTTTGCTATTGTTAGTGTGTCGAGATTGCACATGTTTTTCTTGTTGGCAGCACGTTTGATGGCAGAGTATTGTTCTTTGAGTTATTGTTGCTGCATCTTACATGTGTATCTTGTACTTGGTGTATATCTCAATAAAAGCTTTTATTAAAAAAAAAAAAAGCTACAGCCTCAGCACCCTGAAGTTGTGGGTTCAAACCCACGCTGCTCCTTGTAACCCTGGGCAAGTCACTTAATCCCCCCATTGCCCCAGGAACATTAGATAGATTATGAGCCTTCCTGGACAGACAGGGAAAAATGCTTGAGTACCTGAATAAATTCATGTAAACCGTTCTGAGCTCCCCTGGGAGAATAGCAAATTGAATAAATAAATAAATGTGCAGGAAAGTAGAAAGCTCCTCAGTGTTTGGTTTTTCTTTCAGTGTTACTTTTCTATCAGTATTTTTTCTTAATCTGTCCCAAAAGGCTCTGAGCACTATTCCCAAAAAAATTCCCAGCCTGAGCCAAGAAATCAACCTAGGTAGTATAGGACATTAATTTTTTAGGTCACTTGCCTTTGTCTCCACAGCAAATACTGTATAAACAAAATAGTACAGACCTGACTTGTAGAACCCTCAACCAATCAGGTTTACAGATTGTGCACACTGAATATTCATAGATAAATTTGCATGCCCTGCTCCCATTGCATGCACATTTCTCTCATGCATATTCATTGTGGATAGCCTGCCTCAAGACAGGTTTGGGATCCACCGGTATAGCCATATTGGTAATTCAGCAAATTATAGAAAATAATTTTGTTTCTTTAAAATATCTTGACTATTTATTTTTCCTTTTAGAGAAACAGAGCCACAAACATTGATCATTTTACAGCAGTGCTTAATCTCCAGATTGCTATACATAGCAGTCTGTCAAAGTGGCAGAAGGCCATCTCCTGCCTGCAACAGTTGGTTTCTTTACATCCTTTTAATCCATGTCACTGGAAGAAACTTGCGGAAGCATACATCCACCTTGCACAGACTGTCTCTGCCTCTTCTGTCCAGCAGGCCCCAAGTAAAGACCTCAGAAATTCTGGAGGCTCATTAATACAGTGTCACAAAGCAGCAACTATGAGGGAGCAGTCCTGCACTGATTATTCTGCAAAGCAAAATGGCAGGATAACATTATTCCTTAGTGATGACCAAACCAGAGAGAAGAAAGATTTCAGTGGCATTGCACATGATAGAACAAAGCCTCTTGCATTTGGATCACAAATACAGGAGAATAGAAAAGAACTAGAGTTAACTGCATATGCTTCATTTGTGAGATCTAGGTAAGTACACAACTGCAATAATATGAAACTCTTACCTTTGAGCATATAAGCAATTGGCCATATGAATGAAGGCATAAAAGGTTTTATTTTATAAGAGGGATGTTTAGGTGAGAAGTCCAAAAAGGTGTCACTTTTCAGCCTTTTTTACACAGGCAACCTAGACAGCTATGTGTCTTTTTATAAAATAGGCTCCCAATAGCATACAAATTCTGGTTGGCCCAGGCGCCTAAGGTCCCTCCTGTGGGCGGGGCCTTTGGTGCATGATCCAATCAGGCCCTAAGGCCGCCATTCTACAGATGGCGGGCCTGCCAGGTGGACGGGCTTGGAACCCGTCCAACCGGCCAATTTCTTTTAGGTAAGGAGGGGTGTCGGGGGTGGGGGTAGGGTATCGCGGGGTCAGCGGTGGGTGTCGTGGGGTCGGTGGTTGGGAGGGGTTCAGGGGGGCCAATCGGGGGTTCGGGGGGGGTGTCATGGGCAGGAGAGCCTGGGATCACTCCTGCCCGTTCCTTAGTGGGGGTGGGGTTGGGAGTGGGGGGAGCGCCGGGGCAGGAGGGGTTGGGCTCCCTCCTGCCCGGATGGTATCGGGGGGGGGGTTTCGCCGGGGCAGGAGGGGTTGGGCTCCCTCCTGCCTGATCTGATTGGGGGGGTGGGGGGACTGGCCCCTCCTTCGCCTAAAAGGTCTGGTTTTGGACGTTTGGGACTTAAGCTGTTTTTTGGGTTGATAATGTGTTGTAAGTGTAGACGTAGTGGTGGTCTGGGTATTTAAACAGCTGAAAGTAGAGGTAGGCCATTCTCAAAAAAACCCTCATTTTGGACGCTTTTTTTGAGAATGGACATTTTCCCTGCTTCTACTTTAAACGTTTAGGGCCTAGGCCAAAAGGGGACTTAGACGTTTTTTTTTTATTATGCCCCTCCATGGCTTCAGCAATAAATAGAATTAACACATGAATAATTGTGTTTTCAAAATTTTCTTAAAATTCAGTCTCCCATTGCAAAATCGCAGAATACCAGGCAGCGCATTCCAAAGATTGGCACCTGCTAAAGACAGCATTTTTGCCCCATTCCTAACATGAGAGACTAACATCTTACCACATGTGCATACTTGATCTTGGTTTGTCCTTCTATTTTCAGGGCACAGACCATTGAAATCTGCCCATTATTGAAGCTCCATTCCAGCTCTTCCAATCTCTTTAGCCACAATCAGGGCATAGACCGGAGAAGTATTCCCAGCACTGGCCTATCTGAACAGCCATGATCAGGGCACAGATTGTATGGCACAGACTGTAGAAGTCTGCCCAGTACTAGCCTTGTTCTCCAACTCCTGAAGCTGAATCTGTCAAACCATGATCAGGACATAAACCATAGTAGTCTGCCCACCACTGGCTTTGCCTCTTAATCACTGGTGTTGCCATCTAACCACTACTAAGCTTGTTTGGTTCCATGCCTTCCATACAGGATTCCTTTGTGTTTATCCTACACATTTCTGTTACCATTTTCATTTCTATCGTCTCCTGTGGGAGGGCATCTACCACCCTCTCCATTAAAAAATACTTCTTGATATTATTCCTAAATGCATGTCATCTAATTCTACCATCTTCTTTCCTCTGGAAAAGGTTTGTTTGTAGATTAATACTTTTCAAATATTTGAGTGTCTGTATCATATCTCTCCTTTCCTCCAAGGTGTACATCTTGTAGTGCAAACCCCATACTATATTCATTGCTTTTCTCTGAACCACTTTGAGTCCTTAGCAAGATGCGGCCTCCAATATTGAACAAAGTACTCCAAGTTTGATCTCACCAATGACATATACTGTATAGGAAATAGGCAAGCAGAAGAGCCCCTTGCCTTGGGCTATAAACAAAACAGCACGGAAAGACAAGGGGGCTGTCTTTACAACCAAAAATGTTTTTATTGGAAACAGCAGGTCCCAACAAGGATCCCAGATTCAGTGTGTGGAAGACACCTTCTTCAGGGTACACTTTGTTGAAATGATGCAGATTCAAAATAGCTGCTTGAGCAGTAAAAACTATGCTGTGCTAGAACGCTGTGAAAGCAAAATACTCATTTTAGTCAGAATTTTCTGATGCTTTTTTTTTAACACATAGATACCTATAGGACTCATTTTCAAAACACAGACATGCAAAGTACCACAGATTACTGTGTCAAAGTGCTTTGAAAATGAGCCTCTTGTATCTTTATAAAATAACCTGAAAATAGGTACCTACTTGGCCTTCTGACTTAGGTGACCAGTTATAAAATTACCCTTGATGTTCCATCAGTATCTATTTCCTTAGTTCTTGTTTTCTAAGAGCCTCAGTGTATCAATCTTAATTTTGAATTAATATTTTTAATAAAGATCTTGTATTATTTAATTTTATTCCAGAATATTTTCTTGTGAGTAAGCACACTTTTAATATAGAATACCTATATCATTGCAGTCTGAGCACAAGCTGATGCTGATCCATCTGACCTTCAAGAGTCAGAAAATTCATAAACCTCGTCACCTTCTCATATGCAATATCCTTCTTTAAAAATAGCTAAAATAAAAACCGATGTGCATACTATATTAAACGCTAGAGGACACCTATAGTAACAGGAATTGAGAGCCAAGAATATTGCTGATTTGATATTTTACTCCCTCTTTTACGAAACTGTGATAGCAGTTTCTAGCACGGGGAGCCACACCGAATGGCCCGTGCTGCTCCCGACGCTCATAGGAACTCAATGAGGGTCGGGAGCAGCACAGACCATTCAGCGCGGCTCCCCCACGCAGTTTCGTAAAAGGAGGCCTTAGGGCTTCTTTTACTAAGCTGCGGTAGCGTTTTTACCGCGCGCTGCAGATTAGCGCGTGCTGCCCCCCGCTACTTGGAAAAACTAACGCTAGCTCAATTGAAGCGTTAGCGTCTAGCGCGTGCGGCATTGCAGCGTGCGCTAAAATGGCTAACACAGCTTAGTAAAAGAAGCCTTTCGTGTTTATTCAAATTGATACGCAGTCACATTTCTTCATAAAATTACTTTTGTATGTTTTTTCTAGGACTGAATTTTGATCAAAATTTTAATCACATGATTAAAGGTATTTTTTCCCCCATTGCATCTCTTTATGACCCTAGGCCATTAATCACACAATTAAAGGTATGTTATTTATTTATTTTTGTCTCCACTGCAGCTTTTTGTGACTAGGCAAGTCACTTAACCCTCCATTGCCAATAGTCACAAGGAGCTGCAGTGGGAAAAAAAGAAATAACATACTTTTAATTGCGTAATTAGTTGCAGTTACAGATTTTAATCTAAATGCAACCCTAAAAAATTAAAGATTTAAAAGTAATGAAAAGTTAAGAAAAGCAATTGCACATTGCCTAAAACATCTTGACAACTGATCCACTTATCTCTTTCCTCTCAATAGCGACCTACTGTCCTTTTGATCACTTTTCTCCTCAACAATGAATTTCTTGTCTAATTACTTCTCTTTCCTCTTCCCCTCTTGAAGTCAGTCAATTTGTACCTTTGCTTAATCTTTTGTAAACCGCATAGAACTTCACAGTATTGCGGTATATAAGCTGTTATTATTATTATTATTATTGCTAAATTGCAAATTAAAAGAATCTAAAACAGCATGCAGAATGACTATAAACAGCCTTACAGTTTTCACAGCCTACTTCAGAAAAGCAAGTCTACCATTTTCACAAGGACTTTCTATTCCCAGGCTCTTACTGCAGCTTATGCAGTCTCAGCAGGCTTCCTTCGTTTTGGAGAACAACATAAAGACTCAGCAGGAAATTGAAGAAAAATTAAAAAGCTTTGCATTAGATGAAGAAACATTGAGCTGGATTACGGAGGTGAATGTGCACTCATATTTTTCAGTTTGTGTGGGTTTGTGTAGCACTTTCAGTTTAAATGTTAGTTTGGTTAGAATAAATAAATGTTTTAAGTTACTGATGTGCTCAGTTTTAATTTTGAAGATTCTCAAAAGCAGTTGCATATGTAACCTTTCTTTTATTTAATGAAATTATATTTGAACATACAGTTCAGTAAATAGTTTCCTTTGTTCTCTCTTTGAAGGCTTGCTCCCTTTTTCCTTTTAGTCCTTTTATTTTTTTGGGGGGGTGGGGACCTGGCTGTTTCCTCCTGTTTATTTGGGCTTTCAATACACAGGGGAAGTAATCAATGGGGTGTGCCAGTTAAGATGGGTTATTTTACTGTTTGCAATGATTTCTATTAACTAGGGAGTTCTTTTAATAAAGGGCGTTAAGTACTTAGGAGAGAATTCTATAAATGGTGCCCAAAGTTAGGCACAGGGAAGATTCGTGCTAAACTAGTATTCATAAGAACATAAGAATTGCCACTGCTGGGTAAGGGCCACTGCTCACGCGGTGGCCCTTAGGTCAAAGACCAGTGCCCTATTTGAGTCTAGCCTTACCTGCATATGTTCTGGTCCAGCAGGAACTTATCTAACCTTTTCTTGAATCCCTGAAGGGTGCTTTCCCCTATAACAGCCTCCGGAAGAGCATTCCAGATTTCTACCACTCTCTGGGTGAAGAAGAACTTCCTTACGTTTGTACGTAATCTATCCCTTTTTAACTTTATTGAGTGTCCTCTTGTTCTCTTCACCTTGGAGAGGGTGAACAATCTCTTTCTCTACTAAGTCAATTCCCTTCAATATCTTGAATGTTTCGATCATGTCCCCTCTCAGTTTCCTCTTTTCAAGGAGAAGAGGCCCAGTTTCTTTAGCCTCTCATTGTACTGCAACTCCTCCAGTCCCTTGACCATTTTTGTCGCTCTTCTCTGGACCCTTTCGAGTAGTACTATGTCCTTTTTCGTGTACGGCGACCATTGTTGGACGCAGTATTCCAGGTGAGAGCATACCATGGCCTAATACTGCGGCATGATAAACTTCTTAGATCTGTTTGTTATCCCTTTCTTAATCATTCCTTAGCATTCTGTATGCAAAGGGTGCTCTATGCAGAGTGTCCTGCTCTTTGGCTGGTGTAAGTGCAGGCATCTAAATGTAAGGCGTGTCAATACCAGGTTATTCTAGTATTCTGTAATGGAATCGAGGAGCCCCTTTTATAAAGCAGCGGTAATGAGTCCCGGCGCGGCAAATGTGATGCAACTTGTAGGAATTGAATGGGTTGCGTTGCATTTGACATGCAGGAATCATTTCTGCAGCTTTGTAAAAGGGGCCCTAGATTCCTTTATGAAATAGCTTTCAATGGCACAACTTGGGGTGCTTAAATTAGGGGCTCCTGTTACAAAGGTGCACTAAGCATTTTAGCGGGGGCTAAATCAATGCGTGCGCTAACCGCTAACACGTCCATAGGATAACATGCACGCGTTAAAAAGCATAGCACACCTTTGTAAACGAGGGGGCAAGTTGCTGCTATAGCACCACTGAATATACGAATGATTTGAAAACAGAATTGGTTTTTTAAAAAAATCTTTATTTTTTAAAATATTTATAACATAAACACAATCAATGGCATGATAAACTAGTAACCACATACCAATTGGAACATTATATATCATAGAGAATAGAGTATCTCGGTTCAAGTGATCTGAAATTCTGATAATAGAAGAGGCAGCAATACAAAGTTCCACTTTAAAGAGTACCATTTTCCAAAGGAATTTTATTAAACATTGGGCTCATTGTTTTCAAATTCTGTTTTCTTTCATAGCTCTTAAGTTATTGATTTAAGAATTGATGTTGATTTTTTTTTTTTTTTAATTTCTTTTAGATCATGGGGGAGGATCTTACGCCAGAAAGAATGAAAGAAGAAATCCAGGTGGAGGGGCAATGCGGAGGATGTACTGTACTACCGGCCTCTGTAATTATATCAGATGTAGAATTCACCAACAGATGGTTCAGGAAAACAAAAGATGGTTTCTCCCACTGTGCAACGTCTCTTGGTCAAACACAGACACCAGAATCTAGGTCAAGCTGCAAGCCAGACTAAAGAAAATCGCTTGGTTTGCTGAAATCTGATTTATGAACATGATGTCACTTCAAATGGAGGCTTGAAACTAAAACTCTTTGCTGTTTCAGAAGTGATACGTGAGCACTTCAGTTTGGTTTTAGCCAGATTAGCATTGCTGAGCTGGTTGGCTAAATCATCATGTTGAACGTCACACATGCCATTCTTGCTTGTGGTATTCTTTTGCAGTTACTGGAAGCTTCTCAGCATAATTAATAGAGACATTCCTTCAAAAAAAAAGTCACAATCTTCACTGTCCTATAAGTGCAGACCATTCATACTCTTCACTGAGAGTATTCTTGGAAAGTAATTTCATAACATGATGCCTGGGTAGAAAACGTACATTGGCGTATCTGTTGTGCTTATTTTACAAAGTCAATAAGCTGTTTTGTATATTTGTATAGCATTATTTAAAGAAATGAGTTACATATATTGGGGAAAATATTGAGCCCATACTAATAACTAACATATAAGCTGTTTCCAGCCACAGGTTGACAAATATTCAGTGTCAGGCTATAGATGGCTTCCAGCTTTGAATAACTTATTATGTCTGCTGATGTAGAAGTTTAACCAGGGATATCAGATAAGTGCTGGCTTTTTCTGTGCAGTTTATAATACAACACTTAATATCAAAGGTTTTTTTGGCCTAAGAGTACAGTACTGTGGTCTGTCTCTTTTACTGAGGCCTTTTTCCTCCATAAAGAATATTTACTGCTTATTTTTGACCAATAAGACTATTATATTGTACTAGTGTTTAAGCCCGTTACATTAACAGGTGCTAGTAAAGCCTCCTTTCCTCACATGTCCCCTATTTTCAGCCCCAGCTCCAGCTCCAAACCCATTTTTACCCCCCCGGCCCCCTTCTCCCATATTTTCCCTTTCAGCCCCAGCCCCTTTTCTCACCAGCAGCATTTCCCTCCCCCACCCCACTTCCCTGTGTAGTAGCAGCAGCATTTCCCTCCCTCACCCCACTTCCCTGTGCAACAGCACCTCTTCCATGCTCCCCCTGTCCCTCTTACCTGCTCCCCCTGTCCCTCTTCCCTGCTCCTCCGGTCCCACTTTCCTGCTCCCCCGATCCAGCATCACCTCTTCCCTGCTCCCCCGATCCAGCAGCACCTCTTCCCTTCTCCCCCTGTTCCTCTTCCCTTCTCCCCTGGTCCAGCAGCACCCCTTACCTGCTCCCCTGGGTCCTGCTCCCCCTGTCCCAATTCCTTGCTCCTCCTGATCCAGTAGCACCTCTTCCCTGCTCCCCCGGTCCAGCAGCACCCCTTACCTGCTCCCTCGGGTCCTGCTCCCCCTGTCCCTCTTCCTTGCTCCCCCCGGTCCAGTAGCACCTCTTCACTGCTCCCCCTGTCCCTCTTCCTTGCTCCCCCGGTCCCTTCCCTATTACAATATTTATATGCATTATTAGTATATTTGAAACAGAAGCTATTGTGTACACTATATTTATAGAATTGTAATTAAATGAAAGCACGTGGCGGCTGTGATGAGTACAGAAATGCACAGAAAAATAGATATGTGGTCTCCCATTGTTCATTATGTATTAGCTATAATTTTTGCTAACATTTTAAGAAATTTAGAGATAATTCAGATAATTGGGCATCTCTTTGCTTTTTATGGATGATAGCTATTGTAGAATTAGAAAATAGTGAGACCCTACTTTTATCACTTCTTTGCAATGGTTCAACATAGCCTCTGAAAAGCACGCGATAGATATGCATACAATGGAGTTAGTACATGCAGGTTTCTTATGCATATTCATTGTGGGTATCCTGATACTCTGACTTGCTGGGTCCTAGGTTGAGAATATCTGCTCTGGAGATGGTCTGTGTGATTACTGGTAATATGCTTACCAGTTTATGAAGAGGCTTTGTCAGTAATTTATTTGTAAAATAATTTAACCGGGAGCTCTTATTCAGAAAGAAAAGGCTGCACAATTATTTTCTTTTAAATTTTAGCAAGTATTATGACCCATACATATGAATTAAATATACAAAGATTAATAGGCTCCCTTGAGTGCATCAGTCACCAAATGGTAGTGGAATGTGCTGCAGATACAGGTCTTTTCTGGATAGGATGCTAACATTTCAAGCAAGTAAACAACAGTCCTGGTTAGGCAATATATTAGTGGAACAATGCAATCTTACTGCGCATTTCTAAAAGAGATTAAGACTGTACTATTTGATAAATTTATTTCTTAACTAAAGTTTTATTCATAACAAAAATTTTATACTGTATATACTCTAGGTAAATATGTTGTATTTTTGCTACCAATATTTTGTACTTCGCTGATTGTCCAGTTTCTCTTCTGTGTAAACCGCCTAGAAGTCGTTCGATTATTGGCAGTATAGAAGAATAAAGTTATGTTATGTTATTTCTTCCCTGGTCCAGCAGCACCCCTTCCCTTCTCCCCCTGCCCCTCTTCCCTTCTCCCCTGGTCCAGCAGCACCCCTTACCTGCTCCCCCGGGTCCTGCTCCCCCTGTCCCTCTTCCTTGCTCCCCTGGTCCAGCAGCACCTCTTCCCTTCTCCCCCTATCCCTCTTCCCTTCTCCCCTGGTCCAGCAGCACCCCTTACCTGCTCCCCTTGGTCCTGCTCTCCCTGTCCCTCTTCCTTGCTCCCCCCAGTCCAGTAGCACCTCTTCCCTTCTCCCCCTGTCCCTCTTCCCTTCTCCCCTGGTCCAACAGCACCCCTTACCTGCTCCCTCGGGTCCTGCTCCCCCTTCCTTGCTCCCCCCAGTCCAGTAGCACCTCTTTCCTGCTCCCCCGGTCCAGCAGCACCCCTTACCTGCTCCCCCGGTCCAGCATGGTCGTTTGCAGCCTGGTGAGGATCGTGGCTGGCTTTTGCAAACCTCGCAGGCCGCTCTGCATCTCGATAGCATGTCCCTCTGACACGATCGAGTACATCAGAGGAAACGTGCTACTGAGGTGTTGTGCGGCCTGCGAAGTTTGCTACAGCCAGCCCCGATCCTCACCAGGCTCCTTTGAAGGCGTTGGCAGCGGTTGGTGAGTGAGGGCGGGAGGGGACGCTCCGGAGTGTTCCCTGCCACCGTGTTCTAAAATAGAATTTGACAGGGAACAGAAAACACGGCGGCAGAGATCACAAAACCCTAAGTGCGCATGCACCCTTAGGGTTTTATTATTATTGATAGGAATATATCTGTTGTGGATCCTATCCCTTCTATTTCTGATTTATACTGCCCCTAACCTAGCCAGCTGGGGGATATTCACCAGTAAAGTGCCGTAGAATACTGGTATTTCTTTGGTAAATTTTTTTGTCTGTACTTAAATATTTTTATACTAAATGTCATTAGACTAAGTGTGTTTTTATGTAATGATCTGAGTTGTTATCTGCCTTGAGCCACTGCAGTGGTTAAGTGGAATATAAATGCAAGATTAAATTAGATTTTATTAAATAAATGAGCTGTGCCTTTTATAAAATTAGACAGAGAAAGTAGATTCACAAATTTACACCTACTTCAAGATTGCATGTATGTTTCAAAAAGAATAGGCATAAGTTCTAGTTCCATCTCTTCTTCTTTCCTGGTTATATTGTTGAAGAAACATTCATGGTGATTGAAAGATGGATGAAGTAATTTAAATTGAAGCTCAATCCTGAGAAAACAAAATTTTTCTTTAGTTTGCATCTCCTCATCTAAATCAATCTGAAACTTCTTTGACTTTGAATTTCATATAGTATCCTATTCATCCTTCTGTTAAAATCCTAGGTGTCAAGGAGGTCTGTCGGAGCCAGAGACTAGTGCTGGAGCGGCTCTAAAACAAATTCTCATATTGACGATATTTTTGTAATTTGATGAATTCAAGGTCTGCAAACCATCCGGTCGGCGTTCCTCATTTCCGTCTCTAATTCCAGAATCTTATTGCCCAAACTGTGGGCATTAACGTACATAGCCCTACATACCTTATGTTTGCTATGTCTCTGTGTAGATATTCCTGCTTGAGCTAATTGGACTCCTATAATACCGTTTGCAATGTGTGTACTTACCTCTGACTCGGAAATGCAGTGTATACTTACCTCAGACTCAGAAATGGATTGGCAACTTACCTCGCCAAGTTGGTTACTTGCACCAGCACGTGAGTGGGTACCATCCCCCAACTTACCTAGTTTAAAGCCCTACGAAGTAGGCGGGCTAGTCGGTGTCCAAAGACGTTCTTTCCCCTTCTGGTCAGGTGAAGTCCGTCAGGTCCCTGTGGTCCTTGCAGCGCCTCTCCATGGTTCAGGAATCCGAAGTTCATCTCCCTGCACCATCCATGCAGCCAGTCGTTTGTCCTCTGGATACAATCCTCCCTGGCTCTCCCCTTGCCTCTCACTGGGAGGATCGAGGAGAAGACCACCTGCGCTTCCATCCTCCTCAACTTCTCACCCAGGGCTCCAAAGTCTACAGATATGTTCTCCGTGGTGTTCCTGGCAGTGTCGTCGTTCCAACGTGGATGAGAAGCATGGGGAAGTGGTCATGTGACTTGATAAGTCTGTCTAGGCAGGCGGTTACATCTCGGATCCTGGCTCCTGGCAGACAGCAAACCTCTCTTGATTGCATATCCGGTCTGCAAATTGGTCCCTCGGTGCCCCTCAGCAGGGAATCCCCAATGACTACCACTCTGCGCTTCTTTGAGGGGAGCTGATCTGTTGTCTCCGGAACCGGAATCGTCTGGTGGACAACTTCCTGTACCTCATTGGCAGGTTCCCCCTGTAACAGCTGGAATCTGTTCCTCAAGGTGATTAGTGGGGTCGATGTTAAACTGCCCTGTGAACGAGAGAAAAAGACAGAAGAAGAGGAAGGTCTTCTACATTTGCCGGTGGAGGAAGTTACCAGCTGCCAGGAGTCAGCGTCTCCAGCCTCTTCTTGTACCCCAATCGTTGGTTTCAGGGTGCAGGTTCGGACAGTTTGGGCGTCCTGAGGATGGTCTTGTCTGGCTCCTGCTCAGTGACCTGGGACAACTCCTGGATGACTCCGTCGATGAAGGCCTCGTCCTCTCGGATTCTTCTCAAGCGCTTTACCTCCTCTCTCAGGCTCCTCAGCTTCTGCAAGATGTCTCCGTCTAGCTGATCCATCTCTTCTGTCTGTGTGGAGACTGTAGTTGGTCTGTACAGAGACCTCGGTCTGTACAGAGACCTCTGTCCTCCGTCCTGGCTCTCCTTCCGTCTGTACATGGACCATGGCCACCCCCTGGATCCCTTCGGTGACTGGGCTGCCGGTCTTGATTGTAGCCCTGTTGCTTCTTGTTCTTCCTGCCATTTTCAAATTTTTTTATTTATTTATTAGTTTAGATATTTGTTAGTTAGTTATGTCTGCCTGATCGTTAGTGAGCTAGAAAAGTCTGCCTGTTAGATAGTATGAAAGTCTGCCTGTCAGAGTTTGAAAGTGAAAGGATAGAGGTAGTTAGTTAATTGTTAGTTTAGTCTGCCTGTTTGTTAGTTGGCTAGAAAGGGCTGCCTGTTAAATAGTTTGAAAGTTTGAAGGATAGAGTGACTGGTAAGGTCTGGCTGTTGCTTAGTTAGAGAGGTCTGCCTGCTTGTTAGCTAGATAGAAAGGTCTGCCTGGTTTGAAAGTTGGATAGAAAGTTTAAAAGATAGTCTAAAAGTTAAATAGCTAGTTGTATGTGCCTGGTGGTTGTACTCCGCCTTGTTATGTGTTAAAACCTTACCTTGGTGGTTATCTGGAGCCTTTCCTTGAGGCCCTTCGCAAAGGCGCTCTCCCTAAGGCTGCGCGCCGTTGGCTCGTCCCCTTTTATGTGGGGAGTTTGGCTGGTGACGTCGGGGGTGAGCGGAGTTAGCTCTCGCCTCTTCCCCTGCTAGCACCGCCTTCTCTGCTCCTCTCTCCGCTCCTTCCTGCTAGCACACTCTCTGCTCCCTGCTCCGCTCACTGTTCTGCCATGTGCTCAGGACTAGGCACAGCTCCTACAGTCTCCCTTCGGCTGGCCTTGCACTGTGGACTCTCTTCTGTTGGATCGTCCCCTTTTATGGGGGGGAGTTTGGCTGGTGACGTCGAGGGTGGGCAGAGTTAGCTCACTCCTCTTCCCCTGTTAGCACCGCCTTCTCTGCTCCTCTCTTCGCTCCTTCCTGCTAGCACAGTCTCTGCTCCCTGCTCCGCTCACTGTTCTGCCATGTGCTCAGGACTGTTCTACCATGTGCTCAGGACTAGGCACAGCTCCCACAGTCTCCCTTCGGCTGGCCTTCTACTTGGAATGATTTTTCTTTCCAAACTGTATAAGATCCTCCAGAAATATAAGTATTAAAGAATTTGACTTTCCCCAAATTGTTCTCATTTCTCTGAAATTAAGAACTTGACGATGGTAGTCACTCCACCTCCTTTCCCAGAGGCCCTAACTTGCTCACGTACCTCTGGGAAAGAAAGTGGAGTGACTACCATCGTCAAGACCTCCACCATACCAAAACTGATAAGCTCTATCAACATTCCCATCCTAGAAGCTCTTGCTTTCACCATAGGCCACAAACACAAAATCACCTTCATACTACTTTAGACAGCCCCCAACTCCCCAGCAGAAACCCTAGAGTCCCTCCTCAAATTCATCACCGAACTATCCATCTCCCACAAACACGTGACCATCCTGGGAGACTTCAACTTCCCAGACTACCACAACACCTCAGGACAAAGTGACAGCTTCCTCTCCTCCCTCACCGACCTGGGATTTCACCAAGCTGTAACCACCCCTACTCACTCAGCAGGCAACATCCTAGACTTAATCTTCACCCTTAGAGACCCGACTGCAGAGCCTCAACAAACAATCTGCACCACTACACGTGTCCCATGGTCAGACCACTACCTCATTGAATTCCAACTCCCACTTGAACTACCCCAGTTCCACGAAAAGACCCTATCCCACCCACCTGACGCCAACTCCCTAATTCAGTCAACCCTTCAGCTATGGCTGCAAGCATTTTTAATCTAAACAAAACCTGCACCCAACATCCCCCCTCCATGGACCTAGCAGCCTCCAAGTGGCACTCCAACATCCAATCCCTCTATAACAGCCTCACTCAGACAAAAATAACACGAATAACCACCAACAAAACACCTGCTCCCTGGTACACCAATGACCTCTGATCCATAAAAAGATCACTGAGGAAAGCAGAAAGAAACTGGATCAAACACCAAAATTCAGAAACCAAAGCCCACTGGGAAAACACATCTGTCACCTACAAAGCTGCCATCCTAAAAGCGAAGAAAGCCTAGTACTCTCACATCCTACAGATAGCCCCAGCTAGATCCAAACAATTGTTTGCCCTCACAAACCAACTCTTCACCAACGCCCAAGGAAAAAGCCATAACAACCCAACAGAACTTGAGAGTGAGACTCTCAGACTTCTTCCAGTCCAAAGTACAAACCATCCGCAATAATCTTGACACCAATACCAACCCCCTCCAGCAAACCCCCAGCCTAACCCAAGTACCCCATCCTTCACCACTCTCCCCCAACTTCATATGGCCACCCATGCTGAGGTTCTTGAAACCCTGAGAGAACTCAAGCCCTCCAGCACCATCCTCGACCCCTGCCCATCCAGCCAACTACTGTCCACAGAAGACGCCATGGCAGAATCTATCCTCCCCATCATTAACTCCTCCCTCTCCACAAGGACAGTACCTCTCAGCTGGAAGTCGGCTATTATCAAACCCACTCTCAAAAAACCCATTCTCGACCCCAATGAACCCGGCAACTACCGCCCAGTCTCCATCCTCCCATTTGCCTCCAAACTCCTAGAATGAATAGTGCTCCGCCGATTACACCCTTTCATCGAAGAACAAGTTGCCCTGTCCCTGCTCAATCCGGCTTCCGAACAGGCCACAGCACAGAGTTAGTATTCCTGGATATCATCGATGATAGCTGGTCGAAACTCGACAAAGGCAGTGATGCCTTACTAGTCCTACTTGACCTCAGCGCTGCCTTTGACACTATCGACCACCACCTCCTCATATCTAGACTCTATGACCTTGGAATCAAGGACTCTGTCCTCCAGTAGTTCACCTCCTTCCTTCACTAAAGAACCCAAACAATCCTACTAGGGACGCACAAATATAACCTCAAGCCTATCAAATACGGCGTTCCCCAAGGGGCCCTTCTATCCCCCTCCTATTTAACCTCTACATCAGACCTGTATTGATATAGCCCAGAAGTACAATATTAGAATCAACTCCTACGCCGATGACATCCAGCTGCTCCTCCCACTAGGCGAAAACTGATCATCCCAAATTACCAACCTCCAACACTGCCTCTCTGACATGAAAACCTGGATGACAAACAACAAACTACAGCTGAATGCCTCCAAGACCAAACTTTTATGGATCAGGAAAAGAAGTACCAAATACACCCGTCCAACACTATCTTGGGACTCCACCTTACTAACTGCAGCAGACCAAGTACGCAGCCTAAGAGTAACGTTAGATGGCCACCTGTCCCTGTCCACTCACATATCTCAAGTAGTCTCTACCTCCTTCTACTACCTCCGCCAACTGAGAAGGATCAAACCCTACATCTCCACACCTGACCTAGCCCAACTCCTCTACGCCTATGTCCTCTCCAGGATGGATTACTGCAACTCCCTATTTAATGGAGTAGCCAAAAAAGATCTTGAGCGCCTCCAGCGAGTGCAAAATGCAGCAATCCGCCTCTTATACAGCCTCAATTACCACGATCCCATCTCTCCAGCCTTCCGCGCTGAACACTGGCTTCCAATTAACCAACGCTGTGCATTCAAGGCCCTAGTAATAGCGCATAAAAGAATTTACGCCACCATCCCTACCTACATAAAATCCAAGCTAACCCTGTACACCCCCTCCGCTCAGAAATGGAGAAACGCCTATGCATCCCCCAGGAAGGTCCCTCCTGTCAGAAACCACCTGCAAATGCTCCTACAGCCATTTCATCCCCCAACTCTGGAACAAACTCCCCCCACAAATCAGACTACAGAACTCATTGATGACCTTCCAGAAAGTGATAAAGACCCTCCTCTTCAACTAAAATTCAACCACAGTCTGCGCCTCACCCCCCCTAAACCCCCCTCCCCTCTAACCTCTCTTCCCCATTCGAAACTTCTACTTAAATTGCTGTACAGTCCATTCTTAACCTGTACTTAAATTACTGTATAGTCTTTGTATTGTCCAAATGTATTTAAACTACTGTATAGTCTTTATATTGCCCAAATGTACTCCACTGTGAATGTTTGCTTGTAGACCGTTCTGAGCTACTGGGAAGAAGGGATAAAAATCTAAATAAATAAATAAACTTTTTTTAAAAAAGATGACAATAGACTCAATTATAGGTACATGGAATTTTTGGCCTTCTGAAATCTAAAAATGAACTGTATCCCCTGTTCATACCCTTCCCCCATTCAAACTCCAATATCCCCACCCTTTCTATAAAGGATAAAAGCCACATAGATATTATCAATGATAACTGGGTTGATCTTGGACTAGCAACAGCTTGCTCTTGGTTGCTGTGTCTCTGCATGCACAAACTGAGCCTCAGGGACTAATCGCTGCCCCTTTCAGTATGTGTTCACCAGGCTCTGCAAGAATACAAAACAACAGTGTAATCATTATTGCCAGAAGAATGCAGATAATTAGTGGAATGAGAGAAGCTGACATTCAAAACTGGTGATTTATTTAGCCTTTAATTCAAGTATAAACAAAGTAGGTCAAGTTTTACAAATATGCACAAGGAATTGATGAGGATTGTAGCAGAATCCTGGGGTTCTTTATTTTTTATTTTATTTTCTGTGTAAAATTGTTTTAACCTTTCTCTGAGGGATTTCCAGTGGTGCCTGTGGCCAAGATGACTGCACCTTGCTGAGCTTTGTCCTTCCAGGGTCCTCCTGACACTCATGAAATGAGTTCAGTGAACAGGATTTAGTGTCTGCTGGCTTAATAATAAATGGTGTGAGTAAAGAAGATAAAGACAGATGGCCCTTCCAATGCACATGGAAATAGACTGGACCTAGTACCAACAGAGAAAGAGATTGTCTGTCTGAGTCCTCCCCCAATTACAACTATGCTCACTTGCCGAACCTTCACCACAGCAGAGAGGCAGGCAATGTTGCAGTGAGCTGGCTTTGGTGAGTTTCTGACAATGCTGCATCTCCTTCCTATGAGCAGGACTCCCGGTCTGCTGCTGTGGTGGTCAGATGCACCAGGACATTCTCTGTAGATCCACTTGCAGAGGCCAGCATTTCCCTCATCCAGAATACCCTTTGAGGTGGGAGGCAACCTTTTACAGTCACTGGCTGGTGGGGACAACTTTGCTGGCCAAAGCAAATCAAGGCACGATCCTTACCTTAATTAAAAACATTTAAGCCGCTAGGCCTGCTAAGCCATCGAAGGAGGACAGGAACGTCAACAGCATAAACTACTCACAGGGCAGCATTCCACTAGCCCAGTGTCAAGTGCCAAAATACCTAGTGCAGAAGGAAATGCAAATTATGACACAATCCATCCAGTCTGCCCAACAAAATAAACTCATAAGGTATAATGTGATACCAAATATGCATACTTGATCTTGATTTGCCCTTGCCATTTTCAGAGCACAGATCATTAAAATCTGTCCATCAACTGAAGCTGTTATTGAAGTCCCATTCCAGCTCTTCCAAATCTCTTCAGCAACAATCAGGGCATAGACCGGAGAAGTATTCCCAGCACTGGCCTATCTGTCCAGCCATGATCAGGGCACAGACTGTAGAAGTTTGCCCGGTACTGGCCTTGTTCTCCAACTACTCAGCCAGTAAGGTTTTCAGGCTATCCATAATGAATATTCATGAGAGAGATTTACATGCAAATCTCTCTCATGAATATTCATTGTGAATTTCTCAAAAATACAGCTGGCTGGATTGCCTCCAGGACCGGGTTTGGAAAACATTAGTATAAGCCCTTTTGAATATTGTGTTCGTGGATTTTAGAATGTTGGTTAGATCTGGGGAACTTTGTGATTATAATGGGGGTAATTGTATAAGCAAGTTGGTAGGATTAAAGGCCATTTTTTCTCAATGAAGGAGGGTAAATAGTGGTGTACTGCAGGGATCTGTACTGAGACTGGTGCTATTTAACTTATTTATAAATGATCTGGAAATTGGAACGACAAGTGAGATGACACTAAACTGTTCAAAGCTGTTAAAACACATGTGGACTGTGAAAAACTACAGGAAAACCTTAAGAAACTGGAAGTTTGGGTGTCTAAATGGCAGATGAAATTTAATGTGGACAAATGCAAAGTGATGCACATTGGGAAGAATAACCCGAATCACAGTTACCGGATGCTAGGGTCCACCTTGGGGGTTAGCACCAAAGAAAAGGATCTGGCTGTCATCCTAGACAGTATGCTGAAACCTTCCACCCAATATGTGGCGGCGGTCAAGAAAGCAAACAAGATGCTAGGGATTATTAGAATAGGGATGGTAAACAAGACTAAGAATGTTATAGTACCTCAGTATTGCTTAATAGTGCAACCTCACCTTGAGTATTGTATTCAGTTCTGGTTGCCTTATCTCAAAAAAGATAGAGTGGAACTAGAAAAGGTTCAAAGAAGAGTGACCAAGATGATAAAGGGGATGGAACTCCTCTCGTATGAGGAAAGACTAAAGAGATTAAGGTTCTTCAACTTGGAAAAGAGACGGCTGATGGGAGATAAGGATCGAAGTCTACAAAATCCTGAGTGGTGTAAAACGGGTACAAGTGGATTGATTTTTTTTTTTTTTTTTAACTGCATCTAGATTTACAAAGACTAGGGGACACTCGAAGTTACAGAGTAATATTTTTAAAACTAATAGGAGGAAATATTTTTCACTCAGAGAATAGTTAAGCTCTCAAATGCGTTGCCAGAGAATGTGATAAGAGCGGTTAATATAGCTCATTTTTTTAAAAAAAGGTTTGGACAAGTTCCTGGAGAAAAAGTCCATAGTCTGCTGTTGAGACAGACATGGAAGAAGCCACTGCTTGTCCTGGATTGATGGCATGGAATGCTGCTAGTATTTGGGTTTTTGCCAAGAACTTGTGACTTGGATTGGCCTCCATGAAGACAGGATACTGGGCTTGATGGACCATTGGTCTATTCCAGTGAGGCTATTCTTATGTTCTTATGTATCTATAAAATTGCCTAGGTGTGTATGCAAATAAAAGGAGGAATTCGGAAAATTTGTGATATACATGTAGATATTCCTATGGGCAAAGAACTGGCAGACAGGCAATAGAATTATACTGTATATAGGTAGTTAAAAATATGCATGGATGCAACAATTTCTTTTGGTCATAGATAGAATGGGGTGAGCCACTGGTGTCATGGACCCTACCAATATTTTGCCCGACCCAGCATCAGCAAAAAGGAAATTTGGAGGAGGGTTTGGAGATTGGATTGTTTGCCCTACCAACAAAAATGGTGTTCCATTAGCACTGATACTGGCACATACAGTATACTCTTGTCTTGGAGTAGGCTGTTTTATAAAGGCACATAAGTACATACAGTATATTGCTTTTTATAAAATAGGCACAACTTATGCCTATGTGCCTCCTGCCTAAGCATCTTGTTATAAAATCACCCTCAATATGATTACTGAAATATTGAACATCCTGCAATTATTATATAACCTGAGTGGAGCTTCTGTGAAATTTCAGAGCCTAAGAGTAAAAATAATTCCATATTCTCAACATTAAAGCATAAATTTTAAAGAATTTACATACTTGCATGTTCTAAATTTTACAGAGTTTATTTCTGAGGGATACAGAACTCTTCTAAGTGAAGATTAAGTGAAGTCCATGTTGAATCCAAGCTCAGTGCCAGTGACTGGACTGTTAAGTAGCCAAAACATTTGGTCCATCATTAGGATTTGTAGGCCATATGGATGTCGTGCAAACCCTTTCAATTTGCCTAATGGGAGATCTCAGATATTCAAATTAATCAGGACATGTAAACTTTTTAAAGTAGGTTATTTATAATTACTTAATAGAAAAACATTTTTTTTTAATTAACAAGGCTTGAGGGCCAGGGAGTTGTTTTTATTTTAGGAAAGCATGAATGTTCCTGCCAGGGTCTGTAGTCACTGTAATTATCCATTTGTAAACACAATATGTTTGTCTAGATGAGGCTTTTGCTAAATAACCCCTGATTGTTGTTTAGGAAAAAAACATCCCATAAAATTTATATGGGAATGGCAAGCATCCACATATCACAACTTGAATAAAGATATTCAAAGGATGTGTTGGCAACATAGACACTTCATTAATGCTCTGTGCTCTGCCTCAGCCTGTCACACATGGCATTATTCACCTCACATACTTGCCTGGATTTTATTAAACTCTCAGAGGACTTCACCAACATCACATTTACTACTGTAATACTTATGACAGGAATAAATCCAAGTTGCCTCCCAGTTCACATTGTATGTTATGGGATGAGATTTGTCAAATTTATTTTCATTTCTTTAAATTAAAAATTGCGGGGTCTTTGTGTTCCACCTTCTCTCCTAGTGCAGCACAGCTCACACTGGCACAAGAGTTTCCAAATGGTCACCATTTTGACAACCTTTCTTAATGCTTTTTAAAAAAACAAACAAACAAAAAATACCAGCACAGCTTTCTCCTTTTATTTCTTTATCAAGCTCCTCCTTGGGTGCACCAAAGTTAAAAAGTGCAGAGTGTACTCAAAAATCACTTATCTTCAATTAGAAGTCTACTTGCAATTCCCCTGCCAGGACTCATCTATCTCCTTTTTGGAGGATTTGGTGTCCATTACATCAGTGGTACCCAAACCCTGTCCTGGGGGACCCCCAGCCAGTCGGGTTTTCAAGATATCCCTAATGAATATGCATGAGAGAGATTTGCATATAATGGTTCCCTCCTTTCTTCCTAAGGTGGTGTCTTTGTTTCACATGAACCAGGGATCTGTTTGCCTTCTTTTCCAGTCAAGGGTTCCAATTTCTTGGATTACAAACGCCAGAAGTTGGGTGATTGGATGATGTTGCTCCGCTACTTAGAAAATAGAGAAATGTGTCTTCCTTGGGGGGCGCGGTGGGTTCTTCGCCTTTTACGGAATTGGTGGGTAACCCTAAGTTTCCTGCTGGTTCGTTACATGCATTTTTTGCCTCAGCTCGGACGTCTGGGTGTAGTTTTGTGGGGCAGGTTGCTGAAGTGGGGTCGGGATCGGTTCCCTCTTTTCTGGCATGTCGGGACCGCTGGGGTTGGACCGTAGGGTCTATGTTTGCGTACCTGCAGATGCGTAGTTATTGTTTGGCGCTCCGTTCGCCGGAGGACAGCTTGCCCACTTTCACTTCCTTGGATCAACAGTTTTTGTCCGCCCCATCTGAATTTAACACGCTCTCGGAGTGGTATAAAGTGGGGAGGGAAAGATGGTCTGATAGGTTTCTTGATGCTATGGCAACGGATTGGACCTCAGCTTTGGGAGAGCAGATCACTGCTGATGAATTAGTTCTGTGTTTTCAGTAATGTGCCTCTGCCTCCCCTAATGTGAGTTTGCGGGAAGTACATCTGCAGATTCTGCATCAATCTTATTTAACGAGATGTAAGGGACGAACGATGGGGTTATGGCCTGATGACTGCTGCCCCCGTTGTCCGGCTCGTCGGGACACCTTGGTACATCACTTTTTGGAGTGTTCACATGTAGGGCCCCTGTGGATTTTTGTGCTTCGGGAGCTGGAGAAAGTTATAGGATTATCTATAGACTGGTCTTATAAGACATTGCTGTTGGGTGTTACAGGTCCCCTGGTGGAAGCGGGTGTTAGCGATCCTGGAAGGCGCTTTCTTTTAGTGACCTTAGGAATCACAAAGAAACTAATTCTTCGCCACTGGATTGGTACCACGCGGCCAACAGTGCAACAGTGGCAGGCTAATATGTCTCTGATGGCTGGGTGGGAGTGGCAGCACCGCCGGGGGGCTGCGAGCTGGAAATCTAGGACCTATTTGGATATTGGAGTTCCTTTTAGGGCTGGTTAGAGACCATGGGTGCACAGGGTGGGGGGGAGGGGTTGTAGGGGAGGGTTTCATTCAAAAATTGGATCTGCATGGGGGATGATATGCTGTGGATTTATCTACGTTTGTTTATTCTTTAACTGCACCCTTGATTATTGTACATGATGTCTTTCTTGTATGGTCATAATTTGTATTTTCTCGTATGCATTGATCCTTTAATAAACATATTTTCAAAAAAAAAGAAAACAGAGAAATGTGATAGCAGATAAAAACCAAAATGGCCCAACCAGGCTGCCTATCTGCATCATCTACTATCTCCTACTCTCCCTAAGAGATACCACGTGCCTGTCCCACACATTCTTGAATTCAAACACAGTCTTTGTCTCAACCACCTCTACAGGGAGACTGTTCCACGCATCTACCACCCTTTCTGTAAAAAAAGTATTTCCATAGATTACTCCTGAGCCTATCTCCTCTTTAACTTCATTCCATGCACTCTCATTCTGGAGCTTCCTTTTAAATGAAACAGACTCTCCTTATGCACATTTACACCACATAGGTATGTAAACATCTCTATCATATCTCCCCTCTCCCGCCTATCCTATACATATTGAAATCTTTAAGTCTGTTCCATATACCTTATTATAAAGATCACCAACCATTTTAATAGCCTTCCTCTGAACTGACTTCATCCTGTTTATATCTTTTTGAAGGTGCAGTCTCCAGAATTATACACAATATTCTAAATGAGGTCTCACCAGAGTCTTATACAGGGGCATCAATACCTCCTTTTTCCTACTGGCCATATCTCTACCTATGCGCCCAAGCATCCTTCTAGCTTTGGCTGTCACCTTTTCAACCTGTTTGGCCAACTTAAGATAATCACATACTATCACACCCAAGTCATGACCCTCTTTTGTGCACAAAATTCTTCACCCCATAAACTGTACTGTTCCTTTAGGTTTTTGCAGCTCAAACGCATGACCTTGCATTTCTTAGCATTAAATCTTAGCTGCCAAATTTCAGACCTAGTTTCACTCTATCCTTCTACTACTAGTATATATTATTTCTAAAACGCTACCAAATGCACGTAGCACTGTACATTAAACATGCAAGAGACAATCCCTGTTTGAAAGAGCTTACAATCGAGAGAAATGCAACATCAAGAGAAATTGAGAAGTTTTTAAACTAGGAAGAAGGGGAAAGCCGACAGTCAATCGAAAGTCGATGGTTCGGGAACCGGTATTCCCAGAGGATATCGTTCAAGAAGTTAGAAGGGAAGACTCAGCGGATCATGGACAGGACAGAAATCCGGATGGATTGAAAGGGACGCAAGAGGGAAGAAAGTGCAAGAAAGTAACAAACTCAAGTGTATATACACGAATGCAAGGAGTCTAAGGAACAAGATGGGTGAATTAGAAACTATGGAACAAAAAGAGAACTTTGACATCATAGGCATCACGGAAATATGGTGAAACGAGGAAAACATCTGGGACACTATGCAACCGGGATACAAGCTATACCACAGAGATAGAGTGGGTCAAAAAGGTGGGGGCATTGCCCTGTACATCAAAGAGGGAATAGAGTCTGCCGGAGAGAACATGCCGGAAACAAAGAATAAGTTAGAATCTCTATGGGTCAAAATTCCAGGAACAAATGGAACGGAAATGAAGATCGGCATCTACTACCGACCCCAGGGCAGTCCGAAGAAATTGATGAAGAAATGACGACTGAGATTAAACACAACTGCAAGGGAAGAAATGCAGTTATCATGGGTGACTTCAATTACCCAGGAATAGACTGGAACCTAGGCACCTCCGGCTGCAGTAGGAAAACCAAGTTCCTGGATGCAGTGGGCGATTGCTTCCTGGAACAACTTGTCAAGGAAGACACGAGAGGAAATGCAATTCTGGACTTAATTCTAAATGGACTACGAGTACCAGAGGAAGATGTAGAAGTAGAAGGGACGCTGGGAAGTAGTGATCACAATAAGACCTGCTTCAACCTGGACACGGGGGCGAAACAATGATTCAGAACAACGCTGAACTTCTGAAAAGGGAATTACGAAGGGATGAGACTCATGGTGGGGAAGAAGAGAATAGGTGCTGTAAAAACGCTAGAGCAAGTATGGTCCCTTTTTAAGGACACAGTCACAGAGGCGCAAAATCTATATATACTGCGTATCAACAAGGGATCCAAGAGGAAAAAGAACAAGGAACCAGCGTAGCTCACTGTAGCAGTGAAAGAAGTGATCAGAGACAAGAAGACTTCTTTTAAAGTATGGAAAAGGTCAAAAACAGATGAAAACTGGAAAAAGCACAAGCCAAAAGGGACTACGAGGAAAAAATTGCCAAGGAGGCGAAAAACTTCAAGCCGTTCTTTCGATACATTAAGGGGAAACGACCCGCGAAGGAAGCAGTGGGGCCGTTGGATGACCATGGAATAAAGGGAGTGCTAAAAGAGGACAAAGCCATTGTCGACAAACTGAACAAGTTTTTTGCATCTCTGTTTACAGAAGAAGATATACACAACATACTGGAAACTGAGAGGCTATACCTAGGAAACGAAGACAGGAAACTGACTGGTTTGACAGTCAGTCTAGAAGAGGTATGCAGGCAGATTGACAGGCTTAAAAATGACAAATCCCCTGGACCGGATTTTATCCATCCGAGGGTAATCAAGGAACTGAAAAGGGTTATAGCTGAACTGCTTCAACTAATAACCAATCTGTCGATCAAATCGGGAAGGATTCCGGAAGACGGGAAAGTGGCGAATGTTATGCTGATCTTCAAGAAAGGTTTGAGGGGAGATCCGGGAAACTACATTCTGTGTCATTCTCTTTAGGCATGGAGACCAATGTTGGATGCAGTACTCCAAGTGTGGTCTGACCATCGCTCTATAAAGCAGCATTATTACTTTCTCCGATCTACTCGTGATTCCCTTCTTTATCGTTACTAGCATTCTATTCATGTTCTTCGCTACCGCCGCACATTGCGCCGATGGCTTCAGAGTCCTATCGATTAATTTGCCCAGGTCCCTTTCCTGTTTGGTTTTTCCCAGAGTTGCACCTGACATACTATACTTGTGTTCCTTATTTTTTCTGCCTAAGTGCATCACTTTGCATTTTTCCACATTAAACTTCATCTGCCATTTATCTGCCCAATTCTCCAATCGGCTCAAGTCACTCTAGAGTTCCTCACTGTCCTTCTGCGATTTGATTGCCCGTCATAGCTTTGTGTCATCTGCAAACTTGATGATCTCACTGGATGTTCCATCCTCTAGGTCATTGATGAAAATATTAAATAAGATGGGTCCTAGTACCGAGCCCTGGGCACACCGCTAGTCACATTCTCCCAGTCTGAGAACTTCCCATTTATGCCCACTCTCTGCCTTCTGTTCTCCAGCCATTTGCCTATCCATCTTAGTATATCTCCTTCTATTCCATGGCCTTGCAGTTTCCTGAGGAGTCTTACATGTGGAACCTTGTCGAACGCTTTCAGAAAATCCAAGTATATAATATCCACCGGTTCTCCATTATCAATTTGTCTGTTCACTGTCTCAAAAAATTGAAGTAGGTTCGTCAAACATGACTTCCCTTTCCTGAATCCATGTTGGCTGGCTCTCATCAGGTCGTGTGTGTCTAAGTGCAGGGTTATGCTATCCTTGATCAGCGCCTCAACCATCTTCCCAGGGACCGACGTGAGACTCACAGGTCTATATTTGCCCGGTACTCCTCTTGATCCTTTTTTAAATATCGGCGTGACCTTCGCTATCTTCCAGTCATCCGGTATCTGTCCTGTTTTGATTGACAGGTTGGCAAGTTTTTGCAATAAGTGCTCAGAAGTTAAAGTAAGGCATTTTTGTGGGGCCACAAATAAGAGAATTGTTAAGAGACAGGCACTTTGATGAAGTCTGCAAGGATGTGAGAAAAGTGCATGGATAGTATTGAAGAATGTAATCGAGAATTTTCTGGGGAATAGGAAGGCATCAGACTATCTCCAAATGGCGGAGACGATGCTTAAAGCATTCTGTGATCGCAAATGCAACATGTCACTAAAAATTCATTTTCTCCACTCGCATCTGGAAAAAATCTGTCCCCGTCACTGCCCCTTCACCGGACTATCATCCCCTTCACAGCCCCATCCCCGCCGTCCCCTTCACCGCCCCGTCCCCATCCCCACTGTCCCCTTCACCGCCCCATCCCCACAGCATCCACCCTTCCCTCTCGCCACCTCACTGCCCTTCAGCGGCCTGAGAATCTCCCTCCCTCCCCCTAACTTTCGCAGCGCGTTAGTAAAGAATTGAAACTTAAGGGAGGGAAGGTGCGTGGTCACCGATCACGCACGGCCCCATCCCTCCCTCTTTCCCTACCTACGGCCAAATCTATCGCCCTAAAGCCCTACAGCCATTCTCCTGCCCTTATCCACAGCACAATTTCCTGTCTCCCTCCCTTCCTGCACAGCTTTAGATTTTGAGGGATCAGTGCAATCAATCACTGCTTAACATAAAAAGGAAGAAAAATAGAAAAGAAAAACAATTATCCTCCTCCTTTCCCCGCCCCAGAACGAGTCCGACCAATCGGTAACAGAGGAGGAGTATATTCTTCCTCCTTCCCCCTCCACCACAGAGAAAGATATAGGGGAAGAAAGTCATATCGCATCCAGCAAGTAAGTTCCACGTTTTCACAAAATCTATCTCCCTCCCTCCCTCCCCCTTACCTTCACAGTGCTTTTGTAAAAACTTACTGAAGCCGGCAAAGCCTCCCTGCCTGCAGTTGCATGTGTGTGGGTGGAAGCTTCTCCTCTGACGCAACCGGAAGTTGCATCAGAGGAGAAGCTTCCGTCCACACACATGCGACTGCAGGCAGTCAGGCTTCGCCGACTTCAGTAAGTTTTTTACGAAAGTGCCATGAAGGTAAGGGGAATGAGGGAGGGAGATAGATTTGGCCGTAGGGAGGGAGGGAGGGAGGAAGGGGGCCCCACGCGATTGGTGACCGCACACCTTCCCTCTCTTAACTGCAGGGACAAGGCCATTCACCTCTCCATGGGGCGGTGGATGGCCTTGTTCCCGTGCCCACAGTGAGCACTTTTCCCCCCCACCGTTTCGGCGGGTTAGCCGCGGATAACTGCTACCGTGTCATTCTCTACTCTCAAGTCAATTTTGCTTTACCCCTTACATAGAAACATGAAACATAAACATGATGGCAGATAAAGGCCAAATGGCCCATCCAGTCTGTTCATCCGCAGCAACCACTCTCTTCCTCTCTCTAAGAGATCCCACGTGCCTATCCCACACTTTCTTGAATTCAGACACGCCCTAAGCCACTAGGATGGGTATCATTTTAATTTTAAATTCTCTCTGCCAGGACATCATTCACACATGCTGTTTTTGTCAGCAGGCACTCTTAGTAGCCAAAGGGACTTTCAGCAGCATCGATTTAATATAAAGTCATGTCAGTTTAATTAATTTTTGACTTACTCAAGCCCTTTAATCAATCTTTAACCCTAGAGAGCCTATTAATTTCGCGTCAGTTCTCCTAATAATTACTGCTGTCACTCACTTTCCTGAATTTGCTTCAGACTCGCCAGACAAGCTGGTAAATATTCACTTGCATACAGGTCTGTCACACAGAAGTTAAAGATACAAATGGGTGTGTGTGTGATATATATATTTGTTATAGGTTACAATTTTGATTAAATTTAAGTGCTTTTATAGTGTAATATGATTGTATAATATGTTGCACTTATGGCTTTAAAATGAATAAAGATATTTAAAAAAAAAGATTCAAAATTCTATCAATCCTGTTTCCATTTCAACCTTTCTAACTCATATTCTGCAGCATGCACCCTGTATGTTGAACCTAAGGGGCTCATTTGTCTAACTGGACTTTCTATATGTTTTTCTGGTCTTTTTGGGACGGAATCTGTATAGGACGCCCGGTCGCAGAAGCCGCCTAAGTGGCTTTTGAGAATCGTACACGGGCGTCCTATAGAGAATGGTATCTGTACTCACAGACAGACGCCTAAGTCTGCCTAATAATCCGATTCTCTAACCGGCGTCCATTTCACTATTGTAGAAGTTGGATTGAGATAGATTTAGTGGAATGAGCTCCCATGTGAGATAAGTGGATTGGTTTTTTTAGTGTGGTTTTCAGTATTCACTGAATTAGTACTGTAGAATTAATGTTGATAGTACCTTCACAAGTTCAATTGGATGATTGTGGAGGGTTTTTTTTTTTTTTTTTTTGAGAACCCTATGATAGTTTGATGGCATTTTATGAGGTGCTTTTACTGGAAGATTGGTCCACGACCTGGCAGCTGGGCTTCAACGCGAAAAAATGTAAGATCATGCACCTTGGCAACAATAATCCGTGCAGAACATACACACTAAATGGCGAGACCTTGGCTAGGACTGCTGCAGAGCGGGATTTAGGGGTGATCATTAGTAGAGACATGAAAGCAGCCATTCAAGTGGAAAAGGCTTCATCCAGGGCTAGACAAATGCTGGGTTGTATCCGTAGAAGCTTTGTTAGCCGGAAGCCGGAGGTCATAATGCTATTGTACAGGACCATGGTGAGACCTCACCTGGAGTACTGTGTGCATTCTAGAGGCCACACTACCGTAAAGATGTGCTGAGAGTTGAGTCGGTTCAACGCATGGCCACCAGGATGATCTTGGGGCTCAAAGATTTCTCATACGAAGAAAGGCTGCACAAACTGAGGCTATACTCTCTCGAAGAGCGTAGGGAAAGGGGAGATATGATTGAGACATTTAAGTACATCACTGGTCGCATAGAGGTGGAAGACGACATTTTCTTTCTCAAAGGTCCCTCGGCCACAAGAGGACATCCGCTGAAGATCAAGGGCGGGAAATTTCATGGGGATACCAGGAAGTACTTTTTCACAGAAAGGGTGGTGGACCATTGGAACGAACTCCCGGAGCAGGTGATCGTGGCCAGCAGCATACAAGATTTTAAGAAAAAATGGGATGCCCACATCGGATCTCTACGAGGGTAGTGTAGAGGTGATGCTACCTGTGAGTGACCCCCTGGAGGGTAGTTTGGGTGGGTTAATAGAGTGGGCAGACTTGATGGGCCATGGCCCTTTTCTGCCGTCATCTTTCTATGTTTCTATGTTATTTTCTCCCCTTGCTTCTTAAGGCCAAAAATGCAAACAGGATGCTAGAAATTATTAGAAAAGGGATGGTAAATAAAACTAAGAATATTATAATGCCATGGTATGATCTCAGCTTGAGTATTGCCTTCAGTTCTGGTTGCTGTATCTCCAAAAAGATATAGAAGAATTAGAAAAGTTCAAAGGAGAGCAACCAAAATGATACAGGGGATGGAACTCCTCTCGTACGAGGAAAGACTAAAGAGGTTAGGGCTAAGGGGAGATATGATTGTATAACGGGGAATATAATATAAATATATGTTTATTTGGGGAAGGCACTACTTACTTATAACTTAGCTCTACGAGGTGCTGCCCAAAAGTTAAGGGAATGTGAACAGCGCATAAGAACTGGATATAGTATGCCCTTCTGTCGCTAGAGGTGTCTACAGTATGCTTTGTGAATCAGTGTGCCAATGGGTGTGCAGCTGAGTGGTCGCGTTGTTTTGTTCTGTGCGATTTTGCAAGGTTGTATTTTAGTGACTTATCAGACTTCAATATGATGGATTTTACTGAGCAAAGAATCTACATCAAATTTTGTTTCAAACTGTAAAAAACTGCTGCAGAAACCCATCGTATGCTCCAGGAAGCCTTTGGAGATAATGCCATGTGCCAAAGCAAAACCTTTCTTTGGTACAAATGTTTCAAGAATGGACGAACATTTTTCCACGACGATGACTTTACTGGACGACCGTCAACAAGCACAACACCGGAAACTATAGAAAAAGTTCATGAGATTATCCTTGTAAATCATAGTCAAACTATCCACAATGTTTGTGAGATAGTAAAACAGTCATACGGGACAGTTCAACGAATTTTGTCGGATGAATTGAACATGAGACACATTTCTGCAAAATATGTGCCAAGACTGGTAACCGGTAAACAGAAGGCCCATTGCGTTTGTCTGTTCGGAACTCAAACAACAAGTCAGAGATGACTGCAACTTCATCTCCTGTATCATAACTAGTGATGAATCATGTGTTATGATCCAGAGACTACGAAATTACAACTGAAAGGGTGCTGTTTTAACATGATTGAAGAGATCCAGGCAGAATCACAGGAGGTCCTCAAGGTACTCACCCAAGATGACTTCCATAGATGCATGGGAAAAATGCTGGGATCGCTGTATACATTTTCAAGGGGACTACTTCGAAGGATACGGTGGAAACTAGAAGTTTAGGTAAGCAATTTTTTTTTTTTCTTTTACTATTGAATTCCCCTAACTTTTGGGTCACACCTCGTATGTAATATTTAAGAACATTAATTTAGAACATTAAGGAAGAACTAGGATCTGATTTTACAGAGCAAGTTTATTTACAATATTATGCAGGCAATGCAGTGATTTCAGCTATCAATTGAGTGATCTTTACACAAAGAGAATGTGCCACAAGATAAAATATTGTTAGAAAAGCAGAATAATTAATTAAGCTGGATGAAAATAACTTTGGTAATGGAGATCATATGTCTGCAGAGGATAGCTTGAGTTGATGATGGCCCTTTGCTGAAAGAAAAGTTCTTCAGTTGCAGAATGGCTGGGAGTGGTACATGCAGACTTAGATGCAGAGGAGATGTCCAGCAAGGTGTGTTGCAGGTCCAGCAGCAATCCCAAGAGGAAGGATCTTAGGTGAATCTGCCCTTTTTGTATTGGCTACAAGAGCTGGGGTCAGGTGGTACATTTAGCAGTCCAATCAAAATTCAGGTATAGTTCAAAATTGATTTCTTGCTAGTTCTGGTGATGCCATCTGGTTTGGCTGGTCGCATGCTTCCTAGCTGGGCAGAGACCTGACGGGATTAAAGAGAGTCATTGTCTGGGAATGTCAAGTGGCTTTTGTTTCATTCCAGCCTCTGATTGCTAAGTATTGTCCATGGAGATTGGAGTTGTTAACACTTCTTCTTTGGTTGTTGTGCATATCTTGGAGACTGAAGATCAGTTGCAGTGGTTGATGTCCTTTTATTGTGTATATCTTGGAGAGTAGAATTCTGTTTCACACTGGTACACCACCCTGCCATCCTTTGTCCTCTATAGATTGGGTAATTAACATCTTTTGTTTTAGGCTTTCAGTGTTCTGAAGATAGATGGTTAGTCTTTCAGAGGTCAGCCCAAGAAATACATTTTATATTCCTAATATCCAGAGTTCAAGCCATACTTTTCTAGTTCTTAGATCAAGCAAAATTAATTATATCAGGCTACAATTGAAGTCTACAAAATCCTGAGTGGTGTAGAATTGGATACAAGAGAATCTATTTTTTTACTCCATCAAAACTTACAAAGACTAGGGGATACCCAATGAAGTTACAGAGAAATACCATTAAAACCAATAGGAGCCACTTGGTTTACTTCCTTTTGAAGCCATGACCATTGCCATTGGAGTGACTCCTGTTTTTTTTCTCAGACTGGTCAACAACACCTTGCCAATAGCGATAGCATATCAGCTCTCCCTTTGTAATTCCTGTGATCTTCTTCTTTCAATGTACCTCCTTTCCAATATGTTATTATTTCCTCTGTAAAACTGCCTACTTCTGTCCCTTAGATTGAATCTGTAGGTTCTTTACTGAATTCTTATAGTGTCACTTTGCTCTGGAACATTTGCAACAACTTTTACTGCTGTTTTTCCTATTGCTCCTGAAACTGCTTCTGTCCATGTAACTTACATAATTTATAATTATAATTCATACAACATTTTATTTAAGCTTTCTATGTGAGACATCAGATTAGATTCTGCACTGGTTCTTGGCACTGTCACCTCATTGTTTCTTATTAACAATCTAGGTCTCTCTTCTGTCTCAGCTGCTCACCTTCTCCCGACCATCATATGGAAGCTTGTAACAGCTCTGGATATGTTGAACTCTGGAACTTGTTGCCAGTGGATGTGATAACAGCAGTTAATGTAAATGGGTATAAAAAAAGGTTGGATAAGTTCCTTGAGGAAAATTCCATTGTCTGCTATTGAGACAGACATGGGGGAAGCCACTGCTTGCCCTGGGATTGGTAGTATGGAATGTTGCTTGTGATCTGGACACTGCACTTAACGGACCTTTGGTCTGACCCAGTATGGCTATTCTTATGTCCTATGTTCTCCATAATTTTTGAGCCTTTGATGGCATAATGTGAAGGGGTATAACCAATTGATTGTATTGGCTGCCACTATGTTGAATATTTTCCATATAAAGCAGCTGGTAAATCTTTAATCCATTCACTATTAATAACTAAAATCTAAAATTTTTATTAAGCCTTCAGAATGTGCCACCACCAGCCAATTGATTCTTCAGCTGAGCTGTTTCATGGCACGTTCATCCTCATCAGAGTTGTTTTATTACCATGTATAATTGTGCTCATACATGTCTAAAGTGCCTTCATTGTGCAATAAATAAGCTTCTAAAATTATTCTTATTCAAAAGTTCAAATTTTCAATTTTCAAATATTTAAAGAAACTTGTTACTTAGCTTTCATGCTGACTGATTGCACAAGTCGCTATTAGTTGATCTTAAAACGGCGGGTAGGGACTTATCTGCTCCGACATGTTTCGCCAAAGGCTTTATCAAAAAGAAGTCCCCTGGTCAGGATGCAGCGGTTCAATACTGAAGGGGGGACTTCTACTTGATAAAGCCTTTGGCGAAACATGTCGGAGCAGATAAGTCCCTACCCACCGTTTTAAGATCAACTAATAGCAACTCGTGCAATCAGTCAGCATGAAAGCTAAGTAACAAGTTTCTTTAAATATTTGAAAATTGAAAATTTGAACTTTTGAATAAGAATAATTTTAGAAGCTTAATTATTGCACAATGAAGGCACTTTAGACACGTATGAGCACAATTATACATGGTAATAAAACAACTCTGATGAGGATGAACGTGCCATGAAACAGCTCAGCATTTATTATTTACACCATCACTTTGCCTTTGTATGGAGTGATTAGAGTATTGGCCACTTTGATATATGATGGCAAAAAGGCCAAATCAGTACTTTTCCTCATGATTTGAGAGGCTGGATTTTCTTGTAGCTTGATACATCTTCCCAGTACCATAGATTTGGTTAAGGGTGGCAAGACAGTTTTGCTCCTTTCTATTAGTTTTACAAAGTCATATGTTTCCTTCTTTCAGGTCGGAAAAGGCAACCAGATCAGGAAAAAAGGAAGACATATGTTCCAAAAATGCTGGTAGATCCAAAAAAACAAAAAAGATGGAACAAAGTCTCTGGATGTCACAGGAGTCGTTTGGTGATGAAAGTTTCTTAACATAAAAATTCAGATATAAATACTAAAACATCCATATAATACCAATTGCCCGTGCAGGTAGCAATGTATAATGTATAAATCGAGCCTTGGTATTATATGGATCCTTCTCGCAAGTCTTCATTTTCTTCCAAATTTTGTAGATTTCTCCTTTCTTTGCTTAGTCTTTAGCCAATGTCATCCCAACTAACTCTTGCAACACACTCATGCTAAGTATTTCTGGCATGGAGCTCAGAGAATTATAATTTATGTAATCTTGCCCTATTACAATACAACATTGCATGATGATCTGTTCAAGACAGGTCCCATCTGCTTCTACACAGCCATTAATATAAGAGAGCTTCACATATGCCACATCTTCAAATGTAACTAAGTACATATTCAAAATATTCAGAAAAGTAGCTGGTTACGATCATGGATACATCAGACTGTGTGTCTATAGGACATTTGACTGGAATGTTACCAATCAAAACTTCTAAGATTGAACTATTCCTAAATGCCTTTCTCTTCTCATATTCTTGCCTTTTTCTTTTGTATTTTTGAAGTCACATAGTAGAGATAGAATGCTTCACTGGCTGTTCTATCTCAGTTACTTGGCTCACTTTCTTTGGAAGCCATGACTATTGCCACTGGAGTGACTCCTGTTTCTTTTTGCGGATTGGTCAACACTGCCCTCCCAATAGTGATAGCATATCAACTCTCCCCCTGTAATTCCTAAAAAGGAATCTTTTTCTCTCAGTGTACCTTCTTTCCACAATTTTATTTCCTCTGTAAAACTGCCTACTCCTGTCCCTTGTAGAAGCTGTAGGTTCCTCAAAGAATTCTTATAGTGTCACTTTGCTCTGGAACATTTGCAACAACTTTTGCTGCTGCCTTTCCTGTTGCTCTTGAAACTGCTCCTGTCCCTGTAACTTACATAATTTATAATTATAATTCATACAACATTTTATTTAAGCTTTCTATGTGAGACATCAGATTATATTCTGCACTGATTCATAGCACTGTCACCTCATTCTTGTTTATTAACAATCTAGGTCTCTTCTGTCTCAGCCTGCTCATCTTCTCCTGACCATCATATGGAGGCTTGTAACAGCGCTGGGAATGTTTAGACTGGGAGCCTTCCAAATTCGCTTTTTCATTTCTCTTTATAAGTTTTCATCTCTCAGGCTCAGTACAAACTTTGCCTTCAATATCTTTTTGGGATCACAGTTTTCATCTCTTGTATTTATTCTTGATAATTTCTCTTGTATAAGCATGCATCCAGATGTCTTCTCCCATTGCCTGTTTCCGGTCATAAAATTATTTTATTTGGATAGTCACCAGTACTTGATCTCTGTACACCGGTGGTCTCCAAAGTGCAGCCCCAAGGCTGCGTGCAGCCTCTGAAGTCCTCCATTGCAGCCCTCAAACAGTTGGCTGAAATGCTCTTTAAATTGCCCACTTGATATAGTAACTAGAGAATGACACGGTGACAAAATTCATCACCGTCCCCGTCCCCACAGATAACAGCGGGAAACCATCTTCATGTTATTTTTTAAGGAGAGAGGGAAGAATTAGAGTATGAATGGCCACAGCCACTGACCCGCAAGCTTTGCTTTGAAGAATGCTGGTGTAAAAGGACTGAGGTTGAGATAGACACTAAAGAATGACAGTCTCTGGTATCATAGAAACATAGAAAGATGACGGCAGAAAAGGGCCAAGGCCCATCAAGTCTGCCCACTCTATAGACCCTCCCCTTAATACTATACAATGTTTTACCCTGACCCACTTAGGGATCCCACATGGGCGTCCCATTTATTCTTAAAATCTGGCACGCTGCTGGCCTCGATCACCTGTACTGGAAGCTTGTTCCATTGATCAATCACTCGCTCCGTGAAGAAATACTTTCTGGTGTCACCGTGAAATTTTCCGCCCTTGAGTTTGAGCGGGTGCCCCCTTGTGGTTGAGGGGCCTCTGAGAAGGAAAATGTTATCTTCCACTTCTATATGTCCGGTGACGTATTTAAACGTCTCAATCATGTCTCCCCTCTCCCTGCGTTCCTCGAGAGTGTAGAGCTGCAAATTGTTTAGTCTTGCCTCGTACGAGAGACCTTTAAGCCCTGAGACCATTCTGGTGGCCATCCTTTGGACCGACTCGACCCTCTGCATGTCTTTGCGATAATGTGGCCTCCAGAATTGCACGCAGTATTCCAGATGAGGTCTCACCATGGTCCTGTATAATGGCATTATGACTGCAGGCTTTCTGCTGACGAAACTTCTACGGATGCAACCCAGCATCTGTCTTGCCCTTGAGGAAGCCTTCTCCACCTGATTGGCAGATTTCATGTCTGCACTAATGATTACTCCTAAATCTCGTTCTGCTGTAGTGCTGGTCAAGGTCTCCCCGTTCAAGGTATAAGTTCTGCATGGGTTTCTGCTACCCAGGTGCATGACCTTACACTTTCCAGCATTGAAGCCCAGCTGCCAGGTTGAGGACCAGCATTCCAATGTACGCAGGTCCTGCGCCATAATATCTTGTAGATTGTCCTCGCTTACCATATTACATAGTTTGGCGTCGTCGGCGAATAATGTTACTTTACCTTGAAGCCCTTGAGTCAGATCTCCTATGAATATGTTGAAGAGGAGTGGACCCAAGACCGAGCCCTGCGGCACCCCGCTGGTCACCTCCGATGTCTCAGAGAAAGTACCGTTAACCATCACCCTCTGAAGTCTGCCACTCAGCCAATCATTGACCCATGCCGTCAGAGTCTCTCCTAACCCCATCGATTTCATCTTGTTTAACAGTCTGCGGTGTGGGACGCTGTCAAAAGCTTTACTGAAGTCCAGGTACACTATGTCTAGTGAATCTCCTTCGTCCAGTCTTTTTGTTACCCAGTCAAAGAAGTTGATGAGGTTTGATTGGCAGGACCTACCCTTGGTGAATCCATGTTGATTGGGGTCCCGTAGATTCCCTTCGTCCAAGACCGTGTCCAATTGGCGTTTGATCAGTGTTTCCATGAGTTTGCATACTATCGATGTCAGACTCACCGGTCTGTAATTTGCAGCCTCTGTCCTGCAACCCTTTTTGTGTAGAGGAACGACGTTAGCTGTTTTCCAGTCCAAGGGGACTGTCCCTGTACTCAGTGAGAGATTGAAGAGCACGGCTAACGGTTCTGCCAGGACATCACCTAACTCCCTGAGCACTCTGGGGTGCAGATTGTCCGGTCCCATGGCTTTGTCCACCTTGAGTTTTGTTAGCTCAAGGTAAACCCCGCTGGGTGTGAATTTAAAATTCCGAAACGGATCTTTTGTGTTTGACTGTGGCTTCAATTGAGGGCCGGACCCTGGCGCCTCGCAGGTGAAGACCGAGCAGAAGTATTCGTTTAGTAGTTCGGCCTTTTCGGGATCCGATTCTGCGTAATTCCCGTCCGTTTTTTTCAGGCGTACTATCCCGTTTGTGTTTTTTTTCCTGTCACTGATATACCGGAAAAAGGATTTGTCCCCTTTCTTAATGTTGTTTGCTAGAGTTTCTTCCACTCGAAGTTTGGCCTCCCTGACTGCCGTTTTGACCTCTGTGGACTTGATCCTGTGTAGCAGTTGATCTTCGCTTTTCCCCGTGCGTTTGAAGGAAGCAAATGTGTTTTTCTTCTCCTTAACGAGACGTGAGATCTCTGCGGTGAACCACTGGGGTTTGTCTTTTCTTCGCCGTTTGTGTGATGATTTTATGTAACGGCCGGTTGCCTCGTGTATGACAGATTTCAGGGATGACCACATATCCTCCACATTCCCTGTCTCAGTTTGGACCTGGAGCGCCTGAAGGACGAAGACTCCCATGCGTGCAAAGTCCGTTCCTCGGAAGTTGAGTACCTTTGTTTTAGTGTTTGATCTATGGAAACCTTTCCTCAGGTGGAACCATACCATGTTATGATCGCTGGAGGCTAGCTTATCTCCCACGAAGACTTCTGAGACGCTTTCCCCATTGGTGAGTACTAGGTCAAGGATCGTTTGGGCCCTAGTGGGCTCCATTACCATTTGATTGAGGCGTGCTCCTCTTATGGAGGCTAATAACCTCTTGCTGCCGCTGGTTGTTGCTGAAGGTGTGCTCCAGTCTACGTCCGGCATATTGAAGTCTCCCATTAGTACAACGTCCCCCCGTAGAGCGATATTTTCTATGTCTTCGATTAGTTCCGTGTCTTTGTCTTCTGGTTGTCTTGGAGGTCTATATACCACACCAAGATACAGGCATTTTTCTCTCCCTCTGGCCAGGTTCACCCAGAGGGATTCCCCGGTGTACTTAACGTCCGTGATTCTGGTAGTTTTGATGCCTTCTTTAATGTATAGCGCTACCCCTCCGCCTAACCTGCCCTCTCTGTCTCGACGAAGTAAATTGTAACCCGGTATGGCCATATCCCACCCATGAGAGTCCGTGAACCAGGTCTCGGATATCGCAACCACATCTAGGTCGGCATTCACTATCTCGGTCTCCAATTGCAGAATTTTATTGCCTAAACTGTGTGCATTGACATACATGGCCCTCCATCCCTTGTGTTTGCTAGGGCTGTCATGCGTATTATGGGTGCTTACCTTGGATTCAGAAGGGTGGTTGTGTCTCGCCTCCCCCGGATGATTCCTTACTGCTCTGGAATGTGAGTGGATACCCTCCCCCAACTTACCTAGTTTAAAGCCCTGCGAAGTAGGCGGGCTAGACGGTGTCCAAGTACGTTTTTACCTCTTCTGGTCAGGTGAAGTCCGTCCGGTCCCTGCAGTCCCTGGAGTGTCTTTCCATGGTCCAGGAATCCAAAGTTCATCTCTATGCACCAGTTGCGAAGCCACTCGTTGGTACGTTGGATGCGTCCTTCCCTGGCTCTTCCTCTGTCTCTAACTGGGAGGATGGATGAGAAGACCACCTGTGCACCTGTTTGCTTCAGCTTCCTACCCAGGGCTCTGAAGTCATCGGGTATGTTCTCTGAGGTGTTCCTTGCAGTGTCGTTTGTACCTACATGGATAAGAAGCATAGGGAAATGGTCATTAGGTTTTAGTAGTTTATCGAGACAGGTGGTGACGTCACGAATCCTGGCTCCAGGGAGACAGCAGACCTCCCTTGACAGCAAATCTGGTCTGCAAATTGGACCCTCGGTTCCTCGCAGCATGGAGTCCCCAATGACTACCACTCTGCGCTCCTTCCGGGGAGGCTGATCAGCGTGCTTTGGAGTCCAAGTTGTGCGCAGGGTATCTTCCCGAGCCTCTTCCGCTACCTCCTCGGTAGTAGTGTCCTGCAAGACGTGGTATCTGTTTTTCAGGCTGAGTTGTGGTGAGCTACCCTGTTTGGGACAAAAAGAAGAAAAGGGAAGTGAGAATATCCAGAGCAGATATTGTGATGTCATAATGCCTCATTCCACCAGTGCCTAAGAACCAATCACATCAGTGATGTCACAACGGCTTCATTATCCTTGGCTCACATAAGAATCAGAGTATGAATGGCCACAGCCACTGACCCACAAGCTTTGCTTTGAAGAATGCTGATGTAGAAGGACTGAGGTTGAAATAGACACTAGAAAATGACATGGGATTATTTCCCGCGGTTATCCGCAGGGACGGGAACGGTGATGAATTTTGTCACCGTGTCATTCTCTAATAGTAACTGCAAACAATGTTAAGTGTGTTACTCAGGAGTCTTATTCATGGAATTTGCTACTGTTGACAATCTGTATAAAGTGAATTTTTAAAATATATTCTTGAAGTGTTGTAGAATCAATATTAATATTAACTCTTAGGGCTCCTTTTACAAAAGTGTGCTAGCGTTTTTAGCGCAAGCACCGGATTAGTGCGTGCTAGCCAAAAAACTAAAGCCTGCTCAAGAGGAGGCGGTAGCGGCTAGCGCGTGCGGCATTTTAGCACGCGCTATTCCGCGTGTTGAGGCCCTAACGCGCCTTTGTAAAAGGAGCCCTTAATGTTTAATACTCAGTCTGAGCGAGCAGATCAAGGTGGTTTACAAAATTAATAGTCTATGTGTAAGCTTGAAATCTTTTGGTGGCCCTAAAAACTTTCTCGTATTCATACTGCAGCCCTTTACATAAAAAAGGTTGGAGACCACTGCTGTACTGTACGCTGTTATGAGAATCTCAAGTATACACTTTTTTGGGCATCCGGTTTGACAGATCTGACTATATCTCAGGCCTGATCAATTAGATGGCTCTTAATTATCTTTAACTGGCTTGGAGGAATTTGCAGCACCTTTAAAGCAGTTTTTAATCTTCTTTTTAAAAAAATAATTTATATTCCGCATATCCTACAATTCTATGCGGATTACAAATTATTCAGGTACTCAAGCATTATTCCCTAACTGTCCTGGCGGGCTCCCACTCTATCTAATGTACCTGGGACAATGGGAATTAAGTGACTTGCCCAGGGTCACAAGGAGCAGTGCGGGAATTGAACCCACAACCTCAAGGTGTTGAGGCTGTAGGTCTAACCACTGCACCACACACTTCCTCAATCGTCTCGATCCTTTCACAGCAAGTCACTGTGCTTCTTTGGTACACCAGAAAAGTCGGGTATGTTTTTGTCCCTTGTGATGTTCATGGACCTTGTATGTGGTCCTTTCATAAATCTCTCTAGAAGATTCTCTCATGCCACTGTTCCTCTTGTGTTCTTATCAATTCCTCCTCTCTTCTCTTCATTGCTTCTTCTTGCCTCCTCATCCGCTGCAGCTGATCTTCCTACACCAGATGAAAGGCTTGCATTTCTTCTTACCCATCTCAAATTTCTATCCTGTTCCTGATGCCACTTTTATAAGCTCCCTAGCGGGTACGGTGAGTAACTACACTCTTAAAATTGTTACTCAGTTTGTCTTGATCAGGATTGCTCAGATTTTCCCAAAAAAGTGAGCACCAGTTAAGGTGTTTAAAAGGAGATAATTTGAATTAATTAACTAATGTGATAGAATTTGAAAAGTCTCAAATTCAGATGTAACTTTATGGGAAGAAGCATAACAAATTATTTTATAACTGAAAATATTTATTAAACAAAAGCTTATAGAATTTTAAATGTTGAGACCTCAAATGTAGGTTGGACAAGATATTTTCAGACAATACTAAAATATTTTAAATTAACACTGCTGTTTTTCCTTTTGAAATTAAGAATAATGAGCACTTACAAAGTTACAACCTTTCCTTAGTTTCAGACTGTCCCTGAACCTTCCTACAATTACAAAAGGAATACAGTAAATAACTCCAGAATGTCTGGATTAGTACAGTCAGATAGATATTATCCTTATATATTTCTGATGCATTCTTAGCTCTGTATTTCTGAATGTGAATCTTTGGTTTTAAAAGTTTTCCTAAATCTTTCTCTTCAGAACGACATCTGCAGGATAGGAATATTACTGTATTTGTTTGTTTTTTTCTTTTTAATTCTTTTTCTACACTCTTCTTTCTCTGTAATATGTTAATGTCTGTCTCTGAGTTTTTCTTTATATGTGTACACTTTTTTTCAGATAAGTAGTCTTCATAGTCTTCTGTGTTGTCCTACTCCTTAACTTTATAAAATCAATAAACAAATCTCTCTAATGTCTGGTAAGCTACACCATGGGCTCCTTTTACAAAGCTGCGCTAGGGCCGTAACGCGCGGAATAGCACGTGCTAAATTGCCGCGTGTGCTAGCCACTTCCAACACCTTTTGAGCAGGCAGTAGATTTCCAGCTAGTGCGTGCCAATCCGGTGCGTGCGACATAACCGCTAGCGCAACTTTGTAAAAGGAGCCCTATGGGCCTGTTTTACAAAGCTGCACGGCAACAGCCCCGAAGCCCTTGAAATCTCTATGGCTTCGTAAAGGCTTTGTAAAAGAGGCCCTATGTCCTAGGATTTAAAAGCAAACTAGATGCACATCTCCTTATGAGAGGCATAGAAGGATATGGGTGACTACAAATTATGCCAGGTGTACACCTGGGAGGGCCTCCGCGTGGGCGGATCGCCGGACTTGATGGACCGAAGGTCTGATCCGGAGATGGCGCTTCTTATGTTCTTCTGGTTCCTATTTGTTCACTAGGTTCCCCTTAAATCAATGGATAATTGAGGTTCTCTGCTATACCACCCCAAATATATTTATTTATTTTTCCTCTTCTCGTTCATAAAACAGCAGAAGTACTCTCTCTCTCTTCTGCTAGCAGCTGATGATAGCCTTCAACAAAAATCAATTGTTCTGCTACAGCATTCGAACAAACTCCATTGGGTTGGCACTTTGTAAGTCAACATGCGTGCATGTTGCAAATTTGCCTGCAGACAGCCACAGCCCCGCTAATATGTTTAGAAGTGTTCTAGCAAGGATTTACAAGCCAATTTTACTTTTTCCCTCACTTTAAAAATTCGCCTCCTAAGCCGCTAGGCAAGATATTTGAAATTTAATTTTAAATTCTCTCTTCTCTCTGTCAAGACAGCATTAACATATGCAGTTTTTGTCGGTAGGCACTCTTAGCTGCCAAAGGGACTTACAGTGGCGTCAATGTAATAGAAAGTCTTGTCAGCTTATTTAATTTTTGACTTACTCAATCCCTTTAATTAATCTTTAACCCTGGAGAGCCTATTAATTCTGCATCAGTTCTTCGAATAATTACTGCTATCATTCATTTACCAGTGTTTGCTTTGGACTCATCAGGCAAGCAGGTAAATATGCATTTGCATATACTAAATCTGCTTCAGTTCCAACCATTCTAAGTCATACGCTACAGTGCACACTCTGTCTCACACTCAATTCAACCGCAACTGAATAATGTTCTTTAGAATATTTTTACAACTGCCTGTTTCTACCGCAAAGCAGTCATGAGACAGCCATAAGATAGTGACAGGCTGCTGCTTTGTGCTTCCTCCAGGCTCCTTCCTTTACTTGGCTCCCAGTGAATATCTCCCTTTAAGACATTCCCTTTCATGAGCAAACTTTCATGGACACCTACATTGGCAGCTGCAGGATAACACCTACATCTGACCCCCATATAACTACTACTGTCACAAACCTGGAGTGCCTCACTTATATCACCGTAAGTACGTCTGGTCCAGACACTTGTGATTCCACCCTTGGAATTCTGACCTTCCTTCTTCACGCCAGCTCGCTCAGCTTCTAACACTCAGCTCTGATAGCCCACATCAGCACTGGGTCTGCCCAAGCTCCATGACCCCGCTGAAATGAACAGCAGAACTGCCACCCACCCCTGGTGAGTTTTTAAAAAATATTTTAACCTAGTTATACATAGCAACATAAAGTCCAGGAGAACATCTTTAAACCTACCAGAGACTTTTCCATTCAATGGATTCCACCACAAAATTCAAATTTCTGACCAACTGACTTTCCCACCAAAATTCAAATTGGTGGACTGCCCTATTCCCAATTAGGTCAATGAACCTACTATTTCCATAATCATACTGCAGACTTCAGAGCATACCCTGAAGAAAGTCACAGCATAGTGGCTGAAACGTCAGTTTCTACCTAACAAAGACGCAACGAGACCCGGAAACCTGCAACATCTACTATCTCCTCTTCTCCATCTCTACTGGGAGACTATTCCACACATCTACCACCCTTTCTGTAAAATAGTATTTCCTTAGATTATTCATGATCTTATCACCACTTAACCTCATCCTATGCCCTCCCATTTTGAAGTCTTCTTTCAATTGAAAGAGACTTGCCTCATGCATATTTATACCACATAAGTATTTCAATGCCTCTATCATATCTCCCCTCTTTAGCTTTTCCTCCAAAGTATACATATTTAGATCTTTAAGTCTTTTCCCATATGCCTTTTGACATAGACCACCAACCATTTTAGTTGCCTTCCTCTGAACCAACTCCATTCTGTTTATTTCTTTATGAAAGTGTGGTCTCCAGAATTAAACGTAATTTTCTAAATACGGTCTCACCAGAGTCTTATTCAGGGGCATCAATACCTCCTTTTTCCTACTGTCCATTCTTCTCCCTTTGCACCCTAGCAACCTTCTAGCTTTCACCATTACCTTTTCAACCTGTTTGGCCACCTTAAGATCATCACATTCTATCACACCCAAGTTCCACTCCTCTTTCGTGCACAAAAGTTTTCACCCCCTAAACCGTACTGTTCTTTTGGGTTCTTGCATTCCAAATGCATGACCTTGCATTTCTTAGCATTAAATCTTAGCTGCCTAATTTCAGACCATTCCTCAAGCTTCACTAGGTCCTTCCTCATGTTTTTCACACCATCCGGGGTGTCTACTCTATTGTAGATTTTGGTATCATCTGCAAAGAGGTAAATCTTAACCAGTCAGCCCTTTAGCAATATCAATTACAAAAATGTTAAAAAGAACAGGCCCATGAACTGAACCTTGAGGCACACCACTGCTAATATCTCTTTCTTCAGGGTGATCTCCATTGACCACTACCCTCTCAAGAAGTTCCTGACCTAGTCCATCACTTTGGGGCATATACCAAGGGCACTCAGTTTATTTATTAGACACCTGTGTATGTATTCTTATTCCCATTTTGCCTAAGTTAACACATTCACATATTCCATTACTTTCAAATTTTCACGCTTGCTTCCTCTTGCAGTCCAATGTCTTTATCTCAATGAATTGATGGGCTTAAGAATCGTAATTAAAGCCCAAGAGGCAACTGCAGCTTTTACTAAGAGCTAGATGGGAATCAACCAGAAACAAGGCTTCCTATTTCATAGCACTGCAATTATTATGGAATCATCTTCCACGAGAATTGAGACTTTAGGCAAATCTTAAAGGCATTTAAAATAATGTTGAAAACTTTTTATTTTCAAGACGCACTTGAAAAAAACTTCACATTGTCAGATTCAATGCACATGTATTAGTGGAAATGGGTCTTAGTTTGGGTCTCTGTGATACAGAAGTGATACAAGAATTTTTTTTTACCTTATTGTAAGTTGTTGGTATGAATGAGGGAATGCTTGTTATGTTTTCTATTCAGAGCTGTCCTATTTTATATGGAATTCCTTTCCTTTTATTTATTTATAATTGTAAACTGCTTGTACCTGTTGTAAGAACAGGCGGGTATAACAAGTTTTAATAAAACTTAAACATATGGCTCAGCTTTATGTTATTCTGTCTGTGACTTCAAAGTTGTTTTTTTCACAGCATTCAGGAACTTTCTGGCAAATTCACTCCGTGCTTATTCCATACTCAGTTATATCATAGTTCTAATGAACTATTTAAGACAAATTTCTCACAAATGGGTTTCACTTTCCCACCCCATCATATTATTAATTGCTATTTTCATAGCCAAAAATGTTTCTGTCAGCTGTCTGATATCAGTTCTAGCATAAGTGTCAAGCAGAACTTTCAGCATCTTCAGAGTAAAGAAATGCTTCACAGCTTAACTTAAATTTAACATTTTCAGGTCTTTCTCATTCTTTTAGCTCAGATTTTGCAAGTAAACCAATCAGTCACTAAAATCCTACAGATCCTAAAGAGCATTAGGATTCCACATTGGCTCTATCAGCATGAGCTAGTTCTGTCAGTCATACTTTAACTTACTAATGCTTCTTTCTCTCCATCCCCATACTTTAAATGTTATGTTATATCTAATAATAATAAAACCCTAAGTGCGCATGCGCTCTCCAATCTGCGTGATCCGTGATCCATAGGTCCGTGGCAGGTAGGAGTGCGCATGCACGCATAGGGTTCTATTAGCTTGGGAGGAAATACGACAATGGCCCCACACTCGCTGACCCCAAGGTAATGTTCTCCGGTCTGGCTGGCTCCCTTACACTCCCTGGCCAAAATTATTTTTAAATTCAAAGCTGCCGCGGCTGCTCCTCTGACGAGACAGAAAGACAGACAGACAAAGGGGCCAGGGAGAGACAGACAGACAGAAAGAAAGACAGCGGGAGGGAGAGAGACAGAAAGAAAGAGACAGGGGTAGGGAGAGAGACAGAAAGAAATACAGACAGACATATATTCTAGCACCTGTTAATGTAACGGGCTTAAAGACTAGTATCGATATAAAATAGAAAATGACACGGTGGTTGTTACCCGAGGCTATCCGCGAGTAGCTGCGGGTAACCTGCCAAAACGGGGAAGAAAAAATAGTGGTCTCTGTGGGGACAGGGACAAGGCCATTCACCACCCCGTGGAGCAGTGAATGGTCTTGTCTCCGCAGTGAGGCACTCACGGATCGCGCAGTCCATCAGCCCCACCTGCCCAATCACAGCGTTCCGCCATTTCCCTCCACCTCACCTTATATGCAGAGTTTGCAGGCTTTCCTTTTCGCCCAGCCGCACGCTTTCAAAAAGCCGCGCACTCGCAGCTGCTGGAGTTGATCAATCTTCTCCTCTCCTGCAACTTCCTGTTTCCGGTTGTGTCAGAGGAGAAGATTGAACAACAGAGCAGCCGCGCATGTGCGGCTCTTTGAAAGCGTGCAGCTGGGCGAAAAAGAAAGCCGGCAAACTCGGCATCTAAGGTGAGGTGGAGGGAGATGATGGAACGCTGCATTCAGGCGGGAGGGGGCTGCTGGACCGCGCAATTGCGTGTGTTCCCAGCTCACATTAGGAAGGAGGGAGTGAAAGGGAAAGAGATTCTGGGCCAAGGGGATGAAGAGGGAGAGAAAGAAACCCACAGCAGGAAAGAAAGAGGAGGACAGGCAGGTGAGCCAGATGCTGTAAGCAGGGGGGGGGAAGAAAGAGGGGAAAATGCTAGATGGGGTTGATGTGGAAAAGGAAGAGAGGGGAAATCTGGACATAGGAAGGTAACAGAAACAGGGGAAATTATGTGCATGGGGGCATAAGGACAGAGACATAAAGGGGATATACATGCCATGGGGATGGTATATGGACAAGGGGGGGGGCAATGCCAGATACATAGGGGAGATATTAGAAATGGGAAAAATAGGAACACAGAAGCAAGATTGTTTGGGGACCGAGCTCGCAGGCTCCAGCGGCTTGCACAAATTACATTGTAACGTGCCACGAAAGTAAGAGGGAGGGAGGGAGGGAGGGAGGGAGATAGATGAGGCTGCGCAAGAGGAGCTGAAGGGTGATAGAAAGGAACAGATGGTGAAGAAGGGAGGGAAGTATGGTGGTAGAAAGGAATAGAACAGACATTGAAGGAGGGTGGAGAGGAATAGACCCTGAAGGGAACTGTGGAAGACAGAGTGGGAGAAGACGCTGGAAGGGAAGAAGACAGATGCCAGACTATGGGGAAACGGAGGGAAGAAGATGGGTGCCAGACCAATTGGGGGGGGGGGGTGAAGGGAGAGGCACAGTAACCGAGCAAATGGAAGACGCAGAAAGAAGACACACAGTGGATGGAAGGAATTGAATGAGAAGATGAGGAAAGCAGAAACCAGACAAAAAAGGTAGAAAAAAATTATATTTATTTATTTATTTTGCTTTAGGTTAAAGTAGTATATTAGTTGTTGATAAAAATTTATAAACAAAGCCCTGCCAGCTGAACATCTCTTTCTCTAGTTCAGCAGCCAGAACTTTGATTTTTTTAAGGAAGGCATAAGCTAAATATTGCAGTACTGAGGCTTATATGGATGCTGTGGGGACGGTGACGGGGTGGTGAATGGGATGGCAGTGACGGTGATGAGGCGATGAAGGGGATGGCAGTGACGGTGACGGGGAGGTGAAGGGGACGGTGTGACGGGGACGGGGCAGTGACGGGGACAGATTTTTTCCCCGTGTCATTCTCTAATATAAAATACAGCAGTTACTTAGAAACACAGAAGATGCTGGCAAATACAGATTCTACAAAGTCTAATCTAAGCTAAGATTTCTGAATTGCTTTAATACCATTTAGTTCAAGGTGATTTATATCAGAAAGAAGCCATAATAATTCTATAGGAAGGTATAATTCTTTGAATAAAAAAATATCCTTACAATTCTTTAGATAAAAATACTAACTTTACAATCTATCATATAAAAATATTTTAAGCATTTTACAAAATCTCCAATAACTTATTTCTGTCCTTATTTGCCTAGATAAATCATTCCAAACAACAGCAGTATATAAGAACATAAGAATAGCTTACTGAGTCAGACCAATGGTCCATCAAGCCCAGTAGCCTGTTCTCATGGTGGCCAATCCAGGTCACTAGTACCTGGCAAAAACCCAAAGAGTAGCAACATTCCATGCTACCGATCCAGGGCAAGCAGTGGCTTCCCCCATGTCTTTCTCAATGACAAACTATGGACTTTTCTTTCAGGAAATTGTCCAAACCTTTCTTAAAAACAGTTACGCTATCTGCTCTTACCACAACCTCTGGCAATGCGTTCCAAAAAATATCGCATCCTATTGGTTTTAAAAGTATTTCCCTGTAACTTCATTGAGTGTCCCCTAGCCTTTGTAATTTTTGATGGAGTGAAAAATTGATCTACTTGTACCCGTTCTACACCACTCAGGATTTTGTAGACTTCAATCATTGTTCCCCTCAGCCGTCTTTTCCAAGCTGAAGAGCCTTAAACTTTTTAGTCCTTCCTCTTAGGCTTGATAATCCTGATGGTCTCCCCTCCCTATTGTGGTTTACCTTCTATGTATTCTCTACTTTTAAATTGTAACTCTCTCAACTTTCCTAATGTTTCCATTGGTCAAGTGTTGTTAAGTGGATATTTGTCTATTTTGTCTACCTTTTTAAAAAATATAATTTGTAAAACGCTTAGAAACTATGAGTTGCATTTAATCAAAAATTTTAATAAACTCGAAACTTGAAAACTTGAAGAGTTCCATCCACTTTATCATCTTGGTAGCTCTTCTTGGAACCTTTTCTAGTGCCGCTATATCTTTCTCGAGATAAGGAGACCAGAATTGAACGCAATACTCCAGATGAGGTCACACCATGGAGCGATACAGGAGCATTATAACATTCTTAGGCTTGTTATCCATTCCTTTTAAAAAAATAATTCCTAGTATCCTGTTTGCTTTTTTGGTTGCCGCCACACATTGGGTGGAAGGTTTCATTGTATTGTCTAGGAAGGTTTCATCGTATTGTTTACGATAACACACAAATCCTTTTCTTGGGTGTCTACCCCCGAGGTGGACCTTAGCATCTCTTAACTGTGATTCGGGTTATTCTTCCCAATGTGCATCACTTTGCATTTATCCACATTAATGTAAAAGAGGAGTTAAATTGACGTTTAAAATGTATATCTCTAAAAAGGGGGAAGCTGCAAGAAAAATGTACCACTCAATCTATTAGATAAATAAATCAAACATGAAAAGAACAAAGTGAGATGATCAGAAGCTTCTGCCTGTAGAATATGATGAATCAGACAAACAGTTTTAAACTACGTTTCTCTATAGGCAGCCAATGAAGTTTCTTATAAAACACTAGCTGAAGGCCCGGCGTTGCACGGGTATTTAATTATAGCAATAACACTGTAAATGGATGCAAAAAAAGATACTTTATAGTGGTGAATGAAATTATATTTTTACAGCTGTATAAAAAGTACAATATTCAAATTATAATGTGAAATATTTGACAAAATGAATATAATACAACTAACGCAAAACGTGATTATAAACAAAATTTTTAGTTTCACCTCCAGGAGCAAGAACATATAAATTGTTGGGGGAACCCACCCTTGAGCAAGCAACATAGAGTTGTGGGCCGAGAGACCCCCAGAACATATCACCCCAGGTAGTGAGGGATCTGCATACCAAGTTTAGTTCAAATCGGTCAAGCCGTTTTTGAATTACTGTGAGAATGGCAGCTTTTTACATTTTTTCCATTGACATGAATGGGTGAAATCTGATTTTCTGTTTGTAGCTCCGCCCACATGTGCAGGAGGGCCGCGAGACCCCCAGAACATATCAGCCCAGGTAGTGAGGGACCTGCATACAAAGTTTTGTTCAAATCGGTCAAGCCGTTTTTGAATTACAGTGAGAATGGCAGCTGTTAACATTTTTTCCATTGACATGAATGGGTGAAATCTGATTTTCTGTTTGTAGCTCCGCCCACGTGTGCAGGTGGGCCGCGAGACCCCCAGAACATATCACCCCAGGTAGTGAGGGATCTGCATACCATGTTTCGTCCAAATTGGTCACAGTGAGAATGGCAGCTTTTTACATTTTTTCCATTGACATGAATGGGTGAAATCTGATTTTCTGTTTGTAGCTCCGCCCACGTGTGCAGGTGGGCCGCGAGACCCCCCAGAACATATCACCCCAGGTAGTGAGGGATCTGCATACCAAGTTTCGTTCAAATAGATCAAGCCGTTTTTGAATTACTGTGAGAATGGCAGCTTTTTACATTTTTTCCATTGACATGAATGGGTGAAATCTGATTTTATGTTTGTAGCTCCGCCCACATGTGCAGGTGGGCCGCGATACCCCCAGAACATATCACCCCAGGTAGTGAGGGATCTGCATACCAAGTTTCGTCCAAATTGGTCACAGTGAGAATGGCAGCTTTTTACTTTTTTTCCATTGACATGAATGGGTGAAATCTGATGTTCTGTTTGTAGCTCCACCCACGTGTGCAGGTGGGCCGCGAGACCCCCCAGAACATATCACCCCAGGTAGTGAGGGATCTGCATACCAAGTTTCGTTCAAATAGGTCAAGTCGTTTTTGAATTACTGTGAGAATGGCAGCTTTTTACATTTTTTCCATTGACATGAATGGGTGAAATCTGATTTTATGTTTGTAGCTCCGCCCACATGTGCAGGTGGGCCGCGATACCCCCAGAACATATCACCCCAGGTAGTGAGGGATCTGCATACCAAGTTTCGTCCAAATTGGTCACAGTGAGATTGGCAGCTTTTTACTTTTTTTCCATTGACATGAATGGGTGAAATCTGATGTTCTGTTTGTAGCTCCGCCCACGTGTGCAGGTGGGCCGTGAGACCCCAAGAACATATCACCCCAGGTAGTTGGAATTACTGTGAGAATGGCAGCTTTTTACATTTTTTCCATTGACATGAATGGGTGAAATCTGATGTTCTGTTTGTAGCTCCGCCCACGTGTGCAGGTGGGCCGCGATACCCCCAGAACATATCACCCCAGGTAGTGAGGGATCTGCATACCAAGTTTCGTTCAAATCGGTCAAGCCGTTTTTGCGTGATCGCGGCACATACACACATACATACACATATACATACCTCCGATTTTATATATATATAGATAGAAACACTATCATATCTCCTCAGACAATATATATCATTCCTCACTGCAGTATTTTCAATCAGCTGCAATTTTTTTAAAACCATTTTTTAGTTTGTTCAAATACAAAGAATAACAATGGTTGAGTTGTGACAATATTAACATTTGTACTACCAGTGCAAATTGATGTTACTACATCTCAACTGTTTCATTACATACATGGTTTTCTTCCATAAATTTGCAATTTGATCCTTGAATGTTAAAGGGGTCTAATATAACTCCTAATTCTTTGGTCTGGTGGTCTTTTTCCACTTTCCCCTGCCATTAATGTTCCATTGTTACTACACATTACCACCCACACACGGTTCAGCTCAACATGTCAGCTTGCCTATGGGAATTTATTAATGTGTTGTTCTTGCTCTTTTCCTTGGGTGCAAGTTGGATGGGATACAGTTTTCTATCATATTAAACCAAAGGAGAGGTAAACAATAATGTAATTTGCAGACATTTTTCTGCCTATTCAATTAATGTCTTGGTAAGACAAAGATTAATAGAAGGTTTTCACGCCCTAGCCTGAAAGCATGAGATAGAAATATGCAACTGGCGCAGTTTCCAGTCTGGTTCCAGTATCAACTCCAGTTGATATTTACTAGGGCTGAGCAATCAACGCCATGTTAACTTTAATACAGTGACCTCTCTGTTAACCAGAACTCTCAAGCAACCAGAAAAAAAAAAAAATCAAAGAAATAAAATGAAAATAAAATCAATGTATGGTAGTTTGTCTGGAACAGTTTATGGTATGGTATAGTATTAGTTAAGCCTATTTTTAATAGTAACTCAAGCAACCAGAAACTACATTTATCCGGCATCTATCAATCCCCATGGGTGCTGGTTAACTGAGAGTCTACTGTATTTCTATGAAGAATTCTACAGTCTTGACAGATCTTATGTCAACAAAGTTGTCAAAGTCCATTATCAGGGGTCCTTCTGTTTCTGAATGGCTAATGGCAGCTTGAATATGGGAAATGTCCCTATGTTGTGGAAAGAAGTTGGATTTGACATATTTTAAAGAAGCCAAGGTTTCTAATAAAGGTGTGCAGCCCAAACATTTTCACTTTGTTTAGTTGACCATATCATTTATGGAAATATATATATATGTCTAGACGTATGGTGGTTTGCCATTTGAAAATAGGCATTTTCTTACTGCCAACTTTGGACGTCTAACACCATACGTCCAAATCGGACTTAGAAAATGCCCCTCATAGTAACAGACACAGAGAAAGACCAGCATAGTTCATCTAGGCTGCCCTGCAAGAGGGCTAGAGCTATCTGCTGCTCTGCACAGAGCATGCAGGTTGCTTCCTCTATGCCAGTGGTCGGCAAACTGCGGCTCGTAACCCGCATGCGGCTCTTTAGCCACTTGAGTGCGGCTCAGCTAACTAGAGCAGGGGTGCCCAACCTGCTTCCCTTCCCAGTAAAGAGGACGCTGAAGTGCTGGGCCAACCAGCCTTCGCCACCTGATGTCAATTCTAACATCAGAGAGGAAGTTCTGGGCCAGCCAATCATTGCCTGGCTGGCCCGGAACTTCCTCTCCGACGTTAGAATTGACGTCGGGTGGGGAAGGTTGGTCGGCCCGGTGCTTCAGCATCCTCTTTACGGGGGAGGGAAAAGGGAGAGCTCAGAACTTGGCGGCGGCCTGTTTCCCGATTGTGGCGGCGGCAGTGGCAGCCTATTCCCTGGCGGTGGTGGCGGCCTGTTCCCCAATGATGGTGGCTTGGGGGAGGGCAGGGAGAAAGAAAGAAAGGGGAACAGGGAGACAGAAAGAAAGAAGGGAGATGGGAGACAGAAAGACAGGAAGACAGACAGAAAGGGGGCATGGAGAGAGAAAGACAGACATACAGAAAGAAAGGGGGCATGGAGAGAGAAAGAACAAAGGGGCAGGGTGAAAGAAAGAAAAAGTTGGAGGGAATGAGGTCTAGAGGACAGGAAGCATAGAGGAGGCTGAAATAAGGGAAGAAATACTGGATGCACAGTCAGAAGAATAAAGTGCAACCAGAGACTGATGAAATTACCAGACAACAAAGGTAGGAAAAATGATTTTATTTTCAATTTAGTGATCAAAATGTGTCAGTTTTGAGAATTTATATCTGCTGTCTATATTTTACACTATGGCCCCCTTTTACTAAACCGCAATAGCGTTTTTTAGCACAGGGAGCCTATGAGCATCGAGAGCAGCGCAGGGCATTCAGCGCTGCTCTCTGCGCTAAAAAACACTATCGCGGTTTAGTAAAAAGGGAGGGGGTATATTTGTCTATTTTTGTATAGTTGTTACTGAGGTGATATTGCCTAAAGTCATCTGCCTTGACCTCTTTGAAAACCCGCAGAATATAAATGATAATTAACATTTTCTCTGCGTACAGTGTGCTTTTTTAAATTTTATTGTTGGTAGATCATTTTGACTTGGCCATGAAGGTAAGGGGGAGGGAGGGAGGGAGGGGAGCTGCTGAAAGACATCTAGTAATCCTTGCAGGCTTGACTGTGCAGGAAATTAATTTTGTAAAATCATGTTTTGTTATGCGACTGGCATTATTTAGACTTTAATTTCTATGAATGAATAGAATGAAAATGATATAAAATTTATTGCTTGTTTTTATGTGTGTGCGCTGAAGGGAAGTGGAGAGAGAGTGGGCTGAGGATGCTGAAGGGAAATGGAGAAGAGAGAGTGGGGAGAAGATGCTGATTTATAAATTGACAATTGTACAGAATGTTGTTTCATTTTATACTTTAATATAATAAGTTCAGTATAAAACTATTCGAGGCTTGTGTGGATGGGATCAAATGGTTTGCGGGAACAGGGACCGAGCTTGCGGGGACGGAGACAAATTTTTTTCCCCATGTCATTCTCTAGGCTCTGCCATGAATCGATTTTGACTACGTGTGGGTGAGTGGGGTGTCAATCGGGTTGATGTAGCCGTTGTAACGCAAGCAGGCACAGGGTATGGCTCTCAAAAGAATTCTTAATCGTTGTACTGCTGATCTTTGGCTCTTTTGACTAATGAGTTTGCCTACCACTGCTCTATGCCTTTGCTGCTGCTTCGAGCAGGTTACACCCCTCAATGTCATTTGTTTTCCTTTGATTTCATCCTCTTGATATGTTTATTTCACACCTTTTTAATTTTGACACTGTTTTTGTTCCAACTACTTCTATCAGGAGGGTGTTCCAGATAGAATGTTCCAGGAGGGTGTTGTTAATAATTTCTATATGAGGTAGAGTTCGGTGCTCATGCTTCTTTATAAGCAGAATTGGATATGTTTGAGGTCTTTCCTTGTTGAACAAAACTAATAAATACCGGGAAACAGCCGTATATACTAATATGAACAAAAAAAGCATGTTTTTTTGTTTTTGAGGTCTTTCCTTAACACACACATTCCAGGCTGTTTTTACATATAAATGCAGAAACATAAAACATGATGTCAGAAAAGCTATGTGTATGGAAAAGTCTATATTCTGTTATTGAGAAAGGCATGGGGAAGGCCAATGCTTGCCCTGGATCAGTAGCATGGAATGTTGCTTCTCTTTGGGTTTTGGCCAGGTACTAGTGACCTGGATTGGCCACCGCGAGAACGGGCTACTGGACTTGATAGACCATTAGTCTGACCCAGTATGGCTGTTCTTATGCTCTCACATGTGCCAAGTATAGGCCAATCAAGCCATTGTAACATCACTGATGAGGTTGGCTCTGAGGCACTGTGGAATGAGGCATTATGCCATCATAATCTCAGCTCTGGAATGTTGCTTTCATTGGGGTTCCAGAATCTTGCTATTCTTTGAGATGCTGGAATGTTGCTACTCCTTGGGTTTTGGCCAGGTACTAGGGACCTGGATTAGCCACCATAAGAATGGGCTACTGGGCTTGATTGGCCTTTGGTCTGACTCAGAAAGACTATTTTTATGTTCTTATGTTCTTTGTTTCTGTGTTTTTCTTTCACCCCAAATCATAGGGAAATCACTGGCTAAGGTTTTCCATTACCCACTTTTAAACAGACGGTTCTGCTTTCTCTGGGCATAGTGGCATTTGTTTTGTTTAAAAACTCCTTTTCTTAAAGACCTACAGATCTTTTCTCAACACACACCCCCATCTCTGTAATTCTCATGTAAGTATACTGACTCTCTCTCTCTCTCACACACACATATCCTGTACTTATAGATCATAAATCTAATCTTATCTGACATCCATGTCTTTATATCACACAGATATAAAGATGCTGCGAGGGGACATGATCGAGACGTTCAAAATGCTGAAAGGCATCGATAAAATAGAGCAGGAAAATAAATTATTTACATTGTCCAACGCGACACGGACAAGAGGACATGGTTTGAAGCTAAGGGGGGACAAGTCCAGGACAAATGTCAGGAAGTTCTGTTTTACGCAGCGAGTGGTAGACGCCTGGAATGCTCTCCCAAAGGAGAGGAATCCACTGTGCTGGGATTCAAAGGCAAATTAGATGCACATCTCCTTATGAGAGGCATAGAGGGATATGGGTGACTAAAACTACATCAGGTGTATACCTGACTGGGCCTCCGCGTGTGCGGATCGCCGGACTCGATGGACCATGGGTCTGATCCGGAGATGGCAGTTCTTATGTTCTTAGACATAAAACATAGTGGAATTATTATGGAATGTTTGCAAAAGCATATATAAAAAAGGCAAACATTTATAACATGCTTCTATGCTCCTGGCTCCTGAAGGGTCATGTGGAGAGCTATGCCTGGATCCATTCTTCAACCTCCTGTTGAACTGCTCTTGGAGGTAAGGGGGCGGGGGAGAAGCAGTGTCTTATCACCCCTTTTCTTCCCCCTGTCCCAGCAGGAACATATAACAAGAAGAGACATCATCAGATAGCAAGAACTTAAATCCCTTCAGACAATAAATTTTATTCAAAGGGGGCTTTTTCCTATCCTATGGTTATGAGGAAAATGTGTTAAATAGGTCCCAACAAACCATCTTTATACATACAGTAAAAGAGGAGTAAATGACAGTTACAAGAAAGGTACAAATTAGAAAGAAAGGAAAATAAAGTGATGCCTTTTTTATTGGACTAAGCTTAGTAGTTGTTTTTTTTTTTTAACAAGCTTTTCAAGCAAACTCCTCTTTTTCAGGTCAAATATGGGCAAGAAACAATATGTCAAGACTTTGCCTTTGAAACATGTCAAGGCTTTGCCTTTGAGAACTTGTCAAAAAACATACTACTCCAATATGCATGGCAGTTATCCGTGTGCAGCTTTCCATTAATGTAAGCCAGGCATTCTCGGCCTCATCCTTGGGACAGGCTCAAGCAGTCAAGACTTCAGTATATTCACAATTCATATGCATGGCGGGTCTGCATTAGTGAGAGGCAATGCATGCAAATCTCTCTCATACATATACATTATATGTATCCTGAAAACCCTCCTGAATGGTATATTCCAAGGACTAGGCTTAAGACCCCGTAAATGATATGGTCAACTAAACAGTTCTTCCAAAAAGGCTCATGCAATCCTGAGACATGTAGGAGTTCCCTGCATGCTATCTCCTATGAACTACAGTATTTCATTACTAGATCTTTTTGCAGAACATGGGGCAGAAATTAACCACCTTATTCATGTCAGTGGAACTGGGGAACTGATTAAGCACTAAACAGTCAATGTGGAGGTCAGGGTAATTTTCTAAGTGTCATAAGTGCCTGCAGCGGAGTTGCATGTGCCCAAATAGGCACCTGGGCCAATCAGGGCCTTAGGCCTCCTTCCCCATACATCATGGGCCAACTGGAGTCTTAAATCATGCCCAGTGCATCCCATGATGCATCGGGATGGATGCCTAAGGCCCTGCTTAGCTAGGGTGCATAAGACCCCTCCTATGGGAGGGTCCTTAGGCATCTGGCCCAATCAGGGCCTTAGCTCCCTCCCCAGTGCATTCCAAGATATATTACCAATATTAGATTTTCACTGCATCTGTGTCATCCAGGCTATTTCTTCTCTTCACACATGAAATTTCAATCCATATGAATTCCACATTGCTATCTATGTATATCACGCAGAATGTTTATTTTGATTGATTTAGTTCTTTCTATCAAACTAACAAATCACCTTAAACATCTTATATCCTAAATATAACTCCTTGAATAAGTAAATATGTGTGTATGTGAAAGCTCAGACCCAACAACCAACCTCTAGTGATCAACACGTAGCAGGTTGTTAATGAGACCATCACAGCTGGTCACCACCGTATCATACCACCGCATACTGGAATAGATCTTAAACACTAAAGTTGCAACCTGTACTTATCTTAAGCGGTGGTGAAGCTGTGACCCGTCTCACAACTGCTCCGGTCTTGTAACAATGTAACTGGAATTTTAATGCTATCTCACATTTCCCTCGACCCCCTCCCCCCAACTCAAGTTTCACGAATTAGAGTTTCTTCTGGAGGGGACACTGCAATAAACATAAAAAAGCAATAAATCTCCTAAAACTAAAACTAAACCCACTGTGTGACGTAACCTATGATAATACACACTACCATATATATATTACATTACATTAGTGATTTTTATTTTGCCATTACCTTGCAGTTCAAGGGAGATTACAGAATAGGATTACAGAAGAGGATTTCTGGACATGTCCAGAGGTGTTACAGAGTAGAGCAGGTTGCTTCAGAGGATTGAAATGTTTCATACGGTGTTAGTTAGTCTTCATGGATTTCTTGAATAGCAGGGTTTTTATTTCTTTTTTTGAAAGTTTTATAGCTGGGGTCACGATTAGTAGATTGGAGAGTTAGTGGTCTAGTTTTGCTGCCTGTGTGGCTAGAAGGCCATCGTACAGTTTTTTCTGTTTGATGTCTCTGATTCAAGGGTATGTGAATGGTGTCTGGGTTCTCCTGTGACTGGTTGTGGTAGTTTAGATTAGGCGGTTGTTCAAGTAGGCTGGGCTGTCACCATTTATGGATTTAAATAATAGATAGTAGAATTTAAATAGTATTCTTGCTTGAATTAGGAGCCAGTGTGAGTCGAGGTATGCCTCGGTCGTGTTTTCTTAGTGAATAGATTAGTCAATGCTGTGTTTTGTACTGTTTGTAGTTGTTTTATCATTGTTGCAGGGCAGGGGAAGATATAGGATGTTGCAGTAATCAAGGAGACCTAGGACTAGGGACTGGACGATAAGCTGGAATTGTTTTCTGTCGAACAATTTTCGAACTTGCCTTAGGTTTCTCATGATCGCAAATGATTTCTGTATTGTGTGTTGATTTGTGGTTGCATGGTGCAGCATCTTTCTATCATCATTCCCATAAATTTTAAAGTGGGTTGAATGGGGTATGTGTTTGAGTTTATTACTAGGTTTGTTATGGTTGGGGTTTTATTTTTTAGAAGTATGAATTTTGTTTTGTCTGGGTTCAGTTTTAGTTTGTGGTCTTTCATCCATGTTGCCACTGTTTCTAGAGTTCTGTGTAGTGTGTCTGTTATGGTGGGCGTTGGCTGATCAAAAGGAAGGAGAATGGTGATGTTGTCTGCATAGATATAGGAAGTTAAGCCTATTTTGTCTAGGCAGATGCGAGGGATGCAATGTAGAGATTGAAGAGTGTTGGGGATAATGGCGATCCTTGGGGTATGCCACAGGGGTTGGACCATGGTTCTGATTTTTCTTTGTTTGTCTTTACTCTGTAGGTCCTGGATTGTAGGAATCCTTGAAACCATGTGTGTACTTTGCCTGTGATTCCTATTGTATCTAGTATTTGTAGCAGAATGTCGTGGTCTACCAGGTCAAATGCTGTGGTGAGATCTAGTTGAATAATCAACATTTTTTTTTTTTTGCCTGTGCTGAGGTGTTGTTTAGCTGTGTCCAGAAGGGATCCTAGTAGTATCTCAGTGCTGAAGTTGGTTCTGAATCCAGAATGTGTAGGGTGCAGCAAATTGTGGTTTTCTATGTAGTTGGTGAGGAGTTTAGCTACGAGGCCTTCCATTAGCTTGACATATAGTGGAATTAAGGCTATCGGTCTGTAGTTGAATGGTTGATCTGTTGCTCCTTTTGGGTCTTTTAAGATCGGGGTGATGATGATTTCGGAGAGGTCTTGCGGGAAAAGGCCATCTGTGAGCATGGTTTGTATCAATTGCATGAGGAGAGTGCGGAATTTTAGGCTGGAGGTTTTTAATAGGTATGGAGGGCATTGGTTGAGGTCGCTGTATTTTTTTATAGAGTTTGTTAAGGTCGGACCATTGTATTGTGAAGAAGTAGGACCAGGTTCTATCTGCTGCAGCTGATTCTTTTTCTGTGGGGGGCATTATGATCTCTTCTAGGTGGGTTGGGGTTCCTGCAAAGTTTGTCCTGGCAGTTGTAATTTTGTTTTTAAAGTATTCAGCTAAAAGGGTGGCTGAAGGGGGAGGGTTGTCATTTTTGGCTAGGTAGGGTTTGGTATCTGTGAGTTCTTTTAGTAATTAGAATAGTTTTTTTGTGTCTTGGGCTTCTATGCCTATTTGGTTTGTGTAGTATGTCTTTCTTTTCTATTTTAGTTTGTAATGTTGGTTTAGTTTTTTCTATGCTGCTCTTGTGTGTTCTTGGTTACTTTTTCTCCATTTTCTTTCTAGTCATCTGCATTATCTTTTGAGTAAGAGTAGTTCGTTGTCGAACCATTTGTCTGATCGTCTGCTGATTTTGGTTTTTGTTTGTATTGGGGCTAGCTCATCTAGGGTAGTTGTACTTATATTGCACCATTGTGAGATGAAGTCTTTGGGGTCACATTCTTGGACTGTAGCGTCTGTTTTGTTCCAGAATTTGGAGGGGTCGATATATGTACGTGATTTGTAGGTTAAGCTTTGGGATTTTGGTTTTGCCTTTGGCCCACTTGATATTGAAGGTATATGAACACATAGATCTGGACCATTTTCCATTTGAAGTTTGAATCTCTGGTAGAATGGGCTGTTGGGCAATGTCTAGTTGGTGACCTTTCTCATGTGTGGTTTGTGGGTCTAAGATCTTGTAGGTTAAGGCTTTGAGGTAAGATAGTAGGTTTTCTACTTGCTTAGAGATGGTCTTTGAGATGGAGGTTTAGATCTCCTAGGATTAGATTGTAAGTCGCCGTTAACAATCTCATCCACCCTACTAATGTAACACTTGACCAGCTCACCCATTCGCGGGACTCCCACACCTGAACCAACTGACAGTGCAAGAGAACAATAGAAAGGTGCAGATTGGCAAGTAATAAATCAAAAACATGCTGACATCAGGAGACACTCCCCTTCAACATACAATGATGTACGTCATTACACACTAACTCTGAACCTGATCTCATAGGGGCGGGGCCACAACAGAGATCAGCCTCGGGCTCCAACCAATGGCGTGCTCATGCTAGCTCAAAACAAAATTCCCATAAAATTCACTACGAAAATAAATACCATACCTTGCAATATTGAATGAATGTAAAAATTTCTCCTATAGAAGGCCAAAGCAGCAAAACCCATCCCTTCAAAACTGGAACCATTCTTTTTTACTGTTCAGGCCTCCTGGAGCCAAAGTATGCCATAAAGAAGAAGCTAGCTCCAATTTGTGAAACTTGAGTTGGGGGGGGTCGAGGAGAATGTGAGATAGCATTAAAATTCCAGTTACATTGTTACAAGACCGGAGCAGTTGTGAGACGGGTCACAGCTTCACCCCCGCTTAAGATAAGTACAGGTTGCAACTTTAGTGTTTAAGATCTATTCCAGTATGCGGTGGTATGATACGGTGGTGACCAGCTGTGATGGTCTCATTAACCTGCTCCTTGTTGATCACTAGAGGTTAGTTGTTGGGTCTGAGCTTTCACATACACGCATATTTACTTATTTAAGGAGTTATATTTAGGATATAAGATTTTTAAGGTGATTTGTTAGTTTGATTCATAATTTGATCACCTGATTCAATTATTTATTTTCACTTAATATTCAATTCTTTCTATATCATATAGTGCAACACCTGCCCCCCTTCCAATTTGATCTACTCTATCCTTGCAATATAATTTGTACCCAGGTCACACAGCAGTGTCCCATTGATTGTCCTCTTTCCATCAGGTCTCTGAGATGCCTATTTTATCTACCCTGTCTACTCTAACTCTCCAGTCCTATTTTTTAGGCTTCTAGCATTTGTATACAAACACTTCAAATTGGTTTTCTTTCTTGCATTTATAGCCTGCTGAGAAGTTCACAGAGATAATTTGCATCCTTTACTCTGCCTTCCTTTTAAACATTTCAGGCTTTCTTTCACCACTACTATTTAAGCCCGTTACATTAACGGGTGCTAGAATACATATCTGTCTGTCTTTCTGTCTCTTTCCCTGCCCCTGTCTCTTTCTTCCTTTCTTTCCATCTCTCTCCCTCTCGCTGTTTATTTCTTTCTATCTTTCTTTCTGTCTCTCTCCCTTCCCACTGTCTGTCTTTCTTTCTGTCTCTCTCCCTGCCATCTATCTTTCTTTCTTTTTCTCTCTCTCCCTGCCCCATCTATCTTTTTTCTTTCTTTCTTTCTTTCTGTCTCCCTGCCCCATCTATCTTTTTTTCTTTCTTTCTATCTCTTTCCCTGGCCCCCTTTCTGTCTGTCTTTCTTTCTGTCTCTCCCCCTGCTCGCTGTGTCTTTCTTTCTTTCTCTCTCACTCCCTGGCCCCTGTCTGTCTCTCTCCCTGGCCCCCTGTCTGTCTGTTTTTCTTTCTTTCCGTCTCTCTCCCTGGCCTCCTATCTGTCTGTCTCCCTGCCCGTTATCTGTCTGTCTTTCTTCCTGTCTGTCTCTCTTCCTGGCCCTCTGTTTCTCTTCCTGGCCCCGTCTGTCTCCCTGCCTGCGGTCTGTCTGTCTTTCTTTCTGTCTGTCTCTCTCCCTGGCCCCCTGTCTGTCTGTCAGTCTCCCTGACAGCTATTTTTCTTTCTGTCTGTCTCTCTCCCTGGCCCCCTGTCTCCCTGTTTCCATGCCTGCTGCCTGCTTTCTTTCTGTCTGTCTGTTTCTCTCTCTGCCCGCTGTCTGTCTTTCTTTGTCATGCGCTGAGACGCTTCAGCTCCAGATCCCTTCTCCCACCTACCCTTAAATCACTCCTTTTGCTACCTGCTAGTCGTTTCTACCCTCCCCAGCCTGACCAACCACCAACTACAGTCCGGATACTGAGCATCGGTATGCATGCTTCCCAGTTATTATTTTTGTGCTCTCTTTGGTCCTGTTAGACAGAGTGAGGGCGGGAGGGGGAGTCGCTGCTAAGGTAGTCATCACTGGTCCTGTTAGATGGCGGGAGGGGGGAGTCGCAGCCTTGGTGGTCACCACTGGCTCCGTGGCTCCGCATGCGCAGTAGAAGGAACCAGCGTTACTGAAGGAGGGCGATGTGGAAACCGCCGTTGGCTCCTTCTTCTGCGCATGCAGTGGCATGGAAGCACGGAGACATGCAGATTGAAGTGCGCATGTGCGCTAAGGGTTTTATTACAGCGGATTATTGAAACTAGAGAATGGCATGGTGGCTGTTACCCACTAAAATGGTGGGGAAAAAGTGTTCACCGTGGCTACGGGGACTAGGCCATTCACCGCCCCATGGAGTGGTGAATGGCCTTGTCTCCGCAGTTAAGGGAGGGAATGCGTGTGGTCACCAATCGTGCTCTCTCCCTCCTTACTAATGATCATTGCTGCCATCCATCCAGGCATCTCCTTTTCTCCCTCCTTTCCCTTTACCTTGGTGGCAGGTGATTTCTAAATTTTCTTTCTACGAGCAGCTGAGCCTTGAAGTCATGTGTGGCTGCCATAAAGGTCTCCTCTGACGCAACCGGAACCCGGAAGTTGCGTCAGAGGAGACCTTTACGGCAGCTACATGTGACTTCAAGGCTCAGCTGCTCGTAGAAAGAAAATTTAGAAATCGCCTGCCATGAAGGTAAGGTGATGAAAATGAGAGGTGTCGATTTGCAGTTGCGGTAGAGTTGAGTAGGACAGAATTCTAGAAAGGGTGGGTATGAAAGGAGAGGTTAGGCATGTCTCTAGGAAGTAAAATGGAAATCTAGGCTAGAAAGGATGATAGAACAGGAGTTTAGAACTGAGATGGAGATATAAGGGTTTCTATATTTGATGAATAGAAGGAATAATAGGACAAGAGCCTAGATAGAGAAAGGAATATAATAGGGGTTTATTTGAAACCTCCTTTTTGGGATTCACTAAATATCCTGTTTCAATAGTATTCTTCAAAGATACTCCACACCAAACTTGGAACACACCAGTTCCTGGACAACTGTCGGCTTTCTGTCCTTTTTAAATGTTAATGCCAGCAGCCTGATTCCATCCTGGTTAAGGTGGAGTCCATCCTTTTGAAAAAGGCTCATCCTTTCCCAGAAGGCTGCCCATAGAAACATAGAAAAATGACGGCAGATAAGGTCCATAGCCCATCAAGTCTGCCCACTCAACAGACCCACCCCCTAAGTCTGCTCTAGAGCCCCCGCTCTAACTGACCCATCCGTAACTTCATCCTCTGAGGGATCCCACATGGGCATCCTATTTACCCTTAAAATCTGGAACACTTTTGGCCTCGATCACCTGTATTGGAAGCTTGTTCCAGTGTTCAACCACTCTTTCAGTGAAGTAATACTTTCTGGTGTCGCCCTGAAATTTCCCTCCCCTGAGTTTAAGCGGATGTCCTCTTGTGGCTGAGGGTCCCTGGAGAAGGAAAATATCTTCTTCCACTTCGATACGCCCGGTGATATACTTGAACATCTCAATCATGTCACCCCTCTCCCTACGCTCTTCAAGAGAGTAGAGCCGCGATTTGTTCAGCCTCTCTTCGTATGAGAGATCCTTGAGCCCCGAGACCATCCTGGTGGCCATCCGCTGAACCGACTCTGCTCTTAGCACATCTTTACGATAATGTGGCCTCCAGAATTGCACACAGTATTCCAGATGTGGTCTCACCATGGTTCTGTACAACGACATGATGACCTCAGGCTTCCGGCTGACGAAGCTTCTGCAGATGCAACCCAACATTTGTCTTGCCTTAGATGAAGCCTTCTCTACTTGACTGGCAGCTTTCATATCTGCACTGATAGTCACTCCCAAATCTCGTTCTGTCACAGTTCTAGCTAAGGTCTCACCATTCAAGGTGTAAGTTCTGCACAGATTTCTACTGCCGAGGTGCATGACCTTACATTTCTTGGCATTGAAGCCCAGCTGCCAGGTTGAAGACCAACGCTCCAACAAAAACAGGTCCTGCGTCATACTATCGTGTAAATTAGAGCTGCTCACTATGTTACATAATTTGGCATCGTCGGCGAATAGTGTTATTTTACCTTGAAGCCCCTGAGTCAGGTCCCTTATGAATAAGTTGAAAAGTAGAGGGCCCAAGACTGAGCCCTGCGGCACTCCGCTTGTCACTTCCGACGTTTTAGAGAGGGTACCGTTAACCACCACCCTCTGAAGCCTATCACCCAGCCAATCCTTAACCCATGCAATTTGCGTTTCTCCCAATCCCATCGATTTCATCTTGCTCAACAGCCTACGGTGAGGGACGCTATCGAATGCTTTACTGAAGTCCAGGTACACTACGTCCAGGGATTCTCCCAAGTCCAGCTTTCTTGTTACCCAGTCGAAGAAGCTGATGAGATTGGATTGGCAGGACCTACCTTTGGTGAATCCATGTTGACTGGGATCCTGTAGATTCTCCTTATCCAGGATCGTGTCTATTTTTCATTTGATTAGTGTTTCCATGAGTTTACACACTATTGATGTCAGACTCACTGGTCTGTAATTCGCAACCTCCTCTCTGCAACCTTTTTTGTGTAGTGGAACGACGTTAGCCTTTTTCCAGTCCATGGGTACTCTCCCCGTACTGAGGGAGAGATTGAAGAGTACGGATAGCAGTTCTGCCAGGATATCACACAACTCCCTGAGTACTCTGGGGTGTAGATTATCTGGTCCCATGGCTTTATTCACCTTGAGTGATGTCAGTTCGCAGTAGACATCACCAGGTGTAAACTTGAAATTCCAAAACGGGTCTTCCGCTTTTTGCTTTGTCTGTAAGTGTGGACTGTGACCCGGAGCCTCGTTGGTGAAGACTGAGCAGAAGTACTCATTCAGAAGTTCAGCTTTTTCGGAATCTGATTCCACGTACTTCCCATCTGGATTTTTTAGGCATACTATCCCATCCGTGTTTCTTTTCCTGTCGCTAATGTATCTGAAGAAGGATTTGTCTCCCTTCTTGAAGTTCTGCACTAAATTTTCTTCCACTCGAAGTTTGGCCTCCCTGACTGCCGTTTTGACCGTTGCAGCCCTGGCTGTGTATTCTAGTTTGGCTTCCAGTTCATTCGTACGTTTGTAGGAAATAAATGCCTTTTTCTTTTCTTTAACAAGGCACGAGATCTCAGCGGTAAACCATTGTGGTTTATTGTTTCTCTGCCGTTTATTTACTGATCTAACGTAGAGGCTAGTTGCTTCATGTATGGTCGATTTCAGGGTTGACCACATAGTTTCAATATCATCCGTTACATCTTGGTTCTGCAGTGCCCTATGGACAAAATCTCCCATGCATTCGAAGTCAGTGCCTCGGAATTGAAGTACCTTTGTTTTTGTGTTTGATCTAGGGAGACCTTTCCTGAGGTTGAACCGTACCATGTTGTGGTCGCTGGAGGCTAGCGTATCTCCTACCGAGACCTCCGAGACGCTTTCCCCATTGGTGAGTACCAGGTCCAGGATAACCTGAGCTCTAGTGGGCTGTAACACCATTTGTTTAAGTCGTGCTCCCTTCATGGACGTTATCAGCTTCCTGCTGCTGCTAGTCGTCACTGAAAGTGTGTTCCAGTCCGCATCAGGCATATTGAAGTCCCCTACCAGAACAGTGTTTCCTCGCAAAGTTATATTTTCAATATCTTCAATTAGTTCCATGTCTATGTCATCCAGTTGTTTTGGAGGTCTATATACTACCCCAAGATATAGGCATTTTCCTCTGCCCCTGGCCAAGTTCACCCAGAGGGATTCCCCGGTGTACTTGACATCTCTGATCCTGGTTGTTTTGATGTCCTCTTTAATGTATAATGCTACTCCTCCTCCTAACTTACCCTCTCTGTCATGACGGAGTAAGTTGTAGCCCGGTATAGCCATGTCCCACCCATGAGAGTCCGTGAACCAGGTTTCAGATATTGCCACTACGTCCAGGTCGGCATTTATTATTTCGGTCTCCAATTCTAGAATTTTATTGCCTAAACTGCGTGCATTAACATACATAGCCCTCCACACTTTTTGTTTGATAAGTCCCTGCAGAGAATTACCCATCTGAGTCAATGTGACCCCTAGAGAATCATTTGCAGTGAGGGTACTTACCTCGGACCTAGAAGCGGAGTTACGACTCACCTCGTCACGATTGTTACTTACTGCTCTGCTATGTGAGTGGGTACCCTCCCCCAACTTACCTAGTTTAAAGCCTAATAAAGTTCCTAATAAATCTAAATCCCTTATTCCTGCACCATTATCTCAACCATGCATTGAGACTTTGGAGCTCTGCCTGCCCCTTGGGTCCTGCGCATGGAACAGGAATCATTTCTGAAAATGCTACCCTGGAGATCTACATCTACCTACATGTACCAAGATAGCTGGCTCCTCTCCAGCACTATCTAAAATCTTATCTAAGTGATGCGTGAGGTACACCACTTTCACACCAGGCAGGCAAGTGACCTGACAATCTTCACACCCACCAGCCATCCTAATGATCGAATCACTGACTACAATAGCTGTCCTAACCTTTCCCTCCTGGGCAGAAGCCCCTGGAGACACATAGATGCCTCTGGATTGTTATAAAATAGAATACAAATAGACACCTTCTTGACGTCTCGAGCTGAGCAACCATATATAAAATTACCCACTATAGATATACAACCTCCCAGGGGTGGAGAATGGGTAGAGATTTCTTATGCTTGATCTTAATAGTGCTGAGCCCTTCTTGACTCAACCTCCTCTACCTATTGTTTATACGACTCTCTTTATTGCTTGAAAAATTGTAATGCCTTCCTATTGTATCATTTCCTGTGTTGTTTGATTATTGTGATTTGCCTTCCCTAGCCCTACTGTTTTATTCATTTGTAAATCTCTTAACTGTTTGTATGATTTGAGGTATATCAAATAAAGTTGACATTAACATTAGACATCAGCATGGAGCAAGAGCAAAATCGGCACTTAAGCATATATTATATAAACTCATCCACTGTAATATACTACGGTCAACGAATAGGTAATCGATCCGGGAGCATGACCCATTGACAGATGAGTAGGTATAATCCTGTACCCTAGGATGCATCCATCTCCACCCATCTTCTACCTGTAGAGTAAACAGGAAGTCCTTGAAGATTTTCCTATCCCTATCATTAACTTGGGACATAGGAGGGAGGGAATAGAAAGGGAGAATTGTTGGGTATGAATGTGTGAGTGAGAGGGAAAGAGATGGTATGCACATGGGGAAAGGAAGAAAGAGGAAAACTGTTGGGCATAGAGAGAGGAGTGAGGTAGAGATGCATGGGGAAGAGAAGGATGAGAGGCAGAAATATTGTTGGGGAGGGAACTGAGGGTCATATTGAAGGGGGATGCAAGGGGGAGGAACGTTGGACATAGTGATGGAGGGAGAGATATGGATTGGTGCTGGAGAGAGGTGATAAAGGAGAAATTGGGCATAGAGAGGAGTGAGGTAGAGATGCATGAGTAATAGAAAAATGAGAGGGAGAAATGTTGGATATGGTCGTAGAGTGAGTCAGATTAAAAGGGATGCAAGGGAGAGGAATGTTGGACATAGTGGTGGAGGGATTGGAGGGAGAGATGTGGCATGTGCTGAAGAGGGGTGATAGAAGGAGAAAGGTTGGGCATGGGGCTGGTGGGCAGTGGTAAAAAATGCACATGATCTGGGGGATGAGAGAAAGAGAAATGTTGGTATGGCAGTAGAGCGAGTGGGAAAAATGTACCTTGGATCTCTCTCTCTTTTCCCCACTCCCTGTATATAGGGGGAGGGGATCATAAAATGGTGAGATGATGAAGGCAGGGAGATGGGCACAGGGGAAATACTAGAAAGGAACGTATAGGAGACATAGAGATGGGAGATGCTGAACATGGGGAACAATACATACACAGATATAGAGGATAAATGGTGAGCATGGAGAAAGAAGAAATGTCAAATGGTCAGGAAACCCTGGCAAATGAGTTAAGGGAAAACAAAAGAAATCAGAGACCAGTGCCTGAGATGAACATGATTTGAAGAATAAAATGATGAGACAACAAAAGTTAGAAAAAAATATTTTTTTCTATTTTGTGATTAGAATATATCAGATTTGGAGATTCAGGAACTTGGAGACATAGGAAATGGTTGTATAGCACCATTTTGTTGGTTTTCAGCTCTATAATTCTTCTCCTTAAAGGCCAAAAGTCTGGAAGTGTTCAACTAATGGTTTCTAATAAACAAACAAAGCCTGAAACAACTTCAAAATCAGGAAGGAAGGCAAAAAGGCTGAAAGAGGATCCACCCACTCCTAGCAAGACTTCCCTGCCTTTGGACGCTCTAGATATGATTGAACTTCTAGAGGAGCTGAGAAACATTAGGTCAGCATTGAAGGGAGACACAGAGCAGATGGTGGAGGTAAAGGAAGAAGTGGTAGCAGTAAAGAAGGAAGTGGCAAATCTGGTCATAAAATGGAAATGGTCTGTACAAGAATGAATCAGATGTCATCCAGAGTGGAGAAAGTGGAACAGGAGCAACAGAAATGTAAAAATGATCATAAGGTCATCAAAGAAATGGGAAAACGGATGACAGAATATGAAAACCGGGCGAGAAAAAATAATGTGAGGATCCTAGGTTTAAAAGAAGGGGTGAAAAGAAATAATATGTTGGCTTTCCTGTAAGAAGTGATTCCAAAATTACTCCCCCTAAACTTAAAAGTGCCACTGGAAATAAAGAGGGCACATAGGATCCAGGGAAGGAGACCTCATGGCCAGGTGAGACCAAGACCAATAATTTTGCGCCTGCTACATTTCCAGCATGTTTTAGAAATTTAAAGGGTGGCAAAAGAGAAAAAAATCTGTCTTAGAAAGACTCAAATATTATGTTTGTCCCAGACTTGGCAAGTGAGACAGTACATCTTCGCAAACAATTTCTACAACTGAGGCAACCATTAAGGGAGATTGGGGCAAAATATGGGCTTTATTATCCTGCTCTAATGAGGGTTATTCACAAAGAAAAATTCTACCAGTTTGAAGACCCTGATAAGCTGAAAGAGTTTTTGTCCAATCAAGAAACACCAATGAACTGAATGTACAATCCTATCAGTGGAAATTTATTAAATTTCTCTGAGTTTTGGAGATTTAATGTTTAATGTTTTTAAATTATTTATTTTACTATATGGAATTGGAAGTCTCAACTGTCTCCGGACAGGTTGGTTTTTTTTCCTCATTCAAATAAGCCTTCTTATTCAAATAAGCCTACATGGCATCCTCCCTCCCGTTATCCTACTATTTTGGAACTCCTCTAACCCTAATTCCACTAGATCCTCCCAAAAACTGAAACTATCATTCCCCTCTGCAAAAGGTATATCCCGTGTAGGAAAACTAGGAACATCCCTCTTCTTTAGAACCACAGAACTCTGGAACAACCTCACATCCCCGCTCAGAATTTCAAGCTCCCTCCAATCCTTCCGCAAACACCTGAAAACTTGGCTCTTTTCAAAAATCTAACACCTCCCGCTCTTTGGTACCCTGACCCTTTTTATCTTCCTAGCTCCTTTCCTATAACCCTTCATTGTAGCTCCTTTTCAACCTAACCCTATAAACCGTGCCGAGCTCTATGCTTGTGGAGATGGTGCGGTATACAAATTTAAGGTTTAGTTTAGTTTAGTTTCTGATGTAATGTAAGAATTCTATATCTAAGGAGGAAGTTCCAGCCCACTAGATCAATCAAATGTACCTGATGTTAGAGGAAGCTTAGTGACGGTGGGGGAGGTGGATAAAGATGACAGCGCGGCCTACGGTAAGCAGAGAATGCTCTTGGAATGTTTCGGGGAAAGAGACTGTGCTTAAGGAGCAATAGGAGTTATGACTAATTGTTGCTTAGTCTGTGCATGTGACCGGGTTGTGGCCGCCACCCCGTAGCTCACCTTTGTTCTATGCGGTTCCGTGGTGATGCTGTGGGTATTGGATTCTACTGGCTCTGCCCTCCAACGCTGCTGTTGTCTGCGATGGAATTCCGTGCATTAAGGCCCTAGTGCGGCTTTGTAAAGGGAGCCCTAAATGTACCAGACGTTTTGAATCAGCATGCATTCAAACAGTTTTGTTTTTTAGGGTTATACTTATATGTCTAAAAGAAGGAGGGGAAGAGAGAAAGGGGATGAAAGAAGAAAGAAGGGAGGGGGAAAGAAGAGGAATAAAGGGAGGAAAGGGAAAAAGAAAAAGAAGTGTAAAAATGAAGAAAAAGGGGTTTTAGGGCATTAACATATTCATTTTAAGAATTTTAAAGTTTATTATTTTACAGATTAATTTAATCTTAATACCCTGCAACCTTATAATTTTTTTCCCGATATGTTTTTTAAAATTTCAGGGTTCATTTCTGTAAGTTTGTTTAATAGCTTTATAGAGGGGGGTTTGGTATGATTTGGGAGAATTTAAAGGGTATTCATTGGTTATATTATTTAAATATATTTGTTTGAGTAATTTTATTAATGAATTTCCACATAGGTAGAGAATGAACTTTATTTTGTTGTTATATTCTATTAATTCTATTAATTATTTGTCCACTTCTTAGAAAATATTTATCTATTTATTTCGGTATTAATGATTTTTTTTAGTTTATAGGGGTTGATTAATTGTAATTATATAAGGGGAAGTAATGAATTAGGGGCTCCTTTTATCAAGGCGTGCTACGGGGGTTAGCGCATCAGACATTTCATCATGTGCTAACCCCTGTGGCAAGCCAAAAAACTAACTTCGTCAATGGAGGCGTTAGCGACTAGCACGGCAGGCGGTTTAACGCGCAGTATTCCACGCGTTAAACCCCTACTGCACCTTGATAAAAGGACCCCTAGGTTGCCTGGGGGAGGGATATGGCTGCTAGTCTAAATGTATGTCTTCAAGCAATCGTATGATAAGGGGGGTAGGGAATGGGGGGGTTAAGGGGTTTAGGACATGTATTGAACAAAGGGTGTATTTGCGTGGTGTATTTGGTATACTATATGGGTTCTCTTCTTTGAAATTTTACAATGAATTTTAAATTATTTTCTTTGTTAATGGCCTCAATCTGTTAAGAGGAAGAAAACGCTCAATTTTTTAAAGCAGCAAAATGCAGATATATGTATGATACAGGAAACTCATTTGACTGCCGGGGAATCTGTGAAATTAGAAGGAGGGTGGGTCAAGCAGTGTTTCTTTGCGCCGGCTGTGAGGAAAAAAACAGGGGTGGCTATTTTAGTCTATAAGAAATGTTCAGCTATATTTAATTTCATTTCTGCAGATCCTTCAGGAAGGTGGGCTCAAGTAAAGATGACCATGGGGAAACATGCTCTGACGCTGTTTTGTGTCTATGCCCCTAATTCAAATCAAACAGAATTTTTAAAAACTCTTCAACAGGTGCTTCTGCCACTGGCTGCCTCTAATCTAGTGGTAGCTGGGGACTTCAATGCTGTTATGGATCCATTGTTGGATAAACAGCCCAATAGGATTTTGAAATCAATGGGATTGGATAATTTAGTTCAATCCTGTGGATTAAAAGATATCTGGCGAATTCTCCATTTTTAATGCTCGGGAGTTTTCTTTTTGCTCCCAGGTTCATAAATCATTTTCAAGAATAGATTATGTATTTATATCAGATCAATTAGTTCAACAGGTAACCAAAGCTGGCATAGATTCAATTGTTTTATCAGATCATGCTAGAGTTTGGATTGAATTAAAATTTGAGGAACAAGATTGTAATAGACCTGTGTGGAGGTTCAATAATACATTGCTTGCAGATTCTAACTTTATTGAAGAATTTCAATTAAAAATGAATGAATATTTTCAAATCAATGCCTCAGAGGAAATCTCTTTGGAAACTACCATGAGAGGGCAAATTATCTCATATTCAGCGCATATTAGGAAACAACTTAAATTGGAATTCTCCAATTTGGAACAAAATATTAAGCTCTTAGAGTCACAATTGGCCTTGAAATGGGAACAAAATACTTTGCAGGCCCTCTTAAAAGCTAAATACAGATATAATGAGATTGCCTCTAAAAGGGCTAGGAAAGAGTTGTTTTCTCAACAGGCTCTGTATTATGGAAACTTGAATAAAGCAGGAAGAGTATTAGCTAATTATCTTAAAGCTAAAAAAAGGAAAGTAAAAATTGTGGCTATTACAGATGAGAATGGGGAAACTCATTCTGAAATTGGAAAAATCTTAAAACAATTTTTGAAATATTATAAAACTTTATATTCAAATAAAGAACTTGAGGGTTTAGACTAGAGCAGTGTTCTTCAACCTTTTTACACCCGTGGACCGGCAGAAATAAAATAATTATTTTGTGGACCGGCAAACTACTAAGACCGAAATAAAAAACACATTTTCGCCCCGTCTCCGCAAGCTCGGTCCCCACAAACCATCTGATCCCATCTGCACAAGCCTCAGTTATGATTTTATATTGAACGTATTTTATTAAAGTATAAAAAGAAACAATATTCTGTACAATTGTCATTTTATATATATAAATATTCAGAGCAAGGACCAACAAAACCCCTGTCTCCCCTCCCCTTCACATATATCCCCTCTATCAAGAAAACTGAACAAGCCAAATTATTACAGAATGCTACACAGAAATATCATGCTAACAGAATACTGCAATCACACATGATAGGAATAGTGTTAGGCTTTTCAGTCCCCAGTTATGTCTCTAGCAGGATATATATTTCAAATCTGATATATTGTAACGACAAAATAGAAATAAAATGATTTTTTTTTCTACCTTTCATGGTCTCTGCTTTCATCTTCTTTCCACTCTTCCTGCCAGCGTCTGCCCGTTCCATCCACTGTCTGGCCTCTCCTCCTTCCATCCAGCCTGTGCCTCCTCTCTCCTTTTTACATCATTCATTCCAGCTTCACTGCTTTCTTCATTTTTATCTCTCCTACACCAGATCTAGCATCTTTATCCCTCTCTCATTTCTCTGCTGACCCCCTTTCCAGCATCAATCTCTCTCTACTTTCTCATTCCTGTCTCTCCCCTTTCCCTCCTCTAATCTCCCTGCCAGCTGTTTCCTTCCTTTTTTTTTCCTTCTCCCTTCCCTCCTCCCCCCTATCCAACAGTAGCTCTCTTCCCATCCCTTTCTCTCTTCCCCTCCCAGCAGCATCTCTCTTTCTACCTCCCTCCAGGTGCAGTAGCAGCTCTCCTTTTATCCATCAGCTTCCCAGCCTCCAACAGTGGCTTCCTCTCCTTCCAGCAGCTCTCAGTACTTGCCTGCAGCAGTGATTTCCTTAGGCAGCCTTGGGTCCGTTGCCGCCTCTGAGGAAAGGGGAAGTTGCCAAAGTGAATCACTGCCCTGGAAGTACAGAGCTGCTAGGAGAGGAGACAGCCACTGTTGAAGGCTCCCTGCACATTCGCGACCCCCTCCCCCCCAAAAAAAAACAGCTTTGCACCGCAGGCCCTGAAGCCCAAGACAAGCCGGAGGTCCCTACCCGCCGCATCCTGCACGTGGGCAGACTCTCAGCACAAACGCTGCTGATGGCCCCAATCGAAACGCTGACCTCCCCGCGCACGCTGACCATCTCCTCTCTGCCTGCACTTTCCCCGCGGCCCTCTTCGGCGACTCGGCCGGGGCAGCGATCAAGACAGGCTACCCACGTCGGGACCTTCCCTCTCTTGAGTCCCGCCTATTTTGTTTCAACTTCCTGTTTCCGCATAGGCGAGACTCACAGAGGGAATGCCCGACGTCGGCAGCCTGTCTTGATCGCCCGAGGCTTGGAGGAACAGAAGATTTCCGAACACCACCAGGGCAGAAAATTTAACGGCGTTCATCTCACCGGTCCTGCGCGGACCGGCAGAAATTTTCTGCGGACCGGCACCGGTCCGCGGACCGGCGGTTGAAGAACTGTGGACTAGAGTTTTTGAAGTTAGTTAAGGGACCTAAAATTCCCGAGCATATAAAAGGAACTTTTGATGCGCCTATTTCAATGAAAGAACTACAAGCAGCGTTGAAGTCCCTTAGAGTTGGATCTGCTCCAGATGGTGATGGATTCACTGTAGAGTTTTACAAATCATTTCAAATTACCCTATTACCTCATTTATTAAATTTATATCAGACGCAACTGATTAAAGGTTGTATTATAGGTACTATGGCAGAATCTTTAACTATAGTTTTACCAAAGCCAAATAAAAGATCCTACGTTGGTTTCAAATTACAGGCCTATTTCTTTGATTAATGTAGATGGAAAACTTCTGGCTAAGTTATTGGCCTTATGCTTGGCTAAGGCTCTCCCTTATATTATCGGTATGCACCAAATGGGGTTCGTTGCTCAGAGACATTCTTCTATTAACACCAGATTGGCTTTTCACATGTTAAATCTAACAAAAACTATGGAAGAAGGCCTTTGATCGTGTGGAATGGACCTTTGTGTATCAAGCAATGGATTGTTTGGTATTGGTTCTGGATTTATACAAATGATTCAAACCTTGTATAGTTCCCCTATGCAAGATTATACATTAATAATAATTTTTCTGAACGTTTTTGTCTTAGAAGGGGAGTTAGACAAGGGTGTCTGTTATCTCCTTTGCTTTTTGACATTGTATTGGAACCCTTGCTACTGACTATTCAACATGCAAGGGAGATTCAGGGTATTCCTTATGCAGGTTGGGAATATAAGGTCTCTGCTTATGCAGATGACATATTGCTTCATTTGAGGAATCCTGAAACCACCATTCCACATTTACTGGATCTGATAGATAGATTTGGAAAATTCTCTGGTTACAAAATAAACTGGAGCAAATCAGAGGTTCTTCCGCTAAATGTATATTGTACAAAAGGATTATTTGATACATTCCCTTTTCTTTGGAAGGAAGAGGTATAAAATATTTAGGTATTTGGATAAAAAGTACACTGGAAGAAACTATGAAAGTAAATGAAAAATCTTTATTGCTGAAGGTCATGGAAATGTGTGAGCATTGGAACCCATTACGTCTGTCTTAGTGGGGAGAGAGTCCAGTTAAGATGATGATTCTGCCTGTGATTTGTTCCCAAATGGGTATGTTACCATTGTTTTTTCAGGGGTCCTTTTACAAAAAATTAAATAGAATTCTGACAAAATTTATTTGGCTGGGGAAAGCAGCAAGAATTGCTTTATTATCTTTACAAAAGCCAATTGTGGAGGGTGGGGTATAAATTTCTCAAATTTTTATAGGCATCATCAAGCCTATATAATGCGTCATGGTATGTACTGGATCCTTCCTGAGCTCATGGAAAATCTCCCAGATTGGTTATGGTTGGAATGGCAACTCATGTTTCCTCTGCAATTAGGTCACGTTCTAAGTATTAAGTTACCTAGATTGTATAAGGACAATATAATTTTACTACTCATGTGGCAAACTTTAAAATATATCAATAATTTAACAACTATTCCAATCTATAAATCCACATGTCAGTCCCTCTGGCTGAACTCCAAGATTCAAATTGGCGGGTTTAAGGTCATCTGGAAACACTGGATGAAGGCAGGTATACGTACTTTGGATGATGTTATATCAGATGGTAAGCTGCTTGACTTTTCACAATTGCAACACAAATTTGGTCTTAACAAATCACAAAATTAAAGATGGTTGCAATTGAAGCAGGCCATTCAGGCGAGGTTTCCTGAATGGAAAAATCTAATTAATCAGCATAGTTTGCTGATCTTATGTTTTCAGGTGGACTTCCTGGGACACCAGGCCACTCAGTGGTATAAATTAATATCTGGATTTTTGAATAAGAAACCAAAGATTGGTCTGCGTGACATTTAGAGCATTGAGATAAAGCATCAAATTACTGCGTCTCAATGGCCATGAATTTGGGCTTAGAGGATGAGATGTATGGTGTCGGCATCTGAGACAAACTTGGTTTTTCTTGTTATATAGAGCAGTTTGGACCCCTGTTAGATTACAGAAATTAGACAGCTCAAAGTCTAATAGATGCTGGCACTGTCATCTCGAAGCTGGGACATTAGATCATTTACTATTCTATTGTCCATTGATACTTAGTTTTTGGAAATCCATTTGGGGGTCAAATGAATGATCTACTGCACAGTTCTTCAACCGCCCGTCTGCGGACCTGTACTAGTCCGCAGAAAATTCCTGCCGGTTCACACAGGACCGGCGAGATCAACCTCTCCAATTTCCTGCCGGTCCGCGCAGGACCGGCAAGATCGACAACCTGTAGTTCGCGCAGGGCTGTAGAGATAATGGGGAGCCTCCGACAGTGTGCTCTCTCTCCTCCCAGCAGCTCTCCTTACCTACAAGCACAGCGATTCAGGAAGGAAGCCTTGGGGCTTTTGCTGAGTCGCGGCCGCCTCTGATGATGCAACTTCCGCTTTCCTCAGAGGCGGTGCGACCCAACAAAGGACCCGAGGCTGCCTTCCTGAATTGCCGCGCTGGCAAGTAAGGAGAGTTGCTAGGAGGGGAGAAAGTCACTGTTAGAGGCTGGGAAGCTGCTGGGCATGGTGAAAAAAAAGGGACAGCTGCTACTGGACCTGGAGAGGGATAAGGAGAGATGCTGCTAGGAGGGGAGGAGGGAAAGGAATCTGGGAAGCTGCTGGGCAAGGGGAAAAGGGGACAGCTGCTACTGGGCCTGGAGAGGGATAAGGAGAGATGCTGCTGGGAGGGGAGGAGGGAAAGGAGTCTGGGAAGCTGCTGGGCAAGGGGAAAAAGGGACAGCTGCTACTGGGCCTGGAGAGAGATAAGGAGAGATGCTGCTGGGAGGGGAGGAGGGAAAGGAGTCTGGGAAGCTGCTGGGCAAGGGGAAAAAGGGACAGCTGCTACTAGACCTGGAGAGGGATAAGGAGAGATGCTGCTGGGAGGGGAGGAGGGAAAGGGAAGGGAAGAGAGTTACTGCTGGACAGGGGGAGGAGAGAAGGGAGAAGTAAAAAGGAAGGAAACAGCTGGCAGGGAGATTAGAGGAGGGGAAGGGGAGAGACAGGAATGAGATGGGAAGGGGGGGTCAGCAGAGAAATTGAGAGGGACAAAGATGTTAGATCTGGTGTAGGAGAGATAAAAATGAAGAGAGCAGTGATTCTGGAATGAATCATGTAAAAAGGAGAGATGGGCATAGGCTGGATGGAAAGGGGAGAGGGGCATAGAAAGTAGACAAATACCATATGGAAGGGGGAGAGGTCAGACAGTAGATGGAAGGGGCAGATGCTGGACTGAAGAGACAGAGAAGGCAGACGCTGGAAGGAAGAGAGTGAAAAGAAGATGAAAGCAGAAACCAGAGACAACAAAAGGTAGAAACAAATAATTTTATTTCTATTTTGTGATTAGAATATATCAGATTTGAAATATATATCCTGCTAGAGCTGGTGTTAGACATAACTGGGGACTGCAAAGTCCAGGCAGTGGCTTAGGGCTCTCTCTGACCAGGGGGGCAGTTGCCCTAGTTGCACTCCCCTAATCCTATTCCTGCTATGTGTGACTACGGTATTCTGTTAGCATGATATTTCTGTGTAGCATTCTGTAATAATTTGGCTTATTCAGTTTTCTTGATAGTAGAGGGGATATATGTGAAGGGGAGGGGAGACAAGGGTTTTGTTGATCCTTGCTCTGTATTATTTGTATTTATAAAATGACAATTGTACACAATATTGTTTCTTTTTATACTTTAATAAAATATGTTCAGTATAAAATCATAACTGAGGCTTGTACAGATGGGATCAGATGGTTTGCGAGGACCGAGCTCGGAGAAGGGGTTTTTAAATTTCAGTCCTAGTAGTTTGCCGGTCCACAAAATAATTTTTTTTTTTTTCCGCCGGTCCATAGGTGCAAAAAGGTTGAAGAACACTGATCTACTGGAAAATCCGGTGGCATTATCATATGACACTGTGTTATTTGGTACCTCCATGACAGAAAAGAGTCAAATCTCTTCTAATAATAATAAACTTTTGCTCATCATGACAGGGGTTGCCATACAACAAATTATGAAAAATTGGGATCGACTGAATTATAATTTTTGGTGGAATTTGTTATGCCAAATCTTTAAAATGGAGCAGGCAATAGCCATACAGCATGGGCACTTTAAGAAACCAAAATACTGCACAAAATAAATATTATTTTTTCTCTTTTGTTCATACACGTCCAGGAGGGGGAGGGAATACTTTTATGATTTATTATGCTTAAGTACAATTGTTGGGTATAAGGTGGGGGAGGGATATTTGATGAGAGTTAAACTTTGATGGTATATTAAGTGATGTTAAAGTATAAAATGATTGTATCTTATATCACACTTGTAAGTTTTAAAAATGAATAAAGACCTTAGAAAAAAAAGAATATATCAGATTTGAAATATGTATCCTGCTAGAGCTGGTGTGAAAAAAAAAACGGGGGACCGTAAAGCCCAGGCTGTGCTTTTGTAGCTTCCAGCTGGCTTAGGGCTTTCTATGACCAGGGGGCAGTTGCCCTAGTTGCACTCCCCTAACACTATTCCTGTCAAGTGCGACTGTGGTATTCTGTTATCATAATTTTTCTGTATAGCATTCTGTAATAATTTGGCTTTTTCAGTTTTCTCAGTAGTGGAGGGGATATTTGTGAGGGGGAGGAGAGACAGGGGTTTTGTTGATCCTTGCTGTGTATTATTTGTGTTTATAAAATGACAATTGTACAGAATATTGTTTCTCTTTATACTCTAATAAAATAAGTTCAGTATAAAATCATAACTATTCGAGGCTTGTACAGATGGGATCAGATGGCTTGCAGGGACAGGGACCAAGCTTGTGGGAACTAATCTTTCCACCGCGTCATTCTCTATTGCGGTATATAAGACACTGTATTGTAATTGTGGATATTCATGTTTATCAACTAGATGCTAACCGTCTATATCATGCGACATAACCGGCTAGGCACAGATATTTAGTGCCTAACCTGCTATGTTTAGTGGTTAAAATAGGCTGTATAACTAGCAAGCCTATCTTTAACCAGTTAGTACTGAATACTAACATAACCAGTTAAGTTGCCACAGCTAAAAATCAATGCTAGTCGCTAGAAATGGCCCGACATTGAATATCCAGGTTGAGTGCCAATGCTGGGCAGACAGGGCACTGCCTGGTATTGGCCCCAGTCTATCTAATCCTTAGCCCATTATTTACCAGAAACTGTACAACTGGTTAATAGGAAAGTTCAAAGAATGTGGTTTCTAGAACCAGGATTAGTTGGTTAAACTGGATGTGACACAGGAGGCAAAAAGAGGCCCATAAACCATTTTAATATTTCTACAGTAGGTTCATTACATAACATATATATAGAGTCATATGGTACCTCAGAATCTGAAAACTGTACATTGGCTTGGAAAAACAACAAAAGTGATTATAGAGCAGTCAAATGACTGTAGGTTTGTTCAGGAGCATCCAGTTATGGGAGGAACTGGACAAGATGTCTCCGGCTTGGGTCTTATGGATCTATAAATGGTATCATTGGTGTACATCGATAGCAAGTTTGAAGAATGCTGCCTTTGGAAGCAGGCGGCCTGCCTTTTGCTTGAGAAGGTGGGTAATATCAACTCAGAGCAGTGTTTGAAAAATTTAAATCTCTGCAGTGGGGAGGTGGGACTGGCGACACTGTACATTGGTGACGTGGGAGGCTGATTGTTTTCAGATGAGCTACTGAAATGCTCAGACCTTGTATTGGCGCTCTCCTGGGTGCTGCTGACCGGGGGGATGCTCCGTGTGGCGTTGTTCTCACACAGCGGGACAGGAGTGGTTGACACAGGGGACTTTAGACCCCTCACAGGCTTGGACAAGCCATAAAGATAACGGAACTCTTCATCGAACAGCTCCACTCCTTTGCCGGTGAACTTGAAAAGAATGTTGCGGTGAACATGTCCAGAGAGCCACGTGAAGCTGCAAGAAAGTCGACAATCAAATAAATAACTAATCTAGATGTCAAACTAGTTATTCACACAGCACAAAAAAAAAAAATGGCACAAAGTTTTTGGCACGCATGTTTATGTTTGTGTAACACCTGATCCAGAACTATGCAATGAAGGAAGAGCATGGTAGCCTGTACTGATCCTGGACAAAATGGGAGTCTTTATGAGTTGTTTAGACAAAAATGACATGAGCGAGACCACTGCGACCTCTTCTTTAGATGTCATAGGAATAAAACAAAGCCATTTATAAAACCTCTTAGAATATTTATTTTAGTAACAAACATCAGCACCAGTAAAAATGTTCATTAGCATCAGAATTACCGTATTTACTTGAACATAAGTCGATCCGAATATAAGTTGAGACCCCCCTATCCCCCCAAAAGGAGGAAAAACGGTTGACTCGAATATAAGTCGGGCGGTTTAATATTCAAGTGTTCTGCCCTGTCAGGCTCTACACCCAGCCCCTCCCTGCCAATAAGGAAGCCGCTCAGTGCAGAGAAGCAGCGCCAAATCTCACTGCTGCATATGCCGCTCAGATGAGGAAATTCGATCGAGCAGCCGGTTAGCAGCAGGGCAGGAGTTTGAACAGCTTGCTCCTGCCCGCTGCACCTCCACCACGGATCGGCAGAGGACCCGCTGCACCTGTACCTCCACCACAGATTGGCAGAGGTATGATAGGGCAGGGAGGAGAAGGGGGGCAGAGCCTGGCGGCAGCATTAAAAAAATTCTGGGAGGGGCATTGACCTGAATATAAACTGGGACCCCCATTTTTGGGCCAATTTTTTGGCCCCAAAATCCCGGTTTATATTCGAGTATATACGGTAGATGATTTCAATAATAGAATTCTGCCTAAAGAAAAGTGAAACGTCAGTGACTAGGCAAAGTAGAGAATCTAGTTTAACCTGTTTAGCCTTCGAGTTTCCTGAGGGAAGGGTCACCATGGTATAATCTACAATAGAAGCACTGCATGTACATTCCATAGAATTGCTTATCCTGATTATATGATTGGGGGTCTTTCTTATTCTCCCATTTCTCTTTTAACTTCCTAGCTGGTTTCTTGTCCAGGGCCTCTTCTCCTTTGAAAAGAGGAGACTAAGAGGGGACATGATCAAAACATTGAAGATAATGAAGGGAATAGACTTAGTAGATAGAGACAGGTTGTTCACCCTCTCCAAGGTAGGGAGAACGAGAGGGCACTCTCTAAAGTTAAGAGGATAGATTCTGTACAAATGAAAGGAAATTCTTCTTCACCCAGAGGGTGGTAGAAAACTGGAACGCTCTTCCAGAGGCTGTTATAGGGGAAAACACCCTCTAGGGATTCAAGACAAAGTTAGACAAGTTCCTGCTGAACCAGAATGTACGCAGTTAAGGCTAGACTCAGTTAGGGCACTAGTTTTTGACCTAAGGGCTGCTGCTTCAGCAGACTGCTGGACACGATGGAGCACTGGTCTGACCAAGCAGCAACAATTCTTATGTTCTCGTTTCACCTCTGTGTTTCTGCTCTCTTCCAATGAACACAGATGTGAGTGTAAAGTTTGTTAAGCTTTTTTTTTTTTTTTTTTTTACAAGATTTTCAGAATAATAGCTATCTGCTATAGCACTCCCCTTGAAAAGTGACAATTCCAGAATTTATTTTTAAAATTCCCTTCATAATTCATAAAATAAATATACACTAGGATAGATGACGAGTACATCGTGTACTCAAGAGTGTCAACACCAGTACCAGCACATCTCCTCCTCTCCGCCCCGGAGTACCTCTGTAAATATTCACCAGTGCAAGCAGCACTACCTGCTGTTCATGCCAGCCTTGACTCCCTTCTGATGTCACTTCCTGTCACCGGACCAGGATGTGACATCAGAAGTGCGCCAAGGGCGGCTCATGCCAGTGAACATTTAAAGAAGTATAATTTTAATTATAAAGTGCCACAAAAAAAACCCATTTGCTCTATTTAGTGTGCCGGAGCTAAAAAAGTTTGCGAGACACTGCTCTAAGCTCTTCCTCTCCCCCTCTTGCAGTCTCATTTAATATATTAAAGGGCAGGTCTGAAAACTGATTTCTTCAGGTGGAAGATTTTTTTTAACTGAATAAATTAGGTTTGAGAAAATTGCCCACCCTGATAGACATCATTCTAGTTTTCCACTGTAATCCAAGGTGGTCTTGAAGACGTATTTAAGTTAGTAGAAGAAAATAACCTGCAGATATTGCATTTTAAATTCTGTGCATGTTACTTTCTTGGAAAACAATTGCAAATGCTGCCTAGGAAACCCAAGAATCAACACATTTGTATACAGAAAAACACATCCCTATGTTTTACATGATGGATTAATTTGCCTTAATAAGATTATTAAGTCAGTGTGATGACAGATGTTTCTTAAGAATTGGTTTTGGCAAATATTAGAGCACCACCTTATTTTCTCCTCTTTCCCAGGACTGAAAATCTTCCTCATTTTCCACCAGTCAGGCATGAAATAAGCTTCAGATTCAAATCTAACATAGCAACAAGCTGAAATGTGCATATTTACAGTGAGACACCACAATGCGTTTGACCTTTCTTAATTCACAGGACAGCATATCTATTCCTCAATCCCCTTCAATTTACTTACTCTTCCATCCCTCATTCCCTTCCCCCTTGAAGACTTCCTTCAATCCCTCCCTCCCCACTTTGCACTCACCCTTCCATCCATGCTACCCTTCCTATTTGCATTTACACCTCCTACCATTTCCCATCCTTTTTTAACATTTTATTCCACGGGGGGAGGGGGGGAGAGAAGAACCCATGGAGGAGAGGGGTTGTGGAGAGAGAGAGAAAAGCACCCACAGGGGGGAGAAGCACCCACATGGGGGGAGGTTGAAGGGAAGGAGAAAGAGAAGCACCCACAGGGAGGGAGATAAAGAGACTGGGACTTGTTTTCCTTTATTTTGTTACAGATATTCTCCTGAAGAGGGAAGAGTGCAAAATGTTTAAAATATTGTGTCTTAATTTTACCTAGCACTGTCATATCCTAAAACAGGTACAGAAGATGGGAAGGGGGACTAAGGAAATGGGTAAAGGTGGGGTGTAGGGCAGGGGTGAGACTAGCGAGAGGCGGGCCAGGGGAGGGGTGGAATCTTGTGTCCTCTTTGTTGACATTACAAATATGGTAACCCTAGCAGTGGGGAGTTGGGTCCTTTGATGGTATCCCTCTCTGCTCTTCAGCATGGCAGCACTGGATCCAGCTCCCGCCTTTGTTCCGACTCTGGAAGATGGGTTCCAGGCAGCACATTAATAATAGAACCATCATTAAGGGGTCCATTTTTTGGCTCCATGGGAGTTGGGTTCCTTAAGGCACACATTTCACTAGCTCCTTGCTCATCTTCTTGTAGCAGAGCCTAATTCTCATGCTAGTCCTTCCACGTTTGCTTCTGCAGGAGCCTCCTGTCTTTGTCTAATCTGCATAGATCTGTTTGCGCAAACAAACCTATGTGCATCGATGGATGTTCAAACGGACAGACGGATAGGCCCTCCCCTACAGGCGCTAAGCAAAATGGGGGAATATTCTAAAACTGGCGCTTAAACGTAAGCACTGGTAGGCGCCCGACTGATGGCTGTTAATTGAAAAACACTATTAGAAATGGCAAAACACCCCACGAAGGTTAAAGTGCCTACTGGTGCTTAAATAAAAGGTGCTGGAATTGCACCTACGTAGGTGCTTTACAACGCCTAACACTACTCTGGACATGGCTAATGCTGGAAGTGGCATTAGGCACCGAAAAGTGTCTACTTAGGTGCGATTCATGGCATAGATAGATGCTGGAAATGTAGGCCTGGAAAACCCTGGCCTACATTTCCAGCGCCCTTCTGTCCTGGAGGCGTGATTCTGTATATGGCGCAGTGGCATAATTGACATGTTATCGGTGGCCACTGATATCAACGCTGTATACAAAATCCGGGCCAATGTGTCTAAAAATAGGGTATTGTGAGCCAACATTTATATTATACAATATAAATAAAACAGCCCATGTTGCAATATTCTAACCTCAGTTTTTTCATTCTCAGGTTTAACCCAAAGACCCAGTTCCAATGCTGACACTGCACTTCACAAGATCTGGATTTGATTTTCAAACCCACCTTTTAATCATCTAATCAACCTGGCTGAGAGATTCTGTGGAGGCAGTGCCCACAGTCCACAAGGAGGGAGCAGATGTCAGGACTGGTCAGGGGTCACAACCATTGTTCAATAGTAATACCTATTGTTGGGACTTTGGGTGTATATATACTAGGTTTGAGTGGAAGTGTTACTCCATGATCCCAATACAAAGCAGAGTTTCAAACTGGGTAAGTATCACAGGTAGCTCTATGTAAAGATTCAGGGCTCCGTAGCCTCCATAGAAACGGCTTCTAACTGAGCTAAAGCTCTAAGAAGAAAAACCAGTTGAACTCCCCCCCCCCCCCAAAAAAAAAAAATCTAAATTTTCAGGTCCGCTGGGGCTGAGCTTGCTGTGGGAATACAGAATATCCAGAGTTGTACAGAAGAGGAGGTCCACCCAAGTGGAAACAGGAAGTTATGTCAGTGGGGGGTGGACCACAGCAGAGGAAGAGTATCAAGGAAGCCGCAAGCTGTGCATGAGAATTGCTGACCCCTTTGCATTTTAAAAGGTAAGGGGGGGACTTTGGAACAGGGTGGGGAGAAGGGAGAAACATCTCGGCCCATAGGGGCCCTCCTGGAGCAACTGATTTTTAAATGAAAGGAGAGATGCTGGATGGGAAGATATTTCGGAGGAGGGGGCAGGGAGGAGAGGAATTGGGGGTCCCCTCCTTAATTTCTACCCTGGGTCTTGGTCGATGGTAGTACCTGAATTAAGGTGCCTAACTGTTGATTTATTCCAGTATTCAGAGATTTTGATTATGTGGCTTCATTTATTTAGTCATCTATGATTTTGCAATCATGATTTGAGTGTATGTTCTTTTGTAGACCAATTGATTCATATTAACTACGATATTTTTAAGACTCCTGAGGCAGGCCATTCTGGCCGAAACATGTACTTTTTGAGTCATTGAGTTGTTGGATGAATTAAAGGACATTTCCATCGATTTGGGGGGGTGGGGCTGTGAAGGGGGGTTCTGTGGGAAGGGGTGCTCTTCTTGTGGCCTTGGAGGACATAAAGAGTACAGTCTTCTTTGGCGGGTACAGTGTAGGGAGGTCAAATTGGAGACTAAAATTAAGTGAATACAAAAAACTAATAATAAAGAAGCACTCTAACTTTTACGCCCAAAAAATTGGATCGCTGAACACCAACAGTAGAAATCTCTTTGAACTAGTCAACAATCTCTATGACATACAGGCCTTATCCTGTCCTACCCTTGATTCCCCACCATCTGCAGATGATCTGGCTGAATTTTTCAACAACAAAATCATCAATTTGAGATCCAAACTAGCAGGCTCCTCAACCAACCATTTGAACTACCTGGTTGCCCAACACAGACGACCCTAGGGTAGATATGGCCTGGAATAACTTCACTACACTATCCTGGCAACAATTCTCCAAATATTACGCAAAATAAGCCATTTCCTACTGAAGATTAGACTGCTGCCCCCCAAACATTATGAAAGTCGCTCCAATCTCTTTCAAAGCCAAGTTATACAACTGGCTCTCCTCTCTCTTACTAACCGGTACTTTCCCTCAGGATCTTGGTCAGATTTTGATCACCCCAATCGTAAAAAACCCTAGAGAATCTACCAAACTGACATCTAATTACAGACCAATTGCGAGCACTCCCCTATTTGTCAAGCTAATGGAAGGACTGGTCAACCAGGATCTAGTAAATTATCTGGACAAATTTAGCATATTGCATGACAATCAGTCTGGTTTTCGTTCCGGATTCAGCACCGAAACTGTCATGGCATCACTACTAGACTTCCTCCATACCTTATTCAGTCAGGGTACAAGTGCTCTTATTCTGCAACTAGACCTAAGTAGTGCCTTCGATCTAGTTGACCATGCTATTCTAATTGACTGTCTGGAGTCAATTGGTCTTTCAGGTAACGTATTAAAATGGTTTCGGGGTTTTTTGAGCAAACGGTCATATCAAGTCTACAGTGACAATGAAAAATCCTTTAGTTGGGCTCTCCTCTTTCCCCCACATTGTTCAACATCTACCTTGCCTCATTGGGGAACTTACTACAAAGCTTAAAGGTTTTTTTTTTATATCTATGCTGACGATATCACCATCGTTATTCCCCTTACTACTCTGACCTCTGAGATAAAGATTCATCTATCATCCATTCTAAAAGAATCGAACAATGGATGACTGAATTCAAATTGAAGCTCAACACCGACAAAACTAAATTTTTCCTGGCAAGCCCTAACGACAAAATCAAAGACTCTTCGATCTCCTTGAATGGTCAGAACTTCCCTATTAACCACTCCATTAAAATCCTGGGAGTCACCCTGGACCGCCACCTCACTCTAAATGCTCACACACTTACTAGTTAAAAAATGCTTTTCGGTTCTATGGAAACTCAGAACCATCAGAAAATACTTTGATGCACCATCATTCCGCTTACTGGTTCAATCTTCCATCCTGAACTTGCTCGATTATTGCAACATTATTGAACCGCAAGGTACAAGCGGAATAAAAATCACTAATGTAATGTAATGTAATTATTTACTTGGGTTCCTTCAAAAAAACCATTCTAAGACTAAGAGTCATTCAAAATTCGGCAGTTCGACTGATCTTTAGGCTGAAAAAATGGGAACACATAAGCCCCTATTTAAAGATTCCATTGGCTGCCCCTAGAGGCGCGAATCCTGTTTAAGTTTGCTTGTCTATGTTATAAATCAATATTTGGTCTGGCCCCCACTTACCTGGTTTCCCACTTCAATCTGGCAAGTTATCTTAGGCCCACACGAAGAATACATCTGTTCACCTATCCGACAATAAAAGCCTGCCACTACAAAAGATTCTTGGACAGAATTCTTGCCTTCCAGGCAGGCAAATGGAACGACTGGCTTAGTAACGTTTTCGTGCTCTCTTCATCCTACTTCAATTTTAGAAAACTATTAAAAACGAGTCTGTTCAATCAATTTGTTAACTAAGAATCTACTCAGCACTGCTTATTCATTCCAGTAACCTTAAGAACTTTATAGCTCTCACATTCTTTATTATGTAAGATTGTATTACTGACTTTGATTGTAATCTCTTCGCTGATTGTCCAGCGCCTCTTTGCTGTAAACCGCCTCGAACTTATATAGCTTTGGCGGTATATAAGAATAAAATTATTATTATTACTTGTAAAACGGCGTTTTTGTTGCCCATCATATTGCCCTTGTTGTGATTTTTCTTGTTAATAAAAACAGATTTCACATAAAGGACATTTCCATCATACATTTGAGTCCACCAGTCTGTTTAGGACATTTCCACTCTTTGTCTTGCTATCCTGAGTTTGTGGATTTGACTCCCCTGTTTTATACTACAATAGGAAAATAGAACAGACCAGATATCAAAGCTTTGGACTCTGTCATAAGAACATAAGAACTGCATCTCCGGATCAGACCTTCGATCCATCAAGTCTGATGATCTGCATATGCGGAGGCCCAGCCAGGTGCATACCTGGCGTAATTTTAGTCACCCATATCCCTCTATGCCTCTCGTAAGGAGATGTGCATCTAGTTTGCTTTTAAATCCTAGAACGGTGGATTCCGCAATAACCTTCTCTGGGAGAGCATTCCAGGTGTTCACCACTCGTTGCGTGAAGCAGAACTTCTTGATATTTGTCCTTGACTTGTCCCCCCCTTAGCTTCAGTCCATGTCCTCTTGTCCGTGTCACATTGGACATTGTAAATAATTTTTTTTCCTGCTCTATTTTGTCTATTCCTTTCAGTATTTTGAAAGTCTCGATTATATTCCCTCGCAGTCTCCTTTTCTCAAGGGAGAACAATCCCAGTCTCTTAAGTCGTTCCTCGTATTCCAAGTTCTCCATACCTTTTATTAGCTTCGTTGCTCGTCTCTGCACCCTCTCCAGCAGATTTATATCCTTCTTTAGGTTGGGAGACCCATGTTGGACACAGTATTCCAAGTGTGGTCTGACCATTGCTCTATAAAGTGGCATTATAACTTTCTCCGATCTACTCGTGATTCCTTTCTTTATCATGCCTAACATTCTATTTGCTTTCTTTGCCTCAGGCTTGACAATGGTGGTCTATCTGAATATGTCTGAGACCAGTTGGTCTTATGTGTTTATAAGACACGGTAGGATCAATAGGACAGCTGGAGAGGCCACTGTCTGATTCAGCAAAGGATCAATGACAGAGTTACACAACATATAAGTATTGTTCTGTGCCTATCTGCACAACCCTAATTCAAGTGATCGCACTGACATGTCTAAGCCTGGGAAAACATAATCTATCCTCATCTTCTATTGACTAATTATTTGAACTGACAGCTGGAATTTGCCAAGACATATTTCACAAAGAAGTTCCAAGCAGAACAAATGGAGCCTACGCTCCAGACCACACGTGCACATGTACTACCTGTATGTGAATTAAAACATACTACTGATTCCTCGACATGTACTGAAAATGTAGTGTGGGTAGAGCACTAAGCATAGACACATAATTACACACACTGATAATGTTATCATTTAGGGGTCCTTCTACTAAGACGAGCTAGCCGATTTAGCACGCGCTAAATATTAGCGGCTCTCATGGGGGCAGAAGCATAGGAAGATCATTCCTGCCCTGCTTCACCGCTAGACCACTAGGCTTTAAAAGGTAAGGTCTAGAAGGGACAGGGAGGTGGAAGGGATGCAAGATAGGATGCTCACCGCTGGACCACCAGGGCTTCAGGCAGGCCTGCAGTGGGCATTAGGGGCTGGGTAGGAAGGGAAGGGGGAAAAAGAGGGCTGGGTACAAGGCAGGACACTTGAATAGAAACCCCCGGTTTATATTTGATGCAGCCTTTTTCCCTCCTTTTGGGGGGAGAAAAAAGGCTGCCTTGGTTTATATTCAGGTAGGTTTATATTTGAGTATATATGATATATAAGTATATATTTAAAGAAATAATCTCTTTCTTTCCTTCAGAAAGTAGGATGGAATCCAAGCTGAAAAGTGAGAACAGGCCATGCAGAAAAAAAGGAACTAGAACTATTTTTTCATCTTAGACCTCCTCGTCTTCCCTCTTGTATGTCCTCTAAAAAGAGGACATGTCCGGATTTTCCCGGACATCTAGTAACCATAGGAACATAAGAATTGCCGCTGCTGGGTCAGACCAGTGGTTCATCATAGAAACATAGAAATAGACAGCAGATAAGGGCCACGGCCCATCTAGTCTGCCCACTCCAATGACCCTCCCTACCTTTCTCTGTGAATAGATCCCACGTGTCTATCCCATTTGACCTTAAAATCAGGCATGCTGCAGGCCTCAATGACCTGAAGTGGAAGACTATTCCAGCGATCAACCACCCTTTCAGTGAAAAAGAATTTCCTGGTGTCACCGTGCTGTTTCCCACCCCTGATTTTCCACGGATACCCCCTTGTTGCCGTGGGACCCTTGAAAAAGAAGATTTCTTCTTCCACCTCGAGGCAGCCCGTGAGATACTTGAATGTCTCGATCATGTCTCCCCTCTCTCTGCGTTCCTCGAGTGAGTAGAGCTGTAACTTCTCTAGCTGTTCCTTGTACGGGAGATCCTTGAGTCCCGAGACCATCCGTGTGGCCATTCTCTGGACCGACTCTAGTCTCAGCACACCCTTATGGTAATGCGGCCTCCAGAATTGCACACAGTACATGGATCTATACAATGGCATAATGACTTCAGGTTTACGGCCGACAAAACTCCTGCGTATGCAACCTATGATTTGCCTTGCTTTGGAGGAAGCTTGCTCCACTTGATTGGCAGTCTTCATGTCCTCACGGACGATCACCCCTAAGTCTCGTTCTGCTTCAGATCTTGTTAGGATCTCGCCATTAAGGATATAAGTCTTGCATGGATTTTGGCTTTTCAGGTGCATGATTTTGCATTTTTTGGCATTGAAGCTGAGTTGCCAGGACCTAGACCAGCGCTCCAATAGAAGTAGGTTGTGCATCATGTTGTCGGGCATTGAATTTTTGTCTGTTGTGCTTTAGCCCACTACATTGCTTAGTTTGGCGTCATCGGCGAATAATGTTATTTTACCACGGAGCTCTTCTGCCAAGTCCCTTATATAGATGTTGAACAGGATCGGGCCCAGGACGGAGCACTGCGGCACTCCACTGATCACCTCCGTCATTTCAGAGGGGGTGCTCACGCGGCGGCCTTCTGGTCAAAGACCAGCACCGTAACTGAGACCAAGACTAGCCCTACCAGCGTACATCCTTGTTCAGCAGGAACTGGTCTAACTTTGTCTTGAATCCCTGGAGGGTGTTTTCCCCTATGACAGACTCTGGAAGAGCAATCCAGTTTTCCACCACTCTCTGGGTGAAGAACTTCCTTAGGTTTGTATGGAATCTATCCCCTTTCAATTTTAGAAAGTGCCCTCTCGTTCTCCCTACCTTGGAGAGGGTGAACAGTCTGTCTTTATCTACTAAGTCTATTCCCTTCAGTACCTTGAATGTTTTGATCATGTTCCCTCTCAATCTCTTCTCTTCGAGGGAGAAGAGGCCCAGTTTCTCTAATCTTTCGCTGTACGGCAGCTCCTCCAACCCCTTAACCATCTTAGTCGCTCTTCTCTGGACCCTTTTGAGTAGTACCGTGTCCTTCTTCATGTATGGCGACCAGTGTTGCACGCAATACTCCAGGTGAAGGCGCACCATGGCCTGGTACAGCAACATGATAACCTTCTCCAATCTGTTTGAGATCCCCTTCTTTATCATTCCTAGCATTCTGTTCGCCCTTTTCGACGACGCCACACATTGTACAGACGGCTTCATCGACTTGTCGATCAGAACTCCCAAATCCCTTTCCTGGGAGGTCTCTCCAAGTACCGCCCCACACATCCTGTATTCGTGCATGAGATTTTTGTTACCAACATGCATCACTTTACATTTGTCCATGGCTGGGTGAGGGCAGAATTGTTACCCAATGCCTGGAATCTAAGCACATTTTATGAATCTAAACACAGTTTTGGGGATGAATGACAATTTTGTCTTCTATAGTGCTATCCTGTTAAACCTTCTTGAACTGGAGCACTGTTAGCAGGAAAATGCTGTTTGATGCAGGACTCACCTGTATGATCCTGCGAGCACAAATCTCCAGTCAGAGATAAGGAATTTCTCCTGGTTTAGACCTGAGAATTTCTTGCCCGATTTTGCACAGTAAACTTCTCCCATAATACTTCTAACGAAAATATTCTAGGAGGAAAAAAGAGAGGAACAATAACAAAAGTAAAATAAATATGCATTATACGTGCGGTATATGTATCAGTCCCTCCTCTGCTCTCACTTGGTTTAGCTCTGGGTTCAAAATGGAAGCACTGAACCCTAGCAGCAGTTCACAGTACTATCACTAGGTGGCAGCAGACTGGGCAGAAACGAAGGTGGATCACTCCAGCTTGGGGCTACTACTCCATCATGGATGACCTCCCCCAGGTAAGTCTCAGGAGTTCTCAATGAGACCCAGGGGATGGGGAGAGGGTCTGATAGGGATCAAGAGGGGGAATCTTGATTTTTGGAATGGGATTGGGTGGGGGAGTCGATTGGGGGGCGAGGGGGGTCTTGATTTTTTGTTTATAGATGCACCTTCTTGTCCAGTTTGTCTGTCTTGACCAGACTGTAAGCTCTTTTAAGCAGGAACTGTCTCTTCTATGTTTTGATGTACAGCGCTGTATATGTCTAGTAGCGCTATAAAAATAAATAGTAGTAGCTGGGATGGGATCTTCACTATAAGGGGTGGGATCAGGAGGAGGGTATCCTGATAGTTGGAGGGGTGGTATTGGGAGGGAGATCTTAATCTGGAGCAGGTTATGGGGGCTGAAGGAATGGATTGGCAAGCAAAAAAGAAGAGTGGCCTGAGATAGCTGTGCTATTCGATTGGCAATAGCTTGGCTGCACCTATCACCTCCTCTTGACGTGATGGTACTTGCAGCAGCACTATGGGCAGTTGTATAACATCCAGCGATGACCTGTGCACTAGCTGTCACCAATGACCACTCCTCCACTCTGCCCCTCTCATGTCTAATATCTACTCCTCATATGCCGGAGAATATCAGTCTCTGCCCAGACACCAAGAGATCCAGAAAGAGCAGAGAAGGCCAGATCTTCAAACCAAACATACTTTAATGGCACCCATATATATTAAGTTATCGGAGAGAACGAAAGCCAGAAGGCCTTGAGCATGTGCAGATGCTCAAGGCCCAGCCCAGGCAAAAGGTGGGATCTTTCTGTCATTCGCACCGGCAAGCAGCAGATGGGGTAAGGAGCTTCTTTGGGAAGGGCAGGCGGATGCCACTTCCAGCACGGGAGTGCGATGCGGTTCTCGTGGGGGGAGGGAGGGGTGCGATGCTAGTTCAAGCAGGGGGAGGGGGTAGAACGAATCAAAGCGAGTTTCCCTTACTTTCTATGGGGAAACTCACTTTGATATACGAACAATTTGGTTTACGAATATATATATATATATATATATATATATATATATATATATATATATATATATATATATATATATGTTGTATGAATGTTTTATGAGATTTATACCGTACCTGCCATTTTAACAAGCACTAGTTACTAGCACAGGCATGAACTGGCATTTAGGAATTCATCAAGGGGTGCCAACTGATTCAACACGTGCTAATCAATTTAGCCTTAACAATCAGCATGTGCTAAATGCTAAGATGCCCATTACATTCTTATGGGCATCTTAATGTGTGATAATCGTTAGCGTGTGCTAAATCAGTTAGCGCAGTGTTCTTCAACCTTTTTACACCCGTGGACCGGCAGAAAAAAAAGAATTATTTTGTGGACCGGCAAACTACTAGGACTAAAATTTAAAAATCCCGTTTCCGCCCCATCTCCGCGAGCTCGGTCCCCACAAATCATCTGATCCCATCCACACAAGCCTCAGTTATGATTTTATATTGAATGTATTTTATTAAAGTATAAAAAGAAACAATATTCTGTAGAATAGTCATTTTATAAATACAAATAATTCAGAGCAAGGATCAACAAAACCCCTGTCTCCCCTCCCCTTCACATATATCCCCTCTACTATCAAGAAAACTGAACAAGCCAAATTATTACAGAATGCTACACAGAAATATCATGCTAACAGAATACTGAAGTAACACATAACAGGAATAGTTTTTGGGGAGTGCAACTAGGGCAACTGCCCCCTGGTCAGAGAGCGCCCTAAGCCAGCTGAAAGCTAAAGAAGCACTGCCTGGGTTTTGCAGTCCCCAGTTATGTCTAACACCAGCTCTAGCAGGATATATATTTCAAATCTGATATATTCTAATCACAAAATAGAAATAAAATTATTTTTTGCTACCTTTTGTCGTCTCTGGTTTCTGCTTTCAATCTTTTTTTCACTCTCTTCCTTCCAGCGTATGCCCTCTCTGTCTCTTCAATCCAGCATCTGCCCCTTCCATCCACTATCTGTCCTCTTCCCCTTCCATATGGTATCTGTCTTCTTTCTATGTCCCTCTCTCCTTTCCATCCAGCTTGTGCCCCTCTCTCCTATTTACATGATTCATTCCAGCTTCACTGCTCTCTTCATTTTTATCTCTCCTACACCAGATCTATCATCGTTGTCCCTCTGCTTATTTTTCTGCTGACCCCTTCCTATCATCAATCTCTCTACTTTCTCATGCCTGTGTCTCCCCTTCCCCTCCTCTAATCTCTCTGCCAGCTGTTTCCTTCCTTTTTTCATTCTCCCTTCCCTCCTCCTCCTGTCCAGCAGTAACTCTCTTCCCTTCCTCCCCTCCCAGCAGCATCTCTCCATCTCCCTCTCCAGTAGCAGCTGTCCCTTTTTTTTCCTTGCCCAGCAGCTTCCCAGATTCCTTTCCCTCCTCCCCTCCCAGAAGCATCTCTCCTTCTCCCTCTCCAGTAGCAGCTGTACCTTTTTTTCCTTGCCCAGCAGCTTCCCAGATTCCTTTCCCTCCTCCCCTCCCAGAAGCATCTCTCCTTCTTCTCCCTCTCCAGTAGCAGCTGTCCCTTTTTTTATCTTGCCCAGCAGCTTCCCAGATTCCTTTCCCTCCTCCCCTCCCAGAAGCATCTCTCCGTCTCCTTCTCCCTCTCCAGTAGCAGCTGTCCCTATTTTCCTAGCCCAGCAGCTTCCCAGATTCCTTTCCCTCCTCCCCTCCCAGAAGCATCTCTCCTTCTTCTCCCTATCCAGTAGCAGCTGTCCCTTTTTTTATCTTGCCCAGCAGCTTCCCAGATTCCTTTCCCTCCTCCCCTCCCAGAAGCATCTCTCCTTCTTCTCCCTATCCAGTAGCAGCTGTCCCTTTTTTTCCTTGCCCAGCAGCTTCCCAGATTCCTTTCCCTCCTCCCCTCCCAGAAGCATCTCTCCTTCTTCTTCTCCCTGTTCAGTAGCAGCTGTCCCTTTTTTTTATCTTGCCCAGCAGCTTCCCAGATTCCTTTCCCTCCTCCCCTCCCAGAAGCATCTCTCCTTCTTCTTCTCCCTGTCCAGTAGCAGCTGTCCCTTTTTTTTATCTTGCCCAGCAGCTTCCCAGATTCCTTTCCCTCCTCCCCTCCCAGAAGCATCTCTCCTTCTTCTCCCTCTCCAGTAGCAGCTGTCCTTTTCTTTCCTGGCCCAGCAGCTTCCCAGATTCCTTTCCCTCCTCCCCTCCCAGAAGCATCTCTCCTTCTCCCTTTCCAGTAGCAGCTGTCCCTTTTTTCCCCTGCCCAGCAGCTTCCCAGACTGATAGTGGTTTTCTCCCCTCCCAGCAGCTCTTCTTACTTCCCAGCGCAGCGATTCACGAAGGCAGCCTCGGGTCCTTTGTTGGGTCGCGCCGCCTCTGAGGAAAGAGGAAGTTGCATCATCAGAGGCAGCCGCGACTCAGCAAAAGCCCCGAGGCTGCCTTCGTGAATCGCTGCGCTGGGAAGTAAAGGAGAGCTGCAGAGAGGGGAGAAAGCCACTGTCGGAGGCTCCCCAAGATCTCTCCGGCCCAGCGCACGCTTCCGATGCTGATCTTGCCGGTCCTGCGCGGACCGGCAGGAAGTTCAAATGAGTCAATCTTGCCGGTCCTGCATGGACCGGCAAAAATTTCCTGCGGACCGATACCGGTCCGCGGACCGGCGGTTGAAGAACTGTGAGTTAGCGCATCTTGAAGAATTCCCCTCGTAGGGCTAGATTCACTAACCTGCCCGAGCATGACCGATCCATGTCCGATCCGGGCAAGTCCGATGGATTCTTCAACCAGTAATATTCAAATGGTGGCGATCGGAGGAACGCCTCCATCTGCCAGCACGGATCACTAGTGTACGATCCCGACGCATGCGCAGACCACCTGTAGATGATCTGCGCATGCGTCTAAGACCCGTCCAAGCCGTGACTTTTTAAAAAAAACCTTTTTAGCTCAGTGAGCCCGTGGTTTTAACCTGCTTTAAACCCACGGGTTAAAACCATGGACTCGCTGTGCAGGGAAGGGCAAGAGAGATTTGGGGGAGAGCAGGGCGGCAGGCAGGAGAGATTTGGGGCAGCAGAGAGCAGGGCGGCAATAATAATAATAATTTATTTCTTATATACCGCTATACCGTGAAGTTCAAAGTGGTTTACAATAAAGATACATTTTGTAAGTACATGAGATACAAGGTGAGAGAGACATGCGGTCAGAGCTTGAGATACAAGATGCAAGAAATGGAGCTGGAGAGTCGGAAAGGACGTTTGCGACTGGTCCCCAGCAGTTGCTTCTTGGGTTGATCAGCCAGCCCAGCGAGATCACAAAATTTGTGTTCTGAATCGTGTCTCTGCTCACTTTGCATGCCGTTCCCCTCATTTGCATGCGCGGATCGGAATCTGATCGGCAGAGACGTAAGTGAATCGGGCTATAGTAAAATCGGCTCGCAAACCGATTGGTACAATAAATGTGCAATAAAACCCGCCTTAGCTTTTCAATGCAACTTAAATAAACATGCCCTTGTGTTTCTTAATCCAAGTAGTTAATCATAGTGGGATTAAGAGGAATACCTCGAGATGAATGTCTTCGAGCTGAAGCATGTCACACATCTCAGTGAAGAGTTTTAACTTGCTGTGTTCGAGCAACAGATAGACAAAAACATTGCGTTTATGAGCAGCCTCGAGAATATCGCAGAAGATCACTATGTCGGTGAATTCATCCATCACGATAATAAGTACCTGAAAAAATAAAAAAGATAAAAGTAGTTTAGGGAGACCTGAATGCACATTAGCTCGAAAAGATGTTCAGGGTAATGACTGGTAGGTAATCATATTCTGTTCTGTGGAATAGGAAACTAAGCATTTCAAACGCACAAATAATGGCTTTATTTATTTATTCATTTTTCTATACCGTTCTCCCAGGGGGGGCACAGAATGGTTGAATGCTGGTTGTATGTGCCGAGGAACGCAGAAAGGACATGCACGGAAGACACTGACGCAAATTGTATTAAAATGTATGCTAATGCATTAATTTAGATATTCCGTGGTATGCAGAGAGTACGCTGCCCACTTTTAATGCTTTTTCCGGGAGGGTCCGGGGTAGCATAGAAAGTTTTGCGGGCCTATCTTTCACATTAAAGTGCTGGTTTTGTCTCGTCGTGCAAGATGAAGGAAGCCCGTGGATGTTTTAAAGGCAGTTGGTAAGTTACAAACAAATGGCTTGTCTGAACAAAACTGAAAGTGAAAACACACTTCGGGCGCCTATTCTGCACCTAAATACTGTATTAACCTTTGGAAACTTTCAAGTGGAAAACTGTTTGCAGAAAGCTTGTATTTAGGCAGCGAAAACCAAGTGCAAATTATGCCGATACTTTTGGTTTTCGTTTGGACGTGCACTCAACAAGCCGTGCTTACTGTGAAACCATGTGTGCATGCATCTGGCTTATTCCCCCCTCCCCCCACGCACATTTGCTTCTCATAAAATTTGCATGTAATTTGGTTCCTGCATGCTGCAATATTACAATAGAAACTCTACCTCAAGTCTTTTTTTTTTTTTTTTAAAGCTACATGGCTCTCTAAGGGAGAGAGCCATGCAGCTTTAAAAAAAAAAAGCATAAAAATTAACTTAAGCCATTGTGAAAAGCAGTACTTGGAACAGCTGTTTATTTGTGTTTGAAGTGCTGCTGGCTTCGTGAGGCTTTGGCTGTCAGGACCTGTTTTGTTCCGACTGTCGCTGTTCTTTGCCGCCCCCTCCCCGTCCCTCGCAGAAACTGCTTCCCTGTGCAGATCCAGTGTTTGCAGGTTTTTGTAAAGTCCTAGGGTTAAGGGCAGGGAGGGGGGTAAAACGCAGACCTCATGGATCTCAACCACGCGTCCTTAAAAATCTGCTTAACTCAGTTTTGACAGCTGCGGTTTATAATTTCAGTGTATCTCTGACAGACCTGTAAAGGAGGATATCACAGACCTCGTGGATGTCTACCACATGACCTTAAAAAGAAAGCAGCCATGGCATGGGGGTCCACAAGGATCCTCATTTTAACTCTTGAGGACTTCATGGATCCCGCTCACCCCCTAAGGTAAGCAGATTTTTAAGGACGTGCAGTAGATATCTGCGAGGTCCACGTTTTACCCCCCTCCCTTATGGGCCATAAAAGAGTGAGCATTTTCTATGTGTGGACCGTAACCCTTGCTCTTTGAGCTTTCAAAGAAGGAAAGAATTCTAGCCTGGAGTGAGAGAATTCCAAAAGGATTGCAAAAAAAAAAAAAAAAGGGATCATCTGTGATTTCATCTCCTAATTTTTGGCCAGTTTAAACCAGTATCGGAAAGATGTGACAGCACCAGGGAGAAGTCACTGCCCACATGGTTCTCAGGCGAAAGGGAAAAGGATAAGAGACTGTTTAATTAGAGAATTTGAAGTTCTTCCAAAGAATGTCCTCTGAAGTATAGAAATTGCCAAAGCCTGTTTATTAGGACAATAGAGAATTAAAGGGATCGTATGTGTTGGAGGTGTTAATGTGTGAATGGAGACGCTGTTTCTTCAGCAAGCAAATACATGGCTTGCCAAACTGTCACAACTGGAGATTTATTTCAGTAGAGTTGGAACACGAGTCGCAAGGCGCAGACTCTTGATTCTAGTCCAAGAGTATAAACCCTAAGGGCTTAAAGGTAGAACTTCCCTGATTCTTGGGAGGGAATCGACTTCTGCAGCTACCTCCCTACAGATTGAGGCTGGGTGATGGGAGGTGGCGTGGGGGTGGGGCATATGTACAGAATAGCTTTTATTTTACTTAAAATTCTGCTATGCCGTGAATATGGAACTCATCTGTTCTCTGCAGCGTATGACGCCCATAAATCCAATCATCATATAAACATTAAATATTCTGCTTATACTACAATAATAATAACAACAGTTTATATACCGCAGGACCATGAAGTTCTATGCGGTTTACAATGATTAAAAGGTGCTACAAATTGAGTAGGATTAACAAAGTTAAAAGCTAGTGATTAACAGCTCTAGAGATCAGATATTGTGGACCAAGATTGTACAGGTCAGTTACCTAAATACTTCAGGAACAGATATGTTTTTAGGTTTTTCCTAAATTCCCCATATGTAGTAGGCATAAACAGCTGTTCCAGGTCTTTACCCCATAATGCTGCCTGATGTGAGAAAAGATGTTGATGATGTCTTTTAAATTTACATCCTCTAACCGGTGGGGAAACAAAATTCAAGTGTGAGCTTCTCTTATGTCTGTTGGTTGTGAAAGAGAAAAGATCAGTCGGTCCAACTTCAGACTTGACTAGTAGTGACGGAACACATCCCTAGGCATTGCTGGTGGGCCACCAACCCCTGTGTGGACCTCAGATGGCTTCCCACCTTCTTCTCCCCATCTCACTTATGTTTGTTTGGTACAGTATATGGATTTTTTTTAATGCATTTTTATTGTTTAAAGCCATACACTTCTCCCTCCGTATTCGCAGTTTCAGCATTCGCGGTTTCGATTATTCACGGTTTTTAGCTTGCTGGCTCCTCCCTCCCAAATTACATCAGCTTGCATAGAGAAATCGCTGATTCCAAGCGTTTACAGAGAAAATCGCTGATTCCCAGCACTTTCTTCACCGTGTTTTGCCTCTCCTTCAGGAACAGGCCAGGTCTCCAACCATGTTATTCACGGTTTTTCACCATATTCACGATGGTTTTTAATAGAAAACAGCGAATAACATATGAAAAAGTTATTTGCGGCTTTTTTGTATTTGTGGTTCTGTTAATCCCCTATCACAGCGAATACGGAGGGAGAAGTGTAATGTGATATTTTATGTTCAAAATTTCTTTTGAATGTTTGGTTGCAAACCGCCTAGAATTTTTGATAATGTGCTTTATAAAATCTTAAATCAATCATTCCTCCATCTAAATATTTCCAATGACTTCTTCACCCTACCTTCACTCCCCTAGCTACAGCAGTATCAACAGGACTGGACCTAAGATTTTGGTGCCTATAGGCAAGGCCAGACAGCTAGGGTTAACAGATTTCTTCATTTAAAAAAAAAAAAAAAAAAAAAGGACAAATGGCCCCTGCCCTGTTATGCCCCTCCCAGCCCCCCCCCCCATTTTGCCCCCAGTCAAGCCCCCAAACAAACCTTGTCTCTTCTCCCCTGAGTCTGGGCTGCATCTGGAGGGCCTCCAAGCAGGTATGGATGGAGCACGATGACATCACACGCATGCATGCGTGTGACATCATTGCATCACATCCGCGCATGGTCGTAATCCCTTCAGACGTAGCCCTGAGGTTGGGGCTTTCCAAAACCTGGACAACTGCTGGGTTTTGGAAATCCATCCAGGTGCCTGAACAGTCCTCTAAAAAGAGTACACATGTCTGGGTTTTTCCGGAGATCTGGTAACCCTAGAGGCAGCAGCTCCTAGAGCAGTGGTTCCCAACCCTGTCCTGGAGGACCACCAGCCAGTTCGGTTTTCAGGACAGCCCTAATGAATATGCATGGTGCAGATTTACATGCCTGTCACCTCCATTACATGCACATCTCTCTCATGCATCCCCCTCACTTTACTTATGACTCATACAAGTAATGTGGGAGCCCTGTGAATCCAGCGAAAGACACGGAAGTAAGGGGCAACAGAACAAAACACTTAGGAGGAGTGCTTGTAGCTGTGTTCAGACTTCATTAAGGTTTTCTTTTCACATCTGAGCAAACTTACAGCTGCTAAGCTTTACAATTAAATTAATAACGTCATAGACATAAATAAAATAAATAAACATAGAAACATGATGGCCGATAAAGGCCAAATGGCCCATCCAGTCTGCCTATCCTTAGTATCCATAATCTCTTCCTCTCTCTAAGACAGGGATGTCAAAGTCCCTCCTCGAGAGCCGCAATCCAGTCAAGTTTTCAGGATTTCCCCAATGAATATGCATGAGATCTATTAGTATGCAATGAAAGCAGCGCATGCAAATAGATCTCATGCATATTCATTGGGGAAATCCTGAAAACCCGACTGGATTGCGGCCCTCAAGGAAGGATTTTGACACCCCTGCTCTAAGAGATCCCACGTGCCTATCCCAGGCCCTCTTGAATTCAGATACAGTCTCTGTCTCCACCACCTCTTCTGGGAGACTGTTCCATGCATTTACCACCCTTTCTGTAAAACATGATTTCCTTAGATGACTCCTGAGCCTCTTAACTTCATCCTAGGCCCTCTCATTTGGAAAGAAAACAGCAAGTACAACCGGTTTGTTGTGTTTCAAAATGAAACAAAAATGAAACAGGCTAAAACTGAACATGAAATGAAGGAAATGAAACCCGAAAACAGCAAAAAACAAAACATCCCAAAAACCTAAAATAAAAAAAAAAAATAAAACAAACAAACAAAAATCTGAGAGGGCATCCCTACAAACACATTTATATGATATACAATTCTCCCTCCGTATTCGTGGGGGATGCTGGTGGACCACAGACACGAATACTGAAAAACCGCGAATAACTTCTTATATGTTATTTGCGGTTTTGTGAAAATGCCATCGTTTTTACTATTGAAACCGCGAATAACTTTTTAACTGTTATTTGCGATTTGGAGCAGTGATTCCCAGCGATTTTAGGGCTTGGAGCAGGACAGACTATTTCAAAAACAAAAGTTAGAGGACAAGAAGCGGGGAGAGATAGACAGGTGAGGCAAAGATACAAACCAGGAAAGAGGAAAGGGGTTCATGTGTGAATTATTGAGCGTCTGCTTCTTCTGGTTTGACTGAGAACATAAAAATTACAATGCTGGGAGAGACTGAAGGGGCCAATCGAGCCCTGTACCTTGTTTCCAACAGTGATTAACCCAGGTCACTGCACCTTTAGTCCCCGTGGTGGAGTTGTTCGGAAACTATCCTGTTAGGCTGCAGGACCTGTTCCCGAAATCTTTTAGAGAACTGCCATAGACTGTGTGTGTGTGTGTGTAGAGGATATCTTTGCCAGCAGCACCTATCTGTCACCCGTCATCACAAACGCTGAGAGGTTTCTCCACATCTGAAAAGCTTAAGTTAATACTCAAATCAAAACACTTGTGCTCGAGAGTCCACAGAATTACACTCTCTCCCTGCCCCCAACTAGCTCTTGATGGTATTTCCTAGCTTGGCAAGCCTTTCCCACCCGCTCCCCACTCTCACCATTGCCGAGACAGTCAACGGCTCTTCCCTGGCCAGGGAATTAACAGAGTTCTAGGTCAGAAAACAAACACCACCACATGTAAGCAGTGATTTTTAGAGTGAATGGTAAGCGATAAACTTTTTTAAATCGGTACAGTAAAAGAAAAAGGAACTTTAATGATGATGTAATTGGGGGGGGGGGGCGGAGTCAGCAGCCAAAAAATCGCGAATAATCGAATCTGCAGATATGGAAACCACAGATATGGAGGAAGAAGTGTACTGCAAATCAAAGGAGAATAAATACAATGAGGGAAGAAACGAACAAAGCAGGAGACCTATTACAGTACCTGCTGTTGCTGTAACTTCCTTGAAGCCCATAGAGATATAAAGGACTTTGGGGCTTTTTATACAGCAGCTGCTAATGTGGCTTTATAAAAGGGGGGTAAGACATGGGAAGGGGTAGAAACATAGAAGATGACAGCAGAAAAGGGCTACAGCCCATCAAGTCTGCCCACTCTGCTGACTTGATGGACTGTAGCCCTTTTCTGCCCTCATCTTCTATGTTTCTACTCCTTCCCATGTCTTACCCCCCTTAGTGAATAGCTAAACAAAACCCAATATGACTAATACTTCGGCCCTTGCTAGGCCAGGTTTTCAGGATTTCCCAAATGAATATGCATGAGATCAATATGCATACAATGGAAGCAGTGCAGGCAAATGGATCTCATGCAAATTCACTGGGGAAATCCTGAAAACCCGACTGGATTCGGCCCTCGAGGGCTGGAGTTGTGGACCCCTGTACTAGGGGACAGAGCGATTGTCACCCAAGTCAAGAAGCACCCCACTGAGGGTCTATGAGGGGCTGCTGAAAAGGTCTCAGCCCAACCAAGCAACTTCCTAAATTCGGAGAGTTATTTTGCTACTGTAGGGGACCCTATGGTCTTGCGTATGACTGCACGCCCTTAAAAATCTGCTCACCTGGGGGTAAGCGGCATCCGTGAGGTCCGTGGGAGTTAACATGAGGATCTCTGCGGGGTCTGCATTTTAACCCCCTCCCAATCCCAACCAGAAAGAGAAAAGACATCAGCAAGCGTAGGAGTTAAATCACGGACTCCCACGGAACTAAAAGCTCATGGCCTTAAAAAGAACGCGACCTTGGTGTAGGATCCCCCAGAGAATTATTGGGGTTTTGTTTTTTTTAACTCCCCCAAACCTCATGGATCTCACTTACTCTAACGATCGTTTTAACTCCTGTGGACCTCACGGATCCCGCCGGAGGGGGTAAGATGAGAATACATGGGGTGAGTGGGATCCGTGAGTTTTGCGGGAGTTAAAACAAGGATCCCTGCAGACCCCATGCCACAGCCGCTTTCTTTTTAAGGTCGCGTGGTAGACATCCGCGAGGTCTATGGCATCCTCCTTTACAGGTCTGTCAGAGATAAACCGCAGCTGTCAAAACCGAGCTAAGCAGATTTTTAAGGGCATGTGGTTACTATCTGCGAGGTTCATGGGCAGTGGCGTAATAAGGGCGAGAGGCATCTGGGGTGGTGTTGCCCCTCCCCACTTTCCCCGTCCCCTGCTGCGTGCTCCCCCCTTCCCGTTCCCCATACCTTTTTAACTTCTCCAGCGTGAGCAGCGTGCCCACATCGATGTCAGCTCACCCTTTGATGTCACTTCCTGGGCAGGGGTCCTGGAAGTGATGTTGGAGAAAGTACCGATGCTGACGCAGGCAGCAACTTTGTGCCAGGGAAGTAAAAAAGGTATGGGGGAAGGCATGGGGTGATTGCAGGCATGGAGAGGAGCGGGGTAGGGGGGGGGGCAGAGGGAATGAGGTGTACCGCCCGGGGCAGACTGCCCCCCCCTTACTACCCCACTGTCCGTGGGGGTCTGTGAGGTCCATGTTTTACCCAGTCCCCCACTGAAGCTGAAAAGAGTGTTATCTTATTCCATTAAGTGCCAATTTGCAGAAATAAATTTCTCTATTTTGACATTGTTTCAGAATATTGATTGAATTATATCCACTTCATTCTCTTCTTGGTTGAGCTGCGAACTTTTCAGCACCCTTTGAAATGTGAAGACTTTCAGTCTGGTAGCCAGAGTTGAGATTGTGATGTCATAATGCCTCATTCCACCAATAAGAGCCAACCTCATCAGTGATGTCACAATGGCTTGATTGTCCTATACTTGGCTCACTTTTATTCCATACAAAGGGGTGCTGCAAAGTTCTCAGCCCAGCCAACCAACTTCCTAAATTCTGAGCTACTGTAGCTGAAGAGAGTGTTATCTTATTCCTTTAAGTGCCAATTTGCAGAAACAAATTTCTCTGTTTTTTGACATTGTTTCAGATCATTGATCGAACCATATCCAAGTCATTCTCTTCGTGGTTGGGCAGAGACCTTTTCAACACCCCCTGGTATAGTAAGTGCAATCACCATAACTTGCCCTTTGCTTTTTTGCATGAGCTCAGCTACTTGCTTGGGAGTTGAAGAGCACTAGTCACCTTTAATAATAGCCCTACCCATAGACTTCACAGCCCCTATGTCCTTTCGGGAAAATTAACGAAAAGGACTTTCTTTTTTTTATTTATTTATAAGTTTCAACTATCAATTCAAGATTAACTTGTAACGAAATGGACTTTCATTTGTAAAAAGAAACTATCTGAAAATCACAAAAGGAACATGCATGATCATCTTATAGATATTTAAGGGAGGGGGGAGACTTATTACGCAAGGTGGCACTAATTTTTTTAATAATAAATAAAAATTAGCTAAGCGGTCCTTTACCCCTGAAGAGAGTATATGAAAAACCGACAACTGGTCACCTAAGTAAATTGTCAAAATAAATAAATAAGTAAAAAGTAATAACACAAGTCACTAAAGGACATCAGTATGAGCCTTAAATAGGTAACGTACGATATATAGGCTCAGGCTATTTCTCATAGGTAACTAGCACCAGAACCTCAGTCCAAATGAGAATCGCCTCATACATCATTAAGTCCTTTTAAAGTGACCAGAAGTGCTCAAGTGAAAAAGTGCTAAAATAGGAGAAAAACTTAAGTTCAGGGGAAGAATCTTAATAAATAATTACCTAATGAAAACAGAAAAACTCCCCAAAACATCACAATGTGAAAAAATGTGCTTGAAAGTGCTGAGTGCGAAAAAAGAAGAAAACATCAGAAATGCTAAGACTGTGAACTAATTGTTTTAGCCACTTCGACCGGGGTTAGGAGTTTGCAGGAGGACTATTGTAATAGTTCCATTTAATTCTCGGCATTTGGTTTACATTTTAACCGGGTGTTTCAATAGCAGATTATTATTATTTTTTAACTCAGCTGTAAAAGGTATTAAAAATCTTAGCAAAGGAAGATTTGTCCGAACTGCTCAGGACATATGATTTAATGGAGGACGTCAAGAGGGGCAGCCTAGCAAAAGGTGTAGCGCGGGAACCAAAGCGCCGCCCGGTACAGCGCCACGTACACTACCTGGCTGGTCCTGTGGATGCAGCGGCGGATGGACTCCCTGATGCTGTTGCTCTTCTCGTCCTGGAAGTGGAAGGTGGTGCTGGTCTTGTCCTTCAGGTAGTGCTTGTCGGTGGCGTTGCAGCCGGGCAGCAGCAGCGGCTCGACGCTCTCCGACCTCGGCGGGTTCCAGCTGCACAGCGAGCCATTCTCATCGTCCTCGGCCGCAGCGTCGGCCGAGCAGGGGGGCGCGTGGCAGCTCTCCAGGACGTAGCGCGACTCGGCGGCCGACAGGAAGTCCACCTCGCCCTCCTCCCGCAGCACTCGCCGGTACGCCTCCTCCCCGCCGTCCAGGAGGGCGTCGATGGCCAGCCGGCCGCTCTCGTTGGAGCTGAGGTCGAGCTTGGTCGGCTGGGCCCCCTGGGCCTTGGCGTCCTGCAGGCGTTTCTTGATCTTGCCTAGGTGCTCGGATCGCTTCATGGCTCCCTTCTCTGGTCCGAAGCTCTGGGGCACGTCCTCACCTGGCTGCATCTTTGCTCAGAGTGGCACAGCTTCCTGCGATCGGGTTACAAATGAACAGGAAGTTCAGGGCCTTTTTTTTGTTGTGGCCGCCGTACGGGAGAGGATCACGCCTTGCCCGCAGGAGGGTTTCTTTCTTACTCATCAGCTGGCGGACTTACTCGCCTTTCACTTTCTAAGCACCGAGGGCCAAGTGCTCCTGTTGGATTGGGCTGATCAGATGCAGGGGCGAATATTCCAGATCGGTGTGATCTATCTGAAGACACCACTGGGGAACCAGCAGGATGGTTCAGCCAAGCAGTGGCGTACCTAGCATAGGTGACACCCGAGGCCTGTCATTTTTTTGACACCCCCCCCCCATCTGTACAAAAAACATGATTTTTAGTAACAAGCCACACCTCACACATGAGTACCTAGGAAAAGGCAGCATCTTACATACTGCAGTGAGCAGTACAACATCAATACACGCATTGTGTAAAACTAAACAAGCCAGACTAGTACAGATCAATCCTACACCATCAATCCTAACAAAAAACCATGTCTTTCGAACACACAGAGCACAGAAAACACCTTTGCCTAGTATGGAATATGTCATCACAAACTAACCCCTCCCCCTTTTACAAAACTCTAGTGTGGATTTTAGCCAGGGTGGTAACAGCTCATAGAATTCTGAGCATCAGAGCTGCCACCACCACGGCTGGCGCTAAAAAACGCTCCACAGTTTTGTTAAAGGGGGGATAAAATAGAAATACATAGACAAAGGTTAAACTGAACCAGCAAGAAGCTGGACTCTGCATACAATGCAACACCACAGAAACAGTGACACATGTCTCCTAAAGCAACAAATAAATAGAAAATTTTTGTTCTACCTTTGTCTTCTCTGGTTTCTGCTTTCCTCATCTTCTTGTTACTCTCTTCCTTCCATCCACTGTCTGCCGTCTTTCTTCCTCTATATGGCATCTTCTCTCCTACTATGCCCCTTCCAGAAACTGTATGCCTCCCCCTTCCATCTCTCCTTTCACCCCCATTGGCCTGGCATCTCTCTCCTCTCCTTCCCTCTCCCACACCTGTCTTCTGCAATCCCTTTCTTCCCTCATTTTCCTTTTCAATTTATTTTCTGCATCCATCTAGATTACTTCTTACTACCCTCTCATCAATTTCCTTTTTTACTGTCTACCTACAGCTCACCACCTCTTTCCCTCACCCCCTCCAGTATTTCCCTAACTTAATCCTTCCCCCCCCTGCCATCATGTTCCCTCCTTTTATTTATTCCCTCCTTCCATCATGTGCCCTCTTTCTCTACCCCTTCCATCTAGCTAAAGAAACACTGCCTGGGCTTTGCAGTCCCCAGTTATTATTATTATTATTATTATGTTCTTATATCCCGCCATACCCAAAGAGTTCTAGGCGGTTTACATCCATTACATTAGGATCCGGTCTGAACCCGGATTTACAAAAATTTTTTGTCGGAATTGCAGGTAGCGTGGAAGGAAGCAAAGTAGTTTTAGCACAGGTTTATCATAGTTGGGTTAGAAGATAAAATGGAGGGTGTGGGAAACCAGAGGAGGGGGGGGGAGAGGGAGGTGGGGGTGGGGGGGTTGGAGTGTATGCGGGGAGTGAGGATTAAGGGTCTTGTTCGCGGAAGAGGTGTGTTTTGAGAAGTTTTCTGAAGTCTAGGTAGGTCGGGGCCTCTAGCATCATTTGGGCTAGCCAAGGGTTCAGCTTGGCCGCCTGGAAGGCGAAGGTTTTGTCGATGAATCTTTTGAGCTGGCATGATTTTATGGAGGGGAAGGTAAACAACTGGATTCTGCGGGATTTCTTGTTGGTGCAATACATGTTGAAATGTGGGGAGAGGTATTTTGGTGAGAGACCAAATACTGTCTTGTAACAGATGCAGGCGAACTTGAAGAGGACTCGGGATTCGAAGGGTAGCCAGTGCAGTTGGTGGTAGAAGGGGGTGATGTGTTCCCATTTGTTCAGGCCGAAAATTAGGCGGACAGCTGTGTGTCTCTAGCAGGATATATATTTCAAATCTGATATATTCTAATGACAATAAAATGATTTTTTTCTACCTTTTGTTGTCTCTGGTTTCTGCTTTTATCTTCTTTTCACTCTTTTCCTTCCAGCATCTGCCCTGTCTCTTCAATCCAGCATCTGCCCGTTCCATCCACTTTCTGCCCCTTCCAGAAACTGTCTGTCTCACCCTGCCATCTCTCCTCTAGATCCCCCCCCCCCTTTGGTATGGCATCCATCATCTTCCCTCTGTTCCCTCATGGTCTGGCATCTTTCTCCTTTCATCTCTCTTTCCCTCTCCCTGTGGTTTTAGCATCTCTCTCTTCTCATTTCCTCCGCTCAGATCTGATATCTCTGTCTCCTTCCCCGTTCTCTGGCATCTCTCTCTCCTTTCTCTATTCCCTTTCCTTCTCTGGTCTTCCTTCTTTATTTTATGCCTTTGTTTAAATTAAATTCTTTCTTACTATGCAGTTCTCAGTTTCCCTCTTTTCACTGTGTCTTCCCACTGCATTCCACCCCTTTCCTTCACACCTCCACTATCTCACTAACTCTATCTTCTTCCCCCATCCAGCATATGTCCTTTTTCTTTATCCATCCAGTATGTGTTCTCTTTCTCTGCTTCCATTCAGCATTTGCTCTCCCTTCTCCCCACTTCCATCATCTGCCCTCTTCTCTCTCCCCTTTCTCTCCACTTCCATCATCTGCCCTCTTCTCCCCACTTCTATCATCTGCCCTCTTCTCTCTCTCCCTTCTCTCCACTTCCATCATCTGCCCTGTTCTCTCTCCCCCTTCTTCCAACTTCCATCATCTGCCCTCTTTTCTCTCCTCCTTTTCCCCACTTCCATCATCTGCTCTTTTCTCTCTCCCCCTTCTCTCCACTTCCATCATCTGCCCTTTTCTCTCTCCCCTTTCTCTCCACTTCCATCATCTGCCCTCTTCTCCCTACTTCCATCATCTGCCCCCTTCTCTCAACCTCTCCATCCACCACAGGCCCATCTCTCTCCCTTCCTCTCACCTTTCCGATTTTGGCAACAAGATCGTCAACACCCCCCCCATCTCCGCGATGACACTTTAGATCAGCTTCCTGTTTCCACCCAGGCAGTTCTGTCAGAGGGAAGCTTTTGACTGAGCACCGTGTTGCCGAGCTGAAGTTCTGTTGATGCCGGAGGTGGAAGGAGGCCCGTTGCCGATCTTAAATGTCATCGTGGGGGGGGGGGTTGCCGATCATGAATTGCGTCGCGGGGGGGCTGCCGATGCTGCTCATCGCCGTTGCAGCCCAGACGCTGCCGATGGCCACAATGCAATCTTGCCGGCCTTGCGCGGACCAGCACCGGATGACCCGGACCTGGCTGGCTGTGCACCCCCCCTAAGGAATGCATTCGGGGCGGACCCCCCCTGCTCCCTTCTTGGTACACCACTGCAGCAGTTATATAGTGTTTGCAGTGGAGCAGTTGTTACAGCCCTCAGGCCATTTTGGTCCTTGTCTGCTATCTGTGAGGGGTTTACTGTGGTGGTTGTGTTTGAGTTTTAAAACAACCAAGCAGGGGGGTTCTGGTTTTAAGTTGAATTTCACACACTGCATTTCTTGAAAACAAAAGTGAAATGGTGTGGTAGCTGTGGAACAACACTTCTTCTTTTTTTTTTTTAATTAATCTTTATTCATTTTTAAAGCTCACAATAAGTGTAACATATAATACAATCATTTATACTTTAACATCACTTAATATATCACCAAATTCTAACTCACATTAAATATCCCCCTTCCCTTATACCCAATAGTTATTCATAAGCAAAAGAAATCATAAAATATTACCATCCCCCCCACCCCTCCCTGGACGTGTATGAAGAAAAGGGAAAAAATTAATATTTATTCCATGCAGTAATTTCAATCTTTACAATATCTTGTTAATGGCTCCCAAATAACCTGAAATTTGGGACAACACTTCATAAAAAACCAGAACCCTGCAATCAATGATTTTATGGTAAGAATAACAAAAGTAAATTTTAAGACAATCCAGGAATAAAAAATGATAAAATATTTTGACATTTCACCAGACAGGACTCAACAAAAGCCTTGGTTTTCGATAGCACATGAAACCATGAAATTGTATTACTTTTGTCACCTTCTTTTCACCTATCCATCTCTCTGTCTCTCCCGCCCACCCACTTTAATAAATTTTTATAAACTTTGAAGAATAAACAACACCAACATGAAAATCGACAAATAACCCAACAAAACAGAAGAAGAGAAGGATGGGATCTGGACTAAGCCTTTGGGACTACAGGAAAGAAAATTATCAAGTAAGAACTAATTTTTCTTTCCTTAGCATCTCCATAGGATTAGTCCATACTTGTGGGATGTATAAAAGAAGCGCCAAAGGAATCTTCTTCCATCCTAGCTGCCACATCCAGATAATAATGCTTAGAAAATGTATGAAATATGGACCATATGGCGGCCCTACACATTTTATTTACATTAACAGAATGGGCTTCCGCACCCTTGCAGAATGAGCTTTAAGATTCAAGAAAGTTCTTTTTCTTGTTAACAAATAGGCCGAAGGGCTAGTGTCCTTTAATCAATAAGCTATGGTCACTTTAGAAGTGCATAAACCCTTTTTGGGTCCCAAGAGAAAAATTAAAAAATGATCATTACATTCCTTGGAGTCCTTCTTTCTCCCAATATTACTTGGAGTCCACACATCACTCAGATTTTTCTTCTTAGCAACTTCATTGTGGAATTCACTTTCCCCTGATTTTATACTCCAAATCATCTCTATGGTTCCTCATAGTTGAAACTGTCTCGTGCAGGTTAGATTCCAGGTTTCCCTCCCCCTATCTAGTCTTTCTGTGCCCTTCCTGAATGGATGACCTCTTTCCTTCATTGAGGGAGGGAGGGGTAAACAGGGAAGCCTCACAGTTCCAGGGGGTCCTCATGGGCCGGGATGCCCTTCCCTTCTTCCCACCCAGTTCTGAAGCTCCCCTCAACTGTAAAAATGCAAGGAAGTTACCAGCGCGGCAGTGATTCTCTAAAGTTGCTCACGGCCTCCTTGGCACTGTTCCTCTGCCATGGTCTTTCCAAGTGGAAACAGGAAGTTGCATCAGAGGGGGTGGACTGCAGCAAAAGAACAGCACTGAGGAGGCCACAGGCAACATTAGAAAATCATTGCTGCACCAGTGACCTCCTTGTATTTTTACAGGTGAGAGGGGGGCTTCGGAACCAGAAGGGAAGGGCATCCCGGCCACGGAGGCCCTCTGGAGCAGCTAAATTTTTTAAATGAAGGGAAGGATGCTGGATGGGAGGACATTTGGTAGACCCTGGGGTGGTAGGGAGGGGGGAGGAAAGGAGGAAGAAGAAAGAGATTGTGGAAGAGGAAATCAGGGGAGGGGGCAGGGAAAAGAGGAATTGAGAGGGCCTCTTCCTTAATTTCTTCCCTGGGCCCCAGCCTATCTAACATCGGCCTTGCCTACAACTGAGGAACATGCTGAAGCTTCTCACAACAACAATCTAATGATCTTTGAGATGATTTTGCAGCTGCCTCACAATTCTCCCAAATTCACCATATGCATTGTGTTGTGCACATACTGCAACTGGCGATGAGTCAGTCTGCAAGAAGGACCTGCTGCTGCTCCTCTGACTGGTAAGCTGAGGAAAGTAGTTATTGCTGGCAGAACACTTAAAGTCGGTTCCATTTTGAAGAGATGATCAAGCCACACACTGGGGCAGCACCGACTTAATGACTCAGCACTTGCTTGACCTGGATTGCTTTCTTCAGGACATGGACAGCCCTCAAGTGATACTAAGAGAAAGTCAGTGGACACAGGTTGAAAGAATTCCTTTGCCACCTATTTACTGTGACAAAAACATTAACAGCTGAGGACTTAATACCAGGCATATTCTTGAAGGAGTGGAAGAACCTGATGTTTCACCTTTCCCAAAAAGGAGGATTAATTGCAGGTGACATTTCTGCTTCAATTAAACATAGAGAGGCACAATTAGAAGATTGCACCAGATTCTTCTGGATGATTAATAGATGACTAAAGAGAAAGGTGCTCTATGTGAGGTAGCAGTTAGGACAAATGTTTTGCAGAAATGTCAGACAAAATAGCTGGAGGAGGCTGAAGACATGGCAACACTAATATCAACTGAGGATGAATTTGATCTCTCTTTTTTTTTTATTCAACAAGGTCTTTTATTGAAAAAAAGCAGGTTAGGTGCCATCAAGTTGTGTTTTAAGTCCTGGCAACTTGATGAATTACAGATCTTAAAATAAATCGGTTTTGCGTTAGTCTGGTAAGGTCCTCTAGGGCCATCCCTATGGTTGTTTTCAAAGTGTCCAGCCATCTGGTTGCAGGTCACCCTCTTCGCCTGGTTCCTTCGATCTTCCCAAACATGATGTTCTTTTTCAGAGATCTCTCTCTTCTGATGGTGTGACCAAAATAAGACAGTCATAACGCCATCATTTGGGCTTCGAGAGACATAGCTGGAACCCAAGCACAGTACCGGGTAAAGCTTTGGATTCTTGCCCAGAAATAGCTAAGAAGAAAAGATTTAAAATTTAAATTGAATCAGGTTGGGCAGACTGGATGGACCATTCGGGTCTTTATCTGCCGTCATCTACTATGTTACTATGATCTTTTCCAGAATCGATTTGTTAGTTGTTCTGGCGGTGAATGCTATGCATAAAATCCTTCTACAGGACCAAAGCTCAAATGAGTCAGTCTTCTTTCTGCCTTGTTTCCGTAGTGCCCAGCTTTCACATCCAAAATTGACCACTGAGAAAATGAGTGCGTGGACAAGTCTGATCTTTGTTTGGAGTGCTATTTCCTTGCCTTTGAATACTTTGTTGAGAGTCTTCATTGAAGAATGATCAAGTGCTATTCTGTGGAGTATTTCTTCCCTGTTAGTTACTTCTTTGTTTACAAAAGAGCCCAGGGGATTGAAATCCTTTACAACTTCTATTCTATCACCTTCAAGCTCAAAATCTTCATCATTTTCCATGTTCATGATCTTTTTCTTGTTTATGTTCAGTTCTAATCCCCTGTTATGGCTTTCGGCTTTGACTTCTCAGTAGATAGCACAGGTTGTTTATATTTCGACCACCAACTTTGAAATTGATGCTCTCTTCTTCCAAATCTGCTTTTCTGAAGATGGTTGACACCATGTTTTATTGGAAACTAATCAGTGTTGTCATATTCAGTTCTCACTGCATTACAGAGCATTACAGGAAAAAAAAAGCAGAAATTCTGCCAAAGAACAACCAGGTCTACAAGAACAAAGCCTAAAAGGTGAGCCGGTATCTAGATTTTCAGAAAGCTTTTGATAAAATTCCTCACGAGAGGCTCCTGAGAAAATTAAAGAGTCATGGGATAGGTGGCAAAGTTCAGTTGTGGATTAGGAATTGGTTATTGGATAGAAAACAGAGGGTAGGGTTAAATGATCATTTATCTCAATGGAGGAGAGTAAACAGTGGAGTGACACAGTGGTCTGTACTGGGGCCGGTGCTATTTAACTTATTTATAAATGATCTGGAAATTGGAACGATGAGTGAGGTCATTAAATTTGCAAATGACTCTAAACTGTTCAAAGTTGTTAAAACTTCACTCAAGCATAATACAAAACATATCAAAAACAACTTAACTTTTTCAGGTTTTTCTAGAACCAATTCTGCTTCTGGAGCATGTTGAATTCCTGATTTTAACTTGGTGTGTGTGTTCACTCTCTCCTATCATAAACGGAGTTCCTTTCTTTTTCATTTTTTGTTTTTGATATTGTACACTGCCTAGATCCCTAACCGGAATCCTAATCAACAAAAATATAAGTAATCAAAAGGATGAATGTGATTTTGATAAAAATCTAGATCAGAAGAAGCTTGCAAAGCATCTGAACATAGAAAAGGATTCCTCCAAACCCACACATAACAAATTGAGTAAATTTCAACTTGATTTCTTACTTGCATTACAAGATCATGAAAAATGTTATCATTCATTAACACTAACCCCCTCTTTTACTAAGGTGCACGAACCGATTAGTGCGTGCTAAACGCTAACGCGTCCATAGACTAACATGCACGCGTTAGCGTTTAGCGCGCGCTAAATCAATTAGTGTGCACTAATCGGTTAGCGCACCTTAGTAAAAGAGGGCCTAAGAGTATAAAAAGCCATTCCATTATATCCAGCACTGGTTGCCGTACATGAAGAAGGACACGGTACCACTCAAAAGGGTCCAGAGAAGAGTGACTAAAATGGTTAAAGGGCTGGAGGAGTTGCCATACAGTGAGAGATTAAAGAAACTGGGCCTCTTCTCCCTTGAAAAGAGGAGACTGAGAGAGGACATGATCGAAACATTCAAGATACTGAAGGGAATAGACTTAGTAGATAAAGACAGGTTGTTCACCCTCTCCAAGGTAGAGAGAACGAGAGGGCACTCTCTAAAGTTAAAAGGGGATAGATTCCATACAAACGTAAGGAAGTTCTTCTTCACCCAGAGAGTAGTAGACAACTGGAACGCTCTTCCAGAGTCTGTTATAGGGGAAAACACCCTCCAGAGATTCAAGACAAAGTTAGACAAGTTCCTGCTAAACTGGAACGTACGCAGGTGAGGCTGGACTCATTTAGAGCACTGGTCTTTGACCTAAGGGCCGCTCCATGAGCGGACTCCTGGCCAAGATGGACCATTGGTCTGACCCAGCAGTGGCAATTCTTATGTTCTTATGAAACTGTTTGGAGAAGTTGCTCTAGTGCAATGTCTCAAACATTTTTAGTTCTGGCACACTAAACAGAGCAAATGTTTTTCTTGGCACATTATAACTGAAATTATAAAATTGCAAAACTAACAAAAAATTAAAATTTGAGACTTATTTATTTAAAGCTATTTAAGCTATGTATGGGTAATTGTAACAACGGTGAAACTAAAGTATATAGAATAGAATTGCTTCCCTGGAGTGTTGATGTTTTGTGGACATTGACACTCGTCCGGGTGGCACTTTTTGTTCTATTTGGGAGCCTTTTTGGATTGATCTCACACCTCATGCCCGCAGTCGAATATTGAATGTTTAACATAACTCTCGTCAATATTATGTTCTCTTTTGCGTGATTGGTATTTGTAATTTGGAGGGATGGAGGGTTGGGGGGGGCTCAGTTATTGGTGTTGAGTTATATAGAACTGACTGTATGGTATCTTTTTTATTGTTTGAAAAGTTAATAAAAACATTTACACATAGAATAGAATTAATTGCTAATCAGTACGATGGATGTGCTTGCTTTTGAGTGCAAATGAACTCAAAACGTGTCTTGATAGTCGACAAGCAAACACACATTTCATCCTTCTCCTTCTGCAGTCATTCTCTTTTTTTTAAATTTAATTTCTGTCAGAGCTGAAAATCTAAGTTCGCAAAGATAAGAAGAAGCAAACAGTAACATAGCCTTGATTGCTTTGTTTCTCAAATTAAGATAACTACTGCATAAAAAAATAAAAATAAAATGACTGTCGTTAGTTTTCAAGGACCAGTCACATCAAAGAATGATGTTTGTCTGGGCTGTTTTATCCTTATGCACACAGACGCTCATAACATTGACAGACTCTTGCGTACGACGTACATGTCATCTGTTGAATGTATATTTATGAAGGGAATTTTTAAAAATAAAAATTCTGGAATCTCTCATGGCATACCCAGAATCTCTTCAGGGCATGCAACGGTGCCGGGCACACAGTTTGAGAGACACTGCTCTAGTGCTTACTGTTTTACCACTGACCCAAGTTACCCTCTCTTCTACCAAACTACGCTAGCAGTTTCTAGCATGGGGAGCCGTGCTGAATAGCCCTTGCTGCTCCCAATGCTCATAGAGTTCAGGAGCAGCGCGGGCCATTCAGTGCGGCTCTCTGCGCTAAAAACTGGTAGCGGAGTTTCAAAGAAGAGGGGGTTAGTGTTGAGAGGTTGTTCTCTTCCAAGAATAATTAGATCAGATTTGAGGACATCCATGAAGGAGGATTTGACTGATGCAATTAAGTTTCTAAGATTTATTTTAAAAAAATTCTCCAGTGTGTTATTGAATGCCCCACTTTAAAGACTTGAGCTGAATATATGAGTATTACAATAATGTAAAAGTTTTGATAGTTATCATGAAGATACAGGCTCCTTTGTAACTTATAAATGATAATGTTAGATTATTTTTTTTTCTTGAATACTAGCTTTTCTGTGTAAATTGTTCATTTTTGCTTATTATCTTGAATTACTCATCAATAAAAAATTAACCCCCCCTTTTATGAAGCCACATTAGGGTTTTTATCGCAGGCCATGGCGGTAAAAGCTCCAATGCTTATAGAATTCCTTCATCAATAAGGTAGGGAGGGGCAGGGGGAGTTGTCAGGGGTGGGGGGTGGGGTTGGGCAACGATGGAAGGGAGTGGGCATCCCTCCTGCTGTGTGTGTGTGTGGGGGGGATTGTGTAACACGGTGGGAGAGATTTACTATACACTTAGATTTACTATACATTAGCTGATTACCCGGCGTTGCCCAGATATTTATTTATCCCAATCATCTGTTGTGTATGATAATTTTTACATGTCACCCCCCCTTCCCACCCCCACAGTATTTTTTCCCAGATAGTAAGTCATATGTATACCAAGTTTGGTTGAAATCTCTCCATGCGTTTCAGAGTTATGCTGGAACATATACATCTAATTTTATATACTGAAGGTAGTAAACATGGCAAATGACAGCAGATAAAGACGTAAGTGGTCCATCCAGTCTGCCCATTAGTTATCCTCATTAAAAATACATGATTAAATTAACTTGTCTCTTCTTTGATATTTCTGGGTCATAGACTAAAGTCCTATTGTCCTAAGTTTATATATAGTAGGGGTCAGAGTCAGACAGAAGACACAAAGGAGCCAGACGTCCCGGTCCTGTTGACTACATCAACTGTCCAGTTGACTAACAGTGAAACAGGGATCACAGGAAGACGGAGTTCACAGACATGCCATGACCAGGCGATGACTGTGCAAGATTGCGGAATGAAACCTGGAATCGGAGCAAACTCATCTGTTTCTTGCCAGCGGAAGCAATTACCACAGCCTATGACATCACAGTAATTATGGCAATTTAAGGTGTGAGATTTATTCTTTACTGTGCAGGCATATTTCATGAACTATACTATACAGCAGATGAGAAAAGGAGGGGCTCGTTTTGAGCTGATGCCCTTCGGGCACAGATCCTGAATGTCTGGTAAGTATGTGTGGGCTAGTGGTTACGGAAAGTGGATAAATAGTTAATTTAAATTGTAACCTGTTAACTATACTGTGTACTATGTATGTTTAACCTGTAACTCGTTCTGAGCTCTTTGGGGACAAATAAAATCTTCATTCTGCAAAAATATTCTATAACAAGTAAGAAATTGAATATGGAAATGCTAAAATCCTAACCTTTTCCTGTCCAGGCACCACCCTTTTCTCCATTGATACAATTTACCCATAAGCCATCCTTCTATATGAATAATGTCTGCAAATGAATAAAGCAGAAAACAACAATTGTAAAACTTTTACGAAAGCACAGAAGTTTTTCGTGCCGGCCGACGCACTGAATTCTCTGCGCTGCTCTGACAGTCCTAGAGTTCCTATGAGAGCATTCAATGCACTGGCCGGCACTAAAAACCTCTTCCGCTCTTTTGTAAAAGGGAGGAGGATAATTTGTTTTATTATATTGACCCCTTTCTTAGCCAGACTTCGTCAATAAGGTAGGGAGGGGCAGGGGGAGTTGGGGTGGGGGGGTTGGGAAACGGTGAGAGGGAGTGGGCATCCTTCCTGCTGTTGGGAGGGAGGGGATTAGTGGGGTTGGGAGATTGTGTGATGCGGTGGGAGAGAGGTGTCATCTCTCCTGCCGATCTTCGGTTTGGGGTTGGGGTTTTTTATTTGTGCGTTGGGTTCTGAGCTGTCAAATCTTACTTTCCTGTTAGTGCCTGAGCCAATCAGCGCTCAGGCACTGATCCGAAAGTAAGGCTACAACAGCAAATTTTGGCCGCAAATGTGACACAACGATGGTAGGGAAGTCACTCAGCGATGATAGAGAATCTCTCAGAGCACTCATTTTAATATTAATGTCCTCGTTGTACTACATTTGCATGGCAGAATCAGAGACTGTTAGGAAACTCAGAAAAGACCGCGGTAAGCCGTTTTGATAATCTGCCGCAATAATACATGCACTCTAATCCGTCTGGAACTGTTTTAGTGAGCACGTTAAAGGCATGCTTACGTTTTGAGAATCTTCCCCTACAGAAACATAGAAACATGATGGCAGATAAAGGCCAAATGACCCATCCAGTCTGCCCATCCACAGTAACCATTATCTCTATTTTCCAGGACAGCTCCCAAACAGTATTGATGAAAGACTGAGCAATATCTTTTCCCCAACTCTTTCGCAGCCTGATGCATTTAAAAGGATTTAAACTTTAAAGAAAGTTATACAATTGTGATGCAATGTCGCTGTGAAACACAGGTGGAGGTCCATTTAAAGGAACTTCACCTTTAAGACATCTGGATGATTTACTGTACTTCAGTCGATGTATTTTCTTGCTCACATGGCCAGCTCCACCACTGGACCAAGTGAGGCTCTAGCCCAGGGCACCGAAGATACAGGATTCTGAAATCCCTGGCCCCTGAACTCACCACCACTGCTTTATTTGGTGCAGAGCTTTCTCCCCTTCTCTCTCCATCTCCTAGTCCAGCATTGCTCCCTCTCTTCTCTCCCTCCCTCCTTCTTCCCTTACGGCCCTCTAAACATCACCTTGCTTACCGGTAGCAACAGCATACACAGCAGGCTGCCTTTGGTCAGCCCTGGGTCTTCCCTCTGCCGTGTCCTGTATGCAATTTTCTGTTAGCGGGATATAGCCTCTTTTGCGGTTTTGTAATAGGGGGAGGGGGGAGGGTAAATTCAGCTTCTCAGTCTCATACTGCAGAACAAGGAAACCCAGCAGAACCAGCTCAACTATCCTATATATTATTTCTGGACTAGTTTTTTAGCCCGTTACATTAACAGGTGCTAGAATAGATGTGTAGACTTAGGCATTTCTTTCTTTCTTTCTTTCTGTCTCTCTCCCTGCCCCCTTTCTTTCTTTCTGTCTGTCTTTCTTTCTGTCTCTTTCCATGTCCTTTCTGTCGCTCTCCCTTCCCCCTGTCTGTCTAGTTTTTCTTTCTGTCGCTCTCCCTTCCCCCTGTCTGTCTAGTCTTTAAGCCCGTTACATTAATGGGTGCTGGAATATATGTTTGTCTGTCTTTCTTTATTTCTGTCTCTCTCTGCCGCTGTCTTTTTTTCTTTCTGTCTCTCTCCATGCCCTTGTCTCTTTCTTCTTTTCTTCCTCCCTCCCTCCCACCCACTATCTGTCTTTCTTTCTATCTGTCTCTCTCCCTGCCCCCTATGCAGCAGCATTTCTCTCCCCGCTCCACTTCTCTGTGCAGTAGCTACATCAGCATTCCCTCCCCCTCCATTTCCCTGTGCTGCAGCATTTCCCTCCCACCCCACTTCCCTGTGCAGCATTTTCCTCCCCCCCCCCACTTCCCTGTGGTCTCTCTGTCTGTGTTTGTTTTGGTGTTTGTCTCTTTGCCTGCTGTATGTGTGTTGTTGTTTTTTCTGTGTGTGTTTGTGTGTGTTGGTTGGCAGGTTAACTTGCTTCCCAGTAGTGGTAGCTGGATGGGGCTGGAGACCGGTTGTTGAGGGGTCGGTATTATCCAATTAGTGTTGATACTGCGAGGGCCCAGTTCTAAATCGCCTTTCACTACCATCCCAGCGAAACACAACTGGTGGGCAGTGGCGTACCTAACATATGTGACACCTGGGGCCCATCATTTTTTGACCCCCCCCCCATCTGTACGAAAAACATGATTTTTAGTAATAAGCCACATGTCACACATGAGTACCTAGGAAAAGGCAGCATCTTACATACTGCAGTGAACAGTACAACATCAACATCCTGTGTCCATAGTGCCCCCAGTGCCCCGTCTTGTGTCCTTAGTGCCCCCTGTGCCTCCTTTCCATATCCATAGTGCCCCCAGTGCCTCCTTCCTATGTCCATGGTGCCCCCAGTGCCTCCTTCCTGTGTCCTTAGTGCCACACTGCCTTCCAGATTTTCTCCACCCCCAAAGCCAGCCTGCCTGTCTGCCTACCTATCTCCCTCCCTTTCTGATGCGCTAAAGCCAGCCAGCTTGCCTGCCTACATCCTGCACTACCTACTGCAGAAAGAAAAAAAAAGCGCCTCTCCCCTTACTTTCTCCCGGTCCGCGCCTGCAATCTTACATCCACCCGCCGACAAGAATTCTTTCCGATGTCAATTCTGACATCAGAGAGGATGTTCCGGGCCTGCCAATCACTGCCTGGCTGGCCCGGAATGTCCTCTCCGACGTCTGAATTGACATCGGAAAGACTTCTTGTCGGCGGGTAAGGTAGGATTGTAGCGGCGCGGCCGGGGGAAAGGAAGGGCTGGAGGACCTGGCCGGCTGTGCACCACCCCAAGCTGTGCACCCGAGGCGGACCTCCCCCCCGCCCCCCCTTTGGTACACCACTGCTGGTGGGTCAACTGTTCTGGAGAGAATAACCGGTCCCGGGGAACCGGCGGAGGAAGCAGCCGAGAGCTACCTGCAGCCGACATCCAGGATCTTCCCTCACATATACCTATCACCAGCCAGCAGGGAGCTGAGGATGAGCGTCTGGACCTCCAAGCGGCCCCCGGAACCGCCCGGCAGCAGTGACCTAGCCGATGTCGCTCCGGCCCAGCAACCTTACCTCCTTTAGCGTCTGCCCTCAGCCGACAGTCGCCGCATCCTGCAGCCGCCTCAAGCTGCCGCGTCCTTCAGGTGCCTCAAGCCGCCATGGCCTGCATGCGCCGACAGCCGCGGTGGCGCCTCAAGCCGCCTTAGCGCTGTCATGCCAACCTGCCGCCGAGCTGTCTTTCCTTCTCTGCCAGCGGGGACCGCTGGGGCCTGGGTGCGGCGAGGAAGGGGGGTCTTGCCTGGCTGGGGCCGGCCGAATCCCGGGCCTGCTCTCCTTCCCCTAAGTGCCGGCCCCTCACTCAGTGGCGAGCTAATATGTCTCAGATGGCAAGTTGGAAGAGACAGCATAGAAGAGGGGCATCCAGTTGGAAGTCTGTAGCTTATCTGGATTGCTGGAGTTCATTTTTGTGCTGGTCGGAGTCCTGGGTGCACGGGGTGGGGGGTGGGAGGGGGACCGATTTGATTTTTCTATTCAAAATTGGATTTTGCATTGGAGCAGCTTTGATGATTGTTTTTGACTGTTTTATTGCTGTCTCTTGCATGAGCCATTGTATTTTGCTTCTTTTCTTTCTTGGTTACTTTTTGTATTTTCTCTTGTGCATTGATCCTTTAATAAAAACATTAAAAAAAAATAACATATGACCTAGCGTTCCTTTTTCTTGTCTACAAGACCAACATAGAGGCAAATATTCTGAGTTAATTTTGTTTAATCCAACAGGAGTCCATATTACACGTTTGATTACAAAAAACAGTGATTGTTTCATGGAGACAGATTGATAACATCGGATGCGTTTAAGGAACATGAACTTTTTAAACAATATTTTCTGATTACCTCAAGATTCTGAAAATGACAAGCACAAAACCGAATTCCAAAAGCTGCAGAACCAGGCACACCGCTTTTTGCATATCAAAATATTAATTCTCTCTCAAAAATATTCTTTTCTCAGAACTTAAGTTAATAAAATACACTTCTTAATCACTGACATTACCAGCCTTCTCAGCTTCCCTAAAACATCAGACTGCCAACCCAGTTGAGCAATCTTTTATTTAAGTTGTTTTTGTGTTTTTTTTTAAACCCTGGCTACAGCAAGCTTAATGACTGCTTCTTTAATGTTTTGTAGCTATTGCCAATAGGTGACAGCTGTTGAATAACACCTTTTGGGTACTTTGTGATGCTTAAAAGCAAAATCAGCAAATACTTTTTTCACAGAAAGGGTGATGGATGCCTGGAAGGCCTTCCCAATGGAAGTGGGTGTGAGGACAAAAAACTGACAAACTCACAGAATACAAAAAGGCATGGGTTAAACACAAAGGGGCTCATAATCGAAATACATCTAAAAACTGGCCTAAATTGGCATTTAGATGATCAGTGACACAAGTCGTCCAAGTGCCGATAATCAAACTGGGTTTTAGACGGATCTAAAAAATGACTTAGCCCTTCACAGTGCTGCAGTATGCCCAGACCTAAAAGGGGCGTTTTAGGAGGAATGGTGAGGGCGGAATTTGTGCGGGACATGGGCCATCCTAGACTTAGTCGTACTGCATGTATAACCGAAAGTTTAACAACACTGCCTAGACGGAACTTGGACGTTGTGACTTAGGCCATCAAAAAATCAGGTCTAAGTCACAAGAAGGTATCCAAAGTGACCAGATAATCACTGCAGGGACAAAGTACTCCCCCAGTGATCACTGACCCCCCCATATAATTTGTAATAAAAACGTCACATAGCTGCCTCCAGAACATCAGCACTTGGCAGCCTGGTATAGGAAAGCCTAGTAGAGCAGCACAAAAGTGGCTTAAGTGGTCTGGGGGATGGGCTAGTGAACCATGGAGAGGTTCACAAACATGGTGAAACATGTGCATCCCCCCCAAAAACCCTTATGTACTGCCATATAAGTGGCATCTGCAGCAATAAGGGCTATTGGGGTATTAGACAGGTGGGTCTAGTAGGTTCTGGGGGGTGTTTTGGGGAGCTCACCATGACCTATAAGGTTGTGGTGAGTTGTGTATGTGGCACCCTTTTTGTGAAGTTCACAGCAGTGTCCTGTAAGGTACCCCACTACTCTGGTGCAATGTTTGGGTGTCCAGTCATAGAAACATAGAAATAGACGGCAGATAAGGGCCACGGCCCATCTAGTCTGCCCACTCCAATGACCCTCCCTACCTTTCTCTGTGAATAGATCCCACGTGTCTATCCCATTTGGCCTTAAAATCAGGCACGCTGCTGGCCTCAATAACCTGAAATGGAAGACTATTCCAGTGATCAACCACCCTTTCAGTGAAAAAGAATTTCCTGGTGTCCCCGTGCAGTTTCCCACCCCTGATTTTCCATGGGGTATAAAGATGGACGACTTAGCGGTCTGGACGATCAGACGGCTGGACGTACAGTTAGACAATTTTCGGCAAAAAATATATGTTGGACATATTTTTCGAAAATGGACCTTTTTCTATGTCTGACTTTGAGTGACTAGCGACTTAGGCCCAAAACGGACTTAGACTTATCTTTTGATTATGCCCCTCCACGAGTCTTTTTTATAGCAGGGGGACTGTTTACTCTTCAGAGACATAGAGGAGAACCATATTTACATATTATACATTGATTTTACAAACCTGCCTATGGGGTGCGGCTTTAAATGGGGTGGCCTATCTAAAGACATGAAAACTATTGTTAAAATCATGTACCTTTTAAAATCATCCCCCATACCTTTTTAAAATCCCCCTTAAATACCTCCTTTGATGGACGACTGCCAGCTGTCTCTTCCATTCTCGCAGCCAGCGGTGCAGGGCAGGAGCAATCTTTTCAATCTCCAGCCTGGGCCCTGTGCAGCTTCCTGAATGGCTGCCATCAGTTCTCGCGAGTCCCGCGAGAACTGATGGCAGCTATTCAGGAAGTGGTACAGGGCAAGCCTGGAGATCGAAAAGCTCACTCCAGCCCATTTACACAATCCCAGCCGTTGAAGCCTTTCCCAGCCCATCCTTAACCGAATGGCCATATATGGGACACAGACTGTGAAAGTCTGTCCAGTACTGGCCTTAGTTCTTCCAATATACAGTGTTCCCCCACGAATTTGTGGTTCATGAATCGCGGATCCGGTCATTCATGGTCTGCTCCGACTGCCTCTTCCTGTAGTAAAGTCGGGCTACACCAATCAGAAGCTGTATATGGTATTTAAAAAGAAAAGATTACTAAAATGATTTTATTCTCCTCCCACAGAAAATTATTTTTCAGAAGACATTTTCAAATCCCATTGCCACTGCTCATGACTCTTAGGCAAGTCATTTAACCCTTCATTGCCTCAAAATGCAAATAGATTGTGAGCTCTATGGGGCCGGATAAAATTCATCTTGAACTTCTGAGGAAGGCATGACCTAAATCTAAACGTTATTGTAAAGTCTTTGCTTACATATTTTAAATTTCTTTGCATGTTTTCAGGCTGAAAAAAACTTGCTTCCACTCATCTGATTAGTCTGTTTTTATTTTTGTGAGAGGGCAGCACAAAATTGATTTTTAAAGTAATAGAAATCAGCTCTGGTTTGGTTTGTAAATGAATGATTAATATGTCTTCACTTACTATCCTAACTATCTTTTTTTTAAAGTTAATAGCATTTTTCTTGAGTTTTCCTGAGATACACCTTTTTCCCACCTTGTGTAACTGGAAAGACATTTTAGCATTTTCTCAAAGACTTGACTTTGATTAGACTTGGACGTGTCGTGTCGGGACGGGACGGGACGTGTCGAAGTGGAAGATGATATTTTCTTTCTCAAGGGACCCTCGGCCACAAGAGGGCACCCGCTCAAACTCAGGGGCAGAAAATTTCATGGCGACACCAGAAAGTATTTCTTCACAGAGAGAGTGGTTGATCATTGGAACAAGCTTCCAGTGCAGGTGATCGAGGCAGACAGCGTGCCAGACTTTAAGAATAAATGGGATACCCATGTTGGATCCCTATGAGGGTCAAGATAAGAAAATTGGGTCATTAGGGCATAGACAGGGGGTGGGTAAGCAGAGTGGGCAGACTTGATGGGCTGTAGCCCTTTTCTGTCGTCATCTTCTATGTTTCTGTCTTAGAGTTTTATTTCTTTGAAAGTGGGAGGAAGGAGTCAAATGGTGATTTGGTAAAACCTATGGCTTTTACCAAGTCATTATGGAAGCTCTCCTTTCATCTGGACAGTGACTCTTAGTGTAAGGATGTCTTGGCTAGAGGTGTTTCCACTTCAGTTTAGAATATTTTCAAGATCTTTCTGTTGTTGTTGTGTCTTTCATATCCTGCAAAGGCAGCAATATAACCCCTCTTCTCTGTACAGTAGTAGTTCCAAATAGCCTAGGGGACTCTTATCCAGTCACGTTTTCAGGATATCCACAATGAATATTCAGGAGTTAATTTGCATACTGTGGAGGGTGGTGGTTAATGGAAGTCGCTCGGAGGAAGGAAAGGTGAGTAGTGGAGTCCCTCAGAGTTCAGTGCTGGGCCGATCCTGTTCAATATGTTTGCTGAGGGGTTAGAACAGGGGTGGGGAGCTCCGGTCCTCGAGAGCCGTGTTCAAGTCGGGTGTTCAGGATTTCCCCCAATGAATATGCATGAGATCTATTTGCATGCACTGCTTTCAATGCATATTCATTGGAGAGGTCCTGGGGGCCTGACTGGAGTGCGGCTCTCGAGGACCAGAGTTCCCTATCCCTGGGTTAGAAGGAAAAATTGCTTTTTTGCAGATGATAACGAAGATTTGTAACAGAGTAGACACCGAGGAGGGAGAGGAAAACATGAAAAAGGATCTACAAAAGTTAGAGGAATGGTCTAAAATCTGGCAACCGAAATTCAATGCAAAGAAATGCAGAGTAATGCATTTGGGGATTAATAATCGGAAGGAGCTGTATATGCTGAGAAGGGAGAGGTTGATATGCACGGATGGGGAGAGGAACCTTGGGGTGATAGTGTCCAAAGATCTAAAGGCGAAAAACCAGTGCAACAAGACGGTGGCTGCTGCCAGAAGGATGCTGGGCTGTTTAAAGTGGGGCATAACTAGTAGAAGAACGAAGGTGTTGATGCCCCTGTACAGGTCATTGGTAAGGCCCCACTTAGAGTATTGTGTTCAGTTTTGGAGACCGTATCTGGCGAAGGACGAAAGAAGACTTGAAGTGGTCCAGAGGAGGGTGATGAAAATGATAGGAGGTTTGCAACAAAAAACATATGAGGAGAGACTGGAAGCCCTGAATATGTATACCTTAGAGGAAAAGAGGGACAGGGGAGATATGATTCAGACGTTCAAATACTTGAAAGGTATTAACGTAGAACAAAATCTTTTCCAGTGAAAGGAAAATGGTAAAACCAGAGGACATAATTTGAGGTTGAGGGGTGGAAGACTCAAGAGCAATGTAAGGAAATTCTTCTTTACGGAGAGGGTGTTGGATGCCTGGAATGTGCTCCCGAGAGGTGGTGGAGAGGAAAACAGTGACAGAGTCCAAAAAAGTGTGGGATGAACATAGAGGATCTAGAATCAGAAAATAATAGTAAATGTTGAAGAACTAAGGCCAGTACTAGGCAGACTTGCATGGTCTGTGTCTCTATATGGCCATTTGGTAGAGGATGGGCTGGGGAGAGCTTCAATGGCTGGGATGGTGTAGTTGGGCTGGAGTGAGGTTTGACGGAGACTTCAGTAGTTGGAACCTAAGAACAGTACCGGGCAGATCTTTAGATTCTTGCCCAGAAATAGCTAAGGAGAAGAAGAAAAAACCCCCCAATAAATTTATAGATTGAATCAGATTGGGCAGACTAGATGGACCATTCGGGTCTTTATCTGCCGTCATCTACTATGTTACTATTTCTCTAATTTCAAAACTGTTGGTGTAGTTTATGCTGTGTTCTGCCCTTGTAATCTTATTTATATTGGCAAGATGAAGAGGAGACTGAATCTGAGGATTAGTGAACACAAGAGTATCATTAAGAGGAAGATTAAATACAAGTCACTTGTGGAACAACACGACTGAAACTGGTTATGCTTTTGAAAGAGTATGGATTTTTTGCACTGGCAGCACTCCAGATGTCATGGAGAGGATGGTACAAAGATCATCTTCTGCTGAGAACTGAACAAAGATATACAGTATTGTATCTTTAAATTTCAAACAATAAGCCCCTTAGGTCTTATATGGAAATGGACTTATCTTTTTTTTTTTGGGGGGGGGGATTGTAAGGATTCCTGTATATTAAGGACATCTGTTTATTAAGGACATTTGAGGATATATGACTTTTATATATGTTTTACTTTAAAATTATTTGAATTATGTTAGATGGTAGGAATGTATGTTTGTTGGTGCCAAACAATTTGAATCATGAAAGATTGTTTTAAGTTTTATTTTAATTTGATGAGTCACTTAATTGAATTTTTATTAAGCGAATTACAACATAGAGAGAAAAAAATAACATTTATTTTAACATAATGCTTAAAAATTTTTTAAAACAATAGTTAAGACCAACAGACATACAGACCAACCGAGACACTAGGTTAAAAAAAAAAAAAGGGCAGAACTACAATTCAATATTTTTAGGATACAGAAGAGAACCATAAATGGAAAAAAACATTAAGAGGGGGAAGGTGAAAACCTGGAAGGTAATCAGAGCCGGATTTTCCTATAGGCTAACTAGGCTTCAGCCTAGGGCCTCAAGATCAAGAGGGGCCTACATTCAAATTGTTAGCAAAATTAAAATTACACTATTCTAAAAACAGTGAACACTAAAACACTGAACCGAAAATAAGGAGAAATTCTACGCTTCGGGATCGGAACCGGCTCCGGCCGCAACAGGGCGCCGACTCGGCTTCTCCCTTTCTTTTTCTCGCCCTGGGAGGAGGATCAGGGAGGGAAAGACGTCAGTCCGGAAACAGCTGGGCAAAGCCCAGCCCCGCGGGGAGAGAGGCAAAACATGGATCCATCAGGACAGGGTGGCCCAGACTAGCATCGGAGGAGGGGTGGGGGGGGGTTAATGGAAGGCAGGCAGGCAGAATGGCATGGGGGGTGTTCAATGGAAGGGGGATGGGAGACAGGCGGGCATCGGAGGAGGGGTGAGGTGAGGAAGGACGCACTGGGGGCACTATGGACATAGGAAGGGGCAATGTTGTGTGTTATGTTTGATTAGTTATTGTTACAAGTACTATATATGGTGCTGAGAATAAATGTCCAAATAAGTGTTCTCGACTTTTTTTAAAATTTATTATCCGTGTCACATTTTTTATAAAGGTTAGTATCAATAACAACATGTTTCATTTAACATATTGATATATATCACAGTAATGATGTATTTTATTATCTCTCATGTAATTTACAAACTTAAAAATGGGAGGTGAAAGGGCCTCATAAGTGGAATAGCCTAGGGCCTCTTTTCATCTAAATCAGGCCCTGAAGGTAATGTAAAATTTTTTTGAACATAATTTATAGATTAAAGGTGTCTTTAAAAAGAAAGCTTTTTAAATTATTTTTAAAATGACTCAAATTATTTTCAAATTGCTGAGGTAAGTGTTCCAAAGTTGTGGAGACATCACCGAGAACATATCTTGTCGATTTCCAATAATTTTCAGGGAGGGAACCACTAAGAGTTTTTGGTTAGGGAACGCGATGTACTATAAGGAATAAGTGCTTTATTGCATGGATTTCTGTTTATTAAGGACATCTGTGGATTTATGGCACCAAATTGGTTTTGACTATATTTTTTAATTTTAAGGATTTTAAATATTATTTTGATAGTGATTCAGTTAATTGTTTTTCTGCTTGAAATTATAATCGGTTTTTGTCTTTATGTTGTTTGTAAATCATTCCTTTTTTTTTTTAGTCCAATACTTTAGGTCTAAGTTTGCACAATAATTTGTGGTTTTTGGCTTTGGTACTATTGAGACAGTCTGCCTTTTAGAATTTCTTAGCCTTATTCGCTCAACTTGTGCACTGCATTTTGGATTTTTAATTAACAACCCCCCCCCCCTCCTTTACTAACGCGTAGAGCAGGTTTTAGCGCCGGCAGTGGTGGTAACTGCTCCAATGCTCATAGAATTCCTATGAGCGTCAGAGCAGTTACCGCCGCTGCTGGCGCTAAAACCCACATTACGCGTTAATAAAGGAGGGGGTAATAATAATTTATATGACCCTTGACTCTGGCACACTGGGCTTTTTAATTAAAGTGTTTCACCTGACAGCAGTTCCACCACAGTCACAGTTTGCAAGGGAGAGGAGAATAGGTATATGTTTTTTGGACTGGCTGATTTTACATTCTTAAGTTGTATAACTGATTTGGGAGAGTTTCCACGGATATATAATGACTGCTTCTTTAATGTTTTATAGCTATTGCCAATAGGTGACAGCTGTTGAATAACACCTTTTGGGTACTTTATTATGCCCCTGGCAGCCTTACCCTGGTGTGACAGAGCTCTAAGATATGCCTTATGTAATTCAATAATCTCACAGAACTTTATTGCTGTAGCTACTTCTTGCCAGGATATGTGAGCTAGGCATTGTGAGCAATGTAGTCTTACACATGCTGCAGTCACTCCTGCTTATCTGTAAAAGCTTCTCTGCCAGTGGTCTTTCTCCTAAGATCACCTCCCCCCTTCTCGCATCTAAGCTTGAATCCTTTGTCTCACTTCTGGCTCACCTTTATGTTCAAATCTATTTTATTAAGCAACAGTAAATACAACAGCAATAACAAACATGGTATGCATTTTCATCAAACACCCGCGGAGGACTGGACTCTTCTTCTGGCTCACCTTTAATTCCTGAGCTCCCAGTGACAAACTCTGTTCATATTGACCTCTGACTCTGCCCTTCCCTTGGTCTTTTGGGAAATCTTTGGAGAGAAAGGCACTGCCCTTCCTTATTCTATCTGCAACACACATGGCTCTTCTTTATCTCCTAACATAGAACTATTTTTTCACCTCTTGTGAACTATCCAAGCACATGCAGCCTTGAAACCTTAATTTGCTGGACTATTTTCCTGCCTTCCAATTTCTCATCCTCATCTACCAGAGCAACATTCTGTAACCTGAAACTTCTGAAGAAAATCTGCTAAATGTGAGTAAACTTATTATATTTAATAAAGTATACTTCAGAAAAGATATAAGGATTCCTGTGTGTGTATCGGTGTGCCTGAGGTTTAGCTTTCTGGTAGATTTAGCACATGTCTGGGACAGCTTGCTATACAAGACATAAAATATGGTTTTTAATGCATGTTGTTAGTTTAACTTTGTGTGATCCTATTTATTAGCACAGATAATGGTTTTATGTATTTTTTTGGTTTGGATCATTTATTGCAAACTAGCTGATGCCCCGGCGTTGCACGAGTATTTAATTATAGCAATAACACTGTAAATGGATTCAAATAAAGATACTTTATAGTGGTGAATGAAAGTATTTTTTTACAGCTTAATAAAAAGTACAATATTCAAATTATAAAGTGAAATATTTGACAAAATGAATACAATACAACTAACGCAAAACGTGATTATAAACAACAATATTAGTTTCACCTCCTGGAGCAAGAACATATAAATTCTTGGGAGAACCCACCCTTGAGCAAGCAAAATAGAGTTGTGGGCCGTGAGACCCCCAGAACATATCACCCCAGGTAGTGAGGGATCTGCATACCAAGTTTCGTCCAAATCGGTCAAGCCGTTTTTGAATTACAGTGAGAATGGCAGCTTTTTACATATTTTCCATTGACATGAATGGGTGAAATGTGATTTTCTGTTTGTAGCTCCGCCCACATGTGCAGGAGGGCTGCGAGACCCCCAGAACATATCACCCCAGGTAGTGAGGGATCTGCATACCAAGTTTCGTCCAAATTGGTCACAGTGAGAATGGCAGCTTTTTACATTTTTTCCATTGACATGAATGGGTGAAATCTGATTTTCTGTTTGTAGCTCCGCCCACGTGTGCAGGAGGGCCGCGAGACCCCCAGAACATATCACCCCAGGTAGTGAGGGATCTGCATACCAAGTTTCGTTCAAATCGGTCAAGCCGTTTTTGAATTACTGTGAGAATGGCAGCGTTTTACATTTTTTCCATTGACATGAATGGGTGAAATCCGATTTTCTGTTTGTAGCTCCGCTCACGTGTGCAGGTGGGCCGCGAGACCCCCAGAACATATCATCCCAGGTAGTGAGGGATCTGCATACCAAGTTTCGTTCAAATCGGTCAAGCCGTTTTTGCGTGATCGCGGCACATACACACACATACATACACACATACATACCTCCGATTTTATATATATAGATGTACCAACATACGAGGAGGCACTGAAAAGTTTTCAGCCCAATCAACAAAGTTGGTGCAGTCTCCATCGAGGACTATACAATTAGTCTAGCGATTTTCAACTTTTTCGTTCCGTATTTCTCCGACGGAACGAAAAAAGTAGAAAATCAATGGACTAAGTGTATAGCCCTCGATGGAGACTGTCCCAACTTTGTTGGCTGGGCTGAGAACTTTTCAGTGCCCCCTCGTATTGTTTTATATTTTCTTGTCAGTTTTTACAACCCCTGACGTAGCCCTTATGAGGGTGAAACATGGCCGTGTCGGGCTTTTAATTATTTATGTATTTATGATTTTATGTGGTGAATAAATTTTGCATTGGAGTTCTGATCTACTGTTTTCTTTTTTTCTTTATTCTGGATCTTGTGGATCAGCTGCCCTTTTTCTTGAATGAAACTGCAGGTACTTGCTTAAATGCACTTAGGTGCTATTTGATAATTGGGCACCTAAGTGCTCTGGCATGTAACTGCAAGGGGTGTTCACATGGGAGCAGTATGGGCAGGTCATTAGCGTTCCAACCATTCCAGCATGCACTTTATTGAACAATGTCAGTTGTATACAGAAAGTACCACATTTAGTCATGAACATTTAAGCATTTATGGAGGAAGGAGTGGCCTAGTGGTTAGAGCTACAGCACTCTGAGGTTGTGGGTTCAAGTCCCAGGCTGCTCCTTGTGGCCCTGGGCAAGTCACTCAGTCCAAATTACCAAGTGAAACACTCCACAATCCCCGAGGACACTAATTATTCAACATTCCAAACTCCTAGGGTATATACTCACTTGTTCCCTACTCAAAAAGAATTTAATTTCAATTTAATTTTGTACTATAATTTCCATTCAGCTCAAAGGGTATCATAAGGAAGGGAGGAAAGAGCCTCAGACTCCAGCCAGGCTATATTTGTGAGCTACCTCATTGGCTCAAAAACCTCCTCCTCCCAATGATTCTCTATGAATTTTTTAAACAATTAGTTAATTTTATAATTTTTGATAAATATTTTTAAATTAATAATAATTTATTTTATAATTTTTAAAAATATGTTTTGATATAAAAAACTTCCTCAGAGCTAAACCCTACAATCCAAACTACCATAAGCTTGTGGGGGTGGGGGGGGGCCTAACAGCGGTACTCGGGAGTGACCATAAATCACTTCCCGCTAGTGTGTTAGAACTGCAGTCGGGTGAGTGTTAGTATAAAATGTGCACAAGAGCTTTTATCTACAGCACTTATCTCTCTCCCCTGCAATTCAAGAAATCTTCTTCATTCCACACTGCTGTCCAAACGTGGTTAATGAAAAAATGGATTAAACTTACAGCAGCACATGACTCCGTGCTCAATAGACTAGCAAACATGGAAAAACCTTCAGGTCAGATTTTAAACCTGATGGCATCTGACATCACAGAAATGCCTCCATCTTGAGCTGCCCAATCAAATCACACTTTTACAAAAGCTGGGCTGGCCATATTGTTAAACCCACCCTGCCTAATAAATGCAGGAACTGAAGTCAAGTCACTCAATCCCTCATTGCCCCAGGTACGTTAGATAGATTGTGAATTCACTGGGACAGATAGGGACAAATGACTAAGTACCTGAATGTAAAACTGCTTAGACAATTAATAGGCGGTACATATATAACTGTAACAGTGTTCTCCCTAGGGCCTTTTAGCCGGGCGGTCCGCCCGGGTAATTTAGATGACCGCCCGGCTATCATCTGCTGTGAATTCTGCTGCTGCTGTGAAACTAGCTTGGAGATTTCACGCCTTAGCCCATAACAAACTTATGCTCCGGGGCTCTAACGTGTGCATGCCGGCTTCCCTTCTCTTCCCTCCGAAACCAGAAGTTATGTCCGGGAGGGGGGGAGGGAAAGAGAAGAGAAAGGAAGCCGACACGCACATGTTAGAGCCCGGAAGCATGCGTTCGCTACGGGCTAAGGCGGGAGACAGGTCAGTGAAGCTTACAATTTGCTCTTCTTGCTGCCGGGTCCTGCCTACTTTCTGTTTCCGCGAAGGCAGGACCCGGCAGTATTTCCCCAATAGGTCAATCACGATTCTGGGCCGATCAGCCTTCCTCTCCCCGATGGCAGAATTGACGTCGGGGAGAGGAATGCTGGTCGGCCCGAAGCAGGGAGAGCTGTGGTGGCGGCTTTGGGGCCTGTTATCCGATGGTGGCGGCTTGGGGGCCTGTTCCCTGATGGCAGCGGCAGTGGCTTGGGGGAGGGCAGGGAGAAAGAAAGAGGGCAGGCAGGGAGACAGAAGGAAAGAAGAGAAAAAGAAAAAAGAAAGGGGGCATGAAGAGAGAAAGAAAGAAAGGGAGGCAGGGAGAAAGAAAGGGTAGGGGGAGAGGAAGAAAAAGTTGGGGGAGGGAATGAGGTCTGGAGGAGAGGAAGCATACAGGCTGAAAGAAGGGGAGAAAGATTGGATGCACAGTCAGAAGAAGAAAGTGCAACCAGAGACTCATGAAATCACCAGACAACAAGGTAGGAAAAATAATTTTATTTTAAATTTAGTGATCAAAATGTGTCTGAATTTATATCTGCAGTCTATATTTTACACTATGGTCCCCTTTTACTAAACCGCAATAGAGGTTTTTAGCGCAGTGAGCCTATGAGCGTCGAGAGCAGCCCTGGGCATTCAGCGCAGCTCCCTGCACTAAAAACTGCTATTGTGGTTTAGTATTTGTCTATTTTTGTATGGTTGTTACTAAGGTGACAGTGCCTAGAGTCATCTACTTTGACCTCTTTGAAAAACCCCCGGAATAGGAATGATAATTAACATTTTCTATGCGTACATTGTGCTTTGTGGTTTTTTAAAAATTTTATTGTTGGTAGATCATTTTGACTTGGTCATTTTAAAAGTAGCTCGCAAGCCCAAAAAGTGTGGGCACCCCTGCTCTAGAACATCGCTCCTTAGTTTTATCAAGTGGTGCAGTGAGGGGCCAGCACTTTACATCTTATCTCCTCATGTACAGCACGGTTCTTTATTCTAAGCAGCTCTGGCACTAACAGTACTACGGGTGCCTTATGCTACTTTCACTACCACTTGCTGTCAGGTTCGGCATTTTATCATGGTTTTGGTTTTTTATTTAGTTTTTCACCAGTATTTTCATTTATTTATTAAAGCAGCCTTTTTTTAACAGCCCGATGCCTCTCCCCTATCAGTGTGCATCCAATCCACTGCCGACACTTTTTTGGCGCCTCTTTCAACGGATCAAATATCATAGCCCCACTGTTGCGTGTTCACATTTATTCTGCATACGAGTTTATCTCATCAGTGCAGAGACCTTTTCGGTAAGTCCATTTTACTCTCCCTTTTTTACTTTCCCGAGTGCTGTAGTTTTATTCTTTGGTTTTAATAGAAGCTCATTTGAACAATAATTTAGATCTTTCCCAGGTTTCACTTTTCATCTACCCGGTCGGCTTGTCCTTGAGCTACTATCGGCTTATGTTTCAAGATACAGCTGTTCATTTCCCATATGTTTACTTTTGCCCTGTTTAGGTCTATATAGTCTAGGCATACTGTTTGTAACCAGCCATCATTTTAAGTATGTATATGCCCTTATTTTTTTTTGGGGGGGGGTTAAGTTCTTTTAGCATGTTATTTCATTAATTCTGAGTTCGGTGTTACAATATATTGTTCTTGGTTTTTAGTTTACACATTATTTATTCTTTTCTATGACATGTTCGCATTGAAATTTAACTCAAAAGTATAAATAGGTATCCATATTTCCATTCAAGTTTCATCACGGTGCTCTGGTTTTGGCTCCAGTATTTGTCACTTCCGTCCACCAGGTTTGGCTATCCGTTACCGTCTCATATTTTAAAGACTCACTCGTTATAATTAGCGGTGATCCACATGTCTTTTCATAATGGACATGTCCGATTTTAGCATTTGGATCTTAGTACTATGGGTTTGGTCATTTCTGGTTTCCTTTCTATAGTCTGCTTTTCGTCTGGAGTCTTTTGAGTTTAGAATTACATTTTATGACATATTTTTGTGGTTATAATTGTATGGCATGTCTAAATCGGTCAAGTTATCCATTCTTTTTATTATTTTTGTCCCCACATACAGTGGCAGACCGCCCCGGGTGCCATCCCTAGGGGGCTACACAGCCGGCTGGATCCAGAACCTTCCAAGCTGCTCTAAATGGCACCTGCACCACAGCGCGGCTGCTGTACTTATTCCGAAGCAGAGTCGGCAGCCGCACTGAAGTGCAGGAAGGTCCCGCGATGACTGCATTTGCCGCCTCTGCCTCTGGAAGACGTAAGTGACGTCGGAAGGGGTGGACTGGCAGCTGCAGTCATTGCGGAACCTTGCCGCAACTCCCTGCGTCTGCCGGCCCACCCCCCTCCAACATCACTTACATCTTCCAGAGGCAGAGGCAACAGAAGCAATCATGGGACCTTGCTGGTTTGGAGGAAGAGAGGAGCATAGAAGGGTGGTAGAGGGTAAGTTAGGAGGAGGGGTAGCACTCTACATCAAAGAAAACATCAAAACAACCAGGATCACGGATGTCAAGTATACTGGGGAATCCATCTGGGTAAACCTGGCCAGAGGCGGAGAAAAATGCCTGTACCTTGGTGTGGTGTACAGACCTCCAAGACAATCGGAGCTCAAGGACGCTGATTTAATTGATGACATTGAAAATATCACCTTACGGGGGGAATGTTGTTCTATTGGGGGACTTCAACATGCCTGATGTAGACTGGAACACACTCTCAGCGACAACTTGTGATAGCAGGAGGATATTGACATCCATGAAGGGAGTACGGCTCAAACAATTGGTACTAGAGCCCACTAGAGCCCAGGCCATCCTGGACCTGGTACTTACGAACGGGGAAAGTGTCTCGGAGATCTCGGTGGGAGAACCGCTAGCCACCAGTGACCATAACATGGTATGGTTTAACCTTAGGAAAAGCTTTCCTAGATCACAAACAAAAACAAGGGTACTCAACTTCCGGGGTGCTGACTTCGCACAAATGGCAGACTTCGTCCATCAGACGCTTCAGGTTCAAGAAGGAACGGATAATGTGGAGGTTATGTGGTCAACCTTGAAATCGACCCTTCATGAGGCAACTATCCGCTACATAAAATCAGTAACTAAACAACAAAGAAGAAAGAAACCCCAATGGTTCACTGATAAGGTCTCGCGCCTCGTCAAGGAGAAGAAAAGAGCATTTCTCTCGTACAAACTAGAGAGCTGCACGGGAACGGGGATGACGGGAATCCCGCGGGACCCGCGGGGATCCCGCGGGTTCCCCCTTTGGGTCACGGGGATCCCGTGGGGACGCCCCCTAGGGTCGCGGGGATCCCATGGGGACGCCCCCTAAGGTCGCGGGGATCCCGTGGGGACGCCTCCGAGGGTCGCGGGGTTCCTGCGGGGTTGGATCGCAGCGGGGTTGGTCGAGCCGCGAGGGTAGTCTCCTTCTCCTTACCTGCCCTGTCGCAGCACACATCCGAACGGAAATCTTCCCGATGTCAGCGCTGACGTCGGAGGGAGGGCTTAAGCAAAGCCCTCCCTTCCTCCGACGTCAGCGCTGACATCAGGAAGACTTCCGGTCGGCTGTGTGCGGCAGGGCAGGTAGGAAGAAGGCAATGGTGTACGAAAGAGGGGGGATGGGGCGGAACGCCCCGGAGAATGTGCACAGCCGGTCAGATCCCCCGATCGACCGACAACAGGCCCGGCCGACAAATCTCCCTGCCCTGTAGCCGCGAATCTAAATTACCTCTTACAGCAGCTTCACTACTCCAGCTGCTGTAAGAAGGTAATTTAGATTCGCGGCTACAGGACAGGGAGATTTGTCCGACCGGGCCTGTTCTGTTGTCGGTCCGGTGCAAAAGCGCCACAAAGGTGGAGGCAGGGAGGGAGGAAAGGTGGAGTGGAGAAGAAAAGACGCTTAAGGGGGGAGAAGGCCGCTGAAAGCACTGGGGAAGACAAAGGGGTGGAAGAGAACGCTGAAAGGACATGGGGTAAACGGGAGGAAGGGGGGGGGGAAGGACCCTGAAAGCACTGGGGAAGACAAAGGGGTGGAAAAGAACGCTGAAAGGAAATGGGGTAAACGGGAGAAAGGGGGGGGGGAAGGACCCTGAAAGCACTGGGGAAGACAAGGAGGTGGAGAATGCCACTGAAAGGACATGGGGAAGACAGAGGGGGGAGAAGGCCGCTGAAAGGACATGGGGAAGGCAGAGAGGGGAGAAGGATGCTACCTGACAGGACATGGGAAAGATGGTGGGGGAGAAGGACACTGAAAGGAAATGGGGAAGAGGGAATGGGAAGAAGACGCTGGCAGGGAAGAAGACAGAGGTGCCAGACTATGGGGGGAGCGGAGGGAAAAAGATGGGTGCCAGACCAATTTGGGAGGGGGGAGAAAGGGAGAGGCACAGTAACAGAGCAAATGGAAGACACAGAGAGAAGAGAGGCAGTGGATGGAAGGAATTGAATGAGAACATGAAGAAAGCAGAAACCAGGCAATAAAGGTAGGGAAAAAATTCTTTTTTTTGCTTAAGGATAAAGTAGTATATTAGTTGTGTTGATAAAAATTTATAAACATTAGAGGCTCTGGTAGAAACCCATTTACAAAGTATGTATTCTTCCCAATTAATATTTCCAAATTAATAAAGTCTTTTTGCTTATTTTTAAATGGGTTTCTACCAGAGCCTTTAATTCAGTAGCATAATTAAATGAAATAACTATTTCTGTAGTTTATAGTGACGGGCGGGGACGTAGGGGATTCCTCGCGGGGACGGGCGGGGACGGAGGGGATTCCTCACGGGGACGGGTGGGGACGGAGGGGATTCCTCGCGGGGACGGGTGGGGACGGAGAGATTCCTCGCGGGGACGGGTGGGGACGGAGGGATTCCTCACGGGGACGGGTGGGGACGGGTGGGACTTTGGCGGGGACGGGTGGGGACGGGTGGGATTTCTGTCCCCGCGCAACTCTCTAGTACAAACGCACCGGGGAAAAAGAAGCAAACATTGAATACAGGACAAAGTCTGCAGCGGTCAAAACGGCAGTTAGGGAGGCCAAACTTCGAATGGAAGAAACTCTAGCGAAGAACATCAAGAAAGGGGACAAATCATTCTTCAGGTACATTAGTGACAGGAAAAAGAACGCAAACGGGATAGTACGCCTTAGAACGCCAGACGGGAATTATGTGGAAACAGATTCTGAAAAAGCCAAACTACTGAATGATTACTTCTGCTCAGTCTTTACCTGCGAGGCACCAGGGCACGGGCCACAGCTGGAGGCAATGCAAAGCAAGGAAGACCCATTTCAGAATTTTGAGTTCACACCAGCTGATGTTTACAGAGAACTGTCAGGACTCAAGGTGAACAAAGCCATGGGACCGGACGAGTTGCATCCAAGAGTGCTCAGGGAACTAGGCGATGTTCTGGCGAAACCGTTAGCCATGCTCTTCAATCTCTCCCTAAGTACAGGGAGAGTACCCCTGGAATGGAAAACAGCAAACGTTGTTCCTCTGCACAAAAAGGGTTGCAGAGCAGAGGCAGTGAACTACAGACCAGTGAGTCTCACATCAATAGTGTGTAAACTCATGGAAACTCTACTTAAAGGTAAATTAGACTCGATATTGGATTAAGGGAATCTAAGGGATCCCTGTCAACATGGATTCACCAGAGGCAGGTCATGCCAATCTAATCTTATAAGCTTCTTTGATTGGGTGACAGGAAAACTAGACTCAGGAGAGGCTCTGGACATAGTATACTTGGATTTCAGTAAAGCTTTCGACAGTGTCCCACACCGTAGACTATTAAACAAGATGAAATCGATGGGGTTGGGTGGGAAACTAACTGCATGGGTCAATGATTGGCTGAGTGGAAGACTTCAGAGGGTGGTGGTCAATGGCACCCTCTCTGAGACTTCGGAGGTGACTAGCGGAGTGCCGCAGGGCTCAGTCCTGGGACCATCCCTTTTTAACATATTCATAAGGGACCTGACCCGGGGGCTTCAGGGTAAAGTATCACTGTTTGCCGACGACGCCAAACTGTGTAACATAGTAAGTGAAAGCAACCTCAAGGACAGTATGACACAGGATCTGATCACGTTGGAAAACTGGTCCTCGACATGGCAGCTGGGCTTCAATGCTAAAAAATGTAAGGTCATGCATCTCGGCAGCGGAAATCCATGCAGAACATACTCCTTGAATGGAGAAACGGTAGCTAGGACTTCAGAGGAACGGGACTTGGGGGTAATCATCAGTGCAGACATGAAGGCTGCCAAACAAGTAGAGAAGGCCTCATCTAAGGCAAGGCAAATGATGGGATGTATCAATAGAAGCTTCGTCAGCCGCAAACCTGAAGTCATAATGCCACTCTACAGAACCATGGTGAGACCTCATCTGGAATACTGTGTGCAATTCTGGAGGCCACATTACCGGAAAGATGTGCTTCGAGCTGAATCGGTCCAGCGGATGGCCACTAGGATGGTCGCCGGACTCAAGGGTCTCTCATACGAAGAAAGACTGAGCAAACTGCAGCTCTATACCCTGGAGGAGCGCAGAGAACGGGGTGACATGATTGAGACATTTAAGTACGTCACTGGTCGTGTCGAGGTGGAAAACGATATATTCTTTCCCAAGGGACCCTCGGTCACAAGGGGGCACCCCCTCAAACTCAGAGGGGGGAAATTTAGTGGTGACACCAGGAAGTATTTCTTCACGGAAAGGGTGGTAGATCACTGGAACAAACTTCCGGTGCAGGTGATCAAGGCCACCAGCGTGCTCGATTTTAAGAATAAATGGGACACCCACGTGGGATCCCTACGAGGTTCAAGTTAAGGAACTAGGTCACTAGCACTCAATGGGGTGGGTCAATAGAGTGGGCAGACTTGATGGGCTGTGGCCCTTTTCTGCCGTTGTCTTTCTATGTTTCTATGAGGGAGAAAAAGAGGGTCAGGGTGATATGGAAGGGTGGTGGAGGGAGAGAAAGGGGGCATATGCTGATGGAATTGGTGTGCAGGGAAAGGAGAGAGAGACATAAGGGGGAAGGATACTGGATGGAATTAGGTTGGAGGGAAAGAAAGGGGGCAGATGCTGATGGAAGTGGGGGGAAGGGAGAGGAGAGAGTGAAATGCCAGACAATGGGGGTATGGGAGAGGGAAGGGAAGAAGAGGAGAGAGATGCCAGACCATTGGAGGAGGGAAGGGAAGAAGATGGATGCCAGAATAATAGGGGTGAAGGGAGAGATGGAAGTGGAATACAAGGAGAGAAGATGCCATATAGAAGGGGCAGAGAGAGGGTAGTCAGTGGATGAAAGGAAGAGAGTGACAAGACTATGAGGAAAGCAGAAACCAGAAAAGACAATGTAGAAAAAAAATTATATTTATTTATTTTTTTTTGTTTTAGGGGAGATGCTTCACTGTTTCTGTGGTGTTGCATTGTATGCAGAGTGGTTCAATTTAACCTTTGTCTACATTTTTCTATTTTATCCCCCCTTTTACAAAACTGTAGAGCGTTTTTTTAGCACCAGCCATGGTGGTAATTGCTCAGAATTCTATGAGTCTCTGAGCTGTTACCCCCATGGCTAAAAACCACATTACAGTTTTGTAAAAGGGAGAGGGGTTAGTTTGTGATTACATATTCCATACTAAGCGAAGGTGTTTTCTGTGTTCTGTGTGTTCAAAAGACATGGTTTTCAGTTAGGATTGACTGTGTAGGATTGATCTGTACTAATCTGGCTTATTAAGTTTTACAATGGGCGTACTGATGTTGTACTGCTCACTGCAGTATGTAAGATGCTGCCTTTTCCTAGGTACACTCTTGTTTGATGTGTGGATTGTTAATAAAAATCATGTTTTTCATACAGATCACTCCTGCCCGAAAAACCCGCTAGACCACCAGGTAAGGCTTAAGGGAAGGCTTTCAGGGTTTAAAATAGCCAGGGGAAGCGGGGGTTAGGGGCAGAACCGGCCTGAATATTATTCGCGGTTTTTAATATTCGCGGGCCACCTCTGCCCCTAACCGCCATGAATACGGAGGGAAAAGTGTAAAATGTTTTAAATACAGTGCTAAAGTACAAAAAATTGTCTGCCCTTTCATGTGATCTCTGATTCATGTTGCCCACTCATGAAAGCATAGCGTTTCTCATAAACATATGCACACTCTCTCTCTCTGACAATCTCCCTCTTTCAAACACACTCTCCTTCTCTTAAACCAGTGGTCTCAAACTCACCAGGTACTATTTTGAGGCCCTTCGTATGTTTATCATAATCACAAAAGTAAAATAAAACAGTTTCTTGACCATATGTCTCTTTAGCTATAAATTATAATATTATTTTTTAAGACTTAGCCAAAAGGAAAGATTGTTAAACTATAAAGCGTTTTACCTCATGCAAAATTGTCATTTCTTCAATAAGACATTAACTATTTTTTTCTGAGGTCCTCCAAGTACCTACAACTCCAAAATGTGGCCCTGCAAATGGTTTGAGTATGAGGCCACTGTCTTAAACTATACATAATTTAAAAAAGACAGGATCAATGTTAGATACACTCGAGCCCGTGGTAGAAATTTCAGAAGGGGGCCTCAAAGTCTACCAGCAGGCTGTATTTCCTTTGGCTCCCTTGCCCTGCTTGCACCTCCCTAACACTGGCCTGTGGGATGTCTGCGGCTCCTTCTTACATTACATTACATTACATTAGGGATTTCTATTCCGCCTGTGCCTTGCGGTTCTAGGCGGATTACAATATAGAAATATCTGGGATATTCCAGTAGAGTTACATTTCAGGATAAGAGTAAGTTACAGGAACAGTAATGAGTTATGATACTACAATTTCACAGAAGATAATACTTGTTACAGAAGATAATACATATAACGGAAGATAATGCATTTAACAGAGGTAATACATGTTAACTCGATCGGTTGAATCGGGTGTAGTGTAGCAGAATTACAGTACATTCTAATATAGGTGGGTATTTCTGAAGTCGTTGAAGCAGTGGCGGCTTTGTGATGGGTCATGCTGGGTCACTGAACCAGAATCTCATTGTCTTTCTACTAGACCAGTGTCTCGCAAACTTTTTCGAGCCGGGGCACACTAAACCTAGGGTCCCCGGCTCGAGACACCCAGAATTGCGCTGGCGTCAGCGTGATGATGTCATGCGCATGCGTGATGTCAGCGCATTGCTGTCAGCGCAAAGGCCCTTCGAACGAGCCTTGCACAGAAAGACCTGTGCTGGAGAGAAGGCCGGCAGAAAGACCTGTGCTGCAGGGTTCATAGTCATTCGCGCGCGAGACATTGCTTTGGAGCGCAGACAATTCGGCGTAAGACACCAGCGCGCCGCAGGAAAACTTACTTTTAAAGAACTCCGATGCGGGGTATGAGTGGTGAACCCCCCCAGTTTACTTCATACGCTTCGTGCTGCCGTTGAGGGTGGGGTTTGGGGGGTGCGAAGAGTATAAAGTAAAGTGTGGGGGGGGTTTCCCCCCCACACCCCCTGTCGGAGCTCTTTAAAAGTAAGTTTTTCTGCAGCGCGCTGGTGTCTTGTACTGAATTGTCTGCGCTCCAAAGTCGGCATGCTGATGTCTCACGCGCTTTTGTCCCGTCAACGTGCTTGCAGAGAAGGGCCAGCAGAAAGAAGAGAAGAAGTGCTGGCGTTGGGAGATTGCTTACAGTCATCCGGCACCAGCACCTCTCCTCTTCCCCCGTGTACTGCAGCACACCAGAAATCTCAGGAGGCACACAGTTGGCAATACACTGTGCTAGACACTGTCTACTGCAGAGCTTCTCAAACTAGGGGTCAGGACCCCAAATGGGCTCACAAAACCATGTTTGGAGTGATAGTGTGGTGGGTTCCCCTTAGGTGCATCATTATTCCGTACCTCCGTGGGGGTCACAGAAAAACGGTGAGCCAGAGCCTAGGAAGGAGAAGAGAAAGGGCTAAGGGAGAGAACGGTGCGGCAAAGAGACTGGAAGGCGGGAGAAAGACTTATCGCCCTTCTGCAGTTTAACAGAGAGCAGTGGCATAGCGAGGGTGAAAGGCGCCTAGGGCAGTGGCACCCCTCCACTCTTCTCCACCCTGTCACCCCCATCCGCTCCTTCCCTGCCCCCTCCTGCTACACGCACCTCTTCCCTTCTGCTGTACCTCATTAATGTTTGCGGCGCGAACAGCAACCCCAACCTGCTGCTAGTGCCAGCATTGGCTCTTTCTCTGATGTCACTTCCTAGGCGTGGATCCAAATGGTACGAGGGAAGAAAAGTGGCACGTGCGTGTGGTGGGGAGGGGGGGTGAGGATGGGTGGTAGTGCCCCCACCAAAAGTATGGGGCGGAGTGCGGTGGCCCTTACTACGCTACTGACTGAAAGGTTGAAAAGAACCAGACCAATGGTCAATCTCTGCAGTACACCACTGATAATACTGCTTTCTCATAATGAACTCTATTTACCACTAGCCTTTGCTGTCACCTGTTCAACCAGTTTCTAACCCAGTCAGTCACTTTAGGGTCCATATCAAGGGTATTCAGTCAGTGGCATAGTGAGTGAGTGACGCCCATGGCGGTGGTGCCCGTCCCTGCTCCTTTCCAACCTGCCTTTCCCTTGCTCCTTCCCAACCCCCTGTCTTTCTGCTGCTCCTTCCCAACCCAGTTTTTCCCCTACTCTTTCCCAACCCCTCTGCCTTTCCCCTGCTCCTTCCCAACCCCCTGCCTTTCCCCTACTCCTTCCCAACCCCCTGCCTTTTCCCCGCTCCTTCCCAACCCCCTGCCTTTCCCCTGCTCCTTCCCAACCCCTGCCTTTCCCCCGTTCCTTTCCAACCCACCTGCCTTTCCCTCGCTACTTCCCAACCCACCTGCCTTTCCTCACTCCTTCCCAGCCCCCCGCCTTTCCCCTGCTCCTTCTCAACCCCCTGCCTTTCTTCTGCTCCTTTCCAACCCACCTGCCTTTCCCTCGCTCCTTCCCAACTCCCTGCCTTTCCCCTGCACCTTCCCAACCCCACACCTTTCCCCTGCTCCTTCCCAACCCCCCCCCCCCGCCTTTCTCCTGCTCCTTCCCAACCCCCTGTCTTTCCCCTGCTCCTTCCCAACCCCCCTTGCCTTTCTCCTGCTCCTTTCCAACCCCCTGCCTTTTCCCTGCTCATTTCCAAACCTCTTGCCTTTTCCCCGCTCCTTCCCAACCCCCTGCCTTTCCCTTGCTCCTTCCCAACACCCCGCCTTTCTCCTGCTCAATCCCAACCCCCTGCCTTTCTCCTGCTCCTTCCCAACCCCCTGCCTTTCCCCTGCTTCCTTCTCAACCCCCCTGCCTTTCTCCTGCTCCTTCCCTTCCCCCATATCTCTTTAATTTTCTCTGCACAGGTAGCACCATGAACTTGCTGCCCGCGTCATGTCGGCTCTCCCTCTGATGTCACTTCCTAGGCGCTGGACTTGGAAGTGGCTTAAGAGAGAGCCGACACTGACATGGGCAGCAAGTTTGTGGTGCTGCCTGTGCATGGAAAATTAAAGAGGTATGGGGGAAGGGGTGTACATGCGTGGTGGGTGGAGAGGAGGATGGGCACCCCCACAAAGATGGCACCCAGGGTGGACCATCCCCAGCCCTCCCTTACTACGCCATTGTATTGTATTCAGTTTATTTATAAGTTGCATAGGCAGAACTGTGTCAAAAGCCTGAAGTTTAGCCACACTATATCTATTTATTTAAAAAATTTATCAAGCTCCTATTCCTAGGCGGCATTACAAAAGTAACATACACAAAATGAAACAGACAAAACTTATACAGACATCTTAATTTACAAATGAATAGTTACATCTTAAAACTCCGTAATTTAATAGATCCTCACAGTACCATTCATCCCAAAACTAGCATTAAACAACACATCTTTTATTGAAAAGCTTCTAGAAATACAGTACTCCCCCAATATTCGCAGGGGTTCCGTTCCAGGAACCCCCGCGAATCTTGAAAAACCGCAAATACGGTTTTTCATGGAAGAGACGCGGGGATAATCAGCAACATAGCAGCGGCAGCCACTGCCTGGCCAGTCAGCGAGTCTGAAGAACGCTGAACAGAAAAGCATGCGATTCGGGCACCTCACAGGAGGTACGCGCTCCATCATACCAGCTGTGTGTGCACGAGGCAAGAAATCCAGTGGGGGGAGACAGGAGAGGGCAGCCGTAGAGGCAGGAGAGAGCAGCCTGAGCGCCTGCGAGTGACGGAAATCACTCGCGGAAATCCTTATCAATATGAGGAATACCACCTCTTCCTGTACTAAAGTCGGGCCTCGCCAATCAGGAGCTGCATCCCTCCCGCTGCTGGGGGGGGGGGGGATTTGATCAACAACAGCAGCAGGAGGAAGTGGGTATCTCTCTCACTGCTGGGGGCTGTTGGGTGTGTTTGCTTAATGGCAGCAGCAAGAGGGAGTGGGCATCCCTTCCACTGCCGAGGGAGGGGGGAAGGTGTTTGATAGGTTGTTTGATGGCAGCAAAATTTTCTGGCAGGTCTGAGCTGTCAAGCCTTATTTTCCTGTCAATGCCTGAGCCAATCAGCCCTCAGACATTGACCAGAAAGTAAGGCTACAACAGCTCAGACCTGCCAGAAAAATTTTGCTCGCAAATGTAGGACCGCAAGGTTAGAGAGAATCACCCGGAGTGCTTATTTAAATATTAATGACCTCGTTGTAATACATTTGGCAAGGCAGATTCGAAGACTGCTAGGCTAGGAAGCTCAAAAAATACCGCGGTAAGCCGTTTTGATAATCCACTACTAAAATATATGAATGCTAAACCAGCTGGAACCGGTTTTGCAACCACGTTAAAGTTTTGAGAATCTTCCCCTGAATATACATTATGCACAAAATATAGAAAATATTACAGTAAGAGTTTATGAAAGAAATTTTAATGCCCCTTTGACATATCGCAAGATAAGGTTGTTGTGGACATTAGGTAGCACAAGACAAGAAAACAAGGAACCCTCAGTGATCGAAACACCACGATTTATTGGAAATACTACTACTAATATAGTAACAGATACACGTACACATCTTCCGGCCACTTTCCATGAATCAGATTCATTCGATCCATACCAGCTTTTGGCAGATTCAGATTTACCAGAATTAGAAATAAATCCCTTATATTATTATTATTTTATTTCTTATATACCGCCAAAGCCGTAGTAGTTTGAGGCGGTTTACAATAAAGAAGGGCTGGACAATCAGCGAATAGTTACAAACAGTGAATACAGATACAGATATGCCCCTCCCACATGTTTATGGACTTCCCCTCTGCTATTGAAGTTCCTGAGAAGCCTGTACACAAACCTTACGACAGGGAGAGATGTGAATCAGGAAAGACAATACAGTATTCCCTAATGTGTTCTGGCATCTCACTGAGCACGTGGCAGTTACACCACAGTTCCGTATGCAGCAACATTAGGTTATGAGACAGAAGCAGCATTTGTACGGGAAACATCAAGGAATGGTTCCATATAATTACAGGACTCATATAAGGGAGAAATGATTTCCTGTGGAGACACAGGGGGGAGATATTGCACAGTGGTGTTTGAGTTAGAGGTAAGAGTAGAAGAGCTTACAGTGGATAGAATGGATGCGGATAGTGAAACAGCAATGGAGAACGGTGACATCAAATAGCTCACAGTATCAAAACCAAGTGGCTGGATGTCCAACACAATTGACATTTTGTGTTTAATATACAAAACCCCCCCAACACCAACACACAAGTCCCAAACACCCGGCTGCAAGCCGCAACAATCATACAACAAACATCCCACAAGCATACCCCCAAACAACCACCACACCTAGCACACACAAACACCCACCCGTGCAGACACCTCGGGAGGTAGCATAGAGAGGACGCGGCCTCCATCCGAGAAAAATCAAGTACTCAGGTTCGTGTCCTCCAACTCCAAACTGGGACATAAATTTAAAGCCCGCTTCCATAAATCGGAATAACACCGGAGGGCAAGAGTCCCAGGCTTGGGAATGCGTTGAAGTTCATATCGCCACACCTCAGCAAAACGAGCAATCCACTGCGGGAAAGAGCCTACTGACTCAGCCACCCAATGTTGCAACAAGAGCTGTTTCACCACCAAGACAGCCATGTAAAGAACCTTGCGCTGAGGTAGCGTAAGCCCTCCCTCAATCAAAGCGCGTTGATCTCCCAATAGCAGAAAGCACTACTGGTTGTATGTTCAATTCGCAATTGCTAATAAAGATATATTTAAAAAAAAAAAAAATAAAAGAATGGATGCGGATAAGTGTTTGTTGCAAAGATGTCAAATTAAGAACATAAGAAGGTCCATCAAGCCCAGTATCCTCTTTCTAACAGTGGCCAAACCAGGTCCCAAGTACCAGGCAGAAACCCAAAGAGTAGCAACATTGCAGAGCTGAGATTGTGATGTCATAATGCCTCATTCCACCAATGCATAAGAGCATAAGTGATGTCACAATGGCTTGATTATCCTATATTTGGCTCACATAAAAACATAAGAATTGCTATACTGGAACAGACCGAAGCTCCATCAAGCCCAGTATCCTGTTTCTAACAGTGGCCAACCCAGGTCCCAAGTACTTAGCGAGATCCCAAATAATAAAACAAATTTTAAGTTGCTTATCTTAGGAATAAGCAGTGGATTTCCCCAAACCATCTCAATAATGGCCTATGGACTTCCATTTTAGGAATTTATTGAAACCTTTTTTATTTAACCCCGCTAAGCTAACTGATTTCACCATATTCTCTGGTAACGAATTCCAGAGTCTAATTACATGTTGCGTGAAGAAATATTTTCTCTGGTTTGTTTTAAATATACCACTTAGTAGCTTCATCGGTATTTACTTTGCCAGTAAATGAGCATCTTTCATACAAACCTATTATAGTGTCTTTATCCTGGATACCATATTCATTCCACACATCTGTAACTATGAAAGTACCAGATGTAAGAACATTCAATGCATGTAGAGTAGAGACAGGACAACCTATGAGCAATGGTACACTTTATAATTACTTTGATCACACCCGTAAAAGTGATAGAAGTGTTAATTTATCCACAACCCATTTTAAAAACCAATTATTCATTTTTACCAGATCCAGGCAAGCCTCAGCCTATTCTTTGTTTGGGCAAGTTAAAATAATTTCCATCTAAACAAGTTTGTAGGTGTTGTCCAATGGGAAACCCTGGTCAGGGAAGTCCGAGAGTTTAGGACAGTGTTCTTCAACCTTTTTACACCTATTGACCGGTGGAAATAAAAGAATTATTTTGTGGACCGGCAGAAATACAAGAATTATTTTGTGGACCGGCAAACTACTAAGACTGAAATTAAAAACAAACAAACCACCATCTCCGCCCCCCGTGAGCTCGGTCCCCGCTAACCATTTGATCCCATCTGCACAAGCCTCAAATAGTTATGATTTTATATTGAACGTATTTTATTAAAGTATAAAAAGAAACAATATTCTGTACAATTGTCATTTTATAAATACAAATAATACAGAGCAAGGATCAACAAAACCCCTGTCTCCCCTCCCCTTCATATATATCCCCTCTACTATCAAGAAAACTGAATAAGCCAAATTATTACAGAATGGTACAAAGAAATTTCATGCTAACAGAATACCGCAGTCACACATGACAGGACTAGTGTTAGGGGAGTGCAACTAGGGCGATATCCGTGCACTTGCAGGTGCCTCGAGCCATGGCCACTATCTTTAGTGTGGGGTGGCTCGAGAAAGTTTGCGGGACACTGGCTTAATTACAGGACCCATTTGTGTTTTTAAAAAGTCATATTTTACATAATTATGCCTAGGGATTGTTAGATTTATTCTGAAAATTCAGGACAGTGCTCAGATACAATGCTGCATAAACCAGTCTATTTCCTCCCTGGACCCTTTTAAAAAGAAACTCTCAGATTCTCTTAGGCATCTGAGAATCTCTAAGCTTACTGCAAAAGTGCAGGAAATCGTAACCGCTGTATTTCAAGTACTGCGCTTATGATCCGAAAATATCGAGCTTTGTGACATCTATCCACTGTTTCCGTACAATAAACGAGCGCATCTGGAAAAACTTAGAGCACGGGCTAGGAGAAGTCCGGATAACAATTTGATGAGTCTTACTTGTTTTGTGTCACAAATGAAACACCTCGATTTGCAAACACTTCCTTCTTTTTTTAAAGCAAAGCACAACAAAAAAGCTCTATATTCCGATACGCGCAGCGTTGCCCGAGTACTCTGCCCGTCCTGCAGCGCCCCCGCGTGTCCAAGTGCTGTCACTCCCCGAGCGATCAGGAGGAGCTTAACGGAACTGACCGTTAAAGTGAGCCTGGGTTTGTTTCTTTCAGCTCTTCGTGATGCAGAAACGAAAAAAAAAAAAAATAGGGACTTTTTCTTGCTCTCAGATTTCCCAGCTCCTAATGGACGGGATCGCCAGATTTTCTCTGAGCCGGTGGGATAAGAGAGACGCAGATTTCCGGCAGCGAGGGGCGACTCTGCCTCCAGAGCACCAGTGCTCCCACAGTGAGAGGAGCGCCGTGCCAGGGATTATTTATAATATAAAAGCATAGCAAGTTGTGCAAATCAAACTCTTTAGAGACAGTGAATATCACGGAATCTCATTTTAGAAGAATGTTAATTGCTGCGGCAACGCTGAACTTGTAGGTGCCTCGTTAGCGCAGTAGGTAGCGCGTCAGTCTCATAATCTGAAGGTCGTGAGTTCGAGCCTCACACGGGGCAGGCACGTTATTTTTCCATAACTTTAATTCTCTCAGTGTATCCCATATTTGTAGGGAAATGCCCCCAAGTGTACAAAAGCATAAACTAGGATTATATAATTAAGCATAGGAAGGGAGGACAACCCTCCTCTCTCAGTCCAACAGCTTTCTTACGATTTTAGGTTTCTACGCCTGGCTTTTTGGAAACTCCCAGAATAAGTCCAAATTCAACACCAGGAAATCAAACTTCAGCAACAGTTAATTAGGATGAATAGTAGCAAAAGGGACACTGGAGTCTATAATTTCTCCTACTGATGGTAGTTATTAAAATCATCTTTGTTTATACAATTTTTAGAGAATTAAAATGATTAATGATTATTCTGTAGTTCACTGGAAAAGATCAGTTTTGTGTCTTTTGTGAATTGCATCATCCGTGAAGTTTTGCAGTTAATAAATTTGATGATGATTACATTACATTACATTTGTGATTTCTATTCCACCTGTGCCTTGCGGTTCTAAGCGGATTACAGTTAAAAGAGATCAGGACATTACCGAGAGAATTACATTACAACGATTTAAGTAAATTACATGTTGTGGTATAGAAATACAAGTATAAGATATCTGGATTTATCGATAGAATAACTTGACAGGGTTCAAGTAGTTACAAGGTTCAGTGGGGAAAACAATATAGGCAACTGAAGAAAGATACCTAACTTTGAAGGAATCAGTTAAGTGGATACCTAAGGGAGATGCTTTTTTAGGAGAAGGTTAAATGGATACCTAAGGGAGATGCTTATTTAGGAGTTTGGATATTTTTCATAAATGAGGTTCAAGGGGATGACTAGTGTGTTATTTGCTGGGGAGAGTGCATGTGCGATTGGGGAGGGGAATATTAAGTAAGGACGTGTTTTTTGAAAAGAAATGTTTTGATTTCTTTCCGAAACACTTTGATGTCTGTTGTTTTGATCATCAGTTTGGTGATGGTGGGGTCAATTTTCGCTGCCTGAGTTGCTAGAAGGCTGTCGTAAAGTTTCTTACGTCGGGTACCATTATGAGGGGGGAAGGTGAAAAGATTCTGAGTTCTTCTTGATCTGGGTAGTCGGTAGCGGCAAAGACAGTTGTTCAGGTAATTGGGGGCCATACCATGGGTTACTTTGAAAAGTAAGCAGTAGAGTTTGAATTGAGTTCTTGCTTTTATCGGAAGCCAGCGAGAGTCTACATAGACGGGTGTGACGTGGTCGAATTTGCTGAGCGAGTAGATGAGTCTGATAGCTGTGTTCTGAACGGTCTGTAGTTGTTTTATCATAGTATTTGGGCAAGGTAGGTAGAGGCTGTTGCAGTAATCTAAGGAGCTGAGTATGAGGGATTGTACAATGATCTTGAAGTGTTCTTTGGAAAATAATTTTATTATTTTTCTTAGGTTTCGCATGGTGAAGAATGCTTTTTTTATGGTTTTGTGTATTTGTGTTTGCATTGTGCAGCCTCTGTCTAGGTGTGTTTCCAGAATTTTGAGAGTATTCTGTATTGGATATTTGATTGTGTTTACATCTAATTCTGTTAGGGATGGTTTTTGTTCCTTCTCTAGTAGTAGGAATTTGGTTTTCTCCGCATTCAGTTTTAACTTGTGGTTCGTCATCCATTTTTCTACAGTTTCTAATGTTGTTTTCAGGCGTCCGTTGGAGGTGGGGTCTTGGATGTCGAAGGGGAGGAGGATGGTTATATCATCCGTGTAGCTGAAGGATGTAATGTTTAGGGCGTCTAGGGCCGTGCCTAGGGATGCTATGAAGAGGTTGAAAAGTATGGGCGATAGAGGGGATTCTTGTGGAACTCCGCAGGGGTTTGACCATGAGTCGGATAGAAGATCATTTGACTTGACTCTGTATGATCTTGTTTTGAGGAATCCTTGGAACCAGTTGAGAACATTACCTGATATTCCTATGGCATCTAGTACACTACTAAGTACCATCATCTAGTATGATGGTACTTAGTAGTGTACTTGCCTCCTTCCCCCACCTCCTCTGTAAACTCTCTTTCCTTATGTACTGTCCCAAGCCTTGAGCTCCTCCCAACATTTGTTAAAATATAGTTGGATTTTGTATGTCATTCTTGTTTTTAAGTTGTTTACACCTATGTTCTGGAATAGTCTACCATTCTTTGTTCAGGCAGAGGCTTCCTATAGTAAATTGAAAGTAACACTTAAAACCTATTACCACTCAGATTTTTCCTGGTGAATGATCCTTAAGTTTTTGCTTCTGTTGTTTGCACCAGTCTTGGTATATTACACACTCATCTTTCTTTTTTTTTTTTTTTCAAGTGTTGAGATGCTGCGATATTTTATCATCAGCCCATAATAAAGACCTTGTGACAATGATGGTTACAATAAGATAGGTTTATTAGTAATAAGCAAAAGGCAACTCATATGAAATAGCTAAGTACAGCATATTGACTACAAAGGATAGCATACATACGAAATAGCAAGCTGATGTTCTTTTGGGTCCGACTCCTCACTCTCCTCTCCTTATAACTGTCAGCATATTTATAGTAGCCTAGGGTACCACCTAGTTACAGATTACATCACATTTATCATTTTTATTGGCTATATGGTGTATACACTTATCATGGAGCCATACTGAAGCGTGACATCACCTGGTGCTAAAACTGACCTTTCTATATTTCCCTGACAAATGCATTCCCAATACTAAGGCTAATAACTCCAGAGAGCAAGCCCCCACCTTCTTCAGTTACACTGTCCTTTGCTGGCACTTCTTATCATGTACTGTACTGTTCTGAAAAGTCCCAAAACAGTGATGCCACAGTCAGGAGATCTGACTGCTGGTTTCTGGAGCAAAGGTGAATCTCTCTCTTACTGGCAGAGAGGAAAATGACTGCTTCATATGCACAATGTCTCTCTTAGAAATATAACTATTTGGGGTTCTCAGGGGTCTTTGCCTACAATATATGTAGGTCTTATGCTTGTGTCTTCTTCCATCTACATTTTCATGCAGAATCCACAGGCATGGTTGATGCTTAGTGGTACTGTAAAGCTTTTCAAACTGAAGTTTCGGGGCCTTAAGCAAATTCTTTTGCATGCGAGAGCAGAGGGTGCAGGAAATGTCTCAAAGGTCAGGACTAAGACACTGAACACACCAATTGTGCGGATCAGTGCCTGGATATTCTGAAAACTGGCCTGCCTGTGGACCTCAAGGACCAGAATTCAGTAACCCAGTCAAGATGGAAAAAAGAAGGGATTCTCAGCCCAGTCTTCAGGACACATCCAACCAGTCAGGGTTTTAGGATATCCAAAATGAACATGCCATGAGAAAGTTGCATATAATGAAGGCAGTGCATACTAATTTGTCTTATTTATTGTGGGTATCCTGAAACCATGGCTGGCTAAGTACGTCCTGAGGACTGCATTGTGAACCATTGGAATAAATTAATAAAAGAAAGGGAGCATTGTTTCACCCATGCAGCCTAGGGGAATTAACAGTGCCATTGAAAGTAATTAAAATACAGTGAAAAGCATATTTTAAAATTTACTTACATGACAGTAAAACTCCCCCAAAAACAATTCAGCTCAGCTAAAAAGGTGTTCAACGACTGCACTAACGGGAAGTGGATTGCTCAGTCTGATAAAAAAAATTCCTTTGAATTATGCCAGGTTGCAATATTACTGATGTTTTTTGACTGGGTCTGCAGATTTTAATGGAGGAAATCTCAAACAGTTGACTTCCACATAGCAAAGAATACTTTATCATTATTTTCGTCATATCGATGTCAAATCTTTTTTTTTTTTTTTTTAATTTATCTCTGGAAAAGAAAGTGATGTAAATGCAGGTAAACAACAAAAATTTTCCTTGATTTACTTATGAAACAAAAGATAACCACAAAAATGTATATTCTAACTGAGGAATTAGGACACCCCAACATATCCTCCCACTTAAAGTGGCTCAAATCACACACAGGTGTATCACATCAGGTACACATAATTAGAACATCGTTACTCAGCATTTTGAAGGAGGTTTGTCCTACTTAAACCTCAGACATTTAGTTTGGTGTGCTCATGACTGCTGCGGTGAGAGTGAACACCATGGTGAGATCAAAAAAGCTGTCTGAGGACTTCAGAAAGAAGATTGTAGCAGCTTATAAGTCTGGTACGGGATTTAAAAAGATCTCTAAAGAATTTGACATTAGCCATTCCACGGTCCGAAAAATAGTGTACAAGTGGAGGACTTTCTAAACAACTGCCAACATGCCCAGGTCTGGCTGTCCAAGCAAGTTGATCCCCAGAGCAGACCACAAGATGCTAAAAGAAGTCTCTAAAAACCCTAAAATGTCATCACGGGACCTACAGCAGGCTCTTGCTACTGTTGATGTAAAAGTGCATACCTCTACAATCAGAAAAAGATTGCACAAATTTAATTTGCATGAGATGTGTGCAAGGAGGAATCTTTTGCTCTCTAAGAGAAACATCAAGGCCAGACTGATGTTTGCCAGAGAGAACTTAGACAAACACCAGGACTTCTGGAACAGTGTTCTATGGACAGATGAGTCTAAAATTGAATTATTTGGACACCAGAAAAGAGGACATTTTTGGCGTACACCAAATACAGCATTCCAAGAAAAGAACCTCATATCAACTGTGAAGCATGGAGGTGGAAGTGTCATGGTTTGGGGATGCTTTGAGGCAGCAGGACCTGGCTAGCTCACCATCATAGAATCCACCACGAATTCTACCATGTATCAGAGGGTGCTTGAGGAACATGTGAGACCATCATGACCCAAAACATACCAGTAAATCCACCAAGGACTTGCTGAAAACTAAGAAATGGAGAGTACTGGAGTGGCTGAGTCAAAGCCCTGATCTTAATCCCATTGAGATGTTGTGGGGTGATTTGAAATGGGCTGTACATGCAAGAAACCCCTCAAACATTTCACAGCTGAAAGAATTCTGCATTGAGGAGTGGGCCAAACTTTCCTCAGACCGGTCAGAGACTGGTAGATGGCTACAAGAAGCGTCTCACTGCAGTTATTTCAGCCAAAGGAGATAACAATAGCTATTAGAGTGTAGGGTGCTAGGGTCCACCTTGAGGATTAGCACCCAAGAAAAGGATCTGGGTGTCATTGTAGACAGTACGATGAAGTCTTCCGCCCAATATGTGGCGGCAGCCAATAAAGCAAATAGGATGCTAGGAATTATTAAAGGGACGATTAACAAGACTAAGATTGTTATAATGTCCCTGTATCGCTCCATGGTGCGACCTCATCTGGAGTATTGCATTCAATTCTGGTCTCCTTATCTCAAGAAAGATATAGTGGCGCTAGAAAAGGTTCAAAGAAGAGCGACCAACATGGTAAAGGAGATGGAGCTCCTCTCGTATGAGGAAAGACTAAAATGGTTAGGGCTCTTCAGTTTGGAAAAGAGACAGCTGAGGGGAGATATGATTGAAGTCTACAAAATCCTGTATGGAATAGAACAGGTACAAGTGGATCGATTTTTTACTCCATCAAAAATTACAAAGACTAGGGGACACCCCATGAAGTTACAGGGAAAAACTTTTAAAACCAATTAGAGGAAATTTTTTTTTACTCAGAGAATAGTTAAGCTCTGTAACACGGAAAGCATAGCTGGTTTTAAGAAAGGTTTGGACAAGTTCCTGGAGGAAAAGTCCATAGTCTGTTTTTGAGAAAGATACGGGGTAAGTCACTGCTTGCCCTGTATCGGTAGCATGGAATGTTGCTACACCTTGGGTTTTGGCCAGGTACTAGTGACCTGGATTGGCCACCGTGAGAATGGGCTACTGGGCTTGATGGACCATTGGTCTGACCCAGTAAGGCTATTCTTGTTTTTATCGTATTCTAATTTATTCCTCAGTTAGAATACACATTTTTGTGGATATCTTTTGTTTCATGAGTAAATCAAGGAAAAGTTTTGTTGCTTACCTGCAATTACATCACTTTCTTTTCCAGAGATAAATAAAAAAAGATTTGACATCGATATGTGAATATTTCTTAAGAAAGAACTGAATATTTCATGGGATGTCCTAATTTTTTCACATGACTGTACACCAATGGTCTCAAACTCAAACCCTTTGCAGGGCCACATTTTGGATTTGTAGGTACTTGGAGGGCCTCAGAAAAATAGTTAATGTCTTATTAAAGAAATTACAATTACAAGAGGTAAAACTCTTTATAGTTTATAAATCTTTCTTTTTGGCTAAGTCTTAATAATAATATTGTAATTTATAGCTAAAGAGACATGATAAAGAAATCTTTTATTTTACTTTTGTGATTATGGGCTCCTTTTATTAAGGTGTGCTAGTGTTTATAGCGCACGCAGAATATTAGCGCATGCAAACCCCCATGCTACGCGGAAAAACTAACGCCAGTTTAATGCTGGCGTTAGTGTCTAGCATGCGCGGCAATTCTGCATGCGCAAAGCACGCTAAAACCGCTATCCCAGCTTAGTAAAAGGAGCCCTTTGATAAACATACCGAGGGCCTCAAAGTAGTACCTGGCGGGCCGCATGTGGTCCCCGGGCTGCGGGTTTGAGACCACTGCTGTACACCAACTTCTTAACTCATCCATTACACTTAGGCTCATTTACAAAGCACTGAAAATGAGCCCAAATCACTTTCCAAAAATAGTCAATTACTTTAATACAATCTAATTAATCTAATACAATACAGATGTGATTCTCACAATGCTCATTCCTTCTAAGTCTATCATAATTAAAACCCTGTTTACCCACCATCTAATCCTTTGTCAGTTATTACAACCTCTCTAATCCCTACAAATATGTCCTGCCTACCATTCTCTCTGTAAAATGTCCATTTTCCACAAACTCACTCCCAATAAAATAAGCAGCTCTATAATCAGCCTGATCAAAGCATCCCCCCTGACCAAATCTTCTCTCTCCCCCCAGATGATGGCTGAATACTTCTATGACAAGGTTCACAAGATCGCCCCTGAATTTGCCGCAAAGTCACATCCTTCTCCCTTTTCCACTGTCCACTCTCCTGACATTCAAGCTCACACCATCCCTTCTTCCTTCGCCCAAACAACTCAGGAAGGACCTGCACAACCTTCCCTTGCCTGGTTCCACCATCTCAATCCACCTTCACCTACTGCCAACTTTTCGTCATTCCCTGAAATTACACAGGAAGAAACCGCACAATTTTTGACCTCAGCCAAGCTTACTACATGCCCCTCAGACCCTATTCCCACCCCTCTACTTGACCCCATCTCGAATACTGTTATTCCTTCCATCTGCCATATCCTCATCCTATCCATTTCCACAGCAATTGTCTCCGATGATTTCAAACATGTGGTGGTTAAACCGCTCCTCAAAAAAATCTCACTAGACCCCCTCCTGCCCGTCCAACTATCGCCCTGTCTTCCTTCTTGTTTCTATCCAAGCTATGTGAGCTGCTGTCATCTGTCACTGCATTGACTTCCTTTCATCTCAACAGCCTATAGATCAGCTACAATCAGGCTTCCAATCCCTACACTCAATAGAGACTGCCCTCACCAAATTCTGCAGTGACCTGTTCCTGGCCAGATCTAACGGCCTTAACTCAATCCTCATCCTTCTTGACCTGTCTGCTGCCTTTGACACCGTTAAATTGCTGCTTACTCCTTGATACGCTGTCATTTGGATTCCACAAATCTCTCCTCTGCTTTCTACCTCTCCCATCGCACATTTAGTGTATGTGTTGGTGGGTCCTCCTCTGCTGCTATCCTGCTAGCGGTTGGCATACCCCAGGGTTCTGTCTTAGGACTTCTTATTTTTTCTCTCTACACTTCCTCCCTTGGTGCCCTGATCTCCTTCCATGGCTTCCAGTATCATCTATTTGCTGATGACTCCCAGATCTACCTCTCTACACCCAAAATTTCACCTAAAGTCCAAGAAAAAGTCGCAGCCTGTTTGGCCAACATCACTGCCTGGATGTCCTGCCATCATCTGAAATTAAACATGTCTAAGACTGAGCTGCTTCTCTTTCCTCCTAAATCCTCAGCTCCTCTCCCTCTGTTCTCTGTAAATGCTATTGTCATCGTTCCAGTCTCCTCTGCTCACAACCTTGGAGTCATCTTCAATTCTGACTTCTCATTTTCTACGCACATCCAACAAAATGCTAAGGCCTGTCGCTTCTCTACAGCACCAAAATTCGCCCCTTCCTCTCTGAACACACTATCCAGACCCTTGTCCACACTCTCGTAACCTCACGCTTAGGTGACTGCATTCTACTTCTAATTGGTCTCCCGCTGTGCTGCCACTCTCCCTTACAATCTGTGCAAAACTGCTGCACGACTCATCTACCAACTTCACTACACTTATGCTACCCCTCTCCTTAAATCACTTTACTGGCTCCCTATCTGCCTTCGCATACAGTTCAAACTCCTATTAACCTACAAATGTGTTCATTCTGCTGTCCCTCAATATCTCTTTCCTCTCCTTATACATCTCCCAGAGAACTCCTTCCTCAGATCAGCTGCTCTTAGCTGTACCCTTCCCTTCCACTGCCAACTCCATTTCATCTAGCTGCCCTCTATGCCTGGAATAAACTACCTGTTTGTCCACCACATCCCTTCTCTTCCCTTGTTTAAAAGCAGACTAAAAACCTACTTTTTTGATATAGCCTTCAATCCATAATCCTACTCCCCACTGCCTACCAACCTAGCCAGCAGATTAACTATTCCCCCTTACTGTATCCATGGCACCATGTTTGTCTGTCTTGTTTGTTTAGATTGTAAGCTCCTTCGAGCAGGGACCATCTCCTTTATGACTCTGTATAGCACTGCATGTGCCTGGCAGTACTATAGAAATAATTAATAGTAGTAGATCTGACCTGTTATCCAGATAAGTGCTTTTGAATATTGACCCCTTTTGTTTTCAAATCTTTTCTGAATCTTACGTAATCCTCAGTATGCCACAGCAGAGGTGAGACTGCGAAGAATCCTCTTGCTCTAGAGCAGACTGTCATTTTTATGCTGAAAGTATACTCAAAATAAAAGTTCCTGCTATAAATCTTTGGTTCTTGTTGAACTAGTCCTCTCCTATTTTCATTAGAACAAGGACACTAGAAATTTTGTAGGTTTCAAGACAAATTTTAATAAAAACAATTAAAAAAAACCCTAAAACAGACTAGATTTTATTTTTTAGTATTCGGTTTATCATGATATGACTTATATTACACTTTCTGTACAAAATACAATCATTTCCAAAGTATATACTATAAATATAAAATCAATAATGATTATTAAAATTATACAATTATTTCTTTGTGATTAGAAGGAGCTTTTGCACTGTAGTATTGTCCATCAGGTCCATGCTGTATTTGAAAAGGACACAGCATGACTTCTGTTAAGAGCTTGACTAGCGAGTTTTTGTCTCAGATCTCGGACTTCTGCCATCAGAGCTCGTTCTTTGCAGTCCAGGTCTCCTCTTCTTCTATCTAAGGAAACTTATCAGAAAAACATGGAATTAATACATATGTCATTAAAAAAAAAATTAAGCAGCTGTTTACATTTACGTGTCTAGATTGTACATACATGGAAACAGTGATTTTAGCAAGCTGCTGTTTGCATGAGTAGACCCCCTCCTGAATGCAGAGATTTGTTTATGAAAAATTGTTTGTGAGGGGGGGGGGGCGATGCTGGTATGTGGAGGAGCGGCGTTCGCGGGCAGGGAGGGGTGATGCCGGTTTGCGGGTGGGGGATTCGCAAATAGAGTCAATGCTCGGTTTGCGAGTCACGATTTGCAAGAATGTTTTGCTCGTCTTGCAAAACACTCGCAAACCGCAGCACTTGTAAACAGAGGTTTGACTGTATTTTATTTGAAAAACTTTTTTCTCCCTTTAAAAAGGAGGGCTGCAATAAAGAGAATGAGCCAATCTGCTCTACATACAGTGAGTTGAGCAGTTAGATGAAGACGCATCATTCAAGCAAACATTTTTAGTCTGCTGCTGCACTTCACTTCTGTCTTCCAGGCAGTCCAAAGTATTTAATGAAGACACAGCTGTTAAAATGAAACGTATAACATGTAAAAATGAACGTGTACATTTCTAATTTATATGAATCAGAAAAAAAACTTTCAGCAGTCATACTTTTACATCATCTGTGGCAGTTTTTTTCTTCAAGTCAGCTAATTACTTACTTACAATCTGGATCAATAGAGGCATTCCAGTGCTCTCTGCTCCATTTTTTAAAAATTTCTATTTGCTTTCTTGACCACTATTGTATACTGTCCACAAACATGCCAAAATCCTCTTTCCTAAAATGGAACCCAACATTGTGTACCAATAGTTAAGATTATTTTCCCCCTATATGACTCACTTTGCACTGGTCTATGTTAAACTTCATCTGCTATAGATGTCCATGCCCCTGTTTTGCAAGGTCTTCTTCCAACTCACAATTCATATTTGGTTTCACAACATTAAATACTTTTGTGTTTTCTGAAATTGTCTTTTTTAAAAAACATTTTATTTATAACTGACAGATTACAACTGTCTGGCCCACAATTGCTCCTTCTGTGCACCAGCTTTACAAAAACCAGCATTTTAAACGTTATATCCTCCCATCTCCTAACACTTAACTAGAAACTACAACAATAAAAGTATGATTATTTGTAAGTGATGTACTTATTGTTAATGTGAATGAATATATTTAACACTTAATGTAATTTTGAAAATGAATAAAGAATTAAAAAAATAAAAAAGGTATCCTGCCATCACCACATCCCCCAACCTAATATCCTTCCCTCTCTACTTCTCTTCTGAGAGCCCCCTCCCCACCAAAGCCAAAACAGTCATTCCACATTGCTCAGTCTCAGCCTGTAGAGGACCAGAGAAATACATAATATAAGGGCTGTTCAAAAGTATCAGACCTTAATTTTTCTTGCATAAACAAATAAAGCTAGGGAGGCATGGTTTGGTGCACGAATTTAGGTGACCTAATGCACATGCTTGAATTTTTTCCCGCCTACAGAAGCTGTCAGTCACTGGCAGACCGCCGATGAGTGAGGAAGTGTGAGTGCCATTGGATTTTCATTTTTGACAAAATGACAGAAAAAGTTGAACGCTATTGCATTAAATTTTGTGAAAAGCTTGGCAATTCCCAAGTGGAAATGATCCGCAAGATTCAACAGGCCTTCGGGGACGAAGCAGTGGGCACCACACAGATAAAGGAGTGGTACAACCGCTTCAGAGATGGCTGCACATCAGTGGAGAGTGAAGCACATTCTGGTAGGCCCTCAACATCCAGAAATCAGATCGTCTTTGACCAAGTGAGGACCCTGGTGATGCTGGATCATCGAATCTCGATCAGAGAACTTGCAGACAAGGCAAGCATCAACGTTGGATCCATTCATTCCATTTTGACTGAGGATTTGAGCTTCAGGAGAATTTCAGCGAAGTTCGTGCTAAAGCTGCTAACAATCGAGCAGAAGAAACTCCGTTTGGAGATCGCACAGGACATGCTGGAGACTGTGAAAAGTGATCCCAACTTCCTCAGCACAGTGATCACTGGTGATGAGTCCTGGGTTTATGGGTACAACCCAGAAACCAAGTTGATGTCATCAGAATGGAAGCATTCAACATCCCCGAGGCCAAAAAAAGCAAGGCAGGTCCACAGTACTGTGAAAGTCATGCTGACCATCTTTTTTGACTCTAGTGGCATGGTTCATCATGAGTATACACCACATGGCACAACCATCACCAAGGGGTACTATGCTGTAAGACGCAAACGGCCAGACCTGTAGATAGCGGGCAATTGGCATCTGCCCATTCTTCACATTTGATATGGAGTTTCCTGGCCAAACACAACACACCTGTGATACTTCAGGCTCCCTACTCTCCCAACATGGCTCCATATGACTTCTGGCTTTTTCCCAAGCTGAAAATGCCCCTGAAAGGGCTCAAATTTCAGTCAAGAGAAGACATCAAGCAGAATGCAACAGACCAGTTGCGAGCAATCTCAAAAGAAGCGTTCCAGTGCTGCTTCCGACAGTGGCAGAACCGTTGGAAGAAGTGTGTGGCAGCCCAAGGGGACTATTTTGAAGGAGATTAGTATAAGATTGTTGTATCTGAATACGAGTATTTTTTATGAATAAAGGTCTGAGACTTTTTGAATGTATTGCTTTCAGCTGTTAAACATCAACGACAACAGCTAGATTCCTTTCCCTTCAAGGATCTCTACTTATGATCCCTACTTATGTGGAGTCGGTAGATAAATCCTTCGACTCCGACTCCTCAGTTTCTGGCACCCACGACTCTGATGCCAGGTACCCAAAATTGTCTCCGACTCCTCGACTCCACAGCCCTTTTGAGAGCTGTCAGTCTGTTTAATGAGTATACTACCAAATATGCCAGTGGAAATCAAACTTGGAGGCTGAATCCTCTTCTATGCATTTGCAATCTGCTTTTTGCAAATTAGGTTTACTTAACTCATTGCTCCTTTTTCAAGATCATTTAAAAATGCTAAAAAGAACTGGTCCCAGTACACTCTACTGTAAAATCATGACCATTTAGTTCTATTTTCTACTTCCTAGCCATTAATCACTCACCAATACACAATAGAACACTGTAACCATCAAATGACCCGAAGATTGCCAGTTAATATTGTAAAGAAGCATGAAAAGCTCAGGGACAGATTTTTCAAACTAAGGGGAACCACAAGTACAAGGGGGCACTCGGAGAAATTGAAAGGGGAAAGGTTTAGAACAAACGCCAGGAAGTTCTTTTTCACCCAGAGGGTGATGGATACATGGAACGCGCTGCCGGAGGATGTGATAGGCAAAAGTACGCTACAGGGCTTCAAAGAAGGTCTGGACAGGTACCTAGAGGACAAAGGGATTGAGGGGTACAGATAGGAGTAGAGGTAAGGTTATAGGGACAGGATTAGAGGTAAATTACAAAATTAGACAGAGACCACTGTTCAGGCAGTGGGCCTGATGGGCCGCCGCGGGAGCGGACCGCTGGGCAGGATGGACCTCTGGTCTGCCCCAGCGGAGGCAACTTCTTATGTTCTTATACAGAAGTAGAGGTATCGGCAGAAAAAAAGGAAGTATAGTGTTCCCCTACAAATTTGCGGTTTGCAAATTGCAGACTCAGTAATTCGTGGCATGCTCCGACCGCCTCTTCCTGTTACTAAAGTCAGGCTACACCAATCAGAAGCTGCGTGTCAAAGCAGCTCCTGATTGGTTTAGCCTGACTTTAGTAACAGGAAGAGGCGGTCGGAGCATACAGCGAATGATTTTTTGCCCCAGCTGCCTTCTCCTGTCTTTTGACAGATGCAAAACCACATTCATGGTTTTTCAAAATTTGCAGGTGTTCCTGGAACGAAACCCCTGCAGTTTTCGGGGGAGTACTGTAATACACCCTTGTATGAGTTACTAATGAAATCCCACCTTATTGTCCTGCATCTAGATACATGTCTTCAGACTTCATAGGAAGGAACAGAACTAGGCAGATTTGAGCTTATTTCTCATTAGATGATCGTCAGAAATTAATGCATGCTCTTATAAAACATTACAATAATCAATTCATGATGGTATATTTGGCCTTCCTAAAAATTTTAACAAAGCTTCAGCTTCTTCAAAATTTGGCTGCCAAGATCAGCCTAGGCAAGTAAATTTGATAGAGACTCTGCTACTTCAAATTTTGAACTGGTTGATAGTTGCAGCACCAGCAGAATTCAAGTTAATGTTTCTTTCTTTTAAAATATTACATACAATTTGTCCGTATTATTTATTGACTTATCTATTATTGTAGCTGTTGCTTAAGGTTAAAAAAATCAAGTTGGTCTTTCATCTGTAAATAATATTCATTAAAATCAACTTGCAAACAATTATTTTCAGCTCCCTTCCTTCAGAGTTGAAGACAAAATATGATTATTTATGGATCAGAAAGCTCTTAAAATCTCTCTTATTTCAGAAGTATGGCATAATTGTTCTATATTTTTTATTTTTATTGTTTATATAATTTTCTTTTGTAAACTGTTTATAACTTTTGGTTTAAATGGTTTATAAATATGTTAGATTATATTACTACATAGTGTAAATACACTCACTTTTTTCCAAGTCCTGAAGTTCTTCTGCATCAACCATTTTGTCGTCTAAAATCTTCTTTCTATATACATTACAAATTGCGGCTCCATGCTTCTCAGTCTCCAGCTCAGCTCTTCTCTCTTTAGCATCTGTCCACTAAAAAAACCCCAAAATCCTGTTCAACTTTTTGGTATAAGTCATACTTCATTTTGAAAATGGTTTACAATTTTATCACACTACTAGTCTTTAAGCCCGTTACATTAACGGGTGCTAGAACATATTTGTGTGTGTCTGTCTTTTTTTCTCTCTCTCTCCTTAGCCGCTTTCTTTCTTTCTGCCTTTCTTTTTCCTTGGCTGTCCATCACCACCCCTTGCCTGCTCCCCCTGTCCATTTTCCCTTCCTTTTACCTCCACTGTGTCCACCACCACCCCTTCACTGTTCTCCTTATGCAGCAGCAGCCCTTCTCCCTTTGTTTTACCTCCCCCCTGTCCAGCAGCACCTCTTTCCTTCTCCCTCTGTCCAACATTAGTCCTCCGTTCCTTTTTCTTCACCTCCCCTGTCCATCAGCATCTCTTTCCTTCTCCCCCTGTCCAGCAGTAGGCATCCCTTCCTTTTTTATCCTCCCTCCTCCTTCTTATCCCTATGATACTCTTACCTTGCTCTGCCCCTGATCAAAGGTTCCCGACAGCTGCCCAGTTGCACCCATTGGAAAAGTTCCCACTGCCGCATCCCGCACCCCTCCTGACGCGGCTCCCGCTGTCCTTTCTGTCTGTCTCTGGCCTCCTTTGCCTGTCTGTCTTTCTGTGTATCTCCCTGACTCTGTGTCTTTCTTCTTTCCTTTCTGTCTCCCTTCCTCCCTCTGTCTGTCTGTCCAAAGCAGCATTCCATCCCCCTCCATTTCCCTCCCCCCACACCAGTTCCCTGTGCACCTGCCCCTGTGTCTTTCTTATTTTCTTTGTGTTTCCCTTCCTCTCTCTGTCTGTCCAAAGCAGCATTCCATCCCCCTCCATTTCCCTCCCCCCACACCAGTTCCCTGAGCACCTGCCCCTGTGTATTTCTTATTTTCTTTGTGTTTCCCTTCCTCTCTCTGTCTGTCTGTCCGTCCAAAGCAGCATTCCCTTCCCCTCCATTTCCCTCCCCCCCCACCAGTTCCCTGTGCAGCAGCATTAGCGTTTCCTCTACCCCCCCCCTTTCCCTTCCCGCGGGCCGGACTACAAAGGTGGTGATTCCAGCAGCGCTTGCATCAGTCTCCACACGCTGCTTCGGGCCCTTCTACTGCCCTGATTTACTCTGGCACGTCCCTGATGACATCATCAGAGACGCGGCAGAGCAAATCAGGGCAGTAGAAGGGCCCGAAGCAGCGTGTGGAGACTGATGAACACTCTGCTGGAATCGCCATTCGGGCCCACGGGAAAAGAAGGGGGTGGGCGGCAAAGGAGAAACAGAGATCAGCGGCGGCGGCAGGAGAAATGGAGAACGTCGTCTGGCTGCGGTCCGGCTTGTGGAGGCGATAGGCTGGTGACGTATTAGCGCGCATGCGCACTCCTTAGGCCACAGACCTACAGCGCACGGAACACGCAAATAGGAATGCGCATGCGCATCCTTTTATTATATAGGATACTGCTTACTTAACTTTCACACTGGTGCCAACATTGTGAAAACAGAAGTCAAGCACTATTTTATAATGATAAAAATGTGGGTACGTCCATCCACTACTTGTCATTCTACCCAGGTGCTTTACAATTATCTTAAGTTCATTGCATATTGCTTATCTCAAATACAGAAAGAAAAGCAATGGTTTTGGATAAGCCTCTCGCCACCTACCCAAGTCATTTATTAAAGACAATGATACGGAATAGATCACACAAAAGTGTGGCCTGCTCCATATCTTTGCCAGACTTGTTGACCACCTGCCTATCTGTTTTCTTAGACCATATATCAAATACAGGCGTCCCTGAGCTCGGGGGCCTTCCAAAACCTGGACAAACAGCCAAGTTTTGGAAATTACTCCATCGTCCAGAAGGAAGAGAGGTGCTAGCACTGGCAGTGACTGATTCGTCTCTTTTGAGGCACACCTGAAATCTCGCTGTGGCACACTATTGTGCCGAAACTCACAGTTTGCGATACACTGCTTTAGTGTCTCCAGGGTAACTCCTAAAACATGCAGCTTTCAGTGTCTCTGTTGGGCATATATCTTATTAGTCCTATGAAACAGCAAACCTAAACTCCCCTATGACATTCACTACGGTGATTCTGGGTAAGACATTATCCCTTCTTATATTTCAGTTTACCCAAACTATGCAATAAACCTTACCATCATTTTCTCCTTCTGAAGGGAAGATTAGGTTCTTACCTTGATAATCTTCTTTCTGGTAACAGGTTGCACGAGTCCTGTCAAGTAGGTTAACTTCCCCTACTGCAAAATTATTGGCAATGATTTTTGCGGAGGATTTAACCCCCTGTACCCAGCTCACGAGGTGAGCACCTGTGTTTATCAAGAGAAATGCAAGAGACCTTAGTACTGGGGAACTAAGAATAAAGGCTGAACAGTGTTACTCCGGGCTGACAACTCATGAAATGGCAATCATTAGGCTAATGCATGAATGAGTCCGCCCCGCACATATTAATGTCTTTCAATTTAAATTGTGAAAATGCTTAAAATCTCAATACAAAAACATAAACATACAAGTGCTCTTCTTTGTGAAGTGGGGAATTGGCTTCTGATTAGAGAATTGACATGGGGAAAAAATTTGTCCTCGTCTCGGTCCCGTCCCAGCGAGCTCGGTCCCATTTCCGTAAACCATCTGATCCCATCTGTACAAGCCTCGAATAGTTTTATACTGAACTTATTTTATTAAAGTATAAAAAGAAACAATATTCTGTACAATTGTCATTTTATAAATCAAAACTCTGGCTGCCAAACTAGAAGAGATCTTCAGCTGGTACAACTTTGTTTATAAATGTTTATCAACACAACTAATACACTACTTTATCTTAAAGCAAAGCAAAGAAATAGACGCTCCCATTCAAGCTGCATTGAAGATTTAAAGTATCCAATGCCGCCCAGCACATTCTGCTGAGAGTGGCTGAATTTTAAGCTGTTTGGTTTCCTGAAGCAGGAGCACAAAACGTGTGCATGTTGAAACCAAGAAACCAAGCTTTAAGTTAAGCAACTTTAATTTTTTGATTTGTTCACACTGATTTGATATTAATTTGGCACGAATTGCTTCAAAGTATGAAAGATATACCAATGATTGGGTGGTGAGGTGGTATAAGGGGGGTTTTGCCTTCTGTAAAAGCCCCTCCAAATCTCTGAGATGATCTTTACACATGTATAGCATTATCCAATCATTACTATTGCATATCCAGGGAAGTGTATTTTTTTGGATTACACAAACTTTTTCACTCTCTATTTTTTCATTTTTATAATTGAGGTATTTTTTATACCTTTTTCCCTGAATATTGTTGACTTTCCTCTACAGCAGTGTTCTTCAACCACCGGTCCACAGAAATTTCCTGTCAGTCCACAGGGCCAGCATGTGCATCAGGCCCAAAACAGTGTTCTTCAACCGCCGGTCCACGGTGCGATTGATGTGGCGTTATCTTCGAGCCAGCTCCCTCTTTCTAACTGATTCAGTGCACAAATCCACGGGCAGTGGCTCCTACGGGCATCCTGCGCCTGAACCGGAAGCCTTCTTCTCTCCAACATTGCAACGTCAGAGGGAAGGCTTCCAGATGAGGCACAGGACTTGCAAGGTGCAATTAGTACTATTATGGGGGCGGTGTCTGGGGTGGAGATTGGGTAGAGATGAGCGGGGTCTGGCCCACAACTTAGCCCAGTGTTCTTCAACCGCTGGTTCACGGACCAATGCCGGTCCACAGAATAATTCTTTTATTTCTGCCAATCCATAGGTATAAAAAGGTTGAAAAACACTGCTCTAAAGTATACAGATTGAGATCTTTAAAGTCTGTCCCCATACGCCTTACGACGAAGACCACACACCATTTTAGTAGACTTCCTCTGGACCGACTCCATCCTTTTTATATCTTTTTGAAGATGCGGTCTCCAGAATTGTACAATATTCTAAATGAGGTTTCACCAGAGTCTTTTTCCTACTGGCCATACCTCTTCCTTTGCACCCTAGCATCCTTCTAGCTTTTGTCTGTGTGGAACACTGTCAGTCTTTGTTAAAATCTAAACACACCACATCTAGTGCACTCCCTCAACCCAATTCTCTGGTCACCCGGTCAAAGAAATTGATAAGATTTGTCTGACAAGACCTACCTCTAATGAATCCATGTTGCCTCTGGTCCCGTAATCCACTGTATTCCAGAAACTTCACCATTCTGTTTTAAAAGTGTTTCCATTGATTTGCTTACCCCAGAAGTTTGACTTACTGGCCTGTAATTCCCTACTTCTTCCTTATTTACTTTTAAATATTAAAAAGGTAGGAAAATTGAAATAGATAAGAGATTGCAATAAATTTTATCAGTTATTTTCTGCGAAAAATAATTTTTGGTAAAAAGTGTATGGAATTCTTTTTATTACTATTTTTAAAATGTGTTTTCTATGGTTTATTCTTTTTTATACTATTTTAAAATTAAAATAGAGCAGTGGTTCTCAACCTAGTCATCAGGACACAACAAGCCCGTCAAAATTTCAGGATACCCACAATGAATAAGCATGAAATAAATTTGCATGTATATTTAAATATCATGCATATTCATTATGGATAGTCTTAAAACATGACTGAGTTGAGAACCCCTAATATAAAGAGCTTGGGTTATGAGAGAGGACAACTCCTCTGAGTGGAACAACCTGACAGGAGAATCCTTCTCTTCCTCAGGAGACTCCTGGCTCAGGAGAAAGACTACTCAGGGAGTTTGCCCCCTCATCCTCCTCCCTACACACTAGATCCTACTCTATGGATAAGGCCAGGATTAGAACCTTCTTTTCATCAAAACCCATGACAACTAATCTGGACTGCTTGCCCGGATGGCTCCCCCCTCCTTGGAAAGGCTGGGTACCATGCCTCTTGCTTGCATCCTCTCTACCCACAGTAAAGGTCTTAGGGGAAGGCTTGCACCCTAGACCCTCACACTATTCTTGAAGCCAACTGGGCTGAGCATAAGCCATGTGGTCTGGCTCCAAAATGGGTGCTGAGCCCTCTTAAAGCACCTTCACTCTACTCACCACTGTCACAAAGTCCCTTCCCCCCCCCCCCCAAGAAGACATCATAAACAACCAACAGAGCCATAACCAATTTGGGATAGAAAAGGCTGGTTTTGCTGCTGGCATGACTACCTGCATTGGCCTTGGCTCGATTGCTGGACCCCATCTAACCTGGGAATTGCTAGTGTCATGTTTTCTTGGTGCTGCCTGCTGATTTCCCTTGAATTTCTCCATATATCTTTCTTTTTTTTTTTTTTTTTTTACAACTCAAGCCCCTATCTCTCTTTTTTTCTAAAAGAGGCCACCTAGAAGGGGGAGAGGAGGACAGACCTTTACTAGAGGACAATTCAAAGTAGGTTTTTTGGTTTCAGCCGAAACCAAATCTGCAGCCAAAACTTGCTACACGAAAAAGCTGCCCTCCCATCACCCATAGGGCCTCCTGAGATCTGCTTAGAAGCCTGCCATGTCCTCCTGTGGCAGTCTTGTAAGACTGTCATGGGAGATCAGAGCAGCCATTTTGAGACTGGAACTGGCATGGACAGGAGTGACTGGGGATTGTTACTGCCCCCAAACAGACCACCAGGACTTCAAAGGCAGGCTCTAGGGAGAGCCTATGGGTGGCCAGAGGGTGGCACTTTTAGTTTTTTTGAGGGTGAGAATGGTTGCTGCTTTTGGTCAAGGGAGAATTAAGGTTTCAACTGCCAGCTGAGATGTATTAAGCTAAGCCCCGTGGGCCAAGTCTTGGGGTAGTGGAAGGAAAACCCCTGCCCCCAAACTATCAGAGTAAAAGTCTACAGACCAGTAGCCAAGGACTCAATTACAGGGTCAAAGGCCGCAGACTGTACCCCAGGGAGTCAGACCTCAAAGAAAGTGTGTCTGCTGCACCAGTTCAATCTGCACTATCTATTGGAGGCAAAGAAATACTGGTATGTTCCAGGCTGCATCAGTCCTTATATTTATCATTGGAAAGCCAGGTTCTCTGCCTCCATCTGCTGATAGAGGATCATAACCCTGCAGTTTGGAAGGTCTAGCAGGATAAAGAACCTTCCCTTTATAAACCAAAACTAGTTAAAAATTGAGAGGAAGAAAATTCATGGGTAACAGATTGAGTGAACAAAGGCTTTCGAAGTTCAGAGAGGCAGTGGTTTATGCAGGGAATTCTGAGAAAGCTGTTCAATGTTTGCACCGTTGGATGACATCAGTCTTTGTGACTGATCCAACTTGCTTGCAGAATCCATTTTACATAGAGAGAGTTTGCATTTGAAATCTGATTAAAGGTCAAACTACCTGTACAGCTTAAAAAAAAAAATTTGGTGCCCTCATTCATCCTCCGAACTATGGGCCTTTCTTAAAGCTTAATTTCTAACTATAAAGAAAGCTTTATCTTTTTTAAAAGACTTATATACCACTTATAGAGCACCAAAGTTTGTTCATAGTGGTTTACGTAAAATCATGAAATTCAGATTCTTCTTATAACTCCATCATCAGCTAGAATATAAAATTAAATCTTACCTTCTGAGCTTGCAAATCCTCATCTCTCTTTCTTCCCATTAGATTCCAAAACATCTTATCTTCAAGATCATCCTTTCTGTGATTGGAATCCAATTCTGCTTTTATTTCTTGTGTCATGTTTTCCTGGTCTTTAGCAAGTTGCTGTGAAATTTTTCCATAAAATGTCATTATCTCAAGTTAGCATCCTAAATTGTGTGACCTACTATGTTAAATAAGATTACAGATAATGACATAATTTAGCAGCATCAACTTTTGCTTAGAATACTAAGCTGTGAAACCTAAGACTCTTCCAGGTTGCTAAGTCTCACTTCTTTAACACTATGCCAATTTTTTCAGTTTGTCACTAAAAAGAGATTAGGTTCTTACTTTGATAATATCATTTCCAGTAGATAGGAATGGTATGCTGAACCTTAGGGTACTCTGTCCATTCATAGAAACATAGAAACATAGAAATAGACGGCAGATAAGGGCCACAGCCCATCTAGTCTGCCCACCCTAATGACCCTCCCCTACCTTTCTCTGTGAATAGATCCCACGTGTCTATCCCATTTGGCCTTAAAATCAGGCACGCTGCTGGCCTCAATCACCTGTAGTGGAAGACTGTTCCAGCGATCAACCACTCTTTCAGTGAAAAAGAATTTCCTGGTGTCACCTCGTAGTTTCCCGCCCCTGATTTTCCACGGATGCCCTCTTGTTGTCGTGGGACCCTTGAAAAAGAAGATATCTTCCTCCGCCTCGATGCGGCCCGTAAGATACTTGAACGTCTCGATCATGTCTCCCCTCTCTCTGCGCTCCTCGAGCGAGTATAGCTGTAATTTGTCAAGCCGTTCTTCATATGGAAGATCCTTGAGACCCGAGACCATCCGGGTGGCCATTCTCTGCACCGACTCCAGTCTCAGCACATCCTTGCGATAATGTGGCCTCCAAAATTGCACACAGTATTCCAGGTGGGGCCTCACCATGGATCTATACAATGGCATAATGACTTCCTCCTTACGGCTGACGAAACCCCTTCGTATGCAACCCATTATTTGTCTTGCCTTGGATGAAGCCTGCTCCACTTGATTGGCAGACTTCATGTCCTCACTGACGATCACCCCCAAGTCTCGTTCTACTACCGTTTTTGCTAGGATCTCGCCATTAAGGGTATAAGACTTGCATGGATTTTGGCTGCCCAGGTGCATAATTTTGCATTTTTTGGCATTGAAGTTGAGTTGCCATGTCCTAGACCAGCGCTCCAGCAGTAGTAGGTCGTGCATCATGTTGTCGGGTATTGAATCTTTGTCTGTTGTGCATTTGCCCACTACATTACTTAGTTTGGCGTCATCGGCGAATAATGTTATTTTACCTCGAAGCCCTTCTGCCAAGTCCCTTATAAAGATGTTGAATAGGATTGGGCCCAAGACTGAGCCCTGTGGCACTCCACTGATCACCTCCGTCATTTCGGAGGGGGTGCCATTCTCGTGAACATACTGCAGAAAGATGTCAATCACAGCTTTTGAAACCTCCTCTTTTTCCCAGGAGTCTGCTGCCTCCTTCAGTTCATTCCAAAGCATACAAAAGCACTAGAGTAAAAGACAGAAGGAGGGATACAGGAAACTCCCTGAAACCAACTCCCTGCTCATACAACGTTATAACATTCAATAATGAAACTGTAATGTATAAATGAACAAACTTTACTATTGAACAGTAAAACACATGAAATAAAAGCAACAGCTTGAATATTAGTGGAGCTCAATTATCTCTTTAGATTCAATTTATAAACTGATTCTGAACCCATAGTCTAACTGGCAGGGAAGTCTTAGCTATGGAAAGGACCATGAAGCATAAGGCAGAAACAGGCGCATCAGACATTATCAGGCGGAGGGGGGGGGTGTCATAATACCATTCCTATCTACTGAAAAGATATTATCAAGGTAAGAACCTAATCTATTTTTCCAGTGTAATAGGAATGGTATGTTGAACCTTAAGAACATACCTAAGCAGTTTCCAAAGTCCTGGGTGGGATAGACAAGCCTGCTTTCAGTACTGGGGATCTAAAAGTGGAATCCTCTTGCACTGCCAGATCCACCCTATAGAATTTAGTGAAAGTGTGTAGGGAAGACCATGTTGCAGATCTACAGTACATATCTCTTCCAGAGGTAATGTCCTCAATTCCGTCCAAGAAGAGGCTACCCCTCTGGTCGAATGTGCTTTCAATGACACATGCAGTTGTTTGACGCAGACAATGTAGGTGGAGGAGATCACTGTCAGAATTCACCGGGAAATGGTGGCCTTGGAAGCTGGTCTGCCTTGGGTTGACTCTTTGGTTAGGACAAAGAGATGGTCCGATAGATGAAACTCAGTCACTTCCAGGTAACGCAAGATGTGGATGTCCAGCAACTTTTAAAGCCTTGTCTTTCTTCTCAGAAGCCAAGGTCGAAAGGCTGGTAGCCTGACTTCCTGGTTGATGTGAAATGATAAAACAACCTTTGGCAAAAAGGAGCGCACTGTATGCAAGGTCACTCCCATTTCCATGATCCTCATAAATGGTTCCCTACATGACAAAACTTGCAATTCTGAGATTCTTCTGGCCAAGGTAATTGCAACTAGGAATACCACTTTGATCATAAGATCCATGAGAAAAGCTCCAAAGGCAGACCTAAATTACGTATTTTGGCCGTGCACCTATGCCTACCAGAGCAGATTAATGAACTCTGGGATAAAGGCCTTAGTAGGCAACTCTACTTCCCCTTTAGTAGGGAGGAGATGCCTCTTCTTTGGTTGCAGAGCTTATGTGCCAGTTCAGTGTACCGTACCGCTGTTCTGGGGCTCCTGGGGAAATTTTCACTCCCCTAACAGGTTCAAAAGCCATTTGCCATGCCCCAGAGGCTGCAAGAGAGCTAAACTTGAAGTTTGCACCTCCCTGCTTTGCTCAATGCAGCACATGGTGCAAAGGCACTCTTCCACCGCTCAGCCTTCGCAATCAAGGCATGATATAGGTGTATTATCCCTATCTCTATCCCTTGCACTTTGGAAGCAAAACAAGGTGTTTTGAAGAAGTTCTAGAACTTAGAAAAAAAATAGCGGGAAAATCCAAGATGGCCACCACTGATGAATTTTAAAAATCACCTCAGGGCTGACAAAAAACAGGATTTTAGGGGGGGGGGGACCAAGGCTCTAGCTGTAGAAACAGTTAAAAACAGTTTCTGAAGACCCCCTTCTCCCATTTTTTCCCATAGGCTGTCACAGCATTACTCACGGACCATGTGCTGGGGTAATGGTGCTTCTGCCTGCTTCAGCTCCTCTCAGGTGTAGCTATTCTAGGAGTGGCCCTCTGCTTCCAGTAACTTAGTCACTACACTGGGATTTTGGGCTGCCGGTCAGACCTCCACGGATTGACCCTCAACCCCCCCAGACCTCTCATGAAAAAAGGGGGGAAGAGACAAAACACAGCCAGCACCGTGAGCGCCTTGAAGGAATGCTATTAGCACCTAAATAGCCTGCCTTCCAGCCTCTGACCAAGTCAAAGGGGTGAGCAAACACTAGGGGAAAGGACCCTGAGCTTCACTAATCTTCAGTAGGGTGGCTGAAACAGGTCCCCTAAGGATACACCTGCCAGCTGCAGATTTAAAATTTTTCTCCTCTCCACGCAGGTAGTTATCAAAAGGGATCTCTAATTTCACAAAAGACTGCGACTAGAGTGAAAAGCCATAAAACTATCACAAAATAAAGAAATAAACCAAGCAGATCAAAAAACACCTTTCATGCTCACCTGCAGAAAGAGAAACTGAAGGGAGCAGCAGCAGACTCCTGGGAGGAGGAGGAGGTTTCAAAAGCTGTGATTGATTTATTTTTGCAGTATGCTTGGAAGAATGGACAGAGTATCCTAAGGTTCAGCATACTGTTCCTATTTACACTGGATATATAGTTGTCGTCTATTTTCTCTGGTACTTTCTCACTTAATGTACAAACTCTTGACAAAAGATTTTCCAAATGTCATCTGCTCTGAGTCAATGTCAGCATACCATGACATATAGCAAAGTTCTCCAAGGACAGCAAGCATATATTCTCACATGTGGACAACGCAATCCATGGAGCCTGATGTAAACATCGCCAGAGTGCATGGTCACTTTAAATCTTTTGAAGCAGTGTCCCCACCACGCATGCAGAGGTTCCTTCTTGCCCGATATTTGAGCATAGGACCAATACAGTACAAAAGATAAGAAGTCAACTCTTTGGGAGGAGGGGAGGAAGGATGTGAAAATATTATGCCTGCCAGGCTCATAAATTTAATATTCAACCTAGTAACCACTGGAGGGCAGAGTTGGCATTCAAGCAGTAAAAATATTTTGAAGGACTGTTTGCCCAAAGTGGCTATCTTGCTTGGAATTTTGCTGTAGACAGTAGTGAGCAGTGAAGGTGTGGATAGAAATCCATGTTGCTGTCTTGCAAATTTCCCCTACAGAGAAACCAGAAATAGGCTACTGAGGCAGCCATAGCTCTTACACTCTGGGCAATGACACAATCACTGAGGGTCAGCCCAGCCTGATCATACAGTATGTGTAGGAGATAGCCAGCCAAGTGGAAATGGTACATTTGGTGATGGGAACCCCCAATCTGCTCGTGTTGAAAGATACAAATAGTTGCAAGGATTTCTATGAGGTTTAGTATGGTCCTGAAAATATGCTAAGCATGCTTGCTGTCCAAGATAGCTCAAAGTAATTGATGATTCAATCCAAAAATTCTATCCAGAACACTTACACGTTGTTGATCATAAGTACAGAACTGGATTTTAAAGTTCTATTTATTTGGCCTCAGACCCACCACTCCACCACTTAGCAAGAACTTTTAGAGGAGAGAACTACATGGCTTTTCATCATCGGCCCAATGTCTTAATTTAAATTCTATAATAAGTTTAATAAATTAGCAATTAGTTTTTAGTAAAAGCTCAAAGTTTTTAGCATTCAAAGAAGTTTTTAAACTTAGCTGTAACCCGGGAGGGAGTGTCCAAGATATGCAGCGCTGACTCACCAGGAGGAGTGTGTGGCTTAGGAAAGAAGATAGGAAGTGCAATGGACTGATCGAGGTGAAATTCTGAAACCATCTTAGGGAAAAATTTAGGGTGAGTTCAGAGAACTACGCTGTCATGATAAAATCTGGTGTAAGGAGGATCTGCCACAAGAACTTGAAGTTCACTCACTCATCAGGCAGAAGTGAGTGTAATTGGGAACACAATCTTCCATGTAAGACATTTTAGAGAACAGGAATGAAGCGGTTCAAATTGAGGTTTCATAAGAGCCATGAGGATGACATAAAGGTCCTACACTACTGGAGGTGGATTAAGGAAGTGAACTAGTGGAAGATTAAGTTATACCTTCGATAATCTTCTGTTAGTTCCTGTAGGATTCCATATGTTAGGTGTTCAATCCTAACCCGCAATCTGGGAGTTGTATAAATTCAAACTCTTTTGTTAGCACATTCTCCACCCCCTTAGCCTGTGAGCTAGCAAACAAACCCAGTTGAGTCCGAAAGCCAAGTAACATATGTGAACAAATCCAGGACAAGGGGGTATGGGGGACGATCCTCAGCAACCCAAAAAAGTTTGAACTGGTCTACTCTGCAAAATATGAAACAAGCAATAAACAGGCACAAAGGCAATCCAGTATAACATTCAAGACAATGTAGAACTAACCTGCATGCCCCTATAAGGAGGGGCCTTAAACAACCTAGGCCAGGGGAGGGGAAGACCCATTTTGGAAGAGGCGAGCCATCTGACTGGAGGGAGTAGGCATCCCTCCGGACATTCATCTAAAGGTATGGGGGAAGAGGGGTTGGGGGCAGGGGGGGTGGGGTGGAGGTGGTGATGCAACAGGAAAGAATGGGTATCTCTCCTGCTGCTGAAGGGGGTGGGGGTTTGCTTGACAGCAGGAGAGAGTGGGCATCTCTGCCGCTGCAGGGGAGCACTGTTATGAGGTTTTTTTTTTTGGGGGGGTGCATTTTTTCGGCACATGTGTGGTATCTCCATAGTGCAGTATGACATCACCACTGGTAGCACGTAGTGAACATGCCCCCTGACAGATACCAGTGAATGTTCAAAAACGCGTCTTTCTTTGAGGAATGGTAAGCTTGATCTTAATTAATATTTTTGACAGACAATTCAAGTGGATGGCTCCTGAAGAAGATATGAAACAGGGCACCTCATTGAGTCTATACTTGTTGAACTGTCAATGTTGGTCAGCAAATACAGCACTAACAGCTAAGTTTATTTGAATTCCCCCCCCCACAACAACCATCCAACAACATTTAGGTTTGGACAATGTTTTGTAACAATATTTTGAAAATTTTGTGGCTATTGTTATAATTTTGATGCTCTTATGAACACAGGGAGAAAAGAAGAAGAAAAGTTGGTTGGTTTTGAGAATTAGAGTCCAGGGATGTGTTTATAATTAGCACATTGAGTGCTGGAGCAAATAACAGAGTGCTGGTATAAGATTTAAGCACATAGACATAAATGTGCCTTGACGTAATGTGCAAAAACTAAGGACTCTGAGGATTCTTTCTTACATGTTGATTATCATTACGTATTTTTATGTGTGTTTTAGCCCTGGAGGTACAATTGGTTATTGATTTAATTAAGTTGGCCATTTATTCTACCTTGTTGCTGAACAAGTTGTCTCCCCAACAAGGTGTTCTTGTATAGTAGGTTCCAGATCAGAAACTCTGAGCCATGAAAGATGACACATGGCTACTGCTAAAGCAGAGATACAAGAAGCTATATCAAAAGCTCCTCTCGCTAGATATTTGCGAGTATCTAGAAGTTTTCTATGAAGTTTTTGGAATTCAGAAGCTTTATCTATAGGAAGAAAGTCCACAACGGAGAGCATTCTTTGTATTAGAGACTTCAAATAAATTGTGGCATAAAGCTCATAATCTAATATATGATTGGTTAGCACAGAGGCTTGAAAAACTTGTCTGCCAAAAGGAGTCCAAGGTTCTGGACTCCTTGCCTGGAGGAACAGAAGCATGGGACTTTAAACTATGAGCGAACTTTAATTTGTTTATTCAATTTTTTAGCCCGTCCTCCCAAAGGAGCCCAGAATGGGTTACAAAGTAAATCCATAATAATTGAAACAGGACAGATATGACATAATTTACAATATAATGAAAAGCTAGGCACTAACTATAATCAATTTGAATGAAGAATATTCTCATGTAACAGCCAGCTTCAGTAAGATGTTATCTCACTGATTTACCATACTTCATTCTGTATAACTTCACTATTTTAAGGTCCTCTGCGGGCCACCACACACTCAAACCATCTCATTGTGTGGGGCTTTATGCTCCCATTTGTCACTGGACCCATCTATATTTCAGTGTGCATGTATCGCAAATATTAATTTTTTTAGAAAATTTTTTGTATAAATACATATATGCTAAAAGTACTTAGCTTGTGGATTCGACGCTAATCGGGAGGGTAGAAACATCAATCACCCAACATGTTTCGCCCATGCAACTCAAGGGCTTTATCAAGGCTCCCTCTCCCGTTCATAACCGTTTTCTCCCACCATCTGCCGCGGTCCCGCCCCTTCTCTGACATCAGAGAAAGGGCGGGACTGCGGCAGAGGAAGCAGCGCAGGGCTCAGGGAAGGGGCGGGACCGCCGGCAGAGGAAGCAGCAGGGCTCACTGGCATCGCGAACCCACAGTAGGCTGCTTCTCCACCGCAAACGGTGCAGGGGGGGCTGGGGGATGAATCGGACGTCGGGGGGTGGGGGGGTGCGAGCGGTCTTTCAGGGTGGGGGGGCAGCGGTCCTTTAGGGTGGGGGGGCCAGCGGTCCTTCAGGGTTGGGCATCAGGCTTTCAGGGTGGGGACATGACTTCAAGGGGGGACAGGCAGACCTTTAAGGGGGGACAAGACTTCAAGGGGGGACAGGCAGACCTTCAAGGGGGGACAGGCAGACCTTCAAGGGGGGACAGGCAGACCTTTAAGGGGGGACAGGCACACCTTTAAGGGAGGACAGGCACACCTTTAAGGGGGGACAGGCAGACCTTTAAGGGGGGACAGGCAGACCTTTAAGGGGGGACAGGACTTCAAGGGGGGCAGAAGGAGGTTTTAATTCAATGAGCAGCATGCGCGGTATACGCGTGTGCGCGCTATATATTAATTTATTTACATTAATTTCTTTTTCCCGCGCGCTATACCCGGGTGCGCGTTATACGCGTGAAAATACAGTACTACACTCAACTCTGCAGGCTTTAAGTGATCTCTTTTGAATGTGCAGACAGATGTCATTTTAAATGTCTCAGTGCTCAGAACTCAAGCACTGAACATACCGATTATGGGGGTCAGAACCTGAAATGGTCCTATTACATTGAATACATTTTTTAAAAACCTTTTGGTACCCCTCTTTGACATAGAAGGAAAAATGGCTGATGCATGGTCAAAAGGCTCAGTGGTCCAGGGAGCTTGAGTAACAAGTATACTGAAAAGGATCGATGTTCCTGGGGGGGGGGAAGGGCCTGAAGGGCCTTGAACACCCCAAACCAAAAATGTACAAAAGTGATTATTATAAGACTAAAACAAAACAAAATTATAAATTATAAAGAAAATAAGGAAAATTAAACATAGGAAGGCACCAAAAAGGAAAAATGTTTGACACACAGAGGCGAGATTGACAAGACAACCTCTCTGCTCTGCAGAAAATGAAAGACTGCTTGTCCTGTGCTCGTGGGAAGGCACCCACACATACAAGATGGGAGCACTGCCTCAACTATTTAAAATAATAGTGCACTCTAGCAGTGTCTGCACTAGGCTCTTTGGATCATGTCATCTACATATTAGATTATGCCTGCTTGTCCTCAGAGAAAAATTGATTTAACAGATTACAAACTTCTAAGGCACAAAGTCTACCCCTTATACTTGCAAAGTTGGGTGACACAGAACTATCTGATTACATGGATAACTGAGAATATGAACAAATCCACTATCATACTTCTGGGAAAAGATGACCAAAGTAGTAAATCCAAAATGTTGAGAAAAGCTGATTTTCATGTCCATTGGTCCATAAGCAGTTCATCAAAAGTTATATGTTAGAACTTCTGTAACTTTTTAATTTTTTCACTTAAAAGGTTGGGGTTTGGACTTTAGTATTACAGATTGTTTCTTTTAACAGAATTAAAACCTGTCCTCTTGGTTAACCACTGGCACCCATCCTCGGTCCAGTTATCACAGCCTTTCAAGCATTGCCAGCTTTAGCAGCACAATCCTATTGGACCCATGTTCTTAAAATATGCAAGAACAGTTTGGTGATATTCAGAACACTGTAGAATTGTCATGAATTTAAGACACATTTTGAGAATTTTGATACTTTGCAGGGGAGGGGCAGGCAAAGGGTAAGGAATCATATTCATAATTCAGCATTAGCAACCACATTTGGAGGGGATGCTATCCTCCCCATGCCCAAACTATGCTTATGGTCTAATGCAGGGGTGTCCAATGTCGGTCCTCGAGGGCCGCAGTCCAGTCGGGTTTTCAGGATTTCCCCAGTGAATATGCATGAGATCTATTAGCATACAATGAAAGCAGTGCATGCAAATAGACCTCATGTATATTCATTGGGGAAATCCTGAAAACCCGACTGGACTGCGGCCCTCGAGGACCGACATTGGACACCCCTGGTCTAATGGGAGAAAGCTGCTCAGGTTGGAACAGTTCTTGAAAAAGGGGGAGACCCACTTCCATCCTTTACACCAATATATTTCGAGAGTGTCTCCTTGGTCTTCCTCAGGAAAGCACAGTTACTTACCGTAACAGGTGTTATCCAGGGACAGCAGGCAGATATTCTCACATGTGGGTGACGTCATCTACGGAGCCCCAGCGCGGACAGCTTTTCAAGCAAACTTGATTGAAGTTTCAAGTTTGCTACACTGCACCACGCATGTGCATGCCTTCTCGCCCACTAGAGGGCGCATCCCACCTCGTGGTCCTCAGTTCCATAACTAGCAAAGAAGCCATCCCCGGGGAGGCGGGCGGGTTGTGAGAATATCTGCCTGCTGTCCCTGGATAACACCTGTTACGGTAAGTAACTGTGCTTTATCCCAGGACAAGCATATTCTCACATGTGGGTGACCTCCAAGCCAACCAAAAAAGGGCAGGTGGGAGGATGGCACTTTAGGAAAACAGATTACGTAACACCGACTGGCCAAACCGGCCGTCGCTTCTGGACAAAGTGTCCAGACAGTAGTGGGAGGTGAACGTATGAACCGAAGACCAAGTGGCAGCTTTACATATGTCCTCCATCGGAGTAGATCGGAGGAAAGCAACCGAAGCTGCCATCGCCCGGACCTTATGCCCCGTGACTCGACCCGGGAGCGTAAGACCAGCCTGAGCGTAGCAAAAAGAAATACAAGCAGCCAACCAGTTGGACAAGGTGCGCTTGGAAACAGGATGTCCTAAACGATTAGGATCAAAGGACAAAAACAATTGGGGAACCTTCCTATGAGACCTGGTACGTTGGAGATAAAAAGCCAACGCCCTCTTACAGTCAAGCGTGTGGAGCGCCGTCTCGCCAGGATGGGAGTGGGGCTTAGGAAAGAACACAGGAAGGACAATGGACTGATTGAGGTGGAAATCAGACACAACTTTAGGTAAAAATTTAGGATGGGTGCGGAGAACCACCTTATCATGATGAAACACAGTAAAAGGCGGGTCCGCAACCAAAGCTTGCAGCTCACTAATCCGTCGAGCAGATGTGAGGGCAATAAGAAAAACCACCTTCCAAGTAAGAAATTTCAGAAGAGACTTGTCGATAGGCTCAAAGGGAGGTTTCATCAGTTGAGCTAAGACAACATTCAAATCCCAAACGACGGGAGGAGGCTTCAGAGGGGGACAAACATTGAGTAGACCCTTCATGAAACGCGTCACCAGAGGATGAAGCGAAAGAGAACGTCCGTCCAAGTGCTGATGGAAGGCAGAAATGGCACTGAGATGTACTCGAACAGATGTCGTCTTCAGGCCGGAATTAGACAGATGTAACAAATAGTCCAGTACCGAAGACACCGGGACCGAATCCGGATCCAGATGACGCGAGGAACACCAGGAGGAAAACCTGGTCCATTTCTAGGAATAACAAAGCCTGGTCGAGACCTTGCGCGAGGCTTCCAAAACTTCCCTCACCGACTGAGAAACCGGGACCGAAGTCAAGGGGCAAGGAACCAAGCGGTCAGGTGTAACGACTGAAGATTGGGATGCAACAGCGAACCTCGACTCTGAGATAGCAGAGAGGGAAACACAGGCAGAAGCAGAGGCTCCCTGACACTGAGTTGAAGAAGCAGGGAGAACCAGTGTTGACGAGGCCACCGAGGCGCAATGAGAATCATAGTGGCTCTGGATGATTTGAGACGAACCAACATTCTCAAGATCAGGGGAAACGGAGGAAACGCATAAAGGAACCTCCCTCCCCAGTCGAGAAGAAAGGCGTCCGCTTCTAGACGGTCCGGGGAATACATCCGAGAACAATAAAGGGGTAGTTTGCGAGTGTCCGGAGAGGCAAACAGATCCACCTGTGGAGTCCCCCAGCGATGGAAGACCTCGTGCAGGACTCTGGAGTTGAGTGACCACTCGTGCGGCTGTAGAAGCCGACTGAGTTTGTCTGCCAAGCAGTTCTGTTCTCCCTGGATATAGACAGCCTGTAGGAAGATGTTCTGGGAGATCGCCCATTCCCAAAGGTGCAGAGCTTCCTGGCAGAGGGACCAAGAGCCCGTCCCACCTTGCTTGTTCACATAATACATGGCCACCTGGTTGTCCGTTCGCACTAGGACTACCTGATCTCGGAGTAGGTGGCAGAACGCTCGAGCCGCCAGAAAAATGGCACGAAGCTCCAACACATTGATGTGACAGCGGCGATCCTCCGCCGACCACAGTCCCTGGGTCCGAAGACCGTCGAGGTGGGCTCCCCACGCGTACTCCAAGGAGTCCGTGGTCAGAACTTTGCGATGAGGAGGGACGAGAAAGAGCAAACCTCCGGAAAGATTCGAAGAGTCGGTCCACCAACGGAGCGAACGTCTCAAAGAAGGAGTCACTGCTATGCGACGAGAGACAGGATCGCACTCCTGGCGCCACTGAGAGGCCAGAGTCCACTGAGGAATTCTCAGGTGCAGTCTGGCGAATGGAGTGACGTGGACCGTAGACGCCATGTGGCCCAGAAGCATCATCATGCGCTGAGCCGACATCACAGGTAGCTGAGAGATCAGACGGGCCAACCGAACCAAAGCCTCCAAACGAGGAGGAGGGAGGAATGAACGGAGGCGAACAGTGTCCAGCACTGCGCCTATGAACTGAAGTGATTGGGCCGGGCACAACTGTGACTTGGGAAAATTTACTTCGAACCCCAGTCGCTGAAGGAAGATGATAGACTGTCGGGTCGCTGAGATAACCCCCTCCCTGGTCGGGGCCTTGATCAGCCAATCGTCCAGGTACGGGAAGACCTGAAGCCCCCGAGACCTCAGGGCTGCAGCGACCACCACCATACACTTCGTAAAGACTCGAGGGGACGAGGCCAGGCCGAAGGGGAGGACCCTGTATTGCAGGTGTAGCTCGCCCACCTGGAACCGTAAGAATTTGTGGAAGGTGGGATGCACCGGAACATGGGTGTACGCTTCCTTCAGGTCCAGGGAGCACATCCAGTCCCCTTCCTCCAAGAGTGGATACAATACCGGAAGTGACAACATCCGGAACTTCTCCCAGACCAGGAACTTGTTGAGCTTTCTGAGGTCTAGGATGGGGCGTAAGTCCCCGGTCTTTTTTGGGACCAAAAAGTAACGGGAGTAAAACCACTGCCCCCGCTGATCGGGGGGTACCGGTTCCACCGCCCGAAGCTTCAACAAGGCCCTGGCCTCGGCCATGAGGATGGGTAGCTGGGTCCGATTGTATGGGCAAGCCCCCGGTGGCTGTTCCGGCGCCGCCGACCAAAAGTTGAGAGAGTAGCCCTCGGAGACGGTCCGGAGCACCCAAGCGTCGGATGTTATCTCGGTCCAAGCCGTATAAAAGGATCGGAGTCGACCCCCTATGGGAAGGGGGTCCGGCGCTATCGCGGAGGAGGGCCGGCCCCATCCGCATAGCCCGTCAAAAGGACGGCGCTGGTTTGGACGGGCCCTGCGCCGGAGCTTTCGCCTGTCCCCCTCTACCCTGCTGAGGTGGGCACCGAGGCGGCGGCCTAGAAAAAGCCGGGGTCGACTTTTGAGGGTAACGCCTCGGGGGAGGCCGGAAGGGTTTCTGAGGCGGTGCCCGAGGCTTCGGACGGACCAAGGAGGCCAATGAGCGCTCCTGCTCCGACAACCGCTTGGTCGCCGCCTCTAGGGACTCATCAAATAATTCGGACCCCACGCAAGGTAAGTCTGCAAGGCGTTCCTGCAGGTTCGGGTCCATATCGAGGGTGCGTAGCCACGCCAAACGGCGCATAGCCACCGCAAATACCGACACCCTCGATACCAGCTCAAACGCATCGTACACTGCGTGAAAAAGATACAAGCGCAATTGAGACAGGTTGGACATAAACTTGTCAAACCCTTCCTTGCGGGAGTCCGGCAAGGATTCGCGGTACTGGGGCAAATCCTTTACCATGCCACGCAGATAGGAGGAGAAGGTAAAGGCATAATTCAAAACCCTGGTAGCCATTAGGGAGTTCGAATAGAGGCGACGACCAAACTTGTCCAGGGTCCGACCTTCCCTGCCGGGCGGAACCGCTGCAGAAACTCGGGAGGGTTGTGTCTTTTTGAGGGCAGACTCGACCAGCAAAGACTGGTGGGAGAGTTGAGCCTTCTCGAATCCCTTGGTTGGTATCGTCCTGTACTTGGACTCCATCTTAGACGGAACCGCCGTGACTGTAAGAGGGGAAGTCAGGTTCCTAAGCCAGGTCTGATGAAGGACCTTATTCAAGGGTAGCCGAGGGGTTTCCCTAGGGGGAGTGGGAAGGTCCTGCTCCTCGAGGAACTCCTTTGTGTATTGAGAACCAGCCATGAGGTCCAGACCCAAGGCATGCGCCATGTCCTGCACAAAGCTGGAGAAGGAGGACGGTCTGGCAGGCGGCGAGGAAGTTCTCGACCTCTCCGCCGAACAGAAGGGGGAAGCCTCGTGGGAATATCGTGGTTCCCTACCGGACCCCGAGCCCCATGAGGCCAGATCCAATGGCCTCGAGGGGGTCGGGGAACGTCTCCGCCTCGAAGAAACCCTGGGAGAAGTCCCAGGCGTCCGAGGGACCGAGGCACGCCCCCTTTTCCTCGGCGAGGAGTCACGAGAACCCCCTCTCGCAGGGGAACGGAGAAGCCTCGGGTTATCGAGGCGAAGCTCCGAGACCCGCAAGGCCTCGCCCCCGAGCGGCGAGGAGCGACCACGTCGCCGAGGAGAGCCTCGCGAACGCTTAGGCTTCCTCGGGCGACGCCTCGCCCGAGGCCGGCCCGAGGGCGAGGAACCCCGGGAGGACCTCGAGGAGGAGGAGGAGGAAATCCATCTCACCCTGCGTACCTTGTCCCGGGGCCGTACGCTGCTTTCAGGCGGGGCCCCCGAGGCCGAGGGCAAGGTCGAGGCCGGTGGTGCCCCGGTACCCGAGACCGAGGGAGTCGAGACCGAGTCGAGACCGAGTCGAGGTCGCAGCCCGCTGCAGTTGTTCGAGGGCCCCATACAGCTCCGAGGCAATCAATGCTCGGAGCAGGTCCTGGAACGCCGGGATCCCGACCATGGTAGGCAGGTCCGAGGCCGGGGGATGCTCCCTGGAGGGCGACCTCGGTCTCGAGTATTCCCTCGGAGCATTAGTGGCCGGAGTCCTGGGCGGGGCCGAGGACGACCCACCCGCCGCAGAGGAGCTCGAGGATGGCTTCTTCGATGACCCTGGAGTCGGGGATGGAAAAGAGGACTTACCCGAGGCAGGTTTGGTCGCAGGCGTCGACTTCGAGGTCGAGGGACGCAGCGAAGCCGAGGGCGCCGAGGTCAAGGCCGGGGCCGAAGCCGAGGCCGACGTCGAGGCCTTCCTGGGCGCGGAGTCAACTGCGAAGAGCTCCGCCATCCTGGCGCGGCGTCGGCGGAGCGCTCTGGCCTGAAAAGTGGAGCACCGATCGCAGGAGTCAGTCGGATGCTCGGGTCCAAGGCAGAGCAAGCACCACCGGTGTGGGTCAGTGATGGATAGTAACCGCTCACACCGGGTGCACTTTTTGAAACCCGTCAAGGGACGGGACATGAAAACCGAACCGACCGACAAGGAGGCCGGGCCGCGGCTCACGGGAGCCCCCGGAGCTGAACGGAAAAACTTTTTTTTTTTTTTTTTAGATTTAAAGACGTAGAAAACTAAAATAAAGAGAAATCATGTACCACGACCGAATAAAAAACACCGGACGCGGCGACAGAAGGCAAAATCACAGAGCTCAAATTCCACAGGGCTTCTGGCTCCGCGGAAAAAACTGAACTGAGGACCACGAGGTGGGATGCGCCCTCTAGTGGGCGAGAAGGCATGCACATGCGTGGTGCAGTGTAGCAAACTTGAAACTTCAATCAAGTTTGCTTGAAAAGCTGTCCGCGCTGGGGCTCCGTAGATGACATCACCCACAAGTGAGAATATGCTGCCTGCTTGTCCTGGGATAACCTATTGTCCAGTCAGTGAGAGAAGAAAGGAGCTAGAAAGGGAGAGAAAGGAATACTCAAAAGGTGCTTTCATTTAGTTTGTACCTGCTCAAAAAACATTTTTTGTGCTTCAAGTTCCATCTGCCTCACTTCAAGGTCTTGCATTATAGCAACTGTTTCTTCGTTTCGCATGTACATCTATAAAAAAATGAACATGTGTGATGAAAGATCAACAGGCAAAGTCTAGCTAGCTTATGTTATTTCATAAACTTATCACTGTGTCCAAGAAAGGTAAATTTATGCAAAGAGCAATCATACATGCAAAACCTTTTCAACTTTGCTTCGGGCATGATAAACTAATCTTACATGATGAGATCTCACAAGATGTATCAATACAGTATATATCACAGTGAAAAGAAATGTTGCTGGCTCCCTACGTTTATACTTTTGAAGTACAGTAATATTTAATTTTTGCTCTTCTCACACTATTCTGCTGGGACTAACATACAAAATGGTCTTACTTTTAAATTTAGTAGATTTTTATATACAAGACCACTTTTTCTTATTCTGGACTATAAACAAAATATATATCTCAACTACACCACAATCCAATTTAAAAAAGTCATCTCAGCACTGTTCCCTCTAAGTTGCGTGGTTGATAAGAGGCCACATAGCATCTGTAGCTCACCATGTAACTGGCAGCAGTGGGAACTGCTCTAATTAATCCCCATATCATGCTGCCACCCTTCACCGCTGCTTTCCCAAACCAGCAGCAGTGGCAAAACAAAATACAGTTATCATGGGATCTTACTGTATATACTAAAAATAAAATTGTAGATCTTCACTGTAGCATAATCGCAGCTGCCAACTCTGATCCAAAACACGAAGTGAAGTCAGAGGGAGCAGACTACCAGCAGCTGCCAGTCTGCTCTCTCTGACATCACTTCTTATTTTGGATCAGAGTTGGCAGCCACGATTATGCTACAGTGAAGATTCACAATAGCCGTCTTTTGTTTGGAAACGTAGCAGCAGCAGCTGAGGGTGGCAGAGAGCTGCTGGATAGAATCTGGGGAGAGGGGCAGGTGCTGGATGGAAGGGGGAATATTGAAAAAGGGCAGATGCTGGAGGGGAGGGGGTGGGGTGGGGATAGAGCTAATGAGACAGAGATAAGAGGAAGTGAAATAGGAGAGTCGGGGTGAGGGGAAAAGGTGGCAAGTTTTAGACAGACACAGTAAAAAGACGGAGATTGAGGACTGGATAGCAAGAAAAAATTAAATGTGGACAAAAGCAAAAAAATTGAAGAAAGCTGAAAGGAAAAGGAGAGAAAATTGACAAATGGACAGGAATTCCTGGCAAGAGAGTTGAGAAAACAAGGAAAACAGAAATTAAGAGACTGGAACCAACACAATTGAAAAAAAGTAAATGGCCAGATACAAAGGTAGAAAAAATAATTTTATTTTTAGTTTAACACAGTATATTACTCATGTTAATAAACATTAATAGGGGGGCGTGGCTTAGTGCGAACACGAATGGAAGTGTAGTCGCAAAGCTCCTCACCATCTAGGCACAGAATATAAAATAATATTTTTCCTTCTGAATAATTTTATTAAAGAAATAATTGCTAAAGAAGAGGAACATAGGATAAATGAGATGATCTCTTTTGCTGAAGTTAAAAACGAAGCCTGAGGTAATTGAGAGCTGAGAAGGCAAAGTACCGTTTTTTATCTCCAACGATACTGTGAGACTTGAAATGCAGCGCTGAGACAGTGCAGCCTGCGAGTAAAAAACCGAAAGAGAGGAATACCGGCTTTTGAAAAGTGAGTCGTTAAAAAAAAAAAAAGATAAAAATAACTCAAAGTTAATTGAAATAAAAGATTATTTCAGTGAATTTTGCTCTCCTCTATCGCAGCTGCGATTGGGCTTGTGAGAGGAGAGCTGGAAGAGAGGATTGCCGGTTTATTTTTCTAAGCATTGAAACGGCGAGATATCGAAGATAAGTGACGGATCGGCGCACCATCGGAGATAAATAAATGACAGAGAGAAAAACTCTAAATAATATTGTGAATGACCGACAGTGAAAGGAATTGGAGAGGGAGGAGAGAGCTGGCAGTTTGAATCTACCCCCTTTCAAAACTGTGAAAAGACTCAAAAATGCAGATGTTATTTCACCGCTGAAACGGCAAGACATCGAAGAGCTGGAATGGTGAGGAAATAGAGAAAGAAAAGCTGACATTGAAAAGAATAGTGGCTAACTAAAGATAAATTGCTGATTCTACCGAATTGTCTTTAAGCTGATGTGAAATGACTGTGAGGAAAGGCTGATAATTGAATTGGCAAACGGAAGGGGAAAAAAAAAAAGTTTCAATGCAGTTTTAAAATTAATACTGTTAAGCTGTAATTATTAGAAGACTTGTTTAAAGGAAAAAAATACTAACTACAGATAAAAAAAAGTATAAGAAAGATTGACTCTTAATGTGTGGATGTAGTCAATAGAATTCTTAAGTGTGGCCGTTTGAGGCGGCCATTTTCAGTTTAACGAAGAAACAGAACACAGAGTGACTAACTGAACTTCTGCCTGAAACCTATCTATTTGTTTATTTTTGTTCAACGATTGATAGATATTGAGGTAGATAACAGATAAGAAACTGCTGACACTGAAAAAAGGCTGAGGAGAAAATAATTTTTAACAACTTTTCCCTGATTGATACAGAGAGGCAGTGAAGTCAGCTGAAAAAAAAAAAAAACTGACTAAAAAGAGGAAAGTTTCAAAGCGGTACTAAAACTAGTACTGTAAAAATTATAACTGTGCAAAAACTGAAACAAGACAGATTATTGTGAATTCTGACCAAAAGAGATTATATAGTCTCCTGAAATTACAAAGAAAGAAAAAAAAAAAATTTAACATCATGGCAAGTACCAGACAAAGCAAAAATGATGTTGGCACGTCAGCGAAAAGACAAAAACAAGATCAAATAACACCAAGCAAGATCCCACTTCCTGCTGAGGAACCCGACATACTAAGTAAAGCGGAAGTTATGGAAGAACTAAGACAAATAAAGCAAATGCTTAAAGAAACAATAACAAATATGTCTGAAATGAAAGAAGAAATATTAAACATTCACAGACAAATGGAAAGTAACAACAAAAGAACAACTGAACTAGAATCAAAAATGGAGGTCTTAGAAATTGAAACAAACAGATGCAAAAATGATAGTATGGAATTAAACAAATTAAAAGATCAACTGGAAGACTATGAAAATAGAGGAAGAAGGAAAAACATTAAACTTTTTGGAATACAAGAAAACTTGGAGGGGAAAAATGTTATACTTTTTCTAGAAAATCTAATTCCAAAAATAATACAACTGGACCTGAAACAACCTCTAGAAATAGAAAGGGCGCATAGGATCCCAATTAAAAATACGGAAAATAAAAGCAGACCAAGACCAATAATTTTCAAAATGCTTAGATACCAACAAACATTGGAAATATTAAACGCTGCAAAGAAAGACAAAAATCTTAATTATAAAGGATCTAGAATATGGTTCCTACCGGACTTTGCCAAAAATACAGCAAATAAAAGAAAGAGACTATTAGATATGAGACCTCAACTAAAAGAAAAAGGATTTAAATATGGTCTATATTATCCGGCGAAAATGAGAGTGTCATCTGGTGATAAATCCTTATATTTCGAAGATCCTGAAAAACTGAAAGCTTTTCTTTCTAAAACAGAACCTATGATATTTTAATATAAATTCAAGATGTATAAGAAAGAAAGAGCAATACATGGAAAAAACATTAATAACATACTAATATATGATTTAAGATCAAAACTTAATGATGTAAATAATAATATCAAGAAATATATAAATAAAAACTGTTAAATGAATAAATATATGTTAATGAAATGATATGAAAATATGACAAACAAATATTAATGGTTAATATAAATAGATAAAAGGGAAATTTTATTGAACATTAATTGCCTAGAGGGGAGGAGAATATTTGGATTGCAATTCCAATGTGTATCCTTAAGCAGCCATTATATTGGGAGGGAAAGGGAGGGAAAAAGATAATAATTACTAGAATGTTTAAGGAAAAAATAAAAAAGGGAATATATATTTTAGGGGTAAATATGTGTGTCGTGAAAAACACTTTTTGGATTCTAAAAATAAAAGAAGAGAGGAAAAAAATTATAATGAAAAATATTAAAATGTATAATGTCTTTTAAAATATATTCAATTAATGTCAATGGCCTGAATCACGTAATCAAGAGGAAAAAAGTATTAACATTTTTAAAACAGCAAAATGCGGATATTTACTGTCTGCAGGAGACCCATCTTAATATGAAGGAATCACAGAAATTATCAGGTGGGTGGGTAAAGGAATGTTTTTTTGCTCCAGCAGTGGGTAAAAAAGCAGGGGTTGCAATTCTTATAAATAAAAAATGTATGGCCAAGATTAAGGTTAAAAATTCAGATCCACATGGAAGATGGATACATATTGATATAGGTATGGGAAATGATACCCTGACGTTGTTCAATATATATGCCCCTAATTCGAATCAATCAGAATTTTTTAAAAAAATACAGAATATGTTATTACCACTGACTGCCTCTAATTTAGTGGTAGCTGGAGATTTTAATGCTGTAATGGATCCATTATTGGATAAAAAACCAGGTAAAAATATTAAATCTTTAGGTCTAGATAATTTGGTTCAATCATGTGATTTGAAAGATATATGGCGTATTCTTCATTTTAATGATCAGGAATTTTCATTTTGTTCACAGGTTCATAAATCATTTTCAAGAATAGATTATATTTTTGTTTCAACAAATAAAGTACAACAGGTGATTAAAGCTTCCATAGATCCTATTATAATTTCGGATCATGCGGGAGTATGGATAGAATTACAATTAGATCAATTAGAGAATGGTAGACCTCTTTGGAGATTTGATAACGCATTGCTTGTGGATGACAAATTTTTGGAAAATTTTAAAACACAAATTAACGATTTCTTTCAAATAAATTTAGTGGAGGATACATCTATAGAGAATGTATGGGATGCATTTAAAGCAACTATGAGGGGTAATATTATATCATATTCAGCTTTTATTAAGAAACAGATTAAAATACAATATATAGAATTAGAAAAAGAAATAAAAACATTAGAAGCTAAATTGGTAAGTAAATGGGAATATGAAGTTTTGCAAGCTCTTTTGAAAGCAAAAGGTAAATATAATGAATTAACTTCAAAAATGATAAGAAGAGATTTGTTTTCCAAGCAAACAATGTATTATGGAAATTCTAATAAGGCGGGGAGACTATTGGCAAATTATCTTAAAGCAAAAAAAAGAAGAACTAATATTAATGGAATAAAAGATGATAATGGTATAATAACAAATCAAACAAATATAATATTAAAACAATTTTTAAAATTTTATAAGGACCTATATTCTTCCGAGCCTTGTTTGGAGAGACAAAAAGACGGAAAAAATTTTTTAGATTTAATTAATGGACCTAAGGTTCCTGATCATATAAAACGGAGTTTAGATGAACCTATATCATTAAAAGAATTAGAAACAGCATTGAGATCTCTTAGAGTTGGATCCGCTCCAGGTGGTGATGGATATACAGTAGAATTTTATAAAACATTTCAAAATATCCTTTCCCCACATTTATTAAATTTATATCAGACACAACTTATAAAAAGTAATATTAAAGGTACTATGGCTGAATCAATAATAATTGTTTTGCCTAAGCCAAATAAAGATCCTACTTTGGTTTCAAACTACAGGCCTATATCTTTGATAAATGTTGATAATAAACTTTTGGCAAAAATTTTGGCTTTGAGATTAGCCAAAGCTCTCCCACATATCATAGATATGCATCAAACGGGTTTCGTTGCTAAAAGACATTCCTCTAATAACTCTAGACTATTATTTCACATGCTAAACTTATCAAAAAAATTGAATGAACCGGCTTTTGCAGTTTCATTAGATGCTGAAAAAGCATTTGATAGGGTAGAATGGAATTTTATGTATCAGGCTTTAGAATGGTTTGGTATAGGTTCTGGATTTATACAAATGGTAAAAACATTGTATAGCTTCCCAATTGCAAGACTAAATATTAATAATAAGATATCTGATGGTTTTCAATTGCAGAGGGGAGTTAGACAAGGCTGTCCTTTATCTCCTTTGTTATTTGATGTTGTATTGGAACCCTTATTGTTAGCAATACAGCAAACGAAGGAGATACAAGGTATTCCATATTCAGATATCGAATATAAAATTTCGGCATATGCTGATGATATTTTGCTTTATTTGAGAAATCCAGAATCAACCTTATCTTCTTTATTGAAATTAATTGATAAGTTTGGTAAATTTTCAGGTTATAAAACTAATTGGAATAAATCTGAAATTATACCCTTGAATGTTCATTGTGTAAAAGGATTATTTGATACTTTTCCATTCATATGGAAAGAAGAAGGATTTAAATATCTTGGCATTCAAGTTAAAAAAACAATTGAAGATACTGTAAAAGAAAATGAAAAATATGTATTAAAAAAAGTTACGGAGTTATGTGAACAATGGAACCCATTACATATTTCTTGGTGGGGAAGAGTTCAAACTATTAAAATGATGATGTTGCCTGTAGTTTGCTACCAAATGAGTATGATACCTATTTATTTTCAGGGGTCCTTTTATAAAAAGCTTAATAACATTTTAACAAAATTTCTTTGGCTTGGTAAAACACCTAGAATAGCTTTAGTAACTTTACAAAAATCAATTAAGGAGGGAGGGGTAAATTTTCCAAATTTCTATAGGTACCATCAAGCCTATATTCTACGTCAGGGTATGTATTGGATCCTCCCAGAACTTATAGATAATGCACCAGATTGGTTATATTTGGAATGGCGCCTTATGTTTCCCCTAAATTTAGTTCATCTGCCAAGTATTAATATACCCAGAAGATACAGAGAAAATAAAATAATAATGGATACTTGGAAAACGTTAAGATTTATTGATAAATTAACACCTATCCCAATATACAAATCAACTAATCAATCTATATGGATAAACTCCAAGATCAAAATTGGCGGAGCTCAAATCCTTTGGAAGAACTGGATTATTGCAGGCATTAGATCTCTAGACGATGTTATTTCAGAAGGTAAACTGCTAGATTTTTCACAATTGCAACATAGATTTGGTATTAATAAAACACAAAGTTTTAAATGGTTGCAATTGAAGCAGGCCATTCAGGTAGGGTTCCCTGAATGGAAAACATTGAACAATCAATATAGTTTAAAGTTCTTATGCTTTAAAGCAGACTTCCTAGGACATCAAGCCGCATTGTGGTATAAATTAATATCTGGATATTTGAATAAAAAACCAAAAAATGGTCTAAGAGACATTTGGAGCATTGAGATTGGACATCAAATTAATGCATCTCAATGGCCACTAATTTGGTCTTGGAGAATGGGATGTACAGTGTCAGCATCTATGAGACAAACATGGTTCTTTTTATTACATAGAGCTTTTTGGACCCCTACACGTTTGCAAAAATTAGACAGTTCTAAGTCAAATAAATGCTGGCACTGTAATCTAGAACCAGGGACATTAGATCATTTATTATATCATTGTCCCTATATTAAAACTTTTTAGAATTCAATTTGGCCACAAATTAACAAATTAATGGAAAATCATATTGCAATATCATATGATACAATTTTATTTGGAATGTTGATGAGAAAAAAAAGTCAAATTTCACCAGAAAATAATAAACTTTTATTAATTATGACAGGGGTTGCCATTCAACATATAACTAACAACTGGAAAAATTACAACAACCTAAATTATACATTTTGGTGGAATACAATATGTCACATTTTTAAAATGGAAAGAACAATAGCAATACAAAGGGGGACATATACTAAATTTAAAAAAATATGGGGGCCATTGACAAAATACTATAATGAATAAATAATAGGATATTTTTTTCTTCTTTTCTTCTTTTAAGGATTTTTTTTTTTTTTTTTTATGACACACATAGAGGGGGGGTAAGGAAAATAATTTATACATAAAAAGTTATAATATATTATACAAAATGTAATGTATGAATAAAAGGTAATAAAAGGGTGGGGGGAGGGAAATGGGACAAAATTTATTCAGAATATATTGTATTAGATATAAAAATGTTATTGAATATTTATCAATTGTATTCTAATATGTTGTATAATTTTTATAAAATTTGAAAATTAAAAATATTATATTAAAGTAATAAAAGGGTGGGGGGAGGGTGAGGGGGAAAATCAAATTTAGATATATAATGTATTAGATATAAAAGTGATACTATGCATTTATCAATTGTATTTTATTATTATGTACACTTTATGTAAAATTTTGAAAATAAAAAAATAATGGAAAAAAAAAAAAATAAACATTAATAAATAAAAACAGAAAATGGAAATAAGGTGTTGTCTTTTTATGGTACTAATTTTAACACCCTTTTGACTAACTTTCAGAGACCAAAATCTCCTTCCTCAGGTCAGGATAGGATAGCATAACAGCAATATATTTTCCTGGCCTGAAGAAGGAGGTTTGGTGCCTTTGAAAGCTAATTGAAAAATGTATTTAATCCAATAAAATGATATCATATTTTTCATTTTTATTTGTTAATTTATAATGTAGTGACTGGAATGTCCATTTTTGAAATTTACATCTGCAAAAATTATTTTTTGCATGATATAGGGTAGTGGTCTCAAACTCGCAGCCCGGGGGCCAAATGTGGCCCGTCAGGTACTATTTTGAGGCCCTCTGTAAGTTTATCATAATCACAAAAGTAAAATAAAACAGTTTCTTGATCATATGTCTCTTTAGCTATAAATTACAATATTATTATTAAGACTTAGCCAAAAGGAAAGATTTATAAACTATAAAGAGTTTTACCTCATGCAAAATTGTCAATTCTTTAATAAGACATTAACTATTTTTTCTGTGGCCCTCCAAGTACCTACTTGGAATGTGGCCCTTCAAAAGGTTTGAGTTTGAGATCACTGATATAGGGGCATGTGCATTACTGTTTCTTTTTCTCTGGTGTTGTACTGTATGCATAATCTGGCTTCTTGGGACTTCAATTTAATTTTTATTTCTATTTTTAGTTCATGGCTATTTATTCTATACTGGGTGAGGGTCTGTGTTCTGCATGTGTGAGAGCACTGATTGCAGAACCAATCTGACTAATTTGGCTTATTTAGTTTTCCAATGTTTTAGTGCCCACTGTAGTGTTTGTTGTGCTGTCTTTTCTTAGGTAGGTCCTTGTTGTGTGACTCATGGAAGTTACTGACATTATAAGAACATAAGATTTGCCGCTGCTGGGTCAGACCAGTGGTCCATCGTGCCCAGCAGTCTGTTCACGCAGTGGCCCTTAGGTCAAAGACCAGTGCCTTATTTGAGTCTAGCCTTACTTGTGTATGTTCTGTTCCAGTAGGAACTTATCCAACCTTGTCTTGAATCCCTGCAGGGTGCTTTCCCCTATAACAGCCTCTGGAAGAGCGTTCCAGGTTTCTACCACTCTCTGAGTGAAGAAGAACTTCCTTACGTTTCTACGGAATCTTTTCCCTTCTAACTTTAGCGAGTGCCCTCTCGTTCTCTTCACCTTGGAGAGGGTGAACAGTCTCTCTTTCTCTACTAAGTCAATTCCCTTCAATTTCTTGAATGTTTCGATCATGTCCCCTCTCTGTCTTCTCTTTTCAAGGGAGAAGAGGCCCAGTTTCACTAGCCTCTTATTGTACGGCAACTCCCCCAGTCCCTTAACCATTTTCGTCACTCTTCTCTGGACCCTTTTGAGTAGTACTATGTCCTTTTTCATGTACGGCGACCAGTGTTAGACGCAGTATTCCAGGTGGGGGCATACCATGGCCCGGTACAACGGCATGATAACCTTTTCAGATCTGTTCGTGATCCCCTTCTTAATCATTCCTAGCATTCTGTTCGCCCTTTTCACTAACCCCGTGCATTGCACGGATGGCTTCAGTGACTTGTCTACAAGTATTCCCAAGACTCTTTCCTGGGGGCTCTCTCCGAGTATAGCACCGGACATCCTATATTCGTGCATATGAGTATATCACCCTTGATTCCATGGCTCGCAATTTTTCGAAGTAGACGTTCATGCGGAACCTTGTCGAACGCCTTCTGAAAATCTAGATAGACGATGTCGACCAGATAACCCTTGTCTATCTGCCCATTTACTCCTTCAAAGAAGTGTAGTAAGTTTGTCAAGCAAGATCTTCCTTTGCTGAAGCTGTGCTGGCTGGTCCTCATCAGTTTGTGTCCGTGAAGGTGATCAATGATGCGGTCCTTTATCAGCACCTCTACCATCTTTCCCAGTACCGAAGTCAGACTCACCGGTCTGTAGTATCCCGGATCTCCCTTCGAGCCTTTCTTGAAGATCGGCGTAACATTCGCCACTTTCCAGTCTTCCGGAATCTTTCCCGATTTGATCGACAGATTTGCTATTAGTTGGAGCAGCTCAGCTATAACCCCTTTCAGTTCCTTGATTACCCTTGGATGGATGCTATCCGGTCCCAGGGATTTATTGCTTTTAAGCCTATCAATCTGTCTGCATACCTCCTCTATACTGACCATCTTCCCTGTTAGTTTCCTGTCTTCATTTCCTGTGTAAAGCCTGTCGGCTTCCGGTATATTGGATATATCCTCTTCGGTAAATACAGATGCAAAAAATGCGTTCAGTTTATCGGCGATGGCTTTGTCTTCATTTAGTACTCCCTTTATTCCCTGGTTATCTAGTGGCCTCCCTGCTTCCTTCGCAGGTTGTTTCCCCTTAATGTATCGAAAGAACAGCTTAATGTTTTTGGCCTCCTTGGCTCCTTTGGCCTCCTTGGCTCCTTTGGCTTCCTTGGCTATAGAATTGCTCTGTAGGTCTTGGATGACAAATGTAGTGTTTTGTATTATTTCACACTATGCCTGGTATTGGATTTTAGATTTACACCACACCTTTCTCAGTAATAGCTGAAGGCAAATTACATTCAAGTACAATAGGTATTTTTCTATAACTAGAGGGATTACAATTTAAGGGTTTGTTTTTTTTTTATCTGAGGCAATGGAGAGTTAAGTTATTTGTCCAAAATCTCAAGGAGTATCCATGAGATTTGAACCCTGGCTTCCCTGGTTCGCAGACTCCTAGTCTACCCATTATGTATAATAATAATAATAACATTATTTTTCTATACCGCCAACACCCAAAAAGTTCTAGGCAGTTCACAGAATAAGAGGACTGGACATTCCAGTGATAATATAAAGCACACAGAAAAGCAGTATAATATTTCAATAGTGAACAATACAATAAGAAACTATGACATAGTCATCAGTCAAGTAATGGATTTTTTGAACAAATAGGTCTTAACCAATTTTCTAAAGGTGCAATAAGATGCAGGTTGTTGAATCAGGTCGTCTAACCATACTTGAACTTTACCTGCTTGATATTATTTTTATTAGCTGTACCTAATGTTTGGTAATTCAATAGTAAATTAAAGAATAACACAACTGAAACCTGGTGGCTATTTGGCAACCTTCCAAAAGTATTGATAGGTAAATTATTTTATGGTTGTCACTTGCCAGTAATCTCATTTTCTATTAAGGTACTGCTGAATAGAGAATAACACGGTGGCAGTTACCTGCGAGTAGCCGCGAGTAACCCGCCGAAATGGTGGGGGTGGGGGGGAGAAGTGCTCACTGCGGGCACGGGGACAAGGCCATCCACCACCCAGTGGAGCAGTGAATGGCCTTGTCCCTGCAGTTAAGGGACGGAAGATGCGCATTCACCGATCGCACGCGGCCCCTTCCCTCCCTATGGCCAAATCTATCTCCCTCCCTCTTATCTTCACGGCACTTTCGTAAAAAACTTACTGAAGCCGGAAAAGCCTGCCTGCCTGCAGTCGCGTGTGTGTGGGTGGAAGCTTCTCCTGACGCAACTTCCGGTGACCGCGCGCCTTCACGCCCTTAAGTTTCAATTCTTTACTAATGTGCAGCAAACATAAGGGGGAGGGAGGGAGATTCTCGGGCTGAAGGGCGGCGAGGTGGTGAGAGGGAAGGGTGGATGATGCGGGGACGGGGCAGTGAAGGAGATGGTGGTCCGGTGACGGGGCCAGATTTTTCCTCGTGTCATTCTCTACTGCTGAACATTACTGTTCACATAGGAAGATGCTGGACTAGGGAGATAGGGCTGACTGACAGCCATGTGTACCTGCATATATTTTCAGAATACAGTATTGTAATTACTATTCTGTTTAATATATTAATTTGGATTTTTTTGAGTACATAAATCCTTGGAGTGCATACAGTGTATATAATACCATCAAATTCTGTTGGCGAGATTGCATGCCATGGGCATTGTTGGAACAGTCTTGGACTGGTTCCGATCATTTTTGGAATAGGCTATTTTGCATTGAGGTAGGACAGAAACAATTGGTTTGGTCTACATTAAATTGTGGTACTCATCAGGGGTCTGCTCTGTCTGCAGTTTTGTTTAATATTAATCTGTCACCGTTGTGTAAGAAACTGTGAAATTTGGGTATTAAATTTCATCTTTATGCTAATGACATCCAGTTCCTGGTCCCTGTGGATAAATTGTATGATGAAACCTTGTTCGATCTTAATGCTTGTTTTCGGGTAATACAGGACTGGATGAGTCCATGAATCAATCTGGTAGAGGCCGGGCAAATTCCAACTTGTAGCCCAACCGAAGAAAGTCCAAGACATACTTGCTAGATGTAATGCGCATCTAAGTGGGAAGAAAGACTGAGAGCCAGCCCCCTATATGAAGAGGATCATCCCTTGGCCTGGCGCCATTGTGCCTCTTCAGCAGGTGGTGCAGAACTGGAGGTGGAAGGCTGAGAATGCCTGTAGCCATTATACCATCATCGGTAGCCCTGTGAAAATATCTGTGATGTGGCACTTGCATGCGGTTGGGATTGCTGTGAGCCATGAAATTAGAACAACCAGAACTCCAGGAGGGTCTGGGTCTGCTATCAGGCAGAGTCTTAGGGCAACGGCCCATCCCAGAATCCATGAGGTGGTCCAGACCTTTGCTAAACAATAACTGCTCCTGAAAAGGCAGTCTAGCCAAAGTAACATAGTAACATAGTAGATGACGGCAGATAAAGACCCGAATGGTCCATCCAGTCTGCCCAACCTGATTCAATTAAATTTTTTTTCTTCTTAGCTACTTCTGGGCAAGAATCCAAAGCTCTACCCGGTACTGTGCTTGGGTTCCAACTGCCAAAATCTCCGTTAAAACCTACTCCAGCCCATCTACACCCTCCCAGTCATTGAAGCCCTCCCCAGCCCATCCTCCACCAAACGGCCATATACAGACACAGACCATGCAAGTCTGCCCAGAACTGGCCTTAGTTCAATTTTTAATATTATTTTCTGATTCTAGATCCTCTGTGTTCATCCCATGCTTCTTTGAACTCAGTCATAGTTTTACTCTCCACCACCTCTCCCGGGAGTGCATTCCAGGCATCCACCACCCTCTCCGTAAAGTAGAATTTCCTAACATTGCCTTTGAATCTACCACCCCTCAACCTCAAATTATGTCCTCTGGTTTTACCATTTTCCTTTCACTGGAAAAGATTTTGCTCTATGTTAATACCCTTCAAATATTTGAACGTCTGAATCATATCTCCCCTGTCTCTCCTTTCCTCTAGGGCACAGTTCTTCATCCGCCGGTCCGCGGACTGGTGTCGGTCCGCAGAAAATTTCTGCCGGTCTGCGCAGGGCCGGCGAGATCAAGTCGGCAGTTAAATTTCCTGCCGACTGCGGTTCCTCCCTACTGCGGTTCCTGCTGACTAATGTTCCTCCCAGCCTCAGGCGATCAAGATAGGCTGCCAATGTCGGGGCCTTCCCTCTCTGAGTCTCGCCTGTTCGGAAACAGGAAGTTGAAACAAAATAGGCGGGACTCAGAGAGTGAAGGTCCCGACGTCGGCAGCGTGTCTTGATTGCCACCCCTGCCGAGTTGCTGAAGAGGGCCGCGGGGAAGTTGCGATTAGACTGGAGAGAGCTGCAAATTCAGGTGCAGGTGGAGGGAGATGGTCAGCGTGTGCGAACAAGATCCTGGGGAGCCTTCACAGTGGCTGTCTCCCCTCCCATCAGCTCTCCAATTTGTCAGGGAAGTGATTTACCGGCAACTTCCTGCAGGCAAGTACCGAGAGCTGCTGGAAGGGGAGGAAGCCACTGTAGGAGGCTGGGAAGGTCTGGAAAAGGGAGAGCTGTTACTGGACTTGAAGGGAGTTAGAAGGAGAGATGCTGCTGGGAGGGGAGGAGGGAAAGGTATGGGAAGAGAGTTAATGTTGGATAGAGGGAGGAGGGAAGGGAGAAGAAGGAGAGATGCTGCTGGGAGGGGAGGAGGGAAAGGGATGGGAAGAGAGTTACTGTTGGATAGAGGGAGGAGGGAAGGGAGAAGGAGAGATGCTGCTGGGAGGGGAGGAGGGAAAGGGATGGGAAGAGAGTTACTGTTGGATAGAGGGAGGAGGGAAGGGAGAAGAAGGAGAGATGCTGCTGGGAGGGGAGGAGGGAAAGGGATGGGAAGAGAGTTACTGTTGGATAGAGGGAGGAGGGAAGGGAGAAGAAGGAGAGATGCTGCTGGGAGGGGAGGAGGGAAAGGGATGGGAAGAGAGTTAATGTTGGATAGAGGGAGGAGGGAAGGGAGAAGAAGGAGAGATGCTGCTGGGAGGGAGGAGGGAAAGGGATGGGAAGAGAGTTAATGTTGGATAGAGGGAGGAGGGAAGGGAGAAGGAAAAAAAGGAAGGAGGGTAGGGAGAAAGAAAAAAGGAAGGAAACAGCTGGCAGGGAGATTACAGGAGGGGAAGGGGGTCATGGTGGAATGGAGAGATCAGATGAGAGAAAGGTGAGAGAGAGGAAAGAGAAAGTAGAGAGACATTGATGCTGGAAAGGGGGTCAGTAGAGAAATGAGAGAGGGATAAAGATGCTAGATCTGGTGTAGGAGAGATAAAAATGAAGAAGGCAGTGAAGCTGGAATGAATGATGTAAAAAGGAGAGAGGAGGATGGACAAGGAAGAGGGGCATAGAAAGAAGTCAGATACATATGGAAGGGGGAGAGGGCAGACATTGGATGGAACGGGCAGATGCTGGAAGGAAAAGAGTGAAAAGAAGATAAAAGCAGAAACCAGAGACAACAAAAGGTAGAAAAAAATAATTTTATTTCTATTTTGTCATTAGAATATATCAGATTTGAATTATATATCCTGCTAGAGACATAACTGGGGACTGCAGTATTCTGTTAGCATGATATTTCTATGTAGCATTCTATAATAACTTGGCTTGTTCAGTTTTTTTGATAGCAGAGGGGATATATGTGAAGGGGAGGGGAGACAGGGGTTTTGTTGGTCCGTGCTCTGTATATTTGTATTTATAAAATCACAATTGTTCAGAATATTGTTTCTTTTTATACTTTAATAAAATACGTTCAATATAAAATCATAATTGCGGCTTGTGCAGATGGGATCAGATGGTTTGCGGGGACCGAGCTCGCAGAGATGGGGCGTAAACGGGGTTTTTAAATTTTAGTCCTAGTAGTTTGCCGGTCCACAAAATAATTCTTTTATTTTTGCCGGTCCACGGGTGTAAAAAGGTTGAAGAACACTGTTCTAGGGTATACATATTCAGGGCTTCCAGTCTCTCCTCATACATCTTCTGGCGCAAGCCTCCTATCATTTTTGTCGCCCTCCTCTGGACCGCTTCAAGTCTTCTTACGTCCTTCGCCAAATACGGTCTCCAAAACTGAACACAATACTCCAAGTGGGGCCTTGAAAGTGGCATCACCAGCCCACTATCTGAACCAAAGCATTCTGCGGGCAGAGATGAAGTACGCTGACACCTTTGCTAAATTCCCATAATGTCATACAATGCATCCACCATATAATCTGTCCCCGCCAAAAAGAGGTTGAGGAGGAACCACCGCCTCACTCTCCAGGGTGCGCAATTGAGAGTGAAAGGCGCATGCAACAAAGATGTCGCTGAAGCAGCTTTAATGCCTAAAGCAGCTGTGTCAAAGTTTCCTGAGGAGCACATCCACACTGTGGTCCTGCATACCCTCTAACACTACAACACCCACACTGGAGAGAGAGATGTGTTTAGCTACCTGCGCCACCAAAGAATCTACCATGGACTGACCCAAAAGCTGCTGACACTCCTGTGCCAGAGGATACCAGCGTGACATACCTCTAGAAATTTTCAGAGCACCCTCCGGAAATTCAAACTGCTACGAGACCAGAACACTCATATCAGGGTGCAAGGGGAAGGTAGCAGACAGCAAGCACACACCATAAGAATAGCCTTACTGTATCAGGCCAATGGTCCATCAAACCCAGCAGTTCGTTCTCACGGCGGTCAATCTAGGCCACTAGTACCTGGCCCAAACCCAAGGAGTAGCAATATTCCATGCTACCAATCCAGGGCAAGCAATGAGTTTCCCCATGTCTCTTTCAATAACAGACTATGGATTTTTCCTCCTTTCTTGCTGGCGGTAGTCATAATTTTTGTTTTCTTTTTTTTTTTTTCCATTATTTTTTATTTTCAAATTTTACATAAAGTGTACATAATAATATAATATAATTGATAAATGCATAGTATCACTTTTATATCTAATACATTATATATTTAAATTTGATTTTCCCCCTCACCCTCCCCCCACCCTTTCATTACTTTAATATAAAATTTTTAATTTTCAAATTTTATAAAAATTATACAACATATTAGAATACAATTGATAAATATTCAATACCATTTTTATATATAATACAATATATTCTAAACAAATTTTGTCCCATTTCCCTCCCCCCATCCTTTTTTTACCTTTTATTCATATGTTACATTTTGTATAATATATTATAACTTATTATGTATAAATTACTTTCCTTACCCCCCTCTATGTGTGTCATAAAAAAAATTCCTGAAAAGAAGAAAAAAAAAACAAACAAAATATTATATTATTTATTCATTATAGTATTTTGTCAATGGCCCCCATATTTTTTTAAATTTAGTATATGTCCCTCTTTGTATTGCTATTGTTCTTTCCATTTTAAAAATGTGACATATTGTATTCCACCAAAATGTATAATTTAGGTTGTTATAATTTTTCCAGTTATTAGTTATATGTTGAATGGCAACCCCTGTCATAATTAATAAAAGCTTATTATTTTCTGGTGAAATTTGACTTTTTTTTCTCATCAACATTCCAAATAAAATTGTATCATACGATATTGCAATATGATTTTCCATTAATTTGTTAATTTGTGGCCAAATTGAATTCCAAAAAGTTTTAATATAGGGACAATGATATAATAAATGATCTAATGTCCCTGGTTCTAGATTACAATGCCAGCATTTATTGGACTTAGAATTGTCTAATTTTTGTAAACGTGTTGGGGTCCAAAAAGCTCTATGTAGTAAAAAGAACCATGTTTGTCTCATAGATGCTGACACTGTACATCCCATTCTCCAAGACCAAATTAGTGGCCATTGAGATGCATTAATTTGATGTCCAATCTCAATGCTCCAAATGTCTCTTAGACCATTTTTTGGTTTTTTATTCAAATATTCAGATATTAATTTATACCACAATGCGGCTTGATGTCCTAGGAAGTCTGCTTTAAAGCATAAGAATTTTAAACTATATTGATTGTTCAATGTTTTCCATTCAGGGAACCCTACCTGAATGGCCTGCTTCAATTGCAACCATTTAAAACTTTGTGTTTTATTAAGACCAAATCTATGTTGCAATTGTGAAAAATCCAGCAGTTTACCTTCTGAAATAACATCGTCTAAAGATCTAATGCCTGCAATAATCCAGTTCTTCCAAAGGATTTGAGCTCCGCCAATTTTGATCTTGGAGTTTATCCATATAGATTGATTAGTTGATTTGTATATTGGGATAGGTGTTAATTTATCAATAAATCTTAACGTTTTCCAAGTATCCATTATTATTTTATTTTCTCTGTATCTTCTAGGTATATTAATACTTGGAAGGTGAACTAAATTTAGGGGAAACATAAGGCGCCATTCTAAATACAACCAATCTGGTGCATTATCTATAAGTGCTGGGAGGATCCAATACATACCCTGACGTAAAATATAGGCTTGATGGTACCTATAGAAATTTGGAAAATTTACCCCTCCCTCCTTAATTGATTTTTGTAAAGTTACTAAAGCTATTCTAGGTGTTTTACCAAGCCAAAGAAATTTTGTTAAAATACTATTAAGTTTTTTATAAAAGGACCCCTGAAAATAAATAGGTATCATACTCATTTGATAGCAAACCACAGGCGATATCATCATTTTAATAGTTTGAACTCTTCCCCACCAAGAAATATTTAATGGGTTCCATTGTTCACATAACTCCGTAACTTTTTTTAATACATATTTTTCATTTTCTTTTACAGTATCTTCAATTGTATTTTTAACTTGAATGCCAAGATATTTAAATCCTTCTTCTTTCCATATGAATGGAAAAGTATCAAATAATCCTTTTACACAATGAACATTCAAGGGTATAATTTCAGATTTATTCCAATTAATTTTATAACCTGAAAATTTACCAAACTTATCAATTAATTCCAATAGAGAAGATAAGGTTGACTCTGGATTTCTCAAATAAAGCAAAATATCATCAGCATAAGCCGAAATTTTATATTCCATATCTGAATATGGAATACCTTGTATCTCCTTCGTTTGCTGTATTGCTAACAATAAGGGTTCTAATACAACATCAAACAACAAAGGAGACAAAGGACAGCCTTGTCTAACTCCCCTTTGTAATTGAAAACCATCAGATATCTTATTATTAATATTTAGTCTTGCAATTGGGAAGCTATACAATGTTTTTACCATTTGTATAAATCCAGAACCTATATCAAACCATTCTAAAGCTTGATACATAAAATTCCATTCTACCCTATCAAATGCTTTTTCAGCATCTAATGAAACTGTAAAAGCCGGTTCATTCAATTTTTTTGATAAGTTTAGCATGTGAAATAATAGTCTAGAGTTATTAGAGGAATGTCTTTTAGCAACGAAACCTGTTTGATGCATATCTATAATATGTGGGAGAGCTTTGGCTAATCTCAAAGCCAAAATTTTCGCCAAAAGTTTATTATCAACATTTATCAAAGATATAGGCCTGTAGTTTGAAACCAAAGTAGGATCTTTATTTGGCTTAGGCAAAACAATTATTATTGATTCAGCCATAGTACCTTTAATATTACCTTTTATAAGTTGTGTCTGATATAAATTTAATAAATGTGGGGAAAGGATATTTTGAAATGTTTTATAAAATTCTACTGTATAACCATCACCACCTGGAGCGGATCCAACTCTAAGAGACTTCAATGCTGTTTCTAATTCTTTTAATGATATAGGTTCATCTAAACTCCGTTTTATATGATCAGGAACCTTAGGTCCATTAATTAAATCTAAAAAATTTTTCCCGTCTTTTTGTCTCTCCAAATAAGGCTCGGACGAATATAGGTCCTTATAAAATTTTAAAAATTGTTTTAATATTATATTTGTTTGATTTGTTATTATACCATTCTCATCTTTTATTCCATTAATATTAGTTTTTCTTTTTTTTGCTTTAAGATAATTTGCTAATAGTCTCCCCGCCTTATTAGAGCTTCCATAATACATTGTTTGCTTGGAAAACAAATCTCTTCTTATCATTTTTGAAGTTAATTCATTATATTTACCTTTAGCTTTCAAAAGAGCTTGCAAAACATTATATTAATTTTTGTTTTCTTGATGTTTAGGTAAAATCCCATTTTCTCGCTTTCTTCTTTCAGCTTCAAGATCAACTTCTTGAGGTCCTTCTCACTCTCTGCCAGCAGGTTAGTATCATCTGCTTATCTCAGATTGTTGATGGTTCTTCCGCCTTTTTTCACCCCAACACTCGAATCATCTAAGTCCAGCTTCCTCATGATTACTTCTGAATAGAGGTTGAAAAGAAAAGGAGAGGGATACATCCTTGTATCATTTTTGATCTTGAACCATTCTGTATCTCCATACCTGGTTCACACTGTAGCTTCTTGATTGTAGTAGAATAATCTAATTAACCTGACCAGGTGCGCTGGCAGTCTTACCTCACTCAGTGCTTCCCAAAGCTTGTCATGCTCAACGCAGTCAAAAGCCTTGGTATAATCAATGAAGCACAGGTAGTCCTTAACTGCTATTCCCTGGCCTTTTCTATGATCCACCTCAAGTTTGCAATGTGATCACAGGTCCCTCTGCCCTTACGGAATCCAGCTTGGGCATCAGGAAATTCTTGATCAAGGATGTTGCCCAAGTGCATCTGGAGGATCTTTCGAAGCACCTTGTTGGCGTGGGAGATAAGGGTGATTGTTCTAAAGTACAGTCCCTGTCGTTGCCTTTCTTCAGCAGTGGGATAAAAATGGATCTTTTCCAGTCCTTTGGCCATATGCAGGTCCTCCGGATCTTCTGGCATAGTGCTGTCAGTGTGGCTCTTGGGACTGGTTTGAGCAGCGATTCAGGGATTCCATAAATGCCAGGTGCTGCTTTGTTTGAAATTAACATAGGTTAGTAAAACTAAGCCTAAGCGAAAAAAAATACTTGTATTACCTGAATCAATCAACTTGAGCTGGGTTTAGAAAAGTGAGAAATAAATTCTGAAATCCAATGCATAGGCACTCTTGTCATTTCAACAGCAGAAATATGTGTAGCAACATTTTTACAAAATTAATACTTATTTAAAAGATGCCCACTGTATTACAGCAGTGGAACTTGTCAGGACAAGATTTAATCACATGCATGAAACAAGACATATAAGGCATTCAAAGCATAAGAACTTGCCATGATAATACCATAAGATAAGAAAGGATGTAATTATAAAACGGACAGGGCTAAGGATTTTTCGTGGGCATGCACATACACATATCTTGCTGCAGGTAAAGCCTGATACATATTATAAATGGCCCAAATAATTACATGAAAATAAAGGGAAACATCTCACTGGCTATATTAGCTGTCAGATTTATTGACACTTAAAACAGAAGTTTTTCGAGTCCATCTGTATAAAATATAGAACATAAACTATACAATTAAACAAGCTTTTCCAAACCTTTCTTTCAATTTCATCATCCATCCTCCTGAGTTCCATTTTTTGCTGATTTTGCTGATGATTAAGAAACCGCCTTCTTGCCTTGTCCAGCAACTCAAGCTCCTTCAATCTCAGATCCCTTTTCACAGAGGTTAGTCTTCAAAGCCAAAACACAGTAACAAGGAGAAATATGCCTGACTTAGTTAACATCCAGCTTTTAAGCAACATCTATATTAAAAGCAGAACATAATTTAAGTGTGTGTGTGGGGGGGGGGGGGGGAATAAAGGGTTAACATTTAAGCTCTCAGTTTTTACAATGCAATATTTTGAACAGGACCATGGTTGATTATTTTTTTCAATAACTTAACACAATGGTTGTGATTTTGGAAATGGCATCCATTAAAAAAATTGGGTCCTTACAACAGTGAGATGTTGGCTTTTGATGTTACTGCAAGAAAGCTCCATATATAGAGATGAAGCGATACTACTTCCCAATACCACATTACAAATTAAAAAGGCCTCATTTTAAACTAAATAATGAAATCCTACTTAGTGAATATGGCATTCAAATACAGTAATAATCTTTAAAAGATGGTAGTAGTTCCCTATTAACCATGCTTCAGCCTAGGATGAAAATTCCCAGAATCAGAAAAATACACTGGCTTTGACAAAGCCACAGTAGAGTTTTCTTCTGTGGGCTGGCGAGGTAAATGCTCTGTCACTCACAGAATTCCTATGAGCATTGGAGCATTTACCTCGCCAGCCTCTACTGCAGCTTTGTAAAAGGAGCCCTCTGACTATTGAGAACATGAAGAAATATAGAATTCTTCATTTTAATTCTTACAACAAGCTATAGCAGAGTGAAAGTTAGGTTCTTACCTTGCTAATCTTCTTTCAGATAGAAGACACAGGATTCTGTACAGTAGATGTTGCTTCCCATTAGACGTGAATCTGCAGAAGGGTATCACTCCAAAAACTGGATTCCTCTCCTTTTGCAGTGGAGAACAGCTCCCTCTTCAGTTGGTACCAAAGGAACTGATCTCCACTGAAACAGACAAATCTTAGGTTGGCCCTTGTGCCTAAGGCCCTGCCCATAGGAGGGGCATTAGGCAACTGGCTCAATTCCAGTTGGCCCAAGGGCCTTAGGCTCTAGGCCCCTCTCCGGTGCATCACACAATGCACCGGGAAGGGGCAGGCCCGCCATTCGGAGGAAGGCAGAATGGATGGAGGGAGTACCCAGCCAGTCGGCTTGCGATTAAGGTTCGGGGGGGGGGAAGGGTCCAGGGGGGCTCGGTCGGGGGGAAGGGAGTTCATGGGGTTGTCCGGCAGGAGGGCTTGAGCTCCCTCCTGCCGGTGAGCAGTTCGGGGTTCAGGAAAGGTTGTCCGGCAGGAGAGCTTGGGCTCCCTCCTGCCATTGAGTGGTTCTTGTTGCGAGGAAGGTTGTCTGGCAGGAGAGATTGGGCACCTCTCCTGCCTTTGAGCAGTTTGTGGTAGGTTGTCCGGCAGGAGAGACTGGGCATCTCTCCTGCTGCGATCGTTACTGGTACGGAGGGACGGGTTGCCTGGGTTTCTGAGCTGATCATGGCAGTCGCGATCAGCTCAGTGGCCCCATTCAGAACTTATACCTGTTTTGACTTGGTCTAAGTCAAAACATGTAAGTTCTGTCTGGCAACCCGTCAAACCTTTTTGGTTATGGCTGTCAGACAACTAAGTCTAGGTCGGCCCACCTCCCGCCCTTTCCACTCCTTCAAAAATGCTCCTTTTTGCTCTAGGCATACAGAGGCAGGGTAAAGGCTTAAGCTGGTTTTAGATATGTCTAAAAAACGAAAGGAATTGACCCCGAAATATCCACAAAGAAGAAAATCCAGAGTAAACCAAAAAAACTCTGTGGAGTGACGATGTTCCTAAATGGACTTTATTTGAAAGTATCAAAGTTCCAAAGGTACACTAAAATCATCCACATAAAATAATTCCATCCACATAAAAGTAAATCATCCACATAAGAGCCTTAAAAGACCTAGTCCGCTAGGGATACAGGACCCAACACGGTCCGCGTTTCGACAAAAAGTCTTCTTCAGGGGTCCTATAAATAATGAGGGGTACATTAAGAATGCATGTAAGTTATGAATAGTAGTGGTGATAAAATGTGAAACTGTGAATGATATCTGGCTTGCAAAGAGTATGAAAGATATGTGATAAAAGGACACAGTGATGTAAATGGCACTAATAAAAATGAGTTGGTGGAAAAGGTGATAAATGTCATAAAAATGTGAAAACAGAAAATATTTGTATCTATGCAAAATGCAGAGTGGAGTGAAAAACTTAATTGCATTATAAAAATGGTGAACGTGCGAAGACCATGCTAAACTAGGTCCTAGGCTCTTATGTGGATGATTTACTTTTATGTGGATGGAATTATTTTATGTGGATGATTTTAGTGTACCTTTGGAACTTTGATACTTTCAAATAAAGTCCATTTAGGAACATCGTCACTCCACAGAGTTTTTTTGGTTTTCTTTAGATATGTCTAAAACCAGTTTTGATTATCGGTACTTGGACGATTTATCTTTTTGATCGTCCAAGTACCGACTTAGACCACTTTTTGAATTTTTTTTTTTTTTTAGTTATGAGCCCCATATGCATTTGAAAATACTTTAAGCATATTACTTATGCCCTTATTTATGCTCTCTATCTAAACATCCCCCCAGTAGAATGTCATTTTAGTCTATCTGAATTTACATATATTTGAGTACTGTGAGGGAGGAAATTTTCTACCAGAGTAGTCTGCTCTAGTATCTACTTTGCTGTCTAGCTAAATCCCTTTCAAAAATAATATTTTAAGAGGTTTACTGAAGCAAATATCCCCTTTATGCTTTATTGGCATGTTGAATGCATGAAACTCCCACATTAGGAGAAGCCAGGTATCTAGTGACTGACCTCTGCCTTTGCTCTATTAGTTTGCGCTCCTCTTCTTGTAAAATCTTTCTCCTCTGAGTTTCAGCCTCTTGAAGGAGATTTTGTTCTTGGTACCATGCTTCATCTTCTGCTTTTCGTTTTTGTGCTTCAGCTTCCATTTCATGAGCTAATTGCCTGCATGAAACAGAAATGGTACAGCAAGAAGACATAGCTCAAATTATGCTTTGGTCAGGGGCTACAGGAACAAAGTGAAATAAATCTGCTATTCTTTATACAAATATAAAGCAGTGCTTCCCAAACTATGTGACCATGATCTCATTTTAGTGGAACAATGATATGGACCCTAGCTCGATCCTGTCGCCGTACCTTAAAAAGGATATGGCGATACTCGAGAGGGTTCAGAAGAGAGCGACACGTTTGATAAAAGGTATGGAAAATCTTTCATACACTGAAAGATTGGAGAAACTGGGGCTCTTTTCCCTGGAGAAGAGGAGACTTAGAGGGGATATGATTGAGACCTATAAGATCATAAAGGGCATAGAGAAAGTGGAGAGGGACAGATTCTTCAAACTCTCGAATACTACATAAACGAGAGGGCATTCGGAAAAGTTGAAAGAGGACAGATTCAAAACCAATGCTAGGAAGTTATTCTTCACCCAACGGGTGGTGGACACCTGGAATGCGCTTCCAGAGGCATGATAAGACAGAGTACTGTACTGGGGTTCAAGAAGGGATTGGACAATTTTCTGAAGGAAAAGGGGATAAAGGGGTATAGATAAGGGATTGCTACACAGGTCCACATGAGTGGACTGCTGGGCACGATGGACCCCTGGTCTGACCTAGCAGAGACACTGCTTATGTTCCTATGTATTGTTGCAGGATGCTATAGAGGCCTAGTGATAGTGTCAGTGTTGTGAATTTAGCAACCACATTTGGGGGTTGTAATCTTCAGATTGGGAAGCACTGAAATAGAGCATTATATTGTGTCATTTATTGTTGCCTCTCTTGTCCCCACATGAATAACTTATTAAAACTGGAAATTTCTGTTTTTTCTATCTTTATATAAAAAAACCTGATTCATCTATTAAACATTTAAGTAGATGAATCAGGTTTTTTTTATATAAATTTGGGTTAGGGTGGGAAACAGGTATAATATGGACATGGAAATATTGATAATATGGGGGGATATTCATTATATTTATAAGAACATATGTTTGTAATTACAAGTGATTTGTGAAAATTTGTTGTATTGTTTTTAATTACACTTGTTGTAAGAATTAAAAAGGAATAAAGAATTAAAAAACAAAAACAAAAACCTGATTCACATTTCATTAGGTTTTGACATTTATTACCCATCTGATTTACGTATACCTGGTATTTTCACCTGCCATTTTTGGGTTAGCAAGATTCTAGTATATCATGTCAGAGAGGTTCAATTTCATGCAGTAACAGCACATAAAGCCTCTTTTATACCCAGAAATGGCTTTTTATAAAATTATACAGACATCATGTGCAGGTATTCTCAGGGTTATAGCTGTGATGTATGCACACATGTATGTGTTTACAGCACATTCTGAACTACATTTTGAGAAGATTTATTGTGACTTGGACCCCATCTACCAATAAACTCTGACCTTCCTGGCTGAGAAGCCTTTCTTGTATTTTGGACCATCTTGGTTAGGCAGACTTGGCTCCCTGTTAAAACGGCTGAAGCTGAGGAAAGTGGATTTATTTCATTACCTGGGCCTCAGTGATTCACAAGTAAAGTTGGGAATACTTTTATTGTTTGGGTTATCTAGAAATATCTCTGTGAAAGGAAAAATGGAAGCTTGTGCCGATTGGCAATGTGGGCTATGTATTTTCACTTGTGCTGATATTTTGTGACTGATTGTTTCTTGGGGAATGCAATCAAAGTAACTCTCAGGAATAAATAGTACATTTTACCAGTTAAAATCTATTTGATGATGTATTTGTTGCCAGAGAAATATATTTCTGCATGCAATCTTTATTATCTACAATAAAACAGATTAATCTGTGTCACAGTTTATATAGTCCAGTCATTTCTTCCCAAATCCAGAGGGAGTAGAGAAAACACACCCCAGGCATTACGATGTGATAATTGTGCCTGCTAAGTAATTGTACTCCTTTTATGTTATTCCTACACACCTTTGTTTTGACAGAATGTACTTGAGGTTCACGGGTAAGAAAGTTATCCAGAATTACTCCTAGAATCTTAAATTGGGATGCTAGTGAGCAGGTAATATCATCTATTGTCTATTTTTGACTATCAGGAAAATAATATCTTGCATCTGGAGAGATGGGGACATTTTACATTTTTATGAGGAGAAATAACACAGCATAATAACTGACAAGTGGATAATTCATATGCAACTGTTCCCATATCTACTAAGTCTCTTCCTTTATAATTGTCCTTCTCCTTCCTGTAAAATACCAGAGGATGCAGTACCCATCTTCTGAACAGAAACCTAGTCTCTCCTCTAACCCGTCCGTCCGTCCGTCCCCCCCCCCCAAAAAAAAAAATGTAATGTTCTTCAAGGGTTCTATGCTCTGTATTTTCTTATTCCTCAAACCTATGGTATTTCAGTTGATCTCCAAAATCAAGAAACTCAAATATTCATTCACGAAATTATGTGGCTGATTGACCCTGCTTCCCCTGCAAGAACTCTATCTTATGAAGAAAGGAGAAATTAAGTTCTTACTTGTTAATTTACTTTCTTTTAGCCTCTCCAGACCAGCATAGGTTAATCTTACAAGCAGGTATATATCTCATCCTGACCAGCAAGTTGAGACTGAGACAAAACTTTGGAACTGTACATATCATGTGAACTCTCCCTAATTATTTCAGTCTGCCGAACAGCCAAGCAGAACAAAGAACTATATACAGAAAACAAACAGGAATCCAAACAGGAGTATCAACAAATAAAAACAGGAACGCTGTTGGAAAATGCAAAGGAACAAATGCAAATAGCAAAGGTCCTCACTGCTTGCCAGCTATGCCAGCCAAGCGACAGCCGCTGTTCTTAATCTCCCCGGCCCTAGAAAAATACTAGAAACCGACCCAAAAATGAAAATCTGCACATAAGAGCACGACATTAGACAGGGTGGGGTCCTATGCTGGTCTTGAGAGGCTAAAAGAAAGTAAATTAGCAGGTAAGAACCTAATTTCTTCTTTTTTAACAACTCTCCAGACCAGCATAGGTTAATCTTACAAGCGGGACATACCAAACCAGTCCCCATCATGGGTGGGACCCCCGAAGGGCCGACACCAGAACACACTCACTGAACACTGTGTCCCGATGCGCCTGAACGTCCACACGGTAATGTCTGACAAAGGAATGTAGAGAAGACCTGACCACCGCCTTACAAATATCCACTGGAGGCACCAGCGAAGACTCAGCCCAAGAAGCTGCCTGACCCCGAGTGGAATGAGCCTTGAGAAATTCTAGAACAGTCTTTTTTTGAAGAAGATAAGTAGAAACAATAGTCTCCTTGATCCAGCCCACAATGGTAGCCTTGGAAGCGCCATCCCCCCTATGAGGACCCGCTAGAAGACAAAAAGATGATCTGATCTCCTGGATCCTCCGCAAGTAGACGTGAAGGACCAGACCAACATCCAATTTGCACAACTGTTTCTGCTCAGAAGAACCTGTCTGATTACCTGCAGTTTCTGAAGCTTGTAGGACAGCTGAAGAGAGTTCCTCGCACGGGCTGGGTCTACAGGAATATAGAGAATCCAGAAAGTGTGTCCGATCACATGTACCGAATGGCAATCATGGCTTTCTTAGTGAAGGATCAACAGCTGAATAAAGACAGATCATTATTTGGGGGGAGATCCAGTCTACTCCCTTTCTACGGGTTTTTTTGAGGAGCTGGAAGAGTTGGGGATGTCCACCAGAGATGCAGATGATCCCTCGGCTGTGAGGATGTTCTGCAAGGAGGAGCTGCTGCCTTTACTTGTTAAATCATATACCAAAAAAATCTCAATTTGAATGTATATCTAAGTTTTAGAAAACTAGTAAAAATAAACTTGAACAACCGATTTGTAACCTAAGAACTCCTATTGCCCTATCTCTTTATACTCTATCCGATTTGTAACCAAGATATCTCTAACCCTCTCTGTACTCTGCTTACATGTATTGATGACTTTACAGTGTGCCTATTCTTGCTGATTGTTCCAGCTCTTCTTATCTCTGTATCCTGCTTACATGACTTTACATTGTGCCTATTTTCGCTGATTGTCCAGCTCCTCTTATTGTAAACCGCCTCGAACTACTATGGCTTTGGCGGTATATAAGAATAAAATTATTATTATTATTATTACCCAGGACCGGGAGGACCACAGACTGATTGACATGAAAAGGAGAAACTACATTTGGCAGAAAGGAAGGAACAGGCCTCAACATGACCCTCTCCCTAGAAAACTCGAGGAAGGGAGACCTACAAGAGAGAGCCTGCAGCTCTGGAACATGTCTAGCAGAAGTAATAGCTATCAAGAAGACCACCTTAAGCATAAGGTCCTTCAACGAGCAGGCACTTAAAAGATCAAACGGGAGGCGCACAAGCCCGGACAGGATCAGATTCAAATCCTAAGAGGGAACGGACAGTCACACAGGAGGCTTGAGCAACTTGGCCGCATGCAAGAAGTGAATGAAATCAAGAATGGCAGTCAGATGTTGACCCCATAATAACCCATGAAAGGATGAAAGGGCTGCAAGCTGAACTTGGAGAGAAGACCAAGTCAGGCCCCTATCCAGGCCATCCTGCAAGAACTCTTAAGATGTTAGGCAGAGAAGCATGAAAAGTGACCACTCCTCGCGCCGTACACCACTCCTCAAATATATGCCAAACTCGCACATAAGCCCAAGAGGTGGAAAGTCTGCAGAACTCTAAGGAAATGGAGATCACTTTATCTGAATACCCCTTCTTACCTAGGCATTCCCTTTCAAGAGCCAAGCCATAAGACAAAAAGGATCCAGATCGAAAATGGAAATGGGGCCCCGAGTCAGAAGATCGGATAAAAGAGGCAGAGGAACCAACACTTGATGCTGCACCAGATCCGCATACCACGGGCATCTGGGTTAATCTGGAGCCACCAGAACCACCAGGCTCGGATGACAAACAATGCAGAGAAGAACTCTGCCCACTAATGGCCACAGAGGAAACACATACAACAGCCCCTCCGTTGGCCATGTTTGAACCAGAGCACCAACTGAAGAAACGGGGTGTTTTGGAATTGATCCCTGTGGCCATTAGATACAGGAGGGGCTGACCCCAAGTCTGCATGATCAACTGAAAAGCCACGTGACTTAGACACCACTCTCCGGGATCTAACATGTGACGACTGAGGAAGTCTGCTTGAACATTGTCCACTCCAGCTATGTAGGAGGCCGAGATGTCCTGAAGATGCGACTCTTCCCAGACCAAGAGCAGAGTCGCCTCCTGCACCACCTGAGTGCTTTTGGTGCCCCCTCCCTGACGATTGACATAGGCCACCGCTGTGGCACTGTCTGACAGAACCCATCAAGAAGGAGTAGAAGGTTAACAGTGCCAGATGAATGGCTCTGGTCTCCAGAACACTGATCGACCAGGACGTCTTCTCCGTGGACCAGGTGCCCTGAGCTGAGTGACCTAGACACTGAGCTCCCCAACCAAGAAGACTGGCATCCGTGAGAAGCACCATCCAGTGTGGCTGATCCAGACTGATCCCTTGAACAAGATAGGAGGCCTGGAGCCACCAATGAAGACTGCAACGAGCTGAGCCGAGCCCCGCAGAGGAACAGGGTGATCTACACTGAGGCTCTGGGGCGACCACCTCTTTGAAATAGCGGAGACCACCGCATCTACCACTGGCGAATTCAAAGTAGCCCTGTCCCCTCCGGGATGGGATACAAACGAGCAATGGAGCGTGAAAACCAAAACAGCTTCTCCAGCGTATTCCACTGCATCAGAACAATATCCCAAATATCCTGATGCATAGGAAAAGAGTGAGATGCCGGGCGGATCCCACAAAGAATGGGGTCCCCCACCCACTGGGTCTCAGGTGGCGTCTCCTCAAAACTTAAAACTGAGACCTGCTGAATCAAAACTGGGAGCTCATTTCAGTAAAAAAGGCACACCACGGTCGCCTCCTCGCCAGTAGTCAGAAAAAATGAGGTCCCGCTACCAGAGGCCGTCCCCTCAAGAGGATCCTGGAGATCCCCCCAAAGGTCCAGGTCCTCATCCAGATCTGCACACTCCTCAAACCAGAAGTCTTCATCCCATGCCACCCATGGGAGCTTGGACGAGGGAGGAGGAGGAGGGGATGTGAAAGTAGTAGAGGGGGACATAGCTGCATAGGGTGCGGGGGACATAACCTCCCCCAAAACCCCCGGGCTAACTGCAAAACCCCGGTTTTTCTCTAGCCCTACATGAGGAAGGACACTGTAAATTAGCGCCTCCATGAACCCTTGAGAAAGCCTTTTGGCGAAACTGGTCTCGTCGGGGCATGCTAGAGAAACTGCATTAAAACGATAGATAAAATTTATTTTCTGTCTATAAGCCTGAATTGTCCCAGCTGCTAAAGCAGGCAAAAGCCCGCATCAGCTGACAGAAAAAACAGCTGATAAGAAATCCCCAGCCGCACTGTTGGCGGCTGAGGAAATCCCTCCATGGGCGGCAGGGGAAGACTGGGCTTCCCTGCAAACCGCTGCCGGCTCACGAGGCACTAGCGGCGGGGAGCCCTGGATGCCTGCAGCCGCTGCCAACGAGACTCCTCAACTGTACTGGCCTGAACAGCTGTTTTTAGGCCAGCCACAAGTGCCTTGTGTCTGGCCCAAATTGTGCATCTCTTCCCCTGAGAAGTGCTCAATTGGTCCATACGTGACCTAGCTAGAAGAAAAGTGCCGGTTAGTTGAAAAATACAGTAATTTACAGCATATTTAAAGGGAAAGCAACCTTTCAGACCAACATTACCTCAGGATTTTTTTTTTTTCACAGAACAGACTCCACTGGCTCTCTAAACTGTTGAGGCACCTCTAGAAAAATGTTGGGGAGGGGAGGTGGAGGAAAGAGGAAGAGGGACTCAGCTCGTGACCCACTGGGTTTGACATCCTCCGAGGTCGTACGGACCCCCAAACAGGGTCCACCCAAGCTTAGTCCGGCAACAAAAAGGGACATAAATTCCTAAACAAATTCCAACAGCCCTACCAAGGGAGATGGGTACAGCTCACCACAGCTGCTGGAGACTGAGAGAAGACTGAAGTAATTAGGGAGGGGTCACATGATATGTGCAGTTCCAAAGTTTTGTCTCAGTCTCCACCTGGTGGTCATGATGAGATATATACCCACTTGTAAGATTAACCTATGCTGGTCTGTAGAGTTGCTAAAGAATATCAATTGAATGAAAGCTGGCATACAAATACATTATTAATGACAATAATTCATAAACTATTTTATATACCGTGCATTTATATGCTTACAGTTTAATTTCAGAGATGTTTTTTTTTTTAGCGTACTTGAAACATTTTGTTAGATTTAAGGCTAGGAATATGGAAGGTCAGAAACAACCAGACTACCTTTCTCGTAAGTATTCTAGTTCTTCCTGTCTGATCTTCTCTCGCTCCCGATTTTGAAAGTCTACAATGAATTTGGGATATTTGTTAAATATGGGATATTGTCCCTTAGTAAGGGGCATAAAATCTTCCAACAGATGCCTTGGATGGATATCTGCTGGGGTAGCCTCCATGAGGTGGTAAGCTTCTTTAATGATAGTGTTAATGTCCAAAGTATTCCGATGATGGAAGAAATACTATAAAAAGAAAAAGATGGGAAAAAAAGGTCAGTACTAACAGCAGTCAATATTATAATCACTATAGTCTAATGCTCCTGATTTATTTTTCCCATCTTTCTATATCATATCATTTGAATGGAGGTTTTTTCCTCTTCTAATTTTGATTTGTAAACCACCTTATCTTGCTAGGAAATGCAGTATATTAAAAATTCAATAAACCATATTTATCTGACCTAATAGTTCATATTACAATATGTGTATACAGTACTTAGAAAAAGATATTTGAATAACTCTAAGTTAATATATTTTGGCCAACAATGTAGTAAAGATTGACATTTTATCTTTGTTCCACAAAACATTGGCTTGAACCTTGATACCAAATGCAGATATCTCATTAGTTCTAGATTTACTGCATATTATCTTAATATCTAATACTGCAGGAAGGCATACTGCTCTCCTCGCCTATGCATAGTAATGAAACAAACACACTAAATAAAGGCAACTTCTCTTTTCCAAAGGAGCTATCAAAGGAGAGGTTTAAAGTTTTCTACTGTATAAAGCTTGGATTTGCATCAGTTTCTCGTTTTAGGTACAGCAGAAAAAAGCCTTTGTGAATCAGGTAAATTATGTGCAAGGAATGAAAAGATCCCTCTAGTTTTAACACTATAAACCAGGGATTGGCAACCATGGTCCTCGAAGGCCACAACCCAGTTGAGTTTTCTAGATTTCTGCAATGAATATGTATAACATCTGTCTGTATACAATGGAAACTACATATGCAAATCAGTCTCATGCATATTCATTGCAGAAATCTGGAAAACCCGACTGGGTTGTGGCCCTTGAAGAATGTGTTTGTCCAACCCTTCTATAAATTGAATTTTTTTCTAAGGGATACATGGACCTCAGATCAAGATATAGACCAGTGGTTCCCAAACCTGTCCTGGGGGACCCCCAGCCAGTCAGGTTTTCAAGATATCCCTAATGAATATGCATAAGAGAGATTTGCATATAATGGAAATGACAGATATGCAAATCTCTCTCATGCATATTCATTAGGGATATCTTGAAAACCTGACGGGCTGCGGGTCCCCCAGGACAGGTTTGGGAACCACTGATATAGACTATTGATGCATTATCAGTTTGGATTTTGTCAAGGGTTAGCTTGACTCTGATATCCCCAAAGCTGCTAGATTCAGTTGTGTGCAGTGTTCAATAGTAAATGGTTGAACGTGTACAGGAACAGTGGGGAAGCTTAGCGAGTCAGATATAGTTTAGAATGGACAACCCAGACGTACTTCCCCCAATGTATTTCAAGAAATAAATCTGTCATTTAAGATGCAACTGTGACTGAAAATCAGTGAGTAAAATGTGAAATAAAAATCATTTCAACTTATTAATGACTCAAGTTATACATGTGTAGAAATTACCTCAAAATCATCTTTTTGATCACAGAGAAGCAAAGGCGCTCGGGAACATATGGCATATGCTGCAGTTGTCATCAGGAAGAAGGAGGGGTGATTGGAAAATACATTGTCGAACAGTTTCAGCCATTCCTCTCTCGTTAAAACCTCAGAGAATAGTGTTTCCAGAAGAGGCCAGACAAAGATCTAAAACAATCAAAAAAACTTTTTTTTTAAAGTTTCATAAGGAGTCATTTTATAACTATGCTCAAGTAAAAGAAATGGGAGCAAGTCTATAAAGCAGCATCTAAATATAGGCATGACAAAGAAGCATGCTTAAACTGTATAACTAATTATAGCATGCCTAACTTATTATAGTAAAGTACATTCAGGGATATGGTTAATAGACACAGAGCCAGAAAAGCTATGATAAACACAGGCGGTTTAAGGACTTAGAAGCTACTACGTCCCAGCAGTGAATCTTCATCTGCATGTCACAACAAAATCCTTTTCCAGCTTGAACTGTTTCTAGGAACCTGTTTAGAGTATCCACAATTGGGTCCCCTGAAGCAGGGATCGAAACGGGGCCACATTTGGACCCCCAAATCCTGCTTACAAGCTAAGTAAATTCTTTAGAATTTGCCACAGGTGCAGTGACATTTGCAATTTGAAAAAGCAGTACCTTGTTAGGACAAATCTTTTTGAAGCTTTTGAAGAAGAATTTTTCATATATACCTTTGAAGGAAGTGATCAAATATTTTTATAAAAGGACTATGACTGGAAGGTAAACTCTTTTTCCAAGGGAGGTCTCACAACCTTCCTTTCAGAGTTTCGTATCTCTGAGCTTTTTTATAAATTTGTTTGATCACCCTTCACAGGTTAGTTACCTATACAGGCCAGTTCTCTCCGGTGTTTAACTTATTATAGTAGCAAAAAGCTGCTTTGTATAAGCACATGCAGCTTACACCAGGCTGGCATGTTTCAGCACACCTTATAATGCATCTATCTGATCTATTCTATAAGGTGCACAAAATTGCTTGGTGGAATGCCCATGCTTTGCCCACTGGTGCAGCCTATTTTTGTTGCACATCATGTAACTAGCACACCAGTTTTATTCAAATAAATTGTATGTTTGAGAATCATGTGGCCCTGTCATATGATACAGTGTTGTTTGGAATGTCTATGAGGGCCAAAAGTCAAATCTCCTTGAATAATAATAAGCTGTTAATGATTTTAACAGGAGTTGCCATCCAACAAATAACACAAAATTGGAAAGACTATAGAGGGTTAAGCTACTGTTTCTGGTGGAGTTCGGTGTGTCATGTGTATGAAATGGAAAAAACATTGGCGGTTAGAAAAGGTTGTTTTAAGAAATTTAAAGATGTGTGGGGACCATTAATAAATTACTATAACAAATAATTGTATTTGTCCCCAATGAGTATATATATGGGGTGGGTGGGTGGGTTTTATGAAAATGTGATAGGTAATTAAAAGTTTATTTGGAATGGGAGGGATGGGAGGTAATGTATAGTATAAGATGACTGTAGAATTTCAAGTGGAGAATGTATATTATGATTTGATTTATTGTGCACTTGTTTTCATAATATAAAAATGAATAAAGAAAAAAAAACAAACAAAACAGTTGTACATAATATTGTCCCTTTTTATACTTCAATAAAAAGATTTAAATATAAAATCATAAGGGTGAGGATGTGATGCCATGCTTGCTGATGGCTGCTTGAGGACAGAGCTTCATTGGGGCTACATATATTATAACGTTCCTTTACCTGCAGAAATGAATATCCAAAGGTGTAATCAGTGGACACTGTTGATGAAAGTGATGGCTACTCACAAGAAGCTGGAAAAGTTTAGATGAGAGTGAGATGAGTGCCACAGAATGGAGTTGCAGGGAAGACTTATGGATAAGAAAAAAAATGGCGGCAGTTCAACCTGATTCCAATAAGGAAGACCTGGTGCAGTAGAGTGCAGATGATCAGGCGCCTTCTAAAAGTGAGGTAGTGTGCTAGTTTATAGATTTAAAGAAAGAAATGTTGGAGTACACTATGATGTACAAACATCACTTGCTGAGATGAAGTTGGAAGCAGCTGACCCTGATGCCAGAGTGGACTCCATGGTACAAGTGAGCTCCTTGTCAACATTTGTTCAAGCTATTCAATCGGAAGTCAGGAAAGACAGTGCGGTGGTACAAGAGCTGTGGGACCAGAAGGATCTTGAAAATAGGTCCCACAGATGTAATCTGCGCTTTGAAAGGCATACCAGAACTTGAGGTATATAAAAAGACTGCAACTTTGATTAAGGAGATCTGTATAGCATTGATTTGGGATGATCCAGAGTTTGCCTGTTGTGATTTTAAGATCTCATGTGCCCACCTTGGCCTGAGCCAGGTGCACCTCCTTTCTCCATCTCTGTAAATAATACTGTTATTGTTCCAGTCTTCTCTGCTCGCAACCTTGGAGTTGTCTTCGATTCTGACCTCTCATTTTTTACGTATATCCAACAAGCTGCTAAGACCTATCGCTTCTATCTCTTCAATATCACCAAAATTCGCCCCTTCCTCTCTGAGCACATTACGAGGACCCTTGTTCAAGCTCTCGTAACCTCATGCTTAGATTACTGCAATCTAGTCCTAACTGGTATCCCTCAATGTCGCCTCTCCCCCTTGCAATCTGTGCAAAACTCTGCTGCGCAACTCATCTTCTACTCATCTTCTAGGTTATAAAATTCGCAGACGATACCAAACTGTGCGGCGGAGTGTGAGGACCTACAAAGGGACCTGGACAAGCTGGAAGACTGGGCAAACAAATGGCAAATGCGCTTCAACGTGGACAAATGCAAGGTCATGCATATAGGGAAAAAGAACCCGTTGTTCAGCTACAAATTAGGGGGGGTATTGTTGGGAGACAGCAGACTCGAGAGAGACTTGGGTGTGCTGGTGGATGCATCACTGAAGCCATCTGCACAGTGCGCAGCAGCCTCGGAAAAAAGCCAACAGGATGCTGGGCATCATAAAGAAGGGCATAGCAACCAGAACACGGGAAGTCATCATGCCATTGTATCGAGCGATGGTGCGTCCACATCTGGAATACTGCGTTCAGTATTGGTCGCCGCACCTCAAGAAGGACATGGCAGTACTTGAGAGAGTCCAAAGGAGAGCAACGAAAATGGTAAGAGGGCTGGAACACTGCTCATACGCCGAGAGGCTGGATAGGCTGGGGCTCTTCTCTCTGGAGAAAAGGAGGCTCAGGGGAGATATGATAGAGACCTTCAAGATCATGAGGGACATAGAGAGGGTGGATAGGGACAGATTCTTCAGACTGAAGGGGACAGCAAATACGAGGGGGCATTCTGAGAAACTGAAGGGAGACAGGTTCAAAACAAATGCAAGGAAGTTTTTTTTCACCCAAAGGGTCGTGGACACTTGGAATGCGCTACCGGAGGAAGTGATCAGGCAGAGTACGGTACAAGGATTCAAACAGGGATTGGATGGATTCCTGAGGGATAAAGGGATCGTGGGATACTGAGGGAGGAGCTGGGATGTAACACAAGTATAGGAAGTTAACCAGGTAATGAGTATAAACCAACCTGGTCATGCATGTGCAAGACCGGAGGGCTAGGACTTTGATAGGAAGGCAGGACTTAAATGAGAAACCAAGGTGGCAAGGGAGCCCCTTCTGATGATTTAGACAAGTCTTGACCTGATTTTGGGCCACCGTGGGAGCGGACTGCTGGGCAGGATGGACCTGTGGTCTGACCCGGCAGAGGCACTGCTTATGTTCTTACCAATCTCGCTATGCTCAAATCACCCCTCTCCTTAAGTCACTTCCTATCTTCCATCACATACAGTTCAAGATCTTATTGCTCACCTACAAGTGTGTTCATTCTGCTGCCCTTCAATATCTCTCCTCGCTACTCTCTCCTTATATACCCAGAGATAAGTCGCTCTTAGCATTACCCTTCTCCTCCACTGTCAATTCCAGACTTCATTCCTTTCATCTAGCTGCCCCCTATGACTGGAATAAATTACCTGAGTTTGTCCATCAGGCCCCTTCTCTTCCCTGAAAACCCACCTTTTTGATATAGCTTTCAATCCTTAACCATACTCCTCTGCCCTCCAACCCAACCAGCTGATTAACCATTACCCTTAACTTTATCCATAACATCTTGTTTGCCTGTCTTGCCTGTTTAGATTGTAGGCTCTTTCAAGCAGGGACTGTTTTCTTACTCTTTGTGACTCTGTACAGCGCTGCATGCATCTGGTAGCGCTACAGAAATAATTAAAATTAGTAGTAGTAGTAGTAATACTGTAGCCTGCTTTGCAGACTATATAACTAAGGAGAAGGTGCTCAATAAGACCCATCAGCTCAAAGACATTGTTTGGAAAAATGTGGAAGTGGCTATTTTTCAAGATCTAGCTTGGTCTACATTAATGAAGAGACACTCATTTTGGGAAGTTACCCAGTTTATGAGATCTGGAGGTTATACGTATTGGTGGTTATTCCCATTTGCTTTATGGATTATATTTTCAGGAAAGTCAAGAAGAGTCAAAACCATGGAAGAAGCATGGGTAGCACTTAAGGCATTGGGCAGCAATAATCTATCTGCTCATTCAGCACAATTTGCTATCCTTCTTGAACCCACAAGTGACTGCCTGACATACAGAAGAGAGGGCTTGCAGAAGGAGTTCTAAATCAGTGGACTGACTGGTCAATCTTAAAAAGCACAGTTACTTACCGTAACAGGTGTTATCCAGGGACAGCAGGCAGATATTCCCACACATGGGTGACGTCACCGACGGAGCCCCGCAGCGGACAGCCTCGAAAGCATCTTGCTTGAAGATCTCGAGCTTTCGATTGCTGCATCGCGCATGCGCGCGTGCCTTCCCGCCCAAACTAGGGGGCGCATCTCCTGAGAGGATCCTCAGTTCAGATACCAAGCTAAGAAGCCAACCAGGGGAGGTGGGAGGGTTGTGGGAATATCTGCCTGCTGTCCCTGGATAACACCTGTTACGGTAAGTAACTGTGCTTTATCCCAGGACAAGCAGGCAGCATATTCCCACACATGGGTGACCTCCAAGCTAAATCAAAAGGGAGGAGGGAAGTTGGCAATTTAAGAAAAAAGATTCTGTAACACAGATTGGCCAAAATGGCCATCCCTCCTGGATAAAGTATCCAGACAATAATGAGAAGTAAAAGTGTGAACCGAGGACCAAGTGGCAGCTTTACAAATTTCCTCAATAGGAGTTGATCTGAGGAAAGCAATAGAAGCCGCCATAGCCCTGACTTTATGGCCCGTTACTCGACTCTGTAGAGGAAGACCAGCCTGAGCATAACAGAAAGAAATACACGCAGCCAACCAGTTGGAGATAGTACGCTTCGAAACGGGATGACCCAATCTATTTGGATCAAAAGAAATAAAAAGTTGAGGAGAACTTCTGTGAGGTTGAGTACGTTGAAGATAGAAAGCCAACGTACGTTTACAATCCAAAGTATGCAAAGCCGCCTCACCAGGGTGAGAATGTGGCTTAGGAAAAAATACGGGTAGAACAATAGATTGATTGATATGAAAATCAGACACTACCTTAGGTAAGAATTTGGGATGTGTACGGAGTACCACCTTGTCATGGTGAAAAACAGTAAAAGGTGGATCCGAAACCAAAGCTTGTAACTCACTAACTCGACGAGCTGAAGTGAGAGCAATCAAGAAAACAGTTTTCCAAGTAAGATATCGAAAATGAGCCAAGTCAATAGGTTCAAAAGGAGGTTTCATCAGTTGAGCCAAGACCACATTAAGATCCCATACCACAGGGGGAGGTTTGATCGGTGGATGGAGATTAAAAAGACCTTTCATAAAACGAGAAACTAGAGGATGTGCCGAGAGTGATTTCCCCTCTAAAGGCTGATGAAAAGCAGCAATTGCACTAAGATGAACTCTAATAGATGTGGATTGGAGACCCGACTGGGATAGATGAAGTAAATAATCCAAAACAGAAGCCAAAGAAGAAGAAGTTGGCTGAAGATTATGAGTGGAACACCAAGAAGAAAATCTGGTCCACTTTTGACTATAACATTGACGAGTGGACGGTTTTCTGGAAGCCAGAAAAACATCCTGAACAGACTGAGAAAATTCAGCAGAATCCATCAGGTGGAAAGGAACCATGCTGTCAAATGAAGAGACTGCAGGTTTGGATGAAGTAAGGATCCCTGACTCTGAGTGAGCAGAGAAGGAAAAACTGGCAGAAGAAGAGGTTCCTTGATGCTGAGTTGCAGAAGAAGAGAGAACCAATGTTGTCGGGGCCACCGAGGAGCTATGAGAATCATTGTGGCATGATCCGACTTCAACTTGACAAGAGTTTTGAGAATCAGAGGAAAAGGAGGAAAGGCGTAAAGGAACTGATTCCTCCAGTCTAGTAGAAAAGCATCCGCCTCGAGACGAAGAGGGGAGAAGATGCGGGAACAAAACAGAGGAAGTTTGAAGTTGTTGGGTGACGCAAAAAGATCCACCCGAGGAGTCCCCCATCGGTTGAATACTTGACGAAGTGTGGGGGAGTTGATCGTCCATTCGTGAGGTTGAAGCAGACGACTTAATTTGTCTGCAAGGCAATTCTGAATACCCTGAATATAAACGGCTCGAAGAAAGATGTTGTGTGAAATCGCCCAATGCCACAACTTCAGAGCTTCCTGACACAGAGGATGGGAACCCGTTCCCCCCTGTTTGTTGACATAATACATTGCTACTTGATTGTCCGTCCGAACAAGGACTACTTGGTCGTGAAGGATGTGAAGGAAAGCTTTGAGAGCCAGAAATATCGCTCTGAGTTCCAACAGATTGATATGACATCGACGATCTGTGACCGTCCATAATCCTTGCGTACGGAGACCATCTACGTGGGCTCCCCATGCGTACTCGGACGAATCTGTTGTGAGAACTTTCTGATGAGGAAGATGGTGAAACAGCAAACCTCTGGAAAGATTTGAAGAGAGCATCCACCAGCGGAGAGACTTCTTTAAAGAAGGCGTCACCGTTATATGGCGAGAAGGTGGATCTAGAGCTTGTTGCCATTGGGATGCCAGAGTCCACTGAGGGATGCGAAGATGTAGTCTTGCTAAAGGAGTCACATGTACTGTAGATGCCATGTGACCGAGAAGGACCATCATTTGACGCGCTCTGATAGTTGAGAGGGAAGATACATGATGACAAAGGTTTAAGAGAGTATTCTGTTGGTTGAGAGGAAGGAAAGCTCTCATGCGGACGGAATCCAACACCGCCCCAATAAATTGAATCGATCGAGTTGGAACTAACTGAGATTTTGGGAAGTTGATATGAAACCCCAGACTTTGAAGAAAAGAAATAGTCTGAAGGGTCGCTTGCGTAACCCCTGAAAGAGAAGGGGCTTTTATAAGCCAATCGTCGAGGTAAGGAAAAACTTGCAATCCCTGGGCTCGAAGGGCCGCGGCCACCACAACCAGACACTTGGTGAAAACCCGAGGAGAGGTTGCTAGGCCAAATGGAAGAACCTTGTATTGAAGGTGAAGGTTCCCCACCTTGAACCTGAGATATTTGCGAAAATTTGGATGAATAGGAATGTGAGTATAAGCCTCTTTGAGATCCAGTGAGCACATCCAATCCCCTTGATCCATGAGGGAGTACAGGATCGGGAGAGAAAGCATGCAAAATTTTTCTTTGACTAGAAATTTGTTGAGAGCTCGTAGATCCAGAATGGGTCGCAAATCCCCCGTCTTCTTTGGAACCAGGAAATATCTGGAATAAAACCCCTGGTTGCGTTCGGGAGGAGGAATTTCCTCCACTGCTCGAAGGTGAAGAAGAGCTCGAGCCTCCCGAAGAAGAAGAGGGAGTTGCGAGGAACTGGAAAGACACTCTCTTGGAGGGTGATCTGGAGGCACCTGAAGCAGGCGCAGAGAGTATCCCTCTCGGATGATCGTAAGGACCCAAAGGTCCGATGTAATGGTTTCCCAGACAGATGAAAAAAGGGAAAGACGACCTCCGATTGGTAGGGAGGAATTTGGATGCAAAGAGGTTGGAATGCTCATCACTGGACCGTCAAAAAGACGGAGCTGTTTTGGTTGGAGCAGGTGTCTGAGGCTTTTGAGGACGTTGTTGTTGTGGCCGTCTAGGTGGAGGCCTAGAAAAAGCCGGTGTGGACTTCATGGGGTAACGACGAGCTGGAGGTCTGTAAGCTCTAGTCACAGAAGGTTTTGGTTTCGGACGAATCAGAGAGGCGAAGGAACGCTCATGCTCAGAAAGCCTTTTAGTAGCTGCTTCAATAGAGTCATCAAAGAGCTCAGAACCTTGACACGGTAGGTTTGCTAAACGATCTTGTAAGTTGGGATCCATATCTACAATCCTGAGCTATGCAAGACGTCTCATAGCCACTGCAAATGCCGAGACTCTGGAGGATAGCTCAAAAGCATCGTAAGATGCTTGCAACATGAATAGACGTAACTGAGACAGAGATTGAATAATGTTTTTATATTCAGAAAGACGTTCTTTGGGCCAGTCTGGGCAAAATGATGACAACTGCTTCAAAAAATGATTAAAATATGAAGTAAAGACATAGTTATAATTCAAAATTCTATTTGTCATCATAGAATTTTGATAAAGTCTGCGCCCAAACTTGTCCATAGTTCGCCCTTCTCGCCCTGGTGGAACTGTTGCAGACACCTTAGATGGGTGAGCCTTCTTCAGGGAAGATTCCACCACTAGGGATTGATGAGAAAGTTGAGATTTCTCAAACCCTTTACATGGAACAGTACGATACCTAGACTCCAGCTTCGATGGAATAGCTGTCACAGAATAAGGAGTCTCCATGTTACGTAGAAACGTCTGCTTCAGCACCGGTGTCATGGGTAGACGCAAAGTCTCCTTAGGAGGATGAGAAAGTTCCATATCCGCCAGGTATTCAGGCGTGTATTTTGAATCAGAATGTAAATCAATATTAAGAGCCTGTCCCATGTCGAAGACAAATTTAGCAAAAGAAGCAGACTTCGAGGTCGAGGCTTCCTCAGGAGAAAGAGAACGAGAACGATGTGTCACTGAAAAAGATGGAGAAGCCTCGCGTGAATACTGAGATAGGGGCTCAGATTCAAGATGTAAAGTGATGGAAGATGTTCCACTGCCTGTCAGAGGAGGAGTGGCTGAATGTTTCCGCTTAAGGCTCCGAGTCGGAGAAGTGCGCGGAGTACGAGGTTTAGTAAGAGGAGATTTTTCTCGAGACAAATGCCTCGAAGGTGGTGTCCTCGACCTCGAATGCCTCGATGATATTGAAGAGGCAATGGTAGTATGAGCTTTAGAAGTAATATCAGAATGCTTCGAGCTCTTTGTAGAGGTAAGCTTCGAAGATCGAGACCTGTGCTTGGATCGAGGTAATGCTTGTTTAGCTCCATGTTCAGACGAGGAGTCTGACGAGGAAACCCTGGATCGAGACCTGCGACGAGGAGATCGCCGAGAGGGTGCCGATTTATGCTCAGGCTGGAGTTGCGCAGACAGAGTCGAGACCGGTACCAACTGAGCCACTATTGAGGAAATTTGCGTAGTCAGAATTGACTTCAGCATATCCTCAAACATGGGGACGGAGACCAAAGGACTCGGAGTCACAGGAGGTCTCGTGCGTTCCAAGGAGGGCGACCTCGATCGAGAGTATTCCCTGGACTTGGAAGCACGTTTTGAAGGTCTGGAAGACGGAGTCAAACCTGGGGCCCCAGGCTGAATGGAGGTAGACTCTGTCGGCTTCTTAGAGATGGTACCTGAAAAGGAAGCAGGAGACTTACCCCCCAATCCAGGCTTCGAGGACATCGTCGAGGCCTTCGAGGCCGAGGACCCGGAGGTCTTCGAGGCCGAGGCCTGTCGAGGAGGCGAGGTCGAGGTTTTAGTACTCGAGATTGGACCCGGAGTCGAGGATTTTACAGATGCCTCGACCGAGGCCACAGCTTTTTCAGGCTCCATACGAGGAAAAAGCTCCAAAAATCTGTCGCAGCGGCGTTTAAAAGCACGAGGTTGAAGAGTGAGGCAGCGAATACAATCTTCGGGGCGATGAGTCGACCCGAGACAGATCATACACCGACTATGTGGATCAGTGATGGAAATAGTTCTACCGCACTGATAACACCTTTTAAACCCGGTAACAGGCCGGGACATAGATAGGACAAAGTCCGTGTCGAGAACGGAGAAGAGAGGCCTAGGCCTCAATCTTCCAACCCGACGCTAAAGAAAAAACAAAAAGATGTATCTTTTTTTTTTAGAAATAAAATATAAGTAGAATTAGAATTACGAACACAGCGACCGAAAACAATAAAGAGTACTCAGCCGCGGTGAAGAGAAGGCACAACGCTACGGGAACCAAGTCGACAAGTCTTCTCGGCTCCGCGGAAAACGTTGAACTGAGGATCCTCTCAGGAGATGCGCCCCCTAGTTTGGGCGGGAAGGCACGCGCGCATGAGCGATGCAGCAATCGAAAGCTCGAGATCTTCAAGCAAGATGCTTTCGAGGCTGTCCGCTGCGGGGCTCCGTCGGTGACGTCACCCATGTGTGGGAATATGCTGCCTGCTTGTCCTGGGATAACCAACTGGTTTGGATAAGGTTTTCTTCACTTTGTATGTGCAGTGATTTGGACTTTGTTTACTTTTAGGATCTGTAGAATGTATTACACCATTTGTGATCTTAATTACTTGTCAGTAGAGTTATATTGTTTTTGCATTCAGATAGTAAGGCTTTAGATCTTTCACTCTGTGTTTAAGATGTACAAGAAAATTTATGATGATCCCTGAAATACAGTTTTCATAAGCGGACAAGTATATATTACTTATGTGGGAAGGAAGGGTGTTAAAGTTTTCTTAATATATCTGTTAGCCTGCCGGAAGAGATGTGGCTTCCCTCCTGGGGGAGGCTGATCTGAAAGGGAAGTAATCATCATTTGAGGTTTGGGGAGATGATGGGAGGAGATTGTCTATTCTGGTGGGTGAGGGAGGAGTACTGGTTCACAGTCTGCTATTCATCAAAGGGGGAAGGAAGAAATGGAAAAAGAGGTCCATGACATTATGGTGGCTTTTTGGAATGTGAATGGGCTCAATAACGCTGGTAAATGTAGTAGAGTGTTTATAGAGACTCATGTGGGATGTGGTTTTATTACAAGAAACCCACTTAAGACCAAGGGATATACATTTGATGCACCACAGAAACCATGAGGAAATTATAACTCATTGGAATAAGGGGAGAACTACATACAGGGGGAAGGAAAAATTAGGTTCTTACCTCAATAATCTTCTTTCTAGTAGAAAGGCATATAACTCTTGAACAAGTGGGATATTCACCTCTAATCGTAAGTTGTGTAGAAGGCATTATCTACATTTTTTTGGCTCCACCTCCTCTATCCTCAGTTCATAGCTGAAATGGTAAAACGGGGAGACAAGACATTTTTTTAGATATATTAGTGATAGGAAGAAGTGCAAAAGTGGCATTATGAGACTCAAAGGTGAAGGGAAGAAATATGTAGAAGCTGATAAAGAAAAGGCTGAATTGCTTAACAAATATTTCTGTTCTGTGTTCACTGCTGAAGCACTGGGAATGGGATCACAGAAGACAAACATGACTAGGAATGGAGGAGTGGTAGACCCTGATCGATTTTCAGAGGGTTGTGTTCATGAGGAGCTAGCTAAAATAAGAGTAGACAAAGCAATGGGGCTGGATGGTCTACATCCAAGGGTGCTGAAGGAACTTAGGGAAGTTCTGGTGGCTCCGCTGACTGACCATTTAGAGATCTTCCCCATCTACTAGGTCTGAGGACCGAGACAGGCGAGTGTGACAAAGGAAGTCATGGCTATTGCCTTAAATTCCTAGGGCCAAAGCTTCAAATTGACATTTGAGGAGCAAGTCCACTTTACAGTCCTGAGGATCCTTTAATATCATCCCTCCTTCAGTAAGCAGGGTTCAATTAGTGACCTACGCCACCAGCAAATCCACTTTTGGCTGAACGAACAGATGCTGCAAATCTGGTGCCATCAAATACAGCTTGGCCATAGTTTTAGCCACCCAAAGGGATCCCTCTTGTGACTCCCAGTGGCCAGCTTAGTGATGTCTGGATGTGAGGAAAAAGCTCATAACAGAACCACAGAACTGCTCATAACTGAACACTGAGAAGAGGAAGCTGATGGTACTTCCAGTTTTAACTCTTTCAGCGAAGTGGAAATAACACGCAAAGCGCAAAGGCCCTGAATAGCCGGTGTACTGTGGTGTCTTGCCTCTGATCCAGGGATGCCCCCACCTCTTGACAACTGTCCTCTTATACAGAAATAAACTCTGCCAGGGAGACCATCCTGGGTTAAAAGTGGCATGGAATTGGACTTGTCATTCTCCCAGTCTGTGACAGACTGAGCCTCCGGTTGGGGCATCTGCTGAATGGAGAACCCCTGTGCTACCGCCATTGGTGTGCTGCTAACGGACGCTAAGAACCCTCAGCAGTTCAAATAAGCATTCCCCATAAGGCTCACAAAATCCAAGGTGAACACTTGTACTGGGGGTTGGACCCTGTCAGTCCTCCTAGACTCTGCAGCCCCTATGAGACTGCACTGGGCCAATAAAATTTTGGAGGGTCCTGGGAAGGGTCTCTTCCCATGGGAACATGCCTCTTGCAGATCTCCGGCCTTGGAGGTTGAGCCTGAGACTCCCGCACGTAGGATATGGATGCTCCTCAGTTGGCCATCCAGCATGAATCTGGCATTATATAGGGGTAGAAAGGCTTGAGGAGTCCATCTCAATTAAATTTGAGCAAAATTGAGGGATTTTGAGGGAGATGGAGGCAAGAGAAAAAAAGTCTGTTTAAAATCCAAGATGGCTGCTTTTTTTTTTTTGCTACTTCAGCTTGTCTGCGGTATTCTTTGCTCACATGTTTAAAGACAATAGACTGTTTTCAGTCCAATTCTTTATATGTGAGGTTGCAAATCATTGGACCCCTGAGGAAGGCGTGTTCGCCGAAACACAGACCGTGTAGGGTCCGGAGGAATTTTTATCACAGTATTTTTTATCATTGTACTTTTTTAATTGAATTTTCATGGTTTTATATGTCAGTGTTTAATAAATTATTTCCAGAACATCTGTATCCACAGTTTTTGTTTTCACCAGAAAAATTGTGCCAAAAATGGCCCGTGGAGACCTCCCTTAAAGAAAACAATCATAGGGAAAAAGGATCTTAGAGGTGGGGGACTTAGGCTCTAGGGTCACAAACCTTCAAATTCAACTTTTGTAGAACCCCCTCCCCCAAATTTTTCCCATAGGTTATAATAGCCTTACTCACTGTGTCATGTGGTGCCTGCCTGTTTCAGCATAGGAATTCAGCTGGAGCAAATGGAGAAAACCTCTGCCTCACAGATTTAATGGACAACCTGGTCTTTGGACTGTCAGTTGGACTGAGCCTCAACCCCTGGAAAACCACACTATAAAAGGGGGAAGGACCATGCAGCCGGCCCACTGTTAGTCCCGGCTGAGCCAGGAAGGAGCCAAATAGCCTGCACTTAAGCTCCTGAATGAATCAGGGATGCGAGCAGCTACACAGGGGATAGTCCCTGAGCTAATAAAATATAAAAGCAGGCTGGCTAGCTGGATGTTCACAAGGGCTGGTCATGCTAACAGCAAACTTCTGCTGTATGAGTCTCCCAGGCAGAGGTCCCACCTCTGGGCACCAAGCCTCCAAAGAATACTGAGAAAAAATACCCAAAAATAATTAAAACTGCAGAGCAGATCAAATACACTTCTGAGCAACTTCCTTGCATAAAAGAAACTGGGGAGGGGGGGGGGGGCAGGAGCATCTCCCTGGAAAGGAGGTGGAGTTGAAAGTATGATTGATAGTTTTCTGCAGGCAACTTGCTAATTCAGTAACAAGACCCTAGTGTTCAGGACAACTAGACATAATGCACTAGAAATAAGAATTCAGTAAAGGCATGATAGACCTGTTCAAACTAAAGAAACAAATTAGTTTGACCTATGGCTAGAAAGGAAGCTTTCATTTTTATTGTAGCTAATCCTTTAACTCTTCTGACAAGAAAAACTGAGAATGAGGCAAGGGAGAGGGAAAAAACAACTTCTCAAGTTGAAACTTCACATTATAGTTAACATCCATTTGAGACGTTACCTGAGACGTTATACCATGATTTTCAAAATGCAGAAGAAGTTCCTTATCATGATGGACCAAAACATTCTCGACCATACTAAGGATGTTGATTGGAGGGTTTGGGAAATAGTCAAACCAATGCTGACACCAATTAACTGCATAATGAAAAAAAAAAGAACACGTCGTTTGTTATTCGATTCATTACTCATCTGTTACAATTGTCCATCTCTTTGGTGTTTGCTGGCCTTGCAGCTTTAATAAGGTAAAAATGGAGACCTTTCTCTTCCTCCCAGTGGATGAAAGCTATGCTACAATTGGTATTGTGATTAGACTGAAGATCATCTATCTTGCAGTGAAAAAGAAAACATACAATTGTTAGAACTCAATGAAGAAAATCAAACTTTTGAAAAAGTTATCCTAAGAAGATTCTGCACCTTCACTTTTGAACAGAACCACAGTTTAAGGCTGGCAAATTAAGTTCTGAAAGAATTTGGAATTGCTCCATCTGTAGATCTAAAGTACATCCAGGAAGACTCAATCCTGCAAAATAGCATGCGTTATCTGCTGGAAACTGAACACCGATAAATCTAGTGGTTATGCAGCCTTTTATAGGTGGTGATGTTATCACTGCATAGCTGTGTTCTGCTGAGATGGAGGTATAAACCCATTCATCTGAACTTTTCTTAGCAAAATAAGAAAGCTACAGTTTTGCAAATCTTCTCAGTGGAGATCAGTCTTAAAGGTATAGCATTGGCAGTGGCATACAAAGAGGGTTGGCAAACTAGACTCCAAGTGACACCTTTATCTGGTTCATGTCTCATTAATATTTGCTGTTTTACTAGCTTACCAAACCTGTAGTTCCAAGGCTTTTCCTAATTATATTGAGAGGCGATGACAACCCTGGAGCTACAGTGTCATTTGGTCTGGAAGAGGAGATATCATCTTTTTCTGTTCAGCTCCTATCATACATCCACCCATGCTGCACATAGGTCCAAACAGTTAATCAGTGAACCATACAGCTACAGCAGGAATAGGAAGATGACAGCAGAGCTGTCAGCAACACAGCAGGAGATGCAGATGATGACCTGAGCACAGTTTGGAATAAGGGGGCAGGAAGAGAAAGGCCACAGGGATACACACCAACAGTTGGTGTGTGTGGGATTATTTCTGACAGAAGTCAGGAATCAACTTTCAGCTCTTGCCTGCTCGGGGAGGGGAGATTACAGCATCTGATTAGCTTTTCTGACCATTTACTAACCTCAGGAAGGAGGTTTTGGTCTCAACATGCTAGTCAAAAATGTTTAAAATTAGTCCAATAAAAAGATATATGCAAATTTTATATGTTTATTTTATTTGCCCAAGAATTATGGAATAATTTACCCCTCTCTGTGCAAAGTGAATTCTTTCTGAAGTGCTTTAAATCCAAAATTAAGACATGGCTTTTTCAACAAGCCTGTACCATTGGAGTTCAGCAATGAGAAATGTCACACCAGTTTATGCTTCTCCCTGTTCCTGTCTCTTCTTGTATCCAGTACAGGCAGTCCTCGGGTTAAGAACTTCCAACTTACATCGAACTTAAACTTACGAACCAGGGTCTGCTTCTCCCTTCCTGTGCCAATGAGCCACTCTTCCTCCCTTCTGTGTCCCAACGTTCCCCTTGTCATCCTCCCTCTGTGCTGTGTCCCAAATTCATGCCTCCCTCCCTCCTGGGGGTGTTTATCTCCTATGGCCAGCTCCCTCCTCCCAGCCACACTTGTCTTCACAAAGTCGCGAGCAGCGGCTCCTGCACGTAGCCTACAGCTGACCCAAAAGCCTTCCCCTCTGACATCAGAATGGAGGGAGAGAGGGATGGGAGCATGAATTTGAGACATAGGATGGAAGAATGGAGGGAGTGAAGGAAAGAGAGGCTGAGGTGGGGAGGGAATAGAAAGTGAGAATTGTTGGGCATGGGTGTCTGAATGAGAGAGAAAGAGATGGTGCACATGGGGAAATGAAGAAAGCGGAGAATTGCTGAGCATAGGGAGGGAGAGAGAAATATTGGACATGCTGGTGGGAGAGGCGTGAGGTACCGATGCATGGGGAAGAGAGATGAGAGGGAGAAATGTTGGATGTGGTGGTGGAGAGGGAACAGTGGGACGGATGAAGAATGAAAGTGTAAACCTCCTATCTTTTTTTTCTATTTAAACTAGAGTTCTTTATTTTGATAACCGTTTCTTTAATGTCCTTTAATGTGTAATGTTTTTATAGACTGTGTACTGTACAGGAACAGAGTTACATAAAAATTCAACTTAAGAATGATTTAAAAAAACAGAACTTGTTCTTTTTTTCTTTTTTTTTAAATATCTTTATTCCTTTTTACATTATACAAACAAGTGTACAATAAATCAAGTCATACTATACATTCTTCACTTGAAACTTTACAATCATCTTATACCAGAAATTACCTCCCCTCCCTCCCTTTCCAAATATTTTTGTAACTACTCATCCTAATGTCATAAAACCCACCCATCCACCCTCCCACCCTATACATACTAAATGGGGATAAAAACAGAACTTGTTCTTAACCCGGGGACTGCCTGTATCTTATGTGCAAATGAGCTCTAAAATGATTGTTTTTCCTGTCACACAGTGTAGTTCCTTTCCTGCAATTATGTCTTAGATTGTAAACTGTCTAGCCATGCCAGTCAGATTAGTGAAGTACAGTAAGTCTTGAATAAATAAGTAAAATGGACTAATGCGGCTACCATACTATATTACCCTGAATTTAAAAAAAATTATTTAATTCTACCTTTGTTGTCCAGCCACTTGTCTAATCATGTATGTCCCAGTGCTTTCTTATCTTCTCTTAACTTTCTTTCCAGGATCTCCTATCAATTTCTCATTTTTCTCTCATATCTCCTTAACCTCTTCTACTTCATCCATCCCTGATATTGATCATTTCTTTGCAGCTTTCTTCCATCTTTGTCCACTCAGACTTTATTCATTCTTACTATCCAGGCTTCATTCTCCCTTTTTAATTTTTTTTTCTTCTACTTACAGATTTCCATCACTTTCCTTCATCCGGGCCCTCCCATTCCTCTTCCTCTTATTCCCCAGTCATTCAATTCTTCACTTTCTCCCCCCCCCCCATCATCTCCCCATCTTTTTCTTTCCTCCTCCCTAATCGCACCACCTCTGCCAAGTCTGTTGCTTTTTTGGGCTGTGGCAATAACAAATAGAAACCAGACCATTGCCAACTCTGCCTGGTCCTGCTCCTTCAAAACAGAGGATGGGCAGGTGGGACCGGCACAACCATAAGCAGCATGCATGAGTTAACAGCATAGAGGTATAGAAAATTGAACAAATAAATTAAATAAATATTCAGAAAAAAGGAATGAAAGAATACAGCATACAGAATTCCTATTCTCCAATGTATATGACACCAAGCTGCTTCCTGATTCTCTCCTGGAAAAGCTGCTGCAAATATTTCTGTTCAGAGAATTGCAAAGAAATCTCTCAGGTGTTCCCCACCCAATAAATATTTTATTACATCTTGATTCAGAGATCATAAATGGGAGGTAGGTTCTAGGATTTTCACCTTAGGGTTATCATGCAGGATGGCCCAGTTCTATATCCTGACAGTTTTCTGATACAAAAGACATGACCCTTGTTCTTTACTACTAGTTTAAGTAAAGCATAACTATCTGATTGCCTATTGTAGAAAGACAATTTTGTTGATCAACTGAACTCAATTCAAGGAAACTGATGTTAATATTTTTCCCAAACAGAGCAAATGCTCTGGATAGGAAATCTCCATGTATGATACTTTCAGCCTAGATTGAGGCCATCTGTTAGAATAAGAACTTACTGGGTCAGACCAATGGTTCCATCAAGCGCAATAGCCCGTTCTCACGGTGGCCAATCCAGGTCACCAGTACCTGGCCCAAACCCAAGGAGTAGCTACACTCCATGCTACCGATACAGGGCAAGCAGTGGCTTCCCTCATGTCTTTCTCAATAACAGACTATGGATTTTTCCTCCAGGAACTTGTCCAAACCTTTCTTAAAACCAGCTATGCTATCCGCTCTTACCACATCCTCTGGCAATGCATTCCAGAGCTTAACTATTCTCTGAGTGAAAAAAAAATTTCCTCCTATAGGTTTTAAAAGTATTTCCCTATAAACTTCATCGAGTGTCCCCTATTCTTTGTAATTTTTGACAGAGTGAAAAATCGATCCACTTGTATCCGTTCTACTCCACTCAGGATTTTGTAGACTTCAATCATATCTCCCCTCAACCGTAATTTGATAGAGATTTATTAAAAAGGGTAGTCCTCTGGTCCACTGTAATAGGAGAGATGGCAAGACATGGAGTCTTAACTTGAGTACGGTGGAACCTTGGTTTACGAGCATAATTCGTTCCAGAAGCATGCTCATAAACCAAATTGCTCGTATATCAAAGCGAGTTTCCCCATAGAAAGTAAGGGAAACTCGCTTGATTCATTCCCACCCCCCCTCACTCCCCCAGGGCCAGCAGCACTGCTCTATCCCCCCCCCCCGAGAACCGGCATTGCTCCCCCCACTCAAGAAGGCCCCCCCGCATGATCTGGAATCCCCCCGCCACGATCTGGCATCCCCCACGCGATTCGGCACCCCCCCCGCCACGATCCGGCATCCTCCACACGATCTGGCACCTCCCCCCTGCGATCCGGCACCATCCCCCCACGCCTCGATCCAGCACCCCCCACCCACCCGAACACTTCGCTTACCCTCCATCTGGCACCCAGCATCGGCACCAACGCACAGGACATGCCGGTGCCCGAAGATCTGCAGTCCTTTTTGCTGGGCCTTGAGCATCTGCACATGCTCAAGGCCTTCGAGTTCCCGGTCTCTCGGAGATCCGAGAATCTCGGAGAGAGCGGGAACTCGAAGGCCTTGAGCATGCGTATATGCTCAAGGCCCAGCAAAAAGGACTGCAGATCTTCAGGCACCGGCACCGGCATGTCCTGTGCGTTGGTGCCGGTGCCGGGTGCCAGATGGAGGGTAAGCGAAGTGTTCGGGTGGATGGGGGGGTGCCGGATCGCGGCGTGGGGGGGTGGTGGTGCCGGATCACAGGAGGGGGGTGCCGGATCGCAGGGGGAGGCGCTCGTACATCGAGGCAAGCTCGGTTTGCAAGACATCAATTTTGCGAATGTTTTGCTCGTACATGAGTAGCTCATTTATACTAAGGGTTGTCACCTGTGGTGACATGCCATGAGAGGGACATGAACTGATGATGCCATTTGGTACAGCATTCTCAGTATATTCAAAAGGCAGATGTCTTCCAACTGAGAAACTCCTTTCACTATGGATATTAGCTCAAGGATTCTCTTGTTGGGGAGATACTCTTTCCCTTGAGTCAGGTGTAGTAGAGCAGAGGTTCTCAACTCGTGTTACGCATAACCCAGGGGGTACCCGGCGCTGTATGCCTCCCAACTTCCTTCTGCTGTTGCACGCTTGAGATCCACAAAGCATGTCTTATCTCCCTGATTTAGGGCTAGATTCTTAAAACTTTGTGGTAAAATCCGATGGGCTGCTGTTGCAGCCATTACTGTAGCAATTTCAAAAAGGCGAGTCATTCTCCAAAAACCTTGCATGCAAATGAGGCTGGCAGAGAGTAGGAAAAATTTGCTAAATTTGCATGTGCCCATCGCTGGTGATTTGGAACATGCACAGAATAAATGCAAACATGTAACATTAAAAAAATCAAATTGAAGATCAGCAGGAGGGATGCAATCTCCCTCCTGCCACCGAAGTCAAGCAACCCCCTTCACACATACATGGCAGTGGGATAGATGCCCACTCCCTCCTTCTGCCAAAGCCAAGCACCCCCCCTCCGATAGCGGGAGAGATGCCCACTCCCTCCCACTACCAAAGTCAAGCACCCCCTTCCCCACAGTAGCGGAAGAGATGCCCACTCACTCCTGCCGCCAAGTAACGCTTCCTGACGACCCCCCACTCCCTCCCCCTTACCTTATTTATGATGGCTGGTCAGAGGGTTGTCTACTCCCTCTAGTCAGCAAGCTTCTTCAAAATGACGGGCCTTCCCTTCCCTGGTGCATCCTGGGATATGCCGGGGAAACGCCTAAGCCCCTCCCATAGGAAGGGCTTTAAAGAGCCTGGGCCAATAAGAGCCTGGGATGCACCGGGAAGGAGAAGGCCCACCATTTTGAAGAGGCAGGCCTGCTGGCCGGAGGGAGTAGGCATCCCTCCAGCCAGCCATTGTAAATAAGGGGGAGGGAGCAGGGAGGTGGAGTTGACTGGCGGCAGGAGGGAGTGGGCATCTCTCCTGCTGTCGTGGTAGGGTGCTTGACTTTGGTGGTGGGAGGTAGTGGGCATCTCTCCCACTGCCATTGGAGGGGAAGTGCTTGACTTCAGAGGTGGGAGGAGTGGGCATCTCTCCCACTGCCATGGGGGGGCTCAACTTCAGCAGCAGGAGGGAGTGGGCATCTCTCTCGCTGCTGATGAGGGGGATGTTAGAAGTGTATGGTGATTGTGCGATGCGGCAGGAGAGTGGGGGCATCTCTCCTACCGATGTTTGATTTGGGGTTTGTTTGGGGCTTTTTTATTTTAATTTGCATAGGATGGCGTGGGGGGGGATTTGAGATATCAAGCCTTACTTTACTGTCAATGCCTGAGCCCTCAATACTCAAGTTCTGATCAGAAAGCAAGGCAACAATAGCTCAGACCTGTCGACAAATTTTGGCCACAAATGTGGCACAACGAGGTCAGAGAATAACTCGGCAATTATAGAGAATCGCTCGGAGTGCTCATTTTAATAGTAATGACCTCAGGGTACTACATTTGCATGGCAGTATCGGAGTGCCAGAAAACTCGGAAAAGACCACGGTAAAGCTGTTTTAATAATTAGCCACTAAAATACATGCACGCTAAACCGGCTGGAACCAGTTTAGTGAGAACGTTAAAGGCCGGTTTTAGTATTAGAATCTGCCCCTTAGTGAGGAAATCATAGTATCCAGGGAAATTATTATTAACTTATTTTAGGTGATATTTATTCAAGGTCAATCTTTAAGTCTGGGAGGGAAACATTTGGTGGGAAACTGGGCAGAATTTCTAGGAAAATGCTATTTATAGTCCTATTCATGATCTGAAGAATTCAGTTGACCAAGCTTATCATCAGGAGCCAACAGTTTACATAAAACCTCATCAACTTGTGCTCTACAAGAGTATGTTCTGACCAGGAAATGGAGAGATGGTTATACACTGTGGGTTCAGTTTATAGATTTTGATTTTTATGACAAATCCCCGGGTCCGGATGGCATACATCCAAGGGTTCTGAAGAAATTAAAGGAGGAGATAGCGGAACTACTGCAGCAAATTTGCAACTTATCCCTGAAAACAGGCGAGATCCCGGAAGATTGGAAGATAGCCAACGTTACGCCCATCTTTAAAAAGGGATCAAGAGGTGACCCGGGAAACTACAGGCCGGTGAGCCTGACTTCGGTTCCGGGGAAAATGGCAGAAGCACTGATAAAAGAAAACATCGATCAACATTTTGAAAAACATGAACTTCTGATAACCAGCCAGCATGGTTTCTGCAAGGGAAGATCGTGCCTAACGAACTTATTGCACTTCTTCGAAGGGATCAACAAACGGATGGACAAAGGAGACCCCATAGACATCATATATCTAGATTTCCAAAAAGCCTTTGACAAGGTGCCCCATGAACGTCTACTCCGGAAACTGAAGAACCATGGGGTGGAAGGAGACGTACATAGATGGATCAGAAACTGGTTGGAGGGTAGAAAACAAAGGGTAGGAGTGAAGGGTCACTACTCCGACTGGAGGAGGGTCACGAGTGGTGTCCCGCAGGGCTCGGTGCTCGGGCCGCTGCTATTTAATATCTTCATAAATGATCTAGAAACAGGGACGAAGTGCGAGATAATAAAATTTGCGGACGACACCAAACTATTTAATGGAGCTCGGACTACAGAGGACTGCGAAAAGTTGCAAAGGGACTTGATCAAATTAGAAGAATGGGCGGCGAAATGGCAGATGAAGTTCAACATTGAGAAATGTAAAGTATTACATGTGGGGAGCAGAAACTCGAGGTACAACTATACAATGGGAGGGATGTTATTGAATAAGAGTACCCAGGAAAGGGACTTGGGGGTAATGGTGGACATGACAATGAAGCCGTCGGCACAGTGTGCAGCGGCCGCTAAGAGAGCGAATAGAATGCTTGGTATAATCAAAAAGGGTATTACAGCCAGAACGAAAGAAGTTATCCTGCCATTGTATCGGGCGATGGTGCGCCCGCATTTGGAGTACTGCGTCCAATATTGGTCGCCGTATCTTAAAAGAAGGATATGGCGTTAGTCGAGAGGGTTCAAAGGAGAGCAACACGTCTGATAATAGGTATGGAAAACCTGTCATATTCTGAGAGATTGGAGAAGTTGGGTCTCTTTTCCCTGGAGAAGAGGAGACTTAGAGGGGATATGATAGAGACTTACAAGATCATGAAGGGCATAGAGAGAGTAGAGAGGGACAGATTCTTCAAACTTTCGAAAAATAAGAGAACAAGAGGGCATTCGGAAAAGTTGAAAGGGGACAGATTCAAAACAAATGCTAGGAAGTTCTTCTTTACCCAACGTGTGGTGGACACCTGGAATGCGCTTCCAGAGGACGTTATAAGGCAGAGTACGGTACTGGGGTTCAAGAAAGGATTGGACAAATTCCTACTGGAAATGGGGATAGAGGGGTATAGATAGAAGATTACTGCACAGGTCCTGGACCTGTTGGGCCGCCGCGTGAGCGGACTGCTGGGCACGATGGACCTCGGGTCTGACCCAGCAGAGGCATTTCTTATGTTCTTATGTTCTTAAGGAGACTGAGAAAAATGTCCTTTGTGTGTCCACTGCAATATTTCCTTGTACTGAAGGATGATCAAAGGTAGCCACAGAGAATACCGTAACTTCTATGATTTTCTTGTCTAATAAATTTTCTCCACTGTAGGGCATATTTTCAATCCTATCCTGCACATTTCTCCTCTGAGCTATGCAGCCATAACAGACGTTTTCCATGCTCTTGTCATAAACGACACAGTTTGATGGATCAAATGTTTTCTACACTCAGTAAGTTACACATTCCTCTTGCTTCACTGGAGGACAATTCCACAAGAACTTTTGCCACTTCTAAGATATATGTGAACTGGCCCATGAAGGTCATGAAAAGGGCTAATATGAATAAAATTTACATGAGGCAGATAATAGTTACTGCACATTATTCCTCTAAAGTGGGACATGACAGTATCTTGTCTTGTAAAGGTCCATGAAGAGGGGTCACTAAGCAGTAAGCCCTGGGCATCTCAAACCCTTTCAGGCTGATTCAACAAACACCAAGGGCTCCTTTTACTAAGGTGCGCTAGTGTTTATAGCGCGCACTGAAGATTAGCGTGCACAAAACCGCACGATAGACGAAAATACTAACGCAAGCTCTATGGAGGCATTAGCGTCTAGCGCACCTTAGTAAAAGGAGCCCCAAATTTTGTCATTTAAAAATAATAATAATCTTGTTTCCTTTCTACAGAACCCCTTCCCACCTATAATAGACATTATGCTTCACATGATAGGGAATAAAAGGCATAATATTGGCATTGTGCCAACTTTTCATTCTAGTAATGATATATACACACAAAATTCAGTTGACATCTGGTTTTTGCTTACCTATTACTGTAGCAACAACTTCAAAGCAGATCAGTCGATTGTTCTGGAATAATTTTACAAACGGGAAGGTCAGAAGAGGAAGGTATTGTGCTTCACTAAAAATTGCAGACCAATGAGCCAAAGCAGATAGTATCCTGTATAAAAAAACAGAAATCGCAGAAGGCGGGGGAGTTAAGGAAGTTTCAAAACAATGTTTATAGTGCTCAAAAGCACAGTTACTTACCGTAACAGGTGTTATCCAGGGACAGCAGGCAGATATTCTCTACATGTGGGTGACGTCATCCATGGAGCCCCGACGTGGACAGCTTTTCAAGCAAACTTGATTGAAGATCTCAAGTTTGCTAGTGCTGCACCACGCATGTATGTGCCTTCCTGCTCCACTAGAGGGCGCATCTCCTCCTCGTGGTCTTCAGTTCAGATAGCTAGCAAACAAGCCAACCCGGGGAGGTGGGAGGGTTGCGAGAATATCTGCCTGCTGTCCCTGGATAACACCTGTTATGGTAAGTAACTGTGCTTTATCCCAGGACAAGCAGGCAGCATATTCTCTACATGTGGGTGACCTCCAAGCTAACCAAAAATGGACGGAGGGAAAGTTGGCAAGTTATGAAAACAGATTACGCAAAACCGATTGACCAAATTGGCTGTCGCGTCTGGAAAAAGCATCCAGACAATAGTGAGAGGTGAAGGTATGAACCGAAGACCAAGTAGCGGCCTTACAGATCTCCTCAATAGGTGTGGACCTAAGGAAAGCGACCAACGACGCCATCGCTCAGACTTTATGCCCCATGACCCGACCGTGCAGCGAGAGACCAGCCTGAGCGTAACAGAAGGAAATACAATCAGCTAACCAGTTGGACAAGGTGCGCTTGGAAACAGGACGTCCCAACCAATTAGGATCAAACGAGATGAAGAGTTGAGGATCCCTCCGATGAGACTGGGTGCGATGCAGTAGAAAGCCAATGCCCGCTTACAGTCAAGAGTGTGAAGCGCCACTTCCCCAGGGTGAGAATGGGGCTTAGGAAAGAACATCGGAAGTACAATAGACTGATTAAGGTGGAAATCCAAAACCACCTTAGGCAAGAACTTAGGATGAGTATGCAGGACCACCTTGTCATGATGAAAGACAGTAAAAGGTGGGTCCGCAACCAGCGCCTGCAGCTCACTAACCCTGCGAGCTGAGGTGAGAGCAATGAGGAACAGCACCTTCCAAGTAAGGAACTTCAGATGGGCCCTATCCAGTGGTTCAAAAGTAGGTTTCATCAATTGGGCAAGAACCACATTAAGATCCCAAACTTGAGAGGAGGATTAATATTCAAGAGACCCCTCATGAAGCGTGAAATTAGCGGATGGACCGAGAGCGATTTCCCATCGAGCTGCCGATGAAAGGCAGCAATCGCACAGAGATGAACTCTAAAAGAAGTTGATTTGAGGCCAGAACGAGACAAATAAAGCAAGTAATCCAGCACCGAGGACAAGGAGGCAGACAGAGGTTCAACGCGGCAGGAGACACACCATGCGACGAACCGAGACTACTTCTGAGAATAACACTGCCTAGTAGAAGCTTTCCAAGAAGCTTCCAGGACATCCCGCAATTCCCGAGACAACTCCAGGGAAGGAGTCAGGTGGAAAGGAACCAAGCCGTCAAGTGCAGAGATTGTAGATTGGGATGCAGCAATGACCCCTGACTCTGAGGCAGCAGAGAAGGAAAGAGAGGCAGAAGTAGAGGCTCCCTGACACTGAGTTGAAGGAGAAGGGAGAACCATGGCTGCCGAGGCCACCGAGGCGCTATCAAAATCATGTTGGCGTGGGACGATTTGAGGTGTACACGCATCCTTAGAATCAGAGGGAAGGGAGGAAATTCATAAAGGAACCTGCCCATCCAACGAGAAGGAAAGCATCTTACTCGAGACGATCTGGGGAGTACATCCTCGAGCAGAAGAGAGGCAGCTTGTGATTGAGGGGAGAAGCGAACAGATCTATCTGCGGAGTCCCCCACCGAACAAACACCTGACGCAGAACTTGGGAATGGAGAGACCATTCGTGCGGCTGAAGAAACCGACTCAACTTGTCCGCTAGGCAATTGTGTTCGCCCTGAATGTACACAGCATGAAGAAAGATGTTGTGGCGCAACGCCCACCGTCAAAGACGCAGAGCTTCCCGACAGAGAGAGAGAACCCGTCCCCCCCCTATTTGTTTACATAATACATCGCCACCTGGTTGTCCGTGCGCACTAGGACCACCTGATCCTGAAGCAAATGACGAAAAGCAACCACAGCATTGTAAATGGTTCGGAGCTCCAGGAGGTTGATGTGGCAGCGACGGTCCGCACTGGACCAAAGACCCCGAGTCCGAAAGCCGTCGATGTGCGCTCCCCAAGCGTACGTTGAGGAGTCCGTCGTCAGAACCTTCTGGGGCGGGGGCACAATAAAGAGCAAACCTCTGGACAGATTGGAAGAGCTGGCCCACCAATGGAGCGAGCGTGTCAAGGAGGGAGTCACCACAATGTGCTGAGAAGCGGGATGCCGATCCTGCCGCCACTGAGATGCTAGAGTCCACTGAGGAACATGAAGATGTAACTTGGCGAATGGTGCAACATGAACGGTGGAGGCCATGTGCCCCAAGAGAATCATCATCTGCCTGACCGAGACCGAGGGTTTCTGGGACACCAGCTGACTCAGCTGAAGCATGGCGGCCTGCCAAGGCAGGGGCAAAAACGCCCGGAGTCGAACCGTGTCCAGCACGGCCCCGATAAACTGCAGGGATTGAGAAGGACACAGCTGGGACTTGTGGAAGTTTATCTCGAACCCCAGACCCTGAAGGAAGGTAATAGTCTGACGGGTCGTGAAGTAACCTCCTCCCTCAAAGGGGCTTTGATAAGCCAATCGTCGAGGTACGTGAAGACCTGAAGCCCCTGCGACCACAAGACTGCCGCCACCACCACGAGGCACTTCGTAAAGACCCGTGGGGATGAAGCAAGACCTGGGCTCCCTTCAAATATTCCGCAAAAAACTGAAAACTTGGCTTTTTACCAAATTGTAACTCTATCCTCCCCCCTTTTCCTCCTCCCTTCTACACATAAGTTTCATGTAAACCTTTACCCTTCTCTACTTATTATTTAAGTTCTTGTAAACCGTGTCGAGCTCCATATTCGTGGAGATGATGCGGTATATAAACTTAAGGTTTAGATTTAGATGGGCAGGACTCGATATTGTAAGTGAAGGTCCCCCACCTGAAAACGAAGAAACTGTCGAGAAGCCCGGTGAATCGGAATATGAGTGTAGGCTTCCTTCAGGTTGAGGGAACACAACCAGTCCCCCTCTTCCATCAAGGGATACAAAGTGGAGAGCGAGAGCATGCGGAACTTTTCCTGAACCAGGAACTTGTTCAGCTTTCGAAGATCTAGGATAGGGCGGAGGTCCCCGGTCTTTTTGGGGACCAGAAAGTACCGGAAATAAACCCCGGAGCCCCGCTGACAAGGGGGAACTTCCTCCACCGCCCGAAGGCGAAGGAGGGCCTGAGCCTCCCGAAGAAGCAGGGAAAGCTGCGCTCGGTTGGAATGAGACTCTCCTGGAGGACTGTCCGGCGGTACAGTCCATAAGTTTAGGGAGTAACCCTCTCGGATGACAGAGAGGACCCAAGAGTCCGCGGTGATCAGCTCCCAGCGATGGTAAAAGGCGCGGAGACGGCCCCCGATCGGAAGAGGGGAAGGGTCTAGGGCGGAGGAGGCCAGACCCCTCCCGCTGACCTAGTCAAAAAGACGGCGACGGTTTAGCTGGCGCAGGGGTCTGAGGCTTAGGAGAAGCCCTCTGCTGCTGCTGACGCCGAGGCGGGGGGCGAGAAAACACCGGCGTCGACTTCTACGGATAGCCGAGGCTGGTCCACAACGCGCGAGGACGGGGCAAGCTGAGCCAAAGCCGAGGAGAGCTCCGAGGAGATGATCGCCTTCAGCACATCCTCGAACATCGGCACAGAAACCATATTTGGACGTACAGGTGCAGCAGTGCGGTCCACCGAGGGTGACCTCGAGGAAGAGTATTCCCTTATGGTGGAGGCACGCTTGGAGGTCTTAGACGAAGGTCTCGTCGAGGCCGGCAGGACTACACTGACTGCCTGGATGGCCAAAGACTCCGAGGAAGGCTTCTTCGGTAGCTGAACTGAACCTGAAGATGGAAGAGGGGACTTACCCGGAGCCGAGGTCTTCAAAGTCGAGGTCCCCGAGGCCTTCGAAGTCGAGGGAGACTTGCCCTGGGCCGAGGTCTTCGAGGCCAACGTCGAGACCGAGGCCGAGGTTGAGGTCGAGGCCAAGACCGGAGCCGAAGCGGGGTCAGTCTCCATGGCGAAGAGCTCCGCGATCCTGGCCCGATGCTGCCTGAGAGCCCGAGGTTATAGAGTGGAACAACGAGGACAGGAGTCCGTCGGATGATCAGCTCCCAGGCACAGGATGCACCAGCGGTGCGGGTCTGTGATTGAAATAACCCGACCGCACTGCGTAAACTTTTTAAACCCGGTGAGAGGCCGGGACATATGGAAACAAACGGCCACGAAAAACCAGGAGCCCCCGGTTCACCAAAACGAAAAAGAAAAATCACACGAGTGGAGAAAACAACTACAAAAAAAACGCACAGCAACTCCCGAGTGAAAATAAAGAAGCCACGGTGCAAGAAAGGCACTTAGAAGAACGCAGAGAAGAGAGACAGGGCTTTCTGGCTCCTCGGAAAACTAAGAACTGAAGACCACGAGGAGAGGATGCGCCCTCTAGTGGAGCAGGAAGGCACAAGCATGCATGGTGCAGCACTAGCAAACTTGAGATCTTCAATCAAGTTTGCTTGAAAAGCTGTCCGCATCGGGGCTCCGTGGATGACGTCACCCACATGTAGAGAATATGCTGCCTGCTTGTCCTGGGATAAAAAAGTAATATCTGCCTTCTTCCTATATTTAATGGACTAGGACTTTTTAGTTTTTAGAAACATACACAGCATCAAAATACAAGGTTGACCTGAGAAATATATTATACATTGCTAAAAGGAGAGTGTGACAGAGTGGTTAATGATACAGCCTCAGCTGAAAGTGGGTTCAAACCCTGAACTGCTCCTTGTGACCCTGGGCAAGTCACTTAATCCTCCACTGCCTCAGGTATATTAGACAGACAGTGAGCCCGCTGAGACAGATAGGAATAATGTTCGAGTACCCGATTGTAAACCACTTAATACACCTTGTCCAAATCCCAGTAATTAGCTGTAGATGAATAAAGAGGTAAATTTTTAAGAGGGAAAGATTAGATTCTTACCTCGATAATCTTCTTTCTAGTAGACAGACACTCCATTCCTGAATGTGTGGGTAGTCAATCCCTTCTCACAAGAATTCTTGTAGAGAGCTTCATTAGCAATCTTTTGCTCTGCTTTCCCATCCATCTGGGCTATCCTCCAATTCAGTTCTTTTTATAGATACCTTCTAGCTTCTTCAACACAGCAGTTGCATCCTCTATCCTTGTCAAGGCTGGACAAAGTAAAGAAACAAGATGTCCGGATTCCCCAGCACCTCTGAGACAGTAAGCAGGCAAATGAACATCTGACAGGGCAGGCTTCAGGAATGGAGTGTCTGACTACTAGAAGAAGATTATCAAGGTAAGAACTATATCTTTCCTTCTAGTGCGACAGACACTCCATTCCTGAATGTGTGGGATGAATCAAAGCAGCAAACCCCCCCCCCCTCTAGTTTAGAGTGGGACAGATGAGTCTGCTGTCAGAACTGAAAATCCGAATGCAGAGTTCTGTTTGGCTGTCATGTCCACCCCGTAAAACAGCGTACCGCAAACTGTGTGCTGCGGCAAGATTCAGGGTGTGTTGCGAGATGCCGGCGAGGAGGAGGAGGAGAGGTGCCGGCTGACTACCTTCAGAACGTGTCTCTCATGGCAAGAGACATGTTCTGTAGGCAATCAGATGGCACGGCACCTCTACTCCCCTCTGCACCTCTCCTCCCAGGGTTAGCAAACTCATGGTTGTGGCGGGAGAGCCTCTGTGCATGCATCAACATCACACATGCAGATTACATCATCACATAAATGCCCTCTCATATCCAGATGCTCTCCAGTCGCGGCCCCAAATTTAGTGTGCCGTAGTTTGAAAATGTTTGTGATACACTGCTTTAAAACTTTGTGAATGCATGGAGAGAACATGGAGATTTCTTCTGGGGACACCACCAGATTCCTCCCATAAGGAAGCTACATTTCTGGTAGTGTGTGCCTTTATGGGTATAGGCCAGGGGTAGGCAATTCTGGTCCTCGAGAGCCGGAGCCAGGTCAGGTTTTCAGGATATCCACAATGAATATGTATGAGATGGATTTGCATGCACTGCCTCCTTGAGATGCAAATCTATCTCATGCATATTTATTGTGGATATCCTGAAAACCTGACCTAGCTCTGGCTCTCGAGGACCGGAATTTGCTACCCCTGGTATAGGCAAACATTTTCCACTTCTGATATAGACTGAAGAAATTGCCATACAGCTTCATCTCGAAATGGACGCTTTCGAGGCTGGTTGACCTTTACAAGCAGCTACTTCCAATATGAACAGATGATCTGACAATCGAAATTCATTCACAACCTCTAGATACCACAGTAAGAATCTGTGCACATCCAACAATTTCAACAACTGATCACTCTTTCTCGATCCCGAAGGAGTGAAAGCAGGTAAGCAGACTTCTTGATTGATATGAAAGCTGGAAACCACTTTTGCTAAGAAAGATGGGACTGTGCATAAGATCACACCTGAATCTGAAATTCTGAGAAATGATCTCTTCAGGACAAAGCCTGAAGTTTCGACACTCATCAGGTGGAGGTAATCGCTACCAAAACCACCGTCTTGATAGTGAGGTCCATCAAGGAAGCTTGTTCAAGAGGTTTGTAGGGTGCTCTTGCCAGTACCCAGAGGACCAGATTAAGATTCCAAATTGGAAAAGGATGCTGCACTGGAGGATGGAGGTGTAACGTGCCCTTCAAAAACCTGGCCACATCTGGATGTGTGGCTATGGTGCTCTTATTAATTCTAGGCCCAAAACAGAAGAGCCCCGCAATCTAAACTTTCAGGGAGCCCACCGCTAGGCCTTTTTCCAGACTTTCCTTCAAGAAAGCGAGTACTACAGAGATCGGTGCCAAGCTCGGGTCCTCACTCCTCTGATGTGGGTGTGATTGCATGTGATGATCTTAAGGTGGCCAAACAGGTTGTGGCCAGTAGGAAAAAGGAGGTACTGTTGCCTCAGTATAAGACTCTGTTGAGACCTCATTTAGAATATTGTGTACAATTCTGGAGACCGCACCTTCAAAAAGATATAAAAAGGATGGAGTCGGTCCAGAGAAAGGCTACTAAAATGATGTGTGGTCTTCGTGATAAGGCATATGGGGACAGACTTAAAGATCTCAATCTGTATACTTTGGAGGAAAGGCGGGAGAGGGGAGATATGATAGAGTCGTTTAAATACCTACATAATATAAATGTGTATGAGTAGAGTCTCTTTCATTTGAAAGGAATCTCTGCAATGAGAGGGCACAGGATGAAGTTAAGAGGTTATAGGCTCCGGAGTAATCTGCGGAATTACTTTTTTACTGAAAGGGTGGTAGATGCGTGGAACAGTCTCCCGGAAGAGGTTGTGGAAACAGAGACTGTGTCTGAATTCAAGAGGGCCTGGGACAGACATATGAGATCTCTGAGAGAGAAAGAGATAATGGTTACTGTGGATGGGCAAACTAAATGGGCTATTTGACCTTTATCTGCTGTCATGTTTCTATGGATTCTGCAGGTCAATTGGAACATTTGTGAGCAGCCAGGCATGACAGGGAAGTTTGAGAATTTGATCACTTTACAGATGGACCAGATCTGCATACCATGGTCGCCTCGGCCAATCTTGTGCTACTAGAATCTCCGGCCCCTGGTGCATCATGATCTTGCACAGAAGTCAGCCTATCATGGGCCACCAAAAGAAGGTTGCACCAGGGTGTCCAGGCCTTTGCTTTCTGCTCATGTCTTCGACTGAATAACCAAACCGCCTTCTTGTTAGCTGATGATGCCATCAGATCAGATCGAATGTTGGGCACCCCCACAGATTCACAATGTAGGTTAAGGCTTCCTGAGACAGTGACCATTCCTCAGGATCCAGGGTCTTCCAGCTGAGGAAATCTGTTTGCACATTGTCCACTTCTGCTACATGCACTGCTGAGAGCACCAAAAGATGGGTCTCTATCCATTGAAACTGCATCTGGGCTTCCAATCATAGAGCAACAATTTTTGTGTCCCCATGGCAATTGATACAGGCTACCACTGTTGCATTGTCCTAGAAAACTCATACCACTTTGATCTGAAAATATGCCCCCGAACTAAAGCACAAGGCAGATGGCTTGAAGTTCCAAACAATTGAATAACCACTTCTTCTGGGAAGGGGACCAATGTCCCTGAACTGGACACCCTTCACAATGTGCCCCCAGCCGTATAGGCTGGTGTCCACAAGAGTTATCTGTGAAGAGATGCAAAGGGAAACTCCTCTGATGAGACTGGTGTTTCAACCACCAGGCTAGGCTGCAACGAGCTTCTGCTGTCCAAGGCAGCTGCTGGTGAAGTGCATTCTTCTGCAAAATGTCCAAACTCAGATTTGGATGCTCAGTTTCTCATCTTTTATTTCCTTCCGCCATTAATATTCTTATCCATTCCTTAGTAATAAGTACATTGGAATACTGCAGGAAAGTCTGTTGGTCATAAATTTGAATTCTGGCAGGAAAGTTCATTGGTCACCAATTTGAAATCTCATTATTGTTCTGGGAAAAAATGCAGTCTTCATGCCTATTAAGGTCCCTCCCTCAAAGAGTGTCACCTTCTAAGTGACTCAATCAGGACTTTGGGTAAACTAAGCACCATCTGACATCAATCCATATACTAATACTGTCTCTCCTCCCTAGAAGCTCCCTAGAAGCATTTACAAAAGTTGTAGAACTTAAAATACCCTCAAGTTGTAGCTAAAGACAAAAGTAACAAGAATATTAAGTGGCCAAAAATTAATAACGACAAGCACTGCTGTTTCATTTACATGTAGTAGTGACATTAGTATTTGTTTTAATGGAATATGAGAATACAATATTAATGGTACCGAGTAACATTAGTCAAGGTAGATAGAGTAGCTAAAACTCTGGGAAATCGAGTATCTAGATAATCAAGTTAGAATAGGTGAGTTTGTAACGAAGACCAACTTTTGGACAATATCTAACTGCGATGTAGATGTTGAACTGAAAAGAATATATTTGTAGATGTCACTTTCAAATGTGATGGTACATACCTTTGCAAGACCCTTAATAGTTTCATGCTTTTGATGGGGTATTCTTCATGAAGGTGCAAAAACGCCCCATGGGTTCCTTTATCTGTCAGATTACTAAAAGCAACATGGTTTTCTGGAAGCTGTAGTAAAGAGCGCCAAATAAACATCCTGTAACAGAAACATATGTTTCAAACATAAGGTGCTCTAAAAAAAAACAAAAACCCAGAGTGTATGTCCTCACATATTTTATTCTTATTCAGAGAAAAATACAGACCCTAAACATGACTTAAATATGTGCTACATGTTATATCAGTGCTAAAACCCACCTAAATAATATTGGAAAACTTAACATAATTGGCTGAATAGGATAGCAGCAACACCATGGGGCAATGAGCAGGTCTAACTCTCTCATCCTGATTACTATAGATGTCTGTCATTTTCTAGTGACAGCAGCAGCATTAGGGTACTGCCCTGGTTTAGCTCTCTATCTCAGGCGGCAGTGTGTAATCAACACCCATTAAAGTCTATTCACTTAGGGCTCCTGTTATCAAGCTGCGCTAGCGGTTTAACACGCGTAATAGCATGCGTTAAACCGCCGGCCATGCTAGCCGCTAACGCCTGCCTTGAGCAGGTGGTAGTTTTTTGGCCAGCGCGGGTTAGCGCGTGATTAAAAGTCGTGCACGCTCACCCCGCTAGCGTGGCTTGATAAAAGGAGCCCTTAGTAACAGTAGAGGACCCAGATAAGCGCTATAATTTATGCTCATTTCCCCTAACAAGACCATCTTCTTTCCTTATCGCTTTTGATCATCTTTTGTATCTTTTAAAATTGCAAAAAGTTTGTTCAGTTACATCTACTCTGAATTCCATACATGTGGTGACTTATCCCTTCCCACACACTGGCTTGCAGAGAGAGAATACTTACAGCTTTGAGCACTTCCCCTACAGAGGCAGAGCTTCAGTCCACACCTCAGTTTTTTCTCTGCAAGCGAACTATGTAGAGGGGTTCTGATCTGATCTGCTTTTTTGCATTTCATGTTTGGTTTTTCTGAGGCTTCGGTGCCCTAAGACCCCATTTTTGGGGATTCTCTGCCTGGAAAAGGACGCAGACCTGCTGTGCCAGTCTGCAGCACAAGCCTTCAGGTGGACCTTGAAGGCCAGCCTGCTGTGTTCTACTGGGTCTGTTTCCCTGGAAGCTGGCTTGCCTTCTGAGTTTCTTAGTAGCTTGAGCGCAGGCTGTGGGCACCCTGAGTAAGAACCCTCGGGGTATCAGAGCATTGGCTATGTGTTTACTCACCTCTATCATGTTCCAAGGTCCCTGGGGGTGTGGAGGTCGAGGTCAGTCTGTCTGGCTTACAGCCCAAGTAATTCTGTGGTCTGGAGGAGTCGCAGGAAGTATCTGAGGCAGGAAAGTCATTTTCTCCTTACAGCTGCATTGGAAAAGCTGCAGGCAGGCACCAACAGAAAACTGTGAGTAAAGCCCATTCATTCCTATGGGAGAATCGGGGTGGGTTAGAAACTTACAATTTTGAGAGTTCCTGGGGTTAGAGTTCAGGTCTTCCACTTTCAAAACTCCTACATCTGTCTTTTTGCACTTCTCCATGATGGCAGCCAGCTTGGATTTCAAACAATCTTTTTTTCCAAAAGCCTCTATCTGCCTATTCCCCCTCCCAATCAGCTGGGATGGACATGCCAAGGGGTGAGGATGTGAATTCATATCGAATTTGTGATGAATTACTGGCGGAAGAGCATCTGTGTACCACATGCTGTAAACACATATGAGGGAGGGGCGGGAGTCTCGGACTTAGTCTTATCCTCCAGGGCTGGTGAACCACAATGGGTCTGGGAGATGGGTAGAAAATTGTGCCTGGGACTTTTTTTCGCACACTGATGTGAAGCGGAAGTGCGTGGCATCGGAAGTCCCTGCGAGTGCCCAGCCGGAGGACTTGCAGACTTCATTTACTTTCCCTGCACTAGGCTTCTTCCTGGAATTCATGAATCTCATGTGGAGAGCCTTTCTGACACGTCCAGGACCGAGTACATAGCCTTCAACCCAGGGAGTGTCTTCTCCTCCGATGTCTGCTTCTTGTGTATGTTCTTATAGAAGGTAGAGAGGGACAGATTCTTCAGACTGGCGGGGGCAACAAAAACAAGAGGGCACTCAAAAAAATTGAAAGGAGACAGATTCAGAACAAATGCTAGGAAGTTCTTCTTCACTCAGAGGGCGGTGGACACCTGGAATGTGCTTCTAGAGGTGGTGGTGGAACAGATTACAATTTTGGGATTCAAAAAGGGATTGGATGTGTTCCTGAAGGCAAAGGGGATTGAAGGGTATAACTAGAGGGATACTATACAAGGCAAAATGTTAAATAACAGATCACTTACAGGTCATTGATCTGAGGGGCTATCGCGGGAGCGGACTGCCGGGCACGATCGACCCACGGTCTGACTCAGCAGAGGCAATGCTTATGTTCATAAGCAAGCTGGCCCCTGGTTCCAGTGAGTTTTTTAATTTCGACGGGTGTTTTAGCATGTCAGACATCAGACCACTTTTGTCCCAGGATTCCGATTCAGTCCTGGATGACTCAAGTTCCCTATTTGGGCCAACAGACGTGAGGCCTCCCTGGCTCTTGACCAAGAAGAAGATCCTTGTGTTCACCAACTTTTCAGTCAGTCTCAGTTTATCAATTTATTTCTGATGTGGTCTAAGAGTTGAAGCTGGAAACACAGCCCTCCACTTCTAAATGCATGGTCATAAGTGGCATTAACAACCAAACCTCCTTCTTTCTGGCTCATCCAGATATTACTGCCCTGGTCACAGAACAGTGGGAGACCCTGGAGGGGTCATTGTGGGTTGCTAAGGCCATGGCTAAACTTTATTCCATGGCACCTGAGTTTCAGCAGTTCTTTGTTCAGCCAAAGGTGGATTCAGCGGATGCTTACTTCATCAAGCATACTGCTCTCCCAAGCGAAGGTGGTTGTTATGCAGTAGGATATGCGGGACTGCAGGGTGGACATGGTGCTTAAGAAACAATTTGAGGCCCTGGCTCTGGAAATAAGAGCTGCTGCTGCCACTTCTTTTGCAGAGGACCTGCCACACCAGGTTACACTGGACATTTTCGGCGGTGGACACCTGCCCTCATCTAGTACGGGAAGGTGTGGATTATATGGCAGATGTTCTCTATGACCTTATCAGAGTCATAAGCAGGGTGTCTGCTTATGAAGTTTCGGCTCACAGGATGCTCTAGATCTGGCAGTGGGTGGGTAACTTGTCATTCACGACTACCTTGAATAGACTACCTTTTAAGGGGCAGAAGCTTTTTGGTAAGGGTCTTGATGATGTTATGGCCAGTGTGGCAGATCGCTGCCCTAAGTCCCTGTCGGAGAATAGGCCTCGCCAGCTGCTTGGTGGGAGTAGGGGTATTTTTAATCCTTCCCGCCACTGTTGACAGTACTAGCAGGGTTCATTGGCACAGAGACCCGTCAAAGGTTACCAGCAGCATTTCAGCAGTTCGACGCACCAGCAGACTGCTGGATCACGCCTCAACCCATCTTCTAAAAAGACTCAATGACACCAGGCTGCTGGCCTTGCTTCTGCATATTGGGGACCAGTTGTCAGCATTTCTGGGAGTGGGAGAAAATCTCATCGGACCAGTGGATGCTGGATATCATCTGAGAAGGTTACAAGATCGAGTTATTAACCCTCCCATGGATCTGTTCCTCGACTCTTCTGCCAGATGGCCAGAGAAGGAGATCAGGGTCCGGGCCACTCTCCAGAGATCTTTAGGCATTCGGGCCATAGAACCTGTCCCCTGACTCGAGCTCAGGCAGATACTCCAGATACTTCATCATGTTAAAGAAAGACACAGAGGACTTGAGGCCCATTTTTGATTTCAAGACAGTGAATGTGTTTCTGAGGGTAACACATTTCCACATGAAGACAGCCTGTTTGGTCATCAAGGCTGTGGCTCCGGGAGAGTTTCTAGCCTCCCTGGACATCACAGAAGCATACCTGCATATTCCCATCTTTCCAGACCACAGAAAATATCTGCAGTTCTACGTACTTCAGCAGCATTTCCAGTTTGCAGCTCTCCCGTTCGGACTGGAGACAGCCCCTCGCGTGTTCACCATGGTAATTGGTGGTGGTGGCAGCTCATCTCCAGTGCCTGGGGATTCAAGTTCATCTCTATCTGAATGACTGGTTAATCAGGGCCCTGTCCAGACCGGAGTGCGAGCTGGTGATGCATCCAGTTGTAGACCAGCTCCAGCATCTGGGCTGGATTGTCAACTTCAGGACGAGCCATCTGGAACCCACCCAGAGGCTGGAGTACTTGGGCATTCTCTTTGATACGGCTTGTGACCAAGTGTTTCTTTCCAAGCCACACAAAAGGAAGTGCCAGAGCCAGGTCCAGTCTTTATTGGAAATGCAATTTCAAACTGCTTGGCATTATCTTCAGGGGCTGGGCTCCAAGGCAGCTATGCAGGAGGTTGTCCCCTGGACCATAGCCCATATGCAGCCTCTACAGGACTCTTTTCTGTCCTGGTGGCCTTCACAGAAACATCCTCTTCAGCTGCAGCTCCACTGGTGGCTCCAGGATATGCCCTTTTTGAAGGGCATGCCTCTTTGGATCTCAGAATGGATGACTATCTTGACCGATGTCAGCCTCTTCAGCTGGGGAGCTCATTGTGGGGATCGCTTGGTTCAGGGCCAATGGACTCCCCAACAGAAGCAGTGGTCCATACATTGTCTGGAGCTCTGAGTCATTCATCTAGCTCTGCAGGCTCTGGGAAGCATCCTAGAGGGAAACGCGGTAAGAGTGTTCTCCAACAATGCCATGGTAGTGGCGTATGTCAACAGGCAGGATGGTACAAAGGAAATCCCCTTATTTCTGGTAGCTCAGATGCTCTTTCATTGGGGAGAAGTCAACATTCAGACTCTTTCTGCGGCCCAAGTGGCCAGAGTGGAAAATGTTCTGGCTAACTTTCTAAGTACAGTTCCTAGAACAGGGAGAGTGGTCGTTCTCGTGCAGGGTGTTCAATTTAATTGTGCAATGCTGGGGAAGAACAGCGACTGACTTCATGACTTCAGCCAAGAATGCGAAGCCAGATGTTTCTTCAGTTGAAGAGCGGGAAGGGATAAATCACCACATGTACGGAATCCTTAGTAGACTAACTGAAAGAAGATTATTCAGGTAATAATAATAATTTATTCTTATATACCGCCAGACCACGAATGGTTCTAGGCAGTTCACAACAGATAAGGCTGAACAAACAGTTCAAAAAGATACATCAGTTTCTAGAATGTACAAAATACATGCTATATTTAAAAAGCAATTATGAAGCTTGGGTTACAAATTTGTCAAATTGTGTCTAATAGTTTTCTAAAAAAATAATAAGATGCAACTCCTGGCATGATTTTGCCAAACCAGGCATTCATTTTGGCTGCCTGGAAAGAGAGAGTTCTCTCAATAAATCTCTTCAAACAACACGATTTGACAGTAGGATATGAGAATAACTGGACTCTACGTGTGGGCTTATTGGAGTGATTTAAAGAGAAATGGGAAACAAGTTAACTTGGGGACATACCAAAGATTGATTTGAAGCAAACACATGCAAATTTGAATAAAACTCTAGCCTCAATCGGTAGCCAGTGTAATTTTTGGTAATAAGGAGTAACATGGTCCCATTTTTTCAGATTGAAAATCAGTCGGACAGCAGTGTTTTCAACCACTCTTAGTTTTTTGAAGATTTTCTTATAGGCTTCCAGTTAGATTATATAACAATAATCAAGGATACTCAGTATCGATGATGGAACTAACAAACGAAAGAAAGCTGTATCAAAATATTTCTTAATGGTCCGGAGTTTCCAAAGAACTGAGAAACATTTCCTGAGTAACAAATCTGTGTGTTGTTCTAAGGTAAGGTGTCGATCTAAAGTCACTCCCAATATTTTTATGAACTGTTCTATCGGATAGTCACAACCATTCAGGTGAATCATTGATTCTTTAATCTTGTCACTAAGACTTGCAATAAAACATTTATTTTTTTCAGGGTTCCGTTTCAATTTGAAATCAATCATTCAGAATTCAATCTGTTTCAGACATGTTGCTATAAAATTTGTTATCTCTACTGTCAGACACGTTAGGGGGATGACTATAGTCAGCATAAATATAAAACCTAAGATTTAAACTTTGCAAGAGGTTTCCCAATGATGCAAGGTAAATATTAAACAGGATCGGAGATAAAGGTGAGCCTCGAAGAACCCCACATATGTTTACCCAACGATAAGAGAGTTTATCATCCTTGAACACTTGGTACGATCTACTGCCCAGGAAACCTCAGAACCAGTTCAGGACACTTCCCGAAATACCAATAGATTCTAAGCAGTCGACCAGATCAAAAGCGCTACTTAAATCAAGTTGCAGAATCAAAGCGCTTGTACCCTGACTAAATAATGTGTGGAGATAATCTAACAGAGAAGCCAAGACTGTTTCAGTACTGAAACCTGATCGAAAACCTGACTGGTTATCATGTAATATATTAAACTTATCTAAATAGGAGTCAGTTCCAAGTTAACCAGACCCTCCAGCAATTTAGTAAACAAAGGAATGCTAGCAATAGGCCTATAAGTGGAAGCCAAGGTAATAGATTCTTTGGAATTTTTGACAGTTGGTGTAATCAATATATGACCTAACTCCTCCGGAAAAGCCTATTAGACCAGGGGTAGGGTACTCCGGTCCTCGAGAGCCGTATTCCAGTCGGGTTTTCAGGATTTCCCCAATGAATATGCATGAGATCTATTTGTATGCACTGCTTTCAATGCATATTCTTTGGGGAAATCCTAAAAACCTGACTGGAATATGGCTCTCGAGGACCGGAGTGCCCTACCCCTGCATTAGATAGTACGGAGATAACCCAGTTGAAGAGTTTAACCTTGATAGTGACAGGGGCATCTTTCATGATGTTTGGGGGACAGCTGTCCAGTCTACAAAAAGAGTTTGCATATTTGTAAAACTTAAAGAAAGTTTGCCAGTTAGGAGCTGCAAACATATCCCAGTACATATCAACTCTAGGGTCCTCTAAACTCTGAAAAACAGGGAAACTCAGATAATTGTTGATAGAAGCTGCTAGAGTAATCCTCAATTTATGTGTTTGTTATTAAAAAAATCTGCCAGCACATCTGCAGAGAGAGTGGATTCTTCAGTGGAACCAGTGAATATCTCTATATCATATAAGTCATTGACCAGTTTAAAAAGGCTTCTACTATTAATAGATGGGTTACCTATCTTTTGAGCGTAAAAAGCTAGACGTTTCTCTTTAATCAGATTTTTATATTCTTTTATTTTTAACCTCCAGGCCACCTTGTGTTCCATGTCTCCCGATTTTACCCACTGTCTTTCCAGTTTTCTTAATTCCTTTTTTATAACTAGCAAGTCTGTGTCAAACAATCCATCTAAGTTTCTTTGTCTCTTTCTTCTCAATTTAATGGGGGCCATTTCATTTAAAATCTGTTAATATTTGTCTAGGAATCCACAAAAGGGGTATCATCGTTTGGGTTTGAAATAATGTCATAATGAAACCAAAATTCAACTGGGTTGATCAAACCTCTGCTAGCTTGGAATTTAATATTTCTTTTATTTTCTTTAGCTTTTGCTTGGGTTCTTTTTATTTGCCAATTGAATCCAAAATGACATGATCGGTGGGCTGACCATAAAGAGTCAGACCAGTTAGGCTTGCATCCAACAAATCCTAGGATTAACTAATTCATTATAGCTTTTGGGAACAACCAAACTGACTGACAGATTATTCCTTATGGTCCAGTGGCAATGCTACACATTGCCATGCAGTAAACCCGGGTTAGCTTTCCCGACCCAGCACTTGTTCCGCCTGTTGACTGAGTAGGCCAAAATGAGCAAGAGGAAGCTAAAAAGTCCAAAAATCCATATTTAGGTGTCTAGTTGCACTCATATATAGAGCTTATAAAATTACCGATTTTTACTTCTTGAAAAACAAAACCTTTCCACTTCCCAAAAACACCTTCTTGTGAATACCTGTATTTCGCAGGATATTCTCCAAACCCTAACAACAAATCTTGCAATCGTTTTTTGTTCAATCCATCTGGTAGTACATTCTATAAATAAAGGAAAAAATAATCACAATAATTTTTGTTAACAGCCTTGGATTTCTAAGCATCTAGTATATCACATGAATTACAAGATTAGAATATTTCTTCAAACAGTGTGTTCCAAATAATGTTCCTTTTAAAAGTGTAAGTAAAATGCACCTTCTTTGCTTTTATATAACTAGAATTTTTCTTATAGAATTATTTTATGTATTAGCAAAATATTGTAACATCTAATTATTGTTTTCCCCCTATAAACATGCACATCCGGGAGGGGGGAGGTTGGGGGTCTGATAGGATAATGAATTTAGATATATTGAATTGGGGTTCAGTATAGAAATGTTATGTGTTGGGCATTGTGATTGTTTAGGAGGGAGGGGGACTAATTCTGAAATGGATATTAATGGAATATTAAGTGTGGTATTGAAGTATAAAATGTTGCATTTATTGTTACACTTATTGTAAGTATTGAAAATAATAAATAATTGGGGGGAAAAAAAGAATTATTTTATGCAGTGTGTATTTTTTGAAGAAGAAACTTGAGATAGGTGAGGCTACATTACATTACATATTAAAGAGAGCAAAACAAAAAAAAACTATCAGACTAAGATGTCTTTAATGTTTGGAGCTTTAGTCCAATACCAGTGTGTTAATTATTAATTCTAACACCAACCCTCTTCAATGGTAACAAGGTTTAACAAAACTAGGTTGGTGAATGGTTTTTTTTGAAATATCTCAGCCCCACCACTCCACCGCTATGTTTACTTCAAAACAGCGGGAGATTTACGTGGTAACTCATCATAGGTATTAGTTTTCTAAATGCTGTGGCAATTTTACGATATTATTATCATTTTTGTAAACTAAAGTAATATATTTATATAAACTAAAATAGTATAATATATGTACTTAGCTTTTACACACAGCTGGACCTGGGAGTCTGACCTGACATGTTTCGCACAAACAGTGCTGTTTCAAGGGTCTCCCGAGGCCGCCGTTGTCATCCGACTCACAAGTACAACTTCTGTGAAAGAATCCACAAAAGGGGTTCTTCTTTCACAGAAGTTGTACTTATGAGTCGGATGACAACGGTGGCCTCGGGATACCCTTGAAACAGCACTGTTTGTGCGAAACATGTCGGGTCAGACTCCCAGGTCCAGCTGTGTGTAAAAGCTAAGTACATATATTATACTATTTTAGTTTATATAAATATATTACTTTAGTTTACAAAAATGATAATAATATTGTAAAATTGCCACAGCATTTAGAAAACTAATACCTATGATGAGTTACCACGTAAATCTCCCGCTGTTTTGAAGTAAACATAGCGGTGGAGTGGTGGGGCTGAGGTATTTCAAAAAAAAACATTCACCAACCTAGTTTTGTTAAACCTTGTTTAATGTTTGGAGAGCATTCACTGACTTATCACACTGTATATTCAGAACCTTAATCTGAAACTAGATCCTCTACTTTGGGAATACTGCAGAAGTAGCATTCATGTACCTCAAGGGAGACAGACAGACAGCTTATGAAGCTGCTTTTATAGTGTCACTAGGAGTCGGATGACACACACACACACACATGCAACTGTCCTTCAACAATGCAGTTCAAAGAAGAATCTTCCTTCCACTATTAATGCAGAAATGAAGATAAAATGGCTATTTGAAATTACTTCCTCCTGGAGCAGTGAGTAGCATTGGTGCCAACTGAACTATAGCCCCAGAAAAAAAAATATTATCCGATGCTGCTCATCCATGTTGGCACTAATGATACTCCTCCAAATGTATCAAAAGTGGCTCTGGGAGAGAAGGTGAACATAAGAATTGCCACTGCTGGGTCAGACCAGTGGTCCATCGTGACCAGCAGTCTGCTCACGCGGCAGCCCTTAGGTCAAAGACCAGTGCTCTGACTGAGACTAACTTTGTCTTGAATCCCTGGAGGGTATTTTCCCCTATAACAGCTTCTGGAAGAGCGTTCCAGTTTTCCACCACTCTCTGGGTGAAGAAGAACTTCTACGTTTGTACAGAATCTATCCCCTCTCAACTTTAGAGAGTGCCCTCTCATTCTCCCTACCTTGGAGAGGGTGACCAACTTGTCTTTATCTATTAAGTCTATTCCCTTCATTATCTTGAATGTTTCGATCATGTCCCCTCTCTCAGTCTCCTCTTTTCAAGGGAGAAGAGGCCCAGTTTCTCTAATCTCTCACTGCACTCCTCCAGCCCCTTAACCATTTTAGTTGCTCTTCTTTTATTTTTAGTTTAGTAAGGGGGGTAATGGGATTTGATATACCCCCTTTCTACATGACAACTGATTTGAAATGTGTCAGTTTTGAGAATTTACATCTGCTATGCACTATACAGGAGGAAATGGGAGAGGGCACTTTATATGATTAATCACATGATTAAAAATTCTAATTGCAATTAATCTGTGATTAAAAATTTTTAGTGCAGCCTAGTACACAGGCCCCTTATTCAGATCAATCAGCAGGCAAATACACAGGCAATGAAAGAACTGTATATAGTACATATTTATACCACACTATGATGTTGTAAAACACATTCTTTACAAAAATGAAAATCTGAGTGTGGGGAGGTTAAGTGAGCTTGCACAGACTTTTCACATCTCTGTTACAATGTTTGCATATATATAGATTAAAAACCTATTCTTACCTCTTTATCTTCTAAAACACTAGTCAAGGCTGGCTTTAGAACTCTGGTTTGAATATTGCCTTTTTTTGATTTCAAAGGTCTCTGTGCCTTTCCAGATGTCATGCTGATCTTTGTTACACTTGACTGATCTATTGAAGTTTTGTCTTTAGGGAAATCTTTAACAACTTTAACCAGAGGCAAGGGCGGCTGAAAGTAAATGAGGAAAATATCAGAGCCAAAGTAAAGGCAATAAACCTCTGTACTTGTCTAGTGTCATTTTCTTTGCCATTTACCTGGAAAATAAAATTGTATATGTTAACATTTACTTGAATGTAGTGCATATTTTTTTATTTTTAGCTCAATAGTAGGTATTTCTCCTGTCTCTATAGAATTTCAGTTTAAGTGTACTGGAAGCAAGGGAGGGGAAGAGACTATGCCAAGGTTACAAGGAGAAGAGAAAACAATATGTAGAATCAATCTCAGACAACTACATAAAGATTAATTTGTTGACTCCACTAAACCTCTCCCTGAACCATATTTCCAGCCTAGTTCTCATTAAAAAAAAATCCTGCATTAAGTTGCAGAGGGGAGTTAGACAGGGTTATCCTCTATCTCCTTTGCTTTTTGATATAGTGCTTGAACCCTTATTATTAGCTATTCAACAGGAAAAGGAGATACAGGGTATACCGCATAAGGATAAAGAATATAAAGTATCTGCATATGCGGATGATATATTACTTCATTTGAGAAATCCTGAAACAACCATTCCAAGTTTATTGGTTTTGATTGAAAAATTTGGAAAGTTTTCAGGTTATAAAATAAATTGGACTAAATCAGAAGTTCTTCCTTTGAATGTGCATTGCACAAAAGGATTATTTGACTCATTACCTTTTATTTGGAAAGAAGAAGGAATAAAATACTTAGGTATATGGATAAAAAACACACTTGATGAGACAATTATAATGAATGAAAAAAGTTTATTGCAAAAAGTAACAGAGTTATGTGAGCAATGGAATCCTTTGCAGTTATCTTGTGGGGAAGAGTCCAAACTGTCAAAATGATGATATTGCCTGTGGTTTGTTATCAAATGGGAATGATACTAGTTTTTTTTCAGGGGTCTTTTTATAAAAAATTAAATAATATTCTTAGTAAATTTATTTGGCTGGGTAAAGCTGTAAGAATTGCTTTAGTGACTTTACAAAAACCAATTGAGGAGGGAGGGGTAAATTTTCCAAATGTTTATAGGTTTCATCAATCCTATATTCTGCGCCAAGGTATGTATTGGGTCCTCCCAGAACTCATGGAGAAGCTTCCAGATTGGTTATGGTTGGAATGGCAGCTCATGTCTCCTATTAGGCTTCGTCATCTGCTTAGCATTAAAATGCCTAGAATAAGGAAAAGCAACAGGATAATAATGGACACATGGACAATATTAAAATATGTTAACAGTTTAACTCCTCTTACTATTCAAAAATCTGTTTGTCAAAACATATGGCTAAACTCTAAGATACGAATAGGCGGTTTTATGATTGTCTGGAAGGATTGGATTGAGGCAGGAATACATACTTTAAAAGATGTTATTTCTGATGGTAAACTGCTGGAGTTTTCACAATTGCAACATAAATTTGGTCTAAATAAAAAACAAAGTTATAAATGGTTGCAATTGAAGCAGGCCATTCAGGCAGGGTTCCCTGAATGGAAATCCTTAAATACTCATTTTACTCTAGAATTCTTATGCTTTCAGGCAGACTTTCTGGGTCACCAGGCCGCAAAGTGGTACAAAACATTATCTGGCTATTTAAATAAAAAACCAAAAACTGTACTTAGGGATATTTGGAGCATTGAGATTAAGTGTCAAATTAACGCATCTCAATGGCCACGTATTTGGCCTTGGAGGATGAGATGTATAAGGTCAGCGTCTATGAGGCAGACATGGTTTTTCCTGTTACATAGAGCTCTCTGGACCCCTGTTCGTTTACAAAAATTGGATTGCTCTAAGTCTAATAGATGTTGGCATTGTCATCTTGAGCCTGGAACTCTAGATCATTTATTATTTTATTGCCCTTTTATTAATTGTTTTTGGAAATTGATCTGGATTCAAATAAATTGTATGTTGGAAAATCATGTAGCCCTATCCTATGACACAATTTTATTTGGGGTGTCTATGAGGGCTAAGTGTCAGTTATCCTCTAATAATAACAAGCTTTTAATGATTTTAACAGGAGTTGCCATTCAACAAATAACATATAATTGGAAGGATTATAGAGGGTTAAATCACTGCTTTTGGTGGAGTTCGGTGTGTCATATGTATGAAATGGAAAAAACATTGGCAATTAAAAAAGGATATTTTAATAAATTTAAAGATGTTTGGGGGCCATTAATAGATTATTATAGTAAATAGATTATTATAATAAATAAATTGTATTTAACCCCATTTATTATGTATGTGTGGAGGGTAGGGGGTGGGGGGGTGTTTAAAAGTGTTGGATATTTATAAAGATATATGTATGGGGTTGAGGGAGATAATTCTTGTGGTGTGAAATTTGTAATAATTTCAAGTGGAAATGTATATTATGAAGTGATTTATTGTACACTTGTTTGAAAATTTATAATGAATAAAGAAATTTAAAAAAAAAAAAAAAAAATCCTGCAGATGCCTTTTTTTTTTTCAAAATTCTTTATTCATTTTTCCATCCAAAATCAAGAGCACAATATTATATCATTTAAATCCTATAAACATCTCATATATTTCTTTTAACATCATCTTAAAAACACATTTATACCCTCCTCATCCCCCTTCCCACAAATATTTTAATAAAAAATATCATATCAATATTATCAATTGATCAACTTTAACATAACTTTATACCCTCACCCATCCCCTCTATTTGTAAGTGTACTCACAATGAATAATGGTGTCTAATCATTGCAATAATTTGTCAATGGCCCTCAATCTTTTTAAAATTATTATAATTTCCTTTTTGTATGGCAATTACTTTTTCTATTTTGTAAATGTGGCATAACGAATTCCACCAGAAGGTATAACTTAGTCTACTGTAATTTTTCCAATTGCTGGTAATATGTTGTATGGCGACTCCTGTCATGATCAATAAAAATTTATTATTGCTTGAAGAAATTTGACTCTTTGTTCTCATTGACATCCCAAACATTATTGTATCGTATGATAATTCTACATGGTTTTCTAATAAAGAATTAATTTGAGACCAGATTGAGTTTGTCTCATAGATGCAGACACTGTAGATCTCATTCTCCAAGACCAAATTCGTGGCCATTGAGACGCCGTAATTTGATGCTTAATCTCAATGCTCCAGATGTCCCTAAGTCCGTTTTTAGGATTTTTATTTATAAATTAATTTATCAATTTATACCACTCTGTGGCCTAGTGACCCAAGAAGTCCACCTGAAAGCACAAGAACTCCAGATTATACTGATTATTGAGATTTTTCCTTCTGAATAGCCTGCTTCAGTTGCAACCATCTAAAGCTTTGTGATTTATTAAGACCATATTTATGTTGCAACTGTGAAAAGTCAAGCAGCTTACCATTTGAAATCACATCATCTAGAATCCGTATGCCTGCTATCATCCAATGCTTCCAGATGACCTTAAATCCGCCAATTTGAATCTTGGAGTTTAACCATATTGTTTGATTAGTTGATTTATGGATTGGAATAGGCGTTAAATTATTAACAAATCTGAGGGTTTTCCATGTATCCATAAAAATTCTGTTTTCTTTATATAACCTAGGCATTTTAATACTAAGAACATGACATAGTCTCAAGGGGAACATGAGTCGCCATTCTAACCACAACCAATCTGGAGTATTGTCGATGAGTTCTGGGAGGACCCAATACATACTCTGTCTCAAAATATAGGTTTGATGATACCTATAGAAATTGGGAAAATTTACCCCACCCTCCGCAATTGATTTTTATAGAGGTACTAAAGTTGCTCAGCCAAACAAATTTTGTAAGAATACTGTTTAACTTTTTATAAAAGGACCCCTTAAAAAAAACTGGTAATATTCCCATCTGATAGCAAACCACAGGCAATTTCATCATTTTTTTTTTTTTTTTTAAATTTGTTTATTGAGAAATTTTTCAAATATACATAACAAAAACACAGAGGTTCAGCAAACAGATATCTACAATGACACATTCTCTCCAACCCCTTTCCCCCAAATTAGTGAAAAGATAAAGTTGTACTATAATCTTCAGTACAATGCAAAAAAGAATCACATAGGTCAAAGTAAACCCCCCCCCCCTAACCCACCCCAAAATCAACTTTCACATAGGGTTACAAAAATGTAGCTAAACACTCAGATCATGAAGGACATTCACACCACCTAATATAAGGATTCCACACCTTGAAGAAGGGTGTAAGACGAGATTTTGTCAATGCCGTCAATTTAGACATACGAAAAATAAAATCTATTTTTCGTAATAAATGAAGTCGACCTGGGGGAAAGGCCTGTTTCCAATATGCCGCTAATAAAAGACGAGCAGCAGTAAAGATATAACAAGCCAATTTATGTGTATTAGAAGACAATGGAACCAAAGGTAGATGTAAAAGAGCACTACCCATAGCTCGAGAAATCGTGGTATGTAAAATATCAGACAACAATTCAAAAACCATTTCCCAATATGGGATTACCTTCGGACAATCCCACCAGATGTGAAGAAAGGTACCCAAATGACCACAGCGTCTCCAACACAAATTAGATACTTGAGGGTACATAAGATGAAGACGCTGGGGTGTAAGGTACCATTGATAAAGCATCTTATATCCATTTTCCACCAAAGAGCTGGCTATAGAAACTCGAAGCAGGCGACTAAACACCCGCTCCCAGTTAATAATCGACGGCATTGGGCGTAAAAGTCCCTCCCAAAGAGAAATATATTTTACCGGGGGAGCCTGTTGTTGAATAAGAGCTTTATAAAATCTAGTAATGCACCCCTTACCACTACTACCCATAATCGCCCACTCCAGGGTGGTTTCCTCCAAACAAATATCATCAAAAGCCCTGCGACTAATAAAATCTATTGCTTGAAGATAGCGAAAATAATCAGTCGGCGGCAAATCATAAGCTTCCCTCAATTCCAAAAATGATAATAATCGTCCATCTTCCACAAAATCTCCCAAATCCATAAGACCCATTTGAGCCCAAACACGAAAACGACAATCAGATCTTCCAGGTGCAAAACCCCACGCAACCCACAACGGGGTACTACGAAAATACAAACGAGAAGGGAAAAACCTATTGCGCAGCCGAATCCACATCACAAACGTATGATGCAAAAAAGGGTTAGCCCCCTTAAACATTTGTCGAGCCTCTTCCACTTTTAACCAAGGGATCACCCGACAAAGCTCTTCCGATCCCAAAATTTTTTCCCCTCGAACCCAGCTTTTTGATCTATCCTTACACCAACTCAAAAAAGACTTCAATTGAGCTGCCTCATAGTAACGCCGCAAACAGGGTACAGCCATACCCCCCTGAGAGCGAAATTGATACAACACATTCCTAGGTACCCGTGGGGGTCGACTCTTCCAAATGTACTTAAAAATTTTTCTTGCCACCCCACGAAAGAAAGCAGCAGACAAAGGAATTGGTAAAGCCTGAAAAAGATAAAGTAGCTTCGGCAAAACCATCATCTTTACACTTTGTATGCGACCAAACCAAGATAAGGAAACATTCTCCCATCTATCCAAATCAACCCAAAGAGATTGCAAAATCGCTGGGTAATTAACTTCAAACAAAGAGCAAAGCCGCGTTGGCACATTGACCCCTAAATAACGTATAAATTTAGATGCCCATTTAAAAGAATAATTAGCCTTCAAAAAAGCACAATCCCCTGGATGTACTGACAAATTTAAGATCTCAGACTTATCCATGTTGGTCCGAAATCCGGATACAGCGCCATAGGCAGACAATTCACCAATAATACCCGGGAGAGTAACACAAGGATCAGTTACAGTAAAAATAACATCATCAGCAAACATCAACAACTTTGTGGAAAGTCCATTACAAACCATGCCATGAATAGACTGCTGGGCTCGAACATGAGAAGCGAAAGGCTCCATCACCAGCGCAAAAAGTAATGGCGAAAGTGCACAGCCTTGTCTTGTTCCTCTGGCTAACTGAAATGAATCTGTATACCCCCCATTAATCCGGAGAGCTGCTAAAGGCTTAGTATATAGAATCTGAATCCACACTAAAAACTTTCCTCTAATTCCCATAGCTGATAGAGTGCTCAACAAAAATGGCCACGACACCCTATCAAAGGCCTTTTCAGCGTCAACACTCAGAAGCAATGCTGGCATCTTTTCACGTTGTACAAACCAAATCAAATGAAGCAATCTACGAATATTATCAAATGTTTGCCTCCCCGCAATAAAACCCGCTTGGTCATCCTGTACTAAATAAGTCATATAACATTGCAACCTACGAGCCAGAATTTTTGTGAAGATTTTATAATCAGTGTCTAGCAACGAAATTGGACGATATGATCCACAAAGCATAGAATTTTTTCCCGGTTTCAAAATAAGTGTTATACCCGCCAATCTCCATGAAAAAGGCAACTCCATACCCATTTCTAGACTATTAAAGGCCCGAGTAAGAGGGCCTACTAGCAAATGTCTAAAACATTTATAGAATCTATTCGTAAAGCCATCTAACCCAGGTGCTTTCCCATAAGCCAAAGTGGAAATTGCCCACTGAGTTTCAACTTCCGAAATAGGGGCTGACAAACACTCTGCTTCTTCAGATGTCAATTCAGGAAGCTGTGTCTGAGCCAAATAATTATCAATATGAACTTGAGACACATCTTGTTCAGGAGTATAAAGATGTTGATAAAATGAAAGGAAAGCACCTGCAATAGATTCCGGCGTATAACAGGCTGAACCATCAGAGGCTGTCACTTTAGTAATCACATTCCTCAATTTTTGAGCCTTCAACTTATAAGCCAACTGACGGCTCGCCCGATTACCATATTCAAAATGTTTTTGTTGAACCGACTACAATTGGTCTGATAATTCATCCAATTGCATCACCTGTAGATCTTTTCGCACCTTATCTAGACGCGTCAGCAAAGTAGGAGAAAGATCCCGCTTATGTTTTTGTTCTAAATAATGCAATTGTTGGCGTAAAGCTTCCTGTTTTCGCCCACGTTCTCTCCGTCGATGTACTCCAATAGAAATAATATGACCACGTAAAACTGCCTTCATACCTTCCCAAAATATCAAGGGAGAAATCTCATCACTAGTATTAAACTGAATATAATCCTTCAAATTCTGCTCTATTCGGGACACTATTATAGGATCCGCCAATAGGCTATCACAAAATCGCCAGAACCGCCGCCCAAAAGAAGCCATATGAGGATATAAAACAAAGTGTACCGCAGCATGATCTGACCACACACGCTGAGCAATGCCAACATCTGACACCTGGGAAAGTAAAGCCTTATCAATGCCCCAAAAATCAATACGAGAATATGAATCATGTACTGTTGAAAAATAAGTATAATCTTTGGTAGTAGGATTTAGATGTCTCCAAGGATCAATCAAATCCCAGGACATAAAGAAAGAGTGCAATTGCTTTCTATCAGATTTTCCATAATGGATCGACTGTGACGAATTATCCAATCCCACATCGTAGGTCAAATTAAAATCCCCCCCTACTAATAAAGAACCCTCTACAACCCCTCGCAACACCTGGTCTAAAGATACCAAAAAATCTTTTTGCTCAGAATTAGGAGCATAAATATTACAAAAAGTATATAGCACCTGCTGCAATTCAACTTTCAATATCAAATAACGACCCATCGGGTCTCGTACCACTTGTTTAACCTGAGGATCAAGGTGCTTAGCAAAAAGAATCCCTACTCCATGTTTTTTAGACCCCTCCTCATTTGAAGCAAAATACATATGGGGATAACGAGGATGTTTCAAGAGCGATTCATATTGAGGCTTAAGATGAGTCTCCTGAAAGAAACCCACCCCAGCCTTCAACCTATCAGCCTCTTTAAAAAGCAATTGCCTCTTTCGAGGTACATTCAGACCCCGTACATTTAAAGTAAAGAAACTAATACCTTCAGGAGCCATTCATTCCAACATACCCACACGCAACCAAACTCCCGCAAGTAACCCTTCACAACCCAGAATAACAAACCCCTCATTAAAAACCAGCAGCAGAAAAGAAAAAACCCCTTCCCCATTCCCCCTCCACCCCCCTCCCCCCCATCCCCAACCTAACCAAAGGCCCTCCTTATGGTGGGCTAAAAGAGAAAGTGACATCCCAACATACCCCAAATCACACCAATCATATGATAAATAGTACGAGAAGAGATCATATATTCTAATAATAAACAAGAGCTAGCAAGAATCGCAAATCAGTCAACCAAGAACCAAACAAAGCAGCTTAAAAATTCAGGTAAGCCCAGAGGCCGAATTCTGCTCCAGGCCAGATCTCCGCTGCAGTCGCTTGCTACTAGTAGGGACCCGTTTCCAGCGCTGCGATGAAGCACCAGTTCCAGATGATGTAGCCGGCTCTTCCAAGGGTGCATAAAGTTGAGCTTCACGTAATATAGCTACAGCTTCCTCCACTAAAGTAACTTTATGCTGTTGAGAAGCCACTTGAAAGGAAAGTCCAAAAGGAAAAAGCCATCGATATCTGATAGCATGGGATTGTAAGCAGCGAGTAATCTCCCGGAAATCTCGACGCTTTCTTAAAGTAATTGCGGATAAATCCGCAAATAATTCCACTTTAGAATTTTCCCATGTTATATGTCCCACTTTTCGAGCGGCTTGAAGAACTTGATCTTTAACTGGATAGCGCGTAAAACAGGCTACCACATCCCGGGGCCGATCACCTACCCGGGGACCCAGAGCCCGATGCACTCTTTCAAACTCGATCACTGGTATAGGAGCCTCTGGGTCAGCTGCCTGAAGAAAGCGCTTGCAGATGTCCAACAAATGAGCCTGTAACTCCGATGCAGCCAATGATTCAGGAACCCCTCTAGCTCGCACATTACTTCGTCGGCTGCGATTCTCATCATCTTCTAGGCGAAGTTGAAAATCTTCCTGTCTGCGTTCCAAATGAGCGCACCGCGTTTGCAGGGCCACTATATCCGTATCATGGTCAATAACGCGTTCTTCAAACTCCTGCAGCCGAGCCCCCATATCTTGCACTGACTGCCCAATCTTAGCCACCTCCGATTGCAAAGTGCTTTGGATAGAAAGCATTGTAGATTTTAAATCTGCCATCCATGCACGCATTTCCCCACAGGTGGCCGATCGAGCATCAGACTCGGTACTCAGCTGGGCAACGCCCTTACCGCGTTGTGGTTCATCAGTCTCACAGGCCTCAGAGTTATCCGATGGCTGGTAAGCATAAGATTTCAAATCAGCTCGCCCTTTTTTTGTAGCCATCTGCAGCCCACTAGTTTTCCGCTCCAAATTATGCAAAAAGCAAAATATACTAGCCTCGTACCGCTGACTTAAAGCTAAAAGTTTAGCGTGATTCGGAGGAGCTACGATTTTAAGCCACCATCGCTCCCGATGACGTCACTTCCTCCAATTTCATCATTTTAATAGTTTGAACTCTCCCCCACCAAGACAAATGTAATGGATTCCATTGTTCACACATTTCTGTTACCTTCTGTAATAATCCCCCTCGAAAGTCCATCCTCTACCTTTTCCCTTCCACTCCCAACGCTTAATGCTGTATTCCTCTCTTACTCACATGGTATATATCCTGCTGTAAACAGCGTTGATCTCTTGTATCCTGTTCATATTGTAATATCCTGTATCTTATTGTAAACATCTCCTGTACCTGTTCACTTTGTAATATCCTCTATCTTACTGTAAACATCTCCCAATATCTCATGCACATTGTAATTTCCTGTATCTTATTCATTGTAATATCCTACTTCCTATTCATATTGTAATGATCTTCCTGTATTCAGCTTTGATCTCTTGTACCTGCTCTAATCCCTTCGTTCTGTAACTTGACTCAAAATATCTCGCCTCCTATCACTAACTCCATTACTCTCTTTCCCTGTACCTTCTTGCAAGCTCCCCCAACTAGTTCTTTTTCATCACCTTTTCTTCTGGCAAACTGCCCCATCCAGAAGTACCAACGCATCTTAGATATCATGTTCCAAAGCTTATGTAGCTCAAATTCCTGGTTCCAATACTTAGCTCATATCTTGTTCCAAACATATGTATCTTGTTGTAAACATATGTCTCCTGCTGTTAACACTGTACTCTCTCTCGGCACGACCCTCATTGTAAACCGCTTCGAACTTAGGGTACAGCGGTATATAAGAAATAAAATTATTATTATTAATAAAAAATTTTCGTCCTCTTTCATTGTGCCTTCCAGTGTACTTTTATCCAAATACCCAAATATTTTAATCCACCTTCCTTCCATTCAAAAGAAAATGAATCAAATAATCCTTTTGTGCAATACACATTTAGTGGAATAACTTCAGATTTCCTCCAATTTATCTTATACCCTGAAAATTTTCCAAATTTTTCAATCAATTCTAGTAAGCATGGAATGGTTGTTTCAGGATTTCTCAAATGAAGCAAAGTATCATCAGCATATGCAGAGACTTTGTATTCCCGGTCTGAATAAGGAATACTCTGTATCCCCTTTGCTTGTTGAATAGCTAATAACAAGGGTTCCAAAACAAAATCGAAAAGCAAAGGAGATAGGGGACAACCTTGTCTAACTCCCCTCCGCAAATTAAAGCATTCAAAAAAATTATTATTTATATATACATTTTGCAACAGGGGAGCTATACAATGTTTGAATCATTTGTATAAATCTTGAACCTATTCCAAACCATTCCATAGCTTGATATATGAAGGTCCATTCCACACGATCAAAGGCCTTCTCTGCATCCAAGGATACAGAAAAAGCCGGATCTTTCATGGCTTTTGTTAAGTTTAACATATGAAAAGCCAATCTTGTGTTATTAGATGAATGTCTTCCAGCAACAAATCCATTTTGGTGCATATCAATAATAAAAGGGAGAGCCTTGGCTAAACGTAAAGCCAAAGTCTTAGCTAATAATTTTCCATCTACATTAATTAATGATATAGGCCTGTAATTTGAAATCAATGTGGGATCTTTGTTTGTTTGGCTTTGGCAAAACTATGGTCAATGATTCTGCCATAGTACCTGTAATGCAACCCTTATTTAGTTGAACCTGATATAATTTCAATAAATGAGATAACAGGGTAATTTGAAATGATTTATAAAATTCCACTGTGAAACCATCCCCACCTGGAGCGGATCCAACTCTAAGAGACTTCAACGCTGTTTCTAATTCTTTTAATGATATAGGCTCCTCTAAACTACTTTTAATATGTTCAGGAACTTTCGGACCTTCAATCAAATTCAAAAATTCTATACCATCCTTTTCTCTATTTACATAAGGCACAGAATAAAGGTCTTTATAAAAATTTAAAAATTGACTTAAAATGCTTTCAATTTGAGTATGTCAATCCTTTTTCATCTTTTATAGCAATAATTTTTGTTTTTCTTTTCTTCGCTTTAAGAAAATTTGCCAATAATTTTCCCGCTTTATTTGAATTTCCATAATACAAAGTTTGCTGGGAAAACAAATCTTTCCTTACTAATTTTGATGATATCTCATTATATTTACCCTTTGCTTTTAATAAAGCTTGCAAGGTATTATGCTCCCACTTTTCAGCTAATTTCTTTCTCTAAATCAGAAAATTATTTTTTAAGTTGTTTTCTAATATATGCCGAATACAAGATAATATTACCTCTCATGGTAGCCTTAAATGCATTCTCAGCCAAAATACACCATGAGATTAGCACCAGCTAATAATAATTTAGAAAGATAGAAGGGAGCCTCAGAAACCTTGAAATCAAGTAAAAAATTACCAAGATTCCAGCTCAGACAAAATCTCAATCATTAGCTCTATCTTCTAGGTATAGAGAACAGTTGTAAATTTGTCAATATTTTTAAAAATTTTTTGTAAAACTTTTTCTATTCAATTTTTAAGATATATTTTTTATTTATTTTTATAACCAGATAGTGCTATAACATTCAAAAGGCACTTATCTTAATCTGGATGAATCAACAATACTGCATTGTGAAACCCGACGGGGCCGCCGTTTCACCCAAGTCGGCTTCGTCAGGGGTTTAGAGATATAGCAGTACCTAAATCAAAAAGCAGTGTTGTCAGAGGGAAGGCTTCCGGTTCAGCTGCGGTACATGCATAGGAGCCGCTGCCCATGGTTTTGTGCAGAGAAATGACTGCACTGGAAGGAGGAGGGAGCCGGCCAGAAAAAGGTAAAAACCCACTGGAGGAAGGCACGTACTTGGGGCACAGAATGGAGGGAGAGAGAGGGGCATGTAGGGACTCAGGAAAGAGGGAGCACAAACTTCAGACAAAGGATGGAAGGAAGGAGGGAGAGGGCATGAACTTGGGACACAGAATGGAGGGAGGGGAGCATGTCATAGGATGGAAGAATGGAGGGAGTGAGGGAAAGAGATGTTGAGGTGGGTGAGTAGAAAGGAAGAATTGGGTGTCTGAGTGAGAGGGAAAGAGAGATGGTGCACATGGGGAGATGAAGAAAGAGGAGAATTGTTGGGCATAGGGAGGGAGAGAGAATTGTTGGAGATGGTGGTGGGAGAGGCGCGAGGTAGAGATGCATGGGGAAGCAATGTTGATGAGAGGAAGCAATGTTGGATGTGGTGGTGGAGAGGGAACAGTGGGATGGATGGAAAGAGATACAAGAGGGGCCTCAAGAAGGTGGAGAAGCTGGGAAGAATACTAGGATCCGAGTTACATAAAAATTTAACTTAACAATGGTTTTTAAAAAAATGGAACCTATTCTTAATCCGGGGACAGCCTATATGCTATGAACAGACTTATCAGAATTCTCCAAGGCACTAGCTAGTTAAAGTAAATATTAGGTAGCAATTACCCTTACCCTATTTGCTGGTTACTACTTATAAAATGCTTGCAATTATCTTATTGCCTCTTTAACTGTAATCCTAGCATTTTCTGTGTTTAGTTTGTAGACGCATTTTTGATGTGTGACCACTGAATATTGAACAAACAATAAAAATACTGAGTGCAACTCTGGAAAAACATGTAGATCTACTGTTTAAGAAATGTATCTCGGTCTTATGGAAGCTCCTCACCATCAAAAAAATTTTTGATGAACCTTCTTTCCGTCTGCTGGTGCAGAGTCCGACATCCATCTTGAGTATTTTGGATTACTGTAATATTATCTACTTGGGAGCTTACAAAAAAATACTCCAAAAACTAAGACTGATTCAGAACATTGCGGTTTGCCTCATTTTTGGATTAAAAAAAAAATGGGAGCACAACACCCCTTTTTACCAAAAACTTCATTGGTTGCCAGTAGAGTCCAGAGTTTTGTTCAAGTTTTCTTATATCTTACAAAGCAGTCTATGGGATGCTACCAGATTATCTTGCTTCTCAGTTTCCTTTGAACAACCCCAATAAGAGTACATGTAGAATAAATTTATTTAATTATCCAGCTTTAAAATCATGTCAATATAAGAAGTTTTTCGATAGAATTCTATCATTCCAGGCCGCTAGACTGAATACATGGCTTGGAAAACCTATATTAGAGGCTACTTCTTACTTTGATTTTAGAAAATCACTAAAGACACGTCTGTTAATTGTGGTCATTGTTTAACTTTCCATGCTTTTACCTGTTATATTCCTTTATTGATTGTTATTATGTGTTTTATATTCACCAATTGTATGTACTTTTTCCTTGTTGTGAACCGCTTTGAACTTTTGGTATAGCGGTATACAAAAAATAAATTATTATTATTTTTATGTCCCTAAAAACCATTAGGGTACAACTTGTGGGGCAGTGTACTTGACCACAGGCAAGGGGAAACTCAGTTTGAAAGAGGACATTGCAGATTTAAAACATATAGGCAAATGTAGGCAGGACCCTCCAAGTGTCCATGGGATTAACCATGAATAGATTTTATAGGTAATGCTAAGGTGTTACACGGCAGTATATACTAGTGCTGCCCGATTCAGGAAAAAAAAAATTTGGTTCGATTCGATTCAGCCTATTGAATTGATTTTTTTATTCGATTTGTTTTTCCTGCCCAATTGAGTGTTTTTTTCAAACATCCTGGTGAGTTTATTTTATAACCTCTTCACCCTTTTATAGCCTTTTCACCCCCTTTGCCCTCTCCTACCCACACTGGCGCTGTGGTGTAAACAAAATAAACAAAAAATATTTTTCATCTCTCTGTTAAATCCTAGTTCACGTTCATGGTGAACTTCTAACAGCTAAGTTACTCAGCATTTCATATTCTGCTCTTTTCACTGTTTTTTCAGCATTATATCTGCTTAATTTCTCTTCTCCTCCCTGTTTCTTATTTAAAAAAACAAAAAAGCACAAAATAAACCCTTCTCTTTCCTTTGTTAAATCTTATTTCCTCTTCCTCTTCATAGGAATAAGGGTAAGACTTATAGTCCCACCAACCCCAGGGACCACTGTTCATATATAGATACTCAAATAATCAGGACTACTCAAATCAAGTCACTTCTCAACAAATCAAGATGACCTTTAACAGCTTTTTGTAATGACTGATAACATTTCCCATAATAAGATATTTGTTAAGAGGGGATGTGGGTGGGTATTATTTTATTCATCTTATAATATGTATGAATTAATTAATATTTTTGATGTATTAGGTTGGATTTTCTGAAACGGGTAGGGATTGGTAGGATTTTCTATATTAATTATAATTGTTTTACATATTAGATGTATTACATAATATTCAAGATATTATAGAATATTATAGAATATTATAGAATATTATAGAATATGAATATAAGAATGATATGTTGTACTTAAAGTGTTACATGTAGGAAAATCAAGTGTGTATTTATAAGATCATATGACTTTTTCTGGTACACTTGTTGTAATATGCAAAACTGAATAAAGAAATTAAAAAAAAAAAAAGATGACCTTTATTCTATGCAATCACTGTGGTGCTTTAATTCCAAGACACACTATTTGGAGGCTTAAGGCTTGCCCCATCTGTCATCAACTTGCTAGTAATAAGGAGGAGCTCTACAAACTTAAAATTAAAGCAGCTTCCATCACTCCACAAAATCATACCAACTTACCACCTCTACCTCAAATAATAAAACAGCCCAGGAATAAATGGGTCACAGTAGGCTCAGGAAGACTGCGACATGTAACACAGAAACATCCACCTTCACTAATATTACCTCTACAGAATTCCTTCGCTCCACTAGTGCACTGTCATACTCAACAAAACAGAAGGGATGTGGGACTTGAACCAATGAAGGTAACTCAAGAGAACTAGCGCACCCTAAGCACAAATAAAAAAGCCAAAAACAGAAAACTATTACTGTTGGGGGATTCCATCATCAGAGGCATTAACCTTGGAACACAGGGCGAGGAGACCAAAATAGTGAAATGTCTTCCAGGATCCTCAGCTACCAGGAGTTGCAGGCAAATACTGACTATAATTAAGGAAGAAACTAAGGATTTTAACACTGATGTTGTTATCCATCTGGGAACAAATGACCTGGCCAACAACTCCACACTTGCAGCACAGAAAGTTTTTCGGGAGCTTGGTAAGGGTTTGAAACCTTTTGTAAAGACTTTAGATTTTTCTGAAATACTGCCTGCATATGGAAAGGGAGAGCAAAGAGTGAAAAACACAGAGGACTTTAATAGATGGCTCAAAGCCTGATGTCATCAAGAAGGCTTCAGGTACATAGGAGGATGGGGAAATACATGGAAGGACAAGAAGCTATATTGCACTGATGGGCTACATATTACTACAGCAGGAAAAAGAAACCTTGCAGAGAAATTTAGATAATATGTTTCTAGGTATTTGGTGTATGTATGAAGGACAATTATAGAGACCACCCCCGGAAAAAGAAAAGATGTGATAGTAGTAAAGATTGCAACATAAACAATATCAGAAACTCATTTCTTAGTATTGCAATGGAAAATGAAACGAAACAAAAATCCATACGAAAAAGGAGATTACCGCTGAAAAATAGCTGGAAAGCGATGACCACAAATGCTCGCAGTCTAAGCAACAAGGTTCATAATTTGCAAGCCCTGATGTTAAAGGCAGATCTGGATATTGTCGCTATCACAGAGACATGATTCAGTGAATCCCATGGATGGGATGCAAACATACCGGGATATAATCTTTTTAGGAAGGACAGAGATGGTCAAAAAGGTGGAGGAATAGCTCTCTATATAAAGATCAATATCCAAGCGACTGAAATGCAAGGGACCTGAGGAAAGGAAGAAGCGATATGGATCGCTCTGAAAAGAGAAGGTGGAACTTCTATCTATGTGGGTGTAGTCTACAGACCGCCGACTCAATCGCAGCAAATTGATAAGGATCTGATTGTGGATATCCAAAAGTTTGGAAGGAAAGAGGAGGTTCTGCTGTTGGGAGATTTCAACCTGCCAGATGTGGACTGGAATGTTCTGTCAGCAGAATCAGAAAGAAGTAGGGAGATTGTGGATGCCTTTCAAAAGGCTCTGCTCAGACAAATGGTGACGGAACCCACAAGGGAAAAAGCGATATTGGATCTGGTCCTCACAAATGGAGAGAGTATCTTTAATGTTCAAGTGGGTGCTAACCTAGGAAGTAGCGATCATCAAACGGTTTGGTTTGATATAACAGCTAAAGTGGAGAGCGGCTGCACGTTACTTAAAGTCCTAGATTTCAAACGTACAGACTTAAATGCAATGGGAGAGTACCTGAAGAAAGAGCTGTTAGTATGGGAGGACATAAGAGAAGTGGAAAGACAGTGGTCTAAGCTGAAAGGAGCGATAAAAATGGCTACGGACCTTTATGTGAGGAAAATAAATAAAAACAAGAGAAATAGGAAGCCGATATGGTTTTCCAAACTAGTGGTGGAGAAAATAAAGGCGAAAGAGTTGGCGTTCGTGAAATATAAAAAAAAACCAAGAAGAGGAGTGCAGAAAGGACTACAGGGTGAAACTGAAAGAAGCCAAGAGAGGAATACGTCTGGCAAAAGCACAGGCGGAAGAACAAATGGATAAAAATGTAAAAAAGAGAGACAAAAATTTTTTCAGATATATTAGTGAAAGGAGGAAGATGAAAAATGGAATTGCTAAACTAAAAGATGCTGGGAACCGATATGTGAAGAGTGATGTGGAAAAAGCAAATGTGCTAAACAAATACTTCTGTTCTGTGTTCACAGAAGAAAATCCTGGAAAAAGGACCGAGATTGTCTGGCAAAGTTACACGAGAAAATGGAGTAGATTCTGCGCCGTTCACGGAGGAGAGTGTTTATAAGCAACTTGAAAAACTGAAGGTGGACAAAGCGATGGGACCAGACGGGATCCATCCCAGGATACTAAGGGAGCTCAGAGAGGTTCTGGCGAGTCCTATTAAAGACTTGTTCAACAAATCTCTGGAGACGGGAGTGATTCCTGGGGATTGGAGGAGAGCGGATGTGGTCCCTATTCTTAAAAGTGGTCACAGGGATGAAGCAGGAAACTACAGGCCGGTGAGCCTCACTTCAGTTGTTGGAAAAATAATGGAAGTGTTGCTGAAAGAAAGGATAGTGTACATCCTTGAATCTAATGGGTTACAGGATCCGAGGCAACATGGCTTTACAAAAGGTAAATCGTGCCAAACGAACCTGATTGAATTTTTTGATTGTGTGACCAGAGAGCTGGATCGAGGACATATGCTAGATGTAATTTACTTAGAATTCAGCAAAGCCTTTGATACAGTTTCTCATAGGAGACTGTTGAACAAACTTGAAGGGCTGAAGTTAGGACCCAAAGTGGTGAACTGGGTTAGAAATTGGCTGTCGGACAGACACCAGAGGGTGGTGGTTAATGGAAGTCGCTCGGAGGAAGGAAAGGTGAGTAGTGGAGTCCCTCAGAGTTCGGTGCTGAGGCCAATCCTGTTCAATATGTTTGTGAGTAACATTGCTGAAGGGTTAGAAGGAAAAGTGTACCTTTTTGCAGATGATACCAAGATTTGTAACAGAGTAGACACCAAAGAGGGAGTGGAAAATATGAAAAAAGATCTGCAAAAGTTAGAGGAATGGTCTAATGCCTGGCAACTAAAATTCAATGCAAAGAAATGCAGAGTAATTCATTTGGGAATTAATAATCGGAAGGAATCGTATATGCTAAGAGGAGAGAAGCTGATATGCACGGACAAGGAGAGGGACCTTGGGGTGATAGTGTCCAAAGATCTAAAGGCGAAAAAACAGTGTGACAAGGCAGTGGCTGCTGCCAGAAGGATGCTGGGCTGTATAAAGAGAGGCATAGCCAGTTGAAGGAAGAAGGAGTTGATGCCCCTGTACAGATCATTTGTAAGGCCCCACTTGGAGTATTGTGTTCAGTTTTGGAAACCGTATCTGGCGAAGGACGTAAGAAGACTTGAAGCGATCCAGAGGAGGGCGACGAAAATGATAGGAGGCTTGCGCCAGAAGACGTATGAGGAGAGACTGGAAGCCCTGAATATGTATACCCTAGAGGAAAGGAGAGACAGGGGAGATATGATTCAGACGTTCAAATACTTGAAGGGTATTAATGTAGAACATAATCTTTTCTAGAGAAAGGAAAATGGTAAAACCAGAGGACATAATTTGAGGTTGAGGGGTGGTAGATTCAAAGGCAATGTTAGGAAATTCTACTTTACGGAGAGGGTGGTGGATGCCTGGAATGCGCTCCCGAGAGAGGTGGTGGAGAGTAAAAGTGTTACGGAGAGTAAAAGTGTTACAGAGTTCAAAGAAACATGGGATGAACACAAGGATCTAGAATCAGAAAATAATATTAAAAATTGAACTAAGGCCAGTATTGGGCAGACTTGCACGGTCTGTGTCTGTATATGGCCATTTAGTGGAGGATGGGCTGGGGAGGGCTTCAATGGCTGGGAGAGTGTAGATGGGCTGGAGTAGGATTTTTCGGAGATTTCGGCAGTAGGAACCCAAGCACAATACCGGGTAGAGCTTTGGATTCTTGCCCAGAAATAGCTAAGAAAAAAAATAAAAAAATTTAGATTGAATCAGGTTGGGCAGATTGGATGGACCATTCATGTCTTTATCTGCCGTTATCTACTATGTTACTATGTTTAACACCAGCTCTGACAGGATACACATTTCAAATCTGACATATTGTAATCACAAAACAGAAAATAAAATTATTTTTTCCACCTTTTGTTGCCTGGTCATTATTCAAATCATGTTGGTTCCAGGTTGTCTTCTGATAACTCACTTGCCAGGGTCTGCTGTCCATTTGTCATTTCCTTTTTTCTCCGTGCTAACCATCCATCTTCCATTTCTGTCCTCCCCTTCCCCAGAGGTCTGACATCTTTCCTTTTTTCGTCTCCATCCCTGCAGATGCAACAATGGACCTCACCATCCCTAGATCCACTCTCTCCTTTTCTCAATTACCCTTTCATCCAGAATTTCTCCCTTCTTCCCCACCACACCAGAGTCCATCATCTCTCCCTTTCTCTTCCCAACTACCCTCCTATCAAGTATTTCTATCCCCCCTCCACACCATCCCTTGTATCCAACTTCTCTGACGTATGGGATTACGGCAAAGGGAACGTGCTGCGGAGGCTATGGCAGCCTGCTAGGATCGCTATAGCCGACCAGCAATCCTCTGCAGGCTGTTTTTAAAGGTGAGACCGGGAAGCCAGGAGAGAGATGGTAGACAATGAGATGGAGGAAGGAAACAGGGTATTTTCTTGCAAGCCAAATTTAATTACCCTGCGGGCCTGAATTTAACACTCCTGCAATAGGTATATTGATGTTGTACTGTTAACTAAAATGTTTACAATGCTGTGGTGAGAGGGAATAGTGAACCTGATGTGGGTGCTGCCTAGATTCTTATGTAGTATGTAAAACAGTGCTGTTGCTTCCTTCCCCCCCCCCAAAAAAAAATTTGTGGCACTGGTGCTAAAGCCCTGCCCTGCCAGCAGAAGTGCTACTTTGGTGCCTTCTCAATACTTGTGGTTGGTGGCACTGGCATGTATTTTTCAAGGACCATCATGCATCACCCCCTCCCAAGCATGCTCGACTTTCACGCATGAACAAAAACTGACCATACAAGGTGTGTGTGGTAGGGGGAAAGAGTTATGACGACAGCCCATGGAAAGTGATGCCAATTGCTAGCTTTGGGGAGCCTCTGGCTGTTGGTCCCAGGAGGAGAACCTCTTCAGCTGTTGAGGTCACTGGGGGAAGGCAGGGTAGGAGAGTATAGAAATCAATGAAGAAGCCAGAGCCCAATTTTGTGACCACCTACTGTGGGCTCAAGACCCCACAAAAGTAAAGGTCTGGCTTAAGCCACTTTAAATACTTAAAAAAAAAAAAAAAAAGAATAAGGGGCAGACTAAGAAATTATTTCCTATTCAAAACAGCAAGAAACACAGGTACAAAAACAATAGATTACTGAAAAAAAAAAAAAAAAAAACATGGCAAAACACCGCTAGACCAGAAAACCAAAAAGAAACCCAGACCCCCCCCAACAAAGATCATCCTTCATCCCCGCTGCCACTTCTCCGCCTATCCTGAGCCAGCTGAGTCCTCCCTCCATCAATCATTCTAAGTTCAATCGTAAGCAACAGACCATCGAGTCACCCTCTGGAGGATTCTTCCTGTCGGTTTGCCCCGCCTCCCTCTCCCTCCCTATTGGCCGGCCGTGGCGGAGGGGGGTGGGTTTGCCGAGTCTTTTTAATAATAGAATGCTGAGGTTGCTGCGGGTAGCTCCGGGTGCAAAATGAGGAAGTGACTGAGCAAGTGCAGTAGCAGAGGAAGGGAGCAAGGCTGCAAGATGGAAGGAGTAGCGCTCCAGCAGGGCCAGAGAAAGGAGTTTCTGTGCTGCCCAGTTCAGGGGGAATCCATTACTGGTCTCCTGAGGGGATCCCAGGTTCTGATTCTCTGGAGCTAGTTCCTGGCTCCCCTTTGTCCTGTTACACTAAAGTGAATCTGTGCCCGCAATGCAGCGCTCCACCTATGTGTGACTTCAACTCGAATCAGAGGCGAGGGTAAAACCGGAAATCCACTATCAACTCCAGGCTCTCCCACCTCGGCCTCCCGATTCGGTGACCAACCCTCCTCCTGCCTTCAGGTCTTCTAAAGCAGGAGCGACAGTGGCGGCCAGCAAGAGGCAGCACTGCTGCTCCTTTTTTAGGAGACCTGAAGGCAGGAGGAGGGTTGGTCACCGAATTGGGAGGCCGATTTTTTTTTTTACGAATCGATTCACTCAAAGAGAATCGGTGAATCGATTTGAATCGGGCAGTACTAGTATATACTATATGCCTTATACAGTTTTTCAAAAGTACAGAAACTGATATGTGTTCTGTGTCAAACAAAATCTCTGTTTTTTATTAAACAGTTACTCTGCAGCTCCACTAAATATCCTATAGAAGACACTTACCTCACAATACACCTTATTTATTCATATGAGCTATCATCATAAATAGCATCATGCACTACCACCCTCATTCTACACCATGAACTGAAAAAAAAAAAAAAACCCACCAAAATTTTTTGTCATATATTCTACAGAACTTGGCCAATTCTTATGAAATTGAATGCATCATGTCCTGAATGAATTTGACGTAAATATGTTTCACTGCAATACAATATCTTGTGCAAATGAATTTTCAACTAAATAAAAAGACATCTAAAATTTTATGGCGTATTTTGCAGAAAAATGTAAAGTCAAAAAGTAATGTTTCAATTAAGCAGATGTTCGAAGTATGCTCCCTTTCCACGAAGGCATGCCATCAGTCTTGGCCGCCACCGATATAAGGACTTGTCAACGACACTCTGCTTCAGTTCAGCCCAACCAGAGATGAAGCGCTGTTTAAGGTCTTTGACGTCAGATATCGCTGTCTGGTAGACATGTTCCTATATGAGCCCCCAGATTCGATAGTCAACTGGGTTTATGTCTGGTGAATTTACAGGCAAGAGGTCTGGACTAGTGCTGCCTGATTCAGGGGAAAATTTTTAATTCAATTTGGCCTACTGAATTGATTTTTTGATTCGGTTCACTTTTCCTGCCCAATCGGACTTTTTAAAAAAAAAGTCCTGGTGGGTTTACTTTGTGGCCTTTCCACCCCTCCCCCTTTTCCCTCTCCATCCCCACACCGACGCTGTGGTGTAAACCAGTGGGCTCCAACCCTGTCCTGGAGGACCACCAGCCAGTCGGGGTTTTGGGATAGCCCTAACGAATATGCATGAAAGAGATTTGCATTTAATGAAGATCATAGGAGTGCAGATCTGCCCCATGCATATTCGTTAGGACTATCCAAAAAACCCGACTGGCTAGTCCTCCATGACAGGGTTGGGAACCACTGGTGTAAACAAAATAAATAAAAAAGCCTTTTCCTCTCTCTGTTAGGTCCTAGCTTACGTTTGTTAACACCAGCTCAGGCAGGATACATATTTCAAATGTCAAACTGTAATCACAAAATAGAAAATAAAGGTTTTTTTTCTACCTTCAGCTGCCATATCCAACATTTGTTTCTTTCTCACTAACATCTCTCTCTCCCTACCTTGTGCCCCGGGTCAAACCTCTCTATTCCGCTCTATGCAGCTTCTTTCCCTTCCTCCCCTCCATTATGATGTGCAACATGTTTCTCTATCCCTATGCACCATCTGTTCTTGCCCTCTACCCTATGTCCAACATTGCTCCCTCCCCTCCACCATATGCAGGATTCCCCCATCACCTCTTCTCCACCCCAATTCTTCCACTCTCCCCCATGTGCATCTTTCTTCCCCTTCCATCCCCCTGAGCAACAGCTATTCTCCCCTCCCACCCATTTCCCAGTGTAGCAGCTTTCCATCCCTCCCTTCATCCCATCCCCCTGTGCAGTAGCATCCCACCAACTCTCCCACCATGAGACTTGACATACCTCCGAAGCCTCTTAAAGAAGCAGTGGCAGCGAAGTTGGAGAGTCAGCAGTGGCATCACTCTGAATGGACTACTCATGGCCTACCCCACCAGGACTTCTCTCTGCCTCATCATCAGTGGTGTGGCAGAGGGAAGGACTCAGCGAGGCAGGCCACAGAGCAGCCCGATTAGAGCAATGCTGCTTCTGACCGTCCACCGCCGCTGTCAGTGCTGCTTTAGGAGACCTCGGAAGTATGTCAGGTCTCACCGGTGGGGGTGGGGGGAAGAGATGTGTGGTGTATTGATCACTGAATCAGTGAGTCCGATTTTCTCAGAGTTAATAAGTGAATCAATTTGAATTGCCGAATAAGTTAGCACTAGTCTGGACTAATGAAGTTTGGGGGTCACCCGAAGTAGCAGTTCTACGGTGTTCTTTGCCCGATGTGCTGAGGAATTGTCCTGTTGGAAGATTATGTCTCCCGACATACGACAGATCGCTGGCAACAGCTTCTGTGTCAAAGGAGTCCCAGTAGTATGCGCCATTGAGCTTAACCCCAGGATTGATAAACAACAGATCTGTGAATCCGAATTTTGAGATTGCAACCGAGACCATGGCTAATTGGCTGAAGAGCGGGCAGGTTCATAGAAGGCATTTGGTATTAACCTCACGCTTCAGTGTTGTTGAAGGCACATACAGGCGATCATTCTATGTGTTAAATCAGCGGAGCTACTGTAAATATCTTTTCATCTATAAACCAGATGAAGCTGACGCTGTGCTACAGGTATTTGGTCAAAAGCTGCTTGCACTGTTTCAGGCGTGTGTCTTTGTTGTGCAAAGTTAACTTTTGGGCACAACACTTTTTAAGACACTTTAATTTCAGATCGTCATGAATTATCCTAACCACAGTTGTCTGGCTTATTCCTGCTTCTCTTGCTATTTGGCAAGTTGTTTGGTATGTTTGTGACACTAAACTAAAGCTTAACTTTATATACTGGGTCATCAACCTAAGAAAGCTCGACTCAGTTTACAACAATTAAATAAGAACTGAAAGAAATAAAAATAGAGGTTTCAAAAGAGAATTCATTTTCAAAATGTTTAGCAAATAGAAAAGTTTTTAGAAATTTACGAAAAGATTGGAAAGGACTGGGGCTCCTCAAAAGTTAAGGGGAGTTCATTCCATAGTTGGTAAAGTTTAAAAACCAAAGACTGACTAAAGATCTTAATTCCTTTAATTTCTTTTCTGGAAGGAAGGGAGTTTGAATTGTTGGATGCCTCTTGCATAGGAGAATCTGTAAACGTTCCATAATAAGGGAACAAAGGGAATAAAAATACCATATAAAATTTTGAAAGAGATGCAAGCACATTTGAATTGAATTCTAAGATAAACCGGGAGCCAATGAAGATTCAGGAGCAAAGGGGTCACATGGTCAAACTACTTTTTACAAAAATCAACTTTGCAGTGGTATTCTGGATTAATTGTAATCTTTGGAGACAGATCTTTGTGATGCCAAAGTAAATAGAATTGCCATAATATAGTCGGGATAATATGATTGATTAGACCAGAACAGAGAAGTGTCGATGATGAAAAAGATGTCTAACCTTCCTCCTAAGTCAGTAAAAGATCACGTACAATGTCAATGTGTTCTTGTGTACGAATCGAGCAAGGCCATATGCTGCCTGGCTTATGATCCACAGTACCCAGTGCTTATATCTTGCATAGCAGCACATGTATCTTGTATCTTGTATCTTGCATAGCAGCACAACCCTACTATGGGAACTCTTTCAACAATCGTCAACTGCTGTAATCTTTCAGAAGTACCAAGTTCTTTATCAGAATTCAGTCTTCTGCAGTGAAAACCATTTTGATACAGAGACTGTATACAAAATATCATCTGCTTCTGTGCGTATCCCATAGCAACAATTCATTTTCACAAGGTAGTGTTGTGGTGCGGTGGGAAATATTTACAACATCTTACATCAAGATCTTACATTAACATCTTACATCGGGGGAGAGGCAAGATAGCGTCTTGAGCAGGACGCTGAGAGGAGCACTCCCATCTCGAAGGAGATATTTTCCTCTTTAAACTCTTGAAATACGGTTTTTTCTATGCCTAAGAAAAGAGGGAAACCGAGGGGTATCCCTCCACCTACCTCTGGCTCCTCAACGCCGAGGCAGACTGTAATTACAGCATTTACACTCAGTCCAACCTTCCACTTCGGGCGTTTCTGCTGCTGTGGGACGGGAACTCCACTGCTTAGACGGCGAGATGTCGCTCTCGTTGAGCCCACGAGGACCGCATACCCCTCCCAAACCTGGAGAAACGTCGGCGGAGCAGAACTGGCAGGATGGCTCCCCCAGCGTGTGGGGTGAGGCACGTTCTCTAGCCGCGATGGATCCGGAAGTAAATACAGCTACGCTGACCCCGGTGTTGGAGATGCAGCGTTTAGGGGGAGAGGAGCCGTTGGAAGCTAGCGGTGGCGAGGTTGCAGGAGCCCAGAGTTTTTCTCTTGGTGCAGAAGCCATACAAAAGCCGGCTGATATCTCCCTCCTTAAACCGTTGGTGAGACCACAGGCTGTAACTCTGGACTCCATTTGGTCTACGATTGAGAACCTTCACCTGGTATGTACTAACTTTGTTTCTATAACTCTAAATTCTACCTCCAGGATAAGTTCTTTAGAGACTATTACCCAGCAACACCAAGTGGACTTAAAAAATTTAGAGAAAGTGACAACTGAGACTAGGAAATTAATTACCAAACAAACGACAGATAAAATGATGATTTTGAGGAAGATTGAAAACTTGGAAAACCAGCAGAAAAATTTGAATTTGAGGATTCTTAATTTTCTGGTTGCCAAGTTTATGCCACCTCAAGAACTGTTTAAGAACTTCATGTTGAATGTTTTAAATATACCAGAAGCAAGTCTTCCCCCGATACAAAAAATTTATTATTTAAAACAATTGCAGAAGGAAAAAGCTGTAGTAGATTAAAATGTTCAATTTAGATGTTTCTGCTATCCTGCAGTCCTCTGATATTGAAACTCAGGGGAGGGCAACATTATTGGTCTCGTTGGTATTTCTTCAAGATAAAGAGATGTTGTTGAAATTGTATTTTAATTTAAAACAGATTACCTATTTGGGGGAAAGGATATATATATTTCCTGATGTTTCGAGGTGGACACAATCCAGGAGGAAAGAATTTTTGCTTTACAGATCAAAGGTGATTGCTTTGGGGGCAGGGTTCCAGTTGAGATTTCCTTGTAAATGTTTTGTCTCCTATCAGGGGAGTAAATATATTTTCTTTGAACCTGCCCAATTAGGTTTTTTCCTTGAAGGTAAAGGAATCTCTACACAGCCCGAATGTTACAAGTTACTTATGCGGTATCAATTTCTGGATAGGATAAGATCTTAATACTGCTCTATTTTCTAATATTTTGATTTCTTTTGTATATGTCCCCTTTCCAGAGGGGCTTTATTCATTTTGTCTCTTCTCCTCAGATTGTGGACTGTATTAGATGATTTGTTATAGTTGCTTATATTTTTTAGTTCTTAGTTTGTATTATGATTAACTAAGAGAGTTTAATATTTCTGTATTGCCTTTAAACATCTTTGTATATAGGATATATTAAAATGATTAAATAATAAAAAAAAACCCCAAAAAATCTTACATCAACTTCATTCAGGACACAACGCACTAAATTTCATAAGTATCAGCTGAGTTCTGTGGAAGATATGACAAAAAACCATTTTGGTGCATTTTTTTTTTCAGTTCACAGTATATAAACTTGACACCTACTATTAAATGCCAAGGGTGCATACAGTTTATAGCAGGGGTGCCCAACGCATCGATCGCGATCGACCAGTAGCTCAGGAAGGCAACTCGAGTCGATCGCACTCGTGTTGCCGTCCTGATCTACGGGCCGATCAGCCTTCCTCTCCAGTGTTCTCCCTAGGGCCTTTTAGCTGGGCGGTCCGCCCAGCTGTCATCTGCCGCTGCTGAACATTAAACCCCCCTAAAAAAAAACCGGCTTGGAAATTTCAGCCCCTAGCGAACTTATGCTCCGGGCTCTAACGTGTGCGTGCAGGCTTCTCTTCTCTTCCCTCCGAAACCGGAAGTTATGCCCGGGGAGGGGGAGGGGGGAGAAGGGAAGCCTGCACGCACATGTTGAGAGCCCTGAAGCAAGCGTTCGCTACGGGCTAAGGCGGGAGACATGTTAGTGAAGCATTTCCTCTTCTTGCTGCCGGGTCCTGCCTACTTTCTGTTTCCGCGAAGGCAGGACCCGGCAGCATTTCCCCCAACAGTTCCTCGCGATGCTGGTCGGCCGAAGCAGGGAGAGGTTGGGGCGGCGTCGGCTTTTGGGCCTGTTATTGGTGGCGGTTTGGGTCCTGGTCCCCGATGGCAGTTTGGGTCCCCGATGGCAGTGGCAGTGTCTTGGGGGAGGGCAGGGAGAAAGAAAGAAAGAAAAAGGGCAGGCAGGGAGACAGAAGGAAAGAAGAGAAACAGAAAAAAAGGAAAGGGAGGCAGAGAGAAAGAAAGGGCAGGGAGAGAGGAAGGAAAAGTTGGGGGAGGGAATGAGGTGTGGAGGAGAGGAAGCATACAGGCTGAAAGAAGGGAAGAAAGACTGGATGCACAGTCAGAAGAAGAAAGTGCAACCAGAGACTCATGAAATCACCAGACAAGGTAGGAAAAATGATTTTATTTTAAATTTAGTGATCGAAATGTGTCTCAATTTATATCTGCTGTCTATATTTTACACTAAGGTCCCCTTTTACTAAACCGCAATAGAGTTTTTTTAGCGCAGGGAGCCTATGAGCGTCGAGAGCAGCGCTGGGCATTCAGCGCAGCTCCCTGCGCTCTAAAAACTGCTATCGTGGTTTAGTAAAAAGGGAGGGGGGTATATTTGTCTATTTTTGTATGGTTGTAACTGAGGTGATAGTGCATAGAGTCATCTGCTTTGACCTCTTTGAAAAACCCTGGAATAGGAATGATAATTAACATTTTCTATGCGTACAGTGTGCGTTGTGTTTTTTTTAAATTTTATTGTTTGTAGATCATTTTGACTTGGTCATTTTAAAAGTAGCTCGCAAGCCCAAAAAGTGTGGGCACCTCTGGTTTATAGAATACTAGTACTTATGCGCCATCAGACTCACTCATAATTGGTATTTACACATGTAAGTGCTGGTGCTATTCTATAAAGTACTCAATACAGTCACTTAGCATTTAACAGCGAGGAAGATGTCACCAAGCAACTTAGAGAATACTACCAGTTGTATGCATAGTCTGGTGTTCTTGAGCATGCCAACATACACAAACCTTTGATTTGTCATAAGGGAGCGGACCCCAATTTTGCCAAGCCAACATAGCTTTGAGTTAATATTCTGTAACAGTTTAGGTGGGCCTAACTTGCTGTGCAGAATTGGCGCTAAGCGCAACCTACTGTGGAGCCTATTCTTGACCCAAATGATAACTTGCCCTCTAAATGAACTAGCTAGATGACGTTATATGTAGATATTTTTGGAACACTTCAGATTCTGGTGTTTCCAGGGGTCAATTGCAGTATTCATCTTAGCAGAAACATTTTACATGATGCATGATGAGTTACTGCCCGCCACATATACTTCTGAAATAATGAGGTTTATACAGGCAATAATATATAAAGCTGAACACAATAAAATCCAGTTCCCTACTATATTTGTTAGCTACAACCATACCTTATTGATTTCATGGGTTAAAGCCTGGACACTGTATAAGTTAAGGCTTCCATTGTCCATTACAGAAACGATGTACCGTCCATTTGGACTCACTGAAGATGTGCTAATTCCTTCATCATGGTTGCCGATTTCAAAAATTAATTTGCATGTTTGTATATTGATGAACTTCATGATACCATCCTGACTTAACACTCCAAGAACCTGAAATGGTACAAAGAGAACAAATCTGGACATTTGTACAAATACTTGAGAATCACTTTAACAGCAATAAAGCCATTTTATTTCCATATACTTAATATTTTGCACTCCATAATTATCAAATTGGTTATTGTCATCATAAAACAATGAAAACAGATTCTAGAACTTTGCAGCGCACGAAGATGGCTGGATAGAGGATTAGCTCTGTTGTGACAGGCAAATTTTATTAAGATTTTGGCAGTTTTTTTTTTAACTTTTTATTTATAGAAATTTTCATTCTTTCAATACATGAATCACATATTATAAAATGTATAATAAAATATATATGTATGTACAAATTCATATCATAGATATTCATCCCTTTCCCCTATTAATTGTTTTTCCATTTTTCTTTCATATTAATATCTATATTTCCCACCCTAACCCTATATTACTATTATCAATGTGTTAAGATATCTGATCTCTAGAATAATTAGTCAATGGATCCCATATTTTCTTAAAATTTTTAATATTTCCTTGTTGTAAAGCCAAAATTTTCTCCATTTTGTAAATGTGACATACCGAGTTCCACCAGAATGTATAATTTAGTTTGGTAAAATCTTTCCAATTTTGTGTGATTTGCTGCATGGCAACTCCTGTCAATATTAAAAGTAATTTATTATTATTTGCTGATATTGGACTCTGTGTTCTCATTGCAGTACCGAATAATATGGTATCATATGAGAGTCCTACGTGATTTTCTAGTAATATATTTATTTGGGGCCAAATTAAATTCCAAAAAGCTTTTATACAGGGACAAAAAAAAATTAAATGATCCAATGTCCCTACTTCTATTTTACAATGCCAACATCTATTAGATCTAGTATTATCTATCTTTTGCAAGCGCGTCGGGGTCCATAACACTCTATGTAATAAAAATAACCATGTTTGACTCATAGATGCTTACTTTGTTAATCTTAATCTCCAGGACCAGAATTTTGGCCATTGAGATGCAGAAATTGTCTGTCCAATCTCAATGCTCCAAATATCCCTAAGTCCAGTTTTCTTTTTTTTATTTAGAAATCCATTTATTAATTTATACCATTTTGCGGCTTGGTGACCCAAGAAATCCGTCTGGAAACATAAAACTTGCAAACTATATTGAGTATTGAGAATTTTCCATTCAGGGAACCCTACCTGAATGGCTTGCTTCAATTGCATCCATTTAAAAAATTGTGTTTTATTTAGTCTAAATTTATTTTGCAATTGTGAAAAACTAAGCAAGGAACCTTCTGATATGACGTCATTTAATGTTCTTATTCCTGCAGTTATCCATTGTTTCCAGACGATTTTAAATCCGCCAATTCTGATCCTGGAGTTTACCCATATTGATTGATTTAGGGATTTAGCAATTGGTTCTGGTGTCAGATTATTTATGTATCTTAATGTTTTCCAAGTATCTAATAAGATTCTGTGTTCTTTGTATCTTATAGGCATTGATATAGAAATTAAGTGTTCTGGATTTAAAGGGAACAGGAGCCGCCATTCTAAATACAGCCAATCTGGTACATTTTCTAAGAGATCTGGGAGGATCCAATACATACCCTGTCTTAAAATATAGGCTTGATGATACCTATAAAAATTTGGAAAATTTACCCCCCCTTCCATAATTGGTCTTTGTAATGATACTAAAGCGATTCTTGGTCTTTTCCCACACCAAACAAATTTTGTAAGAATATTGTTAAGTTTTTTATAAAATGACCCCTGAAAAAATATTGGAATCATACTCATTTGGTAACAAACCACAGGCAATATCATCATTTTAATTGTTTGAATTCTTCCCCACCAAGAAAGATGTAATGGATTCCATTGCTCACACATTTCTGTTATTTTTTTCAATAAAAGTTTTTCATTCTCTTTGACTGTGTCTTCAATTGTATTTTTGATCATAATTCCTAAGTATTTTATTCCATCCTCTTTCCAAATAAATGAATATGGATCAAATAATCCTTTGGTACAATGAACATTAATTGGGAGGATTTCAGATTTATTCCAATTAATTTTATATCCAGAAAATGTACCGTATTTTTCTATTAAATTAAGCATACATGGAATAGTAATTTCCGGTTCTCTTAAATATAATAATATATCATCTGCATATGCAGATAATTTAAATTCAAAACTGGTAAATGAGATTCCCTTTATTTCCCTAGTTTTTTTTATTGCAATTAATAAAGGTTCTAGGACAACATCAAAAAGTAATGGAGACAAAGGGCATCCTTGTCTAACTCCCCTATGCAAGTTGAATTTAGTTGATAAATTATTGTTAATATATAATCTTGCTCCAGGAGAGCTATACAATGTCTGAATCATTTTAATAAAACCGGATCCTATACCAAACCAATGTAAAGCTTGATATATAAAATTCCATTCCACTCTATCAAAAGCTTTTTCTGCATCTAAAGAAATTAAAAAAACTGGATCATTTATATTTTTTGCTAAATTTAATGAGTGGAATGCTAGTCTAGTATTGTCTGATGAATGTCTTTTAGCAATAAATCCTGTTTGATGTACATCAATAATGGAAGGAAGAGCTTTTGCCAATCTTAATGCTAATACTTTAGCCATTAATTTATTATCCACATTTAATAATGAAATAGGCCTGTAATTTGAAACCAGAGTAGGATCTTTGTTTGGTTTTGGTAAGACTATAATTATCGATTCTGCCATAGTACCAGATATATTTTCATTCTTTATTTGATATTGAAACAAATTTAACAGATATGGTAATATGATATTTTGGAATGATTTATAAAATTCAACAGTATAACCATCTCCACCTGGAGCGGATCCAACTCTAAGAGACTTCAATGCTGTTTCTATTTCTTTTAAAGATATAGGTTCTTCTAAACTTCCTTTTATATGATCCGGAATATTCGGTCCAATAAAAGAATTTAAGAAAGTTAATCCGTCTTGTTCTTTATTTTTATAAGAATTAGAAGTGTATAATTCCTTGTAAAAATCAAGAAATTGTGTTATAATATCTTTTGTGTTGGTATGTGTGTTACCTTGTATATCTTTAATTGCAATAATCTTAGATTTTCTTTTCTTTGCTTTAAGAAAATTTGCTAATAATTTTCCTGCTTTATTTGAATTGCCATAATATTGTACTTGTTTATTGAAAATATCTTTCCTCACAATTTGAGAAGAAATCTCATTATATTTAATTTTACTTTTAACAACTCTTGTAATGTATTGTTTTCCCATTTTGTAATTAATTTATTTTCTAAAATTTTTATTTGTTTTTCCATATCTTTATATTGTTTTTTAAGTTGTTTTTTAATAAAAGCTGAATATGAAATTATATTTCCTCTCATTGTTGCTTTAAAAGCATCCCATAAAATTTCTATATTAATGTCATCAGAAGTATTAAATTGAAAGAATTCTTGCATTTTTGCTTTAAGATCTTCTAAGAATTTCGAGTCTGCTAATAAATCATTATTAAATCTCCATATTGAATTAAATTGATCATTATTGTAATTCTGAAGGTTAATCCACACACCAGCATGGTCTGAAATTATAATGGGATCAATTACTGCTTTTGATACATGCTGCGCTATGTTATTATTTACAAATATATAATCAATTCTTGAAAAAGATTTATGGACTTGAGAACAAAAAGAATATTCCCGATCATTAAAATGAAGGATACGCCATATATCTATTAAATTACAAGATTGTATTAAATTATCTAGTCCTAAAGATTTTATGATTTTACTTGGTTTTTTGTCTATAATTGGATCCATTACAGCATTGAAATCTCCAGCTACTACTAAATTAGAAGCAGCCAGTGGTAATAATAATTGTTGAATTTGATTGAAAAACTCCTTTTGATTTGAATTAGGAGCATAAAGATTAAATAAATCAAGGGTTGTACTTCCCAAATCCATTTTAATATGTACCCATCTTCCTGAAGGATCAAAATTTATTAATTTAAAGTTTGCAGTGCATTTCTTATTTATCAGGATCGCTACCCCAGCCTTTTTTCCTAAAGCAGGTGAATAGAAACATTTTGATATCCAACCCCCTGTTAACTTCCTAGATTCATTATCTGAGAGATGAGTCTCTTGTATAAAGTATATATCGGCGTTTTGCTTATGGAGAAATCCTAATAATTTGTTTCTTTTGATAGGATGATTTAAACCATTGACATTAATTGTATATATTTTAATATCCATTTAAAATTTTAGAACTATTTTGATTTAAATGTAATATAAGTTTTACGATCAGATATCCATACATTGTAACAATATAATTTCCCATTCCCATTTCCCCTCTCCTCCCATCCCACCCTCCCTCCCCCCTAATTAATAGCAGTGCACACTTGGCAACACACATATTAGATCGGTATCAAAAAACACTCCCTGAAAGTCCAAATCTGTTAAGATTCACAAATAAGTCATATATATTATAGTAGTTTTAAAGATAATTAATATTTTCCTTGACATTTCATATTTCTATAAATCCGGTTGAGATTTTATGTTAATATAGACTTTAAATTAATTTATTATTCTATTATTCAATACACTCTTATTTTAATCTAAATCTAATAAATCATATAGTATAGATTATATTTTAAGTTCCCTTCTATGGTTCCTGTATATCAAATTATATGTTCCATTACTATTTTTGACCTTAATTTAAATCTTATGTAAATATATTTAATTTTATAAATTTAAAAATATCACATTGTATAATCATATTATACTTATATATATTAAAATGAAATAATCTTTCATTATGTCAAACCCAATCATATACTGTTTTCTATAATATTAATCTTTAAAAACATGAAAAGATTAAAAGATATATAAGGTATAGGTTAAGTATGCGACAAAAAAAAAAAAAAAAAAAATTATATTCCAGAGCTCCCCCCCTTCAAACGCAGAAGTCTCTTTTATTCTTATATCGTGCTCTTTATTTACTAATATTTAATGTTCAGTACTTCCTTCTTCGTAGAAAATCATTCCTTCTTCTTTCACCGCCTCTTTGTATTTTTATATCCAGTTCAATATTCTTATCACATTTTGTTGTATTCCAGGTGATTTCTATTTTTCTTCGTCGTTCAATTTTAAGATATAAGTTGGTCTTTGTTTCTGTTCCATTCATATTTTATTTTAATAGTTTGTTATACAGCGAAGTAATTCTTTAATATCCATTCGAGAAATAACATCTCCTATTTATAATTCTTCTTTCCGGTTTCGTGAAGTCTTCTTATTCGCAGATTCTTTCGCATTGATGTCTGGGATTTGTAGTATTTGTAGTATTAAAGAATAGTAAAGATGTTGAAATACTGATTATCTTTTCAATTTGCTTGAGGGGTTAAATTAGTCACATGCATATAGTTCAAATAGTCTTACTGCTATTTTAAAGGAAGGAAGCTCCATCCTACAATCAATTCGCATACAGTTTTTCCTAATATTAAAAATTATAATTGAGATCAATAGAATTCAGCTGATGCCTTAACTGTTTCATTCCATTATGGAATACTTAGCCAGACCATATCATTAGCATAAAGATCGTTGAAGTGTAATTTTGAATAAGGTTAAAAACATTCTAAATCGTTGCTATGGGTAAACAATATTATTTTAATAAGTGTATATCATAAAATAAAATAAAAGTTTTTCCAGTTAAAATAATATAACATATAATAAAGAGAAATTAAGGTGACATTGGTAATTCTTGGCTTTGTATAAATTTTTGTAGCTCTTCTGCATTGTCAAAAGTTAAAGTTTTATCTGCAATAGTTACTTTCATATTACCCGGGTATACTATACCAAACTTTGCTCCCATTTCTCTTAGTTGTGGTCTCAAGTCCAGGAGCTTTTTTCTTTTGATCGACGTACTTTTTGCAAAGTCTGGAACAAAATGAATGCGGGCATCTTGAAATTGTAATCCTTTATTTTGTTTTGCAAGTTGAAAAATTTCTATCACCTGCTGGTGGCGCAACAGTTTAAAGATCAGTGGCCTTGGTCCTTGATACCTTCCTGATCTTTTTGTAGGCACTCTATGTGCTCTTTCAATCTCTATGGGGTACTTGGTTTTTAGAGGAAGTAGTTTAGGTAGTAAATTTTCTATAAATGCCACCGGATTTCCTTTCTCTGCTCCTTCCGGGAGACCAATCAGACGAATATTACTCCTTCTTTCACGATTCGATTGATCCTCCAACTCTTTAGTAAGCAAATCAATTTTCTTTTTTTCATTTATGTTGTTAGAAATTTCTTTTTCAGCTGTTATTAATCTTTCTTCCATGTCATTGCACTTTAACACTTTAATTTTTTTATTTAACGTGGATACATCTTCAGTTAAATTGTTAACTTTTTTAGTAAGAAGTAAAAGCATTTCTTTGATTTCTTTCAATTCTTTCATTACTTCTGGATCTCCTGTTTTTGATCCTATTTCTTGTTCAGGCTTTGCTCTCTTGCTGCTTCCCGAGACCGCAAAATCATTTTTATTTTGTTTTCCTGAAGCCATCGCGTTTTTTTCTTTATTTATCATTAAATAATTCTTAAATCTCCACTTTTAGTAACTTTTTTTTTTCTTTCAAGGACTTTTATCAGGGAGCTCTTCTGTTAGCCGACCTTCCTCATGCGTGTCCAAGCCACGCCCCTTGGCAGTTAAAATTAAAGAAAAGTGAAGGAAAAGAGAGAATTGAAGTAAGAAATGGCTTCGGGTAAAACTAGTAAAAGTAATCCGGTGAATTCAGGAGCAGGAAGTAAAAAAAGAACAAAAATGGATTCGGTATCCCCGACAGCGGTCCCGTTGCCTCAGGAAGAAATTGATAACAGTGATTTGATGAATGAGGAAAGAGAGAGTCTGACAAATAGAATGCAGGCAGTTGACTTCAAAATTGAGCAGTTAGAAAAGCATGCTGAGAAATCTGAAGCAGAGATGCTGGTGTGTAAAAAAGATCACAGAGAAATAGAGGCGTTGAAAAAGGATTTTGAAGACTTATCAAATCGTGAAAGAAGGAATAATTTGCATCTGATTGGGATACCTGAGGGGATTGAGCAGAATGATCCTATTCAATTTGTGACTAATTTTATCCCAAAGATCTTGCCATTTAAAAGTTATTTTCCTTTGGAGATAGAAAGAGCACATCGGATACCGATGAAAAGATCAAATAGTCAGAAGGGTCCCCGTCCACTAATCTTTAAGCTGCTAAGACATCAGCAGGTGGTAGAGATTATAAAGCTGGCTAAAACAAACAAGGATCTTAAATGCCAGGATTCTAAGATCTTTATAGTACCTGACTTTGCAAAAGCTACAGCCTACAAAAGAAAACAGCTTTTGGATTTAAGACCTAAACTGAGAGCAATGGGAGCAAGATATGGATTGATATACCCTGCTATTATGAGGGTAACTTATGAGAATAAAACTTATAATTTTGAAGAAGCAGGCAAATTACAGAAATTTCTAGATCAATATAATTTGCCTATGGTTTCATGAAAGTATTTAGAAAATGTAATAAATAATATACTTAGATTATTTTTGGTTTATATTTTTGAGTGAAAATTGAAAGATATTTTATAAAGAAGGAAAAAGTGAAAAAAAAAAAATAGAAAAGGAGAAAAATATTTTCTAGAAAATTGTTGCAGTTAGGTTTAGGGGGGATCAACATTTCAAACAAGATTTAAAGAATAGAAATGAAAAATTTTAAAGAGACAATAAGAAAAGAAGAAAAGAAGATTTTGACAAGGTAAGAAGAGAGATGGAGCATATAGGAAGTGAAGAAAATATGAGGAACAATTATAAGATTTGGATGGTTTCTTAATGTGAATTTATAATTTGCATTTGAGCGTGACTAAGAATAATAATATGAGGACACATAAATGCTGCATTGGAGAAATGTGGGAACTTAGAATATAATAAGATGAAAAATACAAAAGACTATTGATGTAAAGAGAAGAAGATGTGAAGATGGACTGATGGAAATGACTTGAGCATTATTTAGATTTACAATTTGCATCTGAAATTGACTGAGATATAAGGATGATGTTGCAAAAATACTTTATTGGAGAAAGATGAAATAGCAATCTGCAAGAAGATGGAATAAGAGACTGAAACAGCAGGATGAAGATGTACAAGTGTTACAGTTGTGCAGAATGGAGAATAGACTGTAATAGATTGAAGATGCAATGAAAATTAATGAGAGTTTTAAAAAATATGAGGTCTGCTTGGTTGAAATGTTTGATCCTTCTTTTGATGTAAGGTTAAAAAAAAAAAAATGAATATTATAGGATGGAGTGATGTATGTTCCATTGAAGTTGTGAGAAACTTAGGTTAGACAAAAAAAAATAAAATAAAATAAAATAATAATATTAATCTTGGGGGGTATATATTGTAAGAAATGGTTTCCGAAATATTGGGTATATCCTTTTATAAATATATTAGAGGTATAGGATGGAAGAATGTTTGGAAATTTGAATGAGGGGGGAAGTATATAATAAAGAATTATAGTAAATATGGGTATTTAGGGTATTGAAGAATGGATTGACTGCAGGAGAATTTAGTGTTGGTTGTTTGAAAGATTAGAGAAAGAAAAATGAGTATGTTATTGCCTGTGGGGAGTTTATTTTTTGCTCAGTAATATGTGCGTTTCGAAGTTTGCATTTGTGTTAGGGGAGGGGAGGGTGGGGGATGGGGAAAGAGGGGAGGGGGGGGAGACTCATATATTGGTTTAAGGAAAAAGAAAAAATGTATATTTTATGTTTGAGTGGATTATATATGTATTTTATATTTTATTTGTAAACGGGTTTTAAAATTTTTTCTTTGAATGTAAATGGCCTTAATCACCCTATAAAAAGGAAAAAGGTATTGGAATATATTAAACAACAAAATATAGATATATGTTTCTTGCAAGAGACACATTTGTCTGGAACAGAGTCTATGAAGCTGACAGATAAGTGGATAAAACAATGTTTATTTGCACCAGCGGTAAAAAAGAAGGCAGGAGTTGCAATATTGATTAATAAAAAATGTCCAGCAACATTTAATATGGTTAAGGCAGATCCTCAAGGAAGGTGGTTACTTGTTGACATGAGCATGGGCAGTAATACAATGGCGTTACTAAATATATATGCACCTAATTCGAATCAAAGTGAATTCTTTAAATCTCTACAACAATTAGTTTTACCACTGGCTACTACTAATTTAGTGGTGGCTGGGGATTTCAATGCTGTTATAGATCCAATAATGGATAAAAAGCCTAGTAGAATAATGAAATCAATGGGATTAGATAATTTGGTACAAGTATGTAATTTAAAAGATATATGGCATATTCTTCATTTTAATGATCGGGAATTTACATTTTGTTCACATGTTCATCAATCGTTCTCAAGAATTGATTATATTTTTGTTTCAGATCAGATGGTACAGCAAGTTATAAAAGCTGACATAGAACCAATAGTAATATCTGATCATGGTGGTATATGGATAGAAGTTAACTTAGTAGATCCAGATAATTCCAAACCTGTATGGAGGTTTGATAATACAGTGGTGCCTCACACAACGAACTTAATTGGTTCCAGGAGCAAGTTTGTTATGCGAAACGTTCGTTATGTGAAACGCGTTTTCCCATAAGAATACATGTAAAAAAAAATAATTCGTTCTGCAGCATAAAATATGCTAAGATGACATAAAAAAAGATAAATTTTTGGTTATTATTTTTATTTATTTACATCTAAAAACATAATTGTTTTTTAAAACAACACACATTTTTTAAATTTAAAGACAGACTAAGTAGAGTCTAATTTTACAGTGAGAGAGGGCAGAGTCTCAGCGGCAAAAACTGGGACTTAACTGTTCATTTTTTTTTTTTTTCTACCGTGTTTCCCCGATGATAAGGCAGGGCCATCAAATAAGACAGCCCCCCCTTTTTAGAAAAAAATGTAAAATAAGGCACCCCCCCGCAAATAAGCCACCCACCGATACCTGCGCTTACCCGAATCGGGTGGTACGGTGGGTGACTCCGTGTGGTCCCTGGCACCCCCGACACGATCGGGGCAAGAGGGAGCTCAAGCCCTCTTGCCCCCCCGACTCCCCGACACGATCGGGGCAAGAGGGAGCCCAAGCCCTCTTGCCCCCCGACTCCCCGACACGATCGGGGCAAGAGGGAGCCCAAGCCCTCTTGCCCCCCCCGACTCCCCGACACGATCGGGGCAAGAGGGAGCCCAAGCCCTCTTGCCCCCCCGACTCCCCGACACGATCGGGGCAAGAGGGAGCCCAAGCCCCCTTGCCCCCCCCCGACTCCCCGACACGATCGGGGCAGGAGGGAGCCCAAGCCCTCTTGCCCCCCGACTCCCCGACACGATCGGGGCAAGAGGGAGCCCAAGCCCTCTTGCCCCCCCCGACTCCCCGACACGATCGGGGCAAGAGGGAGCCCAAGCCCTCTTGCCCCGCCGATTCCCCAACTCCCCGACAATATCGGGCCAGGAGGAAGCCCAAGTCCTCCTGGCCACGGCGACCCCCTAACCCCACCCTGCACTACATTACGGGCAGGAGGGATCCCAGGCCCTCCTGCCCTCGACGCAAACCCCCCCTCCCCCCAACGACCGCCCCCCCCAAGAACCTCCGACCGCCCCCCAGCCGACCCGCGACCCCCCTGGCCGACCCCCACGACACCCCCAACCCCCTTCCCCGTACCTTTCTGTAGTTGGCCGGACAGACGGGAGCCAAACCCGCCTGTCCGGCAGGCAGCCAACGACGGAATGAGGCCGGATTGGCCCATCCGTCCCAAAGCTCCGCCTACTGGTGGGGCCTAAGGCGCCTGGGCCAATCAGAATAGGCCCGGGAGCCTTAGGTCCCTCCTGGGGGCAGGGCCTGAGGCACATGGTCGGGTTGGGCCCATGTGCCTCAGGCCCCGCCCCCAGGAGGGACCTAAGGCTCCCGGGCCTATTCTGCTTGGCCCAGGCGCCTTAGGCCCCACCAGTAGGCGGAGCTTTGGGACGGATGGGCCAATCCGGCCTCATTCCGTCGTTGGCTGCCTGCCGGACAGGCGGGTTTGGCTCCCGTCTGTCCGGCCAACTACAGAAAGGTACGGGGAAGGGGGTTGGGGGTGTCGTGGGGGTCGGCCAGGGGGGTCGCGGGTCGGCTGGGGGGCGGTCGGAGGTTCTTGGGGGGGCGGTCGTTGGGGGGGGGGGGGGGTTTGCGTCGAGGGCAGGAGGGCCTGGGATCCCTCCTGCCCGTAATGTAGTGCAGGGTGGGGTTAGGGGGTCGCCGTGGCCAGGAGGACTTGAGTTCCCTCCTGGCCCGATCGTGTCGGGGAGTCGGGGGGCAAGAGGGCTTGGGCTCCCTCTTGCCCCGATCGTGTCGGGGAGTCGGGGGGGCAAGAGGGCTTGAGCTCCCTCTTGCCCCGATCGTGTCGGGGAGTCGGGGGGGGCAAGAGGGCTTGGGCTCCCTCTTGCCCCGATCGTGTCGAGGAGTCGGGGGGGCAAGAGGGCTTGAGCTCCCTCTTGCCCCGATCGTGTCGGGGAGTCGGGGGGGCAAGAGGGCTTGGGCTCCCTCTTGCCCCGATCGTGTCGGGGAGTCGGGGGGGGGGGCAAGAGGGAGCCAGGCGGAGAGAGGGCAGTTAAGCGCAGTGCCTGCGCGGAAGGATGCAGCTCGGGCGACTTCGTTGTGTGAAACGAAGTTCGTTGTACGAATCAAGACATAAAGTTCGTTGTGCGCAGCGTTCGCTGTGCGAGGCGTCCGTTATGCGAGGCACCACTGTACATTGCTTGCTGATTCTAAATTTTGCACAGAATTTCAAAATAAAATAAATGAATATTTTAGACTTAATGATTTAGAGGAAATTTTGATTGGAATTTTATGGGATGCTTTCAAAGCAACTATGAGAGGACAAATTATATCATATTCTGCATATAAAAAGAAACTGTTAAGAAAACAATATGTGAATTTGGAAAAAGAAATTAAGAATTTGGAATTAAAATTGGTTAATAAATGGGAACAGGAGACATTTCAAATATTGTTAAAAAAAATGTAAATATAATGAAATTTCCTCTGGGTTAGTAAGGAAAGATATTTTTGCTCAGCAGGTGGTATATTATGGTAGTGCAAATAAGGCTGGAAGATTATTGGCAAATTATTTAAAAGCAAAGAAAAGGAAGGAGAAAATAAGCATAATTAAAGATGAGTTAGGAAATTCTCATTCTCAAATTGGAAATATATTAAAACAATTTTTAAAATATTATAAGTCATTGTATTCTTCGGAGTCTTATTTAAATAAAGAGAAAGATGGGATGGATTTTTTTAGTTTAGTTGAAGGTCCTAAGGTTCCTGATCATACAAAAAGAAGTTTAGATAAACCTATATCATTAAAAGAGTTACAAATGGCATTGAAATCCCTTAGAGTTGGGACCGCTCCAGGTGGAGATGGATTTACAGTAGAGTTTTATAAAGAATTTCAAATTTCCCTATTACCGTATTTATTAAAATTATATCAGGATCAACTGAATAAAGGTTGTATATCAGGCACTATGGCAGAATCTTTAACTATTGTTTTGCCAAAGCCAAATAAAGATCCAACATTGGTTTCAAACTACAGGCCTATATCTTTAATAAATGTAGATGGTAAATTATTAGCTAAGATTTTAGCATTAAGATTGGCTAAAGATCTTCCGCATATAATAGGAATGAATCAAACTGGATTTGTTGCTCAAAGACACTCTTCTAATAATACTAGACTGGCATTTCAGATGTATTATTTAACAAAACAAATTAATGATCTGGCTTTTTCGGTTTCACTAGATACTGAGAAGGCTTTTGATCGTGTAGAATGGAGTTTCATGTATCAAGCTATGGAATGGTTTGGTATTGGATCCGGATTTATACAAATGATACAAGCATTGTACAGCTCCCCAACTGTACGAAAATAATATTTTTTTGGATGCTTTTAAGTTGCAGAGGGGAGTTAGACAAGGTTGTCCATTATCTCCTTTGCTCTTTGATATAGTTCTTGAACCCTTATTATTAGCTATTCGACAGGCAAAGGACATACAGGGTATTCCATGTGCTGGAGTGAAATATAAAGTATCTGCTTATGCAGATGACATCTTGCTTCATTTGAGGAATCCGGAAACAACAATCCCATGTCTACTGAAGGTCATAGATACATTTGGAAAATTCTCAGGATACAAAATAAATTGGACTAAATCAGAGATTTTACCTTTAAATGTGCATTGTACAAAAGGTATACTTGATTCTTTCCCTTTTATATGGAAAGAGGATGGAATAAAGTACTTAGGTATTTGGCTGAATAAAACACTTGAAGAGACAATGAGAATAAATGAAAAATTTTTATTACAAAAAGTTACAGAGTTGTGTGAGCAATGGAATCCTTTACATTTGTCCTGGTGGGGAAGAGTACAAACTGTTAAAATGATGATTTTGCCTGTGGTTTGCTATCAATTGGGAATGATACCAGTGTTTTTTCAGGGGTCTTTCTATAAAAAATTAAATAGTATTCTGGTTAAATTTATTTGGCTGGGTAAAATTGCAAGAGGGGCTTTAGTGTCTTTGCAAAGACCAATTGAGGAGGGTGGGGTAAATTTTCCCAATTTTTATAGGTATCATCAGGCCTATATCATGCGCCAAGGTATGTATTGGGTCCTCCCAGAGCTTTTGGAACAATTACCAGAGTGGTTAAGGGTGGAGAGATCACTTATCTTTCCACTTAGGCTTGATCTTTTGCTTGGTATAAAAGTGCCTAGAATACGTAAGGACAATAGAGTATTAATGGATACTTGGAAAACATTAAGGTTTGTAGACAAATTAACTACTGATTCTATTTTAAAATCGAAACAACAGACTATTTGGGTAAACTCCAAGATACAAATAGGCGAGTTTAAGGTTGTCTGGAAAGATTGGATTAAAGCAGGTATAAGATCATTAACGGAAGTAATTGATAATGGTAAGATGCTTGAATTTTCACAATTGCAACATAAATATGGTCTGAATAAAAAACAAAGTTATAAGTGGTTGCAATTGAAGCAGGCTATTCAGGTGGGGTTCCCTGAATGGAAATCTTTAAATGATCATTACAGCTTAGAATTCTTATGTTTCCAGGCAGATTTTCTGGGTCACCAGGCCGCAAAGCGGTATAAAATTATATCTAATTATTTGAAGAAGAAGCCTAAAAATGGATTAAGAGATATTTGGAGCATTGAGATTAAGCATCAGATTAATGCATCTCAATGGCCACGTATTTGGTCTTGGAGAATTAAAGGTACGATGTCAGCATCTATTAGGCAAACATGGTTCTTTTTGTTGCATAGAGCATTCTGGACCCCTACTAGATTACAAAAATTAGATTGCTTTAAGTCTAATAGATGCTGGCATTGTAAAATTGAAGTTGGAACTCTAGACCATCTTTTATTTTATTGTCCATGTATTCAGGCATTTTGGATATCAATATGGGATCAAGTTAATATGTTGATGGAGAGTCATGTGGCTTTATCCTATGACACAGTGATTTTTGGAATGTGTATGAGGGCCAAATGCCAAATATCTGCAGCAAACAATAAATTATTGTTGATTCTTACGGGAGTGGGAATTCAACAGATAACAACTAATTGGAAAGACTGTTCTAGATTGAATTGTAATTTTTGGTGGAACTCAGTTTGTCATATGTATAAGATGGAAAGATTTCTTGCGATACAGAGGGGGTATTTTAAAAGATTTCAAGAGGTGTGGAGGCCATTAATTGAATATTATAACGAGTAAAGTTTATTCTTTTTCCTTAGGGGATGGGAGGGAAGGGAGGGAAAAATATTGGAAATATGTTGTTATGAAAAATAAGGAGATATATGTAATAGGATGGGATATTTATTGTTGTGCATTACTGGGTATAATAAAATGTTTAAAGTGTTTGAGGAAGAAGGATGGGGGGAGGGACAGATTTCATGTCAGATTAATTGTATTATCAAAAAGGGATGTATAATTATATATAAATTTGGAAGGAATATTTTATTGATATGGAAAAGGGTGGGAGGTGGGGGGGGGGAAATAAAAACATGTATAATAATATTGTTTAAGAATGCCAAGTGTGTTATGTAAATTAATTGTAATAATACTGTACACTTGTTGAAAGAAATAAAAAGGAATAAAGATTAAAAAAAAAAAACCAATGAAAACATACTGTACAATCATAAAAAAGTAGGTCACAAAATTTATACTTCCCACTCTTGACAAGAATGACACTAAGCCCACACAGCCTAGACCTCTTCTCCAATACCTCTAAATATTGGTTTTCTCTTAAAAGCACTTATAAAAAAACATCATCATGTTTTAAACTGCCTTCTTTTATAAATATATTGTAGTAATGACCTGAAAGATTAGACTCAAAATAACTTATGCTGCTCACTTTAGAACAGCCAATTTCAACTCAGCCAAAAGAGGATGAGCACCAGGGTTGATTCCTTTCATATGTATGTAATAGTTCTGTCAAATAATCAGCCATATGTATTTATTTAAAAACTAATATCAAGATTTTAAATATTACTCAGGCATCCAATAGCAACCAATGTACTGGTATGATTACACTATATACTGCATATAAATGTGAATGCTAGAGTCCACAACATATGACCTCATAGGATCTACACTGTAATGTATATTAGTGAAAAAAACAAACAAGCAAATAAAACAGCTGGTCCAACACTTGAACATGTTATAAGCCAGTGTTCTTCAACCTTTTTATACCTATGGACCGGCGGAAATAAAATAATTATTTCATGGACCAGCAAACTACTAAGACTTAAATTTTTTTTAAAAACCATCGCCGCTCCCATCCCAGCGAGCTCGGTCCCACAAACCATCTGATCCCATCCGCACAAGCCTCAAATAGTTATATTTTTATATTGAACATATTTTATTAAAGTATAAAAAGAAACAATATTCTATACAATTGTCATTTTATGAATACAAATAATACAGGGCAAGGATCAACAAAACCCCTGTCTCCCCTCCCCTTCACATATAGCCCTCTACTATCAAGAAAACTGAATAAGCCAAATTATTACAGAATGCTACACAAATACCATGCTAACAGAATACCAGTGTCACACATGGCAGGAATGGTGTTAGGGGAGTGCAACTAGGGTAACTGCCCCCTGCTCGGAGAGAGCCCTAAGCCAGCTGGAAGCTAAAGAAGCACTGCCTGGGCTCTGCACTCCCCAGTTATGTCTAACATCAGCTCTAGCAGGATACATATTTCAAATATGATATATTCTAATCACAAGACAGAAATAAAATTATTTTTTTCTACCTTTTGTCATCTCTGGTTTCTGCTTTCTTTGCCTTTTCACTCTCTTCCATCCAGCGTCTGCCCTCTGTCTCTTCAATTCAGCATCTGCCCCTTCCATCCACTGTCTGTCTTACCCTGCCATCTCTCCTCCTGCCCCCTCCAATTTGGTCTGGCATCCATCATCTTCCTTCTGTTCCCCTCATGGTCTGGCATCTCTCTCCTTCCCTTCCCCCTGTGGTTTTTAGCATCTCTCTCTTCTCATTTCCTCCACTCAGATCTGATATCGTTCTCTCCTCTCTCTTCCCTTTCCTTTTCTTCTCTGGTCTTCCTTCTCTATTTTTTTGCCTCCATCTAAATTAAATTCTTTCTTACTATTCAGTCCTGTTTCCCTCTTTTCACTGTGTCTACCCACAGCTTGTCACCCCTTTCCTTCACCCCTCCATTATCTTACTAACTCTATCTTCTTCCCCCATCCAGCATATGCCCTTTATTTATCTCCTCCTTCCATCCAGTATGTGTTCTTTCCCCACTTCCATTCAGCATCTGCTCTCCCCTCTCAACTGACATCCATCTACCTTCTGCTCTCTCCCTTCATCTGTCCCCTTCTCTCTCTCCTCTCCCCACTTCCATCATCTGCCCCCCTTCCCCTCACCTTTGTAGTTCACTTTCTTTCCTCTGAGGGTGGCTCATGTCACAGGGGAAGCTTTGGCCGAGCAGCACTGTTTGCAAGGAACAATGGAACTTACTTGACGTCAATGCCAGGGCCCATTGCCATTTGCTATGGTTTTATATACACAATGTAATATAAATATTAATTTTCTCGTCCCTATCTCTTTCATGCGGGCAGCCTTTCTTTTCCGTCTCTCTCCCCAAGCCCCCTTACACACACTGAGCTTAATAAGTAAGATTGTTTCTTGAAGTGGCCTCAGCACCGACTCCCACAATTTCAGGAACTTACTTGACATTGATGCTGGGGCCCGTCGCTGTTTGAAGAAAAAAATAAAAAGGTGGAAAAAAGGGACCTGCAAAGGTGAGAGGAAAGGAGACCTCCAGGACAGCTGCTCTTTGCCCTCCTTCAGCGGGCCCAAGAGTCTTTAGGCTAGCGGCAGCTCTGTGTGCTTTTAACTTCGGCACAGAGCTGACCCAAAGCAGTAGTTTAGCCATGGTTTCATGAGGCAGCCTCGGGGCCTTTGGTAGGCCGGCCCACATCGCCATCATCGAAGCGGGCCGGCCTAGCAAAGGCCCCAAGGCAGTCTCATGAAACTGCGGCTAAACTACTGCTTAGGGGCAGCTCTGTGCCGAAGTTAAAAGCACACAGAGCTGCTGCTGCTGGTCTGGAGGTGCAGAGACAAAGGCAGGAGGCATATGCGGCAGGAATCCCGGCACAGGAAGTTGCAAGTCAGCTGATGCCGGCACCTTTTGTTGCAGCGGGGACCCGAATCCTTCATGGACCGGCAAGATTTTTTTGCGGACCGGCAGTTGAAGAACACTGTTATAAGCAATGCCACATTATATGGGTCAAGCATAACAAAACATTCAATGATTTTAATAATTCTTAGAGATCAAATGTAGAAAATCAAGTGTATATCTATAAGTTCATATGACTTTCTCTGATACACTTGTTGTAATATGCAAAACTGAATAAAGAAATTAAAAAAAAAAAAAACAAAAGTAGAAAAGGTTTTATAATTTATTTCAGTTCCTAAATACTTGCAAAGAAAGATTAGGTTCTTACCTCGATAATCTTTCTGGTAGATGTGTCTAGTGGTCCTGAACACTAGGTTTTTGCATCTGAATCCACAAGTTGCTTGCAAAATGCTGTCAATCATCTTCTGAACTGTGCCTCCTTTTCAGGGAGCTGCTCTTGCCCCCTCAGTTTGTACAAAAGCAATCAAGGAGCACAGTAATGACAGACATAACTGAAAAGAGGGAAACGAGGAAAAATCCCCAACACTACAATTCTATTCTTCTATGCAACCAACATATTCATTAACATGATAACATTCAAGTAAGTGATCAAAACAGATATAAAACTGTGTGCAACCAGCACTAATCTTAAATAGAGCTTGTAGCTACTTGCATATCCTGTTATCAAGGACAGACTTAAACCAGATTTTACTTTTTTGAACAAATAGTGTTCCCCCGGTCGTTCGTGGTCGGCGGTTCACGGTCCCGGTCAAACTTAGCTTAGTACGTGTGACCCGAGAGAGGATGACCCAACATGTTTTGCACTGTTGTGCCTTATCAAGGGTCCCTCGCAGCCGTTGTTGTCATCCAACTCATAGACCACTTAAAAGTAGTCTATGAGTTGGATAACATGAGCGGCCGCGGGGTCCCTTGATAAATCACAACAGTGCGAAACATGTCGGGTCATCTTCTCCCAGGTCACACGCACTAAGCTAAGTTTTTAGAAAAACTATAAAGTATTATTTATTGGAAGTATTTATTGATTATATATAACATAAAAAGATGAGTAAAAATCAGGTTGTAAGAAAAATATTAGGAGGATAATGATGAAGAGCCATGTAATTCTTCCCGCTATAAGATTTCATTTGGTGGTAGAGTGGTGGATCTGAGACCAAAAGATATACAGTGCTCCCCCATGAATTTGCGGTCCCGGTCATTTGCGGTATTTTCCAACTGCAAACGGGAGGCAGGTGAGGGCAGCTGGTGCTCCAGCAAGTGAAGGAAATCACTCGCCGTATGCTCCAACCGCCTCTTCCTGTACTAAAGTCGGGCCTCGCCAATCAGAAGCTGGTCAGAACAAAAAGGTGATGATGTGCGTTTTGAGGCAGATGGAGGCTTTAGAAAATTAAAATAATTTAAAATCCAAGATGGTTGACGCCAGTAAAATTGCACCAAAAATGGCCCGTGGGGACTTCCCTGAAGTACAAAAATTGCAGGGAAAGGTGTTTTAGAGGTGGGAGACCTTGGCTCTGGCTGCAGAAACCTTTAAATTTCACTTTTGGAGACCACCCTCCTGATTTTCCCCATAGGCTATAATAGCCTTACTCACTGTGCCATGTACCTGCCTGCCTGCTTCAGCTCAGGAATGCAGCTTGGATAAATGGAGAACGCTCTGCCTCACAGGTTTGCAGGATGAACTTAGTCTTTGGGCTGCCAGTCGGACTGAGCCTCAACCCCGTAAAACTTTGCATCACAAAGGGGGACAGGACCATGCAGCCGGCCTACGATTAATCCTAGCCAAACCAGGAAAGAGCCAAGCAACCTGTGCTCAGGGATGCAAGCAGCTATGCAAGGGATGACCCCCCTGAGCTCAAAAAATACAAAAGCAGGCTGGCTAGCTCGGTGTCCAGAGGGCCCATTCTGCTAGCTGCAGACTTCCACAATGCAAGTCTGCGTCTTCTCCCAGGCAGAGATCTAACAAGTGGGAACCTCTGGGCACTGAGCCTCTGACCGAACACTTAGAAAAAAATATCCCAAAATAATACCGTAAAACCGCAGAGCAGAGAAGAAACACTTCTGAGCAACTTGCTTGCACAAAGAAACTAAGGGGGCAGGATCAGCTTCCTGAGAAGGAGGTGGAGTTCTAAAAAGGATCAACAGCATTCTGCAAGCAACTTGCAGGTTCAGATGCAAAACCTAGCACTCAGGACCACTAGACACATTGCACTAGAACATCAGTTAAGATCATGTTGTGGTATAAGGACAACATATATCAGTTTTCACATGTTATTTGTATGTAACTGTCAGCTTCTGAACTAATTTATTCAACCAACCTGATTGGAACCACCATCAAAACTATCAGGAAGGAAATCCAGTTGACGCACAGTCCGTACTTTACTAGGCATCTGGATTATTCTTAATAGCTTCTTAGTGTCTAGACACCACACATGAAGAAGGCTAGACTTTCCCCCAGTCACTAAGACTCTACCATCTCTGCAAAGAAGCAAATAAAAAAAAAACCTTTATAAAGCAGTTGTAGGGCTTCCATAGCTGAACTAGTGAGCTAGCCCTGGCTTTACCACATCGTCATCTTTTTTTTTTTGTTCTAGTCCCAGTTTCTCAGGTGTGGGGAGGGAGAATTCACATGTATTTATTTTTTTTTGTTTTGTTTTATAAATCTTTATTCATTTTCTTATGTTACAACAAGTGTTTCAAATAAATTCATTATAAACTTGAATAATCACACTTGATTAACTTACAGATTAATATCAAATTTAAAATTTCTTTAGAAAATCAATATTTTATAAAGTTATAATATTATGTAAGAAATCTAAATTAATATAATTATTATTGAATATAATAATCTCCACTCCCTCTCTCCCTCCCTATCAATATTGAATGAGAAATCTTTATTCATTTTCATATGTTACATCAACAATATAAATTCATACTAATATTTCAGAAAACTAAATTTATATAATTCTTAGTTAATATAATAATATCCCATCCCCTCCCCCCTCCCTTCTATTCAGTAATACATGAATAAAATTTTTAAATGTTATTTTATCCATATTTCATATTATAAATCTAGTATTAATATATTATATAATATTTAGAGATATGATCTCTTTTTCTTCTAATCAAATTCTATACATGGGAAAATTAATCATTCTTTACAATATTCAGTTAATGGTCTCCATATTTTTTGAAATTTATCTACATGTCCTTTTTGTGTTGCTATAGTGAGCTCCATTTTGTATATATGACATACAGAATTCCACCAGAATGTATAATTTAATCTGTCATGTTTTTTCCAATTGAATGTGATTTGTTGTATTGCTATTCCAGTTAAAATAAAAAGAAGTTTGTTATTACTTGATGATATTTGACTTTTTGCTCTCATAGTTGTTCCAAATAATATAGTATCATATGTCAAGGCTACCGGATTTTCTAACATCCTATTTATTTGGGGCCAGATTGATTTCCAGAATGTTAAGATGAATGGACAATAGAATAAAAGATGATCTAATGTCCCAATTTCAACATGACAGTGCCAGCATCTATTTGACCTAGAGCTATCTATTTTTTGTAATCGAACAGGGGTCCAGAAAGCTCTATGTAAAAGAAAAAACCAAGTTTGTCTCATAGATGCTGATACCGTACATTTTAGCCTCCAAGACCAAAGTCGTGGCCATTGAGATGCACTAATTTGGTGCTTTATCTCAATGCTCCAAATGTCTCTAAGACCATTTTTTGGTTTTTTATTTATATATTCGGATATTAATTTATACCACTGTGCAGCTTCATGACCTGTTGAATTAATCTGGAAACACAGGAATTCCAAACTGTGATAATTAGTAAGATTTTTCCATTCAGGGAACCCTACCTGAATGGATTGCTTCAATTGCAACCATTTAAAATATTGTGTTTTTTTAAGATCAAATTTATGTTGCAATTGTGAAAACTCCAGCAACTTTCCATTTTTTATTATATCATCTAAAATACGAATACCTGCTGTCATCCAATTTTTCCAGATTATTTTGAAACCGCCTATTTTGATCTTGGGGTTTAACCAAATCGTTTGAGTTGTTGATTTACTAATTGGAATAGGAGTTAGATTACTTATATATCTTAAAGTTTTCCATGTATCCATGAATATTTTATGTTCTTTGTATAGCCCTGGCATTTTGATACTAACTACATGACTGAGACGTAAAGGAAACATGAGTCTCCATTCAAGCCAGAACCAATCTGGAATATTATCTGTGGGCTCTGGGAGGATCCAATACATACCTTGACGTAAAATATAGGCTTGATGATACCTATAGAAGTTGGGAAAATTTACCCCTCCCTCCGCAATTGGTCTTTGTAATGTCACTAAAGCAATTCTGGGATTTTTCCCAAGCCAAATAAATTTTGTCAATACCTTATTTAACTTTGTATAAAAAGAATCTTGAAAGAAAACTGGTATCATTCCCATTTGGTAACAAACTACAGGTAAGATCATCATTTTAACTGTTTGTACTCTTCCCCACCAAGATAAATGTAAAGGATTCCATTGTTCACACATCTCTGTCACTTTTTGTAATAAACATTTTTCATTAATTTTCATTGTGTCTTCTAAATCTTTTGAAATCCAAATTCCAAGATATTTAATAGTATCCTCCTTCCAAACAAAAGAGAATGTATTAAATAAACCTTTTGTACAGTGTACATTTAATGGAAGTATTTCTGATTTATTTCAATTTATCTTATATCCTGAAAACTTTCCGAATTTATCAATTAGTTCAAGCAATTGTGGAATGGTGGATTCTGGATTCCTCAAATATAATAATAAATCATCAGCATAAGCTGATATTTTGTATTCTCTATCTGAATGAGGTATACCTTGTATTTCCTTTACTTGTTGGATTGCTAATATTAAGGGTTCTAAAACTATATCAAACAGTAAAGGAGACAAGGGACATCCTTGTCTAACTCCTCTCTGTAGATTAAATTTTTCTGAAAATGTATTATTTATATATAATCTAGCAGAGGGGGAGCTATATAATGTTTGTATCATTTGTATGAATCCAGGACTTATACCAAACCATTCCATAGCCTGATACATAAATGTCCATTCTATTCTATCAAAGGCCTTTTCTGCATCTAAAGAAACAGCAAAAGTAGGCTCATTCATTTTCTTTGTTAAGTATAACATATGGAATGCTAATCTGGTATTATGAGATGAATGTCTTTGAGCAACGAATCCTGTTTGAGGCATACCTATAATATGGGGAAGAGCATTAGCCAATCTTAATGCAAGTATTTTTGCTAATATTTTTCCATCTACATTTATTAAAGATATTGGCCTATAGTTTGAAACCAATGTGGAATCTTTATTTGGCTTTGGTAAAACAATAAAAGATTCTGCTATAGTGCCATTTATACTTCCTTTATTAAGTTGATATTGAAAAAGATTTAATAAATAGGGTAATAATAAATTTTGAAGTGTTTTATAAAATTCCACTGTATATCCATCACCACCTGGAGCGGATCCAACTCTAAGGGATTTCAAAGCTGTTTCTAATTCTTTTAATGATATTGGCTCTTCCATACTTCGTTTTATATGTTCAGGAACTTTTGGACCCTCTAACATTTTCAGAAATTCTAAACCATCTTTTTCTTTATTTAAATAAGTCTCGGAAGTATAAAGAGATTTATAAAATTTTAGAAATTGTTTTAAGATAGGTTCAATTTGTGTTAATGTGTCACCTTTTTCATCTTTTATAGCAATTATTTTTGATTTCTTTTTTTTCGCTTTGAGATAATTTGCCAATACTCTTCCCGACTTATTTGAGTTTCCATAATACAATGCCTGCTGGGAGAATAAATCTTTTCTTATCATCTTTGATGAGAATTCATTGTATTTTACTTTAAGTTTTAATAATTCTTGTTGTATAGAATATTCCCATTTTTCTATTAATTTTGATTCTAAAATTTTTATTTCTGTTTCCAAATTAGAAAATTGTTTTCTATTTTGTTTATTAAGATAAGCCGAATAAGAAATAATTTGTCCTCTTATTGATACCTTAAAAGCATCCCATAATGGGGCGTGGCTTAACGCGAACACGAATGGACGTGTAATCGCTAAGCTCCTCTTCATTTAGGCAACTGAAGATAAAAAATAATATTCCCTTCTTGAAGATTGCATCAAAAAATAATTATTATTGATGATGATACTACCTCTTAAGATTAAAGTTGAAGTTTGAGTGAATAACAGCTAAATAATCAGAGTGCCGACATCAAGACGCTGACATCGAAGAAAAGCTGAGAGAAGGTAATTTCGCCGGCTTTTGTCTGTGCTGAGACGGCAAGCAGAGAGTGAAAGTGATAGAAACTTGAACTGACCAACGAATGTAAAATTTGTTGGTGTTGGGAAGGAGAGAATTACAAAGAGAAAAGCTGAAAAGGGAATGAGATGTGGCGGTTTGAAGCATACCTCTCCCGCCCGCGCTGAACAGAGACTCTGGGGGCAAAGAATCGGAAGATTTTCTCTTTGCTAAGACAGTGGAAGATTGGGGAGAGGGTCCGCTGAGGCGATGAAAGCTGATTAAAAGTTAAAAAGAAGAGAACTGATCTGGTTGTGAGGCTGCTGTCAGTTGATCTGTGTGGCGGTTTGATTTCTCCTGCCGGCGCTGACTCAGAGCCCTACGGGTGGTGAAGAGAGAGATCAATATTGTCCTTTTGCCGGTTTCTTTTTTGTGAGAACAGACTATTTTAAATAGAGAAAGTTGGATCGGTACGGTTTAGAGAAGAAATATTAAAAACTTAAACTGACCAAAAAGGGCAGGGAAGTAAGAGAAAGACTGATTCTAGTGTGAAGCCTGTTGTCGGTTGAATTCCTGAACTGTGGCGGTTTGAAATTACCCTTCACAGACAGTCGGAGCCCTGAGAGATCAACTAATTACTTGAAGTATTGAAAAAAATAGATCTCATTATATGGCAGTTGTCAGTTTAACAATCTAAAGCTGAGACAGTTTGAAGCAGCTCTCTTTCAGCCAGTATTGAGTTGGAATCCTGAGAAAGATCAAATTATCCTCTGCTTGAAGCAATTTCTTGAAATATTTTTAAAAAAAGACAATAAAATAGATAACTAACAAGAAATTACTGTGGAGTAAATTTCTGCTGCTTGAAACTCTGAGAGAGAGAGTCTTGAGAACAAGAGGAAAAGGATTTTTCTTTTATTGAATATAATATTTGGACAGAGATACTGATTTGTAATCTGCTCAGTAATAGAACAACGCAACACTGGTGTAAAAAAGAAAAGATTTCAAAGACAGATTACAAAAAAATTGTGACTGAAATATATTTTAAGATTCCTAACAAAACTGAATAAATAAAATCCACGAAAAAAGAAACAATAGTATGGCAAGCACCAGACAAAACAAAAATGAGGCTGGTACATCTGCAAAAAGACAGAAACAAGACCAAATAACACCAAGCAAAATACCACTTCCTATCGAAGAATCAGACACATTAAGCAAAGCTGAAGTCATGGAAGAATTAAAACAAATCAAACAAATGCTTAAAGAAACTATAACTAATATGTCTGAAATGAAAGAAGAAATTTTAAATATACATAGACAAATGGAAGTTAACAACAAAAGAACAACTGAACTAGAATCAAAAATGGAAACTATAGAATGTGAATCAAAAAGATGTAAAAACGACAGCCTGGAATTAAATAAATTAAAAGATCAACTGGAGGATTACGAGAATAGAGGAAGAAGAAAGAACATCAAACTCTTTGGAATACAAGAAAATTTAGAGGGAAAAAATACTATCCTTTTCCTTGAAAATTTAATTCCAAAAATTCTACAATTAGACTTGAAACAACCAATTGAAATTGAAAGGGCGCATAGAATCCCAATTAAAAATTTAGAAAATAAAAACAGACCAAGACCAATCATTTTCAAAATGTTGAGATACCAACAAGCACTAGAGATACTAAATGCTGCAAAAAAAGATAAAAACTTAAATTATAAAGGATCAAGATTATGGTTTTTACCAGACTTCGCCAAAAACACAGCAACCAAAAGGAAAAAACTACTAGACATGAGACCTCTACTCAAAGAAAAAGGATTTAAATATGGTCTATACTATCCGGCGAAAATGAGAGTGTCATCTGGAGACAAGTCCTTATATTTTGAGGATCCCGAAAAACTAAAAGAGTTTCTCTCTAAACCAGAACCTATGATATATTAACATAATATATTAAGATGGTTTTGAAGACTCTATGAAAAATTAGAAAATATAACATATCGAAATATTTGAAGAAATGGAGGAAAACAATACAAAGAAAAGACAATAATAATTATATGAAAGAAAGAACAGAATATAGGAAAATTATTAAATAATACACTGCATATATGTTTAAAATAATTATATGTTGAAATCATAATACTAAGGAAATACAAATTAACATATTGTTAAATGGAAAATGATACATTAATAAAATGTTATGGAAAATGATTAAATAAATATAAAAGATCAATATAGATAGATAGAAGGGAAATTTGTTTAAACAATTGAATATTGATTGCCTGGAATGGGGAGAATGTTAGGATTACAGTTCCAATGTGTATCCTTAAGCAGCCAATGTATTGGGTGGGAAAGGGAGGGATAAGGAGAATATTTATTAGAATAATTAAGGGAGATACATTAGGGTTAAATATGTGTGTCATGAAGAAAATTTTTTGGATATTAAATATGAAAGAGGAGAGGAAGAATAAGATAATGAAAAGTATTAAAATATATAATGTCTTTTAAAATATATTCTATTAATGTCAATGGCCTGAATCACGTAATTAAAAGAAAAAAAATATTAACATTTTTAAAAAAACAAAATGCAGATATTTACTGTCTGCAAGAGACCCATCTTAATATGAAGGAATCACAGAAATTATCAGGTGGATGGATAAAAGAATGTTTTTTTGCTCCAGCAGTGGGTAAAAAAGCAGGGGTTGCAATCCTTATAAATAAAAAATGTATGGCCAATATAAAGGTAAAAAATTCAGATCCACATGGAAGATGGATACATATCGATATAGGTATGGGAAATGATACCCTGACGTTATTTAATATATATGCCCCTAATTCGAATAAATCAGAATTTTTCAAAAAGCTACAAAATATGTTATTACCACTGGCTGCCTCTAATTTAGTGGTGGCTGGAGATTTTAATGCTGTAATGGATCCATTATTGGATAAAAAACCAGGTAAAAATATTAAATCTTTAGGTCTAGATAATTTAGTTCGATCATGTGATTTGAAAGATATATGGCGTATTCTTCATTTTAATGATCAGGAGTATTCATTTTGTTCACAGGTTCATAAATCATTTTCAAGAATAGATTATATTTTTGTTTCAACAAATAAAGTGCAACAAGTGATTAAAGCCTCCATTGATCCTATTATCATTTCGGATCATGCGGGAATATGGATAGAATTACAATTAGATCAATTAGAAAATAATAGACCTCTTTGGAGATTTGATAATGCATTGCTTGTGGATGACAAATTTTTGGAAAATTTTAAAACACAAATTAATGAATTTTTTCAAATAAATTTAGTGGAAGATACATCTATAGAGAATGTATGGGATGCATTTAAAGCAACTATGAGGGGTAATATCATATCATATTCAGCTTTTATTAGGAAACAAATTAAAAAACAATATATAGAATTAGAAAAAGAAATAAAAATATTAGAAGCTAAATTGATAAGTAAATGGGAATATGAAGTTTTGCAAGCTCTTTTGAAAGTAAAAGGTAAATATAATGAATTAACTTCAAAAATGATAAGAAAAGATTTGTTTTCCAAACAAACGGTGTATTATGGAAATTCTAATAAGGCGGGAAAATTATTAGCAAATTATCTTAAGGCAAAAAAAAGGAGAACTAATATTAATGGAATAAAAGATGATAATGGTATAATAACAAATCAAACAAATATAATATTAAAACAATTTTTAAATTTTTATAAGGATCTATATTCTTCCGAACCTTATTTGGAGAAACAAAAAGATGGAAAAAAATTTTTAGATTTAATAAATGGACCTAAGATTCCTGATCATATAAAACGAAGTTTAGAAGAACCTATATCATTAAAAGAATTAGAAACAGCATTGAGATCTCTTAGAGTTGGACCCGCTCCAGGTGGTGATGGTTACACAGTAGAATTTTATAAAACATTTCAAAATATCCTCTCCCCACATTTATTAAAATTATATCAGACACAACTTATAAAAGGTAATATAAAAGGTACTATGGCTGAATCAATAATAATTGTTTTGCCTAAGCCAAATAAAGATCCTACTTTGGTTTCAAACTACAGGCCTATATCTTTGATAAACGTTGATAATAAACTTTTGGCGAAAATTTTGGCTTTGAGATTAGCCAAAGCTCTCCCACATATTATAGATATGCATCAAACGGGTTTCGTTGCTAAAAGGCATTCCTCCAATAACTCTAGACTATTATTTCACATGCTAAACTTATCAAAAAAAATGGATGAACCGGCATTTACAGTTTCATTAGATGCCGAGAAAGCATTTGATAGGGTAGAATGGAATTTTATGTATCAGGCTTTAGAATGGTTTGGTATAGGTTCTGGATTTATACAAATGGTAAAAACATTGTATAGCTTCCCGATTGCAAGATTAAATATTAATAATAAGATATCTGATGGTTTTCAATTGCAGAGGGGAGTTAGACAAGGTTGTCCTTTATCTCCTTTGTTATTTGATGTTGTTTTAGAACCCTTATTGTTAGCAATACAGCAAACGAGGGAGATACAAGGAATTCCATATTCAGATATGGAATATAAAATTTCGGCTTATGCTGATGATATTTTGCTTTATTTGAGAAATCCAGAGTCTACCTTATCTTCTTTATTGGAATTAATTGATAAGTTTGGCAAATTTTCAGGTTATAAAATTAATTGGAATAAATCTGAAATTATACCCTTGAATGTTTACTGTGTAAAAGGATTATTTGATATTTTTCCATTCATATGGAAAGAAGAAGGATTTAAATATCTAGGCATTCAAGTTAAAAAAACAATTGAAGATACTGTAAAAGAAAATGAAAAATATGTATTAAAAAAAGTAACGGAGTTATGTGAGCAATGGAACCCATTACATATATCTTGGTGGGGCAGAGTTCAAACTATTAAAATGATGATGTTGCCTGTGGTTTGCTACCAAATGAGTATGATACCTATTTATTTTCAGGGGTCCTTTTATAAGAAGCTTAATAGAATTTTAACAAAATTTCTTTGGCTTGGTAAAACACCTAGAATAGCTTTAGTAACCTTACAAAAATCAATTAAGGAGGGAGGGGTAAATTTTCCAAATTTCTATAGGTACCATCAAGCCTATATTCTACGTCAGGGTATGTATTGGATCCTCCCAGAACTTATAGATAATGCACCAGATTGGTTATATTTGGAATGGCGCCTTATGTTTCCCCTAAATTTAGTTCATTTACCAAGTATTAATATACCTAAAAGATACAGAGAAAATAAAATAATAATGGATACTTGGAAAACATTGAGATTTATTGATAAATTAACACCCATCCCAATATATAAATCAACTAATCAATCCATATGGATAAACTCCAAGATCAAAGTAGGCGGAGCTCAAATCCTTTGGAAGAACTGGATTATTGCAGGAATTAGATCTCTAGATGATATTATTTCAGAAGGTAAACTGCTGGATTTTTCACAATTGCAACATAGATTTGGTCTTAATAAAACACAAAGTTTTAAATGGTTGCAATTGAAGCAGGCCATTCAGGTTGGGTTCCCTGAATGGAAATCATTAAACAATCAATATAGTTTAAAGTTCTTATGCTTTAAAGCAGACTTCCTAGGACATCAAGCCGCATTGTGGTATAAATTAATATCTGGATATTTGAATAAAAAACCAAAAAATGGTCTAAGAGACATTTGGAGCATTGAGATTGGACATCAAATTAATGCATCTCAATGGCCACTAATTTGGTCTTGGAGAATGGGATGTACAGTGTCAGCGTCTATGAGACAAACATGGTTCTTTTTATTACATAGAGCTTTTTGGACCCCTACTCGTTTACAAAAAATAGACAGTTCTAAGTCTAATAGATGCTGGCACTGTAATCTAGAACCAGGGACATTAGATCATTTATTATATCATTGTCCTTATATTAAAATATTTTGGAATTCAATTTGGCCACAAATTAATAAATTAATGGAAAATCATATTGCAATATCATATGATACAATTTTATTTGGAACAATGATGAGAAAAAAAAGTCAAATTTCACCAGAAAATAATAAACTTTTATTAATTATGACAGGGGTTGCCATTCAACATATAACTAACAATTGGAAAAATTACAACAACCTAAACTACACATTTTGGTGGAATACAATATGCCATGTTTTTAAAATGGAAAGAACAATAGCAATACAAAAGGGGACATATAATAAATTTATAAAAATATGGGGGCCATTGACAAAATACTGTAATGATTAAATAATAGAATACTTTTTCTTCTTTTCTTCTTTTAGAGATTTTTTTTTTATGACACACATATAGGGGGGGTAAGGAAAACAAAATATATATAATATATTATAATATATGATACAAAATGTAACAAATGATTAAAAAATAATAGAAGGGTGGGGGGAGGGAAAATGAATAAAATTTATCCAGAATATATTGTATTAGATATAAATATGTTATTGAATAATTATCAATTGTATTCTAATATGTTGTATACTTTTATAAAATTTGAAAATATTATATTAAAGCAATAAAAGGGTGGGGGGAGGGTGAAGGGGAAAATCAAATTTAGACATACATTGTGTTAGATATAAAAGTGATACCATGCATTTATCAAATGTATTTTATTATTATGTACACTTTTTGTAAAATTTGAAAATAAAAATATAATGGAAAAAAAAAAAAAAAAAGAGATGGTGGAAACAAAAAAAAAAAAAAAAGCATCCCATAATATTTCCCTAGAGATCTCATCTTTATCATTCATTTGAAAATAATCTTTCATTTTTGTTTGAAAATTCTCACAGAATATTGGATCAGCAAGCAATGTATTATCAAATTTCCATATTGGTCTATTTGTATTTTGATCTGTGATTTTAATTTCAATCCACACTCCACCATGATCAGATAATATGATTGGATCAATGGCAGCTTGTGTTACTTGATGTGCTAGGTGTTTGATATAAATATATAATCTATTCTTGAAAAAGAATTATGAACATGAGAACAGAAAGAAAATTCCCGTCCATTAAAATGAAGTATTCGCCAAATATCTGTCAAATTACAAGTTTGTACCAAATTATCTAGTCCCATCAATTTCATATATCTACTTGGGTTTTTGTCTAATAAAGGATCCATAACAGCATTAAAATCCCCAGCTACTATTAGATTTGAAGTAGCCAGTGGTAAGATCAGTTGTTGAAGAGTCTTAAAAAATTCATTTTGTTTTGAATTAGGGGCATATATATTAAACAACGTCATGGTTGTATTTCCCATGCATATTTCCACTTTTACCCATCTGCCATGAACATCTGATTCTTTTAATTTAAATAAAGCTGAGCATTTTTTATTCACTAGAATAGCAACACCTGCTTTTTTCCCTATGGCTGGTGAATAAAAACAATGCTTTATCCAACCACCTGTCAACTTATTAGATTCAATGTTTGAAAGGTGGGTCTCTTGTATGCAACATATATCTGCATTTTGCCTTTTTAAGAACAGTAATGCTTTTTTCCTTTTTATAACATGATTTAGACCATTAACATTCAAAGATATTATTTTAAGAGACATTTATAATTATAATTTTTATAATATATTTTCTATATAATGATATATAATGTTTTTTATTAATATATTTTCCCAATATACTTAATATATTATAATTTCCTTTTATTATTTCTATATCTCCTTTATATCTTTCTTTCCCATTCCCTCCCTTATCCCTATTTCCCTCCCTCCCCCCCCCTCTTATTAAATACGATTACTTGGGTACGCAAGATGAGGTTAGGTTAAAATAACTCCCCCAAGCTAAGTTAAAATATTCTTTATTTACTACTAATAATTTATCTCCCTTTATCTAATATATTTCCTATATATCTAGCAAATATATATTTTTCTTATATAAATTTTATATAAAAAGTTAATGTATTTAAATCTATATAAGAAAATATTATCTTATCTTTTGATAAATCTATATAAGATTTATCAATGAGATTTACAATCTTGCATATATTTATCAAGAATCAACTTTACATTCATTATATTGATATCTAATATTATTATTATTTTAATAATACTATGTGGATCATGAAGTGGAGTCTGTGTGTCTTAAAATGTCTTTATATAGGTATGTTTGTTGCAATCAGTCTATTTTCAACCTTTATTCCAATTTGTGTTGTGAGGAAGAGATTTAGGTAAAATTCCCAGTTGTAAGACTCCTAGATTCTTTTCTTTTCTCCAATTTCTGTCCCCAAAAACGTTTTTGTGTTGCCTATTCAATTCAACCTTGTAGGATTCAGTATTTATTAATGAAAGATACCATCACCAGTTTCTATTACAGAAAACAGGATAACTCTAAATAAAGGGAGGAAAAAAAATTGAATTTTACTTGATAATTTTCTTTCCTGTAGTTCTACCAGATCAGTCCAGAAGAAATGGGTGTTGTGTCTGTTGACCAGCAGATAGAGCCAGAGAAAAAGTTGTTCTTTGTAATTCTCCCCTTAAGGATATCTTGCAGCTTGACATGTTGAGTATTTCAACTAGCCAAATAGTGGTGCTCATGAATATACTGTTGGTCTCCATCATAAACTTGAGACCAAATGTCTTGCGCAGCCGAGCTCTGAAGGCTGTTGTGCCGCAATCAATGGCTTTATTGTACATGCCCTTGCTGCTGAAATCTGAAAGCAGCTGTAGACATTGATAACTGAAGGAAGCTACTACAGCAGCCATCTTTATCCATCAGCCATACAGCACATTTTGTTCACACCAGATGTACCCAAGAAACACAGGCATTTTGATTTATAGTCAAATATAATCCTGAAATTCAAAAGACTCATAACAATTGATACAGAAATGTAGGTTAGCGGCAGAAATCTTCAAAGAATACATCCCTGAGAACCAGACCTGAAAAAGAAGAGTATATTAGCTAAGCTGAATAGATAGCCATTGCTTATGGAGAAATGCTGCAAATGTAGAGTGATAACACCCCGAAAGGAATGAATGCACTGAAAGAAACTGCCCCTGGAGGGAAAAGAAACCACCCCCCCTCCAAGGGAAGACCCTATGAAAATCACGCAAACGCCCCCGGGCAATGTTGCCCTGTGAAGGCGGCGAAGGATGATCCTCAGGAAGATGGGGCACCTAAGAATCAGTCAAGGCCTGAACCAACTTATCCAACTCCTCGCCAAACAGAAAAGAGCCTCAAAAAGGAAATTTCCTAAGCTTAGCTTTAGATGCCGCATACGCTGACCAACCCCGAAGCCACAGGGTACGGTGAGAAGCCACTCCAAGAGCCATAGACTTGGCTGAAGCCCACAATAGATCATACATGGCATCTGAAAGAAGCGCCAAGTTCAATTTTAGCAACCTTCTGATCCATCAAGGAGCGGTCATCAGATTCCCAATCAAGCACTCAGTCGGACCACTGGAAACAAGCCTAGGCTACCAGGTTGACACAAATCACTGCCTGGACCGCCAAGGCAGCTATAGCAAAACTTTGCTGAAGAAGAGACTCCAACTTACGAACCCGAGAGTCCCTCAAGGCTGAACTGCCTTCAACCAGTACCGTATGCCTACGCGCAATAGCTGAGACCACCGCATCAACCACAGGAGACTTAAAAGTATCCCTATCCTCATCAGGAATGGGAGAAAGCCGAGCCATGGACTGTGCCAAACAAAAAGGCACATCTGACAACTTCCACTACATGCGCACTACATCCCAAATATCCTGATGCATAGGAAAAGAACAGGAGGCTGACCAGATCCCCTGAAGTAGGGGGTCCACCACCTGCGGGGGTTCCTTTGTGTTCTCCTCAAAATACAAAACCAACGAAACCAGGAGAATAAGCTGTTGTAGCTCTTCCCAGAGAAAAATGCGCACCACCGACGCATCTTCACCAGCTGATGCCTCTGAAAAACCCATGTCTGCATCCTCCGTCCCCCTGAGAGATCCTCATCAGGTGAAAAACGTATCGTCAAACAAAATCCTTGTCCCATGTAACCCACAGCCGCTTGGGTGAAGACAGGAGGGGGGGGGGGAAGAATGGACCAGAGCTGGTGCTGAAGGAGTCAAGTGGGGGTAGACGTGGAAGGCAACCCCCCCCCAAAAAAAACCCAAAACTTGAGTCCCCTGGGGAAGAAACAGGACCCCCAGCTGCCTGCAAGTAAGCCTTAAACATGGCTAAAAGAAAAACTGGGGCAAACACCGCAGGCGGCAAAGCAGGACTCACTGCCAAGGCAAGAGACCCAGCAGAAATCTGTTCCGGCCTCTCTAAGACAGGGAGAAGGTCACCTGAGACCACAGGCAAGATGGTGGAGCTTCCTGCCAAAACCAGCGAAAAAACCCACTGAAAAAACTTCCCCAATGTTTGCTTGCCAGCACCCGACACCGACAAGGATTCCCTTTGCATTGGCCAGTGCGCTTCAAGCACAAGCCAGCCAGCACAAACACAAGCCAGCCATATCAACACCGCGTCGGGAGCATAATGAGCACTTTTTAAGCTTAAAAATGCGCATTGCAAAAACTGCTATTAAGCAAACCAAAACGTGCCGGTTAGCAATTAAACACAATTTACCTCAATTGAAGGCTTCCCTTCAGACCAGTACTGCCTCAGGATTTTTTTTCTGCAATATAACTAATTAAACCTGAACTGACCCCACTGGCTCTCTAAGCTATATGCATTGCCTGCACAGTATTTGGTGGCAAGGTTTATAGCTGAGGCACCTCTAATTAAAAATTTGGGCTGGTGGACTCGACCAGTCGAATGTGGCACTCCCGAGGTTGGACAGACCCCAAAAGGGTCCCCCAAGCTCAATCCAGCAAAATAAACAGGGACAAGAAGGCAAAATTTAAAACAAAATCCAACAGCTCTACACTAAACCAGGAAAATAAGACTGCACAGGCTTACCACCTCCACCTGATGGAGACTGAGAACAGATTGATTATCTTGGAACTGCACAGCTCACTTATAACTACAGTCAAAAGTTTGTGTCTCAGTCTCCACCTGCTGGTCAAGGTGCTTTATAACCCATCAGTTTCTGTGCCGATCTGGAGGGACGATAAAGAAATGGGTGATGCAACAAGACAATAACCCCAAAAGTCAGTCTACATATGAATGGCTGACCAGAAACAAAATTAAGTTTTAGATTGAACCTGCTGGCATGTTTCTATGTTTCTTAACCTGACAAAAAAGCTATGGCAGAACCTCAAACATGCAGCCAATGTACAAAAACCTACAAATGTGCCTAAATTAAAATAGTTCTGCAAAGAACAATTTGCCAAGATACCTCAACAGCAATATAAAGGACTGATAGGAAGTATTTGGTTTCAATTATTGGTGCTAAAAATGGTGCAGTTAAGGGGCAGTTACTTTTCACATGGGTGACATGAGTTTTGGATAACTTTCTTCCTTAAATAAAAGAAATATGTTATATTTATTCCACGTTCCTTTTAATAAAGTATTGCCATACGGTACATGTAATAAGACAAATCTTTATGAAAGAAGGTGTAAGAAATCTACCTGTACAAAAAATGATTTTCAAGGGTATAGATGCAGAGGACTGAAAGTAATCTTAGGGAACATGGACGACGTACTGAGTCAAACTGACAAGTTATAGTGTGCTAAATCACCTTGACCAGATGGGTATACACCCCAGAGTACTAAAAGAATTCAACCATGAAATTGCTGATTTGCAATCAGTTGCTAAAATCACCACCTGAAAACTGGAGAGCAGCCAACGTAATGCCAATTTTTAAAAAGGGTTCCAGGGGTGATCCAGAAAAATACAAACTGGTAAGCCTGGTTTCAGTCGCCAGGAAATTAGTGGAATTGATTATAAAGAATAAAATTACATAACACAAAGACAAACATGGGCTAGTCAGCTTGGAAGTCTAGCATCACCAATTTGCTTCATTTCTTTGATGGCATGAATAAACAAGTGGATAAAAGGTGAGCCAGTTGATGTAGTATATCTAGATTTTCAGAAAGCTTTTGGCATAGTCCCTCATGAGAAAATTAAAAAGTCATGGGATAGGAGGCAATGTTCTTTTGTGGATTAGGAATTGGTTACTGTACAGAAAACAGAGGGTAGGGTTAAATGGTCATTTGAGAAATAGCAGAGTGCTGCAGGGATCTGAACTGAGACCGATGCTATTTAACATATTTATAAATGATCTGGTAATTGGAAAAACGTCTTTAATTGTATTCCTCTTCCTGGAAATGTCCAGTTATCTTTTTGATGTAATCCGCTTAGAACTTCAAGGTACAGGCGGAATAGAAGTCATTAATGTAATGTAATGTAAAAACAAGTGAAAAGATTAAATTTGCAGATGACACAAAACTATTCAAAGTTGTTAAAATACATGCAGACAGAAAGACCATAGGAAATTGGAAGACTGGACATCCAAATGGCAGATACAATTTAACATGGATAAATACAGTGTTGCACACTGGGAAGAATCATCCAAATCATAGTTACCTGAGGCAGGAGTCAGCACCCAAGAAAAAGATCTAGGTGTCATTGTAGATAGTACGCTGAAATCTTCTACTCAGTGTACGGCAACAACCAATTAAACAAACAGGATGCTAGGAATTATGTATTAGGAAAAGGTGCACATGTGCAGCACAACCTAATCTAATCTTCATTTCATATACCGAAAGGAGCTCGACTCGGTTTACAGTTCGTTAAAAAATGAAACATAACAAGTAAAAACTGTGGGATAAAAACAGAAATTGGTTAGATTAGATGGATGGAAAAAGTTAGAAAAAAAGTATATTGAATTGCTTAAAATTACTATACGACAGCTAGCATCAAATTAACTGGAAATGTGCTGGAGAAAAGTTTCTGCCCACCCAGGTGTGAGGATTCAGCTATCCAGCTTGACCTTATCCTAATACACATTTATTATCCAAAGTTTGTCTTCTAAATCAATTATTACTTTCAGGTACTTCTTCAAGTTTCAAGTTTATTAAAAAGTTTGTTATACCGCTTATACAAATTTCTAAGCGGTGTACAATAATAGTAAAAAAAGGGGAAATCGTTAAAAATTACACCAAACGAAAGACCACTGAAGACAAAAAAGTAAACTCCACACAAAAGGGGAAAAGGGAAGAACTACAATAATTAAAATAAAGTACATTTAAAAGGGAAAAAACAGTAGGAAGGGAAAGACTGACAATTGTTTAGTCCTAAAAAGGACAGTTTTATCCGAAAGCATCCTCAAATAAAAAAGTTTTGAGTTTAGCTTTAAATTGTTTAAGAGAGGGTTCCGGCCGCAAATAGGGAGGTAATGAGTTCCAAAGGGTAGGAGCAGTAACAGCAAAATTGTTGAATCTCAAAGTGTTTATTGATTTGAGAGATGGAACAATTAAAAGATTCTGCGATGTGGAACGAAGAGATCTAGCTGGGTGATAAGGAGTAAGAAGTTGGTCAATAAATGCTGGTTGATTGAGTGATTTGGTAGTAAAAGTTAATAACAAGATTTCCCAACCTCAATTGAATAGCAGGGGGGGAATGTGATAAACTGAGCCAATAAAGTGCACAAAGCATTATAATGTTTGTCTGCTTTCTAGGACAAATTAACATGACATGGCAACTCTTCAACACAGTATAGTGTACCGTAGCCTAAGAATGTTTTGGCAAGATTACCTGCTGACTGCAAAACTCTTATAATGCAACCTTGATCCTTCCTCTGGAGTTGGCAGTTGGTATTTGCAATTAAGAGTATCACTTTCCCAAGCAAAGATGGAATCATCTTTAAAGCAACTGAGGATGGTATTACTTAAAGGAAGAAAGAAAACCTTCATGAAAGGAAAACAAAACAAAACACAGTTATCATTAAGTGAAATTGTACATAAACAGAAAAATGCATCTCATCTGCATTCACATCCAGAGGTGCATAGAATAAGATTCACATTCTATTGCTTCTATATTTAGTGTTTGTAGTTTTTGTGCTTATAACTATAATTAATATACATAAAGAAACACTATACCCTTACTAAATTTATAGGCTTAGGACATTGGAGGTGATCACAATATCATCTTAAAATATTATCGTATGAATATGTGTAAACAAACTGAATAGATGAATTGCAAGAATTTAACCAAATAACAAACTTGTTTAGTTCATCAACATTTCCTGTCCATAAAACAAAAACATCATCTATATATCTATTCCAGGAGTGTGTTTTTTCAGAAAATGTTAATGTTGAAGCGTGAAAACAAAAACTCGTCAAACCAAAGTGAAAGAACGCGCTTCAACATTGGCATTTTCCTTATTCACACAACATTGTATGCTTTATACATAATTAAGTCTTGTGGCATTTGGACCTCTGTTGAAAGCATTCACAGCCGAAACATGGACAGTGTTGGGTCCGCACCACAACCCATTGATGTGTGTTATATGGATTGATTTTACCTGTACCGTTTGGAATACTTGTGAAGAATAATTATTATAAATTTTGACATCAAGTGCCTCATATTATCAAGGTAAGAACCTAATCTTTTTTTCCAGTATAATAGGAACGATATAGTCTCCAAACTCTCAGATGGGAGAGGAGCCTGCTTGTAGGAATGAGGACCCAAAAGTGAAATCCTCCCACTAGTGCTGTCCAATTCACTGATCTGAATCAATTCGCTGTCCGAGAAAATCGGACTTACTGATTCAGTGACCAACCCACCCCCCCTTCCGGTGAGACCTCACTTATCACCGAGACCTCCTAAAGCAGCAGCAGTGCAGCCTGTCAGCAGATGCAGCGCTCTGAACGAGCTGCTTTGTGGCCTGCCCCACCAGAGCCTTTCCTCTGCCGCATCACTGATGACATCATCAGTGATGCGGCAGAGGGAAGCCCTGGTGGGGCAAGCTGCAAAGTAACCTGTTCAGAGGGCTGCGTCTGCTGACTGCCAACCGCCGCCACTATTGCTGCTTTAGGAGAACTGGAGGTTTGTCAGGTCTCACAGTGGGATGCTTTTGTACAGGGGAATGAAAGGGAGGGATGGTAAGCTGCTGCACAGGGGGATGGGGAGGGACGGTTGAAAAGATGCTGCTCAGGGGGAGGGGAGGAAAGATGCTGCACATAGGGGGGAGGAGAGAGGAGAAAGGAAGAATTATTGGGGTGGAGGAGAGGAAGGGAGAAATGAAACAAAGGGATAGAAAGGGGTGAGAGGGAGGGTAGAGGGACATGCATGGAGAAGAGGAAGAAATGTTGGGCATAAGGTTGAGGGCAAGGAGAGATAGTGCATGGAGAGAGAGAGAAGGAAATGTTGCATATGATAATGGAGGGGAGGAAGGGAGAGATGCTGCATGGAGGGGTATGGAGAGGTTTGACCCATGGCACAAGGCAGGGGAGGGGGGGAGAGAGATGTTAGACAATAAGAAAGAAACAAAAGTTGGATATTGCAGTGGAAGGGATCTATGGGATACAATTTAGCCATGGTTTTAGCCACTCAGAGGGAGCCTTCAGGAGTCTCCTGTAATTAAGATCCTTATGTCCAGGTGCCACAAAAAAAAAAAAAAGACATGGGATGAGTCCAAACCCTGCTGAATAGAGAACACTAGGAAGACAGGGTTTGCAGATAGTCTATTTTCAGTTCTCGGAGGGTAAAGATCTCCATTAGGGCAGACAGAAGGATCATCTCCCTGATCCATAGCCGGTAACTCTTGGTCCTCTGAATGGGAGACTGTGTCATCCATCAGGGAAACCTCATTTTGGGACAGTAAAGGGATCAGATCCAACCCTTCATTCTCCAAGTCCCTGACTGAAGGACCATCATAGTCCAGAATAGTCTCCACTTTTAGGGACAAAGTGCTCTGAAATTCCAGCAAGGTCTGCATGCTGGTCCACAGACTGAAGGACTGAACTGGTAATTTATGCCTTGTGCATAAGCCTGCTAGAGATTAATAAACTCTGGGGTAAGGGCCTGAGAGGGCAAGTCTCCTTGTCCCTTAGGATGGAGCAAATGCCTTTTCTTGGGCTGCAAAGCTTCTATGCCCTTGTGGTGCACAAAGATGCTGTCCCCGGACTCCAGAAAGTGTTTTACTCCTCCTGACTGAGCCCATCTGCATTTCTCTAGCCCTAGAGGCCTGCATAGGGACAAAGCTCGAAGCTCCCACCCCTCCTTCCAGGACATGGCACAAAGGCACTCTTCAGCCTCCCATCCAGCACAAATAAGGCATGATATAAGGATATTAGAGTATGAGGACTCCATCCCTATCAATTTTAAGGCAAAACTAGGTGTTTTAAGAAAGTTAAAGAACTTAGAAAAAAAATTGGGGAAATCCAAGAGAGCTACAGTGGCAGCATTTTTTTTTTTTTTGCAATTGTTTATTTATAACCAAAAATGCACACCAACTTAGCATCACAGTATCAAAACAGTACAGGCAATACAATCAAACAAGCAACAATCCCCTGGAAACAACCCCCCCTCCCACCCTCCCCCCCCTGTAACAGCATACCACACCCATCATCCCCTTTAAACCAAAAATCATCCCCACAGGCATCATAGAACCCTAGGAAAAGGAAGGATAAAAAGTACAGAATCAACTCAAAACCCCACCATACAAAGAAAAAGTCAGCTGAAAGCAGCGCTCCCCCCATCCCTGGTCTCAACCTCAAGGTATCTCCCCCAAATATCATAATATTGCTGCCACCGCCGAGTCAACAGGGCCGAAAGCCTGTATTTTTCACAGACCCAGCCCAATTTATCTTTCATAAGAGGCAGTGTAGGCAAAATCGTGCTACGCCAAAGGCGAGCCACAGTCAACCTGGCCGCTGTGAAAGCCAACCGTGCCAGTCTATCCTGGGTATCATCAGCACCTCCCGTGGGAAACCCCAATAACGCTACCTCCGCTCTCCTTTGGAGGGGCACCTGAAGAAGCGCCCCCACATACTGAAACACCTGACTCCAAAAATCGTGAATTGAAGGGCAGCTCCACCACATATGAAAAAAGGTTCCCCGCTGCCCACATCCCCTCCAGCACAAGGCTGATCCTTGAACCGACATCTTACTCAGCTGAACCGGGGTCATGTACCAGCGGACCAACATTTTAAGAGCATTCTCCACCAGTACAGGAGCCACTGCTATATGATGTATCCTAAGTGATATAGTTTCCCATAAGGCCTCATCAAACACCTGCCCCAAGTCCCGTTCCCATGCCACCAAATATGTAGGTTTCCAGGCCCCATCCTGATGCACCCACTTGTACAACATAGTAATGCAGCCTCTGCGCACTGGGGACCCCAGCAACTGCTCAAAGGCAGAACAAGTATAAACCGCGGCATCATCCCGTTTAGCCCTCTGCAGATAACTTTTCACCTGGAGATAGGGGAAGAGGTCCTTATAATCTAACTGATGAAGAGCCTGAAGCTCAGGAAAAGCCCGAATATTCTCACCCTCCAAGAATTGGCCAAAGTACTGCAACCCAATCGCTGCCCACCTCGCAAATATCCCCCCATCTCTCCCCGGCATAAAATCAGACGCATGGCACAAGGGGAGGAAGAACACCCCCTTACTTTTACCTAGCAATTTGCGAGCTTCTCCTTTCCAAACCCGCAGCGTCCATTTAGTGAACGGGTTAGAGATTGTCCCCAGCTCCCTCATCCCCAAATCTTCCCACATAAGCGACCCCAGGATCTGTGCCCCCCATGCCACATCTAGCACCCCTTGTTCAACCTGTACCCATAATTTCAAAGAGGGCGCATGCCACTCCACTCCTGCTCGTAACTGAGCCGCCCGGTAATAGTGTTCCAGATGTGGGATCCCCAAACCCCCCTCCGTCTTAAACTTAAACATGGCCCAATGAGCCATCCGTGGCCTTCTACCTCCCCATACAAACCGCAAGAGGCTGCGCTGCCAGCGAAGGAAATATTTCTTAGGGATTTCTAAAAAAATAAATAAATAAATAAATAAAAAAAATGAAAAAAATATAAGAATTTAGGTAACACCAGCATCCGAGTTACCTCCATGCGCCCCATCCAAGACACATATAATTTATCCCATCGATCCATATCCCTGGCCAGGGACGCAACCAGGGGAATATAGTTAAGTTGAAATAAGGTCGCCCAGTCCACCCCCAACTGGATACCCAAATATCTAATGGGGCCTTTAACCCAACGAAAGGGCACCACTCTCTGAATACCCGGAATATCCGAGTCCGGGACCGATATATTAAGTATCTCTGTTTTAGCCATATTGGCTTTAAAGCCCGAAAGAGCCCCATAATCTGTCATAAGGTCCTGAAGAGATAAAAGGGACTCCACCGAGCCCTCCACAATTGCCAAGATGTCATCAGCGAACAAAGACAATTTGTATTCATTCCCCCGGATCGGTACCCCCCGCACCCGAGCCGTCTGTCGAATCTTTTGTGCAAGAGGTTCAATCACCAGAGCAAACAGCAAGGGTGACAGGGGACACCCTTGCCTCGTCCCCCTCCGCAATTCGAAGGGGGAGAAGTAAACCCCATTGATTTTCACACACGCCATGGGCCCATTATACAAAGATAAAATCCAGGACACATAGCGAGCCCCCAGGCCTACCTGTCGGAGGACCGCCTCCATAAATCGCCAATCTACGCGGTCAAATGCCTTTTCGGCATCCACCGCCACCGCCACCCAGGAGCCCCCTACCCGTCGTGCCTGCCATATCAAGTTCAAAACTTTATGAATCCCGTCCACCGCTTGCCGCCCCCCTATGAATCCCACCTGATCAGGATGGATAAGGGTTGGCATATGAGACGCCAAACGATCAGCGAGCACCCGAGCAAATATTTTGTTATCAATACCCAGTAGAGAAATCGGCCGGTAGCTCCCACACTGAGTAACATCCTTCCCCGGCTTTGGTAGAATCGTGATCCCCGCCAGCCGCATAAAGAAAGGCAATTGTGCTCCATCTCTCAGATCATTATACAAGCGTGCCAACAACGGTGCCACCAGAGTAGACAACTTCTTATAAAATAATCCCGTAAACCCGTCTAACCCCGGTGATTTTCCCGGTTTCAGCTGTCGAATCACATTATGCACCTCCTCCAAAGTAATATCCGCATCCAGCCCGTTCGTCACAGAGGTCGGTAGAGCTGCTAGGCCCAAGTCCTGAAGATACTGTTTAATCTCCTCCTCTGACCCCTGACTCTCTGGTGAATATAGCTTTTGATAGAATTCACAAAAGCGGGCGTGAATAGCCCCCTCTTCCGTTAACGTGTCCCGAACTATCCTTAATAGCCATAATATTAGATTGCGTTTGCTGCAGGCGAAGACGATGAGCCAACAACTTCCCTGCTCTGTTACCAGATTCAAAAAACCTCAAACGAAGACGCTCAAGATTAAATTGGATTTCCTCATCCTCCAACTTCCCCAATTCTGCCCGCACCTCACGAATCCGAAGTCCCAGGGGCGCTCCCCCTTGACCACGCTTATGCTGATCTACTAGCTGTCGTAAAGTTTCTGCAAGGTGTGTCTTTTTTATACGCGGCCATCGATATAAGCTCTCCCCGCAGCACGGCTTTCAGACTTTCCCAGATCGTCATCGAAGAGTATTGACTAACATCATTATGTTCCAAAAAATCCATAATAGCCTGCTCCACCTTACGAAGCAGCAACGGGTCCCGCAATAAACTATCATTTAATTTCCAATATTGGTCCCCCACCCGGGTTCTCCCCCCGCGAACATCCATCCAAATGGGAGCATGATCCGACCACCCAATGTCCTCAATATGAGTCCCAAGCAATCTACCCCCCCACCCCTTATCCAAATACAACATATCTATTCTGGTATACACCCCATGCACAGGGGAGTAATAAAAGAAATCCTTACCCATCCAGTGCTGGGAACGCCAGCCATCAACCACATTGAGGACATCCACGAAATGCTTAAGCCGCTTCCTATCTGACTTAAGTCTATCCTCCCCAGCCCCTGTAGAATCCCAGCGAGGGTCAGTAACCAAATTAAAGTCTCCTCCCACCAACAATGAACCCTTTTTTACTAGCAGTACCTTGGCCAAGACCTCATCAAAAAAAAAAACCCTGTTGCGTATTCGGGGCATACAGATTCACTAAAGTAACCACTTCCCCGTTAAGTTGGCCCACCCAGATAACCCAATGCCCCCCTCATCCCTCCATACCTGTTCAGGCACTAATTTAAGATGTTTAGCAAACAAGATACCCACCCCCGCCTTCTTTTGCTCGGTTCGATTAGAAGCCCAAACCCTTTCAGGATATTCTTTATATTGTATCAGCTTTTCACCAGGTTTCAAAAAGTGAGTTTCTTGCACAAAACTAACATCAATCCGCAGCCTCTTTAATTCCTTTAACAATAACTGACGTTTACAGGGCATGTTGAGACCCTTAACATTAAAGCTACCCACTCTCAATTTATCAGCTGCCATGACCCAGAATACCATATCCACACCATTCACCCTTCTTCCTCCTCCCCCTCCATCCTCTCCTAAATCCCATGCTGTTACCCCTCTTCCCCCAATCACCCCACCCCCCTCCCCTCCATCCCCACTCCCACCACCTCCATCTCCCTTCCATGGCTTCGGGCGACCCCACCAAAGCCCATGTCCCCATCCCTCCTCCCCCCCCCAAAGGTGCTTCCCATCACATTCACACTACAAACACTCCCCTCCACTGGATACCCCGCTCTCATACCCCCAAATATACCCCCACATACAGAAACACTGTCCATCAGGTCCCCAAGTCCCCCGCTTCCAAGAATCTTCAACAGGAGTAGACCACTGTCTTCACATCTCCTCCTCAGGTGGCTGGCCTTGAACCACTGCCTTTGGACTCTCCCACGCCTTCTCTACCATCCGGTCTGCGTTTGCGGGACCGCACCGGTCTAGCTTGCCACTGGAAGCGCTCCGCCATCTGGCCCGACGAGCTCCCCAGAGGGGGATCCTCCGCACTCTGGAAACCTTCCCTCCGCAGCAATGCCCCAGCTTCTTCCAAAGTGGTGACTTTCCTGTGCGTTCCATTGATGGTAATCAGGAGCCCAAAAGGGAATAACCAGCGGTATTTCAAATTATTCTTTCTCAGGATCTGCACCACCGGGCGAAATTCACGCCTCTTCTGCAAAGTAATTGCAGATAGGTCTTGAAAAACTTCCACTTTATGTCCCTTCCAATCAAACGTGCCCAGCTCTCTGGCCTGCCTCACCATCCGGTCTTTGTCCACAAAGGCATGAAGACATGCTATGATATCTCTAGGGCTATCATCCCTTTTGGGGCCGAGTGCCCGGTGGGCCCTGTCCACCTTCACCGCCTTGGCTCCAACAGCGTCTCCATCCTGCGGGCAAAGGGCCACAAAAATCTCTTGAACCACTTGAACTGCATCTTGATATTCAGTTAGCTCCGGCACCCCTCTGATACGTACATTATTCCTGCGCGACCTGTTCTCCAGGTCCTCAAGGCGTGTAAAGCAGTCATGCCAGTCCTTTTGCGCCTCCTTGAACGCCCCACTCAGATCCTGCACCACCACCTCCTGATCTCCAATGCGCCGCTTCGTCTCCTCCACTCTTCCCAGGAGGTCAGCAAAATCCTTCCTTATTTCTTTCACTGCATCCTTGATCTTGCCTTTCACAGTTGCCACCTCCTGCTTAATATCGTAAGCCCACTGCTGGAGATCGGCTTTGGTTATCGCCGCGGCGCTGTCCTGGCGTCTCAGTCTCGGAGAGGCGCCTCTCTCCGACTCGTCCTCTGACGCGCTCTGCTCCGACTCTCGCTCGGGCGCTCTGGACGCCCCACGCACATGGCGCAGGCCGGATTGTTCACTGCCCGTATCGGGCCGACGTCCCTCTGCGCTCGACTTTTTGGAGGGCATATTTTGCATGCGATCCACTGCCGGCTCGGAGTAGCAAGGTTCCGTGGCAGGAGGAGACACCCCGGCACCTCAGGGAAGGAGGTATTTGCCCACGGAGGTCAGAGCACGATCTCTAACCGTCCACCATGCTCCGTGACGTCACCGGAAGCCCCAGTGGCAGCATTTTTATGCCAAAAAACAGCTTTAGAATGCTTCAGAGCTGATCAAAATTCACTCAAAATAGGACTTGGGGAGGGGGGGAGTGGAAACAAGGCTGTACATGTAAAAACAGTCAAATCACAATTTTTCAGAACCCCCTCCCCCCTTAGGCTGTCATAGCCTGTACTCACAGACCAAGTGCAGGAGAAAATGTGCTGCAGCCTGCTTCAGCTCCTTGACAAAGTAGCTGGATCTGGAGGAATTTTCTGCCTCAGTCCACTGATCGGCTGCCATACCAAGATCTTTGGGCTGCCAGTTGGACCTCAGTTGGACTGAATATCCACCTTCCCAGGCCACAATGACCACCAAAGAGAGGGGGGAGGGGGGCAAAACTGCAGTCAGCACTTTAACTGAAGGATGCTGTTGATGCCTAACAGCCACGAATTTGCGGTCCCGGTCATTTGCGGTATATTCAAGCAGGCTGGCTGAACACCTACCTGCCAGCTACAGATAGTCTGCTCCTCTCCAAGCAGGCACAACTGGTCCTGGAACCGTGTAAAAACTGTGAACAACCGAAAAAGATCACAAAAAAACACTGCAAAAATAAAGTTCTGAATGACACCTTCATGCTCATCTACAGAAGGAAGAACTGAAAAAGGCAGCAGAGGAGCAGCTGAAAATCTGCGATTGACATCTTCTGCAGAATGCTTGCGAGCAGATGTGGACAACCCTATGGTTCAGCATACCATTCCTATTGCATTGGAAACCTATTTCCAGATCTTTTTTTTTCATATCAAAGAACTAAAGTGACTGGCTACTCTCCAAACAACAAAAGTAGTTAATGCTACATAGTTCTTACTAGAAGAGTTCAAGTACCTTGTAGGAATATACTATTTTAAAACTGCATTAAGATAATACTGGAATTGTGCACCAATTTAAATAAAAACATAAGAATAGTCACACTGGGTCAAACCAATGTTCCATCCTGCTTCCAACAATCCAGCTCACAAGTACCAGGCAATATAAAGAAACAAAACAAAATATAAAGGAGATATGGCGATACCTTTTTTAGTGCATTTTTTGATTAGCTTTCGAAGGTAGCCCTTCTTCTTCAGATCAGAAATAAGCAAATTTTAACCAATATCAGTATATCTCATGTATAAGTGAAACATGAAAATATTCCAATGACAGTCTCACAGGAAGGAGGGGTGAGCAAGGTAAGAAACAGAGGGCTGAGTGGATGGGAGACAGAGAGATATGGATGGGTGATAGGAAGGTTTATGCTTATTGGAAGCTTCTATACCGCTACTAATGACTGGGGAGTCAATTCAGAGCAGTTTGCAATACATGAGTTTAAATATATGTACAGTCAAACCTTGGTTTGTGAGAAACACAGTTTGCGAGTGTTTTGCAAGACGAGCAAAACACTCCGCAAATCGTGCCTAACAAAACGAGCGTTTACTCGCTAAGTGAGCTCTCAGTTATGGTGGCCCAGGAGTGGGTACCTGCTTGTGGGTGCCACAGCTCCTTCAACAGGGTGGCTTCCTTCCCTTGGGGTCCCCGTGCGGCTACCCTCCTGCTTCGCCCAGTGCCTCTGCCATCGCCTCCCGATTCTAGCTGGCTGCCATCCTGTAGAAGCATGCGCAGGACCTTTCAGCTCCCGAGTCAAGCCAGCTGCCTCCCTAACAATGTGCGTGCCACGAACAAGCATGCGCGCTGTCAGGGCGGCGGACAGCTTGTCCCAGGAGCTGAGAGGTCCTGCACATGCTTCTACAGGATGGCAGCCGCCTTGAATCGGGAGCCAGAAGGCATCGGCCAAAGCGGGAGGGCAGCCACACGGGGACCCCGAGGGAAGAAAGCCACCCCCGCTGAATGGGCTGCGGCACCCACGGGCAGGTACCCACCCCTGGGTCACCATAGCAAACTTTGGTTGTGGAACGAATCTACCGAGTTTGCATTATGGCCTATGGGAAACTTTGCTTTGTTATACAAGTGCTTTGGCTTACAAGCATGCTTCTGGAACGAATTATGCTTGTAAACCAAGGTATCACTGTATATCTTACCTATTTATACCATCTATGTACATATACTATTATAGTTTCTGTATATCATATATTCATCTTTTTTGTATTATTCACAAGTTCACCCTTTGGTAACAAATAGAAACATTTTTTTTAACGTTTTCTTTTAATCCTTTCTTTGGCAATAATAATTCTTTTATTTCATACCAACTGGTCAAAGTTATAGTTTAAGTACTGGATACCCTTTAGAAAGCTTAGCTCTCTAGAGTCACAAACCTAGCAAGCATCTAGGTTATTAACTGACCTTTTGTATCCCCACAGATTGGCGAACATTCAGCTTCCTCTTCCGCTGAAAGGTATCTAGATCCCAGAGCTGAGATGCATCATTGGAGGTGGTAAGCGCATACCTCCCGGAACCATGCACAGAGACAGAGGAGACAGCAGATTCATGGCCCCGCATCCAACTAACCAGTTCTTTGGTATCTTATAATGAAATGTAAATATGCAAAAAAATAAATAAATACAATTAAAAGGAAAAAGACTGTTATTTTTTAAATTTATTTATTTTAGTATTCATAGACCACTTATAGTGTAAGTGGTTTACATTCAGGTACTCCAGTATTTCTCCCTATCCATTCTGGTGTGCTCACAATCTGACTAATGTACCTGGGACAATGGAGTGTTAAGTGACTTGCCCAGGGTCACAAGGAGCAGCATTGGGTTTGAATCTTGAACCTCAGGGTGCTGAGGCTCCAGCCTTACCCATTAGGCCCCCTTCTACTCCTTTTTTGATTAGCTTTCGAAGGTAATCCTTCTTCTTCAGATCAGAAATAAGCAAATATTGACAAATATAAGTATATCTCGTATATAAATAAAACATGAAAGCATTCCAATGACTGGTCTCCTTATCTCAAGAAAGATATAGCGTTGCTGGAAAAGGTTCAAAGAAGAGCGACCAAAATGGTAAAGGGGATGGAACTCCTCTCGTATGAGGAAAGACTAAAATGGTTAGGGCTCTTCAGCTTGGAAAAAAGACGGCTGAGGGGAGATATGACTGAAGTCTACAAAATCCTGAGAGGAGTAGAACTGGTACAAGTGGATTGATTTTTCACTCTGTCAAAAAATACAAAGACTAGGGGACGGACACTCGATGAAGTTACAGGAAAATGCTTTTAAAACCAATAGGAGGAAAATTTTTTCACTCAGAATAGTTAAGCTCTGGAACATGTTGTCAGAGGTGAGGTAAGAGCAGATAGTGTAGCTGGTTTTAAGAAAGGTTTGGACAAGTTCCTGGAGGAAAAGTCCATAGTCTGTTATTTTTTTTTTTTTCCATTATATTTTTATTTTCAAATTTTACAAAAAGTGTACATAATAATAAAATACAGTTGATAAATGCATGGTATCACTTTTATATCTAACACAATGTATGTCTGAATTTGATTTTCCCCTTCACCCTCCCCCCACCCTTTTATTGCTTTAATATAATATTTTTAATTTTCAAATTTTATAAAAGTATACAACATATTAGAATACAATTGATAATTATTCAATAACATATTTATATCTAATACAATATATTCTGGATAAATTTTATTCATTTTCCCTCCCCCCACCCTTCTATTATTTTTTAATCATATGTTACATTTTGTATCATATATTATAATATATTATATATAAATTGTTTTCCTTACCCCCCCTATATGTGTGTCATAAAAAAAAAAAAAATCTCTAAAAGAAGAAAAGAAGAAAAAGTATTCTATTATTTATTCATTACAGTATTTTGTCAATGGCCCCCATATTTTTATAAATTTATTATATGTCCCCTTTTGTATTGCTATTGTTCTTTCCATTTTGAAAATATGGCATATTGTATTCCACCAAAATGTGTAATTTAGGTTGTTGTAATTTTTCCAATTGTTAGTTATATGTTGAATGGCAACCCCTGTCATAATTAATAAAAGCTTATTATTTTCTGGTGAAATTTGACTTTTTTTTCTCATCATTGTTCCAAATAAAATTGTATCATATGATATTGCAATATGATTTTCCATTAATTTATTAATTTGTGGCCAAATTGAATTCCAAAAAATTTTAATATAAGGACAATGATATAATAAATGATCTAATGTCCCTGGTTCTAGATTACAGTGCCAGCATCTATTAGACTTAGAACTGTCTAGTTTTTGTAAACGAGTAGGGGTCCAAAAAGCTCTATGTAATAAAAAGAACCATGTTTGTCTCATAGACGCTGACACTGTACATCCCATTCTCCAAGACCAAATTAGTGGCCATTGAGATGCATTAATTTGATGTCCAATCTCAATGCTCCAAATGTCTCTTAGACCATTTTTTGGTTTTTTATTCAAATATCCAGATATTAATTTATACCACAATGCGGCTTGATGTCCTAGGAAGTCTGCTTTAAAGCATAAGAACTTTAAACTATATTGATTGTTTAATGATTTCCATTCAGGGAACCCAACCTGAATGGCCTGCTTCAATTGCAACCATTTAAAACTTTGTGTTTTATTAAGACCAAATCTATGTTGCAATTGTGAAAAATCCAGCAGTTTACCTTCTGAAATAATATCATCTAGAGATCTAATTCCTGCAATAATCCAGTTCTTCCAAAGGATTTGAGCTCCGCCAATTTTGATCTTGGAGTTTATCCATATGGATTGATTAGTTGATTTATATATTGGGATGGGTGTTAATTTATCAATAAATCTCAATGTTTTCCAAGTATCCATTATTATTTTATTTTCTCTGTATCTTTTAGGTATATTAATACTTGGTAAATGAACTAAATTTAGGGGAAACATAAGGCGCCATTCCAAATATAACCAATCTGGTGCATTATCTATAAGTTCTGGGAGGATCCAATACATACCCTGACGTAGAATATAGGCTTGATGGTACCTATAGAAATTTGGAAAATTTACCCCTCCCTCCTTAATTGATTTTTGTAAGGTTACTAAAGCTATTCTAGGTGTTTTACCAAGCCAAAGAAATTTTGTTAAAATTCTATTAAGCTTCTTATAAAAGGACCCCTGAAAATAAATAGGTATCATACTCATTTGGTAGCAAACCACAGGCAACATCATCATTTTAATAGTTTGAACTCTGCCCCACCAAGATATATGTAATGGGTTCCATTGTTCACATAACTCCATTACTTTTTTTAATACATATTTTTCATTTTCTTTTACAGTATCTTCAATTGTTTTTTTAACTTGAATGCCTAGATATTTAAATCCTTCTTCTTTCCATATGAATGGAAAAATATCAAATAATCCTTTTACACAGTAAACATTCAAGGGTATAATTTCAGATTTATTCCAATTAATTTTATAACCTGAAAATTTGCCAAACTTATCAATTAATTCCAATAAAGAAGATAAGGTAGACTCTGGATTTCTCAAATAAAGCAAAATATCATCAGCATAAGCCGAAATTTTATATTCCATATCTGAATATGGAATTCCTTGTATCTCCCTCGTTTGCTGTATTGCTAACAATAAGGGTTCTAATACAACATCAAATAACAAAGGAGATAAAGGACAACCTTGTCTAACTCCCCTCTGCAATTGAAAACCATCAGATATCTTATTATTAATATTTAATCTTGCAATCGGGAAGCTATACAATGTTTTTACCATTTGTATAAATCCAGAACCTATACCAAACCATTCTAAAGCCTGATACATAAAATTCCATTCTACCCTATCAAATGCTTTCTCAGCATCTAATGAAACTGTAAAAGCCGGTTCATCCATTTTTTTTGATAAGTTTAGCATGTGAAATAATAGTCTAGAGTTATTGGAGGAATGTCTTTTAGCAACGAAACCCGTTTGATGCATATCTATAATATGTGGGAGAGCTTTGGCTAATCTCAAAGCCAAAATTTTCGCCAAAAGTTTATTATCAACGTTTATCAAAGATATAGGCCTGTAGTTTGAAACCAAAGTAGGATCTTTATTTGGCTTAGGCAAAACAATTATTATTGATTCAGCCATAGTACCTTTTATATTACCTTTTATAAGTTGTGTCTGATATAATTTTAATAAATGTGGGGAGAGGATATTTTGAAATGTTTTATAAAATTCTACTGTGTAACCATCACCACCTGGAGCGGATCCAACTCTAAGAGATCTCAATGCTGTTTCTAATTCTTTTAATGATATAGGTTCTTCTAAACTTCGTTTTATATGATCAGGAATCTTAGGTCCATTTATTAAATCTAAAAATTTTTTTCCATCTTTTTGTTTCTCCAAATAAGGTTCGGAAGAATATAGATCCTTATAAAAATTTAAAAATTGTTTTAATATTATATTTGTTTGATTTGTTATTATACCATTATCATCTTTTATTCCATTAATATTAGTTCTCCTTTTTTTTGCCTTAAGATAATTTGCTAATAATTTTCCCGCCTTATTAGAATTTCCATAATACACCGTTTGTTTGGAAAACAAATCTTTTCTTATCATTTTTGAAGTTAATTCATTATATTTACCTTTTACTTTCAAAAGAGCTTGCAATACTTCATATTCCCATTTACTTATCAATTTAGCTTCTAATATTTTTATTTCTTTTTCTAATTCCATATATTGTTTTTTAATTTGTTTCCTAATAAAAGCTGAATATGATATGATATTACCCCTCATAGTTGCTTTAAATGCATCCCATACATTCTCTATAGATGTATCTTCCACTAAATTTATTTGAAAAAATTCATTAATTTGTGTTTTAAAATTTTCCAAAAATTTGTCATCCACAAGCAATGCATTATCAAATCTCCAAAGAGGTCTATTATTTTCTAATTGATCTAATTGTAATTCTATCCATATTCCCGCATGATCCGAAATGATAATAGGATCAATGGAGGCTTTAATCACTTGTTGCACTTTATTTGTTGAAACAAAAATATAATCTATTCTTGAAAATGATTTATGAACCTGTGAACAAAATGAATACTCCTGATCATTAAAATGAAGAATACGCCATATATCTTTCAAATCACATGATCGAACTAAATTATCTAGACCTAAAGATTTAATATTTTTACCTGGTTTTTTATCCAATAATGGATCCATTACAGCATTAAAATCTCCAGCCACCACTAAATTAGAGGCAGCCAGTGGTAATAACATATTTTGTAGCTTTTTGAAAAATTCTGATTGATTCGAATTAGGGGCATATATATTAAATAACGTCAGGGTATCATTTCCCATACCTATATCGATATGTATCCATCTTCCATGTGGATCTGAATTTTTTACCTTTATATTGGCCATACATTTTTTATTTATAAGGATTGCAACCCCTGCTTTTTTACCCACTGCTGGAGCAAAAAAACATTCTTTTATCCATCCACCTGATAATTTCTGTGATTCTTTCATATTAAGATGGGTCTCTTGCAGACAGTAAATATCTGCATTTTGTTTTTTTAAAAATGTTAATATTTTTTTCCTTTTAATTACGTGATTCAGGCCATTGACATTAATAGAATATATTTTAAAAGACATTATATATTTTAATACTTTTCATTATCTTATTCTTCCTCTCCTCTTTCATATTTAATATCCAAAAAATTTTCTTCATGACACACATATTTAACCCTAATGTATCTCCCTTAATTATTCTAATAAATATTCTCCTTATCCCTCCCTTTCCCACCCAATACATTGGCTGCTTAAGGATACACATTGGAACTGTAATCCTAACATTCTCCCCATTCCAGGCAATCAATATTCAATTGTTTAAACAAATTTCCCTTCTATCTATCTATATTGATCTTTTATATTTATTTAATCATTTTCCATAACATTTTATTAATGTATCATTTTCCATTTAACAATATGTTAATTTGTATTTCCTTAGTATTATGATTTCAACATATAATTATTTTAAACATATATGCAGTGTATTATTTAATAATTTTCCTATATTCTGTTCTTTCTTTCATATAATTATTATTGTCTTTTCTTTGTATTGTTTTCCTCCATTTCTTCAAATATTTCGATATGTTATATTTTCTAATTTTTCATAGAGTCTTCAAAACCATCTTAATATATTATGTTAATATATCATAGGTTCTGGTTTAGAGAGAAAATCTTTTAGTTTTTCGGGATCCTCAAAATATAAGGACTTGTCTCCAGATGACACTCTCATTTTCGCCGGGTAGTATAGACCATATTTAAATCCTTTTTCTTTGAGTAGAGGTCTCATGTCTAGTAGTCTTTTTCTTTTAGTTGCTGTGTTTTTGGCGAAGTCTGGTAAAAACCATAATCTTGATCCTTTATAATTTAAGTTTTTATCTTTTTTTGCAGCATTTAGTATCTCTATTGCTTGTTGGTATCTCAACATTTTGAAAATGATTGGTCTTGGTCTGTTTTTATTTTCTAAATTTTTAATTGGGATTCTATGCGCCCTTTCAATTTCAATTGGTTGTTTCAAGTCTAACTGTAGAATTTTTGGAATTAAATTTTCAAGGAAAAGGATAGTATTTTTTCCCTCTAAATTTTCTTGTATTCCAAAGAGTTTGATGTTCTTTCTTCTTCCTCTATTCTCGTAATCCTCCAGTTGATCTTTTAATTTATTTAATTCCAGGCTGTCGTTTTTACATCTTTTTGATTCACATTCTATATTTTCCATTTTTGATTCTAGTTCAGTTGTTCTTTTGTTGTTAACTTCCATTTGTCTATGTATATTTAAAATTTCTTCTTTCATTTCCGACATATTAGTTATAGTTTCCTTGAGCATTTGTTTGATTTGTTTTAGTTCTTCCATAACTTCTGTTTTGCTTAATGTGTCTGATTCTTCGATAGGAAGTGGTATCTTGCTTGGTGTTATTTGTTCTTGTTTCTGTCTTTTTGCAGATGTACCAGCCTCATTTTTGTTTTGTCTGGTACTTGCCATGTTATTGTTTTATTTTTCTTGGTTATTATTATTTCTTGTATTTAGTCTTTTAGATTTGGTATTCTTAGGTTTTTAATCTCTTTTCTTCCAAGATTTTGTTCTATCTTTTGAAGTAAAAATTTTTCTTTTTAAGCTCTTTTCTTTTTCCTTTACCTATGTCAGTTTGAAAATTCTTTTCTCACTTTCACTTTTTCAATGAAGTAGGGGAACTTTTTTCTTTTTTTTTTTTTTTCTCCTCTCACAAGCCCAATCGCAGCCCTGATTGAGGAGAGCAACACTTTTTTAGAGTTATTTTTCCTATTTTGACCAATTTTAAGCAATTTTCTTCTGTTTTTTCTCAGCGTCTCTCAATTCCTCAATGTCTTGCTGTTTCAGTTTTTTAAAGTTCCGTTGAACCTTTTCTTTGTCTCCTCTCTCACAAGCCCAATCGCAGCTTTGTCAGAGGAAAGTAATATTCAATTCAGTATTTATTTTAATAAGCTGATATTTATTTGTCTTCAGCGCTTCGGCACTTAATTATTGAGAGAAAATGCATGTATTCCTCTCTCAATTTTTTTTTTTTTTTTTTTTTTTTTTTATTAATCCCCTTTTTTATCAAAGAATAATCTTTTTCCTTTTTTTTTTGGTTTCAATATAGCTGGTCAGAATAAAAATTTATTTGATAATAATCAACAAAAGAGATCCTTTTCCCCTTTTTCTTAAGTCTTTCTCTCTCAGAATTTGATTCTGACTTCAAACAGCAGAAATTCAACACTATGTTATTCAGCACAGAAGAAATAATTTTTTTTCCTCAGGCTTTGCTTTGACATTAAGCAGGAGAGGGCTATATCAAACTGTCATATTTTTATCTTTGACAGGCAGCCCTCTATCCCAATCAGTCTGAAGTGAAAACTTTTCTGTTTATTAATTAAATGTAATATTCAATGTTCTTCCCTTTAAAGTGTCTTGATTTTATGTCTCAAGAAACTGCTACAATCTGAGGATTAATTGATCTCTCTCAGGACTCCAACTCAGTACCGTCAGGAGAGAGCTATTTCAAACTGTCATAGCATTTAGAAGTCAAACTGACAATTGCCTCATAATGAGATCGATGTTTTCCTCTATTTATCAATCTTTTAGACAGTTTAAAACTTCAACATCTTTTCTTATTACCGTGCCACATCAACAGAAAAATGAAGCCGATAATAAAAACAATGAAAACCAGCAGTTTTCCCTTCAGGTCTTTTTTGTCAGTTGCCCCGAAGCCGCACTGCTCTAGCGCTGAACAAAAAACCGGCAATCCCACCCTTGATTCTCCTATATCAGAATCCGTCTCAATTTCAGCAGAGGAGATCAATATTAATACTAATCATTCACAATTCTTGTTTTTTTTTAAAGATTAGCAGCAAGGGAAAAGTTTCAAAAACCGTTGTCAATTTTATTTCACACACATACCAGACCTCGCCTCATCACCGGCAGAGGAGGGCCACTTCAAAACCGCTGACTGACAGGAACCAGCCCACCATATAAATTATTTATAAAGAGGAAAATTCTCTCCTTGTCGCTAGGCAGTTCACCGCCAGTTTCAATCCCCGTCGGTCTCCAGCCTTCCGCACAGCACTGCTCAAGACACAAAAAACGGCACCTTTGCTTCTTGGTTTTTCACCTCCCAGGCGTCTCTTCCGTCTCAGCGAAGAAAGTCAACCTTAGTCCATCATAACTTCAGGATCGTAGGAATTTATTTTTTTTTGATAAAATTCTGTAATATGGGGTTAATTTTCATTAATAGTTGCCTAGTGATGAGGAGCGTCTCGATCACACTTCCATTCGTGCTCGCGTTAAGCCACGCCCCCCATAGTCTGTTATTGAGAAAGACTGCTTGCCCTGTATTGGTAACATGGAATATTGCTACACCGTGGGTTTTGGCCAGGTACTAGTGACCTGGATTGGCCACCGTAAGAACAGGCTACTGGGCTTGACGGACCATTGGTCTGACCCAGTAAGGCTATTCTTAGGTTCTTAAAAATCAACATATTCATTTTCATATTTATAATCTGAATTGCTCAGGAAGAAATGCATTTCTTTCTATTTCTTTTGTGGTGTACTGTGTGCAGAGTCTGTTATATTAGGATTTCGTTTCTGTACAATAGTACTTTTAATTTGTGGGTTTGTATTTCAAAAGGGTTCTTCTGTTTTCGGCATGTGTGACTGAGAACAGGTGTTCTGGTGGGGATAGAAGTTCAGAAACTTTGGTTGGTGTCGTGGTCCCAAGTAGGAAGATATTTGTCGGCTCTCTTTCAGCTTTTTTGGACTCGAAACAGCCCCAACTGAAAAATTAGTGATTACTTATGGCATTACGACACTCACATACCCAAATTTCTAATCTCGGTTTATATTCGAGTCAACCTTTTTTCCTCCTTTTGGGGGGAAAAGAGGTTACCCTCAGTTTATATTTGGATCAGTTTATATTGAAGTATATACGGTACTGTTTTATCAAAAATTTTCTGAATAGTTGATCAAACAGGGTTTCCATTGTATTTAGATAAATTTTTACTTATCACAGGTAATCTATAGAGCTCTGTGCATTTCCAGCCTGATGTTATGTTAATATTGTGGTATGGTAGTGGTTGTACTGATATTCATGTGGCATTGTGTATAAAGGTTGCCCTCTCCCGATGTACATACAGTATGTATATTTCTCTATATAATGTAACAAACTACGGTATTCCTTTTTTGGACCACTAGAGACCACCCTTTGGCTTTTTAAGGGGACTGTCTCCAAATGGAGCTCCAAGAGGGAATGCAAAGCATAGTCAGCCCCCTGTTCAGCTGCAAGAAGTGGAATATGCTTTATGATGCAAGATCTGCTACTTCTTATATGTATTTCTGAAATGAATATTTATAGAGTATATAGGCAGTTTATAATGTGATGTTGATTATAGAAAGTTTGCCTGCTTCTGCTCTACTCCATTATAACTGCAACCCACAGTTCTGGCCTGTTAGATGCTTTGAAGCAAAGCCTCCAGAGAAAAGCTCTTTTCTTCTATCAAAGGAACATGTATTTTTAGAAAATAGATTTCAGAGAAATTACTCCAAAGACAATTTTCAACTAATTGTCCCCCAACAGCCACCTCTGTTGCAAACTCTATCTGACTTCTATTGTCAAAAAAGTCCTGCTAGATCTTGCCACTGATTGCTTCACAACTATTCCATTTTCTAAAATGTTTTTGGTAACTAAAACAATATAAAACCACAAGAATCATGAACTTAAATAAAAAAGAGTGGATGTGCATTATTTTGAAGAAAAAAAAAAATAACTCTCCAACCTGTATCAAAACATTTAATTGAATAGTCTGCCAGTGCCACAAGGTACTCTGATTTCCTGCGAAGATTAAAGGCCAAAGCAGTGCAAGCCTGCAACGTGCGCTGAACAAGGTCAAACCTAATGGAAAATAAAAACAAAAAAGATATAGAATTAAAATCTGTACTGAAAAATCCCTGAAACTATCAGGTTCCAGTGTATCTTGAGAAATACAGTCTGACCTAAGGCATTTGAAAGCCTCAAGTTTTGCAGTCATGGAAGAACTACACTTATGCAAAAAGCAAATGCTATAAAAAGCAATAGTCTGATCTTAAAAACCTACATTCTGAAAATTTTAGAAATATGCATATAAAAAATGTATTTAAATAGGCTACTGCAGTCTCTCTTACTAAGGGCTCCTTTTACGAAGCCGCAGTAGCGGTTTAACGCGCATAATAGCACGTGCTAAACCACTGGACGTGCTAGCCGCTACTGCCTCCTCTTGAGCAGGCGGTAGTTTTCGGCTAGCGCGGGGGTTAGCGCGTGATTAAAAGTCGCGCGTGCTAAAGCCGTTAACGCGGCTTCGTAAAAGGAGCCCTAAGTTAAACACCGACAGAACTTGTCCATTTTCAGAAATTTAATTTGAAGTGCCAATTGTTAGAAGAGCATTTCCTTACCTATTTCTAGTTAAATTGAAAACATAGATGTTTCCTTGATGGTCTCCGGCCAAAAAATTGTCTCCTGTGCTGTCGAAGGTCACTTGCAGGAAGCGGATCGTCTTTGAATGGTAGGCTGTAGTATTGTGGACAATATTCACTAGCACTCTTTGGGGAAAGAAGGAAGGAGAAAAGAACATTTATTTTACAGATCCAAAATCCAACCACAATCTATATTACCGTACTTAAAAATAAATACAAATGTATGGATATCAATGCATAGATGTGAATGAGTACATATATATGGGCAAATTATTTCTCACTAGTGTTTAAGCCCGTTACATTAACGGGTGCTAGAATACATGCCTGTCTGTCTTTCTTTATGTCTCTCTCCCTGCTCCTGACTCTTTCTTCCTTTCTTTCTGTCTCTCTCCCTCCTGCTATTTTTCTCTCTCTCTCCCTGGTACCCTTTTGTCTGTCTGTCTTTCTTCCTGTCTCTCTCCCCCCCACACACACTTTCCTTTGCAGAAGCAGCAGCGGTATTTCCCTTCCCCTCCAGGTCCCTGTGAAGTAGTAGCAGCATTTCCCCCCACCCCCATTCCCTTCTCTCCCCCCCCCCAACTTTCCTTTGCAGGAGCAGCAGTGATATTTCCCTTCCCCTCCAAATCCCTGTGAAGTAGTAGCAGCATTTTCCCCACCCCCCATTCCCTTCTCTCCCCTCCACTTTCCTTTGCAGAAGCAGCAGTGATATTTCCCTTCCTCTCCAGGTCCCTGCTGAAGCAATTCCCTTCTCTTACCTGAGCTGTCCTGCTCCGTTCGGCCCCTCCCTGCGATCTGGCCTGCTCCGTTCGGCCCCTCCCCCTTCCCTTCCCGTGGGCTGGCCTGCTGCGGCCGAAGGTTTTTGTTTTAAGTTTTAAAAGTGCCGGCAGCGGCTCCTCTCAGCTGCTGATCCTCCTGTAAAGAGCAGCATGCGATGGTGGCCGGCTTTAGCGAACCTCGCAGGCCGCTCTCCAGCCTCGGTAGTACGTCCCCTCTGATGCACGGGATCACGTCAGAGGGAACGTGCTACCGAGTTGGAGAGCGGCCTGCGAGGTTCGCTAAAGCCGGCCACCATCGCAGGCTGCTCTTTACAGGAGGATCAGCAGCGGCGGCGGGTGAGGGCCGAGGTATGTTCCCTGCCGAGGACGCGGGCAGGGAGAGAGCTTGCCTGACTTCCAGGGTGAGTGAGGGCGGGAGGAAGGGAGTGGCCAGAATGTTCCCTGCCGCTGGGTTGGCTGCCACGGAACACACACCACAGCAGCAGGCAACACGAAATCCTAAGTGCGCATGTGCGCTTAGTCTTTTATTATATAGGATGGCCCACCTGGCAGCTCAATTAGTCACGCTGCATTTAAGGTTTAATTTACAGGCTAACCAGGACTGTAGGGTACTATGGAAACTGCTCACAACCCACATGATTTGCCACCTTAATGATCTGGCCAGGAAAGTGATATCACAAGTCACAATTTAGTTCTTAGGAGCCTGTTGTCCACAGATCTGTGTGGGACAGACACCAGTGGTGTAGTGAGAACTAATCTGGAAGGGGGCAAAGTTTAAATGAATGGGTATTAGGCATACAGACAAGGCTGGATTAACTCTATATTGGACCCTAGACAAACATATGGGCCCCCTCTCAAGATTTCCCCTTCCCCCTCCCTGATTTACTTATTTTCTCAACTTCCCCCCACCATTTCAGTTCTCCAGAAGTAGCAGCGAAAGTGTGGGCATGGTGGCAGTAATTGGTGAGTGAGAATATATCTCAAATGGAAAGATTTAATGATTAGAGCTGGAGAACTACCAAGTTACCCAGTTGCAGAAGGGAGATTCTGAACTAGTCCTGAATCTCAGCAATCCTATCCTGATACATTAAGGGACATGAAGCGCCAATTTCACTTGGTAGTATCAGAGACTACCAATAGCATACTGAATTGTGAGGTAAGTTCAACCAATGGATTGCCCAGAAAGTCTCCCTCCTAGAAATGAGTAACTTTGCGATTCTGCAGCAGTGAGCCAAGAACCAGAGAAGTTCTGTAAGCCATTTTCACCTTCCATTGCCTCCGGTACAGTGTTTCTGTAATGATATAACAGAGCAAAGACACTATTAGGCCAATATTCAAAGGAAATTGAGTCGAGCCCTCTTATAGGGATGAATCGGTATTTAAGACCAAGGATTGGATTGGATTGAAATTGCCCAGGAAACTTAATAGCTAGCTGAAAACCTCCCTTCCTTCAGTGTGCACACAGGTATATTTGTAGCACTGGACTTTCAAAAGGAATCTCTATTTACAATATATGACACAGAAACATAAGTGCATGCACTCTTTCAAGCAGGGTTCCCACCTCCACACTATCATTGCTGCCAGTTCTTTAATTCAGCCTGCAGCAGACTCTTCACACTTTCTCCCATTCTTCTTAAATTCCTACCCCCTTTCAACAATACCATTCCCCCAGAATACTCACTGGTTCCACAGTTCTCTCAAAATCCCCATAGCCCATTCTTCCTGTGACTAGAGCAGTGGTCTCAAACTCGCGGCCCGCCAGGTACTATTTTGAGGCCCTCGGTATGTTTAACATAATCACAAAAGTAAAATAAAAGTTTCTTGATCATATGTCTCTTTAGCTATAAATGACAATATTATTATTAAGACTTAGCCAAAAGGAAAGATTTATAAACTATAAAGTTTTACCTCATGCAAAGTTGTCATTTTTTTAAATAAAACATTAACTATTTTTTCTGTGGCCCGCCAAGTACCTACAAATCCAAAATGTGGCTTGCAAAGGGTTTGAGTTTGAGACTACTGGACTAGAGCATCCCCATTGCCTGGATCCTACCAGTCTCTGCACTAGAAGGGGGGGGGGGGGGGGGGGAATGGAGAGCTATAGCGGGCTAAACTGTGAAAACTATCCAGATACTTTAGCTATCATTCTGACTTCAAGCTTTGAAATTTACAAATTTATAGAATTAAAAAAAAAAAATCCAGACAATTGGCAATCCAAGGCTCCCGAGTCCTCAAAACATCTAATCTAATCTTCAATTTCTGGGTCGCTCTATGCCTATCTAGGTTCAAGGCGACTTACAAATAGAACAGCTAATAAACTACATTTGTAGATTGAATGTGCACCTTTTGAATTTTCCTAAATCTCTGACAATGACTCTGTTGGAATTACTTAAAATGATGTAATTAGCGACACTGCATAGGGAAGGTCACAGCGGGAGAATTCCAGGTCTAGGGGGAGTACACATTGTAATTCTGAGTCTTTGGGGAATACACATTGTAGTTCTGGGTCCAGGGGGAACATATACAATGCAAATATTGCTGGGTCTGGGGGGAACATATATAACGCGAATTATGCTGTAGGTGTTCAAGTAGCTCAAGCAGGTATATCCCCACTGATACGTAACAAAAATACAACATGGAGGGCTATGTACGTCAACGCACACAGTTTGGGAAACAAGATCCTGGAGTTGGAAACAGAAATAAGGAATGCCGACCTGGATGTGGTGGCGATATCTGAGACCTGGCTCACAGACTCCCACGGGTGGAACATGGTCATACCGGGTTACAACTTGCTTCGCCGGGACAGAGAAGGCAGATTGGGAGGAGGTGTAGCATTATATACTAAAGATGACATTAAGGTCACAAGAATCTCAGATGTCCAATACACTGGGGAATCCCTTTGGGTTAATTTGGCCAGAGGGAAGGACAAATGCTTGTATCTTGGCGTAATTTACACTCCCCCAAGACAACAGGTTGACCTGGATATGGAAATAATCGGGGATATAGAAAATATCACCTTGCGTGGGGACACAGTATTGTTAGGTGACTTCAACATGCCTGATGTGGATTGGGATACACTAACCTCCGATTCCGGCAGCAACAGGAGGCTATTAAACTCTATGATGGGAGCTGGTCTGAAGCAACTGGTGTTGGACCCAACAAGGGATCAGGCAATACTGGACCTATTACTTACCAACGGAGAAAGTGTCACAGAGGTCTCGGTGGGCGACACATTGGCCTCCAGTGACCACAACATGGTATGGTTCAATCTTAGGAAAGGTTTCACTAAATCTAACACGCTGACCAAGGTCCTCAAATTCAAGGACACAAACTTCCAAGACATGGGTTCCTTTGTTCACCAGGCGCTACAAAGCCAAGCAAAAACCGATAGCGTGGAAGAAATGTGGTCACCATACAAGAAGCCATACATGTGAAAGCCACCATACAAGAAGCGACAAACCGCTATGTTAAATTAGTAAGTAAGCGGCGAAGAAACAACAAGCCGCAATGGTTCACTGCGGAGATCTCAGACCTCATCAAGGAGAAGAAAAAAGCATTCATCTCTTACAAACAATCGGGGAAACAGGACTCTAGAGCAGACTACCTGACCAAGTCAAAAGCAGTCAAAACAGCAGTCAGGGAGGCTAAATTCCACATGGAGGAGTCTCTGGCAAAGAACATCCAGAAGAGAGATAAATCCTTCTTCAGGTATATCAGTGATAGAAGTAAAAACTCTGGCGGGATTGTACGTCTTAGGAAACCAAACGGAGACTATGTGGAAAAGGATTCCGAAAAAGCCCAACTATTAAATGAATACTTCAGCTCAGTCTTCACCCGTGAAGCGCCGGGGCTTGGCCCTCAACTACAGACAAGGGCTGACTCAGTTGACCCGTTTAGTAACTTCGAGTTTACGCCCAGCAGTGTCTACGATGAGCTGTCAAAACTCAAGATTAACAAGGCAATGGGGCCTGACAACCTACATCCCAGGGTACTTAGGGAGTTGAGTGATGTCTTGGCAGAGCCACTGTCGGCGCTCTTCAACCTCTCCCTTAGTACAGGAAGCGTCCCGTTGGACTGGAGGATGGCTAACGTCATTCCACTCCACAAGAAAGGCTCAAAGATGGAGAGAGCAAACTACAGACCGGTGAGTCTAACATCAATAGTGAGCAAACTAATGGAAACTCTGATCAAACGCCAATTGGATAAGATCCTGGATGAGGAAAATCTACGGGACCCCCGTCAACATGGATTTACAAAGGGGAGATCATGCCAATCCAACCTGATCAGCTTCTTTGACTGGGTGACGGGGAAGCTGGGTGTTGGGGAGTCCCTGGACATCGTGTACCTGGACTTTAGCAAAGCATTCGATAGCGTACCACACCGCAGGTTGCTGAGCAAGATGAGTTCTATAGGATTAGGTGACACATTGACGAAATGGGTTAGGAACTGGCTTGGTGGTAGGCTTCAAAGGGTAGTGGTGAACGGCACCCCCTCAGAAATGACGGAGGTGATCAGTGGAGTGCCACAGGGCTCGGTCTTGGGACCGACCCTATTCAACATCTTTATAAGAGACTTGGCAGAAGAGCTTCGAGGTAAAATAGCATTATTCGCCGATGACGCCAAACTAAGTAATGTAGTGGGCAAATGCACAACGGATGAAGATTCAATGCCCGACAACATGATGCACGACCTACTCCTACTGGAGCGCTGGTCTAGGACCTGGCAACTTAGCTTCAATGCCAAAAAATGCAAAGTCATACACCTAGGCAACCATAATCCATACAAGACTTATACCCTTAATGGTGAGATCCTAACAAGAACGGTAGCAGAACGGGACTTGGGGGTGATCGTCAGTGAGGACATGAAGGCTGCCAGTCAGGTAGAGCAGGCCTCATCCAAGGCAAGACAGATCCTAGGTTGCATATGCAGGGGTTTCGTCAGCCGTAAGCCATTATGCCATTGTATAGATCCATGGTGAGGCCCCATCTGGAATACTGTGTGCAATTCTGGAGGCCACATTATCGCAAAGATGTGCTGAGATTGGAGTCGGTTCAGAGAATGGCCAACCGGATGGTCTCGGGACTCAAAGATCTCCTGTACGAAGAACGGTTAGACAAACTGCAGCTATACTCGCTCGAGGAGCGCAGAGAGGGGGGACATGATCGAGACGTTCAAGTATCTCACGGGCCGCATCGAAGCAGAAGAAGATATCTTCTTTTTCAAGGGACCCACGGCAACAAGAGGGCATCCGTGGAAAATCAGAGGCAGGAAACTACGAGGTGACACCAGGAAATTCTTTTTCACTGAAAGGGTGGTTGATCGTTGGAATAGTCTTCCACTGCAGGTGATTGAAGCCAGCAGCGTGCCTGATTTTAAGGCCAAATGGGATCGACACGTGGGTTCTATTCACTAAGCAAAGGTAGGGGAGGGTCATTAGGGTGGGCAGACTAGATGGGTCGTGGCCCTTATCTGCCGTCTATTTCTATGTTTCTATGAGAAAGCCTGTTTAGAGTGCCGCCGACGCTGCTGTTGGGAGGTATGTCTGTCTCTGCGCTGGGAAAGATGGGAGGGTCAGCAGGGGTTCAGCTGTGTGTGTGTGGGGGGGGGAGGGATAGAAAAATGCTTGCTCAAGGGTTCTGCTGCACAGAAGGAAGGGAGGGATAGAAGCTGTGCAAGGAGTCTGTTGCATGAGGGATAGGAGGGAGGGATAGAAAGATGCTGTGCAAGTGTTCTGCTGCACAGGGGGATGGGAGGGATAGAAAGATGCTGCAGAGGGAAGGCACAAGGGGATGGGTGAGAGGGGGAGGAAATATGCTGCACCTGTGGGGGAGAGGAAGGGAGAACTGATCATTGTACATGAAAAAAAATAAGACCTACCCTGAAAATAAGCCCTAGTGCGCTTTTTAGACCCTCAATTAATATAAGACACTGTCTTATTTTCGGGGAAACACGATAGGTATGTGTCGATATTAAAAGAGGCACCCATATCCTCATTCAAAATCGTACATCTACGGTTAATCTGTGCGTGTCCTTTCGTCATATTAATAAATATCTGCACAGACTGCAACTCAGGTGCGCGTGTAATTATGCGTGATCTTGCCTGGACGCATAATCGTGCGCGCGTATTCAGCCATACTATTTTATAAAAGCCATTGCCTTCACAGATCACAAGTTTATAAAAGTATTCCTAAGTGTAAGAGGATGGGGGGGGGGGGGTCATAATTTGGTTATGTGTTAAGGTCCACTGAGTTCCTTGCTGTCTGTATCTTTTATAAAAGCCAGTTGATACTAGTTGTGGCAGTGTCACGTGCTCGGAAGACCTCCGTTACCCGTCGTGAACTGCTGGGGTCGGCTTCCGCAGCCAGATCTTCCCACTCTCTTTGCTGCCCACGTCGGCGGTCTGCATACTGGCAGCAGCCTGGGGTTATTTCACTTCTGTCGCTCGCCACGAACGCCGAGCCGCGCTCTTCCGTCCTTCCCGAGCCCGCCACCGAACAGCGGGAAATTCAAACGGCCATTTGGCTGCTTTTTTTACCCGCACCGAGCGCCCTCGCAATAGACAAGACTCCTCACTCTACCGCTCCACGGGGCAGAAATAGAAACTACCCCAAACTGAAACGGCGCACGGCTGAGCAGCAGCGCCGAAACCGTATCACCCCTCCCACAGTAAGAATCAGACCCAGGAAAACAATCATGGTCACCCTTTGCATGCTGGGAAATGCAGTTTTGCGCGTTGGATCCTTCGTCCTCCTTCCGACCACAGAGAAGAAGGCCTTTAGGCCAGTCCTGTCCTGGAGGACCACCAGGCCAATCGGGTTTTCAGGATAGCCCTAATGAATATGCATGGAGCAGATTTGCATGCCTGTCACTTCCATTATATGCAAAACTCTCTCATGCATATTCATTAGGGCTAGCCTGAAAACCCGATTGGCCTGGTGGTCCTCCAGGACAAGGTTGGGAACCACTGCTTTAGGCGACGTTAAAGGGAGCTGGGGGGGGGGGAAGGTACTCACCGAAGCCTGCCGAGAGGTGGCACTGACTAATGTGTGTGTTTTATCACGTGAACAAGAAAGACATTACTTCCTTGATCTGTCTAGATAAGCTGTTTGTTTTGTTTCTGTTGTTTTCTCTTTTGTTGATACTTTCCCCCCCCCCTAAAGTAATTTATTGATATTTTAAAAGATACAGAAACAAACAAGAAAACAGAATACAAATAACAACAATACTAATGATACAAGATATTATAAGTACAATTAGTCCTGGAATGTTATAAAAGATCATAGCGGGCTCCTTTTATCAAGCCGCGCTAGCGGGGTTAACGCGCGCAACTTTTCATCAACGTTAACCCCCTCATGCTTGAGGAGGCGGTAGCAGCTAGCCCTCCCACGGTTTAGCGTGCGCTATTACCCACGTTAAACCGCTAGCACGGCTTGATAAAAGGAGCCCAGAATGTTTTACACATATTGTGAAATTTTTTAATATTCAACTACCATAACTACAAAAAGGATTTCATGTTATGAAATTTCTTCGTTTCCACACCTAATAGCAAACATTTTTTTCTTATTTGACATATAAGCACAATATATTCCACCAATTAATCAAATCTAATTTTGTTGATATTTATTTAGATTTATATCCTGTCCTCTCCAGAGAGCTCAGAACGGGTTACAGGTTAGCATTCAGTGTCACAATATCACATTATATAGGGTTACAGTTAACACTCATAGGGTTACAATAGTAACATAGTAAAAGATGGCAGATAAAGACCTGAATGGTCCATACAGTCTGCCCAACTGTACACTCTCTATTAATTAATTATTTAATTTAAATTGCCCTTTTTCTTAGATATTTCTGGACCAGAAACTCAGAGCTCTATCTGGTACTGTGCTTAGGTTCCATCTACTGGAGCCACGGTCAAAGCTCACTCCAGCCCATCTAAACCATCCCAGCTGTCGAAGCCCTCCCCAGGTCATCCTCAACTGAATGGCCATATATGGGACACAGACTGTGCAAATCTGCCTGGTGCTGGCCTTAGTTCTTCAATATATACCATTGTTTTCTGATTAGAGATCCTCTGTGTTCATCTCATGCTTTTTGAATTCTGTCACTGTTTTCCTGTTCTGCTTTTGAGTGATTTGGTTTTTGGCAGCAACTCTTGGTGTAATACACAGGCATTTGTTGGTATATTGTATACCTTATTTACCATGGACCCCTGACGAAGGCGTGTTGTCCGAAACACGGACCGTGTTGGGTCTCTTGGTTGGTAAAAAGGTTTTTTATTACTGCATTTTAACTTTGGTACAATAAATTCTTGCCGGCATCGTGTACATTGTCTGCAATTTTTGTTTGGTTTTCCTGTTTCGGTGGTTTTTCTGCAGATTCGGTTGGATTTATTTTTTTGTTGCACTGTTTTCCTCTCCATCACTTTCCTCAGGAGCACATTTCAGGCATCAATCACCCTCTCTGTAAAGAAGAATTTTCTAACATTACTTGAGTCTACTACCCCTCAACCTCAAATTATATGAGTGGGGAACAGGCTGAAAAATTAGAACACATAGAGGTAAGTAAGGAGGATGTCCTCAAGCAGATAGAAATGTTAAAATGCGGCAAATCGCCGGGCCCGGACGGGATCCACCCAAGGGTTCTGAAAGAACTAAGACAAGAAATAGCGGGCACAATCCAGCATGTTTGCAACCTATCCTTGAAAACTGGAGAGGTACCAGAGGACTGGAAATTGGCGAATGTCACACCTATCTTCAAGAAGGGATCGAGGGGTGACCCCGGAAACTACAGGCCGGTGAGCCTGACTTCAATTATAGGGAAGATGGTGGAAGCTATGATCAAGGATGGTATTTGCGAGCATATCGAGAGATATGGCCTACTGAGAACAAGCCAGCATGGATTCTGTAAGGGAAGGTCATGCTTAACGAACCTTCTGTACTTCTTTGAGGGAATAAGCAGTCGGGTGGACAATGGGGAACCTATAGACATCATTTACCTTGATTTTCAAAAGGCTTTCGACAAGGTGCCACATGAAAGGCTGCTTAGGAAACTGTGGAACCACGGGGTGGGAGGGGATGTGCACAGATGGATCAAGCACTGGTTGTCGGGTAGACTGCAGAGGGTTGGAGTAAAGGGTCAATATTCTGACTGGCGGGGAGTCACGAGCGGTGTGCCACAGGGATCGGTGCTGGGGCCGTTACTCTTCAACATATTTATCAATGACCTGGAAAAAGAGGCAAAGTGCGAGGTTATAAAATTTGCAGACGATACCAAACTGTGCGGCAGAGTTAGGTCTAGGGAGGAGTGTGAGGACCTGCAAAGGGACCTGGACAAGCTGGAAGACTGGGCAAACAAATGGCAAATGCGCTTTAACGTGTAAAAATGCAAGGTCATGCATATAGGGAAAAAGAACCCGTTGTTCAAATACAAATTGGGGGGGGGGCATTATTGGGAGACAGCAGTCTTGAGAGAGACTTGGGTGTGCTGGTGGATGCATCACTGAAGCCATCTGCACAGTGCGCAGCAGCCTCGAAAAAAGCCAACAGGATGCTGGGCATCATAAAGAGGGGCATAACAACCAGGACGCAGGAAGTCATCATGCCATTGTATCGAGCAATGGTGCGTCCACATCTGGAATACTGCGTTCAATATTGGTCGCCGTACCTCAAGAAGGACATGGCAGTGCTTGAGAGAGTCCAAAGGAGAGCAACGAAACTGGTAAGAGGGCTGGAACACTGCCCATACGCCGAGAGGTTGGATAGACTGGGGCTCTTCTCTCTGGAAAAAAGGAGGCTCAGGGGAGATATGATAGAGACCTTCAAGATCATGAGGGGCATAGAGAGGGTGGATAGGGACAGATTCTTCAGGCTGAAGGGGTCAACAGGCACGAGGGGGCATTCGGAGAAACTGAAGGGAGATAGGTTCAGAACAAATGCAAGGAAGTTTTTCTTCACCCAAAGGGTCGTGGACACTTGGAATGCGCTACCGGAGGAAGTGATCAGGCAGAGTACGGTACAGGGATTCAAACAGGGATTGGACGGATTCCTGAGGGATAGGGGGATCGTGGGATACTGAGGTGCTGGGATGTAACACAGGTATAGAAAGCAAACCAAGTAATAAGTATAGAAATCCAACCAGGTCGTGCATGTGCAAGACCGGAGGGTTAGGACTTCGATGGGAAGATAAGACTCAATGGGAAACCAAGGTGGCAAGGGGGCCCCTTCTGGTGACTCAGACAGGCCGTGACCTGTTCGGGCCGCCGCGGGAGCGGACTGCTGGGCAAGATGAACCTGTGGTCTGACCCAGCGGAGGCACTGCTTATGTTCTTATGTTCTTATACCCTCATGTCGGTGTCAGCTCGTCCTTTGATGTCATTTCCTAGGCACGAGTCCCGGAAATGACATCAGAGAGACTGCCGATGCCAACGCAGACAGCAACCTTGCGCCAGGGAATTAAAAAAAGTTTGGAGGAAGGCAAGGGGTACACGGCAGGTAGAGGAGCAGGGGTGGGACAGAGAGGAGGAGGGGCGCTGCGCCTGCAGCAAAACACCACCCAGGGTGGACTACCCTCCTTTACTATGCCACTGTTAATACCTGTCAAGTATTTGAATGCCTGAATCATATCTCCCGTCCCTACTTTCCTCTAGGGCAGTGTATCACACACTAGTGTGCCTCCTGAGATTTGAGATGTGCCGCAAGTCGCTGGGAAGGAGGAGAGGTGCTGGTGCCAGCTGACTGCCTACAGCATGTGCCTCTCACAGCAGCTCAGAGCCCATCTGGAGAGCCTTCACACATATGAAGACCGACGTGATGATGTCACGCATGCACGTAACATCTTTGCATCAACATTCGCACACTTCCGGATGCCTTGAGTCGTGGCCACTACGTTTAATGTTCCACGGCTCGACAAAGTTTGCCCTTCTCCTCTAGAGTATACATATTCAGGGCATTCAGGCTCTCCTCGCATCTTTTGCGCCAAACTTTCTACCATTTTCATTGCCTATCTCTGGATTGCTTCAAGTCTTCTTATGTCCTTTGCCAGATATGGTCTCCAAAATTGAACACAATACTCTTAAGTGGGGCCTTCACCAACGACCTGTACAGGGGCATGAACACCTTCTTTCTTCTAGTGGTTATGCCTCTCTATACAGCCTAGCATCCTTCTGGCAACATCCACCGCCTTGTCACACTGTCTCTTTGCCTTTAGATCTTCGTACATTATCACCCAAGGTCCCTTTCCCCCATCCATGCATATCAGCCTCTCACCTCCAAGCACATACAGCTTCTTCTGATTTCTAATTCCCAAATGCATTACTCTGCACTTCTTTAAATTGAATTTAGGTTGCCAGATATTAGACCATTCCTCTAACTTTTGCAGATCCTTTTTCATGTTTTCCATTCCCTCCTTGGTGTCTGCTCTAGTTACAAATCTTTGTATAATCTGTAAAAAGGCAAACCTTTCCTTCTAACCCTTCGGCAATGTCACTCACAAACATATTGAACAGGATCGGCCCCAGCACCAATCCTTAAGGGACTCCACCACTCATCTTTCCTTCCTACGAGCGAATTCCATTAACCACCATCCTCTAGCATCTGTCCGTCAACCAGTTTGTAATCCAGTTCACCACTTTGGGTACCAAGTTCAGCCTGTCAAGTTTGTTCAAGAGCCTCCTATGAGGAACTGTCAAAGGCTTTACTGAAAGCTAAGTCACATCTAGCATATGTGCTTGATCCAATTCTCTGGTCACTCAATCAAATAATTCAATCAGATTCATTTGGCACAATTTACCTTTAGTAAAATCATGTTGCCTCGGATCCTGTAACCCATTAGATTCTAGGAATTTTACTATTCTTTCTTTCAGCAACACTTCCATTATTTTTCCAATAACCGAAGTAAGGCTTACTGGCCTGTAGTTTCCCACATTTTGGTAACAAAAATCTTATACACGAATACAGGATGTCCGGTGCAAGAAGCTATATTGCACTGAAGGGCTACATATTACTACAGCAGGAAAAAGAAACCTTGTGAATAAATTTAGACAATATGTTTCTAGGCATTTAAACTAGAAGGGGGTGGTGTATATATGATGGACAATTATAGAGACCACCCCCAGCAAAAGGCAAGATGTGATGGTAGTAAAGATTGCAACATAAACAATATCAGCAACTCACTCATTAGCATTGCAACGGAAAGTGAAACGAAACAAAAATCTATACGAAAAAGAAGATTACCGCTGGAAAATAGCTGGAAAGTGATGACCACAAATGCTCGCAGTCTAAGCAACAAGGTTTATAATTTGCAAGCCCTGTTAGAGGCAAATCTGGATATTGTCGCTATCACAGAGACATGGTTCAGTGAATCCTATGGATGGGATGTAAACATACCGGGATATAATCTTTTTAGGAAGGACATAGAAAGTCAAAAAGGTGGAGGAGTAGCTCTCTATCCAAGTGAACAAAATGCAAAGGATCTGGGGAGAGGAAGAAGTGATATGGATCGCTCTGAAAAGAGAAGATGGAACATCTATCTACATGGGTGTAGGCTACAGACCTACAACTCAATCGCAGCAAAATGATAAGGATCTGATTGTGGATATCCAAAAGTTTGGAAGGAAAGAGGAGATGCTGCTGTTGGGAGATTTCAACCTGCTAAATGTGGACTGCAATGTTCCGCTGCAGAATCGGAAAGAAATAGGGAGATTATGGCTGCCTTTCAAGAGGTTCTGCTCAAATGGTGACGAAATCCACAAGGGAAAAAGCAATATTGGATCTGGTCCTCACAAATGGAGAGAGTATCTCTAATGTTCGAGTGGGTGCTCTCCTGGGAAGTAGTGATCATCAAATGGTTTGGATTGATATAACGGCTAAAGTGGAGAGCGGCTGCACGATACTTAAAAGTCCTAGATTTCAAACGTACGGACTTTAATAAAATGGGAGAGTACCTGACGAAAGAACTGTTAGGATGGGAGGACATAAGAGAAGTGGAAAACCAGTGGTCTAAGCTGAAAGGAGCGATAAAAATGGCTATGGACCTTTATGTGAAGAAAAATAAAAACAGGAGAAAAAGGAAACCAATATGGTACTCCAAACTAGTGGCGGAGAAAATAAAGGCAAAAGAGTTGGCGTTTGTGAAATATAAAAAAACCTAAGAAGAGGATTGCAGAAAGAACTACCGGGTGAAACTGAAAGAAGCCAAGAGAGAGATATGTCTGGCGAAAGCGCAGACGGACGAACAAATGGCTAAAAATGTAAAAAAGGAGACAAAATTTTTTCAGATATATTAGTGAAAGGAGGAAGATGAAAAATGGAATTGCTAAACTAAAAGATGCTGGGAACTGATATGTGGAGAGTGATGAGGAAAAAGCAAATGTGCTAAACAAATACTTCTGTTCTGTGTTCACGGAAGAAAATCCTGGAGAAGGATCGAGATTGTTTGGCAAAGTAACATGAGAAAATGGAGTAGATTCTGCGCCGTTCACGGAGGAGAGTGTTTATGAGCAACTTGAAAAACTGAAGTTTTTCCATCCCAGGATACTGAGGAAGCTCAGAGAGGTTCTGGTGGGTCCTATTAAAGATTTGTTCAACAAATCTCTGGAGACGGGAGTGGTTCATGGGGATTGGAGGAGAGCGAATGTGGTCCCTAATCACAAAAGTGGTCACAGGGATGAAGTGGGAAACTACAGGCAGGTAAGCCTCACTTTGGTTGCTGGATTCCATCCGGTCCCATCGCTTTGTCCACCTTCAGTTTTTCAAGTTGCTCAAAAACACTTTGGTTGCTGAAAGAAAGGATAGTGTTGCTGAAAGAAAGGATAGAGAACTTCCTGGAATCTAATGGGTTACAGGATCCGAGGCAACATGTCTTTATTAAAGGTAAGTCTTGTCAAACTAACCTGATTGAATTTTTTGATTGGGTGACCAGAGAGCTGGGTCAAGGACAGACGCTAGATATAATTTACTTATATTTTAGCAAAGCCTTTGATACAGTTCCTCATAGGAGCTCTTGAACAAACTTGAAGGGCTGAAGTTAGGACTCAAAGTGGTGAACTGGGTTAGAAACTGGCTGTCGAACAGACGCCAGAGGTTGTTGGTTAATGGAAGTCGCTCGGAGGAAGGAAAGGTGAGTAGTGGAGTTTTCACTATTGGGGCCGATCCTGTTCAATATGTTTGTGAGTGACATTGCTGAAGGGTTAGAAGGAAAAGTTTACCTTTTTGCAGATGATACCAAGATTTGTAACAGAGTAGACACAGAAGAGGGAGCGGAAAATATGAAAAAGGATCTGCAAAAGTTAGAGAAATGGTGTAATGTCTGGCAACTAAAATTCAATGGGAAGAAATGTGGAGTAATGCATTTGGGGATTAATAATCGGAAGGAACTGTATATGCTGGGAGGTGATAGGCTGTTATGCATGGACGGGAAAAGGGACCTTGGGGTGATAGTGTCCTAAGACCTAAAGGCAAAAAAACAGTGTGACAAAGTGGTGGCTGCTGCCGGAAGAATGCTGGGCTGTATAAAGAGAGGCGTAGCCAGTAGAAGGATGAAGGTGTTTATGCCCCTGTACAGGTCATTGGTGAGGCCCCACCTGGAGCATTGTGTTCAGTTTTGGAGACCATATCTGGTGAAGGATGTAAGAAGACTTGAAGTGGTCTAGAGGAGGTCGACGAAAATGATAGGAGGTTTGCGCTAGATGTATGAAGAAAGACTGAAGCCCTGAATATGTATACCCTAGAGCAGGGGTGTCCAATGTCGGTCCTCGAGGGCCGCAATCCAGTCGGGTTTTCAGGATTTCCCCAATGAATATGCATGAGATCTATTTGCATGCACTGCTTTCAATGCATATTCATTGGGGAAATCCTGAAAACCCGACTGGATTGCGGCCCTCGAGGACCGACATTGGACACCCCTGCCCTAGAGGAAAGGAGGGACAGGGGAAATATGATTCAGACGTTCAGATACTTGAAAGGTATTAATGTAGAACAAAATATTTTCCACAGAAAAGAAAAACATAAAACCAGAGGATATAATTTGAGGTTGAGGGGTGGTAGATTCAAGAGCAATTTTAGGAAATTCTACTTTACAGAGAGAGTGGTGGATGCCTGGAATGCGCTCCCGAGAGAGGTAGTGGAGAGGAAAACGGTGACGGAGTTCAAAGAAGCGTGGGATGAACACAGAAGATCTGGAATCAGAAAATAATAGTAAATATAGAACTAAGGCCAGTGCTGGGCAGACTTGTATGGTATGTGTCTATATATGGCTTTTTGGTTGAGGATGGGCTGGGGAGAGCTTCAATGGATAGGAGGGTATAGATGGGCTGGAGTGAGATTTGACTGAGACTTCGACAGTTGGAACTCAAGCATAGTACCGGGAAGAGCTTTGGATTCTTGCTCAGAAATAGCTAAGAAGAAAAAATTTAAATTGAATCAGGTTGGGCAGACTGGATGAACCATTTGGGTCTTTATCTGCTGTCATCTACTATGTCACTATGAAGTACTCGGAGAGACCCCCCCAGGAAAGAGACTTGGGAGTACTTGTCAACAAGTCGATGAAGCCATCTGCGCAATGTGCGGCGGCGGCAAAAAGGGTGAACAGAATGCTAGGAATGATTAAGAAGGGGATCATAAACAGATCAGAGAAGGTTATCATGCCGCTGTACCGGGCCATGGTACGCCCCCACCTGGAATACTGCATCCAGCACTGGTCACCGTACTTAAAGAAGGACACGGTACTACTCGAGAGGGTCCAGAGAAAAGCAACTAAAATGGTTAAGGGCTGGAGTTGCTGTACAGTGAGAGATTAGAGAAACTGGGCCTCTTCTCCCTTGAAAAGAGGAGATAGAGGGGACATGATTGAAACATTCAAGATAATGAAGGGAATAGACTTAGTAGATAAAGACAGGTTGGTCACCCTCTCCAAGGTAGGGAGAACGAGAGGGCACTCTATAAAGTTGAAAGGGGATAGATTCCGTACAAACGTAAAGAAGTTCTTCTTCACCCAGAGTGATGGAAAACTGGAACGCTCTTCCAGAGGCTGTTATAGGGGGAAACACCCTCCAGGGATTTAAGACAAAGTTAGACAAGTTCCTGCTGAACCAGAAAGTACACAGGTAAGGCTAGACTCAAGGCACTGGTCTTTGACCTATGGGCCGCCACTGGAGCGGACTGCTGGGCACAATGGACCACTGGTCTGACCGAGCAGCAGCAATTCTTATGTTCTTCATCTCTGCAACCACTTTTATGAATAGGGACCACATCCAGTCTTTTCTAGTCCCCAGGAACAACTCCTAAGATTTGTTGAACAAATCTTTAATGGGACCTGCCAGAACCTCTCTGAGCTCCCTCAATATTCTGGGATGGATCCCGTCTGGTCCCATCGTTTTGTCCACCTTCAATTTTTCAACATGTTCATATACACTTTCTTCCATGAATGGTGCAGTATCTACTTCATTCTTGCCTGCAACTTTGCTAGATAATCTCTGTACTTCTCCAGGGTTTTCTTCTGTGAACACAAGACGTATTTGTTTAGCACGTTTGCTTTTTCTTCATCTCTCTCCACATATCGATTCATAGCATCTTCCTCCCTTTTTTTTTTTTTTTTCTTTACATGTTTAGCCATTTGTTCTTCTGCTTGTGCTTTCGCCAGATGTCTCTCTCTTGGCTTCTTTCAGTTTCATCTGGTAGTTCCTTCTGTTCTCTTCTTGAGGTGTTTTTTTTTTTAATATTTCATGAACACCAATTCTTTTGCCTTTATTTTCTCTGCCACTAGTTTGGAGAATCATATTGGTTTCCTTTTTCTCTTGTTTTTATTTATTTTCTTCACATAAAGATCAGTAGTCATTGTTACTTTTCCTTTCAGTTTAGACCACTGTTTTTCCACTTCTCTTATATCTTCCCATCCTAACAGCTTTTTCTTCAGGTACTCTCCCATTTTGCTAAAGTCTGTATGTTTGAAATCTAGGTTGAGTTTTATGTGACCACCCTCCACTTTAGCTGTTATATTAAACCAAATTGTTTGATGATCACTACTTCCCAGGTGGGCACCCACTCGAACATTAGAGACACTCTCCCCATTTGTGAGGACCAGATCTAGTATCGCATTTTCTCTTGAGGATTCTGTGGTCATTTGTCTTAGCAGAGCCTCTTGAAAGGCATCCACAATCTCCCTACTTCTCCCTGATTCCAGTTGGGCAGAATAGATCTTTATCTGCCATCATTTACTATGTTATTCTATTCATCCAATCAGAATAACTGTTATTAATTTGTTCTTGAAATATAATTTGAGAAAGAAGAAAGCCATTTCAATAATTGTCCCCCAATTCCCAGCGCTTAGACGTTCAATCAACATTCCATGTGTACAGAATCGAATGCTGGAAAGATGTCCAATGTGACCATGAAATATTCAACTCCATATTTCATCTTGGATCACCCTTTTTCTTCTGCACTGCAACTTTACTCCATCCTTAAGCTGATATAAAGACTTAGAGCTCCGAGAAATAAAAAAATAAAAATACAGCACTAGATTTTAGTAGTTTTTATAGTTAAATATATTTTATTGAATTTTGTCATATAACAAAAAAGATAAACAATACAAGTTATACAGATCATACTTATCCTAAATTAAAAGAAAAACCTAACTTGACCCTGGATATTGCATTATTGTCTTATCTATATATCCATAAATGATTTTACATTAGATTATACTTAGGGGTCCTTTTACTAACCCCCTCTTCTACGAAACCGAGCTAGGGGTTTTTAGTGCAGAGAGCCGCGCTGAATGGCCCGCGCAGCTCCCGATACTCATTGAGTTCCTATGAGTGTCGGGAGCTGCGCGGGTCATTCAGCGCGGCTCCCTGCGCTAGAAACAGCTAGCGCGGTTTTGTAGAAGAGGGGGTAAGGCGCGCTAGCCATTTTAGCGCGCACTAAATGCTAACACGTCCATAGTATATAATGGACGTGTTAGCTTTAGCGTGCACTAATATTTAGCGCGCACTAAAACAGCTAGAATGCCTTAGTAAAAGGATCCCTTAGTCTAACTTCACAAAGTTACATAAAAGTTCCCAAATTTTTTCAAACTTGCTTACATTGCTGGATCTTGCAGTTAAAATTTTCTCATACATGGAGGGGCATAATCAAAAGTGTGCCTAAGTCTGAGGTTAGACGTTTTGTCCAAGACATCCACAAACCCAGTAGGAAAAATGTCCATTTTTAAAGCTGCCAAACCTCTATCTTTTATTTTTGAAAATGAGCTAGGTATAAGTTTTGCTCATTAGGACATCTACCTTTTTGCCCATTTTCAAACATAAAAACGTTCATGTGAAAAACGTATGAAAGCAAGATTTGTAGACGTACCCAATTACCTTGTCTGCTGCTGTTCTGGGTCTGCCCCGCCCAGCTACCAAGAAAGACATGCTTATTTTTCTTGCTATGATTGGTCACTGCCGCCAATGGATCTCTGCTTGTTCCTTCTATGACCAGATTCTGAGACAGACCCTGGTTTCTGAAATGACTGCTCTTATCAGATGGACTCATGAAATGTTGGATATTTGAGATGTGTTTTGGTTTCTAGCTCAGGTCTGGGTTCTCCTGCTTATGCCCATATGTTTTATCTCTTTGTTTGGGACTATTGTAACACCATGAAGGGAGAACATGGCGGTAAGTTACGCTCTGTTGCCTTTTTTTTCTATAGTCACTCTTGTTCAAGAAAGCCCTGGCTGCTTGTGCTATGGTGGTAGAGATGGTTACTCCTCTGACCCTTGGTCACCCCACTACCCTTCACACTTTTCACGATGTCCAAGCCCTTCTTTTAAATGGGCTCCTGGGTCTCAAGGGTGAACAGGACAGTTTCAGTCCTTTGTTACCCCCCCCTCTGAATTTGATGCCTGACGTTTGGCAGGTGCCCAAAGCCGCCCTTTTGGACGGACTTTGGTGCAAAGAGGGGAAACCCTGGATACCAGCTGCTAGCTCTCCCTTATTCATTGCCCAATATCATGGTATTGGTTATCGTAGTACTCGCTCGACATTTTAACTTCTTGCTAGTGATATTTTCACTCTTGACCTTTTGCTCCTTGATACAGATATATATAGCTCGATAATTACAGCTGGCACGTTTGTGACTTGAAAAACAAATTGGAAAACACAATTCCTTTCTATTGTTTTAGCTGAAATTAGGATGTTGCTAATTTAAAATGTTTTTTTCCGGATGTATACATAGCCATCCCAGATCAGTTTTGGCACAGATATTTCTAATGTTTTCCAAGGGTTCTCTTTATCACTGCAGAGATAGAGACGCTCCAAAGAGACATTAGCTTTATGCCTTTTTCCAAATATGAGATGGTTATGATATATATTATTGTTTCTTTGTTTTGGTTTTTTATATCAATGTGTTTATTTGCAGAGTTAAATTCAGCCCTGCACACTTGACAGATGGAGTAATAGCTCCACGCTTAAAACTTTATGTTTTGTCTGTGTCATGTCTACTTGTTTTAGTTTAGTGGGTACCCCAGGATACATAACATTGGCCATTTCTAGAGCTCTTTTTCCACTTCTTATTAGCCTAACTGCGCAATGTTCTTTTACTTATAGCTTTTATATTCTGAATATAGTTTAGTTAAGGGTTATATGTTTAAGAAAAAGCTTTACTTTATACAGCGTTTATTTTGTGGTGTTCCCTACATATGATCCATTCAGTATACATTTCTGAATACATTCAGTACATCAGTATGGTCTCTCTGAAGTGCATAATAGTTATATGAAGCACGCAAAAACATATCTTTTTGGATTGTTCAATTAAGAACCTTAAGTAACTGAGTATTGTCTCTCTTTTGCCATAGCTATATCAAGTAAATGTATTGGTATTGTTACATGTTGCCACATTCAGTACAGACAACATGGTTTCTCTTTTGTTTTCTATCTCTTATTTGGATCACATTGGAGTACAGCTGCTGAATGATATTTGGAATGCTTTTCAAGCATTTCTTTTCAAGTATCTCTTTCTGTATGCACAGACATCTGGCTGCTCTCCCTTTGAGATTCTCACGGGATGACCTTTCCCCGACCCATGGGTAGACAAACCCTCAATAGTTGAGAGTAGTGATTTTCCCTTGATACAGGAGGAATACGTCCAAAAGCTAATTGAAATATTAGGGCTTGTTCAAAGAAACGTGTCTTGCACTTCTCCTTTCTCTCCACAGATTCCTACCCATTTTTTCCAGCCTGGTGATTGTCCAGAAGCTTTCCAAGGATCGGAAGCAGACGGATTTCCCCTTTGGCCTTCCCACTACTGTGATCGCTGTGACCAGGCCCGCTGCACTCACTAAGGAGTGTCGTGTTTGGATCCACGCAAGTCGCTTGAAGAGGGTTAACCTAAAACCCCAGAAGCAAGTCTTCCCTGCGCAGATTTCACCTCCTCCAGTGGAACAACATGATGATCTCAATGCAGCATTCTACCAACTTTATCATTCTCTTACTGGCAACGCTGCTGCTAGTTTTTCTCCCTGAATGGATCATTTCTAACTGGGTCTACAGGGATGATGTGTTCTGGGTCCACGACACTTTCTGCCCATACCCATCTGTAAATGACACTCCTGCTGTAAACAGTACCCCCGGCATCTCTTTGCGAACACACGTCAAGCTGGACTCCCTTCCAAGGGCTGCCCTTCAATTGGAATCCAGAAAGACAGACAGTATACTACCTTTTGGTATAATTCCAGTAGTGTGCAAGTTGCCACCTTCTCTTTTGAATATTGTGACATTGTGGACTGTTCATCAATTGATATCCCAAGGCTGTGCCATTGGTCTTCAGAGATTCCTAAAACTACATATGTATATATATATATATGTTACTGACTCACGTTGGGGGGATAAGTGTGCATTCTGGGGAGCGGTAGGGTGGAATATTGATACTGACTGGGCTTATAAACCAGAAAATACTCTGGAAAAAAGTGGACCAAAATGGTAAATCACTGCTTATTCATAGGACCCTTCATAAGGTTGGAAACTGTTATAGGAAAAGTGTTCCTGCACAAATTATTAAGCTTTCTCTTACTATTGACAACCCTAGACCTACTGATGAAGGTATGTACATTATGGGCATGTGGTTTAAGGGTGGGTCTAGCTATCCGACCCATCAGTTTTCTTACGGGATCTATCTACCTCCTCTAATTTTACCTATCCCCTTTGTGCACTGTGGTGTTCTAAATACCCTTTGCTGCCAGGACAGCAAAAGCTTGAAATTGCCGTTACCATCTATAAGGGTAATTACACATGTCATGTTTCTAATCTGACACAGGTAGTTTTGTAGGTAATTTACCCCCAGGTTATTGTTCTGTCTTGGCTCATAGGTATGCCCCATTGTTGCTGCATCAGATTTTCAACCTAGGTGATATTTACTGGCTTTATGGAGACTTTTGGCTCCCTGTTAAGCTACCCAGCCAGTGGATAGGCCAGTGCACTTTAGTTAAGGTTACCATGCTCCTGCATATTTTTCTGAAAGGCATCCTTCCTATTCACATGGTTTTTCCTCTTTTCTGTCTCGATATAAATCTGATCACATGTATACATAGATGCTATAGGGGTCCCAAGAGGGGTCCCAGATGAATTTAAGGCCCAAGCTCAGGTTAAGGCTGGGTTTGAGTTCCTTATTCCCTTTATTACTATTAATAAGAATGTTGATCGGATTAGTTAAATTTATTATAATCAGCAACGCTTTGTGAACTATTCTAGGGACGCCTTGCAAGGAGTATTACTGATCAATTAGGCTCCACTTCTCAGATGGTTTTCAAAATCATATGGCCCTAGATATGATTCTAGCTGAGAATTCTGTTAAATTTTTCCCAGTACTTTAAGCTGTTGCACTTTTCTTTCTGACAATATAGGTCCTCCTATGGCCATTCAGAAATTAGCAGACCTCTTTGCTGAGCTCAAATGTAACTCTGATTTATCTAATTCTTGGGATCAGCACTTTAGTTGAATGCAGGGTTGGGTAAAAGACCTTTTTATTGTTATAATCTCTTATTATCTGCACTCTTGTCTTTGACTGCTCATATACTGTGTTATTCGTATTACAGCTCCTAAAAAAAACCCTCCTCGAGAGACATATCTAGAGTATCACTCCCTTCCAGCTCATGCTGTGCATTTATGACATCATTTTCATGACGTAAGAGGGGATTGAAGGGACACATATCAGTATCTTGGTAGTTTTCCATAGAATGTTTTGAAGCTGTAAGAAAGCCAGACCCTGTTTGTCTTTCCTTCTTTGAAGATAGTACAAGGACATTTATGTTTGAAAAGCTATGTTCTTAACTTGTGAAGTGAATTCAATTGTTTTGTTAAGCCGTATTTACAAACAGCTTTAGTTAAGAGGCTTTGCTGGCCAAGGCTTTTCTGACCTTTTGGACTCCAGTCTCCAGATAGAAAAAATGCTGATGTGTTTAAAGTTTCATGTGACCTGTGTCCATATATGGTTTGTGTTTACGTCACATGCTGACAACACTGATTCATGTAGAATAATATAAAAGAAATGTGAAGCTGACAATAAAATTGGACATGTTTTGGAGATCATTTCTTGCCTCTACAATATGTCCCCGGGTGCACCTGTCTTCCAAATGGCAGAGAATGTATGGGGCAGGAATTGGGACCTAATCCTTTTCAGGCCCCGAAGCCCATAGATATTTAAAGGGCTTTGGGGCTGTTGCCATGTGGCAGCCACTAGCGCAGCTTTGTAAAACAGGTCGATAGTTTCATAGTTTATTAAAATTTGATAAAACGCTTAATATAACATTTCAAAGCGTTGTACAATAAAAATAAAATAAACAAAAAACAGTACAAAAACAGACTTACTTGAAGAGGGGGGGAGTGGTTTATATTCAGGTACTCAGTAATTTGTTCCTATCTGTCCTGGTGGGTTCACAATGGGGCAATGGAGGATTGAGTGACTTGCCCAGGGTCACAAGGAGCAGTGTGGGTCTTGAAACCACAATCTCAGGGTGCTGAGGCTATAGTTCTAACCACTAGGTACTCCTTCCTCCTAAATGTAACTCACATTGGGTTACAACTGAAAATGTGAGCTAAAATCCCTTCCAATTAGAACCTGTTTTTGTAAAATTGAACAATGGGATGTAGATAAATTCCAGGCTCAGCTGCACCCCATAGCTAAATTTCACTTTTTTTTTAAATTATTTATTTATAAGTTTTCAATATAACAATCAAGTATAAACTTGTACAGAAAAGCAAAATTCAAGAAATAAAAATTTCAAACATAATAATAAAAATCAAGAAATCATAATAATAAAATCAATAAATAAATTTCACATTTTAAAATCATGTTGAACTTTGCATACATAATTAAAAGCTCAGCTTAGAAAAAAAAAAAAATTCACAGCAACCGCATTATTTAAATGACTTGCAGCCCACTTCAAAATCTCCATAACTATCTGAGGGGGCACTTTCAATCCATAGTAGCCTAGTGACCCCCTATTAGAGGTCTGAATGGGAATCCCGCGGGAATCCCCCCCCTAACCCACAGGACTCCCACGGGGACCCCCCTCTGGACCATGGGACTCCACCAGGGACCCCCCTCTAGCCAACGGGACTCCCCCGGGGATGGAAGGCTTTGGAAGCAGGGTTCATCCATATAATATAATGGACACATCAGCCTTAGTAAAAGAGGGGGTTTATAAGTTAATTACCTGAACAGAAAACAAAAAAAAAAAGGGTTCCACCAAAGAGATTCCACAAGGAAAACAGCAGCACAAACACAAAAGAAACTGTGGAATTGATGATCCTGTCAGAAGTAATTGCTTTTTATGAGGACGGGCGGGGATGGAGGTAATTCCTTGCGGGGATGGAGAGGATCTTGACGGGGACGGGTGGGGATGGAGAGGATCCTGGAGGGGGCAGGTGGGGACGGAGAGGATCCTGGAGGGGCCGAGCGGGGATGGGTGGGATTTCTGTCCCCACGCAACTCTCTACCCCCTATCCCCCAGCAACACTGGATATAAACCTTACAAAATTATCCTATTGGACTACTGCCAGACAGAACCTTAAGGACTTGATGGACAAGTGGTCATCTAACTCCAAAGCTGCTCCATTCCAAGATAAAAAAGTTCAGATTCTTCCTACCAAAATCCTATCCTCTCTAGGTTCCACCCCCTAGAATCCTGAATGTACTGTTTCTGCTTCATTGTTTATAGCACATTTCCTCTATCCTTTTCTACATAATATCTATTTGTTTGTATTGCTTTTTGTTACATTTGCTGAATCATTTTTTGTCTCAATTATGAATTATGTTCTCTGAGGTTTTCCCCACTCCTCGTCTCCTTTTCTCTACTATATAAGATGATAAGCACCAAACTGCCTTGATCTTGACTTCCTCACAAAAAGGGTGGTGAATGTGTGGAATGGTTCCAAGTGGACATGGTAGAGACAAAAACTGGAGCCAAATTCATGAAAGCTTGGGACAAGTGCAAAGGATCTGTAAGGAAGAGCAAGAGAGTAGATGGCAATGGCATGGATGGAAGACTGGACATGTCAAAGTCATTACCTGCCTCCATTTTTTCTTTGTTTTTATGTTTTCCAGTACTTAAGGGCACCAATGAGCCATGTGTTAAGTCAGGATTACACACAGCAAAACAATCTGATTCATGCACAAATGTGTGCTGCTGCTTTAATTTTTTGTTCACACACATGCACAGTGTTGTTACCTCCCACCCTTTCTTTTAAAGTGCAGGCACTGATCAGAAAAAAAAAATGAGGCTTTTAAATCCCAACCCTTCAACGATGTTCCCGACCTGGTAATAATTTTCTTGCAGTGTGGTTACACTGAAATCCCCTGTTTATTTCTGTATATTGCAAAGGAATATCTAATGGTTTCATTACCAATCATTTTAATGTAAAGTGCATCTATGTTTACTATGCAAGTCTAGCATAGGTGGTGGAATGGGGTGGCCCACAGGGGTAATTACCTCAGTAATATTTTGCCCAAAATTGCATCAGCAACTAGAGAAATTTGGATGAGGCTGAATATTGGGGAAGGAGTAAAACACGGACCTCGCGGATCTAAACCCGCACGTCCTTAAAAATCTGAGGTCCATGCCACTTGTAGTTAGTTTCTGGCTCTGACAGACCACAGTGACAATTTAGCTCTGACAGATCCCTCTCAGCATAGGGAGGGAAAAGTATTAGGATCCGTCAGAGCTAAAATGTCTTTCCCACGCCCAAGGAACCAGAGGCTTGCCAGAATAAGTAATCAGTCAGTGTAAGTTATTCAGGGATGGGAAGACAGATTGCCAGAAATAGGTGTGCCTGCTACAATGTCTGAGGATATTTCAATTAAAAGCAGCAGAACTGTTTGGGCTGATTCATTCCTGCCACTGTTTTCCACTTACACACTGCACGCCAGCTCTGACCACTGCAACACATCAAACCCCAATTCCAATCTGCACCAAAGACCAGAGACGTCACTCCTGGATGGCAAAGCTCTCCCATCCCCACAACGGTAGTCTCTGACTCTGACAGACCTCGATGACAATTTAGCTCTGACAGATCCTAATACTTTTCCCTCCCTATGCTGAGACGGATCCGTCAGCTAAATTGTCACCGAGGTCTGTCAGAGCCAGAAACTAACTACAAGTGGCACGGACCTCAGATTTTTAAGGACGTGCGGGTTTAGAGTTACGCGGGGACAGAAATCCCACCCATCCCTGCCAGGATCCTCTCCGTCCCCGTCAAGATCCTCTCCGTCCCCACCCATCCCCGCAAGAAATTACCTCCATCCCCGCCCATCCCCATAAAAAGCAGCAATTACTTCTGACAGTATCATCAATTCCACAGTTTCTTTTGTGTTTGCGCTGCTGTTTCCCTTGTGGAATCTCTTTGGTGGAACCCTTTTTTTGTTTTCTGTTCAGGTAATTAACTTATAAACCCCCTCTTTTACTAAGGCTGACGTGTCCATTATATTATATGGACGAACCCTGCTTCCAAAGCCTTCCATCCCCGTGGGAGTCCCGTTGGCTAGAGGGGGGTCCCCGTGGGAGTCCCGTGGGTTAGGGGGGGGGGATTCCTGCGGGATTCCAGCGATCCCCGTTCCCATGCAGACCTCTAGTTTAGATCCACGAGGTCCATGTTTTACCCCTTCCCTGAATATTGATTTGTTTGGCCCACCAACCAGAAAGATGTTCTACTGCCCTGAGTGGTGGTGAACCCCTTTCTTAATTGTGCAGCTTTGGAAAGTACACACAGAACACTGTTAGTATCTGCCTCTTGACAGGACTCAGTTCAGGTCACAGATATTAGGAAGGATCACAAAGTAGATGCTTTCCCAAATCTTTTCTTGAATCTCCATGATTTTTTCCCCACCTCCATAACTTCTGGATACAATTATCTTGCCTCACCTCCACTTTAGGCACTTGCTGTTTCCACTTTTATGTATGACAACTGGATAATTACTATTACAGTATATGGATAATTTTGGACATCTAGCAAACAGACCCCTAGGTTAGTCTGTGCTAGGTCATGGCCCCTTTAAGAGGGTGGGGCTTAGACCGGACGGAAACCACGAGCTGGCAGCCAATTGAAACGGAAGTGTAGTTGGTATGTGTGTTCGGTAGGGCCACGTCAGAACAGCGAAACGGCCCTGGACGTAACGGGCAACGGGACAATCGTCGCAACCCATTGGGAAAGTGTCTGCTCGGCCGCGTAACATTCCTAACTGGAAGCGGGACCAACGGCTCACTTAAGGAGCGAGGCGGCGGGCAGTTGGAGGTAGCCTTGGGGAGGCTGCGGGCAGCGCTCCGGCCGTGCGGGTTCCCTTGGTAAGCGCCATGTCGGACATCGGGGATTGGTTCCGTAGCATCCCTTTCATCACCCGCTACTGGTTCGCGAGCTCCATCGCCCTGCCCCTGCTCGGGAAGCTTGGTGTCATCAACCCGCAATATTTTAGCCTTTCGCCCGATGCGTTCCTCCACAAGTTCCAGGTAGGTCCGCCATCGTCTCCTCCTGACAGCCTGGACGCAGGTGGACGTCCGAGGCCGCCTTTAAAAGTTCCTATTGGTGTACGGCTGTCTATGCAGTGCATTTCCCTTTATATGTGGATTTCTTTGCTGTGATTATTGGCTGATGTGCACGTGGGCTCCTCCCACTTTTCCTAATGTACAGGGAGTGCCACGTGCTGCTGGCGGGCTGTCTTTATCTATAGAAGTTTTGAGGCGCCGTGGGTCTTGTTCCTTCAGCGAGTCTCGTTTTGAATCTTGCGCTTGGACTCACTGGCAGAGTCCTGGCTTTTTCCCTGCTTCCGCTCTCGAGGTCCTTTTTTTTTTTTTTTTTTTTTTGCCATCACGTGTGCAGGCCAGTGTGTTTGTGGGTTGATGACTCGGCTGATGACGTGAAGTTCGACCAATAGGGTAACCCCTCCCGATGGTAAGCGCCAGTTAGAAGTTAGAATCAGAGTAGGCGGGTGGTGTTAGTGTAGCAAAGTAAATGGGCGTAAAAGTGAGAAGTGGTTGTTCTAAAAAATCGGTTGAGGTTTTATTTATTTACTAGCTGATGCCCCGGCGTTGCACGGCCCACGGGTATTTAATTATAGCAATAACACAGTAAATGGATTCAAATAAAGATACTTTATAGTGGTGAATGAAATTATTTTTTTACAGCTTTATAAAAAGTACAATATTCAAATTATAATGTGAAATATTTGACAAAATGAATACAATACAACTAACACAAAACTTGATTATAAACAACATTTTTAGTTTCAACTCCAGGAGCAAGAACATATAAATTCTTGGGTGAACCCACCCTTGAGCAAGCAACATAGAGTTAGTTGTCCATGGGAAAAACAGGGGGATCTTAAATCCACTCCACAGTATGTAATAGTCTGTCCCTGTGATTTGTTGATTGTGATAGAGAATGCAAGTCTCACTGGAATTTGTAAGCTCTTAAACTGAAAAGGAAGATGTGTTGTAAGTTTCGTTCAAATCGGGCAAGCCGTTTTTGCGTTGGCAGCTTTTTATATTTTTGCCATTGACATGAATGGGTGAAATCAGATTTTCTGTTTGTAGCTCCGCCCACGTGTGCAGGAGGGCCGCAAGACCCCCAGAACATATCACCCCAGGTAGTGAGGGATCTGCATACCAAGTTTCGTTCAAATCGGGCAAGCTGTTTTTGTGTTGGCAGCTTTTTACATTTTTTCCATTGACATGAATGGGTGAAATCTGATTTTCTGTTTGTAGCTCCGCCCACATGTACAGGTGGGCCGCGAGACCCCCAGAACATATCACCCCAGGTAGTGAGGGATCAGCATACCAAGTTTCGTTCAAATCGGGCAAGCCGTTTTTGCGTTGGCAGCTTTTTACATTTTTTCCATTGACATAAATGGGTGAAATCTGATTTTCTGTTTGTAGCTCCGCCCACGTGTGCAGGTGGGCCGCGAGACCCCCAGAACATATCATCCTAGGTAGTGAGGGATCTGCATACCAAGTTTCGTTCAAATCGGTCAAGCCGTTTTTGCGTGATCGCGGCACATACACACACACATACATACATACATACATACATACACACATACATACCTCCGATTTTATATATATAGATTTTGCTGGCTGAACTTGCTGCAAACGGAAGGGCCTGTTTGCTAAAATGTTTCTCCTACGTAGCGTCTTTACAAAAAACTAATAAATGCTTCCTGTGCAAACAGTATACTGATGGATTGTGTACCCCAATTCAGTTGGATTGTCGAAGGCATCAATCTTTTTTTTTTTCAGCTCCACTTTCTTGTTTCCCTGGGCAGTGCCTTCTCTTTTCAGTCTTCTACATTCAGTAGAGAAAATGTCTTTTCCTCTGCTCTACATTAGGTTTGTTATTTTGGGGGTATTGATCTGATGTTCTGATCTTTGTTGAGGCTTCCCTGTGCTAAGGGGTTCCCAGCTCTGCCTGGGAGAAGGGTTGGACGTTGGGGGTCAGCATAGAGTTACCAGATGTCCAGGTTTCCCTGGACATTTCTTCTTTTTGAGGACTCTTAGGGAGACCAGGCAACTTTTCTATTTTGCTATTTTTGTCCAGGAAAACCGGACATCTGGAAACCCTACAGCAGTCATTGCAAGGCCCAGTGCACTTATCTGGAGTCCCTTGCCTCCTCCCCTCCCATTTTCATTGCAAGCCCATGCATCTATCCGGACTCCCCTGCCACCCCACCCTCGCGATATCCGGTGCATGCTCACTGTTCTCCCAGTATTGCTGCTCTAACTCTTTGGCCTTAGGCAGCCTGAGTGAAGTAAACATGCTGCCTTTGGTGACACAGAAAATTTCCTCTGCTACTGCTTTCTGCCCCCACATAGGCAGGAAGCAGTAGCAGAGAGAATGCTTCTGGGTCGCCAGAGGCAGTGTGTTTACTTCACTCATTCTGCCTGCAGCCCGAAGAATTAGAGCAGTGCCGCTGGGAAGAACGGTGAGCACACATCGGATAACGGGGTGGGGATGAATAGCATGGAGAGGGTAAGAGATGCTGGACTGCGGGGATAGGGAGGAAAGGGAAGGAAAGATGTCTGACCTCTAGGGGAAGAAAGGGAAGAGGCAGATAGAGATGCCAGCCCAGGGGGTTGGGGGAGAGATGTGAAGATCATTGGGAGGGGGAGAGAGAGATGTCGGACCAGGGAAAGGGAGGGGAAGGGAAGATAGAGAAATGCCAAAAGGGGGCGGAGGGAAAGGAAAGAGGGGAGAGCGATGCCAGACTGTGGGAAGGAGAGGATAAAGATCCCAGACCATAGGAGGGGGAAAGGGGGAAGACAGATGTCAGACCATAAGAGAGGGAAGAGATGGTACATAGGGATGGAGGGGAAGGGGAGAGATAGGGAGGAAATGGTGCACAGGGATGAGGGAGGAGATGTTGCATAGGGATGGGAGGAGTGGGGAAGGGAAGAAAACAAGAAATGTTGTTTATGGATAGATGGGAATAGGGGAGAAGAGGGAGGAGGTGACACACATGGATGGTGGGGTAGGGCAGAGAGAGGGAGGAGATAGTGCACATGGATAGATGGGAAGGGAAGACATGGAAAATACATAGATTTAGAAATATGGCAGATAAAGGCCAAATGGGCCATCCAGTTTACCCATCCACAGTAACCATTCTTCCTCTCTAAGAGATCCCATGTGCCTATCCCATGCCTTCTTGAATTCAGATTTAGTCTCTTGTCTCCACCACTTCTTCTGGGAGACTGTTCCATGCATCTACCACTCTTTCTGTAAAAAAGTATTTCCTTAGATTACTCCTGAGCTTATCACTTTTTAACTTCATTCTATGCCCTCTCATTCCAGAGCTTTCTTTCAAATGAAAGAGGCTCAACTCATGCGCATTTACATCATGTAGGTATTTAAACATCTCTATCATATCTCCTTTCCCATCTTTCCTCCAAAGTATACATATTGAGAACTTTAAGTAGTCTGTCCCCATATGCCTTATGATGAAGACCACAGACCATTTTAGTAGCCTTCCTCTGGACTGACTACAATATTCTAAATAAGGTCTCCCAGAGTCTTATACAGGGGCATCAATATCTCCTTTTTCCTACTGGCCATATTGTTCACTATGCACCCTAGCAATCTTCAAGTTTTCCTGTCACCTTTTCAACCTGTTTGGCCACCTTAAGATCATCACATACAATCACACACCCAAGTCCTGCTCTTCTGTCGTGTACATAAGTTCTTCACCCCCTAAGCTGTACTTGTTCCTTTGGGTTTTTGCAGCTCAAATGCATGACCTTGCATTTCTTAGCTTTAAATTTTAGCTACCAAATTTCAGACCATTCTCAAGCTTCGCAAGGTCTTTCTTCATGTTATTCATACCATCTGGGGTATCATCCACAAAGAGGCAAATCTTACCTGACAACCCTTCAGCAATATCTCATATAAAAAAAAAGAACAGGCCCAAGAACAGAACCTTGAGGTACACCACTGGTAACATCCCTTTCCTCAGAGCGATCTCCATTGACCACTACCCTGCTACCATTATGTTATGGCAAACTGCACTGAGCAATTTTACCTAATGTGTGAACTTTTCTCTTTTTGCTATGTTTCACCCAAGCTATGGACTGACGCCAGCACCCTAGTCCAATGTAAGCGCACAGAGGCAAGTTTGCAAACTTAATTCTTAGATCTTGTATAATGGGTGTCTTTAGCTTTACTGCTACTATACGTTCAGTTGGGTCCGACTCTCAGATACTCTGAGGCCAGTTGTCCCCATGCTTCCCTGTTTTCTGCGGTTTCTTTCAATCATTTGATATTCATTAATGTGTCATTTTTGATGGTATCCAGCCACCTCCTTTTCCAGTGAATTCGTCCTCATCATGTCTTTAGCTTTAGTATGTGCCAATCATTAGCGTGTGCTAACACAGCAGCACCTTTTGATGAATTTCCTCCTAAATGTTTTACATGAGAAGTAAGCTACAAAAATGCAAAGGTATTTTTTAATTGAAAAATGAATATTTAATCATGCTAATCTTGACATAAACGTGTTTAATTTTTGACTTCTATTTCTAATTTGTGATCTCTTCTGTATTTGGTGAGGGTCTATGTTTTATGTGGGACTGAGGTGTGGTACTGTTTGCATGTCATTTCTATGTTGAGATCTGTAGCAGTCAAACTTGTTCTCTTCTGCCAGTAGTAAAGTGTATTGGTGTTCTAGGGCCCAGTTTAATATTTACAGGCAGAGTTCTTGCTGTTTAAATTATAGATATCAGTGCTGTATGTATGTTAAGTTTGTTACTTAGAAGTTAATTCTAATAAATTGCTATTTTAAATTTATCTTTAAAACCTTTTACTAAATCAAAATATTCACACTCAAGAAGCGTGCCTTTTACTACTCCCACAAAAAAAAAAATTGACTACAGTTTGATTCTTCAAGTAATTTTTAATTTTTTAAATTAGCCACAGTCAAAACACACACTACAAGATGCACTGTACCAGCACCCCCGCACCAGTCACTGATTTTGTCGCCAAAAGCCAACACTGCTCTTGGGGGAATGACTTGGCGATGTTTAAGAATCCACCGGAGTGCTCGTTTCAATATTCAAGAGCCCATATGTATAGAAAGCGTGCTAAAGACTGCGATAAGCCTTTTTGATAACCTGCCACTAAAATGCATGCAGGCTAAACCGTCTGGAACCAGTTTTGCGACTGCATTAAAGTTTTGAGAATCTGACCCTCTGTACTCTTATCTCCTTTGTAGTTTTCACATACCTTTAACTTCCATCTTCTCTAATCCCCTAACTCCCATTTCTCTAGTCTTACTCCCTCTCCAGCATCCTATTCCCTTTTTGTTTTTCATCTGCTTCCCATTATATTTCTACCTTCTGTACTCTTTCCTTCCTTCTTTCATTTTCTTGACAGTTTTACCTATGGCTTTTCCCACATGGCTTCATCATTCCTAGCAACTCCCCCCTCTCTCTCTCTCCTCTCCACTCATGCTGTTATAGTCTGTGACTTTTTCCTGTCCCTTCTCAGTTTCCTTCCCCCCACCAGTCCATTATTTCTCCTCTCTTCCCTGTTGTCTCTGCCCTCCCCGTCATGGTCCATCATCTCCTCTCCCTTCCCCCTCCAGTCTAGCTTAAAACTACATCTTAACATCTAGAAGTTGCCAGCAGAAGCAGGAATTCACACATGCTGCCTATGACTGACCCCGAGAACTTTCCGTTTATTATGCCTCACCCTTGCAGAAACAGATAGGCTCATCAGAGGGAAGGCTCGGGTGTTGTCTGAGGGCAGTGTACATGAATCGTGGCCACTGCCAACCTCTAGAAGTAAAAACAAGTTTAAAGTAGATGGGGGGGGGGGGGCTGAGGGAGAAATGCTGGAATATGGATGGGGGGGGGGAGAGAGAGAGAGGTGTGCAACTTGAACTGATGTAACAAAATCAAGCATACCATTAGATTGTTAGCCAGTTGGTTAAGTAGTGTGGAATCTTGCTTGTTTGGGTCTGTTCCAGGTACTTGTAACCTGGATTGGCCTCTATTGTATGGTAATTGTTATGATCAGTAAAATCAGCCAGGCAGTACACTCATTCAAAAGGTTCTAGGGCAGGGGTGTCAAAGTGCCTCTTCAAGGGCCGCAATCCAGTCGGGTTTTCAGGTTTTCCCCAATGAATATGCATGAGATCTATTAGCATACAATGAAAGCAGTGCATGTAAATAGATCTCATGCATATTCATTGGGGAAATCCTGAAAACCCGACTGGATTGCGGCCCTTGAGGAGGGACTTTGACACCCCTGTTCTAGGGAGAACACTGAACACTAGCCATTGTCGCACTTCATTTACTCAGATAAATGAGCTCTATATAAGGCCTGAGGGCCGGTGATAGCCCTCATTGACCCTAGTTGCAGCCCCCTGACTTTTCCATATTGTCCCAAGACTTCTGGCATCTCATCTCTTTTCTGGCTATTCCATGTTGCTCTCTGTAAGTTTGAACCATGTACTTTCCAGACTCAACAGTTTTCTCACAGACAGGAAGAAAGAGCAGTGAAGGAATCAGGACACCATGCAATTAAAACTCACTGAAAACTCATGTGTTGTTGGAGGAAAATATTTGTTCCAGAGGCCAAATAGCCTCTGCAGAACATGTAGGGGAAACTGGAATGAAGGTCACATTGAAGGGCTTGAGGGCAGAGATGGGATGGTGAAGGCTGATTTGAGGTTCTGAGGACATGGATAGAAAATGTGTGTGGAGGGGGGGAGGGGGGAATTACTTTTCCATACTCTTTCATTAAGATCTATAGACTTTTAGTTAACCAAGTCAGACTAAATATGCGTAAGCAACCAGGGGAAGAAGCCACCGGGCCAGCTATGTCATTGGAGTAGAAATCTCCTCATGCCTACTGTATCATTCACTGTTCCCAACAACAATCTTGAGTCTCACATTGAGGGTTTTCTTCTTTTTTGTCAAAGTGGCTGCCACTGGAAAAATAGTGAAGATCACTGGTCTAGAGGTTCAGGTGTTCCCTGCAATAAAGTTGAAATATCTTCTTTTTATGGTAAAACTTTGGAGTAATGAAAAGATTATTCTTTCTTGCACCATAAATAAACATAATGTGCTTTTTGTCATTTGAACAGATCTGGAGGCCAATAACTGCAACCTTTTATTTCCCACTGCTCCCTGGAACAGGATTTCTTTATATGGTGAATTTATATTTCTTATATCAATATTCAACTCGACTAGAAACAGGTATGTTGCTAGAGAATGAACAGAAATTTGATCATTAGTGTAATATGAAAAACAAAAAATTTGTCTTCCTCTGCATTAAGGGGCCCTTTTACTAAGGCGCACTAGCAGTTTAGTGCGTGTTAAACGCTAACGCATCCATTATAGTCTATGGGTGCGTTAGCGTTTCACGTGCGCTAAAACGGCTAGCGCGTCTTAGAAAAAGGACCCTTAAGATAGGTACAGTAGGTTGTGAACAAATGTATGCATTAAGGACTGATCTTTATGGGCATCTCACCTCTTTCAGTCCCATATGTCGGAGAGCGATTTTCAAAAGCATTAACATGTAAAGCCTTGGCTGAAAATTGTCTTCCCTCAGCATGGCTGAAAGTGGAACAATATTGTAGAGCAATATTGTGGGATGATCTTGTAGTTAGAGGAAGCAATCCCAGGTGGTTTTAGGGTGATAAAAAAAAAATAATGCTTACAGATTACATTTTCAGCTCTCAATACCTTTTCCATGGAGAATACCTACACCTAAAAACCTGTGTAAATGTGGGTACTTTGGTACCTGCAGAAAGTTTTGAACTTAAAGACGAGAATGCTCTTATTTGGAAACTGGTGCAGAGTTACAGAGAGTTATAAACTTTGTCCTAGTGGTGGTTCCTTGGGTAAGAACACACATGAGAACTTTCCAAGACGCTCTCTCTTCTCTCGCTGGGACCTTCAGTAGGACTTGCTGCAACAGCCGCTCCCCTGGCTACCTACAGCGAAGAGCAGCCTGTGGTGGTGGCTGAGTTCAGCTGCCCTTTCCAGGTGCAAGTCTCTGCATCTCCTGGGAGATACTAACGACTGATGCTAGTCTTTACAGTTGGGGGGGGGGGGGTGTCACTGCAATGGATACCAAGTTCAGAGGTGTTGGACTCCTGCTCAGCAGCAGTGGTCCATATATCGCCTGGAACTCTGACTCAGAACCGTTCATCTAGCAGTTCAGGCACTAGAGAAGTATCTGGAAGGCAAGGCAGTCTGAGTATTCTTGGATAATGTAACAGCGGTAGCATATGTCAACAGGCAAAGGGGTACCAGAAGTGCCCCATTGTGCCTAAAAGGTCATCTCTTCCTGTGGGCAGAGGCTCACTTGTAGGCTCTTTGCCGTGCACATAGCAGAAGTAGAAAATGTGCTGGCCGATTTTCTCAGTCAGCAGTCATGGTTTCCATAGGCGTTCAAATCATAGTTCAATGGTGGGGGTGTCCACAGATGGATCTGATGGCTCTAGCAGTGATCACCAAAAGACTCCTTGTTTTTATAGCCAAATATATGAGCTTGGAAGTGAGGTGTTGGATGTGTTAGTCTAACCGTGGCCAAAGAATGAGCTCTTGTATGTGTTTTTTCTGTGGTTCATGCTTAGTCCAAGTCATTCACAGGATTGCGATCCATCCTGGCTTGGTAGTCCTAGTGGTGCCCAAATTGGCTTCATAGACCACGGCATGTGGACCTAGTCCATCTCCAGTGGAACAAAGGCCTTAGACATCCGGTCCAAGTAGATCTTCTCACTCAGGGACCGGTTGTTCTTAAGAATCTGGAACACTTTGGGCTTATAGCATGGCTCTTGAGTAGGCGGCCCTGACAAGCAAGGGTTATTCAGATGTGGTTCAGAGCTAAGAAGCCATCCACAATGGCAGCCAATGCTAAAGCCAGAAAGCCCTTTCACTGCTGGTGTGCGGTGAATAATGTAGAGCCCTTGTGAACTCCAATTTTGGTGGTCCTGGATTTTTTGCAGGAGGGACTTTAGAAAAGGCTGTCGGTAGGTTCTCTGAAAGTGCATATAGTAGATCTTTCCTGTTTCCAAACTCAGGGGGGATGAGGCTCCTTGGCAGCTCACTGAGATGTTGCCCAGCTCATTAAAGAGGCTTTGTGGTTGCACCCTCCGGTGCATTCCCCTTTCCCTTAACCTTAACATTGTGTTGCATTGTCTCAGTACTGCTTCGTATGAGCCCTTTTGGGAGGTTTCCCTTTTGTCTCTTACAGACAAGACAGTGTTCCTGGTGGCGATAACATCGGTGAGATGGGTTCCGAGTTACAAGCTCTTTCCTGCAGGGTTCGTTAGGATCATGGAAGCAGTCCTCTCTTTATGCACAGTTCTGTCCTTACCGAAAATAGTCTTGTCCTTCCACGTCAATCAGGAAGTCCATTTGCAGGGGTGTCAAAGTCCCTCCTCAAGGACCGCAATCCAGTCAGGTTTTCCCCAATGAATATGTATGAGATCTATTAGCATACAATGAAAGCAGTGCATGCAAATAGATCTCATGCATATTCATTGGGGAAATCCTGAAAACCCGACTGGATTGCAGCCCTTGAGGAAGGACTTTGACACCCCTGCTCTAGCGGGAAGGTGTGAAGTGATGTTTTCTTTGCTTATGAAATTCTTGACCGCTTAGGGTTGAAGATTTTTATTGGTTAGACTTAGATAGATGGAATTACAATAGTCTAGTCTGGAAAGAATGATTGATTGTACAAGGAAAGCAAAATGTTATTGGTGGAAGCAGGATCTCACTTTCTTCAACATGTGAAGACTAAAAAACATTTTTTTACCAGAGAGTTGGATGATCATTATTGGAAAGTGTAGAGTCAATCAATAATGATGCCCAAAACTTTGCTTGAGAATTCGATCTGCAGTGTGGGACCAGAAGGTAGTGGAATGAGCGTGGGTAACTGATCTAATTTTGGGCCAAGCCAGAGTAGTTTTGTTTTGGACCCATTCAGCTTCATTTGTACAGAGAGGGCCCAGGATTGGAGTTTCGTTATGCAAGCTGTTATATTTTCGGTGAGGTTAGTGAGGTTCAAAACTTATCTCAAGAAGGACAAAGATGTCATCTGCATATGTAAATAGAGTTTCAAAGGGAGATAGATGGAAGAATTTCATAGAAGACATATAAATGTTGAAAAGAAGAGGGGACAGAGGTGATCTCTGGGGAACACCACATAATGGTCTTCAAGGAGAAGACATGGTTCCATTCATGTTAACAGTGTAAGAGCGGGATCGTAAAAATTTCAAGAACCAGTCTAAGACTGTGGAATCAATGCCTATCTCAGAAAGTTGGTAAATTAGGATATCGTGGTGGACAACATCAAAGGCCGCAGATAGATCAAATTGTAGTAGGATAGCAAACTTATTACGAGATTGAAGTTGTTGGATCTTTGAGATTAAAGAGGCCAGCAGGGATTCAGTGCTAATTGGATCTAAAGCCATATTGGCAAGGATTTTTTTGTATTAATTTTTTTTGTATTAAAAACTATATATTCAGGTATAAGATAGAACATTACATAGCATGGATTAAGAAATATATACTGCACATTCTGTATAAATACATAAAATTTGAAATAAGAATTTGTTTTGGAATTCTGTTGCTTTTGAATTCTGAAATCTTGTTTGTGACCATCGAGTAACATCACACTGTTATAATAATACATTCATAGCCGCCAGCCATTTACACTTGTCTGTTAAAATCAAGAGTTAACAGTACAACAAACATTAACTTTCCACTTTTTTTTTTTTTTTCCCTTTATATCCAGAACAGTTAATAACTATAACAATGCCTAAAAGATACAAAGACCATAGAATTTTATTTGACACTTGGAAAACATTGAGATATATCAGTAATCTATCACCAGAACCTATTGCTAAATCTCTAAATCAATCAATATGGATAAACTCCAGGATCAGAATTGGCGGATTTAAAATCGTCTGGAAACAATGGATAAATGCAGGAATAAGAACATTGAATGATGTCATATCAGAAGGATCACTGCTTAGTTTTTCACAATTGCAAAATAAATTTGGATTAAATAAAACACAATATTTTAAATGGATGCAATTGAAGCAGGCCATTCAGGTAGGGTTCCCTGAATGGAAAAATCTAAATAATCAATATAGTCTACAGGTTCTATGTTTCCAGGCGGATTTTTTGGGTCACCAAGCCGCAAAATGGTACAAATTGATATACGGATTTTTAAATAAAAAAAAGAAAACAGGTCTTAGGGATATTTGGAGTATTGAGATTGGTCAGACAATTTCTGAATCTCAATGGCCACGATTTTGGTCCTGGAGATTAAGATCTACAAAGTCAGCATCTATGAATCAAACATGGTTGTTCTTATTACATAGAGTATTCTGGACCCCAACGCGCCTGCAAAAAATAGATAGTACTAGATCTAATAGATGCTGGCATTGTAAATTGGAAATAGGGACGTTAGATCATTTAATCTTTTTCTGTCCCTATGTAAACGCATTTTGGAATTCAATTTGGCCCCAAATTAATAAGTTACTAGAGAATCACGTAGGACTCTCATATGACACCATATTATTTGGCACTGCAATGAGAACTAAGAGTCCGATTTCAGCAAATAATAATAAGCTATTACTAATACTAACAGGAGTCGCCATGCAACAAATTACTCAAAATTGGAAAGATTATACCAAATTAAATTATACGTTCTGGTGGAATTCTGTCTGTCATATTTATAAAATGGAAAAAATATTAGCGTTACAACAGGGAAATCTTCTTAATTTCAAGAAAATTTGGCAACCATTGACAAATTATTCTAATGATTAGTTTCTTAGCACAATGATAAAAATTATATATGAATGGGGTGGGATTTGATTAATTAATGGAAACATATTATATAAAAAGGGGGAGGGATTTATATTTTATATGTTATTGTATAATCTTTATCATATTATATTTTAAATACTATGAATTATTAATGATAATATTTTGGATATGTAATAATTAACAATATATTGTATGATTCAAATATTGTAAGAATGGAAAATTTATAAATAAAAATTTAAAAAAAAAAAACTTTCCACTTTTATGTACAGTAAGGAAGAAGTTAAAATCAAAATAAGTTATGACTTTATCATTCAAAGGAGTTTAAGAACATAAGAAGTTGCCTCCGCTGAGGCAGACCAGAGGTCCATCTCGCCCAGCAGTCCGCTCCCGCGGCGGCCCATCAGGCCCATTGCCTGAGCAGTGGTCCCAGACTATCCCTATGACCTACCTCTACTCCTATCTGTACCCCTCAATTCCTTTATCCTCTAGGAACCTATCCAAACCTTAGTACAAGGAAGAGCTTCTAATCGTCAAATATTTTTGAAAGGCGTAGGAAGGAGTTTGAGTAGGGATGCACCAGTGGGGAAAGTGAATGTTGGAACTCAAAACAGTTTGGAACTGGCAGCAGCAGCAGCTACAAGTTTCAAACAAATTCACAAATGTACTGCAAACATTTTCGTGAATACTTAATGTAGATACTCTAAACTAGACCTATTTGTGGGTCTTAGACTGCAGTTCTAGATTTTCTGTAGCATTTGCATCAAGTACAACTTGGAGCCAATGATTGAGAACCCCTTTTAATCTCTTTCCTGCCCTCTAATCCCACCGATAGTATCAACCTTTCAACTTCAGAGGAAACAGTGGATGTTTGCCTCTGAGGTTTTCCCACAACTCCTTTAGGCTGTTTTACTAAGGGCTCCTTTTACTAAGATGCGCTAGCGTTTTTAGCGCACACAGGATATTACCGCACGCTATACCACGCACTACGCGGCTAGAACACCAGCTCAATGCTGGTGTTAAGGTCTAGCGCGTGCGGCAATTCAGCACGCTATTCTGCGTGTTAATGCCCTAACGCAGCTTAGTAAAAGGAGCCCTAAATCTTCGTCTGTTGGGAAGAGAAGAGCCATAGCAAATCAGGCCTTTAATGTGCTGTTGCAATGTGCTGGCAAGAGCATTCAACCAGCACCCCGCCCCTTCCCAAGTATTTTGTTAGAAGAATAGAAAACTCCAGCCCTCTTCCTCCCCAATAGCTACTCAAGAAGCAGTTGCCCCTTTTCGCCTATTAGGGACTCCAGGCTTTGATTTGTTACCTATTCTACCTCCCCGTCTTGCTCAGTGAGAATGAGACCAATGTGAGACTTCTTGGCACCAAGTAGAAAATGACTGACTTTTTTTTTTTTTTTTAAATTGCTGTTAGCAGTAACAATTATTTCAGGCACAGAAATCTGGGGTGCCGTGATACAATTTCTAGGGCACCAAGGCAGCCTGACATCCATGATATGTCAAACTGTGCATTGATGTCCATTGTTTGTTTGTTTCAGGTGCTTTTGATGGAAGGCCTGCAGATTATATGTTTATGCTTCTCTTCAATTGGATTTGCATTGTTGTATCCTTTCACCTCTGCAATTGAGCATTGTTGGCATACTCTGATTTCTTTTCATTTGGGGATGTCCTCTGTTTTTGATTCTGCAGCAAAATTCTCATGGACTGATTTGAAAACTACATGGCCTGGTCTTTCTCCTTGCATAGAGGAGAAATGTGTGCCAGAAAAATCTACCATTCTTAATTAATAGCTAATTCTGTTGCAAAGACTTAGGATTCTGTACTGAAGCTGTTGTCCTCTTATAGTCGCAAACCTTGCAGAAGGGTGTCACTCATACCTTTCAACTTCTTCCCTTCACCAATGGAGAAAAGCTCCCTTTTCAGTTTTTCCTTATGCGAGCAGACTGAGATGATGTGTTCTGCTCTGCTCTGCTTTGTTTTGGTTATTTTTGGGTATTTTTGTCTGTTTTTTTTTTTTTTCTGCATGGCTTCACAGACCTGTGAAGGCGAGCTGCTGCTTGTAGGCCAATCTCTTGGAGTATCTGTGGAGCCAGCCTGCTCTGTGGTCCATCAAGAGCTCTGGGTTTGTTCCCCTGGGAGCTTGCTCACCTGCTAATTTATCAGAGGCTTGAGCACAGGCTGTGTAGCCCCTCTGTAACAACCCTCCAGATATCGGAGCTGTCTGCAAATTTCCCCCAATGCTCCATGTGGATTTTCAGGGTTCAGAGTTCTTTGTCAGAGTCCTTCTGATCGGCAGCCAGAAGATTTCCAGTGGCACAGGCAGGCTGCTGCAAGCTAACAGGCACCAGAAGTCACAGTGAGTACTCCCATAATTCCCTATGGGGAAAATCAGGGGGGTTTGTAAAAGGTAGATCCAAGGGTTTCTGGGATTAGAGTTAGGTTCCCTTGCCTCCAAAAACCTTTTCTGATGTTTTTTTGTTTTTCAGGAAAGCTGCCATGGGCCGTTTTTGGTGTAAATTTACCGGTGGAGGCCAGCTTGGATTGTTATCAATCTTTTTTTACAAAAGGTTTTTTTCTGCCTGAAAACCCCTTGTTTTGACCAGGGATCATCTGCAGTGGATTCCCCAGGCCAGTCTGCCACTATTTCGTGCCTCTTTTGTGCAGCTTTGTTGGCAGACAAGCAGCCATGTTGCACATGCCGTAGGGCATGGGAAGAAGGGCCGGGAGCTTCAGGCTCACCTCCTTAGAGTCCTCCAGGGTGGGAGAACCCCCAAAAGCCTGGCTTTCAGGAAGAGATCCCATTCAGAAGCCGCATGTAATGAGGATGTGAAATGCAAGCGTGTGGAGGTGGCGAGGTCCAACTACTCGCAATGTCTGTATGTTTATGTCCCCATCTGCAAAAGCTTGTCGCTATAAAAGATTTTTAGATAAGACTTTCGCTTTCCAGTTAGGAAAAATGAATTCCTGGTTAAGTCCTCTGATTTCTCAAACTCAATCATATCAGGCCTTTAGAAAGTTATTGAAAACCTATTTGTTTGATAAATTTGTATCATGATTATTCTCTTGACTTTGTTTACATGTATGCTTCACTGATTGTACAGTTCTTCTTGATTGTTAACTACCCGGAACTTATGGTTGGACGGTATACAAGAATAAAGTTTATTATTATTAACTACCATAATCAGGGGTCCTTTGGGCCTGCTAATCAGGAGTTTTCAGACTTTCACAGTCTCTTGAGGAAAGCTGATATGACTGGCATGGGGAGCGCTGCACTGCCTGTAAACACGCTGTTTCCAATTCAGGGACAGTTACGTCCCCAGCAGGCTTCCCCCGCCTTGGTACAAGTCGTCTCCAAGCATCAGTGGCCATTCAGAGCAGGACTGGGAGGAATGGAAGTCTCTTTTCATGCCATATTATTTCAAGGATCCACTGTGTCCTTAGATGATTTAGGGTCCCTGTCTGAAACCAGAGGTCAGGAGACTGTGATTTGAAATTGGACCCTCAACAGCCGTCCACCTCCCAGTGTTATGTTATGAGTAGTGCAAACAATTGGGCTACCTTTTTCCTTCACATCTGGACATCACCTCATTTGTCACCGACCAATGGGAGTCCCCCAGAAGGTTCCCTAAAGGTGGCAAAAGCTATGTCCAGGCTTTATCCTACGGTTCCGGACTTTTAAGAGCCATTTTCGCAGTCGAAGGTGGATTCCGTGGTAGTTCAAGTGACTAACCCCTTCTTCTACGAAACTGCGCTAGCAGTTTCTAGCGCGGGGAGCCACATTGAATGGCCTGCGCTGCTCCCGACGCTCATAGGAACTCGGTGAGCATCGGGAGCAGCGCGGGCCATTCAGCTCAGCTCTCTGTGCTGAGAGGCTATGCTGATGACACCAAACTGTTCAAAGTTGTTAAAATGCATGTGGATTGTGAAAAATTGCAGGCAGACCTTAGGAATTGAAAGACTGGATGTCCAAGTGGCAGATGAAATTTAATGTGGACAAATATAAAGAATAACCCAAATCACAGTTACCGGATGCTAGGGTCCATCTTGGAGGTTAGCGTCCAAGAAAAAGATCTGGGTGTCATTGTAGACAATACGATGAAACCTTCCGCCCAATGTGCAGCGGCGGCCAGAAAAGCAAACAGGATGCTAGGAATTATTAAATAAGGGATAGTTAACAAGACTAAATGTTATAATGCCCCTTTATCGCTCCATGGTGCAACCTAACCTGGAGTACTGCGTTCAATTCTGGTTTCGTTATCTCAAGAAAGATATAGTGGCACTAGAAAAGGAAGGTTCAAAGAAGAGTGACTGAGATGTTAAAGGGGATGGAACTCCTCTCGTATGAGGAAAGACTAAAAAGGTTAGGGCTCTTCAGCTTGGAAAAGAGATGCCTGGGTGGAGTAGAATGGGTACAAGTGGATCGATTTTTTACTCTTGTCAAAAATTATAAAGACTAGGGGACACTTGAAGTTACAAGGAAATACTTTTAAAACCTCTAGGAGAAAATATTTAAGCTCTGGAATGCATTGCCAGAGGTTGTAGTAAGAGCAGATGTCCAAACTTTCTTAAAACCAGCTAGGCCAGGGGTAGGGAACTCCGGTCCTCGAGAGCTGTATTCTAGTCGGGTTTTCAGGATTTCCCCAATGAATATGCATGAGATCTATGTGCATGCACTGCTTTCGATGCATATTCATTGGGGGAATCCTGAAAACCCGACTGGAATACGGCTCTCGAGGACCGGAGCGCCCTACCCCTGAGCTAGGCTAACTTCCAGGAGGAAAAGTCCATAGTCTTATTGAGAAAGACATGGGAGAAGCCACTACTTGTCCTGGATCGGTAGCATGGAATGTTGCTACTCCTTGGGTTTTTGGCCAGGTACTAGGGACCTGGATTGGCCACCATGAGAATGGGCTACTGGGCTTGATGGACCATTGGTCTGACCCAGTAAGGCTATTATATTCTTAAGGATGTTGTAGGATCGCAAAGTGGATATTGTTCTTAAGACAGTTTTAAGTGCTAGCTTTGGGCATCAAAACGACAGTGGCTGCCACCTTGCATGAACCTGTCGTACCAGGTTGCAGCATTGTCCTTTGGAGCTGGAGAACGTCTGTCCCCATTTGATTATGGAAGAAGTGGAGTAAGTGACCAATGCTCTTTGTGACATCATCAGTCATGAGTAATGTTTCATTTTACGCAGTTTCTGCCTGCCGGATGCTCTGGATTAGGCAGTGGGTGGGCAATTCAGCCTCCAAGACTACTCTAAACAGATTACCCTTTAACAGGCAGATGCTTTTTGGCATGGATGACCTTATGGCCCCGAAACACCAGCGTGGCAGTGGTCCTAAGCCACAAAGTCCTCCATCCCTCAAGACCCTAAGTTGCACAAGTAGGCAGCGGTCCTGAGCCACAAACTCCCTCACTCACTTCCTTACCTTAGTGTAGCCGGTCAGCAGGAGGCAGCCTCAAAAGAGGCTGCTCATGGCCCTTCCTAGCAGGGCCTTTCCTCTGATGCATCACTTGTGATACATCAGGGGAAAGGCCCTGCCAGGGCTGGCCGCAAGCAGCCTGTTTTAAAGCTGTTTCCTGCTAATCGGCTGCGCTTGGGTAAGGAAGGGAGCAAGGGGGTTCACGGCTCAGAATGCCACATGTTTCTGCCACTTTGGGGCTTGGGGGCAGAGTGCTTTGTGGTTCAGGACTGCTGCCACATTGGTGCTTCGGGGCAAGTGGGGGAAATTGAGAGTGTGTTAGACAAAGTTTCTAACAGACTCTCAATTAGCCAGAAAAACAGTTGTCTGGTATCCACCAATCCCATGGGTGTCGGATAACTGAGATTCTTACTGTATTATAGCTATTCTTTTCATCCTTTAGGGTCTTTATAGGTTAGTGTTTTTTGCATATAGCAGGTTAGTTCCTGGATAACCCTATATTCAAGTCCATGTTAATTATGGTATTAGTTTGTAGATATGATTTCTGAGGATTGTTTGTGTGTCTTTTTTATTATGTTTTTATAATATTATGCATGTAAATCATGTAAACTGTGGGGTTTTTTTTTCCAATTCTTTATTATTTTCAAAACTTACAGTAAGTGTAGCAATAAATACCACATTTTATACATCAATAACACATTTAATATTCCATTTATATCCATTTCAGAATTAATCCCCCCTCCCTCCTAAACAATCACAATGCAATCACATAACATTTCTATAATGAACCCCAATATATCTAAATTCATTAATCTAACAGACCCCCATCCTCCTCCCTCCCGGATGTGCATGAAAAGAATATTAGCCATTCAGAAAGGGAATTTTAAGAAATTTCAGGAGATTTGGGAGCCATTAGCAAAATACTGTAATGTTTAATTAATGTTTTTCCCTATGTCATTAAACTGTTTAGTTTTAAACGGTATAGAAATTTTTAAAATAAATAAATTATTGTTAATCATTGTTCTTTTGTCATGATTCACAGAGCAGAAAAGAAATATAGTTTGTCTTGGGTAAGTTCCCTGTGCCCCTCCTTCTCTTTTCTGTTTCATTGGGGTTTGATTGCTTTGGTTCTACCTGAAGAAAGAGCTATTCTCCACTGGTAAAGGGGAAGAATTGAAAGATCTTGGAATCATGGAAATGGGAACTTGTATACTACCTTTTTGTGACCATGGCATTTCAAATATGAGTGACGCCCTTCTGTAAGGTTTGCAATTATAGGAGGACAACAGCTTCAGTACAGGCTTCTTGTGGCTGACCCTATCAGGGCCTTCCCTCTGACATATCTGTCTACAGGAAGTGAGGCGGCAGAGAGAAGGCCCTGGCGGGTCCAGCCACAAGCATCCTGTTCACAGCACTGCCTCTGCGGGCTGACTGCCTCCACTGCTGCTTCCTTGGGAGGCCCACAGGTATGTCTGATCTCATGGGTGGGGTTGACCGGAGGGAGAGAGGCCAGACCCATGTAGGGAAGAAGGAGGGGGACAGAGGCAGAACAGAAGGTTTACACAGAATTCTGTGCAGTATGTGCAGAATTCACAAATTTTGCGGCGCAGAATTGCATCCGGCGTTAACCACAAAAGCACCAAGTTTGTATCCCTAGAACATGTAGGACAGGAGGCTGCTACAGAAAAGTCAAAGGATTGCAGGAGGCAGAAGCAGAAGATATGAAAAATCTTGGAGGCAAATGAGTAATGGGAATAGTTGTGATAATTTGCCCTGCCCTTTTTTGCCACTGTAACCCAGTACAAACATTTGAGCCATACTAACATTCTAGTTACATAATCATGTGCAATACTGGTGAGAGATCTATTGGTCAACAGTGAATGGTTGTAAGATGGGTGGTTATTCTGAAATGGAGAAGGTGGAAGTTGCTGAGATGTCATAAATTGGATTGCTACTATGGAGGGTGTGCAAAAGAATTAGAGATGAGTTCCAAAACCTGTTTCATAGATAAATTTATAATTTTTTAAAAAAATGAGTTGATACTGGAAACAAATTGCCTTTCTAAATAGCTGTAGGATGTGTGAAATTTTGCACTAAAAACACTTATTTGTAAAGTATCAAATATTAATTAAGGAATTTATGTATCTATTTTTGTTAGTTTTTCAAAATCTTGTATTTATCTAGAAAACAACTTTGTACTTAACAGGTTTTATAACTTGCCTAAAAACAAAAGAAAGCCAATAAAAACGATCCCCCCCAATAAGACTTTCTTTAACAATGCTTTTGTAGATAACTGGCTTGATAATGGACATGCAGGTAAGTTGTTTGGGATTTTTTTTTAACAAAAGATCTTTATAAAAGAGTTGATTTTCTTGCTTGCAGTACTTCTGTTGCACTATGTGACATTGTTTCAAGTTTTCATCATAAGAGCCTTATGGTGACTAATGATTAATTAGGCACTTTAGTCATTTTGTTATCCTGTTTTAATTGTTTCTTGGCTTTGGCAGGTGCTTTTCTGTTTACATTTCTTTATGCATAGCGACCCTGAGATTCATTTCATCATGTCTCTTACAAATGTACTTCACCTTTGGTGGTTTTGTTGAATTTTCCCTACTTGAAGGTAATTGGGTACCATGAAATTTAATGACAGAACTATATAGCTTTCTTAACGGTTACTGTGTACAGTGATACTTTGGTATTCATTTTCAAAAGAAAAAAAAATATTGAAAAAACATCATAAAGCGGCAGAAGTACATTTTCCTTGCAAAAAAGTCTGTTCCAATTTTCAAAACTCGGATTTGAGGATTTCTCTGCAATTCATCCAAATTTCAAGGGGGTGTGTTGGGGGCATATTTTGGATGGGACTTGGGCATTCCCAAAAGTTTAGATGTTTTTCTGCCATAATGGAACAAAACCAAAATGTCTAGGGTAAAAATTGAGATGTTTTTGTATAGACCTGTTTCAAACATGATTAAGTTACAAAATGGTGCCTTAAAAGAACAAGAGGGCATTCGGAAAAGTTGAAAGGGGACAGATTCAAAATGAATGCTAGGAAGTTCTTCTTTACCCAACGTGTGGTGGACACCTGGAATGCGCTTCCAGAGGGCGTAATAGGGCAAAGTACGGTACTGGGGTTCAAGAAAGGATTGGACAATTTTCTGCTGGAAAAGGGGATAGAGGGGTATAGATAGAGAATTACTGCACAGGTCCTGGACCTGTTGGGCCGCCGTGTGAGCGAACTGCTGGGCACGATGGACCTCAGGTCTGACCCAGCGGAGGCATTTCTTATGTTCTTATAACCACTAGAGATTAAGGCATGACGCCCCCCTTCCAAATGATTGACCGTGATAGTGCATACCAGGCTCTGTGGCAGCTTCAGATATGATGACCATTCCCATTAGCGCAGCAAGCAGGTTCCAGGTGTAGCAAGAGTGATAAGTGCAGTGGACTGGAGAGAAGGGGAGTCAGGGCCGGGAGTCAGGGCCATATCCCAGTCAGCTAGTACATTTCTGGTGGAAAGTGTGAGCCCTCCAAAACTCCTGGCTGTACCTAGATATAGTGACTCTTACAGGCTTTTGAGGGCTGTTGTATAGTATACAGTGAAGTACATTTTGTTTATTTGTTCCGGGGGGTCTCATAATACAATATAAGGGGCTTACTGTAAAAGTTACAGTGCTCCCCTGCAAATTCGTAGTCAGCGGTTCACGGTCCTGGTCATTCGCGGTATTTTCTGACTGCAATCCGCCGACCAGGAGAGGACAGTTGGAGAGGCAGGAGAGGGCAGCCAGAGCACCGGCGAGTGAAGGAGCTTTGACACGCAGCTCCTGATTGGTAAGGCCCGACTTTAATACAGGAAGAGGCGGTCAGAGCATACAATGAGTGATTTCCTTCACTCGCCGGTGCTCCAGCTGCTCTCTCCTGCCTCTCCCGCTGTCCTCTCCAGTCTCCCCCAAGAAAAACCGTATTCGCGGTTTTTCAAGATTCACGGGATTCCTAGATAGGAACCCCCGTGAATATCGTGGGACTACTGTATACCTACTATTACTATTTTATCATTTCTATAGTGCTGAAAGACTGGGACCTTTTATATGAAGTGCACTGCAGTAGTACCCCCTAGGCTGCCCCACTGCTCTGCTGGGATGTCTGTTTGGCATGTCTACTAAACATATTAGCCTCCAGACATCCCAATGACTTGTTTTTGTTCATTTCTCCCCAGGACACTTTTTTTTTTTTAAAATGGTATCTAAAATCTAAAAACGTCTAGAAAATTGTGATTTTCAAACCAGATATTTTACTGGTTCAAAAACCGCTCTATGCGTCGTTGCTCAAGTTTTGGACATTTTTCACATGTCTAAAATAGGACTTAGACGTTTTATCAAAAATGTCCCTCCATGTAGTTTGCTACTGCCTGCTATGTGGACTGTTGCCTAGTGATGGAGAAGCACAGCGTTTATCTGTCGCTAGAGGAAAGAGGTACCCCATAATTTAGACTATAAAACCCATACTTTGGAATTTGACAGTGACATCTAATGGTTTGAAATGTTGTCACAGTGGATTCAGGTTATTATCCGTTGAAGTCAATGATGTTTGAGTATCATTCCATTCAGACTTGTCTGTTCCCTTTCTGTGCCAGAAAAATACACAAACACAGATACACACTTGTATGCTGTTCCCTTTCCATGCCGGAAAAGCACACAGACAACACAGATACACACTTGTATGCAGAAGGGTTGAAAATGTTTCTAACCATGCTCCATGTGCTTTCCCCACTTGTTTTTGCTCCAACAGTTTCCTCACTTTTTTTTCTATTTCAGTTGGAACTGGCCTCCACGGGGGTCATAACATGAACCTTCACTTGTAGTTATCTGGGCTTTTATATCCCTCTGCCTCTCCTAAGTTACCTTAGCTATTGTAGGGACCATAGACTACAGCTTCCTCTGAAATCTGACACACAAGCATCCCAGGATTATTAAGTAGTGTTGCCATTGTGTGATGACTGAAACTCCTCACATGGGCTCCATGGCTTCAGTGGCTCACCTAAATAGTAGAAGCCAGCCTCAGGATCTATAGCACCACAATTGAACCAATAGATTATTTGGGGGAGTCATAACTGTTTAACCAAGGACAAGGGTAGTACTGTTGGTGGGAAGAGTCCTCCACTATTTTGTAGGTAAAGTGGCCGAGTACAACAGTTTTTATTTTAAAATGCAGGCAACCACTCTGAGTGGTTGATGTGGCAGACTGTCCTGGGGTCAGGAAGGGGAGAGTCACAGATGGGTAAAGTGAGATTTGGGCAGATGGATAAAGTGAGATTTGGGCATATGGAGGCTTGCCTAGGTTTGTACAGTGATTGACAAATTATAGCTTAGACCTATGTCTAATGTTTGTTCTGACTCATAGATAAAACCTCTGATCTGAGTTCTCCAATGCAGATGAAAGAAAGCACAGGAGAACTGTCTCGTGTCACTTAAAGATCAGACAGATTTTTTTCAGATAAGGTCAGCTTATTATATATTGTGGTCCTATACTGAGTGAAACTGGGCCTTTTTCTGAGACCTTATTGACTGTAAACATTGTTTTGCAGTTGCTTATGATTCCACTGATTATGTCGGTGCTATATGTATGGGCTCAGTTAAACAGAGATATGATCGTATCCTTTTGGTTTGGAACAAGATTTAAGGTAAGGTATATACATACCTTCAGTACTGTTCGTGAACTGTGCTGCTGTAGTTTAAAACTGTGGGCTGTGCATATCTTGATAAGTGAAAGCTAGGATAGTATTTAAAATTAATTATATGATATGGGCTGTCTAATGCATATGACTATTTCTTTTAAGTATATAATATTTTATAGAACCTTAGCATTTGGTGCAATTGTAAGACAAGTTTTGCTATACTGTTCCGGATTCTATACACAAGGTGTCCGATCCATAGTCGCGATCCAGTGTTTGCAGAAATCTAACAGTTTCCACACCATGTGCTTCTCCTACTGCTGAGAGAGACAGAGCCACCTACAGTTTAAATTTCTGCAAGCGATCCATGCAGAAGTCTTTGATCTGCTCTGCTTCTTTTTTGCAATTTCAAGTACGTTTTCAGTGGCTTAGGTGCCCAGTGACCCCTTGTGGTGAACTTTTGCTGGAGGAGAGGAAGCAGTTTTGCAGAGTCAGACTGGTGTTTCACAGAGAACCTTTGGGTGACCTGTGGAGCCAGCTTGCCATGTGCCACCATTTCCCTGAGAGCTAGCTTACCTTCTGACCATGTCAGAGATTTAAGGTATTGAGGCACAGGTTGTGGTTTTCCGCCCCTAGCCGCATGGAGAGGTTCCAAGGGGGCAGAAGTCTCAGTTGGGGGTCCGTCCAACTAGCAGTCCGAAGATCTTGAAGTTTGGTCTCTTTGGAGCTTTTCTGAGGCAGAAAATCCTTTTCTTCCATTCAGCTGCAGTGAAGAGAGCTGACAGGCAAGGCACTTCTGTGACTGTGAGTACACCTCCATTATTTCGTATGGAAGAATCGGGATGGTCTGTAAAATTGAATTTTAAGGGTTTCTGCGGGTAGGGTTCAGGTCTCCCACCTCCCCAGACCCCAAATTGCTATTTTTTATTTTTTATTTTCTGATTTTCTTTCTTTTTGCCGTTTTTGGTGTGAATTTGCTTGCGGTAGTCACCTTGAATTTTTATTGATCTTTTTTTTTTTCCAAAGCTTAAATTCTGCTTCAGTACCCCTTGATTTTGTTCCTTAGCCTCTATTCTGTTGAAATACATGCTTGAATTGTGAAACCCGGCCGCTGCCCCAGGGTATGCCTTTTCTCCGGAATTTGTTCAGCTCTTGTGGAGAATGTATTTTATGGACCCATCTCTTTTGATGTGGCAGGTGAGCATGTCTCTGGCTGAAAAGCAGGTAGCTATATTGCCAGATGTCCCTCTGCGGGGTTCTTCTATACTGGCTACCACAGATCTGAATTGATTTAGTTTGCACACAGATACTATTCCTGTCCTATCTCCTGACACTGTTTCCATCCTGGATGATTATTTATTTATTTGGTTTTGTAGCCCATCCTTTCATAAGAGCTCAGAACGATTTACATATTATAAATACATAATGTATCCAGTGGAGGCAAGACACAGTAGGTTTGTAGATACAAGCTCATATGGTATAGTGGTGGCATGAATACAGATGGTACAGTAAATAATAAGAGGAGGTAACAAGTTGATGAGTAGAATAACCTAGTAAGGAGTATGAGAGGCAACAAGGTTAGGGAGGAGAATAACAGTAGCTATAAGTTTCAGTTTTCATATAAATTGTTACAAATATATTTACACACTGTATATTCTCAAATATAAACCGAGGTGACCCCCCCAAAAGGAGAGAAAAAAAAAAAAAAAAATATATATATATATATATATATATAAAAAAAAAAAAAAAAAAGACTCGAATATAAACCGAGATTAGAAACTTGGGTGATCCTGGTGAGCCAGTCTATAAAGATTAGACATCCTTGCTATAAGTTTTAACACAATTTTTTTTAACATTAAATATTTTTTTAGTGTAAACCACACAACATTTACAATAACAGCAGTTTCAACAATATCTGTTTAGATAATCCTTCCCACCATAAACCTCCTGTTCCCTACCTCCCATCCCCAAGTTTTACTACTACTTGTGACCCAAACAGGCCACAGGTGGAGACAGGATGCTGGCTGGCTCAATGAACCTTAGTCTGATTCAGCCTGTATAGTCTATCCCTGACCTCCACTTAAACCCAGACCAAAAGGTCCACCCAGAGCTCGTAAAGGGGTAACTGGAAATGACCCTCTACTATGGCAGGCATCCCTATCATAGTGCTTTGCAATATCAGCAGCAGAAGGGGCCAGGATCAAAACATTACTGCTCATATTAAATATTTTACAATAAAAAAATTATGGCAAAGAGACCCCTGTATTTAAGTATATATCATTTTGTCATCAAGCTTTATTAAAGAAGCCTATATTGGTTGGTGCCTCAAAATTTCCAAGTAATAAGAGCTTTACCTTTCAGCGTTGAAGACATCTGCTGCTGACTCTGTATACTGATCTGGTGTCACTATCCTTCGTGCAGGGATGCACGCACCCCTTCCAGCCGCTATCCACAATGCATGCCCCTAAACCCCCGAGTCACTGACTTCCATATACCTGTTGATGCAGCCACCGCCACCAAAGATCTGCTAACCTCTATATACCCATGGGTTGTACTGCCTCTGATCTGCTGTATGTTGGACCGGACGGGACCTTGGGCATCTGTGCATGCTCAAGATCTTCCGGCTCCTGCCTTATCTGAGAATCTTATGTGAGTACAATTGTTAGCAATGGTAGGTTTCCATTGGGTGTTCTTTGCACACGGCAGGTTAGTTCTGCATTGTTCATGAATGTTCTTTGTGTTGCCTGTTTATTAATTCTGTTATGTCTTGCAGAAAAGAACAGACCTTATGTTTCTGGGGAGTTTTCCCCATGCCTCCTTCTTTTGTGGCTGCCTTGTTCAGTGTGGTGGCTTGGCTTTTTGATGTAACTGTAGGTGGCTCTGTCTCTCTCTCAGCAGTAGGAGGAGCACATGGTAAGAAAAGTGTTGGATTTCTGCAAACACTGGATCGCGGCTATGGATTGGACACCTTGCATATAGAATCCTCCAGGGGCTATCAGAAAGAAAATTACTGAAGGTAAGAACGTAATCTTTCATTCTATTGGGCCTGAATACTTCCTAGTTTACACATTTTGTTCCATGCATTTCTGCAATTGTGGATTTTCCAAAGACAAGAAGTTTACTATAGTCACACATGCAACATAGTCTTGGTCTTACTCAGCACAGAATGTCAGGATTGTTTTCAGAAGTTTTTAGTTAGGTCCAAATCTTTGCTGTCTTTACATGAGTTTCCGTGTTGCCAGGATCCTGAGATTCCCTTCTTTTCATTTTGGCCATTAGGACCATTTAGATATGTTTGTTTCTGTGGCTTAGCAAAAAGTTCAAAGCTGTCTTTATCCCAGGACCAGCAGGCACTATATTCTCATATGTGGGTGACATCATCCATGGAGCCCGGTATAGGCAGTGCTAAAGTATACTGTCACTTAAAAAAAATTTTTTAGTCTCAAGACTGCCTGTACCGCACATGTGCCGGTACTTTTCTGCCTGACGTTGGCTCATGGGACTATCAGTTCTTAGTTTTCCATGGAGCTAAGAAGCTGTGTTATTTGGAGTTCTTCCAGATCACCTAAAACTTCTATTTTTCTGCCTTCTCTCTTATTTTTAGTCTTTTTCTTAGAGGAATTTTTTTTTTCCGAAGAACCAAAGGCCCAAGTGGCCTTTGGGCCACTTTGTGACTTCTTTCACACTGATGGAATCAAGCTTTTTTCAGATTTGGTGTTACTTGACCTTCCTGGACCATGATTTCTTCGATCTCACGTCAACGGTCTTTCCGTCCATGTTAAAGCCTTTACTAGGGGCTTTAAGCAATGTGCATGGTGCAACAGGGCCATTTCAGTCACTTATCCACTTAATTGGTGTGTTCAGTGTCTGGGTCCTGATCACCATGTAGACAGTTTTCTGCACTTCTCCAAAAATCAAAAATGGTCACTAAAGGCTAGGCAGCTCCACTACATCCAACATGCAGGCACCATATTTGGCATCAAAAGCCAGTGCCAGTCAATGCCTTGACTGATGTTAGCTTTATCACCAAACAGCCATCAGGTGATTCCAGCATAGACATGATTCCCCCTCTAAAAGATAACTTGTGATGAACACCAGAAAATAGAAACTTATAACTACTTATCTTCTGGATATTCAACCAGTGTTTATTGTGTGCTCAGAACTCTTTACCATTGAGACCGTGAATGTAGGTTTGACCCACTCAAAGTATCTCATTGCTCAATCATTGCACTTGCACTAGTAATGCAAAACAATGTGCTTTTATATGCTGTGGTGATATTTAAAATATATTAAGTGACACTTAGGTGAATCTTCGGGGTCCTGACGCATTTTGCAGAAATGCTGCTTCAGAGAACCGTCTTGTGAATAAGGCCAGTCATCTTTTGGCCCTGACAGTCTCTCTAAATACAACAAATTACCCAGGTAAAATAAATGACATCTTGACTGACAACTCAAGGCATATGAATGGATATTACTTGCTTGCCCGTTTAGGGTAACAGTTCAAAGACACCGCTCATCTGGCTCCTCCTGTATTTACTACGTGAAACGGTGACATCATCTTTTGAAAAGCCAAATGAAGGAGTGGCGTGCAGATGGGAAAATACAACTGGTAAAAGACATGTGGGAAAGTGGATGTCGGTGGAGAAACCACTCAAACTCCATGTTGAGCCCCTGCAATGTTGCAGTCTCTCATCTATAGATCCATTCTTGCTCCTTTTGCCATAAATGAACTGACAGATATCCTCCCCACAGCAGATGGATATTTTGTAAAACTAAGTATCTAAGTATATATTGTGATGGTGTGACATCCAATGCTGAACAAGGGGTGCTTCCACATCAGCTCAGCAAATTTTGCTTAGATGTTCCATAATATGTGTGTGTACTTGCCCTGGTGGTATGTCCAAAGTAAAACAAACGACATGGACATTCTATTAAATAAATTACCCCCGAGGTGTCACAATCAGTATGTGTTCGCAATATATGACGGTAAGTCAAACATGGATGTTTTGTGAAATTTCAGGAACATCATAGTAACATAGTAGATGATGGCACATAAAGACCCGAATGGTCCATCCAGTCTGCCCAACCTGATTCAATTTAATTTTTTTTAATTTTTTCTTCTTAGCTATTTCTGGGCAAGAATCCAAAGCTCTACCCGGTACTGTGCTTGGGTTCCAACTACCGAAATCTCCATTAAAACCTACTCCAGCCCATCTAAACCCTCCCAGCCATTGAAGCCCTCTCCAGCCCATCCTCCCCCAAACAGCCATATACAGACACAGACCATGCAAGTCTGCCCAGTACTGGCCTTAGTTCAATATTTAATATTATTTTCTGAATCTAGATCCTCTGTGTTCATCCCACGCTTCTTTGAACTTGGTCACCGTTTTCCTCTCCACCACCTCTCTCGGGAGTGCATTCCAGGCATCCACCACCCTATCCGTAAAGTAGAATTTCCTAACATTGCCCCTGAATCTACCACCCCTCAACCTCAAATTATGTCCTCTGGTTTTACCATTTTCCTTTCTCTTGAAAAGATTTTGTTCTACGTTAATACCTTTCAAGTATTTGAACGTCTGAATCATATCTTCCCTGTCCCTCCTTTCCTCTAGGGTATACATATTCAGGGCTTCCAGTCTCTCCTCATACGTCTTCTGGCGCAAGCCTCCTATCATTTTTGTCGCCCTCCTCTGGACTGCTTCAAGTCTTCCTACGTCCTTCGCCAGATACGGTCTCCAAAACTGAACACAATACTCCAAGTGGGGCCTTACCAATGACCTGTACAGGGGCATCAACACCTTCTTCCTTCTACTGGCTATGCCTCTCTTTATACAGCCCAGCATCCTCCTGGCAGCAGCCACCGCCTTGTCACACTGTTTTTTCGCCTTTAGATTTTCGGACATTATCACCCCAAGGTCCCTCTCCCCGTCCGTGCATATCAGCTTCTCACCTCCCAGCATAATATGGTTCCTTCCAATTATTAATCCTCAAATGCATTACTCTGCGTTTCTTTGCATTGAATTTTAATTGCCAGGCATTAGACCATTCCTCTAACTTTTTTGCAGATCCTTTTTTCATATTTTCCATTCCCTCTTCGGTGTCTACTCTGTTACAAATCTTGGTATCATCCGCAAAAAGGCACACTTTTCCTTCTAATCCTTCAGCAATGTCACTCACAAACATATTAGAAACATAGAAACAGACGGCAGATAAGGGCCACGGCCCATCCAGTCTGCCCACACCAATAACCCTCCCCTACCTTTCTCTGTGAAGAGATCCCACTAACGATTCCATTTTGTTTTAAAATCAGGCACGCTGCTGGCCTCAATTACCTGTAGTGGAAGACTATTGCAGCGATCAACCACCCTTTCGGTGAAGAAGTATTTCCTGGTGTCACCGTGTAGTTTCCTGCCCCTGATTTTCCACAGAGGCCGTCTTGTTGCCATGGGACCTTTGAAAAAGAAGATATCTTCTTCCACCTCGATACAGCCTGTGAGATATTTGAACGTCTCGATCATATCTCCCCTCTCTCTGCGTTCCTCGAGTGAGTATAGCTGCAATTTATCCAGCCGTTCCTCATACGGGAGATCCTTGAGTCCCGAGACCATCCGGGTGGCCATTCGATGGACCAATTCAAGTCTCAGCACATCTTTGCGGTAATGCGGCCTCCAGAATTGTACACAGTATTCCAGATGGGGTTTCACCATGGATCTATACAATGGCATAATGACTTCGGGCTTACGGCTGACGAAACTCCTACGTATACAACCTATGATTTGTCTAGCCTTAGATGAAGCTTTCTCCACTTGCTTGGCAGTCTTCATGTCCTCACTGATGATCACCCCTAAGTCTCGTTCTGCTACAGTCCTCGCTAGGATCTCACCATTAAGGGTGTAAGTCTTGCATGGATTTTGGCTGCCAAGGTGCATGACTTTACATTTTTTGGCATTGAAACTTAGCTGCCATGTCCTGGACCAGCACTCCAGTAGGAGTAGATCGTTCACCATATTGTCAGGCATTGAGTTTTTGTCAGGCACTGTGCTTTTGTCTGTTGTGTTCTTGCCTACTACATTGCATAGTTTGGCGTCATCAGCGAATAGTGTTATTTTACCTCGAAGCCCCTCAGCCAAGTCCCTTATGAAGATGTTGAACAGGATCGGGCCCAAGACTGAGCCCTTAGGCACTCCACTGATCACCTCCTTCATTTTGGAGGGGGTGCCGTTCACCACCACCCTTTGAAGCCTACCTCCAACCAGTCCCCACCATGCTGTCAATGTGTCTCCCAATCCTATAGAACTCATCTTGCTCAACAACCTGCGGTGTGGTATGCTATCGAATGCTTTGCTGAAGTCCAAGTATACGATGTCCAGGGACTCCCCAACATTCAGCTTCCCTGTCACCCAATCAAAGAAGCTGATTAGGTTGGATTGGCAGGACCTCCCCTTTGTAAATCCATGTTGATGGGGATCTCATAGATTCTCCTCGTTCAGGATCGTATCCAATTGGCGTTTGATTAGAGTTTCCATTAGCTTGCTCACTATTGATGTGAGACTCACCGGCTTGTAGTTCGCAGCCTCTGTCCTGCGTCCTGCATCGGCCCCAGCACCAAATCCTGAGGGATTCCACTACTACCTTTCCTTCCTCCAAGCGACTTCCATTAGTCACCACCCTCTGGTGCCTGTCCGACAGCCAGTTTCTAACCCAGTTCACCACTTTGAGGCCTAACTTCAGCCCTTCAGGTTTGTTCAACAGCCTCCTATGAGGAACCGTATCAAAGGCTTTGCTGAATTCTAAGTAAATTACATCTAGCATATGTCCTCGATCCAGCTCTCTGGTCACCCAATCAAAAAATTCAATCAGGTTCGTTTAGCACGATTTACCTTTTGTAAAGCCATGTTGCCTCGGATCCTGTAACCCATTAGATTCAAGGAAGTACACTATACTTTCATTCAGTAACACTTCCATTATCTTTCCAACAACTGAAGTGAGGCTCTCCAGTCTGTAGTTTCCTGCTTCATCCCTGTGAACACTTTCGTGAATAGGGACCACATCCGCTCTCCTCCAATTCCCAGGAACCACTCCTGTCTCCAGAGATTTGTTGAACAAGTCTTTAATAGGACTCGCCAGAACCTCTCTGAGCTCCCTTAGAATCCTGGGATGGATCCCGTCTGGTCCCATCGCTTTGTCCACCTTCAGTTTTTCAAGTTGCTCATAAACACTCTCCTCCGTGAATGGCGCAGAATCTACTCAATTTTCTCGTGTAACTTTGCCAGACAATCTCGGTCCTTCTCCAGGATTTTCTTCTATGAACACAGAACAGAAGTATTTCTTTAGCACATTTGCTTTTTCCTCATCACTCTCCACATATCAGTTCCCAGCATCTTTTAGTTTAGCAATTCCATTTTTCATCTTCCTCCTTTCACTAATATATCTGAAAAAATTTTGTCTCCCTTAGCCATTTGTTCTTCCGCCTGTGCTTTTGCCAGACATATCTCTCTCTTGGCTTCTTTCAGTTTCACCCTGTAGTCCTTTGTGCGCTCCTCTTCTTGGTGGTTTTTATATTTCACGAATGCCAACTCTTTCGCCTTTATTTTCTCCGCCACTAGTTTGGAGAACCATATCGGCTTCCTATTTCTTTTGTTTTTATTTATTTTCCTCACATAAAGGTCCGTAGCCATTTTTATCGCTCCTTTCAGCTTAGACCACTGTCTTTTCACTTCTCTTATGTCTTCCCATTTTAACAACTCTTTCTTCAGGTACTCTCCCATTGCATTAAAGTCCGTACGTTTGAAATCTAGGACTTTAAGTGTCATGCGGCCACTCTCCACTTTAGCCGTTATATCAGACCAAACCGTTTCATGATCGCTAATTCCCAGGTGAGCACCCACTCGAACATTAGAGATACTCTCTCCATTTGTGAGGACCAGATCCAATATCGCTTTTTCCCTCATGGGTTTCATCACCATTTGTCTGAGCAGAGCCTCTTGAAAGGCATCCACAATCTCCCTACTTCTTTCCAATTCCGCAGACGGAACATTCCAGTCCGCATCTAGCAGGTTGAAATCTCCCAACTGCAGAACCTCCTCTTTCCTTCCAAACTTTTGGATATCCACAATCGGATCCTTATCAATTTGCTGCGATTGAGTCTGCGGTCTGTAGACTACACCCACGTAGATAGAAGTTCCATCTTCTCTTTTCAGAGCGATCCATATCGCTCCTTCCTTTCCCCAGGTCCCTTGCATTTCGGTCACTTGGATATTGATCTTTACATAGAGAGCTACTCCCCCACCTTTTTGACCATCTCTGTCCTTCCTATAAAGATTATATCCCGGTATGTTTGCATCCCATACATGTGATTCACTGAACCATGTCTCTGTGATAGCGACAATATCTAGATCTGCCTCTAACATCAGGGCTTGCAGATCATGAACTTTGTTGCTTAGACTGCGAGCATTTGTGGTCATCACTTTCCAGCTATTTTTCAGCGGTAATCTCCTTTTTGATATAGATTTTTGTTTCATTTCACTTTCCATTGCAATGCTAAGAAATGAATTGCTGATATTGTTTATGTTGCAATCTTTACTATTATCAGATCTTTTCTTTTGCCGGGGGTGGTCTCTATAATTGTCCTTCATACATACACCACCCCACCTTCTAGTTTAAATACCTTGAAACATATTGTCTAAATTTCTCTGCAAGGTTTCTTTTTCCTGCTGTAGTAATATGCCCATCATTGCAATATTGCTTCTTGTCCTTCCATGTATTTCCCCATCCTCCTATGTACCTGAAGCCTTCTTGATGACATCAGGCTTTGAGCCATCTATTAAAGTCCTCTGTGTTTTTCACTCTTTGCTCTCCCTTTCCATATGCAGGCAGTATTTCAGAAAAAGCTAAAGTCTTTACAAAAGGTTTCAAACCCTTACCAAGCTCCCGAAAAACTTTCTGTGCTGCAAGTGTGGAGTTGTTGGCCAGGTCATTTGTTCCCAGATGGATAACAACATCAGTGTTAAAATCCTTAGTTTCTTCCTTAATTATAGTCAGTATTTGCCAGCAACTCCTGGTAGCTGAGGATCCTGGAAGACATTTCACTCTTTTGGTCTCCTCGCCTTGTGTTTCAAGGTTAATGCTTCTGATGATGGAATCCCCCAACAGTAATAGTTTTCTGTTTTTGGCTTTTTTATTTGTGCTTAGGGTGCGCCTGTTCTCTTGAGTTACCTTCATTGGTTCCAGTCCCACCTCCCTTATGTTTTCTTGAGTATTGCAGTGCACTAGTGGAGCGAAGGAATTCTGTAGAGGTAATATTAGTGAAGGTGGATGTTTCTGTGTTGCATCTCGCAGTCTTCCTGAGCCTACTGTGACCCATTTATTCCTGGGCTGTTTTATTCTTTGAGGTAGAGGTGGTAAAACGTGTTAGTAAGTAAGTAAAGCAATATGAGATTGATTTTCTTAGGTTTTTGAACAAGTTTAGTTTGTTTTACATTGCAAGAGAGGTATTGTAAGCATGTCACGGCCAAAAAGTCTAAACATAAGTTTTATCTGTTTTTTGTTATTGTTTGTTTTTTTAGTTGCCCCCTTCTTGATGACACCTTGAGCGAAACTCGAGTTGAAGGGAGGCCAGTAGATTAAAGAATGCGGGGTTACACAAGGCACAGCACTTGGTTTAGATATACTTAATTTGTCCAGCATAATCATTGGTGTCCTGCCTCCAGCAAGTTTATATTGCTCTCAGCAAGTTTACACTGTTCTCAGATAAGTATTTTTTACTTATTTGATATATTTTTTCTAAAGTAAGAATATGTGATCAAACAAGGGGATGGCAAAAGGGACTTTGAAGTGCTATGATGGTCCCTTTCTTACAACCATTGCTGGCATTTTTATGACACTAATTGGTTGGTGACTGAGCACTATTTACAATTATACACTGGTATATTTTTTGACACGTATGAAGCTAAGCATTTATGATGTTACAATATAGAAGAAAATAACTTGTGGACCCTTATTACATAAGAAAGCAGGGTTCTTCTGATTGTAAGATGGGGTTATACCTGACATGGGCAAACTATGGTCCATGGGCCATATCCATTTAACTTTTTTATCTGGCCCGCTGAATTTGTCAGGCCGACACAGCGGGTACAGGGTCACCAGCCACAGCGGCTCACACCTGACATGCTTCAGTGGGTTGGCATGCCAATGGCCCCTCATGCTGAGAACAAGGGGACCTACTGCCGAAAGGAACGGTGCTGGAAACAGCGTGTGGCTGGGCTGATCCACCGAGAGGGAGGAGGGCAACGCTGGGGGCAGGGCGTGTGGCGCACTCTGAGCCCCACCACTTTGAACTACAATTTCCAGCGACGGCTCCAATCACATGGGAAATCTGGCAGTGTGGCTCTCTGGGTTTTCAGGGGAAATTTTGGGTTGGGTTACGCCTGTTAGGCGCTGTGATAGCAGCTATGGAGAAGGAGGAGGCCGGAGCCGAGATGGAGGTGCTGTTTGTCTGCGTGAGTACTGGAAAACTGCCTGTTTGCCCGGTTCCCTGCATCCTTTGCCGTCACAGTTGCTCCTTCACCTTCCCTGTGGTTTTCCTTTTTTTTTAATTGCTAGTGTTCTAAGCTAGTGAAAGCTGTGCGAGTTTGGTGGTTGTGGCTGGGATTTAGAAGAGCCCCCTCTCCTCCACCTTTTTTCCCCTTTCATTTTCTTTGAAGACACCCCCCCACACACACACACCCCTGCTCTTGGTCCAGCCCCTCTGTCAAATTTTAGAATCCATTGTGGCTCAAGAGTCAAAAAGTTTGCCCACCCCTGGGTTATACCCTTCTCTTACAGAACACACTTCCAAACCATTCTCCAAGAAGGTCTGTTTTCGATTTCCAGTGAATGAACTCATAGTGAACTTCAAGCACTTGTGTCAGACCCACCTTATACAAGATTCTACCATGATAGGGTAGTTCTTCGCACTCATCCAAAGTTCCTCCTGAAGATCATCTCGGACTTTCATCTGAACCAATCAATAGTTCTTCTTGTCTTCTTTCCAATACTGCGTTCTACACATTGCATTGTAGATGTACTCTTGCTTATTACTTGGATCGCAGAAAACCTCACAGAAAATCCATTCGGCTGTTCTTGTTTGTTGATCCTAACATACTTGGGAGTTCCTGTCACCAAAATAACCATTTCTACCTGGCTTGCTGACTGTATTTCTTTCTGTTATGCTCTGGCTGGGCTGACACTAGAAGGTCATGTCGCAGCACATAAAGTTAGGGTAATAGCAACTTTTGTAGTTCATTTCTATTACACTCCCATTGAGGACATCTGTAAAGCAGCCACTTGGGCCTCAGTTCTTACTTTCATATCCCACTGTTGCTTAGAGAATCATTCCAGATGAGATAGTCAATTCAGCCAAGCAGTTTTGCAAAAATTATTCTGTATGTGAAGCCAACTTCCCTCCTCCTGTATTTTAATTTCAGTTAGGGAGACCCACATGTGAGAATATATTGCCTGTTTATCCTGGGATAAAGCACAGTTATTTACCTGTAACAGTTGTTATCCAGGGACAGGAGGCAGATATTTTACAACTCCCATCTTCCCTAGTTGGCTTCTTAGCTTTTTCACTGAACTGATGGTCCCAGGAGCCAACGACGGGTGGGAAGGCACCGGTGTATGCAAGGTACGGGCAGTCTCAAGACTTAAAGTGTACTGTCACTTTAAAATATTTTTTTAGCACTGTGCATATGACATCACCCACGTGTAAGAAGATCTGCCTGCTTTCCCTGGATAACACCTGTTACAATAAGCGTGGTTTTCTTTAGACTCTTTGTCTAAACCAGTGCCTGGAACAGTGTTTTTCAATTCAGACTGTGAGGTTTTCAGGATATCCACAATGAATATGTATGAGAGAAATTTGTGTTCTAAGAAGACAATTCATGCAAATTTCTTGTGCATATTCATTATAGATGTCCTGAAAACCTCAACTGGCCATGTGGTTCCTGAGGACTGGGTTGAAAACTGCTGACCTGGTTCAGCTTAGGGCAGTGGTATTCCACTACCAGTCCTCAGGTTTTCAGCATATGCTTAATGAGACGGATGTGCTTGCATTCTCCTTCTATTGTAGGCAAATCTTTCATGAATACGTATTACGGATATGCTGAAAACCTAACCTGTAGTGCTGCCCAATTTGCTGATTCAAACTGATTCACTTTGGTGAATCAATTCAAATTGATTTGTTGTCCGAGAAAATATGACTCACCGATTTCAGTGACCGACACCCTAAGGTGAGACCTGACATACCTCTGAGGCCTCCTAATGCAGCGACAGCACTCTGAACAGGCTGCTTCATGGCCTGCTCCCCTGCTATGTCATTGGGCCATCATCCCTGACCCCCCTGTTAGAGAGAGCAAACCCTTCTGTGCCAAACACACCCTCCATCACCACCAAAAGACCCTTCCTGGGCCTACCTCTAAATGTCCTGATGTCTAGTGGTCTCTCCCAGGCAGGAGTGATCCCTAGTTATTTTTGCCTCTACTGGTTCCTCAGTCAAAATAGCTGACAAGACTTCCAGAAGCCTCAGGGACTGCCGTGGCAGTTTTGAAATTGGGGATTGTTTCTGCTAATGGGCATGGGCATGTTCTGGCATGGGTAGGGGTGATTGGAACAATCTCAAAATGACTTCTGGGCAGTCTCGGCAACTCTTTTGATTGGTAGCAGAGCCCCAGTTTTTCTATGGTATGGTGTGCTTTAGTCCCATATATCTTAACAGAACCAGATTGATCCATTGATTCTGCCTGGCTGATTTTTTTTTTAACTTGGACTAGCTAACCATATCAATTATTGTAAGTAAACCAACACCTATATCCTCCTCCATATTCATCCTTTCCACTGATAGACCACTTCAGGTACTGTCATCTTCCTCTGATTCTTAAAGATTAACACTTTATCCAATACCATGTGTGAATAGTGAAAAGTTGTTATCTTTTTTCCAGAAAAGTCTCAATCTTTTTTGGTTCTAACCATAGTCATATAATCCATGTGTGTGATTTCTGAATCATTGTCTTCAGAGAATACCTATAAAAAATAGAATTGTTTACCTTTACATTTTGGTACAAGGGTGAGATACATTGATAACATAAACCGGATAATCAGATTTTAACATTTTCTGCATTTTCTGTTAGGCTTGTTATCTACCTTGGGTCATTCTTGGATTCAACTTCATTATTGGTGGTGTGTAAGTATTTGTCATTGATTACAATTCTATATGGGAATAATTAGTCCCTATTCAGACACCATATACTGCAACAAGAGCACTTAGATCCACCCAACAGTATCTCCTTTCTATTCCCTCCATGCGCCAAATAGTTTTACAGGTGGTGCCATATACTATTTTTTCAGTGGTAGCACCTACATTGTGGAACTCTCTCACTGTTAACCTCAGACAAGAACATTGTGTCTCAGTTTAAATCAGGTCTCAAAACCTTCCTATTCAGAGATGCTTTTGATACCTAGATCTTGACATTTACACTCAAACTTAATTGATAGGACTTTTTTTTCCTCTTCTCCTCTTCCGTTCTACTTTTTCATCCTTTCCCACCCTCTTAGTTTGTCCCTTCCCTTCTCAGTTTATTTTAATGATGTATCCTCTAATCGTTTTTCTCTTTTGTGTCCAGTATGTCTATTAATAGTGTCTAATTATCCTTGTAAGTCTACCCTAATTTTATGTTTTTGTAAAATTTGGTTGGAAACCGTTTATGATTTAATAAGTGGTATATCAAATATAATAAACTTGAATGAAATGTGGACTTGCCTGCAGGAGTGCAATTTCTTCAGACGTTCGTGTTCTTTTCAAAAAGTTTTAACTAAGAAATATCTAAAACCACTACCTAAAAAATTTAGATTTTGGGTGACATCATCTGATGGAGGCTTGCACGGATGCTAACCACTATTCTAGAAATTACTGAATCCTTTAGCAGTGCCAAATCATGCATATGTGGGTGCCTTCCCTACATGATTGCATCGGACTAGCAGTCTTTGATCTACTCTGCCAAAGAGAACTCGTGTTTTTGCCAGCTCTCCTCAGTGCAAGTTTCTTCCCTCATGGGCTTTTTCTTATTGTTTTGATTATTTTTCATTATTTTATAATCCCCTTTAGCCGTTCAGGTTTTTTTCAGTCTGCATAAGTTTGCTTCATCTTCCTTCTTAGGCCTGAAAGTCTGGTAAGGGGTTAATTTTTTCATTTAAAAAAAAGAGGTTATAAAAAACTGTTTGATTTTGCCTCGTCTATTTTTGCTCTGATGTCCCTTAAAGCTCCCAGTAGTTTTAAGAAGTGTTCTTGATGTGGCAAGGTCATCTTTGTGACTCTTACAGTTGGTACTTGCTATGTCTAGGACCTGAAAACAATGCCTCTAACTGTTCTAAAATGCAGAAAAGAACTCAAAAGAATTGTGAGGCCCAGTTTGAGAAACTTTTTGATTCTTATAAGTCTGGTCCATCAATATTGGCATCGGTCCTCATGGCTGGTGGAGGTGAACCAACATCAAAGAGGTCTTCATCTGCCTTGGCATCAGGTACTGACAGGTGGCCCTGTTGAACTAGGCATCAGCGGACCTAATACCCGGGACACAACAGGATTTGACGATGGCACCGAAGGATCTCAATATCACGCATTGAGTGAAGGTGAAGGAATACATATCAGACTCTCTTAAAGCGTGGTGCCAGGAGCTCCAGTACATCAGCTCTGCTGGTTCCCAAGAAGCATTGGTGCTGAGGATTGCTCCCCTTTTGTGGAGTCAGTGCCAATACCCTAGTCTCCTCTTCCGCATACAGTCCTACCAGCTGTACATGCACATCTTTATGTGGAACTTGGTATACAGTGTAGTGGAGTTTGCAGACACTCATCTCCAGAGAAGGCTGCAGAACTTAGCTGGTAGCCAACCAGAAGGGGTATTGAAAGCACCAAGTCTGGTTAGCCTGTGATGCTTTTGATGTAGTAGTGTCCAGAGTCCCTCCGCCTTGGGAATTGGCATGTGTGGAGTGGACTTGCCTGGCTATGTGTTTGGCCTAGAATCAGTGGCTCAGGAGAAACTGGCAGACTTCCCTTACTGAGCTGATAACCTTTTTGGGGACAAAGTGGAAGAGGTCGCTGACCTCTTCAAGAAGAGAAGCGATACCATGAAATCTCTCTCCCCCCAGCCCACGCCTTCTGTGGCCTTCACATCTTGGAGATTCTTGGCTGCCAGAGGAGATCCTACTTTTCTCAAAGACATGGGTATTCTCCTCTTGCCCCTTCTAGCTAGCTCCCCAGTTTAAGCAGGGGATAAGCTTTTGACTGGCACCATGAGAGCATAGATACAGTAAAAGTGACTCTCCTAGATGGCCTGCTGATAAGAGACAAACTTACAGAATTTTGCAGAATTTGTTAATTTTATGCACAGAATTTTGAATTTTTTTTGCACAGAATTATACCAGGAGTAATGTATTCACTCTTAAGTTCAACACTAAGTAAGCACATTGAAGTTTCTGTAACCCTTCTCAAAAATACTCTGATGTCTGGTCCCAGAAATACTGCTCCGCTGCTGCAATCACCTTCAAATCACTCAAAATTGTCACCTTTACTCCCGTATCGCCGTCGAGTGTGCCGATCCCGCTGGAAACTGAAGATTTTACTGATAAATCAGATATTATGGCGGAACTCTTTAAAATCAAACTAATGTTAACTGACAATGCCAGTAAACTCTCAGAAGTCAAGGATGAACTGCTCAGTCTAAAGCAAGAGATCCAGACTGACAGGCAAAGGATGTCTGTAATTGAAGAGAGAATCGAGCAGCTGGAAACTAATACACAAAAGTGTGAAGAGGAAAGGAAAGATGTAGCAGCCTTAAAAAATCACCTGGTAGATTTGGAAAACCGGGGAAAGAGAAAGAACATTAGAGTGCTTGGTTTAGCTGAAAATCTTGAAGGGGGAGATGCCATTCAGTTTTTAGAGAACCTTTTACCTAAACTGTTACAGCTAAATTCTAAGTGGCCGTTAGAAATAGAACGTGCACACAGAATCCCCACAAGAAAACCAGTAAACCAGGAAGGCCCTAGACCCTTGATTTTTAAAGTATTAAGGTACCAGCAAGCTTTAGAAATCTTAAAAGTGGCAAAAGCAAATAAAAACTTAAATTATAAAGGGTCTGAATTGATGTTGGTTCCAGATTTTGCTAAATACACTGCAAATATAAGGAAACAATTTCTCACATTCAGGCAGCAATTAAAAGAAAAATGCTTGAGTACCTGATTATAAAACCGCTTAGATAACCTTGATAGGCGGTATATAAAATCCTAATAAACTTGAAACTTGAACTTGAAACTTGAATACATGTATGGCTTGTACTATCCGTCGACAATGAGAGTGTCCACTGGGAATAAATCCATGTATTTTCAAGATCCTGCAAAACTGAAAGAATTTTTGACACAAGAGGAACCAATGTCTACATGAAAAAACAGAGTAAAAGGGAAGTTTCATCTGAAGAAAGAAGAATGGAAGATAAAATGAAAAAGAAGAAGATGGTTAAGAATGTGAATTAAGAAATTGATGCTCAACTTTTTTTAAATAAGTAGATATGCATGTAATCTATAATAATAAAATGCTAAGCGCGCATGCGCACTCTTAATGCCGTGTTGCCTGATCTGTAGTTGCGTGGCTGGCAGAATGCGCATGCGCGCTTACCACGCATCTCTCTGTCTCGCAGCGGGCTTGCCGGCTCCGGCCAGACAAAGTTCACTTTTTTGTTCAAAGCCCCCGCCACGGCTCCTCTTTCGAACCTCACCAGAGTCAGAGAAGACTTCCGACTCTGGCGGGGATCGAGAGAGGAGACGCAGTGTCGGCTTTGAACTAAAAAATGAACTTTGTCTGGCCGGAGCCGGCAAGCCCGCTGCGAGACAGAGACATGGCTCCCTTACTGCCCCCCTCTTCCCTTCCCGTGCTCCCGACTACAAACCTGCTGATTCCAGCAGCGTGTGCAGCACTCTCTCCGTGAACTCGCAGGCCTTGAGCATGTGCAGATGCTCAAGGCCCAGCAAGAAGAGGAGGCCGATCTTCGGGCACCGGCACCAACGCACAGGACATGCTGGTGCCGGTGCCGATGACAGTAAGCAGTGGCGGGGGGGGGGGGATGACGGATTGCAGGGGGGGCCTTCGGGGGGAGCAATGCCGGTTCTCATGGGGGTGGGAACGTATCAAAGCGAGTTTCCATTATTTCCTAGGGGGAAACTCGCTTTGATAAATGAGCATTTTGGATTACGAGCATGCTCCTGGAACGAATTATGCTCGTAATCCAAGGTACCACTGTATTTAATATTTTGGACCATGTGGTCAGTGCTTAGAGCCACAGCCTCAACACCCTGAGGTTGTGGGTTCAAATCCCACACTGCTCCTTGTGACCCCGGGCAAGTCACTTAATCCCCCATTGCCCCAGGTACATTAGATAAGAGTGTGAGCCTGCCAGGACAGATAGGGAAAAATACTTGAGTACCTGAATGTAAACCACTTAGACTATAAGTGGTATATAAATGCCTAAATAAAAATAATTATTAGGACTCATGTTGCCACATATCATCCCACTTCCCCTAGTCATTTGGTTGAGGATAGGCTAGGGTACGCTTTGATGACTGGGTGGTTTAGATGGGCAGGAGTGAGGTTTGACGGAGACTTCAGAAGATGGAACCTAAGCACAGTACTGGGCAGAGCTTTGGGTTCTGGCCCAGAAAAGGGAAAATTTAAATTAAATCAGTAATTTAATGAGGGTAAGGTTGGGCAAACTGGATGGACCATTTAGGTCTTTATGTGTGGAACACTGTAGCACATCCCTTTTTAAACTGTTTTTGCTGCATTACATGCACATTAAGTACATAACCCAGCTTAGTCAGCCTCTGTTAGATTCCCTCTTTATCCACTTTGACAAAAGCATACTTTGGAGTTTTTTCCCCCTAAATACAAGAGAGCCAATGCAGAAAGCCATGCAATAGGGCTCTGTGCTAATGCTCAGTGCTGTATTATTTTTGTTAGAAAAAATAAACAAAACAACAATTCAGTAAGCAAATAGTATGCAAAAAATGGGTGCAAACAAGATGGTGCACTATAAATATATTTATACAGATCTGTGCTCATGACAGCTGTATTTTGTGCACACAAAAAAATTGTCTGTACCCAGAGTTCTCATATATCGAGTGCATAAGATGGAATTTTGGTTTGCGTGCACAGATTTTGCAGTATTATTTGATTACTTGCCTCAACCAAATATATGTCAAAATGATACAATCAGTTTTTTTTACTCATATTTAAAATAGGTATATATGGGTTTTTGTTTTCCTTTGTACTCCTTTCTCATGCGCTCATCTCTCCAGTTGTCTCCAGGAGCTCCTCTGGGGTCAGGCACGCTCTGTTTAGGGTATCTTCCTTGGTGTGGGGTCCATAGAGTGTGCACAGTACCTCCTCCAGTTTGGAGCATTCCTCCCAGTTTATCTGTTTTTGTGCGGACTGTGGTGCGGGTCACCTTCCCTTCCGTTTGTATGCATCTCTCAGGGGAGTGCGTGTGCACCTGCACCAGTATATCCTCTCCAATTTGGCTGCATTGGCTGGTCCTCTCTTAATGCATCCTGTTGTGTCCCTTTTCTTCTAACACTAGGGGCTATGCGCCCCCAGTTTGTGCAATCCACTCTAGCCTGGAGCGAGTGTCCGCACTTTCATAATGGATTCCTGCGGTTGCTCATCTTGTGTCTGGAAGACAGTGAATCTTGGCCTGTCCTTTCATTCAGGGATTGTGGGCCATGGTTCTTGGTTTCTCTTCTTTCAGTGTGCCAATTTATGTCTCGCCCTAATTTTGGATTGCTTTGCTACATCCCACTCGTCTGGATTCATCTGCTGCTGATAACAAGGAAAGAAGCATTATGTATCATATCTGATAATGTTCATTCTTTTAGTCACAGCAGATGAATTCAGATCCCCGCCCTTTCTATTTCTTCATGTTGCGTTGTTTTTTCCCCATTGCTCCATAGAAAGTGATCTCAACTGTTGTGAGGCGGGAGTTCAGATCCAATATTCCTGTTCGGTTGATCCTTCTGCTTTGTCAAGAGCAGTGTGTTGCAAATTTTCCAGCCGGCAGCACATTAAATTCATTGCCCCAGCCGAAAGGCACCCGGAAGTCTACGCGAAGTCCGCGCATGCGCAGAGGCCCGTCTAGCCGCGACCCCACCAGTGGAGGAATCTGGGAGGTGTGGGGAGAGGAGGAGTCGCCCACACCGGCTGACTTCCTACAGGACATGCCTCTCACCGCGAGAGGCATGTCCTGTAGGCAGGCAGCTAGCGTAGGTGACTCTCCTCCTCGCCAGTGTGTTGCGGCACACCAGAAATCTCAGGAGGCACACAGTTTGCGATACACTGGTCAAGAGGAATACTGAATTACCAGTGAACAGACCATTGTATGTATGGCAGAGCTCAACTTTGTACTCTCTATCGCTACTGATACTCTACTTAGAAATGTTATTAAAAGAAGAAAAAACACAGGCTATAAGCTTTATTTTAATTCATCCTTAGCATACTAACTACTGTAAGTCTAACAGAATGAAATGCCATAGCTTTGGGTATATATAATTGAATGTACCCTCGTCAGCCACCCACTGCCAACTCCAACCATTTTATTTTCAAGGCACCCACCTCCTTCCCTCCCTCCCTTCAGCATGGCAAGAGGAGAAGCTGCATGGTGGACTGCTGCTTCCCCCTGCCGTCCTGGGCCTGGCTGTTCTAGGCACCTACCTCCTTCCCTCCCTCCCTCCAGCATGGCAAGAGGAGAAGCTGCATGGTGGATTGCTGCTTCCCCCTGCCATCCTGGGCTTGGCTGTTCTTTTGAGTTGCACAGATCTCAATACAGGTATGTGGCTCAAAGGAACAGCTTGGAAATTAGGCAGAAACAGCCTGATGTGTGGCTGTACTGGTCAACTGGTTTATTTTATTAAATAGAAAAATATGTTATTCTGCAAGTGACGTATGAGTAGCATGGTCACTAAATGAGGATTCCATGAGGATGGTAAATGAAAGGGGGGGGATTTGATGAAGAATATAAATGAAAATGTTTGGGCTGAGGTGACTGTTAATATGGTCTATTAACCTGAAATACCACTTTCCTACAAACAAAAATATAAAAAGGCAAAAAATGCCATTAAACAGGGGTGGGCAACTCTGGTCCTCTAGGGTCGGAATCCAGTCGGGTTTTCAGGATTTCCCCAATCAATATGCATGAGATCTACTTGCATGCACTGCTTTCAATGCATATTCATTGGGGAAATCCTGAAACCCCGACTGGATTCTGGCCCTCGAGTAAATAACTTGTAGAAATGCTTGGCAGTGAAAAGTAATGTACTAACTGTTAAAAGAATAAAAAACTAGAATGATGGAGTCTGTGAAGATCCAAATTGAAGACCACTACTCCATGCCATCTGTTTTTCTTATTAGTCCCACCCGCAGAAACCACTTTAGTTTTATGAGTTCTTACTAATCCTGGTGGTTATAGAACTGATCCGACAACATAGACTACCACAGAATGGATTTTTCAAGCATCTCCAGGGAGCCTCACATTTAGTATTCTTGAAGAACCACTTAGGTGTAAAATGTTTTCTTGAAACAAGAGCACTTTTTAATTTGAGTGGATTGAATTCCTATAATTGATTTGCTATCATAGTGGATATTAAATAAAGTGCAATGTTTTTAATAACAAGCATGCTTTTACTTACAGAATTATCAACGAACTGATAGGGAATTTGGTTGGTCATCTGTACTTCTTCTTAATGTTCAAATACCCATTAGACTTGGGAGGACGGAGTTTCTTACACACACCCGAGTTTCTGTAAGTGGTTTTTATTTTATGTTAGTATTGAAGGATTTACAAAATGCAGGCTGTGTTTATTATATCAAATATTAAATGCGGTCAATAATGCCACCTTTTTACAAACCAAGGGACCCGACACGGTCTGTGTTTCGGTAAACACGCCTTCCTCAGGGGTCCACGGTTAATAAGGTTTTAAGACAAACCGCAATTAAAATTGATGAACAAAAGCCTATGCAATCAATGAATGCAAGCCAACGGTTCTGACGCAAAATGGATACTGTTTTGCTCCAGTATCCATTTTGCGTTGGAACCGTCGTCTTGCGTTCATTGATTGCATAGGCTTTTGTTCATCAATTTTAATTGTGACTTGTCTTAAAACCTTATTAACCATGGACTCTTGAGGAAGGCGTGTTTACCGAAACACGGACCGTGTTGAGTCCCTTGGTTTGTAAAAAGGTGGTATTATTGACCGCATTTAATATTTGATATAATAAACACAGCCTGCATTTTGTACATACTGTCTGCAGTTTTTTCTTGTTTCATGTTTGCTGTTTTTGTACTGCAGTCTTCTTTGGATTTTTCTTCTGTTGTTTGCTCAGTATTGAAAGATTTAAAACTAACTTTTCAGAACCTTTTACTTATTTTATAAAATGCTAGCAAATTAGACAATAGATGCATTTGTAAAAATACTTGCCTGAAGACCACACTAACCTTGCTTTTAACCATTCATTTTCAGTAAAGCAGCAGACTCTTCTTGGAACTTTATAGTACTTTCGCTAAAAATAATTCTGCAGATCTTGGCTGAGCCCAAATTAACACCCTTGGTAGCTGCAGCATTCTGTTCTGTTCTTTCTCTTATTGGCTTTCAGGAGGCAGACTTATTGAGAAGAAATCTGACTGCTGAACTCAAATACACAAAATTTAAATATTCCTTTTCATTTTGTTAAACCATTCTTAATAGGTTATGCCACCCTCCCTTCAAATGGAGGCAGAGAAGCTAAACTTCTCAGTGACATCACCAGTATAAGGAGTGATAGAGCCTGAAACTCTCCTGTATTTTTCTGACTTCAGGAGATGGTGCATGCTGTAGTTCACTGCTTGAGTCCTTTTGATCCTTAACCCTTTCAGGACCATAAGGATCGTAGGCCAATTTTTGTGGTTTTGACGACATTTTTATGGTAAAAAGTGCTTGCAGATGCCAAAAAATTGATTTTTTTTGTGAAATATCATTATTTTTATTTAAAAAAATCACACTTCTGGCTTATGGACAGTGTGGCAAGTGAATCTTCTCGTCAATCTAGCAACGACGCTAATGAATGAATGTCGGAACCAGTTTGTTTACATAAAGGCAATATCATATGGAATCCGTACATATCAAATTTAGAACTGTAGACTATCCCAATCAAAATTTATAGGATTTTAAAGTTATGGGACAAATATGTCCCTTGGTCCTGAAAGGGTTAATAACTTGACAATCTTTGGACTTTTACCTGATTGAACTTGGAGAGGCCCTTTGCCCTCCATAGTCCTACACCTTGGCTTACAGACTTTGGCTCAGTGAGTTGGTCTGGTAGAGGTCCAACAGGGGCATGTAATTTTATAACTATTTTGAAACTTCCCCTTGGAGACCTCCTCTATCTTAATTTTTTTTAAATTTATTTAAAAGAAAATGAGAGGAAACGGGAAGAAGGTAGAAGTAAGAGTCTACTAAATAACAGGTTTTTTTTTTTAAAAAAAGGGCTGTTCAATTAACATGTTGATTGTCTAACTTGCGTTAAAAAAATTTTACGTGATTGACGCAAGCCTTGTGAGGGAGGTCGAGCATAACAGATCATGGGGGTTCCTGTGGGTGGGAAGTCTTTCCCTTCCCCCCCAGGGTCCAAAGGCACCCCACCTTATCTTTTAAAATTTAAGGGCATCCTCAGTGCAGCAGTAGTTTTCAAGCACTGCCCAGGCCTCCTCAGTGGTTTTTTGTTTTCTTTTTCCATCGTGGTCCACCTCCTCTATGACACAAGTTCCTTTATCTGGTTCAGTGGGCTGCGATGGAAGAACGCTGAGGAGGTCTGGGCAGAATTTGAGAACTACTGTCATGCTAGAGATGCCCTTAAATTTTAAAAGGTGAGGCGGGGGCCTTGAGACTGGGGGTGTGGGGGAAGAAGGGAAGGACTTCCCGCACATTGAGATCCCCTGGAGCTGTCCTATTTGACCTCCCATTAAACAGAAATGCTAGATGGTGGAGAGGAAGGGAAAGATGGCAGACCCAGGGATTGTGGGGAGGGTGTTTCAGAGTAGTAAATTTAGACATGCGAAAAGCATATGCAATTTTTTGTAATACCTGAACCTTAGATGGGGTCGACACGTGGCACCAAGATGTCGCCATATTCAGTTCATTAACACTGCTGGCACCCCAAAGCTTGCAGGCTGCAGCATGGAGAGACTGGACTGTGGACTGGAGCACCCTTGATGAGCAGCACCTAGAGCACCCCCCATATACCACTATAGTAGTAGTGCATCTGCAGTCACGTGAAGTCCCAAAAATATTGGGGGGTGTTCTAGCACCTACAGAGCTGGTGCCTGTGCTTCTGCTTCGTTACATTACATGTTGCCATGATACTGTACTCCACTTAACCATTTTCTTCTGCCCGTTTGTCTATCTTATTTAATGCAAAAAGTGCTTTCAGGTGACAGTTTCTTCAGTTGAGACTAAAGATCAGGGGTGCCCACACTTTTTGGGCTTGCGAGCTACTTTTAAAATGACCAAGTCAAAATGATCTACCAACAATAAAATTTAAAAAAACACAAAGCACACTGTACGCAGAGAAAATGTTAATTATCATTTATATTCCAGGGTTTTTTCCAAGAGGTCAAGGCAGATGACTTTATGCAATGTTACCTCAGTAACAACTATACAAAAATAGACAAATATACCCCCTCCCTTTTTACTAAACCACGATAGCGGTTTTTAGCGCTGGGAGCTGCGTTGAAAGCCCTGCACTTCTCTCGATGCTCATAGGCTTCCTGCGCTAAAAAACGCTATTGCGATGTAGTAAAAGGGAGCCATACTGCAAAATATAGACAACAGATATAAATTCTCAAAACAGACACATTTTGATCACTAAATTGAAAATAAAATCATTTTTCCTACCTTTGTTGTCTGGTGATTTCATGAGTCTCTGGTTGCATTTTATTCTTCTGACTGTGCATCCAATATTTCTTCCCTTCTTTCAGCCTGCTGTATGGTTCCAGACCTCATTCCCTCCGCCAACTTTTTCTTCCTCTCTCCCTGCCTCTCCCCTTTCTTTCTCCCTGCCCCCTTCTTTCTTTCTGTCTCCCTGCCCCTCTTTCTTTGTGTCTCCTTGCCTGCCCCCTTTCTTTCTTTGTCTTTCTTTCTCCCAGCCCGCCCCCAAGCCACCGCTGCCAAGTTCTGAGCTTTTCCTGCTTCCCAACGCCGTAAAGAGGAAGTAGAAACGCCGGGCTGACCAGCCTTCCCAACCTGTCAGTTCTAACGCCAGAGAGGAAGTTCCGGGCCAGCCAGGCAGTGATTGGCTGGCTCGGAACTTCCTCTCCAAAGTTAGAATTGACGTCGGGAAGGCTGGTTTGCCCGGCGCTTCTACGTCCTCTTCACGGAATTGGGAAGCAGGTAGAACATGAAGGCAACGCGAGTCTATCTCGGATGGGCTCCGTGATAGCCTCGTGTTGCCTTCGCGATATACTGGTCGATCGCGATTGACCTTTTAGGCACTCCTGCTCTAGGGTATACATATTCAGAGCTTCCAGTCTCTCCTCATATGTCTTGTGGCACAAACCTCCTACCATTTTTGTCGCCTTCCTCTGGATCGCTTCAAGTCTTTTTATGTCCTTCGCCAGATACGGTCTCCAAGTGGGGCCACCACAATACTCCAAGTGGGGCCTCACCATCGACCTGTACAGGGGCATCAACACCTTCTTTCTTCTACTGGTTACACCTCTCTCTATACAGCCTAGCATCCTTCTGGCAACAGTCACCGCCTTTTCACACTGTTTCTTCACCTTTAGATCTTCAGACACTATCACTCCAAGGTCCCTCCAAATCCGTGCATATCAGCCTCTCACCTCCTAGCACATATGGTTCCTTCCGATTTCTAATCCCCAAATGCATCACTCTGCACTTCTTTGCATTGAATTTTAGTTGCCAGATATTAGACCATTCTTCTAACTTTTGCAGATCCTTTTTCATGTTTTCCCTCCTCGGTATCTACTCTGTTACAAATCTTGGTATCATCTGCAAAAATGCAAACTTTTCCTTCTAACCTTTCGGCAATGTCGCTCACAAACTTATTGAACAGGACCGGCCCCAGCACCGAACTGTGTGGGACTCCACCACTCACCTTTCCTTCCTCCGAGCAAATTTCATTAACCACCACCCTCTGGCGTCTGTCCATCAACCAGTTTCTAATCCAGTTCACCACTTTGGGTCCTAACTTCAGCTCGTCAAGTTTGTTCAAGAGCCTTCTATGAAGAACCGTGTCAAAAGCTTTGCTGAAATCTAAGTAAATTACATCTAGCTATATGCCCTTGATCCAATTCTCCAGTCACTCAATCAAAGAATTCAATCAGATTCATCTGGCACGATTTACCTTTTGTAAAACCATGTTGCCTCAGATCCTGTAACCCATTTGATTCTAGGAATTTCACTATCCTTTCTTTCAGCAACGCTTCCATTATTTTTCCAATAACTAAAGTGAGGCTTACCGGCGACCACTTTTGTGAATAGGGACCACATCTGCTTTTCTCCAATCCCCAGGAACCACTCCTGTGTCCAAGGATTTGTTGAACAAATCTTTAATAGGATTTACTAGAACCTCTCTGAGCTCCCTTAATATACTGGAATGGATCCCATCTGGTCCCATCGCTTTGTCCACCTTCAATTTTTCAAGTTGTTCATTAACACTTTCTTCCGTGAACGATACGGTATCTACTTCATTCTTGTGTGTAACTTTGTCAGACAATCTTGGTCCTTCTCCAGGAGCTTCCTTTGTGAACACAGAATAGAAATATTTGTTTAAAGAACATAAGCAGTGCCTCTGCTGGGTCAGTCCAGAGGACCATCATGCCCAGCAGTTCACTCACGCGACGGCCTATCAGGTCCAGGACCTGTATAGTAATCCTCTATCTATACCCTTCTATCCCCTTTTTCTTCAGGAAATCATCTAATCCCTTCTTGAACCCCAATATCGTACTCTGTCCTATCACACCCTCTGGAAGCGCATTCCAGGTGTCCACCACCCTTCGGGTGAAGAAGAACTTCCTAGCATTGGTTCTGAAACTGTCCCCTCTTAATTTTGCAGAATGCCCTCTAGTTCTTGTAGTTTTCGAAAGTTTGAAGAATCTGTCCCTCTCCACTTTCTCTATGCCCTTTATGATCTTGTAAGTCTCTATCATGTCCCCTCTAAGCCTCCACTTTTCTAGGGAAAAGAGCCCCAGATTCTCTAATCTTTCAGCATATGAAAGGTTTTCCATACCTTTTATCAATCTCGTCGCTCTTTTCTGAACCCTCTTGAGTATCGCCATATCCTTCTTAAGGTACAGCGACCAATATTGGACGCAGTATTCCAGATGCGGCCACACCATCGCCCGATACAACTTCTTTCTGGCTGTAATACCTTTCTTGATAATACCTAGCATTCTATTCGCCTTCTTAGAGGTCGTTGCGCACTGTGCTGACGGCTTCATTGTGTTGTCCACTATTACCCCAAGTCCTTTTCTAGGGTACTTTCACCCATTACCAGCCCCCCATCATATAGCTGTACTTCAAGTTTCTGTTTCCTATATGCAAGACTTTACATTTCTCTACGTTAAACTTTATCTGCCATCTCGTCGCCCGTATTCCTCAACAATCTCATTTTTTGTATAGTTTTTAATTTCAGCGCATTTTCTGTTGCATCGCTATGAAGTGAATTGCTAATATTTCTGTTTTCATTGCTTTCTTTATTATCAAATCTTGTTTTTTGCTGGGGGTGGCCACCGGAAGTAACCTCAATACATATGCCACCCCCACCTTCTGGTTTAAATGCCTAGAAAACATATTGCCTGTATTTCTCAGCCAGGATTCTTTTTCCTGCCATGGTAAGGTGCAGCCTATCATTACAATACAGTCCCATTTATTTCATGCATATTATAGTTCTGCACCTGACTGGCTGGGGGTTTCTTAGGACAGCTTTACGAATTGCTACTCGACATTACCTGTTAGTCAGCAGTAGCACTCTTTCCTTCCTTCTGGCTCCACAACACTTACAAGCTGGATGAGTTTGGATATATGGTGATTTGGAACCCACATACTTAAAATGGCAAAATACAGTACTTTGGCCTAGGACTGGGGCTAGCATGTTATTGCACTGCAGTTATGCCTGTTGACAGTCCACTACCTGCCTTTATATCTAGAGCTAAAAGTTGAGCTAGATTTGATTTATGTACTTCTGTTTTTCTTGTCTTATACTCCAGATACCGTTTATTTCCCAGCAGAAGAGGAGGAGTATCAGGATTTGGTGTTCCACCACCAAGTATGAGGCGTGCAGCTGACGATCAGGACAGACCAGCTGGAGGAAGACATAATTGGGGTCAAGGCTTCAGGCTTGGTGATCAGTGACAGTTGTTATCCCACTCAGCCCCTCTCCTTGGTCCTCTTCTCTGCAGTCACTAATGGAAATGCCATTACTATTCTGTTGTAGGATGTACTATGGGACACTTCTATGTGTGCAATTGGATTTAATCCATCAAAAATTAACTTCTGATGTAACATGATACAATCTGAAAAGAAAACAAGATTGTACTGCAAGTACTTCTCAACACAATCCTGCTAGTATGAAGACTTTTTTTTGCATATATTTAGTTCTTTACATCCTTTTCAGCAGTATATTGATTTTACATTGTCTTGCTACACTTGGTGGATTTGAAGGGTACGCTGCTCTACAGGCCTGAGAATGCTCCCACATTTGCCAATTTGTTTTATGTATGATAATACATACTTTACATCCAGTTTCGGTGTAGTTTGACATCTTGGTGCAATACATGTAAACAAGTTGATTCTAGCAGTTGGCATTGTTTACCTTATGGTACATCTGAGTTTCCAAGTTTCTTTTTTTTAATTGTTAATAATCAGAAGGTGTATATTTTTAGAAGTTTGTTTTGCCTTTAGGTGATTTTTTTTTCTGTGATAAGTACATTTATGTCCTTTCAAGAAAGAGAACAAAGAACAAAATTGTCTTAGTTGAACTACTGATTTCCTCTCTTCTCCAGCTTTGCAGTGTTTAAAGCAAACTCTTGCAAATCTTAGAGTTCTTTTTAATCTTCCTTTCAAATCAAGTTGTAGAAATCATATGTTAATTATTAACATATAATAAACCACTTTCCCAATATCTTAAATGGGCAAAATATGGTGGCTTACTGTTGCTCCAGGGGGCAAAATCTGGTTTTGTTTCTAGTTTTTGCAAGTTCCGTATCAGATTTATTACACTACCACAAATGAGTACTGTGTTAAAATTTTTTGCATATTTCATTTTAAAAGCATAAAGGGAACTTTAAGCATTGCAGCAGCATTTTAACATATCGACTATGTTGAAAGGGTTCAGAGAAAGTTGTCTCCAAACTATAGCCTGTTTTGTTCATTTTTCTACTCATGGCTGAATCCAGTCCATAGAGGAAGTTTTTACATTGCTTTATACAGTATATGGAAGCAGCTCAGGCAGTATGGTTGGCAAAGTTCCCAGGTTCCACTAACAGGAATATAACAGGAGAATACAACAACCTCAGCAAAGTTCAGAGAACTCCCACCAACACTTTTAGTTTGACACAGGGGCAAAGTTTGTCCCCATCCCTGCCATGTCCTTGCAGGCTCCTTCCTGTGGACTATGTCGTCATTTGCACAAGCCTTGAACACTTATGATTTTTGTATTTAAATCTTTTTTTTAATTGAAGTTGAAAAAAAGGACAATATTCTGTACAACTGTTTATAATTCACAAATAGTCTTTCATTTTGATCTGGTTTTGGTACAACCTTCCCAAAAATTCATTTGCCAGTATTTCTGCATCTAGGAAGATAATTGGATTGTCTTTGAGATGGGTGTAGAAGAAAACCTACACTGAGTAATGGATGAACAAGAAAATAAGTGTGTCTCAAATGATGGAAAACGCTTCTTGATGCCAGCAATGAAGGATAAATCTGTTGTAGTAACAGTAAGGTGATTGAACAGCTTGGCATGTGATGGAAGGATGTTGTTAAGTCTGATCAGCAGATGAGACTGTTTGTTGCCACATCATTTAACAGTAGTTAATTTAAATCAAAAAAGCAGCTGCTGCTGAATTAGTTGCCAGTTGTGTAAGATGTAATAAGTTTTTACATATTGATAGTAGGAGTTTTTTAGATGCTATTTAATCTTGTTGGAACAGCTTGTTTAAGCTAGTCTCAAGCTTTTAGAGCATGACACAGGTGCAAAGTTTGTCCCTGTCCCACTGTTAGATACAGAATAGGGTTCTGATTGTGTTCTTGCTCACACTATATCATAACACTAAAGAGTACCTAAGAGCAGAGTATGGCCAAGCATGCAAATGGCTGGAATTTAATTAATCACAAATTGAAGTGAGACTTAACTCCAAACTAAAAATGCATCAAAAATTATTTGTATCAGCTCACAAATTTAAACAAAACAGGTAGGTATATCATTTGTTACTCAGATCATAGGATCTCTTATAACAAAGTTATTCCAAATCCACATCCTGGGATCACAGCTCTAACCTCCTGCTATCCCTAATCTCAAAAACTTCATACAACTACAAACATAAATTCCAAATTACTTTTTGTGTTCCTTGTTTCCTCTAAATGATAATAAATACAAAAAAATAATTGCAAAAAATATGTGAAAACCATTTCCACAATTAGCAATACTTATCTTGAGTGGACAAAACCAGTTCCAGTGCTGGCAGGGCTTCAAACTTCTGATGCTTACTAACGTTCACTATAGTCCTAGCGTTTCAATCTAAACGATCTTCAAAGGGACCATCTGTCTATTGCAAAATGTGTAAAAATGTTTTGTTTAAGTTTTTTTATTGATTTTTTTTCATTTAACAACAAGTGTCATAAATTTTCATACAATTATCTTAATAATACACTTGATATTTCTATAATGTATTTTATACATAACATTTCTTATCTTATATTTCTCCAGTAACTGCTACATCAGCGTGCGGTCCAGGTTTGTTGCTCCTCGCTGGGATTTATCCTTTCGGACCTAATTCTCACATAAACAAAGTAGGATATACTAAATTAAATCAGCGACTGGATGATGTTCCCTGACATGTCTGTTTGAGAAGCTGCTTAAGATTTCTAAATAAAGGCTATCAGGATGAGAGGACTGAAAAATATATACATACGGCGCTGAGAAATCCCATCCTCGTTTTCGTATCCTCTTGAAGGCACATTTACTGTGGCTTTTTCTTTCGTGCTGTTTACCTTGAGTGATCGTTGCGGCCTGCTCCGCCTCTAACAGTGTTCAAAGTTCAAGTGTAAAAATGTTTTAAGAACTTGCAGGCTTTTTTGTCAGTATGTTACTACAATACTTACAAAGGCAGCTACATTGTTACTTTAACACCACCTCTAAACTATACTAGCCAGAAGACAAGGAATATGCAATAAAATATCACCAAACCTATTTACCAAAAAACTAACGACTGAAAAACGAGTGAGGAGTCCTACTTCAAACTACGATGCTTCTTCATCCGCTGTAGCCACAGCTTCTAACATGGTTTGAGCTTAGCTTGGACATCACTGACGCTAAAAATAATGTCCTCTATGTCATAGTCAGCTGACCACTCCCAATATTTAAATTACTCCATTCACAAACTCCCACATCAGGAACTAGCAATCACGAGTGATCCAATCAATTTCATAAAACCCACAACTCCATCTTTTAGAAATTGATTAATTAATCAAGGCATCCACCACAAGTTGGCCTCCAGAAACAACTGCAATAACCTGCTACAAATTTCTTTGCAATAAAAACCAAAATCAAAGTCTCAAAACATCCCAGATTGGCTTCATATACTTCACAAACTTGCACATATGGCCCTTGATATCCCTATTCAAAATCAAAAGCACAAAGCATAGTTAAATATGATGCAGCAAAATTGAACCTAATTCAGCATGATTAAACACAGACTCTCCCACCATATACTGGAGGTGCACATTCATACAACAGTGCTTTGCCTGACCTTCCAACTAAATATCCCCTTCACCATTTAGCCCTACAGGTGTCAAACTGTTCAAATAAAAAATCCACCATCGCTCCTTATTAAAGTTGCATTCACATTGCCACCTCTAGGGGATGATGTAACAACTTCCATAGCGGCAAATCTTGAGTCATCAAATGTATGATTGGCTTCCACACAGCGAGACACTAGAGGTGCATCTAAATCTTATTGATGTAAACATGATCAATGCTCAATTAATCTGACTTAAAACACACCTGGTTTTGCCTATATAAACTAATCCACATGGGCACCAAATTGCGCAAACTATCTGTGCTTGTCAAACATGTAGAGAAAAGTTTTAAAATAATCTTACATGTGTTTAAATATACAGAAGATCCTGAAAAGGGACATTTGACAATTCTTCAATGGACACATGCAAAATGGCCCATTTGCTGCTCTTCAATTGTCATACTATCTCTAGCTGGTGGAACATAAGAATTGCTGCTGCTGGGTCAGACCAGTGGTCCATCGTGCCCAGCAGTCCGCTCACGTGGCGGCCTACAGGTCAAAGACCAGTGCTCTAAATGAGTCCAGCCTCACCTGCATACGTTCCAGTTTAGCAGGAACTTGTCCAACTTTGTCTTGAATCCCTGGAGGATGTTTTCCCCTATAACAGACTCCGTAAGAGCATTCCAGTTTTCTACCACACTCTGGGTGAAGAACTTCCTTACGTTTGTAAGGAATCTATCCCCTTTCAACTTTAGAGTGCCCTCTCGTTCTCCCTACCTTGGAGAGGGTGACCAACCTGTCTTTATCTACTATTGTTTTAATTGCTTTTAATGAGATATATGTTTTTATTTAAATTTGTTTCTTTTTTATAGATAAGTTGTTAACAATTTTGTTCTACGTTTTTTTAAACTTCTTAATAATTAGATAGTCATTCTCCCCTTAATTTGTTTTAACTGTACATCGCTTAGAATTTCTTATATAGGCGATTAATCAAATAAACGTGAACTTGAACTTGAACTTAAGTCTATTCCCTTCAGTATTTTGAATGTTTCGATCATGTCCCCTCTCTTCAAGGGAGAAGAGGCCCAGTTTCTCCAATCTTCACTGTACGGCAACTCTTACAGCCCCTTAACCATTTTAGTCGCTCTTCTCTGGACCCTTTCGAGTAGTACCGTGTCCTTCTTCATGTATGGCAATCAGTAGTGCTGCCCGATTCAGGAAAAAAAAATTTCAATTCAGCCTATTGAATTGGTTTTTCGATTCGATTTTCCTGCTCAATTGGGTGGTTTTATTTTTTGGTTTTTTTTCAAACATCCTGGTGGGTTTATTTTATAGCCTCTTCACCCCCTTTGCCTTCTCCTAACCACACTGGCGTGGTGGTGTAAACAAAATAAACAAAAGACTTTTCCTCTCTCTGTTAAATCCTAACTCACGTTCGTGGTCTAACACCAGCTCTGGCAGGATATACGTTTCAAATCTGACATATTGTAATCACAAAACAGAAAATAAAATTAGTTTTTCTACCTTTTGTTGTTTGGTAATTATTCAAATCTTGTTGGTCCCAGGCTCTGGTTGTCTTCTGATAACTTGCTTGCCAGGGTCTCCTTCTTTCTCCATGCTAACCATCCATCTGCCATCTCTGTCCTCCCCTTCTGTTTCCCTTTCCTCCCCAGGTCAGGTATCTTAACTTTTTCTTCTCCCTCCACAGATCCACATTTTCTTAACTACTCTTTCATCCAGCATCTCTCCCTCCTTCCCCACCACCCCAGGGTCCATCATCTCTCCCTTTCTTTTCCCAACTACCCTCCTATTCAGTATCTCTATACCCCCCTCCACACCATCCCTTGTGTCCAACTTCTTTCCCTTTCTGTTCTTCCCTCCCTAAGTCCCATGGTCCATTATCTCTTTCCTCTATTTTCAGATCCATTATTTCTTCCCCCCCAAAATCCGGCATATGCACGTCTCTTTGAACCCCCCCTTCCCTCCGTGTACTTCTACACCAGGGCCTCCCCCCCCCTGAATGCCTGTTCCCCCCCCCCTTGAAGGCCTGTCTCCCCTTGAAGGCCTGCTTGCCTGTCCTCCTTGAAGGCCTGCATCTCACCCCTGAAGGCCTGCCTGTCCCCCCTGAAGGCCTTTCTGCCCCACCCTGAAGGACTGCTCACTCCCACCCCGAAGGACTGCTCACCTCCCCGGGAAGGCCTATGTGTTGCCCCCTGGCCTCCCCGCACTATTTACCTCATAGAAGCAGCCTGCAGCAAGATTGTGATGCCAGCGAATCTTTGCGCTGCTTTGGTGCTGTTTCCTCTGCCATGGTCACGCACTTCCTCTAACGTCAGGAGACTGCGAGGGGATATGATCGAAACTTTCAAAATACTGAAAGGAATCGACAAAATAGAGCAGGAAAAAAAAATTATTTACAATGCCCAATGTGACATGGACAAGAGGACATGGACTGAAGCTAAGGGGGGGGACAAGTTCAGGACAAATATCAGGAAGTTCTGCTTCACATAACGAGTGGTGGACACCTGGAATGCTCTCCTAGAGGAGGTTATTGCGGAATCCACCATTCTAGGACTTAAAAGCAAACTAGATGCACATCTCCTTATGAGAAGCATAGAGGGATATGGGTGACTAAAATTACGCCAGGTGTACACCTGGGTGGGCCTCCGCGTGTGCGGATTGCTGGACTTGATGGACCGAAGGTCTGATCCGGAGATGGCAGTTCTTATGCAGCCAGGACACAGAGAGAGGCAGAGGCGAGAGATAACTCTGCCCACCCCTCAGACGTCACGAGCATACCGCAGCCAAATTCCCCCATAAAAGGGGAAGAGCCAATGGCGCGCAGTCAAGCGGCAAAGGCGCTCGCCTTAGCGAGAGCGCCTTTGCAAAGGGCCTCAAGAAGGGCAGAGTCACTACACCGAGGAAGGGCAACAAGGTAAAGAAGCCAACAATCAGCACAGCAAAAAAACCAATAAGTACATAAAAGCAAAAACAAAGCAGACACAGGGGGCACTTACATACGTAACAACAGCAGGACAGACGCAAATTGCTAACTTAAAGTTAGAAATACCAGCCAGCACAGAACACCACACTACTCAGCACTAGACAAACGCGACACATTAGAAGTGGATACAGGGCAAAACATAACTAGAGAACAAGGAAGTAGCAAGCAGCAGGCACAGAAGAATACACACACACAAATAAAAAGGAACCAGTGAAATAAAAGAGTACTCCAATAAGGCGAACAGCAATGGAAGCAGAGGAAATCCAGAAGATGAACTTTCCAGTGTTCCGCACAGTCTGTCATATGTATGATTACCTCCCCTCGGGGAGGCAGTCATATGTATGCGTCGGTGTCAGAAGCTGAAAAGCTTGAAGGAAGTCAGACAACTGAAGGACAAGATACAGGAACTGGAAGGACTTTACATCACAGAAGACCCAATCACGACAGCTGAGGACTGCATGAGACACATTGAGGAAGAAGTCAGGGACTCGAGGAATTCATTGAGGCCTACAGGAGGAGGGTGGAAGATCACGAACATCTGAGGGTGGAAGAATACGAACATTAGAGGAAAGATGAGGTTACACCAACGTGGAAGGGAGAACAAGAGAAAGATGGCTACAGGAAAGAAACCCTCAGAGGAATCCCGCAGGAGGAGGAGGAAAGGGCTAGGCGATGCCCAGAAGAAGCAGCAAAGCACTCAGAGGACATAGACCTGTGACCGGAGCGAAAACTGAAGAAGGGAAAGTCTGCGATCCTAGTGGGAGACTCAATCCTAAGGCAAGTAGAAAGCCACATAGCAGGTGGGAGAGAGGATCGACTAGTGACCTGTCTCCCAGGAGCGAGAACAAAAGACATCGTTGACAAAATTGGAAAGATCTTGGAAGGAGCAGAGATGGAAGAGACTACAGTAATGATCCATATTGGGACAAATGATGTCAGCAGGAGAGACTACAGAAGAAGTGCACTGATAGAATAGTTCAAGAATCTGGGAAGGAAGTTGAAGATGAGGACTCAAGATAGCGTTTTCAGAGATCCTACTAGTACCAAGGGCAGATGTGAAGAGGCAGACGGAACTACAATCAATAAATGCATGGATGAGGAGATGGTGTGAGGAAGAAGGGTTCCACTTCATGAGGAACTGGACAACGCGCGGCGGGAACTAGACTTCTAGCAAACAATGTCAAGAAAGGAATAGAACATGCTTTAAACTAAGAAGGGGAAAGCCGACAGTCGACCAAGTGTCGACGATTCGGAAGAAGGTATCCCGTGAAGATACTAAGAGGGAAAATTGCTGGGAAGAAACAACGAGCAAAACACAGGAGTTGACCAACCCAGAAAAGGAGAATAAGAGGATTGTAGCACAAGAGAAGAAAATAAAGAACGAATCACAAAGAAAGGAAATGAAGACAAAAACATACCAGGATTTAAATTGCATATATACTAATGCAAGGAGCCTAAGGAACAAAATGGGGAATTAGAAGTCATGACCAAAACTGAGAAAGTAGACATCATTGGGGTCTCCGAAACATGGTGGAATGAAGAAAACAAATGGGATATAGCACTGCTGGGGTACAAACTCTATCGCCAGGATAGGTCAGGTCAGAAAGGAGGAGGAATAGCCCTATACATTAAAAAAAGCATACACTTAACCAGAGTGGATATAGCAGAGACAACCAACAAATTGGAATCGCTATGGGTTAAAATACCGGGAAGGAAAGGGCCCGAGACAAAGATGGGCCTGTACTATCGTCCACCTGGGCAAACTGAAGCTATTGATGAAGAAATGGATGCCGAGATGAAGCGGGAATGCAAAAGCGGTAACACAATTATTATGGGAGATTTCAACTATCCCGGGATAGACTGGAGTCTTGGAAACTCAAAATGCGCTATGGAGACCGGATTCTTGGAGGCTATACAGGATTGCTTCATGGAACAGCTTGTCAGAGAACCGACAAGAGGGGATGCCACTCTGGATCTAATCCTAAATGGGCTAAGAGGACCTGCAAAGGAAGTGGAAGTAGTGGGACCACTGGGAAACAGCGACCATAATATGATCAAGTTCAAAGTTGAAGTAGGATCACCAAAGAGAAAGCGAACCACAGCGACAATTAACTTCAAGAAAGGAATCTACGAAGCAATGAGGGCAATGGTAAGGAAGAAACTTAGGAACAGCACAAAGAAATGGCAGACTGTAGAGCAAGCCTGGTCTTTATTCAAGGACATGGTGAGCGAGGTGCAAAATCTCTATTTCCCCAGATTCAGAAAAGGGTGCAAAAAGGGTCAAACAAAAGACCCAGTGTGGATAACTAAAGAAGTGAAGAAAGCAATAAGTGATAAGAAGTCATTCAGGAAATGGAAAAAGGGCAAAACCGAGGAGAACTGGAAAGAGCACAGGAACTATAAAAAAAAATGTCACCTTGTGGTTAGAAAAGCCAAAAGAGAATATGAAGAGAGGCTAGCCAGGGAAGCACAAAATTTCAAACCGTTCTTCAGATATGTTAAAGAGAAGCAGCCGGCTAGGGAGGAGATGGGACGGCTGGATGACGGAGACAGGAAGGGAGTGGTAAAGGAGGAGAAAGAAGTGGTGGAAAGACTAAACATGTTCTTTTCATCTGTATTTACAAAAGAGGACACATCCAACATACTGGAACCTGAGCAAATCTTCAAAGGAGACCAAGCAGAAAAATTAACATCCATGAAAGTAAGCCTCGAAGATGTATACAGGCAGATAGAAAAATAAAAAACTGACAAATTGCCGGGCCCGGACGGAATCCATCCTAGGGTTCTGAAAGAACTAAAGGAGAAAATAGCGGAACTACTACAGCAAGTTTGTAATCTATCCCTGAAAACAGGTGTGATCCCGGAGGACTGGAAGATAGCCAATGTTACGCCCATCATTAAAAAGGGATCAAGATGTGACCCAGGGAACTACAGACCGATAAGTCTGACCTCGATTCCAGGGAAAATGGTGGAAGCACTGATAAAGGATAGCATCGAAGAGCATCTACAAAGAAATAAACTTCTGATAACAAGCCAACGTGGCTTCTGCAAGGGAGTATCGTGCCTAACTAACTTATTGCACTTCTTCGAAGGAATTAAGCGGATGAACAAAGAGGACCCCATAGACATCATATACTTAGATTTCCAGAAAACCTTTGACAAGGTACCCCATGAACGCCTACTTCAGAAACTGAAGAACTATGGGGTGGAAGGAAATGTACATAGATGGATCAGGAATTGGTTGGCGGGTAGGAAGCAGAGGGTAGGAGTGAAGGGCCTTCTACTCGGAATGGAGGAGGGTCATGAGTGGTGTTCCGCAGGGGTCGGTGCTCGGACCACTGCTATTCAATGTATTTATAAATGATCTAGAAACAGGGACGAAGTGCGAAATAATAAAATTTGCAGATGACACCAAACTATTTAGTGGGGCTAGGACTAAAGAGAACTGCGAAGATTTACAAAGGGACCTGAACAAACTAGGAGAGTGGGCGATGAGATGGCAGATGAAGTTTAATGTAGAGAAATGTAAAGTCTTGCATGTAGGAAACAGAAACCTGAATCACAGCTATATGATGGGAGGGCTGTTATTGGGTGAGAGTACCGAAGAAAGGGACATGGGGTAATGGTGGACGAGAAAATGAAGCCGTCGGCACAGTGAGCAGCGGCCGCTAAGAAGGTGAATAGAATGCTAGGTATTATCAAGAAAGGTATTACAACCAGAACGAAAGAAGTTATCCTGCTATTGTATCGGGTGATGGTGTGCCCGCATCTGGAGTACTGCATCCAGTACTGGTCGCCGTACCTTAAAAAGGATATGGCGATATTCGAGAGGGTTCAGAAGAGAGCGACACGTTTGATAAAAGGTATGGAAAACCTTTCATACACTGAAAGATTAGAGAAACTGGGACTCTTTTCCCTGGAGAAGAGGAGACTTAGAGGGGATATGATTGAGACCTATAAGATCATGAAGGGCATAGAGAAAGTGGAGAGGGACAGATTCTTCAAACTCTTGAATACTACAAAAACGAGAGGGCATTCGGAAAAGTTGAACGTGGACAGATTCAAAACCAATGCTAGGAAGTTCTTCACCCAACGGGTGGTGGACACCTGGAATGCGCTTCCAGAGGGTGTGATAGGACAGAGTACGGTACTGGGATTCAAGAAGGGATTGGACAATTTTCTGAAAGAAAAGGGGATAGAGGGGTACAGATAAGGGATTACTACACAGGTTCTGGAACTGTTGGGCTGCCGCGTGAGCGGACTGCTAGGCATGATGGACCCCTGGTCTGGCACTGCTTATGCCTATATCACACTTTCTTAAATGCAGTCAGTTTTGTACCCATCACATATACTGGGAGCCTATTCCATGCATCTATCACCCTTTCTGTAAAAAAGTATTTTCTTAGATTACTCCTGAGCCTATCACCTTTTAACTTCATCCTATGCCCGCTCATGCTGGAGCTTCCTTTTAAATGAGACTCGCCCCATGCATATTTATACCATGTAGGTATTTAAATGTTTCTATCATATCGCTTCTCGGCCTTTTGGCTAAGATCAAGTGTAAATGTTTCCATCATGTCTCCCCTCTCCCGCCTTTACTCCAAAGTATACATATTGAGATTTTTGAGTCTTGCATCATATATGACTTATGATGACTACTAATCATTTTATAGCCTTCCTCTGGAATGACTCCATCCTGTTTATATCTTTTTGAGGGTGTGTTCTTCAGAATTGTACACAATATTCTAAATGAGGTCTCACCATAGACTTATACAGGGGCATGAAGACCCCTCACTAATAATAACAACAGATTATATACCGCAATACCGTGAAGTTCTATGCGGTTTAAAAAGATTAAGCAAAGGTACAAATTGATTGACTTTAAGAGGGGAGGAGGAAAGAGGGTTAATAGGACAGGAAATCCATTTTTGAGGAGAGAGTGATCAATAGAACAAGTTAATCGCTATAGAGGGGAGAGAGAAGAGAGGATCAGTTGTCTAGATACTTTAGGAACAGGGATACCCTACTCAATAACAAACATGTGAAAATCATATATTAGTAATACTTTCCCTTTTATAGCTATATTCTGAATGTCTATTAAATCTCTGCTCACTTCTGTCTATGAAGGCCTATATATCATACCAATGTAAATACATTTTCCATTCCCGTTTTCCAAATTGACCCACATTGCCTTTTCCTTATCTTGCAGAGCCTGCAATTGTATGGCTTTAATGTAATCTTATACGAGGGCGTTTCAAAGAGTAACAGCAAATTGAATATTTTGAGATATATAATTCAGTTAGAGATCCAAATTAGAGAATGACACAGGGAAAAAAAAATCTGTCCCTGCCCCGTCCCATCCACCCTTCCCTCTCGCCACCTCACTGCCCTTCGGCACCCCTCGCATAGTCCATGCATCTTCCTCCCTCCCCCTTACCTTCACGGTGCGTTTTAAGGTTTCAGTAGCTTGTTGAAAGCCGGAGTGTTTGTGCAGTCAGGTGCGTATGGGTAGAAGTTGCATCAGAGAAGCTTCTGCCCACACACGCACGCGACTGCACATACGCTCCAACGGCTTTCAACAAGTTTCAAACCTTAAAACGCGCTGCAAAGGTAAGGGGGATGGAAATTTAGGTATGTAGGAAGGAGGGAGAGGGCCGCACACAATCGGTGAAAGCGTGCATTGCCTCCCTTAACTGCGGGGCCAAGGCCATTTACTGCTTCACAGGGCAGTGGATGGCCTTGTCCCCGTTCCTGCGGTGACCACCTTTCCCCTCCTCCACTGTTTTGGCAGGTTACCCGCAGCTAACATCAACCATGTCATTCTCTAATACAAATTATAGGTCAGTTTTCTACACAAACCACCCTCTTTTTCAACACACTGTTGCACCAACTTCTTTATTCCATTGAAAAAAAACATTTTTGGTTGTATCTTCAGCTAGGAATGCACTGCTTGTTTGACCATATTATTGCTTCCAAATCTTTGCCTTCTCAAAGTATCACATGATAATCAGAGGGAGCAAAAGCAGGGCTGTATGAAGGATGCTGCAAAATTTGAAATCTCAATCTCCGAATGGTGTCAAGAGGTGCAATGGTCTTGTGAGGGCATGCATTATCATGAAGGAGACTGCCTTTAGACAAAAGTCCACCGTGTTGACTCCGTATTTTTGGCTTCAGCTCTTCCTCAAACATTGCACTGTATCGGGCACCGACACCCCTCTGGCAGCAGGAGAGATGCCCAATCTCTCCTGCTGCCAACTGACACAACCCCCAACCCTCCTCCCAACCAAACGGGAGAGATGCCTACACTCTACTGTCACCAGGCTACTCTCCCCCTTACCTTTCTTTAAATGGCTGGCGATGATGCCTACTCCCTCCAGCCAGCTAGCCCACCACTTCAAAATGGGCCTTCCCCTCCCTGGTGTACCGTGGGATGCACCAGCGAGGGACTTGAGGCTCTGATTGGTCCAGATTGTTTAAGTCCCCTCTCTTAGGTGTCCCGGCCAATCAGAACCTTAGGCTCTTCGCCAGTGCATCTTGAGGCTCTGATTTGCCAAGATTAGTTAAGGCCCCTCCTATGGAAAGGGCCTTAAATTATCTGGACCAGTGTTCCTCAGCACGCAAGCCGCTTCGGGGTACATGGCACTGGCTGCCGCTGAGTATATTGCTTGCCCGCCCGCTGAAGCTGCCGTTGGAGATCCCGCCTTCCACCCTCTAAGCGCTGCTGGGGAACCCCCCTTCCTGCCCTCCACCCAAGCTGCCGCCAATTATCATCCTTCCTGCTCTCTACCCTCTGTCGAAGCAGCTGCTAAGGATCCCTCCTTTCTGCCTGCCCTCCTCCACCATAGCCGCCCTAGAGGGCTTCCCTTCAACAGCAGAGGTATCCCAGTTACCTCCTGCAGCTCTCATTGCAGGGACGTGCAGCAGTGGTTCATACGCTGCACGTAGCTGAACCAGAAACCTCTCTTGACGTCGAGTTGACATCAGAGGGAAGGCTTGTGGGTCAGCCACATGCAGCCTGTAATCGCTGCTTGCACATCTCTTCAATGAGTGCTACTGATGGCAGACGGAACAAGAGCGTCTCAAGCAAGTAAGGGATAGGGGACATGATCTAGGAGAAAGGAGGGGGGAAAGGACATGGGAGGAGCACAATTTTGGGACAAAGGGTGGAAGGGGGGACACAGGAGGGAGGAAGGGGGCACTAACTTTGGACATAAGAGGAAGGGAATAGAAAGGGAGAATTGGGCATGAGTGAGAGGGAAAGAGATGGTGCACATGGGAGAAAGGAAAATTGGGCATAGAGAGGTAGAGCTGCATGGGGAATACAAGGATGAGAGGTAGAAACGTTGGATATGGTCGTGGTTAGGGACAGATTGAAGGGGATGCAAAGGGGAGGAATGTTGGACATAGTAATGGAGAGATGTGGAATTGTGCTGGAGAAGGGTGATAGAAGGAGAAATGGGCATGGGGCTGATGGATAGTGGTGAAAAATGCTGCACATGATCCAGAAGAAATGTTGGAAGTGGCAGTAGAGGGGGTGGGAGGGATGCCTGGATCTCTCAAGACAGAGGTACAGTGAGGTGACATGTTGCTAAAAGGGGTGGAGGAGAGAGAAAGAAAAGTTGGACTCATGGAGGGCTAGAGAAATGTTGGTTGGGGAAGGGAATGAGGTCCGGAGAGGAAGCATGCAGGAGGCAGAAAGAAAGAAATATTGAATGCATGATCAGAAGGAAATGCAACCATAGACTCTTGAAATCACCAGACAACAAAGGTAGGAAAAATGATTTTATTTCTAATTTAGTGATTGAAATGTCATTTTTGAGAATTTATATCTGCTATCTGCACTATGGCCCTGATTCTCCAAAAGTGCGTCCCGATTTTAGGCAGCTGTAGACGTCCTACAGCTGTCTAATCAGCCAATCGGGATGCACATTTTTTTAAAAAAAATGCTCCCCAGGCAGGCCGCCCGGGAGAGGCGTCCTATACTAAACGCCGATTCTGTAACCGGCGTCTTTAGAGAATCGGGTTAAATTAGACGCAGCCGCTATACTTATGGCAGCAAGGGATCTCCCTGCTGCAATATGTATAGCGGCCGCGGTTGTTGCGGCCGCCTGTCCCATCACCGACAGGAGAATGCCTAACTCCTCCTGTCGGAACCCCGAGCCCCCTCCCCCCCAAACTCGTAATCGCCGACAGGAGGATGCCCAACTCTTCCTACCGGAAAGCCCAACAACCCCCCGCCCCAACTAATCTCCCTCCCCCAACTAACCTTTCAATGTTGGTCAGCTGGACGGGTCTTGCTGCCGTCCAGCCGACGGGTCTGCCTCGTGGAAATGAGACGGCACGCCCCTTTCCGGCCCATCCCCGCTAAATCTAAGGCCTGATTGGCCCAGGCTAGGCACCTTGGCCAATCAGGCCTTAGGATTAGTGGGGATGGGCGGACCCGCTATGCCTAAGGCCTGATTGGTCCAGGCTTCTACAGCCTGGGCCAATCAGGCCTTAGATTTAGCGGGGATGGGCCGGGAAGGGGCGTGCTGTCTCATTTCCACGAGTTAGACCCGTCGGCTGGACGGCAGCAAGACCCGTCCAGCTGACCAACATTGAAAGGTTAGTTGGGGGAGGGAGATTAGTTGGGGCGGGGGGTCGTTGGGCTTTCCGGCAGGAGGAGTTGGGCATCCTCCTGTTGGCGATTACGAGTTTGGGGGGGAGGGGGTTCCGACAGGAGGAGTTGGGCATCCTCCTGTCGGCGATTTCGAGTTTGGGGGGGAGGGGGGTTCCGACAGGAGGAGTTGGGCATCCTCCTGTCGGCGATTACGAGTTTGGGGGGGGGGAGGGGGTTCCAGGGTTCCGACAGGAGGAGTTGGGCATCCTCCTGTTGGCGATTACGAGTTTGGGGGGAGGGGGTTCCGGGGTTCCGACAGGAGGAGTTAGGCATCCTCCTGTCGGTGATGGGACAGGCGGCCGCTATACTTTATTGCAGCAGGGAGATCCCTTGCCGTGATCAGTATAGCGGCCGCGTCTACTTACAATGTAGACCAGCATTTTGCTGGCCTACATTTTAAGCGTCTCTTTCTCTACTAGGGAAACGCGTAGGGCCGCCTAAGTTCGCCTAAGGCCTGTAGGTGTGCTTAGGCATCTTGCGGGTCTCCCTAGGCTCCCGGAGGCGCCTTCAGGCCTGCCTGGGGAGCATTTTTTTTAAAAAAACGTGCATCCCGATTGGCTGATTAGACAGCTGTAGGACGTCTACAGCTGCCTAAAATCGGGACGCACTTTTGGAGAATCAGGGCCTATATGTCTATTTTTCTATAGTTGTTACTGAGGTGACATTGCATATTTTAGTCATCTGTCTTGACCTCTGAACCCCCCCTCCCAATATAAATAACATTTTCTGTGCATACAGTGTGCTTTGTTTGTTTTTTTATTTTGTGGTTACCATTATGTATTAATAAGATTATATTGTATGTATATGAAAAATGGATGGAAGAAATTGCATTACAATTAGTACTATTATTATGGGGGTGGGGCCAGGGGCAGGGTCTGGGATGGAGCTTGAGCAGGTATACTCAGCTTGAAGAAGTTGAGAAACACTGATCTGGATCAATCAGAGCCTTAGGCCTCTCCAGGATGCACCAGGGAGGGGAAGGCCCATTTTGAAGAGATGGGCCAGCTGGCCGGAGAAAGTAGGCATCCCTCCAGCCAGCCATCTAAAGAAAGGTAAGAGTGAGAGGGCGGGGGCTTTGGAGGCACAGGGTGTGTGTAGGGTGGCGACAGGAGAGTGTGGGCATCTCTCCTGCCGGGGGGGGGGGGGGGGGTGTTGCTTGGCCACAGGTTACTTGCCGCTCAATTCTTTTTTTAATTTAATTTTTTGCCTTTATTCTGCCCATCGCTATCACCACTGTCTGCTGCCCTCATTTGCATGAGTGATTTTTTGAGAATGACTTGTTTTTAAAATCCCTATAAGAATGGCTGCGACAGCATCCCATCAGTATTTAATGCCAATTTTTGAGAATCTGGCCCTATGTACAATAAGTCTAAGGCCTCCTTTTATGAAGGCGCGTTAGGGCCTTAATGCGCAGAATAGCGCGCACTAGCCGCTACCGCCTCCTCTTGAGCAGGCGGTAGTTTTTCAGCTAATCCGGTAACACTAGTGCACCTTCGTAAAAGGAGCCCTAAGTGCTTTGAAAATACAGCTCACTATCTACTAATCAAAGTTGCCTAAAATCCAGTGTTTAAAGGCTTTAAGAATAAAACAAAAAGCATCCGAGTGATATTCAGTTGTCTCTCCATAAAAGCAGCTGACTTGGCAGGCAAGGGCCTTGTCCTTGTGACAGGCTCTTGGTGAATAATGAAATTGCTCTGTGGCTGGGGCAGCTTCTTCTTTTAGCCACAATTTTATGAGAGGTGTCATTCAAGTCATGATGCATCTTGCTATGTGATTAGCAATTGGCACAGCCTAGAGCTGTAGGAACCAGAGGAATGTCTTTGATGAGTTTTTCAGAGGCTCCAAGTAGAAGCCTCTTGACTTAGCACAGAGGATTGTAGGTATCAGTGCTAGTGTCAAGGCCAGGTATCGCTTAAGATCAGAAAGGAAGTACAGTTTGATGACATCATGAAGCCAGCATTGCAAATGGAAACAAGCTAAGTCTGTGGTACATTTAATACTGTCAGGAAATCTACCCCCTTCTACAAAGGTGCCAGGCTACCTGTTTCTAATAGTCTTGAATACTACTACAGCTTCAGGGGCCTCAGGCCCCTCCTATGCATCACATGATGGGGCAGGGACTAAGGCCACAGTTCATCAGAGGAGGCGGCCTGGAGCAGGAGGGATTGAGCACCCCTCCTGCTCCCAACCTTTTTAAAGGTATTGGGGGGGGGGGGGAGCTGGTACAGGGAGGGAAGTGGACCGAGCCCGACCGTGTTTGCAATGGCATGAGGGACTTGGCATCCCTCCTGCCATATTCATTCATGTGCAGGAAGGGGGTGGGTGGGCAGTGGCAATGGGCATCAGTATGGGGGGGGGGATTTTTTTTTTTTTTTTGTTCGGGGGGGGGGGGGGCACTGTTAGGTTAAAACTACGGGCCCGCACTGCATTTTGCAGAATATATAAAAAAAGAAAAATTCCTTTTTTCTATATTCTGCTAAAAGCATTGCGAGCCCGTGGTTTTAAAGGGCAGGAGAGTCCACAAGGAGAGAAGCAAATGGTCTTCAGCAGTTGCTTCTTTTCTGATCAGCAAGCCCAATCGGTGTTGGAGAAATTGTTTAATGAATCACTGCCTTCCAAAATTTGCATGTCCTTTCCCTCATTTGCATGTACGGATTGGATCAGGTGCTGATCGGGAGGAAGGTTAGTGATTTTGGGTCAGGGAACAATTGGGTACATGATTGGTTTGCTTAGTGAATCTAGCCCTAAGTCTCTGAAAGGTATAAAAACTTGGTTTTAGATAGTACCGGTAAGCTAGTTTTAATAAAAACAAGTGTTGATAGACTTTTATATTTACAGGGGTTATCCTTGAAAAAGCCAAGTTTGGTGAAACATGTCAGATAACTGCCCCTGGCCATATTTAACTTAAGAGTTGAGATAAGTGACACAAATTATATTAATTGCAACCATATATAGAATATGAATAACAAATTTAAGATTAAAAAATTACTGAAAAAGGGCTAATAATGAAGTAGATATGTAAAGCTTAGTAGCTATGAAAGTATTTGAGCTCTAAGTGACACCACTGAAGCCTGTGAAGAAATATTTCTATAAATATGCATGAAGTAGGTCTGAAATTCAATCTCATGTATATTTACTGTAGTTATACTGAAAACCTGACTAGATCTATAAGAAAAGACGAAGCTGAAAACCAACATTTTAAGCATTGTTCAGGCTGTCTATGTAAATAAAAAAATGGCAAGTTTATTAAAAAAAAAAAAAAAGTTTTATTCGCACTCCCTAGTATTTGTGCAGTGTACTGAAGTATGGATATTTTCCAAACACAACTATCCACATTGCAACATTTACAACAGTTTCTCAAAAAAATAGGGTTATTTTGAAAGTGCAATCACTTTAAAAGGATCTGACTAAAATTTTACAGCAACAGTTTTAAGTCTTTCTTTGTTGCATTCCGTAGCCATCAAGGCTTAGCAGATCAAGTTAAAAAAAAAACCAAATAGAACACTCTTTTCTCCATCCCCAATAAAATTTTAAAAACCTCCATTTAATCTTTCAAGAACAAAATGGAATGGCCAAATTCAAATTGCTTAAAAACAAAACAAAAAAGCCAGGCACATGAACATTTCCCACATGGCATCAACCAGATATTCTGTTGCAAATGAGAAAGATGCTCCAAAGTAACTGAAGGATGCTGTGAGAACCTTCAGAGGATTGCTGATCATTTATTTCAGATTCCAGTACATGTGATACAGCAGTTGCCTCAGGTTTATTCCTCGATAACGTAGCAGCTCTATTCGCCAAGGTGATAGTTAAAATTAGTTAGCTGTCAACATCCAATGTACTCTCAATTCAGGGTTATAGCCATTTTAAAATAAGAAAAGTAGCTACAAGTGGTTACTACACATTAAAAAAATATTAACATCTTGTATCAGTATGATTTCACAAGTTGCATTAATAAGAAAGGTTAACAAAAATGTCTCCATCTGTACAAATTCTTTCCAGTATTTCAAGGAAAAATTTATTTACACTGAACCATTTGTGAATGCAGTGGCAGGACTTTGGCACTATAAACAATTCCATATTGATTCTTCATGAGGGCAGCGAGTTTTCGTTTTGCAAAGCTGTAGTTCAGTTTGTAGTCATAACTCAAGTTATTTCATATATGAAAATATTTTTCTACTACCTTCAAAAAAGAGATTTCTCCTCACGTATAAGGATAGGATGGCCAACTGGTTTATCTAAAAAAGAAAAAACAAACAAACCCTTAATGATCACTCATACCAGGATTATACACCATGGGGCTCATTTTCAAAGTACTTCAAAGGGACATAATCAAAAGATACATCTAAGTCCGTTTGGGGGCCTAAGTCGCTAGTCGCCCAAAGTCAGACATGGAATAAGTCCATTTTTGAAAAATACATCCAAAATATTTTTTTCCCCGAAAATCTTCTAACTTTACGTCCAGCTGTCTGATCGTCCAGACTGCTAAGTTATACCCCATTTTTGTCCAAAAAATTATCCAAGTCAAAAACACCTAGAAAAAGACCTTTTAGATATGGGTGGGGTCAGCAAAGTGATGGACTGGACACGCAAACACTGCACCAGAGTAGTGGGGTATCTTACAGGGCACAGCTGTGAACTTCACAAAAAGGGTGCCACACACACATCTCACCATAACCACCTTATAGGTCATGGTGAGCCCCTCCAAAACACCCCCCAGAATCAGCTAGACCCACCTGTCTACCACCCCAATAGCCCTTATGGCTGCAGGTGCCACTTATATGGCAATACATAAGGGTTTTGGGGGGGCACATGTTTCACTATACATGCAGTAGTTAGAGTGGCTTATGGGCCTGGTCCTCCTCTCCTAGGTTCACTAGCCCACCCCCAGACCACTTAAGCCATCTCTGTGCAGCTCTACTAAGCTTTCCTATGCCAGGCTGAAAGGTGCTGATGTTCTGGAGGCAGATATGACTTTTTATTACAAATTATATGGCGGGAGGGCAAGGTGGGGTCAGTGATCACTGAGGGAATATGTGTAGGGGTTTGTACTTTGTCCCTACAGTGGTTATTTGGTCACTTTGGATACCTTCTTGTGACTTAGACCTGGTTTTAGATCAGTGGTCTCAAACTGGCGGCCCGGGGGCCACATGCGGCCCGCCAGATATTATTTTGAGGCCCTCGGTATGTTTATCATAATCACAAAAGTAAAATAAAACAGTTTCTTGATCATATGTCTCTTTAGCTATAAATGACAATATTATTATTGGAGACTTGGCCAAAAGGAAAGATTTATAAACTATGAAGAGTTTTACCTCATGCAAAATTGTCATTTCTTTAATAAGACATTAACTATTTTTTCTGAGGCCCTCCAAGTACCTACAAATCCAAAATGTGGCCCTGCAAAGGGTTTGAGTTTGAGACCACTGTTTTAGATGGCCTAAGTCACAACGTCCAAGTTCCATCTAGGCAGTGTTAAACTTTCGGTTATACATGCACTACTACTAAGTCTAGGACAGCCCATGTCCCACCCAAATCCCACCCTCACCACTCCTCCTAAAATGCCTCTTTTAGCTCTGGGCGTATTGCAGGACTGTGAAGGCCTAAGTCGTTTTTAGAAATGTCTAAAACCCGGTTCGACTATCGGCACTTGGACGACTTGTCTCACTGATCGTCTAAGTGCTGATTTAGGCCAGTTTTTAGATGTATTTCTGTTTCGATTATGAGTCCCATAATGTATCATAGGTTTCTATGGTAATTTGTAGTCTAAGTGCTTTGAAAATGAGCCTCTATGTATTTATAACATTGCTTCATAAACATTACATTACATTAGGGACTTCTATTCCGCCTATACCTTGCAGTTCAAGGCGGATTACAAAAGAGCTAACTGGACATTTCCAGTGAAGTTACAACAGTATTGGTTGTTGTTTTTTTTTTTGGTTACAAGGGAGGAGACGTAGCTGGATTAATACCGGAAGAACTTGCAAATTGGATATTAAATTGCCTGTACGTTACTGTGTGATATAACAAATAGATTACAGTTAGAGTACAAATAAGATTACATTACATTTCAGGGATCTGAATACTTGGTTGGTGTTTTGGGGAGGAAGAAATTATTTAAGTGGAGGTTTTGGGGGAGAATTTATCTAGGAGGAGGGGGAAGGGTTGGGTTAAGATATCTATATAAACATTCATTGGCTGCCCACAGTTCTGAGCAAGTGAGAAACTAAGCACCAGGGCCTAAATATTGCTTCCAGGTCACCATCTCATCTTACTGGTTTATGGCAAAGTGGGCGGGAGGTAAGGGGAGAGCCAGCTGGTAAGTCACACAATGTACATCTATAGCGCAGTATAGTCCTGAATGAGAACTACATATTGTATAGAAATGTCAAACAAGGAAGAAATTTTTAACTGTTATTGGTTTAAAAAAACCTCTACCAAAACTCACCTCACGTCTTTTAGAAATACTCAAAACTAGCTGTGGAGACAAGAGCATAACTGTTAAGTGAGCCCAACAAAAAGCCCAAGACAGCCAAATACTGCTAGGCCTACCAAGTCTCCCCCCTTCTTCCACTGTGGTCCAGTATCTCTCCTCTTTCCCCCTTGTCCATGATTTGGCACTTTCCTCTCTCAACCCTCCCTCCCCCCTGGCTGGCAGCAGAATGGCTTCAACATCACTGCATATGGCCTGCCCTGGAATTCTCCCCTCTGAGGCATCTTCCTATCTCTGCATGGGCAGGTTATGTCAGAGAGAAGGGAAATATGCCAGACTGTTGGGGGAGGGAGGGGGGAGGAAGAGGAAGCGAAAATTACCAGATCCCTGGGCTGAGAAGAAGGGAAGAGATGCTGGACCAATGGGCATGGGGGCAGAAGAGGAAGAAATGAGATCTGTTACCATTCCTTTCATAAAGCCAACAGTCTCCTAACAATGTGAGGAGGCGTGGCAATCAACCTGACGTCGTTGCTTTTTGGTGGCTGAGCCGCCACATGACCCAGAGGTTTGTTGGCATATGTAGTTGCCAAATCTGGACCTTTAGGAGGTCTCTGGGAAGAGGAACTGGAGAACAGACGGGATCTCAGAGGAAAGAAAATTGTCTCTGCAGTCCCCGATGGAATGTCAAATTCTGCTGTCTGGTAGAGATTTAGGACAGCAATCCACCACACTAGCCATAAGGTCATCCAAGCCTTTGCCAATAAGTATCTGCCCCCTAAAGGGTAATATGCTTAGAGTAGCCTTGGAGGCTGAATTGCCCGCCCATTGCCTAATCCACAGCATCCAATGGGCAGAAATGGCATAAGCCAACACTTTTCTCATGACTCTAATGATGTCATAGAGCATCAGCCACATAATCAAATGGGGATAAATATCCTCCATCTCCGAAGGACTATGCTGCAACCTGGTATGACAGACCTGTGCCACCACTTTTGATACCCAAAGCCAGTGCTTCAAACTGTCTATTAAGGATCCTGTGTGTCTTTCAGCATCACCCCTCCCTTGCTAGGAAGGAAAGGGAGATACGCTTAGTCACTTGAGCTATTGCAGAATCCACCTTTGACTGTGCACACAGCTTTTGGAAGTCTGGAGCCATAGGATAGAGCCTATACTTAGCATTTGCCACCTTTAGGGAGCCTTCTGGAGACTCCCATTGGTCAGTAACTAATGAGGTGCTGTCCATTCATAACAGAATACTGGGAGGTGGAGGGCTGTTAAGGATCTAACTTCAACTCACAGAGTGTCCGAAATGACATGTGAAACGGTGGAGGACTTGAAAAGATGGTGCACTGAGGGATCATCACCCTGATCAACAGTAGCCACAGCCTCCTGACCTCCAGCCCCAGACAGGGACTGTAAATCATCCAAGGACACATCGGATCCTGGAAATAAAGGAATGGAAAGGGACTTCCAGTCCTCATCTGATTGGTCACTGACACTTGGAGCCGGCTTGTTCCGAGGTGGGAAGCCTGCTTTGGATGGAACTCTCCCTGTACCGGTGCTGGCGCAGAGCTTCCTGGGCCCATCAAATAGGCTGGAAAATTCCACAAGTCTGAAAATCTCTGGATAGGTGGCCCTAAGGACCCCTGACTGGGGCAGTTGGACCTCTACCACCTCCAAGTGCTTGTGTTTCACACCCTTGTTGTGTGCGGCTTCTAAACAGGATCTCTTTCCTGTTGGCCACGCTTTTTGGGATTCTCCTACCCTGGAGGACTAAGGAGGCTGAGCCCGAAGTTCCTGCCCCTTCCTCCCATGCGCCATGGGATGTGAACACAGCTGCTCATTTCCCTACAAAGTTGCACAAAAAAAGGCATGAAATGGGCAGACTGGCCTGGGGAATCAATTGCAGACGATCCCTGGGCAAAATGAGAGGTTTTAAGGCAGAAGGAATCTTTTGAAAAATGATCAATAAAAATACAAGATGGCCACTGCCAGTAAAATCACGCCAAAAACAGCACATGAAACATACATAAAAAAAAGATTAAAAATGTGTTTTGGAGGTGGGGGGAAAAGCACAGTTACTTACCGTAACAGGTGTTATCCAGGGACAGCAGGCATATATTCTCACATGTGGGTGACGTCATCTACGGAGCCCCGGCGCGGACAGCTTTTCAAGCAAACTTGATTGAAGTTTCAAGTTTGCACACTGCACCACGCATGTGCGTGCCTTCTCGCCCACTAGAGGGCGCATCCCACCTCGTGGTCCTCAGTTCCATAACTAGCAAGGAAGCCATCCCCGGGGAGGCGGGCGGGTTGTGAGAATATATGCCTGCTGTCCCTGGATAACACCTGTTACGGTAAGTAACTGTGCTTTATCCCAGGACAAGCAGGCATGATATTCTCACATGTGGGTGACCTCCAAGCTAACCAAAAAAGGGCAGGTGGGAGGATGGCAATTTAGGAAAACAGATTTTGCAAAACTGACTGGCCAAACCGGCCGTCACTCCTGGATAAAGTGTCCAGACAGTAATGAGAGGTGAATGTATGAACCGAAGACCAAGTGGCAGCCTTACATATGTCCTCCATCGGAGTGGATCGGAGGAAAGCTATCGAAGCTGCCATCGCTCGGACCTTGTGCCCCGTGACTCGACCCGGGGGAGGAAGGCCAGCCTGAGCGTAGCAAAAGGAAATGCAAGCAGCCAACCAGTTAGACAGAGTGCGCTTGGAAACTGGATGCCCTAATCGATTGGGATCGAAGGACAAAAACAATTGAGGAACCTTCCGATGAGGCCTGGTGCGTTGAAGATAAAATGCCAACGCCCTCTTACAGTCAAGCGTGTGAAGCGCCGTCTCGCCAGGATGGGAGTGGGGCTTCGGGAAGAACACAGGAAGGACAATGGACTGATTGAGGTGGAAGTCAGAAACAACTTTAGGTAAAAACTTAGGATGGGTGCGGAGAACCACCTTGTCGTGATGAAAGACAGTGAAAGGGGGGTCCGCAACCAAGGCTTGCAACTCCCCGATCCGCCTGGCGGAGGTGAGGGCAATTAGAAACACCGCCTTCCAAGTCAGAAATTTCAAGAGGGACTTGTTGAGTGGCTCAAACGGGGGTTTCATCAGTTGAGCCAGAACTACATTCAAATTCCACACGACAGACGGAGGCTTAAGAGGGGGACAAACCCTGAGTAACCCTTTCATGAAGCGTGTCACCAAGGGATGGAGTGACAGAGGGCGTCCCTCCAGAGGTTGGTGGAAAGCAGAAATCGCACTGAGATGAACCCGCACCGAAGTGGTTTTCAAGCCGGAGCGCGACAAATGAAACAAATATTCTAAAACCGAGGATACCGGAACTGATACCGGATCCAGGTGAAAAGACGAGCACCAGGTGGAAAACCTGGTCCATTTCTGCGCATAGCAAAGCCTCGTCGAGATCTTGCGGGAGGCTTCCAACACCTCCTTCACCAATTGAGACAGGTCCGGAGGAGTCAGGGAACAAGAAACCAGGCTGTCAGGTGCAATGACTGCAGATTGGGATGTAACATGGATCCTTGACTCTGAGACAGCAGAGAAGGAGAGACAGGCAGGGGAAGAGGCTCTCTGGCACTGAGCTGGAGCAGCAGGGAGAACCAGTGCTGACGCGGCCACCGAGGTGCTATGAGAATCATCGTGGCCGTGGACGATTTTAGGTGTACCAACGTTCGCATGATCAGAGGGAACGGAGGGAATGCATACAGGAACCTCCCTTCCCAGTCGAGTAGGAAGGCATCCGCTTCCAGACGGTCCTGCGAGTACATCCGAGAACAATATAGTGGTAGTTTGTGTGTCTCCGGAGAGGCAAACAGATCCACCTGTGGCGTTCCCCAGCGAGCGAAGACCTCGCGTAGAACTGCTGAGTGTAGAGTCCACTCGTGCGGTTGCAGAAGTCGACTCAGTTTGTCCGCCAGGCAATTCCGTTCTCCTTGGATGTAGACCGCCCGGAGGAAGATGTTCCGGGAGGCCGCCCACTCCCAGAGGCGAAGAGCTTCGGAGCAGAGGGGCCATGACCCTGTTCCTCCCTGCTTGTTCACATAATACATTGCCACCTGATTGTCCGTGCGGACGAGGACCACCTGGTCCTGCAATATGTGAACGAAGGTTCGAAGTGCTAGGAAGATGGCTCGCAGCTCTAGCACGTTGATATGACACTGACGGTCTTCTGACGACCACAGGCCCTGCGTGCGAAGACCGTCGAGATGGGCTCCCCACGCGTACTCCGAGGAGTCCGTGGTCAGGACCTTGCGAAAAGGCGGAGTGCGAAACAATAGCCCCATGGACAGATTTGAAGAGTCTGTCCACCAACGCAGCGATTTCCGCAAGGGCGGAGTTACCGAAATGAGGCGAGACACCGGGTCGCACTCCTGGCGCCACTGGGACGCGAGGGTCCACTGAGGGATCCTCAGGTGTAGCCTCGCAAACGGCGTGACATGTACCGTCGAGGCCATATGGCCCAGCAGCATCATCATGCGCTTGGCCGACACCCTCGATAGTTGGGAGACCTGGCGGCTCATCCGTACCAAGGTTTCCACCCGCTGGGTCGGCAGGTAGGAGCGTAGGCGCACCGTGTCCAGTACCGCACCTATGAATTGAAGAGACTGCGACGGTCTCAACTGAGACTTTGGAAAGTTTATCTCGAACCCGAGAGTTTGCAGGAAGGCAATAGACTGTCGGGTCGCTGAGATAACCCCCTCCCTGGTCGGGGCTTTGATGAGCCAATCGTCCAGGTAAGGGAACACATGGAGTCCACGTGACCTGAGGGCTGCTGCAACCACCACCATGCACTTCGTGAATACTCGTGGGGACGCGGCCAGGCCGAAGGGCAGTACCCTGTACTGGAGGTGGAGGTCCCCCACCTGGAATCGTAAGAATCTTCGACAGGCGGGGTGCACCGGAACATGGGTGTATGCTTCCTTCAGGTCGAGGGAGCACATCCAGTCCCCTTCCCCCAAGAGGGGGTACAAAACCGGGAGAGATAGCATTCGAAACTTCTCCCGGGCCAGGAATTTGTTGAGCTTCCTGAGGTCCAGTATGGGGCGCAGGTCCCCGGTCTTTTTTGGGACCAAAAAGTAGCGGGAGTAAAACCCCGTACCCCGCTGGTCCTTGGGGACCGGCTCGACCGCCCGAAGCTTCAAGAGGGCTTTGGCTTCGGTTATAAGGGTCGGTAGCTGCGAACGGTTGCAGGGGACTAAACTTGGGGGACTGTCCGGCGGCGAGGACACAAAGTTGAGCGAGTAGCCCTCGGAGACGGTCCGGAGCACCCAAGCGTCTGAGGTAATCCCGGTCCATGCCTCCCGGAAGAACCGAAGACGGCCCCCGATAGGGAGGGGTTCCTGAGAAAGTGCGGAGGGGAACCCGCCCCGTCCGCTCAGCCCGTCAAAAGGAAGGCGCTGGCTTAGAAGGGCCCTGCGCCGGGGCTTGGGGTTGTCCCCCTCTGCCTCGCTGAGACGGACGTCTCGGAGGCGGTCTCGAGAAAGCCGGGGTCGACTTCTGAGGGTATCGGCGCGGCGGAGGCCGAAAGGGTTTCTGCGGCGGGGGCCTAGGTTTGGGGCGGACCAGGGATGCTAGAGAGCGCTCCTGTTCCGACAAGCGCTTGGTCGCCGCATGCAATGACTCGTCGAATAACTCGGACCCCACACAAGGCAAGTCTGCCAGGCGTTCCTGCAGGTTTGGGTCCATGTCGAGGGTGCGAAGCCAGGCCAAGCGGCGCATGGCCACCGCGAGGGCCGACACCCTCGAAACCAGCTCAAAGGCGTCGTACACTGCATGGAATAGGTACAACCGCAATTGAGACAGGTTGGACATAAACTTGTCGAATCCTGCTCTTTGGGAGTCCGGTAACGAGTTTCGATATTGAGGAAGGTCCTTCACCATACCGCGCAAAAAGGAGGAAAAGGTGAAGGCGTAATTTAGAACCCTGGTGGCCATCAGGGAATTTGAATAGAGGCGACGGCCAAACTTGTCCAGGGTCCGCCCCTCCCTGCCTGGTGGAACCGCCGCAGAAACCCGTGAGGGCTGTGATTTTTTAAGAGCAGACTCCACCAGAAGAGACTGGTGTGAGAGCTGCGCCTTATCGAACCCTTTAGGGGGAATCGTCCTATACTTCGATTCCATTTTTGAAGGCACAGACGTGACTGTAAGAGGGTTTGACAAGTTCTTCAGCCAGGTTTGCAGAAGGACACTGTTGAGAGGGAGTCTAGGCACCTCCCTAGGAAGAATGGGGAGGTCCTGTTCCTCCAAAAATTCTTTGGAATACCGAGAGCCTACCATCAGGTCAATCCCCAGGGCTTGGGCCATGTCCTGAACGAAGGATGAAAATGAGGACGGCCTAGCCTGGGGAGAGGGGGTTCTCGACCGCCCCACCGAGGAGAGGGGGGAGGCCTCATGGGAATAATGAGGATCCCTAACCGATCCCGAATCCCAGGATCCCCTCTCGAGGGCCCTCGAGGGGGAAGGGGAAGTTATCCTCCTCGCAGAACCCTTGGGTGAGGACCCCGGGGTTCGTGGGACACTCTCCCGTTTCCTCGGCGAGGCGGCCCGGGAAGACTTCCCATGGGGTGAGCGGAGGAGCCTCGGGTTGTCGAGGCGCAACTCCGACACCTGCAACGCCTCGCCCCCGAACGACGAGGAACGGTCGCGCCGAGGCGAGCCTCGGGGCCGCTTAGACTTCCTCGATCGACGCCCCGTCCGAGGTCGCGTCGAGGACGAGGCGTGTCTGGAAGACCCGGAGGAAGAGGAGGAAAGACGGCGCACTCTGCGCAACTTTTCTTTGGGCCTTACACTCCGCTCAGGGGGTTCCCCCGAGGTCGAGGTCCGGGGCGGGGCCGAGACCGAGGTGAACGGGGTCCCAGTACCCGAGACCGAGGTCGCCGAGGCCGGGGCTCCCGAGGGAGCCGAGGCCGGGGCCTCCGAGACCGAAGGCGTCCAGGCCGAGGTCGAGGCCGCCGGAACCGCAGCACGCTGCAACACTTCCAGGGCTCCCGACAGCTCCGATGAGATCAGAGCTCGGAGGAGATCCTGGAAGGCCGGAATCCCCACGAAGGTGGGGAGTTCCGAGTCCGGGGCACACTCCCTGGAGGGCGACCTCGGTCTCGAGTATTCCCTCGGGGTGTGCGGAGTCGAGGTCCGATGCGGGGCCGGGGTCGACCCACCCGCCTTGGCCTGACTCGAGGATGGCTTCTTTGCTGAAGGGGATGGAACAGAGGACTTACCCGAAGCTTGCTTCACTGACGACGCCTTCGAGGAAGAGGGCCGAGGCGAGGCCGAGGCCCCCGAGGACGCCGAGGCCGAGGTCAAGGCCGGGGCCGAAGCCGAGGCCGACGTCGAGGCCTTAGGCGGCGCGTCGACGGCGAACAATTCGGCCATTCTTGCCTTACGGCGACGGAGGGCCCTGTTTTGGAAGGTAGCACAGCGATCACACGAGTCTGTCGGATGTTCGGGCCCAAGACAGACAATGCACCACCGGTGAGGGTCAGTGATGGAAAGCAACCTCTCACACCGGCTGCACTTTTTGAATCCCGTAACAGGACGGGACATCCACGAAGAAAAAGAAGAAGGCCGGGAACGTACCGACGTCCCGCGGCCACGGCTTCCGGGAGCCCCCGGAACCCGACGAACACGAAAGACTTTTTTTTTTTTTTTTTTTTGAAAAGAAACGAAAGGAAAACAGTACCGCGAACTAATTCGAAGGGAAAAACAAACTAAACGCGGCAGCTAGAAGGCAAAAACACTGGAGCTCAGATCCACAGGGCTTTCTTGCTCCGCGGAAAAATTTGAACTGAGGACCACGAGGTGGGATGCGCCCTCTAGTGGGCGAGAAGGCACGCACATGCGTGGTGCAGTGTGCAAACTTGAAACTTCAATCAAGTTTGCTTGAAAAGCTGTCCGCGCCGGGGCTCCGTAGATGACGTCACCCACATGTGAGAATATCATGCCTGCTTGTCCTGGGATAACTAACTCTAACCTCAGAAATCCTTGAATCTGCCCTTTTCTGACTCCTCCCCCCCCTGATTTTCCTCATAGGGAATAAAGGGAGTACTTACTGTAGATTCTGATGCTTCTGTCAGCTTGCAATAGCCTGCCTGCAGGGAAAGAATTTCTGCCCAAGACTGCTGGAAATGAATCCACCACCGGAAATCTGGGTGCCGGTCAGGACGACTGGCCAAAAACTCTGAACTCCGAAGATCCACGCAGCACATCGGGGGGAATTAATTTGCAACTGGTTCTCTAATATCCAAAGAGTTGTTACACAGGGGCCCTACAACCTACACTCAAGCCTCTGATAAATCAGCAGGTGAGCAAGCTTCCAGGGAACAGACCCTGAGCTTTCGATGGATAACAAAACAGGCTGGGCTCCACAGGTACTCCAAGAGATTGGCCTGTGAGCAGCTGCCCACCCTCATTGGTCTGCATCTATCCTTGGCGGGGACCTCTGGGCAGGAAAGCCATGCAGGAAAAAAGAACCAACGTATAAAAAGACCTCAAAATAATAAAAAAAGCAAAGCAGAGCAGAACATACCTTCTCAATTCGCTTGCAGAAGGAACAGAAGAATAGCCTTACTACTGGGTCAGACCAATGGTCCATCTAGCCCAGTATCCAGTCTAGCCCAGTCCAGTCATGGAGGCCAATCCACTTCACAAGTACCTGGCAAAATTCCAAATAGTAGCAGCATTCCATGTCACCGATCCAGGGCAAGCACTGGCTTCCCCCATCTGTCTCAACAGCAGACTACCTTTTTTAAAACCAGCTATATAACTGCTCTCACCACATCTTCTGGCAACACGTTCCAGAGCTTAATTATTCTCCGAGTGAAAAAATATTTCCTCCTATTGGAAAAACTGAAGAGGGAGCTATTCTCCACTGGTGAAGGGGGAGGAGTTGAAAGATGTGTGTCACCCTTCTTCAAAGTTTGGGACTAGAGGAGAACAGCTTCAGTACAGAATCATATGTCTTTACAACAGAAGTTCCTATTACCAAGAGAACCATCTCCACTTGGCAGACTATCTCATTCGCGTATACTCAAGCTGGGCTTATGTTTCAATGTCCAAACTATGGCTTGTCTTGGTAGCTCATTCCCACTCCACCTCTACTTTGGACATCTGCAAAGCAGCTACTTGATCCTCAAACCATACCTTCACCACTCACTACTGTTTAGAGCAAAACTCTAAGAGAGGGTCGGTTTGGACAAGCAGTTCTGCAAAATCTTACTTGCTGAGTGCCAGATTTCCCTCCAACCCTTTTTGGACTACAAGCACTACAGCATCATATTGATAAAATGATTACGTACTTACCCTGGTAAGCTCTTTTCCAGTAGATAGGTGAGACATTCTAGACAGTAGAGTTATTTCTCTATAGCCATATGCTGCTGCAGAATGAATCCACTTCAGATTTTTCACTCTGCCTCTGTTATACTTCACTGGGCTCTCTAGCTCTACTTAAAGCCACCCAATACACGTGAAGTAGAGGCACCTGTAGCAACAGGCGTAAATAAAGTGTTCTACCATTAACCGCCAACACAGGCTTCTAAGGAGCTCAAAAACTACTTCCCAATAAATTACAACATATATACAAATTTTTACCAGCCCTTAAGGGCTGACAGGCATCCAAGAATCAGCTTAGAGAAGCATAAACAGAATGAAAACTGTAAGCAGGCACAGGAAAGCCAGGTTGGGAGTCTAGAATGTCTCACCTATCTACTGGAAAAGAGCTTACCAGGGTAAATACATCATCTCTTTTTCCAGTGAAATAGATGAGACATTCTAGACCAGACATGTTCCTCGAGGGCTGGAATCAAATCTGAGCCAGAGGAGTGCTCTTGTTCCCTTCCTGGCGATTGACATAGGTTATCGCCGACGCCTTGGCTCTACAGAGTCTTCTGTAATCTCATAAGAGCTAGCTGAATGGCTCTAAGCTCCAACCAATTTTCTATTTTCGCTGAGAGGGTGTCTGTCTCCCCTGAACAGGAGAATTGCAATGGGCTCCCCAGCCCTGAAGGCTGGCCTCCGTCATCACCACGATCCAGGAGGCAATGTGTAGGGGTATGCCCCTGCAGAGCGATTGTGGGAGAAGCCACCAGTCCATGCTTGCCCGGTTCCATAATCCAAGACAGATGAGCCTGCAAGGCATATCTGTGTGGAGCCCAGCGAGAGAGCAAAGCATGCTGAAGAGGACCTATACATGCCTCGCGCAAGGAATTACATCCAGTGTGGATCCCAGAACTTGAAGATAATCCCATGCCGAAGGAGCCATCCGCTCTAGAAGGAAAGAAATCTGGGCACACAGCTTCTGCCTCTGGGCTTCTGGTAGTTGAAAAGGACTCCCAGGTATACCAGTGACTGTGTGGGCATCAGATGGCTCTTATGCAGCATTTGGAAGTGAGAATTTTGTGTTTGTGAGTGCTTTGTCCTAACTCTTGTAAACTATAAAATGAGCCCTTAGCATTTCTTTTAGACATTTCAGTACCTCAGCGCCATCAACTGGATTGACACCTTCACCCCGGAGGAAGGCTTTTTATCTGAAGCCAAAACACAGACCGTATTGGGTCCAGCAACAAAGGAAACGGACTTTGTATTATATTCAAATATGCATGTGATATGTTTTAATATACAATCGTATTTAATAAACCTCATTTGTTCCCAAGGCTGATGTGTACAGATCTTCTCCACTTGTTTATTCTGGTTTATTTCACTTGGGGTTGATTTTCATTGGGTTTTTGGAGGGATTACACTGGCTCTTCCTGAAGCTGACAATCCAGCCTGGGTCCACCAGCACCTGGAGAACCTACCATCCCTCGGTCAGTGAGGGAGCTCTGATCAGCCAGTTGTCCAAGCAAGGGTGAACCTGGAGACCTACCTTTCAGAGGTAAGCCACCACTACCACCATCACCTTGGTGAAGGTCTGGGGTGCTGTTGCCAGCCCAAAGGGGCAGGGCCAAGAACTGGTACTGCTGTTCCAGAACATGAAAATGCAAAAAATTATAGTGGGCTGGAAAAATGTGAGATCCAGAGGTAAGAAACTTCTCCTGTGGCCACTGCTGCAATGACCAGACGCAAGGCCTCCATTCAGAAGCGGGGAATTTTGAGAGCCACATTCACGTGCTGAAGATCCAGAATAGGCCTCCAATCTTCTGTCAAAGGTTGAGCAAATTCCAGCTTGTAGCCCAACCAAATAATGTCCAAGACCTCTCTTAAGAGGAACATTCCTCGGCCTGGCGCCATTGTGCCTCTTCAGCAGGGGGTATAGAACTGGAGGTGGAATGTTGGGAATGCCTGTAGCCATTATACTTTCATCGGTAGCCCCCCTATACCAGGGGATATCAGTGTAAAATAGCTCCAAGTGTGACATAGCTCTAGCAATTTCCAGAGCACCCTCCAGAGAGTCAAACTGCTCAGAGCATAACGCACATATCAGGGTGCCAGGGGAAGGTAGCAGACTGCAAGCACACACCACAAAGCCAGGAGCAAGAAGTGGACAGAGCCGTCTAAGTGACCAAAATGAACTCCTGCAAAGATTCAGAAATAAGGTCTGGCAAAGCCATAGACTCATGCGCAGGATTGTGAGAGCATTTCCAGGCTCCAAAACTCCCAGAGGGATCCACAGATCCAGCATACATTCCCTGATCTCCTGCCCCAGGAAGTTCTGCACTTGCAAATAAGGGGTCAACAAGTCATCCGCATCAGAATTCCCCAGATCAGGGTGAGGCAGCGCAAGCACAGTGGCAGGGTGAATCGAGGATGTATCCAAAGGAGTAATGTTACTGAGATGCCTATGAGGCGGATAGGGACTGTGCAGGAGGGGGGGGGGGAGGGGGAAAAAAGCACGGTTCCCAAACTATCGACTCTCTCTCTTGGTCAACTGTCGGCTTTCCCCTTCTTCCTAGTTTAAAAACTTCTCAACTTCTCTCTTGATGTTGTTTGCAAGTAGCCTCATACTGTCTCTGCTGAGGTGGAGTCCGTCCTTCTTGAATAGCTTGCTCTTCCCCCAAAACGTTGTCCAGTTACGCACGAAGTGGAATCCTTCTTCCTCACACCAGCGCTGCATCCACGTGTTGACTGCTTGCAGCTCCATCTGCCTCTTCTCATCAGCCCTGGGTACCGGCAGGATCTCCGAGAATGCTATCCTCTGCGTTCTGGTCTTCAGCTTCCTTCCTAGCACCCGGAACTGGTCCTTCAATACTTCTCTGTTGTAGTTCCTGTTGCTCATGTTGTTCGTCCCCACATGGATCACCACCACCATATCTTCTTCCACACTGTCGATGATCCTGTTGATACGGCTCACTATGTCTTCTACTTTGGCTCCTGGTAGGCAGGTCACCAGTCGATCCAGTCTTCCTCCTGCTAGGTGGCTGTCGACTTGTTTGATGATGGAGTCCCCACAACGATTGCTGTCCTCTCTATCTTCTCTTGATTCTCCAGCCGAAGGTCCATGTCCTTCGTTCCCATCCATTTTCTCATCCTGGCAATGGTTTGCCAGGACTCGTCTTCTTGTGGATCTCCTCCATTGTTACCAGATCTCGCTGCTGTATCACCCATTTCTTCCTGGTGGTTGTGCGTCGGGACCACACTCTTTGTAGGTGTATCTTGGCAGTTCCACTGTTGCTGGTGATTTTCCACGGCCTCCCTGTATGCCTCCTCTATGAACTTTTCCAGCTCTCGGACTTCTTCCTCGATGGTGTCCTCTGTCTTGGTGTTCGCTGCATCCTTTGTCATGATCCTGGCAGCTGGGGAATTCCATGTGAGAATATAATGCTTGCTGTTCCTCGGAAAAAAATAAAGATATTTAAAACATTTCTTATTCACTTAAACCTAAGCTTAACCTGTAGCAGATATTCTCATATGACAGCAGGCATATATTCTTATAACTCACCCACCTCCCTGAGTCAGCTTCTTAGCTTTGTTATTGAACTGTAGGTCCCATGAGCCAACATCAGGCAGGAAGGTACCAACTTAAATTCAAATAAAGTGCACTGCCACTTTAAATTCTTTATTAATCGCCTTTATGAAGATTCACCCAAGGCGGTGTACAGCAAGTACACTTCAACATAAAGTTTACAATTTTGTTAACAGCATAATGTAGTAAAAAGATCAAATGTAAACAAAAGAATGAGTAAGGTAAACTCAAAATCAGTAAACAAACTTAATAGGATTACCATGAAAAGTTTTAAAAAATATACTTAATAGCATAAATTCAAATGGTATAACACAATGTCAGCGTAATACTTATGAAACAACTAATAAATACACATTAGAACATTCAAACATAGGTATGATGATAATGCTTTACTACTATACAGCTTATCCAATAGCCAAAGGGCCAAATGCAGTTATTAGATGGGCCAAGATACGGGATAATCAGATGGGAGGCCAAACTCGGGCAAAGTTGATTATACAGTTAAACAAGATATAAAGAACCAATTTAATTGCAGTGCATGTAGCAAGCTAGCCCTGGTACAAAAATGAGTATAGCGTCAATCGCCCTATGTATTAAAAGCTTGGGAGAAGAACCAGGTTTTCACCTGCTTTCTGAAATAGAGGTAGTCTGGAATTAGACATAGCCACTCTGGGAGTAAATTCCAGAGCATGGAGGCTAGTACTGAGAAGGCTTACTGGTGGGTATCACATTGTACATTTTCTTTTGACGAGGGTACAAATAGTAATGCTCCTTGAGAGGACCTCCGAGGTCTCAAAGGAGTGTAAATTATATGCATGCTATTCGTGCTGAGTACCCCAGTGGACAGGGGAGAAACTGTGCTTGGTGCCTGTGCACAAGAGCTGATCGTTAGGCACAACTCTTGTATGCAGGCCCAGTATAGTGCAGGGCTGAAAATCACTGGAGCTCAACTTAAGCAAAAAGCAGCCGGGGTGGGGGTCCCCCCTCAGGAGTTATAGCCCAAGGTCTTTTTTTCTGAGTCATAGTGCAGTTTGGAAGCAGCTGTTGTGTTTGTGTGTCCCATGCCTATGGCCAGGATGCAGCTGTTGACATGGAACACACATGCACATAAAACAAGCACAAAAAAAAAAAACCAGCTCCAAAATGCTCCTGCCAAAGCTACTGACAGCTCCAGACCTGCTGGAAAATTTTGCACAGTAAGAGCTGGGTGTTCCCTGCTATATATTACAAGGAGTGTTCATTTTAATACTAATGAGCTCCATGTAATACATTTATATAGGATTTCTCAGTGGCTGCTACTGTGATTAGTAAAAGCTCCTTGAGAACCCTTTTATGCATCAGTGGCTAAGCTACAACCAGTCTTACTTGCACAAGCTTTTGAGCAATTGGGGTCTAGATGTCACCAATGCACACATGGGGGCTGTGAATCAGCAAAGAGCTTTTTTATATGAAGGTCTCAATTGTAGTCAGTTTGAAAGTGAGTCATATCTAGGTGGGTTTCCATATACTTCTATGAACCCCAAGGGAGAAACCGCCTTTACTGAAATAACGCTGACTGAGTAATATGCATGTTTGCTCTTTTAATCCACTTTAATTTGCTTTACTAGCCATTGCTAAATAAGGTAATGAGTAAGATTGACTATTTTAACAGGAAAATCAAACTGATCCCATAACAACACAGTAAATGATGGCAGATAGAGATCACTATGGTCCATCTGGATTGCCCAGTAAGCTGGCTCAAGTTGCACCTTTCCGCTCCTTGCAGGTTATGCACTTTTATGCCTTTTATGAAGTGTGAAAGTCATGTTTTGCTTTCATCCGTTTACTACATAGAGATCCTCTCTATCCCACGCCTTTTTGAATTCTGTCACTGTTTTTGTTGCCACCACCTCCACAAGGAGCACATTCTAAGCATTCACCTCTCCATGAAAAAATGTATTATGTTGCTCTTAGGTTTACCTCCTTACAGATTCATTTCATCTCTCTGTCTTTGAAAAAGATTTAACACCTTTCATTTATTTAAATGTATGTATCATATCTCCTTTGACCGTCCTTTCCACTAGGGAATATACATATGTCAGTATTAGTGTGCAAGGAAATATAAGAAAAGTCAATTTTGATGTGCTTTTTATAGCACACTGATTAAATTCCTTATTCCAAATGATTTCTGCCTAGATCCTCAGTGATACCACCTCAGACTCAAATGACTCACAGCTTAAGTATTACCGTGTCCACTCATCACTGGATCATCAATAATTAGGTATCATCACCATCTTAATATATTAAGTTCTTAAGTTATGTACTTTAAAAGAGTACTTAGCTTTGTGGTCTTTAACATAGGGATATATTCACCGACATGTTTCACCTTTGAGTTTTATCAAGGCTTACATCCCTAATCATTTTACGCCAGCTCAATAGACTACAAAATCCATTCAAGAGTAGGCGTAAATGATTACTATAAAAAGCACCTCAAAATTGACCGCACTTGAGATTTCCTCATTAAAAATAAGATTGAAGTGCTATTAGAAAATATAAGAAAGCAATAAAATATGAAGCAGAAAAGCAATGTTACTTTTATTCTAATGTAAAAGTGGGCATTCCCAGTCACAGGACATCCCTAATATGTATATTAGTATCTCCTAGCCAACTCTTCAAACCTTACCCCCAAAATCATGATCAGAAACATAAACAATCTACCTCCAAATGTAACCAGAATATTTCTCCCTTCAACGCTAGGTAAGCAACCTCCATCTTTAACCAGAATGTTTCTTCCCTCAACATTATGTAATAATCTTCCTAACCTGAATGTATTGCTATTCTTACCAAATATGTAAACTTGATATATAAACTTGTTATGTACCTGATATGTAAACTTCCTGGAAATGTCCAGTTTTCTTCCAATTTGTAATCCGCTTAGAACCGCAAGGCACAGGCGGAATAGAAATCTCTAATGTATTGTATTGTATTGTATATGTTGGATTTGCATGTACTGGACCCACCTGCCCGTCCATCTATCACCCTGTCTCCCTTCTTCCGTTCCTATCCAAGATACTCAAGCATGCTATTCTCTGTCGCTGCCTGGACTTCCTTTCAACGCGACAAATTCTCGATCCTCCACAATCTGGCTTTTGCCCCCCCAACATTCCAGAGACTACCCTCACTAAGGTCTGCAGTGACTTATTCATGGCCAGATCTAAGGGCTTTTACTCGATCCTTATCCTTCTTGACCTGTCTGCTGCCCTTGATACTGTTAATCACAGCTTACTCCTTGATACGCTGTCTTCGTTTGGATTCTGTGACTCCTTCTTCTCCTGGTTTGCCTCCTACCTTTCCCAACTACTACTACTATTAATCAAATCTATAGTGCTATCAGATGCACGCAACGCTGCACAGAGTCACAAAGAAAAAGAAAACAGTCCATGCTCGAAAGAGCTTACAATCTAAACAGCCAAGACAGACTAACAGGAAAATCAGCAGGCTGGGTTGGAGGGCAGAGGAGCAGAGTTAAGGATTGAAGGCTATATCAAAAAGGTGGGTTTTCAGTCTGCTTTTAAACAAGGGAAGGACAAACTTGGGTAATTTATTCCTTTAGTATATGTGTTGGTGGGTCCTCTTCTGCTGCTACCCCGCTAGTGTTTGGCATACCCCAGGGTTCTGTCTTAGGACCTCTTCTCTCAGTGCCCTGATCTTCTCCCACGGCTTCCAGTATCACCTCTATATACTGATGACTTCCAAATCTACCCGTCTACACCTGAAATTTCACCTAAAGTCCAAGAAAAAGTCTCTGCCTGTTTGGCTGACATTGCTGCCTGGATGTCATCATCTGAAACTAAATATGTCCAAGACTGAGCTGCTCCTCTTTCCTCCTAAACCCTCTGCTCCTCCTCCTCCTTTCTCCATCTTGGTAAATAATACTGTCATTGTTCCAGTCTCCTCTGCTCACAACATTGAAGTGATCTTCGATTCCGACCTCTCATTTTCTATGCGCATTCAACAAGCTGCTACGACCTATCGCTTCTTTCTCTTCAATATCACCAAAATTCACCCCTTCCTCTCTGAGCACACTACCCAGACCCTTGCCTATGCTCTCGTAACCTCATGCTTAGATTACAGAAATCTACTTCTAACTGGTCTCCCAATGTTGCCTCTCCCCCTGCAATCTGCTGCCGACTCATCTTCTACCAACCTCACTACGCTCATGTCACCCCTCTCCTTAAGTCACTTCACAGGCTCCCTATCTGCCATTGCATACAGTTCAAGTTCCTATTACTGACCTAAAAGTGTGTTCATTCTGCTGCCTCTCAATCTCTCTCCTCTCTTTCCTTATACACTTCCCAGAGAACTCCATTCCTCAGATAAGCTGCTCTTAGCTTTACCCTTCTCCTCCACTGCCAATTCCAGACTTTGTTCCTTTCATCTAGATGCCCCCCTATGCCTGGAATAAATTACCCGAGTTTGTCTGTCAAGCCCCTTCCCTTGTTTAAAAGCAGACTGAAAATTCACCTTTTTGATCTAGCCTTAACCACTCTGCCTTCCAACCCAGACAGTTGATTAACCATTCCCCTTAATTGTATCCATGACATCCTGTTTGTCTGTCTTGGCTATTTAGATTGTAAGTTCTTTCAAGCAGGAACTGTTTTCTTTTTCTTTGTGACTCTCTACAGCGCTGCAGAAATTATTAATAGTAGTATTGCTTCCAAATTTGTCATTCATTACAATTGTCTTGAAGACCTAATTAATCTGTATTCTTCAAAGACTGAATTGTTCACTCTGTTCTAAAATATGCTAAGAATAAGAAACTAGACGTTAGCAAACTTGTATATCTTCATGGTTCTACCACATCTGCAATGTAACTAGTCAAACTCAAGTTTATTCCTAACTTACTAAATTGATACCATAAACAGCTGTACACCAAAGACCATTCTATATACAAAATCATTAAACTGAATGAAAAGTATCAACTTTGAGTTAAATTTGAGTAGGTTTCAGATTTGACCAGATTTACTGAAGTACTGAGCAGCAGCATTACCTGTGCTAAATATGCAAATTATCTCCGGATGCACTTTCAGATTCATAATCTGCTACCTCTGTTTGGCCTTCTTGAACTGTTTGACTCCAGCTATCTGTACCATTTGAAATGGCATCCTCCTCCCAATTCACATCTCCAGATTCATTTTCATCACTGCATTGATCATCCTGAATGTTTCTCTGTGATCTATCTGCTGTATCATCTTTTTGTTTTGATGAATAACAGTCTCTCCTTTGTTCATAGCTCTCATAGCTCATTTTAGATTTAATAGCTACTTTATCTAAGTCCGCATCATTCAGCTCCTTATTCTCCAGGTCATACTGCTCTGGAGCCTCTCTACCATTCTGTGGGCTCCCAGCACTTTTAATCAGTCCCTTGCTCTGGTTTTCCTCAGTTAGATGGTTATACTGCTTTTGGTATCGTTCCATCCACTTCAAGCTTCCAGTTCTTAAAGTACATCTATTGTCCTTGAACCAGCGCACTATTTCAGTTCTAACAAGTCCAGTTTGAGCTGCTAATTGGTCATACTCCTGTGGTGAAGGCCATTGAGTTCTTGCAAAAATAGTTTTTAGGAGGTGAAGCTGTTCTTGATTAATTTTGTGACACTCTGAAGAATCATACAAACTGTCTGACACATGCAAACTATTTATCTGTCCAACTTGAGTTATAGATCCATTTTGTATTCCCTGATTTTTTGTATTGGCATCCATTGATGCCAAGACTGCATGTTCCATGCTATCTCTTAGCTTTCGTCTCTCTGAGAACCATAAATCAATTTCTCTTCTACTAAGTTTAGTTTCTGCTCTTAGTCTATCCACGTCCTTTTGAGTTGGAAAAGTGTTTTTTTGCAAAACAACGTTCAAGAACTTTAAGCTGATCCTCTGTCTTCTCTTTGAATTTTTGGGGTAGGAAGTCTGGATATGGGTGGTAAGAACGAGAAGATGATCTTGCAGCTGCAATTGCTAATTGATCTTTTGCTAAAGATTCACTAGTGATATGAACAATACCTCTTTGGCTCCTATATCTATGATCACTAAACCATTTTTTTATATCACTCCTAGAGAGACCAGTGATATCTATCAATCTATAGATTTCAGAATCATCTGGAAACTGACTTTTAATAAAACTAGTTTTCAGAACTGCTATTTGTTCTTTAGTCTTCTTTCGTTCATTTGGGGATGTTGCAGCTAGATGGCTTAGTTTTGGTGTAGCTTGAGCCATTTGTGGACGTTTGGTTTCTGAAGTAACTGGTTGGTTCTGTAATGAACGTTTCTGGCCCTGATTAGAAGAGCCTGCAACAGAAAGCGTAAAAGGAGGGCAGGTAACCGCTGACCCATTTGCTACCTGAGTCAAAACCAGGCCAGTCTGACCAAGTATTTGACAAGGTACAGCAGTCTGGATAATGGGCTGAGATACTTTTGAATTTGTAGCAAGAGGAGCTGGTAGAACAGTAATAGTTTGTGGTACTGGCTGGATAGTTCCATTGAACATCTTTTTCCTTGCCTCTTCGACTTCTTCTGGGGACCAACTTATCCCATGCTTCAAACGCTGAGTAGCAAACCAGATCCGGATTTGCTCTTCTGGGTGTTTTGATGCTGCTGTCAACCATGATAATTCTGCTTGCGTTGGGTAGGGAAATTTATTGAATGAACTGATTAGTGTTTCATTAACATCTAATGCAGAATTGTATTTGGTACTGTTCAGAGGAACAGGGACTTTGGGAAGAAGACTGATATTTGGTGGCAGCTGTACTGAGGGCATAACATGAGCCACTGCATCCTGAAGTAATTCTGTTCCATTAATTGTGATAGCAGTATTGGTAGTTTCTGTTATGATGCAGGAATTTCCATCGATCTGGCTTTCCATAACTACTTCTTCTGACATTCTAGGCATCTTTCTGCCATCAATTTTAGTCTTACCCATTTTCATTATGGGAGTTTTAGTTACTGTAATCCCCGCAGGTAAATTTTCATCATTTTCGACATCATCTAGGCTGTTTCCCATAGGAACAACATTATTAGTTCTATCAACTGACTGCTCTAGAACAGTCTGATTATTGCGCTTCATTAACTTAAGTTTAAAGTTACTCTCTCCTGGGTGATATTTTGTGTTATGGTCGGATAAAGAATCATACTTTTTGGTAGTGAAGTTACATTCAGCACACACATAAAGGGGGTTGAGAATAACATTTGGGTGCTGCAAATCAACATGCTCTGTAAACTCGTTGAGATTTTTAGTTGAAAAAGGGCAGTATTTACATTCATACCCTCCTTGAACTTTTTTAGATGTATTTTCTATTGTGGATTTTCCTTCAACTACTTCACAATCCTTTCCAGAGCTTTCATTCTCCCAGTCATCCTTAGATTCTTGCTTTGGAGTGCCAGCACTCTTTTCTTTCAGGGCCTCAATTTCATCAGGGTCAGCTTGTTCTATTACTTCAGAGGATCGCACCATACATGGAGTTGTTGACTTTCTTTTGCTTGCCATGATAACCAGTTAATATATTATCAGTATGAATGGGCGACGTCCTTAAGCGTACAAAAGAAAACAAATGTTTTTGCTTTTCTTAGGCGCTTTATTAAGTATTTTTATTTCCAGATTATGGTGCAGTCAGCTCCAACCGGTAAATGTATATGAGTGCATTACACCTGCAAACAATAAGAAAAAAAGTGTCATTTTTTAAAATGGTGTTCTGTGAATCATTCTCTGAAAGTATTAAGAACACAACTACATTTTAGCTAAAATAGAGTAACTGATTGCTATTTAACCTAAGGAGAACTAGCAGTTTGCCAAACCCTGTAGAATTAATGGTACTTGAGTTTAGTTTTTGACAGCATTTTCTATTATAGTATTAATGCCACTATCACTGTTAACCCAAGTAAGATAAACTGATTTGATGCATTACTTCTGCAATACTCAGTCCAGTTATCCTAGCCCCCTGTATCTTCTTTCACTACTCAAGAGTGCATAACTGTGTGTAAAAAATCTTTCTGTAAAGGCTATAGGCTACTACTACATTTAGATCTTTAATTGAAAATAATCTTAATTTAGTGTTTGATGGAGATGGATACTATAGGAAGCCCCAAAATATTCCTAGAAGTAGCTAATTTGTGCACTATGAAGTTACTCAAAATTGTACAGCCTGTTTACTGTTAACCATAACATGGCCAATCTGAGATTTTGACACTACAGTGCAATGGTTCTTAAATCAGTTCTAGGGGACCCCCAGCCAATCAGGTTTTCAAGATATCCCTAATGAATACAAAATACATGGAGCTTAAAGAGGGAGAGGAGCCTATAACAATTGTCAGCACAAGAACAGGCCATACCAGTGCAGGGACAGTTGGAGATAAATATTGCAAGATTTAATCTCTCCTGTATGACTTTGACAGATATAGAGACAGAAGTCTTTAAGAAAGCCTTGGCTTTGTACCCTCTACTAAATATAATGCCTTAGATATTTTTAGAATCGCACTTAAGTTACAGATCATACATTCATCTTCAAACAAAATATTACTATGTTGACCGATCCGTGGTTAAAAAAATATCAAAGTGGGTACCACTGGGAAGCAAGGATCCTTTAATAGAGGGGCTTTTGTATCATGTGTAGAACATGACATATTGGAATTAGAAAGTAAGGAGGAGAGATTTTAGATTTCACTAAATATGAATACGCAGCCATGTGTTATATCAAAATGAAAATATTAGATCCGCAGAAAGGGGAAGTGAAATTGTAGTACAAAATAGAAAATATGTATGTGAAGTTAGGAGACAATTAGAAGATAGGCAATTCTATATACTTCTCACAGCTGAACCTACTGATCAACTTAAGGAGATTGCTAAACTGGTTGACAGTCTTTGGAGCTGGTTTTATGACTGGAAGAGAGACTTTCTAAAAGGTCCAACACCCAATCAGACCCACAATATACCTGCCATTGAACTGAACAACTGGTATGCAGCCCTAAAAGTGGAGGAGATGAGAATATGCCAGGGAGAAGAAGGAGCAAAGCTCAAAATCCCCAAAGTTGCAGGATTCATGTCCACTAGGAAGCATAAGGTAGTAGTGATTGGTGATTCCCTTCTGAGGGGTACAGAACACAATCCTCTGAAAATCGTTCAGAGCCTACCACATCTCTATCACTATTTGTGTTTGTCTTTTGAGGGGTACAGAGGTATCCATATGCAGACCAGACATGATATCCCAGGAGGTACGCTGTATGCTTGGTGCCAAAATCCAAGATGTTATGGAGATTTTATATAATTTGTATGGGTTATTTTTGTACACTGCTGCTTACTATGTTTTAGATTGTAAGCCGACCTGAAGGTTTTCCCCTAGGGCAGGATAGAAAATTTAAATAAACTTGGAGAGCTTGCTGAGACTCATCAAGCCTATTATCCAATGCACTAATGATAGAAACATAGAAAAAGACGGCAGAAAAGGGCTATAGCCCACCAAGTCTGCCCATTCCATATACCCGCCCCTTGACTTTATTCTCTTAGAGATCCCATGTGAATATCCCATTTTCTCTTAAAATCTGACACACTGCTGGCCTCAATCACCTGCAGTGGGAGTTTATTCCAATGATCCACCACTCTTTCGGTGAAGAAATACTTTCTGTAGTCACTATGAAACTTTCCCCCCCTGATTTTCAGCGGATGCTCTCTGGTGGTCGAGGGACCCATGAGACAGAAGATACCATCTTCCGACTCGATACGGCCCGTGATGTACTTAAACGTTTCAATCATGTCTCCCCTCTCTCTTCGTTCCTCAAGTGAGTACAGGTGCAATTTACTCAGCCTTTCCTCATGCGTGAGATCCTTGAGCCCCAAGATCATCCTAGTGGCCATTTGCTGAACCGACTCGATTCTCAGCACATCCTTTCAGTAGTATGGTCTCCAGAATTGAACACAATACTCCAAATGAGGTCTCACCATGGACCTGTACAGTGGCATTATGACTTCAGGTCTCCTGCCGACAAAACCTCTACGGTTACAACCCATCATTTGCCTTGCCCTGGAGAAAGCCTTCTCCACTTGATTGGCAGCCTTCATGTCATCACTAATGACCACCCCCCAGATCACGTTCCGTCGTGGTTCTGGCCAAGGTCTCACCATTTAGTACTTAGATACTGCTAGGTACTCCTCCAAACATATCAAAAGTGACTTTTGCGTCTCTGGGAGAGAAGGTGAAGCAGTCATGTGCGCACGTGGTATTCTCGTCCATACTCCCTGTTGAGGGTAAAGGTACAGGAAGAGAAGCTCGCATCCTGGAAATGAATGCATGGCTGCATGGATGGTGTCGTCGCGAACATTTTGGCTTCCTGGACCATAGGATGTTTTTCCAAGGGCTGCTGATCAGGGATCGTGTACATCTATCAAAGAAAGGAAGAAGTATCTTCAACAGCAGACTGGCTAACCTGCTGAGGAGGGCTTTAAACTAGAATCATTGGGGCAGGGTGATTAAAGCCCTCAGGTGAGAATAAGCTCTCAGGTAACTGAATCACTAAATACCTCTACACAAAAGGGAAAAGGGGGCAATGTCTGGAAAGCTGTATATACCAATGCTTTAAGTATAATCTAGAGGCTGTGATGGAAGAGACTTTGTTGGATTTAGTGGCTATAACAGATGTGGTTCACAGAGAACCATGACTGGGATATAGTTATACTGGGCTATACTGTATTCAGGAAAAGCACAGTTACTTACCATAACAGGTGTTATCCAGGGACAGCAGGCAGATAGTCTCTACATGTGGGTGACATCACCGACGGAGCCCCCTAGTGGACGTTTTCGCAAGCAGACTTGCTTGAAGACCTTCAAGCTTGCGATTGGCCCGCACATGCCCCTCCCGCCCGACCTAGGGCATGCGTCTCCTCAGCGTGGTCTCAGTTCAGATAGCTAGCAAAGAAGCCAACCACGGGGAGGTGGGTGGGTTGTGAGAATATCTGCCTGCTGTCCCTGGATAACACCTGTTACGGTAAATAACTGTGCTTTATCCCAGGACAAGCAGGCAGTATATTCTCTACATGTGGGAGACCTCCAAGCTAACCAGAATGGGATGGAGGGAGAGTTGGCAATTTAAGAGAACATATTTTGCAAAATGGACTGGCCAAAATGGCCGTCATGCCTGGAGAAAGCATCCAGACAGTAGTGCGAGGTAAACGTAAGAACCGAGGACCAAGTGGCAGCCTTACAGATTTCCTCAATCGGAGTCAAGCAGAGGAAAGCAACAGACGCTGCCATCGCTCTGACCTTGTGGCCTGTGACTCGACCAGGTAGGGAAAGACCAGCCTGAGCATAACAGAAAGAGATACAAGTGGCCAACCAGTTAGAAATGGTCTGCTTAGAAACAGAGCGACCCAAGCGATTTGGATCGAAAGAGAGGAACAGCTGGGAAGCAGAATGATGAGGAGCGGTGCGCTTCAAGTAGAAGGCCAGCGCACGCTTATAATCAAGAGAATGTAGACCCACTTCTCCAGGGTGAGAATTGGGCTTCGGAAAAAACACAGGAAGAACAATGGATTGGTTGATGTGAAACTCAGAAACAATCTTAGGCAAGAACTTAGGATGGGTACGGAGAACCACCTTATCATGATGGAAGACAGCGAAAGATGGGTCCACTACCAAGGCTTGAAGCTCACTGACCTGACGGGCAGAAGTGAGAGCAATCAGAAACACAACCTTCCAGGTAAGATACTTCAAGTGAGCCCGCACTAGCGGCTCGAACGGGGGTTTCACCAAGCGAGCAAGGACCATGTTAAGATCCCAAACCACCGGAGGAGGTTTAAGGGGTGGATGAACGTGAAAAAGGCCTTTCATGAAGCAGGAAACCACAGGATGAACAGAGATAGGCTTCCCGTCAATCGGCTGATGAAAGGCAGCAATGGCACTAAGGTGGACCCGAACCGAAGAGGATTTGAGTCCAGCACCAGACAAGTGTAACAGATAATCCAGAACAGCAGGTAAGGAGGCAGACATCGGCTCCTGCTGTCGAGTAGCACACCAGGAAGAAAAATCGGGTCCCACTTCTGATGGTAACATTGGCGAGTGGACTCCTTCCGAGATGCCTCCAGGACGTCCAGCACAGGCTGAAAGAGCCGAAACAAGGGCACTAAGTTTCGAGGAACCAAGCCATTAAGTGCAGAGAATGAAGGTTGGGATGAAGAAGAGAACCTCGACTCTGTGTAAGCAGAGAAAGAAAAACAAGCAGAAGAAGAGGCTCCCTGGAACTGAGTTGCAACGGAAGGGAGAACCACGGCTGTCGGGGCCACCGAGGAGCTATCAGAATCATGGTGGCACTCGTTGACTTGAGCCTGACGAGAGTCTTTGGAATCAGAGGGAATAGAGAGAATGCATACAGAAACAGGTTCGTCCAGTCATGCAGGAAATCATCCGCCTCGAGTCTGAGAGGGGTGTAAACCCTGGAGCAGAAGCGGGGCAACTTGTGATTGAGAGGGGATGCGAACAGATCGACGTCCGGAGTCCCCCAACGAGCAAACACTTGACGCAGGGTCAAGGAATGGATGGTCCACTCGTGAGGCTGAGGAAGATGACTCAACCTGTCCGCCAGACAATTGTGCTGGCCCTGAATGTAGACCGCTCGAAGGAACATGTTGCGGCGAATGGCCCAATCCTAGAGCCTCATCGCTTCTTGGCACAGGGACAGGGACCCTGTGCCCCCTTGTTTGTTGATATAATACGTGGCGACCTGGTTGTCCGTGCAGATCAGCACCACTTGGTCGCGAAGCAGAAAGCCTTCAGGGCAAGGAAAATCGCTCGAAGCTCTAGCAGATTGATGTGAAAAGACGGGTCGGCACTGGCCTTGAGTGCGAAGACCGTCCAGATGAGCCCCCCAAGCATAGGCTGACGAGTCCATCATCAGGACCTTCTGCGGAGGAGCATGAAACAGAAAATTTCTGGAAAGATTGGAAGAGAGCATCCACCAACAGAGAGACTGCTTCAACAAAGGAGTCACGACAATGAGTCGAGAGAAAGGGTCTCGATCCTGGTTCCATTGGGACGCTAGAGTCCATTGAGGAGTATGGAGGTGAAGTCTGGCTAAAGGAGACACGTGAACCGTGGAGGCCATGTGCCCTAGAAGGATCATCAGGAGCCGAGCCAGGGCCGAAGACAGATGGGCCACCCTCTGGCATAAACAAACAAGGGCCTCTCGACGAGGCCGAGGCAAGAAGGAGCGGTGACGAACCGTGTCCAGGACCGCTATGATGAATTCCAGATACTGGGATGGACAGAGGTGGGACTTGGGGAAGTTCGCCTCGAAGCTGAGACTCTGAAGGAGCAAGATGGTCTGCTTCGTTGTTCGCAGAACTTCGTGGTGCGAGGACACTTTGATCAACAAGTCGTCGAGGTAGGGAAACACCTGCAGGCCACGGAGACGCAGGGCTGCAGCTACCACAACTAGACATTTCGTGAAAACCCTCGGAGAGGCCGCCAGGCCAAAGGGTAGAACACGGTATTGGAGGTGGAGATCCCCCACCCGGAATCTCAGATACCAGCAAGAAGCCGGGTGTATAGGAATGTGCGTGTACGCCTCCTTGAGGTCCAGTGAGCAAAGCCAGTCCCCCTCGTCCAAGAAGGGGTACAAGGTAGGAAGGGTGAGCATTCTGAACCATTCCCTGACCAGAAACTTGTTCAGAGCACGGAGGTCCAGGATCGGACGCAGATCTCCCATCTTCTTGGGTACCAGAAAGTACCGGGAATAAAATCCAGTATTCCACTGGTCCAGAGGAGCCTTCTCGACCACCCGAAGGTGAAGAAGGGCCTGAGCTTCTTGCAGCTGAGACCGGATAGAAGGAAACTCTCTTGGAGGAAGGTCCGGGGGCACGCGACTAAAGTGAAGGGAGTACCCCTCACGGATAATGGAAAGTACCCAACTGTTGGAGGTAAGACTTTCCCATTGGGTATAGAAATGATGGAGACGACCCCCGATGGGGAGGGGGGAAGGCTCAGACTGGAATTGTCAAAAAGACGGCCCAGGCTTCGCTGGAGCCGGGGCTGGGCCTTAGCTTGGCGCTGCTGCTGCTGTTGCGGCCGCTTCGAAGGAGGCCGAGAGAATGCAGTAGATTTCTGTGGATACCTCTGGAGAGGAATTTTGTATTGCCGAGCCGGAGGGATCTTCGGCTTAAATCTCACCAGAGAAGCGAAGGACCGTTTGTGTTCCGAGAGGCGCCTGGTGGCTGCCTCTATGGAATCAAAGAGCTCATTACCCACGCAAGGGAGATTGGCAAGATGATCCTGGAGATTCGGATCCATGTCCACAATCCTGAGCCAAGCGAGGCGATGCATGGCGATCGCAAACGCAGTGACCCTTTGAGGACAACTCGAAGGCGTCATAGGTCACCTGAAACATATAGAGGCGGAGCTGGTAGAGGGTCTCCTCGAGGAGACGAAATTCCTGACGCCGAGAATCTGGCACCTCCTCCCGGAATGAGATCACACAGAACCTGAGGTAGGATGTGACGAAAAAATTATAGTTGAGGACACGGTTCGCCATCATTGAGTTTTGATAAAGACAGCAACAAAATTTGTCCATCGTACGGCCCTCCCTGCCCGGAGAGACGGCAATGTAAACCTTCGAGGGGTTGGTCTTCTTCAAGGAAGACTCAACCACCAAGGATTGGTGAGAAAGCTGAGAACTCTCAAACCCCTTAACCGGGATCGTCCGGTAACGGGACTCCAACTTTGGAGGGAATGGCCGTGACCACATAGGGGGGTCTCCAGGTTCCAGAGAAATGTTTGCCGGAGAACCTGGTGTAATGGCACGCGTAGCACCTCACGGGGCTGATGATCAACACCCATTTCCGCCAGGAATTCCTGGGTATAACGGGACTCAGACTGGAGGTCCAGGTTCAAGGCGCTACCCATGTCAGAGATGAAACGAGTAAGGAGGAGTTTCGAGAAGACTCTTACCCTGAGGAGACCCCGAGCGAGATCTGGGGGCAGCCGAGAAAGAGGGAGAAATTTCCCTCGAATAGTAAGCCGGGGCCTCGGAGTCCCGTGAATGGGAGATTGAAGAGGCTTGACTAAAATGTCTGGGGGGGTGTTGAGGAATGACCCCGTGAAATGTGGACCGGTGAAGACCCCGGAGTCCGAGGAATCAGCTGGCGGAGCCTCGGAGAAGACGGGGCAAAGGAAAATTCCTCCACCGGTTTTGAAAAAGACCTCTTAGAGGCTGGCATCTGCCTCGACGGGGAACGCAAACTAGTTTCCAACTCGAGGACAAGAGTGTGCCTGGAAGGCTTTGCGGTTGGAGACCTGCCCCGCAGGGGCAGAGAAGACCGGAGCTTTTTAGGAGAGGCAAGCCTTGACATAGTAGCGGGCAAAAAGCGACCCCCAGGCCTGGATCCTCGAAAAGGCACAGGTGACTTGGGGGATGAAGAATCGCTCGAAGGAACCCGACGAGTCTTGCGGGCATGGCCCCGAGACACGAGAGAAGGCTGGTCAGACCGAGGCTGGGTCTAAACTGAGGAACTACCGAGGAAAGCTGTGTAGTAAGGATAGCCTTAAGCATATCCTTGAATATAGGCACTGAGACCAAAGGCTGTTGGATCGTAGGTGCAGCAGTGCGCTCCTTTGGGAGCGACCTCGAGGAAGAGTATTCCCTATGTGAGGAAGCACGCTTAGAATGATGTCTCGAAGATGCCGACGAGGCGGCACTCACATGAGACTCAAGAGGTAGGCTTCTTTGCCGGCACACCTGAGGAGGAAAGAGGAGACTTTCCCGAGACTGGAGTAGCAGGAGGAGCCAAGGCCGCAGCCTTTGAGGCCGAGGGGGACTTCGAGGCCAAGGCACCCAACGAGGGCGCCGAGGCCAAGCTCGAGGCCTGTCCAGCAGGATCCATGGGGCCAAACAGATGAAGAATCTTGGCAACCCTCCGAAGAGCCCGCGGTTGCAAAGTCGCACAACATGGGCATGACTCAGCACGGTGCTCCCTACCCAGGCACTCCACACACCAACGATGAGGGTTGGTGATGGAGATAACCCGGTTGCACTGAGTACAGTTTTTAAACCCGGAACGAGGCCAGGACATAAGAAAAAGGACGGCCGCAGCCCCGCAAGGCCAGGCGGCCAGAACAAGACTGGTGAACCCGGTCAAAAATATACGAACAGAAAAGAAAAAGAAAGACACGGGCATAGTGACTAAACTAAAAGTAACCAAATAAGCCACGGTGCTAGAGGGACGAGGTCGCGCGAAGTAAGGGAGCAGTGAAAAACATAGAACTGAGGCCACGCTGAGGAGACGCATGCCCTAGGTTGGGCGGGAGGGGCACACGCGCATGTGCGGACCAACCGCAAACTTGAAGGTCTTCAAACAAGTCTGCTTGTGAAAACGTTTGCTAGGGGGCTCCATCGGTGACATCACCCACATGTAGAGAATATGCTGCCTGCTTGTCCTGGGATAAGATAGGGTAGGAAGAAAGGGGTTGTGTGTGTGTGATGTAATATGTTAAAGATCATATTACCATATTTACTATGTTTGCCATGCCATATTTGCTATGTTACCATGCTACACTCTCAAACCATGTTTGCCACTCAGTGTTTAGCTGCAGGCTAAATTAGACCTGAATATCAGTGGCATAGCCAATCAATTTTGGGTGGACCTAAGCTGAAAGTGGGCAGACATCTCTCTCTGTTGCCCTCTTCTTATCCCAAGCCAAAGCAGCAGACTCTCCCCCACACCAGTCTATGCAGCAGATTCTCCCCCTCCCTTCCCACTCCCCAGTCGGTGCATCACTCTTCTCTCTTTCCTATCCCCCAACCTATGCAGCAGATTCTCTCTCCCTTCCTTCCCCCCTCCCAGCCCATGTTCCATTTCTTCAGGTCGCCGGTAGGTTCTACATGCTGCTGGTGACTCACCCAGAAGCCTTCCCTCCGACACAAAATGCAAACGCAATATATAGGATCGGGGGTGGGTTGGGGGGGGGGGGTTACAAGTTTTCAGCCTTGACTCAATGTGGGCAGTATAACCTATATTTACCCTAAATTAAGCCAGCAAAAATTTTGTGCGGTTGCTGGGGTGTGTGTGCATACAGGCATATGACAGAGAACACTGCTGCTTATTTATACTTTCCAACACTTCACTGGGCTGTAAAGAACACCTATTGCTAGATAACCAAGCAAAGATCAGTATAGCAGCTTTTTAGAAGCATCTAACAGGAATTTTAAGGCTTATTACCCGCTTGCTTGTATAAAACTCACTGTATCTTGGAATCTTATAAAAGAGCATAATTAAATGCATAAAGAGGGCAATTTTTATAAGCCATCTGCCTAAGTACGTGGAGGGGCATAATCGAAAGGGACGTCTAAGTCCTTTTACGTCTATCTCACAACTCGTCCAAAGTTAAAAAGAGCCTAAGACACATTTTCAAAAGATACGTCCAACTTTTTTTTACTTTCGAAAATAGTCTAATTATACGTCCTACTGATCTGATCGTCCAAGCCACTAAAATGTCTATCTTTATACCACATTTCCGTCCAACCTTCCATCCAAGTCCAAAACGCCTAGAACAAGCCCTGTTGGATGTGGGAGGGGTCTGCAAAGCGATGGACTACACACCCAGACATGCCACAAAAAGAGTGCCATGGCTTCTCCTCACTACAGCTCCCTTATAGGTGATGGTGAGCCCCCCAAACCACCTCCAGAATCCCCTAGACCCACTTATCTACCACCCCAATAGCCATTATGGTTGCAGGAGCCACTTATATGCCAGTAAAAAAGAGTTTTAGGAGTGCACATGTTTCAGTATCAATGCAGTGATTACAGGGGTTTATGGGCATGGGTCCCACCCCTAAAACGACTTAAACTGCCTCTGGGCTGGACGACTAGGCTTTCCTATGCCAGGCGGCCAGGTGATGAGGTCTGGAGGCTGAAATTTAAAGTTATAAATAAAATTTTTATGGGGGGGATTGGTGATCACTGGGGTAGTGTGTGGGGGTCTGTGTTATGTGTTTTCAGCGCTTATCTGGTGAGTTTAGGTGGGTTTTTGTGACTTAGACCATGTTATGAATGTTTTACATGGTCTAAGTACCAACGTCCAAGTTCCATCTAGGTTCTGTTGTTAAACTTTCGGTTATACATGTTGTACGACCAAGTCTAAGCCAGCCCACGTCCCGCCCAACTCCCGCCCTCGACATGCCTCCCAAAACGCCCCATTTAGCTTTGGACATTAAGCAGCACTATGGAGGCCTAGGTCGTTTAGAAATACGTCCAAAACCTGGTTTTATTATCAGCGCTTGGACATTTTTGAGAAATGTTCGTCCAAGTGCCGACTTAGGCCGGTTTTTGGACGTTTTTCTCTTTCGATTATAAGCCCCATAGTGATTTACTTAAGTAACTTGTTATGTATATGTTACTTGTTATGTACCTGATATGTAAACTCCCTGGAAATGTCCAGTTTTCACCCAATTTTGTAATCCGCTTAGAACCGCAAGGCACAGGCGGAATAGAAATCTGTAATGTAATGTAATGTAACTTGGCTGACAGGGTTACAAGTATGCATAGGAATCTACAATACATACTTATAGCTAGGATAAAAAGTAGACATACAATGTATGTAGATTACACTGCCAAATCTATATGCATTAAAAAAAAAAAAAAAAAACTGTTCACAGAAAAAGCAAATTGAAAAATTTCTGTAGGTATTTTTAACTAGGACAGTTTCCAAAGAATGCTCATACTTTTCCTTGCAAATTGGTACAAAGACCATTGCAAAAAGTACTATCAGACCTCACACCAACATGCTCAGTTTTGAAAACTGACCGCAAGATTATGAAAAACCGATTAAAAGATATAAGTTACTCCTTATGATTCCCAGATTTCTAACACATACTACTGGTTATCTTCAGTTCTTTGAGTATACAATTCACACTTCAACCTGTCAATCTTTCTGATATCCAGTAAGATCTCTTCCTTCATCTACCAAGCTCAAAACCTCAAATGTTCACACTTCTAATGTTTTTTTTCCTTCCAAATGCCATTTGCTATGAAAAACTGTGTAACATGATTTTTGTTCCTGGGCAGTAAGTATAATTGCCTAACTGCTCATGTCTAAAAAGTATAGAAACTATCTGTTATTTCCATAAACTTTGCTTTTGTGACTAGGATAGTCAAATTTTGTAAGTTACCTATAACATGAAAATGATAAATTTTCATCTTTTCATTCTTACAAAGTCATAAAAAGCAACATATGAATCACAATTAACATGTATTTATATTGATGTTATACAAAGATGACAAAAGAAGACTTAGAAGCAAGTAATTTTTCAAGATTTGTGATTATATGGTAAGTCACTTTCACGAATCAGCCACCAGTTGTAATCTCCCATCATGCTCTCATTATATTGTCCTTGGTAGCGGCATTCCAAGTCCAGTATATCCTGATGGAAGCACTCACCTTGATCCTCCGAGTATGCTCCCATGTTCTCCTTGAATGACTCAAGATGAGCATCAAGGACATGGACTTTGAGAGGCATCCTACAGCCCATTTTACTGTAATTCTTCTCCAGATTCTCAAACAACTCCATGTAGTTTTCGGCCTTGTGATTGCTCAGGAAGTCCCAAACTACTGAGATAAAGCTGTTCCAAGCTGTTTTCTCCTTACTGGTTAGCTTCTTTGGAAATTCCTTGCACTCCAAGATCTTCTTTATCTGTGGTCCAACGAAGACATCAGCTTTGATGTTTACCTCAAACAGATTAGGGAAGATGCCTTAAAGGAAGGCTGCCAACTCCTCATCTAGAACTCTGACATAATACTTTATTAAGCCCAATTTAATGTGCAGTGGTGGCATCAACACCTTTCGGGGGTCCACCTGTGGTTCCCATTTGACTACTTTTCCCCAAAAAGAACTAAGTCCACTGTGGGCAGTCCACCTTTCGTAGTGCACCTTTGTGTCCCTGCTGACCCAAAGGCAGAGGAAGCAGGGAAACTTGGTAAAACCACATTGGAGACCCATTAGGAATGCCATCATTTTGAAGTCTCTGATGACCTCCCAGGTGTACTTGTCATACTTCGAGGCACCTAGTAAGGACTTGATGCTGTTGTAATCCTTTTTAAGGTGCACTGAATGAGCCAGTGAAAGAGACAGGTACTTATTCTCATTATGGAGTAGCACGGCTTTGATGCTCTAGGATGAGCTGTCAATAAAGAGATGCCACTCTTTCAGGTTACAGGTGATTCCAATTGCCTCAAACAGACTGGTCACATTGTGACAGAAGCAGAGCCCATCTTGATGGGTGAAAGTGGAAAAAGCTTGGTGATGCTTCCTCTGATCTGTGACTTGATGAGACCAAGATTTCTGATCAATTCTTTGAGGTTTTGGTTTGGATAGTATAGATTTCTCTCATCAGCTGCACCATGTAAACTGGATCTACATTATCTCCCTCACTCTGACTTGCTGCTCTCTTCTCTGTGGAGAGTGGGTATGTGGCACCAGGATGATGGATGAAAGAATGTCCAGAATGTGACTGCAGATGCATACTTGCCAGTTCAATGTTTGAAAGGATCCACCATGCAGAAGTAGCAATTGCTTGAGTGGGTCAGTGAGTTCCCGCCAAATTCTAGGGATAGCATACTTCAAGGCTCTCTTTTCCCCTCTCTACCATCCTGTAGAACAAAATGAAATTGTGGTAATGAAAACAATAAATTGATTTCAGCTATGACTAACGTGTATAAGATTCTTGCAACTTATTTTATATATGATATATTTTCAATTAACATTGAAAAATTTAAAGCTTAAATATTTTTTTTAAATTAAACAGTATAACAGAAAATTCCACCATCCAAGTGAGAAAACAAAATTGTCTTACCTTCCAGAGTTTTTTGGCAGTGCTCGCATGTGAAGTAAGGTGTCCAAGGTTTGTCTTGATCGCCAACAAGCATGCCGAAATATACCATGCAGGCATCACACATCTCAGCAGATGCTTTTATGGAGTACTTTATCCTTCGTCTTGATAAACTGGCTGCATACATAGCAAAATGCATCTGCCAGATGTTTGCAGCCTCTGGATGCCATCTGAAACAGGCAGTTGGAACTAAGAACATAAGCAATGCCTCTGCTGGGTCAGACCTGAGGTCCATCGTGCCCAGCAGTCCGCTCACGCGGCGGCCCAACAGGTCCAGGACCTGTGCAGTAATCCTCTATTTATACCCTTCTATCCCCTTTTCCAGCAGGAAATTGTCCAATCCTTTCTTAAACCCCAGTACCGTACTCTGCACTATTACGTCCTCTGGAAGCTCATTCCAGGTGTCCATCACAGGTTGGGTAAAGAAGAACTTCCTAGCATTTGTTTTAAATCTGCCCCTTTCAGCTTTTCCGAATGCCCTCTTGTTCTTTTATTTTTTGAAAGTTTGAAGAATCTGTCCCTCTCTATGCCCTTCATGATCTTATAAGTCTCTATCATATCCCCTCTAAGTCTCCTCTTCTCCAAGGAAAAGAGACCCAGTTTCTCTAATCTCTCAGCGTATGAAAGGTTTTCCATCCCTTTTATCAGACGTATCGCTCTCCTCTGAACCCTCTCGAGTAACGCCATATCCTTTACAGCCATTGCCGTTGGGAGCTATCTCACCGCGAGACAAGAATATACCGGAGGAAGAAGCATTCTCGTCCCCCGAGGCCAACGTATCGGAGGGCTTGCCGTGTGAGATTACTCGGAGTGATTCTGTCCTCCTGAAGGAACCCACGGCTGGGACAGCTAACGACATGGAGAAACAAGGCATAAGGAAGGTAACATATCTCAAAGAACAATGTTTAATTCCACCTGCAGTGTTTTTTCCAGTGACTAAATCTCCAGAAGTTACCCTAGAAGCCCTTTGGGATTTGGTGGTGAATCTAGGGAACTCTATTAACCCTCAGATAAAGTATTTGGATAAAGAGTTAAAAATTCAAAAGGAAGAGGTTAACTCTTTAAAACAGGATGTGACTTTTGTAAAAGCTAAAATTCAGAAAAAAGATGAGTTAACATTTAAACAGAACCAGGATTTGTTGGTAAAGGACAATTTAATGCGGAGGAAATTGGAAGCTCTTGAGAATAATAACCGCATTAACAATTTGTGTTTAATAAATTTTCCCAAGATCTTATCAATTTCCCTAAGGGATATGGTACAGCGTTACTTGATGGAAAATTTAAAAATACCAGAAGATTCCCTACCTCCATTTACAAGGGTTTATTTGCCTACTAAAGAAACAAGAAAAGAAGAGGATGTAAACCTGCAGGAAGGTCCCTTAGACATTACCGCTATTTTGGAACAATCTGATAAGAGAAGTGGCTGTTCCAGCCACTCTCTTATTGACTATAGCATTAGCTCCAGACAAGGATTGGATTCTTAAACTTTTCTTTAAAAATAGGGATAAGGACTTCCTGGGGCTTCGTATTCAGATTTTTCCTGATGTCTCAAGAGAGATACAGAAGAGAATATGAGAATTTTTAATGTTGAAACCTGGGGTGATTCAACTAGGGGGGGGGGGTCTCTTTTTTCTTAGCTACCCTTGCAAGTGTGTTATTATTGTTCCTTAAAATATGTTTTTGTAGATCTGTCCCATTTAACCAGTTTTATCTCCTTAAAACACCTAGAGATTGAAGGAACATCTGTACCTTAGTAAATAGTTAGCAATACTGGTAACTGTGTTGAAAAATGTAAGTGGCATCTTGCTTGTAGCCAACGTTTCAAGGTGCTTAGCTATTTCTTGAGGGTTCCTAGACTCCCACTATTATAGCAGTTTGGATACTTGCTCACTCGACCCTGGTGAAATCAAGTGAGCAAGTACCCAAACTGTGCTAAAATAGTGGGAATCTAGGAGCTCTGAAGAAATGGTTAAGCACCGTGAAACGTTGGCTACAAGCAAGACGCCACTTGGGGAGCCTGATACCTGAGAGATTTAAAGGAGGTGATTTCTTTGCTGCCCCGTGCTTTCCAGCAGCAGAGGCTGCTCACCGGGCAGGCACAGGAAGAGACGGACCCCTGATGTCACCGGGTCCGTCTCCAACAACTTAAATTCACGCCGCTACCGCAGGGCATGGCCAAGGGGCATGTCTTGCCCCTTTGGAGCCACGAGGAGCCGAGGAGCTAGAATTTAAGGTTGTATAATTTTTTTTTTTTTTTAAATATCCTTTAATTGCCTGGACATGGGGAAAAGGAAAATTAAACCTAAGAGTTCAACACCGGCTGTATCTGGTCCTATGGACAAGCATTTGACTTTATTAACCGATAATCCTTCAATAGTACCACTTAACATGAACTCTTCCATTTCGGGTGCTTCAATGAGTTCCCTCGAAAGAACTCCTCCCCTTCATCCAGTATCACGTGATAGTAGGAATATAAATCCTACTATGTCTACTGAATATGTGGTATCCTCCACTCAGACAAATAAATTAGTTTTTACTGAAATGCCTAAATCACTTGAATTTTCAGGTGTAGTGGAGGATCATCCACAAACAGAGTGGACGAAGTATGAAGTTATAAAATTTGCGGATGATACTAAACTCTGTAGCAGGGTTAGAACTGTGGAAGAATGTGAGGACCTACAAAGGGACCTGAACAAACTGAAGGAGTAGGCGAATAAATGGCAGATGAACTTCAATGTACGGAAATGCAAGGTCATGCATTTAGGAAAAAAGAATCCGATGTTCAGCTACCAAATGGGGGGATTAGTACTAGAGGGAAGTAACCTTGAAAAAGACTTGGGTGTGTTAGTGGACACAACAATGAAGTCAACGGCACAATGCTTAGCAGCTTCAAAGAAAACAAACAGAATGTTGGGTATTATTAAGAAGGGTATTAGAACCAGAACGAAGGAAGTCATCATGCTGCTGTATCGCGCGATGGTGCGCCCGCATCTGGAATACTGTATCCAATATTGGTCGCCATACCTAAAGAAGGACATGGAAATACTTGAGAGGATTTAGAGAAGAGCGACAAAAATGATAAAAGGTATGGAAAATACTTTCATACGCAGACAGGCTGGAAAGGCTGGGGCTCTTCACCCTAGAGAAGCGGAGACTCAGAGGAGACATGATAGACTTACAAGATCATGTAGGGCATAGAGAAGGTGGAAAGGGACAGATTCTTCAGCCTATTGGGAACTACAAGAACAAGGGGGCACTCGGAGAAATTGAAAGGGGACAGGTGTAGAACAAATGCTAGGAAATTTTTCTTCACTCAGAGAGTGGTGGACACCTGGAATGCGCTTCCAGAGGATTGGACAAGTTCCTGAAGGATACAGAGATTGAGGGATATAGATAGAGGTAGAGATAGGATTAGGATAGAGGTAGAGATATAAGTTTGAAAATGTGGATTCCAATATAGGTTTATTAGATAAATGTTTAAATGTGGTAGAAACTCAATGTAATACACTTCAAGCTGTCTCAGTATCTGCTGTTAAGGATTCTACGATGATACATTCTAAAATGGAATTAATGAAAAATATATATAGAGCGAGGAATCTCCTCTTGGTCAATTTTCCAGTAACTCACTTACTATCTTCTGAAATTTTATTAAGGAAATTTTTAAAGAAATACTGGGATTGCCCAATCCGGAAAATTTCCCAATAAATAATTATTATGTATCTCAAAAGAAAATAGAATCCGCCCAGGAGGTAGACCATTTGGTCGCAAGTGAAGTTAATCTGACAGAGTTTCTGGACGATAGCCAGGATGTGATCCAGAGTCGATCTACCCTGGTGATAACATGCATGAGTGAGATTGATAAAATGTTAATAATGAAACTTTATTTTAAAAATAGGGTAACAAAATTTTGTGGGGACTTGGTTAGAATTTTCCCAGATGTCTCTAGAGCTACGCAATTAAGAAGGAAAGAATTTTTGAAATTAAAAGTAAGAGTTTTAGCTCTAGAGGCTTCTTTTTATTTAAAATTTCCATGTAAATGTCTTGTTAAATTACAAGAACAAAAATGAAACCCTAAAACAAGGGAGGTAGAAAATCACGAACAAAAGCAAAAACCTCCCTAACCCCAAGAATAAAAAATGGATATGGGGGAGAGACAAGGACCAAACTATGTACCAACTAGCTTTAGCAGAAATTTGTTGGAACGGGAGAGCCCTCAGTCACACAGCCACCTACTGGGAAATCCCAGAGGAAAGGCTGTCACTGGCTTACACCCAGATGAGTGTTAACTGTGAAACATCCCTGGGCTCTCGCTGTGCAAGTGAATAAATAAAGTGCACCCCAAAAGTGCAAAGTGTGAAAAAATATATAAATAAATAAAAAAAACACACCCTGTGACATAATTTGAATTTGTCTCTACCCTTTATCCAGGGGGCCAAAAGGAAAAACAAGTGTCCAAATCCAACAAATCAAATCACAATCTGGAAGTACTTAGCTTCTCCGTGTGACAAACAGCCAGCAGATGATGATTTCGTCCAACGGGACTCCGTTTTGGGGGTGCACACCCCCTTCCTCAGGAACAAATGGACTGCGCTGAGTCTCTCAATTCCTCCGACACAGCTTAGAAAGCAAGGTGGAAAATGGCACTCAACCGAGGTGAACGCCTCCGATTTAAACTGCAGACACAAGCGTCATTGGTTAAATGAGTCAGGTGACTCGCAAGTTCCACAAGGGAACATCCTTCAAAAGATAAAACAAGCTTGAACTGAAAAACTATCAAGAAGGTAAAGATAAAAGCTAGACCCCAAATCACAACTGTTAGTAAGTATGTTGCCATTCAATGTAATCATTGTGTCCACTAGGGATCAAAGCTTGAGAGTGCGAATATCCAATACTGTTCCCTCCATTGCAACCAGGATAATTTGTCCCCCTGGTAATCATCAAATAGTTGTTCAATGATGAACCACCGCAGATCTTGAAAAACATGCCCATGTTGAATGCAATGAGGGACCATAGGAGAGCTCATGGATTGAGTATTGATCCGTGAGCGATGTTCTATTAAACGGGTTCTAACAGTTCTTTGAGTCCGGCCCACATATATCATACAGCAAGGGCATATGACATATACTACCCACATGGATTTGCAGGTAGTAACTGATTTGAAGGTGTAGAATTTATTGGTGCTAGGATGTTGCCACCTATTGCCTTCAATGGTAGTTTTACAGATGTCACAAGTATCACTACATTTAGAATGCTGTCCCTCACGAGTAGGAGTACCCCTGATCGTGGTGTATCTTGGATGAACCAAGTAATCTGCTATATTTTTTGCACGAGAATATGCTATACGAGGGAAATCCTGAAAAATCGAGTGCAACTGAAGAATATGCCAGTGTTTCCTAACGCTCTGAGCAACAGAAGCAGCATGATCTGAAAAAGCTAAGATTCAAGTAATGCCAGTTTCTTCTTGAGTTGGAACAGTAGAGAGTAGCAGGTCCCTGTTGGCATACAGGGCTCTGTTATAAGCATTGTGGAGAACTCGATGAGGGTAGCCCCTCTCTTTGAACCTAACATACAGTTTCCGGGCTTGAATACGAAACTCATTAGTGTCAGTACAAAGCCTACGAATACGTAGAAACTGACTGATAGGTAATGATTGTTTAAGTTTGGTGGGGTGACAACTGGTGTAACTCAAATAATTGTTGACCTCCACTGGTTTTCTGTATACTGTAGTGGTTAAAGTATGCTCTGACTTGTACACCCACACGTCCAGAAAAGAGATTTGGTTCAAATTGGACACCATAGTGAATCTCAAATTGGGGGTCCAAAGAGTTGAGCCAATCAAGGAAATGGGGTAACAGTTCAGAAGGGCCCGTCCAGATACAGAAAACGTCGTCGATGAATCTGCGCCATACTTTAATGTAAGAAAACCAGGCTGATGAGTACAAATGACTTTCTTCAAACCGGGAAACATATAAGTTGGCAATACTTGGGGCAGCAGCAGTGCCCATGGCAACACCATGTGTCTGGAGAAAAAATTGTTGATCAAATTGAAAATAGTTGTGGTTCAATACCAACTGAGCTAGTTGAATAAGCAAATCTGCTCTAATCCGATCATGGTGAACATCCTGCATAAATATTCTAGAAATAAGTTCTAGAACAGCTGTATGAGGTATATTAGCATAGAGGGATTCAAGGTCCATTGTGACCAATATGTGAGTGTCTTGGATATCTGTAATGTGGGTGATGCAAGTCAAAAAATGAGTGGTATCTTTAAGATAAGATCTCGCACGAACCACTTGAGGTTTAAGAAACCAATCAATGAATTTAGATAAAGGCTCCAAAACTGTGCCCCTTAGGGACACTATAGGCCTGCCTGGAGGCATTACTTGTATCTTAGCTTTTTCAGATCATGCTGCTTCTGTTGCTCAGAGCGTTAGGAAACACTGGCATATTCTTCAGTTGCACTCGATTTTTCAGGATTTCCCTCGTATAGCATATTCTCGTGCAAAAAATATAGCAGATTACTTGGTTCATCCAAGATACACCACGATCAGGGGTACTCCTACTCGTGAGGGACAGTATTCTAAATGTAGTGATACTTGTGACATCTGTAAAACTACCATTGAAGGCAATAGGTGGCAACATCCTAGCACCAATAAATTCTACACCTTCAAATCAGTTACTACCTGCAAATCCATGTGGGTAGTATATGTCATTATATGCCCTTGCTGTATGATATATGTGGGCCGGACTCAAAGAACTGTTAGAACCCGTTTAATAGAACATCGCTCACGGATCAATACTCAATCCATGAGCTCTCCTATGGTCCCTCATTGCATTCAACATGGGCATGTTTTTCAAGATTTGCGGTGGTTCATCATTGAACAACTATTTGATGATTACCAGGGGGACAAATTATCCTGGTTGCAATGGAGGGAACAGTATTGGATATTCGCACTCTCAAGCTTTGATCCCTAGTGGACACAATGATTACATTGAATGGCAACATACTTACTAACAGTTGTGATTTGGGGTCTAGCTTTTATCTTTACCTTCTTGATAGTTTTTCAGTTTGTTTTTTCAGCTTGTTTTATCTTTTGAAGGATGTTCCCTTGTGGAACTTGCGAGTCACCTGACTCGTTTAACCAATGACGCTTGTGTCTGCAGTTTAAATTGGAGGCGTTCACCTCGGTTGAGTGCCATTTTCCACCTTGCTTTCTAAGCTGTGTCGGAGGAATTGAGAGACTCAGCGCAGTCCAGTTGTTCCTGAGGAAGGGGGTGTGCACCCCCGAAATGGAGTCCCGTTGGACGAAATCATCATCTGCTGGCTGTTTGTCACACGGAGAAGCTAAGTACTTCCAGATTGTGATTTGCTTTGTTGGATTTGGACACTTGTTTTTCCTTTTGGCCCCCTGGATAAGGGGTAGAGGCAAATTCAAATTATGTCAGAGTGTGTTTTTCTGATTTATTTATATATTTTTCACACTTTGCACTTTTGGGGTGCACTTTATTTATTCACTTGCACGGCGAGAGCCCAGGGATGTTTCACAGTTAACACTCATCTGGGTGTAAGCCAGTGACAGCCTTTCCTCTGGGATTTCCCAGTAGGTGGCTGTGTGACTGAGAGCTCTCCCGTTCCAACAAATTTCTGCTAAAGCTAGTTGGTACATAGTTTGGTCCTTGTCTCTCCCCCATATCCATTTTTTATTCTTGGGGTTAGGGAGGTTTTTGCTTTTGTTGTTAAATTACAAGACATTGAATATGTCTTTTGGGATCCCATTCAATTGCAACAATTCTTAATTGCCCGAGAACAGAAATGAGTTAATAATAAAAGGTTTAAGTTTCACTACTGAGAAATAAGAGGATATATTGAAGAATCTCAATTAATAAGGAATGGTTTAGGATTCGCAAGGGTGAATCGTGAATTATTTCTTTAGCTTTTCTTTATAATCTGTTTATTTGGAATTTTATCATGTCTCCCCATTATTGTGGGCTTGGAAAGGAATTTTGTATGAATGAGTAATTACTGTTAATTTTCAGAAGATCCTTTTTTTCTTTGTATCGTCTGATATTGTAACTATTAAATTTATTAAAAAAACCAAACAAACAAAAAAAAACAAGCAAGACGCCACTTAAATTTTTCAACACAGTTATCAGTATTGCTGTTCAACATCTCAGTCCTATATAAAACTTATCATAGTGGCAATTATACGGAAGGTTTTTCAAGCCAATTATGTGGGAGGTAGTGGTTTGAGCATTTATGCTCTACCAAAATAGACCTGAGGCTTTTCTTCCGTTAGATTAAAGGCTCCTTTTACTAAGCTGCGATAGCGTTTTTAGCACACGCCTTTTAGCACGCGCTAAACCCACGCTACACGGCTAGAACTAACACCAGCTTAATGCGTTAGCGTCTAGTGTACGGGGCAATTCAGCGCATGCTAAAACCGCTATCGCAGCTTTGTAAAAGAAGCCCTAAGACTTAGGCTAAGTGGAGTAGTTTTGTATGTATGGCAACATTAAATTATACAGAATTTATTTTGATCCTACCCAGCTTCAAAGTTTTATTAGCATTTGTTTATGCTTATTAAAAACTTTCTATACCACATAACAGCCTAAAAAAGAATTCAAGCGGTTTACAATATAATACATATTCAATAAGAAAGGAACTCCATTTAAAAATAGGATAGAAAAGAGTAAAAGCAAAAGTAATTTTTTTTAAATGGCAAGCAGTCAACATCTCTATCATAACAACAATTCTAATAAAAACAGTAAATCTTAATAAACTATAATTAAATATATACAATTAAAAAATGTAATCATATCCACTGTTCCCTCTAAGCTGTGCACTTGTGTGCACGCACACAACACAAATTAAAATAGCGCACACATAAAAATAAATTTTTGCCTAAAATGATTTTCACTGCTAAAAAGAAATGTTACAGAAGACCAGCTGTTCCGATTTCCCATTTATCACATATATTGAAGCGCTATAATATAAATTTTAAGTCATTCACGTGATTCCGTTATCTTTGGAAGTTGAACTTGACACGCCACGTGCCCCATACGGCCATAGCCTATGAAACACTTCCAATTCTTTGACTTCCTGAAGTTCCGCCATATTGTTTATTTCGTGGAATCGTAGTGTGCAGCGTGGTACTGCGGTTGTATAACTATTCGTTTATTAAATTGCAACCAGATATAACTCTTAAAATGTCTAAACTGCAAATGGTGAAAAGTGTAAAACGCAAGAGAGCTGCAACAGCTTTTAGGTCTGAATGGCTTGAAGAAATTGTTGAAACGGAGACACCGGAATCTCGCAATACAATGCATGTTTGACTGTGTGAAATATTTACCTATGACGAAGACGATGGAGTTGTGTGTTGTTATTGTCAAGATGCCAAAGCAACTGGAAAATTCTGGGTAGGGGCCTTAGGCTTCGGGCGTACCAGAGAGGCCAGGGAGCGCTCCTGTTCGGAAAGCCGCTTGGTCGCCGCATCCAAAGAGTCGTCGAACAATTCCGCCCCAACGCAAGGCAAGTTTGCCAGGCGCTCCTGCAAATTTGAATCCATCTCGAGGGTACGAAGCCACGCCAGCCGGCGCATGGCCACCGCACAGGCCGATACCCTCGAAGCAAGTTCAAACGCATCGTAAACTGCGTGGAATAAATATAGGCGCATCTGGGCCAGATTAGAGCTAAAGGTGGCAAACCTGTCCCTATGCGACTCTGGTATCACCTCACGAAAAGAGGGGAGGTCCTTCACCATCGTACGTAGGAATGACGAGTACGAAAAGGCGTAGTTCAGGACCCTCGTTGCCATGAGAGAGTTCGCATAGAGACGACGCCCAAATTTGTCTAAGGTCCGGCCCTCCCTACCCGGCGGGACCGCCGCCGAGACCCTGGAAGGCTGCGATTTCTTAAGCGCCGATTCCACTAGGAGCGAATTGTGAGAAAGTTGCCCCTTCTCGAACCCCTTGATGGGGAGGGTGCGATACTTCGACTCCATTTTGGAGGGGACCACAGCGACCGTCAAGGGAGCCTCAAGATTCCTAAGGAAGGTCTGATGGAGGACCTTGTTGATCGGAAGGCGAGGGGATTCCCGAGGGGGGGCAGGAAGATCCTGCTCCTCTAAAAACTCCTTGGTGTAAGTGGACCCTTCTGACAAGTCTACACCCAAAGCCCCCGCCATATCCTGCACGAACCTTGTAAAAGATGAAGGTTTAGCAGGAGGAGAGGGAGACCGAGACTTCCCGGCGGAGCCGAAGGGAGAGGCCTTGTGAGAGTATCTGGGCTCCCTACCTGACCCCGACCCCAACGAGGCACAGTCCTGTGACCTCGACGGGGTCGGAGACCGAGTGCGCCGAAAGGAACCCTTCGGGGATCCCCCCGGGGTCCGCGGCACCGAAGCCCGTCCCTTCGGCCCCGGCGAGGAGGCCCGGGAGCTCTCCCTGGCCGGAGACCGGAATAAGATGGGATTATCGACCCGCAGGTCCCGCACCTGCAAGGTATCGGCCCCGGCCGGCGCCGAGCGACCGCGCCGCCGAGGCGAGGCCCGAGACCGCTTGGCCTTCCTCGGACGGCGCCTCGCCCGAGACCTGCCCGAGGGCGATGAACCTCGCGAGGACTCCGAGGACGAAGACGAGATCCTCCGCACCCGGCGCACCTTGTCTTTTGGGCGCACGCTACGCTCCGGCTGACCCCGCGAAGCCGGGTCCGAGGGTACTGCTGAGGTCGAGGCCGTGGGCGCCTCGGGAGCCGAAGCCCCGGTACCCGAGGCCGAGGTCGCCAACTGCGGGGCCACCGAAGCAGTCGAGGCCGAAGCCTGCTGCAGATGCTCAATGGCCCCGGTGAGCTCCGAGGCGATCAACGCCCGGAGCAAGTCTTGGAACACCGGGATTGACATTCCCTGTGGCAAGACCTGCCGCTGCTCCTCAGAGGGCGACCTCGGTCTCGAGTATTCCCTCGGGGCGGCGGACGTGGGCATCTTGGGTTTAGCAGAGGTGGACCCTCCCGCCGAAGAGCCCGAGGATGGCTTTTTGGACGATCCTGGAGCTGAGGAGGGAAGTGGAGACTTACCCGAGGCCTTGGATGAGGCAAGCTGCTTCGATGGCATCGAGGGCCGAGGCGAAGCCGAGGGTCCCGAAGCTGAGGTCGAGGCCGAGGTCAAGGCCGGGGCCGAACTCGAGGCCTTCCCGGGAGGGGACTCGACAGAGAAAAGTTCTGCCATGCGGGCCTTGCGGCGTTTGAGTGCCCGCTTCTGGAAGGTGGCACACTTCTCACAGGACGCTGTCGGGTGTTGGGGCCCCAAGCACCTCAAACAGCACCTGTGCGGATCTGTAATAGATAAAAGCCGTTCACAGCGCCCGCACTTTTTAAAGCCCGTTACGGGCCGGGACATGGGCCCAAGAGAGACCGGGAACAGGCGAGGTTCCTCGGCCACCGGGAGCCCCCGGCAGCGACGAAAATCGAAAGTTTTTTTTTTTTTTTTTGAGAAGAAAAGAAAGAAAGAAATAACAAGACAAAAAACGCAGCGACCGCGTCGAAATTCCGTACACAGCCGCGGCGACAGAAGGCACTAAGAGCACAATTTTTTCCACAGGGCTTCTGGCTCCGCGGATGAAATTGAACTGAGGACCACGAGGTGGGGATGCGCCCTCTAGTGGGCAAGAAGGCTAGCACATGCGTGGTGCAGTGTGCAAACTTGAAACTTCAATCAAGTTTGCTTGAAAAGCTGTCCGCGCTGGGGCTCCGTAGATGACGTCACCCACATGTGAGAATATCATGCCTGCTTGTCCTGGGATAAAAATAAATTTTTGCCTAAAATGATTTTCACTGCTAAAAAGAAATGTTACAGAAGACCAGCTGTTCCGATTTCCCATTTATCACATATATTGAAGCGCTATAATATAAATTTTAAGTCATTCACGTGATTCCGTTATCTTTGGAAGTTGAACTTGACACGCCACGTGCCCCATACGGCCATAGCCTATGAAACACTTCCAATTCTTTGACTTCCTGAAGTTCCGCCATATTGTTTATTTCGTGGAATCGTAGTGTGCAGCGTGGTACTGTGGTTGTATAACTATTCGTTTATTAAATTGCCACCAGATATAACTCTTAAAATGTCTAAACTGCAAATGGTGAAAAGTGTAAAACGCAAGAGAGCTGCAACAGCTTTTAGGTCTGAATGGCTTGAAGAAATTGTTGAAACGGAGACACCGGAATCTCGCAATACAATGCATGTTTGACTGTGTGAAATATTTACCTATGACGAAGACGATGGAGTTGTGTGTTGTTATTGTCAAGATGCCAAAGCAACTGGAAAATTCTCTACTGGAGCAAGTCTTGGAACACCGGGATTGACATTCCCTGTGGCAAGACCTGCCGCTGCTCCTCAGAGGGCGACCTCGGTCTCGAGTATTCCCTCGGGGCGGCGGACGTGGGCATCTTGGGTTTAGCAGAGGTGGACCCTCCCGCTGAAGAGCCCGAGGATGGCTTTTTGGACGATCCTGGAGCTGAGGAGGGAAGTGGAGACTTACCCGAGGCCTTGGATGAGGCAAGCTGCTTCGATGGCATCGAGGGCCGAGGCGAAGCCGAGGGTCCCGAAGCTGAGGTCGAGGCCGAGGTCAAGGCTGGGGCCGAAGCCGAGGCCGAACTCGAGGCCTTCCCGGGAGGGGACTCGACAGAGAAAAGTTCTGCTATGCGGGCCTTGCGGCGTTTGAGTGCCCGCTTCTGGAAGGTGGCACACTTCTCACAGGACGCTGTCGGGTGTTGGGGCCCCAAGCACCTCAAACAGCACCTGTGCGGATCTGTAATAGATAAAAGCCGTTCACAGCGCCCGCACTTTTTAAAGCCCGTTACGGGCCGGGACATGGGCCCAAGAGAGACCGGGAACAGGCGAGGTTCCTCGGCCACGGCTACCGGGAGCCCCCGGCAGCGACGAAAATCGAAAGTTTTTTTTTTTTTTTTTGAGAAGAAAAGAAAGAAAGAAATAACAAGACAAAAAACGCAGCGACCGCGTCGAAATTCCGTACACAGCCGCGGCGACAGAAGGCACTAAGAGCACAATTTTTTCCACAGGGCTTCTGGCTCCGCGGATGAAATTGAACTGAGGACCACGAGGTGGGGATGCGCCCTCTAGTGGGCAAGAAGGCTAGCACATGCGTGGTGCAGTGTGCAAACTTGAAACTTCAATCAAGTTTGCTTGAAAAGCTGTCCGCGCTGGGGCTCCGTAGATGACGTCACCCACATGTGAGAATATCATGCCTGCTTGTCCTGGGATAAAAATAAATTTTTGCCTAAAATGATTTTCACTGCTAAAAAGAAATGTTACAGAAGACCAGCTGTTCCGATTTCCCATTTATCACATATATTGAAGCGCTATAATATAAATTTTAAGTCATTCACGTGATTCCGTTATCTTTGGAAGTTGAACTTGACACGCCACGTGCCCCATACGGCCATAGCCTATGAAACACTTCCAATTCTTTGACTTCCTGAAGTTCCGCCATATTGTTTATTTCGTGGAATCGTAGTGTGCAGCGTGGTACTGCGGTTGTATAACTATTCGTTTATTAAATTGCAACCAGATATAACTCTTAAAATGTCTAAACTGCAAATGGTGAAAAGTGTAAAACGCAAGAGAGCTGCAACAGCTTTTAGGTCTGAATGGCTTGAAGAAATTGTTGAAACGGAGACACCGGAATCTCGCAATACAATGCATGTTTGACTGTGTGAAATATTTACCTATGACGAAGACGATGGAGTTGTGTGTTGTTATTGTCAAGATGCCAAAGCAACTGGAAAATTCTCTACTGGAAAAATATGGGATGATGTTTGGAAACTTGGCTTTCTGAAACGCCATCTATCAAGTAAATCTCATATCGACAGTATTAGGAAACTCAGAAGCAAATATCTGAATTTAAGAGGGGGACTGGTTAACATGTTGCTTGAAAGCCCAACCAAAAAAGAAAACAGGCAAATTAGTAATGAATGGAAGTGTTCCAGTCCTGATGAAATTAAGGTTCTTGTCGATAGTGTTGTGCTGGCCATTAAGATGAATATCTCAATGCTCTCTGTTCAAGATATCAATGAGCACATGGCAAAGTATGTTAGTATATCTGATAGCAGGAGAAGCACAACTATGTGTTTGAATTTCGTGCAAGATGATCGTATGACAGACATTAAATTAGCAACGTATCATACGTTAACTGTTGATGAAAGCACAGACATTTCTGTTAACAAGTACTTAATACTCTACTTTAAGTATCGGCCAGTCAATTCAAATGAGTATAGGACATCATTTGGTGGGATGCTACAGTTGGAAGTAACAGCAATTAGGGAATTCTATAGGAAACATGAACTTGACCTGAATAAAATGGTTATGTTCACCTCTGATGGTGCCTCTTATGATGGGCAAAATAGATGGTGTTGCAGCACAGCTGAGAAAAGGCATTCCACATTTAGTGCAGCAACATTGTGTTGCACATCGGGAAGATTTGGGACTTTCTGATTCATGGAAAGAAGTAAAATTGATGAAAGAAGTAGAAACTGTAATGAGAACTGTATACACGGTGTTCTGTCGGTTTTCTACTAAACAATGCAAATTTCAAGAAATAGCAGATGCATCTGAATGTGAATCAATTGCTTTCAGACCTCTGAATGAAGTGCACTGGTTATCTAGACACTTTGCACTTAAAATAATTATTCGAAATTATGATCCCCTGTTAAAATATTTTGAAGAAGTCAAAGATAATGATCCTATTGCAAAGTACTGCTATAAGAAGCTGAACAGTGAACAATTTCATATTACACTTGAAGTTTTGAATGATGTCTTATCAGAACTGGCTTCCTTAACCATGGCATTTCAAAAACGTGGTTTGATACTATTGGAAGCTTATCATCTTGCACAGGGTAAATTGAACAAACTTCGAATGCAATACTTAGGCGACAAGGTTTTAAGTTAAGTGGAGTGATAAAGTCAACAGTCTTCTTGACAACAGGATGAGGTCTGAAGAAAAAGTTTCAGTGGATACTAATTCTATATTAACCTTCATCAACATCCTATGTTTGCATCTGGGTGAAAGATTTCCTGAAAATGAAGTTGAGGAATGGTCTGCTTTTGACTGTACAGCAATATCACAATGCGACTTTGACTTCGGAAATGGACATATCAGATCTCTTTGTTTAAAGTATAAACAATTTATTCCGGAAGAAAGTGTTATTATTCAGCAATACAATGACTTTAAATTCCTTGTTGCAGAAAAAATCAAAAGCAATCTGATAAACAGCTTTCCAGATATGATGAAATTTGCATTTCATAATGATCTATTTGCAGATTTAGCAAAATTGATGGACATTGGTGCCACATTCTTAGCATCTAGTTCATATCGTGAACGTGGTTTTAGTCTAATGAACAATTTGAAGACTAAACAAAGGAATCGTTTACATTTAGAGCATTTGGAAATGCTGATGCGTGTTAAGAGTCACCTTCAAGATGGAGGCTCAACAGATCTTGATAGAATTTATTCGGACTGGATAAATATGAAAGATCGCAGGGAAAAACTTTGAAAACTAAATTGCTGTTATTTTCTAAATTTTAAGTATAAAGTACAATGATACCTTATTTATAGGTAGTGCTCAATGAAACATCTCAATATGTTACATAAAGTGTAACTAAAATAACATTGTGTTTTCGTTAATTCAGACTAAACTCAAAGACCTGCCCATAAATGCCCATAACTGAACTCCGGGCCCTCTGGCAATCATTTTTATAGCGCACACAAATTTAGTTTTTCTTTAAAATGCGCAGATGAAATTTTTTGCGCACACAGCCTATGAAAAATTAGAGGGAACATTAAATAATTATTATATTAATACAAATTACAGTCCCAAACTCAATTATTCAATTTGAGAAAGCCAATTGAAAAAAATGTGCTTTTAGGTGTCTTTTAAAATTTATATAAGATTCTTCCTTTCTCAAATTTATGAGCAGATTATTCCATAACCGTAGAACTAAACAGAAGAATGCACAATCTTTAGTTGACGCAAGAAGTGCCTTCAAAATATGGGGGAACAACTACTCTGCTGCTAATTTTAGCAACTATATGTGGAAGTATTATGCTAGTTTTAGCTATTATCTACGGAAGGATAGGATACATATATCATATGGAAATATAGGATAAGATGTATATGTTGTAAGATGTTTGAGTATACTATGAATATGTATGTTTTCTACTGTAAGCCACTTAGGTTGTAAGCAATGCATAAATTTTTTAATAAAATAAAAATAAATACTTATTGATAAAGAAGCTTCAGTTGAGGGGTAATGTAGTGGATAAGGATTAAGTTAGAAAAAAAGATGTTATATTTCACTTATTTCTTTCCATTGATGCAGACTATGATTTCTTATATTTCATTTGTACGAAACCTGCTTTTGATGGATCTACAAAAGGATCTGAAACTAGTACTGATAGTGATGAAGCTAACAATCCTTTAGGAAAAATTTTGGAGACAAACCCCCAGAAGAACAGACAGGGAGAACAACACAGGGGTATTCTGTTGTATGATTAAAAGAAAAATCAACAGCGGAATCGTTAATCAGAACATGAGCAAATCAATGTCATCTATAATAAATTTGACAGATATAAAGTTGATGAGTGATCAGATTTATTTATTAAACCTGGGGTTAGGTTTTGTCCTTACCACTCCTTACAACCCATTTAGATTGAGGAGTGCTTTCTTTAAATTTATCCAGAAAATTCAATTAAAAATTTTCTTTTTGGATAATCCTATAGCCAAAGTGTCTGTTTGTAAACTACCCTCGAAATGATCTCCATTGGCTTAGGGGGGGGGAGGGGGAAATTTGTCCCTGTCACCGCCCCATCCCAGCGACCACTGTCCCCGCATACAAGCCTCAGTACTTAATATTTAGCTTATTCCTTCCTTATAAATCAAAGTTCTGGCTGCTGAACTAGAGAAAGAGATGTTCAGCTGGCAGGGCTTCCTTTATAAATTTTTATCAACACAACTAATATGCTACTTTTAAGATGGGTTTTTTTTTTTATGAGCCCCTTAGTGAAGATCCAATAAAACAATTACATGAGGCAATTAAAGTGGTGATTGCCTCACATGTTAAGTAGAGGGGATGGTAACCCAAAAAGAGGCAATTTCCTGCAAGAACATGAACATCTGAAACCCCCCAAGATCTACTTTTTGTCTAAAATTCTTAAAACTATAAAAAAATCCACCTGGATGTCCAATAGTTTCAACAAGGGGGTCAATTCTAGAATCATTATCTAAATTTATCGATGTATTTTTATGAACGGAAGCTATGAATGTAAGCCAATATCTAAAAGATATTTCCCATTTGATAAGGTATTTAAATAGTTTAACCCAGTGTTTTTCAACCTTTTTACACCCGTGGACCGGCAGAAATAAAAGAATTATTTTGTGGACAAGCAAATTACTAGGACTAAAATTTAAAAACCCCGTTTCTGCCCCATCTCTGTGAGCTCGGTCCCCGTAAATTATCTGATTCCATCCACACAAGCCTCAGTTATGATTTTATATTGAATGTATTTTATTAAAGTATAAAAAGAAACAATATTCTGTACAATTGTCATTTTATAAATACAAATAATACAGAGCAAGGATCAACAAAACCCTTGTCTCCCCTCCCCTTCACATATATCTCCTCTACTATCAAGAAAACTGAATAAGCCAAATTATTACAGAATGCTACACAGAAATATCATGCTAACAGAATACTGCAGTCACACATGACAGGAATAGTTTTAGGGGAGTGCAACTAGGGCAACTGCCCCCTGGTCAGACCCTAAGCCATCTGGAAGCTAAGGAAGCACTGCCTGGGCTTTGCAATCCCCAGTTATGTCTAACACCATCTCTAGCAGGATATATATTTCAAATCTGATATATTCTACCGTAATCACAAAATAGAAAAAAATATTTTTTTCTACTTTTTGTCATCTCTGGTTTCTGCATTCATCTTCTTTTCACTCTCTTCCTTCCAGCATCTGCCCTCTTTGTCTCTTCAATCCAGCATCTGCCCCTTCCATCCACTGTCTCCTCTCCCCCTTCCATCCACTGTCTCCTCTCCCCCTTCCATATGGTATCTATCTTCTTTCTATGCCCCTCTCCCCTTTCCATCCAGCCTGCGCCCCCTCTCTCCTTTTTACATGATTCATTCCAGCTTCACTGCTCTCATTTTTATCTCTCCTACACCAGATCTACCATCGTTGTCCCTCTCTCCTTATTTTTTTTTTGCTGACCCCTTCCCATCAATCTCTCTACTTTCTCATGCCTGTCTCTCCCCTTCCCCTCCTCTAATCTCCCTGCCAGCTGTTCCCTTCCTTTTTTACTTCTCCCTTCCCTCCTGTCCAGGAGTAACTCTCTTCCCTTCCTCCCCTCCCAGCAGTATCTCTCCTTCTCCTTCCCTCCAGGTCCAGTAACAGCTGTCCCTTTTTTCCCTTGCCCAGCAGCTTCCCAGACTTCTTTCCCTCTTCCCTTCCCTAGTAACCAGGCTTCATCAAGAAATGAGTTATCGAATGTGGTAGATCAATATGAGTCTACCACATTTGATAACTCGTTTCTTGATAAAGCCCGGTTACTAGGGTGAAATGGGACCCGTCGAGCAAAACATCGAGCTTGACTACATTAAGCACTTTAGTTGACTTCAGCTTGAAATTAGGGAGCGTTTGACTTTCTTCTGTGCAGTGGAACACTTTGGCTGACCACCAATTTGAGATAAGTGTTCGTTTTTTCTGTACTTCATTCTTTAAATGATTTAAATGAAGTTATTGCTGAATAATTCAGCTTGCACATTTGACTGCTTAAGTTATTAGATTCAGTCAACTAGTATGTTAGTATGAAACTTTAAAAATTTTAAAAAGTAAATTAAAATTGGATAGGTTGGAGGTTTTTGATCAATGATGGATGTTTACGACCTTCACATTTTAGGGTGAATTATATATGATCCCCAAAAAGGTGTAACTGAGATCTTTTCTTCCAGTTAGGCTTTTTTCTTGTAGTATCAACCTGGTGTGGTACTTGTGATTATACATCTTTCACTATTCCTGTTTGAACTTTGCTTTACAGGCCATCACTTGGTTGACTTCCTTACTAAATCATACTCTCAGTAATGGCCATTTTTCATTGGAGATGGGTAAAATAGTTCTAACACCTTTGTTGAAAGGGGTTGACTTGGCCCCCTCAGTCTCTTCCCACTATTGTCCTATTGCAAATATACCTCTACTGACAAAAATGTTGGAATCAATTATTTCCAAACAACTTTCCAACTATCTAGAGAAGTTTTCTATTCTATTACCATTTCAACATGGATTTAGACCTAATTTCAGTACAGAAACTTTTTTGATATCTTTAATTGCAAAAATTCAAAATTTACAGTTACAGAATAAATATGCAGTATTATTACAATTTGACTTGTCTGCCGCATTTGATGTGGTTCATCATGATATTTTGATTCATATGTTGGCTGACATAGGACTAACCCATGTGATTCTAGATTGGTTTAGTAAATTTCTTTTGCGACATTCTTATGAGGTATGCTTAGAGGGCCAGGTCTCATCTTCATGGAAACCCAAATGTGGGGTGCCGCAAGGTTCTCCTTTGTCACCTATTTTATTTAATATCTCTATGACATCTTTAAAAAATTTCTGTCTTTCACCTGCAGAATCTATTTTTACCTATGCAGATGACATTTTTATTTTATTAGAAGTCATACATGATTTCAGTGACCTGGTTACAGGTATAAATAGCTGTATCTAAGCTCCAGAGTTGGGCGAATTCCATTCAAATGAAACGGAATGCTTCAAAAACTAAGCTGCTTTGGATCGGACCTAGATTAGTTAATCGTCTTACTAATATTGCATTGAAATCAAATATTAAATTACAACTTGACTTCACTTCTAGAGTTTTGGGTTTTATTCTGGATTCCTCTCTCACTTTTAATGACCAGATAAATTCCTTAGCAAAGAAATGTTTCTTTAGTTTGAGCATGCTGAGGAAAGTCAGGTCACTATTTTATCAAGAACATTATTTATTACTGGTACAATCCACTGTGTTGGCCCAGTTGGACTACTGTAATTCTATTTATTTGGGTATTAAACAGGGCAGCTTAGATCGTCTCCAGTCGATACAGATTACAGCGGCCAGACTTATTTTTGGAAAGAGTACGACCATGTTTCCCCATTGCTGAGAAAACTCCATTGGCTTCCGGTACATCATAGGATACAGTTCAAGTGTGCATGAGTGGTTTTCAAACTCCTTTATGGAATATTTGACTCTTTCATTCCCCTTAGTTAGAATTCCTTTAGATCTTGCTATTCAAGAATTACAACAATTCACAAATTAGCATTTCCTTCTCTGAAAGGTATTAAATGCACTGGGAAGCTTAGTAAATCTTTTACATTTAAATTGGTGAGAATTTGAAATGGACTTCCAGATTCTCTAAGACTGGTAGATTAATTATATCAATTTCGAAAAAGTTTAAAAACCTGGTTGTTTTCACAATAGTTAATTTGACATGCTATACTTGTGTAAGCAGAAAAAATAAAGATCACAAGGTGTAACTCTGGGAAAGACCGAACAGGAAAAGGACCTGGGTGTACTGATAGATAGGACCCTGAAACCGGCGGCGCAATGTGCTGCGGCGGCGAAGAAAGCAAATAGAATGCTAGGCATGATAAAGAAGGGAATTACGAGTAGATCGGAGAAAGTTATAATACCGCTCTACAGAGCCATGGTCAGACCGCACCTGGAATACTGCGTCCAGCATTGGTCTCCATACCTAAAGAAGGATATAGAACTGCTAGAGAGGGTGCAGAGACGAGCAACGAAGCTAGTGAAAGGTATGGAGAACCTGGACTACGAGGAACGACTTAGGAGACTGGGGTTGTTCTCCCTTGAGAAGGGAGACTGCGAGGGGATCTGATTGAGATTTTCAAAATACTGAAAGGATTCGACAAAATGGAGCAGGGAAAGCAGTTATTTACAATGTTCAATGTGACACAAACTGAAGCTGATGGGGGACAGGTCCAGGACGCATATCAGGAAGTTCTGTTTCACGCAGCGAGTAGTGGACACCTGGAATGCTCTCCCAGAGGAAGTAATCCACCGTTCTAGGATTTAAGGGTAAACTAGATGCACATCTCCTTAAGAGTGGCATAGAATGATACGGGTAAGGGTAAATTAGATGCACATCTCCCTTGAGAAGCATACAGTGATATGGGGACTAAAACTATGCCAGGGTACACCTGGCAGGGCCTCCACGTGTGCGGATCATCGTACTTGATGGACACAGGATCTGATCCAGAGATGGCAATTCTTATGTTCTGATTTAGCTGTCAAATAGTAATTTTAAGCAATTCAGCATACTTTTTTTTCTAACTTTTTCCATCCATCTAATCTAACCAATTTCTGTTTTTATCCCAGTTTTTACTTGTTATGTTTCATTTTTTAACAAACTGTAAACCGAGTTGAGCTCCTTAGGGAGTAGATTTGGTATATAAAATGAAGATTAGATTAGAATGGAAAACAAAAATGAGAATGTTATAATGCTATAAGGTGAAGAGTGGCCTAGTGGTAGAGCTGGTGACTAGTGGTAGAGCTGGCACCTAGTGGTAGAGCTGGCGAAGTTGTGGGATTGAATCCCAGGGATGCTCCTTGTGACCCTGGACAAGCCACTTAATTCTCCATTGCCCCAGCTACAAAATAAGTACCTTTATATATGTAAACCGCTTTGAGTGTGGTTGTGTTAAATACAAAAAGGCAATATACAAGTTCCAATCCCTTTCCTTTTGTATCACTCCATGTTGTGACCTTACCTTGAATACTGTGAGCATTTCTGGTAACCACATCTCAAAAGAGATATAGTGGAATTAAAAACAGGTAGAAATGCTTGATGAACATGATAAAGGGGATAAGATGACTTCCTATGAGGAAAGGCTAAAGTGGCTAGGGCTCTTCATCTTGAAGAAACAGTTCAAGGGAGATAGGTCTATAAAATACTGAGTGGTATGGAATAGGTAGACATGAATTGCTTGTTTACGCTTCTCAAAAATATCAGGGGCTCCTTTTACTAAGCCGCATTAGCGTTTTTAGCGCGTGCTAAACCCGCTCAATGCTGGCATTAAGGTCTAGCATTCGCAGCAATTTAGTGCACACTATTCCACGTGTTAAAGCCCTTAACGCGGCTTAGTAAAAGGAGTCCTAGGACTAGGGCACATATAAATGAAGCTACAAAGTCATAAATTTAAAACAAGCAGGAGAAAATTTTTCTTCACTCAACATACTTTGGAATTCATATGGTAAAAGCAGTTAGCTTAGCAGGGTTTAAAAAAAGGTTTGGATAATTTCCTGAAAGTCCATAAGCTATTATTAAGCTAGCCTTGGGAAAATCCACTGCTTATTTATAGAATAAAAAGCATAAAATCTACTTTTGGGATCTTGCCAGGTACTTGTGGTCTGGATTGGCCACAGCAACAGAATACTAAGCCCGATGGACCTTTGGTCTATCCCAGTAAGGTTGAGTGTAGGGTTCATGAATGTTGGGGGGGTTTTACTCAGACCTTCAAGAGGAGGAAACTAGCTTGTTGTTCTGTGGTAAGTGCTCAGTCCTTGTTTCTTCTTTTTACTACATGGATACAGGATGCCAACCTTTTCTGGCTTCTTGAAGAGGATCTGAGGGGGAAGTGTATTTTCTGGGACAAAGAAATGGTGGACTTTTTACAATATTTCAGCACATTGGCTTGCTAGCGCATGCACAAGATGTATGCACAGGAAACTCCATGTGGCAATAATTTTTTTTTGTACAACAGTGGTTATATTTTGATACATGCATTCTCCAACATTAGCAGTTTTGGGGGCACAGCTAATTTTTTTGCTTAGTATATTAGGAAGTTCTCTTTTATGCATGTGCTAGGAAACCCTGCACTGAGAGCTTTAACATGAACCTCCAACGCAGCCCCAGAGATGGTATGGGTAAGCTCAAAGATGACTGGAGTAACAAAATAAGAAAAAAATCCTTTTGGGAGAGAAAAATACCAAAAGTACTTGACTGCTGCTACTTAGGTACAAGCTAAGTTAAAATAAACATTTATACATGTACATATAGTATAACCTTGTCATCTTAAAGCTGGCATCGTATGGAAATTGCCAGAGTTTTGCCATACAATGGGCATAGTCAACCAGTTTCAGTCACTGAATTCTGCTCCATTGTGTTCACTCCCTCTATCCTCACAGCTCTTTCGTTTTTAAATTTGGAAGAGGCAGTGGGAATCTCGGCACATACTTAGTTTGTGTGTTTTATGTATGTTCTCTCTGTGTCCACATTACACAGATGCTGTGTACCAAATTTTCTTGTTAACCAAAAAGCCTTGAACTTGAAAAAGTTGTGAAGCACTACATTAGATTATATTAATTTATGTTACACAAAAAACCCTCACATTTACTCATTTAAGATGTTTCCTGCCTACCTTATGCTACATTCTAACCTAGGCATGCTCAAATGCATTAAAAAAAATGGATTTCTGCCCTCATTCGGTTTATTTCCGGATACATATTAGTATCTCATACATGATCAACATCTTTAACCTCAGTTCACTTTAGCCTTATTCTGAATTAAGATACAATTTTTAAAAACATTTGTTAATTTATTTGGAATGTTGTTGTTGGTGTTTGTTTTTTTCAAATTGTACAGCAAATAGTCTCGTTGCCATTAATTTTCTTGCAACACCTTATTCATAAACAAGTTGGCCTACCTTCTTGAACAGTTCTAAAATGTTGCTCACCAAACTCTACACGCTCTAAAACGAGCTTCTCCTATTGAACATACGAAAACATGCCACGAAAGTACAACCTTCCCTGTTCTTTTGAAATAGAAAGTGAGTGCAAACTATCAGCCAAGAGTCACCGGCAAAGTTACGGCAAGCGCTTTGTGAACCTCAAAGAGAAGGGGGATGGGGGGGGAAAACCCCAACAAAAACGGGAAGCAATCCCGCAGGAGTTCTGTTCCTCCCCCAGCCCAGGCTATTCAAGAGACAAAACAAGGTGGGGGGGGGGGAACGCCCCCAAAGTTATCAAAACCCCGAGAGAGCAAGTCCCATGGACACGGGCAAGCTACATCAACCTCCAGCAGCAGCTGCGGTTTGTGCTTTTTTTTTTTTTTTAATAAGCAAAATAGAGAGCGAGCTGGAAACTAGGCCACGGCTTAAAAAAAAAAAAAAAAAAAAAAAAGAGGCAACCACAATACGAAACGGAATAGAAGGAGAGGGGAAAGAATCGTGGGAGAGAAAGGAGGCAGCCCACCCGAGTCCCATCCGACCGAAGGGGGAACCCAATTTACGGGCCCCAGCCGGAGAAAAAGCAACCGACCACCACTCGTAACACCCAGAGCGTCAGGAGGTCTGCGTCTCGGTTCCGCGCAATGCAATACAGCCCCCCCCCCTTCACGGTGGGGGGTGGCAGCTCTATGATCCGCGCGCTTGATCAGTTTTTCTTCACCCCCCCTCCCTCCTCCTCAAGAGCCAAGAGACTACTTACTACTCCCTCATCTCCTGCAACTTGTTTAGCCGGGGCTATCGGCCGACGGGTGTTTCGGGCTGTACACAGCACACACTGTCGGAGCATCGTAGATCTCACCTGCTCTTCCTGCCTCTACTGTGAAGCCAGAGAGAGCCAGGGTGGTTGTCCGAGTTGGACGCTCCGCCTACCCCTTCCCCCCGCCCGCTTCGTCAATTGCCTGTACGCGCGCGCGACGCGGCGCGCGCGGTCTTTATAAGCGGCGGAGGGGGGCGGATCTGGTCCATAAATTGCGTCGGGGACGCGCTCCACCTCTTTTGTCAGTAGAGGTTGTTCTAGGCAAGATGGCCGATGCGCGTAGTGCCGGTTATTGAGTCTGCTGGGGAAAAAAAGCCCGTTGTTGGTCTCGAAAAAGTAGTGCCCCCTTAGTGGCTTTCCCCCCTTCGCAGGGTTAAGCCTTTTCCGTCGTCTTCCTCTAAAACAGCCCATGGTGGCAAGTATCTCCCACAGCTAAGATGGCGGCGTCAAGGATCTGTGTGGTCACGTGCTTCTCAACTTAACATTACATATTTCTCCAGGGGTTAACTTTGTGACGTAGCTACAGACACAGCGTCTACATTAGAGAGTCATATGACTAATCGTTAGTTTTCTGGGTTGTTCCCTGGATACTTCTATACTGTAGTTTGTTTAGGCTTGGCTCTTTGTGTGACACCATATACGTTCATGTGTGACTGCTCTTAGCTGTCACACCCTTTATAACAAAAGTAAGTAATGGAGGAATGACAATTGAGTAGCCACTACAAACATTACTATAAAAAGGGGAGAGGGGGACTGAAGTACCTGTCCTCCTGGGAGTTGATACTGTAATAGTAGGTAAGGTTTATTGTTCCTAGCTCTGACTGATGTTACAAGCATGTGACACCAGACAACATGGATTGACAAAGGGAACCTCTGGTTAGCCAAACCTTGTTGACCTTTTGGATGAGATCAATTGATAAAAGTGGATTGGGTAAGGGGGAAATGTGCATATTGCTTATCTGGACAATAGTAAGGCTTTTGACACATGGAAATCCCGTAAAAGAAAGATGATGATATAGAACAGTGTCTCCAACTGTGTGCTATGGCACAGTGGTGTGCCCCAAAGAGATTCCAGGTGTACCATGAGAGATTCCAAAATTTTACTTTATTTTAAAAAATTCCCTTAATAAGTTTACACTAAAATAGATGACATGTATGTCACATGCAAGAGTCGGTCAATGTTATGAGTGTCTATGTGTGTAAGAATACAACCGCCTAGACCAGTGGTCGGCAAACTGCGGCTCTTTAGCTACTTGAGTGCGGCTCTGCCAGTAGTCAAAATTTTCCTGTACAGAAGGGCCCCGACACAGCAGCTGTTCTCACAAGCCCCAAAGTTTTCCCTCTGTCACAACTTCCCGTTTCTGACAGGGCAGATTGCCGCAGAGGGAAAGCTTTGGGGTAGAAACATAGAAACAGACGGCAGATAAGGGCCATGGCCCATCTAGTCTGCCCACCCCAATAACCCTCCCCTACCTTTCTCTGTGAAGAGATCCAACGTGATGATCCCATTTTGACTTAAAATCAGGCACACTGCTGGCCTCAATTACCTGTAGTGGAAGATTATTCCAGCGATCAACCACCCTTTCGGTGAGGAAATATTTCCTGGTGTCACCGTGTAGTTTCCCACCCCTGATTTTCCACGGATGCCCTCTTGTTGCCATGGGGCCTTTAAAAAAGAAGATATCCTCTTCCACCTCGATACAGCCCGTGAGATATTTGAACGTCTCAATCATGTCTCCCCTCTCTCTGCGTTCCTCGAGTGAGTATAGATGTAATATTTCCAGCCGTTCTTCATAGGGGAGATCCTTGAGTCCCAAGACCATCCGTGTGGCCATTCTCTGGACAGACTCAAGTCTCAGCACATCCTTGCGGTAATGCGGCCTTCAGAATTGTACACAGTATTCCAGATGGAGTCTCACCATGGATCTATACAAAGGCATAATGACTTCGGGCTTACGGCTGACGAAACTCCTACATATACATCCTATGATTTGTCTAGCCTTAGATGAAGCTTTCTCCACTTGCTTGGCAGTCTTCATGTCCTCACTGATGATCACCCCTAAGTCACGTTCTGCTACAGTCCGCCGGTAGTTTATGAGAACGGCTCCATCAGTGCCAGATTAAAGGATAGGGCCCAAAATGGTCAGGGGGGTCCACTGGTGCAGTGCTTTAGGGCCATTTGGGCATCTCCCTCACCTTCGCTATATTCGCAGCAGAGTCATTTTCTGGCCCACCTAGCATCATCGTCCTGGGCCCTTCCCTAGCGCAGTGGCGTACCAAGGGGGAGCAGTCCGCCCTGGGTGCACGCCTTGGGGGTGCACAGCCGGCCAGGTCCGGGTCCTCCTGCCCTACTGTACAACTGGACGTGCACCTCAGCACCTCCTTCCTTTCCCCTGGTCCGTGCCGCTGCAATCTTACATAAGGTGAACGGGACTGTCCCCTTTTTAGATCCCCTGTCCCGTTATTCCCACGCACAGCTTCGGGACGCCAAAATGTCCCATTTTCAGGGATAGCGTCCCGAAGTTGTCCATGGGGACAATGGGACAGGCGATCGCTTCCCCTCCCTCTAGCGTTGAAGCCTGCCCCCCCCCCCGGACTGGCCCCCGCTGCTGCTGCCTACCATCACTTCAAACACCCCCTCCCCCCTGGTTTTGAAGGCGACGTTGGACCGGCACGCTTAGCTGTCCTGTTCTTACTCCCTCTAACGCCGGCACTGCAGCTCCGGACTTCCCCACACCTGATCCCCCCACCCCCCGGATCGCTATTATTTTAAATGTTATGGCAGCCGCGGTGCTGTATCCATCAGAGGAGACTTCTAACCTTGGACTGCCCCGGAACTCTTCCTGCAGCAGCTACCTGCCTAGGCGGGAACAGGAAGTCGTTATTGCAGGAAGAGTTCCAGGGCAGGCCAAGGTTAGAAGTCTCCTCTGATGGATACAGCACCGCGGCTGCCATAACATTTAAAATAATAGCGATCCGGGGGGGGGAGCAGGTGTGGGGAAGTCCGTCATTAGAGGGCAGGGCCGTCATTAGAGGGAATAAGAACTGATGGTGCCGCAGGGTCCTGCAGGGGGAGGGAGGAAGAAAGAAGAGTAACCGAAGCATTGACAATTTGGGGGGAGCAGGTGTGGGGAAGTCCAGAGCTGCAGGGGAGAGTGTTGCTGTACCCAGCTGGAGGGAGAAGGAAGGTGAGGGAGGGAATGAAAGGAGATGCCAGGGCTTGGAGGGAAGGAGTAAGGTATGTCAGACTAAGGATAAAGGAAGGGGGAGATATCAGAGCATGGAGGGGGAGGGAAAGATGGAAGAAAAGGAAAGGAGAGAGATGCCAGAGAATTGCAAAGAGACTTGAACAAACTAGGGGAATGGGCGACAAAATGGCAAATGAAGTTCAACGTTAAGAAATGTAAAGTATTGCATGTGGGAAGCAGAAACCCGAGGTACAACTATACGATGGGAGGGATGTTATTGAATTAGAGTACCCAAGAGAGGGACTTGGGGGTAATGGTGGACACGTCAATGAAGCCGATGGCACAGTGCGCAGCGGCCGCTAAGAGAGCGAATAGAATGTATAATCAAGAAGGGTATTACAACCAGGACAAAAGAAGTTATCCTGCCGCTGTATCGGGCGATGGTGTGCCCCCACCTGGAATACTGGAATACTGCGTCCAGTTTTGGTCGCCGTACCTTAAGAAGAATATGGTGTTACTCGAGAGAGTTCAGAGAAGAGTGACATGTCTGATAAAAGGGATGGGAAACCTTTCATACGCTGAGAGATTGGAGAAACTGGGTCTCTTTTCCCTGGAGAAGAGGAGACTTAGAGGGAATATGATAGAGACTTACAAGATCATGAAGGGTATAGAGAGAGTAGAGAGGGACAGATTCTTCAAACTTTCAAAAAATAAAAGAACAAGAGGGCATTCGGAAAAGTTGAAAGGGGACAGATTCAATACAAATGCCAGGAAGTTCTTCTTTACCCAACGTGTGGTGGATACCTGGAATGCGCTTCCAGAGGACGTTATAAGGCAGAGTACGGTACTGGGATTTAAGAAAGGATTGGAGAATTTCCTGCTGGAAAAGGGAATAGAAGGGTATAAATAGAGGATTACTGCTCAGGTCCTGGACCGTGAGCGGACTGCTGGGCAAGATGGACCTCAGGCCTGATCCAGCAGAGGCATTGCTTATGTTCTTATGACTGTAGGGTGCGAAGGAAAGAAAGGAGAAGAGAGAGATGCCAGAGCATAGGGGATGGGGTGGTGACAGAGAGAAAAAAATGGAGAGGTGGCAGAGTGAAATCAATCATGTACAAAAGAGAGAAGGGGCACAGGATAGATAGTTATTAAAATAGCAAATAAAGAAAGAAGATGTCATATGGAAGAGAGAGAGAGAAGGCAGACATTGGATGGAAAGGGCAGAGAGGGCAGTGACTGGAAGGGGCGAGACAGAAGGTGAACAGTAGATGGAAGGGATAGAGAGAGGGACAGACACTGAATGGAAGTGTAGGGGAGAGGAGGGACAGCCACTGAATGGAAGTGTGAGGGAGAGGGGGAGCAGATGCTGGCAGGAAGTGGGGAGGATAAAGAAAAAAGTGTACATGTTGGATTGAGGGACGAGGACAGAGTTAGATACTGGAAGGGGTGAGGGAAAGAGGTGGCAAGCTATAGGTAGACACAGTGAAAGAGGGAAATTGAGGACTGAATAATAAAAAAAGAATTTAGACAGAGACAGAAAATAAAATTGAGAAGGAAGACCAGGGAAGAACGGGAGGAAGGGAACGGAGCGAGAGATGCCAGAGCAGAGGGGAAGGGGAGGAGACAGATACCAGACCTAGGAGGTAGAAAAGAGGAAGGAGACAGATACTGGATCTGAGGGGAAAAAAGGAGATATGCTAAAATCTGCTGGGAAGGAGGAAGGAAAGAAGGAGAGAAAGAGGCAGAGAAAGGGGGGGGGTGTTGTAAACAGATTAGAAAGACTACAGAGAGAAAGGCCTGGACGAAAGGGGAAAGACAGGAGGAAGATGTAGGACTATGGGAGGTTCAGACAGAGAGGGAGGGAGACCTGGAACAACAGTACAAAGGAGAACTAACACTGGATCTGGGGAGGGTAATAGAGGGAAAAGAGAGAGAGACCTGGACCCAAAGGGGATGGGGCTGGATTGTGAAAGAAATGTTGGATGCAAAACAAAGAAAGATTGGATGCACAGTCAGAAGGAAGTGCAACCAAGAGACTCATGAAATCACCAGACAACAAAGGTAGGAAAAATGATTTTATTTTCAATTTAGTGATCAAAATGTGTCTGTTTTGAGAATTTATATCTGCGGTCTATATTTTGCACTATATGTGTCTATTTTTCTATAGTTAATGAGGTGACATTGCATATTTTAAAGTAATCTGTCTTGACATCTTTAAAAAAAAATCCCTGAAACTCGTAAATGATAATTAACATTTTCTCTGCGTACCGTGTGCTTTGTGTTTTTTAAATATATTTTATGTTTACCATTATGAATTAATAAGATATTGTGTGTACATGAAAATGAATGGAAGAAATCGGGGGTGGGGATAGGGCGGGGCTGGGGCTAGCGCGGGACTGAATATTAATAGATGTCCCGTTTTGATGAAAAAAAATAAATTGTCACATTAGTCTTACCTCCCCGCTGCTGCTGCTAATCGCCGACAAGAAGTCTTCTTTCCGACGTCAATTCTGACATCGGAGAGGACGTTCTGGGCCAGCCAATCACTGCCTGGCTGGCCTGGAATTTCCTCTCCCAAGTTAGAATTGACGTCGGAAAGAAGACTTCTTGTTGGCGATTAGCAGCAGCAGCAGGGAGATAAGACTGCAGCGGCGTGGAACGGAGGAAAGAAAGGAGAGAGGTTTTTTCCCCCCCCCCCGCGGCAGGGAGGGAAGGATGTAGGCAGGCAAGCTGGCTGACTGGCTTTAGCGCGGCAGGGAGGGAGATAGGCAGGCAGGCTGGCTAGCTTTGGGGGTGGACAAAATCTGGAAAGCAGTGGGGGGACACAGGAAGGAGGCACTGGGGGCACTAAGGACATGGGAAGGAAGGAGGGAGGGAGGGACTAGAAAGGGACAATTGTTGGGCCTGAGTACAGAAAGAAAGAAATGAAAGAAAGGATACACAGTCAATTAATAGATGTCCCCTTTTGATGAAAAAAATAAATGGTCACATTACCTCTGACTTACTTTCTCTGCAGCAGAGTCGGCAGCCGCTCTGAGGTGCAGGAAGGTCCTGCGATGACTTGTCTGCCGGCTCTGCTCTGGAAGAAGTAAGTTACATCGGAGGGGGTGGACCCGGCAGATGCAGTCATTGCGGGACTTTGCCACAACTCCCTGCGTCTGCCGGGTCCACCCCCTCCGACGTAACTTACTTCTGGAGCAGAGCCAGCAGACGAGTCATCGCAGGACCTTCCAGCATGCGGCTGCCAAGTCTGTTGCAGAGCAAGTAAGTCAGAGTGGGGTGGACTGGCAGCCGCCAGCTACAGTCATCGCGGGACCTTGCTGCATTAAAGGAGAGAAAGGAGCAGGATTGCTGGAATGGAAGAGTGGTGGAGGGAAAGAAAGGGGGCAGGATGGTATGGAAAGGTGGTGCTGATGGAATTGATGTACAGAGAAAGGGGAGAGACATAAGGGGGAAGGATATTGGAGGGAAAGAAAGGGGGCAGATGCTGATTGAAGAGGGGTGGATGGGGAGAGAAAGGGCAGACATTGGATGGTAGTGGGGAGCCTATGCTGGATGGAAGTGCAGATGGGAGAGATAAGGGAGCAAATGCAGGAAGGAAATGGGAGGAGAGAAAGAAGGGAGCAGACGCTGGATGGAAGTGGACAGAGAGAGGAGAAGGTACTAGATGGAAGGGTTGGAGAAAGAGGGTACATGATGGAAGGAGGGAATAAATAAAAGGAGGGCACATGATGGGGAGAAAAGCACTGTGTTAGAGAAACACTGGAAGGGTGAGGGAAAGAGGTGGCAAGCTTTAGGTAGACAGTAAAAAAGGACATTGATGAGAGGGTAGTAAGAACGTAATCTAGACAGATGCAGAAAATAAATTGTAAAGGAAAATGAGGGAAAAAAAGGAAAGGGATTGCAGAGGAGAGGTTTGGGAGAAGGAAGGAGAGGAGAAAGATGCCAGACGAATGGGGGTGAAAGGAGAGATGGAAAGGGGAGGCATACAGTTTCTGGAAGGGTCATAGAAGGAGAGAAGATGCCATATAGGGGAAGAGAGATGGCAGACAGTGGATGGAAGAAAGAGAGTTACAAGAAGATGAGGAAAGCAGAAACCACAGAAGACAAAGGTAGAAAAAAATTTTCTATTTATTTATTGCTTTAGGAGATGTGTCACTGTTTCTGTGGAGCACTGTATGCAGAGTCCAGCTTTGTCTATGTATTTCTATTTTATTCTCCCTTTTACAAAACTGTGGAGCGTTTTTTAGCGCCAGCTGTGGTGGTAGCAGCTCTGATGCTCAGAATTCTATGAGTGTCAGAGCTGTTACCTCCGTAGCTAAAATCCACATTACAGTTTTGTAAAAGACGGAGGGGTTAGTTTGTGATTACATATTTCATACTAGGCGAAGGTGTTTTCTGTGTTCTGTGTGTTCGAAAGACATGGTTTTTTGTTAGGATTGACTGCAGGATTGATCTGTACTAGTCTGGCTTGTTTAGTTTTACAATGGGTGTATTGATGTTGTACTGGTCATTGCAGTATGTAAGATGCTGCCTTTTCCTAGGTACTCATGTGTGAAGTGTGGATTGTTACTAAAATCATGTTTTCATACAGATGGGGGGGGTGTCAAAAAATGATGGGCCCCGGGTATCACATATGCTAGGTACTGCTATGGTTATAGGACAATGGAATAGTATCGTTTTGCAGAAACTATGTGAAACAGGTGCCAACTCTAATTTCACTCAAAAAGAAGGAAAAAAGCCTCAGAAAAAGGCCCTCCCACTGCCACAAAGGTGGATATCAAGGTGGTTAGACAATAACCTCACAGGCAAAACCTTCATTAAAATGAGTGATTTGAGCAAAGAAACTTATGCTTCACATATATACAATTGTGGATAGAGGAAAAACCACTTATCTTCAACTGATCGGCACACCGACGGAGGCCAGCGTTTCACCGACTAGCTGCATCAAATCAGTTATTACGTGCTGAACAATTCTGGATTCACCTATTAAACAGCGAAGAACCAGTCGGGTTAAATCAAAGACTTGAATGGAATGCTTTTTATTAGGTTTTCTTTCTTTTTCTGTTTTTACATCTTTTTGGAAGTGGTCCTTTTCAATCACAGAAGGTCTTGAAGAAGAAAACAAAACATGCATATTAAAAATTTAAAAATTTAAAAACATAGCAGAAAAAAGAAAAACAAAATAATTAAAACATAAAAAAAAATATATAAAATATTTACAAAAATTACAAACAATAAAGAATGCATGGTTCCTTCTTTTTCTTTTTGGTTTTGGTTTTGCCGGTTTATTTTCATTTCTCAGCTGTTATGTCTTTTTCTGACTTACTTCCGGTAGTGACGTTCCTACCGGGGGTATTTAAATTTCAGAATTTCAGAGTCGCCCCATGGAAGCCATCTTTTTGGACTCAGTTGAAGCGGTTGTTTTCGCTCTTTCAAGGTACATGTTAGTATTTTAACATCAAGAAGTTAAAACTTAATGAGAAACCGTCTAAGTTCCTTTTGTTTTATCTCTCTTTGTTTTGCAGACTGATCGGTCGGGTCACACCCTGATGCAGCTAGTCAGTGAAACGCTGCTTTGCAGTTCGCGACCTTCTGCTGGTGATTCCCTCTGCCGCATCACTGATGACATCATCAATGACACGGCATAGGGAATCACTTGCAGAAGGCTGCGAACTGCAAAGCAGCCTGTTTAGAGTGCTGTGGCTGCCGACGAGTGCTGGAGGGAGATTTGTCAGTTGTCTTGGGGGTGGGTTGGCTGGGTTCGCATGGGAGGAAGAGCTAAATGTTCCTTTTCAGAGGGGCCCCGGCTACAGGGAGAGAAGTGGTCTGCCCTGGGTGCTCCAAGGCCTGGCATCTTTAACTTCTTCAGGAGCAACAGTGTTTACAATTAGCTGCTGTTGTCGGCTTCGGGCCATCCTCTCTGCTGAGTCCTGCCTACTTCCTGTTTCCATGAAGGAAGGACCCAACAGAGAAGAAGGCCCGAAGCCGGCAACAGCAGCAAATTTGTTTTGCAATTTTATAATTTCAATTATAATGTGCCGCAAAAAACATTTGCTCTATTTTAGTGTGCCAGAGCCAAAATAAAAGTTTGATAGACACTGATATAGAAGGAGGTTAGAAAGTAGTAGATAGAGTGAGAAACTGATTGAGCAGTAGCCAGGATAATGGGATTGGTGGTAGTCATATTCTGGGAGAGCCGCTGTACTCATGTTACTCCTCACCAGTGTTCCCGCTAAGCTGCGCTGGCGTGCGCTGGCGCACAAAATATTACATCGCAGCGCACAAGTTTCACGTCACAGCGCACACTCGAGCGGAGGTGAGAGGAAGCGGCGGCGGTCTGCCCTGATCGCCTAAGATGCAGCAGCGGCGGCATCCCCGTAATTTACGGGGATCATGAAAGGAGCCGCCGCTGCTGCATCTTAGGCGATCAGGGCAGACCGCCGCCGCTTCCTCTCACCTCCGCTCGAGTGTGCACTGTGACGTGAAACTTGTGCGCTGCGATGTAATATTTTGTGCGCCAGCGCACGCCAGCGCAGCTTAGCGGGAACACTGCTCCTCACCTAAAGTCATTTCATTTGCTTCCCATCCATTTTTGAATATAATTCAAACTCCTCTTACTGACCTACAAATGCACTCACTCAGCTGCCCCTCACTATCTCTCTTATCTCCTGCTATGTCCCGTTCCCCCCCCCCAAGTGACCTCTGTTCATCTGGTAAGTCCATCCTATCTGTGCCCTGCTCGTCAATTCCAGACTCTGTCCCTTCTACCTTGCTTTGCCGTATGCTTGGAACAAGCAGCCTGAATTCCTACGGCGGGCTCTATCTCTAGTAGTGTTTAAGGCCCATTTAAAAGCCCACCTCTATGAGAGTGCTTTCGACTCCTAACTCTTATCTTGGGTTCTGCATCTCCAACCCTATATGTCTGGGACTATGTATAAATGTCAAAATGTACAGCGCTGAATATGCTTTCAGCGCTATATAAAAAGTAGTAGTAGGAAGCCACCATGCAGCTGAGCCGGCAGCTGCTGCTCTCCCTACTGCTGGATCTGGGGCCACTCTCAGCTGGGCAGAGAGGGAGAATGGTGGCTGCAGGCTTGAATGTTTTTTTTTTTGGGGGGGTGAGGAGGGTGCAGCTGTTGTGCATGTGTTACATGCTTGCCTGAAGTACCAATTGGTTGATCGACCACTTCTTCTGGGAAATGAATCAGTGTCCCTGAACTTGACATCCCTTGCAATGTGTCCACTAGCTGTAAAGGCTAGCCTTTGTCATTAGAACCACCCATGCAGAGAGGAACTTCTCTGGTGAGAGAGAGGATTCAACCACCAGTTCAGACTACGACAGGCTTCCACTGTCTAAGGAAGCTGTTGGTGTAGTGCAGGGGTCTCAAAGTCCCTCCTCGAGGGCCGCAATCCAGTCGGGTTTTCAGGATTTCCCCCAATGAATATGCATGAGATCTATGTGCATGTACTGCTTTCAATGCATATTCATTGGGGAAATCCTGAAAACCCGACTGGCCCTCAAGGAGGGACTTTGAGATTCCTGGTGTAGTGGATCCCTCTGTGGGCACCAACAGGAAAGGCACACCTCTTGGAGCAGACGCAACTGCGCCTTTGCCCAGGGCACTATGTTCATGGTCATAACTATTGACCTCAGAACCTGTAAATACTGTCAGGCCATTGGAACAGGTTTGTCCAGAAACTCCCATATCTAATGTAGAAGCTTTTCCTCGAGAGCTTCTGGAAGGAATACTTTGTTTTTCCCTGTCTTGAACCAGACTCTCAGGTATTCCAGGTTTTGCATCGGTTTTAGATAGCTCTTCTGGAAGTTGACTACCCAGCCGAGCTTCTGCAGCAACTGGATCATCTGGTGAACCGCTAGTCTGCCCTTGGATTTAGACTGGGCTCTGATTAGCCAATCGTCCAGGTATGGATGAACCTGTATGCCTATCCTGTGTAGGTGAGCTGCAACCACCACCATCACCTTGGTGAAGGTCCATTGTGCCATGGCCAGCTCAAAAGGCGAAGCTGCAAACTGGAAGTGTTGCTCCAACACATGGAACCACAACCACCTAGGTTCTAAAAAAACAGGAATGTGCAGATAATCCTCTGCCAAATCCAAGGAGGCAAGAAATTCCCTTGGCATCAAAGATGAAATCACCGACCTTACCATCTCCATTCAGAAATGTGGTATCTTGAGGGTCGTATTCACAGCTTTGATGTCTAGAATTGGCCTCCAGTCTTCGGAACCTCTCTAGGGCTTAATGAAATATATTGAGTATCTTCTGAAGCCTGAATCTTCATCTGGGAGGGGCTCTATGGCTTCCACAGCTAGCAATCTTTGCACTGTTGCTCTGACTTTGGCCATTTTTTCTGGCTTCCCTGGTAGGGAGTCTATGAAAAGGTCTGGGAGGGAATGAAAGATCTTGAGCTTGTAACCCTCCCATATAGTTTCCATCACATAGCAATCTGTGGTGATCTCTACTGATGTCCCCAAATAGGCCGACAACCTCCTTCCAAAGCATGGAGACTTGGCTGATGTCTTAGGAGCTGTGGTGAAGTGGGATCCTGAACATTGGGGGCACCTGGCCCTTCCAAATCTTTGTCTAGAGTTCTGATATGATCTCAGGTCCAAAGGCCCCCCCCCCCCGAGAAATGGTAATAGTGCTTGGAGGTCCAAAAATTACCCCGACCAGACCCCCTAGGGACTCGAGGTCTGCTGTCCAGCAAGTATTTTGGCTTACAGTCCTACACACTGGCCATAATATCATTCAAGCTTTTCCCAAAAAGTAGCTGACCATTGAATAGCAGTTTATTCAGGGTCGCCTTCAAGGAGGAATCCCCCACCTACTGTCTGGCCCATAGCATCCTGTGGGCAGTGTAGGAGTAGCCCTGCTTTACCTTTTGGAGGCTTTAGGCCTAATTCAGGCCATGAACCATCTTTTCTCTCCTGGAACATTGTGGACTTGTTTACAGCCAAGGTTATCTACCAGCACTGGGCTCCTCTTCTTTTGCGAAGATGTGTAGGAGAAAGCTTTTCAGGCTATGTTATGAGCTGTGTCTTGTGTTCTTATCATCTTGGCAAGACATGCTTTCTGACTAGTGGATTCTACAAGAAGCCTATTCACTATTCTTATGTGTCCAACCTTGCCCTTCTGGACAGATCCTGATTGGCGTCCTGTACAGAATTGCATCTGCCCTAACAGACAGGCACCTAACCCCACCTAACTGCCCTGATTTTCTAACAGGCGCTCATGTCACAGGCGCTGGTTAGAGAATTTCACCTGATCCATTGCTATCAGCTGATTGCAGAAAGGGAATCCCCTTGCCATGATCAATTGAGCAGCTATGCCAGGAACGCCCCCCCCCACACACACACACAAGTCCCACCAAAATCAGCAGGAGGAATGCGTGGCCTTTGGCCCTGATTGGCCAGATACTAAAGCCCCTCCCCGGAACATCCCAGAATGCAACGGGAAGGGGAAGGCCCGCAATTTTGGAGTGACAGGTTTGCCAGCTGGAGGGTGTAAGCATCCCTCAGGCTGGACTCTCTCATACCAGGTACGGGGGTGGGGGCCTGCAGCCTTAGGTGATGTCAGGGAGGGGGTAAGATTCACGGGGTATTGGGGGTTTAGGGGGGTGGAAGCAGGAGGGAATCGGCATCCCTCCTGCCAGTCTTCGACGGGGAGGCAGGGGTTTTTGGGAAGGAGGAAGTAGGCATCCCTTCTGCCCAGCTGCTTCAATAGGGGGTAGGCGGGGGTTTGGGCGAAGGAAGGAGTGGGCATCCCTCCTGCCCGGCCGCTTCGATGGGGGGGTGAGGGGTTGGGGGCAGGAGGGAGTGGGCATCCCTCCTGCCCGGCTGCTTCAATTGGGGGGGGGAATTCGGTGGCAGGAAGGAGTTGGCATCCCTCCTGCACAGCTGCTTTGGGGGGAAGGGGGAGAAGGAGGGAGAAAGCATCCCTCCTGCCAATTTTGGCAGGACTTGAGGGGGGGTCTTCTGCTGCAGCCACTCAGATGATCAGCTCAGCAGCCGCATCTATATGAAATGTAGACCAGCATTTTGTTGACCTACATTTCAGGCAGCTGTTGGGCCTTAGGGAAATGCCTTGGGCCGCTTAAGCTCGCCCAAAGTAACTTCTGGTCAAAAACACGCCCACACCCAGCCTTGGGCAAGCTTAATTGTCTTGATGCGTCTCCCTCAATCGCGACAAATGCCTACAGTGTAAGTGGCCTGCCTTGGGGTTGTTGTTCATGCGTCCTGATTGGCATGCGTCCTGAATGGCCTACCGCATCCTACAATTGGGACATCCATTTATAGAATCAGCCCCTTAGAGAAGAAACAAAGAAATAAAAGAAGAAATCTCTATGGTGCTTGTGCATCCTTTCGGCTGATGGGAAGGGACTGTTCTCTGTTTGAACTCTAATGAACTTTGATTCTGGACTTTGACCTTTTTCACAAAGAACTGGCAACTGAATGCTCTGGGGCTTTTATCTGTCTGAAATACCATCCACTGAAGCAGTGATGGGATTCTGTATATTACCTACAAGAACTTTGGGAATTGCTATGAAGCTAGAAGCCTAAGAGAAATCCTTCCTGTACCATCCATGCTGGCATCAGCTGAAGAAGGGTGAGATGCATTTCCCTACATTGCTTGGGGTTAGACCGTCATTACCCTTAGCTTGCAAAGGAGAGGTTATTTGCGGGATTATGGTAATTAGCCTAAGATATATTTTGTTGCTGCTGTATAATCTCAGGCAATCTTAGTTTTATAACAAATACCATATTGTGTGCTATAGTTATATTTTCAGATTATAAGTATCTATAATAATAAAATGCTAAGCGCGCATGCGCACTCTTAAGCTGTGTTCCCTGAGATCTGATCTGTCGGGATGTGGCCACAAGAGTGCGCATGCGCACTTACCAGCCGCGGCGGCTCCTCTCTCAAACCGCACCAGGCATGAACTTTTTCATCCGGAGCCGGCAAATAGGACATCTGGAAAGCTAAGGGAAGTCTAAAAAAACGTTGCCAAAGTTAAACGGAACTTGCAGATCTGTAGGATTCACTCCTTTTTTTAATCTGCCCCATAGACCCTACTATGCCACAGAAATTCTAGCTCAAAACCGCCACTGCTTTTCCTCTCTCGAAAAGCACCAGGCGGGGATCGAGAGAGGAGACGCGGTGTCGGCTTTGTACTAAAAAATGAACTTTCATCCTGAGCCGCATGTGGTGTACGCCATTACCCAGACGCCCTGGATCGCCATCTCACCGCCAGCTTTTGCTTTCCGCCTCGACTCCTCTGTTCCACGGCACGGATGGAGGAGCGAGCGAGGCTGGGGAGGGAGGGGGAGCGGCGAACGGAAAGTTCAAATCCGCCCCTTTGCCTCTGAAGGTGATTTCCACAGGGTGAGGGGAAGCGGATGGTTGGGGCCCTAGCTGTTCGCTCCGTGCGTCCGGGACTTAGGGGAAGGAGGGGCCAAGACTTAGGGGAAGGAGAGCAGGCCTGGGATTCGGCCGGCCACGGCCAGGCAAGACCCCCCCTTACCCGCTGCACCCAGGCCCCGGCGGTCCCCGCCGGCAGAGAAGGAAAGACAGCTCGGCGGCGGGTTGGCATGACAGCAGCATGGGCTGTGCCCGCCTAGCACCGCAGAGCGGCCCAGACCAAGGCAGCCGACGATTGGCTGGGGCGACGGCGCTCAGAAGCCCCGGCTGGGAGCGCTGTCCAAGGGTGGGAGGTGGCTCGCCGTGACAGCCCTGAGAGAGGTGGTCGTGCGCAGGGAGGAGGAGCCAACTTAATCATTCATTTGCCTCTGGCGCTGGTACCAGTTTTGAGTCACCATCAAAAACTATTTTCAAAGCACCAGCTCTCTGTTTAATTTTAGCCTAAATTGTCACAAAACAAAGAGAAGCAAATCTTGCCTAGACTGACAGAGATATTGCACAGCCTTCTCGAATTCTGCACAGACCTAATGAAGGACAGCCACAAATACACTGCCTTAATCCAATAAAAAGATCTCACCTACAGCTCCGCCCAACCCCGGACTCCCCGCCATCCTGTGCGCCACGGCCTCCTCCTCCTCCCGCAGATGTGAAAAAAATACAGAAATACTGAAACAGGCTAAGCACAGAGAGAGAAAGAAATAAATACAGACACACACACACACACACACATATTCTAGCACCCGTTAGAGACAGAAAGAAAGACAGACAGGCAGAGAGACAGAAAGAAATACAGAAAGAAAGAAAGGGGGCAGGGAGAGAGAAAGAAAGAAAGACAGACAGTGGGTAGGGAGAGAGACAGAAAGAAAGACAGACAGGGGGAGAGAGATAGAAAGAAAGAAAGACAGACAGGGGGAAAGGAGAGCGACAGAAGAAAGACAGATAGGGGGCCAGGGAAAGAGACAGAAAGAAAGAAAGGGGGCAGGGAGAGAGACAGAAAGAAAGAAATGCCTAAGTCTACACATCTATTCTAGCACCCGTTAATGTAACGGGCTAAAAAACTAGTTTACATATATACCAATTGCGTGCTGATATACATTTATACATATGTTTATAATTATAATCATTAGTATATTTTTGTACTACTTGCTATTTTCCTAAGATTTGTTTATTCTAATAAAAAGATTCACTCATACTCTTGCATCATTTATTTCCAATAAGGCAGCAGTAGGTGAACTGCAGGGAATTATAGGTGCTGTTTCCCTAGGTACGAGTCCAAGATAATTTCTGTACTGAGATTGTTTAAAATTTACTGCACCTTACACTACATCGGAAATGGACTAAGCTGACATTTTGCTTACAACTCTGAAAAGGTCATACAGAGCATCAACCATATAATCCACCCTAATTATTAAAAACTGGAGATCTTTGTCCACGATAGTGTCTGGATCATGGCACAGTATAGAGTGGCAAATGCAGGTAACAGAAGATGCTACCATGGCTGCTTTCAAACCTGATGCTATGGCCTCAAAGAGCCTTTTTTGTTGTGATCTGGGTTAGTCTGTTTAGTCTAGAGCAGGAGTCTCAAAGTCCCTCCTTGAGGGCCGCAATCCAGTTGAGTTTTTAGGATTTCCCCAAAGAATATGCACTGCTTTCAATGCATATTCATTGGGGAAATCCTGAAAACCCGATTGGATTGCGGCCCTCAAGGAGGGACTTTGAGATCCCTGGTCTAGAGAATGACATGGGAGGAAAAATTTGTCCCCGCCCCATCCCCGTGAGCTCATCCCCGCCCCATCCCCGCACAAACCATCTCCCTTCTGTATTCCTATCTCCCCTCTGTATCTGTATACTCCCTCCTGTGTCCATATACCATCCCCATGTATCTCCCCTTTATGTCTCTGTCCCTATGTCCCCCATGCACATAATTTCCCCTCTGTTTTGTTACCTTCCTGTGTCTAGATTTCCCCTCTCTTCCTCTTCCACACCAATGTGTCTCTCTCCTCTCCAACTCCATCTAGCTTCTTTCCCTCTTTCTCCCCCCGCTTCCAGCATCTGGCTCACATGCCTGTCCTCCCTTTTCTCAGTATTTGTCTCAATCTACCAGCATCGCTGTCCCTTTCACTCCCTCCTTTCTGCTAAAAGGGAACACACGTGGTCACGGATCGCACGGTCCAGCAGCCCCCTCCCGCCTGATCACCACGTCACGTCCCACCATCTCCCTCCCTTCCCCTCACCTTATGTGCCAAATTGTTCTTCTTCCAGCGTCATGGCTTTCAACAAGTTGCGCGCATGTGCGGCTGCTTCAGTTGAATCTTCTACTCTGACGCAACTTCCTGTTTCCGGTTGCATCAGAGGAGGATTCAACTGAAGCAGCTGTGCCCACGCGCGACTTGTTGAAGGCGTGCCGCTGGGAGAAGAACAATTCACATAAGGTGAGGGAGGGTGAGAAATGGTAGGATGTGGCGATCTGGTGGGAGGGGGATCCTGGACCACGTGATCCGTGACCGCAAGTCATGTTCCCTTCACTGCAGAGACAAGACCATTCACCACTCCATGGGGCGGTGAATGACCTTGTCCCCATCCCCGTGGTTACTACTATTATCCCAGGACAAGCAGGCAGCATATTCTTGACTGATGGGTGATGGCACCGATGGAGCCCCGGTACGGACAATTTTAGAGCGATTGCACTCTAAGAACTTGGAAAGTTCTAGCAGGCCGCACCGCGCACGCGCGAGTGCCTTCCCGCCCGACGGAGGCGCGCGATCCCCAGTTTCTTAGTTTCCGCGGAGCTAAGAAGACACGTGCTTTTCAACGGCCGTTGAAAAGACCCTTTTTTCGCCTTCCCGCGTTGGCTCCTTCGCAATCGGCACCCACTTCTTCGACGCCACGCAACACCACGCCGGCGTCGCACCAGTCAGGTAAGCCGGCTAAGAAGCCTTCCCCGCTGGAGCGACCTCCGGTCTCTGTGGCAGCGAGTCCAGTCCTGCCGACCAAGAGGCGCCCGCGCAAACGCTCCGCCCCCATAGAGGTGAGTCCCTCGTCCTTGGGCTCCTCATCCTCTGGGCGTCGAGCGGCACCACAGATACCGCAGAAAAAGAAAGCGGTACCGGTGCCTTCACTGGATGAGCGCATTGCTGCCGTCCTCCAGGTGCAACTTAAAGAGCAGTTGCAGCAGCTCCTTCCTGCTCTATTGGCACCAAACCTTCCAGTCCCGGTCCGGTCTGAGCCGCCGGTACCGACAGTGGGGCAGCCTCTATTGTCCGCTTTCACTCTATCGGTACCGGTACATTCCGCTTCCTCGGTTTCCATGCCGGTTCTGGCACCGGAACCGAGAGCGCTGCATCAGGTTGTCCAAACTTCGGCACCGATACAGCCTTTAACTTCTCCCGGTACCGCTTCTTTGAGGTCGGGTAAGACGGTACGTAAAACCCGACACCTTGAACCCTCGACACCGGAGTCTCGGGATCACAGTTTTCAAATCAGAGATCCTGATCTGTGGGTTGACTCCGAAGAGCCTCTTCTCTCTGAGGGTGAATGTTCTTCTGGTGAAGAGGATCCTTTGATTCAGGATCCCTCCTCTAAACCAGATACTGCCTCTTTCACCTCTTTCTTAAAAGAGATGTGTGAGTCTCTTTCTATTCCCTTGGAGGCTGAGTCCAAGAAATCCAAAGCGTTCCTTGATGCATTGGACTTTGACCAGCCTCCAAGGGAATTTCTTAAGTTACCTCTCCATGATATTTTGAGGGAAACCTTTTATAAAAATCTTGAGACTCCTTTAACTATCCCAGGAGCTCCTCGTAAATTGGACTCCTTATACAAAGTCATCCCCATACCTGGCTTTGATAAACCGCAGCTTCCACACGAGTCTCTCTTGGTGGAATCTACTCTAAAGAAGTCTGCAGGAGCTAGTGTGTACGCCTCAGTCCCTTCTGGCAGAGAAGGAAAGACCATGGACAAATTTGGTAAGAGGTTATACCAAAATGCTATGTTGGCTAACCGGTCAGGGAATTATGCTTTTCATTTCTCTTTTTATCTGAAGCATCTCATTCAGAATCTAGCTTCTTTTGAGAAATACCTCCCTGACCGCAAGAGATCTAGTTTTTGCCACTGTTCTTCCTCTCTTCTCCAGCTTCGAAAGTTCATGGTCCGTTCTATCTATGACACATTTGAACTTACTTCTAGAGCCACGGCCATGTCTGTTGCCATGCATCGTCTAGCCTGGCTCTGGGTATCGGAGCTTGATGTCAACCATCAAGATCGCCTGGCTAATGCCCCATGCCTCGGGGATGAACTCTTTGGTGATTCCATGGACTCCACCACACAAAAGTTGTCTGCACATGAGACTCGCTGGGACACTCTTCTTAAAACCAAAAAGAAGACTCCACCTGTCCTCCCTTTTCGGCAGCAATCGGCCTACCAACGCCGTTATGTGGCTCGACCTTTACCACCAGCTCCTCAACAGCCTAGGCGTCAACGCCAGCAACAACGGCAACCACCTAGGACACAACAGCAGCAACAGGTGAAACCTCCTCCACAACAGAAGTCTATACAACCCTTTTGACTTCGTTCTCCAGGGCATAGCCAGTGATCTACCATCCGCCCATCTTCCTCAACCCATAGGAGGACGTCTTTCTCTATTTCTCAGCTGTTGGGAGATCATCACCTCGGATCAGTGGGTCCTCAACATCATCCGCCACGGCTACTCTCTCAACTTTCAGACTCTTCCTGCCCAAAGTCTACTAAAAGAGTCTGCTTTGAACACTCATCAGTCTTCCCTTCTTCTTCAGGAGGTTCAATCCCTCCTTCTTCTGAACGCCATAGAGGAAGTTCCTCTAGATCAGAAGGGGCTGGGATTCTACTCCCGTTACTTTCTGGTCCCCAAAAAAACAGGAGATCTCAGACCCATTTTAGATCTTTGCGATCTCAACAAATGCTTGGTCAAAGAAAAATTCAGGATGCTTTCCCTGGCCACTCTTTATCCTCTTCTCAATCAAGGTGACTGGCTATGCTCCCTCGATCTCAAAGAGGCATACACTCACATCCCGGTCAATCTGGCCTCCAGACAGTTCCTCCGCTTCATGATCAATCACTGTCATTACCAGTACAAGGTGTTACCCTTCGGCCTTACCTCCTCTCCCAGAGTATTCACCAAATGTCTGATTGTGGTGGCTGCTTTTCTACGCTCTCATCATCTTCAGGTCTTCCTTTACCTGGACGACTGGGTAATCAAAGCCACTTCCTCTCAGGCAGTGCTCCTTGCCACCAACCAGACCATCCTTTTTCTACAACTTCTGGGGTTCGAGATCAATCTACCCAAATCTCATCTCATCCCCACTCAGAGACTTCAATTCATTGGAGCTGTCCTGGACACAGTCCTCATGAGAGCGTTCCTGCCGTCCAACCGTCTTCAGACTCTTCAACTCTATGTCAGCAGGTGCTTCCACAACGCTCCATCTCTGCCAAGCAAATGATGATACTCTTGGGTAACATGGCCTCGACAGTTCATGTCACCCCCTTCGCACGTCTTCACCTGCGCACTCCTCAATAGACCCTAGCTACCAGTGGTCCTAAGCGACGGATCCTTGCTCAAGACACATATTTGTGACATCGTCTCTTCGTCAATCTCTACAATGGTGGTTGATATCCTCAAATCTCTCCAGAGGTCTTCTATTCCATCTACCTCCTCATCAACTAGTCATCACCACTGACGCTTCCCCTTATGCCTGGGGAGCTCATTTGAACGAGTTTCAAACTCAGGACCTTTGGACAGCCCAGGAAAAGAACCATCACATCAATTTTCTGGAACTCAGAGCGATGTTTTATGCCCTCAAGGCTTTCCAACATCTTCTCTTTCCTCAAGTTCTACTACTATGCACAGACAATCAATTTGCAATGTACTACATCAACAAACAGGGTGGGACAGGCTCTCGCCTCTTGTGTCAGGAGGCCCAGAAGATTTGGTCTTGGGCGACAGATCACCAATTATTCCTAAAGGCTATCTACATTCAGGGAGAGCAGAATTCCTTAGCGGACAATCTCAGCAGAATTCTCCAGCCCCACGAATGGACTCTCGATCCTTTGACTCTCCAGTCCATTTTCGTTCAATGGGGCACTCCTCAGATAGACCTCTTTGCAGCTCCTCATAATCATCAGCTGCCCCTCTTCTGCTCCAGACTATTCTCCTCACCGTCTGGCAGCGGATGCATTTCTCCTGGATTGGTCCAATCTGTTCCTGTATGCTTTCCCTCCTCTACCTCTCATGTTACGAACTTTGTTCAAGATCAAGAGGGAACAAGCCACCATGATCCTCATCGCTCCACGGTGGCCCAGACAGCACTGGTTCTCCCTTCTACTTCAACTCAGTTCCCGGGAGCCCATTCTTCTTCCACTATTTCCTTCTCTGCTTACACAGCATCAGGAGACCCTTCTGCATCCCAACCTCCAGTCTCTGCACCTGACAGCTTGGTATCTCTCGGGCTGACCTCAACTGATTCTCTTCTGTCTCAGCCCGTTCATTCTATTCTGGATGCTTCCAGGAAACCTGCCACTCTTCAATGTTACCATCAGAAGTGGACACGGTTTTCTTCTTGGTATCTTCTTCATCATCATAATCCCTCTTCCCTTGCGGTAGAGACCTTGTTAGATTATCTTCTTTCTTTGTCTGACTCTGGCCTCAAGTCTACTTCCATCAGAGTCCACCTCAGTGCTATTGCTGCTTTTCATAAGCCAGTTCATGGGAAACTTCTCTCAGCTCATCCTTTGGTTTCCAGATTCATGCGGGGTCTTTTCAATGTGAAACCACCTCTTAAAGCCCCTCCTGTAGTCTGGGATCTCAATGTGGTTCTTTCCGCCTTAATGAAGCCTCCGTTTGAACCTTTGGCTACAGCTCCTTTCAAGTTTCTCACTTGGAAAGTGGTCTTCCTTATTGCTCTTACCTCTGCCAGGAGGGTCAGTGAGCTGTATGCACTAGTTGCTGATCCACCTTTTACAGTCTTCCATCATGACAAGGTGGTTCTGCGTACACATCCAAAGTTTCTCCCTAAGGTTGTCTCTGAATTTCATCTCAACCAATCGATTGTCCTGCCTGTATTCTTCCCGAAACCTCATTCTCATCCTGGAGAACAGGCTTTACATACTTTGGACTGTAAACGGGCTTTAGCTTACTATCTAGAGCGTACTAAGCCCCACAGATCAACTCCGCATCTCTTTCTGTCCTTTGATCCGAATAAATTGGGATGCCCCATTTCTAAACGTACATTGTCAAATTGGCTTGCAGCGTGCATTTCATTCTGTTATTCTCAGTCCGGACTGACACTGGAAGGTTCTGTCACGGCCCATAGAGTTCGAGCTATGGCAGCATTTGTAGCTTTCCTCCGTTCCACTCCTATTGAGGAAATCTGCAAGGCTGCTACTTGGTCCTCAGTTCATACTTTCACATCTCATTATTGTCTGGACGCTTTCTCCAGACGAGATGGACACTTCGGCCAGTCTGTTTTACAAAATTTATTTTCCTAATGGCCAACCTTCCCTCCATCCCTCTTTTTGTTAGCTTGGAGGTCACCCATCAGTCAAGAATATGCTGCCTGCTTGTCCTGGGATAAAGCACAGTTACTTACCGTAACAGGTGTTATCCAGGGACAGCAGGCAGATATTCTTGCGTCCCACCCACCTCCCCGGGTTGGCTTCTTAGCTGGCTTATCCTAACTGGGGACCGCGCACCTCCGTCGGGCGGGAAGGCACTCGCGTGTGCGCGGTGCAGCCTGCTAGAACTTTCCAAGTTCTTAGAGTGCAATCACTCTAAAATTGTCCGTACCGGGGCTCCGTCGGTGCCGTCACCCATCAGTCAAGAATATCTGCCTGCTGTCCCTGGATAACACCTGTTACGGTAAGTAACTGTGCTTTTTTTCGCTCCCCGTTTCAGCGGGGTACCCACAGCTCCCCACAGCTAACCACGGGTATCAACCACTAGTTTGGTCCTTCTAGTTGCTATAATTGTCTCTGGTTCTTTCCAGTCTCTGAAATCACCTCTGACTTTCTCCAGAGACTCTGACTTACTGAAAGTTAGACCAAAGGCCTACATTCATCCACACAAGGATCACCTCCAGTAAGGGTGTCAAAGTCCCTCCTTGAGAGCTGCAATCCAGTCACATTTTCAGGATTTCCCCAATGAGAATGCATGAGATCTATTAGCATACAATAAAAGCAGTGCATACAAATAGATCTCATGCATACTCATTGGGGAAAACCTGACTGAATTGTGGCCCTCAAGGAGGAACTTTGACAAAAACCAGAACTTTAAGAAGATACTCAGAGATCAGTCTCAGCTAAAAAAGTTAAAAACAATCAAAGGCCCTTCCTCAAATGTCCTCTTTCCATCAGGGTCAAGAAATGTCCATTAAATGCAATCTAGTCATATGGTCTCCATTATTAGTTCTCCAAGGCTACTTCAAAATTTATCAATTATCCAAGTCCCCAAAGTTCTCAAAAATGGCACAAAGATAGCCTTTCAATCAACAATTCTCTCCATATGCAAATCAGCATTCAAATCAATTTGGCAGATGAAAACAAATCAGTTATCTCAGTCCCAATATTCGAGTCAGTATTGCAGGGCAGGATGCTCCTGGCACCTTCCACGTAGCTTCCCTTGACTAGCTAATTCCACCTGCTGGAAGGCACTGGATCCTCTACCCTAATAATAATAGGGACCTATCAAAACCTAGCCTCTGACCTACATTTTGCAAGGATTTTTAAAAAAATTATTATAAAGGAATTCTCCTGGGATCACCCAGTTGCCCTGTGACTGGGCATATACGCCAACACATATCTCACCACATTGCCTAGGGTCTCTTGAGTTCTCCTGACCTATACCACTCCCTTATCAGGATAAAAAGTCAGCATTTATATGAGACTTTCACACCCTGTGTTGAACCTGAAATTTGCAGGGTAAGGTACCAGCACATTAACTAGACATTGTTCAGATGGGGGAATACATCAAGAAATGGGAACATCTGGAAGAAGTAGGAAAGCAGTGGGCAAAACTGAAAGGAGCAGTGGGCAAAACTGAAAGGGCAACAAACCATTTTGTAAGGAAAGTAAGTAAAAGTAAGAGAAAAAGAAGGCCACTTTGGTTCTCAAAAGTAGTAGCTGAAAAGGTAACATAGAAACATAGAAATAGATGGCAGATAAGGGCCACGGCCCATCCAGTCTGCCCACCCCAATGACCCTCCCCTACCTATCACTGTGAATAGATCCCACATGTCTATCCCATTTGGCCTTAAAATCAGGCACGCTGCTGGCCTCAATGACCTGAAGTGGAAGAGTATTCCAGCGATCAATCACCCTTTCAGTGAAAAAGAACTTCCTGGTGTCACCGTGCAGTTTCCCACCCTTGATTTTCCACGGATGCCCCCTTGTTGCCGTGGGACCCTTGAAAAAGAAGATATCTTCCTCGACCTCTAAGCGGCCCGTGAGATACTTGAACGTCTCGATCATGTCTCCCCTCTCTCTGCGTTCCTCGAGCGAGTAGAGCTGCAACTTCTCCAGCCGCTCCTCGTACAGTAGGTCCTTGAGTCCTGAGACCATCCTGGTGGCCATTCTCTGAACCAACTCTAGTCTCAGCACATCCTTACGGTAATGCGGCCTCCAGAATTGCACGCAGTACTCCAGGTGAGGTCTCACCATGGATCTATACAATGGCATAATGACTTCAGGTTTACGGCTGACAAAACTCCTGCGTATGCAACCTATGATTTGCCTTGCCTTGGAGGAAGCTTGCTCCACTTGATTGGCAGTCTTCATGTCTTCACTGACGATCACCCCTAAATCTCATTCTGCTTCAGTTCTTGTTAGGATCTCGCCATTTAGGGTGTAAGTCTTGCATGGATTTTGACTGCCCAGATGCATGACTTTACATTTTTTGGCATTGAAGCTGAGTTGCCAGGACCTAGACCTGCGCTCCAGTAGAAGTAGGTCATGCATCATGTCGGGCATTGAATTTCTGTCTGATGTGCTTTTGCCCACTACATTGCTTAGTTTGGCGTCTTCGGTGAATAATGTTATTTTACCTCGGAGCCCTTCTGCCAAGTCTCTTATATAGATGTTGAACAGGATCGGGCCCAGGACGGAGCCCTGAGGCACTCCACTGATTTCCTCCGTCATTTTGGAGGGGGTGCCGTTTGCCACTACCCTCTGAAGCCTACCTCCAAGCCAGTTTCCTATCCATTTCGTCAATGTGTCGCCCAATCCCATAGATCTCATCTTGCTCAGTAACTTGCGGTGTGGTACGCTATCGAATGCTTTGCTGAAGTCCAGGTAAACGATGTCCAGGGACTCCCCAACATCTAGCTTCCTCATCACCCAGTCAAAGAAGCTGATCAGGTTGGATTGGCAGGATCTCCCCTTAGTAAATCCATGTTGTCGGGGATCCCGTAGATTCTCCTCGTTCATGATTGTATCCAATTGGCGTTTGATTAGAGTTTCCATTAGTTTGCTCACTATTGATGTGAGACTCACTGGTCTGTAGTTTGCTGTCTCCATCTTGGAGCCTTTCTTGTGGAGTGGAATGATGTTAGCTTTCATAAACCTAATCTTCAGTTTCTAATCTAATCTTCAGTTTATATACTGGGTCATCTCCCGAAGGAATTCAACTCGGTTCACAATTGATTAAATTAGAATAACATAGGAATAAGCCTATAAGAGAAAGCCTAATAATAGAATAATTATTAATACATCATTTAAAACAACACAGGAATTAAAATTAAAATGTAAAATTAATTAAAAACTAAAAAGATTAGGGTATAGTGTTGCTACAGCACTTCAGTAGGTAAGCTTTTCAGATATAGTGTAAACAACCAAGTTTTTAGATCTTTCCGAATTGTAGAAGCTGTCCTATTAGTCTTGTGGAATCAGGAAGCCTATTCCAAATTTCAACCAGTTTGAATGCCAAAGCTTTCCAGCACATTTAAGTCCTCTAGAGGAAGGAAATAATAGTTTATATATTGGTGTAATCCTTAAATAACAGGATCTAGTAGCATTCCAACATAGAAGAATAGAAGGGTCAAATATTCCATAAAGGAATTTAAAGATAACACATGCACACTTGAACTGTATCCTATAACAAACTGGTAAGCAGTGAAGTTTTCTCAGTAATGGGGATACATATTTCCTCTTTCCAAAGATAAGTTTAGCCACTGTGTTTTGTATCAACTGCAGCTGGTCTAAACTACCCTGTTTAATACTCAAGTAGACAGAATTACAATAGTCCAACTGAGCGAAGACAGTGGACTGTACCAATAATAAATAATGTTCATGATGAAATAGCGATCTAACTTTCCTCAGCGTACGCAAACTAAAGAAACATTTCCTTGCCAAAGAGTTTATCTGATTGTGAAATGTAAGAGAATAATCCAGAATAATACCTAAAATTCTGGAAGAAAAATCCAAGTGTAATGAGATGCCTGCTTTCAATGTAACATCAGCAGGGAGATTTTCTAATCTAGGCCCGATCCAAATCAGTTTGGTGTTAGTGTTATTTAAATTTGGATGCATTTGTTTAAAGTTTTATTTTGCTTAGCACCGGCTTACCTTGTTTCTCATTTTAGTTTTTTATTTTTAAGAAAAATATCCGTAGATCTGGTTGGTTTTATTTTCCTTCAGCAAATGCATGTCGTTATAAAAATTTTAAGAAGGAATTAAAGAAATTCACCCCTTATTGCACGGAAAATAAAGCTTATAGCCTCTGTCGCCAATTACATTGTTCCTCCGCGAATTCGCATTTTGTGAATCGCGGACTCACTCATTCACGGTCTGCTCTGACCGTCTCTTCCTGTAGTAAAGTCGGGCTACACCAATCAGGAGCTGCATGTCAAAGCAGTTCCTGATTGGTGTAACTCAACTTTGCTACAGGAAGAGGCGGTCGGAGCAGACCACGAGTGATTTTCTTCATCTGCCGGCTCTTCAGCTGCCCTCTCCTGCCTTTTGAACAGAACCCCCACGAATTTCGAGGGAGTACTATAATGAAATGTAAGTAGGTTTGTAAAATGGCAAGCATACGTGTGTAAGTTGCAAAGTACAAATTTACACATTCAGTATGTCAACATGTACCTTTGTGAAATGGTTGCTTCTGCTGCATGTGCACTCAAATACATGTGCATTCCTGCAAGAATTTTAGAAAATGCTTTTGTCAGCCTGAAGTGTACACTTTCCAACCTGGACATATCAGCTCTATTTTCTCTGTTCTTTCTTAAATGGGAGCTTTTCTTAGACTGAAGATTCCAGTAACATCACAGTATAAGGAGTGGTGTCAATATTTCTTTGCTTCCAGCAGATGGTGCAGGTGGACTAGTAGTACAGAAGGGTTTGTGTGTGTTATTTGCTTTTAATAGAAGGCCTAACTCCCCGAGTCTTGATGGAAGTCTCACGAAGGAACACCCCCCAGGGTTTGACGTTGCAGGGGCTTTCCTTCCTCCGCTGCCCAGAGCATCAGCTCTGGGAGGCTTGATGTCACAAAACACAGGGCCTGGTTAGCTGGGGTAAACGTTCCTCACTTTCAAGTTTTATTTAAAATTTGATTTACACACATTGTCAAATATTTCAAAGAGATTACAATTCTAAAAATGGGAGGACAATAATATACATGGACACATTTAAGACAGATGTAAAAAACAGACTGAAACAGGATAGAAGAGGGGAAGAACTACAAAAAAGTTAAAGTATAGAAAGAACATGTAGGGTTAACACAACCAGGATGGGAAAAGGTTAAAATAGAAATGCATAGAAAGATAGTTCAAGAAAATATTCGATAAATGAAAATTTAAATAAAAAGGTCTTAAACCTTGAATCTAAGGGTTCATATTACTAAGCTTCGATAGCGGTTTTAGCGCGCGCTTAGCACGTGCTAAATTGCGTGCACTACGGTAGATGCTAATGCCAGCATTGAGCTGGCGTTAGTTCTAGCCGCGTTGTGTGGGTTTAGCGTGCATGGCAATTCAGCGTGCGCTAAAAACGCTATCGCAGCTTAGTAAAAGAAGCCCTAAGTTTCAAAAGCATCTTTGTACAGCAAACATTTGAGGGATCCTTTAAACCTATCCAATGCAGTTTCATTTCGCAAGTAGCCAGGTAAGGCATTCCAGAGCTGTGGTGCTGAAACTGAAAAAATAGCAACGCTCCTTGTGTTTATCATTTTTAAGGAAGGAACGGAAAGGAGAGGGTGTTCCGTTGATCTTAACATACTGGATGGAGTGTGGGGGCTACTGCAGGACTTGGGAAAAAATATAGCTTGGCTATGCTTCTCTTATGAGGGAAGTAGTTTGTGAGAAAAATAAATTGCAGAAAGGAGAGGCAGCTCAGGCAGGAAGATCTTGAAGCCTCTCTTGGTAGTGAAAGGTCACTTGGACACACAAAGTCAGAGGCGTGAAGAAAGTACAAGAGATTTATTACGGTATACCGGACTCTAGTGTAGTTAATAGCCTGCCTACTAGAGTGTCAGAAACAGGAAATACACGGACTTTTATGCCTTTTTTGCAAACTAATATATGCAAAAACTACAATTTTTATTTGTTACTTCTATAACTTTTCTACAATTATTATTGGTCCTAAGCTCACACTAGCAGGTCACTTATCTAACTCTTACAGTTCTAAATGTTAAATGTACAGAAGGGCAGGGTACAGCCGGACATACATTTTAGGCAGATGAAGTCAATAGATTGTACACTTTCTTCAGCTATGTAGGCCAGAGCAATATTTTAAATAACAGTTAACCATTTCATGACCCTACAGTAGCAGGCCAGTTGTGGCAGGATCTGGAATTCATGTGATTCTGCCTCTTCATGGGTTTGCGTGTTCAAGAGCAGCAGTGTCTGAGCTGGCACAATCCAGCAGTGCTGCCATGCTGGCTAGCGGAGCCTTTGGGTCCAGGTGCATGAGTATAGCAGTGGGGTCATACTGCCCTGTGCATGACATGGAGCTAGATATTCTGCCAGAGAAAGGCACTGGGGAATGCCCTGCAGCTCCTCTCGAGCGTAGAAAGTCTTTATCAGAAATCTTCATTTCTGCTGCAGCAATTTCTGTAGGAATAGTGACCACTTTGTCTCTGGATTGCACTTGAAACACACAGTCAAAGAGGAGCAGAATCCCTGGTTCCAGGGGTTCGGAGGACTTCCTTCCCTAGCTTGGGGCAGGTTCCCTGGGGGCCCATTTTTGTTCAGACCTCATGGAGTGTCTGCCAAGTGCTGTTGGGGTTCCAAGGGCACAGGCAGTGGGTGGATCTTTAGTTTCCAGGGTCTGAGGACCCCCAGAAGTCCCAAGTCTTCAGTCTAAGCAGCTGAGATATCTGGCATCACTTCCCAAATGATGCATTTATTTTACCAGGAGGAAAAGTCTACAAAACCCTAAGTAGTATAGAATGGGTACAAATGAATTTTTTTTTTTTAACTCCATCAAAAATTACAAAGACTAAGGGACACTCAATTAAGTTACAGGGAAATACTTTTAAAACCAACAGGAAGAAATATTTTTTCACTCAGAGAATAGTTAAGCAATGGAACATGTTTCCAGAGGACATGGTAACATCAGTTAACATAGATGGGTTTAAAAATGGTTTGTACAAGTTCCTGGAGGAAAAGTCCATAGTCTACTATTGAGACAGATATGGGGGAGACCAATGCTTGTCCTGGGATTAGTAGCATGGAATGTTGTTACTCTGAGTTTTTGCCAGGATACTGGGCTAAATGGACCATTGGTCTGACCCAGTATGGCTATTCTTATGTTTTTATGTTAATTATCATCCCTTAAAGATCAGATACTGGTGACTTTGGCTATTCTCTCAGTAGCAACTGAGCCCATTTCAGAAGGGGACCTCATTTTGAAAGGGATGAAGTGTCCTCAGACATTTTTCCTCCATAAAGACCTGTCTAAGTTGGTGCTGACAGAGTGGGAAGTGCCTGACCTGATCCTTGGTGGTATCAGGTTGACAAACAAGTTGTATCCTCTCCCCTGGTTTGTCCCAAATAGACTCTTCAGGGTGCCCAAGGTTGATGTTGTCTTCATGGTAATGGATCAATTCCATTAGAAGGAAATTTGGCTGTCAAGGATGCTCACAACCATATGGTTGAATTACTCCTCAACCAGCTCTTTGCTACCTCAGCTTTGAGAGTTCAAGCTGCAGCATACACATATCCTGTTAGATCTGCATTGGGTTCAATGGCTTCCCCCTGCTGAGGTGGGTCTTAGTGGAGGATGTGCTGTATGATCTGATCAGTTCTCATTTGTCTGTAGGGGTGGTAGCCTATGGACGACTTTTGCTACAGAATTGGTCTGCAGATGGTGCTTCCAAGGCTTATGTAAGCAAGCTCTCCATCCATGGTTGTCTGATGAGGATCTGGAGGAACTTGTTAAGGAGTAGGGGAAAGCCAGGCCTTTGTGCCCTTCAGGAAATACAGTTTGATCCCTGAGGGCCTTGGGTATTAGATCTTGGCCCAGGGATTGGGGTAGTTCTGTTTTAATAGGAAGAGCTCTTTTTGACATTTGGTAGGCTTGCAAAAGGATTAACTCTTTCAGTGCCTGAAGAATGGAAGGCAGTAGTGACTTTCCCTTCTCCACATCCTTGGCTGGAGGGCCCTAGTGACTAGTGAGTGCCCCTCCTCAGAAGAACGCCTGGTGAAAGAGACATAGCCTAAATCCCATAAATGGACCTTTGTTATCTCTGACTAATGGGTCTTGGAGGTAGTTCTTCAGTCATGCACTTGATTGTCAGAACCTGTTTCTTATATCATTGTGGTGCCACTTTGTGGGACAGGGCCCAAAAGAGATAGAGTTAGACATTTTGTGACATGTGACCTGATGGCTGTCAAGTTGATCTCATTTTAGGAGTGCAGCTGGAGTTGCTACTCAATTTACTTTTTACTCCCCAAAACAGGTGGGACAATATGCAGTTTCTGGATATGAATAGGGTCAGTGCTTATCTGTGGGTCTCATATTCCAGACTCTGTATTCAGTAATCTTCTTGATGGGACTGGGGGAATTTCTCAATTCTCACAGTTTTCTTCAAGACATACTCCCAGTTGAGGCCTTCATATAAAAGCCCTTTATTCTCATTCACAGCCCCCATGTGTGTGGGGTTCATGCGTGGTGGTGGGGGGGAGTGGGCATCCCTCCTGCCGGCTGACTTGTGGTGGGGTTCGGGGGTTGTCTGCAGGTGCTGCTCAGCTGATTGCAGCAGGGAGATTTCCTTGCTGCGATCAGTTTAGCGGTTGCGTCTATTTGAAATGTAACGGCCTACATTTCAGGTACCTATTGTGGCCCTTGGGAGATGCCTAATGCCGCTTAAGCTTGCCTAAGGCCACCTCCGGGTGAAACCATGCTCACACCCAGCCTTGGGTGAGCTTAAGCGTCCCTAAGCACCTCCCTGCATCTGTGACAAATGCCTACAGTGTAGGCGGCCTCCCTCGGGTTGGTTAGACAGCGGAAGAATGGCTACCACCATCTACAATCAGGGCACCGTTTATAGAATCAGGCCCCTTTAGTACAGGAAGGCGATCAAGTGCAGAATCCTAAATCTGGCCAGAATGTTTAATTCTAAACAATCATTTGTACATCTGTTCAAGTGATATATTTAGTTCAGTGCTTGCGCTCTTTATTTTATATTGGCCAAACCTCACAGTTGTCATGAAGACATTAGAAAGGAGTTGTGCCAGCATGAACAGCAATGGATTTTCTAATTGAATACATTGGAAACTTTTGGGATGAATACACATGCAAAATGGAATGTTTTCCATTTATTTGTCTGTGCTTTCTGACAGATGTAAGTTTTATTCTGATTGGCTGATTCAAACAGCATTTTCCATAATAGTTCACCATGTTGAAAGCCTCTTGTGCATAACCCCCGATGTAGCCTTGGTGAAATAAGAGTTCCTTGTCAGTTTGTGAGGAAGGGTTGGAGGCATTTATCAAATTTATGATGTTTATTCAAATAACTTACAATTTTGAAGATGGATTCTGTTGATGAATGAGAAGGTTGTTTGATGTAAAAGAGATTTGTGAATACCGATAACGTAACAAAATTTCTTATATACCGCAGCTACCTTGCAGTTCTGTGCATTTAACAAAAAGTTAAAATGCTGGTGTATATGGTATAAACACAGTTAATTAATCAAAATATTTCCCATATAAAACAGTCTTCATAGATGAGACCTTACATTGATTCAGTTATTGCTGAGTGTCTAGTAAATTTTCACAGAGGATTTTGTTGTTATTTAGCTTTTCATTAAGTTAGAAGAACAAGTATTTTGAGATTTTGGTAAGACATTGGACTTTCAAAGAGATTATGGGACCAATGATTAATATGCTGTAGTCCCTGGGTTGGAATTGGATTCCTGCTGGGGTCCTTTCTCTATATGAATTTTTATAAAGTTTGTAGAGGCACTCAGCACTAAGGGCTCCTTTTATAAAGGTGCGCTAGCATTTTTAGCGCACGTACCATATTAGCGCGTGCTAGCTGAAAAATTACCACCTGCTCAAGAGGAGGTGGCAGTGGCTAGCACGCGTGGCATTTTAGCGTGCGCTATTCCGCGCGTTAAGGCCCTAATGCACCTTTGTAAAAGGAGTCCTAAGTGGGCTCAGGCAAGATTGGCTGTCTCAGCTTGTGGTTTATTGTTTTATCCAGCCCATGTATTACTAAAAAGAATAATAAAAGCTTCATAATTTATTTGGCAGTCTATGGAAGCAAGTTTCCAAGTTTATTTAAAAATTTGTTAAACCGCCTATACAAAGTTTTTAAGTGGTGTACAGTAAAATACAGTTAGACAAATACACTTTTCTTAAAACAAACAGATGGGTACAATAGGTAAAAGGCAGAACTACAATATAGTAGAGAAAAGTAATAAATAAGGTAAAGGACAAGAGGTAAGGAAGCATTCTTGTTTCGCAGGGGCTTATTTGCAGCAGAGCAAAAAAAGAGCAAAAAAAAAATAGTGTAGCTCCTTGTATTACAAAAATTATTATTAAATGGACGGAACTTAACCAATAATACACATCCCTCTCTGGCTTAGAAAATATGTTTTATGAAGAACTATTAATTTGGGGAAAGTTTGCTCGCTTGAATCTAGCTCATTAAATATAAAGAACTAAGACTCAGGACATTTATAAGCAAACTGAAAGTTTATTTAAACGCATTAAAAACTAAGCCGGTAAAGCTGTTACAGATGGGACCTTTTGAGCAAAGACAATAGGAATACACAGGCAAAATTTCTCTAAGATAACAGGTTCAAAGTTATTCACAATGTGAATAGTCCTTAAAATGGAGCAGAGGCTGCACGGCCTAGTGAAGTAGCATGGTGATTCAGGGAGAAGAATTGTAGCTTGATCCAGGCTGGTTCCAGAGGGAGAGTGAGCGTCTTCCGTCCTGAGAAAGGATTTTGCTTCATATTTATAGGGTTGAGACCTGTTTTAAAAATAGAATCCATTCTCTATTTCTAGGTGAATGATGATTGAATTACAATGGCTTAACATGGTATCCCAATACAGAGTATTGTTACTGTCCTTGCTGGATGAGGTGTGAATCTATGTCTGAGTGGTTTAAAATGGAGGATCATCTGATCGAATGAGCTTCTATTGTTAGTCCAGAGATGAATTTGGTGTGAAGGGCTTCTGTTTGATCTTGTAGTCCAGAGATGAATTTAGTATGCAGGGCTTCTGTTTGATCTATATGCTGTTAAAGGGCTGGATTCACTAACCTGCCCGATCGGGCCCAATCGAGTCCTGATCCCGGCAGGTCCAACTGATTCAGTAAACTTAAACATGCAGATGAGGGTGATTGGAGGAATGCCCCCATCTGCCTGCACGGCTCGCGCATGCATGATCCATGTGCATGCGCAGACCATAGGAGCAGCAATCTTTTTTTTTTTTTTTTACTTTTGACTTCGGGAAAATGCCACCACCTCCACTGACCCCCAACCTGCGTGGCTCTGTAGGAAGATTTATGGTACACTCAGCAGTTTCATAAACACATTATGTCTCTGTTAAGCTTGTCTAGGGAAAACCATAAACTCTGATCCAAGTTCAAATATCTTGGTCTATTTATACGACACAAAACCCAGGCTAATGAGAAATATCTTTATTATGAAAATAGAAAAATATAATTCACAAGCCAGCTGCAATATTTAAAAATATCTGATTACACAAATGAAACTCAGTACATAAGTATCACAATCTAATTGTTAGACAATTAAGTAATTCTACTTGTTACACACACACTAAACAATTCCTTATAATAATAATCCCTGATTAGCAAATGATTATATTATCACCAATGGAGCTTTACGAACCTTGTCCTTTATCACAATTGGATCCTTATCTAATTCCCAAGCTAATAAGACAGTAATTTCCGTATGCTCACCCTTAATCAGGCCTCTTGCACCAATTAGGTGAAATGGAAACTTTTCTTGTCAGCCGTGGTAGATGGAAGAAGTCCTTTGTTAAAGGTACATGTTAGTCAGTCCTGGGTAAGGCAATAAATCATCAGCAAACAAGTTCCTATCCGTGCTGAATTCAGAACTGTTTAAAAAGTCCGAATTTCTCTCTCTTAGGCAGAGAGTCACACGAGGTAACTTACAGGTCTAATTATTAAAAAGAAAGGTTACGTGCAGAACACCTGTGTGAAGATGTGAGCTACCCCGCACTTCAACACAGACTAACTAATTAATTAGCACCTTCTTTCTTGGATCTCATCAGATGACTTCCTCGGACCAATCCAGCAACAGAACTTGGATGAATAGCCTTAGTGTGGAAAGTATCATATAGGCTGGTAGACCCAGGGCCGTTAGACAGATAAGAACAGGATAATTTCCCCCATATTCACACAGTCCTATAATGAAGGCACAGATGAATGTCCTTGAGTAGAATAACATTCTGGTACATACCCATAATGCATCAGGCAGAAACAGCAAAGCTGTGTACTTCTTTCTTCTTGCAATTCATGCTGGAAAAATCTCTTGTTCAGCAGAAAGATTTCTTGAGACAATGGTTCAGGCTTTGATGACATCATAGAGGCCTAACCTGCAGGTGTGAATACGGAAACGCCCCTACAGCTCCTAAAAGCTGGTCCCGCTTTTGCCAGCTGCCGCCCTCACAAAAAGATAAATGGAGCCCGTGGTTTTAACCCACTTTAAACCCACGGGTTAAAACCACGGGCTCGCTGGGCGGGGAAGGGCAGGAGAATGGCAATGCGGCAGGGGAAGATCCAGGCAGAGAAGGGCGGCATGAGGGCGAGCAGCAGAGATAGCAGGGCAGAGCAGGGCAGCATTCGGGACAAGCAGGCAGGAAAGATTGCAGGGCAGAGAGCAGGGCTTCCAGTTGGAAAGATGTTTTTGACTGGTCCCCAGTAGTCGCTTCTTCAGCTGATCAGCCAGCCCAGTCACATTGGAAATGTGGGGTAGTGAATCGGGTCGCTGTCCAATTTGCATGCATTTTACCTCATCTGCATGCAAGGATTCCAAGCGGATCGCAGGAGAGGTAAGTGAATCAGGTCAGAGGGAAATTTGATAGTTAAGTGGTCGCAAACCGATCGGTACACGATCGGTTTGCTTAGTGAATATAGCCCAAAGTTCTGTTTAGTTCTGGTATCCACCCTGGCCATGTCTTTTGCCTTATCTGAATAGGTGTACTTAACGCTTTCTTTTGTAATAGGCACATTTAACACAAAAATGAGCTTCTATTGTTCAGACTGGGTAGTTCAGAGATGAATTTGGTCTTCTGGCCTACATCCTGTTATCCACCCTGGCCAGGTACTTAACACTTTCTGAAGGCAGATGGCTCAGTCCTTTCTTTTGTGTTCTATTGAATGGGGCATTTAACACCTTTCTGAACAGATGGCTGTGCAGGCTCAAAGAACACATCAGAAATTCACTTTAAAATCCATCAAATTAATATACTTTAACTCCAAGCAGAATTGTAAAACCATATCATTTTCCCCTCAGAATAAATGATCTATTGCAGTGGTCTCAAACTCGCAGCCCAGGGGGCCACCAGGTACTATTTTGAGGTTCTCAGTATGTTTATCATAATCACAAAAGTAAAATAAACCAGTTTCTTGATCATATGTCTCTAGCTATAAATTACAATATTATTATTAAGACTTAGCCAAAAGAAAAGATTTATAAACTATAAAGAGTTTTACCTCATGCAAAATTGTCATTTCTTTAATAAGACATTAACTATTTTTTCTGAGGCCCTCCAAGTACCTACAAATCCAAAATGTGCCCCTGCAAAGGTTTTGAGTTTGAGACCACTGATCTATCGGGTCAGGCAATAATGACATATTTATGTTTAAATCATTTTTATTAAACACCACAAAGGTAATACAAAGCGCAATAGATCACATTGTCATAAACAGAATACAACTCCAATCCCTACCCTCCCAACCATCCACACTCCCACCCTCCACCCCACCCAGGCAGCAGCGGTAGCAGAAAGTCAAATAAAGTTAAAGAATAATGTAAGAGGCAGACTAATTAAATTTTCCAAATTTGGTTTTGAACGTAAGGAGTAAAAGTCAAACTAAAAGGGTACCAACATTGATAAAACAATCGTCCAGCTTTGGCAGCAAAGCCTTTGATACAGTTCCTCATAAGAGGCTGTTGAACAAACTTGAAGGGCTGAAGTTAGGACCCAAAGTGGTGAACTGGGTCAGAAACTGGCTGTCGGACAGACGCCAGAGGGTGGTGGTTAATGGAAGTCGCTCGAAGGAAGGAAAGGTGACTAGTGGAGTCCCTCAGGGTTCGGTGCTGGGGCCAATCCTGTTCAATATGTATGTAAGTGACATTGCTGAAGGGTTAGAAGGAAAAGTGTGCCTTTTTGCAGATGATACCAAGATTTGTAACAGAGTAGACACCGAAGAGGGAGTGGAAAATATGAAAAAGGATCTGCAAAAGTTAGAGGAATGGTCTAATGCCTGGCAACTAAAATTCAATGCAAAGAAATGCAGAGTAATGCATTTGGGGATTAATAATAGGAAGGAACCGTATATGCTGGGAGGAGAGAAGCTGATATGCACGGACGGGGAGAGGGACCTTGGGGTGATAGTGTCCGAAGATCTAAAGGTGAAAAAACAGTGTGACAAAGCAGTGGCTGCTGCCAGAAGGATTCTGGGCTGTATAAAGAGAGGCGTAGTCAGTAGAAGGAAGAAGGTGTTGATGCCCCTGTACAGGTCATTGGTGAAGCCCCACTTGGAGTATTGTGTTCAGTTTTGGAGACCGTATCTGGCGAAAGACGTAAGAAGACTTGAGGCGGTCCAGAGGAGGGCGACGAAAATGATAGGAGGCTTGCGCCAGAAGACGTATGAGGAGAGACTGGAAGCCCTGAATATGTATACCCTAGAGGAAAGGAGAGACAGGGGAGATATGATTCAGACGTTCAAATACTTAAAGGGTATTAACGTAGAACAAAATCTTTTCCAGAGAAAGGAAAATGGTAAAACCAGAGGACATAATTTGAGGTTGAGGGGTGGTAGATTCAGGGGCAATGTTAGGAAATTCTACTTTACAGAGAGGGTGGTGGATGCCTGGAATGCGCTCCCGAGAGAGGTGGTGGAGAGTAAAACTGTGAATGAGTTCAAAGAAGCGTGGGATGAACACAGAAGATTTAGAATCAGAAAATAATATTAAAGATTGAACTAGGCCAGTTACTGGGCAGACTTGTACGGTCTGTGTCTGTGCATGGCCGTTTGGAGGAGGATGGGCAGGGGAGGGCTTCAATGGCTGGGAGGGTGTAGATGGGCTGGAGTAAGTCTTAACAGAGATTTTGGCAGTTGGAACCCAAGCACAGTACCGGGTAAAGCTTTGGATTCTCGCCCAGAAATAGCTAAGAAGAAAAATAAAAATAAAAATAATAATTTAAATTGAATCAGATTGGGCAGACTGGATGGACCATTCGGGTCTTTATCTGCCGTCATCTACTATGTTACTATGTTACTATGTTACTATGGTTGACATATCCACAATATCTCGTCGTTCCAATAGCATTTGATGTAACATTAATGCTCTCCATTGAGGGATAGTTGGAGGCTGTGGCGAGAGCCACTGCGATAAAATACATTTTCGTCCCAGCAACACAGTTTTTCGAAGGAAGGCTGCGCAACCTGGTCTAGATGGGTGAAAACGAATCTGTAAAGTGAAGAGGAAACTGGGGTGCAATCTCCAAGAACAGCTCCAAAGCCGCGCCACCAAAGACACCAATTGTATCCAAAAGGAAGATACTAAGGGGCAAGTCCAGAACATGTGTCCAAAAGATGCCATAGGATATGCACACTTCCTACAACAATGTCCCGCACTGATCCCCATCACATGTGCTCTCTTTGGTGTGTAAAATGCACGCAACAGGAACTTGTAATTTCTCTCTCTCTCTACCGATGCCATGGTAGAGGCATTTCCCAGACGAATACATTTACGGATCATATCAGCTGAGATAGGTAGCTGGAGATCTATTGACCACTTCTGGGCCAAGGTGGGAAAGTCCA